>NC_041732.1:61179289-63679289 GCF_004115215.2 Ornithorhynchus anatinus | reverse complement strand
GCTCTGCATCCAATAGATAGTCAAACCCTATTGATCGATCTTCAGTAGAAATAGATTTGCCTTTTCCAAATTGTTTCCCTTCGCAAAAGACTCCCTAGATCTACACCAAATATGGATTCATTTAGAATAAGCCCCAAACACTTTTTTTTTAAACATCTTGCATCATACTGAAGCAGACGTAAATATTTAGTTTTTCAGATGGGCCGATGATCCCACAGGTAATGGTTTAGAAAGAGATTAGAGTCTCCAGATATGTAAAAGCACAATTTGCAGTAATGAGCCCCCTTCTAACTTCTGGTCTGGGACGGAAGGCCGGGAGCTACACGCCTCTCCGCAGACAGAAGATCTTCAGAGCTTTCAAGACACGGTGTCTTTGGCTCATTTTTGGCTTGTTCAAAAGACACTGTAAAATACTTTACTCCTCCATGGATCTCATTCCTTAATGGTCGGTTATTTGCTGAGCACAATATGCTAGCACTGTGTGCCCATATCCTCACACAGAGCTGGCATTCTGCATTGCCGTGACACATAGCATAAGTTGGGGACATATATCACATGCCCAAATGCTGCCCCATTATACATTAATCACTTTTATTATTCATTCCAGTGCTGCTTTTATGTATGGAAAATGGAAAGGCAGAATAGTTTCGGGAAAAGGTGTTTGGGGAAGAAGTCTGCTTTCCTGTATGAGACGGAGAAGTATCAGAGGAGGAAAATAACGGTAGAGAGCAATGTGGGGGTGGCTGTTCCCGGCATATGAGACCATTTGGTGGCAGGCATGGAATCGGAATTAAAAGGTAAAGGGAGCAAGCTGTGGCTCCAGGATGTTACTGATGAGGATGAAGCAAAGATGCCTCAACCAACGTCTGAAACGAATGGAATTTTTCCAGTCCGACGGCAGGGCTGGAACAGGGCACGATGGAGCAGAGCCTTCCTTGGATTCGTGACTCTGATGCGTGACTCCTTCATGTGTCTCATCCAGTGAATAGAAGGACAAGAGGATGGGTCCCTGAAGACCAGTGACAATGGGCTCCTGGATCTAAAGATGACGATGGGCAGGGAATGTGTCTGTTGTATTATACTCTCCCACACGCTTAGTGCGTTACTCGGCACACAGTAAGTGCTCAGGAACTACAATCGAATGAATGAATGAATGAAAGACAAGGATGAAGTGAACCCAAGCACTTTCCGTGGCTCTGTGGCCATCTGGTTCTCCTGTGAAGAAACCAGACACTGTGCTAGGCACCCAATAGGCCGGAGTTTGAGGTTCTGCCAGTAACGTGTTATACCATCCTTTCTCCTGGCAGCAAAATAAGTCTCATCGCGGTCTCTCCATCTCTTTACCCAGATCAGGAAGGCTGCAGAGGAGATGGCCCATCTCTGTAGTGGAGTCCGCAATTTTGCCAAATTCCTCCAGGGTCATGAGAACTGGGGCCGGAGGAATCTCTGGCAAGGGGCTGGGCCTGGGAGACCCACCATCCAACTCCAGCCGCGTCTCCATCTTCCCCCTCCTGGCCCATCGGTCCAAGTGGGAATTCCGGCCTCCCTTGGCCCCCCACTTCTTCCCCTTCACTAGCTCCCGGATCCCGCAGTGACGAAGGGAGGGTTTGACATCGAGTCGTCTCCATGGCAACGGGTCCAGTGTCCCCTAGCACCAGGATTATGACTTCACTGCAGGGGATTCCAGCGGCGGGAAGGGGGGCGGTCGGCAGGGAGAGGGATGGCTACCAAGAAGACATTCCCAATTCGAGATGCTCCCTTCCTGGGGAATGACTGCTTTGCGGGGTTCGGGGAGAAGATGAGGAGGGGGGTTCGGGCTTCCCATCCATCCCCCCCCGCCCACTGCCCAGCCCGAGCGGCTCAGCAGGTGGGATGAGGACGGTTCCTCCTCCCGACCCAGGCCCCCAGGATGGTGGAGGGGCTGGGAAGAGGATGGGCAGCCCAAAAATACCTGACTCGGCCTGGTCCAAGCTGCTGCTGTCCACCTCCCGCCCAGGGGATGGGGCGGGGGGAGAGGCTCGGGAGCGCACAGCCGAAACGAGGAATAAATAAAGAGGAGTGGAAATAGAAAAAGTCCCGCCCCTGACCAGCCGTCCAACCCCGGGAGAACCCGTCCAGGGCCTGGACCCCGCAGGAGGGGGAGAGAAGGGGGCAGCTGCAGGGGGAGGGAGGGTGGGGAGCTGCAGGAAAAGGGAGAAAAAGAAGGAAGGAGGGATGGGGAGTTGCAGAGGGAGGGAGGGTGGGGGAGCTGTAACGGGAGGGAAGGAGGGAGGGAGAGCTGCAAGGGGAAAGAAGAAAGGAGGGGGAGCTGCAGGGGGAGGGAAAGAAGGAAAGGGCAGCTGCAGAGGGAGGGAGGGAAGGTGGGAGAGCTGCAAGGGGAGGGAAGGAGGAAGGGGGAGCTGCAAGGGGAGGGAAAGTGGGGGAGCTGCAAGGGAGGGAAGGAGCCCGTTATTGGGCAGGGGTTGTCTCCGTTGCCGAATTGTACATTCCAGGCGCTCAGTACGGTGCTCTGCACATAGTAAGCGCTCAATAAATACTTTTGAATGAATGAAGGATGGAGGGGGAGCTGCAGAGGGAGGGAGGATGGGGGAGCTGCGAGGGGAGGGAAGGAGGGAGGGGGAACTGCAAGGGGAAAGAAGGAGGGAGAGCGAGCTGCAAGAGGAGGGAGGGAGAAAGGGAGGAGGGAGCTGCAAGGGGAGGGAGGGAGGAGGAGGGAGGGAGCTGCAAGGGGAGCAGGGGCTTGCAAGTCCCACCTTAAGAGGCGGTGTCTGGGCGGTGGGGAGTGTCAGGAAGAGGAAGAGCCCGGAGCCAGAGCTGCCGGGGGCGGGAGGTGAGAGCCCACTGCCCGGTCCAGCCCGGCCTCAGCTCGGCCTCCCGGGGCCACCATGGCCACGGACGAGCTGGCCACCAAGCTGAACCGGCGGCTGCAGATGGAGGGGGACGGCAGCGGCGACGAGGGGCCGGGGCCGGGGCCGCCCGGGCTGAACGGGGCTGGGGCCGGTGGCCCGGGGGCCGAGGGGCCGGGGGAGCCTTGGGGCAGCGCGGACGACGAGCTGAGCGCCAAGCTGCAGCGCCGCGCCGACCTCAACCAGGGCACGGGCGAGCAGCAGATGTCGCCCAGCAGGCGGGCCTTCAACCCCTACACCGAGTTCAAGGAGTTCTCCAGGAAGCAGATCAAGGACATGGAGAAGATGTTCAAACAGTGAGTGCGGCGGGAGGGGGGCTCTTCCTTCCCCACAAACCCCCCGGACCCCCGCCTTCCTCCTCCCCCGAGGCAGCCCGAGGGAGACCTCTCTCCGCCCCCCATTCCCCCATCTCTTCCCACCTCAATCTCCATCTCCCCCGGACCTTCCACCCCTTCTTCCCCCTTTCCCACTCCCGTGGATTCCCCCACCGCCATCCCTAATGTCACTCCCTCCCCCGTCCTCCACCTCTATCTCCCCCTTATCCTCCTCATCCTCTCCCCATCACCCCTTGTGTCACCCTCTCCCCCACCCCTTACCTCTGTCTCCCCCTTATCCTCCTCATCCTCCCCCCAGGCACCCCTAATGTCACCCTCTCCCCCATCTGCCACCTCTATCTCCCCCTTATCCTCCTCATCCTCCCCACAGGCACCCCAAATGTCACCCTCTCCCCCATCCTCCACCTCTATCTGCCCCTTATCCTCCTCATCTCCCCCCCCCAGTCACCCCTAATGTCACCCTCTCCCCCCATCCACGACCCTATCCCTGGCCCCCAGCCTCCTGACCCCCTCCTCCAGCCGTCCCTAACGCAATCCTGTCCGCGACAGGCATCTTCGCCGGACCTCCCATGCCCTCTCTCCAGCCATCCCCAACACCACCATCTCTCCTGGATCCACCCAAACCCCTTTTCCCAGCTATCCCTAACAGGATGCTCTCCCTCCTCCCCTCACCCTGCAGCGCCCCTGTCCCTTCCCTCCTTATCTTGGGGTTCCTACTGTGTCTCCACCCTCCCCAGGTGTGGAATTCCCCTGTCCCCGAGGCCTAGGGAGAGAGAAGTTCACCAACTGTAGCCCCATCGCCCCCACCCGATCACCTCCTTTCCCGGGAATCGAGCAGTGAGAACCCTTCCTAGTGGCTAGAGCGTGGACCTGGGAGTCAGAAGGACGTGGGTTCTAATCCCAGCTCTGCCACTTGTCTGCTGTGCAACCTTGGGCAACCGACTTAATTTCTCTGTGCCTCTCAGTTACCTCATCTGTAAAATGGGGTAGACTGGGAGCCCCATGAGGAATAGGCACCGCGTCCAACCCGAGTAGCTTAGTTCTATCCCAGTGCTTAGTACAGTGTCTGGCACATAGTAAGCACTTAACAAATACCAGTGATGATTATTATCATTATTTTTCTCTTCCTGGGTCTCCAACCACTGCCCCCTCCCACATTTCATCCTTCCCCTTAGCCTTCTTCCCGGGTCTCCCTCCCTCAGAAGCTGAGCCCCACTGGGTCAAAAGCGCATGGCCTAACCTGGCCAGTGCCCACATGGACCAGGAGTTGCCATGGTCTCTAAAATGGTAGATGGTCCTGGACTGGAATAGGCTGGGTTGAGAGCACAGCAGGGGTGGAGGTGGGGGCTCCCCAGAGGGCCCACCTAGCATCCTCTCCTGGCAACCCCTGCACCACGGAGCTGGTGGTGGTTCTGGGGATGGGGGTCATGGAGCTGCCTTGTACCTCCAGGAGAGGTTCCTCAGGCTTGCTTTTGGGGGCGAGGGGAGAGACTGAGCATCCTTGTCCCTCACCTAAAAGCAGGAAGAGCATGTTGGGGTGTGCTCTCACACCACCAAACCCCAAAACAGGATCTGAGAGACCATCGCAGCTTGTGAAATTCCCTTCCTCTTTCCTTTTGAATTGCAGCAACTTTTATTTCCAGAAATGAGTCTGGCCCAGACTCAGATGGGAGAGTAGGGGGTTTGAGGCAGATATGTTCTTCCCCTTCCCAAAACTCAAGGGGCCCGGGGGGAGGGAGGGAGGAAGGGGTGTGTGTGTGTGTGTGTGTGCGTGTGTGTTGAAGTGGGGGGGGGGGGGTATGTGGAACAAACCTGTTTAAAATCTTTCAAGCTTCACCAAACCATCCTCTCCCCTTCTTGATGCTTTGAAATCTATCATTGTCTGCCCAACATAGGCTATTGGTTGCTCTGAGCAAATGTTTCCCAAACCCCTTAAAGGGTGAGCCCCCACAGAGCTGCAGCCTCTGTGGGTAACTGTGACTCATAAGGGGACAGAAGGTGCTTTAGTATCTGACTCAATTCACATCCTCTCCCTAACCTCTGTCAGATTTGATTCCTAACTTCCACTTCTTTCTTGCCCCCTACCCAATGTTCTACAATTCCAAGATCCCTCTCTTTCTCACTCCCCATCTCACACCCCCTCAAAAAACCCAACCTCCATTCCTCATCTGCCCCTGTTTATCCCCAGGCTTCCTATCCTTCCCCCGCCGCACCCCACTAGGGAACCTCCAGTTTAGAATGATCAGCCTCCTTCCCTCCCCCGCCCACTTATCCTCTGAGAAATCTTGGTATAGAGAATTAGCCATTTCATTAGAACTTTTAAAAAAAGTCTTATTCCGATTTCCTAGAGCCACTCAGGACAAAGCTATTTCCACAGCTTCCAGACCGCATGGTTGACTGGAGAAGGGTCTGAGAGGGAGAATCTTCCCGGGAATCTGTCGCAGGCTCTTTTGGAGGCACGGACACTGTTAGAAAGCAAGCTACCTTGGTCCTGGGGGAAACAAGGCACCTCTGTGCCAGCTCCAACTGGCAGGGCCCAGGCTGTTTTGCGGTCTCTGGCAGCTGTCGGGGAACCGGCGCCCGCTGAAGACAAAACCCCGTTCTGCTCCCTACCACTTATCCTCCGCCTCGGGGCGGCAGCGATGGGTTGCAAGCTCTGGGTGTGAGCCAACGTTGTCTGAATCCCAACCACCCTTGCCCCCTTTGCTGGCCAAGCTTGGGCACTGCCAGAGAAGCCTCTCCCAGCCCCCTTTACCACCCCGGAGGCAGCCTCCGCTCACTTGGCCCACAGACTAGACTCTCATTTCTAGGCTTGGCTCAAGTGTTTAATACAACACTCTGCACACCATAAGTACTTAATAAATATGATTGATTGTCAGGAAAACCAAGTGCCCAGTTGGAGAGTGGCCCTGGACCCTGGGTAGAAAGTAAGGTGCACTGTCATGGACAGGAGGTGTCTTTCTTCTTATGTAGAGATTTCCTGCCTTAATACACTCTGCCCAGGCTCGGCCAAGCCCCATTCTCCAGGGACCTCCCCACAAAAGTTTCCATTGCTGCTCAGAACTAGTTCAGAATCCTCAGAATGAGCCTGCTTTCCTTGTGCCACTCCTTATCTGGGCGGAACTGGCTCTACCACCCCTGTTTATCTATTCATCTTGGGAGGGAGGAGGAGATCTGGGAGTTTCTGAGCTGCACCACCAGGCCTGCAAGTAAACTCTAGAGTGAAAGCTCCTTGAAGGTAGGGCTCGTGTCTACCAACTCTATTGTATTGTGCTTTCCCAAGCACTTAGTACAGTGCTACGCACAGAGTAAGCAGGTAATAAATACCACTGATCGACTGACACTGCTGGAGGTCAGGAGACCAGAGTCCCGGATCCTTTGATGGCATGGGTGGCATTCAGAGTGGTTTCGTAAACTGAGAATTTGAAAACAAGCAGAGAAGGGTGGCATGTAATTCCGTCCTCCGAGGGTTTATCTCGGAAAGATGCTCGAATTCGCCAGCCCTCTCTGGGGACTGGGTCCAGACACCCCCTGCTCTGGGCTGCTGACATACTTGCTCAGATCCTCCCTCTTCAGTCTCCATATACTCTTTCCTTTCTCCTTGGGCTGATGTTTTGTCTGTCAATGGTATTTATTGAGCTACTACTCTAGGCCCAGCACTGTGCTGAATGCTTGGGAGAGTACCACAAAGTTCTTCATCTTCACGCTACCCGAAGACCCTCTAGCCCTTTCCCCGCTCCTCTCTCCCAGTAGCACTGCCAATCTCATACACGCCAATTCACCCCAGTTTTTTGTTCTCCTAATGTGTGGACCCCAACATGCTCAATCAAGGTAGATAAAAATGTTCCCTTTGAGCCTCAGTTTCCCCAACTATACAATGGACTGCTAGTTTATTGTTATAGTGTACTCACCCGACCACTTACTACTGTGATTTGCACGCAGTAAGTGCTCAATAAAGACGATTCATTGAGTCGAATCGAATTGAGTCGAATAGTCCCCAGTGCCTGTCTGTCAGGGCTGTTGGGATTGCAGCTGCCTGGAAGAGCTGGGAGCCCATATCAAAATCCCTGCTGGTTCTAAGAATTTTCACCCTTTAATTGCCGACTACTTCCAGCACAAACCGCTTAAGGCCATTTCTGTGGATGGTTGCCACCAATACAAGAGCACTGCAAGGGAGAAACCATTTTGCAAACCAAAAAAAACCCTTCTTTTATAAAATACCCTGAAGCCTGCGGATCTGTGGAAATGGTGGTGGTTGTCAAGGCTAAGCTGCTGAATGTAGTCCCGGCTCTGGTTAAGCACTTGCAAGAGTGAAAGACTTTACAACGTCCCCTCCCTGCCTCCTCCTTACTAGGTTGTGTTGAAAGGTCCCCAGGGCCGTGGGTCATACATTCCTTCAGCCTCTTCCTGGTCCTTGAAATGGTCTTTCCTAGCCCCAGCTGCAGTGACCTTTGCTTCTGCTTTTACTTTGAATCTTCCCCAGTCTTTTCTTCTTGGTATTTTGGCTCATTTATCTTGCCTAAAATTGCCACACTTCTCCTTTTCTCCCTCCATCGGCATCCCCAGCTGCCAATGAGAAAGTCCAGTGTGCTGTGCTGGCCAGGTCTCGGGCTGGGCTTTGCCAGCCATGGGCACCCTAACGTGGAAGCAGGGTCTGGGTTCTAACCCCAATTCCACCACTTGTCTGCAGTGTGACCTTGGGCAAGTTGCTTCACTTCTCTGGGCTTCAGTTACCTCATCTGTAAAATGGGGATTAAGACTGTGAGCCGCATGGGGAATTTGGACTATGTTCAACCTGATAAACTTGTATCTACCCCAGTGTTTAGAAGGTGCTTGACACATAGTGAGCACTTAACACATACCATAAAAAAGAGTGTGGTTAGTGAGCCTCATACAAGGTGCTGCCCCAGGACACCCTAACCCCAATGCGAGGGAGGGAGGGAGCAAGCCTGAGCTGAGGGAGTTGCCAGTCAATGAGGGGAGGGGGAGAGGGGAAGAGGGTGGGCGAAGGTCAGACACACTCCCTAACCCCACCTGCCTGGAGGAAGGGAGGTGTGCACTGGTTGAGGGTGGAGGCCCGTTGGAGCATTCCCGGGTTGGGTAGGAGCCAGGAGGTAGGAAATGGGGTTGGGTGTGCCCACCGTAAGTACTCAGTAAATATGATTGATTGGCAGGAAAAGCAAGTGCCCCGTTGGAGAGTGGCACTGGATCCAGTTTCAGCGGGTGATTTGCCCCACGTGCTCTGCGGCAGCTGGAGCACCTCTGCGGGGCCGCCCAGGGCCGGCTGCCGCTGCAGGAAATATAGTCATCTGCTGCCTCATCAAGGGAGGGCCCCTCCTGAGTCACTGTCTGGCCAGAGTTCACCCCAGCCCTGGGGGACCAGATTAAATGCCTGTTAGTAGACTGACTTTTCCAGGTGCCCACCAGGTTCTCCTCCCCCGGAGCTCTCCCTGGAGAGGAGAGAAGAGATAGATGTTTAGGGATGTGGAATGGGAGCAGGCAAAAGGGAGAATAAGCTCAGGGACAACTTATTATCACTTAAGCACACAGTAAGTGCTTAGTAAATACCATTAATTGATTGATTGAAGAAGGGCCATTGGAATAATAATTGTGGTGTTTTGTTAAGCACTCACTATGTGCCAGTCACTGTTCTCAGTGCTGCGATAGATACGAGATACTGATGTTGGACACAGTCCCTGTCCTGCATGCGACTCACAGTCTTAATCCCCATTTTACAGATGAGGGCTGGGGGAATTGAGGCAGAGAGAAGTGAAGCAACTTGCCCAAGGTCACACAGCAAGTAGCAGAGCCGGGATTTGAACCCGGGTCCTTCTGCCTCCCAGGCCTCTCTGCCCTAACCACTAGGCCATGCTGGAGAGCCTGTTGCCCTTATACCGGTCTTCACAATCTCCTTTTGGCAACATCTGGCACTCTGGAATTCTGGCTGGGTCTTTACAGTGGGGAACTAGTCTGGACCGTGGGCTGAGTTTCACTCAGTGGAGTTGCTGGAAATATGTAAGTCCCCTACAGCACCTTTCCCCTCTCCAGCTGATTCAGTGGGAGATCAGATGTCGAAGAGTCATAGGAGGAAATAGTGGGTGGTTGGGCAAATGGCAGATGAGTCATGCTGGACAGGATAGGTTGAAACATCGGAAGGATTTTTTTCAGCACCCACGTAGTATACCGTATCTGGGGAGAAGCAGAGAAAGGGACGAATTTGGTTATGTTCATGTACAGTGTAGCCATAATGGATTATTGGCGAGAAAAGTTAAGTTGCTGAAAGGGAAAAATGGGGTTGAGGAAAGAAGTTTAGAGACACCTGTACCCAGAGTTGCCAAGGAGGACAACTTTTACTGTTTCTCCCAACATCCTTTGCTGCCACCATCAGACAGAACTTTGGGTTGACCAGACCAAGGATCCGATTCCAAGGAGGAATGGCTGACGTCCTTTGGTTCTGATAAGAGGAGATGGCCTACGAGGGTCTTTCACAGTGAGGGCCGTGGATTGGGTGAAGGGGGAGGCATTTACAGGCCACTTTATATCAATTCCCTTTTCTCTTGATCTCTTGAGAAGAAAGGCGATCACAATGTCAGGAGCAGAACAGAATCGAGACTCCAGGGAAGTCTTCAGTTTTCAGTTCTGCTGCTGTCTCAGAGTAGGAAAGAGAGCTGATTTCTCTTTCATTCCTTCATTCCTTGCCCCATATTTATGGAACACCTACTATGAGCTGAGCCCTCCAGTAGGAGTTTGGGAGAGTACAACTAAAGACACCCAGTCCCTGCCCTTGAGGGGTTTCTAAACTTCTCTGTGGCTCAGTTACCTCATCTTTAAAATGGTGATTAAAACTGTGAGCCCCATGTGGGACAACCTGATCACCTTGTATCCCCCCAGCGTTTAGAACAGTGCTTTGCACATAGCGCTTAGCAAATACCACCATTATTATTATAAATCTAATGGGCTCCTGTCTCCTGTCTGGGCCTCATTTTCTTTTTGTGAAATGAGGAGCAGCATGGCCTAGTTGATAGAGCACGGCCTGGTCGTCAGAAGGACCTGGGTTCTAATCCCGGCTCCATCACGTATCTGCTATGTGGCCTTGGGCAAGTCACTTCACTTCTCTGTGCCTCCGTTCCCTCATCTGTAAAATGGGGATTAAGGCTGTGAGCCCCACGTGGGTAAGGGACTGTGTCCAACCTGATTACCTTGAATCTACCGCAGCTCTTAGAACAGTGTTTGACATATAGTAAGCACCTAACAAATAGCAGCATCATTATTATTGGTATGAGGAGGAGGCCAGTCGAGCTTGCTGAGCATGAGTGAAATTTATAGCAGAGGGCACCGGTTCGATCACATGCGAAGAGAAATCATTGGGGAAGAGTCCAGGGAAGGGGCAGTGCTGAGTGCTTTGGAAAAGGGCATTGGGCTGGTGGGGACCAGAGAAAGGCAGGTCTGAGGGAAGGGGAAGGGAAGGGGCGGAGCATGGAACTGGGCTTCAGGGGAGGGAGGGGCTGCGGGTGGGAGGGAGGTTGTCGGGCTCTGTCCTCAGCCTGAATGGAAAAGATTTGAGGTTGGCAGAACCTTCCATTCTGCAAGACTCTGGGCTTTTGTGTCGAGTATCCGGGCAGCTGCGGTTGGCTGAGAACTCCCCCAGCGGACTATTCAGAGGGAGGCCGACTAGAATGTGGGCCCGGTGCCAGCCGTCACAATCTCTCAGGGCCGATCAATGGGTGAGATTAAATCCCAGACTCTGTGCCGCAGGGTCGGGCCGGGATGGGCCCGGACAGCTGAGTGGGCGTTATTGGGCTGGAGGTGCCCTCCGCCCTCAGCCCAGCCTCCTTCTGTCTGCACGCTGGTTCGGCTCCCTTCCCACAGTTGGAGCTGCTAAGTGGGGAAGGGGATTCCCCAGGTCTTCTGTGCCTTAGGGGGCTACCTTCAGCCTGGGCTCCAACCTGTCGCCAAAGCCAAGTGAGGAGCAGCTCAAAGCGGGCAGAAGCCCACGTCCGAGTCACTGAGGAGGTCATCCTTGCCTCAGTTTACACCCACCCGGTGGCACAAGAGGCCACTTCCCTCTTTAGCACTTCCTCAAACCCACTTAGGGTATGGGAGTGAGGAGAGGAAGCCTTCTGCGTCTCCCGGACTTGCTCCCTTTGCTCTTCCCCCGGGCCCAACCCCACAGCACTTATGTATATATCTGTAATTTTATGTATTGTATTGATGTCTGTCTCTCTCCTCTAGACTATGAGCTCATTGTGAGCAGGGAAGGTCAATGTTTATTGTTGTATTGTAGTTTCCCAAGCGCTTAGTATAGTGCTTTGCACACAGTAAGCCTTAATTTACTATTTAGTATTGAATGAATGAATGAATGAATGAATGAATGAATGAATGAATGAATGTGGGTAGGAGACTGGGGGCAAAACCGTGTCCCTGCCTGGAGATGACCTGAGGAAGGAGCAGTCCCTCTTTGAAACCCAAGATTCACTGCAGCCTTGGCCCCCTCCAAAGAAGTCTTGAGATGGTCAGAAGGCTGTTCCCTGCATCCCTCTCAGTCATCAGCTATTTCTTGATGACCTGTGAGCTCCAGAACCAAGAACACCCACTCTCTTCCTGCCTAACCCTAAATCTCCTGGGTCCCATGGCAGGACGCAAAAGGAACTAGGTAAGGCCGGAAGTCAAGGGTCAAGCCTGCCAGAGTAGCCTTCAGGTCAGAGAATGTCCCCAGCCAGAGGATGTTGGCAAACCCATTTGTCCTTCCACCACTCAATCAATCAATCTGTCAGTCAGTCGATTGAATTTATTGAGCACTTACTGTGAGCAGAGCACTGTACTAAGCACACTCGAGTACTCCCTTGATTCCCTCATCTCCCACCTCACCCCTCCACTGAATAAAGCCTCGCCTGTCTTCTGCTTCGCTTTCGCAGAAGCAGCATTAAGCACACGCAGGCTGCCAGGTGCTGTTGGAGGCCTTTGGAACTATAAAATAGAAGTGTCACAGTCCCTGCCCTTGGCAGCTTCCAAACTGCCAGGTGACCTCGTCCTCTCTCTTAGTTGGAGTGAGCATGAGGCTGGCAGGGAGGTCACCCAGGCCCCAGTGCACGGCCCCAAATCCTAGAGTCAAGAGCACTTAGGGCAAACCATGGACAGGACTGACTACTAGTTTTGTTGTCTGTCTCCCCCGTTTAGACTGTGAGCCCATTGTTGGGCAGGGATTATCTCTATCTGTTGCTGAATTGTACATTCCAAGCCCTTAGTACAGTGCTCTGCACATAGTGGCGCTCAATAAATATGAATGAATGAATGAATGAATGAATGAAAGAATCACTCTGAGTTCCATCCCTAGGCAGGATGGAAAACATGTCCAGTTGGATGTGAAACCTATCCCGGCCTGGCCTCCTTTAGTGGGGTATTCATTCATTCATTTATTCTTTCAATTGTATTTATCGAGCGCTTACTGTGTGCAGAGCACTGTACTAAGTGCTTGGGAAGGACCCAGTTTCGAAATCCCAACTACCTTAGTAATTACTGTGGTATTCGTGAAGCACTTAATGTGTGCCAAACACCTTGCTAAGTGCTGGGTTTAATCGGTTTGGACAGAGTCCCAGTCTCACGGGAGGCTCACAATCCAAGAGGGAGAACAGGTATTTAATCCCCGCTTTACAGATGAAGGAAACTGAGGCCCCGGGAAGTGAAGTGTCTTGCCGAAGTTCTCACCGCAAGCACATGACAGAGCTGGGATTAGAACCCAGATCCTTGGACTTCCGGGCCCGCTCTCATTCCACTAGGCCATGCTGCTTCTCATCTTATCCTTCCTGTCTTCCCCTTCCTTCTCTGCCTCAGCCATTCTTCAGTGCCGAGAGGCGACGGGAAGCAACGGCAATCCCCCCAACTCTCCTTAGCAGTGCTGAGGTGCCTGAGCCTGCCGGGCAGCTCTCTAATCCCCCTCTGCCCTGTCCATCTCACAATCTGGGGCCCAGAGCCAGGCTGGAGCTGAGCCGCTAAGTAATTGATTGGCGGTTTATTGGCTTCTTGGGCTAAGCACATGCCCCATCTGGCAGGAGAGCTGTGGTGCTGGGGAGAGAGGGAGGGAGAGAGGGAAGGAGGGAAGAAAAAGGAGGAAAGGAGGATTGTGGGGCCAAAGGTTCCTTAGGGTTGGAGTCCTACACGGGAACTTCCTGTGGAGCAAGACCAAGGAGTCATTTGGGCTCGAGAGCCATCTAACTAGAGGTGGTCAGATGGAGAGAGCTGCACATCTGTAATATTTGGGCAGTGGAATTGTTATAAAGAATGCTGCATGTCGTTCTCATCCAGGCTTCTGGCCCTTCGAAACTGGCTAATGGACTTGCTTCAGGTGTTCTCTTGGGCAGGGATGGCATAGGTTTCCCTTGCCTACAGCAGTTTTATCCGTCCTCATTCGACCCCTGTAAGCCCCTTGGCTACCCTTATATCCAGTCCTAAGCCACCCTAACTTTTTGTGGCCACAGAGGCCACTACCTCCTTCAAGCTTGCTGCCATCACACAGGCTAACCCCAGCCCTCCTTGAGGACAAGGTGCTCCCTCTCCCCTCCCCCCGGCCACAGGGCCTGGAGATCACAGATGAGCCTGCTAGAAATGGCCTTATTAGGATGCTGTCTGTGGTTCCCCTTTCCTCACACCTCAAATTCGACCCAGTGTGAAGGTAGCTGGCCTGTCCCCAACCCTCTCCCCTGTGATAAGCTCCAAACCACCACAGCAGACTCAAGTCCTGGGTCTGGTTTTCTCAGTACTCATTTTGGCTTCCAAAGTTGAGAAACCTATCCGATTCCTTCCTTTCTTTTTTTTTTTTTGAGGTGCTTGTTAAGCACTTACTATTTGCCAGACGCTGGGCTAGATACAAGGTAATCAGTTCGGACACAGTCCACATTCGGCTCACAGTCTTAATCCCCATTTTACAGATGAGGGTACCGAGGCACATAGAAGGAAGTGACTTGCCCAAGGTCACGCAGCAGACAAGTGGCCTGTTCCCCAGTCCTTGGGACCACTCTCCCGCTCTGTCCCCATGCTGGTAGAACCAGCCGCCTCTGCCTCTGGAGACCGCTGTACTCTGCTGGGAGCTATTTATATCTGACACCCTTTTTTAGAAACAGTTTTCCCTTCTAAGCATGTTTTTTTGCCAACGCAGAGCCACTTTGCAGAGCCCCAGCCTCTGGGACCGCCATCCCAGCCGCCCCCGCACCTCGCTAGACTTCCGCAGACTCGGCCCTAGCCTTGAGGCTGGTTGTCCAGCTGCCTCCGGCTCCTCTCTGTGATCTTTGACCCTCCTAGAATCGGCAGGATGGCAAGCAGCTGTTCAGACCCCTCCTCCCACCTCTTCAGGGACTGCAGAGCTGCAGGTGATGCCCTCTGGTCTGGGAGGCGCCAGGACCACAGATAGCAGAATGATTAGGGAGGCAGGCACTGGAGGAATCAGACAGGTTTGTGGCATTTAGGAGATGCTTGCTATTTGCCATGCATTGTGGTTGATACAAGGTACTCAGACCAGACGTAGTCCCTATCCCACATGCAGGTCACAACCTAAGAGATAGGAAGAGCAAGTATATTCTCTCCATTCAAAGATGAGGAAAGTGAGACCCAGAGAGGCTGGACTGTGTGACTGGTCCAGAGTCACACAACAGGGCAGTGGCAGAGATGGGACTAGAACCCGGGTCTCTCCACTCTCAGACCCATGCTCTTACCTCCGTGCCTCTCCCCAAGGGGTCACCTTTCCTGAGAGGGGCCGGGTCTTCAGCTGGGCTGAGCGGGGAAGAGTCTGAGCTCAGAGAAAACTCCATCCTTTGGGGGATTATTTCAGAACCTGTCTCTCAATCAATTGATCGATGGTATTTATTGAGCACTTACCGTGAGCAGGATGCTTTACTAAGTAAGCTTTTGGAGAGAAGTTTTCTTTCCCTTCCTGCACCTCTGCACTGCGGCAGACTGTCCTGCTCATGCTGGGGAGGGAAACAAACAGCTGGACTGAGCTCACCTGTGCTGGTGGAAACAGACCAGAGAGACTCCTCCCCAGCAGGGGCCGCAGGGATCTCGGAGGAATGGGTGTACCCAGCCTGGTGGCCAGGGCTCGGAGTCCTGGACTCTGGTCATTGACCTGGCCTTCCTGTGTCCCCAGATACGATGCAGGGAGGGACGGTTTCATCGACCTGATGGAGCTGAAACTGATGATGGAGAAGCTGGAGGCCCCCCAGACGCACCTCGGGCTGAAGAACATGATCAAGGAAGTGGATGAGGATTTTGACGGCAAACTCAGTTTCCGGGAGGTAGGATGAGGACCGGGCTCCAGGGGCCAGAGGAACCTGGGCCCGGTTTAGCACCGGGCTTCCAACCATCGAGCTATAGGGGTGGTACGGGGATTAGACAGGCTGGGGACTCCTCACAAGCCAAAAAAAAGCACCTCACAGGCCCACTCTCTAGCCCAGACCACTGGTTTCCTAGCTGCTGGTCTGTGGCTTGTCTGCCCCAGGCTGTGAGACTGGAGGAATATCAGAACTGGAGTACTTAGAAGCAGCATGGTTTAGTGGAAAGAGCATGGGCCTGGGAGTCAGGAGACCTGGATTCTAATCCCAGCTCTACCACTCATCTGCTATGTGACCCTGGGCAAGGCATTTTAGTTGGTCAATCAGTTAATCATATTTACTGAGCATTTACCGTGTGCAGAGCACTGTACTAAATCCTTTGGAAAGTACAGTGTAACAATATAACAGAAACATTCGCTGCCCACAATGAGTTTACAGTCTAGAGGGGGAGACAGACATTAAAATAAATAAATTACACTTCACTTCTCTGTGCTCAGTTACCTCATCTGTAAAATGGAGATTAAGACTGTGAGTCCCATGTGCAACATGGACTGCGTCCAACTGGATTAGCTTGTATCTACTCCAGCGCTTGTCACATAGTAAGAGTTTAACAAATACCATAAAAAAGGGTAAGAAGGACCAGGGTGGAAGGTCCAGGAGAGCCTGGGAGAGCCTTGGAGAGGGACTTTCCCATTCCAGTAGATGGGACACCAGCTCATGAAGAGCACAAATGAGCGGCACATCCCCTCCCCACTCAATGGGCCCAAATGTGGTTCTTCCCAGAGATTGTAGTAATAATTAGAAAAAAAAATCACTAGGGATAATCAAATTAGACACAGTCCCTGTCCCACATGGGACTCAACTCAATGGACCCAAATATGGTTCTTCCCAGAAATAGAAGTAATGATTAAAACAAAAAATCAGTGGGGATAATCAAATTAGATGCAGTTCCTGTCCTACATGGGACTCACAATCTAAGGGGAAGGAAGAACAGGGATTGAATCCCCATTTTGCAGGTGAGGAAACTGAGGCACCAAGAAGTTACATCTTGCCCAAGTCCACACAGTAGGCAAGAGATGGAGCTGGGATAACAATCAATCATTCAATCAATCAATGGTATTTATTAAGTACTGTGATCACAGGACTGTAGTAAGTGTTTGGAGAGTACAATGCAATATAGTTGGTAGACAAAATCCCTGCCCCCAGGAGCTTACAGTCTAGGAGAGGAGACAGACATTAATATAAATTACTGATAGGGGAAATGGGAGAGAACAAGGATATGTATATAAGTGCTGGGGAGCTGAGGGTGGAGTGAGTATCAAGAGTCAGAGCAGATTCAAGGGCATAGGCGATGCAGAAGGGAGGACAAATTGGGGAAATTAGGGCTTAGAAAAGGCCTCTTGAAGGAGATTTGATTTTTGTCAGGCTTTGAAGGTGGAGAGTGGAAGATGGGCATCTCCTTCTTGCCAAATCCAAAGACCTCCGCTTCATCCTAATCTTCCTCTACTTCTGGGCTGCCTTGGACAGTGTTGACCACCCCCTTCTGGAAAAATTATCCAACCTTGGCTTCACTGACACTGTCCTCTCCTTGTTCTCCTCCTATCTCTCTGGCCACTCATTCTCTGTCTCTTTCAGGGGCTCCTTCTATGCCTCCCACCGCCTAAAAAAAAAGCAATTGAATTTGGCAAGAAGGAGGTTATTAGGGTGTTCCTAAGGAGTGAAGTGGGAAGAAACCAGATTGTACTGAGTCAAGGAGAGAACCGGAGGAGAGGAAGTGGAGGCAGCAGATGTAGACAACTTGCTCAAGGAGTTGGAAGAGGAATGTTAGGAGAGAGATGGGGCAATAACTGAAGGGAGCCATGGGGTCAAGGGGGGAATCTCTTTAGAACAAGGGAGACATAGCGTGTTTAAAAGCAGTAGGGAAGGACCTGTTGGAGAGTGAGTAGTCAGAGAGGGAAAAAGGAAGGTGTTTCGTTAAGCTTTAAAGAGAGGAGAGGAGGCACAGGTGGAGGAGGGTGGATTTTGAGAGGAGGTGGGAGATCTCTTGAGAAACTGCTGAGAAAGATAGGAGAGTTGAAGAGGGCAGAGGAGGAGATTGGGACTGGAGAGGACCAGGGGAGGGTTTAGGGAGAGCAAATGTGATGGTTTCAATTTTCTCAATAAAGTGAGTGGTTGGGTCTTTAGGGGCCAGAGAGGGAGAGGATGTGAGTACAGGAGGTTTGAGGAGATAGTTAAAGTCTGAAAAACCTGGAGAGGTCCATGGGTACTGCAGTCAATAAGAACGGAGAAGTATTGTTGGGAGGAGAAGCAGGTAGAGCTAAAACAGGTGAGGATGAGCTTGAAATGAACAACGTCGGCCTGATGGCTGGATTTCCACTAGCACTCCACCGCTTGAGCATGAAAGCTGCAGGTTAGTTAGTGGTACGAGATTGATGGAGGAATAGGAGGAGTGTGAGAGTTAAGAGGGCGATATTGAGATTAGGGTCCAAGACTCCTGACTCCCAAGCCTGTACTTGTTCCACTAGGCCACGCTGCCGCTCATGGTCTGGTTCTCTCCTGCTCGGAGTTCATCCCCAACTCCCTTTTGGCCCTCCTCATCTCCCAGGGGCAGTAGAGGGGTGGCTGAGCTCTCTCTCCTAGGAAGCTATGCCCTTGGCCAGAAAGCAGAGAATGGGCTGGGAGCAAGTGAATAAGCCTGGTTTTTTCTCTCCTCCAGTTTCTGCTGATTTTCCACAAGGCAGCCGCGGGAGAGCTACAGGAAGACAGCGGCCTCCACGTCTTAGCTCGGCTCTCGGAGATCGACGTCTCAACGGAGGGAGTCAAAGGAGCCAAAAACTTTTTTGAGGCCAAAGTAAGAGAAACGATATAGCCGCGGTCCAGCCCTGTGGTGGAATATTGGGTTTTCAGGGATGAAACTGTCAAGAGGCCTGGTAGCCTGAGTGGGGGCTAGACTGGGCCCTGATGGCGGCTCTCTGGCTGGCGAGCCACCCCATCCTACAGAGCCTCAGTTTCCCCTCCAGAGACTGCCAAGGGGTTTTGCCAGATCCATTTCTATCTGTAGAGAGCTGTAGAGAGAAGCTGTGGCAAATAGCATGATTAGAAAAGTCATCCCTGGACTGAACCCTAGGGTTTGGGTGAAGCCAGAGCGGGGAGCTGGCCAGTCTGAATTCCTGCTCAGGGGTCTGGGGTCTGTTTGATAATAACAATAATATTAAGAATAACTGTGGTATTTCTTATGTGCCAGGCACTGTACTAAGTGCTGGAGTGGATACAAGCAAATTGGGTTGGACACAGACCCTGTCCCGCATCTAGATTCCCAAGGAGACAGAGAAACGTCTTTCCTCTTCAGAGCATTCGATCCTCGATCGAGCCATTGATGGCTGGTTGCGCCCCCGCAATCAGTCAGTCACTCCTTGGTATTGACTGAGCGCTTATTGAGTATTGCGACAGAGTTCAAAGCCCTCCAGCAAGACCAGCTTCAGATGCCTAACTGCCCAGAAGTAGGGAAAAGTTTGGCGCTCCCCCATCCCGGTTCGGATGACGTCTTTTGTTTCCCTGTGAATGCTCGCCGCATCGAACGTGACGTCAGTCAGGAACTGTTTGACCTCCCAAACTTGGAGTCCCCCTTGCTCCAGGGCCATCGCGTTCCCTTCCGAGGTCCCTGCTCCAACTGGTACCATTCTGCCTTGGGCTGGGCCCTTTAAATTCTGTAATCACCCCCATCATGCCACCAGTGGTCCCATTACACAGACAGAGCACCTTGAAGAGGTTACCTCACTCACCATCTAGAGCCAGCCCTGCCCGCTAGACCCCGAGGGAAGCAGTGATGTTGTAGCGGGCAAGACTCTGCCACTTGTCTGTTGTGTGACCTCGCGCAAGTCACTTCACTTCTTTGGGCCTTAGTTACCTCATCCATAGAATGGGGATTGAGAGTGTGAGCCCCACATGGGACTGTGTCCAACCTGATTTGCTTATATCCACCTCAGCGCTTGGTATAGTGCCTGGTGCATAGTAAGCACTTAACAAATACCAAAATTCTATTATTATTTCTGCCTCAAGGAAGTCAGAATCCAGAAGCACTCCAAGGCTTCCCAGAGCCTTGTGGGGCAGCTGGGGGTGGGCGGCGGACAGGGAGACGTGATAGAATTAGAAAGGGAAGGGAAGGTGGGGGAGAGGTTCTCCTTGTTTGCTAACCATCCCTCAACCCTCTTCCAACCCGTGTGCCCTTCCAGGTGCAGGCGATCAATGTCTCCTGCCGTTTCGAGGAGGAGATCAAGGCTGAACAGGAAGAGAAGAAAAAGCAGGCGGAGGAGATGAAGCAGAGGAAAGCCGCCTTCAAAGAGTTGCAGTCGGCCTTCAAGCAGTGAGCTTGAGGGGTGGGCAGGAGGCTGGCCAGGGTCGGGGGGTGGGGACGGAACCTGACAGGAACCAGAATCTGCAAAGACCCGGCCCCCGTGCATAGGAAGAAAAAGTTGATGAGGTGGGTAGAAAGGCAGGCGCTGGGTGACTTTCCCATCACTGGGAGCAGCGTGGCCCAGTGGAAAAAGTAGGACCTGGGTTCTAAGGCCGGCTTCACCACTCATCCACTGTGTGACCCAAGCAAGTCGCTTCACTTCCCCGTGCCTCAGTTTCCTCATCTTCAAAATGAGGATCAGATTCTACTCCCTCCTAATCAGACCGTGAACCCTATGTGGGACAGGGACCGTGTCCGCCCCGATTATCTTGTTTCTTACCCCAGCGCTTAGTATAGCGCTTGGCACATAGTAAGTGCTTAACGAATACTATAATTAATCAGTGGACCAATTCTAATAACATTCAAACGGTGAACCTGGAATCTGAACCCAAGACCGCTGCCTCCCTGTCATCTGTTCATCTCGTTGCCCACCCGCTTCTCCTAGACCCTGACTTCGCTGTGGTCTCGTTTCCCCTTGGATTCCAAACGCCCTCGGCGATATTGTAGATCTGTAAGCCGGGCTACCCTCTGCATGGACGCTTGCTATTTGCTCTTGAACCGCAGCGAGCCCTCCAAGTGTAAAGACAGTGCCGAACTCCAGAAAGAGGGATAAACCCCTCCCCGGCCGTGGCCCGGAGCCGAGCAGACTCGAGACCTGTAACTGTGTCGATGGCTTGGCCTCCTGCGGCCCTGGGTTGGGATTCCAAAGAGCAGGCACAAACACCGGGCGGTGGATCTGTAATGCTCCCCGAGTTATCGTTAGGGATGGATTAATTTGGCTTTCTTAAACTCTCCTCCTCTCTCTTCTCCCAACTTGCCGGTCGCTGAGGCTCGATCGGGCAGCTTTCCGATCATCCGCAGCCCTAGCGAGTCTGGGAGAGGAGTGGAGGCCCCCCGGCAAACCCAGGCTGATGCGCTCCTCCCCGGCCTTCCTCACCGGGCCTCCATTTCCCCTGGAAGGCGGGGAGGGTCACGCTAATCTACCTCACGGGCCCCCTCATGGCAAAGCACTAGAGGTGACTTCAGCACAATCTGATCTGAGGGACCAGCGGATGAGGGGTAGTGGGGCAGAACTCCCAACTCCCCCCAGTTCTCCCCTCCCTGGGGTGACCTCAGGCAATGACTTAAAAAAAAAAGGCCGGAGCCGCCTCCCCAGAACACTGAGGGCGCGGAGCGGGATCTTGTGAAACTTGAGGGGAGAACTCGCCGAGCGAGGCTGCCGTTCGACGAGGGTACAGGGATCCCCGGCCTTGCGGAGCGGACAAACGCTCAGCCTCCGGAAGGGGCTTCTAAGTGTCTTTGCATGCACTGTGACATTGAAGAGTGAAACCAGACAGGCTCAGCCATTTGCTCTGTCCTCTCTCTCTCCCGCCACCCACCCCTATCCAAGAGAAATGTGTATCTCGTTGTTAGCGTACCTTTGGTGACGTATCCAATTGAATTTAAGCCACCGTCCAGCGAAGTGATGTTCGTAATAGGCCAGTCCCGTCGTGTCCTCCCCTGGGGGGGTGTGGGTCGCCTGGGCACTCTGCCCTGCCCGCCCGGGGTCTCCTAGACCCCGGACCACTGGTGCCAGGCGGATGGTCTCCCTCAGGGGTTCTCGTGTGTTGCCGTGGATGTTCGTACCCCCCTCCCGACCCCGACTGTCACCGAGTGGGACAGACAACAACCAACTATGCCACTAAGTTATGCAACTTCTCTGTGTTTCTCATGAAAGATGTCACTGCATTTTAGACTCGATAAGTCTTTATTTTTCAGGAACTTCCGGAAGGTATCAAACCCCACTGTGGGAATTTAGAGGTTTTATTTTTGTTTTGTAATATAATCTACAGAAAGAAGAGACATTGATTGATTACCTAGTAGCTTTGATCTTTGATTTGCTTTTTCCATAGCGGATATGTTTATAAGGATGAATAATAAAAAACCTTTGCTTTTTTTTTCTTTATCCAAAAAGCTACTTCATTCAGTGGTACGATTATTTTTTTTAACTAAAATAAAGCCAAAATTATATATTCTTATGTGCCGGGTGTTCTTGCAACCAGGGAGTTGGAGGAGGATGGAGGGGGAGAGGGGACGATTTGGGGGTGAGGGACCAGGAGGGGGGCAGGGAGGGCCTGGAACGGGGGGACCCAGAGAGCCAACGGATCTTTGAGGCCAAGAGGTTTGATTGTGCACCGAGTAGGGAGGGGTCCTAACTGTCGTGCACTGTGTTCTTCCAGTTGGTCTGTTGGATCCTGAACAGAATCCAGATCTCCCCAGAAAAGAAAGGGCTGAATCTCGGACTCCCATCTCTGATCCAAGCTTGATGGATTGCTTCTTGGTGTTTATGGAGCCTCTGCCCGTAAACACTTCAAAGCCCTTCAGTCACCATGCCCCCTTCCTACCTCGTCTTGCTACTCTCTTACTACAACCTGGCCTGCACTTCACTTCTCTAATGCTAACCTCCTCCCTGTATCGCAGTCGCATCTATCTCACTGCAGACCTCTTGCCCACATCCTGCCTCTGACCTGGAACACCCTCCCTCCGCATATCCAACAGATAATTACTCTCCCCACCTTCAAAGCTTTATTGAAGGCACAGCTCTGCAGAGAGGCCTTCCATGACTAAGCCTTCCTTTCCTCTTCTTCCACTCCCTTCTGCATCGCCCTGACTTGCTCCCTGTTTTCATCCCCTCTCCCATCCCCTCAGCACTTATGTGCATATCCGGAATTTATTTATTAATGTTTGTCTCCCCCTCTAGAATGTAAATCATGTGGGCAGGGAATGTGTCCATTTATTTTATATTGTACACTCCTAAGTGCTTAGTACAGTGCTCTGCACACAGTAAGTGCTCAGTAAATGTGATTGACTGCCTGACTGAGAGATTGGCTGGCTGAACCCCAAGCCCCTCAAGACAACCAGGCCCAGTGCAAACTGCTGCTCCCAGAGAGACAACCGAGCCTGGAGAAGCAGCATGATGTAGTGGATAGAGCATGGGCCTGGTAGTTGGAAGGTCGTGGGTTTTAATCCCGGCTCCGCCACTTGTCTTCTGTGTGACCCCGGGCAAGTCATTTCACATCTCTGGGCCTCAGTTCCCTCCTCTGTAAAATGGGGATTGCGACTGCGAGTCCCACATGGGGCAGGGACTGTGTCCAACCCGATTTGCTTGTATCCACCCCAGCACTTAGTGCACTGCTCAGCGCACAGTGAGTGCTTAACAAATGCCATTATTATTATTATCATTATCATTTGCTCATTTCCCTTAAATTTGCCTCTGTGAAAGGTGTATGGGTTATCTTTCCCTGCCACAGTTTCCCCCAACTAAATCACCAGGGGAAAATGGACCCTGCTTCAATCAATCAATCAATGGTAGTTATTGAGAATCTACTAATGTGCAGAGCACTGTCCTAAGTGCTTGAGAGAATACAACAGAGTTGGTGGAAATGTTCCCTGCCCACAATGAGCTTATATTCTAGAAGGGTAGACAATGTAAATAAATTATTTCTAATATATAATTTAAAGATATGTACATAAATGCTGTGGGGTTGAGGGTGGAGTGAATATCAAATGCCCAAAGGTCACAGACCCAAGTACATAGATAGTAATAATAATAACTATGGTATTTGTTTAGCATTTACCATGTGCCAGGCACTGTACTGAGTGCTGGAGTGGATACAAGTAAATTGGGTTGGACACAGTCCCTGACCCACGTAGGGCTCATAGTCCTAATCCCCATTTTACAGACGAGGTAACTGAGGCACAGAGAAGTGAAGTGACTCACCCAAAGTCACACAGCAGACAAGTGGCCGAGCCGGGATTAGAACCCACGGTCTTCTGGCTCCCGGGCCCATGCTCTATCCACTGTGATGATGCAGAGAAGAAACCGGGGAAAAGAGGGCTTAATCGGAGATATGACCTTAATAAGACTTTGAAGGTGAGGAGAGTGGTGGTCCGGCCTATATGGAGGAGGAGAGAGTTCCAGGCTAAGGGAAGGACTTGGGAAAGGGATCAGCGGTGAGATAGGTGAGATCAGGGCACATTGAGCAGGCTGGAATTTAGGGGAGTGGAATGAGTGGGCTTGGCTGTAGTCCGAGATCAGTGAGGTGAAGTAAGAGAGGGCAAGTCGATGCAGTACTTTATTGCTGATGGTAAGGAGTTTCTGTGGATGGGCAACCAATCCCCTCCTAAAAGAGGGGAAAGTAGTCGGCTCCACTGTAGACCTTTCCTCCCGTCCTCTTCCCGGACCAGAATCCCCAGGTTGTAGGTCCTAAAACCCAACTGGACCCTCACTTGGAGAAGTAGTGTGGCTTAGTGGAAAGGGCCCGGGCTTGGGAGTCAGAGGACGTGGGTTCTAATCCAGCCGCCTCCGCTTGTCTGCTGGGTGACCTTGGGCTAGCCACTTAGCTTCTCTCTGCCTCAGTGACCTCATCTGGAAAATGGGGATTAAGGCTGTGAGCCCCACCTGGGACAACCTGATTAGCTTGGACCCCCCCCCCCCCCCCCAGCGTTTAGGACAGTGCTGGGTTTAAGAATTACCATCATTATTATCCTCGTCCCCCAAGAGAAAGCATCGACGGAGCGACGATGGAGGCCTGCAATAGAGCGGTCAGTTTCGCCCCCTGGCGGACAGAAGTACACCACGCGGGCTCTGAGTCCCTCTCGGAACATAAATAATTATTATTATTATTATTATTATTATTATTAAAATAAAAATGGTATTTGTTAAGCGCTTACTATGTGCCGAGCACTGTTCCAAGCGCTGGGGTAAATACAGGGCAATGAGGTTGTCCCACATGAGGCTCACAATCTTCATCCCCATTTTACGGATGAGGTCACTGAGGCCCAGAGAAGTGAAGTGACACTTGCCCACAATCACACAGGCGACAAGTGGCAGAGGCGGGATTCGAACCCATGACCTCTGACTCCCAAGCCCAGGCTCTTTTCATTGAGACACGCTGCTTCCCGTGGTCTGTGGTCGTTGGAGAAGGCAAGCCGCTTATTTAAGGTAAACCTTTTTCCTTACAGATAACCTTAAAGGGCTTATTTCAGTGACGAGCATTTATAATCACAGTAATAATTTTGGTATTTGTTAAGTGCTTACAATGTGCCAAGCACTGTTCTAAGCAATGGGGTAGATATAGGGTAATCAGGTTGTCCCATGTGAGGCTCACAGTCTTCATCCCCATTTTACGATGAGGTAACTGAGGCACGAGAAGATAAGTGACTTACCCAAGGTCATAAATCCCAGTGTCCCAGCAGATAAGAAGAATAACCATAACAGCAAGGACAAAACAATGAATAAGAAGGACAAATGAGGAGCAACATGGCCTGGGAGTGGATAGAGTATGGGCCCAGGAGTCAGAGGACCTGGTTTCTAATCACAGTTCTGCCACTTGTCTGCTGCGTGACCCTGGATAAGTCACTTAACTCCTCTGGGCCTCAGTTACCTCATCTATAATATGGGGATTAGAAATAATAATAATGATAGTATTTGTTAAGCGCTTACTATGTGTCAAGGACTGTTCTAAGGACTGGAGTAGATACAAGGTAATCAGGTTGTCCAATGTGGGGCTCACAGTCTTAATCCCCATTTTACAGATGAAGGAACTGAGGCACAGAGAAGTTAAGTGACTTGTCCAAAGTCACACATATATCAAGTGGTGGAGCTGGGATTAGAACCCACAACCTCTGACTCCCAAGCCCGGGCTCTTTCCACTAAGCCACGCTGCTTCTCCTAAAGATAGCATTTTTTAAGCACTCACTTTGTACCAAGCACTGTTCTAAGCACTAGGGGAGATACAAGATAATCAGATTGTCCCACGTTGGGCTCACAGTCTTAATTCCCATTTTACAGATGAGGTAACTGAGGCACAGAGAAGTTAAGTGACTTGCCCAAAGTCACACAGCTAAGTGGCAGAGCCAGGATTAGAACTCACGACCTCTGACTCCCAAGCCTGTTGCTCTGTCCCCTGAGCCACGGAGTACTTGGTACAGTACTGAGCACACAGTAAGCACTTAAATACCATTTTTTAAAATATTAAAATGCCCCACCAAATCCAGTGTTCATTTACAATATAGACAGAGAAGTAGCACTGAGTGCTCCACCACTCTTTTGCCATGTGACCTTGGGCAAGTCACTTTACTTCTCTGTGCCTCAGTTACCTCATCTGTACAATGGGGATTAAGACTGTGAGCCCTCCATGGGTCAAAGACTGTGTCCAACCGGATTTGCTCGTATCCACCCCAGTACTTAGGACAATGGCTGACACACTGGAAGCGCTTAACAAACCCCATAATTATCATAATTATCTATGCAATGTCCATTGGTTTTTCAATTGTAACACTTTATCCTTCAATTCCTCCCCTCCACCTCTTGTAAACACGTTTCTGATTAGGCCTATTAATCATATACTCTCAGGAACGCTCTTCCTCTCTTCCTGGGAGGTTTTGAGGGCAAAATAAGGTAATAGATGTGAAAGCACTTGGGAAAACCTAAAAGTCAATCAATCAATCATATCTTTGGAGAAGCGGCATGGTTTAGTAGATTAAGCACGGGCCTGGGAGTCAGAAGGATTTGAATTCTTATCCCGTCTCCGCCACTTGTCTGCTATATAACCTTGGGCAAGTCACTTCACTTCTCTGGGCTCAGCTACCTCATCTGGAAAATGGGGTATAAAACCGTGAGCCCCATGTGGGACAGGGACTACATCCAACCTTATTAACTTGTTACCCCCAGTGCTAAGAACAGTGCTTAGCACATAGTAAATGCTTAACGAGCACCAAAATTATTCATTATTATTATTATTGAGTGCTTACTGTGTGCAGGGCCCTGTATTAAGTACTTGAGAGAGTACAACACAACAATTTAACTGACACATTCCCTGCCCAAAATGAACTTATAGTCTTGAGTGTTATTTAAATTCAAAACCCTGGCCAGAATCCCCTCCCCACTATTTCCTAACATCCTCCCCCTTCCTTCCCTCTCCCACATCCCAACTATCAACCCCAACCTGAGCCTTCTAGGCAATGAAGCAGCAGGAGGAGATAGTGGGGGAACTGGTGGGACAAGGGGGCAGAGAGGGCTGAGGAGGTGAGAGGGGCTGAAGGAATAAAGTGGCAGAGGATAAGTGTGATTCAAAAGGAGAAAAGAACCATTAAGAAAATAATAGTAACAATTACAGTGGTATTGAGTGTTTTCTATGTGACAAGATAATCAGTTGGACACAGTCCCTGTCCCACATGGGAGACAGGGAGTAGGAGGGAGAACAGGTGGCTCAGTGGAAAGAGCCGCCCGGGCTTAGGTGTCAGGGGTCATGGGTTCTAATTCTGGCTCTGCCACCTGTCATCTGTGTGAATTTGGGCAAATCACTTTACTTCTCATTTTCTCAGTGACCTCATCTGTAAAATGGGGATGAAGACTGTGAGCCTCACATAGGACAACCTGATTACCCTGTACTACCCCAGTGCTTAGAACAGTGCTCGGCACACAGTAAGCGCTTAACAAATACCAACATTATTATTATTATTATTATTGAATCTCCATTTTACAGATAAGGTCACTGAGGCACAGAGAAGTGAAGTGACTCGCCCAAGGTCACACAGCAGATAAGTGGCAGAGCTGGGATTAGAACCCAGGTGCTTCTGACTGCCAGGTCCATATGCTCTTTCCGCTAGACCATCCTGCTTCTGATTAGATCACTGGGGGCAAATTTCTACTTGAGAGCCTGGGTCTAGGATAGCCGTTGGCCAGAATCCGCTCTCCCAAGTCAACTGGCCCCTGGTCTCAGGAGGACTCCCACCTGTTCCCACTCTCAGGCCTGGGGTGGGGAGGGGAAGGAGCTCCAGCAGCTGTTCCCGGAGCCGGACGCAACTCAGGTGCCCCTTTCCTATGGCTCAGAGCCCACTTCTGTTTTCTATTCTCGGAGAGGCGGAATGGCTGTTTCAAGGTCACAGTATCTCTTGCTTTCCCAGCCTCGGACTGACCTCAGAGTCGATGGAGCCCCGAGGTTTCCTGCCCCGCACCGGCCGGGGAGGGGCAGCGCGGAGCCCCCGGTAAGCGGCCTCTAAGCCAAGATCCGAGAGGCCCTCGGAATGAAGAGTTGACGCGTCACCCCTGGCAGGGTCAATCCTCCACCTTTGGGTGGGGAAAACAACTGACAAGGCTCTCCTTCCTTGGGGTCAGGCAGCGAAGCCCAAGGATGAAGCAGCCCAGCAGGATGTTCCAGTGACTCCAACCTGGGGATTTGGAAGCACTGTGGCCCAGTGGATAAAGCATTGGCTTGAGAAACAGAAGGATCTGGGTTCTAATCCCGGCTCTGCCACTTGACTGCTGTGTGAACTTGGGCAAGCCACGTCACTTCTCATCTGTAAAATGAGGAAAGATTTACTCATCTGTAAAAAGAGGAAAGAGACTGTAAACCCCATATGGGACAGGAACTATGTCTACACTCACTACTTACTATCTACCTCAGTGCTTAGAACAGTGCTGGATGCATAGTAAGCACTTAACAAATGCTATTATTATCATTATTATTATTCAGAGAGGAGTGGGTGGCAACCAGTGGAGGTTTTGAAGGGGCTGGGAGGTGTGATACAATGATTGGTGGTGATGAAATCCAGCCTGTTTTCAAGTTGAGTGGGTGAGGTGAGATGAAACGGGAGGCCTGCAGAGTTGAAAAGTCAGCAGAATTTGGGAGCTGGGAGATCATCAGAATCATCCACATGGATATCCGAGTCGCCAAAGATCAGCATGGAGGGGGAAAGGTGAGAAAGAAGTTAAAATCACATAGAAAGATGGAGGTAAACCCAAGAGCAGGGAGGAGGAATTGGGTCGTAGATGGCACTCATTTGTGTTTGCAGTGGGTGGTGAAGATGGATGATATGGCCTTCAAAGTAAGAGAAGGCAACATATGGAGGGGTCCGGGTGGCACAGAAGCATTGGCAGAGGGTAAGCATGAAGCCCACCCTTCCTTTTCCAGCACCTCGTGGGGAATAGGAAATGTGAGTCCCCTGTGGGAGAGAGCGGTGGGGGAGACCTTGCCATCCAGACTGAGCCAGGGTTTCGGTGATGGAGAGGAGAAATAACGACTGGCTTAGGAAGAGGGTGAGGATGAAGGGGAGTTTGCCCAGGATGAGGCAGGGGTTCCAGAGGCCACATTTGGATGGGGTGGTAGAGAGCAGGAACAGTGCAAGGCCATGGGGTGGGTTGTATGGGAGGGAGGTGGTGTGGTGCGACAGGATGGGGGCTTGGAAGCAGCGAATGGGGTTGGGGAGATCAGAGTGGTGCCGCAGTTTTCAGCGCCTGATCCTGAGAGATCGCAGCTTCCAGTCACAAGTCCAAACCCAAGGTATTCCAACTTGGCGGTGGGAAGGACAGCATATGGGTAAGTAGGAGAATTGGTTTGCTATGTCATTTAGTAATGAGTTCCTTAACCTCTTAGCTCAATTGCTGCTCTGAACACTTCCTAGTTAGAGGCCAAGGACACTTCACCCTAAAGCTTCCAGCTCCCATTAAAGTCTCTTTTCATTCATTCATTTATTCATTCAGTGGTATTTACTGAACTCTTTATTGTGTGCAGAACACTGTTCTAAGCTCTTGGAACGATACAATATAACAGAGGTGGTAGACACTTTCCCTTCCCACAAGGACCTTACAGGCAAAATTATGGATATATTTACGTAAGTGCTCTGAAGTTGACGGTGTTCAGAACACAAGACAAATCAGTTTAATCACACTTCATCTTCCCTTGGTAACTCGTGATATTTTTAAGCTGCAATGACATGACTAGACTCAGAACTCTAATTGAGGGACTGGACATTGTAAAGCACTTACTCATCCTTCGTTCAGATTTTTGTCAGTTTACTAATAAGGCCACAGAAGCAGTGTGACCTATTGGAAGGAACACAAGTTCTTTCTGGGAGTCAGAGGACTTGGATCTAATCCCAGCTCTGCCACTTGTCTGCTGCGTGACCGAAACTTCTCTTTGCCTCAGTTTACTCATCTGCAAAATGAGAATTACTCAACTGTCCTCCTTTCCCTGAATGTCATGTGTGGGACATGGACCATGTCTAATATGATTGTACTGTCTCCACTCCAGTGCTAGACACTTAGTAAGCACTACTATTATTAATACCCTATTATTGTTATCTTACTATTAAGATACAAAAAGCAGCAATATTATTTGAGTGTTTCCTTTTAATAAAAGTCACATCAGTAAGGGTGTGTCTATATTTTTCTCTTCGCCAAATGGCATTCTCCAATCAATCCATCAGTCAAGGAGATTTATTGAGCACTTACTGGGAACAGAATATAGTAAAAAGCATTTGGGAGAGAACAGTAGAGTAACTTGCCACAATCCCAACCCTCAAGGAGCTTCCAATCTAGCAGGATGCAACCAATCTTCCTAGTCAGCGCATCTCATCAAGCAACTCTGGCCCTCACGGGTTTATATCGTTTCACCACCTGTATGTTTGCAATTTGGGTCCTGTCTCCCCAATTAAACACAACTCATTGAAGGTAGTGTCTTTCACTTCTATTGTATGTTCCCACAAATCTAGTACAATGCTCCACACACAGTGGTCAGTGAAGTTAAGGGCTTGGGAACAGAATCTCAGCTCTGGCCCTCTAGACTATAAGATCGTTGTGGGCAGGGAATGAGTCTACCAACTCTATTCTATCGCACTCTCCCAATGCTTAGTACAGTACTCTGCATACAGTAAGCACTCGATAAATACCATTGATTAATTGGCAAGGAAGAGTCTCAGAGATCAGAGAGTTAGAGGTTGGGAGAGTCTTACATGAGTAGACCAGAGCTAGCCGGGAATGCGTGGGAAAAAGGAAAAGCTTCCAGTTCTCTCCACATTCTCCCCTCTGTCTCTGGAGCAATGACAGAGCCTAGAAGGGGAGGACTGGGGGCTGAAGGGTCAACTTTGGGATTCTACAGACCAGTGAGTTCAGGGAGCTCTTTTTTTTATGGTATTTCTTTAGTGCTTTCTATGTGTCAAACACTGTTAGTCATAACAATAATTTTAATTATGGTACTTGTTAAGCACTTACCATATAATAATAATGTTGGTATTTGTTAATAATAACGATAATAATAATAATGTTGGTATTTGTTAAGCGCTTACTACGTGCAGAGCACTGTTCTAAGGGCTGGGGCAGACACAGGGTAACCAGGTTGTCCCACGTGAGGCTCACAGTTAATCCCCATTTTACGGATGAAGTAACTGAGGCACAGAGAAGTGAAGTGACTTGCCCACAGTCACACAGCTGACAAGTGGCAGAGCTGGGATTCGAACCCATGACCTCTGACTCCGAAGCCCGGGCTCTTTCCACTGAGCCACGAGTGCTTACTATGTGCAGAGCACTGTTCTAAGTGCTGGGGGAGATACAGGGTAATCAGGTTGTCCCACGTGAGGCTCACAGTTAATCTCCATTTTACAGATGAGCTAACTGAGACACAGAGAAATGAAGTGACTTGCCCACAGTCACACAGCTGACAGGTGATGGAGCCGGGATTCGAACCCATGACCTCTGACTCCCAAGCCCGAGCTCCTTCCACTGAGCCATGCTGCTTTTACCATATGTCAAGGGCTGTTCTAAGACTGGGGTTGATAGAAGTTAAGCAGGTCCAAGACAGTCCCTGTCCCACATGGGGCTCTCAGTCTTCATATCCATTTTACAGATGAGGTAACTGAGGCCCAGAGAAGTTCAGTGACTTGCCCAACGTCACACAGCAGAGAGGTGGCGAAGCCAGGATTAGTACCCAAGCCCTCTGACTCCCAGGACCATACTCTATTAACTAAGCCATGCCGCTTCTTCTTCTTAAGAAATGCTTTTCTAAGCGCTGGGGTAGATATATGGGGTGGATATGAGAAGCAGCATGCCTCAGTGGAAAGAGCCTGAGCTTGGGAGTCAGAGGTCATGGGTTCTAATCCTGACTCTGCCACTTGTCATCTGTGTGACTTTGGGCAAGTCGCTTAACTTCTCTGGGCCTCATTTTCCTCATCTGTAAAATGGGGATTGAGACTGTGAGCCCCATGTGGGACAGGGACTGTGTCCAACCCAATTTGCTTGTATCCACCCCAGCGCTTAGTACTGTACCTGGCACATAGTTAAGCACTTAACAAATGCCATAATTATTATTATTACAAGTTAATTAGGAAGGGCACAGTTCCTCTTGAGGTAGATGAACCCCTAAGAAGGGCACACTGAGTTGATCCCACTGGGAAAGTGAAGAGAAGGAGGAAGATTGAAGGGTTATCAGAGCTGGTCATGGCCTGAGTTTTTTCAGAGGTTTGGGCACTCCCAGGTATTTCTAGAGGGTAAGCCCGTTGTGGGCAGGGATTATCTCTCTTTATTGCTAAATTGTACTTTCCAAGCACTTAGTACAGTGCTCTGCACACAGTAAGCACTCAGTAAATACGACTGAGTGAATGAATGAGTGAATGTCTGGGAATTGTCTTTATACAGAAATGTATTCGTTCTTCTCAGATAGGAAATAAAACATTTTAACCGTGAAATCCTTCGGGTTTTGGGCTGCTTGCTAATCTGGCCTTGGAGCATGTGCAGAAGGCAGAGCAGGTCCAATTGGTCAGAGATGGATGCATCGGAGCACTTAGGAGCCAGTGTGCAAAGGAATCCGGGTGGGAAGAATAGTCAGAGTGGCAACCCTCTCAGTAACTCCCCTTCCCCATGAACTCATGCGAGTTCAATCAATTGATTGATGGTATTTATTGAGCACTTACTATGTGCACAGCACTGTACTAAGCACTTGGGCAAGTACAATACAACAGAATTATTGAACATATTCCCTGCCCATGAAGAGCTTACGCGCTAGACTGTGCTGCATGAGGAGCTGGGGGGCAGGCAAAGGGGCAGGCGGATTCATTCCGCGTGTGGTGGCCAAAAACTTCAGACCCCTGGGTGGAGAAGCAGTCTCGGTGATCCCCTCTGCCCGTGACATGGAACGTGGAGGAAAGAGAAGCAGTATGGCCTAGTGGACAGAACATGGGCCTGGAAGTCAATCAATCAATCAATCAGTCATAGTTATTGAACACTTACTCTATGCAGAGAACTGTACCAAGTGCTTGGAAGAGAACAATATGACAGAATTAACAGATACATTCCCTGCCCGGGTCAGAAGGACCTGGGTTCTCATCCTGGCTCCGCCATTTGCCTGCCATGTAACCTTGGGCAAGTCACATCACTTCTCTGGGCCTCTGTTCCCTCAACTGGAAAATGGTGATTAAGACTGTGAGCCCTGAGTGGGACCGGGACTGTATCCAAACTGATTATCTTGTATCTACCCCAGGGCTTAGCACATAGTAAATGCTTACCAAATACCAAAATTATCATTGAGAGATTTGATTCTTAGAATGGCGGCTGATTGGGTATCCCAGGGCCTTCGTCCTTTAAACTACTGCGCTTTCTCCCCTTCTGGTTTTTCTCCTCCCAACTCACCCCTTGGAAGAAACCAGCAGGGGCAGGACCCAAGGACAGAAAGTGCAGTTGACATCTGATGCCAGCCATTGAGTTGGAATCAATCAATCAGTGGAATTTATGGCATGCTTACTGAACAGGGCAAGGAGTTCAAACAATAATGGATTAGGCAGGGTAGTGGACCCGTTTCACCCATCCTCCCTCTGACCTGGAACTCCCTTCCCTTCTCCCCTCCTTCAAAGCCTTACTAAGAACACATCTCCTCCAAGAGGTCTTGCCTCATTAAGTTCTCTTTTTCCCAACTCCCTCTCCCTTCTGTGTCATCTATATGGTTGAATCTGTACGTGACTCAGTGGAAAGAGCCCGGGCTTGGGAGCCAGAGGGCATAGGTTCTAATCCCGGCTCTGCTGCTTGTCAACTGTGTGACTTTGGGCAAGTCACTTCACTTCTCTGTGCCTCAGTTACCTCATCTGTCAAATGGGGATTAAGATTGTGAGCCCCACATGGGACAACATGATCACTTTGCATTCCCCCAGGGCTTAGAACAGTATTTTGCACATAGTAAGTGCTTAACAAATGCCATCATCATTATTATTACCCTTTGGACACTTGATATTTACCCACCCTCAGTCTCACAGCACTTAAATACGTAACCGTAAATTATTTATTTATATTAATGTCTGGTCCCCTCTAGATTGTGAGCTGGCTTTAGACAAGAAATGAGTCTTCTGATTCTGTTGTATTGCACTCTCCTGAGCGATTAGTAGAGTGCTCTGCACACAGTAAGCACTCAGTAAATACCACTGACTGATTGACTGATCCCAGTAGACTACATGGAGGTTCTCTTGCCCTCTTGCACATTTCTGTACTCTGGCTTGTATTTGGTAAGGTTTTTTGAACCAACTTCATGTTAAGCAGAGATAGATTGCTTCCTGTTCCACTTTCCTGAAATGCAGCAAGCTCTAGGATGCACGACAGTGTCTGTTTTACAAGGCACATCTCTGCCTAATGCCAAGAGGAAAGAAGAATGTCCATCTGAAAGGCCTAGGGAAGAAGACTGACCTTTTGTGACTGCAAATAATCTTCTTTGACAACCAGCAATGGAAATAATAAGAATATTTATTAAATACTTACTTATACCACTGTGCTACTTCCTGGAGTTGATATAGTTCCTGTCCCACATGGGGGTCCCAGTCTAGGAGAGAGGGAGAGCAGGCATTTTATCCCAATTTTCAGGTGAGGAAATTGAGCACAGAGAAATTAAGTGACTTGCTTCACAGAAGGCAAGAGATGGAGCCAGGACTAGAACCCAGTCCTGGGCTCTTTCCACAAGGCCACATTCCTCATGAAGCTAGTGAGTTTGAAAGCACCAGTGATCCCCAACATCATTTAAATATTCAGATTTAAAAACTTGAAGGAAGGATAACACAAAACTGCAAGAAAATGGGACAAATTTTCTCCATATAAAGTTTCCCTTGAAGTCCTCAGCGGGTCTTTGACTTTGGAAATTGTTCAGAGGTTAAATTTGATAACAAAATCTACTGGTTTTTTGGGTGACCCCCAAGCACCTCCCAGACATCATCTCATCATTTCCCTGGAAAGGCAGGGAGGGGAGGGGTCATTCTCCCCATTTTACAGAAAGGGAAAATTAGACTAAAAGGAGGAAGGTGGCATAATCAAGGTCTCTCTCCCCCTCTAGACTGTAAGCTCTCTTTGGGCAGGGAACATGTCAACTAACTCACTTGTACTCTCCCAAACAGTACAATGCTCTGCACACAGTAAGAACTCAATAAATATCATTGATTGATTGATTGATTGATTGGTTATAGAGTGAGTCAGTAGCAGAGCGCTAGGCCTGGAATCCAGAGGTTTAATCTCCCAGGCAAAGGCTGAGCGAAAGAAAAAGAGGAAGCAAGAAAGATGGAGTGAGAACAAGAGAGTGAACACTCTAAAATTTTAAGATTTACTAAGCCTGATGGTGGTGGTTCTTTTGGTAATCCAAAAATTTATTTCTTAGGCACCCATTCCTTTGGCAGGAAAGGAACTCAGCAAAAAAACCAACACCAAACCAAGGCTTTCGTTCCTCTCCAATACCTCGTGCCCTGCCCCAATTAAACAATAACTCCTGTAAACGTCATCAGAGCACCTTATCTGGGGGTTTCTTGGTGGCTGGCTTCACATTGGCCTTGGGCTGGTTGCCAGCATGGCTGAGCCGTCTATAAGTATCACAGGGCTCCTGGACCATCCACTGCACTCTCAGCACCATCACCATGCTCAGCTTCCTGATCCTAACGGCGCTTTTGGGCTATGGTAAGCTGCAGGGGGGAGGGGATGAAAGTGATCACTTCTAAATCCTCTTTTCGGCCTTGGTGTTCCCTGGTCTCTTTGGTGCCAGAATCCCCTGTGCTAGCCCTGTAGAAGAAATAAAGGGGGGAGAGGATTAGACTCCATTAAGGGGTCTGAGGCCCAGAGAGGTTAAGCAGTTGGTCCAAAACACACAAGGTAAGAAGTTGTCAGAGCCAAGACTAGAAACTCAAAGAGAAGCAGTGTGGTGTAGGGATAAAGCACAGCCTGGGAGTCAGAAGGACCTGAGTTCTAAACCCGGCTCCACCACTTGTTTTGCTCTCTGCTTGTTTGCTATATCCTAACCAAAGACTTTAAAGCACTCAGTCACCTTGCCACCTCCTACCTCACCTCACTCTTCTCCTACTACAACCCAGCCCACACACTTCACTCCTCTAATGCCAAACTTCTCACTGTAACTCGATCTCACCCACCTCCCTGCCTACCTCCTGACCCTGGCCTAGAACGCCTTCCCTCTTCACATCTAACAATGACTCTCTCCCCCTTCAAACCCTTATTGAAGGCTCACGGAGAGACCATCCCTGACTAAACCCTCCTTTCCTCTTCTCCCACTCCATTCTGCATCACCTTGAATTGCTCCCTTTATTCATCCCCCCTCCCAGACCCACAGCACTAATGTACATTTCTGTAATTTTATTTATTTAATTTATATTAATGTCTGTCTCCCCCTCTAGACGATAAGCTCATTGTGGGCAGGGAATGTGCCTGTTATGCTGTTATACTGTACTCTTCCAAACACTCAGTACAGTGCTCTGCACACGTGAGCAGTAAATAAATACAACTGACTGACTGTTTTGAAAAGGCCACCCTGGCGAAGGTAAAGCCGAGCCAGAAGCAGTGTGGTCTGATGGGAAGAAAACAGGCTGGGAGTCAGGGGATCTGGATTCTAATCCCAGATCCACCACTTGTCTTTTGTGTGACCTTTGGAAAGTCATATCTCTCTGTCTCAGTTTCCTCATCTGTAAAATGAAGATTAAATACCGTACTTCTTCACCATTACCCTGTGAGCCCCCTGTGGGATAGGGACTGTGTCCAACCTGATTATCTTGTATGTACTCCAGAGCTTAGTATAGTACTTGGAACAAAGTAGGAGCTTTACAAATAATAATAGCAATAATCAGTGATATTTGTTGAGCATTTACTAAGTGCAGAACACTGTTCTAAGTGCTTGGGAAAGTACAGCACAAGAGAATTAGCAGATATGTTCCCTGCCCATAATGAGCTTACACAATAATAATAATAATGGCACCCAACAGCCAGTTTGACCTCCTATGGTCAAGTCCCGTGGCCTCAACTTCTACAATTTGACTTGGGCTGACTTAATCAACCTATCTTTCACGGAACCCCCTCCTTCTAGCTCCCCGCTCGCCTGCCTAATTCTGTTCGGGCCTCTCCCATGGTTTTCTCCAGCCCACAGCTGCGGTATTCCCACCTACCACCCCAACATCGCCGCCAGAGTGGTCGGAGGAGAAGACGCCAAGCCCCACAGCTGGCCTTGGCAGGTAGGGCATGGAGAACACGGCAGGGTGGGTGGCACAGGCCCGTCGGCCCACGGGACCCCCAAGTGACACCGTCCCCTCTCCCCCAACTCTTCCCCCTTGGCAGATCTCCCTCCAGTACTCCAAGAACGATGCCTGGGGCCACACCTGCGGAGGAACCCTGATCGCCAGCAACTATGTCCTCACAGCCGCCCACTGCATCAGGTAACTTGGTAGATAGAGCACGGATCTGGGAATTAGAAGGACCTGGGTTCTAATCCCATTCTGCCACATGTCTGCTATGGGACCTTGGGGAAGTCACTTCACTTCTCTGGGCCTCAGCTACCCCATCTGTAAAATGGGGATTAAGAGAGTGAGCCCTATGAGGGACAGGGGCTGTGTCCAACCTGATTAACGTGTATCTACCCCAGTGTTTAGAACAGTGCTTGGCACATAGTACCATAATAATTATTATTTAGGGGAAGAGGCAGGAGCCCCAGTACCTGAGCTCTGTTTTCTACAAGGGAAGGGCTCTTGAAGTCCTATGTTGGTTATGCGTCTGTCCCTTCCCCACCTCATCAGAATGTGACAAATAGCCGGGGTTACATTTACAATATTTACAGGATAAACTTGCTGCTTGCAGGTCACCCCTTCATTGCCTTCCCCGGGCTAGTGAGCCAAGAGCTCGAGAATCCTCAGAGTGACAGAACCCAACAAAATAAGTGTGTGGATGATGAGAAAGAGGCTATGAGAGCAAATTAAATAGTTTCTTTTAGCTTAATTTATAAGCACTGTTTGTGGCTTTGGGACCGTCAGAAATGATCCCCTTTGAATGTAAACTCCCCGAGAGCAGGGATTGACTCTCCCAACTCTTTGATATTACACTTTCCCAAGTGCTTAGCATAGTGCCCTGCCCATAGTAAGCGCTCAATAAATATCATTGCGAGAAACAGCCTGGTATAGTGGATAGAGCCCAGACCTGGAAGTCAGAAAGTTATGGGTTCTAATCCTGGCTCTGCCACTTGTCTGCTGCATGACCGTGGGCAAGTCACTTTACTTCTCTGTGCCTCAGTTACCCCATCTGTAAAAAATGGGGATTAAGAGTGTGAGCCCATTGTGGGACAGGAACTGTGTCCAATTTAATTTGCTTGAATCTAGCCCAGTACAGTGCCTGGCACATAGTAAGTGCCTAACAAATACCATTATCATTATTATTATTATTATTGTTATTATTAATTGATGACCTTGGTCACCTCCTCCCTGGAGGTCAGTTCTACTGAACACCAGGACCACCAAAGACATAGGAACAAAAGCACGGCATCATTTTGAGGCCCAGCTACAATCAGTGGATCCAAGAAAGTGGGCAAGAGGGCCAGCGAGGGCCAGTAGGTAGTGTGCATTGGGCTAAAGCAAGACCCACCTCTAGACTACAAGCTCACTATGGTCAGGGAATGTGTCTATTATATTGTTCTATTGTATTCTCGCAAGTGCTTAATACAGTGCTCTGCCCCCAGTAAGTGCTCAATAAATACAACTCATTGATGGACTGACTGACGCACCTCTCTCAAACACACATAAACACGGGCCAGGGTTTCCAGGACACAACTCTTTACCTTGGTAATCTCTTCAGGAGGGAAGGGAGCCCCAAAAGCCCCCTAGCCTCCTGCTGGTGTTTAGAGGTGATGATGAGAGAGGTGAGGCAGCAGGAGGCTGTGCAGGGCAAGGGGTGGGGTGGGGGGCAGTGCTGTGACTACCTGTATCCCTCTCTATCTGAACAGCAATGCCAAAACGTACCGCGTGGTCCTGGGGAAGAGCAACCTGAAGGAGGAGGAAACCGGCTCCCAGGTGGTGGCCGTAGAAAAAATCTTCGTCCATGAGAAATGGAACTCCTTGCTGATCCGGTGAGCGCCCTTGGGGTTGGTGCTCACCCTGTTGTCCTGGCCGGGTGGGCTCTGGGGCTGGGTTTCACCCAACTCCTTCACAGGCCCGCTTTGGAAATCAAGTAATGTGGTGCAGCTATTTTGTGTTCCATCACCTTCCCTCTCCCTACTTACCCACTCCCTTCCCCGCTCAAGGGCTTATTTGTCCTCATGCTATTTTAGGGGAGCAAACTGGAGTATTTTCCCTGTACAGCTGGGAAAACTGAGGCCCAGTCATTAAGTCTTAAGATATTAATTAAGGCATTACCTTCACAGTGTCACTAGATACACCCTTTCCTCTCCATCCAAACTGCTATCACCCTGATCCAAGCACTTATCATTTCCCGCCTTGACGACTGCATCAGGCTCTTCGCGGACCTCCCTGCCTCCTGTCACTCCGCTCTCCAGTCATTACTTCACTCTGCTGACTTGATCCCTTTTCTGAGAACCCATTCCCTACTCCTCAAAAGCCTCCAATATTTGCCCACCCACCTCCGCCTCAAAGAGAAATTCATTCTCGTTGGCTTTAGAAGACTCAATCAGCTCTCTTTCATTCATTCATCCAATCATATTTGTTGAGTGCTTACTGTGTGCAGAACACTGTACTAAGCGCTTGAAAAGTACAATACAGCAATAGAGACAATTTTACTATGTGCCGAGCACTGTACTAAGCACTTGGAATGTACAAATCGGTAACAGGTAGATACAGTCCCTGCCCTTTGATGGGCTTACAGTCTCATCAGGGGAGACAGACAGACAAAAACAATAGCAATAAATAGATTCAAGGGGATGAGCATCTCATTAAAACAATAGCAAATAAATAAAATCAAGGTGATGTACACCTCATTAACAAAATAAATAGGGTAATGAAAATATATACAGTCGAGCGGATAAGTACAGTGCTGAGGGGAGGGGAAGGGAGAGGGGGAGGAGAAGAGGGAAAGGGGGGAAAAGAGGGCTTAGCTGAAGAGAGGTGAAGGGGGGGGGGGGGTAAAGGGAGACATCAATACAAGTAAACAGGCATCAATATAAATAAATCGAATCATAGATATATACAAGTATACATAAGTGCTGTGGGGAGGGAGGGGAAGAGCAAAGGGAGCAAGTCAGAGTGACACGGAAGAAAGTGAGAGCTGAGGAAAAGTGGGGATTAGTCTGGGAAGTTCTCCTGGAGGAGATGTACCTACAATAAGGCTTTGAAGAGAGCAAGACAGAATGTCTGGCGGATTTAAGGAGTGAGGACGTTCCAGGCCAGAGAGGTAGGACGTGGGCTAGGGCTCAACGGCAAGACAGGCGAGATGGAGGCATAGTGAGAAGAAGGTCAGTATCAGAGGAGCAGAGTGTGTGGGCTAAGGTGTAGAAGGAGAGAAGAGAGGTGAGGTTAAAGGGGCAAGGTGATGAAAAACCAATAGTGAGGAGTTTTTGTTTGATACAGAGGTGGATGGGCAACCACTGGAGATTTTTGAGTAAAGGGGTGAAATGCCCCAAACATTTCTGTGGAAAGATAATCCAGACAGCAGAGTGAAGTATGGACTGAAGTGAGGAGAGGCAGGAGGTTGGAAGGTCAGAAAGGAGGCGGAGGTAGTCATCTAGGCAAGATAGATTGAGTGATTGTACTAACGTGGTAATGGTTTGGGTGGAGAGGAAAGGTCGGATCTTGGCAATGTTGTGAAGGTGAGACTGATGGGATTTGGTGACAGATTGGATATGCGTGTTGAATGAGAGAGCAGAGTCAAGGATGACACCAAGATTACGGGCTTGTGAGATGGGAAGGATGAACTTCTTGTGGGCAGGGATTGTGTCTACCAACTCTATTGCATCGTACTTTCCCCAAGCACTCAGTACAGTGCTCTGCCCAAGTAAGCACTCAATATACCACTGATGGATTGAGTGATGAAGTGACATTCCCTGCTTACCCTGCCCTCCTTCAACTCGAGAATGGCCTAGACCAGTCCAGAATTCCCAGTAGACGTAACTACTGGTATTTATTGAACGCTTACTGTGCTCACCCTGCCTGGCTTGGGTTTCAGCAATGACATCGCCCTCATCAAACTGGCTGAGCACGTGGAGATGAGTGACACCATCCAGGTGGCCTGTCTGCCTTCTAAGGACTCCCTGCTGACCCACAATTTCCCCTGCTACATCACTGGCTGGGGCCGCCTCTCGAGTAAGTACAAGCCCTGATCAGGTGCCTCCCTCAAGGCTCATACCCCTTCTCGAGTTGTATAAGCCCAGGCTTCCTTGGCATTGTTTGCCAAGTGCCCAGGAGATGGTCACATTCTTCCTGACAGTGGGCACTGGGCATTATTGCCAGAGATCCCATAAGTATTGCCATGAAGATGGAAGTGGCCCAGGAAGGGCAAAGTAATCTTTTCTAGTTCTGTACTTTGTAATGACACCTCTGTTCCCATTCCAGAGCAGAAAGCCTCTAGGTCTGGGTCCCTGATCAGAAATTAGGTTTTCACACTTTAATGGGAACTTGTGTCTTTCCCTGGCTGGAGCTGGGGTTCCCCTAGGACCTGTGGTTGCCAACCCAGGTGGAACTGTATTGGAATTCACAGCTCCAGGGTTAAACTCTGTTATCGCCCCAGGGAGTTCTAGTTATCTGAGAAGCCAGAGATGACCTCAGGTAAAGACAGTTTTCACCTAGTGGAGAGTCCCCATCCCTGGGGCCACAGAGCACAGGAAACATCTAAAACCCGTTAGTCCAATCATGGTGCAGCTACAAAATAGGAAGGTGAAACGTGTTAATCCTCCGCTTCCCTCTCTGAGGTTTAGATCAGAACCAGACTGAGAAGAAAGAGGCCTCTGCCCATCACTGATAGCCTGCCCGGGGGGGGGGCGGGGGTCCCACCTGACCCCAGGACCCGCAGAGAGACAGAATCAGTTCCCACTCTGCCCATCCATCCCAACACTCCTGATCGGATCGTCTCACTACTCCTGCAGAAAGCTCCTACTGGTTTTTAGGAAAATTCCACCACCCTTGACCCTGCTTCCCACAGCCCCTGCTATGCCCCAGGATCTAAAACAGGGCAGGTGCAGGGGTACAACCCACTAGAGTAACTGAAACTTCTTCCCCAGAACCAAGAGCTCGGGCCTGGGAGTCAGAAGGACTTGGGTTCTAACCCCGGCTCCACCACTTGTCTGCTGTGTGAATCTGGGCAAGTCACTTAACTTCTCTGTGCCTTGGTTATCTCATCTGGAAAATGGGGATTAAGATTGTGAGCCCCATGTGGGACAGGGATTATGTCCAATTCGATTTGCTGTATTCACTGCAGCACTTAGTACAGTGCCTGGCACATAGTAAGTGCTTAAGAAATACCACAATTTTTATTATAATTATTATTATTACTAGGAGCCCATTCTTAGTGGTAGAAGCCTAGCCACCTTCTTTTATTGGGTCCCCGTGCCTTCTGCAATTACCTCTTGGGGCACATGCATCAGCATTGTACTCAAAGACCCAACAGCTTGAGTCTCTGGGGGCCTTTAGCATCCTCCTTCTCCTCCTCCTCCTCCCCACCGCCTTTGAGCTTGAACTCTGTCCAGGCCCCATCATCATCCAATCAAATAAGTAATGGTATTCATGGAGCACTTACTATGTGTAGAGCACTGTACTAAGGGCTTGGGAGAGCACCCTCCCCACATGTAACTGGATTTCTCTCTTTCCAGCCAACGGTCCCATTGCTGACACCCTCCAGCAGGCCCTGCTGCCTGTGGTGGATCACTCCACCTGCTCCCTCATGGATTGGTGGGGCATCATGGTGAAGAAGACTAACGTGTGCGCCGGAGGGGACGGTGTGGTCTCGGGCTGCAACGTGAGTCCCTGTAGGGATAGGGGAGGGCTTACCCCCTGTCTGCCCCCAATTAGGCCGGTGCGGCCAGAGAAGGGGCCTCCGGCCAATTGAAACCGACTCCTGAGGAGAAAGGTGACCATTCTGCCCATCTCCCCCAAATCCATCACCACCACCACTGCTGCCTACGGCTTTGTTTCCAGTCCTCAAAGGAGCCAAGGACCACATCTGGGCTCACAAAAATGAGGGCAAGAGCTTCCGGGGGAAAGGGCTTTTCACCATGGATTTTTTGAGGCCCACTCCCAGCTTTGCTGTTCCCAAGAGTCTGGAAAGATCCGAGAGCTTCCAATCAGCCATGAACAGGCCCAAAATGGTGGGCTTCTGGCCTTTTTTTTCTCAGTGTCTGTCCCTTTCTGATCCCCATCATGTCCTAAAAACTCTGCCCTCAAAATGGAAGGTTGGCATTTAGCTTTCAAAGTGCCTGATATTTGTGATGATATATAGAGAAGCAGCGTGGCTCAGTGGAAAGAGCACGGGCTGGGGAGTCAGAGGTCATGGGTTCAAATCCTGGCTCTTCCACTTGTCAGCTGTGTGACTTTGGGTAAGTCACTTAACTTCTCTGTGCCTCAGTTCCCTCAACTGTCAAATGGGGATTAAGACTGTGAGCCCCACGTGGTACAACCTGATCACCTTGTATCCTCCCAAGTGCTTAGAACAGTGCTTTGCACATAGTAAGCACTTAACAAATGCCATCATTATTACTATTATGTTAACGGCTACTGCAGAAGAGTAACACTGGGGTAATAATAATAATAATGTTGGTATTTGTTAAGCGCTTACTATGTGCAGAGCACTGTTCTAAGCGCTGGGGTAGACACAGGGGAATCAGGTTGTCCCACGTGGGGCTCACAGTCTTCTTCCTCATTTTACAGATGAGGTAACTGAGGCACAGAGAAGTTAAGTGACTTGCCCACAGTCACACAGCTGACAGGTGGCAGAGCTGGGATTCGAACTCATGAGCTCTGACTCTAAAGCCCAGGCTCTTTCCACTGAGCCACGCTGCTTCTCTAAGGTAGGAAAAGGTAGTTGGAAGGAGGAGTTTTTTGAAAGAGTTGTCCCCTTCCCTCCACCTCCAAAACATTAGTTATTGGGCCCCAGCTCTGACCTCTGGGACCAGGGTTGAGGAGTCTGACACCCTCGACCCAATCGCCAAGTTTGGACAAGGAAACCTTAGGCTTGGGACCTTTTGTCAGGGGTTGGCGGGGGCAGGGGGCGGAGAAAGCACTGCCGGAACTACAATTTCCTTTGAAGATGTGGGGGTACTGGACTGAACTGCCTGTCCAAAACTCTTCCTGCACCTCTACCGAACTATTTCTGAAGGGAAAAGGTGGCCCATAAAGACAAAGAGCCAGCCGTGTTCTAAAGCAGATGAAGCCTGTTGCCTTGGTAACAGTTGCTTGGTTAAAGGAGACGTCTGTTTTTATTGAAACAGGGAGACTCCGGAGGACCCCTGAACTGCCAGGCTGATAACGGGGCGTGGGAAGTGCACGGGATCGTCAGCTTCGGTTCTGGGCTGGGCTGCAACACCTTTAAGAAACCCACAGTGTTTACCCGTGTCTCCGCCTACATCGACTGGATCAACGAGGTGGGTACTTTGCCTGTCTGCTTCCTTGCCAGGGGAAATAATCTCTCATTGATCGTGCTCAGACAGTTGGGGGAATGAAGGGGGTTCATTTTTAGGCCTAAACTCTATGCGGAACCTTTCTCAGTTACCTATCCCTGGTATCGCCTTACAGGAAATCCTGGGTAAAAGCTCAGGGTGAAGCTCAACTTTTCCCCTCCATAGGCCAACAAAATTCCCACTCAACACATGGCAACCCAGGATTCGTTTCTCAATCTCTTGTCCTTTTTCTCTCACCCAAAGCATAGGTTCTGCTGCACAGAAATGCTACTTAACAGGGTTAGCTGGGCCCTGAGGGAAATGAACCCTCAAGATGGAGAGCACTAGCTGGAGAGAAATATTCTAAATGTATCGTTTCTGGGGTTTCCTTCTGATCATGCAAATCTGGGTTTTAATGTCTCTTAACTGGGTGTGCCCCACCCCACCCCTTATCCACACCTCTCCCCGGCCACACGCTCACACCCCAACCCCCACACACTGTATGCATGGGTGAGGGTCCCTTTGTGTTCTGTAAAGTTGCTCCCTGTGAATAGCTTCTCCATCAGCTGTCTGCATGGTGGAAGAGAGCAGGTTCCCTGTTCGATACCACTGGGCTTCCTCCCGGGAGGAGAGGGTCAGCCCAGGCTAGGCGGAGTGCTATCTTGATGTGCAGGGTGTGTTTATAACCTGTGGTCCCAGCCTGGTTCAGGGTCTGAAATTCCTCACTGAGCTCCCAAGGGAGAAATCCCTAGCAAACCTACCCTCTCCCACACCCCCCAGCTTCCCCCCACCCCGGCATCTCAATTCCCCCCGCTTCAGAGAAGGGGCTCATAGAGGGAGTTGGAAGGAGAAAAGAGGAGCTCGGTTTGATGAGTGGAAAGAAACCTTCGGGCCTGCCCATCTGATGCTTTCTGCGCAGTGGCTGAAACCCAGTGTCTCACCCTCCAGGCATTAACATTGTACTTATTTTCTCTCCTTCAGAAAATGCTGCTGTAGAGAACCCACCAACATCATTTGTAATTCTACTATACGTGAATAAACGTGCTTATATCAACCCTGCTCGTGTCTGCCTGCTGTTCCTCCCAAGCCTCTCCTTCTCCTCAGCTGTTGCTCCTTCTGGCTCTCTCTTTCCCACATAAATTAGTCTGGAGAGGCCACTTGAAATCAGGCTGCATGGCCGCGAGGTGAATAGCAATGGGGAAGTTAGAAGTAAGTGCTCTCTCCACCCCCTTTTCCCAGAAAGGCTGGGATTGTAAAGCAGAGCAAAAGGAGAAGTGGGTCTAGGAGGGGAAATTACCGAGCTAACAGGAAACCAAGTCGATAAGAACACAGCAGCTGGGAGTAAGCACATAAAGCAAAGATTAGCTGGACATCAGCACCTCGTTTGGCCTCAACTGCCCCCCGAATGTGCGGACACAGGAGGTCGGTCATTTATCTATTTATTTATTTATATTAATGTCTGTCTCCCCCTCTAGACTATAAATTCTTTGTAGGCAAGAATGTGTCTGTTTGTTGTTATATTTTACTCTCTAAAATGCTTAGTACATTATGCTTTGCACTCAGTAAGCGCTCAATAAATATGATAGAATGAATGAATGATTAACTAGGTCCTGTGCTTCACATAGCATCTAACCTGCTCCTCAGAGCCCTGGGTGGGAAATGGTCAGATCGTGGCCCTCCAAGCCAGTGGGGCTGAACCCTGCTCTGTCAGCATTTACCAGCTCCTCCTCAGAAAGGACCGTGGGAAAGGGCAGCTGATTCCCTTTCTCCCTTACTCACTAACCACAGGATGTGATGGAGGGAAAGTAGCATGAGTGGAAAGAACAGGGGCCCAGGAGTCAGAGGACCTGGGTTAATGTTGGTATTTGTTAAGCGCTTACTATGTGCAGAGCACTATTCTAAGCGCTGGGGTAGATACAGGGTAATCAGGTTGTCCCACGTGAGGCTCACAGTTAATCCCATTTTACAGATGAGGTAACTGAGGCACAGAGAAGTGAAGTGACTTGCCCACAGTCACACAGCTGCCAACGTGGCTCAGTGGAAAGAGCACCGGCTTTGGAGTCAGGGCTCATGAGTTCGAATCCCAGCTCTGCCACTTGTCAGCTGTGTGACTGTGGGCAAGTCACTTAACTTCTCTGTGCCTCAGTTCCCTCATCTGTAAAATGGGGATTAAGACTGTGAGCCCCACGTGGGACAACCTGATTCCCCTGTGTCTACCCCAGCGCTTAGAACAGTGCTGTTCACATAGTAAGCGCTTAACAAATACCAACATTAAGTGGCAGAGCCGCGATTCGAACCCATGACCTCTGACTCCCAAGCCTGGGCTATTTCCACTGAGCCACGCTGCTTCTCTTTCTAATTCTAATTCCTCCACTTGCCTGCAGTGTGACATTGGGGAAGTCACTTGCCTTCTCTGTGCCTCAGTTTCCTCATCTATAAATGCTCATCTCCCCTTCCCCTTAGACTGTCAGCCCCATGAAGGTGAGGGATTGGGTCCGACCCAATTATCTTCTATCTATCTTTTTCTCTCTGCCTTCTGTCTCTCCACACACCAGTCTCTACTTCACTCTGCTGCCCAGATCATTTTTCAGAAAAAAAGTTCAGTCCGTGTTTCTCCACTCCTCAAGAACCTGCAGTGGTTGCCCATCCATCCCCACATCAAACAAAAACTCCTACCAACAGCCTTAAAGCACTCAGTCGCCTTGCCCCCTCCTACCTCACCTTGTTGCTCTCCGACTAAAACCCAGCCCACACACTTTGTTGTTCTAATGCCATCCTACTCACTGTACCTCGATCTCATCTACCTCACCCCGACCTCTCACCCACATCCTGCCTCTGTCCTGGAACATCCTCCCTCTTCATATCGGACAATTACTCTCCCCCACTTCAAAGTCTTATCAAAGACACATCTCCCAGAGACCTTCCCTGACTGAGCCCTCATTTCCTTTTCTCCCACTTCCTTCTGAATCATCCTGATTTGCTCCCTTAATCGCCCCTCTTCCTGCCCTACAGCACTTACATACATATCCATAATTTATTTACTTAGATTAATGTCTGGGTCCCCTTCTAGACCATTAGCTCATTGTGGCGGGGAATGTGTCCATTATACGCTCCCAAGTGCTTAGTACAGTGCTCTGCACATAGTAAGTGCTGAAAAAATACAATTGATTGGTCTAACTCAGCGCTTAGTACAGTGCTTGGCACAGAGTAAGCACTTAACAAATACCACAAATAATATTATTGAAAGGAATCAGGCAGAGAAGACTTTAGATTGTGAGGAACAGGGACAAAGTCCTTGACCTTGTACTCACTTGCTTATTCTTTCCCAGCACTTAATACAGTGCTCTGCATACAGTAAGTGTTTAATAAATACTATTACAACTACCTTCAACAGGCTGCGAGAGCCTGGGGTTCAAGGAGCGGGATGGTTTGGAGTTCTTTGTTCTTTGGAGTTTTTTATGGTGTTTGTTACGCATTTACTATTTGTCCAAAACTGTGATAGAAGTCGATCAGGCCACATTCCATGCCCCTCATAGGGTTCACAATCTAATGAGAGGGAGAACAGGTATTGGATCCCTATTTTATAGTTGAGGAAATTGAGGCACCGAGAAGTTACGTGACTTGCCCAAGCACAAGCCCGCACTCTTTCCACTAGGCCACAGTGCTTCCCCTGAAAGTCAGGGGCAAAATCCTAGCACTCAGATCCCCTTTTCTTGTAGAAGTAGTATTTATTGAGCACCCACTGGGTAGAATGTATGGTACTAAATTCTTAAGAAGTACTAAACAGAGAAGGGACACATTCTGTGCTCACAAGCATGGCTTAGAGAGAAGCAGTGTGGTCTAGTGGAGAGAGCACAGGGCTAGAAACAGAGGCCTGGGTTCTAACTCCAGCTCCACCACTTGTCTGTTCTGTGGCCTTGGGCACGTCACTCAATTTATTTTTGCCTCAATTACCTCATCTGTAAAATGGGGATTAAGACAGTGAGTCCTGTGTGGGACAGGGACTGGGCCCAAACCAATTTTCTTGTATCTACCCCAGGATTTAGTAAAGTGCCTGGTACATAGTAAATGCTTAATAAATACCATTAAAAAAGACAAAACAGAGTAATCAACATACATAATTGAATATACAATTGAAATGTACACATGTAAGGGCTGAGGACGAGTACAAAGATATACATAAGTGCTACTTATTCTCCCTGCAAAAAGTGTTACATGAAATTCAGTTGGTCAATGGTATTTATAAAGTGATTACAGTTTGAAGAGCACTGTGCTAAGCACTTCTGTCTTATGCTGCCAAGTGGTCTCCGACCCATAGCGACGCTCTCTCCCAGAACTTCCCACGTCCATCTGCCATGTTCTCGTAGTAGATCCATAGAGTTTTCTTGATAAAAAATACAGAAGCGATTTACCATTGCCTCCTTTCTGGCAGTAAACCTGAGCATCCGCCTTTGACTCTCTCCCGTGCCGCTGCTGCCCAGCACTGGGGAGTTTTGACTTGAGGCAGATTGCCTTCCACTCGCTAGCCACTGCCCAAGTGAGGAATGGAATGGGTAGGCCTCTGCTTGACTCTCCTTCCCGTAACCAAGACTGTAGAATATTTACTACAGTACTGTGGGGCTGCAGCGAGCATCAGAGTGTTTAAGGGGTACACAGGCAAGTTTATAGTTGATATAAAGGGGAGAGCCAAAAGGGAAAATAAATTAATCTGGAAAGGCTTTTTGGAGGTGGTTTGATTTTAGGAAGGGAAATGAGTCAGGGCTAAATTAACACTCACCCAGTCACTCTGGACAACCATTAATGCCTTGTTAACAGTCTCCCATTCACTCTGAGGATTACCCCAGCGGGGACACCTGGGTCCCCATCTACTGGTGGAGACTGCATTGGCCTTTGGGCACTCCAGATTACTTTATTTTCTTGAATGCCCTAGCTCCCACATGTCTTTTCAGTCTCATCCCTCTGACCCTTGTTAAGCATTTACTATTTGTCCAGCACTGTGATAGATACAAATCAATCAGATAGGATACAGTTATGCCTCACATGGGGCTCACAATCTAAGTGAGAGAGAGAACAGGTATTGAATCCCTATTTTACAGTTGAGGAAATCAAGGCATAGAGAAGTTGTGATTTGCCCAAGGTCACAGAGCGGGCAAATGGTGGAGCTGGGTTTAGAACCCAGGTCCTCTGCTTCCCAGGCCTGTGTTCTTTCCACTAGGCCTCCTAGTGACTGACTGAGCCTCTTCACCATAGCTGAAAACTGTCTCTCCCCAGGTGACTCTGTCTCTACCTGCCACTGTCTCTAGAAAGGGCCTCATCTTCTCCCACTCCCCAAGACTCACTTGGAAAGGGGGAGACTTTAGCCTCCTTCTTACCTCCCACACCATCAGCCTCTACCACCAGCTCTAATTATTCCTCAGTATTATTCATCTTCTCCCATGCCACACCTCTAATTTTCTGAATCACTTCAATATCTTACTTTCATTCTCCCTTTCTCCATCCCTACATTGACCCTCAGGGACTTCCACATCCACTTGAACGTTCCCAGTGACCTATCAGCTACTCATTTCCTCTCACTCTTCAACTCCTCTGACCATCTATGCCACCCCACCCACTCACCAACTTGTATGTGTGTTCGATCACATCATCTCTACTCATAAAATCTCTAACCTCACCAATTCTGAAATTTCCATATCCAACTACAACCTCCTCACCTGCCTTCTTTCCCACACATCCTCTCCCCATTAATTTCTCCTGTCCCTCCAAAGTGATGTCCAATCTTTTGAGCCTATCCAATTTTCTAAAGTCATCATGCCCCATTTGGTGTCCATACCCAACTTACCTTTCTCAGCACACAAATCCACACTCTCAATACAGCTCAATTCCCTCACTTCCTTGTCCCTGTGCCAATCTTGTACCACTAACCCACAGTTATGGAGCACTTCCACAGAACATTTCCTCTGCTCAATATCTTCTATCTCATCGCTAACTCCTCACCCACTTCCTATCTCTGTCCCAGAACTCTGCTCCATTTCATATCCACATTTCATATCATCACGCTCCCCACCTTCAAAGCCTCATTAAAATCACATCCCCTCCAAGATGCTTAGTGGAAAGAGCACGGGCTTGGGAGTCAGAGGTTGTGGGTTCTAATCTCGGCTCTGCCACTTATCTGCTCTCTGACCTTGGGCAAGCCACTTAACTTCTCTGTGCCTCATTTACCTCATCTGTAAAATGGGAATTTAGACTGTGAGCCTCATGTGGGTTAATCTGATTACCTTGTATCTACCCCAGCACTTAGAATAGTGCTAGGCACATAGTAAGCGCTTAACAAATACCATAATCATTATTATTATTCCCCAACTAAGCCCTCATTTCCCTAACCTTTCCCTTCTGTATCTCTCTTGTACTTGGATCTGTACCCTTTAAGCACTTTAATTCACCCCACACTCAGCATTTATAATAATAATAATGATGGTATTTGTTAAGCACTTCCTATGTGCCAAGCACTGTTCTAAGCACTAGGTGCATGTCTTTATTTTAATGTTTGTCTCTTGTAAACTACTTGAAGGCAGGGAACATGTCTACCAACTCTGTTATATTGCACTCTCCCAAGTACTTGATGATGATGATGGCACTTGTCAAACATGTACTATGTGTCAAGCACTGTTCTAAGCACTGGGGTAGATACAAGGCAATCACGTCGGACACAGTCCCTGTCCCATATGGTGCTCACAGTCTTAATCCCCATTTCTCATGTGAGGTAACTGAGGCACAGAGAAGATAAGTGACTTGCTTGAGGTCACACAGCAGAAAAGTGGTGGAGCCGGGATTAGAACCCATCTTCTGACTCCCAGGCCCGTGCTCTTCCCACTACCATACTTAGTACAGTGCTCCACACCCAATAAGCACTCAAAAAATATGATCGAATGACTGATCTTGAAGCAGCAAGGTCTAGTGAAAAGAGCTGGCCCTACTATTTCCTGGCTCCACTATTTGCCTGCTGTTTGACCAGGGGCAAGTCACTTAACTTCTCTGTGCCTCAGTTTCCCTGCCTGTAAAATGGAGATTCAATACCTGCTCTCTCTCCTGCTTAGAGTGTTAGCCCTGTGTGGGATAGGGACTGAGTCCAACCTGAATATCCTGTACCTATCCCAGTTTTGGCACATAGCTTTTAACAAATGTCACCATCATTATTGATCCCTGCTGCAGACTTAATAATGTTGGTATTTGTTAAGCACTTAGCCAGTAGTGGCGTTAGCTAGGGGTCAGAGAGGCATAGAGTTCCTCAACAAATCAAGGACAGGGTTTAAGCTAGATCCCAGAGTGCCTCATTTCTAGTGCCAACCCCTGCCTGCCTTCCTTCCTCCAATGCTCTGTTGATCCTGATAATCAGCAGAGGAAAACCTGCTTCTTTCCCAGGCATCTCAGCCTACCCTGCTCACTTAATCCTTCTGGTCTCCTACTTCTAAGAAAGGGCATTACCCATGTGACCACAACCCTGCCAAGAGAAACCCAAGTTACTGCCTGGTCGTCTGTTATGATCCCTCCCCGAAGAACGATGTGTTGGCCTGAATCAAAAAGCCATGGAAAACCTTGAAGGACATCACGCACCTGCCTAGGTTGGACTCACTCAGCTCCTGGACAAATAGACGATGCCAGGTGCTTCTTTCCCAAGACCCGACCTACCCACAGGAAACTCCAAGAAGGCACCTTCCTCCAATGGAGAGTTTATCCTTTGGCACCTTCTGCCTTCATTTCTAAGTCTTTCCATCTTTAAATAATAATAATAAGGCCCCAACTGATGGACTGAAAGTGGAAACCCCAATTGGTTCAGAAAGCAAACTGCTGGCTGGATGAACTGGATTTCGTGGCAGGATCTAGAATTGGGCTTTCCTTCTGGTACAGCAGAGAAGCAATAGTAAAATAAGGATTGGGGTTAGGCCAAAGCTAAGAGGGATGTTGAGGGGGACAAGAATGAGAAGAAATCATGAGATCACTTGCAGTCTGGGAATCCAGCCACAGTAAGAGACCCGAGCAGTGGGTTGGAGCCTCCTCTACCCTGCTTATCTGTGCCTCTTAACTTTATTAATCAGTCAGTCGATCGATGTTATTTATTGAGTGCATACTATGTGGAGAGCACAGTACTAACCACTTTGGAAAGTACAAAATAACTGTTAGAAATGTTCCCTGCCCACGAAGACCTTACAATTTAAAGTGCTTTAAATGCTTTGAATGGTTCCCAGGCCCTGGACCAGGTTCTTGAGGCAGTAATGCAAGAAATGTACTCTCAACCAGCAGCCAGCATGGTCTTCTTCGGGGTCTCCCCTGTGCCTTCGTGGCTCAGTGGAAAGAGCCCAGGCTTGGGAGTCAGAGGTCATGGTTTCTAATCCCTGATCTGCCATTTGTCAGCTCTGTGACTCTGGGCAAGTCACTTAATTTCTCTATGCTTCAGTTACCTCATCTGTAAAATGGGGATGAAGACTGTGAGCCCTTCGTGGGACAACCTGATTACCTTGTATCTACTCCAGCGCTTAGAACAGTGCTTGCCACATAGTCCCGATTAGACTGTAAGCCCCGATTAGACTGTAAGCCCGTCAAACGGCAGGGACTGTCTCTATCTGTTGCCGACTTGTTCATCCCAAGCGCTTAGTACAGTGCTCTGCACATAGTAGGCACTCAATAAATACTATTGAATGAATGAATGAACATAGTAAGCGCTTAACAAATACCACCATTATTATTATTATTACCCATTATTACTATTATTACTGCTAATATTACTATTACTAGCTATACTCTGATCAGTTCTTACATTGAGGGTCACGTTGCTATCTTCATCGATGCTTCCGCACAGAGACATGACCAGTGCCACTGTGGAACTAGTCAACCCCAGCCAGGCTCTACATACAACAGTAATCTGAGTTTCCTCATCTATAAAATGGGGATTAAATACCTCTTCTCCTTAGACTGAGAACCCCATGTGGGATATCTGTTATCTTCCCCAGTTTCAGTAGAGTGCTTGGCACACCGTAAGCACCTAACAAAGGCCATTCATTATTACTATTATTATTATTATTATTGGGTATAGGAGAGAATTGTTTAGTAGTAATAGTCATTATTAAGTGCTTTCTTTGTGTAGAACACTGTACTAAACTGTGGAAGAGAATCCAGAGGTGGGAATTAGATGGGTTCCTGTCCCTTGTGGGGGGCTCGTAATCTAAGAGGATGAAGATGAAGATACGTAAGAAGATATTTATAATATAGTATATATAATAAATGTATTAATTCAGTGCTAAGTGCTGGAGTAGATTCAAGACATTCATCTCAGACACAGTTCCAGACCCAGATGATACTCACAGTATAAACAGCATGGTGTAGTGGATACAGCTCGGACCTGAGAGTCAGAAGGTCATAAATTCTAATCCTGGCTCTGCCACTTCTCTGTTTTGTGACCTTGGGTAAGGCACTTAACTTCTCTGTGCCTCAGTTACCTCATCTGTAAAATGGAGATTGAGACTGTGAGTCCCGCATGGGACAGGGACTGTGTCTAACATGATTTGCTTGTATCCACCCCAGTGCTTAGTACAGTTCCTGGCACATAGTAAGCACTTAACAAGTACCATTAATGTCAGCGCTTAGAACAGGCTTGGCACATAGTAAGCACTTAACAAATACCATCATAATAATAATAATTATCATTGTAAGAGGGAGGGAAAACAGGATTAGGCCTTTTATCCCATGTTTCCCTTTCTAGACTGTTAGCTTCTTGTGAGCTGGGAACATGTCTATTGTGTTGTACTCTCCCAAGTGCTTAGTACAGTGCTCTGCACACAGTAAGTGCTCAATAAATGTCACTGATTGATTAATTGATCTAAGCCAGATTTTTTTAAGGAACAGACACGACAAAGCTAGGCTCCCACCCTCTCACTGCTTCTGAGAAAGCAAATCTATTCTGGAGGTCAAGGTCAAGTTCCAAGACCCTTTGGTTTTTTTTAGAATTCCAGGGCTGATGCCAAGGGAGTAGGTGGATAGTCTTGGCACACGCACCCTTTTTTCCATTAGGTGATGAGAAAATCTCCACCTTGTGTATTGCTTCCATATCTCAGAAAGATAAGTGCAGCTTATATAAGCACTCCCTTACCTGAGGCAGGAATCACTTGATATCCACAGAGACACCATGATCAAGATATTGGTAGTTGCAGTGCTGGTGGCCACAGGTGAGCCCTATAACTGTGGGGAAAATCAGGATCGATCCACCAGGCAATGGTATTTATTGAGTACTTACTGTGTGCAGAGCACTGAACTAAATGCTTGGGAGAGGACCCAATGTTAAATGGGGCAGTGTTTCTCTCCAGATATTTGGGGAACATATAGGAGAAATAAAAGATGCCCTAGTTCTACCTTAGTTGACCTTTCAATCTCATGTAAGCAGGTTGTGGGCAGGGAATGTGTCTGTTTATTATTGTACTGAACCCTCCCAAGCACTTAGTACAGTGCTCTGCACACAGTAGGCGCTCAATAAATACCTCTGACTGGCTGACTGATAATGGAGATGGGGAAACAGCATGCAAAAATTGACAATCGCCCCAATTGTTCTTGCTCTTGAACTCCGATAATTCCCTCCCACCACCATCACCCCACTGCACACTCTCTAGTCTTAATAGAGTATCGGGTTCAACTCTGGGTTCTTCAACCCAACAGGGAGGCAGAGAAGAACAAGATGATAAAAGGAATTGAAAAATTAGAGCTATGCTGGTTAGACTGAAGGAACTGGAATTATTTAACCTGGAGAGGTCAAGGTTGTGGGATGTGTTAATCACGGTCTTCAATCTTATACAGAAGATGGCCACCAATGTCTATGTCAGCTGACCACAGCATGGAGATGATAATAACTTATTATAATAATTGGGGTATTTGTTAGGCGCTTATTATGTGCTAAGCACTGTACTAAGTGCTGGGGAAGATGCAAGATAATCATATCCCAAATGGGGCTCACAAGTCTATATAGGAGTGAGAGCAGGTATTGAATCCCCTATTTGCAGGTGAGGGAACTGAAGCACAGAGAAGTTAAGTAACTTGTCCAAGGTCACACAGCAGATGAGTGGAAGAGCCAGAATTAAAACCCAGGTCTTCTGACTCCCAGGCCCCTGCTTTTATCCATTAGGCCAGGGAAGCGAAAGCCTCCTCGGTTGAACTGAAGAAATAATTTCCCAACAGGGAGGATTGTGAGATGTGGAAATGGGTGCCTGAGCAAGGTGCAGAATCTCCTTCTCTTGGGGAGTGGGGATTTAAATCCAAGAGAAACTCTCATCTGGCTGGGATGGCATGAGTATGGAGGCAGGAGAATGGATGAGATGACCTTTCCAGATTTACTCCCTCCTGAAGGTTCTATGAATGTGGAGGAGAGAGGTTATAGCAGTGGAATTGGACAGTTCAGCTGTTCAAATCGGAGGTTGAACTGTGTCCACCGCCTCCCCTCCCTCACCCTAGATCTTTCCAATCAATCATTCATATTTATTAAGCACTCACTATGTGCTGAGCACTGTATTAAGTGCCTGGGAGAGTACAGTACACTAGAGTTAGTCGACGTGTTCCCTGCCCACAAGGAGCTTGCAGTCTAGAAGGGAAGACAGACATTAAAATAAATTACAGATATGTACAGAAATGCTGTGGGGCTGAGGGTGGGGTGGATAAATGGTACAAATCCAAGTGCCAAGACAATGAAGAAGGGAAAGGGATCAGGCAAATGAGGCCTTAGTCAGGGAAGGGATCTCGGAAGAGATGGGATTTTAACAAAGCTTTGAAGGTGAGGAGAGTGATGGTCTGTCAAATATGAAGAGGGAGGGAGTTCCAGGCCAGAGTCAGGATAGGAGCGAGTGGTCGGCAGTGAGCTAACTGAGATCAAGGTACATCGAGTAGGTTGTCGCTAGAGGAGCAAAGTGTGTGGGCTAGGTTGTAATAGGTAATTAGCGAGACAAGACAGGAAGGGACAGGTGATGGAGAGCTTTTAAAGCCAACGGTGAGGAGTTTTTCTGATGCAGAGGAGGCTCTTGAGGACTGGGGAAACGTGGACAGAATGTCTTTTTAGAAAAATGACCCGGGCAACAGAGTGAAGTATGGATTGGAGTGTGGAGACACAAGAGGCTGGGAGGTCAGCAAAGAAGGCCGATGACAGTAATCAAAGCTGGATAGGATAAGTGCTTGGATCAATGTAGTAGCAGTTTGGATAAAGAGGAAAGTGCGGATTTTCATGATGTTGTGAAGGTCGAACCAACAGGATTTGGTGACCGATGGAATTTTTTCATTTTCCTCTCCAGCCCTCGGCTGTGGGGTCCCCACCTACGAGCCCAACCTGTCCAGAGTGGTCGGAGGCGAAGATGTGAGGCCCAACAGCTGGCCTTGGCAGGTCAGTCTCTCCCCAGCCTATGGTTTCCTTCCTACTCTGACTTCAGTCCACTGCAGTTTAAGGGCTCCTTGAGGAGAGCAAGCCCCATCCCTGTGGTCCCCAGCCTAAACACAGGCAACATGCCAGGAAAAATAATGATAATAATGGTATTTGTTAATTGTTTACTATATGCCAGGAACTGTATCAAGTGGTGTTGAGGTGGATACAAGCAAATCAGGTTGGACATAGTCCTTGTCCCAAATGGGGCTCACAGTCTCAATCCCCATTTTACAGTTGAGTCCCAGAGAAGTTAATTGATTTGCCCAAAGTCACACAGCAGACAGGTTGTGGAGCTGGGATTAGAACTCATGATCTTCTGATTCCCAAGCCTGTGCTCTATCCATTATGCCATGCTGCCCCGCTGACGAGTGGAACCAATCAGATGGGTCCAAGTCACTGTTTGTGCTTCAGCTTATAGTAATAATAATGATAATGGTGATGATTGCAGTACCTGTTAAGCGCTTACTGTGTGCCTTGAACTCTACTAAGCGCTGGGGTAAATACAAGCTAATCAGGATGGACACAGTCCCCGTCCCACATGAGGCTCCCAGTCTAAGTTGGAGGGAGGAGGGTTGAATTCCCATTTTACTGATGAGGTACCTGAGGCATAGGGAAGTTAAGTGACTTACCCAAGGTAAAAATAATAATAATTCATTCATTCAATAGTATTTATTGAGCGCTTACTACCTGCAGAGCACCGTACTAAACGCTTGGAATGTACAATTCGGCAACAGAGACAATCCCTGCCCAATGATGGGCTCACAGTCTAATAATTGTGGTATTCGTTAAGTGTTTACTATGATCCAAGCACTATACTCAGTGCATAGGTCACACAGCAAACACATGGCAGAGCCGGGGTTAGAACTCAGGTCCTCTGACTTCCAGGCTCATTGCTCTTTCCACTAGGCCATCCCAATTTAAACTAACTGAAGTGGGGACTGGGCCCTTAGAATGGAGTTTCTGACTCCCTACCAGAATGGAGATGAGAAGTCAGGCAATTTCAGGAAGTCTGTGAACTGCTCTGAGACTGTATGAACACCCACCCTGCTTCACTTCACGATTCTCCTACTACGGCCCAGCAAACACACTCCACTCCTCTTGCACCAGCTTACTCACTGTGTCCAGATCTCATCTATCTCACCGCCTACCCCTTTTCCACATCCTCCCCCTAGCCTGGAACTTTCTCCACCTCCATATACGCAGGACCTCCTCTCTCCCCACCTTCAAAGCATTATTAAGGTCACATCTCCTTCAAGAGGCCTTTCCCAATTAAGCCCTCTTTTCTCCAGCTCGCTCCCTCTCCTTCGTCGTCTGTGTAATTGAATCTGTGACCTTTGGACTTTTGATATTTACCCCACTCCCAGCCCCACACCACTTATGTACATATTTTAAATGTATATTATAAATTATTTATTCATTTTAATGTCTGTCTCCCCCTTTAGACTACAGGCTTGTTAAGGTCAGGGAACGTATCAGTTAATTCTCTTGTATGTGTTCTCTCCCAAGTGCTCAGTACAGTGCTCTGCACATAGCACACAATAAATACCAGTGATTGATCGATAATGCAACTTAAATACTAAGCCCTGTGTTTAGGCAGTCACAGCATTAGTTGGGCAAGTCACTTAACTTCTCTGTGCCTCAGTTGCCTCATCTGTAAAATTAGGATTAAAAACTGTGAGCCCCACGCGGGACAACCTGATCACCTTGTATCCCCCCAGCGCTTAGAATAGCGCTTTGCACATAGTAAGCGCTTAACAAATACCACATTATTAGTAGTAGCCTGATTAATCAAGAGAGTCACAGAAAATCCCAATGAACGAAGTACTCCAGCCTTTTCCCTGGCCTGCATTTAGGTTGACTATTTTTCCAGTTTCCACCAGATGCGTGGCTCTCAGCTGGTCCATTCCTTTTCAAGTACTAGAGGGGGACAACTGCTCTTAGGCTCTACTACACCCTGGTGGTTAGTACTTTCAACTGGCTCCAAGATAACGGAGTGCTGCACAAAAGAAGATTAAATGAAGCACGATTTCCCCCGCAAAAATATCTAAGGCTCACCACTGCTTTCTCTAAAAATGATAATAATAATAATAATAACGATAATAATGTTAGGTACCTGTTAAGCACTTACTAAGTGCCAGGCACTGTACTTCACGCTGGGGAAGATTCATTCATTCATTCAATCAATGGTATTTATTCAGTGCTTTACTATGTGCAGAGCACTGTACTAAGTGCTTAAGAGAGTACAATACAACAGTAAAAAGACAAATTCCCTGCCCACAACGATCTTACATTCTTGGGGCCGGGAAGGAGACAGGCATTAATTGTATTGGACACAGCCCATGTAGGGCTCATAGTCTGAGGGAGACTGGGTGTTTAATCCCCATTTTACAGGTGAGGAACCTGAGACCCAGATAAGTCAAGTGATTTGCCCAAGGTCACACGGCAGGCAAATGGAAGAGCCAGCACTAGAACTCAGGGCTCCTGGCTCCCAGGCCCACTCTCTTTCCACCAGGCCATGTTGCTTGACCAAAATAGTGATTAAAAAAATGCATTACACAGTGTACATAAAACAACTAGTGTAAATACAAACCAATAAGGAAATATTTTTAACTAGACTTTCGTCTTCTGTAAATATACTTCTCAATTTTCAAAATTATCTTCCACATTCTATTCAGTGAAAAGGCATTTTGTGCTAATACGATAGAGGTATCACTGTCCATGCTGTATAGATCTGCCTTCACCTATGCTAAATTGAAATAGAACATAATCATTCCATTCAAGTCAGACAAAATAACTCAAACTTGGGCAAGGATCGTATAATCCAAGATCAACTTTGCTACTAAAAAGTCCCTCTGCCCATAATAGTCATTAAAACTCAAGAGTAACATAATTAAAGGCAACAGAAGAAAAGTGTTACAATGCGAATTGCTAGAATAATAAAGATATCTCTAAGCTAGAGAGGTTCAACTTCCCTCCTTCTCTTCCCAGGCCACTGTGGAACTAATATCCATGTCTCCCTTTCTTATGGCAGACATCTTGTCTGACTTTGACTCTCCCTCTCTCCTCAGGTCTCCCTCCAGTACCTCTCGGGTAGCAAATGGCATCACACGTGTGGTGGAACTCTCATTGACAACAACTGGGTGATGACGGCTGGTCACTGCATTGGGTAACTCCCCCCCGCTTACCTCCTGGAAGGAGGGAGAAGGGAGGGAATGAGGTGTGGTTGGAAAGTTTTTTTACAGTCACAAGGACTAGTGCTTGGTTCTATCAATCAATCACATTTACCAAGCACTTACTATGTGCAGGGCACCGTACTAAGTGCTTGGGAGAGTACGCCGCAACAGAATTAGCAGACACGTTCCCTACCCGTAATAAATTCACTTCATTAATCCCAGTGAATAAACCCAGACTGAGTTATTGAAGAGCAAGGATCGATGCCAGCTGAGTAATCGGTAGGTAAAGAAGGTAAACTGAGTGTCCAATGGGTGTAGAGATTCACAGTGTAAAAATGTATAAAAGATGAGGGAGATGAGGCTAGGAAACATTTGGTTGGGCTAATGAATTTTTGAATTTATTTTCAAGGTTGGCTTAAAGGAGAAACATAAGAGCCCCTCATTGTATTGAAATGCTTTGTAAAGGAGCTGGTAGTCAGTAATTCATTCAATTGTGTTTATTGAGTGCTTCGTCAGTAGTAATTAATCATTTTTTTCCAGTGCATGGACCAAACTGAGGCAGCTTCCTTTGTGTTTTTGTTTTGCTCCTTAGCTCACGTACCTATCGAGTGCTGATTGGGAAACACAGCCTTTCTTCAGATGAACAAGGAACCATTATCTCCGATGTCCAGAAGATTGTGGTCCACCCTCAATGGGACTCAAGCAAGCTTTCCAATGGGTAATCCTCTGGCCTGGCCTCCCTGGATCAAACCAATAGGGAGAGTTCGGCTCTTCAGCTCAGAATCAGTCAATCAGTGGTATTTATTGAGCGCTTACTATGTGCAGAGAGCACTGTAGCGTGGCTTAGAGGAAAGAACCTCTGGCCTGGTCTCCCTGGATCAAACCCATGGGAAGAGCTCTGCTCTTCAGCTCAGAATCAGTCAATCAATGGTGTTTACTGAGTGCTTACTATGTGCAGAGCACTGTAGCATGGCTTAGAGGAAAAAGCCCGGGCTTGGGAGTCAGAGGATGTGGGTTCTAATTGCGGCTCCACCATTTGTCTGCTGTGTGACCTTGGACAAGTCACTTAACTTCTCTGTGCCTCAGTTCCCTCATCTGTAAAATGGGGATTAAAGCCTGTGAGCCCCATGTGGGACAACCTGATTTGTTTGTATCTACCCCAGAGCTTAGAATAGTGCTTGGCACATAGTAAGCACTTAACAAATACCAGCATTATTATTATTATTATTACTAAGCACACAGGAGAGTACAGTACAATGGAATTAGGAGACATGTTCCTGTCCATAAGGAACTCAGAAAAGTGGGAACGTCCTCACTCCCAAACACTGAGAGAGTCAACACTTTCCAAGAATCTGAGAGTATCATTCCCTCTCCAACTGCCAAAGCCTGGTGCACCGAGAAAGGGATTCCCACATCCCCATAAGGGATTTTAGAATAGCATTTTCCTTTAATTGACTTGAAGAGCTAATTTGCATTATTTATTCCTTCCAGTAATTCAAGGCAGATACCATAATGCTCTCTTCTAAACCCCTTCTGTTGTCTGAGATTACTTCAGTGAGCCCATGTGGGTCAAGGGGCCAAAACTAAGGGCAGGAGAATAATAATAACCATAATCATTCAAGTCAATTGTATTTATTAGGTTCTTACTGTGGGCAGAGTACTGTACTAAGCTCTTAGGAGAGTACAATACAACACTAAACAGAAACATTCCCTGCCCATAACGAGCTTATTTTCTAGAGTGGGGGAGACAGATATCCATACAAATAAATAAATTACAGATATGTACCTAAGTGTTGTGGGGATGGAAGCGGGGAAGAACCAAGGGAGCAAGTCAGGGTGATGCAGAAGGGAGTGGGAGAAGAGGAAAGGTGGGCTTAGTCTGGGTAGGTCTCATGGAGGAGACATTTCTTCAGTGAGGCTTTGAAGGGGGGGGCATGGTATTAAGTGCTAGTCCCATTCTCTCCTAGACCCCCTCCAATCTGGCTTCCGTCCCCTCCACTCTACCGAGACTGCTCTCTCTAAGGTCACCCATGACCTCCTTCTTGCCAAATCCAATGGCTCCTACTCCATTCTGATCCTCCTTGACCTCTCTGCTGCCTTTGACACTGTCGACCATCCCCTCCTCCTCCATACCTTATCTCACCTTGGCTTCACGGACTCTGTCCTCTCCTGGTTCTCCTCTTACCTCTCTGGCCGATCATTCTCGGTCTCCTACGCTGGAGCCTCCTCCCCCTCCCATCCTTTAACTGTTGGAGTTCCTCAAGGGTCAGTTCTTGGCCCTCTTCTGTTCTCCATTTACACTCACTCCCTCGGTGAACTCATCCGCTCTCACGGCTTTGACTACCATCTCTACGCAGATGACACGCAGATCTACATCTCCGCCCCTGTCCTCTCCCCCTCCCTTCAGGCTCGCATCTCCTCCTGCCTCCGGGACGTCTCCACCTGGATGTCGGCCCGCCACCTAAAACTCAACATGAACAAGACTGAGCTCCTCATCTTCCCTCCCAAGCCCGGTCCGCTCCCAGACTTCTCCATCACCGTGGATGGCACGACCATCCTTCCCGTCCCGCAGGCCCGCAATCTCGGTGTCATCCTTGACTCGTCCCTCTCGTTCACCCCACACATCCTATCCGTTACCGAGACCTGCCGGTTTCACCTCTACAATATCGCCAAGATCCGCCCTTTCCTCTCCACCCAAACGGCTACCTTACTATTACGGGCTCTCGTTATATCCCGGCTAGACTACTGTGTCAGCCTTCTCTCTGACCTCCCTTCCTCCTCTCTCGCCCCGCTCCGGTCTATTCTTCACTCCGCTGCCCGGCTCATCTTCCTGCAGAAACGATCTGGGCATGTCACTCCCCTTCTTAAACAACTCCAGTGGTTGCCTATCGACCTCCGCTCCAAACAGAAACTCCTCACTCTAGGCTTCAAGGCTCTCCATCACCTTGCCCCTTCCTACCTCTCCTCCCTTCTCTCTTTCTACCGCCCACCCCGCACGCTCCGCTCCTCTGCCGCCCACCTCCTCGCCGTCCCTCGATCTCGCCTATCCCGCCGTCGACCCCTGGGTCACGTCCTCCCGCGGTCCTGGAACGCCCTCCCTCCTCACCTCCACCAAACTGATTCTCTTTCCCTCTTCAAAACCTTACTTAAAAATCACCTCCTCCAAGAGGCCTTCCCAGACTGAGCTCCTCTTCCCCCTCTACTCCCTCTGCCATCCCCCCTTTACCTCTCCGCAGCTAAAGCCTCATTTTCCCCTTTTCCCTCTGCTCCTCCACCTCTCCCTTCCCATCCCCACAGCACTGTACCCGTCCGCTCAACTGTATATATTTTCATTACCCTATTTATTTTGTTAATGAATTGTACATCGCCTTGATTCTATTTAGTTGCCATTGTTTTTATGAGATGTTCTTCCCCTTGACGCTGTTTAGTGCCATTGTTCTTGTCTGTCCGTCTCCCCCGATTAGACTGTAAGCCCGTCAAACGGCAGGGACTGTCTCTATCTGTTGCCGACTTGTTCATCCCAAGCGCTTAGTACAGTGCTCTGCACATAGTAAGCGCTCAATAAATACTATTGAATGAATGAATGAATGAAAGTGCTAGGGTAGATACAAGATAATCAGGTTGGACACTCTCCGCGTTGTACATGGAGCTCAGAGCCTAAAAGGGAAGGAGAAGAGCTAGCGGATCCCCATTTTATAGATGAGGATAAGGAGGTTCAGAGAAGCGGTGACGTACCCAAGGTCGCCTTTAAAATCCTTCCTTTTAAATGTGTGTGTTAAAGGATAACACACTATTAATCTCCTCCCTTTCCTGTGAATGAAAAGCTTTTTATTAAAGTACTAGGTAAACGATGCAGAGGGAGGGAAAGATGTCTTCCCGAATAGGCCGGTGGATGAGGCTTGGGGGTAATAGGAAAGGTCTGGATGAGGAAGGGCAGAAAGGAAATGAGAACTTCATCTTTCCACACTCAGGAATGACATCGCCTTGATCAAACTTGCCCAGCCTGTCAGCCTGTCCAGCAAAATTCAGCTGGCCTGCCTCCCGCCTGCCAATGCTATCCTGCCCCATAACTTCGCTTGCTATGTCACTGGCTGGGGAAGACTACAGAGTAAGTGTGAACTTTTGACTTCATCCTTTTAGGGGAGAAAGATTATTATTGTTATTATTGTGTTGTGTGCTTATTCTGTATCTGCTCTAAACACTAGGGCAGATCCAAGTTAATTAGGTCAAACACAGTCCCTGCCCTGCATGGGGCTCAAATCTAAGGGGGAGGGAGAACAGGCATTGAATTCCCACTTTACAGACAGGAAAACTGAGGCAAACTCGAATTCCCTCCTCCTCTATATTCAGCAGACCACCACTTTCCGGGAGGACAGGTAAACCCATTTTATGGTGGAGGAAACTGAGGCACAGAGAAGTGAAGTGACTTGCCCAAGGTCACACAGCAAGCAACTGGAAGGGCCGGGATTAGAACCCAGGTTCTTCTGAATCCCAGGCCCGTGCTCTCTCCACTCCACTCCACTACTTCAGTGCTTTGAACGGTGCTTGACGCATAGTAAGCGCTTAACAAATGCCATCATCATTAGTATTACTATATCCTTCAGGAGTCCTTCCCTGATTGAGTCTTTACACTTCCCTCTGCCTTGCCTAGGCACTTGGCTGAGCACCCCTAAGCACTCTGATACTCACCCCAGCCCCACAGCACTTGTGAACATATCCTTATACTCTTATTTCCCCTATCTATAATTGATTTTAATGTTGCCTCCCCCTGTAGACTATAAGCCCCTTGTGGATAGGGATCACGTCTCCCAACTCCGTTGAACCGCACCTTCCCAAGTGTTTAGTTCAGTGCCCTGCACACAGTAAGCACTCAATCAACATCACTTTTTGATTGATGGATTGAAATGTCTGACTTGTCCCAAAAGATTGTTTGAGAGGGAGGAGGGATATGGCAAGTGAAGTGCTCCCGAAAAGTGCCAGACTTAAACTGCTCAGGGTGACTGAAGTTAACCGTGGCAGTGGGAATGAATTGCCGATATCACAGATAGCCCTCAATAAATACGATTGAATGAATGATATCCCTAGGCCACCCTGCCTTTTTCCCAACCAAGAGTGAGAGCCTAAGGGGGCAGGTTATTTTTCCGGGCAAACGTTCTCTTCAGCAAGAAGCAGAGTGGCCTAATGCAATGAGCCTGGGCCTGGAAGGCAGCAGACCCGAGTTCTAATCCTAGCTCCACCACTTGCTTGCTGTGTGACCTTGGGCAAATGACTGACCACTATGTAGATTAAATGGAGATTAAATACCTTGTTCTCCCTCCATTAGACTGTGAGTCCCTTGTGGAAAGGAACTGTGTCTGATCTGATTATCTCATATTTACCTTAGTAATTAACTGTGGCACTTGTTAAGAGCATACTATGTGCCAGGCACTGTGCTAAACACTGGGAAAGCATAAGGAAATCGGGTTGGACACAGTCTCAAGCCCCATTTTACAGATGAGGGAACTGAGCCACAGAGAAGTGAAGTGACTTGCTCATGGTCACACAACAGACAAGTGGTGGAGCTGGGATTAGAATACATGACCTTTAGTCGCCCAGACCGGTGCTCTATCCACAACATCATACTGCTTTTTAGTGCTTAATACAGTGCTTGGCACTGAGTGTGCATTTGCCACATAAATCCTCATCTCCTCCTCTTCCTCCTCCTCCTCCTTCTTCTAGCCCAGAGCCATTTATGCTGGGCAAAGATTTCTGGTGGCCTGAGTCGAGGAGGACAGATGGCAGGGAATGTGTCCCTTGTTTTATTATAATCTCCCAAGTGCTTAGTACAGTGCTATGCACACCGTAAGCAGTCGGTAAACACAATTGAATGAATGAATGATAATCGTGAATGCTCTCTTCATCTCTCTAAATGAGCTATCCCTATTCTCTGCCATCCACTGTGATGTAAAGAGAGGTTTTCACCAAAGATTCACTTATCCCTGGGAGCGGTCCTTCCCTAAGATTTCAGGGGTTGCGGCCAGTACAGCAGAAGCAGGGAGCTGTCTCTTGCTGGACTCTGCAGGAAGCCCAGTGGTAGAAGCCAGTGAGTATTGAAACTCCTTTTACTGTGCCCCTTTCCCCTCCGGCGTGGTTTAGTGGATAGAGCATGGGCCTGAGAATCAGAAGGACCTGGGTTCTAATTCCAGCTCCACCACGTGTGCCATATGACCTCGGACAAGTCACTTCACTCCTTAGTTACCTCATCTGTAAAATGGGGATTAAAAGTATAAGCCCCATCTGGGACAGGGACTGTGTCCAACCTGATTAAATGCATTTACCGCAGTGCTTAGAACAGTGCTTGACATCTAGTAAGCGCTTCATTTGATTCATTCATTCAGTCGTATTTATTGAGCACTTACTCTGTGCATAACACTGTATTGAGCAGTTGAGAGAGTACAATACAACCATAGACCTGTTTTCTGCCCACAACGACCATAGTGATGATGATTATTATTATTTCCTTTGTTCTTCCTATACCACTTCAGCCGGTGGAGCTCTTCCCGACATCTTGCAGCAGGGTCGTTTGCTGGTGGTGGACTTCGAGACTTGCTCCAGTTCCGGCTGGTGGGGCAGCTCTGTGAAAACCAACATGGTCTGTGCTGGGGGAGACGGGGTCATCTCCAGCTGCAATGTGAGTGTGAGCGTGGATTCCTCCCTAGGGCCATGCCATTTTGACTCCTAACCTGTACTTTCAAATCCTATCAGGCTTTCCTTCTGCTCCTCATGGCTACCAGGGAAGAACTTGACATTTAACGTAATAATAATAATTGTGGTATTTGTTAAGGACTTACTATGTGCCAGGCACTGGACTAAGCGCTGGGATGGATACAATCAAGCCGTGCTGGACACAGTCCCTGTCCTATACTGGGCTCACGGCCTCAGTCCCCATTTTACAGACAGGGGAGGTGAAACCCGGAGAAATGAAGTGACTTAGTTCAAACAGCAGACAAGTGGCAGAGCTGGGATTAGAACCCATGACCTTCATGACTCCCAGGCCCAGGCTCTATCCACCTCCCCATGCTGCTTCTCCATCCAACTTAGCAAGAAGCTGAAGGGCTTGGAGACTTGCACTTATAGTCAATCAATCGGTGCTATTTACTGAGTGTCTACTGAGGGCATAGCACTTTTCTGAACACTCCTTGCCATGGGCTTTAAAGCGCTCAATCAGCTGGGTCCCTCCTGCCTTATCTCACTGATCTGCTACTGCCCAACCTGCACATTTGGCTCCTCTAAGGCCAGCTTGCTCACTGTGCCCCGATCTATATCACCTCTGACCCCTTTCTCGCCTCCTCCCTCTGGCCTGGAACTCCCTCTCCCTCCACATACACCAGACTATCACTCTACCCACTTTCAAACACTGTTCAGGTCACATCTCCTCTGAGAGGCCTGTCCCGAAAAAGCCCTCATCTCCCTCTCCCTTCTCTGTTGCTTGTGTGACTTGATATTCGCCCCACCCTCAGCCCCACAGCTCTTTGCTGCATACCCCTAATTTATTTTAATGTTTTTCTTCCCCCTAATAATAATTATGGTATTTGTTAAGCGCTTACTATGTGCCGAGCACTGCTGTAAGCGCTGGGATAGATACAAGGTTATCAGGTTGTCCCAGGTGGGGCTCACAGTCTTAATCCCCATTTTACAGATGAGGTAACTGAGGCATAGAGAAGTTAAGTGACTTGCCCAAAGTCACACAGCTGACAAGTGGTGGAGCCGGGATTAGAACCCACGACTTCTGACTCCCAAGGCCGTGCTCTTTCCACTAAACCACGCTGCTTGCTCCCTGCGGGCAGAGAACGTCTGCCAACTCTGTTGCACTGCACTCTCCCAAGTGCTTAGTACAGGCTCTGAACACAGACGCTCAGTAAGTACCACTGATTTATAGAGCTCCAAGGGGATGAACTGGACCCTGAGAGGTGACGCAGCCCTTCCTCTGGAAACAAATCCAGATGAGGCCTCCAAAGGACAAGCCCTGAAGTTCCTTTGTTGCCACCGCTAGTTCAGTGCTCTGGGCACAGTAAGCGCTCAGTAAATACGACTGATTGATAGCCTGGAAGTTTAGCTAACCAGGGCATCAACAAGCCACACGATTGCTATTAAATTTCTGTATTGATCGATCAGTGGTATTTACTGAGCATTAGTCCAACCTCCAAAGCTTCCGAAAATTGAAATCAACTCATTAGCCGCCTGGACTGTTTGGAAAAAACACAGTACAGTATTATTAGTACAGTGCCTGGGACATAGTAAGTGCTTAGCAGATACCCCAGCTATTATTACCACTCTCCCAAATGCTTAGTACAGTGCTCTGCACATACGGGAAGCGCTCAATAAATACGATTGGGTGAATGAGTGAAAGTAAAAAGATCTCTGTGTGCTGGTTAATGTTTTGTCAACGTATAGGTGGTGCTAATAACCAAGTAACTTAGTCCATGATGAGCACACTGCTTTATCTTACCTGCAGGGAGACTCCGGAGGCCCCCTGAACTGTCTGGGAGATAACGGCCAATGGGAAGTGCACGGCGTCGTCAGTTTCGGCTCCGCCTTGGGCTGCAACTACTACCGCAAGCCCTCCGTCTTCACTCGCGTCTCCAACTACAACAGCTGGATCAATGAGGTGAGGCCCCTTGGATCCTGCACTGCTCCTCAAGACCTCTAGACTGGAAGCTCCTTGTGGGCAGGGAATGTTTTCTTTCTTTGTGGTATTTAAGCGCTTCTTATGTGCTAAACCCCGGGGTAGACACGTGACAACCAGGCCGGATCTGGTCCCTGTCCCACATGGGGCTCACAGACTGACTGTGTCTGTTATATTGTACTCTCCCAAGCGTTTAGTACAGTGCTCTGTACACAGCACGCGCTCAATAAATAAGTGATGGACTGACTGAAGGGTGGACAGAGAGGTTGACTCTGACAGGCTCCCTGGAACTCCTTCTTCTGCCAAGGCAGCAAACGCTCATAAATTCCAATCCCATCTCCATAGTCCAAATTTCCTGGGCTTCCTGGGGGCCTCTGTCTCCTTGTCTAAAACTAGAGCATAATCTTAGAACCCTTAGTAATAATAATAATGTTATTTGTTAAGCACTTACTATGTGCAGAGCACTGTTCTAAGCGCTGGGGTAGATATAGGGCAATCAGGTTGCCCCACGTGAGGCTCATAGTCTTAATCCCCATTTTACAGATGAGGGAACTGAGGCACAGAGAAGTGAAGTGACTTGCCCACAGTCACACAGCTGACAAGTGGCAGAGCCGGGATTCAAATCCATGACCTCTGACTCCCAAGCCCGGGCTCTTTCCGCTGAGCCACGCTGCTTCTCACTGGGAATGAGTAATGGGAGTTGGCGCTTAGTACAATGTGTGATGCATAGTAAGCGCTTAATAAATACATTAAAAAAGTATGAATGAGGTATATGGAAAATGCTGTGAGCATCCTGGAGGAAAAAGTGATAGAAGTGTAGATTACCGATTTAATTCTTTAATTTCTAAAAAAAAATCTAATTTTTCTAGTGAATACTCTTTCTGTCCTGGCCCTGATAGAATGAGTTTTTTAATGAGGTTCAAATACTGTTTGTCCATTTAAAAAGTTAATTCTCAAAACAGTTTCTTCTATGCTGTAGACAGAGATCACTGTTCATTCCCCAGTGAGTGGGGCACATTGTAAGGGAAAAGGTAGTTCTGCATCTTAGAAGAGCCCCTCATTCCTGGACCATATGGGAAAAACTCAGGTGTGGGACTGGACTTCAAACCCCAAAAAGCATAAATCTTGAAGGATAAGTCAGAGCATGGGAAGTCAATTGTCCTAATACTCAATTTTTAAAGACAAGACACAGCGTTTAGTGGAATTCAGACACCCAGTAGTTCTCAGCCAATCAGTTACTGTAACAATGGATTATCTTTAAGGAAAATGCACAATTTATGGTTCTGGGGCTTCAGAAGAACTGCCTAAGAAGTTCCTTCCAATGATTGTTCAGTCATGTAATGGATTTCTTCGTATTTTCTACAGGTTATTGCAAGTGACTAACTTGGAACGACCTAGGAGTAAGACCAAGACCTAAAAGAATTGCGAAGGAGAAAATAAAGCATGAAATGAATTAAATCAATGCCCTGAATGTGTTTTACTAGCAGTAATTATTGGCCACAAGGGATCCAATAGCAAAGAGAGTTCTCAGACTTTCTGAAATGTGTCCATTTTAAAGGCAAACTACATTGTACAGTTTATATTGGCCTCTTCATTAAGCCAGGTGATATAATTTGGGAAGAGTAGTAAAATGAAAAATTGAAGAAGTCAAGCAAGATAAGGGGTAGTTAAATTGTGGTTTTTGAGCTATTTGTGGCTCAGATGTGAGGGGCGGGGTGGAGGGAGGGGTCTCCTGCAGAACAGCGTGGCTTAGTGGAAAGAGAACGGGCTTGGGAGTAAGAGGTCGTGGGTTCTAATCCCAGCTCCGCCACTTATCAGCTTTATGTCTTTGGGCAAGTCATTTAACTTCTCTGTGCCTCAGTCATCTCATCTGTAAAATGGGGATTAAGACTGTGAGCCCACATGGGACAACCTGATTACTCTATCTACCCCAGCACTTAGAACAGTGCTTGGCACATAGTAAGCACTTTTAACAAACACCATCATTATTAACATACATGTTATGCTAGGTGGCTCCCAGCTGAGTTTTACCCCCCACCTTCCACTATACTATCCTTTCATGCCTGATTCCCTTTCCAAATCTATCTCTGACCCCTCCCATCATTAATTTTTAAAAAAAGAAGATAAAAGGTTAGCATCAAAATGGCTGTAAGCTTTGTCGGGGTTAGTGGAGAAAGAGAATATTCCAGGACTGAGGTGAGATATTGGTGAGAATTGCCACTTTAAGGACTATTCAAATTCCACTTTTTTTTTTTTTGCTATTATTATTACTCCCTGGAGATGTCTCTTGAACAACTATCAAGCATTTATTGAATGCTTACTTTGTGCTTAGTACAGTGCTCTGTGCACGGTAAGTACTCAAAAAATACTACTGATTGACTAGGTGAGGTGGAAGTGTTTAAGTATCAGTAGAGAAAACAGGGTAAAGAGATGAGCCTTCCTGGAGACGTGATTTGAGGGCATTCCAGGTAGAAGGGAGAGTGTGAGCAATAGGTCCAAGGGGAGAAACAAAAACTAGGCAAAGTAGTTAGGAGTGAAGTGTACAAGCTGGGGTGCAGTGGGAAAGGAGCTAATAAAATAAGCCAAGTGGGAGAGCTGATTGACTGCCTTAAAGTCAATGGCCAAGAGTTTTTCAAGCTGATCTTATGCAGCTCTAACCATTAGAGAGTTTGGCCAGCCAGGAGAGCACACAGTTTCTACCAAAAATTTATTTTTCATGAAAAACAGCGAACAATAGGAAAAAGAATCACTTTTCACCACATTATGGGTGGGGAGCATTTTAGGTTTTTTTGGTTTGTTTTTTTTTTTACTCTAAAAAGAAAAGGCTTCCATTCGAAAGATGCAGAGCTGTCTATGGCCTAAAATTCCTATCAGTGTAAACCATTTCAGGCTCACCCCACAATTCAGAGGTAGAGTGGGGAATGTAAAACATCCCTGGCTTCAGCAGATCCTTTCCCTACTGTGAAAGACTGCGACTGCTGATGGAGGGAAAGGAGAGGTGAGACTTCCCAATGGCACCTTCAGTGTCCCAGGACGATCCAATCTGAAGTGAAATGATCCAGGATCCAGTTTCTTAGAGTGACCAGGTCGTGGCTGAAGCCTGATCCTGTGGGTAGGCGGGGATCTCCTCATTTGGTATTAAAGAAAAGACGTTTACGGAGGAAATTGAAACAGCCGGGAATCTGCTTATATTTTCCTTTACTAGAGACACCATTAGACACCTGGAGAAAATACATACAAAAATAGAATCAATTTAGCCCTTTTACAAAGATAAAAATAATAATGATGGTATTTGTTAAGTGCTTACGATGTTCCAGGCACTGTACTAAGCACTGGGGTAGATACAAGATAATCAGGTTGGACACAATCCCCATCCACATAGGGCTCCAAGTCTCAATCCCCATTTTACAGAGGAGGTAACTGAGGCACAGAGAAGTTAAGTGACTTGCCCAAGGTCACACCGTTGACAAGTGGCAGAGCCGGGATCAGAACCAGATCCTTCTGACTCCCAGACCCATGCTCTGTCCAGTAGGCCAAGCTGTTTCTCTAGCATTAGGCCAAGGATTGTCTGGCCAAGGCCTTAGCGATGGGGAAGGCCCAATCCAGAATCTCCCCAGGACCACTTCAGCCTGGACCAGAAGTTGAACCAGCCTCTGTGACTGATTCCATGTAGAACCACCTCCCAGTTCTGGGCCTCATGAGAAACAGACAGACATCACCCTGAGGAGGAGAGTCAGCAAATCTTCAGTGTGAGCCCACTGGTCCAGGACGCTATCCAAGGTCTCTATGTACCAAGAGCCACTCTGGGTATCCCTCCAGGAAACGAAGCCTTGGAGAAAAAAGATGATTTTTTTTCAGCAGCAGCAGCAGCAGCAGCAGGAGAAATGCCTCTTCCCCAGCCCAGCAAGAACCTTTCAATACTCATTTCCATTCCACCAATCAATAGAAGCCTACCAACTTCCACCTCGAGAACTCTCTAATACTGAGCATGGCGGGGAGCTCATTCACAGGGATGAGTTGTTGTTTTTTCTCATGGTATTTGTGAAGTGCTTATTAAATGCCAGGGATTGTATTGAGCACTGGTGTAGATACAAACTAATCAGGTTAGAAATAGTTAAGACATCAGTCTTACTCCACATATAGCATATTAGGAAACTGAGGCCCAAAGAAGTTAAGTGACATGCCCATGATTACACTGCAGATAAGTGGCGGAGCCGGAATTAGAATCCAGGTCCTTCTGACTCCCAGGGCCTCCTCTATCCACTAGACCACGCGGCTTCTTCTTTCGCTGTTCTCTCACCTGGGAAGGTTGAATAGGAAACCAAGATGTCACTAGGGGTGGGTAAACTGGCCACTGCGTCTGGCTCGTCATAGTCCTCGGGGGCGGCCTGGAAGGGTGCGGCATCCGACTCAGGGTCACTCCCAGTTGGATGATCCTCGGGGGAATCCAAATTCACCTCAAATCCCGGGTCCTTCTTCTCTGTAGAGTCCAGAGACAAGCCCCACTTCAATCAGAGAAGTACGATCACTGGACTGCTCCGCCCTATTTCTCACACCTTCCAACCCCCACGGGCAATTCACCAGAGTGAAATCAAAGTCTGGTCTACCAGAATGGACAATCTCAGAACAGGCCAGGGAAGACTCATGCTGGACAGCTGAGAGGCAGCCAAGCACACAAGCATAAAGCTACTGGGAAGCCCAGATTCCCACACAAACCTGAAAGGACCCAACTGGCTCTAGTTTAGGGATGTTTCCATCGCTCCTCCTACAAATGGAAACCAAAGGGCTGGAGGTTTCAAATCTGACAACTTAGGTCACTTTCAGGTGAAAACAAAGAGCAGTCGCGAGGGGATACGGACACGTACCTCCACCACAAGCCTGGATAAAGAAGAGCTTGGGCTTTCCTCCCAAACTGGGGCACCGGGATCCATTGAAGTAGTTCACGATTGTTTCCACAGAAATCGACTCTCCATCCGTTCCGTGGATTCCTCCGGGAAATTGAATGTGGCTGGCCTGGAAGACCGAGAACCCCGGCTCTCAATATTAAAGGGGGCAGGACTCTGGTACCACAACTCTACTTAGGCAGCAGCTCCCCATTTCTTTTTTGGAGGGGGGACTTTGGGGTGGTAGGAATGTTGAAGGTAGCTGGGGCTAGGAAGCATATTGAGAGGTAGGACTCTTCCTAAATTTGCCATGACTATGACTTGTCCTGACACCTTGAGTAACTCAGCTACCCTTTCCCGGTCTCAATATCTCTATCTGCAGGACAGGGATGGAACAGATAAAAAAAGTTAAAGTATTCATTAGAGGACTTTTCCCATGACTTGCAATATCTCTCAAGCCAAGAAGAAAGAAGATTTAATTGTATTCTGGTTCCTTCTTTTGAAATAAAATCCAGGGTGAGAGCTATGCCTATCAGCAGTTCTGCATTGATCCCTCACGACTCCATATGGTATTTCTAGGTTAACAACACCCCACTACAGATTAACACATCAAGTGGATGCAGGGAACAGATGGAACCCGATGACAGCAAATTCAAGATAGGAAAGGGCTTGTAGAATACTATAAACAGGAAGGACTTAAATGCCATTGATTCAAAAGCAGCAAGGCCTAGCGGACAGAGCACGGGCCTGGGAGTCCAAAGACTTGAGCTTGGGCAGTGGCTAGAGAGCGGAAGGCAATCTGCTAGAAGTCAAAACTCTCCTGTGCTGGGGAGCAGCGGCATGGGAGAGAATCGAAGGCAGAGACTCAAGTTTAATGAGCGGAAGGAGACGATGGTAAACCGCTTCCATATTTTTACGGAGAAAACTCTAAAGGTGCACTACCAGAACGACTGCATATGGAGGTACGGCATTCAGGGAGAGAAGTGTCCATGGAGTCGCTATGGGTCAGAAATGACTAGACAGCCTAAGTATATATATACACCCACACATGTATATCATAACACACACACATCATACACACAAATTTCTACCTATCTCATGGTATTTGTATGGAAGGAGGCCATATTCCCTGAATTAACTACTTTCTGCTACTCCTCCCGCTTCTCCTCCCACTTCTCTTTCTTGGCCTCCATCACTAGTGAAATTTTATAGTATCTACACAACAAAGTACAATGTTTAGGTGTGAGTAACCAGGGAAGGCACTGTGGCTCACTTGTGGGTCTTTTCAGGCATATCTGCAGCCACAGAACATCATATAAATACCTGTATCGTTCATTATTTGTAACATGTGAGGTTCAACACCCATACTGCAGAGAAGAAGGTGCAACCTAGCCCGGTACCTGATATCCATGTGAGAGAATGACTACCACACAACAATCCAGTGCGCTGTGGTCCTTCTTTGCTAATTTGTTCAATGCCTTGACCATTTCCTACGGGCGAGAAGAGCAGCGCTAAAATCCAAGTCCGACATTTGTTTTATTTCCACTGCTTCCCCCCCTTCCCCCAGCCTCTGATATTATGGAACAGAAGCTTCTGCAGCAAGAGCAAGAGACTGATTGCTTGATCGACTGACTGAAGAGCAACCAAGCTACAGGAATTCAAACCAGGGATCTAGCCACTGGGTAACAAGATCAAAGAGGAGAAGAAAAAATAAGTCCAACAGATACTGGGGCTGATTCCCTCGTAATGAAAAAATAAAAAGACCTAAGAGGCTGACAGAATTATCCCTCCTTCACCATACTGCTTTAACTAGATAGTGTAAACCTCAGTTTATGTAAACCTATGTTTACACTAGTGTAAACAGAGTGTAAACCTCAGTGTAAACTAGCAACATAAAAAGTATAAAATAGAGTCAGGGACTCTAAAAGTATCCTTAACGAGTCGGTCTCAATTTCAGTCGTGGCTCAGGTGAAAGCCGTCAAAAAACCCCAAGTCTCGGTCCAGGGGAACCCAAGCACAAACAAGGCTTTCAAACTAAAAGGATTTCAGGCTCATCCATCATGTTTCAGAAAGAGCCCGGTGGGGCCAAAGAACTGAATTCATCTTCCTTTCTCCAGCTCTGTCACTCAGAAGAGTCTATAGGAAGAATACGGTATGCTTTATAGAAGTCCTGCACATGGAAGGCCAAAACAGCACATACAATATTCACAGTTCAGCCCAAAACTATCACTATAATTGCATTAATAGCAGTGTACGGAACTAGCCTGAAGGCATACAATAATGGACCCTGTGGATCATTCTTTCCATTTCAGTTCAAATTCTTTCTTATCATCAGTCTGGTTTCCTTTAAGGTTTGGCTTGTAAGCTCCTTTGTGGGCAGGGAACATGCTACCAACTTCAGTAAGTACTCAGTAAATAAGACTGAATGAATTCATTGTACTGAACTCTCCCAAGCAGTTGGTTCAGTGCTTTGCACACAGTAAGCGCTCAATAAATACCAAAGATTGATTGATGAGTACAAACCATGAGCCTGCAGGCTGGCATCAGTTGGCAGAACTGTCTGATCCAATAGTTACAGGGTTCACATTTTGGTTCAAAGCTGCTTCAGTTAAACGAGTATGTGAATATCTGACACACTCAGCCTTTCCCTCTCCCCCGTTATCCCCACTCCCTCTTTCCCAACACGGCCCAGTGGCAGTGAGAGATAGCTTCAGAAGGACTTTACCTCGGCAGTCAGATTCCGTTCCACCGCAACTTCAAAATGCAGCAAGCGGAAGCGTCTCTTCATCTTTTCGCAGTCAACATCAGAGCCGGTTCGAGTGGAGAGTCCTGACCCGAGACTGAAATCCACATTGTTGATGATGAGGCAGTGACCACACGGTTCCGATTTCAGAGAGTAAACCTGGAGGAGTCAGCAGAGACTCAAACTCATATCAATTTACATATATATGTAAATATGTGTACATATATATGTGTGTGCATAATGATGATGGTATTTGTTAAGCAATGATAATAATAATAACTGTGGTATTTGTTAAGCACTTACTATGTGCCAGGTACTGTACTAAGTGCTTGGGTGGATACAAGCAAATCAGGTTGGACAGAGTCCCCGTCCCACACAGCGCTCATAGTCTTAATCCCCATTTTCCCCTCAAATAATCTCAAAGAAAATAACTATCAACACAGCAAAGCCAGTGTACACAAACCAAAATGAAGACCCACCAGATCGGAGCTTCTCCTGGATTTGTCTTGGGGAAATTTCACCAAATCTGCTGGGAGAAGGAGGAAAATAGCAACCCACTTTGATCAAACAAAACTGGCAGATTAAGACAGGTAAAGACAGGTACAGTTCATTCATTCATTCATTCAATAGTATTTATTGAGCACTTACTATATGCAGAGCACTGTATTAAGAGCTTGGAATGTACAATTTGGCAACAAATAGAGACAATCCCTGCCCAATGACGGGCTCACAGTCTAATCGGGAAAGACTGATGGCAGAGCAAAACAGAACGAAACAAAAACAACATCATCACGATAAATAGAATCAAGGGGATGTACACCTCATTAACAAAATAGGGTAAGAAATAATATAGACAAATGAGCACAGTGCTGAAAGGAGGGGAAGGGGGAGGGGGAGGAGCAGAGGATGGGGTGGGGAGGGGAGAGGGAGCAGAGACTGTAAAATGGCAGTGGAAAAGCAGATGATCTCTAAGAGGTCCTTGGTAAAACAAGAATGTTTTCTTCCTAGAGTATGCCAGGGTCGGAATCCCATTCTCCAGGACTAGGGGCGTTAAGGCATTGGTTAAAAAAAAAAAAAAAAGCTGTCCTCAGCATTTCCAAAGAGAGAATAGGTCAGGAGACCAAGAGGAGAACTGGAAAAATGAATTTCCCTGATAGAAGGCATCAAGCGGAGGTAAGAAATGAAGATCGAAGCCCCTCCCACACCTTTATCGCCATACCCTGCTTTTCACCAGGACGGGTTGCTTCTTGCTCTCTCTTGGTGGTGCTGGGCACTGGGACAAATGGCTTCACACCTGTAACACAGGAAGTTAAATCCAATCTGAAGAAATGACTTTTCCCAAAATATGAGATGAAGGACAAAAACAGAGCCAATAACGGTGGTGAGTACTGGGTGGGAGTTATCAGCTCTTCATATAATACCCAAAAAGGGGTAAGAAGTTAGAGGTCTACTGGGCCAAGAGGCAAAGAGCTGAATGCAATAATGATGATGGGGATGAAGATGTTTATTAAAGCACTTACTACGTGCTAAGCAGTGGGGTAGATGTAAAATAATCAGAATGGACATAATTGCTAACTCACCTGGGATTCTTACTCTAAGAGGGAAGGAGAACACAGGTATTTTAACCTCATTTTACAGATGAGGAAATTGAGGCAAAGGGAAGTTAAGTGACTCACCCAAGATCATACAGCAGACAAGTGGCAGAACCATGACTCCTAACTCCCTGTCCACTGCTCTTTCTACTAGAATCTTTACTTAGACTGTGAGTCCCAAGCGGGATGGGGACTGCGTCCAAACTGATAACCTTGTATCTACCCTGGTACTTAGAACAGTGCTTAGCAGAAATACCAGAATAATAATGATAATACCCATCATCTATTTCCTTTTTGAGCCAAACTATCCAAAATGCACTCTTTACTTGATGTGAAAAGAGTTGGATACTGACAATATTAGCTCCAGCAATGTCATTCCATTGCCACCACTGACTTATTGAGAGGCCAAATCATGATTTCCCAGAACAAACCTGTGGTCCCGAGAATAAAGCATTTCAAAGTACTTGATCAACAGTCATCCTGACAACTTTGGTCAGGACAGCGACTAGCAGAAAATTCAGTCTAGAATTCTACTGGCCCACATTTCTGATGCTTTCTCCGAATGCTTCATCTAATTTAATTACGGTATTTATTAAATGCCTTCTGGTCCTGTGTTGTGGTGGTGGATCAGGCCTACTCCCTGTCCCTACTTGGGCTCACAACCTAAGAGGGAGGGTGGATTTCTTATGACCAAATTAGAGAAGGGGAATCTGATGTACAGATAGGCTCATTTCACACAGCGGGTCAGTGGTGGGGCTGGGACTAGAACCTGGATCTACCTCGCAGTTTCTTGCTTTTTCCACTAGGCCATACTGATTCCATAGACCAGCAAAGGGACTTCATTCATTCAGTTGTATTTACTGAGCATTCACTGTGTGCACAACACTATACTAAATGCTTGGAGAGTAAAAAATAACAATAAACAGACACATTCCCTGCCTAGAAGCAGCATGGCTCAGCGGAAAGAGCCCGGGCTTGGGAGTCAGAGGTCATGGGTTCGTATCCCAGCTCTGCCACTTGTCAGCTGTGTGACTGTGGGCAAGTCACTTCACTTCTCTGGGCCTCAGTTACCTCATCTGCAAAGTGGGGATGAGGACTGTGAGCCTCACGTGGGACAACCTGATGACCTGGTATCTACCCCAGCGCTTAGAACAGTGCTCTGCACATAGTAAGCGCTTAACAAATACCAACATCATTACAATGAGCTTACAATCTAGAGGAGAATACAGACATTAATATAAATAAATTACAGAAAGGTAGATAAGTCCTATGGGGCTGGGAGGGGGATGAATAAAGGCATCAGGATGACGCAGAAGGGAGTAGGATAAAAGGAAAGGAAGGCTTAGTCAGGGAAGGCCTCTTAGAGGAGATGTGCTTTGGAAGGGGAGCGGGGGAGAGTAACATTTGGGATGAATCTTTGAATACTTACACACATCTCCCTGCCCTCCGGGTCTGATTATTTCAACTGGCCGGATATCAACAGGAGTAACCTGCGGCGCTTGGCATCCTTCACTCAGCAAAGCTGCCAGCGCGTGCTGGTCTGTTTCTCTGAGGCATGAGATGAACACAGAGAGAGCCCGTCTTCCTCGAGTCTCAAGATCCGTGACCAGCTGCCTGGCCTGGTCCCTGCGAGTGCCAGCTCGCTGTGGACACAACGAGCAACCAGTCACTCCCTTTATTGTCTGATTTGAATGGTCTCGTCTCCTTTCCCCTGATTATTTATTTCATTCACTCAGTCATACTTACTATGTGCAGAGCACTGTACTAAGTGCTTGGGAAAATACAATACAACAATATCTTCAGATCCAGGTCCTAAACAGCAGGGGCAACTCCAAAGCGTGGGTAGCAGGAAACTCCTTGAGGGCAGGGATCCTGTCTACTGTGTGACCTCGGACAAGTCACTTCACTACTCTGTGCCTCAGTTACCCCATCTGTAGAATGGGGATTAAGACTGTGAGGCCCATGAGGGATAGGAAGTGTGTCCAATTCAATTTGCTTCTATCTACCCCAGAGCTTAATACAGTGCCTGGAACACAATAAGTGCTTAACAAATGCCACAATTTTTATTACTAACTCTAATGTATTTGTACCTCTGCTCAGAGCAAGCACTCAGTAAATATGATTGCTAGATTAGGAACAGAGAGAACAAGAAGCAAAGAGTCGGGGTAATCCACAGATTGGATGATCAGTCATTGAGTAAGAGTGGGATGCAATTTCCAAAAGACTAAAAATTTGTCAGTCACTTGCTTTTCACTGCTCTGAAGTTTTACTGAATGCCTTGGGCAAGTCAGGGGCTGAGCTACAATGATAATAATAGTAATAATAACAATAATAGTATATGTTAAGCACTTACTATGTGCCAGGACTGTAGTAAGCGCTGGGGTGGATACAAGCAAAGAATGTTGGACACAGTCCCTGTCCCTTGTGGGGCTCACAGTCTCAATCCCCATTTTACAGATGAGGTAACTGAGACACCGAGAAGCAAAGTGACTTGTCCAAGGTCACACATCAGACAAGTGGCAGAGCCAGAATTAGAACCTATGACCTTCTGACTCCCAGGCCTGGACTTGTAACCACTATGCCATGAATTGGTTCCTAATCCTTCCCTTTGATGTGTGATGTGGTTCTTGAATCAGTCAATCGCCCCTGCCGAATGGTGAACATCTGCTAAAGCTCTGTATTAAAGGCTTGGGAGAATACAACAGTACCGAGATACTTATTCCCTGTCCACAAGCAGCTGACAATTCAATGGGGAAGGCAAAATGTATTTATAAACTGTGCAAGTAGGAGGAAGACGGAGGAAACAGCAGGAAGATATACAAAGATAGAATAAAAGAGCTGGAAAAATTAAGGAATGTACAAATATACCCAGAAATGGTCGATACACAATATTATTCGTGACAATAGACAGTATAATAGAGCACTTAGCACAGGGCATTGCAATCAGTAGGCCTTCAAATTTCAACTCTATTACATAATGATGTTATTAACTAAATATAATTCATAAGGACAAACAACAAATGAGTATGTCTGAAAACCAAAACCGCATATATGCTTGAGGAGAAAAATATTTATGCCTCTCAAATATGAAATGATAACTTCCGATCATGTTTATAACTTCTACTGCCATAGATGTGGGTGGGGTTGGGATTAACTGTTAGTTGGACCACAGGCGAGCCCCATGTGGGACAAGGACTGTGTCCAATCTCATTAGCTTGTGTCGACCCCAGCGCTTCGAATGGTGCCTGGCACATAGTAAGCACTTAACAAATACCATTTTTAAAAAAAGACAACTTCACAAAGTGAGAATCCCAGAAGGGGAATATGTTTTCCTACTTCTAAGAAAACAGAGCAGACTTTTCCCTCTCTGTATTTATTCATTCATTCCATCGTATTTATTGAGCGCTTATGATGTGCAGAGCACTTTACTAAGCACTTATTTAGCAACAGCACATGCAACAAGATGTCTGACGTGCTCTGAATGACTCGGGCTTTGGAGGCATGTGTACAGAGCACTGCACTACACAATTGGAAAAGTACAATACAATACTCCTGCCCACAAGGAGTTTACAGTCTAGAGGCACCATTAGGATGAAAGGTATCTGTGCAGCAGTTCCAGTACAGAAAGAACTGTGCCACTCAGGACAGGAGCCATGGGGAGGAGATGATGAAGGGAGCAGCTGTGGGCTAAGGTAACATTTATTAAGCACTTACTATATGCCAAGCTCTGTAAGAAGTGCTGGGGTAGATAGAAGGTAATCGGGTTGGACACAGTCCATCTACCACATGGAGTTCATAGTCTAAGGGGGAGGGAGAATGAATATTTTGCATATTTTGCAGGTGAGGAAACTGAAGCCCAGAGGAGTTAAGTGACTTGCCCAAGGTCATACAGCAGGCAAGCTCTCCCTCGGAGAACTCATTCGCTTCCACGGCTTCAACTACAATCTCTATGCAGATAATTTCCAAATCGACTTCTCCAGGCCAGACTTCTCTCCTCGGCGGTTTCGTATTTCCTCCTGTCTTCAGGACATCTCATCTTGGATGTCCCACTGACACCTTATTTTTAAAAAATGGTATTTGTTAAGCACTTACTGTGTGCCAGGCACTGTTCTAAGCACTGGGGTAGATACAAGCTGATCAGGTTGGACAATGTCCTTGTCCCACCTGGGGCTCATAGTTTTAATCCCCACTTTACAGATGAGGTAACTGAGGCACAGAGAAATGTCTTGCCCAAGGTCACCCAGCAGATAACGACGGAGCCGGGATTAGAAGCCTGGTCCTTCTGAGTCCCAGGCCCAAGCTCTATCCGGAAGACCACAGGCACTTGACATTTAATATGTCCAAGCAGAACTTCTCATCTTCCCACTCAAACTCTGTCCTCCCACAACTTTCCCATCACCAGAGACAACCCCACAATCCACCCTATCTCACAAGCCTGTAGTCTTGGCATCACCCTTGATTCACCTCTCCAATTCTAATTCAATCTGCCCCCAAATCCCATCAGTTTCACCGATCCAAGCCCTTATCCTAGCCCACCTTGACTACTGCTTCACTCTCTTCACAGGCCTCCCTTCCTCCTCTCTCTCCTGCGTCCAGTCCATACTTCACTCTGCTGTCCAGACCATTTTTCATATAATAATAATAATGGAATTTGCTAACCATTTACTAGCGCCGGAGTAAATACAAGCAAATTGGTTTGGACACAGTCACGATCAAAAGTCATTCAGTCCATCACCAAGAACCTCCAATGGTTCCCCATCCACCTCCACGACAAACAGAAACTCCTTACCATCGGCTTTAAAGCACTTAACTAGCCTCCCCATCTTACCTTACGCTACTGACCTCCTGCTACAACCCAGCCCGCACGCTATGCTCCTCTAACCTCACCTTACTAGCTTTACCTTGATCTCATCTTTCTCACCACGGACCATTTGCCAATGTCCTCAAGTAATCAATCGATGGAATTTATTGAGCACTTACTATGTGCGGAGCACTGTACTAAGCAGTTGGGAGAGTACAATACAAGAGAATTAGAAGACACGCTTCCTATCCATAATGAGCTCACAGTCTAGAGGGGGAAGACAGGCATTGATATGAATATTTTATAATATATAATTTAAAGATAGGTACATAAGTGTTTTGGAATTCCCTCCCCCTTTATACCCAACAGAACACTGCTCTCTCCACCTACAAAGCCCGACTAAAATCGCATTTCCTACAACTGCCTTCCTTAACTTGGCCCTTATTTCTCCTATTCGCCCTCCCTTCTGTATCATCTATAAAGCAATGTGACAGTCATCCCATGCTCAGTTTCGCAGCACTTATGTACATATCAATCATATCTACTGAGTGCTTACTATGTGCAGAGCACTGTACTAAGCGTTGGAAGAGTACAATGTAAGCGAGTTGGCAGATATGTTGCCTGACCCTAAGGAGCTTACAGTCTTCAGGGGGAGGCAGAGGGGGGGAAGGAGGAGGAGGGGGAAGGAGGGGAGGAGGAAGAGGGAGGAGGAGGAAGGGAGAGGAGGAGGAGGGGGTGGAGGGGAAGAGGAGAAGGAGGGGGAGAAGGAAGAGGAGGGGGGAGGAGGAGGAAGAAGAGGGGGGAGGAAGGGGGAGGAAGGGAAGGAGGAAGAAGGGAGGAGGAGGAGGGAGAGAGGAAGAAGGGAGGAGGAAGAGGCGAGGAGATGGGGGAGGAGATGGGGAAGGAGATGGGGAGGAGGGGGAATGGGGGAGGAGGGGGAGGGAGGAGGAGGATGGGGGAGGAGGATAGGGGAGGAGGAAGTGGAGGAAGAGGGAGGAGGAGGAAGAGGAGGAGAGGGGGAGGAGGAAGAGGAGGGGGGAGGAGGACGAGAGGAGGAGGAAGAGGAGGAAGAAGAGGAGGGGAGAAGGAGGAGGAGGGAGGGGTGGAGGGGAGGAGAAGAGGAGGAGGAAGGGGGAGGAGGAGGAAAAGGAGTAGGGGAGTAGAAGGAGGAAGGGGGAGGACGAGGAGGAAGGGGGAGAAGAAGGGAGGGAGGAGGAGATGGGGAGGAGGAGAAGAGGAGGAGGAAGGGGGGAAGAGGAGGAAGAGAAGGGGAGAAGGAGGAAGAGGAGGGGAGGAAAAGGAGGGTAGAAGGGGGAGGAGGGAGGGGAGGGGGAGGAGGGAGGAGAAGGGAAGGGAGGGGGCAGTAGGGGTGTGTGTGCGTTGTGGGCGTCACCTGGATGTCGTCGATCATGTCTTGGGTGAAGAGGGCGCGGCTGAGGAGCGGCTCCCACAGCGGCCTCACCTGCAGCTCCCGCACCAGGCGCACCCGGGCCCGCCGCAGAACCTCCCGCTGCGCCTCCTCCATCGGGCCCGGACCCCGAGATCACCCCAAACTCACCCCCAAATCACCCCCAACCGCCACGATCCCCCCCGCCTTCCGGGCTCCCGCAGGCCCGGGCCCAGGCCCCGCCCCTAGACCCGGGATCCTCCCCTTCCCCCTCCATCCCAACCACCGCCTTTTCCTCCTCCTCCTCCTCCCCCTCCCCTCCTCCTCCCCCCCTCCTCCTGCCCTCTTCCTCCTCCCCTCCTCCTCCTCCCCTCCTCCTCCTCCCCTCCTCCTCCTCCTCCTATTCTCCTCCTCCTCTCCTCCTCCTCCTCCTCCCATTCTCCTCCTCCTCCCCTCCTCCTCCCCTCTTCCTACTCCCCTCCTCCCTTTCTGCTCCTCCCCTCCTCCTCCTCCTCCCTAATATTGCGTCAGCCTCCTCTCCCTTCCTCCTTTCACTCATCCATTCAATCGTATTTATTGAGCACTGACTGTGTCCAGAACACTGGACTGAGCGCATGGAAAGTACAATTCCGCAACAGATAGAGACAATTCCTACCCAACAACGAGCTCACAGTCTACAAGGGGGGACAACAGACAACAAAACAAACAAACAAAAAAAACAAGTAGACAGGCATCAATAGCATCAATATAAATAAATAGAATGATAGATGTATACACATCATTAAAATAAATAGAACAATAAATATGTACAAATATATACAAGTGCTGTGGTGTGGGGAGGGGGGTATTCATTCAATTGTATTTATTGAGCACTGACTGTGTGCAGAGCACTGGACTAAGCGCTTAGAAAGTACAATTCGGCAACAGATAGAGATAATCCCTACCCAACAACGGGTTCACAGTCTAGAAGGGGCCAGGGACAAAAGGACACGGGTGGAAGCTTGAAGTCGGGAGGTCAAAACAAAGAAAAGGAAACACTTCACACAACAGTGAGAATTCCTGCCCCATGCAGAAAATATCCATACATCTGAGAGGGATTTGTATGGAATCATGGGACAGGTGGGCCATCAGACTTTCTATGTATGCAGAGGGGAAAATTTAAGGATGTCACATAGTACCTCATTAAGTATGAGGGTGGATTTCCAGGATGGCGAAAATCATATGCTTAGAACAGTGCTCTGCACATAGTAAGCGCTTAACAAATACCAACATATATATATATATATATATATGTTTCTCAATCAATCAATCAATCAATGGTATTTATTGAGCGCTGACTCTGTGCAGAGCACTGGACTAAGCTCTTGGAATGGAAAAGGCAGCAACGGAGACCAGCCCTGCCCAATGACGGGCTCACAAGCAGCGTGGCTCAGTGGCAAGAGTCCGGGCTTGGGAGTCAGAGGTCATGGGTTTGAATCCCGGCTCTGCCACTTGTCAGCTGGGTGACTGTGGGCAAGTCACTTCACTTCTCTGTGCCTCAGTTCCCTCATCCGTAAAATGGGGATTAAGACTGTGAGCCCCACGTGGGACAACCTGATTCCCCTGTGTCTACCCCAGCGCTTAGAACAGCGCTCGGCACATAGTAAGCGCTTAACAAATACCAACATTATTATTATTATTATTCATTCATTCAATAGTATTTATTGAGCGCTTACTATGGGCAGAACACTGTACTAAGCACTTGGAATGGACAATTCGGCAACAGATAGAGACCATCCCTGCCCAAAGACGGGCTTACAGTCTAATAGGTGCAGACAGACGGACAATAACAAGACAACTTAATCGCAATAAATAGAATCAAGGGGATGGATACCTCATTAACAAAATAAATAGGGTAATAAAAATACATACAAATGAGCAAATGAACACAGTGCTGAGGGGAGGGGAAGGGAGAGGGGGAGGAGCAGAGGGAAAGGGAGGAAAGGGGGCTAAGCAGAGGGGAGGTGAAGGGAGGGGGGGCAGAGAGGCAGCAGAGGGAGCAGAGGGAAAAGGGGAAGCTCAGTCTGGGAAGGCCTCTTGGAGGAGGTGAGCTTTCAGTAGGGCTTGGAAGAGGGGAAGAGAGTTAGTTTGGCGGACGTGAGGAGGGAGGACATTCCAGGACAGCGGGAGGACGTGGGCCGGGGGTCGACGGCAGGACAGGCGTGAACGGGGGACAGTGAGGAGGTGAGTGGCAGAAGAGCGGAACATACGGGGTGGGCAGTAGAAAGAGAGAAGGGAGACTTCACTTCTCTGGGCCTCAGTTACCTCATCTGTAAAATGGGGATTAAGACTGTGACCCTCACATGGGACCGCCTGACTACCCTGTATCTACCCCAGCGCTTAGAACAGTGCTCTGCACATAGTAAGTGCTTAACAAATACCAACATTATTATTATTATCATCATTATTATTAATTGGGGGAGACAGGCAGCAGAGCAAAACAGAACAAAAGTCTGTTCTTCATTCCGCTGCCCGGATCATCTTCCTACAGAAAAGCTCTGGGAGTGTCACTCTCCTCCTTAAAAACCTCCAGGGGTTGCTCATCAATCTTCACATCCAATAAAAACTCCTCTCTCTTGGCTTCAAAGATCTCCATCCCCTTTCTCCTCCTACTTCACCTCCCTTCTCTCCTTCTCCAGCCCACCCCATACACTCCGCTCCTCTGCCGCTCACCTCCTCACTGGGCCTCGACCCCTGGCCTACGTCCTACTATTATCCTAGAATGCCCTCCCTTCTCACACCCACCAAACTAATTCTCTTCCCCTCTTCGAAGCCCTACTGAGAGCTCACCTCCTCCAGGAGGCCTTCCCAGACTGAGCCCTCCCTTTCCATCTGCCCCTCCCCTCCTTCCATTTCCCCTACTCCCTCCCTCCACTCTACCCCCTTCCCCTCCCCATGGCACTGGTGTATATTTGTACATATTTATTACTCTATTTTATTAATGATGTGTATATATCTATTATTCTATTTATTTTGATGGTATTGATGACTGTCTACTTGTTTGGTTTTGCTGTCTCCCCCTTTTAGACTGCGAGCCCATTGTTGGGCAGGGATTGTCCCTATCTGTTGCCAAATTGCACATTCCTAGCGCTTAGTACAGTGCTCTGCACCACAGTAAGTGCTCAATAAATACAATTGAATGAATGAATGTACGGCCTCCTCCTGGCTCAGCCCCACCCCTGCCTGGTCCTCTCCCCCTCCTCAGTTCCCTTCATTCCCCATAAATTCCAGTATCTCTTTCTCTCTCTCTGTCTCTCTTCCTTCCACCTCTCCAACCCTACCCTCGTTATAGATCTAGTTTGGAGGAATCTGTCAGAGGAAGAGACCCATAAATGCCCCCCCAAAAAACAGACTTTCAACTAAAAAGGAGTATGGCCTTGCTGAAAGAGCACGGGCCTGAGAGTCAGAAGTCCTGGTTTCTAATCCTGACTCTGCCACTTGTCTGCTATGTGAGCTTGGGCAAGTCACTCCACTCCTCGATATCCCAGTTTCCTCATCTATAAAAGAGGGATTGATGTGGAACAGCGACTGTGTCCAACCTGATTATCTTGCATATAATAATAATAATTATGGTACTTGTTAAGCACTTACTATGTGCCGAGCACTGTTCTAAGCGCTGGGGTAGATACAGGGTAATCAGATTATCCCATGTGGGGCTCACATTTTTTAATCCCCATTTTTACAGATGAAGTAACTGAGGCTCAGAGAAGTTAAGTGACTTGCCCAAGGTCACACAGCAGACTAGTGGTGGGGCCGGGATTAGAACCCACGATCTCTGACTCCCAAGCCCAGGTTCTTTCCACTAAGCCACGCTGCTTTTCTATAGCACCATGGCTGGCATCATAGTAAGCACTTAACAAATGATGTTAAAAAAAAGCAAAACCTGCTGGAATTCAAGGGGTCCGATCATTACATACTTGTATTTTAGAACCTAGATCCTTTGATTGCCAGGCCCATGGTCTCCAGCCTGGAACTCCCTCTCTCTTCAAATCTGAGGGACCACAGCTCTTCTCATCTTCAAGCCTCCATTCATTCATTCATTCATTCAATAGTTTTATTGAGCGCTTACTATGTGCAGAGCACTGTACTAAGCGCTTGAAATGTACAGATCGGTAACAGATAGAGACAGTCCCTGCCCTTTGACGGGCTTACAGTCTAATCACGGGTTTACAGTCTAATCAGGCTTACAGATACAGTTTGCAGGTTATCTCCACCCCAGCGCTTAGTACAGTGCCCGGCCCATATTGTAGTAAGTTCCTTGTGGGCAGGATTTGTGTCTACAACCATTATTTCATACTCTCCCAAGCGTGTCAATCCCAGATCTCATTCCTCCTTCCAAAGAGGGTTCTGTGACCCCTGCTTCTCCCCTTCAGAACATGGCAGCATTGCTAGGCCCGTATGGATTCCCGCCCCACCCCCTAACCAAAATGTCCATGCCCATTTCCCTCTCATCTCTCTTCTCCCGAGATATAAGACGCTGCCCTGTAACTCTCCTTTTCGCGTAGATTCTCACCGTCCTGTGGTTCTCACCCTTCCTTTCCTGTTATGGCTCTGCTCCTTCCTTAATAGAGGTTTTACTTCTGACAGCCTTCAGAAAGCTCAGTGTCTTCCCGAAGTTTCTAACACTTTCAAAGGGCTTCCAGAAGAGCCTGTCAAGAGGGAATGTCTCAGTGAGAAAGTCACCCTTGTTCTTGCCAGGCAGAAAAAGGCCTAGGTAAATTTTCCCCAGCAGGCAGCTCATCTCATTACTAATAATCCCAAGAAAACCCTTGTTTTATATGTCTTCTCCTCAGGGTACGTCCTCCCAACTAACATCTCAGCAGTTTCGCGGTCAATCAATAGTATTTATCGAGCACGTGTGTGCAGAGCTCACAGAGAGATAGATACTAAAATGAAATACAGACAGGAGGATGTAACAGTGTATGAGTGGCTCATCTTAGGTGGCGTGAAAACGTTAAAGTGTTAGTAGTGGGGAAGGTGTGGAAATTAGAAATTAACCTCTGAAGACCTCCTATAGGAGGTGTGATTTCAGAAGGGCTTTCAATCAATCCGTGAGTGGTATTTATTGAGTGCTTCGGTGTACAGAGGACTCTATTAAGTGCTTGGGAGAGTACAATACAACAGAGTTGCATACCCTGCCCACAAGGCTCTTACTACAGTCTAGAGGCTTTGAAGATAAGATCTATCAGATTTGAATAACAATGTTGTTATTTGAAGATAAGAAGATCTGTCAGATTTGAATAATAATGTTGGTATTTGTTAAGCACTTACTATGTACAGAGCACTGTTCTAAGCGCTGGGGTAGATACAGGGTAATCAGATTGTCCCACATGAAGCTCTCAGTCTTCATCCTCATTTTACAGATGAGGTAACTGAGGCACAAAGAAGTTAACTGACTTGCCCACAGTCACTCAGCTGACAAGTGGCAGATTGGCAATTCGAACCCATGACCTCTGACTCCCAAGCCCCTGCTCTTTCCACTGAGCCACGCTGCTTCCCTATGGGAGTTCCAGGCTGGATAAAGCAGCATGGTCTAATAATGTTGGTATTTGTTAAGTGCTTACTATGTGCAAAGCACTGTTCTAAGTGCTGAGGTAGACACAAGGGAATCAGGTTGTCCCACGTGGGACTCAGTCTTAATCCCCATTTTACAGATGAGGTAACTGAGGCACAGAGAAGTTAAGTGACTTGCCCACAGTCACACAGCTGACAAGTGGCAGAGCAGGATTCGAACCCATGATCTCTGACTCCAAAGCCCGTGCTCTTTCCACTGAGCCACACTGTTTCTCTAGTGGATAGAGCACAGGCCTGGGCAGCGTGGCTCAGTGGAAAGAGAACGGGCTTGGGAGTCAGAGGTCATGAGTTCGAATCCCAGCTCTGCCACTTGTCAGCTGTGTGACTGTGGGCAAGTCACTTAACTTCTCTGTGCCTCAGTTACCTCATCTGTAAAATGGGGATTGACTGTGAGCCTCATGTGGGACATCCTGATTACCCTGTATCTACCCCAGCGCTTAGAACAGTGCTCGGCACATAGTAAGCGCTTAACAAATACCAACATTATTATTATTATTCTTACCTCTTGTCTTCAGGGTGACCTTGGGCAAGTCACTTAACGTCTCTGGGCCTCCGTTGCCTCACCTATAAAACGGGGATTAAGACTGCGAGCCCCACATGGGACATGGACTGTGTCCAACCTGATTAGCTTGTATCTACCTCAACACTTAGTGGAGTTCCTGGCACATAGCTATCAAATACTATAAAAATGGATGTGAATGTGAGGTTAGCATTGGTAAAGATAAGAAGGGCATAGTGAGCAAATTAGACTGAAAGGAAAGAAGAGCGCAAAGTGGGGCAGAGTGGAGGAAGACGATAGAATAGTCAGAAGGGGGGCACTGGTCGAATGTTTAAAGCCCTACTCAGAAATCTCTGATGCAGAGAGGACTGGGTAACCACTGGAGGTTTTTAAGAGTAGAGAGACATGCAGAATAACTTTTAGAAAAACCACCTGGGCAGCAGAGTATAGTGTGGACTGGAGAGGGGAGAAACTGGAGGCAGGGAGGCTCGGTAAAGAAACCGATGCAGAAAAGCCATAATATGACAGATTCGCTTTCGCATTGTCACAACCTGTATTTAAAGTCTAGATTCACACATTCTACTATTTAAGTACTTCCTCCTCTATGTAAATTATTATGTGTCCGCTCCCCTGGAAACTTTGCATGGGTAGGGATTGTGTGTCCTACATTTACTGTTCACTCCCGAGCACTTAGTTTATGCTCTTCACCCCGAAGACCCTCAATATCAATTGACTGATTAATTGAGAGCCATTTCTCTGTCATTCATTCAATAGTATTTATTGAGCGCTTACTATGTGCAGAGCACTTTACTAAGCGCTTGGAATGTATAAATCGGTAACAGATAGAGACAGTCTCTGCCCTTTGACGGGCTTACAGTCTAATCGGGGGAGACAGACAGACAAAAACAATAGCAATAAATAGAATCAAGGGGATGAACATCTCATTACAACAATAGCAAATAAATAGACTCAAGATGATGTACATCTCATTAACAAAATAAATAGGGTAATGAAAATATATAGTTTCATTCATTCATTCAATAGTATTTATTGAGTGCATACTATGTGCAGAGCACTGTACTAAGCGCTTGGAATGTACAAATCGGTAACAGATAGAGACAGTCCCTGTCCTTTGACGGGCTTACAGTCTAATCGGGGGAGACAGACAAGAACAATAGCAATAAATAGAATCAAGGGGATGAACATCTCATTAAAACAATAGCAAATAAATAGAATCAAGGTGATGTACATCTCATTAACAAAATAAATAGGGTAATGAAAATATATACGGTTAAGCGGACGAGTACAGTGCTGAGGGGAGGGGAAAGGAAAGGGGGAGAAGCAGACCAAAGGTCCATCAAGCCTAGTACTGAATTCTGTCTCTGGCATAGGCAAGAGGAAGCTTGTAGCCACAAAGTAAAAAGGTTGAATAGCTATATAATAATTTGGTATTTGTGAAGCGCTTACTATGTGCCAAGCACTGTTCTAAGCGCTGGGTAGATACAAGGTAAACAGGTTGTCCCCCGTGGGGCTCACAGTTTTAATCCCCATTTTCCAGATGAGGTAACTGAGGCGCAGAGAAGTTAAGTTCAAAGTTCAAATGGATTGAGTAAACATTAGTTTTCCATTTTATCTATGTTCTTCTTTTATCCTGTAAGCTCCAGAGGGTGGGGGCTGTGTACACTCAGAACAGCATCTGGCCCTTCACCATATGCACAAGATACTCAGTGAATACTATTTGATGATGCTGACGGTGATCAAGCATTTGTTTCAGCACTTTGCATATCGTAGAGCTCAGAAAATACTACTGATTGATACTGATGATGCACATGCCTACTTGTATTCAAATTTTAGAAAATGAGTAGGAACAGGACTTCAATCTGAGAGGAAACAGTGAGAGAAAGAGCTCACTCTCCAAAAATCGGCCCCGGGGGGGTGCGGAAGTGGGACTAAGAAATCTACCCTCAACTGACCTTGATCCCTATTTTTGCCATGACTAATACTAATAATAATAATGTTGGTATTTGTTAAGCGCTTACTATGTGCAGAGCACTGTTCTAAGCGCTGGGGCAGATACAGGGTAGTCAGATTGTCCCACGTGGGGCTCACACTTCTTAATCCCCATTTTTACAGATGAGGTAACTGAGGCCCAGAGAAGTTAAGTGACTTGCCCTAGGTCACACAGCAGAGAAGTGGCAGAGCTGGAATTCGAACCCATGACCTCTGACTCCCAAGCCCCTGCTCTTTCCACTAAGCCACGCTGCTTCCCAGTAAAGCCCTGTGATTTGGCAGATTATTATACTTGTTCAGAAAGCCCTGTCCGACCCATCAAGAGCAGAGATTCACTCAATCCTTATTCAAGACCTGTTTTTAAAGGACAAGATAACAAGATGGGAAGGGAAAAGAAATTGCCACATTGGTTACGGTGCTCTACACCCTGAAGGGGCTCAGTAAATACTAACTGAATGACCATGACTATCTGATAAGCTTATCCCAGTGCAAGGACTAGAGAAGCAGCGTGGCTCAGTGGAAAGAGCACGGGCTCTGGAGTCAGAGGTCATGAGTTTGAATCCCAGCTCTGCCACTTGTCAGCTGTGTGACTGTGGGCAAGTCACTTAACTTCTCTGTGCCTCGGTTACCTCATCTGTAAAATGGGGATTAAGACTGTGAGCCCCATGTGGGACAACCTGATTCCCCTGTGTCTACCCCAGTGCTTAGAACAGTGCTCGGCACATAGTAAGCGCTTTATAAATACCAACATTATTATTATTATTATTATCTGTTACCAATTTGTACATTCCAAGCGCTTAGTACAGTGCTCTGCACATAGTAAGCGCTCAATAAAGCACTCAATAAAGCGCTGGGAAGCAGCGTGGCTCGGTGGAAAAGAGCCTGGGCTTCGGAGTCAGAGGTTATGAGTTCGACTCCCGGCTCTGCCACTTGTCAGCTGTGTGACTGTGGGCAAGTCACTTCACTTCTCTGTGCCTCAGTTCCCTCATCTGTAAAATGGGGATTAACTGTGAGCCTCATGTGGGACAACCTGATTACCCTGTAACTCCCCCAGCGCTTAGAACAGTGCTCGGCACATAGTAAGCCCTTAACAAATACCAACATTATTAATAAGTACTACTGAATGAATATGCCACCACAAGAAATTATGTGGGTGGAAAATATCAGTAAGTTTAAAGCGTTTGAATAAATTCAGAGACCAACATTTCATCAAGCAATATGAGGTAAAGTTACAGGTGCTGAAAGGAAAATAGTTGTGGATGTTATGTTGTCCATCTAACATCTTTAAACATTTGGATCATTTTCTGGGAGGACAAACATAAAAAATAAAATAAAAATAAATGGTGATATTTGTTAAGCGCTTACTATGTGCAAAGCACTGTTCTAAGCGCTGGGGGATAGAAGGTGAGCAGGTTGTCCCACGTGGGGCTCACAGTTTTAATCCCCATTTTACAGATGAGGTCACTGAGGCACAGAGAAGTGAAGTGACTTGCCCAAAGTCACAGCTGGCAAGAGGCGGAGCCGGGATTAGAACCTACAACCGCTGACTCCCAAACCCGGGCTCTTTCCACTGAGCCACGCTGCCTCATCAATCCTCTGAGACTCCTGCTGATACTATTGAAGACAGAAAACTGGGCTGGACGAACCACTGGCCTGACCCAGTAATGGCCTCACTTAAGTTAGGGAAGCAGCAGGACCTAGTGAATCGAGGACGGGCCTGGGAGTCAGAAGGACCTGGGTTCTAATCCTGGCTCTGCCCCTTGCCTGCTGTGTGACCTTGGGCAAGTCACTTCACTTCTCTGGGCCTCAGTTACCTCATCTGTAAAATGGGGAATAAAACTGTGAGCCCCATGTTGGAAGGGACTGTGTCCAATTCAATTACCTTGTATCTACCCCAACACTTAGTAGAGTGCCTGGCACATTTTAAGTGCTTAACAAATACCATGATTATTATTATTGGTAGTAATAATAATAAATTCATCATTGTACAGCAACACGTTCAGATGAAGTCACTGTACGGAACGCCGACCTCATGAGTGCACACAGTGACAAAATTCACTCTTAAATAAGCAAAGATGGTTGTGCTTTGAAGGACTGTACTGAAAACCTGACTGTGACATCTATTTCAAGGTGTATAATGACAAGAAGGAGGCCCGGGAACATAGGGCCAGTGACATCTTTCCCTCCTTCCATCCCTGGAAAATGTTGCCAGGAAGGAGCTCCTTCTCTCCTTTCTCACATCCGCCAAACTAGCCCTCTTCCCCCCTTCAAAGCCCTACTGAGAGCTCCCCTCCTCCAGGAGGCCTTCCCAGACTTGAGCCCTCCCTTTCCCTCCGCCCCTCCTCCCTTCCCATTCCCCCTACTCCCTCCCTCTGCTCTACCCCCTTCTCCTCCCCACAGCACTGGTGTGTATTAGTACATATTTATTATTCTATTTATTTTATTAATGATGTGCATATATCTATAATTCTATTTAGTTTGTTGCTGTTGATGTCTCTGTACTTTTTTGTTTTGTCCATCTCCCCCGTTTAGACTGTGAGCCCATAGTTGGGCAGGGATGGTCTCTTATCTGTTACCCACTTGGACTCTCCAAGCGCTTAGTACAGTGCTCTCCACACAGTAAGCGCTCAATAAATACGAATGAACGAGGGAATGAATTAATGAATAGAGAAGCAGCCTGGCTCAGTGGAAAGAGCCCAGGCTTGGGAGTCCGAGGCCCTGGGTTTGAATCCCAGTTCCGCCACTTGTCGGCTGTGTGACTGTGGGCAAGTCACTTCACTTCTCTGGGCCTCAGGGACCTCATCTGTCAAATGGGGATGAAGACTGAGAGCCTCACGTGGGACAACCTCATTGCCCTGTAAATCTCCCCCAGTGCTTAGAACCGTGCTCTGCACATAGTAAGCGCTTAACAAATACCAACATAGTTATGAATGAGTGAATGAGTGAGTGAATGAGTGAGTGAGTGAATGAGTGAGTGAGTGAATGAGTGAGTGAGTGAATGAATGAGTGAGTGAGTGAATGAATGAAAGAATGAGTCAGTGAGTGAGTGAATGAATGAATGAGTGAGTGAATGAATGAGTGAGTGGGTGAATGAATGAGAATGAGTCAGTGAGTGAATGAATGAGTGAATGAATGAGAATGAGTCAGTGAGTGAATGAATGAATGAGTGAGTGAATGAATGAGTGAGTGGGTGAATGAATGAGAATGAGTCAGTGAGTGAATGAATGAGTGAGTGAATGAATGAGTGGGTGGGTGAATGAATGAGTGAGTGAATGAATGAGTGAGTGAGTGAATGAATGAATGAGAATGAGTCAGTGAGTGAATGAATGAGTGAGTGAATGAATGAGTGGGTGGGTGAATGAATGAGTGAGTGAATGAATGAGTGAGTGAGTGAGTGAATGAATGAATGAGAATGAGTCAGTGAGTGAATGAATGAGTGAGTGAATGAATGAATGAATGAGAATGAGTCAGTGAGTGAGTGAATGAATGAATGAGTGAGTGAATGAATGAGTGAATGAATGAGAATGAGTCAGTGAGTGAATGAATGAACGAGTGAGTGAATGAATGAGAGAATGAAAGAGTGAGTGAATGACTGAATGAGTGAATGAATGATTGACTGAGCGAATGAGCGAATGAACGAACGAATGAGTGAACGCCGGCCAAAGCGGGGGTGGCCGGCAGCCAAGCTGAGGGCGGGTTCCGCCGCCGCCCCGTCATGCCCCGCGTTTCCGGCTCCCCTCGGGGGCGGGGCCCGCGCGCTCTCTATGGCCGCGGCCGTCCTTGGGGTTCGTCCGGGCAGCCGCGCGCCGTCTCCATGACGACCGAGCCTGCCCCCTCCCGCCGGGAGGGCGGGGCGGGGGGGGGGGGGGCCGGACGGCAGCCGGCGGCGGCCAAACTACGCGGGCGGACGCGCCGCGGGCGGAGCGAGCGGCGGGGCGGCGGGGGCCGCGGCCCCTTTAAGAGCGGGGTGACTCGGCGCCTCCGGCTCCGCGGCCGCCGCCTCCGGGGGGGCCTCCCGGCCTGCGACGCGCCATCGGTCCCCGCCCCGGGCCAAGAGGGGCCGAGCGGCGGCCCGGGGCTACTGTCTGGACGCCCCCCCCCCCCCCCCGGTCCCGCCGGGCCTCCGGGAGCAGCCGCCGCTCGGGAACCACGAGGTAAAAACCCTCCGTGCCTCCCAACCCCCCCCGCCGCCTCTCCTAATAACGCCATTGGCTAAGCGCCCGCCCGGGGCCCAAGCGCTGCGCTAAGCGCTGCGGAGAGCAGAAGGTTGGTAGTGGTGAAGCGCCGACGCTGTGCACAGCGCTGTGCTGAGCGCTGGGGGAGAGGCAGGGTCAGCAGAAGGGGGTCAGGGCGGCTCTTCATCCCCATTTGACGGAGGGGGGTCCCTGAGGCCCGCCGATAGGACCGTAGTCCATCAGTGGGCAGGGAGGGGCTCTCTCTCTTGCTCAATTGTCCCTTCTGAGCGCTCAGTCCAGTGCTCTGCACAGAGTAGCTCGTCGTTGGGCAGGGATTGTCTCTCTCTGTTGCCCTTTTGTGCCCTCCGAGCGTTTAGTCCAGTGCTCTGCACAGAGTAGCTCGTCGTTGAGCAGGGAGGGTCTCTCTCTGTTGCTCACTTGTCTATTCCAAGCGCTCAGTCCAGTGCTCTGCACAGAGTAGCTCCTCATTGGGCAGGGAGGGTCTCTCTCTGTTGCTCAGTTGTTCATTCCAAGCGCTTAGTACAGTGCTCTGCACATAGCCCGTCAGTGGGCAGGGAGGGTCTCCCTCTGTTGCCCAATTGCCCCTTCCAAGCGCTCAGTTCAGTGCTCTGCACAGAGTAGCCCGTCATTGAGCAGGGAGGGTCTTTATCTGTTGCTCAATTGTCTATTCCAAGCGCTCAGTCCAGTGCTCTGCACAGAGTAGCCCGTCATTGGGCAGGGAGGGTCTCTCTCTGTTGCTCAGTTGTTCATTCCAAGCGCTTAGGCCAGTGCTCTGCACGCTTAGGCCAGTGCTCTGCAAAGTAGCCCGTCATTGGGCAGGGAGGGTCTCTCTCTGTTGCCCAATTGCCCCTTCCAAGCGCTTAGTCCAGTGCTCTGCACAGAGTCGCTCGTCATTGGGCAGGGAGGGTCTCTCTCTGATGCCCTATTGTCCGTTCTCAGCGCTTAGTACAGTGCTCTGCACGCTTAGGCCAGTGCTCTGCACAGAGTAGCCCGTCATTGGGCAGGGATTGTCTCTCTCTGTTGCCCAATTGTCCCTTCCAAGCCCTTAGTCCAGTTCTCTGCACAGAGTAGCTCGTCGGTGAGCAGGGAGGGTCTTTATCTGCTGCTCAATTGTCTATTCCAAGCGCTTAGTCCAGTGCTCTGCACAGAGTAGCCTGTCATTGGGCAGGGATTGTCTCTCTCTGTTGCCCAATTGTCCATTCCAAGCGCTTAGTACAGTGCTTTGCACAGAGTAGCCCGTCACTGGACAGGGAGGGTCTCCCTCTGTTGCCCAGTTGTCCATTCCAAGCGCTTAGTCCAGTGCTCTGCACAGAGTAGCTCCTCATTGGGCAGGGAGGGTCTCTCTCTGTTGCCCAATTGTCCATTCCAAGCGCTTAGTACAGTGCTCTGCACATAGCCCATCAGTGGGCAGGGAGGGTCTCCCTCTGTTGCCCTATTGTCCATTCCAAGCGCTTAGTCCAGTGCTCTGCACAGAGTAGCTCATCATTGGGCAGGGATGGTCTCTATCTGTTGCTGAAATGTCCATTCCAAGCACTTAGTACAGTGCTCTGCACATAGTAAGTGCTCAATAAGTACAATTGAATGAGTGATTGTTTTTTCTTGTCTGCCTCGCTTAGTCCAGTGCTCCGCTCGTAGTAAGTGCTCAATAAATACGACTGAGTGAATGAATGAGTTCTCTGTGGGGCAGGGATCGTCTCTCTCTGTTGCCCAGTTGTCCATTCCAAGCGCTTAGTCCAGTGCTCTGCACAGAGTAGCCCGTCGTTGAGCAGGGAGGATCTTTCTCTGTTGCCCAGTTGTCCATTCCAAGCGCTTAGTCCAGTGCTTTGCACAGAGCAGCCTGTCACTGGGCAGGGACGGTCTCTCTCTGTTGCTTAATTGTCCATTCCAAGCGCTTAGTACAGTGCTCTGCACAGAGTAGCCTGTCAAAGGGCAGGGACTGTCTCTCTCTGTTACCTCTTTGTCCATTCCAAGCGCTTAGTCCAGTGCTCTGCACATAGTAAGCGCTCAATAAGTACTATTGAACGAATGAATGAGTGCTCTGCACATAGTAAGTGCTCAATAAATACGACTGAATGAGTGAATGTTTTTTCTTGTCTGCCTCGCTTAGTCCAGTGCTCTGCTCATAGTAAGCGCTCAATAAATACGATTGAGTGCATGAACGAATGAGCCCGCTGTGAGGCAGGGATTGTCTCTGTTCCCGAATTGTCCATTCCAAGCGCTTAGTCCAGTGCTCTGCACAGAGTAAGCTCACAATAAATACTATTGAATGAATGAATGGGCAGGGATTGTCTCTCTCTGTTGCCCAATTGTCCATTCCAAGCGCTTAGTCCAGTGCTCTGCACAGAATAGGCGCTCAATAAATACGATCGAATGAGTGAATGTTTGGTTTTGCTGTCTGCCTTCCCCTTTTAGCCTGTGAGCCCGTCGTGGGGCAGGGAGGGTCTCTCTCCGTTCCCCAATTGCCCATCCAAGCGCTTAGTCCAGTGCTCTGCGCAGTGTCAGCGCTCAATAAATCCGATTGAATGAGTGAATGTTTGGCTTTGCTGTTGCCTCCCCCTGTTTAGACTGTGAGCCCGTTGTGGGGCGGGGAGGGTCTCTCTCTGTGTCCCAGTTGTCCATTCCAAGCGCTTAGTACAGTGCTCTGCACAGAGTAAGTGCTCAATAAATACGAATGAATGAAAGTGCCCTGCACATAGAAAGCGCTCAATAAATACGATTGAATGTTTTGTTTTCTTGTCTGTCTTGCTTAGTCCGGTGCTCTGCACATAGCGCTCAATAAATACAATTGAATGAATGAATGAGCCCGCTGTGAGGCAGGGATTGTCTCTGTTGCCGAATTGTCCATTCCAAGTGCTTAGTACAGTGCTCTGCACAGAGTAAGCTCGCAATAAATACTACTGAATGAATGGGCCGGGATTGTCTCTCTCTGTTGCCCAATTGTCCATTCCAAGCGCTTAGTCCAGTGCTCTGCACAGAATAAGCGCTCAATAAATACGATTGAATGAGTGAATGTTTTGCTCTGCTGTCTGTCTCTCCCTTTTAGACTGTGAGCCCGTTGTGGGGCAGGGATGGTCTCCATCTGTTGCCCAGTTGGCCATTCCAAGCGCTCAATAGTCCAGTGCTCTGCACAGAGTAAGCGCTCGATAAATACTGTTGAATAAATGAATGATCCTCCCATTCAGTCGTGTTAATTGGGCATCTGCGGCATGCAGAACACTGGGCTAAGCGCTTGGAAAGTGCAGTTTAGCGACAGAGAATCATCATGATGATGATGGCGTTTGTTAAGCGCTCACCGTGTGCAAAGCACTGTTCTAAGCGCTGGAAGCACTGTTGGAATAGTGGTATTTAAGCGCTTATTCGTTAATAATAATAATGATATTTGTTAAGCGCTTACTATGTGCAAAGCACTTTTCTAATTGCTGGAATAATGATGGTATTTGTTAAGCACTTACTAATAATAATAATGACATTTCTTAAGCACGTACTATGTGCAAAGCACTGTTCTAAGCGCTGGAATAATGGTGGTATTTGTTAAGTGCTTACTAATAATAATAATGACATTTGTTAAGTGCTTATTATGTGCAAAACACTGCTCAAAGCACTGAAATAATGAGGGTATTTGTTAAGTGCTTACTAATAATAATAATGACATTTGTCAAGCCCTTACTATGTGCAAAGCACTGTTCTAAGCACTGGAAGCACTGTTGTAAGCACTGAAATAATGATGGTATTTAAGCGCTTACTATGTGCAAAGCACTGCTCTAAGCGCTGGAAGCACTGTTGGAATAATGATGGTATCTGTCAAGTGCTTACTAATAAGAGTGATAATAATAATGACATTTAAGCGCTTACTATGTGCAAAGCACTGCTCTAAGCACTGGGGAGGATACAAGGTGATCAGGATACAAGGTGATCAGGTTGTCCCACGTGGGGTTCACAGTCTTAATCCCCATTTTACAGATGAAGGAACTGAGGCACAGAGAAGTGGCAGAGCCAGGATTAGAACCCAAGACCTCTGACTCCCAAGCCCGGGCTCGGGAGCCACGCTGCCCATCCCTGCCCACGACGGGCTCACAGTCTAGAAGAGGGGAGATAGGCAGCAAAACAAGTAAACAGGCATCAGTAGCATTGATCATCATTAACATCAATTATAATCTTTAATTATGATAATGATTGTGGTATTTGCTACCACATATGTAATTGTGGTATGTGGCAGTCACTGGACTAACCGCCAACCAGCAAATCGGGTCCCTGTCCCACGACTGGGGAGTGCTCACAGTCTCCCTGTTTCTACAGATGAGGAAACTGAGACCCAGAGAATAATAATAATGATGTTGGTATTTGTTAAGCGCTTACTGTGTGCCGAGCACTGTTCTAAGCGCTGTGGTAGATACAAGGTAATTAGGTTATCTCACATGAGGATAACCAGTCTTAATCCCCATTTTACAGATGAGGTAATTGAGGCACCGAGAAGTTAAGTGACTTGCCCAGAGTCACCCAGCTGACAAGTGGCGGAGCCAGGATTAGAACCCATGATCTCTGACTCCTAAGCCCGGGCTCTTTCCACGCTGACTTGTCCAAGGTCACACGGCAGACAAGGGGTGGAATTAGAACCCATGACCTTCGGATTCCCAGGCCCAGGCTCTAGCCACTAGGCCATGCTGCTCGTGCTCTGCACGCAATAAGTGCTTAATCAACACCCTTGAATAAATGAATGATAGATATCCGGGGCAGTGAAAATCCAAAAGCCGAATTGTGGAGAAGCACGTTATAATCTTCACTAAATAGGAAGCATTAATAAGTGGCAAGGAGTAAATAGTCATCTGTCTTAACCGCTTAGTTCGAACTACATTAATAATAACATTGGTATCTGTTAAGTGCTTACTATGTGCAGAGCACTGTTCTAAGCGCTGGGGGAGATACAGGGTCATCAGGTTGTCCCACGTGAGGCTCACAGTCTTAATCCCCATTTTACAGATGAGGGAACTGAGGCACAGAGAAATGAAGTGACTTGCCCACAGTCACACAGCTGACGAGTGGCAGAGGTGGGATTCTTTATTGTTCAGTAAAACTGTCGTCTGAAAAATGTATTTATTTACATCAATGTCTGCTCCCCCGTAGACTTTAAGCTCATTTTGGGTAAGGAATGTGTCTGTTACATTGTACCCTCCCAAGCCCTTAGTACAGAGCTCTGCACGCAGTAAGTGCTCAATAAATACGATTGACTGACTTTGCTCATTAATGTAATCAGTCGATGGTATTTGTTCATTCAATCAGTCGTGTTTATTGAGCACTTACTCTGTGCAGAGCACTGACCTAAGCACTTGGGAGAGTACAGTACAACAATAAACAGATGCATTCAACTGCCCACAATGAGTTTACAGTCTTGGGGGGAGGCGGGAGACAAATGTGAATATTAAAAATAAAATTACGGATCTGTACATAAATGCTGGGGGGCTGGGACAGGGGTGGAAAAAAGGGATTAAGTCAGGGTGATGCAGAAGGGAATGGGAGAAGAGGAAAGGGGGGCTTAGGGAAGGCCTCTTGGAGGAGGTGTCTTGAGCGCTTACTCTGTGCAGAGCACTCTACTGAGCCCTTGGGAAAGTACGGTGCAACAGAATTAGCGGACACATTCTTAATATACGTTGTGAATTGTTGTTTTTCTTAAAAAAAAAAAAATAGCCTCTCTGGTTTTTAGTGTAGGGGTGTATGGGAGTTAAATGCTGTTGAATTTGATCATGTTGTGGTAGAAGCCTCGGTAAGGAAAACCTATATACATAACTGTAATATTTTGTAATAATCCCAGCCCCATTGTAAGGAATGATTTATAGTAATGAGTCATCAAGTTCTGTGTTGGGTTTTTTCCCCCCCAAATACAGTATTTATAATGAAATCATATACCCAAACTGGAACATGTTCTAAAGAACTGGGGATTGCTTTATTTTTTTCATCTCCTATAGACCGTAAACTCATTTTGAGCAGGGAACGGGTCTGCTGACTGTACTCTCCCAGGTGCTTAGTACAGTGCTCTGCACATAGTAAGCACTCGGTAAATACCATTGATCGATCTTGGTCATTGAGACCACTCGACTTGCAGGAGTTTGGCTCTTTATTTCACATTCTCTTCTGTTTGGGATATGGTTTATCACGTTATTTAAAATAGGAAGAGAACTACATGCATTTCCCCCAAAGTGGGGTTGGGGTTAGAGAAAGGAGGGGAAAAAAAATGAGTGTCCAGCAAAAGGTTCTTAAATACAATTACGGTAGGAGCCAGTCAGTTTTCACTCTTACTGGTGACTACTGAAATTTCCACAGACACCTCAGCCGTTTCACATTCTGTCTTGAGAAATATTACTCCACGTTTTTAATGTGGAATTTTTTTAAAAAATGGACCACTCTGCAAAATAAATGACACTGTACCCTTTGTTGCGGAACTGCCGGGATTCTTTCCCCCCACATTTGTACAGTTTCTTCCTTTCATTGAGATGAATTAGCCTGGTTCTACTACTGAATATTTAAAATGAATTTCATGTGGCCTTGGTGGCCTCCCAGCTATTCGTGGGCCAGGAATTTTTGCGAATTGTCATTTGCTCTCATTTCTTATCCATCAGTGGTATTTATTGAGCACTTACTGCGTGCTGTTGTTAATTTGAACTCCCCCAAGCTTTTAGAACAGTGCCCTGTACACAGTAAGTGCTCAGTAAATACAATTAGACTTTAAACCCGTCAAAGGGCAGGGACTGTCTCTATCTGTTACCGATTTGTCCATTCCAAGAGCTTAGTACAGTGCTCTGCACATAGTAAGCACTCAGTAAATACTACTGAATGAAAGAATGAATGATTGAATGAAAGGAGCTCACAGGCTAGAGGAGTCGTATCATTTCAGAGGTGGCTCCTGGAATAAAATAGTCCTATTTATCAACCTAGAAATTATCAGAGGATTTGGGTACTTCCATCTCATTCAACAGATCAGTTCGATTGAACTGGTACTTTTTTCTGCCTGTGTTTCTTCTGGGGGTTTTTTTCGTGCATTTATTAATTTGTATTTTGTGTATCCTTAGAAAGCAATTCTGTAACTGGGTTCCGCCAGTGAAACTTGTTGCCTGTTCAATCTTTTCAGCTCTGGAAAGGAAGAGAAATGGAACTGAAGAAACTCAACATTTCCTGGCACTTCCTGATAGTTCTGGTTTTAGTCCTGCAAATTTTCTCCGCTTTGGATTTTGACCCGTACAGAGTCCTAGAGGTCAGCCGAACAGCCAGCCAGGCTGAAATTAAAAAGGCGTATAAGAAGCTTGCCCGGGAATGGTAGGTGAAAAATAAGTTTAGTATCTAGTTTTAAGATAGACCTAAATAAAATAAAAGTACCTAGTACATTAGTGTCTGCATGTACAATATGTGTCTGTGTATATGGCATATTATATCTGTGACTGAAGGTTACATTCACTTGTGTTTTGAAAAATTAAATCTAGAAAAATGTGGTATAGCAGACAAAGAATTTCTAGAACTTTGCCTTGACAGTTGACATATATTTTAAATAAAAGTTTAGAATCTAAGCTAAAATGAAGTTATTTTAATTGCACCCAAAATTAAGAATGAATAAAAAGGTTTATTTTGATGTTTTAACCACCTAATTAAAGCAATAACATTTGTATCAAAAAGCGGGAACACCATCCAGGCTTTTTGTAGAAAATGGCTTTCAGGATAGAAGCTACAAATGCTTTTAAGGATGAGAACTGATTGTTGCTGGATTTTTTTTTTTAAGTAATCAAGAATTAAATAAAATTAAGCATTACTAAAAGAAATGCCTTGGTAAAAATTGTGATTTATATCTTCATATAGTACCCACCTTATTATATATCAGTGGAAGCTCATTGTGGGCGGGGAATGTGTCTTAAATTATGTCGTACTCTCCCAGGTGCTCAGTACAATGCCCTGAATGCAGTAAACACTCAGTAAATATGATTGATTGTGAGTGGTGAACAGGCATAGCATAAGTAAGTGAAATCCACAGGTACAGTTAAAAACTCACATAGCTTGACTAAAAACAGTTTCAGCAAGGCACTATTTATATTTATCAGGCAGGCTGCGGGTCAAGTGGAAACGAAGCTGTGAGAATAATTTGGAGGCAAGAAATAATAGGAAGAAAGAATAAGCCACCTTGTCATTCAGTACAATGCCTAGTACCCTGTTCTGCAAGCACTGAGTGCTCAAAAAAATACCTCTGATAAATTTGATTGCTTTACACTTTTAAGGGGGAGAGTGCCAGCAGTAATCTAGTTGACTGTGGTTACAAGGTGTGAAGTGACAGGAGAACGATGGGCCTGTTTTAGGAAGTGGAGGAAGATCATTTTCAAGGAAGTATCAAAGAGCAATCAAGATGCAGTTTGGCCTAGTGAGCGGTTCTGCTCCAGGGAGGTAAAGTTAGGAGTACCTGGCCGGAGTCCTGGGAGAGAAAGATGGGTAATAATAATGTTGGTATTTATTAAGCGCTTACTATGTGCCAAGCACTGTTCTAAGCGGTTAGGGAGATACAGGGTCATCAGTTTGTCCCACGGGAGGCTCCCAGTCTTCATCCCCATTTTACAGATGAGGTGCATTCCGATTTTCCCAGCAGCAGCAGCGGAACAGCCTTCTCCCCAGAAGGGCACAGACAAGAAGGGTTCAGGAGAGGAATGCAGTACACTGAGGACAGAGATGCCCCATCTTTTACTATTATAGTACATTCCTCAACCCCTTACAGAGTAGTTATGGTAAATGAATGAGAGTGACATTTTTATTTTTTTTTTGGTATTTGTTAAGCGCTTACTATGTGCCGAGCACTGTTCTAAGCGCTGGGGTAGGCATAGGGGAATCAGGTTGTCCCACGTGGGGCTCACAGTCTTAATCCCCATTTTACAGATGAGGGAACTGAGGCACAGAGAAGTTAAGTGACTTGCCCACAGTCACACAGCCGACAAGTGGCAGAGCTGGGATTCGAACTCATGAGCCCTGACTCCAAAGCCCATGCTCTTTCCACTGAGCCACGCTGCTTCTCATATGGAATGAGTGGTGGAAAAATTGAGGGGAAGGAAGGCAATAGGAAGATCCCTATTCCTCCACTTCTGCATGAAATTTAAATACCATACTTACATACTTACCCCAAGTCTTTTCTAATGAAAAATCTGAAATGTCCTTCTCAGAGATTTAGAAGATACAATTTCACTCAGTGCCTCAGTTTAGGATGACAACTACCATGCCGTGTGTGGTTTTATTGTCATTCGAAACTCCCATTTTAGTGCAAAGTTTCCCTTTTCTCCCCCTCCAGATTCTTTTTCTTTTATCAGAAATGCCCAAACTAGAATTTGAGTGTCATTCCTTCACCTTTCCTGTGTCCACCATCTGATAATGAGCAGTAACACGGTCCAAAAGGAAAGAACAGGAGAGGAGAATGAAAACCAAGCGTGTGGGTAGACCACTTGCACCTGAATAGTCAGAGAACAGACTAAATTATAAATCCGGGTTAAACTCAGATTCATGGTAGCCTCACTCTGATTTTAAACTTATTTTTATTAGGCACGGGTTTGGGGATGGAAGGAGGCATGCAGAAATGGAGACTCATTATGGGGGTGCCACCATGGAGATGGTGGGGGAGGGAGGGATGTAAGAGGAAGACACCACTGTCCAATAACCCTTGACTTGGATGTGCAGGTGTCTTATTTACCCCGCTGTATTACAGGTCACTTATGTATATGTATACATACTTTTAAAAATGATTTTTGAAGATTTTATATAAAGCAGTAAATATTTCATAATGTTATCTAAACCTTCACAGTGACAAGAATTGGGTGCCCAGAGCCCTGGCAGCATTTTATGGTGGTGAAGATCACATAATTGCTAACGTTTTATTAGAAATAATAGTGTTATTTGAGTGCCTTCTAAGTACCAAGAATTGTATTAAGTCCTAGGGTAGATACAAGATCAGCAGATCAGACACAGTCCCTATCCCACATAGTGCTCACATTCTTAACAGTTCTTTTGTCCCCATTTTACAGATGAGGTAAACTGGGGCACAGAGAAGTCGTGACTTGCCCAAGGTCAAGCAACAGGCAGGTGACAGAACCAGGATTAGAACCCAGGTCCTTTGGCTCCCAGGCCCATGCCCTTTCCAGTAAGCCGTGCTATTTCCTAATTCTTCCCTGTTAATAGGTTAACGTGTCTCTTGTTTTTAAGAAAAACAAAGTACACTGCACAGTCATTCGTTTGCAGATACCGTCATTTTTTCATGTGTTTCCAATCTTTTGTACTCCTCCAAAGAGTTCAGTGCTCCACACCGAGTAAGCACTCCATAAATGCTATTGATTTTAAGCTTTGTCCAGTTTTCTCAGCTGTTTTGAGCTTTCCTAACTGCCTCCATTAACAGGGTGGAATTGAAAGTTTTAGGATCCCATGAGCTCTAAAGGCCTATTGAAAAGTAGAGAGAAGCAGCGTGGCTTAGTGGATAGAGCACAGGCCTGGGAGGCACAAGGTCATGGGTTCTAATTCCGGCTCCTGCACTTTGTCTGCTGTGTGATCTTGGGCAAGTCACTTCATCTCTCTGTGCCTCAGATAACTCATCCGTAAAATGGGGTTTGAGACTGTGAGCCCCACGTGGGACGGGGACTGTGTCCAACATGATTTGCTTGTATCCCCCCCCCCCCCGTGCTTAGTACAATGTGGCAAATACTAAGCACTTAACAAATACAATAATGATGAAGCCAGAGCTCCACAGAGTTACTCTATATAATTTATAAATTTCCCTCCCAATAATAGCTTTCTAGGAAGTAAACAATTATATCGGTGTATGAAAATGTCAGGACCAATGGACAAGCCTCGGTCCCGGGACTTCAGGACTGCAGTCCTGCTCAGAGGAATTGGCCATGGTGCTCGTGGCTCGTGTAGTGCTAGATGGACTTAACTTTTTCTCTTTTTTTATTTAATAATAAAATTAATGGTATTTGTTAAGCACTTACTATGTGCCAAGGACTGTGGTAGATACAAGGTAATCAGGTTGTCCCTCGTGGGGCTCACAGTCTTCATCCCCATTTTATAGATGAGGGAACTAAGGCACAGAGAATTTAAGTGGCTTGCCCAAAGTCACACAGCTGATAAGTGGCGGAGCTGATATTAGAACCCACGACCTCTGACTCCCTCGCCCGTCCTCTTGCCACTGAGTCGTGCTGCTTCTCTTTTAATAATGTTGGCATTTGTTAAGCGCTTACTATGTGCAGAGCACTGTTCTAAGTGCTGGGGTAGATACAAGGTAATCAGGTTGTCCCATGCGAGGCTCACAGTTAACCCCCATTTTACAGAAGAGGTAACTGAGGCCCAGAGAAGTGAAGTGACTTGCCCACGGTCACACAGCTGACAAGCGGCAGATCCAGGATTCGAACCCGTGACCTCTGACTCCCAAGCCCGGGCTCTTTCCAATTTACTATGTGCTGGGGTAGATTAAGGCTAGTCAGGTTGGACACAGTCCCTCTCCCATATGGGGCTCACAGTCCAAGTAGGAGGGAGTAGGATTTATTTCCCATTTTACAGATGAGGTAACTGAAGCAAAGAGAAGTCACATGCCCAAGATCATTCAGCAGACAGACGGCAGAGCTGGGATTAGAACCCAGGTTAGAGGACCTGTACTCTTTCCATTAGGTCACGCTGCTTCTCCACGTTCCTGGTAGGGCATGGAGTTCAGTGAGCAAGTAGACGGGCAGAGGCACGGCACGTTGCAAAGCACAAATATGCCACCCTGCTCCACATTAGCCGGTCATAGACTGAAATGGGCCTAGAACCCAGGCCTCCTAACTCCCAGAGCAGTGCTCTTTCTAGTGGACCAACAGCAGGTCTAATCAATCATAATAGAAATAACTGGATTTTCATTCAATTAAGACAGTGCAAGCAGATTCATTCTTTTTGTGATATTTTCAGGGTACGTCAGCACCCGGTCTAAACTATGCTATCCTTTTGATTAGCAGTACTTTAGGCACCCTTTCGGTAGAAGAGTTGGGACATTGAACTCCGTGGTAGGGTACTTCCTGTTTTTCTCCACTGGACCTCTCTGTGAGTTACAGCAGAGGAAAATGTGGTTAGATAATTATGGTGGATGTCTGCTCTGTTGTAACATCAGACCTTTACCTTCTTGCCTTAAAATAATTTGAAATGTTCTAGGAGATCCTCTTTTCTTCTCAACCTGGTGAGTCGATGCCGATCTCAGCCAGCTGTGGTCCCAGGAAGATTCTCAACCTCCCTATCCTTAATAAATGATTTAAATTTACTTTGAGATGTATGCCTTTTTCCTAAGTTTGAAATCCTGAGGTAAAGATAAGATGAGCTGAGGGAAATAGGTATAGTATGCTTTATCAAATAATAATAATAATGTTGATATTTGTTAAGCGCTTACTATATGCAGAGCACTGTTCTAAGCACTGGGGTAGATACAGGGTCATCAGGTTGTCCCACGTGAGGCTCACAGTCTTAATCCCCATTTTACAGATGAGGGACCTAAGGCACAGAGAAGTTAAGTGACTTGCCCAGTCACACAGCTGACAGGTGGTGGAGCTGGGATTCGAACCCATGACCCCTGACTCCCAGGTCCATGCTCTTTCCACTGAGCCACGCTGCATATCAACTTATGGTTATCAGTCCAGGTCATCTTGGGCTTCTTTATATTCATTTTATATCTGTGTTTTAACCCCCTTAGTGTCACGCAAGGGAGCCATGAATATTTAGGCCACTTTTGTTTTAGTAGTGCATACGGTAGGTTGGACCACAACTCTTTTTTTTTTTTTCCAGTTTTCAGATCTAAAAACTATGCTCTGGATCCTGGTGTATTTCTGGGTGCTGAAATTTGCCCCAGCACTCTATTTTCATGAGAGAAGGGCTTTACTTTTATCTAAGTGTTGGTGTCTCCTTCCTGTGTGATGAGGCCACTCCCATTTTGGGGTGGAAATGCCAGGAAAACAGTCCCCTCTCTTCCTTGTGGCTCCCTCCCGGTCACTGAGGTTTTCATGTCTCTCCTTGGCAGTCCTCAAAAAGTCTTTGGGTTGGGTTTGTCTTGTTCTCTTTTAAGGGAATCAGTGTGGCCTAGTGGAAGCAGCAGGGGCCTGGAGGTCAGAGCACTAATTTCTAACCCCAGTTCTGTCACCTGACTATGCGACTTTGAGCAAGTCACTTCACTTCTCTGTGCCTCAGTTACCTCCTCTGTAAAATGAGGATTAAAACTGTGAAACCTATGTGGGACAGGGATGTGTCCAACCCAATTATCTTCTTTTTACCCCAGCACCTAGTACAGTGCCTGACACATAGCAACTGTTAAATACCATTTATAAGAAGTTATATTTTAGAGACCTGGAACATCTTTCCTCATGATTCAGACATTGTTTTAGGCCATCACTGTCTATTTCTTTAGGTCTAAAAACAGTCACCTTCACATTATCTGGCCTAGGGCATTCCAGTTTAGGGCTTTTTTTTTTTCATTTTTTTTTTTCCAGTAGTGTCACCAATTCCAAAAGGAGATGAAATGCCATTCCAGACTCAACTTTAAACTCTTGTCAACAGGTTTTATATCTTTCACAACTATAGAACCTTATTCTTGATTCTAATTTTCAAACATGTTCCGATGAAAGATATATCTACTCGGACTTGTGCAGGTTCATTATTTCAAGGATGCTTGTTGTTCTGCATGTAGTAATTTCCATTCCTGTTGATTGTTACAGTATGCAAACAAGATTAGTTTCAATCTGGGTAGCAAATAGAAAACAGTCATTCAAATCCTTTAAGTTTTTTTCATAAAGGGAAGATAAAAAATACCTGAATCAATGTAATATTTTTTGTTCCAGATTTGAAATATAAAATAATTGCTGAACTGTGACTTTCCTTGTTTCTGACAAAGCGGTAGGATCTAATGATGTCTAACTAAAAGCCATTCAAAGGTAAAGTAGGTATCAGAAATGGCACTGAATAAATGTACTGATTAGTGCCTCTGTCAGCCTCAAGAATAAATGATTGAGACCGGAATGGCTGCTGAGCAAATTCTCTGTGTGGTGTTAAGGGCCTTTTTTAAAAGATCTTATTTCTCTTTGAGTCATCTCATCTAGCCGGTGGTAATGTTAACCCATTTTAAAGTTACAATATTGTTAATATTCTATTTACATTATCGTCACTGAGAAAAAAGTGAGCTCTTGAGTTTATCTGGCCATTTTCCTGATTACAGGTAATATATTTTATATCCACATATCCACTTGATTGTGATGTTTTATGGAACGGCAGTGCTATCAATGGTTGGATGGTGAATAAATTGCTTTGTGTCCTGAGGCCACATTTGTGCCAAGTATTTTAGCTGTGTGACAGAGCAAGCTGTCCTAATTTACCTTGAGAAACTTCTCACCAAACGTTGATGTTTGTTAAAGTATTTAGCATATGCAAGGACACTGGACAAGAAGAAGTCCATTCTCATTATGATCTGTTTGTGTTTCAGGCATCCTGACAAAAATAAAGACCCAGGAGCAGAAGACAAGTTCATTCAAATTAGCAAGGCTTATGAGGTATGAGACCAGATGTGTTATTTTGGGTTTCTTCTGTTACCTGCTGTATAATGTGCCTCAGTTTATTGGTTCTGTCAAAGCTAATGGAAAGTGGAAAGGGAATGTGATTAATCGAATGCACATGCCTAATGCCGCTGTAGATCCCTCAGGCACCCGATACTAGTTCAGTTTCTCATATTGATCCGTTTGTGGCCGGTAATAACTGAGGCGTGTAATAACTGAGCTAGGTATTGGTTGGTTGGGTAAAGCAACATCACTGAGGCCTTCACATATAAAATTAGTGATCGGTCCAGATAGTTGTGTGGTTGAAATCAATCATTCACTTGTATTTCTTGAGCCCTTACCAAGTGCAGAGCACTGTACTAAGCATTTCAGAGAGTACAATACAACAATACACAGACACATTCCCTGCCCAGAACAAGCTTACAGAGTAGCGAGTTGGGCTGTAGAATAATAATCCCCATTATTAAAGTCATATGCTATGGGAAGCAGCTATACAAAGCACCAAGAAGAATGCATGGGTATCATTCAATCACTCAGAGTATTTACCCATGGGTATCATCTTCTATGTGTAGATCAATCGGTCAGTGGTATTCAATGAGTGTTTACTGTGTGCAGAGCACTGTACTAAACACTTTGAAGATTGTACTCTTGTTAGACACGTACCCTGACCCCCAGGAGTTTGCAATCTACTGGGGAAGAGAGACATTAAAATAAATTACACATATGTACATAAGAGCTGTGGGGCTGAAGGAGGGGAGGGTGAATATCAGATGCTTAAAAGATACAGATCCATGTGCCGAGGCAATGCAGAAAGGAGAAGGAGTAGGTGAAATGAGGATTTAGGGAAGACCTCTTGGAGGAGTTGTGATTTTGGAAGAGCTTTGTGAGTGGTGCTCTACAGAATTTGGAGGGGAAGAGAGTTGGAGGCCAGAGGAAGTTCATGGTCAAGGGGTCAGGGGTGAAGTAGGCAAGATCAAGGTGTACAGTGAGTAGATTGGCATTAGATGAGCAAGGTGTGTGAGCTGGGTTGCAGTAGGAAAACATTTAGGAGAAGGGGACAAGATGATGGAGCTCTTTAAAGCAAATGGAAAGACGTTTTTGTATGCAGAGGTTGTTGAACAATCACTGGAGGTGTTTGAGGAGTGGAGAGATGAGAACTGAACGATTCTTTAGAAAAATGATGTGGACAGCAGAATGGAGTATAGGCGGGATAAATGTCTGTCTCTCCCTCTAGGCTGTAAGCACCTTGTAGGCAGGGAAAATGTCTACCAACTCTGTTGTACTCTCCCAAACGCTTAGTACAATGCTCTGCAAATGGTAGCTGCTCAATAAATGCTGTCGATGGACTGATTTTATCAATGTTGTGAAGACAGAACCCATAGGATTCGGTGACAGATTGAATACATGGGTAGAAAGGGAGAGATGAGAGTCAAGGATAATGTCAAGATTCTGGACTTGTTCATTAGTGGTGGTGTTATCTACAATGATGGGAAAGATGGGGTAGGGGAGTGTTTGGGTGGGAAGATGAATTCTGTTTTGAGGTGTTGGCAAACCATCCAAGTAGAAATGTCCTGAAGATAGGAAGCAGCATGGTATAGTGGATAGAGCACAGGCCAGGAAGTCAGGTGGCCATGGGTTCTAAATCCCGGCTCTGCCACTTGTCTGCTGTGTGACCTTGAGTAAGTCACTTTACTTCTCTGGGCCTCAGTTACCTCCACTGTAAAATGGGGGTTGAGACTGTCAGCCCCACATGGAACAGGAACTGTGTCCAACCTGATTTGCTCATATCTACCCCAGCGCTTAGTACAGTGCCTGGCACATAGTAAGTGCTTAACAAGTACCATAGTTATGATTATTACTGTTATTATTAGGAAGAACTTCAGTGAATGAATGAGTGAGTTCTTCAAGGGAGAGGGTGGGATGGAGAATAGAAGGGGACTCAGGACTGAGCCTTGAGGGACTCCCATAGTTAGAGGGTGGGAAGCAGAGAAGGAGCCTTCAAAAGAGACTGAGGAGTAGCCAGAGAGGAGTGAAGAGCCTTCACTGACAGTGTCCTCTCAGATCTGTGCCTAAATTGATTAATGTTTCCTAGAGAAGGGAGTGGTCCACAGCGTCAAAGACAGCCGAGCGGTCAAGGAAGATCAGAATGGAATAGAGGCCTCTGAATTTGTCAAGAAAGAGGTCTTTGGTGCCTAAATTGATTAACGTTTCCTGGAGAACGGAGTGGTTCACAGTGTCAAAGACAGCCGAGCGGTCGAGGAAGATTAGAATGAAATAGAGGCCTTTGGATTTGTCAAGAAAGAGGTCTTTGGTGACCTTTGAGAGGGATGTTTCTGTGGAGTGAAGAAAGTGGAAACCAGATTAGAGGGGGGTCCAAGAGAGGAAGTAGGGGCAGCAGCTATAGACAGCTAGCTCAAAGAGTTTGGAGAAAAATGGTAGGAAGGAGATGGGGTGATAACTGGAGGGAGCCATGGAGTCCAAGGAGGATTTTTTTTTAAGGTGGGGGATATATGAGCATGTTTGAAGGCAGCTGGTGAGAAGCCATTGGAGAGTCAACGGTTGAAGACGGTGGTCAGGGAAGGAAGAAGGGAAACTACAAGTGTTTTGACATGGTACAAAGGGATGGGGTCAGAGGTGTAGGTGGAAGGAGTAGATTTTGAGAGGAGGTGGGAGTAGGTGAGTGGGTGAAGTGGGATGGAACCAGGAGGTCAGTGTACTTGGGTGAGAGGAAGCGGTCAGTGAAAGGGTTGTCAGGAACATCTGAATGGATATTGAAGTCCCCAAGGATCAATTTAGGGATGTCGATTCAGATGCCATCCTTAGTCCAAAACAGGGCAGAAAAGGGCAACAGAGGCAAAGGAAGGGGGGGGAAATCAGGCTAAAATTAGTAAATCACAGTATAACTAAAATAATAGGTTTTTTTATGGTAAGAGGGGCTAGGAGAAGACCAGCAGTCCAGGCAGTCCTCTCCCTGACTTTCTCATCACAGTGGACGGCACTACCATCCTTCCCGTCTCACACACCCGCAAACTTCATGTCATCCTTGATTCTGCTCTCTCATTCACCCCACACATCCAAACCATCACCAAAACTTGCCGGTCTCAACTTCACAACATCGCCAAGATCCACCCTTTCCTCTCCATCCAAACAACTACCTTGCTGGTACAATCTCTCATAATATTCCGACTGGGTTATTGCATCAGCCTCCTCTCTGATCTCCCTTCATCCTGTCTCTGCCCGCTTCAGTCTAAACTTCACTCTGCAGAACGGATCATCTTTCTACAGAAACGCTCTGGGCATGTTCCCTCCCTTCCTAAAAAACTTCCTGTGGTTGTCCATCAACCTTTGCATGAAGAAAAAACTTCTCACTCTTGGCTTCAAAACTCTTCATCCCCTGGCACCCTCCTACTTCACCTCCCTTCTCTCCTATAACCCAGGCCGTACACTCTGCTCCTCTGCCGCTCACCTCCTCAAAGGGCCTCGTTTATGCCTGTCCCGCCCTCGACCCCTGGCCCACATCCTGCCGCTGACCTGGAATGTCCTCCCTCCTCACATCCGCCAAACTAATTCTCTTCCCCTCTTCAAAGCCCTACTGAGAGCTCACCTCCTCCAGGAGGCCTTCCCAGACTGAGCCCTCCTTTTCCCTCTGTCCCTCCTCTCCTCCTCATTGCCCCTACTCCCTCCCTCTGCTCTTCCCCGTTCCCCTCCCCACAGCGCTTGTGTATATTTGTATATATTATTTATTACTCTATATACTTTATTAATGATGTATATGTATCTATTTATCTGTTTATCTATTTTGATGGTTTTGATGCCTGTCTACTTGTTTTGCTGTCTGTGTCCCAATTTTAGACTGTGAGCCCTATCTGTTGCCAAATTGTACATTCCAAGCACTTAGTTCAGTGCTCTGCATACAGTAAGCGCTCAATAAGTTGATTGAATGAATGAATCCCTGAGTGTCTATTTCCTTCTTTTTCACATTCTTCTCTCCTGACAGATTCTGTCCAATGAAGAAAAACGAGCGAATTTCGATCGCTACGGGGATGCGGGCGAGAATCAGGGCTACCACCACCAGCAGCAGCAGCAGAGCCATCACTTCCGCCATTTCCATGAAAATTTTTACTTCGACGAATCCTTTTTTCACTTCCCTTTTAATTCTGAGCGACGAGACTCCTCAGATGAGAAATACTTACTGCACTTCTCCCATTACGTAAATGAGGTGCTTCCAGACAGCTTCAAGAAGCCCTACCTCATCAAGATCACCTCCGATTGGTGCTTTAGCTGTGTCCACATCGAACCCATCTGGAAGGAAGTGGTTCAAGAACTTGAAGGACTGGGTAAGAAGCGATTGCTCACCTAGTCAGCCTTGGCAAGACTCTCGCACTGTAGCAAGAGCCGTTTGGCTCTTGACGGTGAGGGCGGGAGAGAGGAAACCGTTTTCATTTCCCTCCATTGGTGCCTGAAGTTTAACAGAATCCAGAGCGTGTGATAGAGAGAGGCTTTCGACAAAGTCGTCCCTTTAGTTTTGTGTGACTAGTTTCAGTTTGAAACTTCCGTGTCAGATTTTGATTTCTGAGAGGATTGGCTTGCGGATAACCCCTTGAACAGAGCTCTGATTTTGGTGTCTGAAGAAACCATGAGAATTTCTTGTACCTAGTCAATCTACTCTATACAAAGCACTGGACTAAGAGGTTGAGAGAGTTCAGGAGAGGTTCAAGATAGGATCCCTGCTCAGAAAGAGTTTAGGACCAGGATTCTAATCCAAGTCCTGCCACTTATCTGCTGTGGGATGGTGGGCGAGTTACTTAACGTCCCTTGACTCAATTACTGTAAAATAAGGTTTAAGACTGTGAGCCCCATGTGGGACTCTGTCCAACCTTAATAATAATAACAGTAATAATGTTGGTATTTGTTAAGCGCTTACTATGTGCAGAGCACTTTTCTAAGCACTGGGGTAGATACAGGGTAATCAGGTTGTCCCACGTGAGGCTCACAGTCTTAAACCCCATTTTCCAGTTGAGGTAACTGATGCCCCGAGAAGTGAAGTGACTTGCCCACAGTCCCATAGCTGACAAGTGGAAGAGCTGGGATTCGAACCTATGACCTCTGACTCCCAAGCCCGGGTTCTTTCCACTGAGCCACGCTGCTTCCCTAAACTTGTATCCTCCCCAGTCTTTAGTACAGTGCCTGGCACATATTGCTTAGCGGAAAGAACACGGGCTTGGAAGTCAAAGGTCGTGGATTCTAATCCCCGCTCTGCTGCTTGTCAGCTGTGTGACTTTAGTCAAGTCACTTAACTTCTCTGTGCCTCAGTTACCTCATCTGTAAAATGGAGATTAAGACTGTGAGCCCCAGGTGGGACAACCTGATTACCTTGTATCTACCCCAGCGCTTAGAACAGTGCTTGGCATATAGTTAGTGCTTAACAAATACCATAATTATTATTACTATTTTTAAAAAAAGACTGGAGAGACAGGAAGAAGATGACACTGGGAAGGTGACTATATGAAATAAATGTTTAAGTAGTCGAGAATGTAAATGGATCTGTACAAAGACACAGTGAATGGCTGGCAATGCCTCACTTCCTCTCTAGAGCTGTTTCCTCCTTCCACCTTAATATAAAGCAGAATGCCAGATCTAGGGAAAACCAATGTAAGAACTCATGAGATAATTAGTAAATAATCTAATGAGTTAAGAATTGACTCCGTAAAGGGAGCTGAATTTACCATAGTGCATAATGATCTTTATGTAAGTAAACTGTTTTTTTGTTTTGCTTTTAATAGTATTTGTTAAACATTTACTCTGTGCCAGGCACTGTACTACGCACTGGGGTAGATCCAAGCTAGTCAGGTTGGAAGCAGTCCCTTTCTCACATGGGGCTCGCAGCCATTTTACAGATGAGGTAACCGAGGCACAGAAAATTGAAGTGACTTGCCCGGGGTCACACAGCAAACAAGTGGCAGAGCTAGGATTAGAACTCAGGTCCCTCTGGCTCCCATGCCCATGCTCTATCCATTGGCCATGCTGCTTTTTCTGTTCTACAGAAAACAGCTATATTGATGTATGTTTATAAATATCATATATATAGAAACATAGATGTGTGCTTATCTATGTCAGTGTAACCCTGCCTTGAGAGCAGCAATCGTTTGCTAATTCTGTTGTACTCTCCCAGATGCTTATTAGAGTGCTCTAACCCCAGCGGGTAATCACTTACTACTATCGACTGATGTGTAAACATTTTCTTAATTTTAAATCTTTCTGCCTGGAGTCTTTTGTTCACAAAACGTCTAGTAACCAGGTTGTACTTCCTGAAGCTTGACTGTAGCAGGATGGATTCAGCACCATATCATTTAAGCCACAGTCAGCGGTCCCTCATTAGGAGAGTCAGGCAGAATTGAACCGAATCGGTTCCAGACAGTACTAGGGGGCCTTTCCAAGAGGCTGATCCCTGGAGGAGCCAGGCTCCTGATGTAGCCTGGCCCAGTGAATAGAGCACGGGCCTGGGAGTCAGAGGGTCATGGGTTCTAATCCAGGTTCTGCCACTTGCCTGCTGTGTGACCTTGGGCAAGTCACTTCTCTGGGCCTCAGGTACCTCATCTGCAAAATGGGGATTGAGACTGTGAGCCCTACAGAGGACAGGGACCGTGTCCAACCGGATTTGCTTGTCCACCCCAGCGCTTAGTACAGTGCCGGGCACGTAGTAAGCGCTTAACAAATACCATAATTATTATTATTATTATTATTTAGTACTAAATTTAGGCTGGATATAGGGTTAGCACCTCCACCAAGTGGCTAAACATGAGATCCTGAAAGTGCAGGGAAGAAGAGACCCTAAAGGGTATTTCATGAATCCCCTCAAAAACTTGAGAACATACTTTAATTCAAAATCCTTTCTAATCCTTAACCTAGAGTAACTAGGATTTTGTTTTTTCATTCATTCGATCATATTTATTGAGTGCTTACCGTGTGCAGAGCACTGTACTAAGGCTTGGGAGCGTACAGTATAACAGACACATTCCTGCCCACAACGAGCACACAGTCTAGAAGGGGAGACAGATATTAATATAAATAAATAGATAAATTACAGATAAATACAGATGTATACATATGTTCTCTGGGGATGGGAGGGAGGATGAGTGAAGGAGCAAGTAAGAGCGGTGAAGAAGGGAGTGAGAGGAGGGCTTAGTCAGGAAAGGCTTCTTGGAGGAGATGTGCATTCAATAAGCCTTTGATTGGGGGGAGAGCAATCATCTGTCTGATGTGAGAAGGGAGGGCGTTCCAGGCCAGAGGTAGGATGTGGTATTTAAGGGCTTACTATGTGTCAAGCACTGTTCTAGGCAGTAGGGTAGGTGTAAGTTAAGCCAAATACAGTACCTGGCCCACGTGGGGCTCACAGTCAAAGTAGGAAGGAGACTAGGTTTTGAATCCCCATTTTGCAGTTAAGGAAGCTGAGTCACTGAGAAGTGAAGTGACTTGCCCAAGGTCACACAGCAGGTAAGTGGCAGAGCTGGTATTGGAACCCAGATACTCTGGCTCCCAGGCCTGTGATCTTTCCACAAGACCTGGTTGCACTTTCATTCATTTATTCATTCATTCATTCATTCATTCATTCATATTTATTGAGTGCTTACTTTATGCAGAGCACTGTACTAAGCGCTTGGAATGTACAATTCGGCAACAGATAGAGACAATCCCTGCCCAATGACGGGCTCACAGTCTAAATGGGGCAATTGTTTTCTTACCTTCACAGGGAATGGGGACTGTACTGTTTGGGAGAGCACAATACAGCAGAATATTATGCAAAATTACTGCTGCAGTTGTAGCACTATCTAGTCCAAACCCAGGCTAGTAAATAAGCTTATATGACGTAAAAACGAATCCTGCCAAGGGAACCGTATTTTCCAATCATAAACCATAATGATCTCTGGGTGAGCAGGAAATTTTCATAATCAGTAGGGATTTTTTTTTTTAAGCGCTTACTGTGTGCAAAGCAACTTAGCACTTCGAAGAGTACAACAGAGATAGTAGACACAATCCCTGCCCTCAGAGTAGACAATCTAGCAGAGGGAAACAGACACTAGCAAGGCCTGGATCTCAGAGGACCTGGGCTCTAATTCCAGTTCTGCCACTTGCTTGCTTTGTGACCCTGAACAAGGCAATTTAACTTCTCTGTGCCTGAGGTTCTTAAACTGTAAAATGGGGATGACTGTTCTCCCTCCTACTTAGACTGTGAGCAAAGTATGAGCCTATGTGGGGCGAGTATTCTGTTTAATCTGATTAACTTCAATCTACCTCAGCACACTAACAAATGACATTATTATTTTTATTATCCCCTCCATCTTCTCCCCATATCACTGGATTAAGATTATTTTGCCACTTCTCTACTCCCACCACCTAACTGCGGGAGTCCTCTAAGGCTAAATTCTGGGTCTCTTTCTAGTCTCCATCTACACCCACTCCCTTGGAGAACTCATTCAATCCCATGGCTTCAACTACCACCTCTGTGGGGGTGATCCCCAAATCTCTCTCTCTCTCCAGCCCTGACCTTCCTCCTTTTCTACAGTCCCACTTTTCATGCCTCCAGGACATTTCTGTTTGGATGTCCCACTGACCCCTCAAACTTAGCATGCCCAAAACAGAACTCCTCGTCTTCCCACCCAAACCCTGGCTTCCCTGCAACTTACCCATCACTGTCGACAACACCACCATCCTCCCTGTCTCAAAACCCACAACTTTGGCATTATCCTCGACTCGGCTCTCTTATTCAACTCCCATATTCAATCTGTCGCCGAGTTCTGTCGCTTCAACTTGCACAACATCTCTAAAATTAGTCCTTTCCTCTTCATCCAAACTGTTACCATTCTGTTCCAAGTTCCTATATCCCGCCTTATCTACTGCATCAGCAATAATAATAAGCGCTTACTATGTGCCAAGCAGCATACTAAGTGCTAAGGTGGATGCAAGCAAATTGCGTTGGACACAGTCCCTGTCCCACGTGGGGCTCACAGTCTCAACCTCCAGTTTACAGATAAGGTAACTGAGGCACAGAGGAACTGAAATGACTTGCCCAAGGTCACACAGCAGACACGTGGCAAAGCGGGAATAGAACCCATGACCTTCTGATTCCCAGGCCCGAGCTCTATCCACTACGCCATGCTGCTTCTCTGCCTCCTGTCTCTCCCCTTTTTAGTCCTTCCTTCAGTCTGCTGCCTGGATCATTTTTCATAAAAGCCATTCAGTCCATATCTCCCCACTTCTCAGACATCTTCAGTGGCTGCCCTTTGACCCCTGCATCAAACAGAAGCTCCTCAACGTTGGTTTTAAGGCACTCGATTGACTAGCCCCCTCCTACCTTACCTTGCTGGTCTCCCACTACAACCCAATGCACGCATTTCGCTGCTGTAACACCTGCTCCTTGTACCTTGATCTCATCTCTCTCACCACTGACCCCTTGCCCTCATCCTCCCTCTGGCCTGGAACTCCCTCCCCGTGCAGTGATCTTTGCCCCAACCTCCAAAGCCCTACTAAAATCACAGCTCTTCCAAGAGGCCTTCCCTGACTAAACCCTCATTTCTCCCATTCACCCTCCCTCTGTGTTGCCTTATGCACTTGGATTTATATCCCTTGAGAACTTGATATTCACTGCCAACTCCAGGCCCATAGCACTTGGGCATATCAAGTTGGACATATTCTTACACTCTCCCATTCTCCCATCAGTCATTTATTTCAATATCTGCCTCCCCCCATAGGCTGTGAGCTCCTCGTGGTCAGGGAACGTGTCTACCAACTCTGTTGTTTTCTCCCAAACACCTCATCCAGTGCTCGGCACACAGCAAGTGCTCAATAAATACCATTCATCGATCAGTTAATTAAAGGGATTCTTGAGGGTTTCCTTAGCCACTATCAATCTGAGTACATTGCTTTCTTTGGCTTATTTTGATGGAAAAATCTTCACAGGACCTAATGCCCCATGGCTATATTCATTAGGAAAATTGTCCAGCGACTTAGGGCCTTCACCTCGGGGGTCAGTTGCTGACTCAGCTTCCGCAGCTGGAAGGTTAAGGCAGCGGTGGAGGGAGCGAAAGAAGCAGGTGCTGTTGGAAAACGGAGACAGAGAGTCAGCTCGGAGGAAATATCGCCATTGGCTACTTCACTGCTCCATATTAAAGTCAGTACAGAGGTGCACAATGGAGGTAGGGAGGTTTGGCTTTGGGGGTGGGATAGGGATCTTCTGGATTAGGCCCAGGTTCTACCAGTGATTTAGTGTGGCCGTGGAGTAGCCTCAGAGAGCCCGGTAGCTGATTTATTGCTCCTCCCTCTCACCCAGGAAGCAATGTGGATCAAGCACGGGCCCGGGAGTCAGAAAGACCTGGGTTCCGACCCCAGCTCCACCACTTTTCTGCTGGGTGACCTTGAGCACATCACTTAGTTTCTTTGTGCCTCATTTCCCTCATCTGTAAAACAGGGATTTAGAGTGTGAGCCCCAGGTGAGACATGGACTGTGTCCAACCTGATTAACTTGTATCTACCTCAACGCTTAGTACAATGCCTGACCCATAATAAACGTTTAACGAATACCATAAAAAAAGAAACGGAAATAGTTCTGTCTCAAGGTGAGTAACATTCTTGGGGGGGTAGCCTTATCTTCCCGAAATGAGGACTTGTTTCAATACAGTAAGTCCCAACTGAGGAGAAGCTGAATTAAACCTGTCTTCCTCTTTCAGGAGTGGGGATTGGAGTTGTCCATGCAGGATATGAAAGACGACTAGCACACCACCTGGGGGCCCATAGCACCCCTTCAATCCTAGGAGTCATAAATGGAAAAATCTCCTTCTTCCATAACGCAGTTATCCGGGAGAATCTGCGGCAGTTTGTGGAGAGCCTTCTTCCTGGAAACTTGGTTGAGAAGGTAGGCGATGGAGAGATCAGAAACGGTACAATTTTGGAAGGCAGTTGTGGATGCTAGACTTTTTTTTTTTTAAACCTTAAATAGTATTATCTGTGATCACATCCCACACAAATTCCTTTGCAGGTGTACAAAGTGTTTAAGACATGACAATGCGGGGGAAAAAGCATAGACTAGCAATCCAGCTAGGAGTAATTGCATAATGGTTATTTAAAGTGTCACCCTTTCAGAAAAAGGCATTTCGAAAAGGTGAATTTGCATCAGATTCCAATGCAAACAGGACTTGGTCAGTCAGAGCGGGAGAGGGGAAATCCATAATTGAGAGGGGACTAGGTTGGGAAGAGTTGACTGCCATTTGGAGATCTCCCTTCTGCTATCATCTTTATAACAAACTCCGAAAATTCCTCTTTTCAAACCTTTCTCACCTCTTGTCCTATTTTAAAAGTCATAGAGACACTTTCTAGATTGAGACTAATCTCATTCATTCATTCATTCAATAGTATTTATTGAGCCCTTACTATGTGCAGAGCACTGTACTAAGCACTTGGTGAGGTACCGCAAGAGAAGTGAAGTTCACTTCTTCTGTGACAGGGCCAGTAATTACTGAGGAAAGAATTAAGACTTCCAAGTGAAAAATAAGACCATTTTTACGTGACAACATGTCTACAACATTTCTACCTGCCAACAAATATTCTGGGAAGGAGTTAACCAAAGTATCTGATAACTTCTGCTTCCTATGACACATTCCATCAAAGCCCAAATGGGTTTTTTTGGGTTAGTTTGGGGTTTTTTTGTTTGTTTTTGGCAGGAGTGGGGGGTCTTGTTGGGGTTTTTTTTCTTTCTTTTTTTATGGTATTTAAGCACTTACTATGTGCCAGGGACTGTAGTAAGGGCTTAGGTAGATTCAAGCTGATCAAGTTGGACACAGCCCATGTCCGTCGGGCTCACAGTATTAATCCCCGTTTTACAGATGAGGAAACTGAAGCGCAAAGAAGTGACTTACCCGAAGTCACACGGCAGACAAATGGCAGAGCTGAAATCAGAACCCAGGTCTTTCTGACTCCCAGGCCTGTGTTGTATCTACTAGCTCACAATGTGATAAGCCAGTATTCTACCATAAACATCTTGTGAATTCATGGCCTAGAAGCCAAAGATACAGCCCATGCCTTGCAGGATAGCTCATCTGGAATAGAAGGAAAAGACCTTAAGGGCATGAAGTGCATTTGGGCATCCTCACAGTGTGCATGGCAGGGACATTGGGAGAAACAGCCAGCTTACCTGTGGCCTCCCATGCTGTCTTGGTGCCCAGGAAGGTGGCATAGAATGAGGAGAGTTCTGGGAGTGTTGACATGGGTCCCTGGAGCTTTTACGGTACCACTGGCATTGAAATTATTCTCACCTCAGTGCAGCTACCCTGGGTGGGACATGAGGTTAACAAATTACAGCAGGAGACTCAGACAGCTGCCAAATGGAGAGCTGAAATCAGGAAACCAAAAGCCAGGAGGGCAGAGGAAACGTTTTAAGGATGCGGTATCTGTAAATTAGAAGTGAGGTGCAGGGCCTCTGGGGATCTGGACTGCCAAGTCAGGCCCCCTCCCACCACTTTCCCCATTCGATTCCTCCGTGGAGAGCAATAGCACTAGAAGAACCAGAAATATTCTCCAGTACTCCCTATGACATCACTGTGGCATACTTCTGGGCCCATAAACCACATGGCATAATAGAGCAAGGGCCTGGGAATCAGAAGGTCATGGTTCTAATCCCCGCTCTACCACATGTCTGCTGTGTGGCCTTGGTCAAGTCACTTTTCTTCTCTGTGCTTCAGTTCTTTCATCTGTAAAATGGGGATTGTGACCGTGAGCCCCACGAGCAACAGGGACTGTGTCCAACCCAGCTTGCTTGTATCCAACCCAGCACTTGTGTCCCAGTCCCTGGCACACAGTAAGTGCATAACAAAAACCAAAATTAATATTATTAATTATTATTATAACCTCTCCCCAGAGAGCAGCACTCCAGGAAGGCTGCTGGAAAGTTTACTTTCCCCAATGCCCCTACCTCCCAAGAAGGTGGGTATGGGCAGGGGGAATGGGGTGGGAAGTGTGGTGGTGTTTCTAGTTCACTCCATGAAGCTGCTTCTCCAACTAGGGCACCCTCAATTCTCTCCTTGCCATAGCATGGCAGGAGCCCTGTGGGGAGGGGAGGGTCAGAGAGGGCTGGGTGGTTCCCAGGAACTACCATGGCATGGGAACCAGATGTCATAACAGAGGTGCCCCAGAGACTCTGGGGAGTCGTTCCTGCCCCACCCCCATCTCGAGGGGAAGGATTACTTCCTTCACTAGACTGTTAGCTGTTTAGGAGCTGATATTGGGAGAGCTGAGTCATAAGAATTATAATTGGGGTACTCGTTTAGCACAGTGCTTGGCTTATAGTAAGTGCTTAACTCTGGGATCGATACAGGATAATCAGCTCGGATCCAGTACTGAATTTCTAAGAACCCGTAATGACCTTGGTATAGAAGGAAGCCATCTTAACATCCAGATGGGAGTTGAATCTATTTACAGATTTTTTTCAGAAAGACATTTGTAAGTTGGCTCAATCAGCCAGTAAGTCATATTTATTCATTCATTCAATAGTATTTATTGGCGCTTACTATGTGCAGAGCACTGTACTAAGCGCTTAGAATAAACAAGTCGGCAACAGATAGAGACAGTCCCTGCCGTTTGACGGGCTTACAGTCTAATCGGGGGAGACAGACAGACAAGAACAATGGCAATAAATAGAGTCAAGGGAAAGAACATCTCATAAAAACAATGGCAACTAAATAGAATCAAGGCGATGTACATTTTATGACCCCTTAGTGTGTGCAGAGCACTATACTAAGCGTTTGGGAGAGTACAGTATAACACTAAAACAGACCCATTCCCTGCCCACAACGAGCTTACGATCCAGAGGGCAGACAGATATATAAATAAATAAAATTAGAGATATGTATTCATTCATTCATTCATTCAATAGTATTTATTGAGCGCTTACTATGTGCAGAGCACTGTACTAAGCGCTTGGGATGAACAAGTCGGCAACAGATAGAGACAGTCCCTGCCGTTTGACGGGCTTACGGTCTAATCGGGGGAGACGGACAGACAAGAACAATGGCACTAAACAGCGTCAAGGGGAAGAACATCTCGTAAAAACCGATGGCAACTAAATAGAATCAAGGCGATGTACAATTCATTAACAAAATAAATAGGGTAACGAAAATATATACAGTTGAGCGGACGAGTACAGTGCTGTGGGGATGGGAAGGGAGAGGTGGAGGAGCAGAGGGAAAAGGGGAAAATGAGGCTTTAGCTGCGGAGAGGTAAAGGGGGGATGGCAGAGGGAGTAGAGGGGGAAGAGGAGCTCAGTCTGGGAAGGCCTCTTGGAGGAGGTGATTTTTAAGTAAGGTTTTGAAGAGGGAAAGAGAATCAGTTTGGCGGAGGTGAGGAGGGAGGGCGTTCCAGGACCGCGGGAGGACGTGACCCAGGGGTCGACGGCGGGATAGGCGAGACCGAGGGACGGCGAGGAGGTGGGCGGCAGAGGAGCGGAGCGTGCGGGGTGGGCGGTAGAAAGAGAGAAGGGAGGAGAGGTAGGAAGGGGCAAGGTGATGGAGAGCCTCGAAGCCTAGAGTGAGGAGTTTTTGTTTGGAGCGGAGGTCGATAGGCAACCACTGGAGTTGTTTAAGAAGGGGAGTGACATGCCCAGATCGTTTCTGCAGGAAGATGAGCCGGGCAGCGGAGTGAAGAATAGACCGGAGCGGGGCGAGAGAGGAGGAAGGGAGGTCAGAGAGAAGGCTGACACGGTAGTCTAGCCGGGATATAACGAGAGCCCGTAATAGTAAGGTAGCCGTTTGGGTGGAGAGGAAAGGGCGGATCTTGGCGATATTGTAGAGGTGAAACCGGCAGGTCTTGGTAACGGATAGGATGTGTGGGGTGAACGAGAGGGACGAGTCAAGGATGACACCGAGATTGCGGGCCTGCGGGATGGGAAGGATGGTCGTGCCATCCACGGTGATAGGGAAGTCTGGGAGAGGACCGGGCTTGGGAGGGAAGATGACCACTTACTGTGATCAGAGCACATACTAAGTGCTTGGGAGAGTACAATATAACGGACACATGCCCTGCCCACAACGAGTTTACAGTCTAGAGGAAAGCACTAATCATAAGGGCTGTGGGGCCGGGAGGGTGGATGAACAAAGGGAGCAAATCAGGGTGATACAGGAGGGTGTGGGAGAAAAGGAAAAGAGGGCTTAGCCAAAAAAGAACTCTTGGAGGAGTTATGCCTTCAATATGGCTTTGCAGGTGGGGAGAGTAATTGTCAGATATGAAGAGGGGTGGCATTCCAGGCCAGAGACAGGACATGGGTGAGAGGTCGGCATCGAGATAGACAAGATCGAGGTACAGTGAGAGGTTCGACGTTAGAGGAGCAGAGTGTGCGAGCTGGGTTATGGTAGGAGAGTAATACCTCCTACCATTGGTGAGGTAGGAGGGGGCAAGGTGATGGAGTGCTTTAAAGCCAAAGGTAAGGAGTTCCTGTTTGAGGCAGAGGTGGTTGGCTCTTGGGTGAGGGGGGTTTAAGGAGGTTGAATTACCACCCAGCTTTTGAAGTGTTATATTGAAAAATAGAAGCTGATGTTCTCTTTTAAATTTAAGGTTACGGATCAAAATTATGTCCACTTCCTGTCTGGCTGGCAACAAAAGAATAAGCCTCACGTCCTTCTGTTCGACCAAATGCCACTAGTGCCGTTGATATACAAGGTAATGTGAGTGCAGTTGCATAGTGAATTCATCTACTTCTTTTTAATGGTATTTGTTAAGCATTTACTATGTACCAGGCACTGTACTAAGCGATGGGTTAGATACAGTCTAATCAGTTTGGACACAGTCTATGTCGGACTCGAGCAGAGAGTGATCTCTGTGTCGGGGCACGTTGCCTTGTGTAGTAAATGTAAATTTCATCACCTCCCACCCCAAATGAGCCCCTAGGGAGATGTGAGAGGTGTTTTTTGTTTTGTTTTTAATGGATTTTGTTAAGCCCTTATTATGTGCCAGGTACACAAGTGCTGGGGTAGATAAAAGCTAATCAGGTTGGACACGGGGCATGGACATGTCCCACATGGGACTCTTAATTCCCATTTTACAGGTGAGGTAACTGAGGTGCAGAGAAGTTGTGACTTGCCCAAGGTGACGCAGAAGCCAAGTGGCAGAGTCGGGATTAGAACCCAGCCTTCTGATACCCGGGTCCATGCTGTATCCACTAGGCCACGTTGATTCCCAGTAGTGGTAGATTTTTTGTTGTTTAGCCATTTGCATTTTGCTGTTTGCTTAAGATGTAATTCAAGCTTTGAATAATATGTGTGATTTGTTAAGCTCTTACTATGTGCCAAGTAGTGTGCTAAGCACTGGAATAGATTCAGGATAATCAGATCGGACACAGTCACTGTCCTTCATGGGGCTCACAGTCCGAGACAAGGAGAACAGCTATTTTATCCCCATATTTAGGGTAAGAAACTTAGGCACAAGTGAAGTTAAGTGATTTGCCCAAGGACCATACAGCAGGCCAGTTGTAGAGCCAGAATTGAACCCAGGTATCCTGACTCTTAATCATCTGCTCTTTCAGTCAATTACTGGTATTTATTGAGTGCTTACTTAGTGGAGCACTTAGGAGAGCAAAATAGTATAGAGGTGGTAGATATGAGCCCTGCCCAGAAGGAGCTTAACATCCAGAGAAGGAGACAGACATTTAAATAAGTTATAGATAGGGGAGAAGGCAGAATATAAGTGATGTGTACCTGGACGTGGGGAGAATATCAAGTGCTTAAGAGGTTCGGATCCAAGTATATTGGGCGGCACAAAAGGGAGGGAGAATAGGAGAAGTGGAGGCTTAACACTAGGCCATGATGCTTCTGTGTCTTTTTAAAGAAGGGCCTTATTTTACCTGTTCCTAACTGAGATTTCCTTCAAGTTAAATTTGGGCTCAAATACTACCTAAATTCCAGTTCTGTTTGATTTGTGTCTGGGTTGGGGCAGTGTGTTCTTTCCATGGAGGCCAAAATCTCAGGTCCTAAAGTTAGAGCATTTCATTGTGTTTTGATGGAGCACCTGGCTAATGAATCCAATGCTCTCCTGGGAGGTAATTTTGAAAAACACTTACAGGAATGAAATTGGAAATGTCACAAGCTTATTTAGATCCTTGGAGGTAGAGGGAGAGAGTTGACTTCTGGCCTTGCTCATTACTAGAAATGGATCCTGTTTGTCAGCCCATTTTTCTCAGTGTGTCATAATAATTAATGTGTATTTATTGAACTCCTATAAGGTGCCAGAGTGTGAGGCTGTTGTGGCCACAACAGAATGATATAGGTCTGCCTAAGACAGCCCATTATAGAGGAAAATTCAACTCCAGTTTGAAATAAAGACCTGTATTGAGCTGTATTTCCATCCTCTCTCATCTCCACAGTTGACTGCTTTTGCCTACAAGGATTATTTGTCATTTGGATATGTGTATGCTGGAATAAGAGGGACTGAAGAGATGACAAGTCAGTATAACATCAACGTCTTTGCCCCCACCCTGTTGATCTTTAAGGAGCATATCAACAAACCGGCCGATGTTGTGCAGGTACGTGCAGGTTCATTTTCATCCGGAAGCCCTTCAGGGTTCACTTGGGAGGCACAAGTTACATGAGCAGGGCAGGTCGCGGGGGGCGGGAGAGGAGTCGAGCACAGCAACGGAAGGAAATAAAAGTGCCCATTTTGAGCTTCATATTACCATGGAATAAATACTACCCTTTTAGTCAGACAGATTTTTCTCATTACCAGTGTCTTGCCTGGTGCCATTTCGTGTCAGAAGCAACAATTTTAGAAAATCAGTCAGGCCCCTTGCTCGCTCTTCCTTTAACCACGTAAATCAGCTCTTCTCCTCTGGCCTCACCTCACGGATCTCCTGTTACTGCCTAGTCCACACACTCCTCTCTTCTAGTGCCAGCCTATTCACTGTGCCCCAGTCTCATTTATCTGCCCGCTCACCCCTTATCTCTGTCCTCCCTCTGGCCTGGAACGCCCTCGCCCTTAATATCTGACAGACCACCACTCTTCGCACCTTCAAAGCCTTATTAAAATCATCTCTCCAAGAGGCCTTCCTCCACGACACCCTCATTTCCCTTATTCCGTCTCCCTTCTGCATTGTCTGTGTACTCGGATCTGTACCCTTTGGGTATTTGGTATTCGCCCCACCCTCAACCCCACAGCACTTATTAGGTACATATGTTCTTATTCTGTATACTGATGTATGCCTTCCCGTTAGACTGCCAGCTCGTGGTGGACAGGGATTGTGTCTTACTAATTCAATGATAGTGTAGTCTCCCAAACACTTAGGACAGTCCTCTGCATTCATTTATCCGTCTGTATTTATTAAGTGCTTACTCTGTGCAGAGCACTGTCCTAAGTGTTTGGGAAAGTACAGTACAATGATAAACGGTGACATTCCCTGCCCATAACGAGCTCACCATCTAGAGTTGGGGAGATAGACATTAATACAAATAAATAAAATTACAGATTCACTCATTCAATAGTATTTATTGAGTACTTACTATGTGCAGAGCACTGTACTAAGTGCTTGGAGAGTACAATTTGGCAACAGATGGAGACAATCCCTGCCCAATAACAGGCTCATAGTCTAAACAGATATATACATAAGTGCTCTGGGACTGGCAGGGAGTTGAAGAGAGCAAAGGGAGCAAGTCAGGGTGATGCAGAAGGAAGTGGGAGATGAGGAAAAGCGGGCTTAGTCTGGGAAAGCCTCTAACTGCTTAATAAATACCACTGATTGATTCCTTAAAAGAGGCTGAGCTTAGGGATGCCATCAAGCACCTTTCCCAACTCTGCCCAGTTGCACCAGTGTACTTAAATAGTCTGGAATCTTGTATTCTAGTGTGATGTGTTTGTACATTTGGGATTCACAGGGAAAGATTAACAAGGTGGAGAAATCCAAAAATCTTACCAGCTTTCCATCTTCTGCCAGAAGATAAGTAGTTAATCAAACGAAAGGAGTCAGCTTTCTTTAGGCAGCACAGCTGAAATCATTCTTTCAGTTGTATTTATTGAGAGCTTACTGTGTGCAGAGCACTGTACTAAGCTCTTGGGAGACTACATCATAACAATGAAGAGACACATTCCCTGCTCACAACAAGCTTACTATTTGCCAGGAACCCAAGGCTGTTTGCCAATTGATTTAGAGAATGTGAGGGGCAGTTCTGCATGGGGAAGGTGGTTAACCCGTGCTTGGCCCCCAAATATGGATTTTGGGATTGGTTCCTCAGTATTGGAACCAATACTGAGGTAGGATGTACATCAATACTGAGTAGGAGAAGCAGCGTGGCTCAGTGGAAAGAGCACAGGCTTTGGAGTCAGAGGTCATGAGTTCGAATCCCAGATCTGCCACTTGTCAGCTGTGTGACTGTGGGCAAGTCACTTAACTTCTCTGTGCCTCAGTTCCCTCATCTGTAAAATGGGGATTAAGACTGTGAGCCCCACTTGGGACAACCTGATTCCCCTATGTCTACCCCAGTGCTTAGAACAGTGCTCGGCACATAGTAAGCGCTTAACAAATACCAACATTATTATTAGTAGTAGTATTGATTAGATATCATAATCATGCCAGTGGGTGCAAAACTTGAGTATGCCCCCAAAACATTTTTTTCAACGATCCACGTAAAATCAATCAGTGGAATTTATTAAGTGCTTACCATGTGCTTACCACTGTAGGAAAGTGCAATATAACAGAGTCGGTAACAGATTCCCTGCTTCCCACAGTAAACTAGAAACAGTGTGTCCCTAGCGTTTAGAACAGAGACCTGGGAGTCAGAAGGATCTGGGTTCTAATCCTGACTCCACCACTTCTCTGCTCCATAACTTTGGGCAAATCACTTAACTTCTCTGCGCTTCAGTTACCTCATCTAAAAAATGTGGATTAATACTGTGAACCTGTGGGACAGGGACCGTGTTCCAACCTGATTAACTTGTGTCTACCCCAACGCTTACCAAAGTGCCTGGCACATAGTAAGGGTTTAACAAATGCCATTAAAAAATGAGCCTACAGTCTAGAGTCAAGACAAGCTTACAGTCTGAGTGTAAAAAGAATTTCGGAGTGAAAAATGCATTTTCCTAAGCCCTTGCAGTTTTTTCCCCTGAAACAGTATCATTCAGTTTTGGGCAAAGTCTTCCTGTTCCCCTCAAACAGTCTTAGTCAAGGCTGGCTGCTTTATCCGGAAATTCCCTTTTCAGATCAAGATGAAGCCAATTCAGTTTGGCGGGGTTCGAGGGAGAGGGAAAACGACCTGTAGTTTGCTCTGTTTTCTCCAGGCCCGTGGCATGAAGAAGCAAATCATTGACGATTTCATCTCCCAGAACAAGTTCCTGTTAGCCGCCAGGCTCACCAACCAGAGGCTGTTTCATGAGCTGTGCCCTGTGAAGAGATCTCACCGCCAGAGGAAGTAAGAATGCCAGGCTTTTCCTTTGCTCCCTGTGGCTCCCGGGAGAGAACTTGACATTTATCTTAACATGAAGCCCAGGGGCTTGGAGACTCCCACCTACACTCAGTCAATCGGTGGTATTTATTGAGTGTCTACTGAGGGCTTAGCACTGTTTTGAACACTTCTTTCCAGCAGAGAAGCAGCATGGCATAGTGGGTAGAGCACAGGCCTGGGAGTCAGAAGGTCATGGGTTCTAATTCCAACTCTGCCACTTGTCTGCTGTGTGACCTCGGACAAGTCACTTCACTTCTCTGGGCTTCAGTGACCTCATCTGGAAAATGGGGAGTAAGACTGTGAGCCCCATGTGGGACAACCTGACTACCTTGTATCCACTCCAGTGCTTAAAACAGTGCTTGGCTCATAGTAAGCACTTAACAAATACCATAGTTGTTATTATTATCAGCATTAAAACACCCAATCAGCTTGTTCCCTCCTGCCTTATCTCACTGCTCTCTGCCACCCATCCCAAATATTTGGGCTCCTCTGCCAGTTTGCTCACTGTGCCCCGATCTAATCTGTCTCATCACTGACCCTTTTCCACCTCTTCCCTCTGGCTTGAAACTCCCTGCCCCTCTACATACACCAGATTACCACTCTTCCCACTTTCAAAGCATTGTTAAGGTCATATCTCCTCTGAGACGCCTGCCCCGATTAAGCCCTCTTTTTCCCCACTCCCTCTCCCTTCTGAATCGTCTACTCCTTCTTTGCACTTGATCTGTACTCTTTTGGCACTTGGTCAGCCCCATAGCACGTAAGTACAGATCTGTAATTTCTTTTAACATCTGTCTCCCCCTGTAGACTGTAAGCTCCTTCATTCATTCAATAGTATTTATTGAACACTTACTATGTGCAGTGCACTGTACTAAGCGCTTGGAATGTGCAATTTGGCAACAGAGACAATCCCTCCTTGTGGGCAGGGATCTCGTCTACCAACTCTGTATTATTGTACTCTCCCAAGCACTTAGTACAGTGTTCTGCATGTACTAAGTGCTCAATAAATACCATTGATTGACTTAAGAGTATAGCAGAGCAAAGCGCTCATCCCGTGCCCTCAAGTATCTCATAGCCTAAAGGGAGAGGCAAATTAGTTGCAATTAGTGTGCATAGGATATCAATCAATGGTACTTACTGAGCACTTAATATGTGCAAAGAGCACTGTTACTAAACACTTGAGAGTACAAAATGACAGACGCGTTCCCTGCTGCCACGAGCTTACATTCTGGAGGGTATAAGTGAGAATGAGACTGTCAGAAGGAAGCAGTGGAAGAAATAATTGAATATTCATATAAAAGTATGCATTTCTTTATTCCATACTTCCTAAGGATCTAGAACAGTCCACCACACCGATGCTATTACTTCTATTCTGGGTGCTGAGGTTAGGAAATGAAATATATCGGCACTAAGGGTGGCTGTTGGGTTGGTAGGACTAGGGTGTTGTGAATTATTTGGGGAAGGCTCTGTGGAAGAAGGTGGGATTTTAGGAGAGTTTTGAAAATGGAGAGAGCCCTGGTCAGATACTTAAGATACTTTGAAGGAGAACTGTGAGGAGACAGAGGGGAAGAGTCAAGTGAGGTACAGTTAAAAGGTGAACTTGGAAGGAATGAAGACTGCCAACTGGGGAGCAGTAGTCGGTAGAGAGAGCCAATGCATAAGAGGAACAAAGTTGGTGGCAAGCCTTCAAGCAAAATGTGAGTTTTTGCTTGATGCAGAAGACTGACCCAGTCCTTTCTGGCTTTATCTAGTCAGAGACTTCACAGCATAAGCGTTATATGGAGAATTTAGAGTTCAGAGAAGAGCAATGAAAATGATTCAAAGCATGGAAAATAGGACATATAAGGAAATACTAAAATAATTGGAATTCTGTAGCCCACATAAAGAAAGGCTGAGGCATGCCCATTGACTAATGATCTTTAAACCCCTCATCATGTTCTTCCTCCACCTCCTCTGAGGACCAAACCAGAGAAACTGGGTTTAGTCTGTATCAGTCAGTCGTATTTATTGAGGCCTTTCTATGTGCAGACCACTTTTCCAAGCACCTGGAGAGTACAGTATAACAAAATTGGTTGACATGTTCCCTGCCCACCAGGAGCTTAGAATCTAGAGGGGAAGACAGACATGTGAATAAATTATGGATATGTGTGATGCTGTGGGGCTGAACGTGGGGCTAATAATAATAGTAATCGTAATTGTGGTATTTGTTAAGGGCTTATTCTATGTCAGGTGCTGTACTTGTGCTGGGGTGGAGACATGCAAATTGGGTAGGACCCACATGGGGCTCATAGTCTTAATCCCCATTGTTACAGGTGCTGCTCTATCCATTAGGACATGCTGCTTCTCATCATCAAGTACTTTAAAGGGTACAGATCCAGGTGTAAGGGGAACACAGAAGTGAGACAGACAGGGGAGGGGAAATGAGGGCTTAGTCAGGGAGGGCCTCTTGAAGAAGATGTAATTTCAATAAGGCTTTGAAGGTGAGGAGAGTGGTGGGAAAGGAGTTCCAGGCCAGAGGGAGGATTGGTGGTGAGATAGATGAGAGCGAGGTACAGTTCAGTAGGTTGGCATAGGAGGAGCAAAGCGTGCGGATTGGGTTGTAGTAGGAAATCCATGGGATAAGATAGGAGGGGGCAAGTTGACTGAGTGCTGTAAAGCCAGTGGTAAGGTAGATGGGCAGCCACTGTAGCAAGAGGATTTAAATTAGACATAAGAAAGAACTTCCTAATCATAAGGTGTGGAAAGGGTTACCAAGGGAAATAAGGAATCTTTTTCATGGGAAATTTTGAAAAGTAATTGTGTGTTTTACTGAATGGGGAACGAGGAGCCATCTCTTTTGGAAGCCCAGGAGTGGGTTAGATAGCTTCTCCTCTAAGATTTTCTGCTTAAATGTCTATGGGCTTTGAAGAAAAGCTTACTAATTAACTTTAGTCTGTATGTTCATTTTGAGGGCAAAGAACGTGTCCATCAACTAACTGTTGTGTTGTACTCTCCCAAGCACTTAATAGCATGGTCTAGCGGATAGAGCACGGGCCTGGGAATCAGAAGATATGGGTTCTAATTCCGGGTCTGCCATGTGTCTGCTGTGTGACCTGGGCAAGTCACTTCCCTTTTCTGGGTCTCAGTTACGTCATTCTTAAAATGGGGAATGAGATTGTGAGCCCCATGTGGGACAGGGACTGTATCCAACCTGATTTGCTTGTATCCACCCCAGGGCTTACAACAGTGCCTGGCACATAGTAAGCTCTTAACAAAAACCATAATTATTATTAGTAGTAGTAGTACAGTGTTCTGCACACAGTAAGCACTCAATAAATACCATTAATTGATTGGTATTACACTGGCTTGTACTAGGAAGCTCACCATTGTCTCGGTAAATAAACTGGGGAATAGTAGTCTGAGCGTCTACAATCCAAATGGAATTTCCAGAAGGTGAACCTTGTCTTCTCCAAATTCCCATCCCTTATTTAAATAGGAAATCTGCCACTACTTTTCCATGGAGCCTCCTGAGACTAAGGAGTAGAGAGGGAGTGCAACTCAAAAGGAATGTGAAAAAATGAAGAGGTGAATTAGAAAAAACTCTGAAGCCCTGGGTAGTGATGTCCTTTCCAATTCTGCAAGAATAAAAACATACTTTCTAATCAATCAATAGTGTTTATTGAGCATTTACTGTATTCAGAGCACTGTACTGAGCATTTGGGGGAGTACCCCAGGAGTGTATTACAGACATATTCCCTGCCCATAACAAGCCTACAGTCTAGAGGCTTATAGAGTTTGTCAGTGGGCCACATTATTATTATAATGGTATTTATTAAGCTGTTAATATGTGCCAGGCACTGTACTAAGTCCTGGGGTGGGTACAAGCAAATCGGGTTGGACACAGTCCCTGTCCCATGTGGGGCTCACAGTCTCAAATCCCCATTTTATAGATGAGGTAACTGAAGCCCAGAGAATTGAAGTGACATTATAACAATAATAATAATTATTATGGTATTTAAGCGCTTACCATGTACTGAGCACAGGGGGGTACAAGGTAATCAGGTTGTCCCACCTGGGCCTCACAGTCTTAATCCCCATTTTACAGATCAGGTAACTGAGGCACAGAGAAGTTAAGTGGCTTGCCAAAGTCACACAGCAGACAAGTGGAAGATCCGGGATTAGAAGCCATGACCCTCTGACTCCCAGGCCTGTGTCCTATCCCCTACTCCATGCTGCTTCTCCTACTTGTAAATCTTTATTTTTTGTTGCTCATAGGTACTGTGTGCTTCTGCTGACTGGTGAAGGAATCAAATCTAGTAAACCCTTTGAGGCTTTCCTGTCCTTTGCTCTGGCCAACTCGAAAGACACAGTGAGATTCGTGCACGTCTTGAGCAACCGACAGCAGGAGTTTGCCCATACCTTGCTCCCTGACATTGAATTGTTCCAGGGAAAATCCGCAGTAAGTTACTGGTTCCTTTCTGATCCCAGACTCTTCCATGGCACTTAGACTCCGGACTTCATTCCCCAGCATATCTGAACTCATGTACCAGGAATCCTTTCTGTCATAGCGGCTAATCTGTGGACGCTGCCTTGAGTTTTCTTATTCTGAAATCCCCATCCAGTCCTTTCTCTCCTCTCACAGTAACTATTGAATGTTTCTCTCTGTCTCTTTCTGGGGACACGTTCCAGGCTCCAGTCGAAACTGAGGGAGATTCCCCATGGATAAAGGACAATAATCATGTCAACCCTGCCACTGGTTCTCCTCATAGAACATCTGGCTCTCCATTATCCTTTTGGTTTAAAAAATCTTATTTTGAGCTGCTACTTTGAAGATTTTCATGTCTTTGCTTCCTTCTACCCCATCTTCCTATTTACCCTCACTCTAACAATAATAATAATAATAATAATAACAATTTTGGTGTTTAAGCGCTCACTATGTTCAGAGCACTATTCTAAGCGCTGGGGGAGATACAGGGTAATGAAGTTGTCCCAGGTGGGGTTCCCAGTCTTAATCCCCATTTTACAGATGAGGGAACTGAGGCATAGAGAAGTGAAGTGACTTGCCCACAGTCACACAGCTGACAAGTGGCAGAGCTTTATTCACCTACCAATAATTTCCTCCACACCTCTCCATATCCAAATGCTAGCCTTGGCTCCTGTAGCAACTGAATGAACTCCTCATCTTTCCACCCAAACCCTGTCCTCCCCCGGACTTTCCCATCACCGTAGACATCACCCCCATCCTCCCTGTCTCACAGGCCCCTATCCTAAGCATCATCCTCGACTCCTCTCCCTCATTCAACCCACATATTCAGTCTGTCAGCAAATCCTGTCAGTTCAACCTTCACAACATCACTGAAGTCCGCGCAAACTGCTGCCAGGTTCATCCAAGCAGTTATCTTATCCTGCCTTGATTACTGCTTCAGCCGCCTCACTGACCTCCCTGCCTCCTGCCTCTCCCCACTGGAGTCCAGACTTCACTCTGCTGCTCAGATCATTCTTCTACAAAACCATTCAGTCCATGCTTCCTCACTCCTTGAGAACCTCCAGTGGTTGCCCACCCATCTTTGCACCAGACAGAAACTCCTTACCATCAGCTTTAAAGTACGCAATCACCTTGCCCCCTCCTACCGTACCTCACTGCTTTTTTACTAATCCAGAGCTCACACTTCATTTCTTTAATACCAACGGACTCCCTGTACCTCCATCTCATGTATCTCGCCACTGACACCTCACCCACGTCCTGCCTCTTGCCTGGAGCACCCTTCATCTTCTCATCCGACAGGCGATCACTCTCCCCTTCTTCAAAACCTTATTGAAAGCACATCTCTTCTAAGAGGCCTTTCCCTGACTAAGAGTTCATTTCCTCTTCCTCCACTCACTTCTGCATTGCAGTTGGATTTGCACCCTTTACTCACCACTCCCTCAGCCCCTCAGCACTAGGTACATACCCTTAATTGATTTATACTAGCATCTGTAAGGAGCAGCATGACATAGTGGACGGAGCACGGGCCTGGGAGTCAGGAGGTCGTGTGTTCTAATCCTGGCTCCACCACTTATCTGCTCTGTGATTTTGGGCAAGTCACTTCACTTCTCTGGGCCTCTTTTACCTCATCTGTCAAATGGGGATTGAGACTGTGAGCTCCACGTGGGACAGGGACTATGTCCAACCCAACCCCAGCTCTTAGTATGATGTCTGGCACATAGTAAGCACTTAACACATACTAAATTATTATTACTACTATTATTATAATTGTCTTCCCCTCTAGATTGTAAACTCGTTATGGGCAGGGAACATGTCTTCCAACTGAGTTATATTCTGCTCTCCCAAAAACTTAGTACAGTACTCTGCACACAGTAAGTGCTCAATAAGTATAATGGATGAATTGAGGGACCGCCTGTATCTCATCGGTCTGAAATCTTTTCCCAGATCCTTTCATTTCTCGGTTATTGGTGCTACATCAGAGATTGTGAAATTAAGACATGACACTCAAAGTGAATTTACTTTGTAGAGAACAAGAGTTGGAGTTAGTGTGGGTGCTACTTTTGAGACTTTTTTAAATGGTATTTGTCAAGTGCTGAAGTGTCAGGGACTGAACTAACTACTGGGTAGTTACAAAATAATCAGATTGGACATAGTCGCTGTCCTATGTGGGGCTCACAGTCTTAATCCCCATTTTGCATATGGGGTAACTGAGGCCCAGAGAAGTGAAGTGACCTGCCCAACGCCACACAGCAGACAAGTAGCAAAGTCGGGATTAGAACCAAGATCCTTTGAGACTTCAATAACAAGTCTGTCTTGTCTGTTCTGAAGATTTCAGGAGTCATCTTTTGACAGCATAACAATGCCTGACATTTTGCTTCTGGCTGCTATCATCTGTGGACTCCTGGTGTTAAAATTTGAGGCAGTTATGACATCAATAAAACTTTTTCTCCTCTTAAGAAGAAGCAAGTGGTCATCCACACCTCCGAGGCTTCTGTTGAATTTGTCTCATTTTTGTCCAGGTTTCTATCTTAGAGAGGCGCAACACCGGTGGACGAGTGGTGTATAAAACCTTGGCAGATCCTTGGACGGGAAGCGAGGAGGACAAATTCATTCTTTTGGGTCATCTGGATCAGCTGCGAAGAGACCCCGCCCTCCTGTCTTCAGAAGCTATCCTACCTGATTTAATTGACGAACTTGCCCCTGTAAGCACTGCTGCCTGGGAAAGGGCCGTGGTGGTTCCAGAGCTGAGGCTCACGGTCCCTGGGTCAGCGTCGTTGGGATTGGCGGGTGAAAGCTGTCCTGGGTAATTTATAGAAAGCCCTCTCGTTTTTCCGAGAAATCAGCCCCGTCACTGATCTAGGAATCTCCTCTGACATTTGTCCTTTTTTTGATAGGTGTTTTTTCTTCGGTGGTTCAACTCTGTATCTGAGTACCTCTCGGATTGCTGGGACAGCGTGTTTCACAACAACTGGTAGGGAAATTGCTTTGCTAAATTTATAATAATAGTAATTGTCATATTTTGGAGGCGCCTTCTGTGTGTACTGAGGTGCCTTCTATGTGTTCTATGTGTGTCACTGTACTGAGCCCTGAGGTAGATACAAGATAATCAGATCCCACATGGGGCCCCCAGTCTTAGTAATGATAATAATAATAATAATAATGTTGGTATTTGTTAAGCCCTTACTATGTGCAGAGCACTGTTCTAAGCACCGGGTAGATACAGGGTAATCAGGTTGTCCCACATGAGGCTCACAGTTAAGCCCCATTTTACAGATGAGGTAACTGAGGCACAGAGAAGTGAAGTGACTTGCCCACAGTCACACAGCTGACAAGTGGCAGAGCTAGGATTCGAACCCATGACCTCTAACTCCTAAGCCCAGGCTCTTTCCACTGAGCCACGCTGCTTCTCTGGGAGGGGAAACAGGTATTGAATCCCCATTCTGCAGATGAGGGAACTAAGGCATAGAGAACTTAGGTGACTTGCCCAAGGTCACACAGCAGAGAAGTGGCAGAGCTGGGTTTAGAACCGAGTTCCCCTGCCGCCCAGGCTCATGCGCTTTCCAGTAGGTCATGCTGCCTGGCCTGCTGGCAGTCGTTTATCCCACACTGGTATATACCCAACACAGTACCAGTGTGGCTTTTCTTTTAACCTCTTCAGAGGGAACTGAAGCATTAAGTAGCCATCAGTGTGAATGGGAAAATGTTTTGGAAATCTGTAAAGGTAAGGAGGTCATTCCATTCTTCTCTTTTTTTTTTAATATGATATTTGTTAAGGACTTACTGTGTATCGGGCATAGTTCTAAGTACTGGGTACTGGATACACAAGGGGCTCACAAGCAAGTAGGAGGGAGAACAGGTATTGAATTCCCATTTTTTGCAGTTGAAGAAACTTGAGGCACCTAGAAGTTAAGTAACTTGCCCACGGTCACAGAGCAGGCAAGTGGTGGAGCCTGGGCTTAGAACCCAGATCTTCTGGCTCCCAGGCCTGTGCTTTATCCACAAGGCCATGCTCTTCCTGTTAATAAACTGTTTGGTCAGGAAGCTGGGCTACTCCTGCCTCTCTGCTACTAGCTTGCATTTCCTCCTTGCATTTCCTTCCAGGTGCAATTGGAGATATTATCATTTTTTTCTCACATTGCTGTATTGGTCAAAGAACAAAGGTGAGATCAGAGACTATCAATCAGTGATGTTTATTGCGTGAACACTGTGTGCAGAGCGCTGTACTAAGCGTTTGGGAGAGAACACGGCAACAGAGTCGGTGGACACGTTCCCTGCCCATCACAAGCTTACAGTCTAGAAGGGGAGACAGATATTAATAACTTATAAATGTGTACATAAATGCTGTGGGGCTGAGGGTGGGGTGAATACCGAGTGCCCAAAAGGTACAGATCCAAATGCATAGATGATGCAGAAGGGAGAGGGAGTAGGGGAAATGAGGTTGTGGTGGAGGAAGACCTCTGGTAGAAGTGATTTTATTAAGGCTTGGAAGGTGGGGAGAGTGGTGGTCTGGTGTAGATGGAGGGGGGGGGGGGAGTGCCAGGCCAGCAGGAGGACGTGGGAAGAAGGTCCACGGTCAGTGAGTAAACTGGTGCTAGAGGTGTGAAGTGTGTGGGCTGGGCTGTAGTAGGAGTTCTGTGAGGTGAGGTACGAGAGGGCAAGCTGAGAGGCTTGAAGTCGGTGGTCATAAGGAGCTTTTGTTTGCAGAAGTGGGTGGTCAACCACTGGATGTGCTTGAGGAGTGGAGAGATGTGGACTGAATTTTTTTTAGACTACTCAAAATGGAAGGTATCTAGAAAGGTCATGTAGCTCCATCCTCCCGCCTTCCAGTAAATTCACACCAAAATCATACTCTGCTAACAAAAATTGATCCTTTTAAAGAGCTCTGGGGAATTAAATTTATTTATTTATTTTGGCAAACCTAAATCCTGCTGCTAAAGCTTAAGCTTATTACCTCTTTTTTTTGTCTTGAGAGTTTTGGTTTACAAACTCGGCGAATTGTTGAGGAGATGTGAAGTTTCTTCTGAGAAGAAGTGGCCTGTAAATTGAACCTTTAGCAATAGTGTCCCCTTTCAGAAGCCTGTCTCTTCCCTCGTAATGGAAAAATTAGATTTTTTCCCACTATCTGTTATCAATGAGAATCCAGAACTTGTCAAACCATAACAACCCTTCCCGCACCTTCCCCTCCAAGAGTTGTCTTCAGTTTGTCACTGTTCTTACAGGCGAGAAATGATGCCCCTCCTGTCTCTGATCTTCTCTGCTCTCTTCATCCTCTTTGGCACCGTGATTGTGCAGGCGTTCAAGTAAGTCCCTTGGGATCCGTCAGTCCTGCCCCCGATAAGTCCTTCAATTCTGCTCCCAGCTTTCCTCTTCCCTTTTAAAACTCTCTTTTACCTACTTTTTAGTGATTCAGGTGATGAGAGAGATTCAAGTCCTCCTGATAAAGAAGAAGCCAACGAAAAGAGTGAAAAGAACGACACCAGCTTCAGCAAAGAAAATAACAGGTTGCAGTAAGAGCTGTATCTCCTCTCACTAATGTAATAAGGCTATATTGGAGTCACTTCCCCCCCCCCCCATTGCCCTCGAGCCTCAAAAACACAGGAGTGTTTTTTCATTCAGGAATTCAGGAAGACAGCATTGCAACAAGAATCCTGTAGTAGAATATATATATATATATATATTAGTCTTCCTCTTCTTAATAATGATAATTATTATCATTGTTATAACTTGATCATATGATTATTATTATCATGGTATTTGTTAAGCACTCATGTGCCAAGCATTGTACTTTGAGCTTGGGTAGATGCAAGATAATCAGGTCAGACACAGTCCCTGTCCCACATGGGGCCCACAGTCTAAGAAGAAGGAGAGAGCAGGTATTGAATCCCCATTGTACAGATGAGAAAACTGAGGCACAGAGAAGAGAAGCGACTTGCCCAGTGTCACACAGCAAGCAAATGGCTGAGCCAGAATTAGAACCCAGGTCCTCTGACTTTCCGTGGAGAGGGCTGTGGCCTGTGGAGGTAAGCTTCCCCCAGTATAATTTCTCCCTCGTCACCCAAGCAGAGAGACGATTGTGATGTTCAGGTAGCAGGAAGAAGTTTAGAACGGAGCTCGGGAGCAGTGGTACGGTGTAGCCGTAGACTTGAGGATGACCGATAAGATAAGGGTAGCTAACCGGAAACTGTAGCTGAACTGATGGAAATAAAAATCCACTGGGAGAGAGAAAGGAAGCTGAAAGATTTGCCCCTTCCTGATTATGCCATGCTCCTAAAGGGCTTTGGGCAGTCCTTAGATTTGCAGCTCTCTCCTCCCAACCTACCTGATACATACCGGTAGATCAACCGGTGTCCAGGTTAGCGAGCTACCCATCTTCCACCCACTCCCTAGGGCAGTTGTAGTCAGGGCCTTGGCCTCTTCCACTGGCCTCTTCACTTGCTGTTGTTTCTCTCCAGCAGGATTCCCAAGAAGGGTTTCGTCGAGGTGACTGAACTCACAGATGTAACGTACATCAGTAATTTGGTGCGCCTGAGGCCAGGCCACATGAATGTAGTTCTCATCCTGTCTAATCCCACCAAGACCAGCCTGCTACAGAAGTTTGCCTTGGAGGTCTACACATTCACAGGGTAGGTATGGGTGGAAGATCCATCTCTGACTTCCCTAATGACGGAGCCTGAGTCTGCATTTTCCCCGCCTTCTGGGTGTGAAAGTCGACACCAGAGATCCCCTCACTGCAAAACAAAGTAGGCGTGGAGGGACTTGGAGTAGAGTGAAGAGTGATTTCTCTCCTCTGTGGACTGAAAGGCGCGTCACTGAGAGACAGGAGATTAAGAAGAATTCTGTGCTCTAAGCTCCTTTGAAAAGGTGCTCTGGGTTTCTTCCATCCGTGCCAGAAGGAAACCGGTGAAGGTAAATGAGTTGTTGGTTTTTGCTCAGTCATCCCACACCTGGGAAGTGTTATATGCTCTATTGCAGATCCTCCTGATCCCCACAAAGGCGTTGCAGCTTGTTCTGGGCTCCAGCCGCAGGTTGAAATTCTGCTGATTTCTTTGCCTGGGTTTACATAGCGTGTGCCTTAATATTTGCTTGTTGGTTTTGTTGGCGCATGTGATTTACTTGGTGTTTCCCCCTCAGCAGGCCGCATTGGAAGAGGTGTTTCCCCTCAGTAGGCCGCGTTGGAAGACCCTGTAAATTCTTATTCTACTCTTTCTACAGGAGCAGCTGTCTTCATTTCTCCTTCCTGAGTCTTGACAAACACCGGGAATGGCTGGAATACCTGTTAGAATTTGCTCAGGATGCTGCCCCGATCCCAAACCAGTATGATAAGCATTTCCTGGAACGGGACTATACTGGCTACGTGCTGGCACTGAACGGCCATAAGAAATATTTCTGCCTCTTCAAACCCCACAAAGCAGCACCGGAGGAAGAAGAAACCATAGGAGCTTGTAATGACCATGATTCTTCCGTCCACCTGGGTGAATCCCGGGGGAAGACTTCCTGTAGTCCCGGCTCCAGACCCATCAAAGGCAAATTAAACAAGTTGTCCTTATGGATGGAACGTCTTTTGGAGGGCTCCTTACAAAGGTTCTATATCCCGTCGTGGCCTGAATTAGACTGAGAAGGATTTTAAAGAGTTTCTAACACTGCAGACTTTTTAAGAAGATTCCCCATGAACAGTTCTTTCCAGCAACCCCAGACAGCAAGTTTTAGAGGAACTCTTCTAGGACCAGTGGCTAGAAGAATCCATCCTTCGTTATGCCCTGTCCTAGGAGTGAAAGACACCGTGTGTTGAATTCTCTCTGTACCAAAACACTTTCCTTTTTTTTTTCTTAATTTGAATGCTGTACTATTTAAGACAGATCGCTCCGTTTTTCTTCCTCTCTTCTTCTTGTCGCGTGTGCTCCCTACCACTCCTCTGTCCTGTCTCTTTATTTGAAGAAAAACCGTGACTCAGACCTGCAGCAGTCACTCAGTACGGACTGAACCTCGCGAACCTGTTGTGCAGGTCAAGTCCGTTGCACCCAGACCTACCTCCCTGACCATCCCCTTGCAGTCAGACCCCACAGTGCTTCTGCCATGGTGCATGCCGTTTCACTAGGGGGAAACCACAGCTTTATAAGGCTCTACAGCTCGGGAAAGGCCTTGGTAACGAGCTAACTTTACCTTCATGTGCTTTGCTGATGGTAGGAGGCTAGGAGCGTATTTGGGGGTATCTCCCTGTAGTGGGCCCTGCGCCGATTGTCTTACGTGAATGGGGTCTCTGCGTGCGGGTCGCTTTTCTTTTCAGGGGGAAGGGTGGACGGTGACTCGGGTCGAGCGGTTTCGTGTTCCTCCTAGTTCCCCAGGCTGCTTCCCCAGCTCAAACCGTAACCAGGGAGGGGTTAACACAGCAGTAAATACCGAATTGACTTTGAGCCATTTAAATATGTATCGTTTTCCGATGCCTTTCTGCTTCTGTCGATTTTAGGATATGTATGTTAGGAGCCATAACCTTTAATCTTCGTCTCCTCCGAGTAGGGATAAGCTGCTATGAACCGGTAGATATGTAAAACTTAAACAAATATTCATACCTGGCAGAGCGTCAACTTGACAGCACCTTGTTACCACCCCCCTCTCGCCCAGTGATATATCTTTAGTACAATGCAGACATTTCTTTGTATCAAGGAACTTAAATTTGTCAATGATTGTATTTTTGAACTCTGATACCCAAAAAGAGCTGGATGCTCAAGTCCTCTTGTTACAAGGGAAACTAGTCTAGATGCTTAGTTTCAGCTTCTGAATGATTTTGCTGTCTCACCTCCGACCTTTTCTGTGTTAATGTTCAGGTGCTTAGGGGTCAAACAAACCCATCCATTTTCGTAGCTTGATGAGTTGTTAGGCTTAATTGCCATCAGCTGGGATCTGTGCCAGCCAGCTGGAGAGCTGTAGGTGGCGAGAGGTTAATTGCAAAAGATGGAGGGGGTGAGTGTCTGAATGTGTGTGAGTGTGTGTCTATCACCCCCAGATGCTTCCTTTCCAAGAAGAGAGAGGGGGATGATGTGGATCAGACCACTGACCCAAAGTAACGTGGAAGAAGGCCCCACCAACCAACCCGGTTTCAGGATCTAGCTTAAGGCGGCAAATAGCAAATGATTGAAAGGCAGTGGTTGGAGTCAGAGGTTTTCTAAAAAAAACAACACCTGAGGTTAGGGATTGTCTTTGATCCTATAGAAATGGCAGATCAGTCCAAAAAATAGCCCAGTCGGGGAGAGCCCTTCCATTCACATTTAGAGGGCTTAAAATTTTGAAGGGATTCTCATGACTTTCAGGTGCAGCGGGGCTCAGGATTGTTAGACTACTTAGCCCACCCCTAGCGTAACTTGGCCCCCGAAGACCCCCGCGGTCATTCAGCTTGAGGTTTTAACATGGGACTTTTGGGTTCACTTGTTTTTAGTCATTACATTTCCCTCCCCTTGGGGGTTCCTCACTGAGGGCCTGAAAAAACAAACTTTTCATCTCTAACTTGCTGCTTCCTTCTTTGCACTTTGCTCAGCGAGGACAATATAGACTGCGTGACCCTATGCACTTTCAGCTCCATGTACTAGCACAAGGCAGCAACGTTTGGGCTGGAAACATTCCTAAGGAGAGATTTGGACCTCAGTGACTCTGGCAATCTAGCTTTCCACTCTGAGAGTGTTTTTAATTTAGTACTCATTTTAAAAGTCCCCTAGGGTCTGTTGATCTTTGTTTTAAGTCTTACTTAACCTTGGACCCAAACCACCTGAACTTTCCCTTGTTAAAGTTGATTTCTAATTACCATATTAATCAGTGGAAAACAAATGTGAGGTTGAAGACCACCACTCGGGCGGCCTTTCTTGGATAAGGTAGCGGAATCGAAAGTGAGAGCCATGTGTAAAGTCAGATTTGTGGTATCATCGTGAGCGTCTGCGGGCTGTCAGATTGGGCGATTCGTATTTTTAGAATTGGGTTCCTTTTCGGCTGGCACAAATTCTGGGTGGACTTACAGCTCAGAGGGAATCAGAGAAGAAAATGGCAGCTCACCATTTCAGAAGAAAATAAATCTACTGTCCGGCTGCACTTCCAGCAGCACACTCGCCTCTCTGCCCGCCCCGTACCAGGCGACCTTTGGCTACACAGTGGCACTATGGCAAAAGCTGCCCCGTCAGGGCATCATTTGCCACCAGGAATGCACTCTCCCCTTACTGGCATGTAAAAATCACTGTCGCTTTCAAAAAGTCGAGAGATCCTTATCTTCTTTCTTAACTGGCCTCTCCTCATCTGTGTTGGCCAAACCCAACTGCACATGCCAATTGTACGTATCGTCTTCCTAGCTTGAAAAAAAGGTAGGGCTGGATTTGTTTGAAATGAGTGGCTTGGTTGGAAATAAGAATTAAAGGAAACATGCAAAACCCACTTTTTTGTAGAATTCTTAGCTGAAGGAAACATCTTTACGACAAGGGGGAATGTTGCCCAAGTCCAAGCACGGGACATTTTCCTTTGAATGTAGACTGACTGTAGTATACCCAGGAGCAGCCTGCAGCTGCAAAACCCGCTATCAGCTCAGCTAAAGTTTGCCAGGGAATGATCACACCTGGGAGACGGTCTGAAAAGAAGGTGAATATTTTGCACTTTTGATACTCTTAGGAACAAATAACTTATTTGGCAAATTGTGTCTTTTTTATGTTTGTTTTTGTATTGTGAACAGGCACTGATGTTAATGTTATTTTGTTTTAAGACTGTTACAGATTGGAAACGGAAATAAACTATTTTAATGTGTGATGATTTGGGGGCAAGACTTGTGTTGTACTTTGGTTATTGATAGGCCTGTGAGGAAGTGGAAGGAATAGCGAATTTGGGAATCCCGTGGATTGGGTCAGTGTTTTCATCTTGGATGTCGGGATTGCTGTCCTAGAGTGCCACTTGTCAGCTGTGTGACTGTGGGCAAGTCACTTAACTTCTCTGTGCCTCAGTTACTTCATCTGTAAAATGGGGATTAACTGTGAGCCTCACATGGGACAACCTGATTCCCCTGTATCTACCCCAGCGCTTAGAACAGTGCTCTGCACAGAATAAGCGCTTAACCAATACCAACATTATTATTATTATTATCTTAGTACACAGGTGGGAAATAGCTTGTCTTCCTTAGGGTACTGGCAGAAAACCGTTGCCCGATGGTTCTTTAAAACCCAGTTGTCTGGAATGAAATAGCTTTCCGCCCATCTATTCTCGTTCCATTGGACAAGAAGTTTACTTCTTGGAGGCCTACATTTGAATCTCCATGATTCTTCAGATTTGTGCTCAAAATGACCTAGAACAAAGGTTGCAAATCCCAAATGAGCCATTAAAAGTTTTTTGCCTTTTTTTTTTCCAGAAAAGGAACCTTTCAAAGTTTAGGATCCTGCTGTGCTTGTGGAGAGAGTTAATCAATCAGAGTCAATCAGTGGTATTTATTGAGTGCTTACTATGTATGGAGCACTTTACTAAACACGGGGGAGAGGCAATACTACAGAGTTGGTAGATGTTCCCTGTCCACAGTGAGCTTACTGCCTAGAGGGCGGGGCATAGATCTTTATAACATGGTTTAGTGAATAATCAATCACTGCTGTAGTGAATTTTATCCCATTCCCTGTGTATAAAAAATTCTGCCCTGTGAAAACCTGTTCGCTATCTGTGTGTCTGACACTTTGTTTTGTTTTTCTTACCCAGAAGTCCAAAACCTACAGCATTTTAAACTGAAAGCGCTATAGGTACAAGAGTTGAAAACAAAGTCTGATTCCTGAGAGCCAAGTGAAGTTGCTTATTTCTTAAACTCTTCATTAAAAAAAAAAATAATCCTTCTGTTCTTGTAGTGTGTCTTGGGAGCCGCCTGCGGGTTTAGGCAAATTTCATATTGACCAGCTGGAAGCCTGGAAACAACTCAGACAGTTTTCACTTGAGGGAGGGCGCACAGCATTTCAAACAGCAGGTTGGCTGCTAAGAGCGCTGTGTTTCCTGCAAAGACAGACAATCCACTGTGATTAAATCCACTGTGAATACCAAGTAGCTCCTAGTTGCCATTGTTCCTTTCAGCTGAGTTTAGCTTTCCATAATGGGCAGTCACTTTCCCGGAGGTCTTCCTGACCGATCATCTAACTGCTGGAAACCTCACTTCCCAAGAGACAGTCTCCTTCCATCAATCAATCAGCGATAATTATTGGGCTATTTGCTGCGTTCAGAGCACTGTACTAAGCCCTTGGGAGAATACAATATAGCAAAGTTGGTAGGCTACCCATCTTCCCCTCTAGACTGTAAGCTCCTTTGGGCAGGGAATGTGTCTACCAACTCTGTCTTGTACTCTCCCAAGGGCTTAGTATAGTGCTCTGCAAAGAGTAAGTGCTCAATAAATACAGCTGATTAGTTGAAGGAGCTTTAAGCATTCATTGTACAAAAGCATTTTGAAATTCAGTCCCGGTTTTTCTCCCTTCCCCTTAACAGGGGTTTCTCCTAATGTGTCAAATGAGTTTCTTGTACAAGATCATTGTTATTACTATTAACTAAGTAAATTTACCACGGCCCAACCCAGATTAGGCTTTTAGTATGGAATCAAGGAGTTTATAGTTGCTGCGAGATTCTGCCCTTCAGTTGTAAATTGCATAGCTGCTTTAGCTTAAGTGTTAGTTTAACAGTGAAAACGATTTGCCCTCAAAATGATCCCAGAATAAAGGTGCAACCCCCAAGTAAGACATTAAAAGTTCATTGAAAAAAGAGCATGTAAAAAGGACCGCTAAGTTACCAGCAGGCAAACCTGTCTTCTTACTCTACAGTGTGGAAAAAAGATTAGTACTGCGTACCTACTTCCCAGGGGGCTGTAAGGTTCAAAGTTTTAACTTTATTTTCTACCTGGAGGGAAGGTTTAGTCTGTTCAATCGCACTTATTGAGTGCTTACTGGGTGCAAAGTACCCTACTAAGCGCTTGGGAGAGTACAATATAATAGACACATTTCTGCCCACAGTGAGGGTTGTCTGATTTTAATGAGCATTTCTATTAACTGAACCAAGTAATCACCATTCAGGCCAGCTGTTCCCCAAGAGTAACTCCTCTTACTGACTCACCAGAGCTATCATACATTGGTGCAACTTCAACAAGGTCACAGCCAACTATGTTCAGCCCTTGACATCCACGGATGATCTCCAAAGCCTAGGAGAGAGAAAAAGGTCAGTTACCTCAATTCCCGTTTCCCAGATCCAATAAGGTGCTATTTACTGCAGCCATAATCAAGAATTACCTGTCGCTTTCCATCGTCCTGCCACTTGAGAAGACTTAAGTGATTAGACTATAAGCCTGTCATTGGGCAAGGATTGTCTTTATCTGCTGCCGAATTGTACATTCTAAATGCTTAGTACAGTGCTCTGCACATAGTAAGCGCTCAGTAAATAGTATTGAATGAATGAACTTTACTAAGCTTTTTAAATTTTCTTTTGGACTGTTTTCCCAGTTAATAATAATAATAATGTTAGTATTTGTTAAGCGCTTACTATGTGCGGAGCATTGTTCTAAGCGCTGGGGGAGATACAGGGTCATCAGGTTGTCCCACGTGAGGCTCACAGTTAATCCCCATTTTACAGATGAGGGAACTGAGGCACAGAGAAGCTAAGTGACTTGCCCACAGTCAGCTGATAAGTGGCAGAGCTGGGATTTGAACCCATGACCTCTGACTCCCAAGCCCCTGCTCTTTCCACTGAGCCATGCTGCTTTCTCTTCCAAACCCCCCTTAGAATGACAGCTAAACTGAGGAAAGAGATGTGTCGAGGTGAGTTTTTTGGTTGGTTTTCGGTTCCCCCCCGCCCCATTTTCAGTGCTTACCTGACTGGGTGTGAGACCTGCAATCTCAGGTGTCCCAGTACCGGGAGCGTAGGCAGGATCCAAGGAATCTATATCAAAACTGATGTAAATGGGTTTGTTCCCCAACTGTTTCCTGACTTCTCCCATCAGCGGCACCAATGACTTGAGCCAGCAATCTTCAGCCAGGACAACCCGGAAACCCTATTAAGTGTCAAAGTGAGAGAAAACTGGTACGACTGTAATCCTTCTTTGTGGAATCAATCATTGGTAAATATTGAGTGCTTACTTTGTGCAGAGCACTGTAGTAAACATTTGGGAGAGCAGAATACAACAGAGTTGGTAGATATGTTCCCTGCCCACGGTGAGCTTACAGTCTAGAGGGGAAAGACATTAATATAAATAATTCAAAGATATATACCTAAGTGCTGTGGGGTGAATATCAGATGCCCAAAGGGCCCAAATCCAAGTGCATAGATGACACAGAAGAGAAAGGGAGAGGTAGTTGGGGAAAAGAGAGCTTAATGGGAGAAGCCCTCTTGGAAGAGATGGTCTCTGTAGTTCTCTTAAGCAGCATGGCCTAATGGATTGAGCATGGGCTTGGGAGTCAGAAAGACCTAATCCAGGCTCTGCTACTTGTCTGCTGTGTGACCTTGAGGCAAGCCCTTAACTTCTCTGTGCCTCAGTTGCCTCATCTGTAAAATGGAAATTAAAACCTCAAGCCCCATGTGGGACACGTACTACGCCCAAGCTGACAACCTTGTATCTACCCCAGCACATAGTAAGCGCTTAACCATTATTATTATTATTGTTATTGTTGTTGTTGTTGTTACTCTCTTTACATCGGTGACCCTGGAGGGAACGTCAAGTGACCCTGAATAGCAGAAGGGCGGGTGGACATTTTTCCTTTCAGTTTTGGAGGTAATGAAGCAGGTCCATAAGAGAAGGACACAGATTACATCCTACTATTAGAAGAACTTAACCATGCTTCCTCAAAGGCCTAGTGGATAGCCTTCTGCCATTTGCAAAGCAGTTTAGCCAAGACTGGTCTCAGTGATTTTTAGCTTGGTCTTATTATCCTCTTTGTGGTTGTAAATCAGATTCTGGAATTATGATCTCCAGCTGCTTCAGTTCCCCAGATTCCTTCCCAATATTACCGAACAAATCCAAAGAATGACTTTATATTTATTTGTCTCCCTTTCTAGACTGTAAGCTTGCTGTGGGCAGGGAATTTGTTTACCAACTCTGTAGTGTACTCTCCCAAGCACTTAGTACAGCGCACAGTGAGTGCTCATCGATGATGATGGTAACTCCTTGGAGTTGGAGTTTTTTTATGGTATATGTGCTTGATGTGTGATGTGTGTCTGGTACAAAGCAATGGGGTAGATACAAAATAATCAGGTTGGACACAGTCCTAGTCCCACATGGGGCTCACAGTCTTCATCCCCATTTTATTGATGAGATAACTGAGGCACAGAGAAGTGAAGTGACTTGCCCAAGGTCATACAGCAGAAAAGTGGCAGAGTCAGGATTAGAACCCAGGTACTTCTAACTCCCAGGCCCGTGTTCTATTCCCTGGACCATGCTGTTTCTTGCTCAAAGTAGCCTACCTCATTCCTGAGAGTTGCCATTAAAAGCCATTTTTCTTCTACCTGTGTCCACTGTTCCAAAATGGTAATAATCATAATTATGGTATTTGTTAAGCGCTTACTATGTGCCAGACACCGCACTAAACGCTGGGGTGGATACATGCGAGCCAGATTGGACACAGTCTCTGTCCCAGGTGGGCTCACAACCTCAATCCCCATTTTACAGATGAGGTAACTGAGGCACAGAGGAAATGAAATGACTTGCCCAAGGTCACAAGTGGTCTACCCACCTCCTGAGTAAAGTCAAGAATGAGTTGGGAAGAGCTTTCGCCTATTTCCACCTTCTGGTTCGATGATTCTGTTGGCCAAAATAATGAGCCTCTCTTTCTCCGTCAGAAATGAGAACTGAGTTAGCGCCCTCCAGAAATCTCATCTTATCACTTCACTATCATATTTGCTAATTGCTTGCTATAATAATGTTGGTACTTGTTAAGTGCTTACTAATTAGGTTGTCCCTCGTGAGGCTCACAGTCTTAATCCCCATTTTACAGATGAGGTAACTGAAGCACAGAGAAGTTAAGTGACTTGCCCCCAGTCACACAGCTGACAAGTGGCAGAGCTGGGATTCGAACCCATGACCTCTGACTCCCAAGCCCGTGCTCTTTCCACAGCCAGGATAGATGAATCAAATTGGACACAGTTCCTACCCAACATGGGCCTTGGAGTCTAAGATGGAGGGAAACAGGTATTTAATCCCCATTTTACAGATGAGGGAACAGGCACAGAGAAGACAAGCGACTTGTCCAAAGTCACACGGGAGGCACGGAGCGGAGCTGGGATTAGAATCCAGGCTCCCAGTCTTGTGTTCTTTCCACTAGGCCACGCTGCTTCTCAAGTTGACTGTCAGAGGGGCCTGCTTGGCAGATGTTTGGTGGGGACAGGGAGAGATTTGGGGAGGGGGGCGTCTAATGTAAGGCACCTGGTCTCTGCTGAATTTGTAAGGGTCCACAGTATTGGAAGAGCCTCGAATGCCAATCTGCACCACTCGCTTGCAGTCCAGGATTCCTTCGTCCACACACCGGCGAAAGGGAGTCCCGTGGTACAGCTTCTCTCCCAAGGCTTGGTCAGCCGTGTCCGTGTGGGCATCCACGTGCACTAGCCCTACTGGCCCGTATCTAATAACGATATTAATAATCGTAGTATTTAAGCGCGTACTATGTGCCAGGCGTTGTACTAAGTGCTGGGGTAGATACAACCGTATCAGGTTGGACCCGGTTCACGTCCCAAATGGGGCTCACAGTAAGCAGTGTGGCTTAGTGGCAAGAGCCCGGACTTGGGAGTCAGAGGTCAGGGGTTTGAATCCTGGCTCTGTCGCCTGTCAGCTGTGTGACTTTGGGCAAGTCACTTAACTTCTCTGTGCCTCAGTTACCTCATCTGTAAAATGGGGGTGAAGACTGTGAGCCCTACGTGGGACAACCTGATTACCTCCCCAGTGCTTGGCACAGAGTAAGCTCTTAAGAAATACCAACATCATCATTATTATCATTATTATTATTATTAATAATCCCCATGTTACAGATGAGGTAACTGAGGCACAGAGAAGTGAAGTGACCTGCCCAGAGTCACCCAGCAGACAAGTGGCAGAGCCAGGATTATAACCCAGGTCCCTCTGACTCCTAGGCCGGTGCCCTATCCACTAGACCATGCTGCTTCTCTGATAACAGTAGAAGCGTTAGTACCATATCTGTATCCTCTCTGCAATTTCTACTTCATGTGGCCACAAACTATCTCGTGGCTAACCATGAAATTTTCCTGGTTTCAACTTGTCCCTTCCCAACTTCCAAGCCTTATGAACCCTCAGAGGAAAAATGAACTATGATCAGAGGAGGAAGTCATTTTCATCCATAGTCACTGAGAGCCTACAATGTGCAGAGCACTACACGATGTTTGGAGAGGTAAAGGACGTGTCCCCACCTGAAGAAACTTAAAATTTGATGGGAAAGATCACCAAGCGTAAACTGAGGAAATGGATGTGGATTTCAGGCCTTCAATGGGTCTCATGGTTGGGGTTCCAACTCCAAGAGTGGCCCTGGAGTCACCCCTGCAGAGCACAGGTCTAATTTAAATCTCCCATTCACTCGCTTCTTTTTTTTTCTGCTCTGCCTCTAAGCTGGTTCAGATGGATCCACAGGACAGGGTAGAATTTCCCAAGGGTCATCTCTGGGAGCGGATCTTTTACTATAAAATAAAAAACGCCTGCAGAAAGCCCTTCCCCAGTTGACCTTGCTTTCAACGCCCTCCACCTTTCCCCTGCCTTGGTCGCAGTAACCAAATGTTACACGTCATCCTTCTACCCAACTCACTTTTCTGCCACTGCTTGCAAGATGGGGTACGTGATTGTGTGATCTCCACCTACAATCAGAGAAAGAAATCCATGAGTGGTAGGGGAATCTCATAATACGTACAACAATCTCCTATCTGGGGGCCCTTCACCTTCTGACGATATGAAAGGGGTGTCGTCAGCACTGAAGTGAAACCTGACTTTGGGGGTAGAATGGCATTTGCACGCCTAATTAGGAGAGGAAGTTAGGGCAACAGATGTGCAAAATAAGTCCAGAGAATGTACTTATTCGAGAAACACAAATACTGTTCTCAAAATGTCAGCGGCCTTATAAGTGGGCAGGCTAAGGAATCAGCAGGTTGATCCAGCTGTGTGTCCAGAGAAAGAAAAGGGAGAGCTCAGAATCTTGGTCTAATGAGAAAAAATTCCAGAGATTGTGCTGCCATAGATACTGGCACTCAGCTGAAGGTGGAGGAAAAATGTTACTGCCTGTCAAACCCTTCTTAACACCTGGTTTTGCAGGTCTGTCAGCCAATCACTTGTATTTATTGAGCACTTACTGTATGTAAAGCACTGTGCTGAGTGCTTGGGAGAGTACAATGTAACAATTTAACAGATACATTCCTGCCGGCAGCAAGCTTACAGTCTAGAGGGGGAGACAGTATAAATAAAACGGCAGGGCGCTGAAATTGAAAGAGGCCCCTTTAGATTAATGGCATATTCTGGCTGTATATTAATTTGGAACAAAGGAGTAACATTTCATTTTGAGTCTGGGGAGGGAGCAGGGGTAAAAATAATAGTAATAACTGTGGTATTTGTCAAGCACTTACTATGTGCCAAGCACTGCACAAGGATCAGGACCAACATGCAGCTCACGGTCAAAGTAGGAGAGAGAACAGGTATTGAATCCCCATTTTGCAGATGAGGGAACTGAGGCACAGAGAAGTCAAGTGACTTGTCCAAAGTCACATACAGACAAGTGTTGAGCCAGATTTGGAACCTAGCTCCTCTGACTTCCAGGACCTTGCTTTTTCCACTCAGCTTGGATTTTAGTGGGACTGAGGATTGGGGAGGGGAAGGGCACTTCAAAGAGTTTTATTGGTCAGAAAGCCATCATTTTGGGTCTTTCCCACCCTGATTAGAAGCTCCCAGATCTTGTCCAAAAATAAGTCTGGAAAACTATGGGGACGATCTCTCTGGTCGACCCCATAACCCACTTTTTCAAATAAAGAAAAGGATTCCTCCTTTCTCTCCTTTTACAATACCTCTCCTAACAGGAGATTCCCAAGTACGGAAATGAGTTAAATCGGAATTCTGTGCACTCTGCTCCCATTCCCTGTCACTCGACGGGGACTCAAGGATATCAGGAAGACTGCGGTAAGCTACGGTCACCAAGAATCGCGCTTGCTGTGGTTTCATTACCCAGGGTGAGAGGAATACAGTGGGAAGCTACGATTTTCTGGTAGGCTTCTCGGATTTGCCGACAGCTGTCTTGGAGGTTGTAAAGGTTGACGTTCACGTCCCCTAGGTCTGCTACCATGAGGGATTGGAAAGGAAGGGCTCCAGTGCTTGGATTCATCCTCCGCAACAATACTGACTCCTCCCGGATGCGGCGAGGTCCAAACCTGCGAAGGAGAGAACGGACCCAGTTATCTACTGGAGTTGCAAGCAGCACAGGAAGCAATATGGCCTAGTGTAATAATAATGGTATTTGTTAAGCGCTTATTATGTGCCAAGCACTGTTCTAAGTGCTGGGGTAGATACAAGGTAATCGGGTTGTCCCATGTGGGGCTCAGTTTTAATCCCCATTTTCCAGATGAGGTCACTGAGGCACAGAGAAGTTCAGTGGCTTGCCCAAGGTCACACAGCAGACAAGTGGCAGAGCCGGGATTAGAACACATTTCTTCTGACTCCCAAGTCCGGGCTCTTTCCACTAAGCCATGCTGCTTCTCCATGGGCCTGGGAGTCAGAAGGTCTTGGGTTCTAATATTGTCTTCTCCATGTGTCTCCTGTGTTGCCTTGGGCAAGTCACTTCACTTCTCTGGGCCTCAGTTGCCTCATCTGTAAAGTGGGAATTGAGACTGTGAGTCCCATGTGGGACAGGGACTGTGTCCAACCCAATTTGCTTTTACCCACTCCAGCACTTAGTACAGTGCCTGGAACATAGTAAGCACTTAACAAATGCCACAATTATAATTATTATTCTCTGCGCCTCAGGTCAGTCACCTGCAAAATGGGGATTAAGACTGTGAGCCCCACATGGGTCAGGGTCTGTGTCCAATCTGATTAGCTTGTGTCTACCTCAGCTCTTAGAACAGTGTTGGATACATAGTAAGCGCTTAACAAGTATCATCATTATTATTATTATCGTTGGAGATGATTTCATCTGATCACAAGCCTCCGGATATTAGATGCCTCTGAGCGAAATCAAAGATAGCTGGTGCCGTGAGCCCTCTGTTGTATCGTACTCTCTCAAGTGCTTACTACAGTGCTCTGCACATGGTAAGCACTCAATACCATTGATGATGATGAGTCATTTGACCAGTGATTTGATCTTGGGTCCAGGGGAAAGAGCTTAATAACAGGAGTCGGGAAACCGAGTCCCAGTTCTGCCACTGACCTCAGGCAAGTCGTTTAACCTCCTTGCCTATTTTCTCATCTGCAAAATGGGAATATTAATTCCTACCTCTCCACCTCACAGGTATTTTGTGAAGATAAATTGAGGATATCAATATGAAAGGCAGCAGGCAGCAGCTTGGCCTAGTGGCAAGAGCACGGGCTTGGGAGTCAGAGGACTTGGGTTCTAAACCAGGTTCTGCCACTTGTCTGCTGTGTGACCTTGGGCAAATCACTTAACCTCTCCAGACCTCAGTTTTCTCAACTGGAAAACTGGGAATTAAATACCTGTTTCCTCAGAGAAGCAACATGTCCTAGTGGAAAGAGCACGGGCCTGGGAATCAGAGGACCTGGGTCTTAATCTCGGCTCCACCACTTGTCTGCTGTGTGACCTTGGGTAAGTCGCTTGACTTCTCTGTCCCTCAGTTCCCTCATCCACAAAATGGGGATTCAATACCTGCTGTTTTTCTACCTAGACTGTGAGCCCCATGTGGGACCTGATGATCTTGTATCTAGCCCAGCTCTTAGTACAGTGCTCGGCACACAGAGCTTAACAAACACTGCAATTATTATTAATGTTGGTATTTGTAAAGTGCTCACTATGTGCCAAACGCTGTTCTAAGCACTGGGGTGGATACAAGGTAATCAGGTTGCTCCATGGAGGGCTCACAGTCTTAATCCCCATTTTACATAACTGAGGCCCAGAGAAGTGAAGTGACTTGCCCAAGGTCATGCAGCAAAGTGGCAAAGCCAGGATTAGAACCCACATCCTCTGACACCCAAGCCCGTGCTCTTGCCACTAAACCCGGGCTTGAGAGTCAGAAGGACCTGGGTTCTAATCCCAGTTCCATCACTTGTCTGCTGTGTGGCCTTGGGTAAACCGCTTAACTTCTCTGTGCCTCAGTTACCTCATCTCTAAAATGGGGATTCAAAATTTGTAAGCGCTTAAATACCATAATTATTATTATTCTATAGCAGCTCATAATAATACTAATAATAATTTCCTATAGTATTTAAGTGTTTACTTTGTGCTCTGTATCAAGTGTTAGAATAGATACGAGATAATTGGTTTGGACACAGTCCCTGTACCTACGATGAGCTAGCAGTCAGTCAGCCAATCACATTTATTGAGCACTTACTGTGGGCAGAGCACTATATTAACCGCTTGGGAGAGAAGCAGCATGGCCTCAGGCCTGCAATCTCGGTGTCATCCTTGACTCGTCTCTCTCGTTCACCCCACACATCCTATCTGTTACCAAGACCTGCCGGTTTCACCTTTACAATGTCGCCAAGATCCGCCCTTTCCTCTCCACCCAAATGGCTACCTTTCTGCGACGGGGTCTTGTTATTTCCCGGCTAGACTACCATGTCAGCCTTCTCTCTGATCTCCCTTCCTCCTCTCTCGCTTCGCTCCAGTCTATTCTTCACTCCGCTGCCCGGCTCATCTTTCTGCAGAAATGATCTGGGCATGTCACTCCCCTTCTTAAACACCTCCAGTGGTTGCCCATCAACCTCCGCTCCAAACAAAAACTCCTCACTCTAGGCTTCGAGGCTCTGCATCACCTTGCCCCTTCCTACCTCTCCTCCCTTCTCTCTTTCTACTGCCCACCCCGCACGCTCCGCTCCTCCGCCACCCGCCTCCTCGCCGTCCCTCGGTCTCGCCTATCCCGCCGTCGACCCCCGGGTCGCGTCCTCCCGCGGTCCCGGAACGCCCTCCCTCCTCACCTCCGCCAAACTGATTCTCTTTCCCTCTTCAAAACCCTACTTAAAACTCACCTCCTCCAAGAGGCCTCCCCAGACTGAGGTCCCCTTCTCCCTCTACTCCCTCGACCACCCCCTTCACCTCTCCGCAGCTTAACCCTCTTTTCCCCCCATTTCCCTCTGCTCCTCCCCCCCCTTCCCATCCCCTCAGCACTGTACTCGTCTGCTCAACTGTATATATTTTCATTACCCTATTTATTTTGTTAATGAATTGTACATCGCCTCGATTCTATTTATTGCCATTGTTCTCGTCTGTCCGTCTCCCCCGATTAGACCGTAAGCCCGTCAAACGGCAGGGACTGTCTCTATCTGTTGCTGACTTGTTCATTCCAAGCGCTTAGTACAGTGCTCTGCACATAGTAAGCGCTCAATAAATACTATTGAATGAATAGAATATGGGCCTTGGAGTCAGAAGGAGATCATGGGTTCCAATCCCAGCTCCACCACTTGTCGGCTATGTGTCCTTGAGTAAGTCACTTAACTTCTCTGTGCCTCAGTTCCCTCAACTATAAAATGGGGATTAAGACTGTGAGCACTATGTAGGACAGGAACCGTGTCCAACCCATTTATCTTGTATCTACCACAGCAGTGCTTAGAACAGTGCCTGATATATAGTAAGCGCTTAACTAATAACATAATTTGTTTTTACAGTAGAACAATATAACAGACACATTCCCTGCGCACAATGAGTTTACAGTCAAGAGGGAATAGATGTGTATGGCTGTCAGTCTAAGTAGGAGGGAGAATAGGTATTAATCCCCATTTTTACAGATGAGGAAACTGAGGCCCAGAGAATTTAAATGATTTGCCAAGGTTCCCCCAGCAGGCAAGTATCAGTGCTGGGATTAGAACCCAGGTCCTCCGAGTCCCAGGCCCGTGTTCTGTCCCCTGGGCCGCTGGTCTCTTACCTCGCCCCAGGGCGGTTAGAGGTGCCGATGTCCAGAGGTACGCCCACAAAAGCTGCGTCCAGCCCCTCAGGTGAGCTCTGTGTGGGCAGTCTCATCATGGAGCAGATCCCAACGGGCCGGGCCACAAATTCAGAACTGGGAGGCAAGTTAAAGGAGGCATCCGAGGCCCAGCGACGTGAGGGATGAGCCACCGCGTGATGGCTCTGGAGGAGTCCGGGAGCCAAACTGGGCAGGAAGCCCGAGCCCGGCCGACCTGTGGCAGACGGAGTCCCGGAATGAGATTTGCCTGGGCTCGGTGGCCACAGGCCTCCCTTCCCAGAGGATAGCCTGGTAGAGCGGCCGGCTGAAGAGCAGAATTCCCTCAGGAATAAAGGGCCCTGGAGCAGCTTGCTGCACTGGGAAGAAAGGAGCCGCTCCATGCTTCCAATCTGGGGCCAAAAATTCTTCTCCTGATCCCGAACGGCCAGGCGACAGAGCCCAGATCAGCCCCTTTCAGTTTCCAACGCAGAGGCGCCGTTGTTTGATCAGTAACTCACCCCCGGTTCAAAGGGCAGAGTAGCCAAATATTTCCAGCTAAAGCTTTATTTTGAAAAGCGAGGAGGGAGGGGCTTTAAAGTAAAGGGACAGGAATTCTGGAGCCAGAAGTGGAAGGGGGTGGGGGTTCCATTGGGGCAGGGCCAGTGGTACAAAATAGAGGAGAAGAGGGCAGGGGCCTCCCAGCCATACTGAGTGCAGAGAAAAGACACACAGAAACATCTAGAGAAAAGCAGAGAGAGGAGCAGTCAAGCAATCACTGGGATTTTCTGAGTGCTTACTGTGTGCAGAGCACTGTACTAAGAAGGTGGGAGAGTACAACAGTTGCAAATGGCTCTTAGGGAAGAAGGGAGGGGGCAGGGGTTTGGATGAGATGCAAAGGGATGCCATGCTTAATGGATAAATACACAGGCCTAGAACTCAGAAGGTCATGAGTTCTAATCCCAGCTCCTCCACTTGTCTGCTGTGTGATCTTGGGTAAGTCTCTTAACCTACCTATGCCTCAATTACCTCATCTGTAAAATGTGAGCCCCATGTGGGATAGGGACTGTGTCCTACCTGATTACTATGTACCTCCCCCAGAGCTTAAAATAGTGCTTGGCACATAGTAAGAGCTTAACAAATACCATAATCGTTATTATTATTTTCAGAGAAGGCAGGAGATGTCTTGAGATACTGCTGGCAAAGATGAGAGAGTTGAAGAAGGGGCAGGAGAGGGGAGAGACTGGGAAGCGTCAGGGGAGATCAAGCCTGATAGTTTCAATTTTCTCAGTAAAGTAGGTGGCCAGGTCAATAGGGGCAAGGATGGGGGAAGCGGCGGGGGCGTGAGGGTCAGGGGGTCTGAGGAAAGAGTCCATTCATTCATTCATTCCATAGTATTTATTGAGCGCTTACTTTGTGCAGAGCACTGTACTAAGCTCTTGGAAAGTACAATTCGGCAAGAGAGACAATTCCTACCCAACAACGGGCTCACAGTCTACAAGGGGGGACAACGGACAACAAAACAAAAAAAACCAAGAAGACAGGCATCAATAGCATCAATATAAATAAATAGAATGATAGATATATATACATCATTAATAAAATAAATAGAACAATAAATATGTACATATATACGCAAGTGCTGTGGGGTGGGGAGGGGGGTATTCATTCAATTGTATTTACTGAGTGCTTACTGTGTGCAGAGCACTGTACGAAGAGCTTGGAATGTACAATTTGGCAACAGAGACAATCCCTACCCAACAACGGGCTCACAGTCTAGAAGAGGGAGACAGATAACGAAACAATTAGACAGGCATCAGTAGCATCGAAATAGATAAATAGAATGATAGATATATACATATCATTAATAAAATAAATAGAATAATAAATATGTACAAATATACACAAGTGCTATGGGGAGGGGAAGGGGGTAGAGCAGAGGGAGGGAGTCAAGGTGATGGGGAGGGGAGGAGGAGCAGAGGAAAAGGCGGGGCTCAGTCTGAGAAGGCCTTCTGGAAGAGGTGAGCTTTCAGGAGGGCTTTGAAGGAGGGAAGTGTGCTAGTTTGGCAGATGTGAGGAGCGAGAGCATTCCAGATCAGTGGTAGGATGTGGGCCAGGGGTCGACGGTGGGACAGGCAAGAATGAAGGACCGTGAAGAGGTTAGTGGCAGAGGAGCGGAGTGTACGGGCTGAGCTGTAGGAGGAGAGAAGGGAGGTGAGGTAGGAGGAGGCCAGGGGATGGAGAGCTTTGAACCCAAGAGTGAGGAGCTTTTGTTTCATGCAAAGGTTGATAGACAACCACTGGAGGTTTTTGAGGAGGGGAGTGACATGCCCAGAGCGTTTCTGTAGAAAGATGATCCGGGTAGCGGAATGAAGTATAATAATAATGTTGGTAAGTATAGACTCGAGCGGGGAGAGACAGGAGGATGGGAGATCAGAGAGGAGGCTGATGCAATAATCCCGTTGGGATATTATGAGAGCTTGTTCCAGCAAGATAGCCGTTTGGATGGGGAGGAAAAGGAGGATAATAACAACATTGTAAAGGTGAGACCAGCAGGTTTTGGTGACGGATTGGATGCGTGGGGTGAATGAGAGAGCCGAGTCAAGGAAGACACCAGGGTTGCGGGCCTGTGAGACGGGAAGGATGGTAGTGCCGTCCACAGTGATGGGGAAGTCAGGGAGAGGACAGGGCTTGGGAGGGAAGATAAGGAGCTCAGTCTTGGATATGTTGAATTTTAGGTGGCAGGCAGACATCCAGGTGGAGACATCCTGAAGGCAGGAGGAGATACGAGCCTGGAGGGAGGGGGAAAGAACAGGGGAGGAGATGTAGATTTGGGTGTCATCGGCATAGAGATGATAGCTGAAGCTGTGGGAGCGAATGAGTTAACCAAGTGAGTGAGTATAGATGGAGAAGAGAAGAGGGCCAAGAACAGGGCCCTTGAGAAACCCCTTCAGTTAGGGGATGGGAGGGGGAGGAGGAGCCCGCGAAGGAGACCGAGAACGAAAGGCCAGAGGGATAGGAGGAGAACCAGGAGAGGACGGAGTCTGTGAAGCCAAGGTGAGATAAAGTGTGGAGGAGGAGGGAATGGTCTTTAGTGTTAAAGGCAGCTGAGAGGTCGAGGAGAATTACGATAGAGTAGGATGAGAGGCAGCTGTTCACAGGACCTCAAACTCATGTTCTCAACAATCTCTTTTTTTAAGGTATTTTTTAAGCACTTATTAGATGTCAAACACTGTCCTAAGCACTGTGGTAGATACAAGTTAATTAGGTTGGATACAGTTCCTGTCCACATGGGGCTCACAATCTAAGATGGTGAACAGGAGAACTGAGGCACAGAGAAGTGAAGCAACTTCTAGGTCACACAGCAAACAATTAGCAGAGGCATCATTAGAATCCAGGTCCTCTGACTCCCAGGTCCATTCTCTTTCCGTTAAGCCATGCTGCTTCTCTTTGCTCTTCTCTTATCTCCTCTTCTCTTGCATCCCGAGGCTCTGGAGTCTTTTACTCTCCAATCCTGATATGTCCCTTTTCCAAAAACTCACGTCTCCCACTTCGAGCATTTGTCTTGGGTTTAAAAGAAAAGATCAATCAATCAATCAATTATATTTTCTGAACACCTACTGTCTTCAAAGCACTATATTAAGCCCTCGAGAGAGTACAATTCAATAGAATTGGAAGACACAGGTTCCCTGCCCACAAGGAGCTTACAGTCCCAGAGGCGAGACAGACACTGAAATAAATTATGTGTGGGTGCTTAAGTGCTGTGGGACGATAATCAAGTGTTTAAAAGGGTACGGATTCCAGTACATTCTCTGTCCCCAAAAGAATCTGGAAAATGGACTGGAAGTAGAGACACTGTTCAAGCCAAAGCCTATGCGATCCTTGATCCCCATAGAAAGTGCTTAACAAATGTCATTATCATTATTATTATTATTTTCCCAACAGCAGAGCTTGATCTATTAACGGAAGTCTACAGGGTACATGCTGTCCAGTCAGTCAGTCGATCATTTTTACAGAGCACTTAATTTGTGCCAAGCACTGTACTACTACTACTAATAATAATAATGATGATATTTGTTAAACACTTACTATATGTCAAGTTCTAGTCTAAGCTCTGGGGTGAAACAAGTAAATTGAGTTGGACAAAGTCCCTGTTCCACTTGGGGCTCACAGACGTGATCCCCACTTTGCAGATGAGGTAACTGAGACCCAGAGAAGTCAAGTGATTTGCTCCAGGTCAAACAGTAGACTAGTGGAGCCGGGATTATAACCCAGGTCCTTCTGACTCCCAAGCCCGTGCTCTATCCACTGCTTCTCTATACGCTTGGGGGAGTACGACATAATAATAAACAGATACATCCCCTGACCAGCCTCCTGGCCCCCGTTTATAAAATGCCGACCCTGTCCAAGGAGCCTGAACAGTGCTACAGTGCCCCTCTTTACTGATATTAGGAGAGAGAGAAGCACCTGGGTTGCAGTCACTTGCCCAAAAACTGAGCTTGCCCAGCAGGAGATACAGCCAAGACTAGTGCCACGAGGCCACCCTGTGAGACCTCAGCAAAACAACCCAGGGATACTCTCCCAAGCTCTTAATTCAGTGCTCTGCACATAGTAAGTGCCCAATAAATACCACTGATTGATTAATTGACCGATCCCACCAATGAAGCTCTTTGTGAGAATGGAGGATGCTTGGATCAAGCTTACGGCATTAAGATCCTCGAGTCAGTCACTTATGGTATTTATTGAGCTCCTGTGTGCAGAGCACTGTACTAAGTACATGGAGAGAAAAAGGCCAGATGCTATAGAGTAATCTCCTGTGAATAGGGAGCATCTTTTTGTGACTAGTCTGGGACCAATAGATCAGAATTGTTAACAAATCACTTCTTAATTAATTTAATGAGCTGTGTTTTGAAAGAACCACCATCCGCATTCAGGGAATGCGTGCCCCACAACCTCTTATCAGAGAAAGAAAGATGAAAGAAGTCATCAGGAAGGTTAAAAAATACCTCAGTAGCATCAGTTAATGTTCTCCGCATCCTAATGACACATTAACCTCATCCCACAAAAACTTCCAATCTCTGCTTTCCAGAAACCGGTCGAAGTTCAATAATGATCAACTCTCATCAATAACCAGCACTGGGGGGGGACTCTTTTTCCTTCGGGACTGCAATATTGGTTCTGGTGGTATTGCAAAATGTGAGCAGCAGTGCTTTGCTGTCCACTATCAATCAAGTGGTATTTATTGAGTGCTTAGTAAGCACTGTACTAAGAGCTTGAGAGAGTACAATACAACAGAATTAACAGACATGGTCCTTGCCCACAATGGGCTTACAGTCTAGCCTGTAAACTCCTTGAAGGGCAGGAATCCTGACTACCAAGAGTACTCTATTGGTACCAAGAATACTACTTTTATCTCCTCTTCTCCTGCATTGCGATAAGCAAATTTAGACTCTAGGCTCTGGAGTCCTTTATTCCCCAATCCTGATATGTCCTGTTTCCAAAAACTCACATCTCCCACTTCGAGCATTTGTCTCGGGTTTAAAAGAAAAGATCAATCAATCAATCAATTATATTTTCTGAACACCTATTGAATTCAAAGCACTATATTAAGCCCTTGAGAGAGTACAATACAATAGAATTGGTAGACACAGGTTCCCTGACCACAAGGAGTTTACAGTCCTAGATGCGAGATAGACATAAGAGACTACCAAGAGTACTATATCATACTCCTCCAAGCACTTAGTACAGTGTTCTGCACTCAGTACTCAATGCCATCAATTGGTTGATGGATTATAACCCTCAATCGAGTTCAACAACGCTTCTCTTCTCTTCCTTAGACTCTCAAATCCTGAAGAAAATTTGCAAATCCTTGCAAATCTTTTACAAGTTAATGTTTCAATCAAGAAATATGTGACAGCAGGAGCGGAAAGCAGCATGGGCAAGTGGAAAACACACAGGCCCAGGAGTCAGAGAAGCTGAGTTCTAATCACGACTCTGCCACTTACCTTATGAGTGACCTTGGGCAAGTCATTCACCTGCCCTATGCCTCAGTTTTCTCATCTCTCCCTTCCCATTAGACTGTGAGCTCTATGTGGGAAAGGAACTGCATGTGATCTGATTATCCTGTATCAAGTATATGTCCAAGTTGGTGAGTGGGTAGGTGGGGTGGAGTAGGAGGCTGGAGGAATTGAGGAGTGAAAGGAAATGGGTGTCTGAGGAGTCATAGAGCCTCTATATAAATATTGAAGTCCCTAAGGTTCAGTAGAGGCTTGGAGAAGGAGGGAAGAAATTTGAGAGAGGAACAAATTGGATAAGAAATTTGGAAGAGGAGCTAGGTAGGATGGTAGATAAAGGCAACCAGAAACTCCTTCATTTATGATTTTGTGAATTTGGCACCGAGCTCTGGAGGAGCTAAATAAATCTAAAAAACTAAAGCTAAAAAATGAATAAATAAATAAAGCTAAAACTAAAATCTAAAGCTAAAAAAAGTCTGGACCTCTTTCCTAGCGTCTAAGCAAAACTACAGGTAGTTTGCATTTTTAGATTACTTTAACCTGAACCTCATCTGTGAGCCCTATATAGGATAGTGAACTGTGTCCAAACTGATTATAATAACGATGGCATTTGTTAAGCTCTTACTATATGCAAAGCACTGTTCTCACTGGGGGGATACAAGGTGATCAGGTTGTCCCACATGGGGCTCACGGTCTTAATCCCCATTTTACAGATGAGGTAACTGAGGCCCAGAGAAGTTTAAGTGACTTGCCCACAGTCACACAGCTGACAAGTGGTGGAGCTGGGATTAGAACCCATGACCTCTGACTCCCAAGCCCAGGCTCTTTCCACTGAGCCACGCTGCTTCCCGCTGCTTGATTATCTTGTATCTACCACAGCACTTAGAACGGTGCCTGGCACATAGTAAGCACCCAACAAATACCATAACTATTATTATTATTATCTACCCCAGCACTCAGTACAATGCTTGGCACAAAGGAAGCGCTTAACAAGTACCGTTAAAAATGTTTTCTTTTAAAAAATGCTTTACAGTGACTGAAGTGAGAGAGGCACAAGCAGTTACAAAATTATGCCAAAGTTAGACAGCAGGGACGAGAATTCAGACATGCTCGCACCTTGCTCCCTGTCCTAACCAATGGGTAACAATAATGTTCTGTCCGGAGTTAGAATATATTGATAACTTAACTTCTCTGTGCCTCGTTACCTCCTCTGTAAAATGGGGATTATGACTGTGAGCCCCACGCGGGACACCATGATTACCTTAATAATGTTGGTATTTGTTAAGCGCTTACTATGTGCCGAGCACTGTTCTAAGCGCTGGGGTAGACACAGGGGAATCAGGTTGTCCCACGTGGGGCTCACAGTTTTAATCCCCATTTTACAGATGAGATAACTGAGGCACCGAGAAGTTAAGTGACTTGCCCAAAGTCACACAGCTGACAAGTGGCCGAGCCGGGATTCAAACCCATGACCTCTGACTCCAAAGCCCGTGCTCTTCCCACTGAGCCACGCTGCTTCTTGTACTCTTGTACTCCTACTGGGGTAGATACCTTGTATCTACCCCAGCGCTTAGAACAGTGCCTGGCACATAGTAAGCGCTTAACAAATACCAACATTTTTGTCATTTTAATCTCTCGGTGTTAGTTTGGTAGCGTTTTCATGGGGCACGAAGTCACTGATCTTCTTTAGGTCTTGTTTCTCTGTTTTCCCTCTTCCACGTCTAAATATTTAGCTACAAATCAATTGGCCTATCTCATTAATTATTAGCCCATGTTTGAAAGCCTAGAACTTTGAAGGGGGACAGTAATCTATCAGCCCCTCTTTACCAGGTCCAATTTTAGCGTTAGGCCAATAGAGGGCCCCCAAAACTTTCCTTTGATAAGCCCTCAAAATAAGCCACTGAGGAAATTTTCCGGAATCATTTTTTAACTAGATTGATTAAATAATTGCCAATGCACCAGCCACAGATAAATATTTGCCTCTAAAACAAAAATACAATCCATTTGATTTCGTTCCACTGCTTTAGAACTTTCTTATTAAAGAGGGGAATTTTCGTTGAGAAGCAGCGTGGATCAGTGGAAAGAGCCCGAGCTTGGGAGTCAGAGGTCGTGGGTTTGAATCCCAACTCCACCCCTTGTCAGCTGTGTGACTTTGGGCAAGTAACTTAACTTCTCTGTGGCTCAGTTGCCTCATCTGTAAAATGGGGATTAAGACTGTGAGCCCCACGTGGGACAACCCGATCACCTTGTATCCCCCCAGCGCTTAGAACAGTGCTTTGCACATAGTAAGCGCTTAAGAAATACCACCATCATTATTATTATTCCTCCCCTCATTTCTTCAAAAGAATGTTTCTTAAAGACTCACCCAAAATCCATAACTTGGCATTTCCCCAAAGTGATATATGACTCTAGGGAAAACAATTGGCCCGGATTGCCTTCTCCTTCCTTATTTATAATAATAATTATGGCATTTGTTAAGTGCTTACTATGTGCTGAGCACTGTTCTAAGCGCTGGGGCAGCTCCAGGGTAATCGGATTGTCCCACGTGAGGCTAACGTATTTTAATCCCCATTTTTACAGACGAGGTAACTGAGTCACAGAAAAGTTAAGTGACTTACCCAAGGTCACACAGCAGACAAGTGGTGGATGCAGAATTAGAACCCACGACCTCTGACTCCCAAGCTTGTGCTCTTTCCACTAAGCCGGCTAATAACATCTGCCTCTTGCCTATTTTCCAGAAATGATGTGGCGGTGAGATAAAGTTATGTAAAGTGCACTGGCCTTCTTGGAGAAAAGCATTAGGCAAATGCAAGAGGTTAGTATTAATTATAAAATGTATTCCGGGTATATTGAGCTGACTGAGTCATTAGTAAAACTGAGTGTTCAATTATTAATAACCAAAGGGATTTGTTTCTGAACATGGAAATTTTAAAATGGAAAACAGGATTGAAATGCATATGTGTACACTGTATATGACATAGTTGTATGCCATCTTACATTGGTTCACTTACATAATACCTTAACTTTATATTGCACATTATTATCAAGTTCAGAGCACACAAATGTGTGTGATTTTTATATTAAGCACATGCTATATGTGCCAAAACATTGGAACAGATACGAAATAATCAGAACAGGAACAGTTCCTGTGCCCACAGGGCTCACAGTCGAAGAGGTAGAAATGTAGGGTACATACTGTATCCAAATTTTATAGATGAGGAAACTGAGGCCAGGTGTGATTAGGTTATTTCCCCAAGGTTACCCAGGCTAGTGGCCATAGCTGGAACTAAACCTTGAGAAACAGCGTGGCTCAGTGGCAAGAGCCCGGGCTTGAGAGAAGTCATGGGTTCTAATCTCGGCTCTGCCGTTTGTCAGCTGTGTGACTTTGGGCAAGTCACTTCACTCCTCTGGGACTCAGTTACCTCATCTGTAAAATGGGGATGAAGACTGTGAGCCCTATGTGGGACAACCTGATTACCCTGTATCTACCCCGGTGCTTAGAATAGTGCTTGGCACATAGTAAGTGCTTAACAAATACCAACATCAACATTAAACCTGGGTCCCTCCACTCCCAAAGCCATTTGGCTCTTCTGCCTCCCTCATCCATCACCTCATCTGAGAGCCATAGAGTTAGTAAATAGCAGATATGATCAAGAAACAAATCCAGAGGAGTTAAATGATCGTTAATGGTGAATAGTTTCAGGCAGCATTATGGCTAGATTCCCATTTTTCTGATTTCTAATTCAGAGACTCCCCCTTTTCCAGTACTGTACGAAACGTCTTGGATGGCAAAACTATTTTAAGGGGTTGAATAAATTGTATATTTCTTATGAATTTATTTTACGACAAAAAACAAGCTTCAAAAATTTCAATATTAGGTACGATAGGATTGCAAGACATGATCCGTGTCCTTAAGGAACTTACAATTTAATGGGGAAGACAAACACAAAATAATTTACAGATAGAAGGAGAAAGAAAATGGAAACATAGATCTGTGGTTGAATGCTAGCCTTTGTAAGTCAGCATGTAAAGAGGTGGAGAGATGGTGCAAGAGTGCTGAGGTGGTAAGTAAGAGGAAATGGCCTAGGGAGAAGAAAAATTAACTGGGGAAGGCCTCCTGGAGTAGGTGAGATTTCAGAAGGACTTTGAAGATGGGAGAACAGTGAAGGGACAGACGGGAAGCAGTGTGCAAGTTTGGGCAAGTCAACTTCTCTGTGCCTCAGTTACCTCATCTGTAAAATGGGGATTAAAACTTTGAGCCCCACGTGGGACAACCTGATCACCTTGTATCCCCCCAGCGCTTAGAACAGTGCTTTGCACATAGTAAGGGCTTAACAAATACCACCATTATTATTATTATTATTAGACTAAGCTCACTCCAGACAGGGAACGTATTTGCTAATTCTGTTATAGTGTACTCTCCCAAGCCCTTAGTACAGTGTTCTGCACGTAGTAAGTGCTCAATAAATATGACTGATTGATTCATTGCATCTATCCCAGTGCTCAGTACAATGACTGGCACATAGTAAGTGCTTAAGAAATTCCAAAAAGAAAAAGAAATGCCATAAAAAGAAAGGAGAATAGACAGTGCTCTGCACATAGTAAGCGCTCAATAAATACTATTGAATGAATGAATGAATATCTAAAAAGGAGAGTGCTAATGGAGTGCCTTAAAGCCAGATGTGTGTAGAGGACTATCCTAGGTGCTTGGAAGAGTACAATAAAAGTTAAAGATGGATTCCCGGCCTTCAGAAAGCCTCACATCTAATGGGGAGTTTACAGTCTAATAAGGAATTTTAATTCCACTACCCTTTATCTGTTGGCAATGGAAACAAAACTTTATCAGGAATTCCCGAGGGAAAAACTGAATCAGCTAGCCATTTCTTTTCCCAACGGGAGGCAAACGAAGATGGTGCCTAGTGAGATGTATACTAGGTAAAACTCAGACATTCTGCTGTATAGCTTTGGCCTAATAGCAAGACCGGAGTCTAGAAATTTACAAAAATCCCACAGCACTGACAAACACAATGTGAATTACTTCCACGAAGGGTTTTTATTCTCCAAATTGTCATTTGGGGAATTCCGAGTAAAGCATTTACAGAAAACTCTAATTAAAATACCAAGATTAATGTGGAAATAAGGTATTTGAATATGATACTGGGACTATGGCTTTTTTGATGATCATCCACAGAGTAAAGTGATCGCGTTAATCACAGTCCCCAAGTGTGACATGTTGAACAAGTGCTTCTGTTCAATTTCTATGATTCTTCAGCCATTTTAAAACAGAACTGTTAAGCTTCTTTCCTGCCCAAAGGCTCCTATTAGTGTCAGTAGCAAAAACAATGGGAGAATGACTTCATTCATTAATTCAATCGTATTTACTGAGTGGTTACTGTACGCAGAGCCCTGTACTAAGCCCTTGAGAAGGTACAACAGTAAAAATGACTGGAGACTGAATCTACTTTAGATTCAATGGGAGTAAGATATTTTGAATGTTTTCCTTCTAAAATTTTTCTCTAAAATCTAGAATTCATTTGTCTATTCTTTAGTCTAAATTATTTTTAGGAACTTACAGTTGCTAACATCATTCAATCAATAGCATTAATTGAGCATTTACTCTGTGCAAAGCAGTTCAGTTAATGAAATTTGAGGAAATATATTTTCTAATGCCTTGTGTATAAAGTTTTCATAGAATTTTGATCTACCTACAGTTTCTAAATGATACTGAAATTGGCAAGAAATGTAGTGGGGATTTGCTAGGAATACTTTCATGTATACAGAACAGTATCACATATACATGCGTTATTCAAGTCTGACTGCATTTTTAATGTAGGAATGATAAAAAACCACAGAATTTGAAATTCCTAGTGATGGTACTTTAAAACTCATTTGTTGGATTTTGAAGCAGACATTACGTAGGGGACCAACCACCCAGTTCTAATTCAGCTAAAGGACACAGCAGAAAAAAAGATACATATTGGAACTGTGATAGAGAATTAAAGAATAAACTAAACAAACCACGAGAAGCCAGACAAGGCACATAATACTTTGTCTTTCCCTGAGAGCCTTCTTGGAAAAATTTTACCTGCAGTGAGCTTTCTCCCACGAAGGCACAACCAAAAGTTTCTGGAGCTAGAATTGTTTAAGGAAGGACTGTTAGCCGGGAGGTTGGTTTGCTCTAATCATATTAGTGCATCAGTAAAGTGTTTTGCAATACTTGGGAATAAAAGATTCTAAAGATTAAAATAGCCTGTTCCTATCCCTTCTCCTCCATGCCTAATGGTTTTCATTTAAATGTGGTAAACAGAAATTTACCAAATTGGAATCCACCCAAAGGGTGGGAAGAGGTGAGAATTGGAATTAAGGGTTTCCCAGAGGCAGAAAGGACTCTGGTTCTGTGGAGGAGGGCCAATTCCCAACACACACAGCTGCCCCTGTCCCTCCCAAAACAGATGAGAGGACAAACCTCCAAATCTTTAGTAGGAAACTGTCTCGCAAGTGAACTGTGAGCTGTTTGAGGGCTGGGATCAGGGATCGTGTCTACTTTTTCATTCCCAAGGACTTAATACAGTTCTTTGAACATAGTAGGAGCTCAAGGAGTGTGTCTATCAACTCTGTTGTATTGTTGTAACAATAATAATAATAATGGTATTTGTTAAGCACTTACTATGTGGCAGGCATTGTTCTAAGCAATGGGGTAGATACAAGGTAGTCACATGGGACACAGTCCCTGTCCCACAGGGGGCTCATATTCTTAATCCCTATTTTACAGATGAGGTAGCTGAGGCCCAGAGAAGGTAAGTGACTTAGCCAAGGTCACACAGAAGACATGGCTGAGCAGGGATTGGAACCCAGGTCCTTCTGACTCCCAGACCCGTGCTCTATCCACTAAGCCACTTGTCTGCTGTATGAACTTGGGCAATCACTTCACTTCTCTGTGCTTTCCTCTGTGTAAAATGGGGATTAAGCCTCTGAGCCCCATGTGGGACAGGGACTGTATTCAACCCAATCGCCTTATATCCACTCCAGTGCTTAGTACAGTGCCTGGCACATAATACGCGCTTAACTAATCACACAATTTATTATTATTATCATCATCATTATTGATAAACTGGCCTCAATCCTCATCTTAGTCTGACAGTCTGAGAAGCAGCGTGGCTCAGTGCCAAGAGCCCGGGCTTGGGAGTCAGACGATGTGGGTTCTAATCCAGGCTCTGCCACTTGTCTGCTTTGTGACCTTGGGCAAGCGACTTAACTTCCCTGGGCCTCAGTGACCTCATCTGTAAAATGAGGATGAAGACCGTGAGCCTCACGTGGGGCAACCTGATTACTTTGTATCTACCCCAGAGCTTAGAACAGTGCTAGGCACACAGTAAGCGCTTAACAAATCCCATCGTCATTATTATTATCATCTTAAAAGGAAGGGCCAGTGGGGCAGCCTGCTGAAAGGGAAGCAGGGTTTCCTCTCCCCTCAGCACTGTGCTCATTTGTATATATTTTTATTACCCTATTTATTTTGTTAATGAATCATCCCCTTGATTCTATTTATCATGATTATGTTGTCTGGTTTTTGTCCATCTGTTTCCCCCAATTAGACTGTGGGCCCCTCACTGGGCAGAGATTGTCTCTATCTGTTGCCGATTTGTACATTCCAAGCGCTTAGTACAGTGCTCAGTTTCAATGAGATGCTATTGTTTTATTGTTATTCAGTGCTATTCAGTGCTCTTGTTTTAATGAGATGTTCATCCCCTTGATTCTATTTATTGCTATTGTTCTTGTCTGTCCGTCTCCCCCGATTAGACAGTAAGCCCGTCAAAGGGCAGGGACTGTCTCTGTTACCGATTTCTCCATTCCAAGTGCTTAGTACAGTGCTCTGCACATAGTAAGCGCTCAATAAATACTATTGAATGAATGAATGAATGGTTTTGGTCTCTTTGGTTTTGTTGTCTCCCCCTTTTAGACTGTGAGCCCATTGTGGGTCAGGGATGGTCTCCATCTGTTGCCCAATTGTCCATTCCAAGCGCTTAGGCCAGTGTCCGCTGTGTGACTGTGGCAAGTCACTTCACTTCTCTGTGCCTCAGTTACCTCATCTGTCAAATGGGGATTAAGACTGTGAGCCTCACGTGGGACAACCTGATGACCCTGTATCTACCCCAGCGCTGAGAACAGTGTTAGGTACATAGTAAGCATACCAACATTATTATATGATAGTAAGTGCTCAATAAATAGGAATGGATGGATGGATGGATGGATGGATGGATGGATGGATGGATGGATGGATGGATGGATGGATGGATGGATGGATGGATGGATAGAGGGATGGATGGATGGATGGATGGATGGATGGATGGATGGATGGATGGATGGATGGATGGATGGATAGAGGGATGGATGGATGGATGGATGGTTGGATGGATGGATGGATGGATGGATGGATGGATGGATGGATGGATGGATGGATGGATGGATGGTTGGATGGTTCACTGCAGAAACGATCTGGGCATGTCACTCCCCTTCTTAAACAACTCCAGTGGTTGCCTATCGACCTCCGCTCCAAACAAAAACTCCTCACTCTAGGCTTCAGGGCTCTCCATCACCTTGCCCCTTCCTACCTCTCCTCCCTTCTCTCTTTCTACCGCCCACCCCGCACGCTCCGCTCCTCCGCCACCCACCTCCTCACCGTCCCTCGGTCTCGCCTATCCTGCCGTCGACCCCCAGGCCACGTCCTCCCGCGGTCCCGGAACGCCCTCCCTCCTCACCTCCGCCAAACTGATTCTCTTCCCCTCTTCAAAACCCTACTTAAAACTCACCTCCTCCAAGAAGCCTTCCCAGACTGAGCTCCTCTTCTCCCTCTACTCCCTCTGCCATCCCCCCTTTACCTCTCCGCAGCTAAACCCTCTTTTTCCCCTTTTCCCTCTCCTCCTCCACCTCTCCCTTCCCAACCCCACAGCACTGTACTCGTCTGCTCAACTGTAAATATTTCCGTTACCCTATTTATTTTGTTAATGAATTGTACATCGCTTTGATTCTATTTAGTTGCCATTGTTTTTACGAGATGTTCTTCCCCTCGACTCTATTTATTGCCATTGTTCTTGTCTGTCCGTCTCCCCCGATTAGACTGTAAGCCCGTCAAACGGCAGGGACTGTCTCTATCTGTTGCCGACTTGTTCATCCCAAGCGCTTAGTACAGTGCTCTGCACATAGTAAGCGCTCAATAAATACGAATGAATGAATGAATGAATGAATGAATGGTTGGATGGATGGATGGATGGATGGATGGATGGATGGATGGATGGATGGATGGATGGTCACCCCTCCACCTCTCCCCTCCCCCCCAACAACCCCCTCCCCTACTTTCCCATCCTTCCCTGCAGTATCCTCAGAGGAGATCTCCTCCCTCCTCGCAAGTGCCACCCCCTCCACCTGCGCCTCGGACCCCATTCCCTCTCACCTTCTTAAAACCATCGCCCCTGCCCTCCTCCCTTCCTTAACTTCTATTTTTAACCACTCGATCTCCAAGGGCTCCTTCCCCTCTGCCTTCAAACATGCCCACGTCTCCCCCATCCTAAAAAAACCCGCTCTTGACCCCACTTCCCCCTCCAGTTATCGTCCTATCTCCCTACTACCCTTCCTTTCCAAAATCTTAGAACGAGTCGTCTACAATCGATGCCTAGAATTCCTTAACTCCCATTCTCTCCTAGACCCCCTCCAATCTGGCTTCCGTCCCCTCCACTCTACCGAGACTGCTCTCTCTAAGGTCACCCGTGACCTCCTTCTTGCCAAATCCAATGGCTCCTACTCCATTCTGATCCTCCTTGACCTCTCTGCTGCCTTTGACACCGTCGACCATCCCCTCCTCCTCCATACCTTATCTCACCTTGGCTTCACGGACTCTGTCCTCTCCTGGTTCTCCTCTTACCTCTCTGGCCGATCATTCTCGGTCTCCTACGCTGGAGCCTCCTCCCCCTCCCATCCTTTAACTGTTGGAGTTCCTCAAGGGTCAGTTCTTGGCCCTCTTCTGTTCTCCATTTACACTCACTCCCTCGGTGAACTCATCCGCTCTCACGGCTTTGACTACCATCTCTACGCAGATGACACGCAGATCTACATCTCCGCCCCTGTCCTCTCCCCCTCCCTTCAGGCTCGCATCTCCTCCTGCCTCCGGGACGTCTCCACCTGGATGTCGGCCCGCCACCTAAAACTCAACATGAGCAAGACTGAGCTCCTCATCTTCCCTCCCAAGCCCGGTCCGCTCCCAGACTTCTCCATCACCGTGGATGGCACGACCATCCTTCCCGTCCCGCAGGCCCGCAATCTCGGTGTCATCCTTGACTCGTCCCTCTCGTTCACCCCACACATCCTATCCGTTACCGAGACCTGCCGGTTTCACCTCTACAATATCGCCAAGATCCGCCCTTTCCTCTCCACCCAAACGGCTACCTTACTATTACGGGCTCTCGTTATATCCCGGCTAGACTACTGTGTCAGCCTTCTCTCTGACCTCCCTTCCTCCTCTCTCGCCCCGCTCCGGTCTATTCTTCACTCCGCTGCCCGGCTCATCTTCCCGCAGAAACGATCTGGGCCTGTCACTCCCCTTCTTAAACAACTCCAGTGGTTGCCTATCGACCTCCGCTCCAAACAAAAACTCCTCACTCTAGGCTTCAAGGCTCTCCATCACCTTGCCCCTTCCTACCTCTCCTCCCTTCTCTCTTTCTACCGCCCACCCCGCACGCTCCGCTCCTCCGCCGCCCACCTCCTCGCCGTCCCTCGGTCTCGCCTATCCCGCCGTCGACCCCTGGGTCACGTCCTCCCGCGGTCCTGGAACGCCCTCCCTCCTCACCTCCGCCAAACTGATTCTCTTTCCCTCTTCAAAACCTTACTTAAAAATCACCTCCTCCTAGAGGCGTTCCCAGACTGAGCTCCTCTTCCCCCTCTACTCCCTCTGCCACCCCCCCTTTACCTCTCCGCAGCTAAACCCTCTTTTCCCCTTTTCCCTCTGCTCCTCCACCTCTCCCTTCCCATCCCCACAGCACTGTACTTGTCCGCTCAACTGTATATATTTTCGTTACCCTATTTATTTTGTTAATGAATTGTACATCGCCTCGATTCTATTTAGTTGCCATTGTTTTTACGAGATGTTCTTCCCCTTGACTCTATTTATTGCCATTGTTCTTGTCTGTCCGTCTCCCCCGATTAGACCGTAAGCCCGTCAAACGGCAGGGACTGTCTCTATCTGTTGCCGACTTGTTCATCCCAAGCGCTTAGTACAGTGCTCTGCACATAGTAAGCGCTCAATAAATACTATTGAATTGAATGAATGAATGAATGGATGGTTGGAGGGAGGCGTGGCTCAGTGGAAAGAGCACGGGCTTTGGAGTCAGGGCTCATGAGTTCGAATCCCAGCTCTGCCACTTGTCGGCTGTGTGACTGTGGGCAAAGTCACTTAACTTCTCTGTGCCTCAGTTCTGTAAAATGGGGATGAAGACTGTGAACCCCATGTGAGACCTGATTACCTTGTATCTACCCCAGCGCTTAGAACAGTACTCGGCACATAGTAAGCGCTTAACAAATACCAACATTATTATTATTATTATAGGGAGGGATGGATGGATGGATGGATGGATGGATGGATGGATGGATGGATGGATGGATGGACGGATGGATGGAGGGAGGGAGGGAGGGAGGGAGGGAGGGATGAATGAATGAATGAATGGCTTCGGGAACAGTTGAATTGGGAGGAAATGAGGGCGCGCGGCCTGGTGGGGCGCTAGGCCGGCGCGCGCCCTGCGGTTTCCTTGGCAACCCCCTTCCCGACGCCTTACGTAACGCAACGTCGGTCTGACGTTCCAGCGTGCTTGGGTCACGTGGTCACCGCGGTGGGGGGTGAGCGGAATAGGCCTCAAGAGGGGTTGGCCGGGAAAGGGCCCGCCCTCCCACCGCGCATGCGCGCTAGGCTCCCTCAGCCCCCATTTGGCCTCCCCAGGGCTCCTTCATGGCCCTCAAAGAGCCCTTTTTCTGCCAGGAAGGGGGAGAGGCCTGGGCCCTTGGCTCTTCTCTATCCCTCCATCTTCCCAAAGGCTAAGAAGGGAGGACTCAGAGCAGGAGAGCTTTAGGCAAGGCGCCAGGACCAACTTCCTATGCATGCCTGGAATCAAGCGCTTTCTGTTTTTTAATGCCAGTGATGATGGCATTTGTTATTTTTTAATGTCCATGATGATGGCATTTGTTAAAGCGCCCACTATGTGCCAAGCACTTTTCTAAGCACTGGGGTAGATACAAGGTTGTGTAGATACAAAGTAATCAGGTTGTCCCACAGGGGGCTCACAGGTTTACTCCCCATTTTACAGACAAGGTCACTGAGGCATGGAGAATAATAATAATGTTGGTATCTGTTAAGTGCTTACTATGTGCCAAGCACTGTTCTAAGTGCTGGGGTAGATACAGGGTAATTAGGTTGTCCCATATGCGGCTCACAAACCTACACCCCATTTTACAGACGAAATCACTGAGGCACGGAGAATAATAATGTTGGTATTTGTTAAGCGGTTACTATATGCCAAGCACTGCTCTAAGTGCTGGGGTAGTTACAAGGTAATCAGGTTGACCCACATGGGGCTCACAGGCTTACTCCCCATTTTACAGATGAGGTCACTGAGGCACAGAGAATAATAATAATAATGTTGGTATTTGTTAAGCGCTTACTATATGCCAAGCACTGTGGTAAGTGCTGGGGTAGATACAAGGTAATCAGGTTGTCCCACATGGGGCTCTCAGGCTTACTCACCATTTTGCAGATGAGGTCACTGAGGCACAGAGAATAATAATAATAATAATGTTGGCATTTGTTAAACGCTTACTATGTGCAGAACACTGTTCTACGTGCTGGGGTAGATACAGGGTAATCAGGTTGTCCCACATGAGGCTCACAGTCTTAATCCCCATTTTACAGATGAGGTTACTGAGGCCCAGAGAAGTGAAGTGACTTGCCCAAAGTCACAGAGCTGACGAGTGGCAGAGGCGGGATTAGAACCCTCGACCTCTGACTCCCAAGCCTGGGCTCTTTCCACTAAGCCATGCTGCTTCTCTTGTGGTTTTTAATGGTATCTATTAAGAGCTCACTCCGTGCCAGGCACTTTCCTAAACGCTGTGGCAGTTACAAGGTAACCAAGTTAGACACAGTCCATAACCCTATTTTACAGATGAGGGAACTGATTCACAGAGGTTAAGTGATTTGCCCAAGGACACATGGCAAACAAGTGGTGGAGCCACTTTGCTCGGGTCAGGGTTCATCTCAGTAAGAACCTGAGCCCTTAACTCAGTGTAGCTGCTTCCTCTGGCTCCATTCATCCACACAATCGATCAATCAATCACATTTATTGAGCGCTTACTGTATGCAGAACACTGTACTAAGCGCTTGGGAGAGTACAATATAATGATGGCATTTGTTAAGCGCTTACTATGTGCAAAGCACTGTTCTAAGCACTGGGGACGATACGAGGTCATCAGGTTGTCCCACATGGGGCTCACAGTCTTCATCCCCATTTTACAGTTGAGGGAACTGAGGCACAGAGAAGTTAAGTGACGTGCCCAAAGCTGACAAGTGGCGGAGGTGGGATTTGAACCCATGACCTCTGAGTCCCCAGTCCGTGCTCTTTCCACTGAGCCACGCTGCAATATAACAACAAAGGGACACACTCCCTGCCCACAACTAGTTTACAGTCTAGATGGGGGAGACAGACATTAATATAAATAAAAATAAATTACAGATATGTACATAAAGTGCTTTGGGGCTGGGAAGGAGGTGGACAAAGGGAGCGAGTCAGGGTGATGCAGAAGGGAGTGGGAGAAGAGGGAAGAGGGACTTAGTCAGGGAAGGCCTCTTGGAGGAGATGTGCCTTCAGTAAGGCTTTGAAATGGGGAAAAGTAATTGTTGGATTCAAAGAGGGAGGGTTTGGGAAAGTAATTGCTGGATTCAAAGAGGGAGGGTGTTCTAGGCCAGAGGCAGGACGTGGGCGAGGGGTTGGCCGCAAGATAGACGAGAAGGTGGCACAGTGAGAAGGTTGGCATTAGAGGAGCAAAGTGTGCAGACTGAGTTGTAGTAGGAAAATAATGAGGTGAGGTAGAGGGGGGCAAGATGACTGAGTGTTTACTGTGCACAGAGCACTGTTGTAACTGCTTAGGAGAGTACAACAGAGTTGGTACCCTCATTGTCTGCCCCCAACAACCTTTGTTCAGTTGCCTACAAGAGTAGGAGTGTCTTTGACAGGGAAAATCTAATAAACAGGAGAATCGGCAATTCATAAGTGCTGATATCACAAAGCTTAAAAGAATTTTCAAAATGGTTTAGGACAACAATTCCTATTATTATTATTACTATTGCTATTATATTAAGCGCTAACCATGCATCAAGGACTGTTTTAAGCACTGGAGAAGATTCAAGTTAATCAGGTTGGACACAGCCCTTGTCCCACTTGGGGCTCACAGGCTAAGTAGGAGGGAGAATACATTTAATTCCCATTTTACAATTGAGGAAATGGAGGCCCAGAGAAGTTAAATGTCTTGCCTAAAGTCACACAGCAAGCAATTGGCATGGGTGGGATCAGGACCCAAGCCTTCTGACTCGCAGGGTTGTGCTCTTTCCACTAGGCCATGCTGCTTCTAAGAAATCACTTCCTGAAAAGTATAGGTGCATGTTTCTTATTCAACAAAGACTATAATTTTCTTAGAAGTTTTTGTCTATTTAAAATGTGTTAAAAAAAATCTATGAACTCATTTTTTAAAAGCATGAGGAGCAGTGTACCCTCATGGATAGGGCATGATCCTGGGAGTCAGAAGGACCTGGGTTCTAACCCCAGCTCACCCATTTGGGCAAGTCATTTAATTTCTCTGTGCCTCAATTACTTCATCTGTAAAATGGGGATTAATACCAACATTATTATTATTATTACTATAAACCCCATATGGGACAGGGAGTGTATCCAACCTGATTAGCTTGTATCTTCCCCAGTACTTCGTATAGTGCCAGGCACTAGTAAAGAGCTTAACAAATACCATAATAATTATTATTAACAAATACCGTAAAAAAAGTATGACCTAGAAATAAATAAATCACAAAAGGCATGAATACACTGAACCATTTAAATTATGACGCCTACTGTTCACAACCCTTCCACATTTCTTTCTATTGAGAGAAGATTTCCCAAATGTTTGAGGATTTACTGTTTTTCCAGACACTCTGAATGAGCATTAGTATTATTTCCCTCACATAGTCTCCATCCGAAGAACGAGTACCAAGCATAAGTGAGGATCGTTTGACTTGCTTTGCATTTTCTTAAACAGTGAAGACACCAGCGACGGACAGAGAATAATGCGTCTACTCAACAACAGCAGGCAAACTGGAGGATACGGCAGGGGCTGCGATTGAGAGGGCACAAAGGAATACTTTGTCCTAAGGCCCCCTCTAGACGGTAAGCTTGTTGTGGGCAGGGAATGTTGCTGTTATATTGTACTGTACTCCCTGAAGAGCTTAGTACAGTGTCCCATCCCCCAACTGACCGTCTCGCCAGCCTTGCTGTTGGCTTCAGAGGGCCTGGGAGAGAGTGTGTAGGTGGCTCAGAGTAAACTAAAATTACTAATAAAAAGAAAAATCTTGCGCAAGGGCTGGTGATGGTGGAATGTCTCATGACTGTACACAAAAAAAGCCTTTGTGAGTAAGAAGCCGAGAATATTGGTCACCGAAGAGGCAGCCGCCCTGTCAACTCTTAGTACTGAAGCTCTGCTCACCTTTAAGCAGCTATTTGGATTAAAAAAGAAAATATAGCATTTAAGCGCCTACTATATGTCAGCCACTGTTCTAAGCGCTGGGGAAGATACAAAGTAAAGTTGTCTCACATGGGGCTCGCAGTCTTTATCCCCCTCTTACAGATGAGATAACTGAGGCACGGGGAAGTTAAGTGACTTGCCCAAGGTCACATGGCATACGAGTGGCGGGACCGGGATTAGAACCCACGTCCTCTGACTCCCAAACGCGTGTTCCTGCCACTAAGCCATGCTGCTTCTCAGCAAGCTGCTTTTGAGACACTTGAGGATTTCCAAACAGCTGCCGTCCGGTGAGCTGGAAAGGGGGAACCGAACCCAAGTTGGACAGAGGAAATATTTTATGGATATGCATTCCAGCTGAAACTAAGACAATTGCTATCAAGTGCTTAGTACAGTGCTTGGCACCCAAGTAGGTGCTAAATAAATATGATTTGATTAATATACAAGCACGGCATACTACAATCAAGAATGGGTGGGATGTTTTTGAGTAGAAGCTTTGTAGCGTTTGAGAGACCAGGAGGAAAAAGTGTAAACAGCACTAGGCATTGCAAACATCAATGAGTGCTCCATTTGGGACAGGGAATGTGTCCAATCTGATTCTCTTGTACCTATTCCAACGTTTAGGGCAAAATAAGCCCTTAAAAATACAATTACGAGTATTAATAATTATGACAGCACAACAGAGGATGTCTTTTTATTTGCACTATGCAGCTGGGACGCTGGATCCCACATGAGCCTTTTCGGTCACATATGTTCCCATAGGTTAATTTTACCATCAGCAAAGTCTTATCCGAGAACAAGGGACAACTATATCCGATTCCTTAGGAGACTACTATTAAACTGACAGCATTCTATTAAAAAAAAATCTACAAGTTACATTTCAAGTTCACGTTGAATGTGGAGAATATCTGCAAGTTCTAAAATAAACTTCGTGATTGGATTATACCTTACTGGATACTAACTTTCTTCCCTTGCTAAATCCCTCCCCAAAATAGATGTGAGAATGTTAGCTTTATTACTAGGTGGAGAAACTTCATTTGCATAGCTGAGTGTAGACTGGGATTGCATCCAAATTTGCTATAAAAGATATTTTGCTCAAAAACTGCCATTTTAGATAATTTCAGCTTCCAACTTATAAAGAGGGGGTAAGGAATGCAAAATGGCCAGAAAGGCTCTGATGGAAGAAATAGTAACCGGTCCTTATATGTATTTTAATTCATTATCTTTGTTTCCCAACTATCTTCCCTTTCACATCCAGTTCCTAGAAAAAGCCTCCTGATGTCAAATTAATTCAGTTTAATAAATAAAGCTAAACATTAAGGGAAATTTCAAACTACCGTTTTCATTCATTGTGCTTACATCCCACCCTGACAATTGCATCAGTCTTCTCCCTGTCCTCCTTGCCTCCTCCCTCTCCCCACTCCAGCCCTTCCTTACTTCATTCTGCTACCTGGATCATTTTTCCAAAAAACACACATTTCACAAAGTACACAGTTCTCCGCTCCTCAAGAACCTCCAGGGATTGCCCATCCACCTCCCCAAACTGAAATTCCTTACCTCCAGCTTTAAGACACTCCACCAGCTCTCCCCTTCCTACTTTTAGGAGAAGCAGCGTGGCTCAGTGGAAAGAGCCCGGTCTTGGGAGTCAGAGGTCATGGGTTCGAATCCTGGCTCTGCCACTTGTCAGCTGTGTGACTGTGGGCAAGTCACTTAACGTCTCTGTGCCTCATTACCTCATTTGTAAATGGGGATTAAGACTATGAGCCTCACGTGGGATAACCTGATTACCCTGTATCTACCCAGGGCTTAGAGCAGTGCTCTGCACATAGTGAGCACTTAACAAATACCAACATTATTATTATTATTACTTTTCCTCACTCATCTACTGCAATTCAGCACAGACACTTCACTCCTCTAATGCCAACCCACTCACTGAACCTCGATCTCATCCCCCCACCGGCCCCCTTGCCCACGTCCTCCTTCTTTCCTGGAAATTCCTCTCCACATCCAAGAGACCACCACTCTCCCCATCTTCAAAACCCTACTAAAATCATATCTACTCCAAGAGGCCTTCCCTGACTTAACTCTTCATTTCACCACCTTATTCTCCCTCCTTCTGTGTCTTCTACACACTTGGGCCTATCCCCAGTTAACAGTTAGATGTTTACCCTACCCTCAGCCTCACAGCATTTATATCCTTATTCTTATCCCCTGCCACTTCCCCCTCCCAAATTTATTTCACTATCTGTCTCTCTCCTAATAGACTGTAAGCTTTCTGAAGACAAAGATCACGCCTATCAACTTTACTGAATTGTACTTTCCTAAGCATTTAGTTCAGTGCTCGGCACAGGGTAAATAAATAAATACCATTTACACCAAATAGGTAAAAGAATAAAAATAATTGTGATTCAGGCTAGATTCCTCTCCCCTCGACAATTTAAATATCAGTTCTTGTGGGGTAGCTCAAGTTTATGTTACAAAACATATATTCCTAGCAAAATTAGGTATTGAATATATTATCTGTGAAGTAATACGACTATTTTAAGGCCACTTCTACTCAGTTCGGTATGGTTTTGCTGTTTTTGAAGATAAATAATGTATTGAAATCTTACATCTCAGCAGCCTGCTTTCTGTTTAAGTAGAAGCAACTTTCAGTTGTGATATGAGAGTCAGGGAGAGCATAGATAAATGAAATCCCTCGGTAATCTATAGAGAAGCAGCAATGGCCTAGTGGATAGAGCATGGGCCTGGGAGTCAGAAGGACCTGGGTTCTAATCATAGCCCCACCACTTGTCTGCCGTTGACCTTGGACAAGCCACTTCACTTTTCTGAGCCTCCGTCACCTCATCGGCAAAATGGGGATGAACACTGTGAGCTCCAAGGGACAGGGACTGAGTCCAACCTGATTATCTTGAATCTACCCCAGAACTCAGAACAGTGCTTGGCACATAATAAGAGCTTAACAAGTACCATTATTATTATTTCCAGTGTTTTTTTAATGGTATTTGTTAAATGCTTACTATGTGCCAGGTACTGTACTAAGCACTGGGGTAGATACAGGCAAATCAAGTTGGACACAGTTCATGCCTTCATGGGCTCACGGTCTTAATCAGAGAAGCAGCGTGGCTCAGTGGAAAGAGCCCGGGCTTGGGAGTCAGAGGTCATGGGTTCGAATCCCGGCTCTGCCGCTTGTCAGCTGTGTGACTGTGGGCAAGTCACTTAACTTCTCTGTGCCTCAGTTACCTCAGCTGTAAAATGGGGATGAAGACTGTGGGCCTCATGTGGGACAACCTAATTACCCTGTATGTACCCCAGCACTTAGAACAGTGCTCTGCACATAGTAAGTGCTTAACAAATACCAACATTATTATTATTATTTATTAATCCCCATTTTACAGATGAGGTAACTGAGGCCCAGAGAAGTTGAGAAACTTACCCAAGGACACATAGCAGACAAGTGGTGGTACTGGGATTAGAGCCCAGGTCTTCAGACTCCCAGGTCCAGGCTCTATCCATTCAACCATGCTGCTTTTTGGTGGTTTTGAGGTACTTATGGAGTCCGGAGCAGGAGTCTCACAGCTGACCACAATCCATGCCCCAGGAAGATCAGTACCACTTTGTTCTTCAGGATTTATTCTATTTATTTGCTATTGTTTTAATGAGATGTTCTTCCCCTTGACTCTATTTACTGCCACTGTTCTCGTCTGTCTGTCTCCCCCGATTAGACTGTAAGCCCATCAAAGGGCAGGGACTGTCTCTATCTGTTGCCGATTTGTCCACTCCAAGCGCTTAGTACAGTGCTCTGCACATAGTAAGCGCTCAATAAATACTATTGAATGAATGAATTTGAAGCCACCTCTCCCCTCCCACATTTCTCCTTCGCTGCATCAATCTGTTTATCCTCAAAGGCCCGAAGAGTCAAATGGCAGATACGACGCCATCACCCTGGTATCAACGAAGCATGCCCCCGTGATAGTCTTCCGTCTGTCTTGGTATTTTTTCCCCCCTGGCCACCTCTGTCCGGAGCATACTACGGTGCTGAGCTCTCCACACCACATCAACTTGGGCAGGCTTTTGGCATCCGTTTGTATTAGATGACCACACCAACCCGCACCTGATCTCTGCCTGCCGTCGCCCTCAATGCCTGAGACTCGACAAGGTTGCAGGACCTCAGAGTTGGGGACACATTCTTGCCTTTTCCTGTGGCCTATCCGCCTCAGTCGTTTTATAAGTCATCAGTACGGTCAGAGCCGGACAACAATTCCGTTAACTACAGCAGCAAGGTAGGCCTCAATCTTTGCCTTTAAGCTGACTCTCCTTTCTTCCAAGACCTAGTAGTACTAAATAACTTTTGTTCCACATACGGTATATTGTTGCAGTCATATTTATTGAGTCCTTACTGTGAGCAGAGCACTCGACTGAGCGCTTGGGAGAGTACAATACAAAAGAGTTGGTAGTCGCACTTTCCGGGAGTCACTCTGGCCTCCATAAGTACCTCAAAACCGTGAAAAGCAGCATGGCGTAGGGGATGGAGCACGGACCTGGGAGTCCTCATCTGTAAAATGGGGATTGAGACTCTGAGCCCCTCGTGGGACAGGGACTGTGTTCAACTTGATTTGATGGTATCTACCCCAAGACTTAGTATAGTGCCTATCACCCACTAAGCGCCTACCAAATACTGTAATAACAATAACATTTATTATTAATAATAATAAATCAATGATCACAGTGACAGTTTTGCTGGGCGGAACATGAAAGGAGAATAAAGGACGGTAAGATACCCTCAAAAGAAGATTATAACACCAGGTCTACTCACACTCTCTTGTATTCCCACTGGGGCATGATGTGAATTAAATGAATAATAAGAAAACTGTGGTATTCGTTAAGCACTTACTACGCGCCGACACTGTACTAAGTCATCAGGTTGGACTCAGTCCCTAATCCCACAGGGGGCTCCCGGTCTAAGTAGAAGGGAGAACCGCTACTGAATCCCCATTTTAGAGAAGCGACCTGGCTTAGTGGGTAGAGCACGGGCCTGGGAGTCAGGAGGACCTGGGCTCTAAGCCCGGCTCTGCCACATGTCTGCTGTGTGACCTTGGCCCAGTCACTTAACTTCTCTGGGCCTCAGTTACCCCATCTGTAAAATGGGGAAGAAGAGTGTGAGCCCCATGCGGGACCGGGACTGTGTCCAACCTGATTAACTTGTATCGACCCGAGGGCTTAGAACAGTGCTTGGCATGCCAAGCAGTAAGCAGTAAGCGCTTAACAAGCCTTGTCTGGTCTTATGTTGTCGAGTGGTCAAGGGGTTTCCAACCCATAGCCGCTCCATGGCCACATCTTTCCCAGGACACCCCACCTCCATCTGCATTCGTTCTGGTAGTTTTCTTGGTAAAAATGCAAAAGTGGTTTACCATTGCCTTCTTCTGCTTAGTAAACTTGCGTCTCCATCCTTGACTCTCTCCCACGCCGCTGCTGCCCAGCACGGGGAGTTTTGACTTGTAGCAAATCGCCTCCCACTCGCTAGCCACTGGCCAAGCTAGGAATGGAATGGGTCGGCCTCTGCTTTTCTCTCCCTCCCGTAGCCAAGACTGGCAGAGTCCTGGAAACTCTCCAGGTGCGATCCTGAGAGGAGGGCTTCACAAGGACCATTACTGTTGTTATGATTATTACCATTACAGATGAAGAAACTGAGGCCCAGAGGAGTGAAGCGACTTGCCGACGGTCACAGAGCAAGAGGGTGACAGAACTGGGATTAGAACCCAGGTCCTCTCGGTCCCAGACCAGCGCTCTTTCCACTAGTCCATGTGGTTTCTCCAGACCGGGGCACAGCAGGTTGCAAAATGTAAGCATGGAATTTTTTTACTTTTCCACACACGGGACCAGTTTTCAGACAAAGTGTTGGCAGCTTGGTGCCAGTGCTCCGCTGCAGTGCCATGACCAGACCGGCTGTTGTCTTGGTAACCGCCGCCAGTCTCTGTTGCCCAAGATGGCAGGCTACTTTTCAGGATTCCTGCTGGGCCTCCCCCCTTGGCCAATGCCCCAGCTGGTTCTTTGGTCAGAAACCTTCACTACTGTTATTTAACCCCGGCAGGCAGCCCCGAGACTAGAACTCGGGTCTCTTGTCTCCCGGAGTACTGCTCGTCTCAGAGAGCTCACCGCCTATCTGGAAGGCCGACAGAAATTACTTGCAATGTGTGTAAGAAGATAGAGAAGCAGCATGGCTCAGTGGAAAGAGCCCGGGCTTGGGTGTCAGAGGTCATGGGTTCGACTCCCAGCTCTGCCACTTGTCAGCTGTGTGACTGTGGGCAAGTCACTTCACTTCTCTGGGCCTCAGTTACCTCATCTCTAAATGGGGATAAAGACTGTGAGCCTGACGTGGGACAACCTGATGAGCCTGTATCTACCCCAGCACTTAGAACAGTGCTCTGCACATAGTAAGCGCTTAACAAATACCAACATTATTATTCTCTGGGCCTCAGTTCCCTCATCTGTAAAATGGGGGTGAAGTCTGTAAGCCCTACGTGGAACACCCCGATTACCTTATATCTACTCCAGTGCTTAGAACAGTGCTTTTCCCATAGTAAACCTTAACAAATGCCAGCATCGTTATTATTATTATTATTATTGAAGGAGGAGGAAGTTCTAGGCTGGGGGAAAGGTATGAGCAAGAAATCAGAGTCAGGAGAAAGGAAAACAAGGCACTGTGAGTGGGTCAGCCTGAAAAGAAGGAAGAGGACCTGCTGGAGTGAAGTGGGAAATGAGTAAGGACAATTAGGAAGGTGAAGATGAAAGGAACAAAAATAGCCCAATTAGTTGAATATACAAATGGAAATCCCAAATAAAAATAAGATGTACTCAGGGTGGTATTGGGTAGATAATAATAATTATGTTGGTATTTGTTAAGTGCTTACTATGTGCAGACCGCTGTTCTAAGTGCTAGGGTAGATACAGGGTGATCAGGTTGTCCCACGTCAGGCTCACAGTCTTAATACCCATTTTACAGATGAGGTCACTGAGGCACAGAGAAGTGAAGTGACTTGCCCAAAGTCACACAGCTGACAAGTGGTAGATCCTGGATTCGAACTCATGACCGCTGACTCCCAAGCCCCTGCTCTTTCCACTGAGCCACGCTGCTTCAGATGTGGCTAGGGTGTTATGAAAGACTCCCACTCTAGTCGGGAAGCACCCTGTGTTTAGTGATGATGTCTTCCTACTCTATTATATTCTCCTAAATACTCAATACAGTGTTCTGCATAAAGTAAGCACTCAGTAAATACCACCGATTAATTGAAGGAGATGGGATTTTTAGGAGGGTTTTGACTATATAGAGAGCTGTAAGACGGCCGATCTGTGGCGGAGAGAGTTCCGGGATGGTAGCACGGCATGAGTGAGGATGAAGGCAGGAAAGTTCATTCATTCCTTCATTCAATAGTATTTATTGAGCACTTACTATGTGCAGAGCACTGTACTAAGCGCTTGGAATGGACAAATCGGTAACAGATAGAGACGATCCCTGCCCTTTGATGGGCTTACAGTCTAATGGGGGGACACGGACAGACAAGAACAATGGCAATAAATAGAATCAAGGGGAAGAACATCTCATTAAAAAGTTGAGAGCAAGGAACATTTAGAAATTAATCTTGGGCGTGGTTGGAAAATTCAGCAGTAGCAGTGTGGAAAGTGGGGAGAGTGGATGAAGAGCCACTGGGAATTTTTTGCTCGATGCAGAGGTTTCTGAGAAATCTAGGCCAAGTGATGCTTCAAGATGATGGGTGCGGCCGTTTACAGAGATGAAACCCGGGGGACAGGGAGAGCAGGGAGGAAGACGGATGCAATTGTCTAATGATGGTATTTATTAAGCGCTTACTACGTGCCGAGCACTGTTCTATGCGCTGAGGGGGATACAAGGTGGTCAGGTTGACCCCCATGGTGCTCACAGTCTTCATCCCCATTTTACAGATGAGGTCACTGAGGCCTAGAGAAGTGAAGTGACTTGCCCAAAGTCACCCAGCTGACAAGCGGCAGAGGCGGGATTAGAACCCGTGACCTCTGAGTCCCAAGCCCGGGCTCCTTCCACTGAGCCACCCTGCTTCTAGACAGGAGTCGAGGATGACCCTAAGATCAATCAAACAAGAAGCAGCAGAGCCTAGTGGGAAGAGCAAGGGCTCGGGAGTCGGAGGTCATGGGTTCTAATCCCGACTCTGCCACTCGTCTGCTGTATGACCTTGGGCAAGTCACTTAACTTCTCTGGGCCTCAGTTACCTCATCTGTAAAAATGGGAATTGAGACTGTGAGCCCCACGTGGGACAACCTGATTACCTTGTGTCTAGTCCAGTGCTTAGTACAATGCTTGGCACAAAGCACGGGGCTCAGTGGAAAGAGCCCAGGCTTGGGAGTCAGAGGTCATGGGTTCGAATCCTGACTCTGCCACTCGTCAGCTGTGTGACTGTGGGCAAGTCACGTCACTTCTCTGTCCTCAGTTACCTCATATGTAAAATGGAGATTAACTGTGAGCCTCATGTAGGACAACCCGATTACCCTGTATCTATCCCAGCGCTTAGAACAGTGCTCTGCACATAGTAAGCGCTTAACAAATACCAACATTATTGTTATTATATATAATACCATAATTATTATATATTGAGATTTTACTCTGTGCAGAGCACTGTACTAAAAGCTTGGGAATGTACAGCTCAGGATAACAGACACCTTCCCTGCCCGAGATCATCATGTAATCCACATAAAGACACACACGACACACAGAAGGAAGTTTTAACCTATCTTTGGTCCGGCTGGTCAGGCGCTGCCTCAGTTTCCCACTTGTGAATTAGAGAATTTAGAGAAATCCCATTTAATCATAATAATGTTGGTATTTGTTAAGCGCTTTCTATGTGCAGAGCACTGTTCTAAGCGCTGGGGTAGACACAGGGGAATCGGGTTGTCCCATGTGGGGCTCACAGTCTTAATCCCCATTTTACAGATGAGGTAACTGAGGCACAGAGAAGTTAAGTGACTTGCCTACAGTCACACAGCTGACAAGTGGCAGAGCTGGGATTCGAACTCATGACCTCTGACTCCAAAGCCCGTGCTTTTTCCACTGAGCCACGCTGCTAAGCAGCATGGCTTAGTGGAAAGAGCTCAGGCTTGGAAGTCAGAGGTCATGGGTTCTAATCCTGACTCCGTCACTTATCAGCTGTGTGACTTTGGGCAAGTCGCTTAGTCGCTTAGTTGCCTCATGTGGGACAACCTGATTCAGTGGAAAAAGCACAGGCTTCGGAGTCAAAGGACTTGGGTTCTAATCCCGAATCTGCCACTTGACTGAGGTCTGACCTTGACTGCTGTCTGACCTTGGGCAAGCCACTTAACTTCTCTGTGCCTCAGTTACCTCATCTGTAAAATGGGGATTAAGACTGTGAGCCCCACATGGGACAGCCTGATTACCATGTATCTACCCCAGTGCTTAGAACAGTGCTTGGCAGACAGTAAGCGCTTAACAAATACCATTATTATGATTATTATTCTATCTACGCCAGTGCTTAGAACAGTACTTGGCACATAGTAAGCGCTTGACAAATACCATCATTATGATTAATTGTGAAATGGGGAGGGGCCAGCGCCTTATCTGCCTCAGAGAGTTCGGGGTCCGGGGGTCGGGGGGGGGGGAGAGTTGACCATCGCCTTGTATCCTCCCAGCGCTTGGAACAATGCTTGGCACATAGTAAGCGCTTAACAAATGCCATTATTATCCGTTTAATAATGATAATAATGTTGGTATTTGTTAAGCGCTTACTATGTGCCAAGCACTGTTCTAAGCGCTGGAGTAGATACAAGGTAATCAGGGTGTCCCACGTTGTGGGGGGGGGGGGGCGGGTCACAGTCTTCATCCCCATTCTACAGATGAGCTCACTGAGGCCCGGAGAAGTGAAGTGACTTGCCTAGGGTCACACAGCTGACAAGCGGCAGAGCCGGAATTAGAACCCACGACCTTTTGAATCCCAGGCCCGGCCTTTTTCCACTGAGCCACGCTGCTTTTCAGATAATAATGATGGTGTTTGTTAAGCGCTTACTATGTGCGAAGCACTGTTATAATTGCTGGGGGGTGGGTACAAGGGGATCAGTTTGTCCCACGTGGGGCTCACAGTGAGAATCCCCATTTTCCCCATTATGAGAAGCAGTGTGGCTTAGTGGCAAGAGCCCGGGCTTGGAAGTCAGAGGTCGTGGGTTCTAATCCTGGATCCGCCGCTTGTCAGCTGTGTGACTTTGGGCAAGTCAATTCGCTTCTCTGGGCCTCAGTCACCTCCATCTGTTAGATGAGTTTTTAAGACTGTGAGCCCCACGTGGGACAACCTGATGACCTTGTATCTCCCCCAGCGCTTAGAACACTGCCTGGCACATAGTAAGCGCTTAACAAATACCATAATAATAATAATTCTCCAGATGAGGGAACTGAGGCCCAGAGAAGTGAAGTGACTTGCCCAGGGTCACACAGCTGACAGGCGGCGGAGCAAGGATTAGAACCCACGACCTTCTGCTTCTCTGTTTAGTCCGTGAGCTCGTTACGGGGTGGGGGGGGGGGGGGGGGCGTCTCTCTCTGTTGCCCAGTTGTCCATTCCAAAGCGCTTAGCGCAGTCCTCTGCGCACAGTAAGCGCTCAAGAAATGCTAAACAGCTGTGTGACTGTGGACAAGTCACTTAACTTCTCCTGCCTCAGTGACCTCATCTGGAAAATGGGAATGAAGACTGTGAGCCTCACGTGGGACTATCTGATTACCCTCTATCTCCCCCAGCACTTAGCACAGTGCTCGGCATATAATAAGCGCTTAACAAATACCAACATTAGAGCAGCAGCATGGCTCAGTGGAAAGAGTCCGGGCTTGGGAGTCAGAGGTCATGGGTTCGAATAATAGTAATGTTTGTTAAGCCCTTCTATGTGCAGACCACTGTTCTAATCGCTGGGGTAGATACAGGGTAATCAGGTTGTCCACGGGAGGCTCACAGTTAATCCCCGTTTTACAGATGAGGTCACTGAGGCCCAGAGAAGTGAAGTGACTTGCCCACAGTCACACAGCTGACAAGTGGCAGAGCCGGGATTCGAACCCATGACCTCTGACTCCCAAGCCCGGGCTCTTTCCACTGAGCCCCACTGCTTCTCCTTTTCTGTTGTGTGACTGTGGGCAAGTCACTTCACTTCTCTGGGCCTCAGTTCCCTCATCTGTAAAATGGGGATGAAGACTGGGAGCCCCACGTGGGATGACCTGATGACCCTGTATCTCCCGCAGCGCTTAGCACAGCGCTCTGCACACAGTAAGCACTTAACAAATACCAACATTATTATTCTTATTCTCTGGGCCTCAGTGACCTCATCTGGAAAACGGGGATGAAGACTGAGTGTCCCACATGGGATGACCTGATGACCCTGTATCTCCCCCAGCGCTTAGCACAGCGCTCTGCACATAGTAAGCACTTAACAGATACCAACGTTATTATTCTTATTCTCTGGGCCTCAGTGACCTCATCTGGAAAATGCGAATGATGACTGGGAGCCCCACATGGGACGACCCGATGACCCTGTATCTCCCCCAGCGCTTAGAACAGTGCTCTGCGCCTTGTAAGCGCTTAACAAATACTAACGTTACTATTCTCGAGAAGCAGCGTGGCTCAGTGGAAAGAGCCCCGGGCTTGGGAGTCAGAAGTCATGAGTTCGAATCCCGCCTCTGCCACTTGTCAACTGGGTGACCGTGGGCAAGTCACTTCACTTCGCTGGGCCTCAGTGACCTCATCTGTAAAATGGGGATGAAGGTAGGTATTTGTATTTGTTAAGCGCTTACTAGGTGCCAAGCACTGTTCTAAGCTCTGGGGGAGATACAAGGGAATCAGGTTGTCCCACATGAGGACATCCCCATCTTCAGCGTGGCTCAGTGGAAAGAGCCCGGGCTTGGGAGTCAGAGATCATGGGTTCGACTCCCGGCTCTGCCACTTGTCAGCTGTGTGACTGTGGGCAAGTCACTTCACTTCTCTGGGCCTCAGTGACCTCATCTGTAAAATGGGGTTAAACTGTGAGCCTCACGTGGGACAACCTGATTACCCCGTATCTATCTCCCCCAGCACTTAGAACAGTGCTCTGCACATAGTAAGCGTTTAACAAATACCAACGTTATTATTATCCCCATTTTACAGATGAGGTCAATGAGGCCCAGAGAAGTTAAGTGACTTGCCCAAGGACTGTGAGCCTCACATGGGACAACCTGATGACCCTGTATAACAATAATAATAATAATAATGTTGGTATTTGTTAAGCGCTTACTCTGTGCGGAGCACTGTTCTAAGCGCTGGGGAAGATACAGGGGAATGAGGTTGTCCCACGTGAGGCTCCCAGTCTTCACCCCCATTTTACAGATGAGGGAACGGAGGCACAGAGAAGTTAAGTGACTTGCCCAAGGATGAAGACTGGGAGCCTCAAGTGGGACCACCTGATGACCCTGGATCTCCCCCAGCGCTTAGAACAGCGCTCCGCACAGAGTAAGCGCTCAGCAAATCCCAACGTTATTATTCTTGAGAAGCAGCGTGGCTCGGTGGAAAGAGCCCGGGCTTGGGAGTCAGAGGTCATGAGTTCGAATCCCGCCTCTGCCCCTTGTCAGCTGTGGGATCTTGGGCAAGTCACTTCACTTCTCTGGGCCTCAGTTCCCTCATCTGCAAAATGGGGATGAAGACTGGGAGCCTCACGTGGGAGACCTGTTGACCCCGTATCTCCCCCAGCGCTTAGAAGGGCGCTCTGCACAGAGTAAGCGCTTATCAGCTACCAACACTATTATTAACTTCTGTGTGCCTCGGTGATCTCATCTGCAAAATGGGGATGAAGACTGGGAGCCTCACAGGACACCACCTGATGAGCCTGGATCTCCCCCGGCGCTTAGAAGGGCGCTCTGCACAGAGTAAGCGCTTATCAGCTACCAACACTATTATTATTAACTTCTGTGGGCCTCGGTGATCTCATCTGCAAAATGGGGATGAAGACTGGGAGCCTCACAGGACACCACCTGATGAGCCTGGATCTCCCCCGGCGCTTAGAAGGGCGCTCTGCACAGAGTAAGCGCTTATCAGCTACCAACACTATTATTATTAACTTCTGTGGGCCTCAGTGATCTCATCTGCAAAATGGGGATGAAGACTGGGAGCCTCACAGGGCACCACCTGATGAGCCTGGATCTCCCCCGGCGCTTAGAAGGGCGCTCTGCACAGAGTAAGCGCTTATCAGCTACCAACACTATTATTATTAACTTCTGTGGGCCTCAGTGATCTCATCTGCAAAATGGGGATGAAGACTGGGAGCCTCACAGGACACCACCTGATGAGCCTGGATCTCCCCCGGCGCTTAGAAGGGCGCTCTGCACAGAGTAAGCGCTTATCAGCTACCAACACTATTATTATTAACTTCTGTGTGCCTCGGTGATCTCATCTGCAAAATGGGGATGAAGACTGGGAGCCTCACAGGACACCACCTGATGAGCCTGGATCTCCCCCGGCGCTTAGAAGGGCGCTCTGCACAGAGTAAGCGCTTACCAGCTACCAAGATTATTAGCATTAGGGGTCTGCCCCCCCGTTACTATGGCAACGTGGAGGGCGGCGGCCCGGCCGGCCGGTTGCTCGGCGGCGCCGTCAAGGAGGTGGAGGGGGCGGGCGGGTTTTACGTCAGTGTCGCGGGCGGCGCGCTTTACGGCCGGGGAGGGGGTTGTCCGGGCGGCGGAGGGCAGGAGGGCAAGCCGGGCGGGCGGCCTGGCGGCGGCGGCGGCGGGTGGGGGTTGTCCTGCGGCGGGCGAGGCCCCCCGCGCGTCCGGGCCATGCTGCTCACCGTGTACTGCGTGCGCAAGGACCTCTCCGAGGTCACCTTCTCCCTCCAGGTCGATGCCGACTTCGAGCTGCACAACTTCCGCGCGCTGTGCGAGCTGGAGTCCGGCATCCCCGCCGCAGAGAGCCAGGTCAGACCCCCCCCGCCCGCACCGCACACTCGCACGCCCCCGCCCTCCGCCCGCAGCCTCCCCCCGCCTCCGCCCACCTGCCCCAGCCTCTCCCATCCTCTCCCCCATTCTTCCCCAACCCTCCCAGCCTCCCCCAACCTGCCCCATCCTCTCCCCCCAGCCTCCCCCGGCCTCCCCCTACCTCCCCCCTTCTTCCCCAACCTGCCCATCCTCTCCGCCCCAGCCTCCCCCAACTTGCCCCATCCTCCCCCACCCTCCCCCACCTTCCCTCGTCCTCCCCCTACCTCCCCTGTTCTTCCCCAACCTGCCCCATCTTCTCCCATTCTCTCCCCCCAACCTAGCCCAGCCTCCCCCATTCTTCCCCAACCTGCCCATCCTCTCCCCCCAGCCTCCCCCAACCTGCCCCATCCTCCCCACCCTCCCTCTTCTTCCCTCACCTCTCCTTCTTCCCCCACCCTCCCCCATCCTCCCCCAACCTCTCCCAACCTCCTCCATCCTCCCCCAACCTCCCCCATCCCCTCCCAATCTCCTCCATCCTCCCCCAACCTCCCCCATCCCCCCAACCTCCCCCTATCTCCCCATTCTTCCCCAACCTGCCCCACCCTCCCCCAACCGCCATCCTGCCCCAGTCTCCCCCATCTTCCCCCAATCTCCCCCAACCTGCCCCATCCTCCCCCAACCTCGCCATCCTCCCCTAACTTCCCCCATCCCCCCCAACCTCCCCCATCCCCCCCACCTCCCCCAACCTTCCCGATCCTCCCCCATCCCCCCAGCCTCCCTCATCCTCCCCCAACCTCCCCCATCCTCCCTCATCCTTCCCGATCCTCCCCCATCCCCCCAGCCTCCCTCATCCTCCCCCAACCTCCCCCATCCTCCCTCATCCTCCCCCAACCTCCCCCATCCTCCCTCATCCTCCCCCAACCTCCCCCATCCTCCCCCATCCACCCCCAACCTTCCCCAGCCTCCCCAATCCCCCCCCTTCCCCCAGCCTCCCCCAGCTTCCCTCAGCTTCCCTCATCCCCCCCACTTTCCCCCACCCTCAGGGATAGTGACCCCATCATTGGGCAGGGATGGTGTCTCTCTGTTGCCGAATTGTCCATTCCAAGCGCTTAGTACAGTGCTCTGCACATAGTAAGTGCTCAATCATTACGATTGAATGAAGGAGAAAAGCGGGCCCCACCACCTTCCCCCGTCCCTCCCTTCAGGGGCAGGACCTGCCCCGACCTCCCCCCCCCCCACAATAGCAGTCATCATCATAATAGTTTCTGTTCATTCATTCATTTAATCGTATCTGTTGAGCGCCTACAGTGTGCAGAGCACTGGACTAAGCGCTTCAACTCTTCCCCTCTTTAGAGGCCTACTGAGGGCTCCCCTCCTCCAGGAGGCCTTCCCAGACAGTCCTCACTTTCCCTCTGCCCTTCCTCCCCTCCCATAATAACAATTAACATCACGGTATTTGTTCATGCATTTAATCGTATCTATTGAGCGCCTACTGTGTGCAGAGCACTGGGCTAAGCGCTCGAACTCTCTTCCCCTCTTCAGAGCCCTGCTGAGAGCGCCCCTCCTCCAGGAGGCCTTCCCAGATTGAGCCCTCCCTTTCCCTCTGCCCCTCCTCCCCTCCCCATTGCCCCTACTCCCTCCCTCTGCTCTAACCCCTTCTCCTCACAGCACTTGTGTGTCTTTGTATATATTATTTATTATTCTATTTTATTAATGATTTGTGTATATCTGTGCTTCTATTTATCTTGATGGTATTGGCGCCTGACTACTTGTTTTGCTATCTGTCTCCCCTGTTCAGACTGTGAGCCTGTTGTTGGGCAGGGATGGTCTCTCTCTGTTGCCGAACTATCCATTCCAAGCGCTTGGTACAGTGCTGTGCACACAGTAAGCGCTCAATAAATACGATTGAATAAATGAATGAATTCAGCAACAGATAGAGACCATCCCTGCCCGACAACGGGCTCTCAGTCTAAAAGGGGGAGACAGACAGCAAAACAAGTATTGTTCAGCGCTTACCAGGTGCCAAGCACTCTTCAAAGCACTGAAGTGGATACAGGCAAATGGGGTTGGACACAGTGCCCCTATCCCATGTGGGGCTCTCAGCCTCAATCCCCATTTTACAGATGAGGTAACTGAGGCCTGGAGAAGTGAAGAGACTGGCCCAAGGTCACACAGCAAAGTGGCAGTGGCGGGATTAGAACTTCCAGGCCCGTGCTCTAGCCACTATTACTATTATTATGGTATTTATTAAGAATTTACTTTATGCCAAACACTGCTCTAAGCGCTGGGGTAGATCCAGGAAAATCAGGTTGTACCACTTGGGGCTCACAGTTTTAATCCCTGTTTTCCAGATGAAGAAACTGAGGCCTGGAGAAGTGAAGTGACTGGCCCAAGGTCACAGCAAACAAGTGGCAGAGGTGGGATTAGAACGTCCAGGCCCGTGCTCTAGCCACTATTACTATTATTATGGTATTTATGAAGTATTTACTATGTGCCAAACAGTGTTCTAAGCGCTGGGGTAGATCCACGAAAATCAGGTTGTACCACGTGGGGCTCACAGTTTTAATCCCCGTTTTCCAGATGAGGTAACTGGGGCCCGGAGAAGTGAAGTGATTGGCCCAAGGTCACACCGCAGGCAAGTGGCGGGGCTGGGATTAGAACCCATGTCCTCTGAATCCCAAGCTCTTTCCACTAAGCCACGCTGCTTCTCAAACAGATAGCGCCTTGTCTCTCGAGCCTCCCCTCTGCCCCCCACACCTCGGCAGAAGGCAGGGTCGCCTGCTTGTCCGGAGAGGGGGCGGAGGGGACACTTCCCGTGGTCCCCTCAAACTTGGGGCTGGAAACGGGGGCGCCTGGGCCCCCCAGAGAGGTTGGTGCTCGCGGCTCATGGCGAGTTGCAGCTATAATAATGATGGCATTTGTTAAGCGCTTACTATGTGCAAAGCACTGTTTTAAGCGCTGGGTAGGATACAGGGTGATCAGGTTGTCCCACGTGGGGCTCACCGTCTTAATCCTCATTTTACACATGGGGTGACAGAGGCCCAGAGAAGTGAAGTGACTTGCCCAAAGTCACCCAGCTGACAAGCGACGGAGCCGAGATTAGAACCCGTGACCTCTGACTCCCAAGCCTGTTCAGAGCACTGTTCTAAGCACTGGGGTAGATTTACAGGGTAATGAGGTTGTCCCACGTGAGACTCACAGTCTTCATCCCCATTTTACAGACAAGGTCACTGAAGCCCAGAGATGTTGGTATTTGTTCAGCACTTACTATGTGCAGAGCACTGTTCTAAGCGCTGGGGTAGATTTACAGGGCAATGAGGTTGTCCCACGTGAGGCTCACAGTCTTCTTCCCCATTTGACAGATGAGGTAACTGAGGCTCAGAGAAGTGAAGTGACTTGCCCAAAGTCACCCAGCTGACAAGCGACGGAGCCGACATTAGAACTCATGACCTCTGACTCCCAAGCCCGGGCTCTTGCCAATAAGCCACGCTGCAGCGTGGCTGGGTAGATATACGGGAATCAAGTTGTCCCACGTGGGGCTCGCCGTCTTCATCCCTGTTTTGCAGAGGAGGTAGCTGAGGCACAGGGAGGTTCAGTGGCTTGCCCAAGGTCACACGGTAGACAAGTGGCGAAGCCAGGCTTAGAACCCACGCCCTTCGACTCCCAAGTCCGGGCACTTGCCGCTAAACCACGTTGCTTCTCTGCGTTATTGTTATATTGTACTTTCCCAAGCGCTTAGTACAGTGCTCTGCACACAGTAAGCGTTCAATAAATACTATTGAATGAATTAATTAATTATTAGGCACCTTCGGGCTTTATGCCTTTGCAGATGCCGGAGTCCACTTCAGCCCCCAGCCCACTTTCTCCCTCCCCTCCCCACTCTCCGAACGACCCCGGATTCTGATTCCAGGTCCTTCATTCCGTCGTATTTATTAAGCGCTTATTGTGTGCAGAGCACTGTACTAAGTGCTTGGGAAAGTACAGCGAGAAGCCGCGTGGCTCAGTGGAAAGAGCACGGGCTTGGGAGTCAGAGGTCATGCGTTCAAATCCCGGCTCAGCCGCTTGGTCAGCCGTGTGACTTTGAGCAAGTCACGTCACTTCTCTGGGCCTCAGTTACCTCTTCTGTAAAATGGGGATGAAGACTGTGGGCCCCATGGGGGACAACCTGATCACCTTGTATCCTCTCCAGCGCTTAGAACAGTGCTTTGCACATAGTAAGCGCTTAACAAATGCCATCTTTATTACAGTACAGCAGTGAGGAGTGACAGTCCCAGGCCAGGCTGGGCCTGCAGTCTGGAGGGTCCTGGGTTGACTCAGACCCAGGTTCCCGGGTTCAGGCGTCCCAGCTTCCCAACCAGAAATACCAGTTTGGATCTCCCAGGTATTAGGCGCTCATCACTGTTTTTTAGCAGGAAGCAGGTGTTGCGGCCTGGAGAGATCTGGTTTACTTTAAAAAAAGAAAACAACCTGATCTGTCTGTTTTAGTTTGAGGTTGTAAGTAGCGCCCACTGCCTTGCTTATACATTCTCCAATCGGTTCATTAAAACATAAGCACAAAAATCCACTCACTTAAACCATATTTTTTTTCCTCCTAATCGGATGAACGTTTATGGCTCAGAAGATTAATCCCACTCAATTCCTCAGAACCAATTTTTGTTGCTTAGGGCACAGGAGGACGGAGTTTTTGCTGTAATTCAGGCTTTGTTACAACTACCCTCGATACTAGGTAGGGGATGACATCTCCACTTGGTCGCCCAGGATTGGTTGAATGTTGCTGTTTAGGTTTGCTTTTAAATTTAATTAGTCAATCATTCACACTCTTTAATTCCTGCTCTCCAACCCTCTCCCTCCTGCCCCCCTAATGAGGTTCAGCACTATTCACTTTCTTGCGGTATTTTACATTAAACAAATTTAGACCTAGGAATGATAGGAATGCCAAATCAGAGTGGGCAGCATTTCTGCAGTCTTTTCCCACCAATTTTATTTGCCTCCTTTCGTTTTTATCATTCGCCTCTGTGCTCCTACTCGTGAAACCGGTTGTGTGTTTGCAACTTGTTTCTGCTTGTTATTCATTAGATTGTAAACTCTTTGAGAGCAAGCCCCGTGCCTTTTTCTTCTTGTCGCGCGTCTGCAAGTGTCTAGTAGAGTGCCATGCACTGTGTAGGTGTTGAGAAAATAGAGGTGATTTTCCCCGAAATCCTGACCTGAAAGGTGAGGGGAACTCCTCGGGACCTGCCCTGGCAGCTTCATTCCAGCTTTATTTCAGCCTAGAAGCAGTTGCATTTAAACAAAGATCATCAGTAGTACTTACTAAGCACCTTTTGAGAGCAAAGCACTGTACTGAGTGCTTGGGAAGGACTGCAGCAGGAGGAAAACCCCCAATCACTGACATTTAGGAGTTTACAATATAATGGGGTGGGCAGACAAAAATTATTTGCAAATAGTGGGAAAAAAGGAGCTAGCAGGAAGTTATACAAGTATATTGGGATGAAAATAAGTGAAGAAGCAATTGGATGTACAAATAAAATATACCTATGTACTTAAATACAGAGGATATAAATGAATTGTATTAGTGCTAAGGATCGTATAGGGTTAATATGACTAGGATGTTGAGAATTTCCTTCTCTCCTTGCAGAAATATGTGAGATCGTCCCAGAAGTTAAACGATTTATGTCCTACATGATAGTCAGCACAAGTCATTCATTCATTCAACAATATTTATTGAGCGCTGACTATGTGCAGAGCACTGTACTAAGCTCTTGGAATGTACAGTTCAGCAACAGATAGAGACAATCCCTGCCCATTGACGGGCTTACAGTCTAATCAGGGGAGACAGACGGACGAAAACAAGACAACTTAATCACGATAAATAGAATCAAGTCAGTATTCTGTTCAAAAGACAAGCATTATATTTGCCTTGGGAAGACTTTTGCATCCTGTCTAGAAGTTGAATGTATTACAGAATGGATTTGGAATCCCAAAGTCTAAAATGGATGCCCAATTTATCTCAGACAAGAAGGAAACCAATTAATGGTAAATTGCCACTTCTGAATCTTTGCACATAGCACCAGACCTACTACGCTTTGTTAGAAACTAATCCAGAAAATTCAAGCACCTGCACATATCAGTCTAACTGAGATTTGGTAGATTGGGAGAATCATTACAGTAAGTTCCCACCTATGAGGATTTTTCTCATATGGTGTGAAGCGATGGCTAGAGCTAGTGGCTCGTTATCCAATTTTTAGATTATACAAGCTCTCTTCTCTCCATTACTTTTTTTTTCCACTTCTCAAGAGCACTTCCTGTGGAAGTTAGCCAGAGAAATAAAAGGATATAAAAAACTCAAATCAACTGGTTGTGTATCTTGGTAAAAGATTTGGTGGGGAAGGAGCTACCGATTAGTGGCTGAAGTGAAATAGAGTATTTATAGATTTCAATTTTCCAGAGCCCGGCTGCTCTTTGTTGCCACATAAAAATCCAGAGCTGGCAGCACCCAAATGTGAATGAAATTAATATAGGAAGGTAGGTGTAACCAGGGCAAAAGATATTTAAAAATTTGGCATTATTTTAGGTAAGAAGTTGATGAGGCAGTCCAGTAAGTGGACTGGAGTCCCCTCTGGGCTGGAAGCTCCTCTAGACTGGCAACTGGAAGCTTCTTGTGGGCTGGGAACATAACTACCAACTCTGTTGTACTCTTCCTAGTGCTTAGTTCAGTGCTCAGTAAACAATAAATTCCATTGATCCTGGAGCAGAGCATCTTGGCAAAAGCAAATTAATACATGGAAATGCATGTATTCCTAGGGAGTAAAACCTGTGTTGCCCATCTAGCCGTACACACCTCGTGTTTTTCAAATGGTTCCGTTGGCATCCTTGTAACCTGACAACACTGCCTCTATTTTAAGCTGTCGGGTGGTCATTTTTCATTTGCATCGCCCCATCAGTCAGGACCTTTCCCTGTCCCAGACACTGAGTCACTTCCTTTCTTTAAATCATAATAGTAAACAACATGTGGAGGGGTATTTTTTTTTACCCACCCATCTCTTTCCTTTTCCCTTTTCCATGCACTACTCATCTTCTCCTCCCATTACCTCTGAGCTCTTCCTCATTACTCGCCTTCCCCACCCCCCATATCTGCCACCTCCTACTTTCTCTGCACCTTAAGGCTCCCTCCCACTTGCCTTCCCCACCCTCGTTCCTCCTTCCTCCCACTCGCTCTTACTTCATCTTCACAAGAATTTCTTTCTGCAGGTAGTTATAATTTGACCCCTTTAAAAGTCACCTTTTCCTTTTTAGATGGAATTTTCCTTTGGACTTGAAAAAGGGCCACATATTGCGACTAGATTACTCCTTATTTTGTAGCGGAGTTTGTAACATAATTTAGATTTTATGGCAGTCACCGTATAGGGCATGTTACCAAATTTAGAAAAGAACTTGTCTTCCACTTGTACATGTGATCTAGGGTGGGAGTTCCATCTCCTGATTGCAGTGTGGGCCTGGAAATCAGTCTTCAGTTTTGGGGCTTTTTTGGTGTTTTTATTTTAAGGTATTTGTTAGGTGCTTAACTATGTGCCAGGCACTGTATTCTACCGTGTCCCTGGGATAGGGACACGATAATCAGGTTGGACTCAAAGTCTTGATCCTCATTTTACAGATGAGTTAAGTGAGGCACAGAGAAGTGAAGTGGCTTGTCCAAAGTCACACAGCAGACGAGCAGCAGAGCAGGGATTAGAACCCAGGCCCATACTCTTTCCTCTAGGTCACACTGCTTCAGTTCTCTCTGCTGCTTCACCTCGCCACCAACTTGGTAGTTGAACATCAGGCAATTGCCAGAAATTCATCTTGCCCTGGGATCGTCTCCCAATCTCTTAAAACATCTAGGTGTCGTGAGGTCTTGAGTGTTGATCCTTTAAGATCCTCAGGTGAAAGGCATATTAAAGACAAATAATAAGAATCTCTCTCGGCTTCAAGGAGGTGAAGCTGCAGCTCAGTCTGCTTTGTGAAAATGCTTCTTCAAATAAGGGATTTGAACAAGTTTCAAGTCCTGACATTAAATCACATCTCTAACTGAAATCCACTCTTCAGCTGGAAAATTACATCCATTATTTCAGAGTTTTCTAGCGTGTGCTGGGAAAATCATTAGACCAGTGAACGATACTAAAGCACTGTGATATTTTGATTCCTTTATCGTACTCGTTTCAGAATTTTTGCATCCCAGGCCAATGAAATTTCCACACGGAATGGGATACTTTAAGACCTCTGCTAAATTAAGGTTCTCTTCAGGAACAGAAGAATAATTATATCGTTATTTTAAAGATTTTAGAATTTGATTAGCTAGGTTATTTTTGAATGTTGATTACAGATTCAGATTTGCTCTCCGGGGTGGCTCCTCTGGAGTAAATGCTACCAACTTGTGCCAGTTCTGTAGATTAAGACCTCTCTTGTCATTGTGGGCAGGGAACATGTCTGCCAACTCTGTGGCATTGCATTCTTCCCAAGTGCTTAGTATGGTGCCCTGCACATATCTAAGCGCTCAATAAGTACCGCGCTCAATAAATACCGCTGGTGGTGGTGCTTTCTCAGCTTCTCGAGAATGTTCTTACCAGTGGTATAGCTTGAACTTTGAACATTTCCATCCCAACTTTCATCAAAAGCTGGAGACTTGAACTTGGAGAGCCAACCACATTAGTTACAATTGATCTGTGCGGCGGTGGTGTAAAACTACAGGTTAGTGAATATATTCAGTTAGATGACCACTAATTCACCTTCATAGCCCTTTTTCTTTCCTCCTCTTAGCTGCAATTTATTTTGTTGTCTCTTACCCCAGTTTGAATGTAAGCTCCTTGCGGGAAGGGATCAAGTCTATTATTAATTCTTTTGCGTTCTACTAAGCCCGTGATTTAGTGCCCTGGACATAATAGGTGTCCAATAAATGCTATTGATTGAATCTTTCGTAATGTTTTTTTTGACAACGAATTTTGGCTAGAACATTGTTAGGGAATTAGAGATTGTTGGCCATAACAATATGAACCTGTTTGTACCATGTGGTGTGCAGAGAGTTTGGGTATTTGTGCATGACAGTGAAAAAAGAGAGTATTTCAGCACATTTTCCTTGGTAAGAAGGAAAGCAGCTTGGCCTAGTGGATAGAGAGTCAGAAGTATCTGAGAATCAATCCCCGCTCCGCCACTTGTCTGCTGTGTGACCCTGAACACATCACTTCCCTTCTGTGTGCTTCAGAAGTTCCCTCATCTGTAAAATGAGAATTAATACTATGAACCCCAAGTGAGACATGGACTGTGTCCAACCTGATTATAGTGTATCTACCCCAGTGCTTAGTACAGTGACTGGCGTAAGTGGTATTTAAGCACTTAAATACCATTTAAAAAATAAAAAATAAAGAAAAGGTAAGTCAGAGAATCATGAAACAGTTTTTTTCAGTCTCCTTTGTTGTTAAAGAATTGACCTCTCACTTCCATAGAGACCTTTTCAGGAATACGTAGGAATAAAAGATTAATTTTTCAGTGCCTACTATAATCCTTGCTAAATTTTCCCATATTTATATTCCGGGGTTAAGTAGGACACACCTCCTCCTGTTTCAAAAATAGGTAGAAAACTCATGATGTCGCCGATAGTAGTAATAGTATTAGGTGCTTACTCTGTGCAGAGCACTGTGCCACGCACTGGGAATTAGACACCGACCCTGTCCTTCAAGGGACTCACCATCTAAAAGGGCTGCTTTGAAGCTGCTTTGTACTTTATGATTTGTGTTAGAAAGCCAGCTAGGCTAATACATATTCCATGTACACATGTCCAAAAATTCACTTTTCTTAGACAAACTTAATCTGATAAAAATCATTCAGTCTTTGCATTAGGATTTTTGAATTAAGAATTCAAAAAAAAAAAAAACCCGTCTCGACTCGTTATCCAGATATCTTGCAGTGAGTGGGGTCTGGGGGTAGGAGGGGAAGGGAAGGAAGGAGAGAGAGAGGGAGACCCTTTAGTTTTAAAAGAAAGTTTATGGATCTAGTGTAAGTGACGTAAGGGCCTGGTACTATATTTTCAAGTTGGGAGTAAGATGCGTCTATAAAATTATAAATTATAAATTATATATATAATTATATATATATAATTATATATAAATTAAAATTATAAATCAAGAGACATCAGATGTATAGGTCTGGGTTAGATTTATTCCAGTCACTAATATGATTGTGAAGTTGCAAAGTGGTGGAATTCCTTAGGTGAGATATACTTCCGGTCTTCAAGATGGAAAAGCAAGGTGTGATAATGCCAGATGCAGTCTGTGGTAACATTTCCACCCTGCAGATGGATGGTGAAAACTAATATTCATCCCAGCTATGAGTGCCTCTCAGAGTAGAACCAAAAGCACCAGAACTTGCATCGAGATATTTCTCCATTTTTTTTTATTAGCCTCATGCTAATTGTTTTGTAGGCTGCATGAAGAATACTTTTGAGAATGTGGGTTGCTCTTTGTCTTAATGTGAGCACTCTCTCCCACCTTTCTCCCCATTACCCTCTTAACTTAGCCTGTGGTTTAGCAACTGCTCAGAACTCAAAACAGCAACATTCAATCATTCAGTACTATTTATTGAGCGCTTACTATGTGCAGAGCACTGGACTAAGCACTTGGAATGTACAATTCGGCAACAGATAGAGACAATCCCTGCCCAGTAACGGGCTCAAAGTCTAAAGTGGGGGAAGACAGACAGCAAAGCAAAACAGAACAAAACAACAGTCCCAGTTCCTAAAGCTTTGTAGGCCAGAGTTATTAGTGTTCCTTGAGGATTTGTGGGAAAAAAAATTCATAGTCCATGGTTAATCATTTGTATTTTATCAAATGTCTAGTGGGTGCAGCACACCATACTAAGCACTTTAGAGATCGTAATAGAATCAGTGAAAATGATCCCTCCCCTGAAGGAGTTTGCAGTCTAACTGGGGAGACGGGCATTAAAATCAATTACTGAAAGACAGAAGGAAAGAGGGTTATGAACAGTTAGTGTGTGCTTCAGTAATAGGATATGGAAGATATGTGCCCATAGTGCTGTTGGAGGTTGTCAATACTGAACTGCTTAGGTGGTACAAAAGTACTGAACTGGCAGGAGTGGGGACATAAATTAATTGGGGATGGTCTCTGGGTGGAAATGTGATTTCAGATGGGCTTTGAAAATGAGCGCTTTGGTCTGTCAAATTTGAAACGGGGTGTTCCAGGCCCGGGCGTGAGTGTGAGTAAGAGCCTGCCGAGGGAGAAATGAGAAAGAGGCAGAGTGAATAGATTCATTGAAGAGGAATGAGGAGTGTGAGCTGGGGTATAGTGGGAGAGGAGGAGAGTGATGACTCTGGCACCAGGAGGGCACATTGATCCTGTTCCCTTTAAACTTCCCTGGCCCTACTGTCAACTATTCCAATTCCAAGGTATTTGGAAACTTTAAGCAAATACCTTGAGCACTAAATTAGGACCACAAAACGATTTCATATATAAGGAAGATTGAGCCCAAAAGGGGGAGACCACTATGCATTACCTTCTGCTGTCTTTTGTGGTTTAGTGAGCTAAATTCAAATTCAGTTTCATAATCTTTCAAATTTTTGGAGTTTTCCAAATGCTCCATCTCTGAAAGCCTAAAACTTCTGGAGAAGGTGGCTGTTGTTACTTAGAAATTGAGAGATGCAAAACACTAAATAGGTTACTGGGCCCACCCCACTAGTGCCTAAAAGTTGTTTCTTGCAAAGTATCCTTGAATGTTTTTGCCTAGTGGACATCTAAGCCCTTCAGGGATATAAAACTCCCTTTCCTTTGAAGGGAGGTTTTACTATAATTGAATTGATGGCTCTCATTACTGGAAAAGGATTCCTGACCTTCATTGAACACTTGCTTTGATTCCTCCTTGATCATCATTTTTCCTCCTCCTTGATGTTTATGTCCTTCATATACTTAAGCCTGTTGGCCTGTTCCAGTTACTCAGCGTTACTAAGGTAAAAGGAATAAATAATGGACTTATGCGTCGATGCCTCTCTTCCCTTAATATTCTGACTACTCTTCTCAGAACTCCCTTTTATTAATTGTTTTTTCCTGATATCAAAATATGCAACCAGAACCTCCATCCTCCCCCCGCCCCTAACATATAAATCATTTAACGGTTAGCAAATTATTTAACAGTAGTATGATCGGAGTTCCCAGAGGAAATCATTTGCTATTTCCATTACTGCTCAGAGCCAGAACGGAGAATTGTTAGGGCTGCTCTAACAATCTGGTCGGCCAAGTATTTACAGTCGAAAGGGCCCTAGTCTCCCTGTTCCGTGATACCTCTCCGTCCTGGGCTACACTGACACTTTTTTTCCCTCCCTTATAGATTGTTTATGCAGAAAGACCTCTCACTGACAACCACAGGTCATTGGCTTCATACGGCTTGAAAGATGGGGATGTGGTGATTTTACGGCAGAAGGAAAATGCAGATCCACGGCCCCCAGTGCAGTTTCCGGGTAAGAAAGCTCAGAATACTATTACTGCTACTTATAATAATAATACTAATAATGATTGTGGTACTTGTTAAGCAGTTACCACATGCCAAGTATTTAGGCAGATAAAAAATGAGAGACGCAGCCCAGGTGCCACATAGGATTCACGGTATAAAGGGGACAGGGAAGAGGTATTTAATCTCCATTTTACCAAGGAGGAAATTGAGGCACGCACAAGTTCAAGAACTTTTCCAAGGTCATAAGGCAGGCAAGTGGTGGAGCTGGGATTAGGACCCAGATCCTCTGAGTCCCAGGCCTGTGCTCCGTCCACTTGACCACACTGCTTCAGATCCAACACCAGGCCTCTAGGCAGGATAACACCTAGAAATTTTCCATCAGAACAGCCTGATATAATGGAACTCCTCTCTTTGGTCCTGCCAATTCCTGGAAACTGTTCTTTAAACAGTGAGAGGTAGCCTTCTAGTCTCCTGGCTGTGGAACTTTACAGTTGTCGTGATGGTATTGGCAATAATAATAATAATAATGGCATTTGTTAAGTGCTTACTATGTGGAAAGCACTGTTCTAAGTGCTGGGGGGATACAAGATGATCAGGTTGTCCCACGTGGGGCTCACAGTCTTTATCCCCATTTTCCAGATGAGGTAACTGAGATACAGAGAAGTTGTGACTTGCCCAAGGTCACACAACTGACAAGTGGTGGAGCCGGGATTAGAACTCCTGACCTCTGACTCCCAAGTCCGGACTCTTTTCAATGAGCCACACTAGAGCCTATAAGTTAGTGTTTCCAGTGAGTCTAGAACTCTAGAAGCAGCGTGGCTCAGTGGAAAGCGCCTGGGCTTCAGGGTCAGAGGTCATGGGTTCGATTCCCGGCTCTGCCACTTGTCAGCTGTATGACTCTGGGCAAGTCACTTAACTTCTCTGTGCCTCAGTTACCTCATTTGTAAAAAGGGGGTTAACTGTGAGCCTCCCGTGGGACAATCTGATTCCCCTGTATCTACCCCAGCGCTTAGAACAGTGCTCTGCACATAGTAAGCGCTCAACAAATACCAACATTATTATTATTAACTTGATGTACAAGATGTCCTTTAAGTACCATGCCTCTCCCCCTCCCCCCCTGCCCCCGGCTCCTCCACAGCAGGTCAACAGAGTAAGTGCTTAACATTTACCATCATTATTAAATGGCTGGAGACTTGTTTTGGGATGATTACTAATTTACAGGAGGAGCAGACCTTCAAAAGACTGGCTTTTTCTCATGTGGATTCCAGGATTCCCTGACTGTATTTGAGAATGAAGTGCTTTATCAATTGTCTCATGAAAATCTTACACTTGAAAATGCAGAGGGCTGACTCCATCGTCAGTGGTATTTATTAAGAGCTTACCATGTGCCAAGCACTGTACTGAGTGTTTGGGAGAGTACAGCATAACAGAATTGCTAAATGTGTTCCCTGCCAACTCCAGTAGAGCAGCTGACTAGTTTTTCCTGAGGTTTGGTTTTGATGTAATTTGATAGTTGGGTGAAAAACTTACTTGGAAGTCGGTTGCTTATTGCTGGTGGATGATATGTAGGCTATGATGTGTGGATGTATATGTATGCGTGTGTGGGTATATATATATATCTGTGTATGTATATAGGGATATATCTGTGTATGTATTGAGCAGCCCAACGTTAATTGAAAGCAGCATAGCCAAGTAGAAAGAGCACCAGCCTGGAAGTCAGAGGACCTGGGTTATGATCTTGGTTCTGCCAATTGTCTGCTCTCTGATCTTGGGCAAGTCACTTAACTTCTCTCATCCTCAGTTTGCTCATTTGTAAAATGAGAATTCAATACCCTTCCTCCCTCCTACTTAGACTGTGAGCCCTCTTTGGGACAGGGACTGCACCCGACCTGATTAATTTGTATCTATCCCACCACTTAGAGCAGTGTTCAACACGCTGTAAGCTCTTCACAGATATCATAATTATTATTATCATTATTATTACTTTGTCTAGTCCTTGAGAAAGTAAAGTCACCAGCAAGGTAAGAGTGCTATCCATTCCCTGGCATTTGTCCTCAGACACCTCAAAAATCCTTCCAAACTTTTGCCTTTTTATGAGGATTCTTTCTTAACATGATGTGGGCCCAAGGAACACTGGTTTGCTACCCTTAAACATTATGCACACAGATGAGGTCCTGGGGCTCCATTAGATCAGCATTATTAGCTAATATAATGAAGCACAAAGAGTTCTGAGTTCTAGAAGTGTTTTTAACTGGTGTGTTACTTGCATATGGCCTTATTCTGTGAGCTGGGACAAGTCATAAGAACCTAGAAATGCTGTGTCAAATCAGACCAGTGGTTCAATAACCCCAGTATTCTGTGCCTGACAGTGGCACCGAGAAATAAGTGCCATCAATATAATGGGGCTTATACTCCTTGGCCTCCAGCCACATGGTTAGAAAACCTCTTCTAGCCCTTACCTTTCTTTCTAATAATGTGTTACGATCTATAGAAATTCAAGAGCTTTGAAAAATACACCAGAATTGAGTCGTTTTGAGACAGACACCCAAATAAGATGTGTCCCATCCTGATTCAGAATCCCCTCGTCTATTGTACCCATTGGTGTAGGTAGAACCTGTCTCTAATGAGGTTGCTTAAAATACTTCTAGACTGTGAACCCGCTGAGGGCTCTACACACAGAAGCACCCAATAAGTACGACTGAATGAATGAATGAATACTTGCCACAGCATCAAGTTCCCAAGTTGTGCAGTTGCGTGTTATATTTCTCAAAATATCGCATCCCATAACATCTAGCCCTCCCATCTCCTCATCACTTTTTCTGTCAGCGAAAAATTTTCAGAGTTCTTCCTCTCGGTGGAGCTAAAGATCTTAGAGGCTGCAGGGGATGGGAAGAGGGCAGAAGAGGGGGCTGGAAGGAGGCGGCGGCCAGTTTACTTAGTTCGTGTAGCTCTCAGGGAACACCATCAACAGCGTAGTTCTTGTCTCTGTCCCACCATCACCTCCTATCTTCCTCCTCCCTGCTCCTTCTCTTACCCTTCTCTCCTTTTTCACCCCCCACAGGAATCCTGACCTCCAATTTCAAGAAGATTTATTGGGCGATGGCCCACTCCTCCTGGTTGAGACTGTAATTTTAAAAAGTTTGAATTCAGTAGCGCCTGTTGCCTATTTCCCTTGGTCTGAGAGAATCCTTTGGTTTGCTCATTGAACACTTCAGGGGCCAAGGTTCTTTATTCTGTCACCTTAATTATGACAGTGGCAGCACAGTTTAGAAGGTAAAGTGTGGAAGTTTGATGCAAGAGCCTTGCTAACTCGGTATGACCTCGGGCAAGTCACTTCATTTTTCCCGTCTATTTTTCCGTCCATAAAATGAAGATGATAATTGCCACCTTCTTGCCTCCCGGGGGCAATTAAAGAGTAAATGTCTGTACAGCTTAGATGAAAGGCAACGTAAATCCAAAGTATTGCTAGGAATCTCACTCAGCCAATAGACACATCCAGCCCAGACTTGCAGAATCTACCCCCTCACATCCCTCTTGCCAGAACCAGCTTTCTAATTGAAGGCATCAGGGTTTTGGTGGTTAATGTCAGTCAGTGGAGGTCGCCAGTGCCACAGTGATTTTCCGGGGGTGGGGGGGGACGGGGACGGGCGGGCATTAGGCACCCAGAAATGTGAAACAGGAGGCCCACAAATGTGTTCGCTTAAAAGTGACAGAGATTCCCATTCCTTCTCTAGCAATTTCCAAGCAGCAAGTGTATTTAATGTTACTGTGCAAGAAGCGGCGTGACGTAGTGGATAGAGCACTGGCCTGGGATTCAGAGGGTCATGGTTTCGAATCCCAGTTTCGCCACTTGTCTGCTGTGTGACCTTGGGCAAGTCACTTCCCTTCTCTGGCCCTCCGTTACCTCAGCTGTAAAAGGGGGATTGAGACCCTGAGCCCCCTGTGGGACGGAGACTGACACCAACCCGATTTGCTTGTATCCATCCCAGTGCTTAAAACAGTGCCTGACACACAGTAAGTGCTTAACAGATGCCGCAGTTGTTATTATAATTATTATTATTATCGTTATTACTACCTTTAAAGTTGTTGCCCTTCATTATTGTTGCCCTCTGTTCCTTTTCTCCCGGCCGATCTCAGTGTCTTCTCTTCTCTCCCCCCACCCCACCCCATCTCGTCCAGAAAGTACTTTGAAACGGGTGAGATCTGCAAAGACAGGGAAGTAGGTGGAAAGATGGTAGGATGCAGCAACCCCATGGGAGATACCGGGCCACGTCTATTTAAAGACCAAAGCGTGGGTGCAGCGAGCCTAAGATGCTGCCGCATTTGTCCCCCCATTGTATGTGTGTGATCTGTCGGTGTGAATTTTTGAAATGATTTCCCCTTCCACAGGTCTCCCGCGGATAGACTTCAGTAGCATTGCTGTGCCCGGCACATCAACTCCCCAGCAGCAGCAGCAACAGCAGCAGCAGCCACAGCCAGCACAGCATTCCCGCTCATCCCCGGCCGACTCTGCCTCATCCCCTCAGGGCTTGGATAATCCAGCCTTACTGCGGGATATGCTGCTTGCCAACCCTCACGAGTTGTCCCTGCTGAAGGAGCGCAACCCTCCCCTCGCCGAAGCTCTTCTCAGTGGAGACCTTGGTGAGTCCGAATGGCCGGAGGGTAGGGGCGAGTAGACCTGCATCGAGGAGATGACCCGAGCATAGAAAGAACAAAGCAGCTCTGCCTGTCCAGTGGCTAAATCCATAGTTTAGGGTTTACGGTGTTGTGGTGATTAGGGTTTATTTAGGACAGGGATCAGCAGATGTTTTCCAACTCAGAATTCCCGGCTAATTGTTTTGAGAACCGGTGCCGCCTATTTTATTTCTTGTGGTATCAAGAGATTTGCACTTTGAGCGAATCACTTTTCCTAACCTTATGGTTCTTACTGTGTTTCTGGAACTTTCTGCTGAGAGCGTATGATTAAATTAAAAAGATTACATTGTTACCACATTAAGGTGACATATTTAAATGATCATCACTCATGTGCTAAAAGACACAAAAGTTAGAAAGTGTCAAACTCTTCTTAGTTACATTCTCATCCATTTCCATGGAACTTCCTGAAGACCAAGTGGCCTGCCAAATGAATGTGAGTTGGTAAACAGTCTTTAGTGTATATTTTTCAATCAGAGTGGGTGGTGAGGGTAAGAGAGGAAAAAGAACTTGTCTTTAATATTATTACATTAAATTGACCAGGGTTTTGGGTGAGATATAGGCAGTTCCAGGCAAGGTACTGCAAGGTAGTAGTTTCCCATAGCTTTCTTGCCGTGACCTCTTACTCCTGCCCTCCCTCCTGTCTGGAACTTCCTCCCCAATCATGTCTGACAGACCACTATTCTTCCCATCTTCAGCACTCTTCTGGAATCACAGCTCCTCCAGGAGGTCTTCTCCAAGTAATTTCTCACTTCCCCATCCTATATCCCTTTCAGCTGCCACTTCAGTGCCACCCAAGTACTTAACACTTCACCTGTGGCACTTAAGTACATATTTTTAAACTGTAGATTGTGAGCTGCTTGTGAGCAGGGAATGTGTCTGTTATATTGTACTCTCCCAAGCGCTTAGTACAGTGCTTTGCAGACAGTAAGTGCTCAGTAAATACATTTGACTATCAATTCCTCTTATCTATAACTTACTTTAGTACCTCCCTCCTTCACACCACTGCTGCCTCTCCCTGCTAGATTTTAACCTCCATGAGAACAGGGATCATATTCACTAGCCCTTCTGTCCTCTCCCAAGCACTTAGTACAGTGCTCTGCACATAAATGCTCAAACACCATTGATTGATAGATTGACGTTTACACTGAGAAGACTCTTTGAAGGTCTAAAAGCACATTTAACTTGGCAAACAGTTGATTTCTCTCTGCTGTACTTCAAGTTAAGAGTCTTCAGGTTGCCCGTACTAACTGTATAATTCAGGGTTGTGGTTCAGTCTAAATGATAGCCTTTCCAAATCATCTCTAAGTGTCATCTCCACCTCCCACTTGGAAATGGCCCTTGAAAAGCCATTAGGCAACCTGGGGCAGGATGGCGTGACAGTGTGGTACGCTTTAGTACAGCTCATAGTTTGATGGCGGTCACTGTGATTTCTGCAGAGAAATTTACCAGGGTCCTGGTGGAACAGCAGCAGGACCGAGCTCGAAGGGAGCAAGAGAGGATTCGACTCTTTTCAGCTGACCCCTTTGATCTTGAAGCTCAAGCCAAGATAGAAGAAGACATAAGGTAATAACAGACCTCCTCCGTCGAAGGGAGAGGCTTTGAGTGCGTGACAGGGTTCCTCGCTGCTAGGACCCATGTACCGCTTGGAGACGTCTTTTCAGTAACAGCCTTCCCCTACCTGTCGATTTTCCCCCAGTGCCTGAACAGCGTCATGCAAATGAGGGAGCTTAATCAAGGTTATGTGGTGATGATCACTTGCGGACAGTGCTCCGTTCCTTTCATAAGAGGCAGAGAGCATCATCAGAGCAATTTCCATCCAGGCTTCCTTTGGGTGGGATCAGACAGCTGACGTTGTTGGCCTCCCCCCACCCCCGGGAAACAGAAATCTTTCTTGCAGTGACATCTGCCAAGCTGCTGATGCCTGCTTTTTGAATTAATTTCCTTCGGCAGGAAGTTTGAGACTCTGATTTAATTCAGACCTGGAGCGTGGTTACAGTCAGAGAGAAACAGCTCTGTAAAATGGCCAGGTTGGTGTTCCAAAATCATTTTCCTTCAGCTTTTCCTGCACCGGCCCCAGGGAATGAATTGAATGACATTGCTCAGCCTGAATTTCTGTGTTCCAAAATTGCATTTGGTCATCGTAAAATCGAAACAAAATTTAAGGAACTGTTAGCCACGTAGGATCAGTCTCTATAACTAAAAGAGAAACTGCATTTTTAACCTATTCAACTGTGACAAATGGAAATAAAATACTGCTTTGCCTTTGGCAAAGTAACATTTCCATTGCTGGCAGATCTGATGCAATAGCAGCAAAGAGCGATATCTCGGAAAACTAAACTGAAATTTCGTGGAAGTCAAAGAGCTTAAATAACACTCGGGAAGAAAAATGACATTTGGAAGTTAGAGTAGGTTGTGTCGTCCCCAGAGCCCTTTTACTGGCTTTCCTCATTCCGGATTTTAAAATAAGTGCATGTAGGCATTTGATGAGACCGAAGAAAGGGGCCTTGGGAAACATCACTGGCAAATCTCTCCATGTAATCAGAAGGCTGGTTCTTTGCCTTGCCAGAGATCTCTCTGAAAGGTGATGTTATGGGTTTTCCTCCAGTGACAAGGTTGGGAAGTCCCTCTGTAGAACACACTCCAGGGAACAGCTGGGTTTGACCCTTTGGAGGAAAAAGATAATTATGGTTTGAAGCTAGTAAGGGAAGAGAACAGGGGTGCACGAGGGCTCTCTTGAAAAGTTCAGAGCATTCCCCTGAACATCCATCCAAGCAGAGTTGTTTTGACCAAAACCATTGCAGATGAGGCTGCGATTAAAACTGAGGTGGGTCACGAACAACCCGAAAGACATGGTGGAGCTGAGTTCACTGCTAATTCTTGGTTGGGAGGGAGTACGGTGGCCTCACAGGACACCGCCCCAGGCCCCAACAACATGCCGTATTTGTTAAACACTTACTATGTGCCAGGCGCTGTTCTAAGCACTGCGAGGAAATACAAGCAAATGGGGTTGGACACAGTCCCTGTCCCACATGGGGCTCAGTCTTAATCCCCATTGTACAGGTGAGTTAACTGAGGCACAGAGAAGTGAAGCGACCTGCCCAGGGTCACACAGCAAATTGGCAGAGCTGGGATTAGAACCCATGACCTTCCTACCAGGTCCGTGCTCTATCCATTAGTCCACGTAGAAGGTTATGGTCACGCTTGTCTCTTCGGAGTGCTGTCTAGTTGAAGTTTTTATAAGAAAAAATTAGGCACAGAAGTACTTCACAGGCATTAAGAAGGATTTTTATAGTGTGTAACTAGGTTAAATGTGTTTGGCTTCATTAACCGCAAGCAGTTTGAAGTGACTCTTCTGAGTGTTAAGTTTGCAGATAATGTTACTTCAGTGGCTTTTCCTGCCTGAAGAGTAGGAGATGGATTCAGATGTCTGAAAGCTCTTTTCTAATTTTAACATTGATTGTTTAATACACGGGACTTGAAGAAGGTACATGATCTCTGACCTCTTGGAGTTTACCCTCTATAGTGTTTCTGATTAACTCTTTGTTAGATTTTAGTTGGGAATAGACAGCTGTTGGCTAGGGACTTCCTTGGCCACTAAATTCAGCCAGTCGCTTACTTAAGACAGAAACTGAAAGTGCTATGGGAGAATCGAGGTGAGCTCTTTCTGGAGAAGGACCTTCTGATTCCTCTAGATTAAGGAGAATTTCCTTCTTACAACAGCCTTTAAAGCAGGTCATCATACAGTTCTTTAAACTGGATAAAAACTGTGATGGTCCTGTTTTAATAATGTAGTTGTACTTGGGGGCAGAAAAAATGTGCACATTTATTTCCGATTTGGTGATTGCAAAATCTGAAGTTTCTCTTCATTGATATAAATGCTTCCGATGCTTGGTTTTGGTTTGTGCCAGGCAACAGAACATCGAGGAGAACATGACAATAGCCATGGAAGAAGCCCCTGAGAGCTTTGGCCAAGTGGTGATGCTTTACATTAACTGTAAAGTGAATGGACATCCGGTGAAAGCCTTCGTCGACTCAGGTGACTTTTCAGTCTCTCATCCTCCTCAGTCCTCAACCTACCCGCCCTCTCTTCCAGAGGGTAACCCTCTGTTCTCACAGTTGACAAGTTACAAAAAATGACAACTTTAATTAATATAATGCAACAAATCACAGTCGTCCAAAGAAGTGGAAGAGAATGAGGGAGCATTTTCCACCAGTTCCAGCGGAAGAGATGGATTGTTTTATGTTCTATTCCCAGTCCCATCACTGATTTGTTTGGTGACTTAGGAACGTGTTACTTGATGTATCTGACTATCAAACAGAAACTCCTTACCATTGGCTTCAAAGCACTCAGTCGCCTTCCCCCTTCTAACTTGCGCCTCAGATTTCCTACTTCAACCCGGCACATTCTCACTTGGCTCCTCTAATGCCAACCTATTCACTATACCTTGATCCCATCTATCTTGCCACCAACCCTTTCCCCACATCCTGCCTCTGCCTGGAACTCCCTCCCACTTCATATCAGACAGGTCACCATTCTCCCCACCTTCAAAGCCGTATTAAAATCACATTTCCCCCAAGAAGCCTTCCCTGACTAAGCCCTCATTTGCTCTCCTCCCTCTCCCTTCTTTGCACCCTTTATTCACCCCACCCTCAGCCCCCCAGCAGTTATGTACATATCCATAGTTTGTATTAATGACTGTCCGTCCCTCCGTAAATTCCTTGTGGGCAGGGAGCATGTCTGCCAGCTCTTATATTGTACTCTTCAAAACAGTACAGCGCTCTACCCACAGTAAGCACTCAATAAATACGATTGATTTGATTTACAAAATAGAGATGACACGGGTCTGTAAATCATTTAGAGAGATCCTTAAATCTTAATGGCGAGATGTTGCCTCTCTAAACGGCAGGTAACCCATTGCAACAGAGCGTGTTTGTATTCTGTTCTGTTTGTATACTGGCAAGTTTGAAGACTTTGTGCCCCTGACTGTTTTGCTTTCAGTTCTTGAAGTTTGAGCACTTGTGGAATGCCGGTGACAAAAATAAATCTGCTTGTTCGCTGAGTCCCAGTAAAATGATAGTCTTTCCCTGGAGAACCAATTTCTTCAGTGTTTTCAAGACCGAAGCAGAATGAAGCATTTTCAGAAAAGGCCTCATGGATAATGGTTACCTGGATGCTTCATGAGGACAATTTGAGGGGAGCGTTTGCACATCTTTTTAATATAGATAAAAACCTTATTGAGTACAATAGCTGGTTTCCTCTTGGAATGCCCTAGAGTTGGTCCCTGTGCTAAACTTAAGCTAAGTCCTAGGCAATGAACTACTGATTCTTAAATAAACTCTGGCCGGGTGATACAGTTTAGGCTTTCTTCGTCATTCCAGGGGCCCAGATGACCATCATGAGCCAAGCTTGTGCAGAAAGGTGTAATATAATGAGACTGGTGGACCGGCGATGGGCAGGGATTGCTAAAGGCGTGGGGACCCAGAAAATTATTGGGAGGGTACATCTAGGTAAGTAAAGATACTCTTGCCATCATAAAAACTATATTGCCGGAAATCAAACGTTCGGGCCAGTAAATCTGATAACGAGCATGTTTTTAGTCTGCCTGGTGGCAAAGGCTGGATGAAAACCAAGGGCCAATCTATGAAGGGGCGGCTCCTCCCAGGGCCCAGTTTGAAAAGCAAGTGGGAGGGGCAGAGGATTTATCCACCCGTTTCCCCATAGGCCTTTCCAAAACGCAGTCTGGATTCAGGGGGCGGTGCAAATACATTCGAGAAAGGTAATTGCTTTGCCACATGATGGGAGAGGATCATATTCTGACCCAGGAAAAAATATTTAGCCCATGAGGTGCTAGGCTCCTATGATAACTTTGAGTTGCCTTGAGAGCAAATCTCCTGCCACTGACCCACTTCTCTTATTTATAACTCTTTGGTAACAATTGCAGTTGTGATATTAAAAGCAAATGTAAGCCCGTTGTGGTTGTCTCTCTGTATTGCTGAACTGTACTTTCCAAGCGCTTAGTACAGTGCTCTGCACACAGTAAGCACTCAATAAATACGATTGAATGAATGAATGAAATGATGCTTTAGGTGCTATTAAGTCTGTTGGATTGTACTCTCCCGAGCATTTCATACAGTACACTGCACACAGTAGGCTCTCATTATATGCCACTGATTGACCAGTTGGTATGTAAAACCCACAATTTGATGTGGTCCTGACCAAATGACTATAAGCGAAGTCTAGGGCATTTGGTATCCACCCCACCCTCAGTCCCACATCACTTATTATATATCTATAAATGCTATATTCCAAATTATATTAATGTCTGTCTCCCCCTCTAGGCTGTAAACTCACTTTGGGCAGGGAACCTATCCACCAACTCCTGTTGCATTGTACTCACACAAATTCTTAGTACAGTGCTCTCTTTTCACAGAGTAAGCAATCAATAAATACTACTGATTGATTCCAGGGTCGTGACCCAAATAAACATGCTTTTGAAACAGTGCTGGCCCTGGGTGGTCAATGTAATTCAGAAATTCCAGAAACAGGCTCATTTTAAGGACGTGTTTTTTAAGATGGCATGTCTCTAGCTCCCAGGAGACCTTCAGCCCCAGTCTTGTGGAGCACCGACCCTGTTCGTAACAGGTGGCAAACCAGTTTCTACTGAGCATTGGGATCCCAAGCAATTTCTGTGGCCAAAGCCTAGATTAAATGAATTGGCAAAGAAAAGTAATTGGCCTAGAAGACTAGTTCATTTGTATTGCGCATCATAGCCACCTTAGAGGCTTTTCCACTACTGAGCTGAAATATTTGAACTCGATTGAGAATCCGTGCAACTTTAATACAGTAAAATCAACTTGGCACAATGATATCCAATTCCCATAATGTAATTTGGTCCTTTCTCGAAGGCGTAGAAAGTGACATCTGTCTTTGGTGTCTTTCAGCTCAGGTTCAGATTGAAGGGGATTTCCTGCCATGTTCCTTCTCTATACTTGAGGAGCAGCCCATGGACATGCTTCTAGGACTGGATATGCTCAAGCGACATCAGGTAACCAAAGCCTATCCCGATGTTGGATTGGCACTTGTAAACTGAGAAATGCGACTTTTTTTCCCCTTGAGTGGAAAACCTTTAGCTGTTCACTGCCGGCATGCCGAAACAGAACTTATCTTGGACTGGAGAAATCTCTGTAACTAGCCTTCTTTGGGTGACATAATCAGTTGGATTTCAGAATGATGGATGAGTCACAATGGAAGACTCAGAAACCTGGTGTCCCAGTGAACTTGGCTATTCATTAATAGCACTTTTTTGTGTGAATCAGTTCTGACCTGCTGAATGATATGATCTTCTAAGATAAACTGTGCTGTGCAAAGAGATTTTGACAAAACCTCAACCAGAGCTCCTGATAGTTTAATGTGACTTGCTAGTGGGAGCTGGGGTTGCGGGGAGGGCTGTGTGTTCGTTCACACACAGTGGCGTGGGATAACATAAGCCAAAGCCACTCTGTCCATTCCCTTCTTGGGGAATTAAATTCTGTTTCACTTGCACTTTTCTTAAAGTACTGAGCGATGCTGCACTGCAGCTGTCCAGAACCCACCCCTTTGCACATATGGGCATTTCTGTAGTGGATCCGCGTGGGTCGGTAGGGAGAGTCAGACTTTTTCAAGATGATTGTTGCTCTAAAAATGTAAGTTCTTTACGCAGTTGCAGTTCAGAGTCCTGCTCTTAGCAATCAAGAAATTAGAAAAATGTTCATTCTGTTGAGAGGGTTTATGTGTCTGTGTCTGGGTAGGATTTTGTTTTGCATCACTGCTTGGGCCAGGTTAGACCTGTGGACTCCAGAGCCCCATGGCTGGGTCAGGTCAGTGAATGCCAATGCACCTGGGCTCAGGTCAGGTTCTATTCTCAGGTCAGGTCGTATGTTCCCAAGCACTTAGCACAGTGCTCTGCATGTAGTAAGCGCTCAGTAAATATGATTGATTGAGCCAGTGACACTCAACTGGCTAAAATGTCAAGTATCCCCAGGGTGGTGAAGTTTCCACCTGTACTTCCAAATGATGAATTAACCTTCTTTTGGCATTTTTGTCGAGACCGTTCTAATGTTGCTCTTGTCAGTGACTCAATCAATGGTATTTATTAAGCGCTTAGTATGTGCAGAACACCATACTGAGCACTTGGGAGAGTGCAACAGAATTAGCAGCCACTAATTTTTAGTGTTGGTTCACCTTCCTGTGAACAGTTGAGATTTCTTGATCATATTAATCAGAAATGCCAACTTTTCATTTTAGATGGGAGTGATCTTGGAGGGTTATGTTGAGAGAGTAGAGAACAGAGGGATGGAGGATGTACGAAATGGGAATGAAGAAGAAAAGAGGATCTGGGAGAGAAAAAAGGAAGGGAAGAGAGAGAAATGGAGGGAAAGAGGTGGTGGAGAGAGAGGGGAGAGGAAGGAAAGAGGGCACCTCTCCTTCACGGCCAACCTTTCTCCTCCTTTCTTCCTCCTCCCCCTCCTGCTCTTTTTCCTTCTCTCCCTCTTCCCCCCTAGCTGCATTAGCATGCCAAGCAACAGTAGCTATTAGCCCTGGCCCAGGAGAGGCCAGCTGATTGGGAGCTGCTGCCCCTTGGCCAGCCCTGGCAGTTTCCGGTCTGGAAAATGTTACAGCCCTTACGCGGACTGGCTTTGCGGCACTCGCCGTTCCACTTGCGACCCCTTCGTGGCTCCGAGGGATCCAGCGGGCTAGCCCCAGCTGCCTACCCTGCCCCCAGACTATGAGCTTCACCCCCTTGGTTCTAGTCTCGAGGGGATGATTGTATCCCTCCCCACCCTCTTGCCCGAGGAAATTGGCATACCTGGTACAGCATGCTATAGAGCATAGAGCATGGGCCTTGGAATCAGGAGGTCATGGGTTCTAATCCCGGATCTTCCATTTGCTGTGTGACCTTGGGCAAGTCTGGCCCAGTTTTCTCATCTGGAAAATAGGGATTGAGACTGTGAGCCCTACTTGGGACAGGGACTGTGTTCAACCCGATTGGCTTGTATCCATCCCAGCATTTAATACAATGCCTGGCACATAGTAAGCACTTAACAAATGCCATCATTGTTATCATTATTTACCTGTTCCCTTCAAAAAGTTTAGATAAAGTCATAGGGAATAGTTCCCAAGAGATATTTAGCAAGAACAGGTAACGGTGTTAGAAATGACCTTTGTACAGCAAGTGAGGATGTCAGAGGGCAGCTATTGCACTATGCCAGCAAACATCCTCAGTGCTACTGCCAGAGACAGAATTCTAGACCAGCGGGGCTGCTGCTCACCATCCAAGGAGAAAGGTGATACGGTTCTGTGCGAAATGAGGAATCAGGGTTTCATGATTTATTCGTCCTTGGCCCTGGACAAAGCTTGCTCCCCTGAACTTATGCCTAGTGTAAGTGACCAGGTTTTAGGCTCAGACTTATATGGAGTCAATAAAAGTCATTTCACACACCTTTATTTTATATATATAACTACAAATTACTTATTCATAGTAATGTCTCCCCCTCTAGACTGTAAGCTCATTATGGGCTTGGAACATGTCTGCTAATTCTGTTGTACCTCTTTCCCAAGTGCTTAGTACAGCGCCTTGCACACAGCAAGCACTCAAATATGATCGATTGATGTATCTTTAGTAAATGAATTGACCCGCGTAATGCAGGGTTTGCATTCTTGCAGAAGCCCGCATTCAAAAAAGTCATGTTATAATTGCACTCACTATGTCCACTCTACATAAATGGCTTCATCCAACCCTACTCTGCGATTTATCCGTACAGGCTTGTGTTGTCAGAGGAACGTGCCTTAATTCCCTAACGACATTTTTGCCCCACTGCCTAGAGAAAAGGGGCTTTAGGACAGCACTGAGTGTATCCCTGTTAACCTCATTAACATATACATACTTGTTGACTGATACATCTGTCTTCCTACTAAGTGTATCCCAGAATATACCGGGAGAGATAAGCCCAAGAAATCAAACAGGCTACTGACTAGTTGGCCTAATCGCCACTCTTATAGGCAGGGTACCCTTGGGGTCCATTCGGCCAGTATCCATTAGTCTTTTCTCCCTGGCTTGCATGGGACCCAGACAGCAATGGATCTTTCGTATCCTAATATCCGGGCTGTAGTTTGCGTGTCTTCCCCTTCCGCGCCTATGTTATGTTCTCATTTTAAGTCCCAGCTTATGAGTGATCATTCGGGGTTTGGTTTCTCCTCTCTCAGTGTTCCATTGACCTCAAGAAAAATGTACTAGTGATTGGCACCACAGGCACGCAGACGACCTTTCTTCCAGAGGGAGAGTTGCCAGAATGTGCAAGATTGGCGTACGGTGCAGGACGGGACGACATGCGGCCAGAGGAGATTGCAGACCAAGAACTAGCAGAAGCTCTCCAAAAATCTGTAGAGGATGCAGGTATTTGAGGCAGCCAGACCACTAAGTAATAACCATTCAGTTGATCGGTGAACTAGCACTCTGTGAGCTTCGATTGCCGTCATCAGCCCCAGCATCCAGGAAGGGCCGTGTCCAAATTATTCGGTATCGGACTGTCCCACCTCCCATGCCTAATCAAGTGGGTGCCAAAGGCCAGGTAGACAAGAGGAATCTATCACTCCTAGTTTGGTTGAGGAGGTTGGAGTTGGAGTGTCTACAGACCACAGTTTGCTTTCATTTACCGACAGGGTTTTCAACAGCCTCCCGAGTGCCCTAAGGCTGTGTTCTCTCACCCCTTATGCCTCTCAGTGGATTTCTTAGGGGTGAGGGGGGTTTTCCAAAAGGAAGTATATCAGTAAACTAAAAACTTTTATCAAAAACATCATTTTCCGAAAACCCCTATACCTTCCGTCTGAGGGACGTCCGAGATAATTATTCTTCATTCTGAATATTACTAGAAGTTTTGGGACCCTTTTATTTGGGGGGTCAGCATAGATTGTGTAATTAAGCATCCCCTTCCTAAAGTCTTCCAATCAGAAGCAAAGCTATCTCCAAAGTCAAGGGATTCCCACTAACTTTAAGGGGTCTAATTGACCCTGCCGAGTTGTCATATATGTTGAACACCTCTCATATTAGATTGTAGGTCACATAAATGACTTTATGGTGTGAGGAGAGGTGGAATTTATAGTGTTGGTATTTGTTAAGCGCTTACTATGTGCCGAGCACTGTTCTAAGCGCTGGGGTGGATACAGGGTAATCAGGTTGTCCCACGTGGGGCTCACAGTCTTAATCCCCATTTTACAGATGAGGGAACTGAGGCACAGAGAAGTTAAGTGACTTGCCCACAGTCACACAGCCAACAAGTGGCAGAGCTGGGATTCGAACTCATGAGCCCTGACTCCAAAGCCCGTGCTCTTTCCACTGAGCCACGCTGCTTCTCTATGATAAGGCCATAGTTGCAAGGAAGAGTAAGAATAGTAAGTTGGGCTTCTTGTGATAGCTTTTTCTCAAAGGAAAAGCAGGGTATATTCTTTTCGTTTTTCCATTTTGTTTTTGAGAGGCAAAACAAACTTATCCCTTGATTGTCCACCAGTTGTCACCGGGGCCTAGCCAAAGCCAGAACTTTGGATAAGTTGTCCATCAGCTTGTTTGGGTGGCCGAAAACATTTTCCATGCCAGCATGGAAATTTGCTCTGCTGCCTTTGTCCAGAGTTACATATACAAAGTACAGATTTTAGCCATCACATAAGCATATTGCTAAAAGTCAAAGTAACCCACAGGGCTTCTTGAGCTTGGCCAAGTCCTTCTCTAGCAAGGGAATTGGTACGGTCAAGAGAAAGGGGGATTCCAAGCAAAACTGGAGCTTTCATCAATGCAGAAATAATTCCGAAGTGAAAGTAAGCAAACCCAAATACTAAACCCGTAGCATTTGAGGTTTCAAGTAGTTTGGAGCCAGGTAACTCTCCCTGGAGTCTCACAAGTTTCATAAATTTGGAGTCCGAGAACTTCTTCCGGAACTCCCAGCCCTCCAAGACCAGGGTACGTTTGCTCCGGAAACAACTTGGCCATATATTTCCTCTTTAACCCACTCACTTGATAAAATCCTTCTTGGCTAGATGGGTGAGACAAAAGATTAAAAGATTTGAAGTAGATTCCTCTTGTAGGTGGAAGAAGAAAAGTGTTAAATTTTAAAGAACTAAAACAAGTTAGGAAGCAGTAAGCCTTTTCTAGTTCCCTTGGTGGTGTTGGCAGTTTGTAGTTTGAAAGATTAGAATGCATAATGTGCTCTTGGTCGTTTTTAAGAATCTGGCTAATGGTTTTTTGTTGTTTGGTGAATAAGAACTTAAAGCTGGTGAACAGCGACATTTTCAATGAGTACACTTACTTTGATTATTCTTATTTAATCATTTTGTTAGCATCTGCATCAAAATTATTGGGGAGCCACCCCAATGACAGTTGATCTGAGATTTGAGAACTCTTCAGCCCCAAAAGGCTGAACAAAATGAACTTCATCTGGGACATTTGACTAACTGCCAGGAAGATGAGAGATATCAGAAGTTAAGCAAGGATGTAACCTGACCAGGCTTAGTATAGTGAAGAAAAATTTACTTTAACTGAATGAGAACTTAAAGCACCTCAGCGGTGTCTTCATTTCTCACCCAATTATTGTGTTTGCCAAAATGTAGCCAGTATGGGGAAATAGAAATCTTTCTCACCTAATTCATATGTGTTGGCTTGTGAATTCAGGGTGTTTCTAGTGGATGATTCCTTATAAAGTGTGTTTGGAAAGCTGTTGGAAGGCAACACGTCCCATTTTTAAAAGAAAGCTACCTCAAGGAATAAACGGCAACTCCCAGAAGAATTTTTCTTAAACTAAAAGGAACGCAGTGCAGTGTTGATGCTGCCGAACTCTGGTTTGGATGGCAGCAAAAGGAGCGGGTCTTTAACCTTGCATGTCGTGTGGTTTGAGTCGCTAACCCAAGTTTGCCTGTTTGTTTCCTAATTCAAACAGAACGTCAGAAGCCTTGATGCATGTAGTGTGTGTTTACTGCAGCTGAAGTGGGCCTCAGACCAGGTATTTATAGCCGCCACTATGAGCCTCCAGTGCAATCATCTTGCCTTCTTCCTTCTAAGCGGAATCAGGGAAAAACCATCTACGAAGCTTTTCACCGTGTTTGATCTGAATGTTCCCTCCGTAGGCTTGCAATTATAAATATATATGATTTTCTGGTTTCCAAACTATGCCCTTGGTGTTGAATGCCCAAAGCAACAAATATAGCATTAATTAAGAAGAGATTCCATAACCAACAGCATGGTCTTCGTAATTAACCTGTACATCCTATTATACAGTAAGATATATAAATCTAATTCAAGGTCTTTAGGTATCAGTGTGTATACCCATTTCTCGCTGATCATATATGTATGGGCGATAACAGTTTTTTAAATAGACTTCTATTTTGGTTTATTGGGGGTCGCATTAATGTGTTTTTCATTATTTCCTATGAGAAACTAAACTTCTCTTTTAGCACTCTTTCACTTAGCATTGTAGTTTTGTGGAGCTGATGAAGAGCACTGAGGTATGGTAGTATATTTCTAAAAATCTAGGGGGCTCTTTTAGAAGCTGCCATGGTCCTGGATCCATCTGGCACACTAGTGTAGGCAGTAGAACAGACATGCCAGTAAGAGTAAGACCGTGGACTGTGAGGAGAGACAGAGCAAGCAAGTAGCCAACAAATAGAGAACTGGAACCCAAAGATTCCCACGCAGTCAGTGCTGCTGCCCAGGACCAATCAGAAATTGGGCAAGGCATTCATTCCGTCGAATTTATTGAGTGCTACTGTCCTCATGGCAGAAGAGGTCCTGTAGAAGAGCCGGATTTAGCCAGGTGGCAGTGAGTGGTCAGCGGAACCATAGGGGTCTTGGCCACCTACATTACTGTCTTTCCTAATAATAATAATAATAATAATAATGTTGGTATTTGTTAAGTGCTTACTATGTGCCGAGCACTGTTCTAAGCGCTGGGGTAGACACAGGGGAATCAGGTTGTCCCTCGAGGGGCTCACAGTCTTAATCCTCATTTTACAGTTGAGGTAACTGAGGCACCGAGAAGTTAAGTGACTCGCCCAAAGTCACACAGCTGACAAGCGGCCGAGCCGGGATTCGAACCCATGACCTCTGACTCCAAAGCCCGGGCTCTTTCCACTGAGCCACGCTGCTTCTCGTGGCTTTCCTGGGATACCCCCACAGAGACACGGAGACAAACACACAGTGGTAGATTTAAAGAGAGAGGCCCAGCAGCTCCAAAGGAAGGCACCAACTTAGCTGTCGTCAGGTGGTCATAGGGATGAGGAGCGAGGAAGAACAATGGAAGACTGGAAAGTAACTAGGAAGAAGAGAATAAAAGAAACGTCGAGAATTAGACGAAAGCATTAGTTCCCAGTACCCAAAGTTGTGGGTTTTATTGATAAATATCAAAGTAATTATATCATTCCATCCCAAATGATATCAAATTGCAAACTGCTATCTTATAATGCCTTTTGCCCCACAGCAATCAATAAGACATACTTCCTGAGTGGCCAGTAGTACCCAAATGCTGAAGTGAAAGTTCTATCCTCTCACCATGTGCTTAACTAAGTTGTCTGACTAGAAGAGGTTTAGAGAACCTCTAAATTATTTCCATGTTACAGATTTGTAAGGGTGGGGTGCGTATTAATATTCACAGCAGAGCATTTGAGTTACGTAATCAGATGCTAATCCTCACAATTGCTGTAACAAATTGCGTTGTGAACTGGTGTCAGTAAATTGTTTTTAATGGTCTTTTGGTGCTCTAATTCAACAATGTAGAGGCTAGTGAATAGAGAATTATTTGTGCTCTCGGCAGGGTGGGTGTAACTTGAAACTGGAGGAAGAAAAAGTAAATGAGGAGAACAGGCTAGTGGTGGAGAGAGCCCCTTTGGGATTACATAGTGTGAAAATGTACAGAAATGCAGAGCCTGTTACCTAGTGATCAGCAGGTGTGAGTTTGAATCTAAATTGATATTACTGTGTGATAAATATTTTTAAAATTTGTCTTTATTCCTTTTTGGTTTTTATCAATTTTAAATATGTTTAACAGTTACTTTTTTATCAGAATCTAAAATGCCTTTTTCAAACATTAACTAATTTGACAGGTATCCCTTTGAAGTTGCTTCATTTGGAAGGATGTGGATTCAGGATCTCTGTCTTGTCCATTTTCTTTTATTTTTCCTACCTTGAGTTAGATGCCATCTCAATCTTGCCGTGATTCAGGCCAGGGCAAGTTTAGAGGTGCTAGAGAGCAGAGTGCTGATAATTCTGGCTTCCTGTAGACCTCCCAAGAGAGTGACTTCATTCATTTTTACAGGTAGCTTCCTTCCTACCCTGCAATATCCCTGATTTAAAGGGGTTTTTTTGTTAGCTCTTCCGTGATCACCTTGGGAAAAATATAACTTGGAATAAGAGTAATTCTTAAAACTTCAGGATTGCTCTTACAGGCTCATTCCTAAATTCAGTGATTAGTTTCTATGCCACATAGACACAGGGATTTTATGTCAACATTGACCACCCATCCAGCCAGCATCTGCATGCACATTAATGGTACTTGAATATTTACTCATATTAAATTGCAATGAAAGCACTTTAAAAATATGTAGGTGGAAACCTAGTCAGTTTGGCGCATTACACTGTAGCAAACACATTAAGGAAAGAGGTATTGTTGTTGCTTTCTTTTGTTTATAGGTAGCAGAAAAATGGATTTAAAGGACCTGCTTTCATCCTGTATGATTGAAAATATCTATATTTATGTACATCGTAAATACTTGTTTGTGTGATTACACACGTAGAAGGAAAACCTCTGACAGCCGTTACCCGCTAACTGGATCTTTGTTTCTCTTTCCCTTTCTACGCACGCAGAGAAAAGTGATAAAGAAACTACCTCACTGGGAATGTCATCATTACCAACTTCGGATGGATTTAACTGTCCAGCCCATTCTTCAGGACATGGTTCTAGGATCAGTAACCCTACAAGTCTCGATCGCTCCGTCTCAGCCCCTGCTTCAGTTTGCTCACACGAGCCCAGGCTTACAGAGATCATTGAATCTAAAGCTGCAAAGGCTTTGGAGGCTTCACCTGAATTGCAGATAACCCCGGAAAAGAAAGAATGTTCTCCTCCTGAACAGGTCCTTCCTGGTCATGTTTCTTTAGCAGAAGGTGCCCCGGCCACCCAGGCCTCTACAAGTCCAGCTATTGCTTTGCAGAATTCATTGGAAGAAACAGTTGTTGCAGACAATCCAGAGAAATCTCCCGAAGAGAAAAGCTCCCAGGATTTCGAGGTCCATCCCGATACAGAACAGAAAGCTAGTTTGTCCACCTCAACCCTCGGGGTGCCTGATCCGCAGATGGTTCTAGATGAAGAACGTCAGCATTTAGAACATCTGGAACCGAGTGGAGAAAATAATCTTCGACAGCATATAAATTTAAAGAATGAGCAACTGGAAGTAGAACAGAGGGAGCCGGTTGACTCAGATCAACTTAACACCACCGAGGACCTAGAATTGCCTTCTGTAAGGCAGCAGAGCCATACCGTGGTCCGACAGAACTCTGGTGATTTTCCAGCTGAAACTAAAGGAAGTCAACAGCAGGAGATAAATATTCCCTGTCCAGAAGAAAGTACCCCTCCAGCGTCTTTTGACTGCTCAGAAACCCTCATGGAAATAGATGTAGTTGAGCATTCCCTTGTCACTGAGCACAACCTGGCAAGCAGACGGAAAACTGACGTGAAGAATGTGGCTGCATCTGATTTCAACTTAGATAATCCTTGGATGGAGGTCGAGATAGCAAAGCTTAACTCCTCATCAGGAGTTTTGAGTAATTTGGTCACCCCTCCTGATTTTCGGTTCCCTGAAAGTAATGTTGAAATGCCTGCAACTGATACTGAATCTCCATATTTACTAGATAGAGGTTGTTCTTCCTCATTAAACTCTTCTGGCCTTCACCAGCCCTCCACAGAGCCTCCAGTCCCCTGTGAAGAACCATGTGTATCTGTAACTGCTGCCCTAAAGGAACTTCACGAACTTTTGGTTGTCAGTTGTAAAGAAACTTCTAAAACTCCTGTTCGGAAAGAAGTCCCCTGTCACCTGGAAACGGCAGTGGAAGATCATGCTAACAGCGAGGAAGCTTCTACACAGCACCCCGAAAGTGAGCATTTGGGGGCAGACTTGGAGGAGCAGAATCTGGAAGGCCCCTCCCATCAGGGGATACGTGGACACGGGAAAGCTGAGAAATCCATCGAGACACCACCTGGGTTCGAAGGAGTAGAAAATGACAGCTTGGAAGGTTTGGACCGCAGACTGACAGCGCCTGCTGAAGAGGTTCAGAAATCTCCGGCATTCTTGAGGGAGAGCTCTTCAGTTTCTCTAACCTCTGCTGAAACAACTGATTGGCCAAGCTGCACTCTGGGTGAGGAAACTTCACCTGGACCCTCGGCAGGTGACGGGAAGCCTGTCAATCAGACGTTGGAGCAATTTGAGTCCTTTTCATCTGAGATCATATTAGTTAAAGACCTCCATCTGGCCACAGAACATCTGCTGATAGGAGTGCCTAAAACCAGGGAAGATGCCGCCTTTCCCGAAGCCCCTCCGTCCCCTCGTGATTTTGATCCCCCAGACTCCTCTGTTCTTCCAGCACCGGTTTTTCCCTCTGCAGACGTTGACCGGATATTGCGAGCGGGCTTCACGCTGCAGGAAGCTCTCGGGGCCTTGGAACAAGTTGGCGGAAATGCAGACCTTGCTCTTCTCATTTTGCTAGCAAAGAATATCGTAGTTCCTACATTACCTTGGAAAAGGCGGGCCTGACTAGGCCCCCTTCTTTTTTAATATATGTACAAGTATATACAGCCTATGTAGAAACTTGCAAGCAGAATGTTGGGCTAGATTATTTTTTTTTTTGTACGATTTTTATTTTCTGCCAAAAGTTTATTTATGATCTCTTCTTGCCTATTACCCTAGTTAAAACCGGGCCTTTTAATGTGTTGGCAGTGTGCACACACAGGAGCTGTTTATTCACAGTAAGATAATGTGTACTGGAATAAAGTTGATGCTTTTAGTTCATGTGTAACAACCAGGTTAGAATGAGCTTAAGCATTTTGAAAACAGCAGAAGCCCTTGAGAAACCCACTGCTTTATGCATCTATAGGTAGAGTGACTTAGCGTAGTAGGCATTTGGCTGGGCTTGGAGAAAAGATAGAGCATGCTGTCTCAGAGAGCGACAAATCCAGTTTACCGGGAACTCTTTGTTACCCATGAAGTGATGTTTAGGTTTGTACCTGGTACTCGTGTGTGTGTGTCTGTCTGTCATCCACTTCAGAAAGTCAAGACCCGTGATTGCCTAGAACTGCTTGCTTTTTTTGTGCCCATCACCTCAGAACCTGACACTCTGGGTGTCTAGGATTAGTACTTCTTGTGCAATATGTTCTGCTGTTAGACTGCCAGAATCTTTTATTTCATTGGCTGGGATCTTGTTTTCAGAGTTCAGTTAGAGAGGGACTTTGTGTTGCCCAAGTCAGAAATATCTGATATTCTATCTGTGGGTGGATTCGGGTCATTTCATGGGCCATGGATGAGGAGTGATGAACCAAAGACACTCGGGGGGGGGGGGGTTACCAGAGTTTGGGTTTACCAAATTCCCACCAAGAGTCCCAATACTAGTTGTCCAGTGGTGAACTCATGACTCTGAGCCCTAGGAGTTCACTTACCCTCTTATCCACTTCATACCAATCCTCTCCTAGGAGCCGGTACTGTTGGGTGCCTGAGCTTTCTTGTTCTGCAAGCGAAACTTAGAGGAAGCGTATCGTATGCTAGATTATCTCGGTGATTGGGGAGAATGGCCTGGGCCATCGGAAAATTGATGGTCAGAGGGGCTTTCCAGTTACTAGCCTCTCTCTCCTTTTGAGTCCATACTTCTCCATTCATTTTCGCAAAGGCCTCCTATTTTAAATAGGGTTTGTAGATTTTCGGGGTTTTTTGTCTGTTTTTTGGTGGTCATAGGGGTTAAACTCTCATGGCCTTCTGGGAAGACCAGTTCTTGAAATTCTTTTGCCCCTCTGGATCCAGGGGAAAACTCTGCCTAGTGACTTCTTTCCTGGGAGAAGATTTGTTTTTTCCACTGCTTGAAAATCACATTGTCTTTTTAGTTTGAAGGCAGAGAGGACAAGGCATGATAAATCATAATCATATGAATCAAAGTCAACTCCTAGAGAGCCCTCTTTGCAAATTCTCTGAAGAGGCTGTATATAACTTGGACATTCTACAAACTTTCTGTTTCCAGCAACAATCAAATCTCTCAGCCTAATGGATGGAAATCAACTGACTGCTTTTAGGGATGTTAAGATTACTCTTTTTCACTCCTCTCACTCCTGCTTCCTTTTGGTTAGTCTTTGTAAAAGTGTTTAGCTGGTTGGTAAGAGACAGAACCAGCTTCCTGGAGAGAGGGCCCAGAAGGATGGATTTTAGGTGCTTATTGAAACAGTACGTTATTTGGCTTGTCTACCCATAAGACAGTTTTTCTTTTAGATTGCTTTGGGAAAATATTGTACTCTTTTTTTCCCCCCTCCACTCCAGAGATTTGAAATTTAATATTGAAGTTTCTGTGAATCCACTTCATTTTGCTGGGATCAGCCTTGAAAATATGGGTTTTTAAGTGTAAAATCCAATAGTGGTACTTTGGCTAGCCTTTACGTTAAGCTTTGTTTCAAGATGGGGAGAAAGTGATGGTTGTGAAAGTGAAATGTTTCTAACAGTTCACTTCTCGGAAGACTTCTAGGTGTAGAAAGGAAGGCTACCCAGTTTTTCTGTTGGTTAAGCAGAGGAAGTATTGACCATAGTATAAAAGTATTGAGTCTGAATCCCAAGAATGCAAATGACGTTAGAAACAGTTGCTAGTTGTGTGGATTCTGAACAGCACTGTTGCGAGAGTTCTGCCTTAGTGTCTTTTAAGCCTGAATTTTAATTGAAAATCAAATGCATCAAAAGCCTTATTGAGGGTGCTTCTGAGGAACATTTTGAATGAGACTCTAGCTCCAGGGCATCTGCCAATATCCATAAAGCTTTTCTTTTATTTTCTTTTTTAAGTACAGCTTTTGAACTTTTTAAACATTTTTAAGATTTGCAACTTCTTGCCATTTCTTCATTCTGTTTGTGTGAAATAAACTTGAGTCAATACTGTTAGGGTTTTCTGTGTTACTTTTTCATTCAGCAGTTACTAGAAACTCCACGTCAACCATCAGGGTTACTAGAGTTCTGAAGATATCCTGGGCTCGGCACTCCCATCCAGCATGATGGTACAGAGTCACTGGTCTCATTTTTCCAAAGTGTTACACAGATCCAACTTTGTTCCCAATATAGTTTGAGGAGTTGTGCTTGTGATGTGGTGGAGTCTTCCTGTTCTCACCCCAGTCCTGCCCACCTTTTACAAGGGCAAAAACCAGCGGCTGACTGGTTCTCCTTTTTCTGTTCAGAGTTGAAGGATTTGGAACCCGCGTGTACCACCAGCCGATAATTACTTGCCCACTCACCCAGGACAGATCATTTAAACCAAAAGATAAGCGAATACAGTCTCCCTTTTACTACCTGGGGAAAGGGGAATCTGGTTTACAAATACATATAAATATATATGCAAGATCCGTTGAATGTTTTGAACTCGGTTTCAAAGCAGATTTACGTAGTGGTCTTTCACTGCAAAGCTGACATTTATCTTCAGTTATTACTGTTTTTTCTGCTGTAATGTGCTCCAGGAAAATATTGCTGTGATACTGCTTTGAACTACTATAGCACCTTTCATTTGGGGATCTTTGCCTTCCAGTGAAGAAGAATTTCTCCTTCGAATAGTTGAGAGAGTTTGAAGCCCTGATGATAGAATATTTTGGTAATTCGGGGCCAGGCTGGGATTAGACTAAGGGATACTGACCCAACCTTACTTTTGTCCATGAGTGGTAAAAAAAAAATACCTTTAAAATAAAGCTATCGCTTTGAAAACAGAACGTCCTCATTGTGGGTGGGGAACCAACTCTGAGAAGCAGCATGGCCTTGTGGATAGATCGGGAGGCTAGGAGTCAGAAGGACCTGGGGTTTTTGTCAGCTTTGCCACCTGTCTGCTGTGTAACCTGGGAAGCAGCTTGGCAAAGTGGATAGTCCAGGGGCCTGGAAGTCAGGAGGTCATGGGTTCTAATGCCAGCTCCACCACTTGTCTGCTGTGTGACCTTGGGTAAGTCACTTCTTTACTTCTCTGCGTCTCAGTTGCCTCATCTGTCAAATGGGGATTGATATTGTGAGCCCCAAATGGGACAGGGAATGTATCCAACTTGATTTGCTTGTATCCATCCCAGGGCTTAGTATAATGCCTGGCAAGTAGTAAGCCCTTAAATGCCATCATTATTATTAATCCCCATTTTACACCCATTTTACGGTGAGGTAACAGGCACAGAAAAGTTAAGTGACTTGCCTAAGGTCACACAGCAAAGAAGTGGTCAAGCCGGGTTAAAAACCCAGGTCCTCTGACTCCCAGGGTGGGCTCATTCCACTAGGTCCCACTGCTTCTCTGAGATTTATTGTTGGGAAATGTACTCAGAATTGTTTTATAAAATTGGATAACAGAGAACTAGGCATTGTGATTTACAATATGTTTTGGGGCCTCCGCAGCCACCCAGGATAGGTTGGAGTTGGAGAATTTTAGCCTGAGCCTAATGAGTGAGATGAAGGTTTGGGTGAAGAAGGAAATTTTCTAATAATTGCAAGTCTTGGTTTTATATCTACCTGTGCTTCTTAATTTCCCCACATAATATATCCATTTTACAGCATGTCCTGGTACATTCAGACCTTGAATTTTCTGCCGCTTTCTTAGGAAGAAGGCTTGAAAATCACTGATGGCCATTCAAGGAATGCACAGATTGGCTCATCTATCTAATAATCTGGATTTTGCTGTTGTCACCCCTGCCCAGATTTGGTTCATCAGGGATTCTCTGCACTGGACAGATGAATCTGTAATTAGATGGAAATAGGTACTGCAGGGGTAATGCTTCCTACAAATTCTTGGAGGGGCCATGTGTTTTCTTGCATAATCCACATCGAGGGGGTGAAATAACTAGGACAACCCAGCTCAAAGGTCAATTTTGGGAGTGCCATTTTCCCTTTAGTGCTCAATCATCAGAAGTAAGAGTCACGGTCACTGCTTGGGTCATCTAAGTTCTATCCCGTGATAGAGTCTGGGGAGAAATTTATTTCAGATCTGGAGTAGGGAGTCCTGGCTTGGGAAGGTCAAATAGATGGCCTCAAACTAATAAGAAAATAATGGTTGGTGGGACCAGAGAACTTGAGGGTGTTGGTGATTTAAGCTGTTGAGCTGGCTCTGGATGAGTAGTGACTGAAAATTTTTACCACCTAAAAAGACGGCTGCTGATGGAAAAGAGTTAAAAGTGTGAAGGATAGTGCCAAACAGTTTAGTTCACAGATTGTCGAGTGATGGTACCCCCAAACCACTCTGACAGTTGGAGCTGATAGCCCTGTGCAGTTGATTATGTGGCCTGTGTTTTTTCCTTCCTTTAAAGTGGTCATGTCACTTCCAGGTTACTTTTTGAAGTTCCTGGACTGTGACCAAGTCATTGTTTTGGGTTTTTTTGTTGGTTTTTTTCTCCTCATTTTTATAGGAAGGGCTTTGTGTCCTATGGCCATTTCAATTTAAATCATCCACTAGTCTCTTAGAGCACTGATGGGAAAATGTCACTGTCTGATCAGTTATCTCTTCTCGGAGTTTTACACGTGTCAGTTTCAGTGACTCCTGCCGCAGAGTAATCCAGTCACTGGAAGGATTAGTTGAACCTGTTTTTCACCACTTAACAACTGGTTTGTTTTTTGATCATTTAAATTCCCTCCTTTTTTTTTTCAGCAGAGTTTTGAAAAAAGATGTTACCAGCTTTCCATATCTGGAAAAATAGCTTTGGCAGTCCTAAGGGGGAAAATCAAGACCTTATTTTCCCCACACACATATATATCCACCCCTGTCAACTGCCTTGAATTTTCACAGTGAACACGAACTTTTCTTTTTGAAGCATTAAGACTGTCTATAGTAACTTTTTTTAATAAGAATTAGGCTATTCTGTAAAGCTAGCTTCTCAGCAGTTTGGCAACTGTTCAGCCAATGCTTTGGGTCCCAAGAGTTGGGAAAACTCTTCCAGGAATTTAAGGGAATCAAACTCAGGAATCCCAAATCTGGTTGCATTTGTGCCATTGGTCTGTTGGGCTGAACATGTAGTTTGTCTGCAGCAAAGTAAACTGGATGCATTTGGCGAATAAGTTTGTTTTTTCAAGCATCAGGATATGTCAGCCTTGAGTAATCAAAATACACTTGATTTTTCTTGTTTTGGGTTTTTTTAAAATATTAGGGACTTTCTTGACAATAAGAATTGATGTAAAAAATTTGATATTTAAAACAATAAAACTTTTCTCAGAAGAGTATTGTTTGGTTTGTTGATTTGTTCTCATTCAGTAGTATTGATTAAGCACAAACTGGGTGGAAAGCACTTTATGGAGTGCTGGGAAGAAATATAGGGATGAAAATTAGACTTGGTTCCTTGACCCCAACAGGCTCACAAAATCTAAGAACAATGTTGAGGGGGAGAGTCAGTGGGAAGAAAAGAGAAAGTTAGTACAGACAGTGGGCAGGGAGTGCATCTTCCCCCTCTGTGCTATACTTTCCCAGGCGTTTAGTACAGTGCTCGGCACACAGTAAGCAATCAACGAATATCATTGATTGTTTGATAACTGCAATAGACTTGGAGCTGGGGGGCAGAGTTTCAGGCTTCTCATGGCTCAGAGCTCAACAGGCACAGTAGTCTCAGATACACGGCAGTCTTCCCAGCGACAGCTGTGTCTTGTTGGCCTTGGGTGGCAGAAGAAGGGGGTGCTGGAAGCCTGAAGGTATGGAGACTGGACACCCTCTCTTCCAGGCAGCAGACTCAACAATTTGATGAGCTGGGGTTTGACCCCTGCCTGGCTGGAGAAGAGGGGCCCGGTGAGTTTCCTATACCTTTTTGCTTGTGTGTGTTTACATCTTTTTTTGTGGTATTTATTAAGCACTTACTATGTGCCAGGCACAAAGTCTTAATCCCCATTTTACAGATGAGGGAACTGAGGCCCAGAGAAGTTAAGTGGTTTGCCCAAGGTCACAGAGCAGACAAGCGGCAGAGCCCCTATTAGAATCCGGTCCTTCTGCTTCCCCGGCTCACCGGCTCACGCTCTATCCACTAGACCATGCAGCTTCCCTCCGTCTCTTCAAAAAAGTTAAATGCTATCTCCACTCAGGCTCGGCAACCTATTCCTAAGCAGCAGGAAGGACTAGCTTTGCAAAAAAGAAACACTGGTTTCCACTATCTTCCACATCTGGGTTGAGAGAAGTTAGGAACTTTCAAAAAGTAGTTGGTAGTTCAGCGACGTAGATAGCATTTGTAGTTATATGCATTCAGCATAAATCCAGTTGGGCCCGAGCACTAAAAAGTTATCCCCAGACACCCTAGGAGTTTGGCCAAAGGAAACAAGGCCCAGAAAGGAATAAAGTGTTTCTACCACATATGGGAATGGATCCCAGGAGTTCTGAGTCCCCGACTCTGGTTCAAATTCTAGGCACCATTCCTGATTTTCGTCTTCCTTCTTGAAGGATCATAAGATACTGGCCAACCGACCAAGGATATATTCGCTTCCTGGGAAGTAGAAGGATGTTACATCACTGCTTGGCACCTTGTTCCACAGGAGGCCCAGTTTTGCCATTTCAGATGAGGTTCTCCTTGGGAGAGCAAGTTTCTTCATGAAGCATCCATTGACAGATATCTCTTCAGGCCTCAAAACCCTGCACTGGCTTCCACATCAAGCAAAAATGCCCCGCAATTGACTTCAAGACTCTCCTCCTACTCACCCTATCTTACATAGCTGCTCTCTTCACCCACTTCACAACTTGCTTGCTTTGTTTACTTTATAACTAGCTCTCAACTGCCCCTCCTCTGCCCCCTCACACTGTTCCCCTGGCTTGGAACTCTTTCCCTCCCCAAATGCGACAGATCACAGCTCTCCCCATATCTAAAGCCCTCCTGAAAGCCTATTACACCAAGCCTTCCTCAATTCATTCTCAGCACCTCAAGTGATGCAAACTCATCAGCCATTTCTAGAACTTATATACTTAATTATATACATCCCGAATGGAACAATCAAGTATTTATTGGATTACCCGATTTTTATGTAATTTTGTCTCCCCCCCATTAGAAGGTAAACTCTCTGGGAAATGTCATTTGTTAGGATTTTTTTAATGGTATTTAAGTCCTTACTCTGTGACAGACCCTGTATTAAGTGTTGGGGTTCAGCTAATCAGGTTGGACACAGTCCATATCCCACATGGGGCTCACAGTCTTAATCCCCATTTTACAGATGAGGGAACTGAAGGACAGAGGAATGAAGTCACTTGCCCAAGGTCAGACATCAGGCAAGTGGTGGAGCCAGGATTAGAATTATTTGCTTAGTTGAGTGCATCGACTCCCTCCAATGGTTGCCCATCCACCTCTGATTCAAACCAAAACACCTTACTGTCAGCTTCAAGGCACTCAACCAGCTATCCTTCTACTACTTTAACTCTGATCTACTAAAACCCAACCCCCAGGCTTCATTCCTCTAACACAAACCTAACAGACGACCACTCTTCCCATTTTCAAAGCCCTACTAAAATCACAACTCCTCTGAGGCCTTCCCTGACTAGGTCCTCATTTCTCCTATTTATCCCCCTGCCCCTATGCAGTTGGACCCATACCCCTTAAGCACTTTCTCTTTACCCCACTCCCAGCCCCCAAACACTTATGTACATACCCCTATACTCATTTCCTCTATCAGTAATTAATTTTAATGTCTCCCCCTCTCGACTGTAATCTTCTTGTGGGCAGGGAATGCATCTTTTAACTCTTATAATATTCTCTTAAGCACCTATCAGGATGCTCAGCTAATCGCTCAGTACCACTGATTAATCGACACTCGGTGGGTGCTCTAAAAATACTATTACTGCTAGGATGAATGATCCTTGGGAACTCAGGAATTTCTCATGGCCAGGCTGGTTCCAACCAATCGATCAATCCTATTGAATGCTTACTCTGTGTATAGCAATGTACTTTTAGCATTTGGGAGAGTACAATATAACAGAGTGGTAGATACATTCCCTGCTGCCAATAAGCTTTACATTCTAGAGGGGGATATTGGCCTTAATATAAATGAATTATGGCTATGTATATAATTGCTGTGGAGCTGAGGGAGGGGTGAATAAAGGATGTTAAACCCAAGTTCAAGAGCAACAGAGAAGGGAATGGGAAAAGAGGAAATAAAGGTTGTTAAATCCAAGTTTAAGAACAACATAGAAGGGAATGGGAAAAGAGGAAATGAGGGTCTAGTCAGGGAAGGCCTCTTGGAGAAGTCCTTTGAAGGTGGGGGGGAGTGATGCTCTGATATGAAGCAGAAGGGCATTCCAGGCCAGAGGCAGGATGTGGGCAAGAGGTCAACAGTGAGATAGATGAGGTCAACAGTGAGATAGACGAGATCAACGTATAGCGAGTATGTTTGCCTTGAAAGAGTGAAATGTCCGGGCCGGGTTGCAGGAAGAAATCAAGGAGGGTGAGGTAAGAAGGGGCAAGGTGATTTAAGTGCTTTAAAGATTTAAAAGCGGAGCAGAGCCTGTCCCAACTCAAATTCAGGAGCTTCCTAGCAGGTGCAGATTGGCCTTGGGACAACAGCCAGCTAATTAATAGTATTTATTGAGTGCTTGCTCTATGCAGCTTGGGTAAATGCAATACTGTTGGGAGGCCCAACTGCTTTCAAGGATCATAGAGTCTAGGCAGGGAGATAGACATTAAAATAAACCACAGGTAAGGGAAGCCACCAAGAATAAGGATATATAAGTAAGTACTATCGGGCGGGGTTGGGGTGAGTACATAAATGCTTTGGGTGTGGGATTAAATGCATAAAGAAACTGTGCGGCCCGCTGGAAAAACCAAAGGCCTGGGAATCAGAGAACTGGAGTTTTAATCCCAGCTCCTCCACTTATGTGCCATGTGACCTTGGGCGAATCACTTAACTTTTCTTTGTCTCCGTTTCCTCATTTAAAATGGAGATGAAATACCCATTCTTCCTCTACTAAGACTGTGAACCCCATGTGGGACAGGGACTGCATTGGAACTGATTATCCTGTATCTGCCCCAGAGCTTAGTACAGTGTTTGGCACTTAGTAAATGCTTAATAAATAGCATTATTATCGTTATTTTTCTTATTATTATGTGAGGTAGAAGGAATGCAAAATACAGTGGGGAGTGATTAGACTTTAATCAGAGAAGGCAGGAAATTTCAAGCCTATAGCTATCTTATCACTTCATTCAGATCCCAGTAAGACTCCCAGGTTCCTTAGAGTTGTTTTGCACAGTTTAACATTTTTCTGATTTCTCCATGTTGGTGTGATCTGGTTTAAAGATAAAATGGCCCAAATTATGGAATTATAGAACACTTCATAATTCAATGTTTTTATTGGTAGGGGTAAAAAACACAACCATCATTCAGCTATTTCTCTGATCTGAAGGAATGTTGGCTTTGGGTAATTAAATTCAAATGAGGATTGTAGCTGTTTGCTTTACGATACTCATTAAGGGCTTACTATGTGTCAAACAGTGTTTTAAGTGCTGGGGTAGGTACAAGTCAATTAGGTCGGACCCAGTCCCTGTCCCACACAGGGCTCGCAGTCTTAAATGGAAAGGAGAGTAGGTATTGAATCCCCATTTTACAGTTGAGGAAACAGGCTCATAGAAGTTGTGACTTGCCCAAGGTCACACAGCTAGCAGTTGGCAGGCCTGGGAGTAGAACCCAGGTTCTCTGAGTCTCAGGCCCGTGCTCTTTCCACTAGGCCACACTGTTTCCCAACCAGTTCAGTCATCCATTCATTTAGCACTTGGATCTCAGTCATTTCCCTCCTCAAAAGTCCTCAGTGGCTTCCTCAGTGACGATCAGCTTCAAGCTTCTCCACCAACTGTTACACAAAGTCAAACTCCCTTCTTCTCACATTATACCCAATCAATCATTGGTATTTAGTGAGCGCTAAACATGTGCTAAGCACTGTACTAGGTACTTGGGAGAGAACAATATGGTAGAGTTGATAGGCATGCTCCCTGCCCTCAAGAAGTTCACAGTCTAGCTTTTATTCTCTGCTTTAATCATTCAAATCTCACCACTAGACCAACAGCAGGTATTGGGGTAGTTGAGTTCAGTGGCATGATCAGTGTTGCGGAAAGAGATTGTCTTGGAAGGCTTCGAGTGAGACGTGTATCTTTAATAGAATTTAGAAGAAGGGGAGGAATAGATCGGCAGAGAGAGCACAGACTTGGGGGTCAGAAGACCTGAGTTCTAATCCTGGATCCGCCACCCCAATACCAGCTGGGAAACAGCAAACAGGAAATCTGGGGCCTAGTCCCAGTTTTGCCTGCTGAGGGTTTCCACGAGGTGGATGGGCCCAGCAGGAATATTGAAAAATAGGCTAAAGTGGGTGGCAAAGACTATGGTGGTTACCAAGGCAAAAGCCTGATGGGTCATAGTGCTTCAGCACAGCATCAGCACAATGCTGTGGTCACTTTGCTCGCATTTCACACTGTGCTGCATCCTGCCTCCCTACTGGCTCATTGCATTCCATGCACCAGCAGGAACGTGACTGAAGCGGTTTACCACTGCTTTCTTCCACGCAGTAAACTTGAGTCTCCACTCTTGACTCTCTCCCGTGCCGCTGCTGCCCAGCCAGGTGAGTTTTGACTTGTAGCAGGTGGTCTTCTACTCGCTAGCCACTGCCCAAGCTAGGAATGGAATGGGTTGGCCTCTACTTGACTCTCCCTCCCATAGCCAAGGCTGGTAGAGTCCTGGAAACTCCAGATGCCATCCTGAGAGGAGATGCCTCAGTTACCTCATCTTTAAAATGGGGATTCATTCATTCAGTCATATTCATTGAGTGTTTACTGTGTGCAGAGCACTGTACTAGGTGCTCGGGAGAGTACAATAAAGCAATAAACAGACACATTCCCTGCCCACAATGAGCTTCAATACCTGCTTTTTCTCCTACTTAGAAATATGGGCCCCTTGTAGGACAGAAACCATGTCTGACCTGATTATCTGTATCTTCCCCAGTGTTTAGAATAATAATAATAATAATAATCTTGGTATTTGTTAAGAGCTTACTATGTGCAGAGGACTGTTCTAAGCACTGGGGTAGATACAGGGTAATCAGATTGTCCCACGTGAGGCTACAGTTAATCCCCATTTTACAGTTGAGGGAACTGAGGCACAGAGAAGTGAAGTGACTTGCCCATAGTCACACAGTTGACAAGTGGCAGAGTCAGGATTCGAACCCATGACCTCCGACTCCCAAGCCCAGGTTCTTTCCACTGCACCATGCTGCTTCTCGTGAATAGTGCTTGTCACATAATAAGAACTTAACAAATACCACAGTTACGATGTCTTTGGCATTTCCCAACAGAGTTTTAGTACTTTCTTTCCAATAAGTGTTCAATAAATACCATTGTTGATGACACGGTAGGGCATGTAAAGCAGTCACTAAAACAGACCACTGCTCTGTGTTCAGATCTGTAATCTGTAGTGAGGGGCAGCCTCCAGATAAGGAACTGGAGCTGTCTCACTGACGATAAAATTAATCTCAATCCAGCTCTCCATCTTGGTGCCACAGGAAGAGACCAATTCCCAATAGGAATGGGAGCCCAGAAAGAAGGAAAGAGAATGCGTGAGGAAAACTGTGACTCCCTTTAGCCTGCAAGCAGGGCCTGGGGCATCGTAGGCAGAGGGGCAGGGATTGGGAGACAGAGGAGGATTAGCGAGGCAGTGTCCTTTGGGAGGACTGGGGACAGGGCAAAAGGCAATGAGAGAATTTCAGAAGGGAGTCGTCTAGCTGGCAAGTTGGAACGATTCTGTAAAGAGTGGGAAGTCAGGTATAAGTTTTGGTGGTTTGGCAAGTTTCTGGAATTCATTCAATTGTATTTATCACTTACTGTGTGCAAAGCACTACAGATCTACATCTACAGACTACATCTACAGATCTACATCTCCGCCCCTGTCCTCTCCCCCTCCCTTCAGGCTCGCATCTCCTCCCGCCTCCAGGACGTCTCCACCTGGATGTCGTCCCGCCACCTAAAACTCAACATGAGCGAGACTGAGCTCCTCATCTTCCCTCCCAAACCCGGTCCTCTCCCAGACTTCTCTATCACCGTGGATGGCACGACCATCCTTCCCGTCTCTCGGGCCCGCGATCTCGGTGTCATCCTTGACTCGTCTCTCTCGTTCACCCCACACATCCTATCCGTTACCGAGACCTGCCGGTTTCACCTTTACAATATCACCAAGATCCGCCCTTTCCTCTCCACCCAAACGGCTACCTTACCGCTACGGGCTCTCGTTATATCCCGGCTAGACTACTGTGTCGGCCTTCTCTCTGACCTCCCTTCCTCCTCTCTCGCCCCGCTCCGGTCTATTCTTCACTCCGCTGCCCGGCTCATCTTCCTGCAGAAACGCTCTGGGCATGTCACTCCCCTTCTTAAACAACTCCAGTGGTTGCCTATCAACCTCCGCTCCAAACAAAAACTCCTCACTCTAGGCTTCAAGGCTCTATATCACCTTGCCCCTTCCTACCTCTCCTCCCTTCTCTCTTTCTACCACTCACCCCGCACGCTCCGCTCCTCCGCCGCCCACCTCCTCACCGTCCCTCGGTCTCGCCTATCCCGCCGTCGACCCCTGGGCCACGTCCTCCCGTGGTCCCGGAACGCCCTCCCTCCTCACCTCTCTTCCCCTCTTCAAAACCCTACTTAAAACTCACCTCCTCCAAGAGGCCTTCCCAGACTGAGCTCCCCTTCTCCCTCTACTCCCTCGACCACCCCCCCTTTACCTCTCCGCAGCTAAACCCTCTTTTCCCCCTTTCCCTCTGCTCCTCCACCTCTCCCTTCCCATCCCCACAGCACTGTACTCGTCCGCTCAACTGTATATATTTCCATTACCTTATTTATTTTGTTAATGAATTGTACATTGCCTTGATTCTATTTAGTTGCCATTGTTTTTACGAGATGATCTTCCCCTTGACTCTATTTATTGCCATTGTTCTCGTCTGTCCGTCTCCCCCGATTAGACTGTAAGCCCGTCAAACGGCAGGGACTGTCTCTATAATAATAATAATGTTGGTATTTGTTAAGCGCTTACTATGTGCCGAGCACTGTTCTAAGCGCTGGGGTAGACACAAGGGAATCAGGTGTGGCTCACAGTTTTAATCCCCATTTTACAGATGGGGTAACTGAGGCACCGAGAAGTTAAGTGTCTCTATCTGTTGCCGACTTGTTCATTCCAAGCACTTAGTACAGTGCTCTGCACATAGTAAGCGCTCAATAAATACTATTGAATGAACACTATACTAAGCTAGAATGTAAACCAGCTGTGGGCAGGAATTCTCTCTATTGCTGAACTGAACTTTTCAAGTCCTTAATACAGTGCTCTGCACACAGTAAGCTCTCAATAAATACGATTGAATGAATGAATACTAAGTGCTTGGGAGAGTACAATATAACAATAAACTGACATAGTCCCTGACCACAGTGAGAGCTATTTAAATACTTTTGGATGGAATAGGTTATTTTGAAGGTACTTTTTTTTTTTTTTAAGGGAGCAACCCTGATTTGCAGGGGAGTGTTAAGAAACATATAGGAGGTTGGATGAGGAATTCTAATAATAATAATAATAATGTTGGTATTTGTTAAGCGCTTACTATGTGCCAAGCACTGTTCTAAGCGCTGGGGTAGACATATGGGAATCAGGTTGTCCCACGTGGGGCTCACAGTCTTAATCCCCATTTTACAGATGAGGGAACTGAGGCACAGAGAAGTTAAGTGACTTGCCCACAGTCACACAGCCGACAAGTGGCAGAGCTGGGATTCGAACTCATGAGCCCTGACTCCAAAGCCCATGCTCTTTCCACTGAGCCATGCTGCTCCTCACTGTACTGTACCCACTGTGTGGGATCAAAAATGTAATGGAATAAGATGAAGTTGAGAATAATGAGTGTTTCAAGGGCAAATAGGGAGCATTTAAACTAGAAAGTTTCCAAAAGAGGGAAACAAGGAAATCCTGATTCTCAAGGAAGCAGCATCAAACAGGCAGGGCCCGGGGGTATGGGCGGGCTTGAGTGTAGCATATGAGGGCTGTGATGTAATCAGATGTGCAAGAAGTCCTAAGGATGAATCGTGACATGCACCTTTTTACCTATCGACCTTCATGACAAAGCACCAGAGTGTGGTTGAAAATGGTAGGGGGCCTTCTCAGGTTCTTTGTTCCACCAAAATCACCAACATAATGCTTCCAAAAGCAAATGTGTTGCCCCTGCAGTTATGTACAAAAGGGATCAGGTTTGTACCCCCTAGATGTTCATTTTCCACAGAATTCCCTCCTTAGACCAAATTGAAGAAGGAAATTTGCAAAAATAATCCCCCAGACTAACAAATTTCCTCCCAACTCCATCAGAGGCCCAGGGAGCCCTATTTTCAGTTTGAAAGGAGCTAAGTTTCAGCACATTGAATAGACTGCATTTGTTTAGTCCACCCAGTCCTGGGGTCACAAGGAGCAAACTGTCCTTTTTGAACTGAAGGTGAAGGGTGCTTTATCCAGATGCATTCTGCTTGATGTCAAGTTTCTAGAATAATAATAATAGTATTTATTAAACCATGCACTGTTCCAGAAGCAGGCTTAGTTCTGCGAAGCCCAAGGTGAGTGAACTGGTTTCCGGTGGCATCTTTCACGTTCACTTCTGCGTCGTCTATGCTCTCTGATCTGTGACCTTTGGGCATTTGAAATCCGCCCCACCCACAGCTCTTGTGTACATATCATTAAATTATTTCTTATTAAATCTTTATTCATATCAATGCCTGTCTCCCCCTCTAGGCTGTAAGCTCGTGATGGGTTGGGAACGTGTCCGCTAATTCTGTTGTACATTCCTAAGTGCTTAGTACAGTGCTCTGCACATAGTAAGCACTCCATAAACTGACAGATTGTTTTGGAACACCTAGGAGTGGCTGGGTTAATGTTATTTCACTTCTCTGTGCCTCAGTTCCCTCATCTGTAAAATGGGGATTGAGACAGTGAACCCCACGTGGGACAACCTACCTTGTATCTACCCCAGCGCTTAGAACAGTGCTTTGCGCATAGTAAGCGCTTAAGAAATACCATAATTATTATTATTATGATGATGTCACGCAGAATCCTCTGGAACCACTAAAGTGTTATCCCTGCTGCTGCCTCCAGAGGGAACAGCAAACAACCCAACAACTCTGCCCGCCAAGGAAATATCTGCCAAATCCTGGAAATTACCTCGCAAACATTTCCATCTTGAGTCATCCCCTTTTTCATCGAACGACCATCTTCCCCTAGTATTGATACTGTTTTTGGCTTCTGGTGTTTGCTTCAGATTGCAGACTTCTTTCAAATTGCTCCATCTTCTTCAGAACAGTGGTCGGCACATAGTAAGCGCTTAACAAATACCAACATTATTATTATTACTATTTGCAGGGTGAAAGACTCTTGTATTGTTAGTGTCTCTGCCTTTCTCTCACTTGAGCAGCTGAAGCACCTTAGGTGTAATGCCCTTCCCTCCTCCTTCCTTTATGGATTTCCCAGCTCCCTGTGAGAGGAGGGTGAGACCCATTATTAGCTCCACATTAGACAACAGAAAAAATGAGGTTTGGCGTGTCTTGCCCAAGTCACTGACTGAATCAGTGGAGGGATTTTGACTCATGATGACTCTTGACTCAGAGACCTGGACATGTGCCACTCTTCAGCTCTGCCCTCTTTCCTTACAATGCGTTGGATAATCAATTCTTAAGGAAACACACTTCAACTTCTGGCTCCTAAAGGCAGCATAGGTGTTGAGATAAGGCATCACTTTATTTAATTCTATTTTCCTTTCACACCAGCCGAATGCAAAGACGGACTCGGTGTCTTCTGGGGGAGATACCCACGCTAAATTAACAAGCCAGAAGACAGGCAACGCACCTCCTAGAATTGACATGCCCAAACCACCACCTCCCTTTAGGGCAGGGTTCAGGTGTGCCGTGGGTTCCACCCTAGTGTGACCTGCTTTCCAGTGCTGGGTAGTTCTTGGAATCCTTCAGGTTCCAGAGTGTAGAATGTGGTTGCTTCCTCATCAGGAACTGACTGGATGGCATCTGCTGGGTCTAACCTGGCCACTGCAGCCCTGAGTTGGGCAAGAAGGAATCTTCTCCCCCATTCCAGTCCATACTCCATTCTGCCGCCTGAATCATTTTCTTCAAAAGCGTTCAGACCATGTTTACTCCCCTCCTCGACAAACTCCAATGGTTGCCCATCCACCTCCCCATCAAACAAAAGCTCCTCTCCATTGGCTTTAAAGCACTCAATCACCTTGCCCCCTCCTACCTCACCTCGCTCCTCTCCTACTACGACCCAGCCCACACATTTTGTTCCTCCAAAGCTAACCTTTTCACTGTACCTGGATCTCATCTATCCGCTGACCTCTCGCCCACATCCTACCTCTGGCCTGGAATGCCCTCCGTCCTCATATCAGACCGAAAATTGTTCTCCGGCCCCCCCGCCAAAGCCTTATTGAAGGCATATCTCCTCCAAGAAGTCTTCCCTGACTAAGCCCTCCCCTCCTCTTCTCCCACTCCTTTCTGCACTGCTCTTACTTGGAGAAGCAGCGAGCTCAGTGGAAAGAGCCCGGGCTTGGAAGTTAGAGGTCACGGGCTATAATCCTGGCTCTGCCACTCGTCAGCTGTGTGACTTTGGGCAAGTCACTTCACTTCTCTGTGCCTCAGTTACCTCCATCTGTAAAATGGGGATTAAAACTGTGAGCCCCATGTGGGACAATCTGATTACCTTGTATCCCCCCAGTTCTTAGCACAGTGCTTGGCCCATAGTAAGTGCTTAACCAATGCCATCATTATTATTACTTGCTCCGTCATTCATTCTCCCTCCCATTCCTTCAGCACATATGTATATATCTGTATCTAAGGTAATTTATTTATATCAATGTCTGTCTCCTCCTCTAGACTGTGAGCTTGCTGTGGGCAGGAATGTGTGTTGTTATAATTTATTCTCCCAAGTGCTTAGAAAAGTGCTTTGCATACAGTGAGCACTCAATAAATATGGTTGAATGAATAATAATAATAATAATGTTGGTATTTGTTAAGTGCTTACTATGTGCCGAGCACTGTTCTAAGCTCTGGGGGAGATACAGGGTAATCAACTTGTCCCACGTGAGGCTCACAGTCTTCATCCCCATTTTACAGATGAGGTAACTGAGGCACCGAGAAGTGAAGTGACTTGCCCAAAGTCACACAGCTGACAGGTGGCAGAGAGGGGATTAGAACCCATGACCCCTGACTCCTAAGCCTGGACTCTTTCCACTGGGCCACGCTGCTTCGCTAATGAATCTCTGCTTCTCTCAGTGAATGAAAGGAATCCTTACCGCCAAATGAGTGGGAGCTCTAATTCCCGGGAAATAATAATAATAATAATGTTGGTATTTGTTAAGCACTTACTATGTGCCGAGCACTGTTCTAAGCGCTGGGGTAGACACAGGGGAATCAGGTTGTCCCACGTGGGGCTCACAGTCTTAATCCCCATTTTACAGATGAGGTAACTGAGGCCCAGAGAAGTTAAGTGACTTGCCCAAAGTCACACAGTTGACAAGTGGCCGAGCCGGGATTCGAACCCCTGAACTCTGACTCCAAAGCCCGTGCTCTTTCCACTGAGCCACGCTGCTTCTGGTAATAATGTTGGTATTTGTTAAGCGCTTACTATGTGCAGAGCACTGTTCTAAGCGCTGGGGTAGACACAGGGGAATCAGGTTGTCCCATGTGGGGCTCACAGTCTTAATCCCCATTTTACAGATGAGATAACTGAGACACAGAGCAGTTAAGTGACTTGCCCACAGTCACACAGCTGACAAGTGGCAGAGCTGGGAAAGGATTCCCACCTTCTCTTGGTCATCTTGATTCTGTTTCCGGAAAGCCCGGTTCCCCTTTTTGCAGTAGAGTCTCTTGGGTCCTTTCTCCAAGCCCAGCAAAAATCTCCAAGCCACAGTTTCCTTCTCCCGCCTCCCCCCAACTGCTGCCGGACACTGCTCCTTCCCCTTGAACTTTTCTCCCCCAGCCTCCCAAACCTCAAAGAGAACCCTGGGCTCCAGACTGAATCAGAGGGCTCATGCCCTGCCCTCTAAGGCAGAGGAAGAAAAAGGGGTTTTGTTGACTGCCTCTTTAGAGAAGCTACGTGATCTAATGGAAAGAATACAGGGCCCAGGAGATCTAGGAGACCTGGGTTCTAATCCCGGCTCTGCCATTTGCCTGCTGTGTGACCTTGTGTGACCCTTAACTGCTGAAGCCTGTTTTCTCATCTGTAAAATGGGAATAACCAATCAGTAGTATCTATTGACCACTTACTAGTGTGCAGAGCATTGTACTAAGCACTTGGGAGAGGATAAGACAATAGAGTTGGAAGATAAAATCCCTGCCCTCGAGAAGCTTACAATCCAGTGGGAGAGCCAGATATTAAAGTAAATTACAGATAGGGGAAGCAACAGAGTACAGTGATACGTAAATAAGTGCTGTGGGGGCTGGAGGTGGGGTGGGTGTCAAAGTGCTTAAGGGATACAGCCATAGTGGATAGGGGACACAGAGGGGAGGGCAAATAGGAAGGGAAAGCAGGGTGTAGTCAGAGAAAGCCTCTTGGAGGAGATACAAACTATGAAGATGGGGAGAGTAGTGGGCTATTGGATGTGGAGGAAGGAGTCACAGGCCAGAGGGAGGATGTGGGTAAGCGGTTGACAGCAAAACAGGCAAGATGGAGGTTCAGTGAGTCGGTTAGTGTGAGAGGAGACAACTGTGTGGAGTTGGATCGTAATAACAGATCAGTGAGCTAAGGTAGGAGGGGGAGAGTTGATAAAGTGCCTTAAAGGAAATGGTTAGGAGTTTTTGATATGGTGATAGAAGGGCAACCATCAGAGGTTTTTGAGGAGTGGGGAGGCATGGTCTGAGTGGTTTTTAAGGAAAATGATCTGGACAACAAAGGGAACTGGAGACGCAGGAGGCGGCCTGGCCTAGTGGATAGGGCCTGGGAGTCAGAAGGACCTGGGTTCTAATCTCTGATCCACCATTTGTATGCTGTGTGACCTTGGGCAAGTTACTTCACTTCTCTGGGCCTCAGTTACCTCATCTGTAAAATGGAATTGAAGACTGTGAACCCCATGTGGGACAGGGACTGTATCCAACCTGATTACCTTGTATCTACCCCAGCGCTTATAACTCTGCTTGGCACATAGTAACTGCTTAACAAATACCATTTTTTAAAAAAAGGCAGCGAGGAGGCTGCTGCAGTAGTCAAAGCAGGCTACCTGTGCTGTTTTCCTACTCCTTTAGACCATGAGCCCCATGTGGGGCAGAGTCTATGTCTGATCTGATTGCATTTACCCCTACATTTCGCCCAGTGCTTGGTATGTAGTAGGCACTTGGTAGCTATTCATAATTGGTACTTATTATTGGACTCCTGAGCAGTTGTGGGGCTAGAAGACAGGTGGGGTCTCCTGGGGTGAGGGTCTGGATGGTTGCAAGAAAATTGGGCTGTCTTGTCTCTGCATGAGGGGCTTTAGGGAGAAATAGCATGGACTAGTGGATAGGGCAAGGATCTGGGAGTCAGAAGGGCATGGGTTCTAGTCCTGGCTCTGCCACTTGTGTGGTGTATGACTGTGGGTAAGTCACTTCACATCTCTGTCCCTCAGTTCCCCCTTTTGTAAAATGGAGATTTAGACTGTGAGCCCCACGCGGCACAGGGACTCTGTCCAACCCGATTTGCCTGTATCCACCCCAAGCTTAGTATACTGCCTGGCACCTAGTAAGCACTCAATAACTACCACAGTTATTATTAGGGCCTCTTCACTTCTCTGGGTCTCAGTTACCCCATCTATAAAATGGAGATGAAGCCTGGGGGGCCCCGTATACCTTGCTTTGACTTCTGATAGGAATTTTTCCCCCTTCTAGTCTGCGAGCCCGTTGTTGGGTAGGGATTGTCACTCTCTGTTACCGAACTGTACTTTCCAAGCGCTTAGTACAGTGCTCTGCACACAGTAAGTGCTTGATAAATGTGATTGAATGAATGTAGTATGGTGCTCTGCACACAGTAAGCACTCCATAAATTCATTTATTCAATTGTATTTATGGAGCGCTTACTGTGTACAGAGCACTGTACTAAACGCTTGGAATGTACAGTTTGGCAACAGATAGAGACAGTCCCCATCCAACATCGGGCTCAGGGTCTAAACGAGAGCTCACCTCCTCCAGGAGGCCTTCCCAGACTGAGCCCCTCTGCTCCTCCTCCCCTCCTCATTCCCCCTTCTCCTGCTCTTCCCCTTCCCCTCCCCACAGCACTGTTAATATTTGTATATATTATTTATTACTCTATGTTGTTAATGATATGTATCTATCTATGATTCTACTTATCTCGATGATATCTACGCCAGACTACTTGTTTTGTTTTGTTCTGCTTTGCTTTGCTGTCTGTCTTCCCCGTTTAGACTGTGAGCCCGTTACTGGGCAGGGATTGTCTCTATCTGTTACCAAAGTGTACATTCCAAGCACTTAGTACCGTGCTCTGCACATAGTAAGCGCTCAAGAAATACGATTGAATGAATAAATGAATAGAAGAGGGGAGACAGACAATAAAACAAGTAGACAGGTCTCAATGCCATCAAGAAAAATTGAATCATAGATGTACACACACACATATATATATAGACATCATTAATAAAATAGAGTGATAAATAATATATACAAATATGCACAAGTGCAAAGGCATGACCACCGCATCGGCCTCCTCAAATCAGGGTGCTTGTTAAGTAGCTACTCTGTGCCGGGTACTGTTCTAAGCGCTGGGGTGGGTACAAGGGAAGGAGGTTGGACATAGTCCCTTTGGATGAGGGTTGGGGAGCAGGAGAGGGAACGGTGAGCCTCTCCCTCCCCTGACATCAGTTCCTAGTGCCTGGAGGGAAGTTCATTCGTTCGTTCAATAGTATTTATTGAGCAATTACTCTGTGCAGAGCACTGGACTAAGCGCTTGGAATGGACAATTGGGCAACAGAGAAAGACCCTCCCTGCCCCACAACGGGCTCACAGTCTAAACAGGGAGACAGAGAGCAAAGCAAAACAGAATAAAACAAAACGACATCATCAAGATAAATAGAATCGTGGAGATATACAGGTTATTAACAAAATAAATAGGGTAATAAATAATGAATACCAATATGGACAGAGACCCTGTGGATTAGGGAGAGGGAGCTGTGAGCCTGTTGTAGGGTAGGGATGTCCAGTGCTCTGCACAGAGTAAGCGCTCAATAAATACGATTGAATGAGCGAATGTTTTGTTTTGTTGTCTGCCTCCCCCTTTTAGCCTGGGAGCCCGTCGTAGGGCAGGGACGGTCTCTCTCTGTTGTCCAGTTGTCCATTTCAAGCGCTTAGTCCAGTGCTCTGCTTAGTAAGTGCTCAATAAATACGATTGAATGAATGATTGAGTTCTCTCTTTAAATGGGCCTGATTGGATTTGCTTTGCTGTCTGTCTCCCCCTTTTAGACTACGAGCCCATTGTGGGGCAGGGATGGTCTCCATCTGTTGCTGCATTGTCCATTCCAAGCGCTAAGCCCAGTGCTCTGCACATAGTAAGCACTCAATAAATACAATTGAATGAATGTTTTGCTTTGCTGTCTCCCGCTTTTAGATGCGAGCCCATTGTGGGGCAGGGATGGTCTCCATCTGTTGCCCAGTTGTCCATTCCAAGCGCTTAGCCCAGTGCTCTGCACATAATAGTAAGCGCTTAACAAATACCAACATTATTATTATTAGAGTATGCGCTCAATAAATACGATTGAATGAATGTTTTGCTTTGCTGTCTGCCTCCCCCTTTCAGACTACAAGCCTATTGTGGGGCAGGGATGGTCTCCATCTGTTGCTGCATTGTCCATTCCAAGCACTAAGCCCAGTGCTCTGCACATAGTAAGCGCTCAATAAATACAACTGAATGAATGTTTTGCTTTGCTGTCTCCCCCTTTTAGATGCGAGCCCATTGTGGGGCAGGGATGGTCTCCATCTGTTGCCCAGTTGTCCATTCCAAGCGCTTAGCCCAGTGCTCTCCACATAGTAAGCGCTTAACAAATACCAACATTATTATTATTAGAGTAAGCGTTCAACAAATACGATTGAATGAATGTTTTGCTTTGCTGTCTGCCTCCCCCTTTCAGACTACGAGCCCACTGTGGGGCAGGGATGGTCTCCATCTGTTGCTGCATTGTCCATTCCAAGCGCTAAGCCCAGTGCTCTGCACAGAATCAGCGCTCAATAAATAATATGAATGAATGAATGAATGAATGAATGAATGAATGAATGAATGAATGAATGAATGAATGAATGAATGAGAGGCGGGGAGCCGCCCCCTCCCCTGACATCAGTTCCTGGTGCCGCCCCAATTGTTCCTCCTCTTCCTCCACCTCCTGCAGCTGTAGGTTCTGCAGCAGCTCCTCCAGCAGCTCCTGCTGCAGCTCTTGCAGCTCGTCCTGCAGCTCCTGCCCCTGCCCCCGTCGCCCACCATGAGTGGCCCTGGCCTCCGCTGATCTCCGGGTCCGGGGGTCCGGGTCCGGGTGGTCAGCGTCAGGACGGAGCGGCCGGCGTTGGGACCCCCGGACCCCCGGAGGGGCAGGCGGCGGGGGCGGCGGCCAGGGGGTCCCGGGGGTCCCGGGGGTCCCATGGAGCCCGGGGAGGTGAAGGACCGCATCCTGGAGAACATCTCTCTGTCCGTCAAGAAGGTGAGCCGACCGGGCCCAACCCACAAGGCGGGGACAGACGGACAGGCCCCGGGCCTGGCCCCCCTTGACCCCAGGGCCAGCTGACCCCCATCTGCTGCGGGACCCCCCTCCCCCCAAAGCATTCGGACAAAAATCAATCATCACTCAGAATAATAATAAATGATATAAATAGCGATGGTATTTGTTCGGTCCTTACTATGTGCCAAGCACTGCTCCAAGCGCTGGGGGGGAAACAAGGTGATCAGGTTGTTTCTGGGGTGGATGCAAGGTAATCAGGTGGGGCTAATCAATAATAATAGTATTTAAGCCCTTACTATGTGCCAAGCGCTGTTCCTAGCACTGGGGGTTGGGGGGAAACAAGGTAATCAGGTTGTCCTTGGGGTGGATACAAGGTAATCAGGTGGGCCTAATGAATAATTATGGTATTTGTTAAGCCCTTACTATGTGACAAGCACTCTTCTAAGCACTGGTAGATACCGGGTAATCAGACTGCCCATGTGGGGAGTCTTAACCCCAATTTTACAGATGAGGTCACCGAGGCCCAGAGAAGTGAAGTGACTTGCCCCAAGTCGCACAGCTGACAAGTGGAGGAGCTGGGATTAGAACTCATGACCTCTGACTCACCAACCCAGGCTCTTGCCACTGAGCCATGCTGCTTTATTTATAATTTTATAATGGCATTTAAGTGCTTATTATGTGCCAAGCAATGTTCCAAGCGCTGGGGGTGGGAATCAAGGTAATCAGGTTGTCCCTGGGGTGAATACAAGGTAATCAGGTGGGGCTAATAAATAATTATGGTATTTGTTAAGCCCTTACTATGTGCCAAGCACTGTTCTAGGCGCTGGGGTAGATACAAGGTAATCAGGTGGTCTCACATGGGGCTCACAATCTTCATCCCCATTTTACAGATGAGGTAACTGAGGCACAGAGAAGCCCAAGGTCACACAGGAGGCAAGTGGCGGAGGCAGGATTAGAACCATGTCTTGTGATGCCCGGGCCCACGCTCTTTCCACTGAGCCATGCTTCTTCTTGCTAATAATAAGAGCAGGCTCGGGGCTTGTCAGGGGTCTTGGGGGCTACAAGAGGAAGACCCTCTTAGGATGCTGACTCAACACCTCCCCCCCCCCCCCGGGAAATTAGCCCTGGGACAACCTGATTACCTTGTTTCCATCCCCACCCCCCCCCCAGTGTTTGGTACATAGTAAGTGCTTAATAAATACCATCATTATTATTATTATTCCCCTGCCAGTGCTCCACAGCCTTATCCTCTATGGCCCAGCCCCAGGGCCTCACGCTTACTGGCCCAGCTAGACTCCTTCAGGCAGCCCCATAACTTCCTCCACAAGCCCACCCCAGTCAGGATCAAGATCGGTCACCAAATAATTTGTGTTTCCCCATCCCAAGCCCTCTGCTTGCGCTACCACCAATCAGTCAATCCATCTGTGCTATTTATTGAGCGCTTCCTCTGTGCAGAGCACCGCACTAAGTGCTTAGGAGGAAGCAGCATGGCTCAGTGGAAAGAGCCTGGGCTTGGGGGTCAGAGGTCGTGGGTTCTAATCCTGACTCTGGCCGCTTGTCAGCTGTGTGACTTCACTTCTCTGGGCCTCCTTTCCCTCATCTGTAAAATGGGTATTGAGACTGTGAGCCCCATGGGGGACAGGGACTGTGTCCAACCTGATCTGCTTGCATCCACCCCAGTGCTTAGTACAAACCAATACTATAACAAAATACAATACAACAGACCTGGCGGGGACGTTCCTCACTATTCCTTACTGAGTTGGTGTGAACCTGGGGAGAGTTCATTGAGGTTCTGCCACACCATGATACGGAAAGTTTTGAGCAGTGATTTGTAACCCTTGCTGACTATGGAAGTTTGGATTTATAGAAAGCGATCTAATGGCTGCTGTCTTCCTCAACCCAAGTAGAAATTTTTAGGCCTGAGCTGGAGTGTTTCCTTGGAAAAGGGTCTGTAAATGAAGTAGTGTGGCCTAGTGGATAGAGTACAGACCTGGGAATCAGAAGGACCTGGGTTCTAATCCCGGCTCCGCCACCTGTCTGCTGTGAACTTGGGTGAGTCACTTCACTCTCCGTGCCTCAGTTCCCTCATCTGTAAAATGGAGGTTAAGACTATGAAACCCATGGGGGACATAGAACGTGTCCAACCCGATGATCTTGTTTCTACCTCAGTGCCTAGAACAGGGCTTGGTGTGTAGTAAGTGCTTAACAAATACCACTATCATTATTATTATGCTCAGCTAAGTACCTTTAACTGGAATGCTAAAATAATAAGAATAGGAATAATGGTACTTGATAAGCACTTACTATGTGTCAAGCACTGTTCTACAAATTGGGATAGTTAATCAGGCGGGACACAGCCCTGTCCCACAGGGGCTCACAGCCTAGAAGGGAGAACAGGAATTGAATCCCCATTTTTACAGATGAGGAAACTGAGGCACAGAGCATTAAGTGAGTTGCCTAAGGTCACACAGTAGCGGGGTGGAGCCAGGATTAGAATTTAGGTCCTTTAATTAGGCCCGAACTCTTTCCACTGAGCCACTCCACTTCTCAACTAAATTCATAGATTCCCCCCCCCCCCAATTTAAAAGTAAGGAAGTTTGTTTCTGATGATTGGATTGAAGGGTATTCCCCTCTGTAGAGTTTACATCTCCAACCAAGTGAATAGAGCTAGCTAGTTTTCAAACTAAGCAAAATGAAAAAATAGAATCTTTTATGTTGTGAATCTTTAAAACTATTTTTTCAGCGTGAAAGTAGAAAACTATTTTCAAGAATAGGTTTGAATTTAAGAAAAAACAAAAATCAATGTTGTTAAAATTCCTATTAAAAACTCAAATCTCAATCCCACTTCTTAGCTCTAAAAAGGATTGCTTTCTTATAAAAGTATGTTAGCTTTTTATTACAGGGCATGGTTTTTGCTCACCCACCAGAAAAGTCATTTAAGCAAAAACATCAAGATAAAAAAGCAATAAATCATTTGAAGAGAAAGGAGAACTGTATGATGACCTTTCTAATCTAATCTGTGGTGATAGTAACTTCAGGCAGAGGATTGACTCCTAAGTATTGAGAAAGTGATTGAGAAAGGGAAGCTTCCAGTTGTTGGGGTGGGGCAGGGGCTGTACTCCCCTATAGGGTTATTTTAATCCCTACAAAACAGTTTTAATTTGAGGGGGGGAATTGTATAATTTGAGGGGGGGATTGTAGGACTAGAATAAAGAAAAAAGTGTGAATTGGCCAAATGGAGTTTATTCGCCACCCTCACTCAGGCCCATGGCACTTCTGTCCATATCTGTAATTTATTTTAATGTCTGTCTCCCTCCCTAGACTGTAAGCCTCTTGTGGGCAGGGAGCATGTCTACCAACCTTAGTTGGATCGTTCTCTCTGAAGTGCTTAGAACAATCCTGTATACACAGTAAGTCCTATATAAGTACCATTGATTGATTGATTCCAAACTGTTTTCAGCGACTTATTTTAGCTTCACTTTTCTTTGCAGTTCCTCACTTTGATCAGACACTAGCACAGGTACTCTTTACCTCATTGGCTACTGGGCTACACTTAAACCAGGAGGATTTTGTTAACAATCAAGTTTCCAGTGATTTCAGAGTTAGTTTTTGCATCTCACGTCCACAGCACTTGGAGACTCCTAGAGGGGCGAGGGAAGTTTTCCATTTTGGACCAATCAAGAAATGACTAATTGAGTAGCTGTTCTCTACCAAAACTCATTGCAATAAATCATCAAGCGACAGATGGAAAAGATTTCCATTGTTCATTCATTCAATAGTATTTATTGAGCGCTTACTATATGCAGAGCACTGTACTAAGTGCTTGGAATGTACAACTTGGCAACAGATACAGTCCCTGCCCATTGACAGGCTTACAGTCTAATCGGGGGAGACAGACAGAGAAAAACAATAGCAATAAATAGAATCAAGGGGATAAACATCTTATTAAAACAATAGCAATAAATAGAATCAAGGTGATGTACATCTCATTGTTTACTGGTCCGTGATCTGGGTATAGGCAGCAGGCTCAGAGCACCGTAAATTATCTGCATCCCACTGTGAGTAAATAGCCAGTGAGGGGTTTTTTCGCTGCCTTGGGCCCTGCTACTCAGTAGCGATGGAGCCTCCCATCGTAACCACTGGACAGACCCTGGTGCATTCGGAAAGACTTTGGGGCCAAGAGCCTGCGCAGAGGAATTGATTCCGCTGCCTGTGGTTTGGGCAGTTCTGTTTGCACTCTCTCATCTCTGCAGTCCCATTCCCACCGAAGCAGTGACTGCCACGAGAAGCAGCATGACCTAGAGGATAGAGTATGGCCCTGGAAGTCAGAGGACCTGGGTTCAAATTCTGGCTTGACCCCATGTTTGCTGTATGACCTTGACCATGGCCTAGGTTAAACAGCATGGCCTAGAGGCATGAGCATGGGTTTGGGAGTCAGTCGTGCGTTCTAATCTCAGCTCTGCCACTTAATAATAATAATAATAATGATGGTATTTGTTAAGCCCTTACTATGTGCCAAGTACTGTTCTAAACTCTTGGGGAGATACAGGGTTATCAGGTTGTCCCACGTGGGGCTTACAGTATTAATCCCCATTTTACAGATGAGGGAACTGAAGCACAGAGAAGTTAAGTGACTTGCCCAGAGTCACACAGATGACAAGTGGCAGAGCCTAGATTAGAACCCTCGACCTCTGATTCCAAGCCCATGCTCTTTCCACTAAGCCACGCTGCTTCTCACTTGTCTGCTGTATGGCCTTGTGCAAGGTACTTAACTTCTCTGTGCCTCAGTTACCTCATCTGTAAAATGGGGATTAAGATTGTGAACCCCACATGGGACAAGGACTGTGTCCAACCTGATTACCTTGTATCTCCTCCAGTGTTTAGAGCAGTGCTTGACACATAGTAAGTGCATAACAAATATTATTATTATCATCTGTAAAATGGGGGTTAAGATCATGGTACAGGAACTGTATCCATCCTGATTATCTTATATCTACCCCAGCTATTAGTACAGCATCTGGCCCATAGTGAGCGCTTAACAAATACTATTAAAAATAATAATAGCTGGGCAGGTGTGCAGCACATTGCCAAACCCAGTTGTGCCCAAAGTGGCTATGTCAGGGTGGCAGTGATATGCCGTAGCACCATAGACCAGCGGGTGGCTACCAGAGTAGTTGCCTCCATGGTCTTTGCTGCCCACGCTAGCCTACTATTTTCAGGATTCCTCCTGAGCCTTTCAGCCACCTCTTTGTGCAGAAGAACTAAAAAAAGAAATCTCTGAGCAGTTGCGGCCCAAAGAGCCAATCTTATTATTTGAGCCTATTGTACAACTTAAACACATTACTATTTCTTATTAATAATCATTTGCATTTTAATCTTGTATTTATAGTGCCATTTTAGAATGAGCTTAGTAAGAGAGAAGAGGTGGGGGAGAGAAAAAGAGAAGTGAGAGGCAGAGAGATATGAGTCTGTTTTCATATTAGGGAGTTCTGCCTTGTCTGTTTCCTCTCGGGCTTACTCAAGTCGCCTTACCTCGATGTCCACTCTGTCTTGGACCACCTCTGGACCCCATCTCTCAGGCTTCCCGAGGTTCCCCACTGGTCAGCTCTGGGGGACTGGGGACAGCTTTGCTATCGACCCTTGCTCTCTCCAGAGTGTGGCCCACAGGCAGTTTGCTCAGGGGCCGATTGTGGAGGAAAATCTTTGCCCACGTTAGTACCATCAGGAGAAAACTGGGCAAGGAAGGGCTGGGAGTGTTTGAAAAGGCCATTGCGTGTCCTACCCTGCTCACCGGAGGCAGCCAGGAGAGAGAGAATGAATGTTCATCTGGTCGTTTTCACCCTCTTCCTCCTCCACTCCCTAACTGCCGCATCCAGGGCTGGCTCACATGAAGCTGCAGAGTAAGTGCCCATGGTGCCCGACACGGGCCTTAACTCATCCCTTGACCCCGGCACTTCCCTGTCCAGCGGGCAGCCCACCTGCTGCTGCTGTCATGTGTTTGGCCCCCTGATATAGCGGCTGTTTTTGCCCCCGATGGGCAAGTTGGGGAGTGGTCTTTGTCCCTGCCCAGTCTTGGTCCTATTGCTGCTTGTTTCTGGAGGCAGCAGGTGGATGGGTGGAGCTGCCGTCTTGAGTCCCTCCCCCATCCCCTTTCCTGTTCCAAGGGATGGGACGGACCAGCTACTTCGGCTCGGCTCTCTGCACAGCTTTTTGCTATCAGGGGGCAAAGCTAATGGTGCCCCCTCCCGCGTCACAGCATTGAGTCTCCAGGTAGGCCCCGAGGTTCGATGCCCAAAATTGGTTCCGAGAAGAGCCAGTTGTGGCTCAAGAGCCACGGGCTGCCGGCCCCTGCCAAAGACAGTTCTTTAGTCAGAAACCTCACCATGGATGTCCTAGTCCCAGCGAGCCTTCCCCTACTTCTTGTTATTTCACCCCTCTGCTGAGTTGAAGTGTGGAGCGGGGTAGAAATGTTGGACGTGTAAGGAAGCTGACCACAATGGCTTGGAGGGGGAGAGGTTCTCAGAACTCTACCCCCCCTCCTCCAAAGGGGGATTATTGCTAGGCCATTGAAGGGTTCATGAGATAGAAAGAGGGGAGAGGAGGACCTCTCCCTGTGATGTAACAGCTCCGTAGGACTCCTGACTGGACCCAAAGGAAACCACCGGGACAGACCTACTCCTTCTTGGTTTAGGTGACGATGGTTGTCCTAACTTTAAAAATTAGGTCCTCCCTAAAATGGAGGGCAATTGGCTTCTATTACTCATATTATCCAAAGTGGAAATTGGAGTTTGGCACTAGAGATTGCCGACCAATATTATTATTGTGGTATTTGTTAAGCACTTACTGTGTTTCAAGCACTGTATAAGCACTGTGGTAGTTGCTAGTTAATCAGGTCACAGTCCCCATCAGGCTTCACAGCTCTCCATCACCTTGCTCCCTCCTACCTCACCTCCTTTCTCTCCTTCTACAGCCCAGCCCTCACACCCTGCTTCTGTGGTGCTAACCTCCTCACTGTGTTTCGTTCTCGCCTGTGCCGCCGTCCACCACTGGCCCACATCCTACCTCTGGCTTGGAATGCCCTCCCTCCTCACATCCACCAAACTAGCTCACTTCCCCCCTTCAAAGTCCTACTGAAAGCTCACCTTCTCCAGGAGGCCTTCCCAGACTGAGCTCCCATTATCCACTGCTCCTCCTCCCCTCCCCATCGCCCCTCTTCCCTCCCTCTGCTCAACCCCTCTCTTCGCCCCACAGCACTTGTGTATATATATACATATTTATTATTCTATTTATTTTATTAATAATGTGTATATATCTATAATTCTATTTATACCGATGCTATTTATGCCTGTCTACTTGTTTTGTTGTCTGTCTCCCCCATGCTAACTGTGAGCTCGTTGTTGGGTAGGGATTTTCTCTATCTGTTGCCGAATTGTACTTTCCAGTGCTTAGTACAGTGCTCTGCACACAGTAAGCGCTCAATAAATACGACTGAATGAATGAATGAACATGAGATTCCCACTGTAAGTAAGAGGGAGACAGGCACTGACTCTCCATTGGACAGGTGAAGAAACTGAGGCACAGAGAAGTGAAGCCAGAGGTCACACAGCAGGCAACTGATGGAACCCAGATACTGCCGAATCCCAGGCCTGTGCTCTTCCTACTAGGCCATGCTGCTCTTCAGTATGTTTACTGAGACAGATATTCACATATATATATGTGTGTGTGTGTGTATATATATATATATATATATATATGAAAAACCTCCGTGGACTGCAGGAACTTAGTTTCCTGTAAATCGCCTGTAGATGGAACCTGACATACTTTTTGTCTCAGAAAATATCTCAAGTTTCCGGTCTTTTTAGTTGCCACCTCCAACAGATATCTGGAAATGAGGCTAAGCCTAAAAAAAAAACAGCAGTTCTGGAGTCTGGGCCCCATTTGACCCATATTTCTTTGTGACCTTTGAAAGTCGCTTAACCCCTTTGTACCTCTGTTCCTTCACCAATAAAATGGGATTAATAATACCCCCTCACAAGGATGTTTTATAGCTCAATGAGATGTGTGCGAAGCTCTTGAGCTTCTTGAGAGGGGTTAACCTTAGTTCATAAGATGGTTGTTATTGTTGTATTTATATACTAGTAAATAATGATATTTAGGATGAGCTATTTTCAGCCAGCGTGGTTTTCAGGAAGGCAGATTCCTCATCTTGGTATCAGAAAGGCATAGTCTCTATACTCTTTCCATCAGCATCATATTAATGTCTGTCTGTCTCTCTAGACTGTAAGTTCCTTGTGGGCAGGGAACCTATCTGCCAGCTCTGTAGTAGTGTATTCTCCTAAGCTCTTAGAACAGTGCACTGCACACAGTAAGCACTCAATACACAGTAGCACTCAGTAAATATCTTTCATTAGGGGTACTTCTGATATGAAATCAGGTAGTTGAAGGGTAGAGGTCCAGATTAATTGGAAATAAAGAATAAGCAGTTTCCATATGTTCTTGAAGGTAAAATGCCCTGCTAGTTGTCTCTGCAACAACAGTTACGCAGAAATATTGTTCCTCAAGCCAATCCCCAGTGTCTTAGATTGAGGCAAACTATTCATTTTGTCACATGAGCACCTATTCACAACTTCTGGGAGATAGAGAACGTTTTGGTTGGAATTTTACCTATGGTCACATTTTTGTATCTGAAAAGGTCGAAAGGCTACAAGGGTTGTGAGTTGTGGTTTGAGGATATATCATTTTTGGTGTCTCTCCTGGTGGTTCATTTGTCATGATTTTTTTTTTTCCCCTTTCTCCTCATTTTCATTCATCTACACTCCCTGACCCCTGACTACAGTAGCATACCATGAGGAAAAAGATTCAGAACCGAGTGAAACTTGAATGGGGGCAAATGAGGGCATCCACGTTTCTTTGCTAGGCCTCCTCTTGTTTTTGGACCATGGTTTAGGGAACCTGGACTAAAAATGTCTTTCACTGAAGGTTGCTCTCAAAAATACAGTCGTGACAGCTGTTTTAAACTGCCGGTAGGCCCATGGAACAGGTTAAGGCAATGGCCTATTCCTCCTGTGTTTACGGCTAAGGGAAGCTGGCTAGGACATTAGGATTATAATGCTTCTGCAGGTATGCAGGGAAAGCAGTCACTTACTTGGGACCAGAACCATAACATGAGGACATTCCGTTGGAGAAGCAGCATGGCCTGGTGGAAAGAGTGCGGACCTGGGAGTCAGAGGACCTGGGTTCTAATCCCGTCTCTGCCACTTGTCTGCTATGCGACCCTGGGCAATCACTTCACTTCTCTTGGCCTCAGTTCCCTCATCAGCAAAATGGGGATTCAGTACCATTCTCTGTCCTATTTAGACCGTGAGCCCCATGTGGGACCTGATTTTCTTGTATCTACCCCAGCATTTAGTACAATGAGAGGGACATAATAAGAACTTAATAGTTTCCGCAATTAGTGTTATTCATTCCTTCCCACCAAGTTGGTCCCGAAGCCTCCCCTTCACTTCCTGCCAATCCCAGTTTCCTCTTTGGGCAGGCAAGGCGTGAAGATGGCGGGTGAGTAGGTAGGTCTTCTCTCTTGGTGCTTGAGGTACCATACAAGGTCACTTAAACTGTGCAGAGGAACCGGCTAGCGTATCCCTGTTTGGGATCCACTCAGGCAGCTGTTGTTCAAATCTGCAGGGTTGTCAGGCCTGTCAGATTTAGGAGCCTAGCATTTGGACAGTGGATGCTCCACATTCTTCTACCTCCTCCACTGACTGGCTCACTCACTGTCATTCTGGAAACCGGCTGGATCTGCCTCTTTCTGGAGGGCGGTCCGGTGTTGGAACTAGTCCAGAACCAGCTGGAACTCACCAGGGAAGGGGCTGTGTCGCTAAACCCCACCCCCAGTCCTTGCTGTCTGCTGTCCCTTTGGTCAACAAGAGCCCCTGCCCTCCCATTTTATAAAAATAATAATTATGGCAATTATTAAGCACTTACTATGTGCCAGGCACTGTATTTATTCATTCAATAGTATTTATTGAACGCTTACTATGTGCAGAGCATTGTACTAAGTGCTGGGGTGGATAAAAGCAAATAAGGTTGGACGCAGTCCCTGTCCCACGTGGGGCTCACAGTCTCAAGCCCCATTTTAGAGATGAGGTCACTGAGGCACAGAGAAGTGAAGGGGCTTGCCCACAGTCACACAGCAGACAGGTGTCAGAGCAGGGATTAGAACCCATTTCCTCTGATTCCCATTTTATTCCACCTAGAGGCCCTAAGCGTCATCTTCAGTGGTTGACCGGCCACTGCCCCTTCCCTCTCAATCAGTGAATCAATGGTATTTATTGAGCACTTACAAAACTCACCTATGCTGGGCAACAGCGCCGCCGAAGAGAGTCGAGGGCGGAGACTCAGGTTTACTGCAAGGAAGGAGGCAATAGTAAACCGCTTCCATATTTTTACCAAGAAAACTCTATGGATACATTACCAGAACGATTGCAGGTGGAGAACGGGGCATACTGGGAGAGATGTGTCTGTGGTGCACTATGATTTGGAAACAACTTGACTGCATGAGACAAGACTCTGTGCAGAGTACTGTACTAAGAGCTTGGGAGAGTCCAGTACAACAGAGTTGGTGTACATTCGCCTCTCCCACTTTGCTCCTTCACCACTGGGGCTTTCACCATCCCTCTCTCCTGAAGACCTGCTTGCTTCTGGGACAAGAGGGTGGCGAGAGGGATGAGGCTGTAGAAAGGTTGGGGAAGACGGGCAGCAGAGGCCACCAATATTCTGGTTAGATATTTAAATTTTTTTTTTTTAACTTTCAACAGAAATGCCTAAGGGAAAGAGCATGGGTCTCGGAGTCTGGGGACCTGGGTTATAGTCCCAACTTCATCACTGGCCTGCTCTGGGATCTTGGGCAAGTCATGTAACTTCTCTATGCCTGTAAAATAGGAATTCAATAGAAATTCAGGAATTCATCTTTAAAATAGGAATTCAATATCTGTTCTCCCTCCTACTTAGGCTGTGAGCCCCATATGGGGCAGGGGTTATGTCTGACCTGATTATCTTGTAGCCACCCCAGCATTGGCTTGGCACACTGTAAATGCTTAACAAATATCACAGGTATCATTATTATTATTGGTGAAGTATGACACCCAGAGGCTTGTAATGCACAGGTGGTTTGCATACATCTGTCATATATCCCATCTTCAGCAACCCAAAAATGCCTTATTTTTTTTAATAGTATTTCTTAAGAGCTTACTCTGTGCCAGGCACCGTTCTAAAATCTGGGATAGATACAAGGTAATCAGGTTGGACACAGTCCCTGGGGCTTGCAGTCTTAGTCCCCATTTTACAGATGAGGTAACTGAGGCCCAGAGAACTGAAGTGACTTGCCCAAGGTCTCACAAGTGCACAAGGTCTCACACCTCTGGCAAGTGCCAGAGCCAGGACCAGAACCTAGATCCTTCTGACTCCCAGGCCCATGTTCTATCCACTAGACCATCCTACTTGGGTTCCTCTTGCAAAACTCAAAAAATGCTTAAGGAACTTAGTCACCAGAGTTAAGGCCATATCCAGAGTGAAATTTCAGTGCTCAATCCAAACTGAGCCCAACAAGCAGGGCTCAGACCTGACCGACACCTGTTTTTCTAGATGACAGTGATGTATTCTCTGAGATATCATGCCCAGAGGCTCCTTCCCCTCACACCCTCTCTAGGAAGTGGAGGAAGGTAGGGTGGGTGACAGTGTTAAGATGTGAGCCCTCTGCCTAGGACTAAGAAACGGGCTGAGGGGAGCAGCGATGAGCGAGCGCTCAGAACACACTCTGTCTTTCCTGTCCCTCGGGGCTCCGCTGACTCTGCCAGAATACCATCAATGGGAGCAAAATGCTTTTTCTCTAGCCCCGTGAGGGACTCCCTAGCCCCTCCAGCTCCCTCAATTGATAGGCCATTGTCAGCCAGATGGTTGTTGGTCCACCTTGTGAACATGCAGGCTTGGCTGGACAGAGTGTCCCCTCCAGCCAGTATCCCAGAGGCAGAGCAAGAAAAATACTGGGGCCCAACAGCCCCCCACCTCTTAGATGACCACACTCTGCTGCCACACAAACACTCAGCACTAACAGCTTGCCTCCTCACCCGTGGTGATCCTGGGCATTCCCTGCCCCGAGGATCCTGGGCTGTACTCCTACTAATAATGATAATAATTGTGGTATTTGTTAAACACTTACTGTGTGCCAGGCAATGTTCTATGTCATGTACCCCCTCTTCAGCAACCCAAAAAGGCCTTTTTTTTTAATGGTATTTGTTAAGAGCTTACTATATGCCAGTAATTGTTCTAAGCGCTGGGCTAGATACAAGATAATCGGGGTGGACACAGTCCCTGTCCCACAAAGGGCTCACAGTCTTAATCCTATTTTACAAAAGAAGGAACTGAGATGCAGAGAAGTTAAGTGACTTGCCCAAGGTCACAAAACAAATAGTGGCAGAACTGGAATTAGAACCCAGGTCCTTCTGACTCCCAGGCTCATGCTCTTTCCTCTAGGCCATACTGCTTCCTGTAGGGACCTTCCTTGGAGGTACACAAAGATTTGCTGTTCTAGGTGTTTGTGTCCAGTTTCAAGGTCTTCACAGGATCAACAGTTCATCTTAATAATAATAGCAATAATTATGGTATTTGTTAAGCGTTTATTCAATGCCAAGCATTGTTCTAAGTGCTGGGGAAGATACAAGATAGGCCAGATTCAGCCCCCATCCCACACAGAGCTCACAATCCAAGTAGGAGGGAGAGTAGAGAATGCATACCCATTTTACAGATGAGGTAAGTGTTGTGAGGCTGGATAAAAAGAGCAGGTCAAAGTGATGCAGAAGGGAGTAGGAGAAGAGAAAGAAGGGCTAAGTCAGGAAGGCCTCTTGGAGGAGATGTATCTTCAATGAGGTTCTTAAGGAGAGGAGAGTAATAGTCTGATACAAAGAGGGAGGGTGTTCCAGGCCAGAGGCAGGACATGGGCGAGAGGTTGGTGACAAGATAGATGAGATTGAGGTACAATGAGAATGTTAGCACTGGAGGAATGATGTGTGCAGGCAGGGTTGTAGTAGGAGAGTGGTGAGGTAGGAGGGGGCAAGGTGATTGAGTGATTGAGTGCTCTCATTTTAGAGAAGGAATGAGGCCTACTGGGAAGAGCATGGACCTGGGAGTCAGAGGACCTGGGTTCTATTCTTGGCTCTACCCCTTGTCTGCTGTGTGACCTTGGGCAAGTCCATTCACTTCTCTAAGCCTCAGTTACCTCATCTGAAAAATGGGGATTAAGATCATGAGCCTCATATGGGACAGGGACTCTGTCCAATCTGATTATCTCATATCTACCCTAGGCCTTAGTACAGTGCCTGGCACGTCGTTAGCGCATAACAAAAGCAAGAATAACAACAACAAAAATTGAGGGAGTGAAGAGGCTATCCCGTCTGCCAGCTGCAAAGGCAAGTTGGAAGATGCCCAGGATGTTTTGGGACTCAGTAGGAAGTTATCTTTGAACACGAGGTGGAAAGCAAAACAGCTCATCATCTGTCAGGAACAGGCTCCCTGGGCACTTGGAGGCACCCACTGCCCTTTGGATTTCATCAACTGTTTGTACCCAGGGGTTCAAAGCAGAGGCAAGGGCTGAGCCCACCTTCTTTCCTTGGAACTCATGTGTCCATGACTGAGATAAAATGAATTTCCTTGGAGATTTAAAAGTCTATCACTACTTAAGATGCAGTCGGACAAGTCAGTGAAGAGGAGAGGAAGTCCTTTAGTCCAGAAGCTTGAGCTCTCCCATTGATTGATTCATTCAGTCGTATTTATTGAGCGCTTACTCTGTGCAGAGCACTGGACTAAGAGTTTGGGAAAGTAAGATACAGCAGTACAGCAATTGATGGACTCCAGCCCATATTTTTCCCTCCTCACCCCTCCAAGATACTTCCCAGAGTTTTGGGGTGAAGATCCCTGCTTGTGTAGCCTGTGGCACAGTCCTCCTTCACATCTCTGACACAGCACACCCACTCTGTTGGCACCGAGGTGAGGCTGATGAAGCTGGCAGGACCTTCTCTCTCACTAATTTTTACTATGGAGCAGAAAAAAAAGCTCTCTCTCTGGCTGCTGTGGTTGTCATCAAGTAGGGTTTTCAGCCTGAGTGCTGGGTGATACCAAATATTTCATTCTATCGCATTTGTTGAGCTCCTACTCTGTGCAGAGCACTGTATTAATTCAGTAGTATTTATTGAGCACTTACTATGTGCAGAGCATTCTACTAAGCAATTGTAATGTACAATTCAGCAACAGATAGAGACAATCCTTGCCCATTAATGGGCTCACAGTCTAAACGGGAGACAGACAGCAAAGCAAAACAGAACAAAACAAAACATCATAAAGATAAATAGAATCATGGAGATATACATCTCATTAACAAAATAAATAGGGTAATATATACAAATAAGCACAGTCCTGAGGGAAGGGGAAGGGGGAAGAGCAGAGGGTGGGATGGGAGAAAGGGGAGGGGAGAAGGAGCAGAGGGAAAGGGTGTCTCAGTCTGGGAAGGCCGCCTGGAGGAGGTGAGCTCTCAGTAGGGCTTTGAAGAGAGGAAGAGATTTAGTTTGGTGGATGTGAGGGAGGGCATTCCAGGACAGAAGAAGGACATGGGCCAGGGGTCGATGGTGGGACAGGCGTGAACGGGCCACTGTGAGGAGGTGAGCGGCAGAGGAGCAGAGTGTAGGGGTGGGCAGTAGAAAGAGGGAAGGGAGGTGAGGTAGGAGGGGGCACAGTGATGGAGAGCTCTGAAGCCAAGAGTGAGGAGTTTTTGTTTCGTGCAGAGATTGATAGGCAACCACTGGAGGTTTATGAGGAGGGGAGTGACATGCCTGGAGCGTTTCTGCAGGAAGATGATCCGGGCATCGGAATGAAGAATAGACTGGAGCGGGGAGAGACAGGAGGAAGGGAGATCAGAGAGAAGGCTGACACAGTAATCCAGCCGGGATATCATGAGAGCTTGTACCAGCATGATAGCAGTTTGGATGGAGAGGAAAGGGCGGATCTTGGAGATACCGTGAAGGTGAAACCGGCAGGGGTTGGTGACAGATTGGATGTGTTAGGTGAATGAGAGCAGAGTCAAGGATGACACCAGGGTTGTGGGCCTGATCCACTGTACTAAGCGCTTTCAGACTGGAGGTCTGGGCCCTAAGCAGAGCCGATAATAGGCTCCTCTTGGATGAGTTCTGGTCTCTAGAGGACCTCTCCTGCCCGTTCTGTTTACCCAGAACCCAACAGTTTCTGTTCCTGTCAGGCGAATTATGACTCTCGCAGCTAAGGTCCATTTGGTAGGAATTAAGAGTTCCCCCCTGTTGATCAAGTTTTTCCATTTTATTTTGATGGTATTTGATAAGGGCTTACTAGGTGCCAGGCACTGTACTAAGCGCTGGGGTAGATACAAGCTAATCAAGTTAGACACAGTCCACATTCCACATGGGGCTTACTGTCTTAATTCCCCTTTAACAGGTGAGGGAACTGAGGCACAGAGAAATTAAGTGGCTTTCCTAAGGTCACACAGCAGACAGGTGATGAAGCCGGCATTAGAGCCCAGGTCCTTCCGACTCCCAGGCCCGTGCTCTGTCCCCTAGACCACCCAGCTTCAGTTGAGCATCAGTAGACAAATGTTCAGGAAGCTGAATCTGTAGTGTGTATGCACACACACAAGGAGTTTTAAGCCAGAAACACAGCCTTCTCTCAGTTAACCCTCGTATTGGCAAAGAAAGGTAGCAAAAATAACCAAAACAGAAGATAATCCCAAGCTCCTCTTTTCGGCCAAGAGATTTGACCCCCACCCCCTCAGAACTTACTGACAGAACAAGTGATGATGACTCTTGAGATGAAGAGTTTTGCATTTCAGCCCTTTTATTTCCCTGTCCAGCCCCTGGCTGGGAAAGTCTCATGAACAGTAAAATGAAAAGTCTGAGGTAGTGGCAACTGACAGAGCCTCTCTATTCCCAGAGGGTGGTGTATGTGGGGCTATCTGCCCAACTCTGGACCTTCAAGAGGTGTCCGTGGGGCAGGACAGGACTGTTGGTGGGATTTCCTCTGTTGGGGTGAGGTTTGAATAGTTCCCAAATTGGCTCCTGGGGGGGGCCAGCCTTCTGGGGTCAGGAGACAGGTGCACACAGATGAGGAAAAGAGAAGTGAGAGAAAACAGCTGTCAGTGAAAGTTCCTTTTATTCGTGTGATGGGTTGAACCAACATGGACTTTTGAAACTCTTCCATGTTCTTGCTTCCGCCTTCCTTTTCTTTCTCTTTCTTTCTTTCTTTCTTTCTTTCTTTCTTTCTTTCTTTCTTTCTTTCTTTCTTTCTTTCTTTCTTTCTTTCTTTCTTTCTTCTTTCTTTCTTCTTTCTTTCTTTCTTTCTTTCTTTCTTTCTCTCTCTCTTTCTCTCTCTCTTCTCTCTCTCTTTCTCTCTCTCTTTCTCTCTCTCTTTCTCTCTCTCTTTCTCTCTCTCTTTCTCTCTCTCTTTCTCTCTCTCTTTCTCTCTCTCTTTCTCTCTCTCTTTCTCTCTCTCTTTCTCTCTCTTTCTCTCTCTCTTTCTCTCTCTTTCTCTTCTCTTTCTCTCTCTCTCCTCTTCTCTCTCTCTTCTCTCTCTCTTCTCTCTCTCTCTCTTTCTCTCTCTCTCTTTCTCTCTCTCTCTCTTTCTCTCTCTCTCTCTTTCTCTCTCTCTTTCTTTCTCTCCCTCTCTCTCCCTCTCTCTCCCTCTCTCTCCCTCTCTCTCCCTCTCTCTCTCTTTCTTTCACTCACACACACACACACACACACACCACCTCCCAACCTCTCCCACCCCACTCGGTTAGCGCTGAGAAACTGAAGGTAGGGGAAGCTGATATTTGGGGAAAGGAGCACACTAAATTTGCCAGCCAGGCACCTGCAATAAGGAAATGTAGAGAGAATGTGGTTAGGATGCTTTCACAGGCTGTTGGTAATAAGAATAACAGTGGTATTTATTAAGCACTTACTATGTGTCAGGCACTGTTCTAAGCATTAGGGTGGAAGCAAATCAAGTTGGATAATTATTATGGTATTTGTAAGCGCTTACTATGTGCAGAGCGCTGTTCTAAGCGCTGGGGTAGATACAGGATAATAAGATTGTTCCACATGGAGCTCACATTTACAGTCCCTGTCTCATGTCCTGAGCCCCATAATCCCCATTTTACAGATGAGGTAACTGAGGCACAGAGAACAATAATAATAATAATAATGGTATTTGTTAAGCGTTTAAATGGCAGCACCAATTTAGAATCCAGCTCCTCAGACTCCGGGCCTGTGCTCTTTCTCCTAGGCCACACTGCTTCTTGGAGATGACGGCATTAGATATGGGCCCTGCGGCTGAGACCTTGAAGTATATCAGCCTGAATCTCTGTCAGGTTGGCCCGGTTCCTGTGAAGTGGCCTCATTTACCGTTGCAGCCAAAGGGAAATGAAGCCCTTAACCGGATTGGCTCTCATTCCCAAGCCACTTCCCTAGCCAAGATCCCATGTCCAATCTATGACGACTGCAGATGCGACAAGGTCACCAAATTTGCTTAATTAATACTACAGACCTAGAGGAAACAAGGAACGAGGCACTATGTTTACGCCAGATTTGTTTGAGAAACACAATTCAAGAGGAAGCCAAGCAGCCATTGGTTTGCACCCCAACCTGGTGTCTGCCCTAAGCCTCCATCTCCAACCGGGGGTGGTTGAAGGCCAGAGTTTTTCTTAGGCTCTCCCAGTTTGCTGGGTTAGGACAACAGGTAAGGGGCAACGGTTTTGCTTTCCAGCAGTCCAGGGAGAAGCTGCTAGCTTCCGTGGTCTTGGAACTGGCAGGATCTCTGGCATTTGCCAAGATGCCTTTCGATGCCTGTTGCTGGCTCCATAAATAGCTCTCTGGCTGGCACTGCGGATGGAGTTACCCCAGGGTTCAGATAACAAGGAATCTCAGACCCAGGGCCTTCTTTTTTGGATCCAGTGGTGGCTGCAAGGAGGAATGGACAGGGAGCATTGAGAAGGGAAATCATAAAAATAATAATAATGATAATAATGATAATTATGGTGTTTGTAAAGCACTTGGTTTGTTCCAGGCTGGGGTGTATACAAGGAAATCAGATTGAGCACAGTCCCTGCCTCACCTGGGGCTCACAGTCTTAATCCCCATGGATTTTAATACCTTCTCCGCCACTTGTCTACTGTGTGGCATTAGGCAAGTCACTTCCGTTCTCAGTACCTCAGTTACCTCATCTATAAAATGGGGATTAAGACCGTGAGCACGGTGAGGGACAGGGACTTTGTCCAAACTCTTAGTACTGTGCTTGGCACATAGCAAGCGCTTAAGAAATACCATAATTATTTCCATAATTATTTTACAAATGAGGGAACTGAGGTACAGAGAAGTGAAGTGACATGCTGAAGATCACACAGCAGACAAGTGGTGGAGCTGGGATTAGAACCCAGGTCCTTCTAACTCCTAGACTTGTGCTCTGTCCACTAGGCCACATGTTTTCTCTGATCTGTGTGAGCAGAGGACCCCCACACCCCCCACCCAACTCCTCCATATACACCCTGCTGCTTCCCTCTTAGGGCGAGATCTAAATGCACCCACAAGAAGACTTTGACATTGCCCATCGAATCCAACCTAGCCAGAGTTGGGTCAGCAGCCCAACTGAGGTGGGAAAGGTCGGCTGTCTTTTTCCTTTTAGCGCCAGGGTTCCTTTCAGTATCCCTGTCCCCCCACCCCACCTGACTGTGAAACTGACACAGATACAAGACCAGAGGCAGGGGTGTGAATTGAATGCAGTCAGCTTTAGGCTGAGCGTGTACACCCAAGCTGAGCTTCTACCAGCTGTTGCTGGGATAGCTGCTTTCCAGGTTTCCCAGAAAAGAATTGGCTCCAAAATCACGAAACTGGTTGTGGCAGTTGTCGTCACTGTAGTTGTAGTAGTAATACTACTATTGTCTATAGTATCTGATGATGACTCTCCTCCTTTCAAAGCCTTATTGAAGGCACATCACCTCCCAGAAGCCTTCCCTGACTAAGCTTTCCTTTCCTCTTCTCCCACTCCCTCTGCGTTGCCCTGACTTGCTCCCTTTATTCATCCCCCATCCCAGCCCCACAGCACTTATGTACATATCTGTATTGATTTATATTCATGCCCCTCTTCTCCTCTATACTGCAAGCTTGTTGTCTGCAGAGGATGTAACTGTTAAATTGTACTCTCCCGAGTACTTTTGTACAGTGCTTTGCACAGAGTAAGTGTTCAATAAATACGATTGACTGACTAGTAGTAGTATTAAATACTTACACACCAGGGAAGTCGAAAGCTAAATCGTCCATGCCCAGTTCAAGGAATCTCAAAGCTTTACACCCTCTTGGGGTTGAAGGATTACAAGCTATTTTGTCTTCATTAAGGAGCTGGAGAGAGGGTATTTATAACCCTGTAGTTAGTTTCATTCTTAATCCCACACTAATGAATTTGAATCTTTCGCCAGGGAGTGTTTCTGATGGAGTTGTGTGTACCAACTACTCCTTGAGCTCCTTGGCAACTCCTCAACATCAGGATATTTCTTTCTGGTATCTTCAACTCTTCCCTGTAATCATTCATCAAGGACCTATTATCCTCCGAACCCTTCCTGCCTTTTCTAAATCTTTAATTTTTCCCTTGCTCACCCCCAATTTTCCCTTCTAGTAACTTCTTCTGGACCCTTTGGCCCCAAATTTAATCCACACCCTTTGTGAGCTATTGAATTCCCCACATTTATCATCCTCCAGGTCAAGAATGTCTGTCTCTGCTTGCCTTGAATCTCCCATTTTCAAATCATAGTGGGTGGGTGTCCCCTAGTTCTGGTATTCTAAGATTTGGGGAGCTTCAGTTCCTTGACCCTCAGGAACTTAGGCTGTAAATGGATCCTGCATGGAAATATAGTTAAGCGAGTATTATTCCGTGTGTGGCAGCCCTGTTTCTCTCCTTGGCCCTGACAGGAAAGAGAGAGAGAGGGAGTAGGAGTGGCAGCGGACAAACGGTACCACGAGAATTAATTCCTCCACAGCACTTCTTGGTCTTGAAGTCTAAGGATTAACTGTCATCTGTCATTCCCGACTGAGGCTCACTGTCATCATCATTACCCTTCATTATGATTTCTTAGACTTTAATCTTGTCCTCTTTCAGCCTTCTTCTTTCTAGATTTGTTTTCATTTGTGGTTTTTTTTTATTTGATTTCAGTGGTATTTTCCGAGCGCTTTCGGTGGGCTGAGCACTGTAAGAAGTGCTTGGGAAAGTATGGTACAACAGAGTTGGCAGACACTATCCCTGCCCACAAGGAGGTTACAGTCTAGACGGGGAGACAGACATTAAAGTAGATTAGGAATGGGGGAAACAGCATAAGGAAATTTCCGTAAGTATTCTGAGACTGGGATGAATATCTAAGTGCCAAGTTCGATATACAGAACACTATACTAAGCACTTAGCTTGGCAAAGTACAATATAACAGAATTAGCATATACATTCCCTGCCCAGATAGAGTTTTGAGTTGTTTTCCATTCCCCTAATTGTTTTAGATTTCTCTTCTGCCTTTTCTGGCTCATTAAAGTCCTTCTGGAGATGTAGTGACCAGAATTTTAAGCGTTATTCCAGATGAATCAATCAGTCGATCAATGATGTTTGAGTACCTTTAGGGAACAGAAGAGTGTGACTTAGTGGAAAGAGCACGTGCCTGGGAGTCAGAGAACTTGGGTTCTAATGTTAGCCCTGCCACTTGACTGATGCATGACCTTGGGCAAGTCACTTAACTTTTCTGCATCTCAGTATCCTCATCTGTAAATAAGGGGATTGACTGCCTGTTCTTCTTCCTACTTAGACTGTGATCCCCATGTGGGACAAGGACTGCATCCAGCCTGATTGTCTTGTATCATCCCCAGTGCTTAAACACATAGGTGTTTAATAAATGCCACAATTACTATTAATACTACTAGCACTGTACTAAGTGCTTGGGAAAATACAGTAGACTTAATAAGTATAATCTCTACCCTCAAAGAACTTAGAAACGAGCAGGGAGACAGGCAATAAAAATATTACAGCTAAAAGAAATAGAGCTTATATAAAGTCGTGTGTAGAAATGGCACAGGGTTTAGGTGTGAGTACCTAAGAGCTTAGGTGATATGAAAGTGTTTAAGTGGTAGTCAAAGGGTTATGAAGCAGAGTGTTGAAAAGTTAATTGGGGAAGACTTTCTGGAGAAATTGGAATTTCAGAAAGGCTTTGAAGATAGAGACGGTAGTGTTTTGCCAGATGTGAAAGGAGAGGGTGTCCCATGCAGGAGAGAGGGTGTGAGCGTGAGCATGAGAAGCGGCATGGTGTAGCAGGTAGAGTTCGGGTCTGGGAAGGGGAAGGTCGTGGGTTCTAATCCCGGCTCCGCCACTTGTCTGCTGTGTGACCTTGGGCAAGTCACTTCATTTCTCTGTGCCTCAGTTACCTCATCTGTAAAATGGGGACTGAAATTGTGAGCCCCATGTGAGAGAGGGAGTGTCCAACCCAATGTGCTTGTGTCCACCCCAGCGCTGAGTGCAGTGCCTGGCACACAATAAGCCCTTAACAAATACCATGATTATTATTATAATGATTATTATCATTATGAGGTCAGCAGCATCAGAAACAAGGACGAGGCCCAGTGGGTGGATTGGTGTGAGAGGAGCAAAACATGTGAACTGGGATGTAGAGGGAGGAGGGAGTTGATGAGGAGGGAGAGAGCTGATTAAATTCCTTAAAACTGATGGTCAGGGGATGTGGATATTTTATGTTCAATTCAATCGTATTTATTGAGCACTTGCTTTGTGCAAAGTACTGTACTAAGTGCTTGGGAGAGTACAGTATATCATGACACATTTCCTGCCCACAACAAGCTCACAGTCTAGAAAGGCAGACCAATTGTGGTGGCAAAACTGACCTCTGGTTTGTTTTCAATTCCCTTCAATGATGCCAAATATTTTGAGGGGCCTCAGTGCATTGAGCTGATGATTTTAGGAATCAGCAGTCGGCTTAGAGAGATTGATGTATTTCTGCATTTGGAAGTTTTTGAGAGAAACCTAGCCACCAGCTCCTGGTGAGAGCCGGCTGGCCCTAATTAAAATGCTGTGTCTGTGAGTCAGGCGCAGGAAGCAACCCTGAGCTGAGTGGCCTGGCGCCTCGACCCACGCTTCCCCACAGCCATGGGTTCTCCAGTGGTCACGCGACTTCCAGTCCTTCAGAATACCTCAGCAAGGGATGAGTCACAGGGAAGTCTCTTCCTTCTCTCTGGCCAGTGCCAGAAACCTCAATGGGAAAGAAGCTGCCGGGTCACATGAATTGGACCTATATAACTCTTCCGGTAAAGCCGGGAGGATCGATTACCGTGGTGGAGGAAAGAACAGTAAAGAAGCACTGAAGAACAGGCTGAGTGAAAGAGCACGAGCCTGAGTATCAGAAGGATCTGGGTTCTAATCCTGGTTCAGCCACTTCTCTGCTTATGTGAGCTTGGGCAAGTCGCTTCACTGCTCTGGGCCTCAGGTACCTTATCTGTAAAATGGGGGTGAAGACTGTGAGCCCCATGTGGGGCAGGGACTGTGTCCAACCTGGTTAGCTTATACCTACCCCAGCACTTAGTACAGTGCCCGGCACATAGTAAGCACTTAACTGTCATTTATTTTAAAAAAAAATCACAGAAATCAACAAAACTAGTTTTCACTTTGGATATTCCGTTAAGGGATGGAAGCATAACAGACATGTAATTAAGGCATTATGGTATTTAAGTGAGTACTATGTGTCAAGCACTGTTCTAAGCCCTGGGGTAGATACAAAATCATCAAGTTGAACATAGTGCCTGTCCTACTTGGGGCACACAGTCTGTATAGGATTATTCTTGATTTTGGCCCAAATAATATGCCCTACCCTAACTGTCCATCTGCCTCAAACCTCATAGATTGTGAGCCCCTTAAGGGACAGGGTCTGTTCTAATTCCCATCTATATACTCTTTCCCAGCACTTAGTACAGTGTTCTATACACAATAATTGCTTAATAAATCCCAGCTCTATCACTTGTCTGCTGTGTGACCTTGGTCAAGTCACTTAACTTCTCTGCCTCAGTTCCTTCATCTGTAAAATGGGGATGAAGACTGTGAGCCCCACATGGGACAACCTGATTACCTGATATCTACCCCAGCGGTTAGAACAGTTTTTGGCAAATAGTAAGCACTTAACATACGCCATCATCATCATCATCATCAAATACCGTTGCTGCTACTACTAGCACACTTCCCCCCTTCAAAGCCCTACTGAAAGCTCACCTCCTCTAGGAGACCTTCCCAGACTGAGCCCCCGGGGCAGCCCTGTGTATTCATTAGGCACCACGTGGCATCTGCTCAGCCTTACTCAGCCAGGTGAGAAAGAATAATAATAATAATTATGGTATTTGTTAAGCGCTTACTATGAGCCAAGCACTGTGGTAGTTACAAGGTAATCAGGCTGTCCCATGTAGGGGTTACAGTCTTAATCCCCATTTTACAGATGAGGGAACTGAGGCACAGAGAAGTGGAGCGACTTGTCCGAGGCCACAGCAGACAAATAAAGGAGCCAGGATTAGAACCCAGGTCCTTCTGACTCCCAGGCCTGTGCTCTATCCACTAGACATGTTGCTTCTCAAGGTAACCCTGTTGATGGAAAATCCTGAAACAAGTTGGAGTGGAATCCTAGAGAGAGTAATAACGAGCTTCTTTTCTAGAGCTTCCCCTCTAAACTAAGCTTGTGGTCAAATAATGTGTCTGCTTATTGTTCTATTGCCCTCTCCCCAGCACTTATTACAGTGCTGTGCACACAGTAAGTGCTCAATAAATACTATTGACTGACTAGAGCATTGATTGGCCTTATAAATTATGATAGTCATTGTGTTTCTTAAACCCTGTGTCAGGCATCAAAATTGGGCATAATTCCTATCCCGTATGGGATTTGCAGTTTAAGAGGTGGTAATAATAACAACGATGATATTTGTTAAGTGCTTACTATGTGCCAGGCAGTGTTCTAAGCGCTGGATTACATACAAGGTAATGAGGTTGTCCCACGTGGGGCTCACAGTCTTAATCCCCATTTTACAGATGAAGTAACTGAGGCACAGAGAAATTAAGTGACTTGCCCTAAGTCACACAGCTGACAAGTGGCGGAGCCGGGATTAGAACCCATGACTGCTGACTCCCAAGCCCATGCTCTTTCCACCAAGCCATACTGCTTCCCCAAGACAGAACACCTTCCTCTTTGATTTCACCTTCTAAGAAACTGAGCTGTCAAGAATAGGGAACCTTGACTTTTCTGTTGTTTTAGTGTTTTAATTTTTTCATCTTGCCTTAGGGGGTCTGTCACCAGTTTCCATTTGCCCCCTATCTATTTATGGATTGTGAGCCCCTTGAGAACCAGGGATTATCCAATTCCCACCCTAGCAGTGTTTCCCAGTGCTTAGTAAATTGCTCTACTATTACTACTCCCTCTACCGCCCCCCCTTCACCTCTCCGCAGCTTAACCCTCTTTTCCCCTCATCTCCCTCTGCTCCTCCCCCCTCCCTTCCCATCCCCTCAGCACTGTACTCGTCTGCTCAACTGTATATATTTATATTACCCTATTTATTTTGTTAATGAAATGTACATCGCCTTGATTCTATTTAGTTGCCATTGTTTTTACAAGATGTTCTTCCCCTGGGCTCTATTTATTGCCATCGTTCTTGACTGTCTCCCCCGATTAGACTGTAAGCCCGTCAAACGGCAGGGACTGTCTCTATCTGTTGCCGACTTGTTCATTCCAAGCGCTTAGTACAGTGCTCTGCCCATAGTAAGCGCTCAATAAATACTATTGAATGAATACTACTAATATCCATCGCCTTTGTCGTGCACTGGCAGTTCACATTCACACCTTGTAACCCTGCCCATCTGTGGTGTCAGGTCTTCCTGAGAAGCAGCATGGCCTAGTAGATAGCACACAGGCCTGAGAGAAGGTCTTGCGTTCTAATCCCGTTTCCCCCACTTGTCTGCTGTGTCACCTTGGGCAAGCCACTTCAGTTCTGTGGGCCTCAGTTACCTCACCTGCAAATTGGGAATTGAGACCGTGAGCCCCACCTAGGACAGGGACTGTGTCCAGCCCAGTTTGCTTGTATCCACTCCAGTGCTTAGTACAGTGCCTGACACATAGTAAATCCTCAACAAATACCACAATTATTATTATTATTCCTTCTTAGTGGCTTCAGGAGCTCATTCCTGATTGCCCCCAGTTGACTCTTTAAGGATGCTAGTTTGGAGATGGATAGTCCTTGACATTCCCTCCGGCCAGAGTTAATGGGAAGGGGCCCAATGCGCCATAGAGGAGATGACTGGGTCATCGGCTCCCTGAAGACTCTCAACTCTCGGGGAGACAGGGCTCTTCCCAGCATTTAGAACAGGCCAGGGAGGGCTTCCTCAGGGATGTGGGGCTTTTCTGAGTGTCTAGATCCAGTCAATCAATCATATTTTCTGAGTGCTTACTATATGCTGAGCACTTGGAAGCATGCAGTGTGACAATATAACCGACACATTCCCTGCCCACAGCGAGCTTAGAGTCTAGAGGGGGAGACAGATAATGTCTGGGCGTGTTGAGTGAGCAACAAGGCCATTCTCTAGCAGCGTGGTGCAGTGGAAAGAGCCCAGGCTAGGGAGTCAGAGGTCATGGGTTCAAATCCAGATCTGCCGCTTGTCAGCTGTGTGATTTTGGACAAGTCACTTAACTTCTCTGTGCCTCAGTTACCTCATCTGTAAAATGAGGATGAAGACTGTGAGCCCCACGTGGGACAACCTGATCACTTTGTATCCCCCCAGCACTAAGAACAGTGCTTTGCACATAGTAAGCGCTTAACAAATGCCGTCATTATTAGTAGTAGTAGTGAGCCATGCTTAATATTGTCTTCCTAGGTCATGAAGGCTGTATTGGCTTGATGGGAGTCATAGAGACATAAAAGTCGGTGGTACTTCTTGTTAGTGTTATCACCGTCACTATTATGACATTTGTTTTGTGCTTAATGCGTGTCAAGGACTGTTCTGAACACTGGAGTAGATACAAGTTAATCAGGTCGGTGGTGGTTGTTATGCTGTCGTGTCCTACCCATAGTGACGCCACAGACACATCTCTTCCAGAACGCCCCACTTCCATCTGCAATCTTTCTGGTAGTGTGTCCATAGAATTTTCTTGGTAAAGATATGGAAGTGGTTTACCATTGCCACCTTCTGTGCAGTAAAACTGAGTCTCTGCCCTCGACTCTCTCCCGTGCCCCTATTACCCAGCACAGGGGAGTTTTGACTTGTAGCTGATGGCCTGTCACTCACTAGTCTCTGACCAAGCTAGGAATGGAATGGGTCAGCCTCTGCTTGACTCTCCCACCTGTAGTCGTGACTGATAGGCCTCAGGTGTGACCCTGAGAGGGGAATCAGGTTGGACAAAGTCCCTATTCCTCATAGGACTCAGAAGTAGGAGGGAGAACAGGCACTGAATCCCCATTTTACAGATGAGGAAATTGAGGCACAGAGAAGTTAAAATGACTTAAGTGGTTATAAATACCTCTTCTCCCACCCCTTTCTGCATCTCCCTTGCGCTCAGATTTGCTCCCTTTATTCACCCCTCCCTCAGCCCCACAGTACTTATGTATATATCTGTAATTTATTTATTCATAATAATGTCTCTCTCCCCTCTAGACTATAAGCTCACTGTGGGCAGGGAATGTGACTACCATCTCTATTATATTGTACTCTCCCAAGCACTTAATACCGTGCTCTGCACAGTAAATACGATTGTTTGATTTCTTCTCCCACTACACTCCAGCCCACACCTTTCATTCATAACCTACTTTCTATTAATTCTCTCTCTCGCCTCCAACCCCTTACTCTCACTTTCTCTTGGCAAAAATTACTTCTCCCTTGAAATCCACCAGATTTCATACAGCTCCTCCCCACCTTCAAAGCCTTTCTGAAATAATAATTATTCAAAATAATAATTATGGTATTTGTTAGCACTTACTATGTACCAGGCACTGTACTAAGCACTGGGGTGGATACAAGCAAATTGGATTGGACTCCTTCCCTTATCCCACATGGGGCTCACAGTCCCGATCCCCATTTTACAGAAGAGGTAACTGAGGCACAGAGAAGTTAAGTGACTTGCCCAAGATTGCACTGCAGACACGTGGCAAAGCCGGGATTAGAACCCATGACCTTCTGACTCCCAGGGCCATGCTCTATCCACTTTGCTGTGCTGAAATCCCATCTCCAGAGACTTTCCCCAATTCTTTTCTTCTCCCCTGCTCGTCTCAATCAATTAATCATTCAATCATATGTATTGAGCCCCTATTGTATGCAGAACAGTGTATTAGTGCTTGGGAAAGTACAGTATAACATAGTTGCTATACATGTTCCCTGCCCACAGCAAGCTTACCGTCTAGACGGGAAGGTGGGTATTAATATAAATAAATAAATTGCAGATATGTACATGTCTCAGCATTTGTGCATTCAGGGCCACCCATATAACTTTTATAGACAGGTTGATTTACAAAATCTACTACTGAAAAGCCTATTTTTTCACCTATCCATCTTCCCAATCTCTTTTTTCTCCTAAATGTAGACAATTTTGTGCTTGTTTTTCCCTTTAGATTGTAAAATCCTTAAAGACAGATATCTGTTATCTCTGTTGTATTACCAAGGATTTAGCATAGTCTACCCACAGGCAGTAGATGAAGTCTGACTATTGATTGGAATAAGGTTAAAACATGGGTTAAAATCAAGAGTTTTGGATTATCTGTGCAAACAGAGTTGTCTTACATTGTTACATTGAACTCTCCCAAGTGAGCTTAGTAAGCAGCGTGGCTCAATGGAAAGAGCCCAGGCTTGGGAGTCAGAGGTTGTGGATTCTAATCCCAGCTCCGCCACATGTCAGCAGTGTGACCTTGGGCAAGTTACTTCACTTCTCTGTGTCTGTTACCTCATCTCTAAAATAGGAATGAATGTGAGCCCTACGTGGGACAACCTGATTACCTTGTATATACCCCAGCGCTTAGAACAGTGCTTGGCACATAATAAGCGTTTAACAAATACTGACATTATTGTTATTACAGTGCTCTGCACAGAGTAAGCACTTAAAAATATAAGTGGCTGAATTTTCCTTGCTGTCCCCTACCTTTTTGCTCTTCACAATTAAGAATGGAGGTTTTTAGGGTAATTTGCTCATTGGATGATTTCAAAGTGACATATAACAAAAGCAAGCTTGGCCTAGTGAAGCAGTGTGACTTAGTGGAAAGAGCACAGGCTTGGGCGTCAGAGGACCCGACTTCTAATCCCAGCTCTGCCACTTGCTGGTTGTCTGACCTTGGGCAAATCATTTTACTTCTCTGTGCCTCAGTTTTCCCAACTGGAAAATGGGGATTCAATATCTGTTTTCCCTCCTATTTAGACTGTGAGCCCCATGTGGGACAGGAATTGTCTGATCTGGTTCATTTGTATCTACCACAGTGCTTGGAATAATGCTTGACACATTGACAGCAGTCAACAAATACTGTAAAAAAAAATTAAAATACTGCAAAAAAAACCAGAACACATCTGCTCCCATATGTAGGAATAATAGACTGAATTGATAACTCTTCACAGCCTGATTTACCAGTTTCATTATGGTAGACTATCAATCTCTATCTAGCTTTAAGAAGCATTGTGGGCTAGTAAATAGAGCACAGGCGTGGAAGCCAGAAGGACCTGGATTCTAAGCCTGGCTCCACCTCTTGTCTGCTGCTAACCTTGGGCAAGCCATTTAAAATGTCTCTATGTCTGTTACCGCATCTGTAAAATGAGGATTAATACCATAGAGCCCCATGTGGGACGTGGACTGTGTCCCAGCTTGATTAGCTTGCATCTACCCCAGTGCATTGTACAGTGCCTGGCACATACAGTTTAGCAAAGACTGTAAAAAGCAAAACAAAACAATAAAAAAACCCCCAGGATGTATTTTCTCTCACATGTAGAAATAATAGATTGAATTGATATCTCTTCACAGCCTGATTTACCTACTTCATTGTGGTGGATTATCTGACTGGTCTATTGGCCACTTTTGTTAGTGAGACTGTTTCTAATTTTGGATGGGGAAACCCCCGATCCATTTGTATTAGACTTCTAATTGGAAAAGAGCACAGAAACTCTTTCAGCCAGGCCTGAAAAGAAGCCTGTGTAAGATGGACATTGCTTTTAACAGTTGGCCTTTCACTCCTTTCCTTTGTTCTCGAACTCTAGCCCAACCGTTGTGCTGGTCTCTCAGGGAATCCCTCTCGCCATTTAATGTGACTTAGGGCCTGCTGGAAAACTGGGAGGACACAGGAAGTAGCCAACAGATCTTTCCTTGTGTTGTGTTAGACCTTTGCCTGGTGCAGTGGGAAGAGAAGCTATTTTTGTGGTAGGAGTTGAATGGTTGTTCTGTATCCAAAAGCACGTGAGACTTAATGTGGTGGATTTTTCTGGACTACTGCCCTTGAAAGCACATTTTTCTGGCTGGAAGGCTGGGATGGCTTTGTGCTGTCAAGGTTTCTGTCACCTCTGTGCATTTGGAAAGCCTGAGATTTTAGCGTGGAGTGTCAACAGGAGAGAAGCTAATTTGATTCAATTGTCGTATTTATTGAGCGCTTACTGTGTGCAAAGCACTGTACTAAGCTCTTGGGAGAGTACAACGACAGACACACTCCTTGCCCACAGTGAGCTCACAGTCTAGAGGGAGAGACAGATAGAAGCAGCGTGGCTCAGTGGAAAGAGCACGGGCTTGGGAGTCAGAGGTCATGGGTTCGAATCCCAGCTCTGCCACTTGTCAACTGTGGGCAAGTCACTTCACTTCTCTGTGCCTCAGTTCCCTCATCTTAAAATGGGGATTAAGACTGTGAGCCTCATGTGGGACAACCTGATTACCCTGTATCTACCCCAGTGCTTAGAACAGTGCTCTGCACATACTAAGCCCTTAACAAATACCAACATTATTATTATGAATCTACATAAATTAATTACAGATCTATACATATAGAGGATAGGAGGGAGGATGAATGAAGGAAGCAAGTCAGAGCGATGCTAGTCTCAGACAATGATGCATGGTTCAGTTCTCAGGGAGTCTCAGACTTTCTTTAGCCCATCAGCTTTAATAATTGTGGCATTTGTTGAGCACTTACTATGTGCCAAGCACTGTTCTAAACGCTGAGGTAGTTACAAGGTGATCAGGTTGGACACAGTCCCTGGCCCAAGAAGCACAACCTATCAGGGAACGTGTCTGCCAACTCTGCTGTACTCTGCAAAAACTCTAAATACGGTTCTCTGCACAGAGTAGGCCTTCAATAAGTACCATTAATTGACTGAAGACTCCCCTCCTGTGCAGTTGATTGGGTCTGTGGTCTGGCCAACCTCTTTCCTTGTGCCCATGGCTCGTCTGAAACCAGGTTGGGCTTGAAACAACGGTTCCTTTGATGGGTGGTGCACGTGAGCTGGGCACACACCCAGGCCTGGATCTGGATCAGGTTCAGAAGCTCTCCTCCTCCTCGACTACAATCCGACTTCTCTTCCCAGCAGTGGTTGTCTGGGGAAGGCCACTGGCCACCAGCTGATCCTCCATTAGCCCTTACAGGGGTCAGTTTGAGCACCCCCTCATGCCCCCATCCCCCATTTCACGATTTTTGCTGCGATCTGCCCCCATTACATGGGGTCATCATCGTTTAATGGCGTCTAACGGGGTCTCTCATCGAGAATGCAGACGAACCTCGGTCCTGCGACTTTTGACGGGAAGATCCCAACCGGTGACTCTCATGAGAAGCAGCATGGCCTATTGGAAAGAGCCCTGGCCTGGGAGCTGGAGGAACTGGGTCCTAATTCCAGCTCCTCCACTCCTGTGATCTTGGGCAAGTCACTTCATTTCTCTGTCCCTCATTTCTTTATCTGTAAAATGGAGATTAAGACTATGAATACCATATGGGACAGGGACCATGTCCAACCTGATTAGCTTGTACTTAGTACAGTGCCTGGCACATTGTAAGCGCTTAACAAATGCCATTAGAAAAAAAAATGGAAGAGTTGATTATAGCAGTAATGGTTGGCATGGCAGTACATGTCCTTGATGGTTCCCATCCATCCTTTTCCCATTGGGGCATGCAGTGCATCGATAACAATTTTAATTTTAGTATTTGTTAAGCGTTTACTATGTGCCAGGCAGTATACTAAGTGCTGGGGTGGGTACAAGCAAATCGGATTGGACACAGACCCTGTCCCATGTGGGGCTCACAGTCTCAATCCCTGTTTTACAGGTGAGGTAACTGAAGCACAGAAAAGTGAAGTGATTTCCCCAAGATCACACAGCAGACAAGTGGCAGGGCTTGAATTAGAACCCGTGACCTTCTTATTCCCAGGCCCGTGCTCTAGCCACTAGGCCATACGGCTTCCCAAGCAAATGCAGCACATTGCGAGGTGTAATTTTGCATAGCAGAACCCGACCACAGTGACCGACCGAAGTGACCACAGCCTAGTGCTGATGCTGCGCTGTAGCGCAGTGAACCAGCAACTGCTGCGGTCTTCGCCATTACCATTGGCCGGCGATTTTCAGGATCCCGGCTGTGCCTGTCCGCCTTGTAAAATACCTTTTTCCAGTCAAAAGCCATCCTCTAATCAAAAACCTTCGCTGATGGCAAAGCCTCAGCGGGCAACCCCTCACATCTGGCTGTGGCACCACCAATCCGGATGAGATCAGGCTTGGACTTTAGTTGGGGGTGGCGGGAGGGATCACCATTTATTAACCGAAGCAGAATGGTCTAGTGGATAAAGCACTGGCCTGGAAGTCAGAAGAACCTGAGTTCTAATCCCAGCTCCGCCACTTGTCTGCTGTTTGACCTTGGGCAGGTAACCACTTCTCTGTGACTCAGATAACTCTGTAAAATGGGGATTAAGACTGTGAGCCCCACATGGTACATGGACTCTGTCCAGCCTGATTATCTTGTATCTATCCCAGCGCTCAGTACAGTGCTTGGCATGTAGTAAGTGCTTAACAAATACCATGAAAAAATACCTATTTGGGCCGGACTGTGAGCTGAATCAAGCAGGCAGTGGTGTTTATTGAGCACTTACTGTGTACAGAGCACTGTACCTAGTGTTTAGGAGAGTATGATGCAAGAGAGTTTGTAGGTATATTGTCCACACAGAGCTCAGAGGGAAAACAAACCTCAGAGTGGGACTGCGTCCTACCCTCTAGAAGCTGAGAAAGCCAGCCCGGCCCAAACCGAAGGAACCCAAAACATAGCTCTACGTGGTGAAAGTCAGACTCTGCTGGGATTGGGGCTGCTTGATCGAAACTTTACTAAAATGTCTCTGGGCAGCTTCTCCAGCTCCAGTGCTCTTCAGGGCACTTTTTGGTCTTTAGTTGCAGAGTTACTTCGCGGCCTGTGAGGATGAGACCCCGGCCATTCGCAACCACGACAAGGTCCTTCAGCGCCTCTGCGAACACCTGGACCACGCTCTGTTGTATGGGTAAGATGGCCTGGGTTTGGGGTTGGACCTCTGCTAGGAACAAGAGTGGACGTGGACGTGGGCGTGATTAGGGCCAGGAGGGCAGGAGAGCCTGCCTTGTCTGGCTTTTGCTTTCCTCTGCCAAAAAGAGGACTTGGATTCTGAATATGGGCTGCCACCTGACTTCTGGTGTCAGGGTATATTGTCCGTGGGGGCAGGGGCTTGTGGAAGGTGCCAGTAGCCATTATAAATAATCATAATAATATTAGTACCAGTTAAGCGCTTACTTTGTGCCAAGCCCTTTTCTAAGCACTGGGGTAGAGACAAGGTAATCACGTTGGACACAGTCCTAGTCCCACATGGGGCTCACACTCTTAATCCCCATTTTATAGATGAGAGAACCGAGGTCCAGATAAGAGGTGTGACTTGCCCAAGGTCACAAAGCAGGCAAGTGATGGAGCTGGGATAAGAACCCAGGTCCTTCTGACTCCCAGGCCCGTGCTCTATCACTAAACCACGCTGGAATGGAAGCAGGGGGATTCATTATGATTGGCCTGAATTATTTTCCCGTTAGAAAATTTTGGAATGGGCATTTTTAGGCCTCTAGCTTCCCTTGGCGAGGGGGACATCCTTTGGCTGGTGGCCACAATCCAAGCTTCCAGCCCCTGTCCCGGGCTGAACCCTCACAGATGTCCTGCTTTCTCAGGCTACAGGATCTCTCTTCGGGCTACTGGGTATTGGTGGTGCATTTCACTCGGAGAGAAGCCATTCGACAGATAGAAGTGCTTCAGCACGTGGCAACCAACCTGGGACGCAGTGAGTACCCACGGCATCTGCTTTGGGCAAGGAGAGTGGGATTCGAGCCTCCTGGGCTCTGACGGGACCACTGGTGTCAAAGTGGGTATCATTCAGTTGTTTCCTCAGTCATCACTTGCAGTCAAAGGTCAGCAGTGGGGTGTCAACTCCAACTCCTGATTCTTCTGCACTTTTACCCCTGGCTGAGTTTACAGAGGCGGACAGCTAGTGCTCCAGCCTAAGTAATTCAAAAGATCATCTCTGCCCTGAAAGCCAAAGCCCCTAAGGATAGGCCCCACTCCTCCCCTTTGAAAGAGGGATAGATATCAGACTTGGGAATTATAGGACTTCTTGCAGTTTCCAGGTTGTCTTCTTTGGAGTCTGCTAGGAAGTAGATGGGGATATTCATCTTGGACAGATTGATCCCAAAAGGAAAGAAGGGGAGCAGATGGTTTAATAGTAATAATTGTGGTATTTATTAGGAAGCCTCGTGATGCTTAGCCCGCAGTAAGCACTTTACAAATATCATCAGCATTATTATTATTAGAGCACGGGCCTGGAAGTCAGAAGGTCATGGGTTCTAATCCTGGCTCCACCACTTGTCTGCAGTGTGACCTGGGGCAAGTCATTTAACAGTGCTTGGTACATAGTAAGCACTTCACAAATACTACAATAATAATTTAACTTTTCTGTGCCTCAGTTCCCTCATCAGGAAAATGGAGATTGAGACTGGCCCCTCATGGGACAGGGACTATCTCCAACCCAATTTGCTTGTATCCACCCCAGTGCTTAGTAACAGTCCCTGACCCATAGTAAGCTCTTAACAAATACCATAATTATTATTACCATTAAACCCTTACTGTGTGCCGGGCACTGTGCTAAGATTTGGGGTGGATGCAGACCAATCGGATTGGACATATCAGGCCCACAGTCTCAATCCCCATTTTACATTTTACAGTTCCCTGAAGCACAGAGAAGTGAAATGACTTACCCAAGGTCCCACAGCAGACAAGTGGCGGAGCCGTGATTAGAACCCACCACATTCGGACTCCCAGGCCTGTGCTCCATCCACTATGCCATGCTGCTTCTTATAGTGTGAAGGATAACGTTCTCCAGAGATGGTGCCCCAGTGTGCATTCAGAGTTTGGTCCAGTCACGGGTCCCCTGTCCCCATTCTGCCCTTAGTCCAGCACCCTGCCTGGGGAAGAATGACTGTCCATGGCTGGATCTGCACACCTGTCCTCTTGTTTCAGGTCGGGCCTGGCTTTACCTCGCTCTCAATGAGAACTCCCTGGAGAGTTACCTGAGGTTGTTCCAGGAAAACTCGACTTTGCTGCATAAATACTATGTCAAGTGAGTATTCATTCAATCATTCATTCAGTCGTCTTTAATGAGTTCTTACTTTGTGCAGAGCACTGTACTAAGTGCTTGGGAGTGTATAATATAACAATAAACAGACACATTCCGTACCCACAGTGAGCTTAGTCTAGAGTTTCTAAGTACCTCTCCACTCCCCACCTTTTACACAAGTCCTAGCTGAGCAAAATGATAGCCTCTAAGTCCATCCAAATATCTTTCTGTTCATTCTTGGGAAGCAGCCCTGGCAAGTCTCAGATCTTCCATGGAGCCTTTTCCCTTACCCTCTCCCAGAGATGTAATTCCTGCATCACCAGCTAATAAAAATAATCGGGGTATTTAAGCGCTTACTATACCCCGAGCATTGTACTAAATGCTGGGGAGGTAGAACAATGTCTGTTCCATATGGGGCTCCAGTGTCAGTGGGAGGGAGCAAAGGTTTTGAATCCCCATTTTACAGTTGAGGAAACTGAGGCACAAAGAAGTGAAGTGACTTGCCCAAGGTGACCCAGCAGGCAGGTGGTGGAGCCGTGATTAGAATCCAGGTCCTCTGACTCCCAGGCCAGTGGTCTTTCCGCTAGTGGCGGAGCTAATATAGCTGATCTCCCTCGTGGTCCATATTCACTAGTTCCATTCAGAGACTTCTGGCCCTCTGACCATAGGTCTGTAACTTAGTCTGGTCAGCAGGCACGCACACTTCACAGAAAGCAGAAGAATTCATTCCTTAATCGTATTTATTGAGCCCTTACTGTGTGCAGAGTCTTGTACTAAGAGGTTGGAAGTACAATTCAGCAACAAATAGAGACAATCCCTGCCCATGACAGGCTCACAATCTAGAAGGGGGGAGACAAACATCAAAACAAGTAAACAGGCATCAGTAGCATCATTATAAATAAAAAGAATTATAGATATATACACATCATTAATAAAAATAAATAGAATTATAAATATGTACATATATGCACAAGTGCTCTGGGGTAGGGAGGGGGGTAGAGCAAAGGGAGTGAGTTGGGGCGATGGGAAGGGGTTGGGGAGAAGAGAAAAGGGGTGCTTAGTCTGGGAAGGCCTCCTGGAGGAGCTGAGCTTTCAGTAGAGCTTTGAAGGGGAGAAGTGTGCTAGTTTGGTGGATGTGAAGAGGGAGGGCATTCCAAGCCAGAGATAGGACTTGGGCCAGGGTTTGATGGCAGGAAAGGCGAGATCGAGGCAGAGTAAGAAGGTTAGTGCCAGAGGAGCGGAGTGTGCAGGCCGAGATGTAGAAGGGCAAGGTGGTGGAGAGCTTTGAAACATCTGTATTCATCAGGCGAGATAAAATGTAAAGAAATGTATTCATTAGGTTAGTTGTTTGTTCCTATCATCTCCTTGATGAGGCTTGAGTCTGCATCTGAGGGTGCTCAAGGATAAGCACTTGCATCAAAATCAAGAGAGACATCTCAGGATCATTCGGGGAGAACGCTGAAAGGCTCAGACTGAGGGGAATTGTATTGAGGTGTCCTTCAGGAGGTCATGTGCTTGGTTCAACCCTTTCTTTGGGCTGGATGCTGCGCTTCCCAACTGAGAACACTTCCCTGTTCGTCTTGCAGGAATGCCCTCGTCTGCAGCCATGATCACCTGACTCTCTTCCTGACTCTGGTATCCGGGCTGGAGTTCATTCGGTTTGACTTGGATCTGGTGAGGAGACACCAAAGTTCACTGAGTGGTATTTGTTAAGCGCTTACTATATGCCAAGCTCTGTACTAAGCGCTGGGATAGATTAAAGCTAACCAGGTCCCAAATGGGGCACTCAATCTAAGTAGGAGGGAGAAAAGGTATCGAAACCCCATTCTGCACATGTCAGAGGTCAGCAGTGCTCATGGTAAAGCTGACGGGCCCAGCAAGAGAGGTGGTTGGTTTAGGAATGAAATGTAGTTTATCAGGCCCACAAAGAGGGAACTCATCTAGACCAGTTAAGCTCTTTCCTGAGGAGGAAGTCATGGGAGAGCCAAAGTTTGGAGCCACTGATAGGATCTGGTGAATGGAGGCGTAAGGAGACTTAAATGAGGCCAACATTTCTTAGCTCATCCTCACTATGTCAGTTAGTCCATCAGTGATATTATTGAGCATTTTCTGTGGGCAGAGCACTGTTCTAAGCTCTTGGGAGAGTACAGTACAACAGAGTTCATGGATATTTCCTGCCCACAGTAAGCTTACAGTTTGGAGGGGGTAACAGACACCATTCATTTTCTGGGGAGCAGAGCCAATACTCCATCATCCTCAGCAGCAGTGAACTGTAAACTTCAAGTTGTTTCTTTGGGATTTTCCCCACGATGGCAGTTTTATGGAGAAAATCCATGAAAAACAACTCAATTTTTACCTGTCCAAACCCAAATACCCAGAGAACTGCATTTCTCCCTTCCCCACCTTGAGGTTTACCTCCATCTAGGGTGGACACCGTATATGTATGATTTATGAGAGAGAACTGAGAATAAATATGCTGGGAAAGAGGAAGGAGTCTGAACAGGTTCACTTTTAGGCTTCAGGGAAACTTGGGTAGAAGTTTGGAATTCCCAAGACACTTGGAAAGAGGACAGATGGGCAGTTTTGGTGGTAAAGACTTTGGTTCCAATAATAATAATAATGATGGTACTTGTTAAGTGCTTACTATGTGCCAATCACTGTTCTAAGCTCTCCCTGCCACCATAACCATTTCTTCCCAACCAGGCAATTGTGAAAACTGAGAATGCTGAGGATCGCACCCCTGACCTCCCTCCTCTTGGGTTAGTTGATTTCCACAGGAAAGAAGCAGAATTGGCTAGCAGGGGAATGTGGGAAAGTCCTTCAGGTAGTCCCTAGGGCCTGAACCTGTATCTCTGGTTGAAATAGGCCTACGAAAGATGCCATTGGTTTGGAGCCAGCTCAAATTCCCCCTCAAGCCCTGTTGTTTAGGGGCCCACGGCCTGACAAATGAAACCCGGTAACGTATTGTGCAGTGTTTTTGCAGATGCGTGATTTGCCCTGGAGGGCTGATGGGATTTGTAGTCCCAGAAGCCGATGGGGACAGCTGTAACCCATGCTAACTTAGTGAAGCCTGCACTTCCTGATCCTAATTAGATCTAGTCTACAATGAGCCTACACTCATTTACTTGGGTCAGAATGGGCTTGTCCAAAGCCTGGAGAGGTTACAAGTCAGACACAGTCCCCGGCCCTCATGGGACCCACAGACCAAGTGAGTATTGACTCCCCATTTTACAGTTGAGAAAACTGAGGCACAGAGAAGTTAAGTGGTCACCCAGCAGGCAAGTGGCAAAGCCTGGATTAGAACCCAGGTCGTCTGACTCTGAGGCCCAAGCTCCTTCCACTAGGCAACGTAGCTTCTTTGATCTGTGTAGCTCTAGAGCACTATAGAGGGTAGAGGCAGGGTCAGTCAGCATTACCGTTCCCCTACCTAGACTAGACCTTGCTCTCTGAGCCCAAATCCCTCCCTGCTCTAAATCTGACCCTTTGTGTCCCCTTTTCACCTTCTACTCAGGATGCACCTTATTTAGATTTGGCCCCCTACATGCCCGACTACTACAAACCTCAGTACCTGCTGGATTTCGAAGACCGCCTGCCCAGCTCAGTCCATGGCTCGGACAGCTTGTCTCTCAACTCCTTCAACTCTGTCACCTCCACGAACCTGGAGTGGGATGACAGTGCCATCGCCCCATCCAGCGAAGGTAAGTGCGGGATGGAGTCCGTCTTGTTCTCTGGAACCACCTTCTCGGGTGGCCTGGCATTGCAATTTGGCACCTTCCTTGGCTCACATTAGGGCTCCCCAAGTCAAACCTTTTTAGTAGGACAGCTGGAGTGTCAACCAGCTAGAACTAGGCACCCAACTGGTCGTGCCCTATCCCCTAAAAGCCTGAGGAGTGCTGAAGGAACAGGTTGAGGGGACCGATCTGGGATTAAACGCCAACGTTGCTTGAGTGGACTCTGAAATAGAAAGCAAAGCGTCCAGAAAAGTCCATCATCCTGGAAATTTGGCATTTGCCCACCCAATTTCCCCAGTCTTTCCCATCACGAGGCTGCCAGTGCTGGCAGTGAGCTGAGTGACCCGAAGAAACCCCAGAGCAGAGCTGTGTATCGCTATTTCCCATTTCAAATTCTCCCCTGCCCGCAGGCTGATTTCTGTAAGACCTTGGGAATCATTTCCATGGTCAGGCCGAGCCACATTCTCACCTGAAGGAGGGCAGGAAAGGATCAGACCAAGAGGCCAGACCTTCCTGCCAACTAACCTTGCCTGGTTTCAAGATCGGGAACAGCCGGAAGCTACAGAATCACTGGAGAGAAGAACCTAGCTGGGGCTCAGCCTTTGGGAGCCCTCTGGGGGTTACTGGCTGCCCCAGTACCAGGTCCTTGACTCTGCGTGGATTTCCTGGGACCGAGTACTCAAAGGGGTTATGGCCCTTAGAGTTGGCAGTATCAGGGCTCTCGGTAGCCATGGATGACAAGAGGAGGAGCCTTGAAAGAGCCCTCCAAGCTTCCAGTGACCCGGAGGAAACTACAGTCACTGTGTGCTTCCCTTCTTGAGCTCCTCAGGGGCAGGTGGGTCGAGGACTCGGGCCACTTGGGGCATTCTGAAGTGGCTCATTTTCTGCCCAAGCCACACACGCCAGTTTTTTGTAAAAAAGGAAAACCCCATCTGGTCTAGTTCAAAGACCAATTCCTTCCCTCTGGTGGTAGTTGTGCGGGGAGCTGAGCCTGAAGAACAGTTTCCCTTTCACTTCTGAATCTCTGATCCCAAGCGCTTAGTACAATGCTCTGCACACCATAAGCACCCAGTAAATACCATTGATTGATCTCTAACTAAATGTCCTTCATTTTCTAGATGAAATGTAGAAGGGTAATTTTTTTTCTCTCATGTTTTCTCCCCATGTCTCTCTCTTCCCTCCTTACTTTCCCCTCTCCCCTCCCCTCTCCCGCCCCCACCCCACTGCCTATGTTTTCTAATCCTCAGTTTTGTCCCTCATTTTTGTAGATTATGATTTTGGAGATGTGTTTCCAGCAGTGCCGTCTGTACCCAGCACAGACTGGGAAGGTGGGACCCGGTCCGCTCTTACCCCGTTTATGTGTTCTGCAACGTCTCTGTGCCAAGCTTGCTGCATGCTCTGAAATCAGTTCATTAATAGCAAACCCAAATTCAGTATGCTAATCCTGATGGAATTTGGTAGCAGGGGAACCCAATGCTCAGGCCTAACAACTTTCCATGTGTTCAAGCAGCAGGGGAATTAGACACACACACAGCCGAGCGTGTGCACAAGCAAACACTGTCCAGCATGCAATTTCCCTGCCTTATGCAATACGCTGGGGGGTCTGTTAAAGTGATGACACTCAGGGCCCTGGGGTGATCACTGTTACTAACTCTAATTCCTACTAATGGATCAGTTGCATCTAGCATGGGGCTGTTGAATGCGTGACAATCAGTGACTTGAAGTACCTGTTCAGGGCATCCCGACTTGTTTCATGTGACACCTTCAGCGACGTCTCTCAGGAACCAAGAACAGGCTCTTTAAATCAGACCAGTTCTAAGGCAGTGGAGAGCAGGACTGATGGGTGATGGTGCGGTGGACTCTTTCTCAAGCCGTAGTATCGTTTTCCCTGTGGGGGTAAAGACGAATAGCACATCGCCTTGAGATAGGGGGTGAAGCAAAGGGGGGGATTGCTGTGGTGTAGTTGAAAGCTCTTCAAGCATCTTGTTGAATTTGGCTCGGGGATTTGGGAGACTGCGGTTTTCTGAGGCCGGGGCTGGAGTCTTTTTTTTTTTTTTTGATTTTTTTTTTGTGGTATTTGTTATGATGCGCCAGACACCGTACTAAGAGCTGGGGTAGGTACACGCTACTCAGGTTGGACACAGTCCTTGTGCCACATGGGGCTCACAGTTTAAATCTCCATTTTACAGATGAGGTAACAGAGGCACAGAGAAGTTAATTGATTTGCCCAAGGTCACACAGCAGAGAAGAGGCGGAGCTGGAATTAGAACCCAGTTTCAACAACTATCCAGGGTGGTTGTTGAAACTAAGTTGGACATACTTTTCCCTAAAGTTGAAAAATTATAATCAGTTAGCTAAGCAAAGCTTCTATTTCTGTAGCCTCCTGTAAAGACTAATTAGTCATGTTACAGCTCCTTATTTAGTTAATGTAATATTTTGCTTTGAAATACTTTAATAGACAATAAATAATAGTCTAGAGATAATATTACAGAAAATTGCATGTAAAGAAATTTTATATTACCTCTAAACTGAAGCTCTTTGTGGATTTCTTTAAGAGGGATTGTTTCCCAGCAGCTGGTTGACTTCAAAGATCTTTTATCTGCAAAATAGGGATTAAATACCTGTTCCCTCTCCTACTTGGACTGTGAGCCCCATGTGAGACCTGATTATCTCATATCTACACCAGCGCTTAGTACAGTGCATGGCACAAAGTAAACGCTTAACTAATACTGCAATTATTATTATCATTTCTATTAGAGAAGCAGTATGGTAGAGTGGATAGAGCATGGGCCTGAAAGTCAGAAGGTCATGGCTGATCTAATCCCAGCTGTGCCCCTTGCCTCCTGTGTGACCTTGGACAAGTCACTTCATTTCTCTGGGCCTCAGTGGCCTCATCTGTAAAATGGAGATTGAGACTGTGAGCACCACGTCGGACAGGGACTGTGTCCAACCTAATGACCTTGTATCTACCCCAGCGCTTAGAACAGTGCTTTGCCACATAGTAAGTGCTTAACAAATACCATTATTATTAGGAGTAGTAGTAGTGTTGTATCATTATTTCAGTCCACAAACAGTCACTAGCCATTCCCATCCTAACTAGTGTCATCCTCATGCCTGAGAGCAGCAAGCTTAAAGAGTCTGAAGGAAAGTACAAGAGGTCTGAGTTGCATTTTTGATTTTTTCCATTAGACGTTTTGCTTTGAAAGCAGCCTGATTTCTAACAGACCCCAGGGTTAGCAGTACTAATAATATTTATTAAGTGCCATCTGTGTGCCAAGCACTGCAGTAAGCACTGAGAAAGAAGTGCAAAGATGAGCTATAGATATGGTCTCTGGCCCCCAGGGGTTCACAGCCTAAAAATAAGAGGGGAGGAGGGAGGTGGTTGGTGACAGACGCATAAAGGAAAATGAAATCATGTAAAAGACAAGAATGAGGAGAAATGAGACCGGAGCAGCAGGATTTCAGGCAGTTTTGCAAGTTTTCCGGAGCTGCCTAAGCTAAGAATCTCTAGCTTGGAGATCTGAGTGCCCCCTCCTGAGATCTGGCTCCTAGCCCAGAGGAAACACACTTGGGCCTCAATCCCTCACCACCTTCAGTCTGGTGACTTCTTTCCTGCCCCATGAGCCAGCTTGAGGGACGATCCCTCACTCCCCTAGAGAAGGATCTCCAAGTCAGGCAACTGCTCTGAGGCATTGGGACTCCCCCAGCTTTGTCTCTTAAAGGGTCACTTCCTGGGTCCCGGGCCTTTGCTGGGATATGGTGATTTCTTCCCATGTAGCCTGAGTGCCAGACCCCCGTTTGATGGTGATGTCTCTTTTCTTCCCTGATAAAACTTAAGGCTCCTCTGACCAAGATGTCTGTAGCGCTTCAGAATCCCAGACTGTGGCCCATTCTGACTTGAAACCCAGAATTCCATCAGCAGAGCTTCAGTCTCCAAGCAGCTCGCCTCACGGCACATGTGCCCTGCATTGCTTTTTCCCGAATCACAGCCTAAAAGCCAACCGGACTTCCCCAGTCCGGCTCCTTCCTGCTGATTAATCATGTGGTGATTGGGGCCCAGCCTTATTCTGCAGCGTCTTGTCAACCCAAAGATCTGAACTCTCTCTTCGCTGATGGAACCTGGCAAGGCCGGGTTGGCTTTGGTGTTCCCTCGGCCAATCCTGCCAACACGTTAGAAGTAGTGTGGCTTAGTGGATAGAGCACAGGCCTGGGATTCGGAAGGACCTGGGTTCTAATCCTGGCTCTTCCACCTGTCTGCTGCGTCACCTTGGGCAAGTCACTTCACTTCTCTGGACCTCAGTTACCTCATCTGTAAAATGGGAATTAAGAGTGTGAGCCTCATGTAGGGCAGGTAACTTGTATCTACCCCAGCACTTAGTACAGTCCTTGACACATAGCACTTAACAACTACCGTAATTATAATAATAGCAATCTTTATTATTATTATTCCTGAGCTTGTAAGCAATGGAGGATGCTCGGGAAAAGCCTGAGTCATTGGGAGACACCCAGGGTCTGCCCTCCTCTCGCCCCCTCTCCCCATCCCTCCCCATTTTCTAACAAGCTCCTAATGCAGAGAATGAGATCAGCGCACTTGCTGTCATCAACATGACCTGGAAGAGGGTACATCCGTTGGTTAAATCCCACTGGGGCGTCCCTGGGAAGGAAAATAGGGGGAAGGGGACAGCTCTAAGAACTGATGGTTTGGACTTGGTGGTGATTTTGTTGATGCGACTTGGTTTGAGTCACCAGTGGGCCTTCTTGACAACACTCAGTGGCCTGTCCAACCTCAGCACCGGGTGCTGGAAGGATTCTGAGTAGCAGCTGCTGTAGCAGTTCTCATCTCCTGACTAACCCCGTAGGCTGAGGAGGTGGAACAAAGCAAGAAGTCTGGTGGAACTGTTGAGGAATAATAGCGCGTGTTGGGGAGAGACTAACCAGGACCTGATCCGGGTTTCTGGGGTGTCTGTGCTAGAGGTAGGCAGTGTGCAGGCGTGGGGGAAACGGGCTCCTTACGTTTGCCCCGGTTGTCCGCAGAACAAACTTGAATGCTCTAAGCAGCTGGGGAAGAGCTTCCCCCCACCCCTTTCTTAGGTCCCTGCTATTAAAAAGGTAATCTGCTGTCTTCAGCAGGCAGTTGATTGGTGGTTTCCAAGACCTGCTAAGAAGCCGATGACAAAATGGAGCATTCCAGATGGGGCTAAGGGTAGAATGACGTTCGCTGCATTTACTCTGAGCAGATAATGGCCAGCAAGATGTGCGCGAGCTGGCAAATGTACCGTGTCATCCTGTGCCCCCCACCCATTAACCCCCAACCCCGGGCCGCTCCACCAGCTGGGCCTAAGGGCTTTCTGTTCAGGTGTCATTCCTCTTCTGACTAATGAATGCTGGTTTTTCCCTTCCACTGGCCCAATTTGTCTCCCCAATCCTAAAGCTGATGAAGCCGACGAGCAGAGTTAAGCCAGCTCCTCTCTGAAGTGCCTTCCCTCTCTTACGTTGCCCTATCAATCAGTTTTATTATTGAGCGCTCGCTGCGTGCAGAGCATTGCATTAAGGGCTTGGGAGACTACAGTATAACAACTGAAAGAGGTGTGTTGCCATGACTGTGCCTAAGACTCTGGGGGAGAGCTGAAAATTGAGTAGAGTTCATTGGTCAATGGCCATCCTTGAAGCATCAGGAAACCAAGAGATGAACTGGCCCTGGAGCATTGGCAGAAGTTACATAGAACTAAGTATCTTATATTGGTGATCAATCAATAGCATTTATTGATTAGAGCACTGTTCTAAGCCCTTGGGAGCGTACACTAGAGATAATATATGTGATCCCTGCCCTCAAGGAGCTTAAAATCTAGTGATGCATTCCCCTCACCCACTCGGGAAGGAGCCGCAGTTTCATCCTCTAGAGTCAAGAAAAGCAAATAAGGTATTTAAAAACCGGGTTGTTTCGGAGCAAGGATTTCCTATCCATGAGGCAGCAGGGTCTAGAAGAATGAATCTTGGGCTGGGAATCAACAAACTTGGCTTCTAGTCCTACCCTCATCACTGATTTGCTATGTGTCTGGTTTCTTCATCTAAAACAGGGGTGATAATGCCTGCTCATATTTGCAAAAGTGTTGGGAGAGTAAGGAAGATATCTATGAAAGAGCCTTGAGCTCTCGAGAAAGACATTCCCAAAATGCACGGAGTTATTTCTCTTGTTCCCTTAAATTCACCTTAAAGCAGAAATGCCTTTTGCAGTTTGCTCTGAGATGGGGCACAGCCTGTGTACAGGCCGGGCACAGCTCCCAGCCAGTGAGCGGCTTCTTGGAAAGGAACTCCCCGTTTCCCATTCTGTGGTCCCAACCTCTGACAGGAGAGGTTCTCCCTGCTCTTGTTTGTCCCAGATGGAGACCTCACGGACACCATCAGCTGCCCCCACTCCACCGCCTCCGATTTGACCAGCAGCAAAGCTTCCATGAAGAGCCCCACTCAGCGCTACAACCCTTTCAACGAGGACCGAGCAGAGACCGTGTCCTCCTCCGATACCACTCCCGTGCACGCCACTTCCCAGGAGAAGGAAGAGGCCACAGGGCCGGAGCCTTCAGAAACCTGCACAGAGCTTGAAGTCATCAGGTCAGTTGGGAAAGACCCGTGTGGCGGAGGGATGTGATGGGCCACCTCTGCCCCAGGGTTGAAGCGGCTCCTTGGGAAGGAAACGTTGAGTTCCCCCTTGGGGTTCGGGGGCCTCCCGCAGTCCTCGGGCACACTGGGGAGTAGTGCGGGACCCCAGTGTGAGATTCACCTCCCGGGGTTGATGAGATTCACCTCCTAGGCTCTCGCATCTGCTCAGCCACTAGTCCTCCTGGATCCAACCTGATCAACTTTTACCTACCCCAATTAAGCGTTTACTGTGGGCCAAAGCTTAGGCCAGTGTTTGACACATAGTAAGCACTTAAATACCATTTAAAAAAAAAAGAATAGGGACTGGCTGGACCAGCCCTTTGGTGTGGCCCAGTGGGGCATTGCTTATGTTCTCCAGGAGGTTGCCTAGGAGGGACCCAGGCCACTTGGGTCCCATCCGAAGCCCCTGGAAAGTGGCTGAATTCCAGGCTCCTCCCATCACGGGTGCTTTTCTGCCTTTCAGGGTCACCAAGAAGAAGAAAACAGGCAAGAAGAAAAAGGCCAAATCCGAAGAGGAGCCAAATGCCCTTCACCCCCGCTCTACCCACCAGCCTGGTTCCCATCATGGGGACGGGGACAGCAGTGCCAACGAGGCAGGGCTCGGGGCCGACCCGCCAGACCCCAGGCCTTCCTCGCCCCAGAATGGGGGCGAGGGTCAGGGGGGCACGGCCGAGAGCAGCGAGCGCTCGGAGCTGAGCCAGATAGGCCTGCGGATCCCCGAGATGAAGGACACGTCCATGGAGAGCGTGGGACAGCCACTGAGCAAAGTGATAGACCAGCTGAATGGGCAGCTGGATCCCAGGGGCTGGCAACCCCCCGTCGAGCCCCCGGACCAGTCCTTTCGGACCCGCTCTCCAGGGGAGACCCCGGAGGGACCACCGCTTTGTGACTTTAGTGAGGGGATTCCGGCCCCGATGGACTTCTACCGCTTTACCGTCGAGAGTCCAAACGCTGCTACAGCAGGTGGTGGCGACCATGACCCTGCAGGGCCTGGCCAACCGCTACATGTTTCTGGTGGCCCTGAGGCTGCTGGCCAAGAAGAGGGAGGAGGAAGAGGAAAGGGAGGAGGAGGAGAAGGACAAGCACCTGGGCCTGTAGAGGCCTTGCCACCAGGGTCTGAGAATCAGGAGGTCCAAGCCAAGCTGGAGCTGGCCACCGTGAGCCGAGCCGACGAGTCCGAAGCGGGGACTGGGGAGGCCGTCTGCCGACTCAAGAGGGACCAGCCCAGCCCTTGCCTGAGCAGTGCTGAGGACTCCGGAGTGGATGAGGGGCAAGGGAGCCCCTCTGAAATGATCCACCCCTCGGAGTTCAGGTGAGGAAGGGGCCCCCTGCCAGCCCAGCAGGGGTGCTGGGGAAATGGGGTGGGTCCCGTCCCCCTCCCCTATGTAAAGGAGCAAGCAATTTATGCTCCTCTCGAGCGGGACCACAAATGCCGGCCACCAAGCAGAGACAGAGCGATGCCGGATCCGACGTTCATGGCACCACTCTGAACCGGAGTAGCCCGAAGTCCCCAACTCAAAGGCTGCTTCGGAGGCCAGAGAGGGTTGGCTCGGTGGGTGGCGGGTGAGAGGCTCTGGTCCTGTGAGAAGCTGCCGCTTCAGACTGCCTCCCTGGTGCTCCCTTCCCGTCTATGCCTCTTCCCTCCCCCCTCCTCTGCAGGGTGGACAACAATCACTTGCTCCTGCTGATGATCCACGTGTTCCGAGAGAACGAGGAGCAGCTATTCCGGGTGAGTGAGTCCGGGTGACTCGGCTGAGGGGCCCCTGATGTCTTCCCTCCAAGAGCGAGGGGAGGGAAGCGGTCTGGCGGGAGGGACCCAACCCGTCAGGGGAGCGGGGATGGTGGATCCCCCAGGGTGGTGCCACGGCGATGCCCGCAGATTCAGAGCTCGAAGGGGCATCCGACTTCTCTCCCCTCGGGCCCCAGATGATCCGGATGAGCACAGGACACATGGAAGGGAACCTCCAGCTGCTTTACGTGCTGCTGACCGACTGCTACGTCTATCTGCTCCGGAAAGGTATCTTCCCTTCTCCTCCTCCCCCCAGTTCCTCCCTTCCCGCTCTGTTGGTGCTTGCCCTGCTTTTGCCTAGGGCAGGGCTGGGAGGAGTGAAGATGCAGAATAAGTCAGTCAATTTTATTTATTTTGCACTTACTTTGTGCAGAGCACTGTACTCAGTGCTTGGGAAAGTACAATATAACAATATAATAGACACATTCCCTGCCCACAACCAGCTTACAGTCTAGCGGGGAAGGATTCCCCATTTGGCTACTAGGCACTGCACCCTGAGGCCCGATGCTTGGGTGGTAATAATAATAATAATAATGGTATTTGGGTGCCTACTATGTGCCAAGCAGTGTTCTAAGTACTGGAATAATAATAATGGCATTTTTTAAGCGCTTACTATGTGTTGGGCACTGTACTAAGTGCTGGGGTGGTTACAAGCAAATCGGGTTGGACACAATCCCTGTCCCATATGGGGCTCTCGGTCTTAATCCCCATTTTACAGATGAGGGTACTGAGGCCCAGAGAAATAAAGTGATTTGCCCAAGGTCACACAGCAAACAATTGGCGGAGCCTGGACTAGAACCCATAACCTTCTGATTCCCAGGCCTCTATCACCTACACCATGTTGCTTAGATACAAGCTAATCAGGTTGGACACAGTCCCTGTCCCATATGAAGCTCACTGTTAATCTCCATTATACAGATGAGGTAACTGAGTCCCAGAGAAGTGTAGTGACTTGCCCAACGTCACAGAGCAGCCAGAGCTGGGATTAGAACCTAGGTCCTTCAGGCCTGCGCTCTGTCCACTAAGCCCTGCTGCAGATGTGGAAGGAGCACAGTCTGTAAAGCACTAGCAGCCAGTCTGGTCTCAGGCCCCCACCTGCCTCCCTCTCAATGCCACGGCTCCTTGTTCAGTCTTTTTTTCCTTGGTATTAAAGTACTTAATATGTCGCAAGCACTGCTCTAAGCACTGGGGCAAATACAAAATAATCAGTTTGCATGCAGTCACTGTCCTACATAGGGCTCATAGACTAAGGGATGAGGATTTAACCCCCATTTCTCAGATGAGGTCACTAAGGTGCAGAGAAATGAAATGACTTGCCTGAGGTCACACAGCAGACAGGTGATGGAACTGGGATTAGAATCTGTCCTCTGACTTCCAGGCTCATGCCAAGTGAGAAGAAACGTGGCTTAGTGGAAAGAGCCTGGGTTTAGGATTCAGAGGTCGTGGGTTCTAATCCCGGCTCTGCCACTTGTCTGCTGTCTGACCTTGGGCAAGTCAATTAACTTCTCTATGCCTCAGTTACTTCATCTGCAAAAATGGGGATTAAACAATGTGAGCCCCACGTGGGACAATCTGTTTATCCTGTATCTACCCCAGTGCTTAGAACAGTGCTCTGCACATAGTAAGCACTTAACAAATACCATAATTATTAAGTGGAAAGAGCAGAGGCTGGACGTCAGAGGACTCAGACCTTGTGCCTCTGACCTTGGATAAATCGCTTCACTTCTCTGGGCCTCGGTTTCCTCACTGGTAAAATGGGCATGAAAAACTGTTCACCCTCTCCCTTGGACTGTGAGACCCATGGGGGATAAGGACTTGGCCCCATTTGTTTATCTTGCATCTACCCCAGTGCTTAGTACTGTGCTGGGCACATAGTAAGTGCTTAACCAAATACCACAGTTATTAATCGGTCAGTTAATCAAAGAGAGAAGCAGCATGGCCTAGAGGGTAGAGTGCAGGCCTGGGAGTCAGAAGGTCACGGTTCTGCCACTTTTCTGCTATGTGACCAGGATTCTAATTCCGGCTCTGCTTCTTGTCTGCCGTGTGACCTTGGGCAAGTCCCTTCACTTTTCTAGGCCTCAGTTACCTCATCCATAAAATGAGGATTAAGACTGTGAGCCCCATGTGGGACAGGGACTGTGTCCAACTTGACTTGCCTGTATTCACCCCAGTGCACAGTGCAGTGCCTGGCACATGGTAAGCACATAACAAACACAATAATAATATTATTTACTCTGTGCCAAACATTGTAATAAGCACTTGGGAGGGAACAGTACACTAGGGTTGGGAGACACATAAGGTTGGTAGAGAAGCAGCATGGCTCAGTGGAAAGAGCCTGGGCTTGGGAGTCAGAGGTCATGGGTTTGAATCCTGGCTCTGCCACTTGTCAGCTGTGTGACTGTGGGCAAGTCACTTAACCTCTCTGTGCCTCAGTTCCCTCATCTGTAAAATGGGGATTAAGACTGTGCGCTTCACGTGGGACAACCTGATTACCCTGTATCTACCCCAACGCTTAGAACAGTTCTGTGCACATAGTAAGCGCTTAACAAATACCAACATTGTTAGACACATTCCCTCCATCTTAGACTGTGAGTTTAAAGAGAAGCTTAAAGCCTATTATCAGTATTATTATTGTTGTTGTTATTATTATTATTATTATTATTTGTCCTTCCTCTGCTTCACCCTCAGTGACCATGATTTTTCTGATGCTTCTCCACACTTCTTATTCTCAGCCAGCAGGGGGAAATGGCAGCCCTCAATGAGCCAGGAGGTGGGGGATTTCAGGGTATTTCAAGGGGCGGTTTCTAAGCCACCTTTGCTCACCCCTGTGGTCTCCTCCCTCAGGAGCCACAGAGAAGCCATACATGGTAGAAGAGGCCGTGTCCTACAACGAACTTGACTATGTCTCGGTAAGATGTCCTCCTGGATCAGGGAAGCAGCGTGACCGGGTGGGCCTGGGAGTCAGAAGGACCTGGGTTCTAATGCTGAATCCCCTAATCGTCTGCTGTGTGACCTTGGGAAAGTCACTTCTCTGTGCCTCAGTTACATTCATTTGTAAGATGGGAATTAAGACTGTGAGCCCTGTTTGGAACAGGGATCGTGTCCAACTTCATTCACTTGTATCTACGTCTGGGCTTAGTACGGTGCCTGGTACATAGTAAGCTCTTAACAAACACCATTAAAAAAAAATGGCCCCAGGGCGTGAGGGGTTCTTAAGGCTATTTGTTGTGTTGATGTGAGGTCACCTTTTCCAAAAGCCCCCGCTCTCAGACCACCGCATGGTGGGTTCATTTCTCTGTGGCCAGCTGTGGAGAGTCAAGCTGGTTGATGGGGTAGGGGGTGGTCAGCAGTGTCTCCTTGCCAGGCTAGAGGGGTGGGGCTGTGGCAGACAAGGGAGGCATTTCAGGGCAGTGGGCAGCAGTGCTGGGTAGCTCGAGAAGCAGAACCCCTGGGGCTGCGAGGAGCTGGTTCCTGGACCCCGGAGGGGGGTTGGCTCTGTGGCTTGCTCAATAGCATCAGGAGACAGCGACAATAACCAGTTCCCGAAGTTCACCTCCGCCGACCTCCACCATCCCCTAACCCTGCCCTGCAGTAACCTTCCTCAGGGCACCAACGATCCCTGGAAACTTCTGGATGCTTGCCCAGATTGCTGGATGGAAGTCATCTCACAACAGGCAGTGGGCTGTGATGCGATCACTCGGTGTCCTCGCCTTTACTCCTTGTGTCTCTGCCCAAGAGCTGCCCCGCACCCCAGGGCGATCTGGGCCCCTGGGACTCCTTTCACCTTTTCTCTGCCAAACTGGGGTTAATTTTGGAGGGCAGCATTCTTCCTCAATTCCAAGCCGCCCCACGCTGCTGTGAGCTGGAGGGAAGGGGAAAGGAAGAAAGGACAGGGAAGAGACAGAGGCACAGAGAGAGAGAAAAAGAGAATGAAAAAATGTGTTCTCTGTGTATGCTCACACTTTGTCTCTGGTAGGTTGGCCTGGACCAGCAGACAATCACCCTGGTTTGTACCAACCGGAGAAAACAGTTTCTGCTCGACACTGCTGACGTGGCCCTCGCAGAGTGAGTGAAGCCATGATGTCAGCTGCTCACCCCCATCCCGTCCCATCCTTGCCGCCGATACACCGCGTTTCTTCCTGACCGACTCAGTTCCTACTTGCTCTTGGCCATAGCCGGGAACCCATTCAGGAATGTAAGGCTATAAATGCCAGTCCTGGGTCAGATCAAGCAGCCCAGTATCCCCCCTCTGATGTTGGTACCAAGAAGCTCGGAGGAACCTTATGAGGAAGGGTGGAGGAAGGAGAGATGACTTAGAAGTCATCTCTCCCTGTGCTTAGTACAGTGCCTGGCACTTAATAAGTGCTTAACAAATGCCATTAAAAAACCAACTCTTTCCTTCTACAGTGGCCAGCCCTGGGCCATGCTTCTCATGTCATACATGTCTTACTTCTTGAGCTATGAGCATTCAGCAGCCCCTCCGGCCTGGAGCCAAGTAGTCGACAGTCCGGAAGGTCGAATGCCTTGCCCTCCGCATGCTGTGCCCTCCGTTGGGTGCTGTGGGGAGTGACCAGACAACGCTGATTGCTTCCCCTTGAGGAGCGTACCCACCAGTGGGGAAAGAGTGCCACACCTGAGCACCCAGAACCCAGTCCTCCCGACTCCGTTTGGGATTCCCCAGCGGGTCTTCCCTACTGCTGACCGGAAGTGCCCATCCCTTGCAGGTTTTTCTTGGTCTCTCTGAAGTCGGCCATGATTAAAGGCTGCCGCGAACCACCCTACCCCAGCATCCTGACTGATGCCACCATGGAGAAACTCGCTCTGGCCAAGTTTGTGGCACAGGAATCTAAATGTGAGGTGAGCAGCAGGGCAGACTCTGAGGGGTGCCCAGACTTTGCCAGGGATGGACCTTCTTGGGAGTCGTGGGCCACGGAGGGGTGAAGGAGGCTGAGAAGCAGCTTAGTGGATGGAGCATGGTCCTGGGAGTCAGAGGGACTTGGGTTCTATTCCTGGCTTCTCCACCTGCCTGCTGTGTGACTTTGGGCAAGTCATGTAACTTCTCTAGGCCTCAGTTCCCTCATCTGTAAAATGGGGATTGAGACTGTGAGCCCCATGAGGGACAGCGACTTTGTCCAACCCGATTAACTTCTATCTACCCCAGTGCTTGGCATCTAGAAAGCACTTTAAAAAGTACCATAATTACCGTAATTATTGTTTGGGGTGTGCTATGGCTGCCATCATCCCAGTCTGTTGCACGCACGAAGAACCTGATGGTTAGATGCCCTCTAGCTCCTAAGGCCACCAATTCTTACCACTTGTGAGTGGTTTTCTGGGCATTACTCTGTGAGCCTCCTGAGGCCCTTCATGACATCTAGCTCCCTCTGTCCAGAGGCCATCTCAGAGCAGAGAACGCGACTTCCCCTGCAGCCGTTCCCGAGATCAGGCTACCCCTGGCACCGCCAAGGGTCAATCCACTGGCAGTCGTCCTGGCCCGCGCCCCACCTCCCCCTCCGTTCCCTTCCCTCACCCAGGCACCAGCCGTCACCGTGCGGTTCTACGGCCTTGTACACTGGGAGGACCCGTTGGACGAGGCTCTGGGCCCCGTCCCCTGCCACTACTCATCCATCGAGAACTCCGTCACCAAAGAAGGGATCCTGCACTACAAGGCCGGCACCTCATACCTGGGCAAGGAGCACTGGAAGACCTGCTTCGTGGTGCTCAGGTGGGGGCCCCTCGGAGTACCGGCAGAGGCCCTGCCTGGCCGGCAGTGACCTGGGAGGGGAAGTCTTGGTGGAGTGGGAGAGGGCAGATCCCCACAACGGGCTGGAATAACCAGAGTTTGGGTGGGCAAGGACCTGAGAAGATAGAGACCAGTAGTCCAGCACCTTGTTGCCGGAAAGTTACAGACTGAGCTAGCCACATTGCCACCCAGAATCACCACAGAATGACCCCAAGCTTCCCTTTCTGGTTTCCATCTGCCCCTGATGTGGGAGGAGAGGGATTCTGGATTGGATCCATGGGAGTTTCCCCTGGGTCACAGTTTCCCAGCAGGTCTGGTTTTCAAAGTCTCCTCACTCCACTCTAACTCTGTTCACTTCCCCCTGCAATTTCCCACCCGCGTTCACCTCCTCACCTCCCGTACCCATCAGGTCTAAGGACGGTAAGTGTTGGGCCTGAAGTCCCTGTCCAAGAAATGGGACAGGAGGGAGCTCTTGGGAAGAGAGATCCTGGCATCGAAAGGGGAGCCCTCAGGCCTCTTGGACCCAGAAACCCACTTGTTGAGCCAAGAGAGGGTCAAAGAAACCAACCTCCCCTCTCCTCATGGCCATCTGTGTTGTCTCCTTTCCGGTCAGCAACGGGATCCTGTATCAGTACCCAGATCGCACCGATGTCATCCCTCTGCTCTCCATTAACATGGGGTGAGTGGCCCCCGGACCAGAATAATAGTAATGATAATGTTTGTTAAGCGCTTACTATGTGTCAAGCACTGTTCCAAGAACTGGGTTAGATACAAGTTAATTAGGTTGGATACAGTCCTTGTCCCGTATGGGGCTTACAGTCTTAATCCCCATTTTACGGACGAAGTACTCGAGGCCCCGAAAAGTTAAGTGACTTGCCCAAGGTCACCCAGAAGACAAGTACTGGAGCCTGGATTAGAAGCCAGGTCTTTCTGACTCCCAGGTCCGTGCTTTAGCTACTAGGTCATGTTGCTTCCCAAGACAGTCCTCCAGAAGGCTGGAGGAACTGTCTCTAGCATTGGGGTGTGCCGCTTCTAGGGCCGGGCCCTGCTGGGGAACAGGGGCCTCCTCCAAACCTACCCTACTCAAGCACCCTTACCCCTACCCAAGCAGATTGGCCTCACTCACAGAGCCAATTCCCTGTCGCTGTGGCTCCAAGCTGGAGAAGGTCTCAATTTAAGAGCTGTTGTTTTTGGTAAGTGCTTTCAAATGTGTCAAGCACCGTATAAGCTTTGGGGTAGATACAGGATAATCAGGTCGGACATGGTCCCTGACCCACCTGGGGCGCACAGGTCTAAGGGGGAGGAAGAACAGGTATTTCTTCCCCATTTTATAGACGAGGAAAACTGAGGCCCAGAGAAGTCGTGACAGTTGCCTAAAGTCACACGGCAGGCAAATGACGGAGCCAGGATTAGAGAGCCCAGGTCTCCTGACTCCCAAGACCATATTCCTTCCATTAGGTAACACGGCCTCTCAGGGTTTCCCAGCGTGGAACAGAATCTCTTTCTTGGGTAGCTCAAAAGAGAGGTCTAAAGCGGGCGATCTAAGGACCTGGGTTGGCGGGTGATGACACTGTTGGGGCAACGGGGAAGCGTTTATGTTCCGTAGCGGGAGCCCAGGAGAGGCGATGGGCCACCCCCAAATCCTCGAGACTCCCCTAGTGTTTCCTCCTTGCCCGCGAGGGAAGCCGGCGAAAGCACTCTGGGAGCCAGATCCTCAGCCAGTCCGAGGTCACCCACAGGGGCTCTCACGTCCTCTTGCCAGAGGGAGCGGTGGTTCCGCTGCAGGGCAGCCCTGGGCCACCTGGGGAGGAACCAGGGCCCAGCTGGGGGTCACGGCCCTGTGCGGTCTGGCGTCCCGTTCCTTCCCTCACTCCCAGTTTGTGGCTGCCCTCAGGGGGGAGCAGTGTGGCGGCTGCCGGAGATCCAACAGTACCGACCGACCGCACGCCTTCCAGGTGATCCTCACCGACCGGCCATCCCTGGAGCTGAGTGCCGACAACGAGGCCGAGATGGCTGACTGGATGCAGTACTTCTGCCAGGCCGTCTCCAAAGGGGTAGGCCGTGGCCCGGCACGCCACTCCCAGCCCCGCCATCCGCTCTCCTTTCCCTCTACCTTCATTTCACCGCTTCCTGCCGGGCCTGGCCCAGGCGACTGCAGATGGAAGGAACGGCAACCTGCCTCTGCTCCTGGGGCCTGGTGGGGCACCCGTGGCTAGGTCGAGAGTGCCTTCCACTTCCCCCAGGCCCGGAGCAGCAGCACGGCCCCACGGCCCTGCCCGGCCGCAGGGACTGAGTTGGTTGAGGTTGCAGGAGTGACCCGGTCCTTGAGCGGCCTCCTCTATCCCCCAGCAGGTGATCCCCCAGGGCCTGGCCCCCAGCCCCTGCATCCCCTGCTGCCTGGTGATCACGGACGACAGGCTGTTTACGTGCCACGAGGACTGCCAGACCAGCTTCTTCCGCTCCCTGGGGACCATGGAGCTGGCTGACATCGCGGGCGTAGCCACCGAGCCTGGCAAGGAGTACTGCATCGTGGTGAGTACGAGGACCAGAGCCCAACGGGAGCCGGGTGTTGGGGAGGGGGAGGAGTGAGGCCACCCCAATGGCCTGAGATACACTGAGGCCTAGTGGATAGAGCAAGGGCCTGCGGGAGGGTCAGAAGGATCTGGGTTCTAATCCCGGCTCTGCCATTTGTCTGCTGTGTGGCCTTGGCCACACAGAGAAGCAGCGTGGCGCAGTGGAAAGAGCATGGGCTTTGGAGTCAGGGCTCATGAGTTCGAATCCCAGCTCTGCCACTTGTCAGCTGTGTGACTGTGGGCAAGTCACTTAACTTCTCTGTGCCTCAGTTCCCTCATCTGTAAAATGGGGATGAAGACTGTGAGCCCCACGTGGGACAACCTGATTCCCCTGTGTTTACCCCAGCGCTTAGAACAGTGCTCTGCACATAGTAAGCGCTTAACAAATACCAACATTATTATTATTGGCACTTTACTTTATCTGTAAAACGGGGACTAAGACTGTGAGCCCCACGTGGGACATAGACCGCATCCAACCTGATTATCTTGTATCTACCTAAGGGTTAGTATAGTGCGTGACACATAGTTCAGCATTTAGCCAAAGCCATAAAAAAAAACCCAAAAAAACTAATTTTAGAATTCCTCCACAGGAGTTTGCCCAGGACCGCAAGCAGTTCCTCCCTCCTTGGGTCATCTATCTGAGTTGCACCACGGAACTGGACCGGCTCCTCTCAGCCCTGAGTGCTGGGTGGAAAGCCCTCTACCAGGTAATGAGCCCAGGGTTCCAGGGGGAAAGGAGATGGAGGGCTGAAACCAATCAAGCAGCAGCATCAGAGAATATTAGGAGAGGGCCGTGGGTGCCCAGAGTTGTCCTGAGCTGGCTACAAGATTAGGTAACTGGCTAAAGCCCTGTCCTTTAGGAGGTTTGAATCTAACACTCTCATCCAAAATCGCACACAACTCTGCCCGCTCACACGGACAAGCATAGCTAATACAAGGCTGCAGAAATCGAGGCCGTCCTGAGGACTCGTTATGGAGACCAAGGCCGCCACTTGAGGCTCTCTGACCTGGAATTGGAATCCAAGAATCAAACACCGTTCCCGGGGCAGACCACGATTTCCGTCTGTCCGTTTCTGTTTCCGATAGAGGTGACGGGATGCTCGGAGGAACCGGGTCATGACTGCCCTCTTGTACATCCATCTAGGGATGGATCAGCCAGCATTCTTTTTTTTTTAATGGCATTTGTTAGGTGCTTCACTCTTTGCCAAGCACTGTACTAAGCACTGGAATGGATACAGATTATGTCAAACACAATCCCTGTCCCACATAGGGCTCACCTCTAGAGGACAGTGAGAACTGGTATTGAATCCCCATTTCACATGTGAAGCAACTGAAGTACAGAGATGTTAAATGGCGTGTCCAAGGTAACATAGCAGACAAGTGGGAGAATCAGGATTAGAACCCAGGTCCTCTGACTCCCAGACCTGTGCTCTTTCTACTAAGCCACACTGCTCTTATATCCCTAACTTTTCCTCTAGTGACCCATTACAGATTGCTCTTTTGTACATTTATCCAAACCCTGCCTAGGCCTACCGATTAGATTTTGTTCTACGTAACCTCCTGGTGGTCAAGAACTCCATATGCTTACCAGCGGAGGGAGGGCCGTCTCCTAATTCAGCCTAGACATACAGAGAAGCGGCTTGGCCTAGTCGAAAGGTACGGGCCTGGGAGTCAGAGGACCTGGGTTCTAATCCCGGCTCCACCACGTCTCCGCTGGGGTGACCTTGGACAAGTCACTTTACTTCTTTGAGCCTCAGTTTCCTTATCTGCAAAATGGGGATTAAATATCTGTTCCCCCTTCTACTTGAGACTGTGAGCCCCATGTGGGTCCTGATTATCTTATACCTTTCCCAGCACTTAATACAGTGCTTGGCACAAAGTAAACACTTAACAAATACTACTACTATTATTGTTGTTATTACCTCTGCCTCTGGGCTGGTGGGAGGAAGTATGGGGAGGGATAGGACAGCTTTCCTTAGCCCTGTCAGTTCAAGGACAGGGCTCGGGTTGAGAGCTCAAGCCATCTGGTGTTTGAATCCCCAGATGGAGCGTGGGGAGGGGCGGCGGGGGGTGGAACCCTGGCTCTCCCGAGCCGGCATCCCCCCTTCTGGCCTCTGACCACTATCCCTGTTGGCCCAGGTGGACCTCCCGCACAAGGCAGTCCAGGAGGCCTCTTGCAAGAAGAAGTGCGAGGACGCCCTGAGCCTCATCCACAGCGCCTGGCAGCGCAGCGACAGCCTGTGCCGCGGCCGGGCCTCTCGGGACCCCTGGTGCTGAGGCCGAACCCGGACCGGCCTGGAGGGAGCGTGGAGGGAGCCGGGCCCGCCGCCGCACCAAGCACAAAGTCGGCACTGCCTCCCGATGCTGCCATTCCCAGGGAACAGGTCCCCGGGCTCCTGCCCGCCGCCCCCCCTCCGACAGGGCGGACCAGCTCCCGGCCCTCCGTTTGCCGGAGTAGACGGGGCCAGCGGTACCCGGCATTCGCTCCTTTCAGGGAGAGGACTGGGCCCTGGCCGTGAGCATGGGCTCTAGGGGGCCCAGATCCCAGCACCCCCTTCCCTCCCTGGGGCACTTTGGCACCGGGGAAATGGGAGAGAGCGGTCATCAGTCACGAGGGGCGGGGGAGGGAGGAGAGGGGCGGGAGAGGGAGGAAAGGGAGGAGTTCGAGGCCCAGGGCTCCTGTGGACTAGGTTCCCTCTCCCCAGGGCCACAAGGCCTCGTTAGGGCAATGTAATCTCTTATTAATAATAATAATAATAATATATAATGGGGGAAAAGCCAGGGGTGGGAGGCTGGGAGAGGGTCCCTTCTACCACCCTTCTGGGGTTCAGGCAGAAGGTCAGAGGGCACCGTGGGGGTCCCCTGAGCGCCTGGCCAACCTAGTTCATTTTTGAACACTTAGCTTGTAAATGTGGTGAGACTGGAACACTAAGTCGCTTGCGTGCATGTTTTCTTCTCGCTAACTCCATCCCAGAGTGCGGCCCCGCTGCCGGCCCGCCTACCCTTCCGCGGTTGTAACTTTCCGGGCAGGATGGGGCTCCCCTTCCCACCTCTCCCCTGGCTGCCTCCAAGGGTCCCGGCATGCCTCCCCTTCCCCCCCAGCCACCTGTAGGCTCATCCCAGCGGGAGCCGGGAAGAGGTGGCAGGGGAAGAGGGGAATGTGAGACCATCATCTCCTACTGGGGCGCCCCAGTCCGCCGCCATAGGGAGAGACTGGAAGGAACCCCGGGCTGGGGGAGGCGGTCCAGGGCACGGGGCGACCGGGAAGCAGAGGGAAACGCCAACTGTGGGTGGCTTCAGCTCCGCCGTGCCGCTCACTTCCTTCTGATGGCAGAAGCCAATCTCCTCTGACGGGAGCTTTGTAAAGGAACAGCCTTGGCCCTCCAAGGGAGGGGTTTGGTTTTGTTTTTTTAAATAAAATAGAGATGTTATATTGCAGCACTCGTGCCCGCCGCCTCTTTTATCGGGGAGCAGAGGGGGAGAGGCTAAGTAGGGGTCTGCAGCTTCTTCCTCTGTCTCCTAGCCCCAGATTGCCCTTGTTCTGCCCTGGGGTCAGGCAGCTCACCCTTGCCAAGCCCTCCCAGCCCCTGGCATTTATTCCCCCGGGGAGGAGAATGTGTCTTCAATTGCCGCTGAGGCCCAGGCTGGGTGGAGGCGGGATTCCTCTCCCTCTCCCTCTCTCCCAGGGCCAGAGACAGCTCGGGGCAGCTGCTGCAGGCCTGGATGGCTACCGGCCCCATCCAGAGGGATTGATGTCACCTTGTCCAAGTTGTCTCTTCCTCTGATGTCCCCTGGATTCCTCCTTCCCTTGGGGGCTTTTAACCTCGAGGAAGTGGGGAGGGGAGGGCTGTCCTAACCCTGTTCTCTCCCAGCTCTTCTGAGCCTCAGAGGCGTTCCCCATTCTGGGGCCAAGCTTCCTGGCCCAAATGTCCTGGCCTGAGGGGGCTGAGAGTAGTAGTCTGACCTACTGGATAGAGCACGGGCTTGGGAGTCAGAAGGTCATGGGTTCTACTCCTGGCCGTTCCACTTGCCTGCTGTGGGCCTTGGGCAAGTCACTTCACTTCTCTGCACCTCAGTTACCTCCTCTATCTAATGGGGATGAAGGCTGTGAGCCCTATGTGGAACGGGGACCTTGTCCAATCCAATTTGCTTGTATCCAACCCAGCACTTAGTACATTAGCACCTAGTAAGCGCCTAACGAATACCATAATTATTCATTTTTATTATCCCGTTCTGCAGATGAAGAAACTGAGCCGGGAAGGGACTGTCAATCTTGGGAACAGAACTTAGGTGACCTGACTCCCGGGCCACGAGGGACCACCAGCCGGAGTAGATCCAAGATCTCTGGGCAAGGGCTGAGGAGGGGGAAAGGTACCCCATCACCTCCTCGGGGTTTGGGTCTGCCCCTTGGCTTTTACTTCCTAGCAGGAACCTTGGAGTTAACATTTAAACCACTCTGTCCCCCTCTCAGAGTCTGCAAATAGTCCTGGCTGCTCCTCTCGGGGGTGGGGGCGGCAGCTGCAGACTCTCAGAAAGTGAGTCACCTTGACTTAAGGAGCCTGGAAGGGAAGGCAGGAGCGGGCCAGCTGAAATGGTTGGTTTGGGGTGCTGACCTTGGGGCAAACGGGGGGCTCTCGGGTTTGGGCCCCTTGAGAGCTGGGGAGGGAGAGGTGTAGTGTTTGCTCTCTTGGAATAGCTGGAGTTAACCCAGATAGACAGCCTGATGGTCCTGGGAGGATAAATCCTCCCCTTGATTGATTGGACAGGTAGGGAAAACCTGGGTGCCCCGAGGCATAATTATAATAGACTATTTGTTAAGCACTTACAATGTGCCAAGCACGGGGTCAGGTACAAGGCAATCAGGTCAGACCAATCCCTGTCCCTCATGGGGCTCACAGTCTAGGAAGTAGGAAGAACTGAAATGGAATTCCCATTATACAGATGAGAAAACTGAGGCACACAGAGAAGCGAAGTGATTGAAAAGCAGCATGGCTTTGTGAGAAAAAATGAGACCTAGTGGATGAAGCCCGGGCCTGGGAGTCAGAAGAACTTGGGTTCTAATCCCTGCTCCACCACTTGTCTGCTGTGTGACCTTGGGCAAGTCACTTCATTTCTCTGTTACCTCATCTATAAAATGGGGATTAAGACTGCGAGCCATCAAATTTGAGCACTGTACTAAGTTGGGAGAGTACAATATAACAGACATATTCTCTGCCCACAGCGAGCTTACAGTTTAGAGGGGGAGACCGGCATTAATATAAATACATAATTTACGGATATGTACATAGGTGCTGGGAGCTGGAGTGGGGGGGGGTGAATAAAGGGAGCAAGTTAGGGGGATGCAGAAGGGAGTGGGAGAAAAGGAAATGAGTCAGGGAAGGCCTTTTGGAGGAGATGTGCCTTCAGTAAGGCTTTGAAAATGGGGAGATTAATTGTCAGATAGGAAGAGGGAAGGTGTTCCAGGCCAGAGACAGGATGTGGGCGAGAGGTTGGCGATGAGACGGACAAAATCGAGGTACAGCGAGTAGGTTGGCATTAGAGGAGCGAAGTGTGTGGGATGGGTTGTAGAAGGAGAGCAGTGAGATGAGGCAAGCCAATGGTAAGGATTTTCTGTTGGATGCAATGGTGGATGGGAAACTATTGGGGGTTCTTGGGGAGTGAGGAAATGTGGACTAAATGTAAAAAAAAAAAAAGATCTGGGCAGCAGAATAAAGTATGGATTGATATGGGGAGGGACAAGAGGCAGGGAGGTCAGCAAGGGGGCTGATGAAGTAATCGAGGCAGAACAGGATAAGTGCTTGGATTAACGTGGTAGCGGTTTGGATGGAGACGAAAGGCGGATTTTAGTGATATTGCAAAGGTTGAACCGACAGGATTTAGTGATAAATTGAATACATGGGTTGAATAAGAGAGATGAGTCAAGGATAACACCAAGGTCATAGGCTTGTGAGACAGGGAAAAAGGTGGTGCTGCCTATGGTAATGGGAAAGTCAAGGGGAGGACAGGGTTTGGGAGGTGAGATAAGGAATGCTATTTTGGACATGTTAAATTTGAGGTGACAGCAGGACATCCAAATAGATATGTCTTTTAGGCAGAAGGAAAAGTGAAACTGCAGAGAGGAAGGGAGATCAGGACTGGAGATGTAGATTTGGGGATCATCTGCATAAAGGTGGATGCCATGGGAGTGAATAATAATTTGGTATTTGTTAAGCGCTTACTATGTGCAGAGCACTGTTCTAAGTGCTGGGGTAGATACAGGGTAATCAGGTTGTCCTACGTGAGGCTCACAGTTAATCCCCATTTTACAGATGAGGTAACTGAGGCACAAAGAAGTTGTGACTTGCCCACAGTCACACAGCTGACAAGGGGCAGCGCTAGGATTCGAACTCATGACCTCTCCCAAGCATGCGCTCTCCAAGGGAGTAGGTGTAAATGGGAAATAGAAGACCGAATCTTGAGGGACCCCCACAATTAGGGGGTGGGAGGCAGAGGAGAAGCCCACGAAAGAAGCTGAGAATGAGTGGCCAGAGAGAGAGGAAGAGAACCAAGAGAGGACAGTGTAAGCGCAGTCAAAGATAGATCATGTTTACAGGAGAAGGAGGCAGTTAACAGTGTCAAAGGTAGCTGAGAGGTCGAAGAGGTTTAGGATGGAGTAGAGGTCGTTGCATTTGGCAAGGAGGAGATCATTGGAGACCTTTAAGAGGGAATTTCTGTTTAGTGAACGGAAGCCAGATTGGAGGGGATCAAGGAGAGAACTGGAGAAGAGGAATTTGAGACAGCAAGTGTAGACAACTCTCAAGGAGTTTGGAGAGGAATAGTAGGAGGGAGATGGGGTGATAACTGGAGGGAACTGTGAGGTCAAGGGAAGGGTTTTTTAAGCAAAAGGGTGGGAGAGCATGATTGAAAGCAGTGGGGAAGAAGCCACTGGAAAGCCAACCGTTGAAGATGGCAGTCCAGGGAGGGAAGAAGGGATGGGCCAAGTGCATTGATAAGGTGAGAAGGGATGGGGTCGGATATGCTGGTAGTGGGAGTGGATTTAGAAAGAAGGCCAGACCGTGTCCAACCTGATGATCTTGTATCTACCACTTGTCTGCTGTGTGATCTTGGGCAATTCACTTCTCCGAGCCCCAGTTACGTCACCTGTAAAATGGGGATTGAAACTGTGAGCCCCATGTGGGACATGGACTGTGTCCATCCCAATTTGTATTCACCCCTGGGCTTAGGACAGTGGCTGGCACACAGTAAGCGCTTAACAAATACCACAATTATTATTATTACCTACCACCGTCCCAAGTACAGCGCCTGGCACACAGAAAGCACTTAACAAATACCACAATGATTATTATCTACCCCAGTCCTAAGTACAGTGCCTGGCACATACCAAGCTCTTAGCAAATACCATTTTTTTAAAAAGTGACTTGCCTATGGTCACACTGTAAGCAAGTGGCAGATAGGGGATTAGAACCCAGGTCCGTTCTCTTTCCACTAGGCCACGCTACTTAGGGAACTTGTCGCCTCCGTTCATTGTCTTCTTTCCTTCTTGGCCTGGGCTGAATCTCAACATTCGGGCCAAAGACCGAGAAATCATCCAAGATTTCTGATGGAAGGGTGGAGGGCGTGGGGGGTGGGCAGCGTCCCCGAGAGGCCTGTACCGGCAGAGAACCGGGCACCTGACCCTGGCCTGCGCTATCACCTGTTCAGAGATGATCCCCCTGACGACGGACAGGCTGGGAGCAGGCTGCCCACCCTCTGCCCTGTTGGGGCTGCCCACCCTCTGCCCTGCCGGGGGCTGGCATCCGGTTCTAGGGGTTCAGTTTGGGCCAGACCACAGGCATCAGATGGTAGGGGCTCTGAGCTGTGCTCCAGTGGGAGGGGAATAATGATAATTATGGTATTTATTAAGCGTTTCCATGTGCTAACCACTGTTCTAAGCACGGGGGCAGATCCAAGGTAATCAGGTTGTCCTACGTGGGCCTCACAGTCTTAATCCCCATTTTTCAGAAATAACTGAGGCACAGAGAAGTTAAGCAACTTGCCCAGGTCTCACAGCAGACAAGTGGCAGAGTTGGGATTAGAACCCACATCCCCTGACTGCCAAACCCATGCTCTTGCCACTAGGCCATGCTTCCAGGTGTGATTTTCCCAGTGGCTCCCAGAGACCCCTGGAGTTCCCCGTGCCCCAACGCCCACTGCCTTTGCCAGGGCTCCTGGATCCAGACCCCGGAGGAGGGTGCAGGGGGGCAGGAGAGTAGGGGGGGCGGGCTGGATGGGAATGGAAAGGCTGACCCAGGGGGTGGGGGCCGAGGACTGGGGTGGGGCCAAGGTCTGGGGGTGGGGCCAAGATCTGGGGGCGGGGCCAAGGGATGGGGACGGAGCTGAGGTCTGAGGCCGGGCCAATGGATGGGGGTGGTGGCCAAGGTCTGAGGGCGTGGCCTATGACAGGTGTATGACCAAGGGCTGGACCCAAGTGCCTGGGGCATGACCAAGGTATTGGGGTGAGGCCAAGGACTGGGGGTGGGCCTGGGGCAAGAGGCGTGGCCAATTCATGGGGCGTGACCAATGCATGGGGCGTGACCTGGGGCTGGGCCCAAGTCTGGGGGCGTGGTCAAGGGCTGGATGGCCCGTGGCTGGGGGGGGGGAACAAGCGATGGGGGCGTGGCCAAGGCTGGGACCCAAGTGATGGGGGCATGGCCAAGGACGGGTGGCCAATGGATGGGGGGTGGCTAAGGCTTGGGGGCTTGGCCTATGTCTGGGGCGTAGCCAAGGCCTGGCGCCGGGCCCACGTGCTGGGGCGCTGTCGAGGTCTCGGGGCGTGGCCAATGACTTGGGGGCGTGGCCTATGGACTGGGGGCGTGGTGAGGGTCTTTGGGGGCGTGGCCAAAGTCTTGGGGGCGTGGTCAGGGTATTGGGGCGTGGCCACCGTCTTGGGGGCGTGGCCATTGTCTTGAGGGTGTGACTAGGGTCTTGGGGCGTGGTCAATGTCTTGGGGCGTGGCCAAGATCTTGGGGACGTGGCCCATGTCTTGGGGGCGTGGTCAAGGTCTTGGGGGCGTGGTCAATGCATCGGGGCGTGGCCAGTGACTTGGGGCACGGCCAACGTCTTGGGGGCGTGACCAATGCATTGGGGGCGTGGTCAAGGTCTTGGGGGCGTGGGCAATGCATTGGGGACGTGGCCAGTGAGTTGGGGCCCGGTCAATGTCTTGGGGGCGTGGCCAAGGCCTCGGGGGCGCACCCCGCTGCTGCTCCCCCCCCCCATTGCGGGGGTGAACTTTCCCCCACATGTGCGTCCCCGCCCCCGGCGGGAGGTGTGAAGTGCGGGCCGCCTGTGATTGGTCAGGGCCGGGGAGGGGGGCGGGTCCTCCGCCCCCTCCCGCCCCGGCCGGCCGGTCCCGGAGGGCAGCTCGGAGTCTCCCGGGCCGCCGCCGCCGCCGGCCGCTGCCCCCGGCCGCTGCCCCCGGTCCTGCCCCCGGGGCAGTTGTGGTCCGGATGTCTCCCCCTGCGTCCGTGTCGGTGTCCCCGGCGGCGGACCTGGTGCTGGGCGCGTCGGCCTGCTGCCTGGCCTGCGTCTTCACCAACCCGCTGGAGGTGGTGAAGACGCGCCTGCAGCTGCAGGGCGAGCTGCGGGCCCGGGGCTCCTACCCGCGCCTCTACCGCGGCGTCCTGCGGGGCCTGGGGGCGGTGGCCCGAGCCGACGGGCTCCGGGGGCTGCAGAAGGGGCTGGGGGCCGGTCTGCTCTACCAGGGCCTCATGAACGGCGTCCGCTTCTATTGCTACTCCCTCGCCGACCAGGCCGGACTCACCCAGCTGCCCGGGGGCGCCGTGGCCGCCGGGGCCGGGGCCGGGGCCCTGGGGGCCTTTGTGGGCAGCCCGGCTTACCTGGTGAGTATCCTCTGCCTTCCACCCAGCCCCCGCCTCGGGATGCCCAGAATGACGATGCCATTTGTGGAGCGCTTACTAGGTGCCGAGCACTGGGCTCAGCGCGGGGGGGGATGCGGGGGTCATCGGGTCGCCCCACGTGGGGTTCACCGTTCTAACCCCCGTTTTCTAGATGAGGCCCAGAGAAGCCAAGTGACTGGCCCAAAGTCACCCAGCTGACCAGTTAGAACCCAGGACCTCCGACTCCCAAGCCCGGGCTCCGGCCACTGAGCCACGCTGCTTTTCCACGTAGCCACCTGCCACGCTCCACCCCTCGAGGCGTTTCATCCCCTGCACACTCCTCCCTCCCTCTGCCCGTGGGCATTAATTCATTAATGTTGGTATTTTTGAAGCGCTTTACTATGTGCCGAGCGCTGTGGGAGATACAGGGTACTCAGGTGGTCCCGCGTGAGGCTCACGGTCTTCATCCCCATTTCACAGATGAGGTCACTGAGGCACCGAGAAGTCAAGTGACTTGGCCAGAGTCACACAGCTGACAGATGGCGGAGGAGTCGGGATTAGAACCCATGATCTCTGACTCCTAAGCCTGGGCTCTTTGCACCGAGCCACGCTGATTCATTCATTCGATAGAGTTTATTGAACGCTTACTAGGTGCAGAGCACTGTACCAAGCGCTTGGATAATAACGTTGGTATTAGGCGCTTACGATGTGTCCAGCACCATCCTAAGCGCTGGGGTAGATCAGGTTGTCCCACGTGAGGCTCATAGTCTGCCACTTGTCCGCAGGGTGACTTTGGGCAAATCGCTTAACTTCTCTGTGCCTCAGTTACCTTTTTTTATGGTATTTGTTAAACATTTCCTATTGTCAGGCACTGTACTAAGCAGTGGGGTAGATACAAGCTAATCAAGTTGGACACAGTCCCGGTCTCAATGTCGATTTTACAGATGAGGGAACTGAGGCACCGAGAAGTGAAGCGACTTGCCCAAGGTCACACAGCTGACGGGTGGTGGAGCTGGGATCAGAACCCATAACCTCCGACTCCTAAGCCCGGGATCTTTCCCCTGTGCCACGGCATTAATGCTGTGAACCCCATATGGGACAAGGACTGTGTCCAACTCCATTGGCTGGTATCCGCCCCAGCGCTTAGTACAGTACCTAGTAAACGCTTAGCAAAGTCTGTGAGCTCGTTGTGGTCTCTCACTATTGCTCTACTATGTTTTCGCGAGTGCTCGGTACAGCGCTCGGCACCCAGTAAGTGCTTAGTAAATACAGTTGAATGAATGAATGAAACAAAATACCATCATTGTCATGGAGGGGTGTCTCTTTTGCTCCCCGCTGCCAAAAAGGAGAGGAGAAAACATTGCAGGGAGGGGGGCACCTGCTAGCTGCTTGGACGGATGAGGATGGAGGAAGATTAAAGTAATGATAATTGCGGCATTTGTAAAGCGCTTACTATGGGCCGGGCACTGTTCTGAACGCTGGGGTGGATACAAGCAAATCGGGTTGGACACCGTCCCAGTCCCACATGAGGCTCACAGTCTTCATCCTCATTTTACAGATGGGGTGACTGAGGTACAGAGAAGTGAAGTGACTTGCCCAGGGTCACCCAACGGACAAGTGGCGGAGCCGGGGTTAGAATAATAATAATAATGTTATTTCTTAAGTCCTTACTATGTACCAGGCACTGTACTAAGTGCTGGGGTGGATAAGAGCAAATCAAGTTGGACACAGTCCCTGTCCCATGTGAGGCTCACGGTCTCAATCCCCATTTTACAGATGAGGTAACTGAGGCACAGAGAAGTGAAGTGACTTGCCCATGGTCACAGCAGCAGACAAGGGGCGGAGCCAGGATTAGAACCCATGATTCTCCGACTCCCAGGCCCCTGCTTTATCTGCTATGCCATGCTGGAGAGTACCCAAGTCCTTCTGACTCACGGGGCCCAGCTCTATCCGCTAGGCTACACCAGGTACACAACTTGAGGTTGAGGGTGGCACCGTGTCACATGTGCCAGGCTGGAAGTCCCGATGCCCGCTGCCTCATACTGCCCCAGCCAGCTAGCCTTTCTCCCCCTGCCCGAGACAGGCTGACCGAAAGTGCTTCTCTCTGGCACTGTCCTACAGTGCCCCTTCCCTACCCAGCCCTCTGCAAGTTGATTACAATGTTGTGCACACATTAAGCCCGCAATGAAATACCACTGATGGACTGACTCCTGAGCCCCTTTAGTTATTCCGAAGACCAGGACAGGGTCTGGCAGTAGGGACAGAGACGACTCTCTTCTTGTCGGGAAGGATTGCACCGCGGGATGGGTTTGGGGGCTGGGGAGAGGGGAGCCAAGTGCACGGGGCCAGCCTAGGTGGGATGGACGATGGGGATGCCGTGAATTCTTCCGGTAGCCGGCGGTGGCAGGGTCGGTCACAGCTCAGCTCCAGGTAAATCATTCATCAACTGCTATCTCTTCCCAAAGAGCCTGGACAGTGTCAGAAGACACGGGATCCCCTCCCTCTTCCCCACCCCCCCCCCCTCCCTCCCTCCCCCTCAGTTCCCCTTGTTTACCCACAGATGGACTGCGAACAAATGAGAAAGAGGCTCCAAAGGGCTCTGGCTCCTCCAAGGGAGTTAGTCTAAACCAAAGGCCACTGTTCCTCCCCAGATATAAACGGCCCCACCCCACACCCTGTGATTTGGAGGCAGGGGTGGGTCCAGGAGCCCCATTCCCCCTGCCCTCCCTCTGACCTTAGAGGGTTAAATCTCTAAGAACTGCCAGCTGTCCCCTGGGACTGCTGGGAGGGTCTCGTCCCCAAGTGGGTTGGTGGACACTGGTGGTGTTTTCCTGCTTCGACCTGGCTTGGGAGGTTCCCTGTTAGTAGATTGAGGCTTCAAGTCTCTCCATCCAAACTGCAGTCCAGACAGACCACCTCATGCGGTCTGTTGGGGGACAAGGCCTCAGGGGGCTTGCAATCTAGTGACAGGGAACTAGCCTCCCCAGCCAGATCTACTCAGGAAACCACCACCAGTGTCCCACCCAACCAACTGCCCTTCTGCAGTGAGGTTAGGGATGAGGTTAGACCCTCCCAGATTCTGTGCGATGGGAGGAAAAGAAACTTGTTGGGGAGCACCCCGTCCCAACCGTCTCCGAACCGAGACATTCACCTCCTTCTTCCCAGGTGAAAACCCAGCTGCAGGCCCAGACCACTGCCGCCATGGCCGTGGGACACCAGCACAATCACCAGGTGAGGAGGGAGGGGCTCCCACCCTGGACCTCTTTGGCTGTAGACTCTCCGGCCCAGTTGGGGCGGGGTGGGGGCGGTGGGAAGGGTTGGCGTCCACTCTCAGCGCCCTCCCCCCCCGACCCGGGTCCAGATGGTCCCAGGCTGGGTGGGCGGCTCAGGCCCATCAACCCTCTCTGGCCTCTCTCTCTCCGCTCAGAGCATCTCCGGCGCCTTTGAGACCATCTACCGGCGGCAAGGCTTCGTGGGGTTGTGGCGGGGGGTGAGCGGGGCCGTGCCCCGGGTCATGGTGGGCTCCTCCGCCCAGCTGGCCACCTTCGCTTCGGCCAAGGACTGGGTCCAGGAGCGTCAGGTGAGGAGCGAGGGAGGAAGGGAAGGCCCCGCCCGGCCCCCCGCAGAGCTCTGCCCCTAGGTCGGCCCTGGGGGAGATTGGCACCGGCCCTAGGGGAGATTGGCGCCGGCCCCGGGAACCAGCCGCCAGGCTCTCCGGCGCTCTGCAAACCCAGCTGCGGCTTGGCAACCCCCCCTCCCCGCCCCACACCCTCTGCCAGCCCCTCCCACCCTTCTATTTGTCCTGACACTTTGGCCCAAACTCCTGTGCCCCTTTGGGCCATAGTCCCTTGACCAACCCTCTTCCACCCTGCAGATCCACCGCCCACCCCTTCAGGCCCCTGTGTGCCCCCTGGATCCTTGCCAGACCCCTTGAGAGATCTGTTGGTGTTCTGCCATCCCAAGACCTTCCTCCAGCTCAAACCCTCTGCCACGCTCCTTTCCTTCCTGTGGGGCAGGCAGGCAACTTGGAGGAGGGCACAGGCAGAAAGAAATCCACCCCCAGGATCCCCTGGGCTATCGGACCAGCTCGGACTATCCCAGACGCTGGGCTCCCTGTCTCTAAACAACCCGGTTAAAAATAGCCCCTTGCTTTTCCCCTTCCTCCCTCTGCCACTCACCCAGCCTTAAGCCCAGTGTAAAAGCCAACAAGAACGGGACCGGCCAGGGACTCCAGCTCACCCTGGTGACAGCAGGCGATTCCAGGGCTTTTCCCACTGGGGAGGGGAAAGGGCCCAGCAGGTACTGCGTTCTGTTCCTAGAATCCCCCTGGTCAGAGGCGTGCAAGACCCTATGCTGGACCAAGCCAAGCCCCGGGTGTGAGGAGATTTGGGAGATAGGGAAGTCGAGGGCTAGGTTTGGGGACCCTAACCCTCGGGATAAATTCTCTGGGCAGGGCAGAAGTTGTTTGAGGAGAGACACCCACTGAAGGTCTGCCCGAATGGAGGCAGGGGGATGGATTAGATGCCTACCTGCTAGTTCCTTCTAGGCAGAATCCTACTTGGTGCCTCAGTTTCCCTCCCCACCATGGGGTGGGGAAAAGGACCATGGGGGCAGGGGACGAGGGCTTTAATTCGATCTGTAATGTAAAGTGATCTAGGCAGAAGCTTCCTGGACCGGCAAGGGGTGGGGGCGGGGGGCGGAGGGGCTGGCGGGGAGCCCAGGACCAGCTGCCTGGCCTGGCTTGCCCCGACCTCTGCTCCAACCCCGCTCCCCCCGCAGTGGCTCCCAGAGAACAGCTGGCTGGTGGCCCTGGCAGGGGGCATGATCAGCAGTGTGGCGGTGGTCGGAGTCATGACGCCATTCGACATGGTCAGCACCAGGCTGTACAACCAGCCCGTGGATGAGATGGGCAGGGTGAGCGGCGGGGAAATGTGTGGCTGGGGGTGTCAGGGGGAGGTGCGGGGGTAGGGGTGTAGCGAGCCTTCCTGGGTTTGGGGCGCGAGCAGCCTGTGCAGGACTGTGTGAAGATGGAGGGGCAGGGGATCGGGACCAGGGAGCCAGCCTGGAGGAGGAGGCAGGAGGTGGCCGGGGGGTGGGGGAAGGGGGTGGATCCATGCAGGAAGGAAGGAGGGAAAGAGGCCCAGGAAGTACGAATGAGGTGTGGGGGGCTGGGGGGCTAGGCCCACCTATCCATTCATACCCCGGGCAAAATCCAAACAGGCTTTAGTCCCTGCTCTGCCACTTGTCCACTGTGTGACCTTGGAGCAAGTGGCTTAACATTCTCTTGTACCTCAGTACACTCATCTGTAAAGTGGGGATTAAGACTGTGAGCCTCACGTGGGACAGAGACTGTGTCCAACCCGATTACCTTGTATCTACCCCAGCGTTTAGAACAGTGCCTGGGACGTAGTATGTGTTTCATAAATACCATTTAAAAAAAACAAAACCAAAGCAGCTGGGCTCCGGGCCTCGCATGAGACGAACATGTCTGCCTCCAGGGAGTACTGTACCGAGGCTTCCTTGACTGCTTCGTGAAGATCTCCCAAAAGGAGAGCATCCTGGCCTTCTATAAGGGTCTGGGCCCCGCCTACCTGCGCCTGGGACCCCACACCATCCTCAGCCTGCTCTTCTGGGACGAGTTTCGCAAGCTCATCTGCCACTACCAGAGCCAGGGCTTCTAGGGCCCGGCTGTGGACCGCAGGTGCCTGGGCCCTGGCCCCAGTCGGGGAGGAGAGAGACCCTTGGGGCCACCCCAGACAGAGGGGTTCTCAAGACCGAGATCCCCGCTCCATCCCTCTCCACAGATTTCCCCTCCAGCTGGGTCGTTCGGCTGCCCAGGCAGCGGGGAGGGAGCTGAGGGCAGAAGAGGGGCAAGCAGAGTGGAGAACCAAAGAGCGACGGAGATGAGAGAAAGAGAACCCCTGCTCCGTGAGCATGGCCATTTCTTGCTGACCCCTGCCATGGCCACCAGCACCCAGACCTGGTGGGAAAGAAGCCATGAGCTAGGAGAGTTGAGATGATCTGGGCAAAGGGGTAAGAACGGTGCTTGGCACATAGTAAGCGCTTCCATCATCGTCATCATCAAAGGGGAGGCGAGCCTGAGGAAGAAAGGGGAAGAGCAAGTGAAGGGGATGAGGGGCTTAAACAAAACCTGTTGGAGCAATGAGAGCTTGGTAGGTGGGGGTTTGGAAGGAATGTGGGGGCCTGGGGTTGCCTTGGTGCAGAAAGGTTGGAGGAGCAGAGGGAGGGTGCTCTGCACCCAGTAAGCGCTTAATATGATTGATTTGAGAGGATAAGCGGGCCCTCTTCATCCCCTACACTGTGCCGGCTCCCGGCCTCGCTGCAGGCAACACGCAGCCCGAGCACACTCCAGGCCAGGAATAAAGTTCTTTATTTTGTTTAATTTTAAGCCCTCCCTATTGAGTTTTCTTTTTCCTTTTCTCGTAACGTTGTCTCCGTTCTTCGCCGCTCCCAGAGGCGGTCCGGAGAGGGAACTCATCCTTCGTCCTCACCCAAGCGCTTAGCTTTCAGTCCCTTAATTGGAAAGATCGCCGGCTCCCGTTTACCCGGGTCCCGGGTCGTGCCTTTTCCTCACCCTGCTGATATTAGAGAAGGTTCTCAAGCTCGACGTGCTTACAGAATTTGCCAGGAGAACGAGCCAAGTTGCCCCTAGTCCTCAAGCCCCTTTCCTAGGTCCTCCTGAGCACGGCTTAAACATTAAAGGGTTAATGTCACTTCTGCAGAATAAAGAGCAGGTTTCCTTTTTCTGGGTGGTCCCCAGGTCGAGCTGATTAATGGCAGGAATCCGGTAGAGACGGTGTGAAACTGATAACGGTATTGATCCACTGTGGACTCAGTACGAAGCACTGTACTAAGCGCTTGGGACAGCTGAGTGGGATTGGTAGACATGGCCTCAAGTAGCTTACAATCTAGCGGGGGAGAGAGGCGCTAAAATCATTTCAGGTAGGAGAGAGGTGATTTCAGTGGGGCCTTGAAGAAGGGGAGAGCAGTGGTCTCCCAGATCCCCGACTCTGCCCCTTGTCAGCTGTGTGACTGTGGGCAAGAAACTTCACTTCTCTGTGCCTCAGTTCCCTCATCTGTAAAATGGGGATGGAGACTGTGAGCCTCACGTGGGACAACCTCATTCCCCTGTATCTGTCCCAGCGCTTAGAACAGTGCTCTGCACGTAGTAAGGGCTTAACAAATCCCAACATTGTTATTAGTAGAGTGCTCTGCGCTCAGGGAATAGGGTTGTCTGACGTTTGACGGGCGGAGCCCTGGGGCGCGTTGGAAGGCCGGGTCTGCTGCCCCCCGGTGGCCATGGGCCGGAGGTGCAGGGTCTGTCAGTGTAGACGGGATAATATAATAATGTTGGTATTTGTTCAGCGCTTACTATGTGCAGAGCACTGTTCTAAGCGCTGGGGGAGATGCAGGGTCATCAGGTGGCCCCACGTGAGGCTCACAGTTAATCCCCATTTTACAGATGAGGGAACTGAGGCACAGAGAAGTGAAGTGACTTGCCCACAGCTGACCAGTGGCAGAGCCGGGATCCGAACCCATGACCTCTGACTCCCAAGCCCGGGCTCTTTCCACTGAGCCACGCTGGTATAATAATGGCATTTGGTAAGTGCTTACTATGTGCCAAGCACTGTTCTAAGTGCTGGAGAGGATACAAGGTGATCAGGCTGTCCCAAGTGGGGCTCACTGTTCTAAGCGCTGAGGTAGATACAGGGTAATCAGGTTGTCCCACGTGAGGCTGACAGTCTTCATCCCCATTTTCCAGATGAGGGAACAGAGGCTCAGAGAAGTGAAGTGACTTGGCCAAAGTCACCCAGCTGACAAGGGGTGGAGTTGGGATTCAAACCCATGACCTCTGACTCCCAAGCTCGGGCTCTTTCCACTCAGCCACGCTGCTTCTCTAGGAATAATAGGCTCAGTGGAAAGAGCCTGGACTTGGGAGTCAGAGGTCATGGGTTCGAATCCCGGCTCTGCCACTTGTCAGCTGTGTGACTGTGGGCAAGTCACTTCACTTCTCTGTGCTTCAGTTCCCTCATCTGGAAAATGGGGATGAAGACTGTCAGCCTCATGTGGGACAACCTGATTACCCTGTATCTACCCCAGCACTTAGAACAGTGCTCTGCACATAGCGCTTAACAAATACCAACATTATTATTAATAATATATATAACAATTGAGGCACAGAGAAGTTAAGTGACTTGCCCCAAGTCACACAGGGATGTCAGCGGGGCTGGAAAAGGCCGCTTTTCCTCCCCAGGCCGCAGAAAGAGAGCAGTGTCCGTTTCCCAGGCCCCTGCCCTGGGTCACTAAGGGTGAGTAGGTGCCCAATTGGGCCTTCTCTTCAGGGACCAAGAGGATTTCTGCTGCGGGGACTGCTGCTGCCCCTTCAGCAAATGAGGAGTGTGACCTAATGGCTAGAGAAGGGGCCAGGGAGGCAGAAGGGCCTGGGTTTCAATCCCGACTCTGCCACTTGTCTGCTGTGTGACCTCGGGCGAGTCACTTCACTTCCCTGTGCCTCAGTTACCTCGTCTGTAAAATGGGGATTAAGACCGGAGCCCCACGTGGGACATGGATTGCATCCAACCTGGTCAGGTTGGGCAGCCTGGGGTAGCAGATAGCACCCGGGCTGGGGAGTCAGGAGGTCATGGGTTCTAATCCTGGTTCTGCCACCTGTCAGCCATTTGGCCTTGGGTAAGTCACTTCACTTCTCTGTGCCTCAGTTCCCTCATCTGTAAAATGGGGATTGAGACTGGGAGCCCCACGTGGGGCAGAGACTGTGTCCAGCCCAATTTCCTTGTATCCACCCTGGTACTCAGTACAGTGCCTGGCACATAGTGAGCGCTTAATAAATACCATAATCATTATTATTATTACCCAAAGCTTAGTACAGTGGCTGGCACACAGTAAGTGCTTAAATACCACAGTTATTATTGTTGTGGCTGGCACACAGTAAGTGCTTAAATACCACAGTTATTATTGTTATTATTATTAATAAATACCATTAAAAAATTAGATACAGAGCTGCCTGTTTACTTAGGACTTGGGTCAGGAAAATGAAAACAAAAGTGAATTCTACTGTTGGCAGGGCCGATGTTAGATTTGTTTTTCCGACAGCAGTAGTGAGGGATTGCCTCAAATCATCCACACTCTTTCACCTGGCCCCTAGGTGGTAGACTGCATTCACCACAAAGTGGCTGGCAAAGTAGCAAGTGCTCTTAGTGGAAAAAGCACGGGCTTGGGAGTCAGAGGACGTGGGTTCTAGTCCCGGCTCCGCCACTCGTCTGCTTGTGTGACCTTGGGCAAGTCACTTAACTTCTCTGGGCCTCAGTTACCTTATCTGTAAAACTGGGACTGGGAGCCCCAAGTGGGACAACCCAATTACCCAGTAATCAGGTTACTTGTGCTTAGAACAGTGCTTGGCACATAGTAAGCACTTAACAAATACCATCATTATTGAATATTATTTAATGCCTGCCTGCTGGTCCTTTCCAGGCCGAGTCCTGCTTGATACCTCAGTTTCCCCTCACAGTGGAGGTTGGGAGAGGACCTCGGGGACGGGGAAGAGCATGGCCTAGTGAAAAGAGTCAGAAGATCTGGGTTCTAATCTCAATATGGCCACTGGTCCACTGTGTGAGTTTACATAGGTAACAACCTCTCTGTGCCTTTGTTTTATTATCTGATAAACCTAGTGGAAAGAGCCTATTCCTGGGAATCAAAGAACCTGAGTTCTAATACCTGCTCTGACATTTGCTCCTGGGTGATCTCGGACAAGTCACTAACTTCTCTGTGCCTCAGTTTCCTCAATAGAAAGGGGCTGCAAAGCTCGTTCTCCCTCCCACTTAGACTGTGAGCCCCAAGTGGGACAGGGACTGTGTTCTACCTGATTATCTTGTATCTACCTTAGTGCCTAGTACAGTGTCTGGCACATAGGCCTTAACGAATACCACTGTTATTAGAAGCAGCATGGCACAGTGGATGGAGCACAGGCTTGGGAGTCAGAAGGTCATGGGTTCTAAATCTGACTCTGCCACTTGTTTGCTAGGTGACTTTGGGCAAGTTACCTCACTTCTCTGGGCCTCAGTTCCCTCATCTGTAAAACGGGGATTGAGACTGTGAGCCCCACGTGGGACAGGGACTGTGTCCAACACGATTTGCTTGTATCCATCCCAGTGCTTAGTACAGTGCCTGACACACAGTAATGTGTTTACCAAGTACTGGAATTATTATTATTATTACCTGTAAAATAGGGATTATATATCTGCCCTACCTCTTTAATGTGAACCCTGTAGGGGAGACTGTCAGATCTGATTATTTTGTACCTTCTTCACCACCTGGCACCTAATAAGCACTTAGGTACGGGCTAATAAGTGCTAAAAAGCACTTCACTTCTAGGTTCCCTTCTATTCTCCCTCTCCAACCACTCCATTGGAGAACTCATTTGTTCCGTTACCTGAATCTGCCAACACTTCAAATTAGACATGTCCATAACTGAACTCCTTATCTTCCCACCCATCCCCTGACCTCCCCTTGTCTTTCTCATCACTGTAGACCACACCACTATCCTCCCTACTTCACAAGCCCATAAATTTGACGTTGTCCTCGATTCATCTCTCGCGTCCCACCCACGTATTCGATCTGTCACCAAATCCCGTCGGTTCTACCGTCACAACGATGCTAAAATCCACCCTTTCCTCACCATCCAAACCGCTACCGCGTTAATGCAATCCCTAATCCATCCCTCCTTGACTACTTCATCAGCCTCCTCACTGACCTCCTGGCCTCATGTCTCTCCCATTTCCATTCCATACTTCACTCTGCTGCACGAATCATTTATCAACAAAAACATTCAGTTCCTGTCTCCCCACTCCCCAAGAACCCCCAATGGCTGCCCATCCACTGCCATCTCAAACTGAAACTCTTCACCATTGTCTATAAACACTCAATCTCATCGCCCCACCCTACCTCACCTCACTAATCTACTACAGCCCGGCCCACACACTCCGCTTCTCTTGCACCAGCATACTCATTGTGCCCCAAACATGTTGATCTCACCGCTGATCCCTTTCTCACATTCTCCCCCCCAGCCTGGCACTCCCTCCCCCTCCATATATACCAGACCACCACTCTCTCCACCTTCCAAGCATTACTAAGGTCACATCTCCTCCAAGAGGCCTTCCCCGATTAAACGCTCTTTCCCCCGGCTCACTCTCCCTTCTGCGTCGTCTATCTTTGACCTTTGGATAGTTCATATTTGCCCCACCCCCAACCTTGTAGCACTTATGTACATATCTTTAAATTATGTTATAAATTACTTATTCATGTTAACGTCTGTCTTCCCTTCTAGAATTTAAGCTCGTCATGGGCAGGGAACATGTCTGCCAATTCATTCAGTCATATTTATTATTAATAATAATAATAATGGCATTTGTTAAGCACTTACTACGTGCCAAGCACTGTTCTAAGCACTGGGGTAGATACAAGGTAATCAGGTTGTCCCACGTGGGGCTCACAATCTTAATCCCCATTTTCCAGATGAGATAACTGAGGCACAGAGAAGTTAGGTGACTTTCCCAAGGTCACACAGCAGACAAGTGGTGGAGCAGGATTAGAACCCACCACCTCTGACTCCCAAGCCCGTGCTCTTTCCACTAAGCCGCGCTGCTTATTGAGTGCTTACTGTGTGCAGAGCAATGTACTAAGTGATTCTGTTGTATTCTATTCTTCCAACTGTTTAGTACAGTGCTCTGCATAGAGTAAGCACTCAGTAAATATGGTTGATAAATGTGATTATTATTATTATTTCTTATTAAAGAGTAAAAGCCTTCTGGACAGGGAGCTTGTCTTGTGCCTCTGTTTTACTTTCCATAGTATTTGTACGGGTTTTGTCTCCACATCAGGTACAAATCCTGATCTTTGGCTTTGAGACATTGGATCTCCTTTCTACTTATTCACTCTCTTGTCACATTACACCCCAGCTCACACTTTTCTTAACTCTCAAACTAACCTACTCGATGAGCTTCATTCTTATTTCTCCCACCTCGAACTTCTCCCTCTCACCGTTCCAGAGGCAAAACTTTTCATTCCGTGCACAAGAACAGAAGGGGGCAGGGATCTTAGGGGAGATGAGGCCTGGGACTATAGGCTCCCATTTTGAATCTTTCCAGATTGGAAAACTTCAGATCTTTTCAGAGATTTGGGGCGAGGACAGCTCAAAAAACCATGGGGGTGATCGCCCCCTTGGAGTGAGCCTTTCCCCCTTGCTTGCAACTCCCTCCGTCCTCCAATGTGTCTACCACCTCTTTTGTATTGTACTCTCCCAAGCACTTAGTACAGTGCTCAATAAATACCATTTTTTGATTGATTGGAGCCAGATCTCTCATGCCCACACCAACATCATGGCTGTCTGATGAGTTTTTGTCGATACCTTTATGCTGTCCTTCTGCCCATAACTAAACTCGTTGGGGGCAGAGAACATGTCTACCAACTCTGTTGTATTGTACTTTTCCAAGCACTTAGTCTAATCCTGGCTCCACCACTTGTCTGCTGTGTGACCTTGGGAAAGTCACTTAACTTCTCTGTGCCTCAGTTGCCTCATCTGAGAAATGGGGATTGAGACTGTGAGCCCCATGTGGGACAACCTAATCACCTTGTATCCTCTCCAGTGCTTAGAACAGTGTTTGGCACATAGTAAGCACTTAACAAATACCACCATTATTATTATTATTATTACAGTGCTCTGCACACAGTAAGCGCTCGATAAATATCATGGATTGAAATTCCATATGACCCCAGCTTTCCCCATCTTCAAAGCCTTTCTGAAATTACCTCGAGACTTTCCCTGATCGATTTCTGTTCTCCCCAGGTTATAACTCCTCTACAAACTCGAGGGTCGGAGGAAGGCCTCTTGGAGGAGATGGGCCTTCAAAAGGGCTTTGAAGCCAGGGATCGGAGACAGGAGGGAAGAGAAAGAGGCCCAGGAGAAAGCAGTGTTGGGAGAAAGGGAGAGGGCCAGCTGTCCCTGTCTCTGTCTGGGGGGCTACAGGGCTCTCTGTAGGGAAAACAGCTGATTGGGAGCTTGGAGCCGACCCCTGGGAGATTTTTAATCCTGAAAATCTGGTAGGAGGTGATGGACGGCTCCCCTCACCCCCAATTCTCTTCCCTCCTTCACCCGACACTTTCCAACTGCTCCTTTCTAGTCCCTCAACCATGAAGCCACTCTCAGCTCTGCCCTCCCTCAGCCCCCCCCATTGGTCCCTCTCCCACTTATAATAAATAAATCTTGGTATTTGTTAAGCGCTTACTATGTGCCAAGCACTGTTCTAAGCGCTGGGGTAGATACAAGGTCTCGGTTGTCCCAATGGGGCTCATCCCCATTTTACAGATGAGGTAACTGAGGCCCAGAGAAGTTAAGTGACTTGCCCCAAGTCACACAGCTGGCCCTCGGCCCTGCTCTCCTCTCAGCCCAACTGCCCCCTCCTCAGCCCCGCCCTTTGACCCCCATCCCCCCTGCCTAGGCCTGCCTCCCTGCTGCCCCTCCGCCCTTCAGCCTCGATGGCCCCCGTTCCCCCAGGAGGCCTCCTTGGGGCCGAGCCCGTCACCCCAACAAAACGGTGCCAGCAGCTGAGCCCTTTGACCCCAGTTTCTTCCTGCCAGTCCCCCTGCAACCTGCCCTGTGGAGGCCGAGCAGCTGGCACCCTCCAACGACCGGCCCAGAGAGGGTGAAGGCCGGGCGGCCTCCCTCCCTGCTCCCTTGTTGACCAGGCCGGAGGACAGGGCCTGGACCAGGAGGGCAGCGCCCTGGCCCTGGGGAGGGAGACAGTCATTCATTCAATAGTATTTATTGAGCACTTATTATGTGCAGAGCACTGTACTAAGTGCTTGGAATGTACAATTTGGCAACAGATAGAGACAATTCCTGCCCATTGACGGGCTTACAGTCTAATCAACAGACAGACAGTCAGTCATGGCTCAGTGGGAAGTGCCTGGGCTTGGGAATCAGAGAACATGGGTTCAAATCCCGGTTCAGCCACTTGTCAGCTGTGTGACTTTGGGCAAGTCACCTAACTTCTCTGTGCCTCAGTTGCCTCCTCTGTAAAATGGGGATGAAGACTGTGAGCCCCACGCGGGACAACCTGACCACCTTGTAGCCTCCCCAGCGCTTAGAACAGTGTTTTCCCGGCTCTGCGACTTGTCAGCTGTGTGACAGTGGGCAAGTCACTTCACTTCTCTGGGCCTCAGTGACCTCATCTGTAAAATGGGGATTAACTGTGAGCTCACGTGGGACAACCTGATTACCCTGTATCTCTCCCAGCGCTTCGAACAGTCCTCTGCACATAGTAAGCGCTTAACAAATACCAACATTATGATTCCTGAGGGGCAGGCAGGCCAGAGTTGGCTTGTCCAGAGCCCGAAGGCTGCCGGGAAGTCGTGTGAACCCCTGGACCCCAGCTTCGGACCACTTGGCTTCCCGGCCGCCGCCGCCCCCTTTCTCAGCAAGCCCTGCCCGGCGGCCACCCACCGGCTCCTCCTCTCCCCCCTCCCCCGCCTCCTGTGCCCTCCGCCCCCTTTCCCTCCCCGCTATCTGCCGCCGGGGACCTTTGAGACCTGGGTTGACATCATCCCTGCGCCAGGCCGAGCTGGCCGCCCTCCTGTCCCTGCCCCTCTCCTGCCCCTGCTCCTGCCCCTGCCCCTCTCAGCCATGTTCTTTCTCCCCTCCCTCACCTCCTGGCTCCCCGGCTTCCCCTCCCTGCAATGGGGCTCCGACCTGCTCGACTCCCTCCTGCAAGGTGAGCATCCCGCCCCCTTCTCCCCCCCCCCACGGTAATTCCCCTGTCGTGTGTCCCTTCGTGTCCCCTCCAGCCCTCTCTGCCCTCCCTGACCTCCAGGCTCCCCCAGTTACCCCTCCTTGCCGTTGGGCTCTGACCTGCTCGACTCCCTCCTGCCAGGTGAGTGCCCCTCTCCCTCCCCCCTTCTCCTTCTCCACGGTAATTCCCCTGCCGTGTCCCCCCTCTCCGTCTCCCAGGCCTCATCGGGGCCTGCGGCGTCTCCGTGCTCTGCAGTTTCATGAAGATTTACTTCTTCATCCGCTGCCTGCAGTGAGTATGAGCCGTGTCCTCCGGGAATCGGGACGGCTCGGACTTCCTCTCCCTCCGAATTAGGCCTCCGCTGGGCCCTGTTGACCCGGCCCACCCCTCACCCTGCATTCATTCAATTGTAGCTATTGAGCGTTTACTTCGTGCAGAGCAGCGTACTAAGCGCTTGGGAAAGTACAATACAGCAATAAACTGACACATTCCCTGCCCACAAGGATTTTATAGTCTAGGGGGGTGGAGACAGTCGTTAATAGAAATAAATTACAGACCTGTGCATGAGTGCTGTGGGGCTGGGAGGGGAGAAGAAGAAAGGGAGCTGCAGAAGGGAATGGTAGAAGAGGAAAGAGGGGGCTTAGTCAGGGAAGGCCTCTTGGAGGAGATGTGCCTTCAATAAGGCTTTGAAGGGGGGGAAAGTAATTGTCAGATATAATAATTGTGGTATTTGTTAAGCGCTTACTATGTGCAGAGCACTGTTCTAAGTGCTGGGTCAGATACAGGGTCATCAGGTTGTCCCACGTGAGTCTCACAGTCTTCATCCCCATTTTACAGTTGAGGTAACTGAGGCACAGAGAAGTTAAGTGACTTGCTACAGTCACACAGCTGACAAGTGGCAGAGCCAGGATTTAATAATAATGTCGGTATTTGTTAAGCGCTTACTATGTGCAGAGCACTGTACTAAGCGCTGGGGTAGACACAAGGGAATCAGGTTGTCCTACGTGGGGCTCACAGTCTTAATCCCCATTTTACAGATGAGGTAACTGAGGCACAGAGAAGTTAAGTGACTTGCTACAGTCACACAGCTGACAAGTGGCAGAGCCGGGATTTAATAATAATGTTGGTATTTGTTAAGCGCTTACTATGTGCAGAGCACTGTACTAAGCGCTGGGGTAGACACAAGGGAATCAGGTTGTCCTACGTGGGGCTCACAGTCTTAATCCCCATTTTACAGATGAGGTAACTGAGGCACAGAGAGGTTAAGTGGCTTGCCCAAAGTCACACAGCTGACAAGTGGCAGAGCAGGGATTCGAACCCATGACCTCTGACTCCCAAGCCCGTGCTCTTTCCACTGAGGCACGCTGCTTCTCTGTAATGGATATGAGGAAGGAGGGTGTTCCAGGCCAGAGGCAGGACGTGGGCTAGGGGTCGGTGGTGAGATATATGAGATGGAGGTACAGTGAGAAGGTTAACAGTCCCTCCACCTCCTCTGCCTCCCTCTTCCTCTCAACCCCATCGTCCCTGACCCCTGAGCTGGGGCTGAGGACCTCGGAGGACTGGGGCCAACGAAGAGGGAAACAATCAATCAATCATATTTATTGAGTGTTTACTGTGTGCACAGCACTGTACTAAGCACCTGGGAGAGTACGGTATAACAGTCGATATACCTGTCTCCTGCCCACAATGTGTTTGCAGTCTAGAGGGAGGAGACAGACATTAATACAAAAAATAAATTACAGGTGTGTACAGAAGTGCCTTGGGGCTGAGGGCGGGGTGAAAAAAGGGTGTAAATCCAAGTGCAGGGTTGACATTCAAACATTCATTGCCGTATTTATAGAGCGCTTACTGTGTGCAAAGCACTGTATTAAGCCCTATAAACAGACACATTCCCTATCCACAATAGGCTTAGAGTTTAGAGGGGGAAGGGAAGGAGTGGGAGAAGAGAAAATGAGGGCTTAGATGGGGAAGGCATTTTGGAGGAGGTGTGCCTTCAGTAAGGCTTTTGAAGGTGGGGAGAGTGTTCGACTGAGGATGGGAAGGGGAGGACATTGCAGGTCAGAGACAGGATGTAGATGAGAGGGAAGAAGTTTAAAGAGTTGGCTTGGACCTGGGTTGTCGGGGGCATCCTGGCCCTCTGCAGACCTTTAACTGTCTTCCCCCAACTCGCCCCCAGCAAAGCAGCCAGGCAGCCCCAGAGAGAACCCCCACCTGAGCAGCAGGTTCGGTGGCCTGGGGACTCCTGAGTCCAATACTACTCTCCCTTCCAGATGCCTGGTGGAGGCTTGAGCAGGAGAGCAACTCGAATCCCCGCCCCCTCCCCACCCCTCTTCACACCACCTCCCAAGATGAATGTCCTCACCCATCCGTCAATCAATCAGTGGTATTTAGTGTTATGCTCCCCAGTCACCCCTAGACCATAAGCTCATTATGGACAGGTCTGTTGTATTGTACTCTCCCAAGTGCTTAGTGCAGTGCTCTGCACACAGTAAGTGCTCAATAAATACCATGGATTGATTGATTGGGGCCATCCAGTGGGGTTGGGAGGGGGCAAGCCCAGGATGGCCCCCTCAAACTTGGGCAGGAGAGTCATGAGAGAAGGAGCTAAGCGGTCTCTGGGGACTTTCCTCTGGACCTTCAGGATTGGCATTCTTGGGGGAACTGTGAAAGCAGTGGGAAGTGGAGCAGGAAGGCGGAGGAGTCCGGCGAGCTGCCACCGACCTCCAATCCCATCATTCCCCCAACTCCTGAGCGCTTGTCACCCGACTGAGCAGCGGTGGCTGGGGGGAGGGTGGGAGAGGATGGGGTGGGGGCGGCCCTGTGGAGGCCATCGGGGTCTCCACTTCCTCCACCCCAGAGACCCTGAGTGGCAAGTGGAGAAAGAGCGTCTGCGGTCCCAGTGGGCCCTGCTGGAGCAGCTGCACCTGTTGGTGTTGACGGGCATTTTCTCGGTGGTGGGGGCCCGGGTGGCCGCCCTTGTGTCCCTGGAATTCTCACTGCGGGCCGTCTCCACGCTGCTGTCGATGAGCAAGGTGAGTTCTGTAGAGGGACGAGGTTGGTGGGGAGGAAAAGAGGGGTGGGTCACCCAGCCACAGCAGACCTGGTCGAGACCAGATCCCGTTGCCCCTCAAGGGGGACTCCTGGGCCCCAACCCCTGCCCCTCCCCTTGATTTGGAGTAGGGCCATGAGATCGATCCTCATCCTCCTCTTGGGACTCCCAGTGTTCTTGGCTTTTGGTATTCACTGCGCGGGGGTTGGAGGAGTGAGGGTTCCCAGACAATTGTGAGGGAGGGAAACAGATGAGAGGTTACGTGGAACCCACGCGTCAGTCTGTCAATGGTATTATATTAAGTGATTGGGAGAGTACAGAACGATAGAGTTGGTAGACACGATCCCTGCCCACAAGGCGCTTACAGTCTACATGGCAATATATTACAGAGAGGCAAGGAGTAGAGCACAGGGATATATACATGCATGGTGCTGGTGAGGTATCGAAGTGCTTAAGGGGTACCGACCCAAGTGAGCAGGCAATGTGGAAAGGAGGGCAATAAGGGTGGGGAAATGAGAGGTTTCTCGGAGGTGATTAATTGTGGTATTAGTTAAGCACTTAATAGGTGCCAGGCACTGCACTAAGCGCTGGGGAGGATACGAGCAAATCGGGTTGGACACAGTCCCTGTGCCTCTTGGGGCTCAAGTCTCAATCCGCATTTGACAGACGAGGTAACTGAGGCACAGAGAAGTGAAGTGACTTGCCCAAATTCACACAGCAGACAAGTGGTGGTGCCGGGATTAGAACCCATAACCTTCTGACTCCCAGGCCCGTGCTCTATCCACTCCGCCCTGCTGCTTCCCAGGTGATGTAGACTGTAAGCTTCTTGTAGGCAGGGACCCTGTCTACCAACTCCATTGTATTGTATTCCACTGTATTATTATTATTTTCGTATTTGTTAAACACTTCCTGTGTGTCAAGCAATTTCTACGTGCTGGGGTAGATGCCAGTTAATCAGGCTGGACAGAGACCCTGCCCCACTAAGTACTCAATAAATGCCACCGATTGATTAATGTGGTTTTTAGTGGGGCTTTGAAGAGGTGTTCCGGGGTGGTCCGTCGGTGTCCTGCCCACCCTGCCCGCAGTGGGTCCCCGGCTGCTTTCCCACCCGCTCACCATCCCCCAGGGCCCGCCGAATCCCCAGCTGCACCTGCTGTGCCAGTACTCCCTGGGCTGCACCCTGACCTGCAGCCTGAGCTTCCTTCTGGAGGGGGCACCGCACCGCACCTGGAACCTCCTCCTGAGCCTGGGGCTGGCGGGGCTGCTGGCCCGCCTTGCCCGTCGCCTCGGCCGCCACGTCCTCTGCCTCTACGAGCTGCACAGCCAGCAGCACTACTGCGGGGCCTGCCTGTCCCTGCTGGCCACCTGGCACTCCCTCCCCACCCTGCTCGGCCAGGGGCTCAAGACTGCCTTCCTGGTGGGGGACCTGGCAGCCGTGGCACTCATCAACCGCGACTTCCTCAACACTTCGGAGGCCGTGCGCTTCTGGACCCCGCTCACCATCTGCTATACGCTGCTGGTCATCTATATGCAAGGTGGGGTGGGGGGCTCGGGGGTTCCTGGACCGCCGCCGTCCCCTGCCCCCTCACCCCGGGGCTGGGAGCCCAAGTGCTGGGCTGGAAAGAGAGGTGGCCCTGGGAGGTATGGGCAGGGGCTGACCTGGCCATTTTGAGGACCTGATTTCCTTCCCTGCTGGTTCACGGGCATCGGGTGCTCGGGCAGCCCCTGAGGCAGGGAGACAGTGGACGGTGGGTGGGCTTGACCCCAGCCCATTTTGGGAGGAGGGCCGGGGGACCTGGGCCCATCCAGCCTTGCTGGAGGCTGCTTGGGTGCAGGCAGCCTAGAACTCAGGGCCCAGCACAGGGCGGAGGCTGGTCTCTGGCTTCTCCCTGGTGACCCAAGGTGGGCAGAAATCCCATCTGCAGGCCTGTAGCAGCCTGCCCACCCCCCAGCAGGGATCTGGGCACCAGGCCTCTCCCCTGTCCCTTTGATTCCTTTCTGATGGGAGTCCCAACCCCAAGGTGCCAGACTTCCCAGCTCCTTAGTTTTGGGAATAAATGTTGATTTGGGGGGGCAGTGCTATGTACAAACTGCCACATTTTCTCAGCTCTGGTCCATCCTGCCTTTGGTTTCTGCTGACCTCACTGAGCACCTCCCTGCAGATTGACCCCCCCCACCTCCTCCACTCACAGGCTGGGGCCCTGGTCCAGCCTCTCCAGTGTAAGCACAAGGAGTCTGGGCCACCCCTTTCTCAGCCCCCCAGTCTCCTCACCTTCCACCAAAGGTCTAATGACCCCTCCTTCCCAACTTGCCAACTACCCCCAGTTAGGAAGGGGATGGGGAGGCAAAGAGGGCTCAGGAGAAGAGGAGACTGAGGCAGGAGCCAGGAACCAGTTACCCAGGCCCTCCTAGGCTACCCCCTCTGCCCCTGGACCACACTCTGAGTTGACCTAAGTTGAGGTGGGGAGGGCTGGTTCCCGTGAACCCCAACCTGACCGTGACATGCGTCGGCTTTTTGGCAAGAGCAGAGGAGCAGCGTCAGCACCCCAGTCAACAGAACCGGTACCAGACGGTATTTGTGCGCATGGGCGGCCTCTTTATCCTCCTGCTGACCGTGGGCCGCTGGGCAGACATCTTTGGCGTCCTAATTTCCTTCATCGGGGAGTTGTGGTGTCTGACGGGCTCCAAGGCCATGCTGGACATCTGCCAGATGCAGGTGAGACCCTACCTCTCGCCCTTCAGGTACTCTCACAGGCCACTTCCCCCCCAGTGTTGGCCAGCTCTCCCCGCCCCACCCCCACCCGGATGTCGGCCAGCAACGGGTAGATCTGAGGTGTGGTAGGAGGACAAGGGAAGGCTAAATGGGCTCCTGTGTGTCCTGGACCCTGGCTTCACCCGGCCGTCTCTCTGTTTTTCTGTCTGTAGGTGGATTCTGACCAAGCTCAGGCCTCAGAGAGGCCTTCAGCTGCAGGTCCCAGCAGCACCACGCGGCCAAACAGCACCAGACAAAGGGGCCGGTCCGAGACTGGGAAGAAGGAGGGTCAGGCCCTGAGGCTGAGGAAATCGCCGCAGCCTGGTGACTAACCCGGACCAGATTCTCGGTCTGGGGCCAAGTGCTGACCCAGGGAGGCTCCGGTGGGGGCTGTGACTGCCCACCCTGGCTACAGCCTTCAGGACGCAAGGCTTTGGAAACGGGAAGAAGCCTGGATGACTGCTGACTTGGAAGAACTTTGATGACTTCAGGCTCTGGCCCACCCCCACCAGCTCCGATAAGGTTTAAGGTCTTGGCTGGGATGTGATATCTGGGCCCTCTGCCCTGCCCTCCCCTGCCCTCCATCATCTCTCCCTTCCCCCCCAACCCTCCCAAGGCCTGGGTGTTCCCTCCTTCTACTGTTTCCCGCCAGGCCTATGGGGACTGTCCCCCTGGACAGATCTGCACGTTTTTATCAGTGCGGGAAGCTGGACTGGAGGTAGGAAAACTTAACTCCTTACTGGCCTGTTTCCACCCAGTTCCTAGAAACCAAGCTGTTGGGCCCAGTAGTCCCAGCTCCCCCTCCCTCAAGGGCTAGGGCCTAAACTGAGGGGATTCCTGTTGGGTCTGAGGTGGGCAGGGATGGAGAGGGCAAAGGGGGCTACCTGGCAGCTGGGGAGAGGAGGTTACCCGGAAGCAGCCACTGGCTCAACTTGGGGACTCCCAGCTTGCAAGCGCAGTGAAGGCGAGGGTCCATCTGGACTTCACTATTCCCCATCTCCTTTTCCTCCTCCCTCTGTTTTCCCCCACCCTGGTCCCTTCTCCAATTCTTGGACTCTCTGCCAGTTCCATGTTGGACCTGTGAGCAATAAAGACTCTGACTTTCTGATATGCCAAGTGGGGAGTGATGGGGAGGGGTGTGGTGAAGTGGGGGAAGGCAAGTAAGCGGCAGTGGGGGTGGGGCTGGACTGACTGAGAGGGGTGAGCGTTGGGGGGGGTGGGTGCAGTGGGAGGCTGGAGCAGCTGCCGGCTCAGTCTTCTTTCTGCCCTCCTGCTCCATCTTGGCCTTGGCTCCCGGACCCTGCCCCATTCCTACTGGAAAACCCAGCAACTCTCCTGCAGCATGGCTCAGTGGAAAAAGTCAGAGGTCATGAGTTCTAATCCAGCCTCTGCCGCTTATCAGCGGGGTGACTTTGGGCAAGCCACTTAACTTCTCTGTGCCTCAGTTGCCTCATCTGTAAAATGGGGATGAAGACTGGGAGCGCCACGTGGGACAACCTGATTACCTTGTATCTATCCCGGCGCTTAGAACAGTGCTTGGCACATTGTAAGTGCTTAACAAATACCATCATTATTATTTATTATTATTGTTATCCCCGGGAATTGCTGCTTCCAGTCTGGGCATGGGAAGATGAGGCCTCCCCCTGCCCGGGATGGGTGTGGAACAGAAGGAAGAGACAAGTCAGAGAGGTGGGGAGGAAGGGAATGGATTGGAGGGGGAGAGGGAAAGAGGGAGAGGAGGGGGAAGTCAGTAATGGGTGTTGCTATGGCAGAGAGGATCCCCAGCCCAGCATGGATGCCTAGTAGGTGTCACTGTTACTAGGGCCAAACCCCTTTTGAAGACCCCAGCTGGAAGAGAGTTTGCCACAATGCCCCCATCTTGCCCTCCACTGCCCCTGGGCTAGGGCAGGGCCTGGGCCTTTGTGGGCATCTCTCCTTATGTCTGTGCATGCAGGTGGTTGGGGGGGTGGGCGGGGAGGGGAGGACAGCTAGGAGGGAAAGAGAGGGAGGAGGCAGGAAACAGGGTAGAGTTCAAGCCTGCCCCGACAGGTTCCTGGCAGCTCTCAGGGCCACGGGAATGAGCTCTTTGCCTTCTTCCTTCCTTCCTTCTGCCCCCAAGCTAAGAGCTGGGGAGTCAGTCACACATCCACCCTGCCCAATTCTCTTGCCTTACTGCTGCCCGCTCCCTGGGGAGTGGGAAGAGAGAGGAGAAGAGGGGAGGGGGCTGCCCCAGGCTGGGCCTATTTGAGATTTCCTCTATGTCAAGACAAGCCCCGCCCATAACCACCCCTCCTGATAATCCCACCCTCATTCTCAAAAGCCAGGGAGCAGCCCCCAGCCCGCCTCCCCCACCCCCCTCAGCCTGTCAGTCAGAACCCAAACCTGAGGACCAGCTCAGGTTTCTGGCTGTGGGAGGACTAGACGGAGGCAGAAGGAGCTGACCTGCTTCACAAGAAACCACGTGGCCTAGTGGAAAGAGCACGGGCCTGGGAGTCAGAGGACCTGGGTTCTAATCCCGACTGCCAACTGCTTGCTTGGGTAAGTCACTTCATTTCCCTGTGTCTCAGTTTTCTCAGCTGTAAAATGGGGATTAAATGCCTGTTCTCCCTCCTACTTAGACTGGGAGCCCCATGGGGCAGGGACTGTGTCCACCCTGATAAACTTGTTTCTACCCAAGCGCTTAGAACAGTGCTTGACACATACTGTGTGCTTAGCAAATACCATTTAAAAATTAATAATAATAAACCTACCCCTGAGCTGGGCTACTTCTCTCCCTCCCATGTAGAGGGGCACCCCTGTTGGCTTCAAAGAAACATACCCATGCAAGCAATAATGCATGCAGAGACCAGACACACAGTGTAACATCAATCAGTCATATTTACTGAGCGCTTATTGTGCGTAGAGCACTGTACTAAGTACTTAGGAGAATACAATACAACAAAGTTAGTATTCCCTGCCCACAATAATAAGCTCAGAGTCTAGAGGACAAGCTCACAGTCTAGGGAATGTCATAATATCCTCTAGAGAACATATTATCCTCTAGGATGTCATCTAGAGGATAACGTGATGTTATATATGTGCAGAACTCCACATAGTTGTAGCTTATCTCCTACCCCTGCTCCTGGCCCTTACTTCCAAGGCTTTGTGTTCCTTTCCCAGGTCCCTGTGAGCGTAGGTACTGCTTCCAAGCCAGGCGACTCAGCGGCAGGAATTGAGGCAGCGGGAGGTTGGTTGCCAGATGTATAGGCACCTGGAGCTCTGTCCATACTAAACCGGGAACGGGCTGGCTGAAAGCCAGACTGATGCCCTCTGACTGCCAAGCGGCCCAGTGAGGTTTCCAGGGCTGGGTGAGGACGCATGCAGCTCCTCTGATCCCTTTCCTCTTTCCTACCCTGTCAGAGCTGAAGGCAGAGGTGGGCAGGTGACCCTGGATCTGGTCTCGGAACTGCACCCCTGCAGGAGGGATAAAGGCAGTTAGAACATTCTGGGAAAGGGAGGCAGGATGGGTAGGCCAGACCAAGGCAGGAGAAACCTAAGTCATAGCACTAGTGTTTGGGGTAGGGCAGGAGAAAGTTGGTGTCAAAGCACTTTCCCAATTTATAGATGGGGAACTGAGGCCCAGAGAGGTTAGGTGACCTGCCCGTGGTCGTACTTCAGGTCAGTGGAGGCCGGACTTCTGGGTCTACTGGGCCTTAGGCCTTGGGAACACAGGCCGCTGGGAGAGGCAGTTCCTTCTCTGGAAAAAGGGAAGCCGGTGATCTGTCTGGGTCAATTTCTGTTCTATTTCTGGATCAACTCTGACACCCCAGGATGCCCCGTTCCAGGATGTCCCTCCCTCTGCCTCCGTCTCCTTCCTGGGTTAAGCGCCTGAGCCCTGTGGAGGATTCTGGGAGCCCCTCAGGCTGAGGTCTTGACTCAGGCCTGACTCAAAGAGAAGCGGACTCCTGAATCACAGGACCTGCTCCACCACACCCCGTCCTGAGCCCAGATTCCTAGGATTTTCCCTGTCAGAGGGTGGGAGGAGGGTAGGGATCTCAGTGAGAGGAAACGTGTGCCCACCCAGAATCCTGCAGGAAACCTGCAGCAGAGCAGTGGCCTGGGCCAGGCTGCTGTCAGGACTTCATCTGGAAAAGAGTTGGAGCAGTCAGTCTATCAGTCAGTCTATCGTATTTATTGAGCTCTTTCTGTGTGCAGGGTACTGTGTTAAACACTTGGGAGAGAACAATACAACATTCATTCAGTTGTATTAAACACTGTGTACAGAGCACTGTACTAAGCGCCTGGGAAAGTACAATAGAACAATAAACAGTGACAATCCTTGCTCACAATGAGCTCATAATCTGGGGGGGGGACAGACATTAATACAAATAAATAAAATTACAGATATGTACATAAGTGCTGTGGGGCTTGAGGAGGAATAAAGGAAGTCAAGATGATGCAGAAGGGAGTGGGAGAAGAGGAAAGGAGGGCTCAGTCAGGGAAGGCCACTTGGAGGAGATGTGGCTTCAATAAGGCTTTGAAGAGGGGGAGAGTAATTGGTTAAGGGAACTGATTACCACGCTGGGCACTCGCCCAGGCCGGGCTGGGCAGTGTCCTTATCAGATACAGACGAGGGGCTGGGCTCCGTCCGCTGGGCAGCCCTGTTTTCACTGGCAGTGCCAGTCCTCGGAATCTGGGAACGTGTCCTTGCTGCCTTCAAGACAACCCACCCACCAAGGATGGCGAGACGGAGTCCAGACACCCGGGTCAAAAATAGCAAGTGTGACTTGTCTGCATCTGATGGGAAAATTTACCGTTGCTATTTCATAACTGATGATAATTTCAAGAAAACTGGGATAGGAATTGTGGATGGACTGACCATAGCAAATGGAAAAATTAGAATTAAGGCCGTTTTTGTAAGACACATTTTTATAAATCACTTAAGGTTAATATAGAGAATGAGCCAATAATTCAGTTGCACCAAATTTGAGAAATTTGCATTAGAATCTGATTTTCTGCATGGCCAAATGGCTGCTCTGATTATTTTTACTACATTTCTGACCTCTTGTTAAAGACAAACTTTTGCAGGAGTCCCTGGTTTGGCATTATTCAATCCCCAGCCTATCCTCTGGCAATGAGTTGGTCTGCAGCAGAGTTTGTGTTGGGAGAAAAAAGAAGGAGATGCCCAGTCCACTTGGAAATAAAACCAGATTGTAGGAAGACATTTAGCAGGGACCGATTGGCAAGACGTGGCTCAGTGGAAAAAGCCTGGGCTTTGGAGTCAGAGGTCATGAGTTCGAATCCCGGCTCTGCCACTTGGCAGCTGTGTGACTGTGGGCAAGTCACCTAACTTCTCTGTGCCTCAGTTGCCTCATCTGTAAAATGGAGATTAAGACTGTGAGCCCCATGTGGGACATCCTGATTCCCCTGTGTCTACCCCAGCGCTTAGAACAGTACTGGGTACACAGTAAGCGCGTAACAAATACCAACATTACATTATTATTATTAAGACGGTGGAAGACAAATCGGTGACCCGTAGGCATGCTCAGAGTTGGTCTAAAATGCAGAGGGAGGATAAGGTTACCTGAGTTGGGGGAAAACATTGGGTGGATAAAGTTCACTTCACTTCTCTGTGCCTCAGTTACCGCCTCTGCAAAATGCGGATCGAGACTGTGAGACTTTGTCCAACCTGATTTGCTTGTATCCACCTCCACGCTTAGTACAGTACTTGGCACGTAGTAAGTGCTTAACAAATACCAATATTATTATTATTTCCTCTATCTGTAATTTATTTTAATGCCTGTCTTCCTATCTACACTGTATGTTCCTTGTGGGCAGAGATCACATCTACCAACAGTAGTGTATTGTACTCTCCCGAACCCTTAGAACAGTGCTGTGCACACAGTGAGTGCTCAATAAATGCCAAGGATTAATAGATTGATACTTAAACTAGAGAGGTAAAAAAATAAATAAAGCAAACCTATGCACATATATTCCTTCCTCTGGGAAGTCTTCCCTTGAATGTTATTAATATTATTGTATTATTATTATTGATAATAATAATATCTATTCTGTGCTATGTGCCAAGAATGTACCAAATGTTGGGGCCAGTATAAATTAATCAGATTAACCCATTCATTCTTCTCCAAAATGACACAATCTCTGACCGATCCTTCTCCTTCAAAGTACTCAAAATTATATTTCCATGTTTAGGTTTATTGTACTCTCATCAGTTCTGTTTCCCCTATTAGATGGTAAGATCTTTTAGAACAGGGGCCATGTCTATTCTGTAACATCCCAAGACGACCTATGAGTCTTAGCAAGATGGTCTGAGTCTTAGCAAGTGTTTGTGGGAGATGTAAACCACAAACCTCAAGGTGCATGATCAGTTCTATCATAAAGGCAAACTAGGCCTTAAGAACTCTTCAGCTGGGTGAGCGGGGGGGGAGCACATCTTTCCTCCTTCCCCCTTCTGCTTCTTCCTCAAACCGCCCTCCAAGCTCCCTCCTTTAGCGTGGGGCACCAGCATGTCCTGAGACACCTCAGACTTATCTTGTCCAAAACAGAACTCCTCATTTCCCCACCCAAACTCTGTCCTCTACATGATTTCTCTATCAAGTAGACTATCCTATCCTCCCAGTCTCATAAGCCCTTAACCTTGGCATTATCCTTACATTATCTTTCCCATTTAGCCTACATATTCTGTCACAAAATCCCGTCAGTTCTACAACTTCTAGTAAATCTGTTCTTTCCTCTCCATCCAAACCATTGTCCTGCTGATCTAATCACTTATCATTTTGCACCTTGAATACTGCCTCAGCCTCCTCACTGACCATCCTGCCTCCTGTCTCTCCCCTCTCCACTCCGTACTTGTCCACCACCCAGATCATTTTTCTGAAAAAGCATTCAGTCCACATCTCCCCACTCCTCAAGAGCCCCCAGTGGTTGTCTATCCACATCCACATCAAACAGAAACTTCTTATCATAGGCTTTCAGGCACTCAATCGGCTCTTTCCCTCCTACCTCACCTTACTGATCTTCTACTACAACCCAGCCTGCTTGCTCCACTCCGCTCCACTCTGCACATTAATCTACTTTCTGTCTCGATCTCATCTATCTTGCCACCGACCCCTTGCCCAGCCCTCTCTTGGGCCTGGAACTCCTTCCACCTTCGTATCGGACAGAGCACCACTCTTCTTACCTTCAAAACCATCCTAAAATCACATCTCTTCCAGAAGCCTTCCCGATCTAAGCACTCATTTCCCCTACCAGCCCTCCCTTCTTCTGGGTACCCCTTAAGCCTTTTGACCCTCACCCCAGCCCCACAACCCTGATGTAAATATCCTTATACTCTGTTGGAGTTCCTCAAGGGTCAGTTCTTGGCCCTCTTCTGTTCTCCATTTACACTCACTCCCTCGGTGAACTCATTCGCTCTCATGGCTTTGACTACCATCTCTACGCAGATGACACGCAGATCTACATCTCCGCCCCTGTCCTCTCCCCCTCCCTACAGGCTCGCATCTCCTCCTGCCTCCGGGACGTCTCCACCTGGATGTCTGCCCGCCACCTAAAACTCAACATGAGCAAGACTGAGCTCCTCATCTTCCCTCCCAAGCCCGGTCCGCTCCCAGACTTCTCCATCACCGTGGATGGCACGACCATCCTTCCCGTCCCGCAGGCCCGCAATCTCGGTGTCATCCTTGACTCGTCCCTCTCGTTCACCCCACACATCCTATCCGTTACCGAGACCTGCCGGTTTCACCTCTACAATATCGCCAAGATCCGCCCTTTCCTCTCCACCCAAACGGCTACCTTACTATTACGGGCTCTCGTTATATCCCGGCTAGACTACTGTGTCAGCCTTCTCTCTGACCTCCCTTCCTCCTCTCTCGCCCCGCTCCGGTCTATTCTTCACTCCGCTGCCCGGCTCATCTTCCCGCAGAAACGATCTGGGCATGTCACTCCCCTTCTTAAACAACTCCAGTGGTTGCCTATCGACCTCCGCTCCAAACAAAAACTCCTCACTCTAGGCTTCAAGGCTCTCCATCACCTTGCCCCTTCCTACCTCTCCTCCCTTCTCTCTTTCTACCGCCCACCCGCACGCTCCGCTCCTCTGCCGCCCACCTCCTCGCCGTCCCTCGGTCTCGCCTATCCCGCCGTCGACCCCTGGGTCACGTCCTCCCGCGGTCCTGGAACGCCCTCCCTCCTCACCTCCGCCAAACTGATTCTCTTTCCCTCTTCAAAACCTTACTTAAAAATCACCTCCTCCAAGAGGCGTTCCCAGACTGAGCTCCTCTTCCCCCTCTACTCCCTCTGCCATCCCCCCTTTACCTCTCCGCAGCTAAAGCCTCATTTTCCCCTTTTCCCTCTGCTCCTCCACCTCTCCCTTCCCATCCCCACAGCACTGTACCCGTCCGCTCAACTGTATATATTTTCGTTACCCTATTTATTTTGTTAATGAATTGTACATCGCCTTGATTCTATTTAGTTGCCATTGTTTTTACGAGATGTTCTTCCCCTTGACGCTGTTTAGTGCCATTGTTCTTGTCTGTCCGTCTCCCCCGATTAGACTGTAAGCCCGTCAAACGGCAGGGACTGTCTCTATCTGTTGCCGACTTGTTCATCCCAAGCGCTTAGTACAGTGCTCTGCACATAGTAAGCGCTCAATAAATACTATTGAATATTTCCGCTATCAATAATTTATTTTAATATCTGTCTCCCCCTGTAAACAGAAAGCTTCTGGTGGGCAGGGATTGTGTCTACCAACTCTGCTGTGCTGTACTTTCCTAAGAGCTATGTACAGAGCTCTACATAGAGTGAATGCTCAGTAAATACCACTGGTTGATTGATTGAGTTGTTGCTGACTCTGGGCACGGTTGCTGATGGCCTCTCCCCCATGCTAATTTTTAATCATTTAGGTGGCAGGACCTGAAGGTCACAGGCCAGGATGGTGTGGCCATGGAAGCTGAAAATTTCAGGGGAGGGAAGGAATCAGCTCCCTACTTGGAGACAAAATAGTAGATAAAGCATGGGCAAGTGCCAATCCATGGAATCTGACCTTGGGCAAGTCAGTTCATTACTCTGTGCCTCAGTTCCCAACTCTGGAAAATGAGGATTTAAGACTATGAGCCCTATGTGGAACAGAGAGTATGTCCAACCCCGGGCATAGCACAGTGCCTGGCCCATAGAAAGCACTTAACAAAAACATAGTTATTATTATTATTTTTATAATCATAGGGCCCCAACCCCCTTTCCCTTCTGGCCCAGGGAATGAGCCTGCAGAAATCAATGTGTGATGAAGCAGCCTCCAGGAAGGAGGAGGTGAGGGAGGGAGGAGGCTAGCACCCCACCCGTGGGAAGCAGCTGGCCCCAGGCAGACAGCGCTGCTGACTCAGGCCAGCCCCAAAGTGCAGGGGATTAGCCCGGCATCAACTGTTGACACAGTCTGATTCCCGTCCAGTGGGCCCAACCAGGAACCCTGGGAACCAGGCCTCTCTGGGTGGGGGGTCAGGGAGTCGGACATAAGGGGAGGGTGCACGAGTCCTGGCCCTGTCCCAGGCGAGATAGACTTTCAGAAAGTGGAAGGAAGGCTGGGAAATTTGGGGCTGGGGGCTACTGGATGAGGAAGGCAGCGGCCCAGTGAGTCCTCCGCTCATCCGCCGAGCACTGGAACTCCCTCTCACTGCAGGAAGAGGAAAATCAAGACCCTTTCCCTCAAAGAACTGTCAGTCTAATGAGGGAGACCAGCCCAAAAGTAACAAGAGGAGCAGAACCACAAAACCATAAGACACAGAAATAGCAGTGTGGTCTAGTGGAAAGAGCATGGGCCTGGGAATTAGAGGAACTGAGTTCTAACCCCAGCTCTGCCTTTTGCTTGCTGTGTGATCTTGGGTGGGCTACTTTATTTCTCTGTGCTTCCGAGAAGCAGCATGGCATAGTGGATACATCACAGGCCTGAGAGTCAGAAGGTCATGAGTACTAATCCCAGCTCCTCCACTTGTCTGCTGTGTGACCCTGGGCAAGTCACTTCACTTCTCTATGCCTCAGTTCCCTAATCTGTAAAATGGGGATTGAGGCTGTGAGCTCCACATGGGACAGGGACTGTGTCCAACCTGATTTGCTATATCCACCCTAGCTCTTAATATGATGCCTAGCACATAGTAAGTGCTTAAAAAATACCACAATTATTATTATTATCAGCTTCCTCATGTATATGATGTGAATTAAATACCTGTCCTCCCTCCTACATAAGCCCCATGTATGTTTAGGGACTGTGTCCAACCTATCTTGCATCTACCCTGAGCCCCAATACAGGGCTTAGCACATAATGAGCCCTTAACAGATACCACAATTATTATTATTAAGAATTTAATGTGTAAGACAGCCCTTAACAGATACCACAATTATTATTATTAAAAATTTAATGTGTAAGACACTGGCTTCTCCTACATATCCGTTTGGGCTCAGGCTCTTGCCCTGTGTTAGGAAGAATCCTAAACTTGCCACAGAACGTGTCACACTTCTGAATACAATTTTGAGGTTCTGACCGTTCTGACCTGAAGAAGAGAAGCAACGTAGCCTAGTGTATAGAGCACAGGCTTGGGAGTCAGAGGACCTGGGTTCTAATCCCAACTCTGCCTCTTGTCTGCTCTGTGACCTTGGGCGAGTTACTACCTCATCTGTAAAATGGGGAATACGAACTGTGAGCCCCATATGGGGCGAGGTCTGGGTCCAAACTGATTAGCTTTTATCTACCCCAGTTTTTAGTGCAGTTCCTGGCACGTAGTAGGTGCTTAGCAAATACCTTAAAAAAAAAGAAAAAAATTGGGTCAAGGAGGAAAGCCCACAGCAAAAACTAACCATCTGTTTAACTTTTGCTGTAGGGTGCGAACCAGTGGTACAAATGAGAATGTTAGAGGTATTGGGGTAGGCCTTTACCTTTACCCACTGCCGCTAACTCTCCCAGTTCTACTTCCTCCTTCCTGTCTCTCCAGACAGTCTGTCCCTACGGTGCTTCCCTACTGGTGTGTCTGAAATGTGGATGTTGCCATTTCCAGGGTCAAAGTCCCTGTTCTAGGAGGCTCCGGACAGGCATTCCTGGTTGGGTAGAAGGAACAGAGGTGTCAAGGTGTCACGTGTCTTAGTGGAGGAGCCTGTTAGTGTCTCCTGTGAGGAAGAGAGAGAGTTTGTGGGCAAACTCCAGAAACTGCTGACTGGAGATCAAGTGTGTATTGGTGGAGGGAAGAGGCAGGCTGGAGGAAGTCAAGAGTGAGAGGAAGAGGGCTTTTATTTTCCCTCCCTGGGCCGGTGCTCCCTGCTGGGGGCGGGGGGGAGACGGGGAGGTCTATGCTCCCACCCTCTGCCCCTTTGGGCCAAGATCTTGAGGATGGATGAGGCAGCAGCCCAGTGGGTGACCAAGAGCACAGGAAACTCCTTACCAATAGATGCCAGGCATCGATGGGCTTTCTGCCACTGCCGATGCCACTTGGGCTGAGGTCCACAGACACGGTGGGTTGGAGTCTGAGAACCAGACCTACAAACAGCAGCCTCCTTTAAAGCAACATCCAGAGGGCCCCCTGGGTCATTTGCATTTTCTTTGCATGTCATTTACATAGTCATCCGCCCCGCCTCCCCGCACCAGGCCACCATCAGTTAGATCCTTTGCACCCTGAAGCTGTTGTTCCCTGATTTTCTCTTCCTTGTTTCTGCTCACACACAACAGCCCAGCCTCACTGCCCCAGATCCCCAGTGAATCAATCAATCAATCGATTGTATGTATTGAGCACTCAAACGGCAGCATGCTGAAGTGGAGACCAAAGGAGCCTAGGGATGTCTAGTGAGCATAGGTCTCTCTTTTTTGTTTTTTTATGGTGTTTGTTAAGCACTTACTCTGTGCCAGGCAGTGTACTAAGTGCTGGCAAGATACAAGTTAATCACGTTGGACACGAGGCACTCCATCACCTTGCCCCTTCCTACCTCACCTTGCTTCTGTCCTTCTACAACCCAGCCCACACACTTTGTTCCTCTAGTGCTAACCTTCTCACTGTGCCCTGATCTCGCCTGTCTTGCTGCCGACCCCTGGCCCTTGTCCTGCCTCGAACCTGAAACTCCCTCCCTCCTCTAATCTGATTGACAACCACTCTCCCCTGCTTCAAAGCCTTATTGAAGGCACAGCTTCTCCAAGAAGCCTTCCCAGACTAAGCCCCAGTTTTCCTTCTGTGTCACCCTGACTTGCTCCCTTTGCTCTTCCCTGCTCCCAGCCCCAAAGCATTTATGTACATATCTGTCATTTTATTTATTTGTACTGATGTCTGTGTCCCCTCCTGTAGACGGTGAGCTCACTGTGGACATGGAATATCACTGTTTATTGTTGTATTGTACTTTGCCAAGCACTTAGTACATTGCTCTGCACACAGTAATTGCTCAGTAAATATGAATGAATGAATTAATTAATTAATGAGTGACACAGTCCCAATCCCCATTTTATAGATGAGGTGACAGAGGCACAGAGAAGTGAAGTGACTTGCCCAAGGTCACACAGCAGACGAGTGGCAGAGCTGGGATTAGAACCCAGGTCCTTCTGACTCCCAGGCCTGAGCTTTTGGAGACAGCTGACTATGGGACCGATTGTTATGCCGAGGTGAGGATGCTTGTGGTGGATATAATTATAATTACTGTGGTATTTGTTAAGCGCTTACTATGCGTCACATAGTGTACTAAACTCTGGGGTAGATACAAGCTAGTCAGGTTGGACACAGTCCCTGTTACCTAGGGGGTTCGCTGTCTTAATCCCCATTTTGCAGATGAGGTAATTGAGGCACAGAACCGTGCGGCTCTCACTTCTCTGAGTGCGTGGATGAGGCTGCCTCCTGCTTTGAGAGCATAAAGAGAAAATGCCATTGCCAGTTACAAACGGTTCCCTGTTCCCTGCTGGTTTCTGAACATTAGGGAAGAGTGTGGATGGTAAGATGCTAGCCATCCCTGATGTCATTTGGAAAGTAATTCAATTGTATTTACTGAGGGTTTACTGAATGAATAACAATGTTTAAGGACTATAATAATGGTTTTCGTTAAGCACTTACTTTGTACCAAGCACTGTCCTAAATCCTAGGATAGATATAAAATAACAATGTTGGACACATTCCCTGTCTCAGATGGGGCCCACAGTCTAAGTAGGAGGGAGAAGGATTTAATCTCCATTTTAGAGATGAATAAACTAAGGCACAGAGAAGTTAAAGTGTCTTGCCCAAGATCACACAGCAGACAAGTGGCAGTGCCAGGATTAGAAACCAGGTCTTGTTACTCTCAGGCCTGTGATCTTTCCACTAGGCAACACTGCTTCCCTAAAACTAGCAATGTGCTACAGTCAATTCTTATTCATCTGGGAGCATTTTATCCATTTGGTGGATTATCTAGGATACGAGGTTAAGCTCTCACAGCCATCCCGCCAACCTTCTCCAATACTGAAGCATCTACAATTCCAAACAGTGGGGCTTTTTAGGCTCCATTAATCCAGTCAACCAGTTGTATTTCTTAGGCTCTTACTGTGTGCAGAGCACTGTACTTAGTGCTTGGAAAATACAATAAAACAGAGTTGGGGTTGATTTTGATGATGATGATGATATTTGTTAAGTGCTTACTATGTGTCAAGCACTGTCCTAAGCGCTGGGGTAGATACTAATCGGACTGGACACAGTCCCTGTCCCACATGGGGCTCACAGCCTTAATTCCCATTTGACAAATGAGGTAACTGAGGCACAGAGAAGCGAAGTGATTTGCCCAGGGTCGCACAGCAGACAAGTGGCGGAGCCAGGATTAGAAGTCATGATCCTTTGACTCCCAGGCCCGTGCCCTATCCTCTACACCATGCTGTTGGTAAACACATTCCCTGCCCACAAAGAGCTTACAACCAGAGTTGGTTCCCCAGATTTTCCAGATAGTTTGGGGCTGCTTCCTTCAACTTCCCCATCCAGGTACAAACCTCCTCCACAGTTCTGTATTGTCTGTTGACTTTTATTATCAGCTCCGCTTGTCCTTTGCATTAATGCAGAGAATTGAGAGCTGTCCACTAGTAGCGGAAGAAGGCCTATTGGCTCCCCACAAGTGGACCATACATCTCAGAGCTGCCCAGCCCCATTCCGTCCTGTAATAATAATAATTGTGGCTTTATTAGCTCTATGTGCCAAGCACTGTACTAAACATTGGAATAGAAGCAATGTAACAGACCAGACATTGTCCTGTACCTCATGTAGCTCACAGTTTAAGAGGGAGGGAGAACTGGTAATACTAATAATAATTGGGGTATTTGTTAGGCGCTTAGCTGTGCCAGACACTGTTCTGAGCACTGGGGTAGATACAAGATAATCAGGTAGGACACAGCCCATGACCCACATAGGGCTCGCAGTTTTTATCCCCATTTTACAGGTGAGTGACTGAAGCCCAGAGAAGCAAAGGGATTTGCCCAAGGTCACAAAGCAGACAAGTGGTGGATCTAGGATTAGAAACCAGGTCCTTCTGACTCCCAGGTCCAGGCCCTATCTTTTGGGCCACATACTTCTGTGATATTTAATCCCTATTTTAGAGATGAGAAAAACTGAGGCCCAGAGAAGTGAAGTGATTTGCCCAAGGTCACACAGAAGGCAAGAGGCAAAACCGGGATTAGATCCCAGGTCTCCTGAAAACTAGACGTGGGCTCTTGCTAATAGGCCACGCTGCTTCTCAACTAGCCCACGGCAGTAGGCTACGTGCACAAAAGTTATTCAATTCCAACCCCCCAGGCTCTCTTCTCATAAGAAAACAGAAAGAAATAATAACTGGAAAAGGGCAGAGCCAGCCAGGAAGTTGGGTGAGTGAGTCCAGGAAACTTTCATTCATCCCATTTCATTCATGCATGCATTCCAGGAAGCTTTTCCTCGCAGCAACATGAAAGCCCCTTCCAGGCCAGATAGGCAGGTTGGTGGGTGGAGAACTCAGGGAAACAGAAATCAGGAGTCCTCAGATCCCATCTCTGCTTCAAACTCACCTTGAGACCACTGCCCCACTCTGGCTCGGTTTCCCTTTCTGCAGATGGATGCCCCTTGGGCCTTGAGATTGCAAGACAGAGGTTTCTCAGAGAGGCCAGAGCAAAACCTGGTTTTTAGAACTTCATAATCTCAACCAACTCTGGTGAGGAGGGAACTCGTGTCTGATTCTTAGTTGTGCGGGCCAAAGATTTAGGTTCACTGTACCTCGATTTCATCCATTTTGCCGCCAAACCCTCACCCAAGGTCCTCTCTCTGGCCTGGAACTCCTCCACCCTCATATCCAACAGTCTACTACTCTCCCCATCTTCAAAGACCTCCTAAAATCACATCTCTAATAGGCCAACTCTGACTAATCAATTCCCCTACTCCCTCTCCCTTCTGTCCCCTTGCACTTATTAATGGTGGCATTTGTTAAGCGCTTACTATGTGCAAAGCACTGTTCTAAGCACTGGGGGGATTCAGGGTGACCAGGTTGTCCCTTGTGGGGCTCACAGTCTTAATCCCCATTTTACAGATGAGGTAACTGAGGCACAGAGAAGTTAAGCAACTTGCCCGAAGTCACACAGTTGACAAGCGGCGGAGTCGGGATTAGAACCCGTGACCTCTGACTCCCAAGCCTGTGCTCTTTCCACTGAGCCACGCTGCTTCTCTAAATGTATCCAAGGGTACACTTGGATCTGTACCCTTTAAGCAGTTGCTATTCTCCCACCCTCAGCCCTACTGCACTTATGTCCATATCCCTAATTTATTTTTATTAGTGTCTGTCTCTCCTGCTAGACTATAAGCTCCTTGTGGGCAGGAAATATGTCTACCAACTCTATTGTATTATCACAAGCGCTAAGTACAGAGCTCTTTATTCATTCATTCATTCATTCAATTATATTTACTGAGTGCTTACTGTGTGCAGAGCACTGTAATTAATTAATTAATTATGGTATTTGTGAAGTGCTTACTATGTGCCAAGCACTATTCTAAGCACTGGAGTACATACAAGTTAATCAGGTTGCCTCACGTGGGACTCACAATCTTAATATCCATTTTACAGATGAGGTAACTGAGGCAAAGGGAAGTTAAGTGACTTGCCCAAAGTCACATAGCTGACAAGTGGTGGAGCAGGGATTAGAACCCACAACCTCTGACTCCCAAGCCCATACTCATAATATCCCGGCTGGATTACTGTGTCAGCCTTCTCTCTGATCTCCCTTCCTCCCGTCTCTCCCCGCTCCAGTCTATTCTTCATTCCGCTGCCCGGCTCATCTTCCTGCAGAAGCGCTTTGGGCATGTCACTCCCCTCCTCAGAAACCTCCAGTGGTTGCCTGTCAACCTTCGCACGAAACAAAAACTCCTCACTCTTGGCTTCAAAGCTCTCCATCACCTTGCCCCCTCCTACCTCACCTCCCTTCTCTCTTTCTACTGCCCACCCCGCACGCTCCGCTCCTCTGCCACTCACCTCCTCACCATCCCCCGATCACGCTATCCTGCCGTCGACCCCTGGGCCACGTCCTCCCGCTGTCCTGGAATGTCCTCCCTCCTCACCTCTGCCAAACTAACTCTCTTCCCCTCTTCAAAGCCCTATTGAGAGCTCACTTCCTCCAAGAGGCCTTCCCAGACTGAGCTTCCCCTTTTCCCTCTGCTCCCTCTGCTTCCTCTCTGCTCCCCCTCTGCCCTCTGCTCCTCCCCTTTCACCTCCCCTCAGCTAAGCCTCCTTTCCCTCTGCTCCTCCCTCTCCCTCTTCCCCTCCCCTCAGCACTATGCTCATTTGTATATATTTTTTATTGCCCTATTTATTTTGTTAAGGAGGTGTACATCCCCTTGATTCTATTTATCGTGATTATGTTGTTTTTGTATCGTTCTGTCTGCCGTCTGTGTACCCCAATTAGACTGTGAGTCCGTCATTGGGCAGAGATGGTCTCTATCTGTTGCCAAATTGTACATTCCAAGCGCTTAGTACAGTGCTCTGCACCTAGTAAGCACTCAATAAATACTATTGAATGAATGAATGAATACTCTTTCCACTGAGCCATGCTGCTTCTAAGCGCTAGGGAAAGTATAACAATAAACAGTAACATTCCTGCCCACACCGAGCTTACAGTCTGTGCAGGGAGACAGACATCAGTATAAATAAGTAAAATTACAGATGTGTGCATAAATAAGCACTCAATAAATACAATTGATTGATTGACTGATTGATTGAGAAGCACAGTTGTTATTTCAAGTGGTTAACGAGCCACTCATTCTGACCAGACAGGAGAACAGAGCTAACTGATTCCAACCCTGAACTGTGGATGGGAAAAGAATTCAAATCTGGGGGAGCCTTAATAGCCAACCAGCAGCCTGTACCTTAGGGAGAAAGACAAGAGAGTAAGAATTTCTAGGTTTGTCTACAGGGGACATTCAGTAACTAGCTGAGTATCAACCAATCAATGGTATTTATTGATCACTTACTGTGTGCAGAACATTGGACTAAGCACTTGGGAAAGGACAATATAATAGAATTTGTAGACATGATCCCTGCCCTCAAGAAGCTTACAATTTAGCAGATTGTAAGGCTTGAGGATGCTGAAGGGAGAGAATGGCTTTGTGGCTTTTTTTGTTTTTCCTTTTATGGTATTTGTTAAGTGTTTACTGTGTGCCAGGCACTGTACTAAGCAATGGGGTAGATACAAGCTAATCAGGTTGGACACAGTCCCTGTCCCACATTAATTCGTTCAATTGTATTTATTGAGCACTTACTGTGTGCAGAGCACTGTACTAAGTGTTTGGAAAGTACAATTTAACAACAGAGACAATCCCTACCAAACAGTGAGCTCCCACATGAAATGCATAGTCTTATTCCCCATTGTATAGGTGAGGTAACTGAGCCCCTGAGAAGTTAAGTAACTTGCCCAAGGTCTCACAGCAGATGAGTGGCAGAGACAGAATTAGAACCCAGGTCCTTCTGACATCTAGTCCCTTTTTCTACCCACTAGGGCATGCTGCTTCTCGTATGTGTGGGTGACCATGAACAAACTATCAATCAATCAATCAGTCAGTGGTATTTGAGCACTTAGTAGGTGCAGAGAACTGTACAAATCACTTGGAAAACTAGTCAATCAGTGGCATTTATCCCAGCTTTTAGAACAATGTTTTGCACATAGTAAGCGCTTAACAAATACCATCATTATTATTATTATTGAGCACTCACTGTGAGTAGAACACTGCACTAAGCGCTTGGGAGAGTACAATATAAGAGAGTTGGCAGACACGTTCTCTGCCCACAAGTTTACAGTCTAGAGGGGGAGACAGACTTTTATATAGAGAAATGTTACAGATATGTACGTAATTGCCCAGTAAAACAGAGTTGGTAGTTGGGAATCCCTGCCAACAAAGAGCTTCCAGCTTTCAGAGGAGGACAGTCATTGATGGGCAACTTGAGCAGTGCTTCATAATAATAATAATGATAATAATGGTGGTATTTATTAAGCACTTATTATATGCAAAGCACTGTTCTAAGTGCTGGGGGGTGGGGGTGCAAGGTGATCAGATTGTCCCATGCGGGGTTCACAGTTTTTAATCCCCTTTTTACAGATGAGGGAACTGAGGCACAGAGAAGTTAAGTGATTTGCCTAAAGTCACACAGCTGACAAGTGGCAGAGCCAGGTTTCGAACCCATGACCTCTGACTCCCAAGCCCAGGTCTTTCCACTGAGCCACGCTGCTTCTCATGTAAGGGGCAGGATGGCTCTGCTCAGGCTCCAGCTGGTCCCTCAGTTGATGCCACACATCCTGTGCCCAGCTGAAACCAATCCCAGATCCTCCCCGGTTCCCAGGAATTACAGAATGGCACGATCGATTTGTGACAGTTGAACAGCAATAAATACTCTGGAAGGAATTACTGCCCTGTGAGCCTAATTATTTACTGACTTGCCTTGGGAGTCCAAAGGCGACACCACCGAAGGCAGTCTTTCCACGGGCGAGTACAGTACAAGTACTTAGTTCAGTGCTTTGCACTCGGTAAGTGCTCAATAAATATGATTGATGGATTGAGTGGGTGGGACTGGAATGATCAAGGGTCCCTTCCCCTGGCACACATGGAAATATTTGCCCTGTGGTTTGCAGTAGAGAAGCAGCGTGACATAGTGAATAGAGCACAGGCCTGGGAGTCAGAAGGTCATGGGTTCTAATTCCGGCTCCACCACTTGTCAGCTGTGTGACCTTGGGCAAGTCACTTCACTTCTTTGGGTGTCAGTTACCTCACCTGGAAAATGGGGATTGAGACTGTGAGCCCCACTTGGGACAGAGACTGTGTCCAATCTGATTTGCTTGTATCCACCCCAGTGCTTAGTACAGTGCTTGGCACATAGTAAGCGCTTAACAAATACCACAATTTTTATTCTCATCTGTAAAATGGGGATTGAGATTGTAAGCCCCATGTGGGACAGGGACTGTGTCCAATCCAATTTACTTGTAATAATAATAATAATAATAATAATAATGTTGGTATTTGTTAAGTGCTTACTCTGTGCAGAGCACTGTTCTAAGCACTGGGGTAGATACAGGGTAATCAGGTTATCCCATGTGAGGCTCACAGTTAATCCCCATTTTACAGATGAGGTCACTGAGGAACAGAGAAGTTAAGTAACTTGTCCACAGTCACACAGCTAAGTGGCAGAGCTGGGAGTCGAACCCATGACCTCTGACTCCGAAGCCCAGGCTCTTTCCACTGAGCCACGCTGCTTCCCCCAGCACTTAGCACAGTGCTTGGCACATAGTAAGCGCTAAACCAATGCCATAGTTATTATTATAAGAGAAGCAGAGTAGCCTAGTGTAAAGAGCACGGACTTGGGAGCTAGAGGACGTGGGTTCTAACCCCAGCTCTGCCACTTATCTGCTGTGTGACCTTGGGCAAGCCACATAACTTCTCATGCCTCAGTTACCTCAACTGTAAAATGGGGATTAAGACTGTGAGCCTAATGAGGGACAGGGATTGTGCCCAACCTGATGAGATTGCCCCAGTGTTTAGTACAGTGCTTGGCACATGGTAAGCACTTAGCGAATGCCACTATTATTATTACTAGGCACATTAGTGGTGGTGAAGGTGGAATACTTTTCCTAGTGAATTGGGAGGTAGTGGGAAGCAGCGTGGCTCAGTGGAAAGAGCTCGGGCGTGGGAGTCAAAGGTCATGGGTTTGAAACCCAGCTCTGCCACTTGTCAGCTGTGTGACTGTGGGCAAGTCACTTCACTTCTCTGGGCCTCAGTTCCCTCATCTGTCAAATAGGGATTAACTGTGAGCCTCACGTGGGACAACCTGATTACCCTCTATCTACCCCAGCACTTAGAACAGTGCTCTGCACATAGTAAGTGCTTAATAAATACCAACATTATTATGATTATTATTATTATCTGGTTTTAATCACCCGCAGTAGGAGACTCACCAATGAAAACAATCTGGTCGCAACTAAATTGATGGCAGATTTTTTTCATTCATTCATTCATATTTATTGAGTGCTTATGGTGTGCAGAACACTGTACTAAGCGCTTGGAATGTACAATTTGGCAACAGATAGAGACAATCCCTGCCCAACAACGGGCTCACAAGCGGGGGCAAAAAATCTTCTAGACTGTAAACTCATTGTGGACAGGGAATGAGTCTACCACCTCTTACATCCCAAGTGCTTAGTACAGTGCTCAGCACAGAGTAAGCATTCAAGGAATATGATTGATCGATTGATTGAGGTTTTGTTCAGAGTGAAGTAGGCAAGGGCAGGGAGAGGCAGGGGTGGACCCGTCCCCACTTAGCCCCCTGACCCGAATGTGTGTTTGTTGTTGCACTGTGCTCTTCCAAGTGCTTGGTACGGTGCCTTGCACAGAGTAAGCACTCAATAAATCTGATTGAATGAATGGGTGAATGGGCAGTTCCCTGCCCTAGGGGATGGGGGAATGGGGACAGCCGACCCTCCTCGCTGCTTCTCCACCCCAGCTCCCTAGGACCGGGGGGAGAAACTGAGTCAGGGGCAGTCCTATTTGCCAGCCCAGGGGTCTGCCCCCTGCACCCCACCCACACCCCCTTGTTCTGTGCCTTGGAGAAGGGCGGACAGACGGGCAGGACACCTCGGAAGGACAATAGAGAACGGAGGAAGAGGCGACCAGCCCAGGGAGGGGGAGTTGGCCGCAGGGAGAGCCCTGAGCCCCCCCTCTGCCGCCCCGTCCCCTAAATAAACAGGCTCCGCCGGGGGGAAGGGGAAACGCCGGGGAAGGAAAAGGAGGGGGAGAGGAAACAAAGGGAAAAGGAGGCGACAGGGAAAGTTGCAAAGGAGGGAAAGGGCGGGCACAGGGGGGGCGGGGCGGGCATGGGGGGGCAGACACACAGACACACACACACACCTACTAACCAACCAACCAAAAAAAAAGAGGCAGGTAAAGGACCGGTTTCCTGGCTGGAGCTCAGCAATTCCCCCCCTCCCCCAGCAGGGCGTTCACCTTTTATGGTAAAGAGAGGACTGCGGGGCGAGAAGGAGGAGGAGAGGAGGAAGAGAGGGGAGGGGAGGGGGCGGGGGAGAAGGGGGGAGGCAGGGCTGGAGAAAGGAAAGGGGCTGGGATGTGAGCAGGCCGGCTCAGCCTCCCAGCCCGAGCCGGGCAGAAGGCCCTACGGACCCGCCGACGGCTCCACCCGGACCCCGACCGGGCCCCTGACCCCAACCCTGACCCCGAGCCGGACCCCAGGTAAACGGTCAGAGGCCCAGCTGTCCTCTCGAGGGAAGGGGGACAGGACCCTCCCGCCCCCCACTTGCGGGTTGGGAGGGAGTCGGGGGAGTGGGAGGGACTGTGGGCACCGAATCTGTTATATTGCTCTATTGTCCACTCCCAAGCGCTCACTACGGTGTCCTGCAAATAGTAAGCGCTCAATAAATAGGATCGACTGACAGTGAGACCTCTAGACCGTGAACCCGCTGTGGGCAGGGATTGTCTCTCTTTGTTGCTGAATTGTACTTTCCAAGCTTTTAATACGGTGCTCTGAGCGTAATAAGCGCTCAGAAAATACGATCGAATGAATGACCGACTGCCTAGGAGTTGATTAAAGGCAAGGCTGCCGTGGGCAGGGCCGGGGAGTTCAGCTCCGGGTACTCTGGAGACGTTGGGGAGGGCTAGGCCAGCTCAGTCTTTCAATCAATCAATCAATCAATCAGAGGTATTTATTGAAGGCTTACTGTGTGCTAAGCCCCGAGGAGAGTGCAGCAGAGTTGATGGACACAGCCTCTGCCTTCCAGGAGCTTAGATCTCTGGAGTGGTGGGTGGAAAAGGGAAAGCCAGTGGAGGTAGGAAGTCTACTAAGTGACCCAATCCCCCCCCACAAAGTTGACCAGCTCAGGGGACAGAGCATACTGCAAGGACACTAAGGCTAGACTCTTCTCATGGGCACCAAGGCTGATGTTAAAGCCTTGGCAGCTGCCTAGGCACGAGAGGACTGTGAGTCCTGTCCTGCAAGCCTGAAAAAGGGTCAAACCTGGGGTCCCTCCCTCCCTCCCCTGCAATTACCCTTTAGACCTAGAGCCATCAGTTGAACCCCAACACCTGGTAAGTCTGCCAGGGCTGGGGCAGAGGGCTCCCCACCCCCACCCACTCTGCCCTTTACCTTGTCTTCTGGTTTCAACCTCCCAAGGATAAGATTGAGGCTGAGCCAGCCCAGCCCACATGAGACGACCCAAGGCTGCAACCTCCCGCACCCACCCTTGACTTTGCCCATTTGGCCCAGAGCCAGAGAGATTGGGTGGGTCAAGCAGGAGGATGCAGGGAACCCAGAGAGCCACAGAGATAACCCAATTTCCATGCCAGGCGCCCTCCATACTGACCCCATCCAACCCGAGAGTGGTCACGGCTTCCCTGGAGCGGATTCCAGTGTTGACAATCCTGGGACTGTTGCTCTCTCTCTCCCACTTGGAAGTTCCCCCAGGATCCAGGGAATTGGGGAGGGAGACTCGAGTAGTCCCGGGCACAGCTGCTCACTAGAGGGAGGTACCAGTGCCCCGCTAGACTCTTCCTCCTCTTCAGCAATGAAGGGATTAAAACAACCCCTCCTGCTCAGTTCAGACCAGTTTCAGGGTTTGGCCCCAAACTGGTGGCTCCTTTGGAGTTACTGGTCTGCTTCTCCCTGCCGCTTGGAAGCTGAGGAGAGAGGCTGTCTCGCCCAGGGTCCCCAGATCCCTGCTCTGGTTCTGGCACTGCCTGGGCGAGGAGGAGACGGGCAGGAGGAGGGTCCCCGGGGTCCTGGGACCTTCCGGCTCTATGTCTCAATTTCTCCTCAGGGGCAGGGCGGGTGGAGGCCAGATGAGTGTCTATTTGCCCAGCCCTGGAAAGAGAGGTCCCCAAGCGTGTAAATTGTGGTTAATATTGTTGTGAATAATTATGTGATGATAATAATAAAAACCGAAACTGTTCCCGGAGGGCAAGGATACAGCAGCCCAGAGAGCAGAAGGAAGTGTGTATTAGTGCCCTCCAGGATTCTGCCTGTTTCTCGCTTACCTTCTGTCTGCCTTCTCCCCCAGATCTTCCCCAGACTTCTGGTGGGTGGACACAAGGGCAACTCCAAGGGTTTTCTGGGGTTGATTCCCAGCCAGAGTATTTGGGGGAGGAGGGGGGGCTGAGTTTCAGCCCTCTCCGGACCTCAGAGACCCTGGGTTGGTTTCTGCCTTCACCTTCCTTCACCTCCCCGCCTAAGGAGACATTTGACAAGTACAAGCTGCAATGTTAATGGGAAGACAGACGTTGAAAGGGTCTGGAGAAGGAAGGGGCAGAACCGTCCTATCCCCCCCAACTCCCAACTCCCTTCTTTCTCTTCAGCCCTGATGATCCAACTTGCCCTCTCCAAAATCCAAACCCAAAGCCCCTTTCAAGTAACAAACATTTCTCCTGAACCAAACTTCAGACCCACAGTGAGGGGCTGAGGGGGTGGAGAGGAGAAGGAGAGGAGGGCTGAGCCCCGTGAAGGGCAGGAGGGTGGCGGCGGTAGATTCGGCCCTATCCTGTTCCTGGGGTTCGTCCAGCACTCCAGGAGACACTTCCACCCCCTCAGAAGAGTCTCCTACAGAGTCCTCTCATAGCAGTTCGGGAAGCTCCTTTCCTTTGTTCCCACTTTTCCCTGCTCTCTTGGGACGGGGATTTCCGCTTTGCCCTTGGGCAGCTCAGACTCCTCCCCAGAGGAGCTATGTGTGTATGGGGGTGCGAGGGGGAGGACGGGGAGGAGAAGGAGGAGGTGGTGGAGGAAAAAGAGGAAGAAGAGTAAGAGGAGGAGGAAGAGGAGAGAAAGAGGAGGGGGGAGGAGGAGGAGGGGAAGAGAAGAGAGAGGAGGATGGAGAGAGGAGGGACTCCAGAGAGAGGAGAGATTTAGCCTGGACCCTGGGGAGAAGAGGAAGCTGGGAGAGAAGTCTAGCTCCTCAAGAAGCAGCATGGATGGGAACAGCAGGAACCGAGCCCAGGACCTCAGGCCATTAGGGGCCTGGATGGACAAAGCGAGGCTGCCCCCATCCCCTCCCAGGGCCTCAGTTTCCCTCTCGGGAATCGAGTGATCTCAATGACACCAGAACAGTGGGGGCTGGTGGGGCTGGTGGGGCTGGTGGGATGACTGGAACAGGCTTTGAAAATTCCAAGCTCAGCGTTCCCATGGGGACTGAATTCTCCAGCAGTAACCGCAAGCCAAAGCGAGGAGGGGGAGGGGAAGGGGGGCTGCTAGCACAGCTGTCAGCATCTGTACAGCCGGACTCCCTCCCTTGGCTCTTAGCTGAGCTGGGACCTTTCCAAAGAAAGGCAGCGGAGTCTCTCTCAGAGAGAGGCCAGTCAGGGAGGTCTCATGGGAGGAGGCATTGGGGGGCAAAGGAAGCCTGCTGGATGCCCAGCTGCCAAGGGGACTGTGACCTCCCAGAGAAGCAGTGTCATCTAGTGGGTAGAGCACGGCCCTGGGAGTCAGAGGACCTGGGTTCTAATCCCGGCTTTGCCACTCACCTGTTGTGTGACTTTGGGCAAGACACTTAACTTCTCTTTGTCTCAGTTTCTTCATCTGTAAAATGGGGATGAAATACCTGTTCTCCCTCCCTCTTAGATTGTGAACTCCATGAGGGACAGAAACTGTGTCTGATCCATATATATTGTATCTACCCCAGAGTTTAGTACAGTGCTTGGCATGTAGTACGAGCTTAACGAATACCACAATTATTTATTATTATCTCCAGGCCCCCAAATGACTCAGAATGAATTGCAGCTCCTTTTGGGGAAGAGAGCAACCTTCACAGACAAAAGCAGTATGGCCTACTTGAAAGAGCCCGAGCCTAGGTGTCAGAGGACCTGGATTCTAATCCTACCTTCACCACTTGTCTGCTGTGTGACCCTGGGCAAATCATATAACCTCTCTGGGACTCAGTTTCTTCATCTGTAAAGTGGGGATTAGACCATGTGTCCCACGGGGGCAGGGGCCATGTCTGACCCGATTATCTTGTGTCAACCCAAGTGCTTGGCAAATAGCGCTTAGCAGTTGCCGCAAATAAGTCCTGTCCATCAACAGTTTGTACTAAAAACACACTGTGTGAGGAGCTCTGGACTGGAAGACAAGTTGAGGGCTCTGCCCTCAAGCATCATACAATCTAAGGAGAAGGCAGGATGGTGACACCAACATACAAGTAGATTTAGACCAAAGAAACATAAAGGGATAAATATAAAAACACAAGTATGTCAAAGTGTGAGGATTGGAAGCTGGAATGCCTTGAATGAGTAGAGTCAAGAAGACTTAATCTGGACAAGATTCCTGGAGGAGGTGCATTTGTAGTAATAATTATAAATAATTATGGCATTTGTTAAGCGCTTACTATGTGACAGACAGTGTACTAAGCACTGAGGTGAATATAAGCAAATCAGGTTGGACACAGTCCCGCTCCCGCATAGGGCTCACAGTCTTCATTCCCATTTCACAGATGAGGTAGTGAGGCATAGGGAAGTGAAGTGGCTTGCCCAAGGCCACAAAGCAGACAAGTGGTGGAGCCAGGATTAGAACTCATGACCTGCTGACTCCCAGTCCTGTGCTCTATTCACTACACCATGCTGCTCCTTTAGTGGAGTTCTGTGGATCCCAGTGTATGCTGAAACCTGTTTTTTATCAATCACTAGTATTTCCCAAGTGCTTACTGTGCAAAGAGCACTGTACTAAGCACTTGGGGAAATACAGTGCAACAGAGTATAAGCTCGCTGTGGGCAGGGAATGTGTCTGTTATATTGTTGTGTTCTCTCCCAAGTGTTTAGTATAGTGCCTCACACAGTAAGCTCTCAATAAATACAACTGATAATAGTTGGTAGACATTTTCCCTGCCCACAAGGAGCTTTCAGCCTAGGGGAGGAGTTTAAGTTCTGTTTTCTGGTTGTATCCCCAGTCCTTACAGGATGCTGCCCTGGGCAGGGTGTCCACCTTCCTGTTCCGCTGATAACTCTTCCCCGCCCTGGTTATCGACCCGGAGTCCATCCGGGTTGGGGGAAGCCCAGATCATTTCATCATGGCAAAGATTCCCATAGAGTAGCAACACTGGGGCTCTGGTCCACCCCCTCTCTGCTAGTCTCTTGCTAGAGAGGAGAGGCAAGATGCTTTTCCAAATGTATCCTTCTTTGCCCTCCAGATGCAGCTATGATGGGAGGTGGCCAAGATTTCCAGTTTCTAGACCTGGTTTGCTCTCAATATCCTGTGCTCTGAGGGTGGTCCCAAGGCCCCGCTTAATAACTATTATGGTGTTTGTAAAATGCTTAAATGCTTAAGCACTGTACTGAGTTCTGACTAGATTCAAGAGAATCAAGTTGGATACATTTCCTGCCCCACACCTAGTAGGAGGGAGCACAGGTATTGTATCCACATTTTACAGGTGAGGAAACTGAGGCACCGAGAAGTGAAGTGACTTGTCCAAGGTCACTCAGAGGGTAGGGCCAAAGGTAGGATTAGAACTCAGCTCTCCTGACTTCCAGGCCAGTGCTCTTTCCACTAGACAGCTCTGCTTCTCCAGGCTTTTAAAGCCTCTGAGTCTGCGGGGTATAGGGGAGGTCTGGATCCCGGGACCGGATGGATGTGGTAACTTTAGGGAAATCCCAGAATGTCCGGGATTCCTGAGCCTCTGGAGGCCATTCCCTCCAGAAGACCCCTGTCTGAATGCCTCCCCTCCCTGGCCAGCCCTGGAATCGAACTTGCCATTCCTTCCATTCTCCCCCTCCAGAAGGAGCCCGACAGGACATCACTCAGCCCAAGGTCAAGACCCTTGCCTACCAAGTTGTCAGGGGAGCAGAGCCCTGGTAAGAAGTTGAAGAGGGAGGGAGGGACATTGCAGGCTCAGGAGCCAGGCTGCCACCCTGGGGGGGGTTAATCATTAATATGGAGAGAAAGGAGGGGCTGCCTTTTCCCTTGCAACCCTAAATTGAGCTGTCCGCTGGGTGCGGAGCTCCTGGGTCCTGTTTTCAGGTCTGGCTTTGAAGGTTTCCTCGTGCTATGACTCAGTTTCCACAGTTGTAAAATTGAGACCAAGAGCCTATCCCCCCACCTCCTGGGGAAATGGATAAGAGAATGTCTGCAAGGGAAACAGCTTGGCCTTGTGGATAAACCAAGGATCTGGGAGCCTGAGGATCTGGGTAAGTCACTTAATTTCTCCATGCCTCAGTTTCCTCACCGGCAAAATGGGGATTTGATATAATAATAATCACAATTATGGTATTTGTTAAGTGCTTACTATGTGCCAAGCACTGTTCTAAGCGCTGGGGTAGATGCAGGGTAATCAGTTTGTCTCATGTGGGGCTCACACTTTTAATCTCCATTTTACAGATGAGGTAACTGAGGCACAGAGAAGTGAAATGACTTGCCCAAGGTCACACAGCAGACAAGCAGCCGAGCTGGGATTAGAATCCATGTCCTCTGACTTCCAAGCCCGGGCTCTTTCCATTGAGCCATGCTGCTTCTCAGCATGGGAGTCAAGCAGGCTTGGGAGTCAGAGGTCATGGGTTCTAATCCCAGCTCTGCCACCTGTCAGCTGGGTGACTTCCACTAGGCCATGCTGTTACAACGTTACCATAAATGTCTCAGTTGTGCCTGCAGCCACCTGGCTGCTCCCCGAGACCCGCAGTGTGCATGGCATTTTGTGTGTGTGTGTGTGTGTTGGGGCAGAGGTGTTGATGGGGGGAATGTATGGGACCATGTGTGTGAATATATTGCATTTAGATCTGTGTATGGGACCATGTAGGGGTATTCATTCATTCATTCAATAGTATTTATTGAGCGCTTACTATGTGCAGAGCACTGTACTAAGCGCTTGGGATGAACAGGTCGGCAACAGATAGAGACAGTCCCTGCCGTTTGACGGGCTTACAGTCTAATCGGGGGAGATGGACAGACAAGAACAATGGCAATAGAGTCGAGGGGAAGAACATCTCTTAAAAACAATGGCAACTAAATAGAATCAAGGCGATGTACAATTCATTAACAAAATAAATAGGGTAATGGAAATATATACAGTTGAGCGGACAAGTACAGTGCTGTGAGGAGGGGAAGGGAGAGGTGGAGGAGCAGAGGGAAAGGGGGAAAAGAAGGTTTAGCTGCGGAGAGGTGAAGGGGGGGTGGTAGAGGGAGTAGAGGGAGAAGGGAGCTCAGTCTGGGAAGGCCTCTTGGAGAAGGTGAGTTTTAAGTAGGGTTTTGAAGAGGGGAAGAGAATCAGTTTGGCGGAGGTGAGGAGGGAGGGCGTTCCGGGACCGCGGGAGGACGTGGCCCAGGGGTCGACGGCAGGATAGGCAAGACCGAGGGACGGCGAGGTGGTGGGCGGCAGAGGAGCGGAGCGTGCGGGGTGGGCGGTAGAAAGAGAGAAGGGAGGAGAGGTAGGAAGGGGCAAGGTGATGGAGAGCCTTGAAGCCTAGAGTGAGGAGTTTTTGTTTGGAGCGGAGGTTGATAGGCAACCACTGGAGTTGTTTAAGAAGGTATGAGAGTATCTGTGTATAAATGGGTTTTTGTGAGTTTGTATATAGGTATGTGAGTGCATGTATGGGCGTTTGTGTATGTTGTAGCATTGTAGAGGTATTTATTGAGCACTTAATCAGTGCAATGAATTGTACTAAGTCTTTGGGTCACAACAGAAGCATTAAAGATGAATAAATGAGAGTTTATGTGAATATATGAATGTGGGTATGACAGTGTACATGAGTGTGTATATGTATTTACTTCCCCTATTGCCCTCCCCTTTCTGTGTCTCCTTTGCCCTTCCATCTGTACTCCATAAGCATAAGTGCTTATGCTTACCCCTCCCCCAGCCCTGTAGGCTGGATGTCCATATCCTTATACTCTGCCATTTCCCCTATCTGTAATTTATTTTAATATCTGTCACCCCCTCTAGACTCTGTGTGGGCAGGGATCGTGTCTTCCAATTCTATTATACTGGACTGTCCCAAGTGCTTAGTATAATGTTTTGCACACAATAAGTGCTTGGGAAATGCTACTGATGGATTATTTATGTATTCTTTGTGCTGGAATAAGTGTACATATTTTATGTGGTTTACTGTGTGCATAAGTTTGTATATTTGAGATTACGGGTGTATTTATGCATGAGTGGAGCTATGCATATTGATTTCGTGTGTGTGTGTGTGTGTGTGTGTGTGTGTGTGTGTGTTCATATGTGTGTGATGATCAAAAGGTCTTGGTGGGCCGGGACACAAGAAGAGTCCCACCTCTCTCCTGCCCAAGCCAGAGTCATCGGCCCGAGATGCCCTGGCCCACCCCCACCCAGGTTGGCAGCAGCAGAAGGGAGGCTGGACCTGAGCCCTGGGCCTGGGGGAGGGAGCTGGGAATGTACCTCAAAGCCAATGACTCTCACCCGTCTCTGCTTCCGCTTCCCAGTTGCCCTGCAGCCTCTCCGTCAAACACAGGGACGATGGCGGGGAAGTCAGAGAAGAGAATCGCCTCGTCCATCTTCATCACCCTAGCGCCACCCCGCAAGGACAAGGCCGTGGTGGAGGAGGTGAGGCAGACGGGTGGCGCGGCCCAGGTCAGTCACCCCCGTGACCCCACCTCGGCCAAGAAGGCTCCTGGCGGCAGCCTCGGGGGGAAACCGAGTAACTGGAGCGCAGGCATCCCTCCGTCCCAACCACCACCTGCCCAGCTGTCCAATGGAGGTAAGAGGAGGCCAAGTTCTTGGCTTCTAGTCCTATCTGAGCCAGGTTCCTCACAGCTTTTTTTAGAATATTGTGATATTTCTTAAGCACTTGCTGTGTGCCAGGCACCGTACTATCTACTGGGGTAGATATAAGCTAGTCAGGTTGGACAGAGTCCATATCCCACATGGGGCTCACAGTCTAAATCCCCATTTTACAGATGAGGTAGCTAAGGTAGAGAAAAGTGAAGTGACTTGACCGAAGTCACACAGCAGGCCCATGGCCCAGAGGATAAAGAGTCTGGGTAGTGTCCTAAAATAGTACTAAGCAGTTTCTCATTTCCTCCTGCCTTCAAGACATCTTTACTAGGATGTCCTGCCATCACCTCAAATTTAACATGTCTAAAACAGGACTCCTTATCTTCTCCCCCAAACCCTGTCCTCCCCCTGACTTTCCCAACCCTGTAGACAGTACCACCATCCTTCCTGTCTCATAAGCCTGTAACCTCAGCATTATCCTTGACTCATCTCTCTCATTTAACCTACATATTCAATCTATCACTAAATCCTGATGGTTCAACCTTCACAACATTGCTAAAATCCACCCATTCCTCTCCATCCAAACTGCTACCTCGTTAATCCAAGCATTTATCCTATCCCGCCTTGATTACTGTATCAGCCGCCTTGCTGACCTCCCTGCCTCTGTCTCTCCCATTTCCAGTCCATACTTCACTCTGTTGCCCTGATAGTTTTTCTATAAAAACTTTCAGTCCATGTCTCCCCACTCCTCAAGAACCTCTAATGGTTGCCCATCCACCTCCACATCAAATGGAAACTCCTTACCATCAGCGTTCAAGCACTCAGTCACCTTGCCCACTCCTACCTCACCTCACTACTCTCCTGCTACAACCCAGCTTTGCTCCTCTAATGCCGACCTACTCAATGTAGCTCCATCTCGACCATCTCACCTCCGACCTCTCGACCACATCCTGAGTTCTCATTTCCTTTTCTCCCAATCCCTTCGGCGACACCCTGTCTTGCTCCCTTTATTCACCGACCCCTCAGCCCACAGCACGTATGTACATATCCATCTTTTATTAACTTAGATTAATGTCTGTCTCCCCTTCCAGACTTTAAGTTCATTATGGGAAGGGAATGTGTCTGTTATATTGTTATACTGTACTCTAAGTGCTTAGTACAGTGCTCAGAATAAGCGCTCAATAAATACTATTGATGGATCCATCGATGGATTAAGCACTTACTGTGAGACACTGTACTAAGCACTTGGAAAAGTACGACAGACACAAAAGAGATGACCCTTCTCCACAAGGAGCTTATGGTGCCTTTAAGATGACAGTAGTCCCAACTCCCTGTGCCTAGCAGTAGGTGGGGGAAGGAAGAGAGCAGGCCCCCCTCATGGATTTCAGTGAGAGGTGAGGGAAGGAGCGAGAGGAGCGGCAGCCCAGCTCTGTTTGTGAGGCTCGTCCCCCTCAGAACTAGGAGCTCCCGTGACAGAGCTGGAACCCCAGCTGGAGAGGTTGATTCCTTGTCCCGCAAGGTTTTGATATTTGTTCTCACATCAATTATCTTCCATTGTTGTGGCAAGCTGGCAGGTGCCACCTCTTCATCTCTAAGTAAAGCGCTGGCTCATCAATGACCCTGGCAGTAATTGTGCAGAGATCAAGGAGTGAGGCCAGAGGGCTGTCTTTGCCCTCAGTTGGCAGCTCCCAGTGCAGCACTGGGCTGGGAAGCGAAACCCCTGGGTTCAAGAACTGGACTCTCTTTTCTCCCGGCAGTCTCACTCCTCCTCATGGGGGTCCCTGGGTTCTTCAGCAGAATGCCTTCTACGGTGCCCTTGTCTCCTTTGTCCCAAGATCCTCACACCTCCCTGTCTAGAGTCGGATGGAATTTGGAGGAGCAAGGAGTCACCCCACCTCCACCCTGCCTCCCTCTTGTGACCTGAAGGCCTTGACTTAACTAACCCAGCCTGCCCCTCCCACTTCGCATGGATTACATAGGGTCCCCCCGGGATCCTTTCTCCCTGCCTCTGTCTCTCCCGTTTCCAGTCCATACTTCACTCGGTTGCCCTGATAGTTTTTCTACAAAAACGTTTAGTCCATGTCTCCCCACTCCTCAAGACGGTGCGGGTGAAGACCGAGAACGTGATCAGAGGAGTTTATTCTAGTGCTAGTGACTGGTGCGGGGGCCCCTCGCGCTCTCTCATCCATGCCAGTCGTGCTCCCGCTGGGGCCCAAAGGTCAACAAGTCAGTGGGCAGGCAAGTGTGCAGCATATTGGGAAAAGCATGTGTGGGCTTGGCCCAAGTTAGCCATCACCAGGCAGGCAATTCTGAGGCTAGAACCCAGGTCTCCTGGTCCCCAGAGCAGTGCCTTTCCACGGGACCAACAACGGGGCTACCCTTGCTAGCAGTATACTCAACCATCAATCAACCAATCAATCAGTGGTATTTATTGAGCACCAATTATGGGAATAAATCCAAGGGAATCGATTCAAATATGATCTCTAGTAAACAAAGGCCTTCCAAATCTAAGTATGCCTCAGTTTCTTCATCATTCCTGGAACCTACCCTTGCCATCGATTCATTTTCTGAGAATATCGATGGGCGAGAGCTTTGTAAAGTGCTCTGAGATCTCTTGGAAGAGGAGGTGTGGGGCGCAGGTAAGGGGACGGGGGGTCCCTCCAGGGTGGGAGAGGTGGCTTCAGCAGCTTTTTCATTCTCCCCTTTGGTTTCAGGTTCCTCCTTCCCTCCTCCCATTCCAGACAACGAGGATGCCTTCCAAGACCTTGAACTTCTTTTGCCACCTCCTCCACCCTACCTGCTCCTCTCAGGGGAGGAGGAGGAGGAGAAGGAGAAGACACTCAGCTCGGACCTGCAGCAGCTGCACCTGGTCACCCCATTACCCCCGCCGCAGGTAAACCCCTCCCACTTCCTTTCCTCCTCCAGAAAGCCTTCTGATTCTTCCTCCCCTCATTGTGGCTGGGGGGATCAGAGTTAGAGCCCTTAGAGGAGGGGACCCTTCTGGTCTTTTAAAAACCATAAAATCCTCAGTCTGAGCATTTTTTAAAAAATGATATTTGTTAAGTGCTTATTATGGGCCAGGCACAGTACTAAACACTGGGGTAGATACAAGCTAATCAGGTTGGGCACTGTCCTTGTCGCACATGGGGCTCACAGTCTTATTCCTATTTTACAGACGAGGTAACTGAGGCACAGAGAAGTGAAGTGACGTGCCTAAAGTCACACAGCAGACAATTGGCGAAGCCAGGATTAGAGCCTTGGTCCTACTGACTCCCAGGCCCATGCGCTATCAAATAGGCTTCGCTGCTTCTCCGAGATCATCTAGATTGTAAACTCGTTGCAGGCAGAGAGTCTCTACCGACTATTCTATTGTACTCTCCCAAGTGCTTAGAACAATGCTCTGCGCACAGTAAGTGCTCAATAATTACAACTGATTTGATTGAGGGATATAGTCTCTCCTTCTGCCTCCAGGTGGTCCCTCACTCAACCCATCCCAGAGAGATGGAAATCTATTCCAGAGGCAACTGAATAACCTCATTCTGTCACCTCTTCTAGTGTTGCTGTCACCCTTTTCAGTGTTGAATACCTTCCCCGCCCACATGCCTGGATATCCAGTGCAAATTCCTCCTCCTGAAGCTTCTTAACTTCTCTGGGCCTCTATTTTCTCATCTGCAAATTGGGGATTAAACACCAACTCTTCCTCAGCCTTAGACTTTGAACCTCATGTAGGACACGGACTGTGTCCAAGCCGATGATCTTGTGTCTACTCCAGTGCTTAGTAAGGTGCTTGGCACATAGTAAGCACTTAGCAAATATTATTATTACCATTATTATTCTTATTATTGGCTTCCATCTGTGTCTTCTTGCTGGGGCCAGAGAAGGGTTATTTTACACCAGCCTGGAGATCACGATTAGGTTGTCTTCTCTGAAAATTTTGGGTGGAGGACCCATTTTCATTCTGCCTAGAGGTGCCGAAAAGAATTTCTTGTCTCAGGATAGAGCTGTAGTCCAATCCCAGGTCATGCTCCCTGGGGCCGGGGAGAAGCCCGATTCCAGTTGAGAGCTGTGGAGGAAGAAGCTGAGTGTGAATATCCACTAAAAGGCTGCTCCTGATGTCTCCACCTCCCAAACACAGCCTCTGAACCAGGCGTGAGATGTTTCTGCTTCTTCCCCAGGCTCCAGCCAAGGATCCCCAGAGCTGGGCCCCGCCCGAACTCCCCAGATCAACAGCGGAGCTGCCCATGACCCCACCAAACCCCACTGGCCGCCCCGAGAGAGAAGAATCCCCAGGTGACTGGCTGGACAGAGAGCCTGCAGAGCCATTTCCCGGACAGGTGGCCCAGTGGGTTTTCTGGGGCCAGGACAGACCTGGTTCCACAAGCTTGACCTTGGCACACAGGAACAGGGTGTCAGGGAGAGGGGAGACCTCCTATGGGAAGTAATCCTGGGGTGCCCCAGATCCTGGGGAACCAAGGTGGTTTGGGGATCTGATAAAATTTCAGGTCCTGGGCAATGCCCGTGCCAAGCAAGACCAGCTCAGGACCAAACCTCATCAGTGGGCATAGATTGTGTGCCCACTCTTGCCCTCTCCTGGCTAGGATTGTCCCCGCTTCCTCCTCACTAGAGGCTTGGTGGGAGCTAGGCACCCAGCCAGGGGTTGGCAAAAGCTGATGTTTTGCGGAGCAAAGTCCTGGGATCTGAAAGAGATGAGTCTTCCCCTAATTCCTACTGGATTCTGCTGTCTCTCTTCTTCTCCCCCTGCTCCTCCAGCAGCTGTAGAAAAGGAGGTGGAGAAGGAGATGGGGGGATGGGGCGGTCAGTTTCCAAGTCCTCATCCCAGCTCCCTCCTCCATGGTGGCTTATCCGACTTCTTCCCTAATTCCAGCCTGTCAGAAGTCAACCTCAAAGGGAAGTAGGCAGGGCAGCAAACATCCTGACTGGGCAAAGATAAGTGGAAGGTCCCAGTCACCAGCTTAACACTTGTTCAGGACCTTCTGCCCTAGCCTCTGGGACCTGCAGCACTGACCAATCTTTCCCTCTTCTCGTCTCCCCCATTCTCCCCTCCAGTTAGTAGATCTAGGCAAAATTTTGGGGAACGAGGCACCAGTTAACTCAACTCTTCTTTTATATAGTAAGGGCCTTGAGTCACATCTAGCGTAACACCCCATAGTACCTAATATGGAGGTGTGATATGTATTTATTTATGAGGATGGAGTCAGTCAATCCAACAATCGTATTTATTGAGCACTTACTGTGTGCAGAGCACTGTATTGAACACTATATTTAGCACTTGGGAGAATGCAATAAAACAATACACAGACACAATCCCTGCCCATAACTAGCTTACAGTCTAGAAGGGAAGACAGTCATTAATATAAAACAGTAAATTACAGTCTAGTGCGTGAAGACAGACAGGTGAGAGGAACCAAGAATGTGAACTCACCATGGCTTCTCCTCCGACCTCACCAGATATCTGTGCCTTCTGCCATAAAGTCATAACCCCCCATGAAGTGGGGGTGGAGGCCATGAAAAAACAGTACCACGCCCAGTGTTTCACCTGCCGCACCTGTCATCACCAGCTGGCAGGCCAGCGCTTCTACCAGAAAGATGGCCGCCCCCTCTGTGAGCCCTGCTACCAGGTAAATCGGACCCCTCCCGGCCCAACACAGATGCGACCGATACCCAAACAGTCGATCAATGGAGAAAATAATAATAATAATAATGATGGCATTTATTAAGCGCTTACTATATGCAAAGCACTGTTCTAAGCACTGGGTTAATTACAGGGTAAGCAGGTTGTCCCACGTAGGGCTCACAATCTTCCTCCCCATTTTACAGATGAGGGAACTGAGGCACAGAGAAGTTAAGTGACTTGTCCAAGGTCACAGAGCTGACAAGCAACAGATCCGGGATTAGAACCCACGACCTCTGACTCCCAAACCCGTGCTCTTGCCACTGAGCCATCATGCTGCTTCTCAAGGAGAAGGAGAGAGGTCAGGGCTGGAGATGTAGATTTGGGAATCAGCCATAGAGGTGGTAGTTGAAACCACAGGAGCAAATAATAATAATAATGTTGGTATTTGTTAAGCGCTTACTATGTGCAGAGCACTGTTCTAAGCGCTGGGGTAGATACAGGGTAATCAGGTTGTCCCACATGAGGCTCACAGTCTTCATCCCCATTTTACAGATGAGGGAACTGAGGCACAGAGAAGTTAAGTGACTTGCCCACAGTCACACAGCTGACAAGAGGCAGAGCCGGGATTTGAACCCATGACCTCTGACTCCCAAGCCCGTGCTCTTTCCACTGAGCCATGCTGCTTCTCGTCAAATTAATTCAAGGGAGTGGGTATAGATGGAGAATAGAAGGGGACTCAGAACTAAACCTTGAGGGACTGCCATAGTTAGGGGGTGGGAGAAAGAGGAGGAGTCCATGAAAGGGACTGAGAATGGGCCTGGAAGGATAGGAGGAGAACCAGGAGAGGACGGTATCAGTGCAGCAGAAGCTGGATAATGTTTCCAGGAGAGTGTTAAAAGCAGCTGAGAGGTCGAGGAGGATTAGGTTAGGATACCCCTGTTTTCATAGCAACTAGGCCCAAGGGCAGAGCGGTAGTTATTTGGGCACTACTTCAGGAGAGGCCAGATGTGATGGAGAAAAGGGGAGGGACAGGGATCAGGATTTAGGGGTATTTAGACCACTGGGGGCTTGGTCTTTAAGTAAACTCTCCCTAGGACTGGGTCTCAGTTGTTCTGACTGTAAAATAATGCCGGGGTGGGGGATAGGGTGGAGTGGGGTGGGGGATGGGGGGCGGGGATCACTGTGATCAGGTGAGAGAGACAGAGCCAATGTCAGCCCAAGACATGACTGGTTGAGTATTAGGGGCTCAGGAAGAGATAGAAGGAGATGGGAGATCAGCTGGTCTTTGAGAGAGGTTGGTCACCATCCCATCTGTACCTTGAATTATTATTATTATATTATTAATAATTATAATATAATATTGATGTAACTGCATTAATACTATTATTAATGATAATAGACACTCAAATGGACTGCAATCAGTTCATGGTATTTATTGAGCACTTACTGTGTGCAGAGCCCCGTAATAAGTGCTTGGGACAGTGCAATATGACAGAGTTGGTAAACATGTTTCCTGCCCTCGATGAGCTTACAGTCTAGGGGGGAGACAGACATTAATATGAATGAATAAATAAATTACAGACAGGAACATAAGTGCTGTGGAACTGAGGTAGAGGTGAATAAGAAGGAAGGATGACAAGGATTGACTCCCTATTTTATGGATGAAGAAACTGAGATGCAGAGAAGTGAAGTGATTTGCCCAAGGTCATCCAACAAGCAAATGGCAGAGCTGAGATTAGAACCCAGGTCTCCTGACTCTCAAGCCTATGCTCTTTCCACTAAGCCACACTGCTTCTCTGTAGCTTTTTAGCAACCTGGTGGCAGCCTTCAGCAGGGGCCACTGTTCAGAGAGGGTTGGGTGAGCTGATTGATAGGTGGATTGGGAGGGAGGGCAGTGGCCCACCCAGTCCTCCCCTGCAGGCTAGGGTCTCCCTGACCCCAGCCACTGGGTCTCCAGAGGCCAGTACTGGGTCTCCAGAGGCCGGTTCTGTCTCCAGTTAGCAATTTCTCCCATCAGGACACCCTGGAGAAATGTGCCCAGTGCCACCTGGTGATTCAGGAACACATCACCCGTGCCATGGGCCAGGCCTTCCACCCTGACTGCTTCATCTGCATGGTGTGTGCTCGGCCCATTGGGGATGAGAACTTCGCCCTGGACGAAGAGAACCAGCCCTACTGCTTGGACGACTTCTACCGGTGCGTGGACCTTCTTGCCCCCCGCCCCCCCAAACTCCATTCCATCTAGCTACAAGGGGCTTAGGGAGTGGGACCCATGGGCTGATTGGTTTCTCTGGGAGTATTCCGTGGGGAAAGTGAAAGTCAGAGGAAAGGGATGGAAGACCAAGGGGCAGAGCAAGAGTGAAGAGAAAGGTCAGAGCCTATCGGAGAAGCCATGAATGGGGAACTTGGGGTTTGGGAAGAAGAGTGGGCAGTAGTCTGAGCATACCAACTTCTATTTAAACATTTATTCATCCACATAGCCATCTTTGCATTATCTTCTTCCTCTTATCTGTAATTTATTTTGAGCCTGTTGCCATTCCCTGCCCCCTTACTAGATTGTAAGCTCCAGGTGGGCAGGACTCTTGTCTCTCTCACCTTCATTGTACTCTCCCAAATAGAGGTGGCCTGAAGGCCCAAAGGGACTGAGGGGCATTTGGCAAAACACCCCAACTAATAGGGAGTGGGGCAGACCTGGGGGACCAGTGGGTAGGCAGATGGTGAGACAGATGAGGACCATCCAAGAAGGCCAAGGAGAAGGTGGACTAGTAGGTCACAAGGTCTGGGATCCAGACTGGATTACACTTTCATTCATTCAGTCGTATTTATTGAGTGCTTAGTGTGTACTGAGAGCACTGTACTAAGCAGCTGGGAGAATACAAAATAACAATAAACAGACATATTCCCTGCCCATAACAAGCTTACAGTCTAGAGGGGGAGACAGACATTAATATAAATAAATAAATGACAGATATGTACGTAAGTGTTGTGGGGCTGGGAGGGGGTGATGAATAAAGGCGGCAAGTCAGGGCGATGCAGAAGGGAGTGGGGGAAGAGGAGATGAGGACTTAGTCATTGCTTTCCCATCTGGGTGAACCTCCGGAAGAGGAGAACCAGAAAATACCAAGCAGAGTCAGAGGCTTCAACAGATAGGGCTGACAGACACAGGCTCAGGGGGAGTCAGTAACTGGGGAAATAGAGTCATCCCCACTGTTAGTCCAGAGCCCTGGAGCTCAGATGAGATTTCCCGTTTTGATTCTGGAGTCCCCAGAGCATTTTGGGGACCATAAATTCCCCTGTGCTGGGCAGCAGCAGCACAGGAGAGAGACGAGGGTGGAGATTCAAGTTTACTGTGCAGAAGGAGACAGTGGTAAAACACTTCCATATTTTTACCAAGAAAACTCTATGGATACACTACCAGAATGATTGCAGATGGAGAGCGGGGTGTTCTGCGAGAGATGTGTTCATGGTGTTGCTTTGGATAGGAAGCGACTCGATGGCATAAGACAAGACAAAATTTAGCTGCCAGGCATTTCCATTAGGAATCCAGCAGGCAGCTCAGGGTGCAGGTGGATCCCCCGGGAATCACCCCAGGGGTTAGTGCACGGCCTCCTACTCATGTTAAGAAACTTCCAGCCAGGCCTGCCCCTAGAATAGGGCTGACTGGTGCAATTACCTTGGGCCCCCTCGGCCTAGGGACTCCTCCCCTTGTTGTGAGCCACATTTAATCAATCAATCATATTTACAGTACAGCTATGTGCAGAGCACTGTACTAAGTGCTTGGGCGAGTACAATAAAACAGAATTAGCAGACATGTTCCCTTCCCATACATCTAGAGGGGGAGATATTAATATGAATAAATAAGTAATTTATAATAAAACTTCAGAATAGGTACACAAATGCCGAGGGGTTGTGGGGTGAATATGAAGTGTCCAGAGGTAACAGATTGAAGTGCATAGGCAACACAGAAGGGAGAGCGAACCCAGGAAAAGAGGAATTATTCGGGGAAGGCCTTTTGGTAAAGATGTGACCTTAATGGTGCTTTGAAGGTGGAGAGAGTGGTGCTCTGGTGTATATGGAGGGAGAAAGAGTTCCAGGCTTGCGGGAGGATGTGAGAAAGGGGTCAGCGGCGAAGTTGATGAGATCGGGGGACAATGCGTTAAGCTGGTGCTAGAGGAGCAGAGTGTGCAGGCTGGGCTGTCGTAGGAGGTTAGTGAGGTGAGGTAGGATGGGGTGAACTGATTGAGTGCTTTAAAGCCAAATGGTAAGTAGTTCACTGAAAAATGTCAGGTTATGCAGAATTCTGATATTCGAGTTTTCATTCAATCATTGGAAGATAGAAAAGTTAGTCATCAGTGCCTAACTTCTAGCTCAGGAAACTAGCCTTTTGGCACTCAATCAGCTCTCCCTCTTCTACTTAGCTTTGCTCCTCTCCCTCTACAACCCAGACCACTCTATCAATCAATCAATCAGTGGTATTTCTTGAGCGCTTACTGGGTTCAGAGCACTGTACTAAGAGCTTGGGAGAATACCATACAGTAGAGTTGACAGACGTGATCCCTGCTTTCAAGGAGCTTATAGTCTATTGAGGGAGACAGACATTAGACTATATAGTAGATCTATACAGAAGTGCTGTGGGGCTGAGGTTGGGAGGGGTACAGGGAGCTAGGCAGATGTAGAAGGGATAGGGAGAAGGGAAACGTCCTGGACACGTCACCCCATGTCACATGTCCTCAAAAAACTCCAACTTCCCCTTGATTCTATTTATTGCTATTGTTCTTGTCTGTCCAGCTCCCCCGATTAGACTGTAAGCCCGTCAAAGGGCAGGGACTGTCTCTATCTGTTTCTGATTTGTCCATTCCAAGCACTTAGTACAGTGCTCTGCACATAGTAATCTCTCAATAAATACTATTGAATGAATGAATGAACGGTTGCCCATCCACCTCTATATCAAACAAAAACTCCTCTCCATTTGCTTTAAACCACTCCATCGCCTTGCCCCCCTTACCTCACCTCACTTCTCTCCTTCTACAACCCATTCCGCACACTTCTCTCCTCTAGTGCTAACCTTCTCACTATGCCTCCATCTCACCTGTCTCACCGCCAACCCCTAACCCACATCCCGCCTCTGGCCTGAAACACCTTCCCTCTCCTAATGTGACAGACAACCACTCTCCCCCATTTCACAGCCTTACTGAAGGCACATCTCCAAGAGGCCTTCCCAGACCAAGCCCTACTTTTCCATCTCCCACTCCCTTCTGCATTGCCCTCACTTGCTTCCTTTGCTCCTCCCCCTTTCCAGCCCCAAAGCACTCATGTACATATCTGTCATTTTACTTATTTGTACTGATGTCTGTCTCCCCTCCTCTAGACTGTGGGGAAGGAATACCACTGTTTATTGTTGTACTGTACTTTCCCAAGTGCTTAGTACAGTGCTCTGCACACAGTAAGCACTCAACAAATATGATTGAATATTCCAATCGTATGTCAACAGTTTAAATAGAACTGGGCAGTAGACTGTCAGCAGCTTGTGAGGCTAATTTCTGTGGCTGAGGACCTGACCACGAACTGTACTATTTCTTTTTCCAGGAAATTCGCCCCTGTGTGCAGCAGCTGTGAAAATCCCATCATCCCCAGGGATGGGAAAGACACCTTCAAAATTGAGTGCATGGGACGAAATTTCCATGAAAACTGCTACAGGTGTGAGGTAGGTAGCAATAATTATAATTATGGTATTTACTAATTAGTCAATTCATGGCATTCATTGAGAGCTCACTGTGTGCAGAGCACTGTACTAAGTGCTTGGGAGAGTCCAATATAACAGAGTTGGTAGACACATTCCCTGCCCACAACGAGCCTACTGCCTAGAGGGGGGTTTATTAAGTGCTTGCTGTGCCCAACCACTCTGTTAAGCATTGGGGTAGATACAAAATAATTACTTTGGACTCAATCCCTGACCGTCCTGGGACTCACTGTCTAAGAAGCCGGGAGAGCAGGTATTTTATCTCTATTTAAGAATGTGGAATCTGAGACCGAGAGAGGTGAGGTAACTTGTCTAAGGTCACACAGCAGGCTAGTCATCTCCTGACTTGGCCCCTTGGTCTTTTCGCTAAACCACATTGCCTAGGGCAGAGGGAATGAAGGGCCAAGGGAGATATATTTGGGTTACCAAGCACTGAACATTGTGGTTGCTTCTAGTAACATCCCAAACGCAGAGTCTGCGTGTGTATTAAGGTGTGTGTTGTGAATGTTTGCAGGTACATATATTGCATAGGTTTTCACAGCTGGTAATAAACGCAGAAGCCTCTCATATTTTCGGGGGAGGGTGCCTTATAGGGTTCTGCATATGGTGCACCCAGAAAACATGTTATGTGGCTCAGTGGAAAGAGCCCGGGCTTGGGAGTCAGAGGTTATGGGTTCTAATCCCGGCTCTGCTGCTTGTCAGCTTTGTGACCTTGGGCAGATCCCATATGGGAGAAGAAGTGTGTCCAACCTGATTAATTTGTATCTACCCTAGCTCTTAACTTCTCTGTGTCTCCATTACCTCATCTGTAAAATGGGGATGAAGACTGTGAGCCTTACATGGGTCAACCTGATTACCTTGTATCTACCCCACTGCTTAGAACAGTGCTTGGCACATGGTAAGCGCTTAACAAATACCAACATTATTATTATCATAATAACCGTATTTGTTAAGTGCTTACTATCTGCCAGGCACTGTACTAAGCTCTGGGTTGGATACAGTCTCTGTCCCACATGGGGCTCAAAGTCTCAATCCCCATTTTCCAGGTGAGGTAACTGAGACCTAAAGAAGTGAAGTGAATTGCCCAAGTTCACACAGCAGACAAAGTGGCGGAGTCAGAATTAGAACCCATGACTTTCTGACTCCCAGGCCCGGGCTCTATCCACTACTTCCTGCTCCTTCTGATGGCCATAATATAAAAATGATAATAATAACTGTGGTATTTATTCGGTGCTTTCTGTGTGTTCTGGCTCTGTGCTGAGCGCTGGGGAGTTAATCAGATTGAGCATCGTCCCGGTTCCACGTGGGGATCACAGTCTCATGTAAGAAGGTGCACAGGGGCTGCTTGGCTTTGAAGATGGCACAGCCGAGAGCCTCAATGGGGCTGGAAATATGGGTGCTAGACTGGCAGTGCCATCTGCACCGTGGTCACAGAAAGACTGTCCTATATGGTGTGGAAGCACTTCCTATTCACGGCACCTGGTGCGGGGGTCTTTTTATTGTACTCTCCCAAGCACTTAGTACAGAGCTCTGCACACAGTAAGTGATCAGTAAATATAATTGATTAGGATATTTGGAAGGTCCAGTCTGTGATCCAAGACTAGGGGCCCACTGGTTGCATTAGGCAGTTTAGCCTAGGTTAAAGTCCTCTAGACTGTAAGCTTGTTGTGGCCAAGGAATGTGTCTGTTGTATTGTCTTATTGTACTCTCCCTAGTGTTTCGCACAGTGCTCTGCACACAGTTAGCGCTCAAGAAATACAATTGACTGTTTGGACTGTCCGCCCCCTTTTCTCACCCTTCCCCCGGGCAGCGGAAACAGAGAATTCCCAAATAGGGTTTGTCAGTCCGCTGGCCTGCCCTTGGAGGACAATGTGGCTGCCTCCTTGTTCAGTGATTGAGCAACAGCTCTCCTAGACTGCCTCTATTCTCCCAGGGCTTTAAGGATCCTGCCCACCACAGGAATGCGGGGTGTGGGTGGTGTGGACAGGGATACGGATACCCTCTGTTGCTGCCCTATCCCCTCATTCCCCCTCCCAGCCCCACAGCACTTATGTACGTATATGTAATTTTTTTCTATTAATGTCTCTCTCCCCCTCTAGACTGTAAGCTCGTTGTGAGCAGGGAATGTGTCTGTTCATTGTTATAGTGTACTCTCCCAAGCGCTTAGTACAGATTCTGCACACAGTAAGCGCTCATTAAATAGACTGACTTTAGGGAGACGCCCAGAGATAGGGGACCTGGAGCCCCAGACTGCACTACCAAACTACTTCCCTCTTCCTGCAATGATGTTAACTCCCACCAAAGTATTTTTTTGAGAAGCAGTGAGGCTTAGTGGATAGAGCACAGGCCTGGGAGTCAGAAGGACCTGGATAATAATCCCGGATTCTCCACTTGTCTGTTGTGTGACCTTGGGCAAATCACTTAACTTCTTTGAGCCTCAGCTACCTCTTCTGTAAAATGGGGATTGAGTGTGAGCCCCATATGGGACAAGAAGTGTGTCCAACCTGCTAAATTTGTATCTACCCTAGCTATTAGAATAGTGTTTGGCACATAGTAAGTGATTAACGAGTACCAAAACAATAATAATAATTATTAGTACTGCTTTAGTTTTCCCCTTCTTCTGCAAAAAGAGAGTTCTAGACTGTTGACTCCTGCTCGTGACTTTGACCTAGGGAGGGAGAGGTTGAATTCCTCAGTTACACCAGAGACCAGAGCTGTGGGCCTCTGAATGATGACTGGGGAATGGGAAGGGAAACTCTTTCAGAAACCTCCTGCCTCCATGTCTAGTTTCCTAGTGTAGGTGTTGGCTTTCCTGCTGGGGTTCCCCCATTGCACCTTTCACTTTCCCCACGCCTACATTCCTACAGAAAGGAGGCCCTACCCTCTGGCTTAGCTGCAGTCCTGGGGCGCTGTGACCGGTCACCTGGAGTCTCTAGACTGTAACCTTGTTGTGGGCAAGGAGCGTGCCTGTTATATTGTTGTATTGTACTCTTCCAAGTGCTTAGTACAGTGCTCTGCACACAGTAAGCACTCAGTAAATACAATCAATTGATTGGAGTCCAGGGAAAATATTGATTTTTCTTTTTTAAACCTTCAGAAAGAGGCACCGATTGCTGAATTTGCTGAGGTCAGAGAGTCCTGGCCAAATGGCCATATTGCTTTAGGATGATTGCAGAATTGCATTTCCAACCCCCATTGAGCCAAACAAGAGGAGTTTGGGGGAAGCAGTGTGGCCTAATGGTCGGAACATGAGCCTGGGAGTCAGAAGATCATGGGTTCTAATCCCGGCTCCGCCACTTGTCTGCAACATGACCTTAGGCAAGTCACTTCACTTCTCTGGACCTCAGTTACCTCATCTGTAAAATGGGGATTGAGACTATGAGCCCACATGGGACAGGGACTGTGTCCAACCCGATTTGCTTGTAACCACCCCAGTGCTTAGTACAGCACCTGGTACATAGTAAGCACTTAACAAATACTGCAATTATTAATAATAATAATTACAATGGTACAAATACTGCAATTATTGTTATTAATAATAATGATTTTTTTAAGTTTTTACTATGTGCCAGGCACTGTACTAAGGACTGGGGTAGATATAACCACATTGGCTTGGAGACAGTCCCTGTCCCATGTGGGGCTCGCAGTCTCAATCCCCATTTTACAGATGAGGTAACTGAGGCACAGAGAAGTGAAGTGACTTGCCCAAGGTCACGCAGCAAATGGCAGAGCTGGGATTACAACCCATGACTTTCTGTCTCCAGATCCGTGCTCTATCCACTGCATCGTGCAACTTCTCTAAATTAAATTACAAGTAAATACCAACGGTTGATTTATTGATTGATGAGCTGTAGGGCCCTGCACCAGCCCAATCCCAGCTCAAGACCAACCGTGTTTGGCTTTGTGCTGACCGGGTCCAGTCTGGATCTTAGGTCAGTGTTTGTCTCCACAGCATTTATGTACCTATCTTGAAATTATGTACCATCAATTACTTATTTCATTCATTTAATAGTATTTATTGAGGGCTTACTATGTACAGAGCACTGTACTAAGCACTTGAATAATGATGGTATTTGTTAAGCGCTTACTATGTGCAAAGCACTGTTCTAAGCGGTGGGGAGGATACAAGGTGATCAGGTTGTCCCACGTGGGGCTTGCAGTCTTAAACAGATGGGGTAACTGAGGCACAGAGAACTGAAGTCACTTGCCCAAAGACACATAGCTGATAAGTGGTGGTCAGGACTAGAACCCAAGACCTCTGACTCCCAACTCCGCACTCTTTCCACTGAGCCACACTGTTCCCCACTTCATGCTCACTCCCAGACTGAGCTTCCCCTTTCCCTCTGCTCCCTCTCTGCTCCCCCTCCGCCCTCTGCTCCCTCCCCTTTCCCCCCTTCACCTCCCCTCAGCTAAACCCCCTTTCCCTCTGCTCCTCCCCTCTCTCTTCCCCTCCCCTCAGCACTGTGCTCATTTGAATATATTTTTATTGCCCTATTTATTTTGTTAATGAGGTGAACATCCCCTTGATTCTATTTATCGTGATTATGCTGTCTTGTTTTTGTCCGTCTGTCTCCCCTGATTAGACTGTAAGCCCATCATTAGGCAGGGATTGTCTCTATCTGTTGCCAAATTGTACATTCCAAGCGCTTAGTACAGTGCTCTGCACATAGTAAACGCTCAATAAATACTATTGAATGAATGAATGAAAAATAATAATAATAATGTTGGTATTTGTTAAACACTTACTACATGCAGAGCACTGTTCCAAGCGCTGGGGTATATACAGGATAATCAGGTTGTCCCACGTGAGGTTCACAGTCTTAATCCCCATTTTACAGATGAGGTCACTGAGGCCCAGAGAAGTGAAGTGACTTGCCTGCAGTCACACAGCTGACAAGTGGCAGAGCCGGGATTCAAACCCATGATCTCCGACACCCAAGCCCAGGCTCTTTCCACTGAGCTACGCTGCTTCCCTGTATGGTCAGGGAACGTGGCTGCTAATTCTGTTGCAGTCTTCTCTCCCAAGCGCTTAGTGCATCCCGACTCTGCCCCTTGTCAGCTGTGTGACTGTGGGCAAGTCACCGCTCCTCTGCCGCCCACCTCCTCGCCGTCCCTCGGTCTCGCCTATCCCGCCGTCGACCCCCGGGTCACGTCCTCCCGCGGTCCTGGAACGCCCTCCCTCCTCACCTCCGCCAAACTGATTCTCTTTCCCTCTTCAAAACCTTACTTAAAAATCACCTCCTCCAAGAGGCGTTCCCAGACTGAGCTCCTCTTCCCCCTCTACTCCCTCTGCCATCCCCCCTTTACCTCTCCGCAGCTAAAGCCTCATTTTCCCCTTTTCCCTCTGCTCCTCCACCTCTCCCTTCCCATCCCCACAGCACTGTACTCGTCCGCTCAACTGTATATATTTTCGTTACCCTATTTATTTTGTTAATGAATTGTACATCGCCTTGATTCTATTTAGTTGCCATTGTTTTTACGAGATGTTCTTCCCCTTGACTCTATTTATTGCCATTGTTCTCGTCTGTCCGTCTCCCCCGATTAGACTGTAAGCCCGTCAAACGGCAGGGACTGTCTCTATCTGTTGCTGACTTGTTCATCCCAAGTGCTTAGTACAGTGCTCTGCACATAGTAAGCGCTCAATAAATACTATTGAATGAACTTCTCTGTGCCTCAGTTCCCTCATCTGTAAAATGGGGATGAAGACTGTGAGCCTCACATGGGACAACCTCATTCCCCTGTATCTACCCCAGTGCTTAGAACAGTGCTCTCTCTGCACGCAGTAAGCGCTTAATAAATACAAACATTATTATCATCATCAATTATTATTAGTATTAGTATTAATTACAGTGCTCTGCACCTAGATTGATGGTCTCCAAGGCTTCCAAAGTCCATTTTGGGGCCTAAGGCAGGCTCCGTCGGAGGTGCACTGACTCTTTCGGGCCACCAGGGGGCGGTATGAGGTAGAAAGTTCCTGCTTCGGTGTTCTACATCTGGGCCAGAAACTCAATGTTGCCAAAGAAACTTCATTATTCCTGTCGGGGAACTGGTCCTGGCTCATTAGCAAAGTAATTTCCATTGTTTTTACCATCCCCATTGTCATCACCCTCCCAACAGCTCCCCCGGCCCAGTCGGTATTATTGTCTCCATTTTATAAATGGGGAAACTAAGGCACCGAGCTGGTTACCGAGGCCCGAGGTGCATCGCTGAGGAAGTCACAGAGCCTCTCGGCGTGGTGGTCAGGACTTATGTGGTGTTTAGGTGGGCTAGGTCACTCTTGGTTTGAGATTGTTTAATAATAACTATTATGGTATTTGTTAAGCACTTACTTTGTGTTAAGTACTGCCCTTAGCACTGGGATAGGTACACAGTCTACATAGGAAGGAGAGCAGGTATTGAATGTCCATTTTGCAGATGAGGAAACTGAGGCACAGAGAATTGAAGTGACTTGACCAAGCTCACACAGTGGGGTAAGTGGAGGAGATGGAATTAGAACCCAGGTCTTCTGACTCCTAAGCCCATTCTCTTTCCACTAGGCCGTGCGGCTTCTCCCATTTAATTAACCGTAATCGTTTGCTCAAACGATGCTATTTATTCCATGCCTACTGTACTAAGCACTGTACTAAGCACCTGGGAGAGTGCAATACAATAGAGTTGGTAGACACGATCCCTGTCCACAAGAAGCTTACAGCCTGGAAGTTTAGGGGCCATCCTGCCTGAAAGAAGGGGGAATTGACTCATTGACTTCTAGAGACCCCTTTCAGGCCTGAGATCTCTGTGATTCTCTTTAAGCCAGAGATACAGAAGCAGTATGGCCTAGTGGATAGAACACGGGCCTGAGACTCTGAAGTCTGGGTCCTAATCCCACCTCCACCACTTGTCTGCTATGTGACCTTGGACAAGTCACTTCACTTCTCAGTGCCTCAGTTCCCTCATCTTTAAAATGAGGTTTAAGACTGTGAGCCCTATGTGGGACATGGACTGCATCCAACCCAATCACCTTGTAACTACCCCAGCACTTAGAGCAGTGCCTGGCACATAGTAACTGCTTAACAAATACCATTAAAAAAAAAAAGAAACCCAGACATTCAAGTTGTGCCTAACAAATTCCATTAAAAAAAGAAACCCAGACTTTCAAGTTCCTTAGTCTACATTCAGGTTCCTTAGTCTCTGGCTGCTTCCACAACCCATTCCAATTTGGTTATGAAAAAGCCCATGGCACGTAGTGTGTGCCCATGCCGTGGGCACAAGTGGCACAGGGCAGCAAACGAGGACTGACTCAGACCTTGGGCAGGGGGTGGGGGGGGGGGGTGCGGCTGGCTCTGCAGGAGCTGAGCTGTCATTCTGGACCTTGGCTGGTAACCCACGAAAAGAAGGATTCTTTCTACATTTGTAAGACTGGGAAACCCAGCCAACTACTAGTGGATCCTTGCTAGTTTCGTGGATCCTAGCTGGTTTCTCCATCTTGACTCCCTCAATCAACTGGCATCTCCCTGAGGGCATGAACGGTGTCTGTTCTCTAACCTGGTTCCCAATGACTGCCACTCATCATCTGAAACCTTTTCTAATAATAATAATTATTATGGTATTTGCTAAGCTCTTATTTTGGACCAAGCGCTGTTCTAAGCACTGGGGTAGATACAAGTTAATCAGGTTGGACAAAATCCCTGTCCCACGTGGGGGTTCACACTCTTAATCCTCGTTTTTTACAGATGAGGTAGCTGAGGCACAGAGAAGTGAAGTGCCTCACCCAAGGTCACCCAGCAGACACGTGGCAGAGCCAGGATTAGAACCCAGGTCCTTCTGACTCCAAGGCCCTCTTTCTTTTCTCTCTTGCAGAACTGTAGGATCCCCCTGTCCATTGAGCCAACGGATAAAGGTTGCTACCCACTGAACGATCGTCTCTTCTGCAAACCTTGCCACGTGAAGCAGAGCGCTGCAGGGTGCTGCTAGGGTCCCTCGGGGGACCCTGGCCCCAGACAGCGGATGCAGCAGCCCTCCACCCCCCTGCCCCTCAATCCCACCCCCAACCCTCCTCCCAGCCATGGGAAAGTGACAATCTGTCCCCATTCTGGGGTGAAATCCTGAGCCAACCACTGCAGCCTAGACTCCTCTGCCCTCCCTTTTAGTAAAACCCCAAAATAGGGGTCCTATCCACCTCTCTCCCATCAAGCTCTGAGATCCTCACGACTCTTTCCTGAGTCCACCCAGGAAGAGTCCATTCGACTGTAGAGCTCTGAAAGCCCCGGGCTTTTTTCGTGAGGTCACGGCCGTGGAATTTATTTAGTACTTGTGGTGTTTTTGGAATCCCAGTGCTGCTCCGGGAGGGGGAGGTGAGGCCACATGCTGTTCCTCTCCACAAAGCCCCGCTGGATAAGGAGAGCGCTCCGGCTTGGAGGGAGCTGGAAATCTTTACCCACAGCTTTGCACGCACCCGCGATCCCTGGCTTCTCCCTGCAGCTGTCGGATGTGGGGAATCTATGGGCCGGTGTCAGCGGTGGACTCGCAGGCCCGCTGCTGGCATGGTAGCCGGTGAACTTAAAGATGAGTGATGAGAAAGGACACCCAGCTGAAGGATGGCCCTCATCCCCCGGCCAGTTGCTGGAATTCTATTCCCAAGTGGGAGAAACCACACGTGGCAATGGAAGATTCATCGTGAGGAGAGGAGCTGCAGTCCTGTCCTGGAAAGAGCGGCTTCATGTACCCATCACGCAATCGGGATAAGTGATCTTTGAGCTACTGCCTGAAAGTCGATGCGACCCCAGGCTGGGGGCCTGGGAGATGGCTGCTTCGGTCCACACATCTAGTCCCCCGAGCTCACACTAGAAGCCAGTCCTGGAGCTGGAATGTGCTTGTGACCTCCCGTTTGCAGGTTCTCGGGTAACCAGGAGGAACCCCTGATTCTTTCGCCCCATCTGGGTTCCCGAAACCTCCCTCTGCCTTTCCCAGGACTCCCCCCCCCCCAAAAGCCACAAGGGGACGGGGCCTCATTGATCCTTCTCTTTCCTTTCCACTTCGCCAAACTACCAAGCCCCGCTGCCTGCCGACAAGCCGCTTTGCCTAACAAAGGTGGCGGCCAGGATGACTCACCAGCACTGACACTTTAAATCAAGCACCAGATAAGGGGGTCCCATCAGGGGACCCGGAGCAATCAATGCTAGAAGCTTGGATTTGGGGGAACTTAAATTCTCTGGCAGGAGAACTGTTGGAGGACTTTAGGAATCGGGATGTTTCTGGGCTTTTCCTGTGGATTGAGACTTTTCTCAGATGGTTCCTTTTCACGCAGCTTTGGAACTTGTCAAGAATGCTTCCCAATCTCAGCCTGATCCCCGTGGCCCCCTCCAGCCGGCGGCCTCAGCTGCCCCACAAGATGGCTGGCTTCGCCAGACGGCGCCCGCTTCCCCAGCTCGCTGGGTTGTGACCCCGACTTCTCCTTCCCCGCCCTGCCAGGGCCTACCCCAGAAGAACCCTCCTCTTCTCTAACACAGATCTGTAGGTCCCAAAGCCCCGGGGCTATCACCAGGAAGCTCCGGGGGTATTTTAGATGTTATTTTCCCTGCTAGGATAGCCTCAGGGTAACACATTTCCCTTTTTGAAAATAGTAAATATGACCAAGACCCACAGGACTCTGTTTGTCTTTAGCCCCAACTCTGTGCCTCGGGATTTCTCTGGGGAGAGAGAACCTTTCAGTCAGTCAGTCAATCATATTTATTGAGCGCTTACTGGGCGCAGAGCAATATAACAATAAGCAGAGAGGCGCTTCCTAGCCCACGGAGGTGAGTCTGTCTCTGGCTGGGTGTTCCAATTCTCTTTCAGAAATGTGGCTTCAGTGATTCCCCCCTGCTGAACTGCTGCTCCCTCTAGGCTGTAAGCTCATTCATTCATTCAGTAATATTTATTGAGCGCTTACTGTGTGCAGAGCACTGTATTAAGCACTTGGAATGTACAATTCAGCAACAGAGACAATCCCTGCCCAATGTTAATTCATTCATTTGTTCATTCATTCAATCATATTTACTGAATGCTTACTGTGTGCAGAGCACTCTACTAAGTGCCTGGGAGAGTACAATACAGCAATAGTAACATTCCCTTAGCCTGGCTGCAAGTTCTCAGCCCCATCTTAACTGTGGTTTTGGGGAAGCACTTACTCTGTGACAAGCACTGTACTAAGGGCTGGGGGTAGATACAAGGTCATCAGAGACCGTTCCTCAGTCTCATTTAATAATAATAATAATAATAATGTTGGTATTTGTTAAGCGCTTACTATGTGCAAAGCACTGTTCTAAGCACTGGGGTAGACACAGGGGAATCAGGTTGTCCCACGTGGGGCTCACAGTCTTCATCCCCATTTTACAGATGAGGTAACTGAGGCACCGAGAAGTTAAGTGACTTGCCCAAAGTCACACAGCTGACAAATGGCCGACCCGGGATTTGAACCCATGACCTCTGACTCCAAAGCCCGTGCTCTTTCCACTGAGCCACGCTGCACGCTGATTTATTGAGTGAGAGCATTGAACTTGGGAGTGCTTGGGAGAGGACAAAAGAACAATATAACACAGTTGGTAGACATTCCCTGCCCACAGTGGGCTTACAGGAAGCTTACAGCTTACAGTCTTGAACCCTGGTTCCACATGGGACTCACAGTCTTAAGTAGGAGGGAGAGATGTTGATTCCTAAGGAAACTGAGGCAAAGATTAGCTAAGTGACTTGCCCAAGATCACACAGCAGGTAAGTGGCAGAGCCAAGATTAAAACCCACATTCTCTGACTTAGGCCTGGGCTCTTTCCCCTAGGTCACACTTCTACTTATGAGAAGCAGCATGACACAGTGGATAGAGCACGGGCCTGGAGTCAGAAGGTCGTGAGTTCTAATCCTGGCTCTGTCACTTGTCTGCTGTTTGACCTTGGGCAAGTCGCTTCACTTCTCTGTGCCTCAGTTCCCTCATCTGTAGGATGGGGATTGAGACTGTGAGCCTCACATAGGACAGGGACTGTGTCCAACCTGATTTGCTTGTATCTACCCCAGCGCTTAGTACAATGCCTGGCACAAAGTAAGTGCTTAACAAATATTATTATTATTATTATTATTATTTATGTATTGCATTGCAACCACATCCACCCTGAGTCCCAGGCACTCAGGTCTTCACACTACAGGGATTGTATTCTGACAAAAATCCACATTCTGGAAGACTCCCACTATGATTCTCACTGGGTCTGAGACCACACACTAGCACAGGCACATAAGCCACTTTTTCCAACACGGTTGCGTCCCTTGTATCCAAACAGGTTTCCCATGTCAGACAAATGCTCCCTAATTCCTAAATCGTGCCACAGCTAAAATACACCATGAAAACAGACTTCCTGGATGAACTGGGTGTGGTATTTTTAAGAATGTGCTGTCTTACATTCAGTTTTCCCTGCCAGTCATTCCAGGGACTCTTTGGATCTGGACAAAGGGTCTATAAGCCATCATTGACCTCATCATTACCATCATGATAATCATTTAGATATTAACCACTTCCTCTGTCCCAAGCCTTGCACTAAGCACTGGGGTAGATACAGAATAATCAAATCAGGCTCAATCGCTGACCCACATGGGGTCTCACAACCTAAATAGACAAACTTCCTCCCCAGTGGAGTGGACATCTCTCTCTTTTCCTAACAAATATCACGAGTCTGCAGTCACCAGTTAAGTTCTTATTATCACCATTATGATTATGGTATTTGTTAAACATTTACTATGTGTCAAGCACTGTGGTAGATACAAATTAAACAGGTCAGACACAATTCCTGTCTTACTCGGAACTCACAGTCTAAGAAAGTGGGACAGGCATTGAATCCCCATTTTACAGAAGAGGAAACAGGCCCAGTGAAGTGACTCACCCAAAGTCACCCAGTAGGCAACTGTTAGAATTTAGAACTCTGATTCCTAGGCCTGTGCTCTTTCCACTAAACCATGGCTGCTCCTTCCAATCCCTGCCTGACCTTTGCTTCTTTTAAGCAGCCTTTCACGGACCTAATGATGACCACCGAGAGCGTCTTGCCTATTTCTCTGAACCAAACACCCTACGCCTGCAGTCAGATGAACATGCAATTCTAGACTTTTTCTTCCTCTGTCCAATGATGGAGGGCCATCAGCTCTGAGATCTCACCCCTATACAAGCCTTTCCCCCCTCCCTGATCATGTAGTGATTCAAGTGAGGAGGGGAATGGGAGGCAATCAATCAGTCATATTTATCAGCTAATAAATCATATTCATTAAGCGCTTACTGTGTGCTCCCTAAGCACTTGGGAGAGTAGACTATAGTAACATAACAGAGTTGGCAGACATATTACCTACCCACAAAGAGCTTACAGTCTAGAGGGGGAGACAGACAACAATATATAAACAAATATGTTTTGGCTATGTACATAAGTAGGGAGATGGACATTAATAATAATAATAATGGTATTTGTTAAGTACTTACTATGTACCAAGCACTGTTCAAAACCCGGAGTAGATACAAGTAATCAGGTTGTCCCACGTGGGGCTCTCAGTCTTAATCCCCATTTTACAGATGAGGTAACTGAGCCACAGGGAAGTTAAATTGCTTGCTCAAAGTCACACAGCAGACAAGTGGCAGAGTTGGGATTAGAACCCATGTCCTCTGACTCCCAAGCCCTTGCTCTTTCCACTAAGTCGTGCTGCTTCTCTATCATTGTGATTATATGTAATTATATATATCATATATTAATATAAATAAATAATGGATAAGTACACAGTGCAGAAGGGCTCAGGAAAGTGAATAAATGGAGCAAATCCCAGTGCAAGGGTGATGCAAAAGGGAGTGGGAGAAGAGGAAATGAGGGTTTAGTCAGGGAAGGCCTCTTGGAGGAGATGTGCCTTCTCAATAAGGCTTTGAAGGTGGGGAGAGTCATTGTCTGTTGGATATGAGGAGGGAGGGTTTTCCAGGCCAGTGGCAGGATGTGGGCGAGAGGTCAGAGGCGAGATAGATGAGGTAGAGGTACAGTGAGTAGGTTGGCATTAGGGGAGCGAAGTGTGCAGGTTGTAGTAGGAGAACAGCTGAGTGAAGTAGGAAGGGGAAAGGTGATTGAGTGCTTCAAAGCTGATGGTAGGGAGTTTCTGTTTGAGGCAGAGGTGGATGGGCAACCACTGGAGTTCTTGAGGAGTGGGGAAATATGAACTGAATGTTTTTGTAGAAAACCGTTCAGGGCAGGAGACTGAAGTAAAGACTGGAGTGGGGAAAGGAGGCAGGAGACGGGAGGCATTTATTAAGTGCTTGAGAGAGTACAACATAGAAGAGTTAGTAGAAACAGCCCCTGCCACCCATATGAGCTTACAGTCAGTCAACTGTATTTACTGAGTGCTTATTCTGCATGGATCACTGTACTAATCGCCTTGGAGAGTACAACACACCAATATAATAGAAACATTCTAGGTTTCTGGTCTAAGGCAAATGTGTGTCCACACCTTAGACGTGCCATTGCCTGTTGTGTGTGACCTTGGACAAGTCACTAAATTTTTCTGGGCCTCCGTTTCCTCATCTGTAAAATAGGGATTAAATACCTACTCTCCCTCCAACTTAAATTGTGAGTCTCATGTACAACAGGGACTATTTCAGACCTGATTATCTTGCATCTTCCCCAGCACTTAGAACAGTGCTTGGCACATAGTGAGGTCTTAACAAATACCATGACAATAATAATTATGAAGACTGTCTGCCACCTTCTGGGGGCCTGAGAAGAGATTGAACTAGAAGGCCTCTCTCTTCCGTTGAAGAGGCAGAAGGGGGCAGGAGGAGGAGGAGAAAAACTACCGAATTACCTCAGAGACCCTCGACTGCAGTATAAATCCCAAGCCCTCATCCTGCCATCTGACCCTGCTGCCCGATTAACCCAGGATCTAGTCCTTACAGCAAATTGGTGTAGGCAGGTCCTGGGGCTAAGGGAGGTTTTTTATGTTGGGTTTTTTTTTAAAATACTATTTACTAAGCCTTCACTATGTGCCAGGCTCTATCTTTCTAGGCTGTAAGCTCGTTGTGAGCAGGGAATGTGCTTATTGCTGTACTGTAGTCTCGCAAGTGTCCAGTACAGTGCTCTGCGTATGGCAAGCACTAAATAAGTGTGATTGACTAACAAGCACTGTATTAAGTACTGGGGTAGACACAAGCTAAGCAGGATGGACACAGTCCATGTCCCACATGGGCTTTACAGTCTAAATGCCTATCTTAAAGATGAGGTAAGTGAAGCACAGAGAAGTTAAGCGACTTGCCCAAGTTCACCCAGCAGGCAAGTGTTGGAGTGGGGATTCGAACCCAGGTCTTCTGACTCCCAGGACTGGGCTATAAGTAAGTTGTCACAACCCTTCTTGAGAAACTGTGGGGCCTCTAGGTAAGGTCTTGCGATTCAATATGCTTCTTAGGAATGTGGGTCTGTGCAGGAGGTGGAGAGAGGGGGTTTCTCTCCCCCTCTCCTTCTCCTCTGTATCTCTCTCCCCCTCCCTCCCTTCCCTTCCAACCCTCTATAGGTCATGTGTGTTGTCTTTGTCTCACCCCAAATACTGTTCTCTTAATCCCGGATTGTGCAAGATTCTGTTATCCTCTCAGAAATCACTGTCTGCCACCCAACTATCAGACTGCCTGGGGCAGATTCCTTTTGGAATCCCAGAAAATCAAATCTGAACTTCATTAGAGCGGTATTGTAACCACGTGGTGAACCCTCACCGTCCCCCCCACGGAACCGTTCTTTTCACTGCTCTAACAAAGCCAGGATTCAAAAGAGAAGCAAAATATGGCTGAGAAATGGGAAAAGTCAGTGGAATTCTCCCAAATTACTTTAGCTCCAGGATGCCGGAGGGAATAACCTCACAGAACTGTGTAGAGAGGGAAAGAAAAACAGGAAACGATACGTTGTTATTCTGAAAAAAGGATCAAGTTGGAAAAAAGTTGGTTTGAAAGGGTCAGGGAGGGTTACAGGACAAATAGCCTGCATACATTGTTCCAGATAAGATGGGTCACAAGCATGAAACTGGACCTCAGGATCTGGGAGATTTCTAGATTAACCAAACATAGGAACCCCAACTTAATAATGTTTGTTTAATAATGTTGTTAAGCGCTTACTATGTGCAGAGCACTGCTCTAAGCACTGGGGTAGATACAGGGTCATCAGGTTGTCCCACGTGAGGCTCACAGTTAATCCCCATTTTACAGGTGAGGGAACTGAGGCACAGAGAAGTGAAGTGACTTGCCCACAGTCACACAGATGACAAGTGGCAGAGTCAGGATTCAAACCAATGACCTCTGGCTCCCAAGCCCGGCTTCTTTCAACTGAGCCACACTGCTTCTCTGAGCCCAGGAAGCTCATCCCCGGGGCTGCAGACTGGCCAGATCGTTTCTGTACTTCTAACAATGTTGCATTTTTTGTTTTCTTTTTTTGTTTTTATGGTATCTGTTAAGTATGTGCAGAACACTATAATAGGCCCTGGGATAGATACAAGATAATTGGGTTGTACACTGTCCTTTTCCCACATGGGGCTCCCAATCTTACTCCCCATTTTACGGATGAGGTAACTGTGAACAGAGAAGTGAAGTGACTTGCCTAAGGTCACACAGCAAACAAGTGGAGGAATCAGGATTAGAACCCAAGTCCTCTGACTTCCAGACCCATGCTTTTTCATTCATTCACCACTTGGCCATGCTGCTTCTCACCACTCATTGTTCAGAGCACACAGCTCTAGGCTGTAAGCTGTTGTGGGCAGGGAATGTGTTTTATTGTTCTATTGTACTCTCCCAAGAGCTTATTACAGTGCTCTGCACACTGTAAGCGCTCAATAAATAGGGTTGACTGACTGACTGACAGGCTATGCAGCATGGCCTGGGCCGTAATTAGCTAATCCACATATAAATAAAAGTTGTCCTTCAGTTCAAAGGTGACTCCCGGGCCCACCAATAAGGAAATTGGGTCCTGAAAATGTGGAGCAAGTTCAGCAGCAACAACAAATAGTTACTGAGCACTCAGTGCAACCTTGAGATAAAGTCTCTGCCCTCAAGGCAATTCCACTCTAAAGAAAGCAATGCTAACAAAAGATGAGAAGCAGCTTGACCTAGTGGAAAGGGCACAGGCCTGGGAGTCAGAGGACCTGGGTTCTAATTCTGACTCTGCCAATTACTTGCTGTGTGACCTTGGGCAAGTTACTTAACTTCTCTTTGCCTCTGTTTCCTCAACTGTAAAATAGGGATTAAAACCTACTCCCTCCTACTTAGACTGTGAGCCCCAGGTGGGACAGGGACTTTGTCCAACCAGATAAACATGTAGCTATGCCAGCGCTTAGAATGCATAGTAAGCACTTAAAAGCCATAAAAAAAAATTTGCACATACATACAGATCCTAAAAAACACTGGGGCCCAGGTGTATAATAAAAATAACTGTGGTATTTGCTAAGAGCTTATTCTGGGCCAAACACTGTACTAAGTATTGAGATAGAAGTTAATCGGGTTGGATTAATTAAGTCCCTGGCCCACCTGGGGCTCACAGTTGAAGCAAGAGGGAGGACAGGTATGGAATCCCCATTTTCTAGATGAGGAAACTGAGGCCAGAGAAGTGAAGTGATTTCCCAAGATCACTCAGTAAGCAAATGGTGGAGCCATGATTAGAACCCAGGTTCCTTCACTCCCAGGCCCCTGCTTTTTCCATTAAGCCACACTGATTCCCCAGCAAAGATGATCTGTATTGGAAGATAGTCAGTCCAATATTCCAATCCACCTAACCCCCTGCTGGGTGCAAGTTGGATAGAGAAGCAGCATAGCTTAGTGGATAGAGCCTGGGCATCTGAAGGACCTGGATTCTAAACCCAGCTCCACCACATGTCTGTTGTGAGACCTTGGGCAAATAACTTCATTTCTCTGGGCCTCATTACCTCATCTGTAAAATGGGGACTAAGAAGGGGAGCCCCATGAGGGACAAGGACTGTGTCCAATCTAATAAACTTGTATCTACCCCAGTTTTTAGAACAGTGCTTGGCACATAGCAAGGGCTTAACGTGCACCCTAATTATTATAACTATTTTAACCTGCTCTCAGCAGTTTTTTAGGGCATGGGGGACAACTATTCACAGTCCTGATAAAGGCTCAAAAGGGCCCCCTTTGCAAATGTCTCTCCCCCACTGCCCCGCCACCCCCGTTCTGACACAGCCCACAGGGGTCTCTGCTCTCTGGCAGTTCCAGCTTCTGGGAGGGATCGGACTATTTTCGTGATCCTGGTGGGGCTTTAAGAAAGAAGCTATTTGAGCACCATCCCCTGTGCCCCCCTTCCCCACTTACATCTGGAATTCAGTGTTTCCTAGGTCCCCTGATGCTCAGGCTGCTGGATTGAAGCGGGTGGAGGGGGGAAAGAAGCTCTCTTAAGCCCCTGTCTTCCACCTGAAAATCCCCTTTAACCCCTTTTCCAACCTAATTGTCTTGTATTTACCCCAGTGCTAGTACAGTGCTTGGCACATAGTTCTTACTGAATACTGCTTATTAGTGTTATCATCATTAGTATTATCACTGCATAACTTAAGGCAGTCATTTCATCTCCCTGCCCCCCCTGTTTCCTCATCTGTAAAATGGAGACTTTGGACTGTCATCTAAGCCCTTTGGAAGAGAGTGATGAGAGACATGTAAATTTAGAGGTCAATCAGATAGCACAGAGCTTGCCTGACCTGCCGACTGAAATAAAGAAACGAATCCGGTGACTCACCACCCCCTGAAGCAGCTGACTTCTGGATTTCCCCAAGGTTCCTGGCCTGGCTGGGCTCTCCTCTTCAAATGGCCTTGAGTTTTTTTTTTCAATGGTATTTCTTAAGCACTTATTATGTATCAGACACTGTACTAAGCACTGGGGTAGATAAGCTAATCAGGTTGGACACAGTTCCTGCCCCACATGGGGCTCAGTCTTAATCCCCATTTTACAGATGAGAAGCAGAGTGGCTCAGTGGAAGGAGCCCGGGCTTGGGAGTCAGAGGTCATGGGTTCAAATCCTGGCTCTGCCACTTGTCAGCTGTGTGACTGTGGGCAAGTCACTTCACTTCTCTGTGCCTCAGTTCCCTCATCTGTAAAATGGGATGAAGACTGTGAACCTCACGTGGGACAACCTGATTACCCTGTATCTCCCCCAGCGCTTAGAACAGTGCTCGGCACTTAGTAAGCGCTTAACAAATACCAACATTTTTAGATGAGGGAATTGAGGTCCAGAGAAGTGAAGTGATTTGCCTAAGGCCACACAGAAGACAAGTTGTGGATCTGGGATTAGAATACAGGTCCTTCTGATTCCCAGGCCTGTGCTCTATTAGGCCTGGGAAGCAGTGTGGCTCAGTGGAAAGAGCCCCTGCTTGGGAATCAGAGGTCGTGGGTTCTAATCCCAGCTCAACCACTTACCAGCTGTGTGACTTTAAGCAAGTTACTTAACTTCTTTGTGCCTCAGTTACTTCATCTGGATTAAGACTGTGAGCCCCACGTGGGACAACCTGATTACTTTGTACCTACCCAGCGCTTAGAACAGTGCTTGGCACATATTAAGTGCATAACAAATACCAAAATTATGATTATCATTATTATTATCCACTAGGCCACGCTGCTTCCCAGAGCTTTGAGGCCTTGGGGAGAGATACGATGATTTAAGACAGAGCTGCTTGACTCTGAAACATCCACCTTGCAGCTAGCTCCCACAGAGTTCCTCAGGAGCAGGACTTAATTGGGCTGGGGTGCAGTCACGGGGCCTATTCTGGGACATCAACATTTCTGGACAGGGCCTCTCTTGGGTCAGCTGCAGTGACTGCTTCTCCAATTACAGGGTAAACTCCTCGTGGGCAGGGCAGGCTTCTTGTCTTTCTGTTGTACTTTCCAAACGCTTCGGATAATGCATTGCACCTAGTGGGAACTCATCATCATCAGTGGTATTTATTGAGTGCTTAAATGGATTTTGGAGCAAATTAAGCCAAAGTGGTTTTTGGAAGGCCAAATGACTCGATTTAGATTAGCATATTTTGAACACATCATCAGGAGGACTAACTCTCTGGAGAAGACACTAATGCTAGGGAAAGTCCAGGAAAAATGTGGAAGAGGCAGACCAGCAGCTTGATGGATAGAGACCGTAACAAAGATACCGTTAGAAGGGTTACGGATCATGGCAGAAGACAGGACATTCTGGAGAAAATGTATCAATAGAGTTTCTGTGAACTGGAAACAATTTGACGGCACTTGATATTAATATGATAACTATACTCTATTGGGAGAGTACAACAGAGTTGGTAGACACGTTCCCTGCCCAGTGTCCTTCTACTGCTACTATTAACATTATTACTACTATTGATTCTAATAATAATAATTATAGTATTTGTTAAGCACTTACTACGTGCCAAGCACTCTACTAAGCGCTGAGGTGGATACAAGTAAATCGGGTTGGATACAGTCCCACATGGGGCTCACAGCCTAAATTGGAGGTAAGAGGATTTAATCCTCATTTTACAGATGAGGTAACTGAGGCCCAGAGAAGTGTGGTTTTGCTTTTTGTTTTTTAGTAGTATTTAAGTGCTTACTATGTGTCAAGCACCGAGGTTGATATGAGTTAATCAAGTCAGACAGTCCCTGTACCACATGGGGCTCACAGTCTAAATAGGAGGGAGCACAGGTATCAAATCCCCATTTTGGGGTTAAAAACGGAGGCACCAAGAAGGTAAGTGACTTGCCCAAGGTCACACAGCAGGCAAGTGGCAGAGCTGGGACTAGAACCCAGGTCCTCTGGCTCTCAGGTCCGTGTTCTTGCTCAGCACACAGTAAGCGCTTAACAAATACCATAATTATTATTATTTCCACTAGGCCACGCTGTTTCTCAAAGAACTTCCACAGCAATTATCCGGAAAAGTGCTACCCCAGAGCAAGGCAGTTTGGCTTGATAGGAGGAAGTAGTGGAACTTCTTTTCTTCCAAACTCCTGCTCCGCTCCCCAGTTCTCACCAGGAGATCTGGGAGACGATAATTCAGAACACAGGCTCCCCTCCTCTCCTCGGGATCCAATGTTTCCTGCCCTTTTGTGAGACATCAACTTTCGATGGGTAGATGAGAGAAGGAGGCCAAGAGGGGAGCAGTGTCGGTCAGTGAAAAGAGCATGGACGTGGGAGTCACAGGACCTGGGTTCTAATCCCGGCTCCACCACTTGCCTCCTGAGTGACACTGAGCAAGTCACTTAGCTTCTCTGTGCCTCGGTTTCCTCACCCGTGAAATGAGGATTCAATCCCTGTTCTCCCGCCTACTTAATAATAATAATGAATCATTTTGGTATTTGTTAAGTGTTTATTATGTGCCGAGCACTGTTCTAAGCGCTGGGGTAGATGCAAGGTAATCAGGTTATCCCACGTGGGGTCCACGGTCTTAATCCCCATTTTACAGATGAGATAACTGAGGTCCAGAGAGGTGAAATGACTTGCCCAAAGTCACCCAGCTGACAAGCGTGGAGCAGAGATTAGAACCCACAACCTCTAACTCCCAAACCCATGCTCTTTCCACTAAGCCACGATGCTACTTAAACTGAATATCTTGTATCTACCCCAAGCCCTTACTGTAGTGTTTTACAAACACCACAACCATTATTATTATTTTCTTATCCTTTTCATTAAGACTACCCCCACCCACCCATCCTGTACTATGCAAAACTTCTTCCTCCCCACCACACTCCACCCTCTGCCCCACCCCTAAAGTGCACACACCTTGTGTTTTGCAAGAGGAACTTCCCAGCAGATGAGATGTGCTCAAGGAGGAAGTTCTGAACTAAAAGCCGAGGGTGGGAACGAGGATCATGTTTTTCCAATTGTTGCCATATGGTTGCAAGTGACTTTGCAATCTTGCCATATGGTTCCCTGCGCCTGCCTGCATTTCCAGGCCTGAAACTGGGTAACAGATCAAAGAGTTTATCCCAACTCTTGCGTGGGGTTGCCTCTCAGGATATAAATACGGTATGTATTGCTGTAACCAAGGCAACAGTCTTTCCTCAGTTGCTTCCTGCTCAACTAGTTTTACATGCTGGAATCCTAATGAAAAGATTATCACACGCTTCCAATAGAGATAATTAACTGTTTCCTTGCTGATCCACGTTTTTCCCCAGAGCTACAATGCAATGATGGCTTAGTGGATAGAGCTCGGGCCTGGGAGTTAGAAGTACCCGGGTTCTAATTCGGGCTCGGCCGCTTGTCTGCTGCATGACCTTGGGCAAGCCACTTAACTTCTGTAAAATGAGGATTGGGAGCCTCTTGTGAGACATGGACTGTGTCTAAACTGATTAGCTCGTATCTACCCCAGCGCTTAGTACGGGACCTGGCATACAGTAAGCGCTTAACAAATACCATAAAAACAAAAGGGGGTGGGAAACAGCAAATTTTCAATATCGTCCTTTGGTCCCCAGAGAAATATACTGTTCATTCAATCATATTTATTGAGTGCTTACTGGGTGCAGAGCACTGTACTATTGTTATATATTGTTATATTCTTGTTGTTACATTGTACTCTCCTAAGGGCTTAGCCCAATGCTCTGCAAATAAGTGCTCAATAAATAGGATTGACTGATTGGTTGACTGAAAAATCAGTGGCCTCCCTGGGGCTTCCTGGCAGCCTCCTCTCCCCTCTCTGTCACCTCCTCCATTGGTAAACTGCCTGCCTCTTATTCAGGAAGCATTTTTTCCTCCCTGTCCTTTTTCCACCATCTCTAGAGCTAAAGCGACTAGATCTGTTGGAGCTTGGGTTCTTTTTTCCTTTGATCCTGGTGAACTAAAGAAAGTATGGCTAGAACCCCATCTGGTGTGGAAAGAGCTGATATGCTTCCTTATCCCATGTCACACTACTCCTGTCCAAGGTCTTAAGCCAAGGTGAAGAGGGCAGCTTCCTTTAGTTTTTGACCTTTAAACCCCCAACCTGGCATTCACTTCCTGGACGTAGACCACACCTGATTTGTTAGTATTACAGACACCTGGTTGACCCTGGACACAATAATAATAACTATAATTGTGGCATTTATTAAGCACTTATTATGTGCCAAGCACTGTACTAAAGTCCTGGGGTAGATACAAGACAATCAGGTTGATTACAGTCCCTGCCCCACAAAGGGCTCACAGCCTAAGTAGGAGGGAGAAGAGGTATCCATTTCATCTCCATTTTACAGATGAGGAAGCTGAGGCACAGAGCCAACAGGTGACTTGCCCAAGGTCACACAGCAGACAAATGACAGAGCCAGATGAGAAGCAGCATCGGTTAGTGGACAGAGTATGAGCCTGGGAGTCAGAGGAGTTGGGTTCAAATTCCTACTCTGTTAACTGCTTGCTGTCTAACCTTGTGCAAGTCACTTAACCTCTCTGTGCCTCAGTTAGCTTATCTGTAAAATGAAGATTAAATCCTCTTTCGTCCAATTTAGACTATGAGACCCATATGGGACAGAGACTGCATCCAACCTGATAAACTCCAGCACCTAAAATAGTGCTTGACATAGAGTAGGTGTTTAACAAAGAAGACTTACTTTGAAGAGCCTGGAAAAAGTCATGAAATTTGCTAATGTAACATTCATTAATTCAATAGTATTTATTGAGTGCTTACTATGTGCTGAGCACTGTACTAAGCACTTGGAATGTACAATTCGGCAACAGTTAGAGACAATCCCTGCCCAGTGACGGACTCACAGTCTAAACAATTGCCACAAAAATACAAATGATCATATGTGTGGTGTTTCCAGTGACAGTGTATGGATCTGAAAGCTGGACAGTGAACAAACAGGATAGAAAGAGCATTGATTCTTTTGAAATGCGGTGTTGGAGAAGGCTTTTGCGAATACCACGGACTGCCCGAAAGACAAACAAATGGATTTTCGAGCAAATTAAGCCAAAATGGTCTTTGGAAGGCCAAATGACTCGACTTAGATTAGCGTATTTTGGACACATCATCAGGAGGACTGATTCTCTGGAGAAGACACCAATGCTAGGAAAAGTCCAGGGAAAACACGGAAGAGGCAGATCAGCAGCTAGTTGGATAGAGACCATAATAACGATACTGGAAGAACCGTTAGAAAGGTTACCGATTATGGCAGAAGACAGGACGTTCTGGAGAAAATACATCCATAGAGTCGCTATGAACTGGAAATGACTTGACAGCACTTGATCATAAGAGTAACAGAGAAGCAGCCTAGTGGAAAGGGAACAGGCTTGAGAGTCAAATGACCTGGATTCTAATTGCAGGTCCACCTAGAGAAGCAGCGTGACTCAGTGGAAAGAGCCCGGGCTTGGGAGTCATGGGTTTGAATCCCAGCTCTGCCACTTGTCAGCTATGTGACTGTGGGCAAGTCACTTAACTTCTCTGTGCTTCAGTTACCTCCTCTGTAAAATGGGGATTAACTGTGAGCCTCACATGGGACAACCTGATTACTCTGTATCTACCCCAGTGCTTAGAACAGTGCTCTGCACATAGTCAGCACTTAACAAATACCAACATTATTATTATTATTACTATCTGCTGTGTGACCTCAGGCAAATCACTTGACTTCTCTGGGCTTCAGTCACCTCATCTGTAAAACAGGGATTAAGACTGTGATCCCCAAGTGGGACAGAAAATGTGTCCATCCTGATTATCTTGTATCTCCCCCAACACTTAGTGCAGTGTGTGGACATAGTAAGCACTTAAAAAACACCATAAAATAACAAGCAAACAACCATTAAAAAACAACAACAAAAAAAAACTTACGTTCCTCTGAGTCCCAAGCCTATGCTCTTTCCATTAGGGCTCACTGCTTCCCAAGCTCTCCAGGAGAGCTAAGCTGAGGCATTTCTTCTCCCCCTCAGCCCCTGGGGAAAGATGTCCAAGGGGAGAGGCAAGAGGAGACGGAGGAAATGACCCTGCTGACCTAGATGAAATGAAGATGCCTCTTTTCTGGGAGGAAGAGGAAAAAGGAAGAACAGAGCAAGAAGGAAAAAGACTGGGGCCAACTGGGCCAGCCTAAACAGCTAGGGCCCTGGCGTTTCTCCTCTGTGCAGGAATATGGCCCTGTTAGGAGACTCGTGCATCTGTTATGGTCTAGGTCTCTGCCATCTGCACTTCTGTTTCCATTTATACTTATGTATCTATGCCTCCCAGATTGAAGTCTGTAAACCACAAGTCTGGCCTGGTCATACTTCACACTCTGCTGCCTGGATCATTTTTTCTACAGAAACATTCAGGCCATGTTTCCCCACTTCTTAAGAAACTCCAGTGGTTGCCCATTCACTGCCACATCAAACAGAAACTCCTCACCATTGACTTTAAAGCACTCAATCACCTTGCCTCCTCCTAACTCACCCCTACTACCACCTAGCCTGTACCTCTAATGCCAACCTTCTCTCTGTGCTTCGATCTTGTCTATCTTGCCTCCGACCTCTGGCCCATATCCAACAGACAATTACTCTCCCACCCCTAAAAGCACATCTCCTCCCAGAGGCCTTCCCTGACTATGCCTTCCTTTCCTCTTCTCCCAATTCCTTCTGCATCACGCTGACTTGATCCCTTTATTCAGCCCCCTTCCCAGCCCCACAGCACTTTTGTACATATCAGTAATTTATTTTTTTATATTAATGTCTGTCTCCCCTTCTATTTATTCATTCAATCACATTTATTGAGCACTTACTGAGTGCAGAGCACTGTACTAAGCGCTTGGAAAGTACAATTCAGCAATAAAGAGAGACAATCCCTGCCCACACCGGGTTTACGGTCTAGAGGGGAGGAGACAAATATCAAAACAAGTAAACAGGCATTCAGCAATAAAGAGAGACAATCCCTGCCCACACCGGGTTTACAGTCTAGAGGGGAGGAGACAAATATCAAAACAAGTAAACAGGCATTCAGCAATAAAGAGAGACAATCCCTGCCCACATCAGGTTTATAGTCTAGTGGGGAGGAGACAAACATCAAAACAAGTAAACAGGCATTTGTATAAATAAATAGAATTTTAGATATATACATAAGTGCTGCGGGGTAGGGAGACCAGGGGAAGAGCAAAGACTGTAAACTTGTTATGGGCAGGGAATGTGTCTGTTTATTGTTATACTGTACTCTCCTAAGCTCTTAGTACAGTGCTCTGCACACAGTGAGTGCTCAGTAAATACAACTGACTGTCAGGCCCCTCCAGGCCAACCCCATGTGTTGGCGGGCTCCGGAGAAATGTCTGGGAGCCGCAGTCCCCCCTTTGGGATTACCTTGATTCTCCGGGTCTCGCCTTAATGTGTTGTCCCCCGAGCCTGTTCCCAGAAGGAGAAGCAGTTGCCTCCACAGCACTGACCCATAGCAGGGAAAAGAACAGGTCCCTCCAACTAACTCACTGAAAACCTGGAGACAAGCAGCATGGCCTAGTGGAATGAGTGCGGGCCTGGGAGTCATAAGGACCTGGTTCTAATCCCAACTCCTCCACTTGTTTGTTGTGTCACCTCGGGGGGTGTCACTTCTCTGGGCCTCAGTCACCTTATCTGTAAAAGGGTGGTTAAGACTAGGAGCCCAATGTGGGACATGGACTGTGTTCACCTAATGAGTTTGAATCTACCCCAGCATTTAGTACAGTGGCTGGCACATAGTAAGTGCTTAAACTATAAAATAATTCAATAATGCAATTAAAAAAAAATCACATGCCCTGGATGACAGCATCCTGGTTTTGGCTGGAGCTTCCTCAAATGAATGAGGTCTCCCTACAGGCAGGTAGGGAGGTAGGAAAATATGTAGGTAGGTTGTTAAGTAAGTTAGGTGGCAGTAATTCTATTGGTATTTGTTATGTCCTTACTCTGTGTCAAGCACTGGGGTCGATACAAGATAATCAGGTCAGACACGGTCACAATCTAAGTAGGAGAGAGAACAGTATTGAATGCCCATTTTATAGATGAGAAAACTATAGCATAGAGAGGTGAAGTGACTCACTCAAGGTCACACAGCACACAGGTGGCAGACTGGGATTAGAACCAAGGTCCTCTCCTTCTCCTTTCCACTAGGGCTTGCTGCTGTTCACCAAGACTTTGGACTGTGAACTCGTTGTGAGCAGGGAAAGCGTCTACAAACTTTGTGTATGTTACTCACCAAAGGGCTTAGTGCACACAGTAAACACTTAATATGTACAACTGATTGACTGGCAGTCTTAGTGATGGAGCTCATTTCTACTATGTGGAGGCTGGGGATTGTGGGGAAGAATTAGACAAAAATTTGGCCTTTCCTATCTGTCCATTCTCTGTTCAGCCACAAACTCTACCTACAGGCAGCCAGCCCCAAGCCTCTTCCAGCCCAAGTCTCTTCCAGCCTCAGTACACTCCGGTTTACACAATGAAGCAGCTGGCTCAGGGCTATTAAAAACCTGTGTCACCAAGGACTTTAAATCCAGTGAGGAAACCTGGTCCCAGGCAAGTCGGTCAGTCAGTCCAATTTGGTTTCCGTCCCCTTCACTCCACAGAAACCACCCTCTCAAAGGTCACAAATGTTCTCAGAATGGCTTAGTGGAAAGAGCCCAGGCTTGGGAGTCAGAGGTCGTGGGTTCTAACTCCAGCTCCACCACTTGTCAGCTGTGTGACTTTGGGCAAGGCACTTAACTTCTCTGTGCCTCAGTCACCTCATCTGTAAAATGGGGATTAAGACTGTGGGCCAACCTGATTACCTTGTATCTACCCCAGTGCTTTGAATAGTGCTTGGCACATAGTAAGTGCTTAACAAATACCATCATTTTTATTATTGCCTTCTTGACAAATCCAACGGCCTCTGCTCCATCCTAATCCTCCTCCAACTATCAGCTGGCTTCGACACTGCTGACCACCCCCTTCTCCTGGAAACATTATTCAACCTCGGCTTTGCTGACACTGTCCGCTCCTGGTTTTCTAGCTCTCTCTCTCTGGCCGCTCATTCTCAGTCTCTTTCACGGGCTTCTCTTCTGCCTCCCACCCCCTAACTGTGGGGGTCCCTCAAGGTTCAGTTCTAGGTCCCCTTCTATTCTCCATCACACTCCCTTGGAGAACTCATTCACTCCCATGGCTTCAACTACCATCTCAGTGAGGATGATTCCCAGATCTACAACTCCAGATCTGATTCCTCTTACTCTTTGTAAGAGGTGAAGCATTTCCTCCTGCCTTTGATTCATCTTTACTAGGATGTATTGCCATCAATTAAAAATGTTGATGCTTGTTAAGTGCTTACTATGTGCAGAGCACTGTTCTAAGCGCTGGACAATTCAAACTTAACATGTCCAAAACTGAAATCCTTATCTTCCCACCCAAATCTTATGCTCCCCTTGACTTTCCCATCACTGTAGACAGTACCACCTCCCTTCCTATCTCACAATCCCTTAACCTTGTCTTTATCCTTGACTCCACTCTCATTCAGCCCACATATTCAATCTGTCACTAAATCCTGTCAGTTCAACCTTCACAACATTGCTAAAATCCACCCTTTGCTCTCCATCCGAACTGCTACTGTGCTAATCCAAGCATTTATCTTATCTCCCCTTGATTACGGTATCAGCCTCCTTGTTGATCTCCCTGCCTCCTGTCTCGCCCCACTGCAGTCCATACTTCACTTTGCTGCCTGGATCACTTTTCTACAAAAATATTCAGTCCAGGTTTCCCCACTCCTCAAGAACTTCCACTGGTTGCCCATCCACCTCCATATCAAACAAAAACTCTTTACCATCAGCTTTAAAGCACTCAATCATCTCGCCCCCTTCTACCTCACCTGGCTACTCTCCTCCTATAACCCAGCCTTTACACTTTGTTCCTCTAATGCCAACTTACTCACTATACTTCAATCTCTTCTATCTCACCGCCAACTTCTCACCCACATCCTGCCTCTCCTGGGAGTGCCCTCCCTCCTCATATCCAATAGTTTCTCTTACTCACCTTCAGAGTCTTATTGAAGGCACATCTCCTCAAAGAGGCCTTCCCCGACTAAGCTCTCATTTCCTCTTTTCCCACTTCCTTCTGCATCGCAGTGACTAGCTCCCTTTATTCATCCCCTTTTCCCAGCTCCTAAGCACTCATGTACATATCCATAATTTATTTATTTCTATTAACGTCTGTCTCGCCCTCTGGACTGAGAAGCAGCGTGGTTCAGTGGAAGGAGCACGGGCTTTGGAGTCAGAGGTCATGGGTTCGAATCCCAGCTCTGCCACTTGTCAGCTGTGTGACCTTGGGCAAGTCACTTCACTTCTCTGTGCCTCAGTTCCCTCATCTGTCAAATGGGGATTAAAACTGTGAGCCCCACGTGGGACAACCTGATCATCTTGTATCCCCCAGTGCTTAGAACAGTGCTTTGCACATAGTAAACGTTTAACAAATACCACAATTTATTTAAGCTCAATGGGGTCAGGGAATGTGTCTGTTATATTGCTGTGTTGCACTCTCGCAAGCACTTAGTACAGTGCTCTGCACACAGTAAGTGCTCAATAAATATGACTGATTGATTGATTGACAGTTAAGCACTTACTATATGCCAAGCACTGAAATTAGCACTGGGGTAGTAGATACAAGATATTTAGGTCCCACAGATATGCAGGTTAAAACGGAGGGAGAACAGACATTGTGGCTCTGCCACTTGTCTACTGTGTGACCTCGCACAAATCCCTTAACTTCTCTGTGCCTCAGTTCCCTCATCTGTAAAATAAGAGCTAAGACTGTGAGCCCATGCGGACATAGACTGTGTCCAACCTGATTAGCTTGTATCTATCCCAGCATTTAGTACAGTGCCCGGCACATAATAAGTGCTTAATAAATACCTTAAAAAAATCCCAATTTTTCAGTTGAGGAAACTGAGGCACAGAGAACTTAAGTGACATGCCCAAGATCACATAGCAGACAAATGGTGGGGCCGGAATTAGAACCCAGGTCCTCTGGTTCCCAGCCCCATCCTCTTTCCACTAGGCCATGATGCTTCTTCCCCTGCCTTGTGTGCCCTCCCCACTCTCCTCTCGCCTTCTCTTCCATCTTGCTGCTTGCCAGGGCAGGAAATCCCAGCTTTCCTTAAGGGTAAATCAGAACTGTTCATCCTTCAGGGAGGGAAGGAAAGGAGCTTCAGTACATTTTCTGGACTTTGGCCTGATGCATCCTGCATGCCCTCAGGGGACTCCCAGCTTGAGGAAAGGATCAAGTCTGCCAACTCCATTAAACTCTTCTAAACCTGTACACTTCGCTCCTCTAATGCTAACCTTCTCACCTGCTTCGATCTCACCTGTCTCAGCACCGACCCCTCACCCATGTCCTGCCTCTGGCCTGGAACGGCCTCCCTCCTCAAATCTGACAGATGGTTAGTCTCCCCAACTTCAAAGCCTTATTGAAGGCACATTTCCTCCAGGAGGCCTTCCTTGATTAAGCCCCCACTTTCCTCTTCTCCCACTCCCTTCTGCGTCATCCTGACTTGCTCCCTCTTTTCTTCCCCTCTCCCAGCCCCACAGCACTTATGTACATGTCTGTAATTTATTTTTTGTGTTAATGTCTCTCTCCCCACCTCTAGCCTGTAAACTTGGTGTGGGCAGGGAATGTCTGTCGCCCAAGGACTTAGTACAGTGCTCTGCACTCAGTAAACACTCAATAAATATGAATGAATGATGATTGAATGAACTCTCCCAAGCATTTAGTGCAGTGTCCTGAGCACAGTAAGCACTCAGTAAGAGTCATTGATGATTGATTGAGAGACAGGCTAGGACAGGCGAGGACAATGCCTACACTAGCACACTAAGCCTGTTGAAGGGTAGGTTTGCTAATCTCCTCTAAATGGACAGTCTAGAATGACCACTCGTTTCTGGTTTCCACCCACCTATCCAGTTAAGCAGGTTCTAACTGTGACAAATGGCAACCACCCGATATAAACTTGCAAGAGAAGCCTGTTAGGCTTTGCAAGGATTAAAAGTCTGCTTGAATCAAATCAATCAATCGTATTTATTGACCACATTGTGTGCAGAGCACTGTACTAAGCGCTTGGGAGAGCACAGCATAACAGAGTTGGTAGACATGTTCCCTGCCGACAACGAGCTTAGAGTGTACATGGGGAGAAAGACATTAATATCAATAAATAAATTACAGATAGGCACATAAATGCTGTGGAGCTGAAGGAGGGGTGAATAAAGGGAGCAAGTCCAGGTGCAAGGGTGATGCAGAAGGGAGTGGGAGAAGAGGAAATGAAGGCTCAGTCAGGGAAGGCATCTTGGAGGAGATGTGCCTTCAATAACGCTTTGAAGGTGGGGAGAGTGAATGTCTGTCGGATATTAAGAGGGAATGCATTCCAGGCCAGAGGCAGGATGTGGGCGAGAGGTCGGTGGCGAGATAGACAAGATCGACGCACGGTGACTGGGTTGGCATTAGAGGAACGAAGTGCGTGTTGTAGGAGAGCAGCGAGGTGAGGTACGAGGGGGCATCAGTGCCTTACTCATTCTTCAGCTGTTTCTGAATAAGGTTCGTTGTGATACTCTTTTCCTACCAACTTGAGTCCAAGAAAGTAGAATGATTTAACCTTTTTTCTGGCACGCCTCCCTGAGGCTTGCCCTCTGTCCCTTCTTCTCCCGCACATATCCATCCCTTCAGTTTTCCTGAAGCTTTGTCTTTCCACTGTATCAGCTTTGGAGTGTTTGTAGCCGCCAGGGAGCAGCATGGCCACAAATCACTCCGTCACAACCTCTCCACCCCCAAAGCCTGGTTTTCCTTGCATACTAAAAAAAGATGAATTCCCCCCACCCCTTTTTTTTCTCCCTAGCTGCGTCTCCTCTCTTTTAAACAGAGCGCCGTCTGGGGAAATCCATACCATCGTTCCTTGTTTGAATGTTGCATGCTGTCCCAGATGTGGGGATAATGTATTTAAATCCTTTTCCACCAATTGACAAAATCTATAGCTCTAACCAGACGGGAAACCCAAAGGTCCTTCAAGTAACCTGAAACTAGTGAAAGGCAGCCGGCTGTGTACTCAGGACCCATACAAAGACTTTACGATAATTTCTAAGTATTTCTAAGTATCCGGGCCTAGGAGAGGGAGAAGGGGATGTCAGAAGGGATAAAGGGGGTGGGAATAGTCTTTGCCCCACTTAAGAACTACAGACTCTTGAACAGCCAAATAAAATAGGGCGAGTGGTTCCGTTTCCAGTCACTGACTCCATGAATGGCCCTGGGAACGATACTCTTCCGCTCTGTGCCGTAGTTTGGCCACCTGTAAAATGGGGCTAGTTGGGTCTGCAGCCTAACGTCAACCTCGCTGGGGGGTGTTATGAAGCATAATTAATGTTTGTAGAGTACTCTGAGATCCTCAGATGAAAGGTTGCCCCCCGCCACAGTGTCAAAGTGGCTGCGGTGTTATTGCTGGAGCTGCTGTGGTTTGTGTCACTGCTGTGGTTGTTTATGGAGGGGAGGAAAACTAGGTTGAGGGAGTATGGTGCAATTCTTCCGGGCGCCCTAGAAACGTTCCCCGAGAACCATGTAGGAGCTGACTGACACCCAACAACTGTGCAGAGAAATTTCACACAGAATGCGCAAACCCCTGAGGCAGAATAGTTAGTGCCATGATGCTTCATGCTGACAAGAAATCCTGAGGGACTAATTAGAGGCATGCATATGGCACTTCCTATTTAACATGGAGCTGTGTGGACTAGGCTGCATTGCTCAGCAAATATTTTAGCTTGGACCGCCTATTCTATTCTGAGATTTTCTAAGAATTCTGCATTTTCCCTGAGTAACCCTGAGAGATCAGCACCAGGGGGATGAAGCTAGTAACACAATTAAGTGGTCCCATAGTGTGGCATTTGTCTCACACACCCAGAGGGGAATCCCAAAGGATGCCTAATCCCAAATATCTCTACCAAACGCCTTTTTTTTCTTCCCAGAGCCACTTGACTGCTTTACCCGTCAGCCTTGAGTGACACCAATGCAAATTTTGAAGGGAAAGGGCAAAATGTTTTCTGTGGCACTGAGGGATTTTCCTAGACTCCAACATGACAAAGAACGGGGCTTTTCCCAGGGTTCAAACCTCAGCACATAAAGCTGCTGTTTGAATTTAAGTACCTAGCTGGCACTTGTGTATATATGTACATATTTATTATTCTATTTATTTTATTAATTATATGTTTATATCTATAATTCTATTTATAGATGCTATTGATGCCTGTCTACTTTTTTGTTTTGTTGTCTATCTCCCCCTTCCAGACTGTGAGCCCATTGTTGGATAGCGATTGTCTCCATTTGTTGCTGAATTGTACTTTCCAAGCACTTCATTCATTCATTCAATTGTATTTATTGAGCGCTTACTGTGTGCACAGTACTGTACTAAGTGCTTGGAAAGTACAACAGTAAGTGACAGTAACTGCTCAATAAATGATTGAATAAATGACTTTGCCACATAAGTCCCAAGAGTGTCTGCAAAGGTGTAATACGCCAACCTGGAACGCTTTTCACTTTCCACAAGATGCAGCCATTTTCCAACACAATTTTGGGAATTCCCAGGGGAGCTTAGAGAAAGTCCCTCAGTGTTTACCCAGAAGGCTAAGATGGCCTTGTCATAACCAAGGATACCATTTTGGTTCTTGGAGCCCCTAAGCTTCTCTTACTTCCTTTCCCATCTCCTCCCTCCTTTCTCACCTGAAGAAGACTGAAATGGGGTCTGAAGGGCAGAAGTACATACTGCACACACTGACTCTGCTGAAGTTTCCTGTTTTAAAAGGTGGGAGAACCCGAGGCCAGTCAAGAAGACTTCAGGCCCAAGAAGCCACACAAATGAATTTTTTTAAATGGTAATTGTAATGGCTTAATATGTGTCAGTCACTACTTAGTGCTGAGATAGATACAAACTAATCAGGTTGGACTCGGTCCATGTCCCATATGGGGTTCACAGCGTTCATCCCCATTTTACAGAAGAGGTAACTGAGGCACAGAGAAGTTAAGTGACTTGCCCAAGATTACACAGCAGACAAGCAGCGGAGCAAGAATTAATGTTAAGGTTATAATTAATGAATATTAATGTGTCTCTTCCTCTATAGACTGTAAGCTAATTGTGGGCAGGGGTTGTGTCTGTTTATTGTTATATAGTACTCTCCCGAGTGCTTCATACAGTGCTCAGGACACAGTAAGAGCTCAATAAATATGACTGAACAAATGAAGGAGTGAAAGGGATTAGAACCCAGGGCCTTCTGACTGGAATGGATTAAATGAATGGATTAAAGAGTTTATGGTTTGTGCCACTTGGATTCTGCCAGTCACGTTCCCATTGGGGCAGTGGCTGTGACAAGCAAACAGGTGGAGTGGGTCCACACACTGTGAAGAACACGCGGAAGTTTCCTGTTCCAAGCCCAATTATGACCAAAGCGGCCACAGCATTGTGCCTATGAAGTGCCCGCAAGTGATGGATGCTTTCAGTCTAGAGAGCCACTCTGGTTGAATAAGGCCCCTGGAAATTTCCTGCCCTAGACCTTGGCCACATTGACCCATGCCAAAATAGTTCACAGGTTGTAATAGAAGTAGTATTTACTTGAGTTCAATGTGAACTCTGAACAAAGTGCTTGGGAAAATATAACAGAAGTACGAGACACATTCCCTGCCCACAAGGAACTTACACTCTAATGGGGGAGACAGACAGAAAAATATTTACAACTACAGTGGTCCTGAACCCCAAACGAGCATGTCCACTGTTAGAAGTGTGCCCGGTCTCATCTGAGCTTCCAGGAGGAAGGCATTTCTTAGCTTCTCCCCTTCTCTCTATTCCCTCCAGCTGCTCTATCAATCTACAGAACTTATTGAGCGCTCACTGTACGAAGAGCATTGCACTAATCACTTGGAAGAGAATAATACAATGGAGTGGGTAGATCCATTTCCTGCCCACAGGCTCATTCAATCATTCAACTGTATTTATTGAGTTCTTACTGTCTACAGAGTACTGTGCTATGCACTTGGGAGAGTACAATATGACAATAGACATTCCCTGCCCACAGTGAGCCTACATTCTACTCCCCAGCTATTATTTATTTTGAAACCCCCACAGTACCTTGGACAGTGGGATCGTGGCAGTCACCTACCTCCTCTGCCCAGAAAATATGATTAATTGATTGCCACCCTTTTGGCTTGCTAGCCTTGTCCCAACATAACAATAATGATGGTATTTGTTCAGGGCTATGTGCCAAGCCCTGTTCTAAGCACTGGGCTAGATAGAAGTTAATCAGGTTGGACACAGTCCCTGTCCCACATAGGGCTCACAGTCTTATCCCAAATTTACAGATGAGGAACTGAGGCCCAGAGAAGTTAAGTGAATTGCCCAAGATCACACAACAGACATGTGACGGGGCCGGGATTAGAACACTGGTCCTTTTGACTCCCAGGCCCATGTTCTTACCACTTAGCCACACTGCTTCAACCAATTTCCTCAAAGGACTGTGCTGGGCCAGTCCACCCTTTCCTACTTCTAGTGCTACTATAATAATAATAAAAATATATAATTATAATTATTATATTTATGTATAATTATAATTTATAATGATTATATTAACTATTATAATAATAGTGGTATTTGTTAAGCACTTACTATGCTCCAAGCAGGGGATAGATACAAGATAATTAGGTCAGACACAGTTCCTGTCCCACACGGGGCTCACAATCTAAGTAGGAGGAATAGGAAACGAATTCCCATTCTACAGATGAAGAAACTGAGGTATAAAGAAGTGAAGTGAATTGTTCAGAGTTACATTATAGACTACTGCTTGTTGTGGGCAGGTAATGTGTCTGTATTTAGTTGTATGGTACTCTCCCCAGCGCTTAATACAATGCTCTGCATACAGTAAAAGCTCAATAAATACAACTGATTGACTCACCCAGCAGGCAAGTGACAGAGTCAGGATTAGAACCGTGGTCCCGAGTCGCAGGCACCCTGCTCTTTCCATCAGGCCACACTGCCTAGAGAGGCAGCATGACGTAGTGGGTAGAGCACAGGCTTGGGAGTCAGAAGGTGGTGGGTTCTAATCCCGACTCCACCACTTGTCAGCTGTGTGACCTTGGGCAAGTCACTTCTCTGTCACCTCAACTGTTAAATGGGGATTGAGAGTGTACTCCCCACAAAGGACAACCTGATTACCTTGTATATCCCACAGTGCTTAAAACAGTGCTTGGCACATAGAAAGTCCTTAACAAATACCATCATTAATTAATTAAGGTGGGACAGGGACAGTGTCCAACCTGGCACACAGTAAGTGCTTAACAAATAAATTATTATTATTTTCTTGGGCCTCTCCAGGCCAAGCACACCTCCTCCATATTTGACAGCTACCCTCCCAGGTAGAGTTCCCTGAATGAATAGTTTCCCTAGCCTCACTCTAGGCTTCAAGGCTCTACATCACCTTGCCCCTTCCTACCTCTCCTCCCTTCTCTCTTTCTACCACCCACCCTGCACGCTCCGCTCTTCTGCCGCCCACCTCCTCACCGTCCCTCGGTCTCGCCTATCCCGCCGTCGACCCCTGGGCCACGTCCTCCCGCGGTCCCGGAACGCCCTCCCTCCTCACCTCCGCCAAACTGATTCTCTTCCCCTCTTCAAAACCCTACTTAAAACTCACCTCCTCCAAGAGGCGTTCCCAGACTGAGCTCCTCTTCTCCCTCTACTCCCTCTGCCACCCCCCCTTTACCTCTCTGCAGCTAAACCCTCTTTTCCCCCTTTCCCTCTGCTCCTCCACCTCTCCCTTCCCATCCCCACAGCACTGTACTCGTCCGCTCAACTGTATATATTTCCATTACCCTATTTATTTTGTTAATGAATTGTACATTGCCTTAATTCTATTTAGTTGCCATTGTTTTTACGAGATGTTCTTCCCCTTGACTCTATTTATTGCCATTGTTCTCGTCTGTCCGTCTCCCCCGATTAGACTGTAAGCCCATCAAACGGCAGGGACTGTCTCTATCTGTTGCCGACTTGTTCATTCCAAGCGCTAAGTACAGTGCTCTGCACATAGTAAGCGCTCAATAAATACTATTGAATGAATAGTTTCAGAATGAAGAACATGTTTTCCCCAGAAATCTTTAAGGAATTCCTTAATGAACAAAGTCTTACTCTCTTTTGAAATTATGGTTTACACAAAAGATAAGCAAGGCAACAAGGATTGGGTGTACAGTATGATAAATACAATGTCAAGCTTCAAGAACAATGGTGACGTAAACCTAACTGATTTGGACAGTTTTGGCCTTCATGAGTACACTGCCATTTCTGAAACTCCAAGTGATTTATGGCACCAGGCCTTTGCTTCTGAAATCCTCTTTCCCTCCCTCAGAGTTCCCAACCAGGCTACATAAACCTAAGGACCTTGTAAATGACCTTGAGCAAATGAGAAATAGAGACATCTTTATTCCTACCCAATAATTATTCCGCTCATACTGAATTTATAGAGTCTTCCCTCTAAAGCACTCAAAAAACTTTATAAATATTACCTCCCTCCCCGTCTCAGTAGCTCCAGGAGTTCGGCACTTATTATCCCTGTTTTACAGATGGGGAAACTGAGACCTAGAGGAAATTAAGGGTCCATAAGCAAGTCAGCAGTGAACCTGAGAATTAAAATCAGGCTTCCTGATGCTCTATCTGACTCTAGCCATTTGAAGCATGAAATCTTTGGTGGTGGGAAAATAATACTAAGATAATGACTGGGCAGCCTCTGTATAAATGATATAGGAGCAGTGCGGCTTTAGTGGAAAGAGCATGGGCCTGGGAGAGGACTTGGATTTCAATCCCAGCTCCAACATATATCTGGTGTGTGACCTTGGGCAGATCATTTCATTTCTCATGGCCTGTTACCTCATCTCTAAAATGGGGATTCAATAAGTGTCCTCCTTCTTACTTAGATTGTGAGCCCAGTGTTGCACAGAGACTGTGCCTGACTAGATTCAATCATTCAACAGTATTTATTGAGCACTTACTATGTGCAGAGCACTGTACTAAGCGCTTGGAATGTACAGTTCAGCAACATATAGACACAATCCCTGCCCAATGATGGGCTCACAGTCTAAACACAGGACCAGATCATCTTGCATCTTCCCCAGTATCTAGAACAGTGTTTCACACATGGTAAGCACTTAAATACCACAATTACAAGTTGTACACATACAGGAGAGAGTATTGAGATACTGAGTATTGAGGATAGAGGACTGAGAAGCAGTGTGGTTTAGTGGAAAAAACAGGGGTTTGGGAGTCAGAGGTCGTGGGTTCTAATCCCCCCTCTGCCACTTGTCAGCTGTGTGACTTTGGGCCTCTTACTTCTCTGGGCCTCAGTTACCTCATCTCTAAAATGGGGATTAAGACTTTGAGCTCCATGTGGGATAACCTGATTACCTTGTATCTATCCCAGGGCTTAGAATAGTGCTTGGCACATAGTAAGAGCTTAACGAATACTTTGAGATGCAGTGTGGCTCAGTGGAAAGAGCACGGGCTTGGGAGTCAGAGATTGTGGGTTCTAATCCCAGCCCCACCACTTGACAGCTGTGTGACTTTGGGCAAGTCACTTAACTTCTCTGTGCCTCAGTTGCCTCATCTGTAAAATGGGGATTAATGCTGTGATCTCCAAATGGGACAACTTGATTACCTTATATCTCCCCTAGTGCTTAGAACAGTGTTTGGCACATAGTAAGCGCTTAATAAATACTATCATCATCATCATCTTCACAGAGTGTGCCTACTTCTGTCCTCCTTTCAGCAGCTGGATCAGACTTTCCCCACAAGTTTTGTCCCTGTGGTGTTGATGTGTTTCAACTTGATTCTCAAGATCCTATCTGCAATGATTAGATCAAGGAAGAGTTGGCCTTGAAGACTTCCTTAGGTGAAGAAAAATCTTACATTCAAGAACACCCTACATAGGTGTGGCAGTCAGTGTTAACTATGTTTTCACTTACCCAAATATCTGGCAAAACTCATCTATCTTTGAAATACGGGGAAATTTGGGGGTTCTTTTTCTTTTCTCCATCTGATTCAAATTTGAGGTCACCCTTTTCTGGGACTGTTGCCCATAAAGGTCATATTTACTGAGCATCTATTGTGTGCAGAACAAGGCAGAACCAGGCACTTGGGAGAGTACAAGTGAGGGTCAAACATGCTCTGAAGCAAATTTTGGTATGCATAAACATGTTTTGGACAAAACAGGTAAGGGGAAAGCCTACTGCTAAAAGCACAAAGTTCCAGGATTAGGACAGGCAGTGATTTGGGAATTTCTGGGCCCACAAATTACTATCCCCCACAAACCTCCTTCTTCCCCACAAATCCATCCTTAGACGTCTGCCTTCAGCTTCTCCACTAGAGCAATTCAGGCTTTTCCACTCCTTCTTCCTTGTGTCCTTCCACCCGGCTTGGACCCAGGACGATCTCTGGGGTCTAGAATCCAATCAAGCTGGTAGTTAGAAGTGAATGAGGAGCCCAAGCCCCCTGCCCAAGTCCCCCAGGACAGGTGGATTTGTACCCAATTAGATGACCCATCAGCAGACACAATTTTGCAGGAAGAACACCCTGTTGTCCCAACTTCAACCTATCACTGTCCTGTCCTTTATTGACTCACAACCAAAGAATATTAGCAGCAAATATACCTATTGTTATCTGGCTGATGAGCACATACCCTTAGTGCTAGCCATTAAAACACAAGGATCCTGTGAAATCTCTTCAACCTGACCCCTAGGTTAGCCCTGGGTAGTCCCAGCTATTGAATTATGGCTTTGTCACTTCCAGATTGAAATACTCCATTGTGCTCTGCCTAGAGATGCACTTGAAAAAAATCACTCAGAAGCTTCGGCTCGGGTAGGGAATGCAGTGAACCATTTTATTAAAGGTGTTTGCCACTGGGAATTCATTACCTCTGCACTTGGAATCTGCAGGAGCTACTGGTCGCCACTGAATGCAAATCGAGACATTGAAACTCTTGGTTTTGAACCAGGCTATCTCTGTGAGATTATCCTGCTGCGGTTGACTAATTTCAGCTCTAGTGTATCCATTTTTGGATTAGATATTAAAACTCAGGGTACATGGAATGTGAAGTGGCAGGCCTGCAACTCATCCTTGAGAAAAATCTTGAGATTGGTGACCTTCAGGGCCAAAAGTTCATTTCCAGAGAACTTTATTCCAGTGAGATTTATAATAATAATATAGTTGGTATTTGTTAAGCGCTTACTATGTGCTGAGCACTGTTCTAAGCGCTGGGGTGGATACAGGGTAATCAGGTTGTCCCCTGTGGGGCTCACAGTCTTCATCCCCATTTTACAGATGAGGGAACTGAGGCACAGAAAAGAGAAGCAACTTGCCCAAGGTCACACAGCTGACAGGTGGCGGAGCAGGGATTAGAACCCGTGATCTCTGACTCCTAAAACCGAGCTCTTTCCACTGAGCCACACTGATGAGACAGCAACGGAATCAGCTCATTGGATCACTATTGTCAATCTGTTTGCTGCAGTATAGCAGAAGATTTTCAAGGTGGGAACTGCAGCAATATATCTAGGGAAATGAAACAATAGGTAAAGATTATAAACCCAAAGGAAAACAAAATGAGTAAGCTTTAGGGTTGCTCAAATAGCTCCTTCTGTGGCCAGGTCAAAACAAACTGGCTGCTTGGTATTTGGCTATTTAGTATAAGCCGTACGAATACGATTGATTGATTGATTGGGACAGAAGCAGACTCAAACGCATATAATGAAAGCAAAATTTTGTCTCTGTTGACAGTTGTCAGATCCAAAATGTACCTTCCTTTAGAGCTATATTCGAACACAAAACGTCGATCATTAAACTTCTCTCCTCTACCCCAGTGAATGTACCGTCCTTTACTTGGTAACCCATCTGCAGATAAAGGGCTTTAAATACAAAGTGCAAAAATATTATAAAATGTCTATTATCAGTTTGATAACTTGGTCATCTGACCCAAAACAGAATTCAGAATTTAAAAGTGTCCCCTAAGAATATTTCTTTCATCTGTAAATTGTCAAATCCAAACAGGTTCTCTACATATCCACCTTATTCAAGCAGTATATATTTTTTTGCTTCATCATCCTATCATTATGAGCTTTACCCTCCTATTACTGAAACAGCCTACTAACCCCTATTATTATACATTGCGAGTGACGGGAAAAAAAAGCTGAAGTTGTGTCACCAACTGACACAAGCCAGGAAGGGCTGGCTCAGTCGTGAACTCGTGCTGCTGTGAAAAATAATAATAATAATAATAAAAAACACAATGGCAAAGCTTGAAGACAAATTTAGCTGCATTAACTTGAATTTCCTGGCTTTGTTGATTTCTGTCACAACCTTAACATTAAAATTCAAAGATTCACATTTAAATATTTCCCTTGAAAACAGAAAAACAATAGGACTTTGAGGGGTTGAAATGTTGCAGGAAGATACATAATGGCACTTTATTGACCCAGCCACTTAAAATACATAATCACTGTTTTGCAATGGATGACGTTCCAAAAGACAGGAATAAGATGTTCCCATCTATTGTGCAAGTTTGTAGTTCAGATATAAATAAAGGACTCTAACCTCCCCCCCCCAAAAATGCGGCCAGGATATCAACGTTCAACCCCTCACCTTTTATTCAAAGGATTTCAAATCATTAGGGAAATTGCTATTTTCAGGGAGCAAGGGGGGGGATGGGGAAACATCTCTCAGGCATTCTATTATTTTTAGCAACTTCGCCCAGCCCCAAAGCGACAAAGCGATTTTTACAAAATATAAGAGAAAACCTCCGACTCCTTGTAATTTAGAAAAGACAAAGGATCAGGACTAAATGGGAATTTTGCAAGGCCAGACCTTGACAAAACTCTTTATTCAGATGGTAACTTGGGGGTTTCACCGAGTTGTATCCCACGTCCCGGACGGGACACCTCCAGACGATGCAGAAAAGCGCCTCTTTGGAAGAGCTGAACGCCTACCTTAAGACTTTTCACCAACAAAGCATCGAAGGCTGCAAGGCTACCTGAGGGGCTCCCTGGGCTCCATAGAGGAGGAGAGGCAGAGGGGAGAAAAGCAGCAGCGTGGCTCAGTGGAAAGAGCCCGGGCTTGGGAGTCAGAGGTCATGGGTTCTAATCCCTGCTTGCCACTTGTCAGCTGTGTGACCTTGGGTAAGTCACTTCACTTCCTCTGGGCCTGGTACCTCTGTAAAATGGGGGTTGAGATGGTGAGCCCCACGTGGGGACGGGAACTGTGCCCGATCTGCTTGTGTCCGCCCCAGTGCTTAGTACAGTGTTAAGCTTTTAATACCATAATAAGCAGCTTGGCTCAGTGGAAAGAGCACGGAAAGAGTCCGAGGTCATAGGTTTGAATCCTGGCTCTGCCATTTATCAGCTGTGTGACTGTGGTCAAGTCACTTCACTTCTCTGTGCCTCAGTGACCTCATCCGGAAAATGGGGATGAAGACTGGGAGCCTCATATGGGACAATCTGATTACCCTATATCTCCCCCAGTGCTTAGAACAGTGCTCTGCACATAAACAAATACCAACATTATTATTAACTTCTGTGTGCCTCGGTGACCTCATCTGGAAAATGGGGATGAACACTGTGAACCTCGTGTGGGACAACCTGATGACCCTGTATCTTCCCCAGCGCTTAGAACAGTGCTCTGCACATAGCATTTAACAAATACCAACATTATTATTAACTCCTGCGTGCCTCAGTGACCTCATCTGGAAAATGGGGATGAAGACAGTGAGCCTCGTGTGGGACAAGCTGATGACCCTGTATCTCCCCCAGCGCCTAGAACAGTGCTCTGCACATAAACACCAACATTATTATTATTAACTTCTGTGTGCCTCAGTGACCTCATCTAGAAAATGGGGATGAAGGCAGTGAGCCTCGTGTGGGACAACCTGATGACCCTGTATCTCCCCCCGCGCTTAGAACAGTGCTCTGCACATAGCATTTAACAAATACCAACATTATTAACTTCTGCGTGCCTCAGTGATCTCATCTGGAAAATGGGGATGAAGACAGTGAGCCTCGTGTGGGACAAGCTGATGACCCTGTATCTCCCCCAGCGCCTAGCACAGTGCTCTGCACATAAACAAACACCAACATTATTATTATTAACTTCTGTGTGCCTCAGTGACCTCATCTAGAAAATGGGGATGAAGGCTGTGAGCCTCGTGTGGGACAACCTGACGACCCTGTATCTCCCCCAACGCCTAGAACAGTGCTCTGCACAGAGTAAGCGCCTAACAAATCCCAACAGACTGTAAACCCGTCAAACGGCAGGGACTATCTCTATCTGTTGCCGACTTGTTCATTCCAAGCGCTTAGTACAGTGCTCTGCACATAGTAAGCGCTCCATAAATACTGCTGAATGAATATTATAATAAAAGGAGGCTTGTCAGCAGAAAGGGGCCTCTGCAGCCGCGCTCCACGTGACTTCTCCCCGAGGTCGGGCTCTAGGCTGCCACGCATTGCCCCAGCGGCGGGTCCCCGCTACTGCAGCGCGGCCGGCTCGACCGACCCGAAGGGGGGGGGGGGGAGCAGGCGCGCGCCCGCGGCTCCGGCCGGCGGGGGCGCGCGCCCCGTCCCTCTCCACAAAATGGCGGCCGCCCACCCTGTCCTACAAAATGGCGGGCGGCCACCCGGCCGGGCCGGAGCGGGCGGTGACGAGCCCGCCGTTGCAACGCCGCCGAAGCCCCCGCGCGCCGCTCATTTTCATCGCCTGCCGTTTAACGTTCAGGGGGCAGCCTCGGCGTCGCGTTGAACTCATGTTCGGCCCGGCGGGCGTGCCATTATGAACATGACATCAACCCCCTCCCCGAACTGACCCCAAAGGCAGAATCCTACTCGGAGGTGACAAAGCGGTCAAGGATTCCGGATCACGATCACGCCTGACAGTATCGCTCGGAAAGCAATGAAAAGCGCGTTCCGTGCAGAAGTATTGATCTCTCTCAACAAAACTGGGAGGCTTTTGCCTTTTTTTCCCCCATATTACCTTTTCTTTCCCCCACTATTACCTTTTTCTTCCCCCATATATTACCTTTTCCTTCCCCCACTATTACCTTCTCTTTTCCCTATTAACTTTTTCTTCCCCCATATATTACTTTTTCTTTCCCGCTGCATTACCTTTTCCTCCCCCCCCCATATTACCTTTCCCCTCCATTACCTTTCTTTCCCCTGCATTACCTTTTCTTTCCTCTCCAAGTGACTTTTACTCAATGAATAAAATCTGGAAAAAAAAAATTACAAAGCAACCACGGCCCGGGACCCCCTGCCCACTCCCCTTTCAGATGGAGAGCTCACTCTGCACCCAGGAGCGGTCCCGAGCAAGGGCGGGAGGAGGGGGTCGCTTTTGTGCCCCTTATGTTTCCCGGAGATGCAGCTTCCTCTCCAAGTCACAGAGAGAGGGGAGTAAGGGAGACAAAAGAAAAAAAAAAACCAGGAAAAAAAAAGCCACCCAAAAACAACAGTTGCAAAGTTGAATCCTACATGCAGAACGAACTGGAGAGGGCAGAGGAGACCCTCGTTCAGACTCTACATGGCCCAGGAGAGATATGCAGTTCCACAGGAAGAATTTCAGCTTTTATTCCATCATTTATACATCCAGCACCTGGTGCTTTATAAACGGCTTCCCCCTGCGGGAAGGGGGGGGGGGGCTACGGCCTAAGCACCTCTTGCCCTCTGACCTCTCCCTCCCTGGCAAGGGGCGCCTGAGCAGGCAAGAGGAAGCAGCAGCTGCAGAGAAATCCCTGCTCTTCCCCTTGCGTCAGGGTCCCTAAATGCCTCTGCTTGTGCCTCGATGGTTGACTGCTAGGAATGGTGGAGGAAAGCAGGGTTTTTCCCCCGCCCCCCCCCCCTTTCCTCCTTGCTCCTTCTTTCCAGAAATTTCTCAGGGACCTGAGCGAAGGCGCCGCGCATGCGCAGAGAGGGGGAGGAGCGAGGGCAGGGAAAAGCGCCCGCTCGTACGCCTCGCGGAGGAAGCTTTTTTGCCGCATAGCTACGCATGCGCCGTAGGCCTCTCCCCGCCAGGCCCCCGCCAAGGTGTTGGGGGTAGGGAACGAGCTGCACCTTGAGCCACATTGTCCGCGCCTGCGCGCTGGATCTCTACCCAACTCTGCCTTATTTAGCCGCGTTTTATGGGACCCCCTTTTCCTCCAAGGGGGTCTAAATGGCTGCCCGCTTCAAGTGCATCTCTAAACGTTGCATTTCTGGAAGGATATCCTGGAGGCCCTGGCGTTGCTTCTTCCTAGTAGCTTTCTGACTGCCAAAGGTCAATCCCCCTTCTTTTGGGGACTAGGGCTTGAGAATGGACTTTATTTTTTTTTTGCCCTCTTTTTCTAGAAGGATGGATTTGAGGGTTTCTCATTCCCATAAAGTGTCTGTGGGTTCCTGGCCTGGGACGCTGTGATGGGCCTCGTTGGATTTGAGCAGTGCAAGATGGAAGGCACCCTGATTAGAGGGCTGGATTACTGTGGCTTGCACCCGTGTTGTCCTATTTAACCAAATAAAGAGGACACGGAAAACTACTCGTTTCCCAGAATGATCACCTGCCCTGCTTGTCCTTCAGCCGTGGATCGAGACAAAGGCCTGTTTCCAAAAGCCTCTGTTTCCTTTTGCGGGGTTAGTGCCTGGAGTATGTGGCTGCGGTAACCATAGTAACAGCAGTTACCATATCTTGGGATAGCTTTATTTTTTCTAAGGAATGCCAGGGAAATCGCTTCCCTGTTTGTGACATAACGAACGTGAACTTTTCCTCCCCCTCCACCTCCATTAAGGCTTAGCTGAGAAATATAGCTTGCCCATATTTCTTTGTTTGCACTTCCATCCCTGAACCAGGTAACTCTAAACACTGCCACCTTCCTTGTCTTGCATTTCTGTGATAAAATGAGTGCCTTGGGTGTGTGTTCTTTTGACTTGTAGAGCGCTATTTGGCCTTTAAACATTTAAAGAACTTTAAGCATGCCATTTCTTGCTTTAAGATGTTCTTGAAGAAAGCTGCTAGAAAAAAAAGTGTTCCAATTCACTGAGGTTTCCCCCACCCCACTTTGGCTCATTCCAGATTGGCCACAGTTTTTCCTTGAAGTGCCCAGGCAGGTTTTAGCATGCCCACAGGTGGGTGGGGGTGGGTGGGGGTGTGTTCGCAGGTGGGGGGGAGAAAGAGGGAGAGTGATCTATTTAGCCTCATGAAGGTCAGCCCGGGAGATCATTCCATTGAGTTAAACTACTGAGTGGAACTAACAAGGTGAGATCTTTCTTCTTGATGGGAATGCTGGTTAGATGCCAGATTCCTCTAAGGAACGTTTAGAACCCAAAAAGCTATCTGAAGAATGTTTGGGCAATGGCAAGCTGTGTAAGTCTCCTTCAACTGCTGTGGTTGTAATAGAGGCTCGTGTAATTACATGAGTTCAAATGTCCCCAGCATTCACAGTATTTCAGTTGTGCGCTGTCTTGAAGAAGTAATGACTTGAATTTGGATACCAAAACTGGCAGACACCCTCAGGGCTATAGGGCAATTAACTATGGGAAAAATTTTGAGAGGATCGACTTCATCATTTTGCATAGCCTTAGTTCTAAATATTTCTAAATGTACGAGCGCCTACTTATTGATAGACTAAATTGTCTTGGTAGTAGTTTTTTTTTTTAATCTGGTTTAGAAATCCTGCTCAGGTGAGGGGAAGGCATTTAAAAGTTAATTTAAAATAAAATGTATGCTCCAATTGATACCAGTGTTTGTAGGTTTAAGCATACATCTTGAAAGATGGGAGAAAATATAATGAAACTCTTCTAGAAGGTCATGCACTTGTGAGCAGATAATGGCCGTGAACTTTGGTACAGGAAAATCACCTCATGAACAAGTCTGATTTTGCACATACCGTGTTGGTTTTGATAGCTTTGTAAAATAAATTTTTTTTTGTAATTAATCTCCTGACGTTGCTTAAGCAAAATGAGACAAAGTTATCTTGAGGAATCCTCACTTTCTTTTAATCCAAAAGTAATTTCCCAAAAGTGTTCTAGGTATCTCAGTGGGCTGTTCAAGTGGGTTTGGCAGTGCTTTAAATAAGTTCCAAAATACTGCCATTTGGCTCTTTTTTGGCCACCATAAAAATAAAATCATGTGTGCTTAATGCAGAATGTTTCCTGCCCTCCTAATCTTTAAATAGAGGTGTGGTTTTATTTTTAAGCTTGAAAGGTTTCAAGTTTCCCCACTGTGGAATATTACAAAATTAGCAGCACTACCATTGTGCAGTTTGAGTGCCAGTTTTTGAGGCAGGGGGAAACATCCATAAATAAAGGCCATTTCTAAAATTCGAAGGGCATTAATTTTAAGTAGCACTGAAAGAAAATCTGATATTTAAATTGCTGCATTTTGAGGGGGGCGGGGAGGGTCTTTTTTGACCTGAATTTTTCACTTCAAACTTTTTCCAGATCTTGGGATGACATCAGATCCTAGTTTAAAAAAAACAAAAAAAAACCCCAGCTTGAAGCCTTTGATTTCTAGGCTGGTGGAATTCTTAATGGGTGACTTCAGAATGTTTAACTTGGAGCTGCTGTACTCTTTTTGAGACTTTACAGACTACTCTTAAGTGGGGTGCAATGCTTTGGACTCAGTGCTGGATGAGCTCAGCTGTGGGTGAACATTTCTCCTTGATATAGTTCAAAGGTAGATCCAGGCTCTAGTAGATCATCATTTTCACCCTGCTATAGGATCTCTGGAAAAGATTTTATAAAAACATGTTATCATTTTAAAGAATTACCGGATGCCATAACATCCCTCTAGACTATAAGGTTGTTATGGTCAGGGAAGGTGTCTGCTAAATCTGTGTACTCTCCCAAGTGCGTAATACAATGCTCCGCACATAGTGCTCAGTAAATACCACTGATTGTTTATTCACCTGTTCGTTGGTCCAGCTATTAGCTTTTATTCATTCATTCTATCGTATTTATTAAGCACTTACTGTGTGCAGAGCACTTGTGGTTTAGTGGAAAGAACACGGGATTGGGAGTCAGAGGTCGTGGATTCTCATCCCATTTTGGGAGTCAGCGGTCATGGATTCTAATCCCGGCTCCGCCACTTGTCAGCTGTGTGAGTTTGGGCAAGTCACTTCACTTCTCTGTGCCTCAGGTACCTCATCTTTAAAATGGGGATTAATAATAATGTTGGTATTTGTTAAGCACTTACTATGTGCAGAGCACTGTTCTACACTCTGGGGTAGATACAGGGTAATCAGGTTATCCCACATGAGGCTCACAGTCTTAATCCCCATTTTACAGATAAGGTAGTTGAGGCACAGAGAAGTGAAGTGACTTGCCCACAGTCCCACAGCTGGCAAGTGGAGGATCCGGCATTCAAACCCATGACCTCTGACTCCCAAGTCCGTGCTCTTTCCACTGAGCCATGCTGTGTGAGCCCCACCTGGGACAACCTGAATACCTTGTATCTACCCTAGTGCTTAGAACAAAGCTTGGCACATAGTAAGTGCTCAACAAATACCATCATTATTATTATTACTAAGCGCTTGAGAAAGTACAATACAGCAATAAAAAGTGGCAATTCCTGCCCGCAATGAGCTCACAGTTTTGACGGGGAGGAGGGAGAGTCACCTGCTGTGAGCCTGCAATTCTGTTTGAATTAATGTTTTTGAGCTGATCCTCAGTGCTTAGTACTATGCTTTGCCTGTAACTCTTGATTGCATTGAAGTGGAGGGGCTCCAAACTAAGTGTGTAGCGAGCAATATTTACCTCTTTGATACCGCTTCACAGGGTCGCCCTTCATGGCTTCGTGACCCTCCTTCCAGTCAGGGAGAGTTTCGTTTTTCCGAATAGTCATCAGCGAGCCTATGCTTCAGCCTGCAGTTGATGACCATGCAACCTCAGTTACAAATATACTGCCTGGCAGGGAGCTAGATGCAACCTGGGGGGTGCCCGTCAACTTGTAGTAGACTCGCTCGTAGACTTAGACTAATGCTTTGAGTAGCCTGTTGTTGGTCCAGTGGGGCTGTGGGAAATGGGTTCTGCAAATCGAAGCGGGCCTGCCGAGACTTTGTCATCAGTGGTGGGAAGCGGCGTGGCCTAGTGGAAAAGAGGACAGGCCTGGGAGTCAGAAGACCTGGGTTCCAACCCCAGCTCTGCCACTTGTCTGCTGGGTGACCTTGGGCAAATCACTGCATTTCTTTGGGCCTCTTACCTCATCTGAAAAATGGGGATTAAGACTGGGCCCACCCCGATTCACTCGTCTCTTCCCTAGTGCTTAGTACAGTGCCTGCCACATAGTAAATCCTTAACAGGTACCATAAAAAACCCCAAAGAAAACAGTGGTGAAGGGGTCCCCAAAGCAGGACAAGCCCAGTGGGAATCCTGAAGAGTACTGCCTAACATCGGTGGCAAAGATCAGAGTGGCTTCCAAGCCTTATGTAATAATAATGATGATAATTGTGGCACTTGTGTTTACTAGTGGCCTAGCACTGTACTAAGCACTGGGGTAGATAATCACGTTGCTCACAGCCCTTATCCCATCTGGAGCTCACAGTCTAAGTAATTCTTGAGTAACTCCCAGTATCCCAAGGCACATAGATGTCCTTCATCTCCCACTAGCATTTCATATTTATTTATACCCTCTCCCGACACTTATAAATATCTGTATAATCAATCGTACAGTCAATTTAGTCTGATTACCCCTTTTGTAAATAGTTTTATGCTTGTCTCTCCTGCTAGGGTATAAACTCCCTGTGAGCAGGGACTGTGTTCGATATTTCTGCTGTGTTTTCTCATGCCCTTACTACAGTGCATTGTACCCAGAAGGCCCTCAATAAGTACCTTTACTTGCTTGTTTACTTATCAAGGCAATCACCTGCTGGATTATGGTGTTATTGTGTAGTATTGGCAGTAAACTCTGGTTACTTTGGCCCAAAATGGGTCCAGCAGATAAAAAACCTGGGCACACTTAATAGTAATAATAATAATGATGGTATTTGTTAAACGGTTACTCTGTGCCAGGTACTTTGCTAAGCACTGGGGTGGATACAAGCCAATCCAGTTCGGCACAGTCCTTGTCCCACGTGGGGCTCACAGTCTCAATCCCCATTTTACAGATGAGGTAACTGAGGCACAGTTAAGTGACTCACCCAAGATCACCCAGCAGACAAGTGGCAGAGATGGGATTAGAACTCATGTCCTTCTGATGCCCAGGCCCGTGCTCTATCCACTACGCCATAATATGCTGCACCCCTGCCCGCTTCCTTCCTCGTTGCACTCAGTGCTCCAGTGGTAACCCAAGAGAATGTGGGTGGCGGTGCGTAAACCACTATCATCAGAATTAAATTCTCTGCACAGGTCTTCCAAGATGAAGTCTGGCTGAGTTTCATCCATTGTTCTTGGCAGGAGTCACAAAAACCAGTCTTATAACCAGAGGTCTTGAAAGGGAGTATTGACTTCAGAGTATTAGGGACAACCGTGGTGTTTTTTTTCTAAATGGAAAGGCAAAAGTAGACTTACTGATGAATAAAAGTCAAATCAGATTAGATAGCATTAAAAGGACATCCTTCTCTCTTGCAGGATTGAGAACCATTTCCCAGCCGCTTGGGAGAAGTGACCTTCTAGTTGGCAAACAGCATAAACCAGTTTATGAAATGGTATTGTGATCCCTTCTGTTGAGTTTGACTAAGGAAGAAATTTGCTGGAGAAAAATACGGCAAATCATCGGTCAGTATACCAGAGATTTGAAAATTTATGTAGAGATTATACCTCCAGGGCCCAGGGTCAGCCTGCTGTATCAGTGTTAAGTCTGCTGAATTAATGGGCTAGCCTCCCATTCAATTCTGCCCTTCATGAAGAGCAAGAGGGCAAACATAGCCACTTTCCATGAACATCCTTTTGTGTTCATCAGCTCTCTTAATCGCCATGCTAAAATAAATCTATTATACTTGAGATATTGTAGCAAAATCTACATTCCGAACCCTAGTCTGTAGAGCTCTTGGTTCCGTGCTTTGACTTTTGTAATTGAATACTAATGAATGTTAATAAGAGCCTAATAAAATATTTGATTATAACTTTTTTTTTAGAGTTTTTAACAAGGAGATTTGGAGGCAGATGAATTTCAGGAGCAGAAAGGTACTAAAGTTTAAAACACAGGCTTTGACTGAACACATCTGTGTGAATTAGACAACTGCCGACCGGCAATATGTGAAATATCTAGTAATTCTTCTGAACCCCCCCGCCTTGCTTAAACATTTCAGTACTGCTTATACCTGTTATACCATTTAGCAGCATTCAGAGAACCAGGGCGTATGCCTAGTTCATTTTGCCAACTGCGTTTCCATATGCATGACTGAACTTTCCAAGCCTGCCCAGCATTCTAAAGCCCATTGCTATTCAATGTAAAAATAAAGTCGATTAAAAACATAGAAAATACCCCCTTCGCTTATGGCTCCATTTTATTGTCACCACCTCCAAATCATGCCTGAATATTAAAATAGGGAAATGCTTTTCACTCTCCATTTATCTTACATAAAAGAGATCAGACACTGCTTTCTGACCTCATTTTCAACGGGCATCAATTATTCATTTTAAAAATAAGATGACTATAAAATCATTAAGGACAAACACACTGGATTGCATTTCTCACTTCCTTTGTCTCCAGACATGCTGTATTATAAATAGGATCAAGCCTGTAATATAAGGAATTCTACCTTGTAAACAAGGGCAGAAAGAGAGGTTTGCCAAACTTTCCTGTATAATTCTGGGAGGAAGGAAGAGCACTGGGAAATTAAGCTCTTGTTCTGAGCTATTGCAAAGTACACGAATTATTCTATAGGTTGCCTCAAAAGAAATGTCAGCAAAAATGGCTGGGAACTCCATGGGGCGTAGGGCACCTTTATTTAGAAGGGACTTTGCTCTGATAATAGCTGGGCACCTACATCTGTTTAATTTTCTTAAGCGTGTCCTGCAGCTTATGGTTGCATTTGTGTTTCTGGTGAAACTAGAGTTGTAAGATAAGTAGCTCACTATTTCCAAATGCTCACTGTAAAAAGATTTTTTTTCTACCCAGAAAAGTACACCATATTTTTTGTGAAGTTTACTGTTTGCTGCAGTAGCCATTGTAAAGCAGTTATAAAGGTTTTCCTTGAATTGCAATTTCTCCACTTCAAATTGACCATAATAGAAAGTGAACTGTTTCCTTTCATGGAAATTTTCTGTAAAGTTCCTTAAGGAGAGTAGGACAGAGGGGCACATTTGATCGTACTTATCCTGGTAATCTCAAAATTATACCTGTTTAGATGTTTTCTGTAGATCTTAACTGACTTTCGATGGGTCTAAATTGAAATAAAAAATTAACTTTTTTTGCATTAGAATGGTTGCTTCTGTTTCTCTTCACTATTTATCATTCACCCCAAAATGAAGTTTGATACCAGCCCTGTAAAAATAGCCCAACAGTGGAACATGAACAATGTTAAGAGTTTAATTACTAAAAAGAAGCTGAAGGTTGATTTGTCTTATTTTTGGATTTAGTAATCCTAGTAGCCTATGATCTTTGGTTGTGAGAGCCCCTTTAGAATTTGTACGGAATAAAAAATAGAGAGTAGTCTTGAAAAGGATGCTCAATTTCAAATTACTCTTTAATGACTTTCTATTGTACCTTGTCCCTGAAAGAAAGAGAATTGGTTACGGTATTCTACAAAACCTCTAGGCTGCTCCTTCAGAATTTTCCATTCTACATTGCTTTTTATTTTCACATTATATTCACATGTCTTTTATCATGAAGAAAGTTAATGACTCCTAATCGATTCCTCCCTACCACTTGTTTTTAAGGTATTTGTAGCGTATCCCCCTGTTATGGTATTTCCATGTATGTGTCTGATCGAAAGCTAGATACAAATGATCATTGATTACATATGCTTGCCTCCTTTCTAAACAGGCAGGAAAATAACACTTTCATCCCATAGAGCTAGGCCTCTTGGAAATTTCTTTGTCGTTCTTTGTACGTTTTTTCAGTGATTAGAGCTTAAGATAGCATCCAAGGTGAGGTGTGCACTCTCTTTGTATAATCCACATGGTTGAATTTTCTGAACCACTTGCATTTCCTAAATGCTGCTGTACCTTGAGCCAGCTTCTTCCTTTTGCTTTCCTTGGTGATGTTTAGATCTTTCCCAAGAGGTTACCACTAATTCAGAATCCATCGGGTTTTATAGGAGTAATTTACATTGTTTCTTCCAATGTGCCTCGCCTTGTGGTCGCTTGCGCTGAAATTCATTGTTCATTTTAAGACTGCAGACCAGTTAGGCTCACCAGCTGCAGCCACTGTATATTTTGTAGGCTGATCCAGCTTAAGTAATAAATAGCCTGGCAGCCACCAAACTCAATCTTGCTTTATTCTGGTAGGGGAATTATCTATTTTTGTCCCCAGTCCTAAATCTCAGGGCCAATTATTTTCTCTCATTCCCTTTTACAAGGGACCACCTCCACAGTCTTTTCAAAGATAAGACACCCATTTCATTTACTGGGATATTTGTTTTCTGGAGGACATTTCGATCCCTATTGTGACACTGCTTTATTACTCTCCACCATATTATGAATGAATTCTGATGGGATGTTTCTTCCGAACTGTGGACTTCCTTTTTCTTCCTCTTTCTGTTCCTCCCTCCAAACTGGCAGAACAATTATCTGCTGAAATTGAAAACAGAAACCACACTCCTGGAAAACGCAAATCAAGTAAGCCTTTTAATCATCATCCTACAACCTGGAGACTTTACAGGAAACCCGTCAAAGGCACAGATCCAGTTCATTGGAAAAATCAAACCACTTGGCAAGGTTGACCCAAGAGCCAGCTCACTATGTACTGTGGTTGTTACTCTGGTGTGGTTATGGCATACAGTTTGCGAGGGTGCAGTGTGGGGACTTGCTTAACCTTGAGAATGTTCTGGGGGGTTGGGGAGTGGAGAGAGATTCTCAATAGGCCCGAACTAGATGATTTATTAAATACAGGAAATGAAATGCAAGCAGATATTGAAGTGGTCAAGGGTTAGTGTGGCTATCGCCTCTCTGCTCAACAAATAAGATAATTATTTTGTTGGAAGGTAGGACTCAAAAGGGGGAAAAAAAAACCTGAAGGATTATTCTGTCATCACAATAAGGTGGTAGTCAAGGTCACATGATTTCATAATAGGAATCCAGAGTTCTACAGTGTGCAGTTTCTCTTTATGGGTGCTGTTCACTTTGTGAAAAGGGAAATTTAAACGTGAGTTTTCTATTGGTTTTAAAACGTGAGAATTCACAAACTTGTCGAGGTCTAAAAAAGGCTTTTCCCTCGAGGGAAAAATCCTGGCTTTGAAGGGAAGGTAATTAACAATCAGCGTGTTCAAAATGTGATTGTGTGAGGACTGATCTCTTCAATAGGGAAGAATGGCCATAGATATTGTAAATCCCATTCTGCAGGGCTGGTCTCTAGGCCGTTCCATTCATGATGGTGTACTGTATTCCAGACCGGGCCCAGAAGTTGCCTCACCTCAATACTCATTGTGTGAGCGAGTACAATTGGCTCAGTTTTGTGCAAATTAGCCAAATCCCTTAGGACTTCGCCTCTTAGCTGAGCAAAAGCTGACATTGCCCCAGCACTGCATGTGCCATTTGGAGGAAGTGACTGGCCAGTGCTCCTTTCGTACCCGGCTACTATATTCCTAATGTGGGTTATGCCCACAATAGCAAGACTTCTTAGCAACACTCCTCGAAATTGATCTCACTGTCAAATTTTCATCAAATCGTAGCTGCTTGGAGACCTGAGAAGTCTTTTTTGCCTTTCTCCTGCGGATTTCTCTTTCTGGTAGGAGTAAAATTAAGGCCATGGTGATGCCCAAATGGTGACGGATCCGCAAAACACTTTATACAGTTCTTTTAAAAATCAGGTTACAAAATATCTTGGGATTTTTGAATGGGGGGAGGGATGGGTGGTTTTAGTCTTCCTCTGGAGTTGGTTGGGGGAGGTGCCCCCCCCGGGGTGGTAAAAGGCCTCAATAATAATGATGGCATTTGTTAAGTGCTTACTATGTGCAAAGCGCTGTTCTAAGCACTGGGGGGGGGGATACAAAATGATCAGGTTGTCCCACGTGGGGCTGACAGTTTTAATCCCCACTTTACAGATGAGGTAACTGAGGCCCAGTGAAGTGACTTGCCCAAAGCGACACAGCTGACAAGTAGCAGAGCGGGGATTAGAACCTATGACCTCTGACCCTGGGCTTTCTACCGAGCCACGCTGCAATTCCTTCAGTGGTATTTGAGCCCTTACTCAGCACAGAGCACTGTACTAAGCGCTTGGAATGGACAATTGGGCAACAGATAGAGACGATCCCTGCCCAACAACGGGCTCGCAGGCTAAACAATCCCAGGGCCTCGAGTCCAGTGGACCCAGCAGGGAATCGGGCCAGGTGTTTAGCATGGCGGCCTCCCACTGGACAAGGCCAGAACTCAATCCTCCCTGCTTCCACCAGGGAGGCAGCTACAGATCCCTTCCCGGGGTGGAAAAGCCAGGTGCCCTTCTTCTTTGTCTCTGGAACGGGAGAGGATCCCTCTTTGCTCTCCCTTTCCTCTGTCAGCCTGTCCCTCACCCCTCTTCCCAATGGCCTCGCCTTCCCTCACCCCCTGGCTGATCGGAGTGCGCCTGCGCCCTGAGGAGTTCCCGCCCCCTCCCTCCCAGCCCTTCCGCGCCTGCGCGCCGAGCGGGGCCGAAGAGCACCCCCGCGGAGGGGGGGGGAGGAGCCACAGGGGTCGGGCACGCGCGCGCCGGTGGGAAGAGTCCGGCTTTGGCGGTGCCTGGCTGCCCCTCCCCCCTCCCCCCCCCCCGAACGGCCAGTGCGCATGCGCCGCCGCAGCGCGAGGGTCGGCTGCGAGCGTGTGGAGGAGCCAGAGCGGAGCGGGGAGTCCGGAGAGTCGGAACCTGGGGGAGAGGAATGGTGTCTGTCCGGGGGGGAGCCGGAGGAGCCGCCGCCGCCGCCGCCGCCGACGACGACGACACCACCACCGTCCCCGCCGCCGCCTCCGCCTCCTCCTCCTCCCGGCTGTGAGGGTCCCGCGCGGGGAGGGAGCCGGGAGACTCCCCAGCATGGTCCGGGAAACCAGGCACCTCTGGGTGGGCAACTTACCGGAGAATGTGCGGGAGGAGAAGATCATTGAGCATTTCAAACGGTGAGTGGGGAGGAGGGACAGGACCAGCCCCCTTCTACGGTCCGTGGGGGCCTCTGAGGAGAGGGGAGACACCCCCCCCAAATTAGCACTTGGCAGAGAAGGGGAGCCCCCCCCTTCCCCACCCCCCTGCCCCCCCAGAAGGGGAGAGGGGCAGCCTCAGCTCCCCAACGAGGGAGGGCCTCGCCAAGGAGCGGGAAGAGTCCTCGGCCAGGCCCGAGCTGCCCCTGCTGCTCCCACCCTCCAAACTGGGGGTGGGCGAGGGGGCTGGGGGGCTTTCTCCCGAAGCCCCCTCCCCTAAAACCCTCCCTGGCCCCTCTGCCTTGTTCCAGTTTGGCTCCTGTTTATGCAGTTGGTCTCCCAGCTGCCGCCCTGAGAGTCTTGAGGCCTCCATTTCTTTGCAAGCCTCCTCCACCCCCTCCCCCAAGCCGGTCTTAAAAGACACCCTAGTTGGGTGGGAGGGGAAAAAAAACTCATTCCAATTCCAGCTCCACACTCCCAGGTCCGAAGGGGCTTTTCTGGACCCCCGTCTGTCCACCCTTCAAACTATTCTTTGAGGTCTGGCTTGGGCTCCCCATCTGCGGAGAGAGGAGGCGGCTCTGTTTCTTTTTGTGTGTGTGTGTGTGTGTGAGATCCCGCTGCCCTTCACCCCTCCCCCAAATAGGATCCGTCTATCGAGAGAGTTACTGATTTTTTCCATCCCCCCCCTCCCTCGCCGACCCCCCAACAACAACCCTCATGGACTCCAGGATGGGAAACTCTGGAGTCGCATAGCAACTCTTCCTCCTCCTGCTGCTGCTGCTACTCTTCCTCGCCCGGTGGACTCTTGTGTGTGGAAATATCTGTGCTAAAGGGGTTTCAATGCGAAAGAAAACGAAATGCAGAAATGAAGATCTTGATAGATTTTTTACCGAAAAATTGTGGATCTGGTTTTTAATATGGAGATTTTTTTTGATAGTGGCAACTTTTCACATCGAAGATTTACAGGCACAGAAGATAAATGGAAAAAAATATATTTGTGAGCAGCTTCGTGTCTGGAAATAACAGTTGGTGCTTCGCCTGTTCCCCTCTCCCTCTCTCCTTTCAACCATTTCCAGCCTCTGAATAAGGAAGCTGGTGGGAACTAGATGGTTACAAACTAAAAAAAAAAAAATAGAAATTCTTGAAGACACAAACCTCAAATAGAATCTTAGTTTGCAAGAAATCTCTGGATCTCTAATACCGCTGGCTGCACGGTATCGTTAATGGCATACTTATACTTATGAATCCGGTACTTTTCCCACCATAGACGCTTTAGTGTAATGGTTTAAAAAAAATGCATGGCTTTGATTAGAAGTTGTAATCTCCTTCCCCCTCCCTGTAAGTTTTGTCCATGAAATACAATAATTAAAGTGGTAATGTATCCGTTTTTATTTAATTTAGCACCATTTACTAATTTCTTTGTTTGGAAAATATCCATGTAACTGCTGTGGGGAAGTAGGAGGAGTCCAGTGGAAAGAAGGCACTCAGATTACCGCTTTACATTAAAAACAGTTTGGGGTTTTGGGGTGAACTGTCTAAAATATTATTTTAGAAGATCGTTTTGGGGAAATGAGGGCTTAGAGATTTTCAAGACCCTGAAAGGTTGGTGAGTTTTTCTTAGCGCTCAAGTTCTCCTTCCTTCTGTTTAGTGAGTGGAGGAAAATTATGGAGCGTCCTTATTAGTGAGTCACCATGGGAAAAATAGATTCGGTTGCTAGCACATGAGCAGCTTGGACGAGGAAATGGAAGCAGTAGCAGCAGAGCTGCTGGGTGGCTTTTTTTTAAATGGAGGATCATTGATTATTTTGGGGGTTGGTGCTTCGGGGATCTTAAATCTTACGGAGGGTGCGCGCTTTTGCGCGCGTCCGAGTGTGAAAAGGAGTTGTGCGAATAGTGTGACCATTCATAACCGCCTAACCGGCCTTGAGAGGAGTGGGGGAGGCGCACTCTTTTTCTCCGTCTTCCATCATCATCATTGTTATTATTTACTAGGTTGCGAGCCAAAGGCCAGGGAAGGAAAAGCCCAGACGCCGAAGCCTGATTTTGTAATTGATTTGGAGAGTGATTTTAAAGGATGGGTTTTTTTCCCCCCCTCCCACTTGGCCCTTATGTGGTGGAAAATCCGTGCGATTTAAGTGTAGATCACCGAAGCGGATAAACCTTTTTTTTTTTTTTAGGTTACGTGTTTAGGCGGCTAGAGAAGAAGTGCTATCCTTTCTCTCCCCTTGTGGTCTTTCTCTGAGGGTCGGTGTCATTGGCTTCAGAGGCTGGGAAATTTCACATGCACCAGGGTGCAAACACGTGCATTGCAGCATTTGCTTTGCTGTTCGGTGGCATGCAGCCAGGCTTGTCAGCATGCAGCTTATCTCTGTAGGTTCCAGAAGCGTTTGCTAGGTTTTTTGCCTTTTTTTTTTTTCCCCGCAGGAGACAGGGCCCCTCCACCCGGCCGGGACCGGAGGGGAAGGAAAAGAGCAAAGCTTCCCAGGGCGATTTTCGGAGTTATTTTCAGCGCAGAGTGCGGGAGACTGGCTTGTGTGAATGACTTTCTAAAATGGCGGCGAGGACCCAGTTTTATGTGGGAAACAGCAGAGCAGGTCTCAGGCTGCACCGAGGCGGGGGGGAGGGGACCGGGGGTGGAGAGGCTGCCTTTGGAAACCTGCAATCAGAAATAGCAGCTTAGCAGGAGCACGGTTTACAATTGCGTGCGGGAGACGGACCCGGCGTTAGAAGACAGCTCCAAGCCGATATTTCTTAGAGAAACAGGTTGATCTCTAGCCTGGCCGACTCTGGGCTGGGGACCTCCCTTATTTTAAAGGCTCTCTCTTGCAGATCGAGTTAGCCAACTAGGGAAACTTCTATTTGGAGACACTACGGCACGATTATTCCCCTCCCCCCGGTCTAATGGAGCGTGTCAGCCCGAGGGGTGGGCAACTAATCCAAAGGGGTTCGAAGATAAATCGTTCGGAATTAGGCCAGAAAAAGCAGAGAAGGCAAAGCAGCCGGACGAAGTGGCCTGCCCCGTTGGGTGAAATGATCGAAATGAACCGTTTGGGTGGTGGAGAAATCCTAAGCGTTTTGGTTGTTTAGAAATCAGAGTGAGGAGCACCTGATGAAGCCCGTCAAGTGAAACTAGATAAAAAAAAAAAAAAAGCCACTTTACCCCCAGCCGATCACTGCAGTACCTAATCACTCTTACCGGTTTCCGTGGTGTATCGTGGGAACACGTTATAAGGATATTTTCAGGAAAAATGTTACTTTGCAGCAATCTCCTACCCGCGCGGTTTACTTTTTAGAGGGTGTGTGAGGACGGGCAAGTGAAAATTTGGCAGCTTTCTAGCATTTTGGGGTTATTTTTCGGTTGTAAAAATAGCAGTGGCACTGTTCCATAAAGGTGGATCAGAAAGATGGCAGTGCCTGTGTCATCATTTTTTTTTTGTCTTGCCTCTTTCGTTTTGATTTGGGAAATAAATGCAGATCGGTTTTACACTACATACACACATTTTGCTTCTTTTTTTTAGCAAGAATTATAAAATATCTATTGGAAAACGTGGAGGGATAGAAAAATCCTTATGGCTACAATTCACGGAAAATACTGTATCTTATCCCTAACTGGTATCTTCTAGTCAGGTATTTAAGTATGTGCTGATTTAAAATTTGATGGTAAAGCTGTTAAATTGCCACAGGTACTGTTTTTGCACAATAGAGTAAGTCTTTTTTCTTTGTATGCGCGGTGGCTGGAGACGGAGGGACAAGATAAGACAGTTGTATCACAGCCTTGTTTTGTGGCATTAGGGCAAAAAATAAGTTGTGAAGATGTATAGATATATAAAGGCAAATCCTCGAATTTGAAAATGTATTGAATAAAGCTTGCTAAGTAATTCTTGGCACTTTAAAGCTGTTTTTCACGTTTTGCTGAGCTTAAGTAAATCAAATAATCAGGTTCCCACCCATCCCCCACCCTGAGAATAGGGTAAAGAGTATGCAAAGAAGGTGACTGAGCGCCATTAAGAAGTCCCCTTTGTAGCAATAATTATTGTTTGAGGGATATCTCCAGAATGGCAAAGGCCTTGTTTAGCCACAGAACAATGGATACCTGTTGTTCAAATACACTAACTGAATTTTACTTATGTCAAATAGTTTTAGGGCTAGTGTTTTTCAATAGTACCTCATTGTAAAATGCTGCAATGACTTGTCTGCATATACAAAGTCAACTCAGTGGTATGTATTGTTCAGCTCTGAGTTTTTCCTTTGGGACAGCAGTGTGTCATATTACAGAATATTTTCCTTTTCAGTATTCTACTGTACTGCATTTTGATTTGGAAGTTATTTTTTTCTTGACATTTTAGATTGACATTTGGTGATTGACAAATGGAATCAGAATGCAGTTTAAGAAAGGGTAATATATTGAGGAGATATTGTAAAGCTTTTTTTTTTTTCCCCAGGGTTGGGGAATGTGGGGAAGAGAGGTTATAGAAGTTGTTCCTTACAAAATCTCAATATTTTGAGGAATAAGTTTTAAAAACTTGCATATAATGCATAAAATATATTTTTCCTTTTGAGAATGTTGGGCCTAGTGCCATGGAGAGGTCGAGTTCTGACTTGATCTAAGGATCCCCCTCCCCCCCAAACTAATTATATTACTAGACTTTCTATCCCGTGCTTCTGTGGAAATTTTAGGTGTTATATATGTGAAGTAATTGTTTTAATGCATTAGGAAGTTTTATATATTATGTTATGTGTATATGCATATATATGTTAAGTGGGTGATGAAGTGAGCTGTTTGTTTTTTTTTGAAAAGTTTTTCAAGTGATTCGGTGGTGAACAGTCTACTGATCTCAAACTTTGTTTTAAAATTTTAAAATTGCTTTTTATATTAGAAAACTCTGATAGCCACTGGCATAGGAGATTGGAAAAAGCTTTTCCTCCATTGCTTTCACTTCTTGATCCCTAATGCTTGAAATCTGAGTCCCAGTTAGCCATAGAATTGAGTTAACTTTGTAATCTGGAAATACCTTCAGAATTCATGCCATCCATCATTAAAATGGTTCCAAATTGCAGTTTTGGATGGTAATAAAGAATAAGCAGCACTGCTGAAACAGATGTCCAGCAGTCTCAGAACAAGGAGACTAAATATAGTAACATTTGTCCCTACTCTTAGTGCCAACCCTCCATACTTTTTCCTTGCTTTTTCTTCCCTCCTCTTATTCAAGAATATGCTTTGTTGCCTTTCAACTCCTCGCATTTTGAATGGAAATGCATACTGGTGGAGGCCAATTAGAGTGTTTAATCATTGTTATTAGAAACCATATAATTTTTGTATGATAGCTAGCTGGCTTTTAGTGCGTGGGAAACCAGGTTTGCAGTCAAAAGATGTTCTCAGCAGTGCAGATGAGTTTAAAGAATGTAATAATATTCAGCTTTTTTTGGCATAAGTCAGTCAGAAGTTAAAAGGTCAAAAAGGAAATACAATCTCTAAAAATCTTAGTGAATTTAACTTTTATCTTCTACCTTACAATCTTGGCTTTGGTTTGTGCTGATTTCAACCTTTAAAAATGTGGAGGAAATATAAACTAGCTTGTTTAATGATTCATGAAGTATTCTTTATGGTTTTATGGATTATTTCTGGAAAAAATGTTAGGTAAACCAGTTCAATATTAAATTTAAGCAAATACTGTAGAATACTCAAAAGAAAAAATCACCATTAAGCTTTGGTCAGTTGAGAGGAATTTTGAACGAGGAAATGGAGACCTTCCAATTTTTTCGTGTTCTTATTTAAATATAATATGCTGCTGATATTTTTTTACGAAAAAAACATATAATTTGATTTGATGTTAAAATCAACCAATCTACTTACCAGTAGGATAACTTCTCCCCATTTTATTGACTTACTCTCTTTGGTTGGAAAATAGTCCAACTTTGGTTACTTGATATTAGCAATGTGGGTGCAAAAATGTTTTCGCAAGAATTTAGCAATTACTGGCCCCGGAAGCAATGGCAGAGAACAGCAAGGTGTCTAAATGTTGTTCCCAGTGGTGTTTCATTAATTTCTTCGACTTGGTATCTTGTTACCTTTCACTGAATTTTTGTTTGTTTTGCTGTGCACCTACTCAGGCCGGAAGTACTAGGTTTTTGCCATTCAGGATTCTGAATAAAAAAAGTCCCCTTCGACTAGTCTTTTTTTCCATATTAACCTGGGACTCACAGGATTCTTAGCTCCTGAGTTGACTGTTCTCGTATTGTAGCATTCTGCTTATTTCCCATCAATCAATAGTGCTTAAAGAGCCCTTACTGTGGGCTGAACACTGTACTAAGTATGCAGGAGAGTTTGGTATAAGTAAAAGACATGGCCGTTGCTCTCTGGGAGCTTTACAATATAATGGAGACAGAGAATCGAACAGAAAAAAACCCCAGGAGTATGGAAAAGTGAATGTGAGATAAGTAGTTTACAAAAATCAATGTATTCAGTTTTAAAACTTTTATACAGGAGTCACTTTGCCCACAAAGTGTGTTTTTGCTGCCCAGTTTGGGAAGAATGCAATGGCAGGAAGGGAACATTCATCGGAAAATGGGTATTTGCCCGGATTATGCTTGATGCGGTTTTGCAGATAACGGTTGTTTGTGTATATGTGGCATCAGAAACCTAGTGAGTACTGCAGCATCAGTTTTCTTTTACATGGAGTACTGCAAGAATGCAATCCCTGAATTGAAGTGACTATTAAAATGCAGCTGGCTGTTGAATTACTTGCCCTAATGGAAACTTCTTCAGTATAATCGTACTATGTAGTGCAAAATATGTTTAGTTGAAGGTCTAACCAATTTACTAAGTCGATTTTCAAACACAATTGGGGCTTTAATAGATTTTTCTGTTATGAAGGATATTTAAGAGGCTACCGTGTGAAGGGTTCAGTACTAAGCACTTGGGAGTACATTAGAGGTTAAAGACATTCCTATGGTCAAGGACCTTATCTAAGGAGGGAGACACACAATTGGTTTACAGAGAGGGGAAAGAGAATGGGAAGATAGGTCAATAAATATGTTTAGGAAGTAGATAATGCAAGTTGAGATGTACAAAAGTCCCCAGGTCTGGAGCAGAGGTGCTAACTCTTCGTTTTGAGTGCAGGGGTGAGAAGGGGGCATGGGAACTGGGAGGAGACAGACTTCCAAGGGCAAACAAGCCAGAAAGCCACCGTTTTGAGTCTTTTCAGTTCTGTGTGACACTTTCATGTTGGAGAACTGGGATGAGCAAGTCTGTTCATAAGGCTGTGGGATCCTCTGTCCCCATGGAGTGGGCATCTATGACTTGGAGAGAAGAAAATTAATTGGGGAATATGCCTCCTGAAGGAGATGGCATTCCAGGAGGGCTCTGAGCATGGGGGGAAAACCGGTCATCTGGGTTTCAAAGAGGAGGGAGTTTCAGACAGAGGAGAAGACATGAGCAAGGGAGGGACTAGCCGGGAAAAGAGCAGTTGAATGGGAAAGAACTGGTAGGGAACCCTGAAATCAGCTGCCGGTTGTTTTTGGTTGATTTTATAGTTGGGTAAACTTATCACTCTACTTGTGGATAATTGAGGTTCCAATACAGTTTACAGAAGCAGAATGGCTTAGTGGATAGAGCATGGGCCTGGGAGTCAGAAGTCCATGAGCTCTAACACTGGCTCAGCCACTTGTCTGCTATGTGACCATGGGCAAGTCATTTTACTTCTCTGTGCCTCATTACCTCATCTGTAAAATGAGGATTGAGACCATGAGCCCCACGAGGGACAAGGACTGTGTCCAACCCTATTTACTTGTATCCACTCTGGCACTTAGCACAGTGCCTGTCACACAGTAAACGTTTAACAAGTACTGTGATTATTATTATTACTAGTACAGATTTGGAAATATTGTAAGGTCCTGGAGGGATTATGCAGAGTGTAAAGTAGTTTGAATTCTTGCCAGTGAGGAATTTGCTATTTTGGGTGGGATGGGGTGTGAGGAAGAGAGGATAAAATAACACACCTTAATGTATTAAATTGAAAGTGTGGGTTATTCAGACAGCCCCCTTCTAGAGTGTCAATTTAAGGGTGGGAACTTCACAATAGTGGGAGAGGAATATTGGTCTTGTTGAGGCTGTGTTGTTTTTTTTCTTTAAATCTTATGGTTTTTAAGGACAAATTGTGTACCATTTCTTTTATTTGAAATGTTGACTAGCGTAAAGCAAATGTACAAAGTTACACATACTTTATAGGTATGCTTTAATTTTTCTTGATTTTCGGCTTTCCCAGTTTCTTTGGTAGTCATCATGAAGTAATCCCTTGTTTTCCATAATGACTTTTCAGACAGATGGTTTCATTGTTCACCCGTTTCAGCATAAAGTGCTTGGTCATTCTGAAAAGCAGAAGTCCAAGAGAGAAACTTTTTAGTCACAGCTTTGGGCCACACAGTGTCATAGATAGCAAACTTGCTTGTAGGACAAAGCTTGCTAATTTGATTTGTTGGAGCTAAATTATGGGAATCCTAACACATATTGTGAGAGTTTTATATTTGTAGAAAAGCTCTCAAGTGATGTTTTGGAAAATGCTCTTAGTATTGGCTGGGGAGTTCCATGGATATTATATCTGTGCACTAAATTCACATAATGGGAAGTTATTAAGTTTTGCTGACATTTTATAGTATATTACTTTTCTAGGAATTACTGAGTGTTCATATTCTGGAGAGTCTTGTTTTGTAGACTTTCTAAAAGTTAAAAGTCATGAGCATTGCATTTCTTTTCAGTTAACTTTCAGAGACGAGTAAGTTGGGGATCATATTTTTCATGTTCTCTTGTTCTTCAAATGGAGAGGTTCTACCTGATTAGGAATTGCTTTATAAAGTCAAAATATAGGAAGTTGTGTGCTTGAACTTCCTTGTGTAAAGGAAAAATTACATTATATTATTCCATCGATTCAATTGGAATTAACCCGTTAGGTGGTAGGTGGCTTGAAGGTACCACCATGATTGAACATTTTTGAGATAGACGTTCCTGGATTATTGTTGCATCCACCATCCACTTCTAGCAGAATACATCGCCCCCTTGCCACTTCAGTTTTCCTCAAAAACCAAAATGCCTGAAGTGACTTCTCTTAAACTGAGTCTATAAGTAAAATAATATAGGTTAGAGCAAGATAGTTAATGATCTAACCTGCATCACTACCGTTTTTGCTTCTGAAAAAGTTGATTAAAAAAAATCTTTGGTAATATTTTGAAGATGCATTTCTAAATCAGTTTTAGCAACTGAATGGTGGAGATGGTGGAGATTAGACTGTAAGCCCGTCAAACGGCAGAGACTGTCTCTATCTGTTGCCGACTTGTTCATCCCAAGTGCTTAGTACAGTGCTCTGCACATAGTAAGCACTCAATAAATACTATTGAATGAATGAATGACTTTTGGTTACTTGAGCTTTTTGTTCTTGTCTGCTCCATTTCTACCCATTTCTCACTTTCTCTTCCCATTTTTCTGACCTCAATTTAGGGGGAGTACTGTTGAGGGTTTTATGAAGTGTTTCTTAATTATAACGTTTTAAATATATTTGCTGTGTACCGATGATTTTTTTTTTTAAAGAAAGAAAATTCCTTTTAATACCATTAATGGGTAAGCTTGGGGGCAGGGACTGTTTGTTATTTAAAAGAAATTCCTAAGTGTTTAGTTGAGCGCAGTGCATCTAGCTGAGTTTGTTGTTACTACATTAGATTCTAAGATCCTAAAGGGCATGGACCACTGTATGTGACTTACAAGGGATGCTACTGGTACTCTGCTCTGTATACAGTAGGCTGTTTGTAAATACTGATGAATGAATACAAAAAAATTACTTGATGTACGGTCTTGCCAGAGAAGTCAATAATGGCTCAAGCACTTCCCATACACTCCCTGGTTATGCATTTTCTGATCTTGGCAAGATTGATTCCCACCTTTCTTTCCCTGAGGTAGATCAAAGAAGGGAATCCTCTCAGATGAAATCTGTAAAAGAACCAGGATTCTTTTTGCCCTCCCTGGACATGTTAAGAATTCAGTCTCTTTGAGACTTTGTATTCTTCCAGAGACCATTTTGATTTCTGATTGAAAACAGTGGGCTTTTGCAGTTTGCAGAATTGTAGGAGTCCCAGAAAGTGTAATCATTTGTCTCTTTCAACCCCATTCCTGTGCACTATTCATGCATAGAAATTCATGGCTTACCTAAGAATGTGGAGCTGACAAAGCTGGTTAACTAAACCCAGCTCCACTGGGGATATACTTAAGGCTCAATCTGGTCATCAGAAGATTTATTTTATTTCTTCAAAGATTCTGAGAGAGTTTACACTCAAGGTCAATAAATTGTTTTCAAGGTAGAAAGAACGTGCTTATTTCCAATTTTTCTCTTCCATTGTCTTTTTTAGTGACAGATCTTGGTTACTCCTTCCGAAAAGACGACTGGCTTGAAGAAACGATTTTGATCAAATCTGGCAAGCAAAAATGCTCAAACACTCTCATGGAGCTGCTTAGCCAAAATCATATTCCCTCCATACACTAGGAATTTCTAGGATTTTTTTTTAAAGTAGCACTTGTGAGGTTTCTAAGAAGCTGAAATTTTGTGACCAAAGAGCGAGAGTGTGTAAGACAACTATCTTGGGTATTAGAGATTTAACATGGGGACTGAAAATATAGGACTGCAAGACGCTATCAGCAGCAATATCTGAAATATAGGTAGGCCAGTATTCAAAAGTGTAACAATGAAATCAGGAAGTGCTTGGAAAAACTGGGCTGATCATCATATTTTTGAGTGTTGATGAATCTTCATTGTTCTAAGTTTAATACCCCCTGGGGGAGCACATGATCATGAGAATGGGAATCAAATGTTGTACAAGTAGTTGATGTCTCACTCGGAAAACTCTGTGTTTTACTATTAGTGCATGGTTACTGAGTCGAGGGACAAAGATTGGCTTTGTTTTGGTGTCTTTCTAAACTGGACTTCAGTAAATAAGGTTTTCTTCGTCCTATATTTTTATACTCTAGAGGTACTTAAATTGGCAGAATGTTATACTACAACCGGTCAATCGTCGAAATGCTTTTCTCCTTTGTTTGGAGATAATTATTGGTACTCTAGTCTCATAATGGCTTTTAAATGCCAACTGAAGGTAAATGAAATACTTTAAATAGTTCTTTACCACTTTAATATTTTGTCTGATTAAAGCATGCTAATTCCGAGTAAATATGTTCTATTTAATATGTCCCCTTGTTTCTAGGAGTATTGCAAAACGCAGGGTATGTTAAACCGTGTATAACAGAGTCTGTTTGACTGATACTGTGGAAGAATAGATTGCCATAAATCTTTCGAACTACAACAGAGATAAATAAGCATTTTTAAACTGTGGAAAAGCCCTAAAAAAAGGCTCTTGAGAGGGAATTCCAGGGCAAAGACCACAGTTTCAGGGATCATTTCCTTAGGGAAATACATTTTCAAAAGTGTGACTTTAAACGAGGAGGGGGCCGAAGTTTTCTCTTTAGCATGGGAAGCCAGTGAATGTGTGTGTTCATTTCTTGCCTGGTGTTGACCCTTGGGAAGTGGACTTTGATCCTGAACTTTGCCATCTCTAGTGTGTAGAATTTTCTTTTCATCCCAAAGTTAATGAAATGGCTTGAAAAGTATTACCAGTATATGAGTAACCTTCATAAAGTTTTGTGTGCAACCAGTAGAAGTCTTCCTAAAATTATCCTGTAAAATCAAATTTTATAACAGATTTCTGTTGCGCACAGCAGAAGGATTCCATTCCCACAATGTACATAAAGTTGCATTTGAAAATAAAAATCACTTATGGACTCAGGAATTCTTGAATTAGAAAATGCCTTTATGTTCATAAAATGATAGGTTTGCAATAAAACATTGCAATGTTTGGTCTCTTTACATGATCTGGGAGTAAGAAAACTATAATTTTTTTTTTAAGAAATCTAACCATTTGTGTCAAGGGAAGGGTCATTTAATTATTTCATCCCTCTGTTTTTTAAAGTATGCCATTGAAAATATTAAAACCACATTTGGAGAATATTTTTATTTCATTTTGGTTATGTAAATTGACACTAAGGCCATCTCAGTTTACTCTCAATTTTGGGGTTATACCAACTATTCTTTTAAAGGCTTACTTGCCTGTATCTGACCAAAGCAATGCTTGAACTTTGTAGTTCACAGTGTTGTAAATATGGCTCCAAATAGCTCTGAGTCTTAAAGATGTGCCCTTTCACAGCACCTCACATTTCATTCTCTATACTGTAAGGTCTATATGGACCAGGATTGACCCAAGCCCTTAACACAGTGCTCTGCATATAGGAAGTACCCTATAAATACCATTGACTGGGAATAGACAGTTACTTTCCCTGGGAGTTGTACCTTGACCAATCAATAAATTGTATTTATCGTGCAGAGCACCATACTAGCACTTGGGAGAGTACAGTAGAAAGAGTTGACAGATAAATTCCCTGTCCACTGTGAGCGTAAGTTGAGTCTAGTCTGCAGTCTAGACCAACATCAGATGCTCAATTGCTGCACAGATGCAAGTGACTTTAAAGGGAAAGAGTGGTAGGGTGAAGGAGGATGGTACTTGTGAGTAGCAGCTCCTATACCCCCACTTCCATCTGGTTGCTGCTGCCCCAGATCATAACTTTTGGTTTTTTAATACTTAACGATGGATAGGTGACAAGCTAGATTGAGCGGGTTAGGGATGCAGGCAGGCTGACAGCCTCCAACTATTAGTTCTCCAGGAGACCTGGCTTGACACCAACAGAACCACAAATAGCTTGAGCCAGATTTGAGGCACCCCTGCCACTCAGCATTATTAGTATCAAATATTTATTGAGGTCCCATTAAGAGCCAAGACATTATTCTAGGTACTAAAGGTGGTCTTTAATGGTTTACAGTTTGAGCCTCAATAACTGTTCTAGCAACTAAAGAGCCCTCTTACCCATAACTCACACTTCTCTTATTATTTGAATTCTTATGTTGTCTTGTTTTGGCATTTCACTATTTCCTTGGGTGGTAACATCTCCTTCTTTCCTCTCCTCCAGTTAGATTATGAGCTCTGATGTGGGCCAGGGACCTGTTTGATTCATCCTCCATTGTGATCTTCCCCCTTTAATACAGTGCTCTGCACAGAGTAGCTCTCATTACATACTCTTGAATATCTTTCCTGATTTCTAGTTACGTGACCCATAAGATTGTTAGGGCTTTGAATGCAAGGACCATGACTTTTACTCTTGTATGCACCCAAGTGTCCAATACAGTGCTTTGTACACAATAGGTGCTGTTGATATGGAGATAAATGTAAAATTTTATATGTGGTTTTTTTGAGGTCCACAATTTACCGTGTTCAGACAAGAGAAAAGCTGGACCACTTTGGAAGTTCTGATGTTGCGTTTTATTGAACTTGATTCTTCCAGCTTTTGAAACGTTTTAAGATCCCCTCTTTAGAATTCTTAAGGGAAAACTGAAAAAACACTCATACTTCCATTAAGTGTACCTGAGTTTTCACTCTTTGAAAAATGGCAGAATTACATTCAATATTAATAAATTATTCAAGAGCCTATGGATTCTTCATCTGCCTGAAATGCCAGGGTCCCAGAAACAGGAAACTTGGTGATAAGAAATGCTATTATTGATTCAAGGTAATTCAGAATCCTGTCTGAGTGGCCACAGAGTGCTTGGAAGAACAGTGTGATGGTCCTCCTCTTTGACATCCTAATGCTTATGGAGGTACCATTCATTGTATATTCCTGGTCTTTCCTCCCCTCCCTTCCCCGCAGCCCCACCACCAATGAATGTAACAAAACACAATATGCTATTGCTGTAGAGAAATCAATCTTTTAGCCTCAAGTTACAGGTAGGTGGGTTTGGTAATCAGGAATAAAACTCAAAATTAAGATTTGAAAGGGGTCTAGTGGAAAGAGCCCAGGATTTAGGAGTCAAGAGACATGGATTCCAATTCCAGCTCACATGCCTGTGGTGTGACCTTGTGCAAGTCACTTAACTTTTATTAATCAATGGTATTTATTGAGCACTTTCTGTGTGCAAAGCACTGTTCTAAACACTTGGAAAAGTACACTACAAGTGGTGGTGGTATCCAAGATCCCTGCCCACGGGGAGCTTACAGTGCAGAGAGGGAGACAAAACTCAGTTGACTCGGATCTAAATTGAGATCAGAATGTATGAAATGCAGAACCCTGTGTATTGACATTGAAAATAAAATAGCATCTTTTAATTCCCAGGCCATCTGGAACAAATTTTCTAATTGATGGATTAGTTGGCATCCTAAAATGAACATCATAAAGCTTCTTGGTCCAAGAGCACCTCTGCATGACCTTTGTCTGCCAAGCAAGAACATTTCAAAGGGCCTGTGTCTAAATTAACCTGGATTTCAGAGGTCATGGAAACCTCTTGTCAATGGGATCTCTAGGCTTGTATTTATTTCATGGATTTATGCTCTGTGGAGTAAAACAAAGATCTATTCTGTTCAAATTAAAGATTGGAAAATAAACTGGTGTTTTTTTAAACAATGGTATGTTTATAAAACAGGCAAGGTGTATCTAAGTGATGAAAGAGGTCTCCTGTTGGTTAGTAGAAGAGTTCCTTTGCCCCTCCTTGGGTAGCTATAAATCCCCGGCCTTACTGATCACACTATCCCACCATGTTCTGACACAACCTCTGGAATTTGATTTACACAGGATGCAACTTCCTGAAAGTTTTTAAAGCAGTTGGCTTTAGAACTGGGTCATCAGTGTCCCCAAAACGTTTTAGATGTCTTGTGATAACTGTACTCTGGGTGTATGTGACTTAGAGGAGCAGGAAATAAAACATATTTGGGGTGTTCCCCTTACAGTAAAATTCACCCAAGGTGTGGGCAAGAAGCATAGTCCTGACCTCATTTACATTTATAAACTCCTATCTTCCCCCAAAGGAAAACTATCCAAAAGCAGTACGTTTTATGCCCTGCTCCTCCAAGTCACATACATTAAGAGCGCAGTTACAAGAAGACATCTAAAATGACCTTAAGCTTCAAAGACCCAGTCCAAAAGCCAACTTCATTAAAACCTTCAGGAAGTTGCATCGGAAGTTGATTTACACATTATTATGAGGTATGTTGTGTAACATACCCGTTGCCTACTGGTTATTTTCGTTAGTTTAGCCATGGCCAGTTGGTCTTGAAATGTCTAAAAGGGAAATACTGAAATTATGACAATCCTAATCAATACTTAATTTGCTATGAAGCCAGACTGCCAATTGTCGTTTGAACCGTCTATCTTTGGGAAACCAGCTGTAGAGTAGTTTTTAATATTTGAGTTTTTCCTTCTCCTGCCCTGATCCCTGGGTGGTTTGAAGAATTGTTAGAGATGGGCTACTTTGGTCAACTACTTTCTCTCTCTCTCTGTCAGATTAGGTTTCAGTGACAGTTGGGCCCTGAGAAAGTGGAGGGAGATTTTCTTTGGTTGGTGACTGATATGTCTTTTTAGCCTGTGATCACCCTGTGTGTTAGGAGAACTACAGAATGAGTGCCGATAGCAAGAGCCCCAATACTTTCAATGCGTTGATTGCTAGAGGCTGCTGGGTCCAAAAGATTGAAAATAATCTCTTTTCCTGGGCTCCGGAGATGCATTATGTAATTTGTAGGAACTGCCTGGTATAATAGTTAAAAAGGTTAGTGTCTCTCTGATTTAGACATTTCTGAAGTACAGTTTCCAAGGAGAAACCAAAATAGCCCGCTGCCTACATGGCTAGTTAATGATTAATTGGCACAGGAAAGGAAAGGACATAAAAGAAGCAGTTGTGGTTGATGCGAGCTATTGTTCTGCCAGGGCTTCTTCATTTGTACTCTACATTTGGAAAATGTGGGTGGTCTTTAAGGCATCTAAGATCTGAGAATTCATTTTAAAAACTGTCAACTTTGCTAAAAGTTGTAAGTTCCATAGCTTATTATTTTCACTTGATGGTCTCATGCTCTGAAACGAATGGAGACCCCCAACATCCCTGTTTGGACTTCTACCGTCCCTCTCCCTGGTATCTTAAATTCCTTGGGATAATGGTAGGAAATATAGTCCCGTCCCCCCCCCCCCGTCCCCCCCCCCCCCCCCCCCCCCCGGGACCATTCTTGTTACTTCCTCAGATCATTATTTCTAGGTAATGTATTTGGCCTTGCCAATAAACTTATGCCTTGCGATGCAGCACTGCAGATGTTCCCTCTCCTTCAAGATCAGAAAACATGGAGCGATGCAATCCTGACAGCTGGTTCTGCAGGGCAAAAGCAGCTAAAAAGCTAGCTTTTGGGAGGGGTCCTGATGGATCACTAGGGAGGGTAATCCGAGTGAATTGAAGACTAAGAATATATGTATGGGTAATTCAGTGTGGGAGGTGAAAATGCGGTCCTTCCTTATAGACTGCATCACTTCGGTCCTCGGTGTTCTCTTGCTGAGCTGCTCACGCTCCCCTCCCCCCCAAGATGATACTAATGTTGAAATTCACCCGTGGTGTGGGTGAGATCCACAGTCCTGTTCTCATTCTGCACACACAAACACTATCCTTCACAAAAGCCCCATAGGCTAGGAGGAATGGAAGATTTAACACACTGCTCAAAGTAAACAAAGTTCATTGAATGCTCTTGACCAGCTAAATACAGGATTAAACGGTGCCAGTGTCTGGTTTACGAGTGTCATTGCAGCATTATTAGGAAACCAAAATAATAGTCTCACCCAGTTTAAATAAAACACTTGAACCTGGAAGAATGATTTTATACAGCAGACCCTAAGTGCAGCTGTTTGTGATCTGGATTCCAAGGGATAAAGTTGCCAGAGAGAGAAAATGTGTGTTTTTTTTCACCCTAGGAGAAATTGCACAAATTCCTTTTTTGGTTTACAAGAAAATCTAATTTTCATGTAAACCACCATTCTCCCCACCATTAAAACCTTATCAAAATGACATCTCCTCCAAGAGACCTTCTATTAAGCTTTCCCTTCCCCTACTCCCCTCCTGTGTTGCCTGTGTTCTTAGCTCTGTATCCTTTAAGCACTTGATATTTGGCCCAAAACACTTCTGTACATGTCTGTAATTTACTTTGTCTCCCCTTCTAGATCTTAAGCTCTTTGTGGGCAATCAATCATATGTCTTAAGCAGTATTTAGAGCACTACTAAGTGCCGGGGAGAGTATAATATAATAGACATTCCCTGCCCACAGTGGTCTTGCAATCCAGAGGGGGAAACATTAATATAAAATTATGGATATGTGCATAAGTTGGAAGGGGTTGATGATGATGATGATGATGTTGGTATTTGTTAAGCGCTTACTATGTGCCGAGCACTGTTCTAAGCGCTGGGGTAGACACAGGGGAATCAGGTCGTCCCACGTGGGGCTCACAGTCTTCATCCCCATTTTACAGATGAGGGAACTGAGGCACCGAGAAGTTAAGTGACTTGCCCACAGTCACACAGCTGACAAGTGGCCGAGCCGGGATTCAAACCCAAGACCTCTGACTCCAAAGCCTGTGCTCTTTCCGCTGAGCCACGCTGCTTCTCATTGGAACAGGGAGGATGAATAAAGTGAAGAGGTTAAGTCGACGGAAAAGGGATTGGAGGAAAAGGAAAAGAGAGCTTAGGGATGGCCTCTTGGAGGAGAGTGCCTTTAATAAGGCTTTGAAGTGGGGAGAGAGTACTTGTCAAATACAAAGAGGAAGGGCATTCCAAGCCAGAGGCAGGATGTGGGTGAGATGCTGGTGGCAAGGTAGGGGAGATGGAGGTACATTGGGTAAATTGTCATTAGAGGAGTGAAGTGTGCATGCTGGGTTGAAGTAGGAGGGTAGTGAGGGGGCAAGATGATTGAGTGCTTTAAAACCAATGGAGTTTCTGTTTAATAAAATGGATTGACAGTCACTGGAGGTTCTTGAGAGGGGAAACATGGACTGAACATTTTTGTAAAGAAATGATTGAGGAGGTAAAGTATGGACTGGAGTGGGGAGAGGCAGAAGGTAGGGAGGTCAGCAAGGAGACTGCTTGAGTAGTCAAGGTGGGAAAGGATAAATGCTTGGATTAACCTGTCAGCAGTTTGGATGGAGAGGAAAGGGCAGATTTTAGCAATGATGGGCTCTTATGGGCAGGGAACATGTATTTTACTCTCCGGAGTGCTTAGTACAGTGCTCTGCATCCATTCAATCGTATTTATTGAGTGCTTATTGTGTGCAGAGCACTGTACTTAGCACTTGGGAAAGTACAATACAACAATAAACAGACACATTCCATGCCCACAACGACCTTACAGTCTAGAGTGGGGAGACGGTACACAGTAAGCACTCAATAAAATCTAATGGTTAGTTTTTTCCAACGCTGTTGGGGAGGAAGTTCCAGCTGGTGTCAGATTTGTAAATCCCTGTTTAGTGGACATTTTTATCTCACTTCTTAATAACTAATGAAAGCATGTGAAGAGGTGGGCCACACCTGTCTCACCTGTATGATATTTCTTTAATTCTTTTTGTCCCTCCCCTCATTTTATTTTCATATTCCCTTGTTTCTCTGTGTCCCTGGTGCTACTTCTCCTGTTCCCTCCTGTGAATATTTTTCCTGCCATATAGCCAATAGGAGACCTCTCTCAACTTCAGAGCCAAATAGGCATACAAGTGAACCACTCATTCTTGAAAGCCAGAGGTTCATGGGCTGTCTAATTTATTTACGGCTCACGTTTGCTATGAAGATACAACCGGTGAACTGTCAATTCAAGGGCTGCAGCTGTTCTAGATCCCCCAGATTTTAATGGAGCTCTCCTTTTAGTTCTTTTTGAGATTCCAGTTTGTTAATGGAACTTTTAAAGTTTTCTTGAAAAAAATCACTTCTTCATTGTCCTTCTTCCCCTCCCCCATCCCAATCTGGGTGGCCAGGACAGATTATTAATTTGTAACAGAGTAACAATCTGTTCATGTAGTTGAATGTCTATGGTGGGGCAGTAAAGAAGGTATAAAAAATGTGGACTTGTGGATTTTAAAAAAATTGTTGCTGGGTAAAAAGTTGGTGTCATATTTTATTAGAGAAATCTCAATATTAAGCTAGAAAGTTGTCACAATGAACAAAGTGCCCTTTTGAATATATACTCCTAGTAAATATTAGTTTTGTTATTTGCTAAGTGCTTACTCTGTGCCAGGCACTGCACCAAGCACCAAGGTGGATAAGAAGCAAGTCGGGTTAGACACAGTCCACAAGGGTCTCACAGTCTCAATCCCCATTTTAGAGATGGGGTAACTGAGGCACAGAGAAGTTAAGTGACTTGCCCAAGTTAATAGTAATAATGGTATTTAAGCACTTACTATGTGCTAAGCATGCTCCAAGCACAGTGGTAGATACAAGATTATCAGGTTGTCCTTTTTGGGGCTCACAGTCTTAATCCCCATTTTACAGATGAGGTAACTGAGGCACCGAGAAGTGAAGTGACTTGCCCAAAGTCACACAGCTGACAAGTAGCAGTTTCAGAATTAGAACCCATAACCTTCTGGTTCCCAGTTTCATGCTCTATCCACTAGGCCATAAGATAGGGATGGTGTCTGTCCTGATTATCTTGTATCTACTATCTACTCCAGGGCTTAGCACAGTGCTTGATGTGTAGCAAGTGCTGAACAAATACAAATAATATTAGTACTAATATTTGGGAATGGGCCACACTTTGGGCAGTGCCTTCTGTGTCTCACTAATGTTCTGATAACATGCCAGCTTTCTTCAGCGAGTGCCTGGGGCTTTATGTGTCAGGGCTGGGCCAGTGGGAGCCACAGCCAGATGAGCTGGGCCCGGGGCTATTGAGCCTAGTGGGAGCTTGAGTCAGGAGCTGCTGAAGCAGGGGGAGAATAAACTGGAGGAATCATACAAGGACAAGCGTTCAAGAGAGGGCTGACAATAATGAGACAGACCAGGGAAAAAACAAAAGCAGTGTGGCCTAGTGGATAGAGCAGGCCTAGAAGGCAGGAGGACCTGGGTTGTAATCCCAACAAAAAACCTGTTTGCAGATAAGTTATTCATGGGGTGCAAATAAGCATTTATACTCACACAATCATGTGCATAAAAATATTTGCTGATGTAAAAAAAATTCCCCAGCCCCCAAAATACCTTCTAAAATCACCACTATACACATAGCGTCACTTAGAGGAATGAGTACAGGCCTGAGAGTCAGCGGACCTGGGTTCAAATACCAGCTTTGCAATTTACTGCTGTGTGACCTTGGGTAAGTCATTTAACTTGCCTGTGCCTCAGTTCCCTCTTCCACAAAATGGCAATTAAATTATCAGATGGCCTTCCTACTTAGCTTGCAAGCCCTTTCTAGTATCCTGATTATCTTGCATCTACCTTAACACTTAGTTCAGTGCTTGTCATATAGTAAGCACTCAACAAATCCCACTACTATTATTAACATACCACTTGCCAACAAATTTATATAAAAGTGAAATCTGTAAACTTTCTGTTTGTCCTGTCAAAACTTGATTTTAGGATGATAGGTTCCCTCTGGTAATATAAAAGCCTAAAGCAAAGCAGGAAGTCTAAGGCAAAAAAAAGGGGGGCGGGCAGCAGCGTGGTCTAGGAGATAGAAGCGCAGTCCTGGGATCAGAAGGATCTGAGTTCCAATTCCAGTTCCGCCACATGTCTTCTGTGATCTTGGGCAAGCCACTTCTCTGTGCCCCAGTTATCTCATCTGTAAAATGGGAATTCAGATTGTAAGTGCCATGTGGGACAAAAACTGTCCAACCTTATTAGCTTATATCTATCCCAGTGCTTAATAGAGTGTCTGGCACATAATAGGCATCTAACAAATACCATTAAAAAAAATTGTGTGTGATACCTGCAGGGGAAATATAGAATCATGACCTAGGGTTTCTAGCAGGTTAGGAGGACCTGATTTTCAAACACTGTATTTTAAAATGTAATGTATGCCTTCTAATAAAATTTATTGAGCTCTTAGTAGGTACAGCACACTGTTTTAGGCACTTGGGAACTACAGAATAGTCATTCAGTGAGTGTTATGCATATGGACATAAATACTGAGGAAAATATAAATAAATTTGTTATCTTAAGGGATGATATGTCAGGTTGCTGGGAGATTAATTAGGGAAGGCTTGGTGGAGAAGGTGAGATTTTGAGAGGGCTTTGAATGTGGGGAAAGCTGTGGTTTGTCTTAGGTAGGGAACCGAGTGAGAGAGTGGAGACAGAAGAATCAAAAATGAAGTACAAAAAAAAAGTTGGTTTGGGAGAAACAAAGAAGAGTTGGGGAGTAGGGAGTGAAGAAATGGGGGAAATAAATGGTGGTGAGCCATTGGAGGGTTTTGAGCTACTTTTTGAGGAAACATAAGACTAAAGTTTATGAAAAGGCCTTTTATAGTACCCTCTTAGTGAAATGCTACCTTGAAAGTAAACTTAAAATGGATTCCTTTTCAATATGGACATTTCTTTATTTTTAAATCAAATGTTTCAAGGTTCAAATGACCTTGTAAAGTAAACTAACAGGACATGCCCTCAAATTTAATGATTCAATGATTAGAAAAAAGTGAAGGATGCCTGAAAGCATGTCCAGCTTATTAATTATTCTTAATATTATTGTGGTATTTTGCACTTACACCCATGTCAAGCACTTTGCTAAGTACTAGGGTAGATACAAAACTGAAATCAGATCAGACGTAGTCCCTGTTCCACAAGGGGCTCACAGTCCGAGGAGGAGAAGAGCAGGTATTTAATCACCACTTTACTGATAAACTGAGGCAGAGAGAAGTGACTTACCCAAGGTCACATGACAGGCAGGTGGCAGAGCTGGTGTTATAACCCAGGTCTCCAAATGACCATTTCCTTGCTCTTCCAGTGGTCATGTTAATTTAATTGAGTTGTAAAATAGCTGAATGTGGTCACAGTTCTTATTTTTAAGAGAAGCTTTTGGGATTTTATTTTTAGCTTTTTTGGCACTGATAGATTTAATCATACTTCCACTCTGAATTGTCAAGATTTTTGAAACACTTGCAATTTCATCGCAGTTAAGTGTCTTTGTATTCAAAGATATTGCCATTACTGTATATTACTGATACTGATTCTTAGATGGAAGGCCTAAATGTTTTAACTGATTAAAATAATGCATGAATTAAATGTTCTCTTCTGATCAAGGGAAATATGATTCCTAATGGAGTGGTTTCTAACATCATAATGGAAAATTTTTTCCCTTACATGAAATTGCTTGGGAAAGCTTTTTGTTTTTGAAAGCTTATTTAGGAAATGTGAGCGTGTTTCTTTGTTTTGCTCTTGAGTCGTCTTCTTGATGTTTAGAACTGCACTGGCATTAACATATTTGCTTTTCTTCCCCTCCCAGATATGGACGTGTTGAAAGTGTCAAAATTCTCCCCAAAAGGGGATCCGAAGGTGGAGTGGCAGCCTTTGTGGATTTTGTGGACATCAAAAGTGCACAGAAGGCGCACAATTCAGTCAACAAAATGGGAGATAGAGACCTTCGGACGGATTATAATGAACCAGGCACCATTCCAAGTGCTGCTCGGGGATTGGATGATACAGTTTCCATAGCATCACGTAGTAGAGAGGTTTCTGGGTTCAGAGGAGGTGGTGGGGGGCCTACTTATGGCCCCCCACCATCACTTCATGCACGGGAAGGACGCTATGAGCGGAGACTTGATGGGTAAGTTCCAAGGTTTCTCTAGGCAGGTATTTTGTATTTGATATGGTGAGAAACACAAACTCATATATAGGGGCCCCAGATGGATTTAAAATTTTGGGCATTCTCTCTATGTTTCCTATTTTGGGTTGGAAACAGAAGTGATTCCCATCCCAGAGGCTGGTATCTTGTGGAGTCCTAGAGGATATTTCCTGCAGCTGGTTGGATATCTACTCTTGAGATAAGGTGGTGGTCTTAAGATGGAAGATTTCCTATGGCAGCACCATTTTTGGAGTTATCCTTCTTCTAGAGTTAATAATTCCTTTTCTTGGATAATGTTGAGGCCTTCCTCGGATATATCCCTACTACCAGATGGAGCTATTTTCTACGGCTTTTGTCGCAGTTCTATATGGAGTATCTTCGGAATACTAGAGCCTACAGAGAGTCTTTGAGAACCTGATGTGGTTCTCAGTTTTCACTACATGCAGTTCACATATTAATTGGATTGTCACCAAAAAATAAAAATTCTAGCAGACTTTAATTGATGCAACAGCTTGGATTCTACAAACAACATTTAGACCTGGAAATGTGTAATTGGATGGCGAAGAGAGAAGGCAATGTTTGATGATTCCATTTTGGATCTACATCATTTCCATGTTTACTGGGATTACTCTTCCTGATGGTATGGGAAAAAAAAATGAGATGATGGACGTTCCTAAAGCTTGGAATTATAGCCATTCTTCTCAAGTGCTGGAATAAGGACCACTGCCTTGAATTTATGGGATGGTATACAGTCAAGACTTCAGTAGCCCAGGGGGAGTGGATTACTATCTAGTTTCTTAAGCAGGTTGCTGCTGCCCAGTTAAAGATACCTTAGCTTTTAAAACATGGTGATATTCAGTTTGTGGATACGTCAATCAAAATTTGGCTGAGCTGGATGGCTACAAAGGTGGATTGCTTGCCAGCAACGTTGCATTCCTCAAACGTTGGGTATACTACTACCAGCTGCTTGATTCAGACTTAGGGCTGGAATTTTTTTTTTTAATGTGGATGTTTTATAAATGTCTACTATCTCAAGAAAGAAGTCTGGGGTTTGAGAGTTACGGTTTCAGTCTGGGACAACTTGCTTCCAGTGGAATTTTTTTTTGCCTTGCCACTAAGATTTTTTTTTTCTTGTTCATCTAAATATCATTTGACACCCTTGCCCATTAAGAAGGTGGATTACCCCTATAAGAGGGGCCAAATTGGGGAAGTTATGTTCACAATTCTCTCCCTAGATTTAATTGGGATTATAGGTCGTGTTTCCACACTTGGAAAAGGTTGGTATGTCCTGCCCTGTGTATATTAGCCCCTCTCCTAACCCAAGTCAAACCCTCTCTTTCCACTAACTCCAGTAGTACTTAGTACTAATAGATAAATTGAAAAAGCATTGTAGCCATTAGATTTTCAGCTCTGCTAGCTCTTGTGCCTGTCTTCTGTGTCCTTTTATTGGAGTAAGGATTTTGTTTCTGTTTTTCCTATCAGCCGTAGCAGTAACCTTTCTAGAAGTATTGTTTTCTTTTATACCATTAAACCAGCTATCTCTGATTAACTTTTAATAGGGTGCTAAAATAGATCATTTATAAAACTGTTGATCTTGAGCCTTCCAAAAAAAAACAACTGTTTGCTAGACCTTGATTTAGCTTTCTAAATGGCAAAGTTGTGGCAGTTAAAATTCACTAGGCGTCTTTTTCAACTTTATTAAGTAGGGGAGTCATTATTACATTATTATGTTTGCATTCTGTCACATTCTTGAGAGGGCTGTGAAATTGAAAATGCAGCCCCCGAGACAGATTGCTGTCAGGCAAAGAGTGAAGGGTAGAAAGTTTGAGTTTTTGGAATCTAGGGCAGATATATCTTGGGGCACAGTTATAGTTAAGGTGGAGGCTTTTCAAGCTACTCATCATCAAGGAAGATTTTAATTCCATCGTCAGTTTGAAAGAACATTGAAAACTGTCCACCATTCCCTACTCCCTTTTGATAGAAGATATGTCAAGTGACCCAACTGAAGAGGAGAACTGGAGTGAGGTGGGCAACTAGGATCCAGGGAATTAGAGCAATTGAATTGATTCCCAAAGGAAGAGTGGCAAGAAAGCGGGAAAGCTTAAGGTGTTCTTTATCAAATGGGAATTACATTTGAAAATTAAGAGTGTATACACTTGCATTGTATTTCATAATTTTGCTTCTCTTTTTTTTCAAGACCTCAACAGACTATCATTACTCACAACCTCAACTTTTCAATTGGAAAATTAATCTCAAAAGCCATACCATCCTGGTAGCTATCCTAAAGTGGAACATTGAACCCTTCAAAATTTTCTTTTATCTTTTCACATTTTTGCAATTCTGTAATTTTATAAGAACGCATACCAACATTCTCAGCACATGCAACTCTTAGTTGTATTCCAGAATGGGAATTCTGTTTTAACATATGGCAGAAGGGAACTGTAAAAACCCATGCCTATCAAATGAAGAATAAAACTTGCACAGAAAACAATGTTACAGCTAATACTCCTGGGACTTTTTGAATTCCATTTTGCTATTATTTGGACTTAGCATCCAAAGAATTCCAGTGATACTGGTGATGGAATATTTTCTTAGCAGGAAACAAAGTGCCCGGGAGGCAAGATATAATCATCTAATGGGATGAGGGGGGGGCCTGGGGTGGGGGGTGGGGGGGAAGCTTCCTAATAAAGGTGGCTACATTTAATAGTGAAAACCTACATTTTCTGAGTTTGTGTGGGAAATATAACCCACTTTTTTGGAAGTGGCTTCTTATTGCTGGGTCATGCTTTGCACTGGGGCTTTCACGACTGTGATCGTATTTCTTAGGATGAGTTTTCAGGAGGAAAAGATGGACAAAGATGCTCTATCGAATGTTTTTTCCTCGAATGGGGGGAAGATTTGTAGTGAAATCTAAATAATAATGCAGCCCAGCGCTTTCGAAGCGTGAAGTGAGAAATGGAATACCTCCTTATACTTAAAAAAAAAAAAATTTGCGGGTTTTACTTTGTATTACATTGTTATGTACAGCTCTGGTCGTGAAAGCCCAAGATATCAAAACAAAATGATTGCTCAGCTACACTGAATCAGAAAATAACTTTTGGAGTTGAGTAAAATGTTAAGCTTGTCAGTGTTTGCTTACTAGGTTACTGCTGATTAGAGCAGAACTGCAAAAATAAAGTCAGTGCTGAGGTGAATGTTTGCATGATTGCTTTTAGTTTTGCTTGCCCCTTTCTGATTGATTAAATATTTTTCCCCCCTCCTAAATGCAGGGCTTCAGATAACAGGGAGCGTGCTTATGAACATAGTGCCTATGGACACCATGAACGGGGGACGGGAGGATTTGATCGGACACGGCATTACGATCAGGATTACTATAGAGATCCTCGAGAGCGGACTTTACAACACGGGCTCTATTATACTTCTCGGAGTCGAAGTCCAAACCGCTTTGACGCTCACGATCCCCGTTACGAACCTAGGGCCCGGGAGCAGTTTACATTACCCAGTGTGGTACACAGGGATATCTACAGGGATGACATTACACGGGAGGTACGAGGCAGAAGGCCAGAACGGAATTACCAGCACAGCAGGAGTCGTTCACCACACTCATCCCAGTCTAGGAATCAGTCTCCCCAGAGGCTGGCTAGCCAAGCGTCTAGACCCACGAGGTCCCCTAGCGGCAGCGGCTCTAGGAGTAGATCGTCCAGTAGCGATTCGATCAGCAGCAGCAGCAGTACCAGCAGCGACAGGTAAGGTGAAAGGCCTTTTGTTCTCTCTGATGCGTAAGACCGGTCTCGGGTCAACGGTTTCTAAAAGTAATTGATTCAGCACAAGAGTCTGTATCCCCCCCCCCTCACCCCCCGGATAACATGTAACAAGAGCAGAAACTAAGTCATCCGCCACCGTGGAACTGACCGTTGGTCAGGATCTGATGGAAAACGAGCATTTCCATAGATGGTCATTTCGACTCGGGTCTGAAACTGGAGTTGGGCGGTTGATCTTCAAGAAAGGAAGAGAGGTGGCAACGTTTACGCCGGAAGCATCTCTTCCAGAGATTCCTCACCTTTTTCTCCCTAAACCCTCGAAATCCAAGTGCCTGTGAACTAAATGCACAAAATTGATGACTTTCTAATTTTGGTCGATTCTTTCTTTCAAGGAAAATGCGGTTAAAGGGAAGAATTTATTGTTCAGTCACAAGAGACTCATTCATTCGGCTGTAGTTCTCTCATCAAGATGCGTAGAGTACTTTTCGACTCCCTAAATTTCAAAATAATGTTCAAAATTCAAGTTGTAGCTTCGTTCCAAAGTTGAGGAAAGAGATCATCTTAACAGGATGGAAAATGCCAGATCAGGGGCAAGATGTGTTCCTAACTTAGAATTCTGTAGAAGAAACCGACAATTGGAAACCATCACAAATTAAAAGTAAAATTCATACTGAAAAATAACTTGGTGTTCTGAAAAAACTTTAAAATTGCTATTTTATGGACGTTTCTTATAAAAAAAGATGAAGTTTTCATAGTGTGATGGTCAACACTGCAACTTGAATAGCATTGCGGTCTTCTTATGGTATTTTCTCCTCCATTTTCTGAGGGACCATGCAAAAGCAGTAGATTTTCGACAGACCGAATTAGATGATCCTTGTAAGGATCTTGAGACGAGGAAGCAAAAATGAAAACAGATGCAGGGATTGCCAACACCCACCATGACAACACAGCAAGGAATAATCTTTGGGTGTGTATGCAGTGTGGTTGGAATTGTGAGTCCCTCATTAGGCCTTTTCAGCCACATGGGTGCCAATTTCATCAGCAGTGCATCTTCTTTGAGTACAAAGGACAACTATATACAGATATGAAAGAGAACAACTAGATGAATGGACATTATCCTTTTCATTTTGGAAAAAAAAATTGATTAGGCTAAAGGTGTTGTTAAATGCCTTGTAGTTGAAACCATCAGGTTTTTCAAAACCCATCCAGTGTCTAATTTCATATGTGTCCTTGAAAATATAAGTGAATCATAATCAAAAAATGCTCACTAAATCCACAGGAGTAGTTTTGATCTTCTGCTAAGATAAATGCTCAATAAATACAACCGAATGAATAAATCCATTTGCCTAAATGTTCCCTAAGATGTTTAATTGTAGAATTTTGCCATGTCTCCAGAAACCCCCAAGGACATTCAGAGAAACAGTGGTGCTATGTATCAATTGACTAGTGGTTAAAATATGCTGCTTTTACCTGTTTGTTTTTGTTTGCCCATCTACTGGAAAATGCTTTTTTCCTTCTGCTTAATTAAGACTGATTCAGTGAATAGATTCATAGCGATGCATTTCAAATGAGTAAACATTGGATTAATGGCACGCCTAGTTGTGAAGTCTTTTTAAAGACACACCTTGTGTTTCTGCAAGACTATTCACAGCATTTAACTGGTGTGAATTGGATCTTTATAGTGGAAATTTATCGCTACTGCCCTTGTGTTCTCTATTTGTCACTGTATAGACCACTTAAGGAGTTGCTCCCGTTTAAAAGAACTATTTAATGGTAATTCTGTTGAAAGAGTTTGTGTTTGAATCTATTGATTAAAGAAATGGAAATAAAGTAACTAAGGATTCCTAAGAGCTTCTAATATTTACTCATTTACTTTATTAGCATACTTGTTTCCACCAGGGTGTGCCAATTAGATTTCTCAACATTTTTTTCTTTTTTTGCATATTCACAACATTTTTTCTGTTGAATGCATTTGAAACAGTTTAAGTGCAAATTAAGTTTATTCAGAAATCACCCAGAATTCCGTAATAACGTTGCGAACAGACCGTATATTTTTGGTCTCCTCGGCTCTTATCCCAGATAAAAGGTTATTGGAATCGGACCGTTGTAACTGTTAATGGCTCTTAAATCTTGAAAGTTTGGGGTCAGTGTCTCAGTGGTGTTCACCAAGTGCCTACTGAACAAAGTGTTTGGGAGTGCATCTGGGAGAAAGCACACCTTTCCGTCCTACACCCCAGCCCACAGTCCACGTTCAAGACCTCCTCACTTCATTTGCCGATCTCTTCCCTGAAACTCCCTAAACCCTCAAATCCAGGGGGCTCCTCCTTGCCTCCTCTCCAAAGCCCTTCTGAAATCTCAGCTCCTTTAGGGGACTGGCACTGGTTAATTTCTCATCTCCCTAACTGCCCCCTTCCATTTCAGCATCGCCTAAGCACCTGGGTATTTACCCCCTCCTTACCCCAGCAGCATTTACATGTAGATTTTAATGTGCTATTTCTTCCAGCTATCTGTATTTTATTTTAGGCTCAAGACTCCCCTTGCTAGATTGTAAAAGTACTTGAGGGCAGGGGTAATGCCCACTAATTCTATTGTAGTCTTCCAAACACTTAATGTAGCCAGGCCTCTGTGCAGAGTAGGGGATAAATACTATCAACACAAGGAATTTACAGTCCAGATGGAGGAAATAATAATCTGCATGTTAACGAATGCTGTGGGTATGTAATAGTCACTGTTACCAAAAGTAGTTCTTTTTCCCTCCATTGTTTTTCATATTTGGTTTCTTGTCTTTACGCCTCACTGCCATGCACAGTTGTCAGTTGTGTTTTATATCAGGTAACTGCAAAAGTTTACTTTTAGGCATAGAGTTAAATGTTTAGACGACTTCTTAATTATACTGTGCAGTAGGGAGGAAAGATAATGTTTGAAAAATAATTGTGGAGGACTGCTGTCTTGTTTGTTTACGATATATAACTTTCATTAAACCACACTAGTAACTGTGAGGGTAGAAGAATGAGATTTTGGTCACAGGGGTTTGTATAAAAAGGGCTCTGAACAGGGTTTCCTTAACAGGTCCGTTGTTTCTGGCTCTTAAGATTGAGTTGACATTATATATTGTGAACCTCGTGTATTAAAATCCCCTTTCATTTCTCATTATTGGTTATGTTGAAAATAGCAAAGTATTAATTGCATAGATGATTAGGGGCGGTGCTGGGAAGAGGGAAAGTGAAAGAGACCATCAGTCTCTCCAGAGTAATCAGACAGGAAAAACTGATTTCTGTGAAACGCCTGTGTGATTCATGCTGTTTGAGTGTTACTCTGAGCGCAACCTACTGAGTTTTGAGCAACAAAGACCTCACGGGGTGGGGTTTTTTGGTTTTTCTTTTAATAGTTAAGTGGTGGCACTTCTTTTCACCATAGAGAATATATTCCAGAGGTTCCTTTTTTCATCTTGATTTTTAAGGGTTGGGTAGGAGGAAAAGGAAAATCGCACGTATCTTTTTAAAAATCCCGGCTGAAATCTTATTGATAAAACACAGTTTATACACTCTTATAAGTTGCAAACTTGTATCTTTTTTTAAAAAAATCCCGAAAACAAGAGTATGTGGCAGTTAGTTTGCAATTACCACAGAGCTAAAGAAAGATTTTTGTTATTGCTTGTCTTGGCAAATGCTTTTAGTTACTGAATTTAACAAAAACTGGTAGACCATGTGACGTTCCATTCAGCTAGCAACTATGGCATACACAGTTCTCCTTGTCCTAAAGAGACTTCTCTTCCTCCCTAGACTGCAAAAAGGAATGTGGTGCCCCTGTTCTGAAAGGCCTTTTTTATAATTAAAAAAAGTAACAATATCTGTGCTACAGACCAAAGAAGGTAGAATTTAGAATTTCTTTACAATTTCCTTGGTAGAGATATGGGTGAGGGCAATTTCATCAAATATAAGTGTTGTTTTTTCCTTCCAGCATACAGTTTTGAAAGAGTAGCTGGTTTCCTGCATTTTTTGGTTCATATTGGGCTAAAATAATTCCCTCCAGCACTTGCTGGAAATGTTTCTGCATTTCAGTGATCTTGCATCTTGGGGAAAACGTCTGTCACTGATATGGAAAGGGGTGAACAAGATCATTATGAAAGGGTGGCATAGAATGTGTTGAGGTGACTGATGGAATTTCTTGCACTCTGGTTTTTTTTTTTTAAGAATATTTATTTGGGTGTTTGCGATGAGGGGAGGGATAATATTGATTTACTAGCCAGCTGCACTGTTAGGTCTCATGTGCAGTATCTAATGGAAACTGATGTCCAAATTTGGCCAGTTTTAGTGTATGCAAAAAGCATTGTTGATTTTTGTAAACCATTAATAGAGATCCCAGTTAGTCACTCGCATAGCATCGTATCAAATTTGAGACAAACTAGAATACTTCCTGAGGTGCATTTGTCTGAGTTTTAAGTTACTAGTAGAATAAGCTCAATTACACCAGGTGAATGGGCAGAGAACCTGCAGATCGTTGGAGGTAGCTACCTCATTCTATTGGCTTTTATTAAACTCTAGAACAGTTCCCATTCTAAAGCAGCAGCTGTGGTGTTATTATTGTTCTATTTGAGTGGTTATTAGGTGTCAAGCATTGGTGTAAGCGCTGGAGTAGATACAAGTTAATCAGGCTGCACAGTCGGTGTCCCTCGTGGATCTCACAGTCTAAGTATGAGAGAACAGGTATTGAACTCCCATTTTACAGATGAGGAAACTGAGGCACAGAAATTAAGTGACTTGCCTCCACTTGCCTGCTGACAACTGGCAGAGCCGGGATTAGAACCTAGTCCTTCTGGTTCCCAGGCCCACGTTCTTTCCACTAGGCCACACTGCTTCTCAGAGTTGGGAACCAAATTTGTGAGTTACTGACTTTTTAGGATGCAGGATACCAAGGAAATCCACTATCATATAGATCAGTGCATTTTAATCTTAGAAAAACTGATGCAACTAAAATTAAGTCTGTTTTGGGAAATTGGTGATTAGAAGCATAATCTCTTTTGGTGATTTTCTTTGCAGCTGCATGTGGCTGGCGTGAAAGTAAAAATTAGTTAATTTAAGTTCACTGCATAATTTTAACCCCCCTTCCCCCCCACACACTCACTTGCTGCTCATATTCCACTTGCCAGCCAAGATGATATACTTGATTTAAAAATGAGACTTTGTGCTGGGGACAGTTGAATGAAACCATTGGAAGTTTATGCTAAATTTAGTTGTGAATGGAATGTTTGAATGTGGTGAGCCTTGATGTTAAAGAAATTCATACATGTAGGGATTTATTTAGGAGTAAAATATTTCCCCCCCTCTTTTGCCTTTCACATCAAAATTGTATATGTGGAGGAGTGCAGATGTGAAGGAAAATAGAGAAAGGACAATAGATTGTCTTGTAATGTCTACATCTATGAAACCGATTACTCATTTTCCTTTTTAAATGAAATAATGGGTTTCCTAAATCCAGGAAATGGTTTTTCAGCCCAAATCTTAACAATTCTGTGATTTTTTAATTTATGGATTTTGTAGTAATCTCTCTCATTCTCTTGTTTTCTTTCAGTACTATTTTTATTTCACTGTCCATTTCATGTCTCTGGAAAACTAATCTCTAAGAAAGAGCAAATCCTATTAACTGAAAATGCATATGAATCTGCAGAAAAGGGGGGAAGAAAGATCTTGCTGTAGATGTATTGTGATGCCACCACTTGGTTCTTCCAGCCGCCTAAGTGAAGCCTGCATATTGAAATTTGCGATGGAAACCACTAAAAGCCAATTAGCAGTTTAATTGTATGGGGTGGATTAAATATTTATCCCCCCCTCCTGAAATACAGGAACCCGAACGCTTAAAAGGATTGGCTCTTTAGAAAAGGGGAGGGGTGGAGAGAGAGAGAGAGAGGAAGGAAGGGGAAAAAGCATGCACAGCGTATTAGATCATCTGGAGCTCTCTAGAGTAATCTATTAAAAATGTGCATCGCATAATAGGTTGGTTTTGGGGGATTTTTGCTTTTTTTTTTTTATTTACCTTGCTCCGATTGTGTGGCGGCTCGGACGCCTAACATTGTCCAGAGGCATCGGCCTTGACTACATTATAGGGTCGGTAGGCTGTCGAGCAGGGGGTCACCCCCCAATTTTACCTTTCTCCCCCGCGCCCCCTGAACGTTTTAGGGGCACCGTTCGGGCAGCCAAGTCGGCCGGCTTTTGCCAGTGGGGAGTCCTACGAGGGTGGAGCCTTCGGCTTCCCATTTCTTGCATCCGAGTGGGAGAAGAGCCTCCGCCTGGTCCCTGTGGAAAAGGGGAGTGTGGTTTTGTTTTCTGAATGGTCGTGGAAGGCCCGACGCCCAAGGATGCGACGGCACCGTCAGGTCTTCTCCCAGCCGCCGGTTCCCGGGAAGCAAAGTCTTGGTGGAGATGGTCGGCGAACCCACGGCCATCGCTTGCAGGCCTGGGGGGGGGAGGGTAAAAAGGGGGGGGAGGTGGAAAAGCGAAGGCACGGCTTGTTTGTGTCTCCAGAACCAGTCTGAACTGGAATCATCCAGCTCGAATTGGCTGCACGCCACCTCCCAGAGGCCGAGCCTGCGCTGCGTTTCCTTATTCTGCCTGCCTTTCTGCCGAGCAGGGAAGGGTGGGGGGGAAGAAAGAGAAAGAGGGAAAAAAGGGAGGGAGGGAGAAAAGGGGAGGGGGCTCCAACCACATGACAGGGCGAGAGGCTGTGGTTAACGAGGGGGGGTGGGAGGGCCTTGCAGAGGCGCAAGTGTGAAGTGGTTGCCAATTTCACCCGGATATGTTCCTAAAGAGGGGGTATTTCAGAGAGGAGATTAACATCCGAGGCATACGGAATCAATTGCTCAAAGCCCTGCCCTTAGCCCCCCTTTGCAAAACGAGGACCAAACAGCAACCCCCTCCTCCCCAAATACCCCGCCCCCCCCAGACGGCCCAACCACGGCTCCCTCTGCTCTAATCAACCCTTATAAGCACAGTGCCGGCCAACCTTGTGTATAGTCAAGGAATTCATAACGAAGGCCTCTTGGAAGCCCTGCGGTTCGGTTTTTTAATTTTTTTAAAGCGCTTACTATGTGCAAAGAACTGTTCTAAGCGCTGAGGGGGGGAATGCAAGGTGATCAGGTTGACCCACATGGGGCTCACGGTCTTAGTCCCCATTTTACAGATGAAGTCACTGAGGCACTGAGAAGTCAAGTGACATGCCCAAAGTCACACAGCTGAGGTCACTGAGGCACAGAGAAGTCAAGTGATGCCCCAAATCACACAGCTGACAAGCGGCGGGGTGGGGATTAGAACTCATGACCTCTGACTCCCAAGCCCGTGCTTTTCCCACTGAGCCACGTGGTTGCTTTTTTCTAAGTCTTCCGCCTTCTCTCTTTTTTTTCCCCCATCTCCCTCGAACCCCTTCCCCATTTATAGTCTCCCGATGCCCCCGGAAGCCTAATGAGCTTTTTCCTAAAATGGGTGGTTGGTGGGGACTTTTCAGGGTGAGTAGGGCAAAAAATGCAGAGCAAGAAGCCAAGGTCACCACCAACCTGGACCTAATTTGCCTTTAAAACCGTAATTTTTTAAAAATCCAAACGAGCCAAAACGATACCCAATCGTGTTTATTGAGCGCGTACAGTGTGCAGAGCACTGTACTAAATGCTTGGAATGGACACTTCCGTAACAGAGACAATCCCTGCTCAACAACGGACTCAAAGTCTAAACGGTAGCCAAATAGATTCCCTTAAACATTTAAGTTTCAGGACCGAAGTCTTAGATGCTTCGTGAACAATGTAATTTAGTTGTGTGAGCACGAATTGTTCCGATAGGAAAACTCACCTGAGATATTTAGGCCGCGAAACCCAACATGAAAGGTAGAGGCAACTGAGGTAACTACTTTTGTGACCAAAGATGACTTCTAAAATTTACAGGTCCTTTGAATAGTAAAATAGCTCCAAGCCACAACAAAGGGCAGCTTTAGAGAAAGTTAGTCGCCCCATTACTTTACTAGGCACTAAAGAAGAGAAGTCAGAAAAGCCGCTGAGAGAAAAGTGTAATTTATGGCTTTCATTTTTAAAGCGTTTATTTGTCCTTTGAGACTTTAATGACAAAGAAAAAAACCCTCTTACTACACTCCTTGGTTTAACTCCTACCCTGCTTTGTAAGTGGGATTCCCGTCCCCCGTTCATTCTCCCCTTACGTCCAGTTTTTCACTATTTGCTTAAATCATGGAATAATTTCGTTCTTTTAGAATCGTGTCACAGTTTAGCATTTCTGCTCGAATCCATAAATGTCAGAAAAATTTTGCTTTAGCAGCAGAACTGGTTGATCCTCTAGTACAAAAAAAATTTGTTTTAAGCTGTATTTAGATTTATGCCCCAACGGGGCAAAATTCCTTACAAGAAGATCGTTTTATTTATTTAGGATCTTTTTATGATGGTGGGCTTCCAATCCTGGAGAAAGCAAAAAGAGCGCCCTCTAGTAATTTCTGTACAGTTTCTAAAGGTTAAAATCATGCTGCTGCTGCCTGAAATTAAACGCTGGGCCTTTTTTTAAAAAAACAAACAAAACAGAAACAAGCTGCCTAGTTATTAAACTGTGAAAGCAGCTCTTTCAAAAACAAGGATGAAATGAACCCCGGGTTAAAAGGTAAATAGTCGGTCCTTAACCCAGCCATTTTGAAATGTCCAGCGTTTTCCCTTCACTCATAAAATTGAATGGATTTCTAAAAAAATAGAAGTGTGATTGGGATGGTGGGAGAGAACGATGGTAAAAAAAAAATATTAGCAGGTGGGAGACGTTTTGTATTTATAGTTTATGAAATGTAGTAGGAGTCTTTCAAAATTTGGGGAGTTTGTCAATGCTAATGCCTAACCTTTTTATTTGAAGCCACAAAGACTTCAAGGAAAATTTTTTTGTGTAATTTTACTACGTTAACACCTGTTTTCTTCTGATAATGTAAAATTTCATTTTTATTTCAAAATCCTCATCAACAAATGGAAAAATAAAAAGAGGAAACGAATCAGGCAGATTACACAGATATTCCTTTCCAATTAGTCCTTTTATTGCTGAAAATAACTGGTTAAGCATAATACTTGGTTATGTAACTGCAGGACTATACATTTTGTTTAAATCCAGGTCTGAAATGATGTGAGTTTAACTTGTTGGGATTGTGGCTTTTTTTTTTTTTGAGAGTTTGGGGCAATGGCAAATGTTTTTACAAGTGCTAAACTTTCACAAAGTGGTATCTCCCATAAATGGGAGTTTCTATATTAAGTCTCCACTCGTGCGCTGGGTCTTGCTTAGCCGAGGCATTGTTTATCAGCTGTTTATTTTGGCAAAGCTTCTTTTTGGACTCCCATTTGAAGTACAATTTCGGTTATTAGAGAGGTTTCACGATCTCAAAATGACTTTAGTTCCCAGCAAACTAGTGTCCACTGGAGGTATTTTGTACGATCAGGTATGCTTCCTATTCTTCTAAAGGATAAAGAGAAGAAGTGGGGAGGGGATTTTAAAATGGAACATTCCTAAGGCCCTTGTATTTTATTTGTTTTGTGTGGATTATATCTCAGCTGGAAGTAATTTTATGAAATCTTGGGCCTAGCAATGCACTTGGTTTCCAGATAGCTGTATTTGGCAGACTTGGAAATGGTCAGTCCAAAATACATTTAGGGTATACTCACTTTTCAGAGCCCTGAGGGAATTTTGCATGTCCTGCAAAGACAGTTAGGCCAAAAAATAAATTAACTTGCATTCTCAGGAGTAAGATTTAAATGCATTTTTAACTGGAATTTTTAAGGGTCAAATATCTTTAGAAAACCCAATTAAATTGCTTTTTGAAACAGTTTATGAGGAACAGTTGTAGATGTCAATTGTTCAAAATTTTTCTACTTTTAAAAACTGAGTATTTCCATGTCAGGAGAGTTGTTGAATCCACTTAGGCCTAATATGCATTCCCATCACAGGCTCGTTCAGTCAAATTACTGGATCTGAACAGGACATAGTCAATATGGGTCTCTTCGTGGCCCCAGTAAACAAGGTGTTTCTCGATTATTTAGTAAGAGTACCCACTTTAATATGCGTGAATGAAATAAGACTAGTTCAAGAGTAATCTGCCCCAAAGAGTACATATTTACCAAGTACAGTAAGCCATTTCAGGAATGATATCTGTGTTTTCAATAGGTGTTGCAGTATTAAAACAATCTGCCAGTAAACCAACCGGACAAGTAACTTGCACTGCCCTATTATAGAAATTGTAGGAAGGAAGATGAAGTGTACTTCAGAGCATTTGGGATTGGAGATCTCCTCCAGGAAGGATTTTTAGCACCTTTTTGAGCGTTAGCGATATTGGCAAAAACAAAGACCATCAACAGGAGGAAATATGATTCTACACTAAAGGAGGAAATGACGGTATCCTGTAGAGTAAGGGAATGTGGTAATTGGGACAACATTTAAATGACAAAAGCTACTTAAATGGGTTGAAATCCTAAATCCCCTTCCCTATGAATTTGGTTCAGGAACGACACAGGCTACAACAAAAGTAAATCGATTTATTGCTGTCTTGTTCCCTCAAATTGTATAGTGTTCGGTCATTTTGGCTCAATCCTGACTTGCAGTTTCTTCCCAGGTTTGAATCTTTCTAGTAGAGAACAATTTTCTAGATTTGTAAAGCAAGAGTAATTGGGGTGGGGGGTGGGGACAATGGTTGTGCAACGTCAGCTCTTTATGGCTGTGTGTTTTTAACAATTTATCACTTGAGTGGGACGTGTAGTGGGTTTTCTAAAAGGTTTTGTGGTCGTTGCTTGGGAGGTTTTCGTTTCTTAGGTTGACACTCATCATGTCCGTGCTGCGTTTTCAACTTTAGTAGAATACAAGCTTGATACAGGCCAGAGATTTTTGAGTGGCAGACTTTCAGAGTCTTGGGAGAATGCCAGGAATGTCATGAATTTGCATTCCAGCACACTTTTGGAATAAAAACACAAAAGGCCTGTAAGGCCAAGGTTGCGGACTCGGTGTAAATATGTGGAAAGAGGATTATGTCACCCCACCCTCTTTGAATCCTGGGCCCATTGCGTGTTTGTACAAGTAGAAACTGCTGACAAATCTGTTCATGAAATGGGAGAGCAAAGTTTGAGAAGTTCTTCATACTATTCCATTTATCTCCTCTTTATCTAAGTTTTAACTAAGTTTCAAGTAAGACATTTAATGGCTAGCCTCCACTATAATTACACAAAGAGAATTCCTACAGAGTATCTTTGTACTTGCTTGTCCTAGACTCAAAGAGGGACAAGTCATTCTTAGTCACAGGTTGCCACGTAGCCTTGCAACAAGTTAATGTATACAACCGAGTCACCAGTAACTGATCCCATTTCCATTTAGATCAGTGGTATTAGAACAATCAGCTCAGAGATCCAGCTTGCTAAATAAGCCTACATTCCAGAACTCTCGAGGTTACAAAAGCCATGCTTTTTGGGACAACTTTTGACCCTGTTGCGTGTGTCAGAGCAGAAGTATGGGTTACTACACTTTGCTAATTGCCAACCCTAATTAGCTTAGGGTTGATCAGAAAGAATGTTATGAAAGAGAAAAGACAAGTCTTAGTTCATCCGGGTTTGAGAACAATAAAGGTTTATAGTTGGGGTTCTCAGGGGATTTAAAGTTCTTACAGTTATCAGGTACTCATTACAGATGTATTTTACAGGGCTGCGCCTTCAGATACACTGAAGGCTTTTATACAAGTGTGTGTACAAGAGAATGCCAGTCCACCCTTCCTTCATGGAAATCTGCAACTGTGTTTGACCAGTCAGTCAGTTGTATTTATTGAGTGCTTACCGTGGGCAGAACATTGTACTTAAGCGCTTGGGAGAGCACAGTGTAACAGTAAATTTATCTGTAAGTTATTTATGCATATTAATGTCTGCCTCCCCCCTCTAGACCGTGAGCTCATTGTGGACCGGGAATGTGTCTGTTGTTAGATTGTCCTCTCCCAAGCCATTAGTACAGTGCTTGGCACACAATAAGCACTCAATAAACACAATTGATTGAATGAATGAACAGACACATTCCCTGCCCACAGAGTTTATAGTCTAGAGGGGGAGAAAGGATTACAGCCTGGCAAATGGAATTGTGATAGAATTGTTTTCATATTAAGCAATATCACTGACCTCACCCCATTAGTAAACTGTGTTTATAGATGATGTGCAGCTAGGTGGAATGATTGAAAATCCTGTCAGGGACAAGAGTCAGACAAGCGCCCAGGCCCTTGCAGAGGAATTGGTTTTGCAAAGTGCCACTTGCCCTCTCTTTGCCCACTCGATCATGTTTCCTCTGGGGCAGTGGGAGCAACAGGCGAGTTGGCTGGCCAAGATGCAGCTCATGGCAAAGGGCCTTCCAAGGGTTTATGTGTGCGGGGTGAAATGACCACAGGGGCTGGGAAGCAGCACGGTCTAGTGGATAGAGCACGGGCCTGGGAGACAGAAGGACCTGGGCTCTAATCCCGGCTTTGCCACTTGTCTACTGTGTGACCTTGGGCAAGTCATTTCTCTGAGCCTCACTTACCTCATCTGTAAAGTGGGGACTAAAACTCAAAACTAAATACAATCTAAATACTAAATACAATCCACTAAAACATGGATTGTATCCAACCTTATTTACTTGGATCCACTCCAGCACTTAATACAGTGTTTTGCACCTAGTAAGTGTTTTGCAAATATTATTATTACTGTTATTATACATCATCATGGGGCCACGACCCACCAGGTGGTGGTTTTGGTAGCCATTGTGGTCTTTGTCATCCTTATTATTAGCCCGCTCTTTTAGGCTTCCGACTGGGCCTGCCCACCATGCTGGACTAGAACCCAGGCCTTTGGATTCCCAGAACGGTGCCCTTTGCACTAGACCCACAGCAAGGTTAATTTACTATCCCCAAGGCCTTCATTGAATTTAGTCCTTTGTGATTATCGTTAACCACTCACTGGATGTTTCAAGGAGCCGAGTTTCTCCATTTATCACTTGCTGCTGTACAAACATTACGAGTTGCTAGAATGAGGCCTTGCTGAAAGTTTAGCCCGTTAATAGATTTTTTTTTCCCCCCATGACAATCAGAGCCTAGACTAGAGGCAGAAGAAAGAGAGTGGATTTAATTGTTGCAAGGTTTGTCTTGAAGAAAGACATGTACAGCTTTTGAGCACCCCATATGTCCTTTGGAATGTGCTAATTTACCACAGTCCAATTCTTTGGAGATAATTCCCTCACCACCCAAATGCTCTGCCCTGCTCCCAATGGATTTCTGCCCCCTGCCCCCAAAACCTGATCCTCCCCACACACTTCAACATTTTCTTTTTTTTAAAAAAACTAAGGCCAGCCAGTGATGTTGCCAGCAGATACCACTGCAAAGCCATAGGGCACAGTCGTACCCCCCCATTTTACTTTTTCACTTCAGTTAATCAGTAGTATTCACTGAGCACCAACATAGTGCAGAGCATAGTCCTAATCACTTGGGAGAGTACAGTAGTCTTGGAAGACATCATCCCTGCCTTCAAGGAGCTTTCACCCTTATAGGGAAATGGAAGTGTCACGTACATTTACCTGTAGAGGGAGGTGATGAGTGGGTTGAGTGAGTACTTAAGCGCTTAGGACACTTGAAGGCCCAGCTCCGGCGGTGGAATAAGAAGACAGGGACAGACCAAAGCAATAATAATAATGTTGGCATTTGTTAAGCGCTTACTATGTGCAGAGCACTGTTCTAAGCGCTGGGGTAGACACGGGAATCAGGTTGTCCCACGTGGGGCTCACAGTCTTTAATCCCCATTTTACAGATGAGGTAACTGAGGCGCAGAGAAGTTAAGTGACTTGCCCACAGTCACACAGCTGACAAGTGGCCGAGGCGGGATTCAAACCCATGACTTCTGACTCCAAAGCCCGTGCTCTTTCCACTGAGCCATGCTGCTTGGGAAGGGATGTGTGGACACCCGAATGGCCGCTCCAGCCCTTATCCACCCCTGCCTCTGTTCTCAGCTTTGGCTCTGTTGGGAAAGACTGGAAGTCACCGAAGGGGAAGTGTTAATGGCTGTCATGGTAGCCTCTAAGGTTAAAATTAAAAGCGAACGAAAGATCAAAAGCACTGCTGAAAGTAGAGTGTTGTTCACGGAGAGCAGAAGAGCTGCTGGGAGCAGGAGAGGGGAGGGGAAAGGTGGCGCCCAGAGAAGACGGGAGGAGACGCAGGGGCTGCTACTACTCAGTCTGGAAACATGGCTCACCTGGCCTGCTTTGCAGTAACTTCAGAGGTGCACAGATGAGTCGAGACCCACTGGACTGTCAGCTCCATGAATGCAGCGATCGTGATTACCTATTCTATTGAACGGTCCTCTCCCAAGCACTTAGTACAGGGTTTTACTCACAGTGAGCGCTCAATAAAAAACCACTGATTAAGACCTGAGTTCTGATCCCGCTCTGCCACTTGGCTGTGGTGTGATCTTAATTTATCTGTACCTCAGATTCATCATCTGAAAATGGGGATTCGATATTTTATTTTTTCTCCCCTTTAGGACTGTGTCCGACCTGATCAGCCTTATTTACCCCACCACTTAATACAGGGCTTGGCACATAGTAAGTGCTTAACAATTGTTATTGTTGTTATTACAAAATTAGTAAGCTTCAGTATAGTTTAGGAAGAGAAATGGTGCTGGTCATCCAAAGTTGGGCAGATTCTTCACCAGTGTTTGAAAGGCCACTTTCAAAGTCAGCAGTATAAATTTGTATTCTTGCAGCCACTTGCAAAGATTCATAATTATATTACAACTTTTCATATAGTTACTGTTGTGATGTGCTTTCCATTACTTTAACAAAGATTACACCATTTAAGAGAGGCGTCATGTTACAGTATAGCAATCAGTCAATCATTTATTGAGTGCAGGGTGCTGTACTAAGTGCTTGGGAGAGTACAAACAACAATATAGCAGACACTTTCCCTGCCCACAACGAGTTTACAGTCTAGAGGGAATATAGTCTACAGTCTGTAGTATACTTTCATATCATTGGTATTTATTGAAGGCTTACTGTGTGTAAAGCACTGTACTGAGCACTTGGGAGAGTACAATAGAGTAAGTACACACTATCCTTGCCCACAAAAGGTTTACAAGTCTAATTAGCAAGATGGCCTTTAAAATAAATTACAGGTAGGGGAAACAACTGAATATAAAGTTATAAAAATAGGTAGTGCTGTGGGAATTTCACAATAAAGGAATGTCATATTTTCCCTGGATTTTTGGGTCAGGTTCTGATTTATAATGGTAGGCCTCTGGGATAATGTACCCTACAAATCCAGCCATTAATGAGTCAACCACACTTTCAAGGAACATAACTGGTATCATGTGATTTGTTTGTATAATAAATTGGACCATACAAAGTGCAAGAGTATTTTGAGTTCAAATTTCTATTGCTATGAGCAGAACCTTTCCAAAACTTTGGCATTTCAGTAAATCTAGTCAGAACACAGATTTATATTTTTTAGATACATTCAGAGTTCAGAAGACCATAAGAGGTTAAAACGTTTTAATGGAATTTCAGTTGTGCCCAGAAATCTTTTGGCGGGAAGTTCTGTTTGAGGGCAGGGATTGTGTCTATTGTACTCTCTCAAGCACTTAAATCACTGCTCTGCACACACTAAGCAGTCACTAAATGCACATCGAATGAAATAGATGCTGATAATCTTGCATTCCAGAAATATTGAAAGAATGACATGAGAAAAGATAGCTGTTGCGTGAGATTGCTTGATTACTTTTCTCTTAGCACAACGAATAATGTTTGTAGATTTATTTGATGCTCATAAATGCCGTCCAGTGGATTTATCTCTTCTTTTGTGGGTTAGGATTAGAAGTCATTCTTACTAGTGGGTTGAATCATGAGCAATTCTTGGTTACTTTTATGTGAAGTTCTCTGGTGGCTGGGTTTGAAAAAAAAATTATACAGTAGTTCCATTATAAACTTCAGCTTGTGATGCATGTTTGTTTGGTTCTGGACTCTATCTTAATTTTGCTTTCTGTGAAACAAGTGAAAAGAATTTAGATGGCTTTTTCTCATCTCTGACTAGAGGAGGGCTTAATTTGTAGAGAGGAAGTTAAGAAACACACAGCTGTTAGTACTCTTGGGGTAATTTATAAAAACTCTAGGCTTTCAGTGTTTCCTTATTTCTGTTTCAGTAATAAAGACAGCAATAGCAGCAGTTGCAAGCTGACTCAGGACTTGGAAATCAATTCTGAGAACTGCAGTTGTCCCAATTTTTACAATTTCACAAGGCTAAGGCAGGTCGTGATATCCCTTGCTTCAGCACAGTCTCCTATTGACTAAAACAGCAGGAAGCCTGTTCCATTGACCAGTTTGAACTCTTTCATCGCTTTTTGCTAAGGAACAAAAAGAATCACTCGCTTTGTATTTTTTTCCTCAAACTCAAATTTTTCAGAAATAAATGTAATTTCTGCTTACGGATTAATTCTCGAGCTTTCTGTAAAAAGGAGGAAAAGTCCTGGTTTCTTCTAAAATCAGTTATCCAATAATTAGAGAAACCCAATCATGAGTTTTGTAGAATCCTCCTTAGAAGCACATTTCAGGGATAGAACTAATTAAATGTTACCAACTAGAAGACCCACTTTGTTACAGTTGATTTTTATGAATTGAGACTTGAAAGAAAACCTTATGTGGCTGTAGTTTGGGGAAAGGAGAGCACAGAGGTGAAAAGCAATTTGCAGTTGTTTTTAGGTTCCATTTGTTATCAGCCATATTCTTTGTGCAACACCATATTGTTTCACAGAACAGATTTTCCTTCGGTTTTAACATTCTTAGAAGCCATTTTATCAATGTAGTCTTGCCACTCCCATATTGGGAAAGGTCAGTAACATTATGAAGTTACAACTGATCTTACCCCAGTTTCACAATAGTTATGTAAATATCCTTATAGTCTCCTCTTCCCTCTATCCCTAACCTAGTTTAATGTGGACTGTAAGGCCCTTGTGGGCAGGGATTGCATCTTCCAACTCTGTTGAATTGCACTTTTCCAAGCGCTTAGTACAATGTTTTGGACACAATATGAGCTCAATAATTGTGCTCAATAAATACCATTAATTAATTTAGATACATTACCAGTAGGGGGACTGGGCCTTAAAAATCAGTGAACAAGCCACACAAAAGATGGAAAGACTGCAAAATAATGCTTTGAATTTTGTGTAGTATATTTCTGATGATGGTGAGCACAGGCATAGTTTTTTTTTCCAATCCTCCCCCCCCCCCCCATAATATCACTGTGAGGCAAGAGGGGGGGGTGATCTATTCCTGCTTTACAAATAGGGGAAGCAGGACCTCAAGTCATTGTGGAGCTGCAGCTACATGTGGGGTCCCTGGAATTCCCAGCCCACTTCTCTCTCACCTAGATTAATCTGATTGGGAAGGCTTGTCTGTAGATTAACAAGGCTGTGTTTTTATATCAGGGGACTACTGAAGCTTTTGATGTGTTCAAGTGCTTGAGAATTATGCAGCAATTAAAGGATTTCTTTTAAATCTGAGATAGGGACTAAATAAGGAATTTTTTGGTGGTGATTAAATTCATCTGGATTTGCAATGCTCAGAAAACACCTTTTTATGGAGCTTTGTCTTGACCCAAATCCAGTTATTGATTATGTGAATAAAAAAAAGGTCAGGCCCCCAACTGGAATGTGGTTTGTTGAAAAATGTCATTTAAGGTCAACTGTGTGCCCTTTAACTGTGTGGCTTTCCTGCTGTTCTAATCACAAAGGTTAAATGACTGTTTTGGAATATTTCACTTCCTAAATTAACTATTGATGTTTCTTAAAAAAAAAGTTTTTCAGGATGTTTTCTCATTTGAACTTTCTATCACTTAGGCATAATTTGTCATTTGGGACTGGTATGGGGATAGATAGGGGATGCCCAAAGTAAGACACTGAGAAGTGTCATGTTCGTCTTGAGGTCAGACTGGATTTTAGTGAAGATGGCCCCTCTGAAGAGATGATAAATGCTTAGTAGTTATCATGGTCAAAAAGAGATTGCAGATCTGCAAACTCTTTATTCTTTTGAAGTTGTAAAGTTGGCCTTTCTAAAGCTGTAATTTGGTCTGGGTTCTGTTTTCTCATATTACTTCATCAGTGATTTTTCTTCAGAATAAGCAACATGGCAGAAAACTCCAATGCTTTTCAGCTATACCTCTGCTGAGCTGCCTGCCTCGTTGGGCTTTTTTTCCCTGTTCAGTAAAGTTGAATGACAAGCAAAAAACAAAAAAAAATTTGGGAAAACCGATTTTCTCCTGTTTAATTGAAAGATTCCCATTTAATATTAATACTGAAACACTGGGAACTCTATTGCTATAGATGCTCACAGACAACTTTTCCACAGTGTTTTAAAAGTTTTTCTGATTTATATTGGCCACCCACATCAAAGAGGGTAATGGCTTTAAAAGAATGAAACTCATCCAGGCAACTGTTGGGAAACTGATAAATTTGTCAACACTTAGTTGTTCTCCATTTTCCTATACAAGGAAGTCTGGAACAACCGCTCCTTTGCCAGTATCTTGGAACAAACTAAAATGTAAAATGTATTTCATAATTAGCTGTAAATCTTTTTTACTCTCACAAATGAAAGTTTAGCAGGTACAGTCAGTTCTTGCAGAATGTGTTCTTCTCAGTATGTTTTGGGTATAACGCAATGCCAGAATTAGGGCATGTGTGCTCCCTGACTATCATTAGATTGTAAGCTACTTCAGGGCAGGGGTCTTGTCTGTGTCACCTGTCAATCTCATCCATCTTGTCCCCCTACCCCTCACCCACATCCTGCCTCTGGCCTGGAACGCCCTTCGTCATATCTGACAATTACCTCCCCACAAAGTCTTATTGAAGGTACATCTCCTCCAAAAGGTCTTCCCTGCCTGAGTCTTTCTTTCCTCATCTCCCACTTCCTTCTGCGACACCTTGAATTGCTCCCTTTATTCATCCCCCACTCCCCAGCCCCACAGCACCTGTGTACGTATCTGTAACTTATTTATATTAATGTCTGTCTCCCCCTCTAGACAGTAAGCTTGTGGGCAGGGAATGTCTGTTATTGTTGTACACTCCCAAGGGCGTAGTACAGTGCTCTGCGCTCAGTAAATAAGATTGAGTGAATAGCAACTCCATTCGACTTGATAGTTCTCGTGGTCTCTTTACTCTTATTCAGGACCCCAAAGTCTTGTGTTAACGGTGAGCTTAAGCCAAACAATTGTTACTGTAGAAACACAAGACGTACAATTGTCGAGAGGCCAGGTAATTTTCATTTTCAAAATGTCTCCCTTGTTAGAGTGGGGACTCCTTGTGACAGGGAACTAACTGTTCTCCCTCTTACTTAAACTCCTCCCCATTTGGGATAGGGAATGGATTCAACTTGATAAACTTTGTATTTTCCCCAGTGCTTAGAGTAATGCTTAGTGCTTAAAAGTACCGTTAAAAAAAGTACTCTCCCGAGGACTTTGTACAGTGCTCTATTCACAGTAAATGCTCAATAAATACCATCGATTGATTGTCTTCTTCCAAGCCCTTAGTACGGTGCTCAGCACAAAATAAGCACTCAGTCATTACCCCTGATTGCTTACTAAAACATGAATTGGCCATATCGTGGGATTCTCCAAGAATTCAACCCCCACGTTATGGGAGAACTGACAGTAAGTAGAATGTAGAACTAAGAACATACAATGTTGGAAAGACCCTAAACTTTCAGGCTTCTGTTAGTTTAATATCCCTGACATAGGTGGAGTGAAGAAAACACTTCACCCTCTGAAGATTACTCCATGAGGGAAAAAAAAAAACACCTTACTGAGGCTAATAAGTACTACTAGAGAAGCAGCATGGCCTAGTGGAAAGAGTTGGGGCCTAATCTCAGCTTTGCCGCTTACCTGCTGGGTGATCTTAGGCAAGTCACTCACCTTCTCTATGCCTCAGTTCCATCATCTGCAAAGCAGGGACTCACTACCTGTTCTCCCTCCTTCTTAGACTTGAGCCCCATATGGGACCTGATTCTCTTGTATCTACTCCAGTGCTTAGTATAGTGCTTGGCACATAGTAAATATCAATATATACCATTATTATTATTATTAAGATGCTTGTTTTGAGCAGTAAGATTTTTTTTTTAATGGTATTAAGTGTTTACTCTGTGCCAGGCACAGAGTTCGAAGTGCTGGGGTAGATACAGATTAATCAGGTTTGAAACGTCCTTGTCCCACATAGGGCTCGCAGTCTTAATCCCTGTTTTTACAGGTCAGGTAACTGAGGCACAGAGAAACCAAGTGCCTTGTCCAAAGTCACAGAACAGACAAGTGGCAGAGTTGGGATTAGAACCCAGGTCCTCCTGACTACCAGGCCTTTGCTGTATCCACTAGGCCTCGCTGTTTCTCAGATTGCAGGTTAGACTTTAACCAAGAGTCTTGCCCCTTATTCATGCAGGTTAGTTCTTAAGGACGTCCAGGAGCACTAGTCCTGCTCGACTCCTCAGTGGTCACCATAGGGCTTTGGACTGGAAAACCTAGGGGCCGAGAATATCCCTGAGCAAGGAGCATTATGATGTCAAGCACTTAGTATAGTGCTTTGCACACAGTAAGCACTCAAATATGATCGAATGAATGGCAGGTTTGCCCAGTGGCCCTGCCCCCGCATCCTCCCTGCCAGCCCAGTTCCCACAGGGCCCTGGAGCACAGCGGGCAAGTGGCTGGACGGGGAGCCTCAGAGTGAGATGTGCCCACCAGAGTTTGTGGCCCAGGGTGTGTCTGTTATATAGTCCTATTGCAATCTCCCAAGCACTTAAGCTCTGCACACAGTAAGTGCTCAATAAATGCGATTGACTGGCAGAACCTATTTAAGGCCAAAGTGACTGCAGTATAGTACTACCACACCATTGCCCCCCTACACTAGCCAGCTACTTTTCAGGCGATTCTTGGTGGTGCATCCTGTTAAAAACCCATCACCACTTATGGCATAGCCCCAGCAGGCGCTCTCTTAGCCACCTCCTCCTCTCCCCCAGGCCCCCTTAAACCATAATGAGATGAAAGTTGACTTTCCCATCAGTATTTTGTCAGTTTTGCCAGTTAATGCATTCATTTGTGGATTGCAGTTTATAATCCGTTGCCAAGACTGGTGAGCTAAATTCTAGTTCTTGTGGAGCAGGGAGCATATTTTTGGAAAACAGTGTTTTGACTTTACTCAGCACCCGATAGGGCTCATTCTAGGTTTCTAACTAAAATGAAGTTTCCCTTTCCACTACCCCAGATTTATTGTACCTGGAAAAACCCAGTCTTCTTCTCCCCAGCCCCCATTTTTATTTTGCCCAAGCATAGTTCTCTTAGGTTGCTAAAGAGAGGTGATATAATTGTAAATTCATCTCTTTCACAGGGTACAAATTCATGTCCTTTATTGTGGCTCTGTGTGACTTTTACTCATAGTTTTGCTGCAGGGAACTTTTTCTTGCCCAGTTATGAAGTGTAGTTTGTGTCTACTACTATAAGTCCTCACTGTCAACACAATTGGTTCTCGAAAACTGTTTTAAGTCAGAGTATGTTGGAATTAATTTTCTCATACAAAAAAATAATATAACTGGGGAACTGATTCCTGAACCAAAGTTGCTGCCATATTTTTTCCCAAGTTACTCAGAATTGTGCAGTGACAAGCATAGCTACATTTATTAATATATTTATATCGTCAGGTTGCACAGTGCAGTTGTCGTTAATGGATTTTAAATTGGTTTCCCCCGGCTCCTGTGTTTAGGTTGTTGTCTCCCTGCTTTGCGCCGTCCCCCTCACCCCCACCATGCCTGGTCCTGAGATAATGCCACAAAGGTGACTTGTGATGTGAAGTAAATCAGAAAGGAGGAGGAAAGTTTAAAAGGTTATAAGTGCCATTTATTTTAACTTGTAATGTCTTAAAGACTTCTTGTTCATGAAACGAGCTTTGGGCTCCTTAATGTTAACTGCCTATAGTGGTCACTTGCTAAAACCACTATTAGGGAATAAATATCATTAAACTCTCCAATTGAAATGAAATAATTGCCCTCACAACTATCAATCTAGTTTCAGGGGAAAAAATCTTGGGACAAGCAACAGCCAAAAAGGTTAACCACGCAGGGCACAGGAAATGATTAGAAAGCAAGTCCAAAGGCAAAGTTTTGCCATTAAATAAAACCGTGATGCACCATTATACCTGAAATCCTAAAGACAGTTCTGGTTACCTCATTTAGGATGATTATAGTCGAGCTAGGGAAGATTTTTTTTAAAAAAAAGGGCAGTCAAGGTGATAAGCAAGGACTCTTCAGTTTAGAAGGGTAGAAGCTGAGAGTGGGCACAATCTGCACAATTAAGAAGATCATGGACAGGATGATCTTGGAATTGTTGTTGACCAAATTCCACAACATTGGGATGAGGGAACACCCTTGAGCCTGGAAATTGGTGTGTCCAAAATAAACAATAGGAAACACCTTCATATAAATCCTAAACCCACATGATAGTAATAATTGTCTTTATTTTTTTTATGGTGTTAAGAGCTTACTGTGTACCAGGAATTGTACTGAGTGCTGGAGTAGATACAAGCTTATCAGGTTGGGCATATTTCCTGTCTCACAATAGCCTCACAGTCTTAATCCCTGTTTTACAGATGAGGATCAATGAAGTGACTTAAGCAAGGTCACACAGCAGACAAGGGGTGGAGCTGGGATTAGAACCCAGACCTCTTGACTCCCGTTTAAGTAAGCACTTACTGTGGGCCAAGCACGGTTCTAAGCGCCCAGGTAAATACAAGTTAATCAGATCGGAAGCAGTCCCTGTCCCAAAAGGGGCTCTCAGCCCTAGAGGTCGGGAGAACAGGGATTGAATCCTCATTTTACAGATGAGGCAACTGAGTTATGGGGAAGTTGTAACCTGCCCAAGATGACACGGCAGACAAGTGGCAGAGGTGACCTTAGAACCCAGGTCATTTGTCTTCCAGATCTCTGCTTAAATTATGCAGGCAGAAAATAGTTTCAAGAGAGCTTTGAGTAAATTCAAGGTTGAGTGGTCATTAAGAGGTTGCTAAAGGGAAGGTTAGAGATGTAGAAGGAAAAGTTTGGAATGTTAGGTAGTATCCTTCTAATAGGATTGACATTAAGGAGGGAAACCACCACAGTTCCTCCAAACATCCGTTAGCTGTTGTTGGAGATAGAATGCTGGGCTGATAGACCATTGGTCTGACTAGTTATATTATTGTTTATGTTTTCCTCCAACTTTCAAAACATTATCAAATTCATGTAATTAGTTGAAAGTACTGTTCAGTAACCTTTTGTTGATGATTCAGATTATAGAACCTTGGATCTTTTCACAAAAATTTTTACTATTCTTCTGTAACTAGTGTCATAGTAATAATCTAGGGGGCACAAATTGCTTCAAGAAGTACTAAATCCATATAATGGGCCCAATTTTTATTGAAATTCTTACTTGCCTGCCTTCTGACTTCCTCTTGGCAGTTCCTAGTTTCTTTTAGAGTCTTGGTTTGGTTGAGTTTGGCTGGTTTAAAGGTTCTCACAGTTATTTATTTTTAACTTGCAGGGCAGTTGGGATAAACTGCATTTGTGTGCATTTAGACAATGGCAGGTATTGAAGGCTCATTTTATTTTGAAGATGAGGCTTCTATCTAGTGAGGGGGGTCTTTACGAAGCAAACGTCCACATTGCCAGTAATACCTGGTCATACCACAATTTTCCCTTATATGTGCGAGAATGCTGAAGATCATTTTAAGGCTTGCCCAATTGCTTAGGTAATTTGAATCTTCCCACACAGTTCCCAGTCTTTTGAAACTCTCTTAAATTTTGTCAGCATAAAAGTTACAGGTTCCATTTGTCATTTTCTCCACGTTTGCTTCCTTTAAGCTGTCTCCTTTGAGGATTTTTTAAAAGGAAATTGGAAGAGAACAAACTCTGATGTGTGTGTTGTCAGGTTAAGAAAAGGAGACTCTAAAACATAGAATGATTAGCTCCCCAATGCCATCCACCCATCCAAAATATAAAATTACATCTACAGTTGCAATTATAGTTCATAGGAAATCTAACTCAAAACACCCTATGCTTTTCAGTGTTAGTTTGAAGCCGATTCTCTTAGAAGTGGCCTCTGTATCTTATGAAATGAAGTATTGTTTGCCTCGCTATTGAATTTTGTTTTTGAAGTACCAGAAGTTTGCACACATGGCAGAAGATCAGGAATTGATTTTTCAATATTCCCATTTTAATGTGCCTCATCCCTAAGGAATTAAGTAAATGGGAGGATTCTCCTCAAAAGCGTCAGGTCTAAAGACCCGAGATTGGGTCGAGTAGCCTGAGAAAAACAGCACTGTAAGATTGACCACAGATCGAAGCTTTCTGAAAATGAATTTCAGTAGTCAGGAAATGTTAACTATATTTTTGCAAGCAATTCTCTGTTGTCTTGGTACTGAGTATGCATTTTCCCCCCCTGCATCCTGCAGCAGTGATTCCAGCAGTAGTTCAAGTGATGAGTCCCCGGCCCGATCGGTTCAGTCTACAGCCGTCCCAGCACCCACTTCCCAGCTGCTTCCATCTCTGGAGAAGGATGAACCCCGTAAAAGTTTCGGGATCAAGGTTCAAAATCTTCCAGTTCGCTCTACAGGTAAAAAAAAAAATTGTGGAAGAAAGGGGGAAAAATAGGTCAGGAGAGGCGAGCTGGATAGGACCAGCAGCCATTACTCTACAAAGTGTTAATTTTAAGTAAATAATGGTTTTTGTTAAGCACTTGCTGTGTGCCATTGGGGTTGTTTCAAGATAATCAGGTTTGTCAAGGTCCCTGTCCCACATGGAGTTCAGTCTAAGATGGGAGGGACAGCAGGAATCTGAAGCACAGAGCAGTTAAGGAACTTGCCCAAGCAGCAGGCAGGAAGAGGCAGAACTGGAATTAGGACCCGGGTCCTGGCCCCCAGGCTCCTGCTCTATTTTTACTATTGTTTCTACCTCAACTAGTGAATGGGAAACTGCACTACATTTTCATGGCCCTTCCCTTGCAAAGCTTAACTTCTTGGTTATCATGCCAGTATTGTAATAGTTTCAAATATAGTGAAAGAACCAGAAAAGGTACCCACCTCTATTTTCATGCGGCAGGGTGCAAAAGGACACAATAGCCTCCTTCAGTGACACTCAGGTTTATGGACACAGTCTCATGGCCTGAAATATTGTCCATTTTGGGGGCTGGCGGTATGTGTGTGGAGATATATTAAGCATTTACTGTGTGCCAGGCACTGTACTAGTCTCTGGAGTAGTTTCAGGCTAATCAATAAATCACATTTATTGAGCGCTTCCTATGTGCAGAGCACTGTACTGAGCACTTGGGATAGTACAATACAACAAAGCGTGGCTCAGTGGAAAGAGCATGGGCTTTGGAGTCAGAGGTCATGGGTTCGAAGCCCGGCTCTTCTACTTGTCAGCTGTGTGACTGTGGGCAAGTCACTTCACTTCTCTGTGCCTCAGTTACCTCATCTGTAAAATAGGGATTAAGATTGTGAGCCCCACATGGGACAACCTGATTCCCCTGTGTCTACCCCAGCGCTTAGAACAGTGCTATGCACATAGTAAGCGCTTAACAAATACCAACATTATTATTATTATTACATTCTCTGCTCACAAAGTGTTTACAGTGTAGAGGGATTGGACACAGTCTACATCCCATTAATCCTCATTTAGCAAATGAAGTGACTTGCCCAAGGTCATAGAACATAAAGTGGAGGGGCTAGGATTAGAACCTAGGTCCTCTGATTCCCAAGCCTGGGCTCTTTCCACTAGGGCACGCTGCTTCTCCAGTGATTTGTCCTAAAATTGAAGGACATCTCTATTTGCTCTTCCTTAAAACAATATTTGGTAATGAGAAAAATTTTGACCTATCAGAAGCAGCGTGGTCTAATGGAAAGAGCAGTCATTCAGGAGTCAGAAGACTTGGCTTCTCATCCCAACTGCGACACTTCTCTGCAGTGTGACCTTGGGCTAGTCATTCAACTTTTCTGTGCCTCAGTTTCCTCAACTGTAAAGTGGAGATTAAATCCTACTCCCTCCCATTTAGAGTGTGAGCCCCATGTGGGACAGAGCCTGGTTCAACTCGATTGTAATGTGTCTACCCCAGCACTTAGCACATAGTAAGTGCTTAACAAGTACTAATAACTTATTTATGGTACTTGTTAAGCACTATTATTATTAAAAGTTAGAAACTATCTCCTGTTTTAGCAGGTAGTTGCTAGCCCCTTGCATCTATTGAATATACCAAAACAGCCATGTAGTTGCTAGCCCTTGCATCTATTGAATATACCAAAACAGCCATTTTTAGTAAATTTTTAGATTTCATGTATGTGTCTGGTCCAATTTTATATTGAAAGTTTTAAGGAAGTAACGCATTCAAATTTGAGAGATTTGAATTCAAGTCTACACTAGTCCCATTCCTTACCTTCTGATTAAAGGAAGTGGGGAATTAAGGCATATAGCACAATCAATGCCAATGAACATTACAGGAAAAAAAAAAATCGATATAACCATAACAAAACAACACCTCTTGACACGTTCCCTTTTAAGTTGCTCCAGGATGACATGTAATGTCATGCAAGATCCAGCAAACTAAACAGCAAGATGAAAGAGAAATCAAGATTTTAAAGTTGTCCTAGGTCACCTCTCAAATTAAAAAGAGAGCAAGGGCAAGTTGACGAAATCCTGACCTGTCAGTCCAATGCTGCACCACTGGTGTTTTTTCCTAGTTGTTTAATTTTGATAGGTGAAATTAGAAATCACAGAAACAGTTTTCAGCATCATTAGTGTGACAGGGTCTTTTGGGGTTTGAAATCATCATTATTCTAAAGAGGGAGAGAATTTAGTCATTCACAACCTGCACAAAGATCTGACACTTTTGTTCTCTATTGCAATAGAAAGGAAATAACTGTGTGATTTCTGTCTGGGTGGGGTTTAGACACAAGCCTTAAAGATGGTCTTTTCCACGAGTTTAAGAAATATGGAAAAGTAACCTCGGTACAGATCCACGGGGCCTCAGAAGAACGGTATGGCCTGGTGTTCTTCCGGCAACAAGAAGATCAGGAGAAGGCACTGAATGCATCGAAAGGAAAACTCTTCTTTGGCATGCAGATTGAAGTGACGGCATGGATAGGGCCAGGTAAGAAAAGTAGAACTGTATGTCGTCAAAATACTTGTTGATGTTAAATTGAGCAGTATAACTGGCCCCTGCCATAGAAGACTTTTGGTGTCTTTTATGTGTTGAAGTAACAGGCGGAATTCTGACTTAGGAGGATGATTTGCCAAGTTAAGGAAAGACCATTGCTTTTTTAGAGTCTAAAAGATCCAGGTTGGTGGCTACACAGGTGCAGCCTTTTCTGAGAGGTGGATTTGGTGAATCAATCAGTAATATTTATTGAGCTCTTACTATGTGCAGAGCACTGTGCGAAGGGCTTGGGAGCGTGCAACACAATAGACACGTTTCAATCAACCAAACTCTGTCATATCCTTGTCTTATTTGATATAGGAATGGACTGTAAATGATGCTCAGAGAACCAGGACCAGTTAATACCAGTTTCAAGTATTTATGGAGCACTTACTGTACTAAGCGCTTGGGAGAGTGCAACCCAATAGTGTAACATACACCTTCCCTGCCCAGAAGGAGTTTACAGTCTTATAGGAACCCCTGGGGATAGGGCTGGACACAGTAAATTTAGCAGGTGTTTAAATGGATGGCTCATGCTAATTTTTAGTTATGATGAGTCAGAGAAGGTGCTCTCCCAGGGAGAAAGAAAACCCAACGTTAATTAGATGAGGCATGTCAAACTTGCAGGCCACACAGGGTCCACCGTGAGGTTGGCTGGAACCCACAGCCCGGCTGGGCTGCAGACAGCAGGATGGGTTGGAAACGGAGACCAAAAGAGGCAGCCAAGCGTTCCCACCACTGCCGTGACCTGCAGTGTCTCTCTCTCCTCACACGGACTCCTGGTGGGAAGGGGCTTGGTATATTCCATCTGAGGCTGCTTTCCAGGATTCTGGGGATGTGGCAGTTGCTCCCGCAGCTCTCTCAGGGTCCCAAAGCAGGGGAGCTGCTCTGGACTGTAAGCTCGCTCTGGGCAGGGAATGTCTGTTTATTTTTGTACTGTACTCTCCCAAATCCTTAGTACAGTGTTCTGGGAAAAGAAAGTTCTCAATAAATATGCTTGACTCACTGGGAAGTAAAGGCGGAGCTGCAACAGGAGCAGGGAGCAGGCTGCATTTCGCTGTTGCAACAGCTGCTGCCCAAAAGGAATGTCAGTTGCGGGAATCCTTTTCTTTCTCCTTCCGTGTGTCTCCCTTTCTTGGTTTCCTCTCCCCTCTAATCTTGGACTGCTGCCTCCCCCGCCCATGAAACTCCTGTCCATTAACATTACACCTCCAAGAAAATCATATAAAGGTGGTTTTATTCCCCAGTTTCATTTACTTTTATTCCACTTAATAATAATGTCATAGGTCACTGATGGTTTTACACAAGTTTTACTGGTATACCCTGATTAGCACTCTTAATTGGTTCCATGGAAATAGTGTTAAGCATAAGAGCACTAAATGAAGTTTAATTTCCCAGAGGAAGTATTGTAAAGTGCATTAATGCATTCCCAGGAACCCCCAAAGAATCAAGACAATATAAATTTATTTAAAGAGTGACTTAAAACACAGTGTAGTTACATGATCAAAAAACAATGTGAGTACATACTATTAGGTAAAGATTTTGAATGTGTGCGCATATGTAAATTCAGGGCTTAATTTTCAGTGTTACTCTTCACATCCTATTCAGCCAAAAGGCACCTTCTGCTAACAGCTCTATGGTTGTAGATGTTAAAAGCAAGCTGCTATTAATGCTTAAGAGAGCTAGTATTATTTTGACGCCATCTGTAGATCTGGCCACAGGAAATTACTAAGCAAATTTGGCTGCCCTGAAAAGTTGATCAATACTCTGTGACTACTATTTGATGGTGGCCTTACTGGCAGGTCAGACCTGAGATGGCTCTGTCAGATCCAATCCTCATTACCAGTGGAATAAAGCAGGGAAGCGTAGAGGCCTGGTCCTATTCAATTGATTTTATCGCAGTCGGGCCAGAGCGTGCAGCAGGGGACCTGAGTGTAGGTGTTAGAGATGTCCACATCTGGAAAATTCCTCCAATTCAACACATTTCGAGCATCGTCCAGAAACCTAGAAACAGTCATCCAAGAACGACTGATTGCAGACGAATGCGCCCTAGAGGCCTTACCCAAGAAGGCATACAGAAAAATGCTTGTCAACACTTTTGCCCTAATCAGGCAGCTGTTATAGCTTGACAGTACACTTCAAGAAAACCTAGGTGGTCTGTCAACCTGCCCCTTGGAAGCTGCCCGCTCAACTGAAAATGCATGTGGGTAACAGGGCTAAATATTATCTTTACCTGGGCAACACATTGACCCAGTGATAGCCCAGAAAAGAGAAAACCGAAACAAGAAAACTGGCACATCCTTTGGGGGATTGTCAGAGTGTAGCCGGGAGTGCTGGTCTCCGGCTAGGTCCAAACCAAAGATGTTCATTACCGTAGTGTCATCTCACCTTCTCTATGGCTGGGCCACATAAAACCACCAGAGTCCCGTCCCGGTTCCCTGAGCATCATTTACAGTCCATTGTCATATCAAATGGCAAGACAAGGATATGAAATGACAGAGTTTGGGCCCCTAGCCAGTCTCCTAGCATCAAAACTGCATTCACTTCAACACAGTTACGCTTGGTAGGACATGATGGTGATATTTAAGCACTTAACTATGTGCTGCACTATACTAAGCGCTGGGATGGATACGAGCAAATTGGGCTGGATTCAGTACCCGGGCTCTAAAATTCTCAGTCCCCATTTGCCAAATGAGGTGCCTGAGGTGCAGAAAAGTGAGAAGTCATCCATGGTCACACAGCAGACAGGTGGCAGAGCTGGGATTAGAACTCAGGTCCTTCTGACTCCCAGGCCTGTGCTTTATCCACTAGGCTTCACTATATAAATTTAATATATGCATATACGTACATATATTAAATGGCATTTTTAAGTCTTAATATATTCCAGGTAGATACAAGACAATCAGGTTGGACACAGTCCATGTCCCATGTGGGGCTCACAGTAGTAATTCCTATTTTGCAGAAAAGTGAACTGAGGCACAAAGAAGCAGAGTTAATTGCCCTAGGTCACATAGCAGAAAAGTGGCAGAGCCGGGATTAGAACACAGGTTCCTTCTGACTCCGAGGCTGTGCTCTATCCACTAGGCTTCAAGGCTTCCCTGTATCAAAACTACTCCTGTAAGGAGCGCTTAAATTGGTAAACTGAAAGCAACAGTGGCAGAAGAGATATTTCTCAAACAGTGCTGCACCCCAGCTGAAAACTTAGGGTCAATCGCTGAGGATAAACCAGAGTGGCAAACTACTGTCAGAAAAAGGGTGGCTTTTTCTGAGCAAAAGTCTCAACAGGACTGAGATTCAGGGAAGGCAAAAGAGAAAAACAATGCCTGGCACTGCCCACATTAAACACAACACAGGATAGCTTTTTTGTGTGCGTATTATGACTGGGATTCTGGGTCCTGCAATGGCCCTTTCAGAATTTCACCATCAATGGTGTTTTCTTTGAGTACAAAGGATAACTATATTTGTATCTCTAGAAATAGCATCATTTATCACTCGAATCAGTTAAAAGACTTCAAACTGAGAAGACTGATGTTTAGGCAAGTTAGTATATCTGGTATTTGAGGCCCTGCTTGGTACAGTACATTCCACTAAGTGCTTGGAAAGTACAAAACAAAGCGATACAGTCTTCCATAAGACATTTACCTTATAAGGTCTAATCTGTGTGATCTTGGTCAAGTCACCTAACTTCTCTCCTCATCTCTCTAATGGGGTTTAAGACGCTGAGCCAGAGATGGGACATGGACTCTGTCCACCTGATTAGGTTATATGTACTCCAGTGCTTGATATAGTGCCCAGCAATTAGTAAGCAGTCACATATACCATTAAAATATGTGTGTGTGTGTGTGTGAGTGATGACTGTGTTAGTATTTAAAGCTTCCTTTTTAGGAGTGTAAAACTATGCATGCAGTCCATAAACAAGAATGAGTTTGATATACCTAAATTAGAGCAGGCACTACAACTTTCATGATTTGAGACATTAGGAGCTCAGGACAGATTCTCTAAATGGAGGCCTTGCACTCAGTCCTTCTCTAATGTGTATTTTCCCTGCCTTTTTTTTGGATAGGATGCTGTTAGAAAATTAGGATACGGTCTTCCTCCAGTGTTTGTCTCTCAGGCATCTGAAGATGTGATCGAGCACATGCATACTATAACACAGTTTTTCTTTAGGCTCTACTTGGCAAGAGAATAACCTCAGCATATATAGTGTCTGCTTCTTAAGCTATTGTTTGGACCACCTGGAAAGGCAGAAAGAACTTTCAATTCAGTTTTCTTTTAAGTGAATATAAATTCCCAGATATTCTTCTGGAATTCAGAACTGCAGCCCACCAGGAACATAGATATTGAACCTCTTGCTTTGGCCTTTCAATTAGACTAGTTGCACATTTGTGGAAGTTTATAGTTCCTTGGCATCACCTCAGACGTTTAGTCTTAAATTTTATGGTGCTTTGTAGCTTTGAGTAACAGTACTTGGGGCCAGAGAATGGGAGATGGCAACCTCTCTGACCTTTCTGTTTCTCAGCAGTGAAGTTGTCCACTGCTCTCTCACCTCAATATTTCCAGTTCTTTTTCAGGGTCCGGTCTGTGGTAACAAGAAGTTTGTTACTTGAAGTGTCAAAGAAAAGAACTGTCCTTCACTAGACCTTAACTATTTGGCCTTGCCATCTCTGTAAAGTTGGCAGTTACATTTCCCAAAGCCGCTTTTTTTTTAAAAAATTTTGAGAGAGAGTGGTCACTCAGTGGTGTGAGGCTTTTGTTGTTGTTGTTGTTGTTTTTAAATGGTATCTATTAGGCACTTACGTAGTGCCAACCAGTGTACTAAGCACCAGGGTAGATGGAGGATAACCAGGTTGGACTCAGTCCTTGTCCAATATGGGGCTCACAGTCCAAGTAGGAGGGAGTAGGATTTAATCCCATTTTCCATATGAGGAAGCCGAGGCCCAGAGAAGTGAAGTGAGTTGCCAGTGGTCATGCAACAGGAAAGTGGCAGAGCCGGTACTAGAATCCAGGTCTCTCTGAATCTGAGACTCCAGGTCTTTCCATTAGGACATGCAGCTTCCCAGTTGGGCCATAACACGTATTTTCACTAGAAGTTTTGGTTTGACCCTGACAGCAGAGTCAGGGACCGTTGTTCTGATGTTACATGTCTGACCGAGTAGAGCACGATACACTGGAAAGAGGTGATTGTGTGACTCTGTGGTGTAGGACATGGAGTGAGCTCTACCCTGCAAATCAATCAGTCATATTTGAGAGCTTACTGCTTTTAGAGCACCCTATTAAGCTCTTGGGAGAGTATTGGGAGAGTATAGTACAACAGTCAGTAGACACATTCCCTTCCCACAGTGAGCTCACAGTCTAGAGGGAAGACAGGTCTTGATACACATTAATATATTATGGGTATGTACATAAGTGCTGTGGGGCTGAGGGAGGGGTGAATAAAGGAAGCAAATCAAGGTGACACATAAGGGAGTGGGAATAGTGGAAATGAGGACTTAAGGAAGGCCTCTAGGAGGAGATGTGCCTTCAGTAACGCTTTGAAAGTTGGCAGAGTAATCGTCTGTCAGATATGAAGAGGAAAGGTGTTCTAGGCCAGAGGCAGGATGTGGACAAGAGATTGGTGAGGAGATAAATGAGATCGAGGTACAAGGAGGAGGTTGGCATTAGAGGAGCGAAGTGTGTGGGCTGGGTTGTAGTGGTAGGGCAGCGAGGTGAGATAGGAGGGGGCAAGGTTAAATTCACGCAATGTGAGTTTCTGCAAGAAGGCAACCCCTGTGGTGGAGAACTGGGTGTATATATATATATCTTTAAAAGTGCCTGAGTTAAAAATCTACTGCTGACTATTCAAGAAGTTCACCTGATCAACTGCTTCCTTTGGCCTCCCAAGGGAAGGAGGAGCATTTTGTCGTTGATAACGGAGTAGCTTTAGAAATAAGGAAGGGAGGTTTCAGCCCCTGATTGGTAGAGGACGGGACTGTTGCCTTTCTAGTTGTCGCATCCTGAATTGCCATCTCCTCCGGTCCCTACCTCATGCTCCCTTGGGGTTGACCCTTTCTGTGGGGCTTGTCTGCTGAAAGATGGTTAGCCAGAAGCCGTACTTCAGCAAAAGTTGACATATTTTTTGCCTGTGAATTAGTGACCTTTCCAGTAAATGAAAAATCTGTAATCCAGCAGCCTCCCAACAAGATCTGCAAACTGCAAAGTACCCAAATTCAAGAAACTAACAAGCAGGAATTCCATTTTTGTCTTAAGCAGCCAGTGTTGCAGTGTGGGCATATTTGCTTTTGAGAGTTTAATAATAATAATGTTGGTATTTGTTAAGCGCTTACTATGTGCCGAGCACTGTTCTAAGCGCTGGAGTAGACATAGGGGAATCAGGTTGTCCCACGTGGGGCTCACAGTCTTAATCCCCATTTTACAGATGAGGGAACTGAGGCCAGAGAAGTTAAGTGACTTGCCCACAGTCACACAGCCGACATGTGGCAGAGTTGGGATTCGAACTCATGAGCCCTGACTCCAAAGTCCATGCTCTTTCCACTGAGCCACGTAGTATTTAGGCTTTCTCCAGGATTTTTTTTCCTCTTAAAAGAAGATGAAGAGGGTAGCTAAAACTTAGCTGCTAAAGAAATGCCTAGATACTGGATCATTCTTCACATAGCTGCTGTATCTTTCATCTGATCATCTTGAAACTATTCACAACTGTTAAGTAATGAATCCTCAGAGCATCGCTGTACGGTATCTCGTGACCCCATTTTTTTGAAGGCAACATAATCTCAAATGTGGGCTGGATTCCCAAGCTCTGTAGTAAATTGGTTTTAACCACTGGCTTGCTACACTAAGTATATGAACACCAGCACCCTCAAGCAAATACTAAACAGGTCCCATTGACTTATATTGGAAAATTTTAGTATTACTAGACTATGTAATTGCCGGTCATAGTAATACAACAACAATAATAATAATAATAGCATCTGTTAAGCACTTACTATGAGCCAAGCACTGTTCTAAGCGCTGGGGTAGATGCAAAGTGATCAGTTTATCCCACATGGGGCTCACAGTCTTAATCCTCATTTTACAGATGAGGTCACTGAGGTCCTGAGAAGTTAAGTGACTTGCCCAAAGTCACACAGCTGACAAGTGGAGGAGCTGGGATTAAAACCCACAACCTCTGACTCCCAAGCCCGTGCTCTCTCCATGAAGCCACTCTGGTCATAATTACATTGATAAAGTCCTTTGAGCACTGTGCATCCCACAATAAGAAATGCACCTTATTTTCAACTCTGGAAAAAAAGCCAAGTGGATTGTTTTGGGGATTTCAGGATCTTCCTAATTTTGGTTACTCCAGCCTGGGCTTCCATGAGTTGATTGGGATAGCTGGAAGAATTAGGGAACACTGTTCCCATAATATGGGTCTGTGAATATCACAGGTGGGCACAAAAAGATCTGGAGTAGGAATAAATCTAGGAAGTTATGTCCCTGTGGCTGTCTTCTGTCAAGATGGAGGGCTGCTGCATTTACTTCCCAGCATCTGTCCCAGCTTTACTCTTCTGAACCCCTTACAGCCCTACTTAACTGATGCCTTTATATTTGTAACTTTACAGAATCTAAAACAGCCAAATGACAGTGAGCGTAACGTGATCTGCTAGTAGCAAATGTATACACATTGAAGGAATTTGTAGAGAAAAATGCCAGTCATGGTACCGTCAAACCATCTATTCCCCCTACAGTGTCTATTTCCATTGAGTTCCTAAAACACACTTTTCCCATAACGCGATGTTTTTCCTAAAACAGAAGAACTTCCTATATTTTTGACCCTGCGTAGGTGTTGCGGAGCTGAGAAGCCCTTGGAGTTCATTCCAGGGTCAGGAAGGACATTCAGAGCTTTCCTCACTCCCCTAGTCAGAAACTGAGTGAATATTTATATACAGTCCCCTCCCCGAGAGTGTGCCAGAGGAAGTCGAGAGACAGCTGGTCACATTTTGACTCTGATACGAGTCCATCCAAGATCAGAAAAGACCAGGAGCACTCAGAAGGGCTTTTTTTGGTGGAGTGGAGGGAAAGGGGGGCTTCCAAAGGAAAATTTGACTCAATGGCGAACAAATCAATACACTGATTCTGAATCAGATCATCACATTTTGGTTGAGAGTTGTGGTTCGAATTTTAAATTGCATCTTGGCTTTGAATCATCATCTTATCGGAGCCTGGGTTAGTTACCAAACCACACTCTTGATTGATCTCAGGAGAGCTGCTGGTGCTCGAAATGCTGGTATCTGTCACCTTAGGTGTGGTGGGTGGGTGGTGAGGGAGGAGCTCGAAGACTGGAAGACGCCAATCTTTCCCGTCTTGGAGCTAGGCCCTGCCAGAAATGTAACCAAGATTTTCCCCTTGTAATGCCTGTCATTTGATGAAGTCAAACTGAACAAATTCCAGGCCATCAGTTTCTCTGTTGCCACTGGGGCATTATTCTGATTAAGCAGGGTTACTGTAGAATGAGGCTCCCCATTCACCCAGATATTCCAAAGGTTTCTCCTATTCATCTGTTGCTCAGGATAGGAAGTAGTAGGGAGGTGAATTAATTACAGATAAAACTGCGAAGGAAATGCATTTTTGGACCTGCATCGTTGGTCAGAACCCATTTCGTTTTAATTCCTTAAGTAGAGATTGTTTTCTCAGGAAACTGAATGCAAGACATTTAATAAAACTCTATTAAAAACAAGCTTTCTCACCTGTAGAAACAGAAAGCGAGAATGAGTTCCGCCCCTTGGATGAAAGGATAGATGAATTTCACCCAAAAGCAACAAGAACTCTCTTCATCGGCAACCTCGAAAAAACTACCACCTATCATGACCTGCGTAATATCTTTCAACGCTTCGGAGAAATTGTGGTACGTTGCTGTTTCTTTGAATACAGAGTTATTTTTGACCTTTGTTATGTTCGGAAAAGCTGCCTCGTGTTTTTGTAGTGATCTTGGGACCGCGTCATTAATATTCATCCCTTCTCTTTGTGAGAATGTGAATATTTTTGTTGTGTTTTTTTTCTAATGCCGACCCGCTCACTGTACCTCGATCTCTTCTATTCCACCACCGACCCCTTGCCCATGTTCTCTCTCGGGTCAGGAACTCCTTCCCCCTTCATGCATGACATGCACTGTTCTCCCCACCTTCAAAACCCTCCGTCAATCTCATTTCCTCCAAATGGCCTATTCTGACTAAACCTTCATTTCCCTGCCCTGCCCTCCTCTCTTTGTCACCTATGAACTTAGCTGAGTATTCCTTAACCACTTGGAAACTCACCTCAGCCCCACAGTACTTATGTACACATCCTTATACCCTACTATTCCCCTCTCTGTAATTTATTTTAATGTGTCTCCCCGTGTAGACTGTACACTCCTTGTGGGCAGGGAAAGTGTCTACCAACACTTGCTACAGTGTAGTTTCCCAAGTGCTTGGTTCAGTGCTCTGCACACAGTAAGCGCTCAATAAATATCGTTAATTGATTTTTAAGCAGTTGTTTCTGCTCAGTATGAGGCCTGCTAGAAGTCACTGTATTTGGTGCTCATTACATAGTGCTTTGAGTTCAGCCTCCGATTATCAGTCCTGGTCAAGAAAATCTGACTGCTGTGGCCCTCTGGGGATTTTATGGAAGTTAAGAATGCTTTGGTATTGTGCTTCAGGCCAACTTGGATGTCAGTGAGAAGCATTGGAAGGCCAAATTCACTTTTTACTGTCTAGTCAGTATGACTTTTCATAGCACTTCAGCAGCTCATTGGTTTGAGTACGATAGGGTTTCCTCACTACTCGGGAAGAGTAGCCATCAACAATGGGATGAAATGCAAGAGAAGGAGTGGACCCTCATGGATAGAGCACAGGCTTAAAAGTCAGAAGGACCTGGGTTTTAATCCCGTACTGCCACTTGTCTGCAGTGTGACCTTGGGCAAGTCACTAAACTCTCTGTGCCTGCCTCACCTCGTAAAATGGGGATAGACTGAGCCCCATGTGGGTCAGGGACTGTGTCCGACTTGATTAGCTTGTATTGATCCCAGGGCTTAGTTCAGTGCCTGGCTAATAGTAACCGCTATAAAAAGACTTCAAAGAAAAAGTCAGAACCCGGGATATCGTTTGGTTCTCCTTCTTTCAAGCCTGTTTGGTGTGAGGGGAAATGGGGAGCAGATTCTACTGTGTTTCCCAGCTTCAGTGAGACAGTTAGTTCTCCTCTAACAGGTGTCTTAACTACTACATCCTCTGGCCAGAACATTAGGGAATTAGGTACTGCTTGTCTGACAGCATAACCTGTGTGGATATAGTGCTGTGGAATAAGGCGAAACAGTCTATATGCCTGTATGCCTGCAACATAGAAATGGAGAGTACTTAGCTTCAGTTTTCTTCCACAGGGATTTTACAAGCACAGAACCCCTAGGTTGTAGGAGAAGTGAATGTAATGGCCACTGAGAAATGGTCCTGTCAAGCCTAGAAAGCAAAATCGCTCCACTAAGTATGGACCGTCTTTTTGTGCTTGGACTAGAAGAGCAAATTCTGCTATTCACTTAGAAGCGCACATCATAAGCTTTGCTGTACAATATTGTCTTCTACCTCATTTTTACATTTCTGTATATTTAACAGGGGCACGATTAAGTTCACTTGAAAAGACGACACTGATTTTGAATACCATCTAATTTGTATTTGAAGGGCACCGTGTTCATAAGCATATTGCGACCTACTACATAGAGGAGGCCCAATATATCAGGAATTTATATAACTCAGGAAATACACCTAGAGAACTCTATCCGGAGATAGCGGTAGATGGTGTAGTCTTTAAGTTGGGAATTCTAATTCCAACGACGTAATTCATTGAGGTCAATGAATTGTGCCAGCTTGAATCCCTTTTAGCTTGGCTTTCAAGTCTGTGGAGCAAGGACGGGCACCCCAAACTTGTGAAAGGAAACTGCTTCTAAATAGAGTGGCTGTAGGAGCGTGCACCTATAGGTACATCTCCCTTGCTCTCTCCCCCCCACCCCCAGGGAGTTGGTAATAACATCCCTTTCTCAAACCATGCTTCCTCCTCCTCCCCCCTCTAAAGACCGAATTGTCAGTTGGACTGTGCCTCTCTAACAATAGTAAGGGGGTCACGAGGCTCTGCTCTCTGGGTTAAGGTTTCCCCGTTAGTGAAAGTGTGCTGCTCATCTGTGTAACAGGATCAAGGTAGAGAGAGTTGAGACTGGGGAGAACAAACAGGAAGGGAATGGCCTGGTTCAGTTCCTTACTTCTTATCCTATTCATCTGGCAGTGTCCCTCTATCCTCACCATCTGTGGTAATCGAGGGACTACAGTGTCCCAGTGTACTGTCATTGTACTGGGTGGTTGGGAACATACACTAAAACTAATAATAATGTTGGTATTTGTTAAGCGCTTACTATGTGCAGAGCACTGTTCTAAGCGCTGGGATAGATACAGGGTAATCAGGTTGTCCCACGTGAGACTCACAGTTAATCTCCATTTTACAGATGAGGTAACTGAGGCACAGAGAAGTTAAGTGACTTGCCCAAAGTCACACACCTGACAAGCAGCAGAGGTGGGATTCGAACCCATGACCTCTGACTCCCAAGCCCGGGTTCTTTCCACTGGGCCAAGTTGCTTCTCTAAGTAGAGGGTTAGGTCCCTGCCCTCAAGGCGTTTACATTCTATTAGGAGAGCTTATGAACCACATTACAAAATGTAATGCTCCAGTTCTTTTAGTTTCGCATATCTGGATTTGTTTTCTTTCAGAGCACCCTTATACCCTTTTGAGGGGATCGGTCAATCAGACCATATTTATGTGTACAGAGCTTTGTACTAAATGCCTAGAAGAGCAGAATATAACAGAGTTGATAGAAATGTTCTTTGCCTTCAGCAAGCTTACTCTCTAGAGAGGGAGACTGATATTTTAAAAATAAATTATAAGTACATATGTGCTGTGGGGCTGAAGGAGGAGTGAATAAGGCCGGGTTGGGGGGAGAGGGGGGAATCCAAGTGTAAGGATGACACAGAAGGGAGTGGGAAAGATGAAATGAGGGCTTAATTGGGGAAGGCTTCTCAGGAGATGTGCCTTCAATAAGGCTTTGAAGGGGGAGAGAATTGATCATCCCTCAGATGGGAAGAGGGGAGGGTATTCCAGCCACAGGGAGCATGTGGGCAAGGGGTCAGTGGCGAGACAGGCGAGATGGAGGTACAGCAAGTAGGTTGGTGTTAGAGGAGTGAAGAGTGTGGATATCTGCTGCTCTTACCCTTTTGGAGCCCTGTGTATGGAATTGCATTTTGGAGTCAGGTGAAGTGAATGATAATTATGGTGTAGGAAAAACTACAGTTTTTGTCAGGATGAGCATCTGTGAGGTGAATTTTTAAGCACCCTAATTTTAAGTCTTTTAAGTGCCATCCAATTTATAGTAGCTAATAAAGTTGTCACACTTCAAGCCACATGTGGCTCTGGCAGAATGGATTGGCCCTAATCAGCATTCCACTTAAATCATTATCCTGGAGTTTTATGCTGCATGCCTGGGTATAAATTGGCCCCCTGTTTTCACTTTCTTTGAACACCATCTTACAGGTTAGTTTTCTGAATTTAAACCATTTTCTTTAACCCACCAGTTTTAGCCACAGTTCCCCCACCTTAGCTTTTATTTAAATTTCTAATATTTATCAGTGGCTTAAAATAGACTCTCTGGGAGCAGTAGATAATATTGATCCGTACAGTCTACTGCTCTTTAACATGGAGCAAGTCATCTATGGTCATTGAGTCCCTAATCCTATCATAGGGGCTAATCAGAACATAGATAAGATGGCTCTTGCCCAGCCTCGTGGGAGCTTTCAGTCTAATGAAGACTTCTTCTGAGACTTTATCTGAATATTTAGGATTGGATTCTTGACAGTCTCGTTCCTTTATACACATACTGTGATCAGGTGCTACTTTGAAATTGTTGTATTCTGTCGTAGGTTATCATTTTTTTAAAATTTTTTGGTGTTTCTTGGAAGATGCCGTTTTAATCTTGGGTTTTGCCTATACCCAGTTAATATAAATTTGTTAGAGAAAATGAGTAAAGAATCAGTATATTGTAGTTCAGATCCTTCTAGAATAAAGAATCATTTTGGCTCATTTTTTCCTCCCAAACCGAGGATTAGTTTGGAATTTGGGGGGTGTCTAGAATACTTCATAAAGCCTTGATTGTAGCAAAATACAGGCTGTTCTTTATTGGAGTGGCCCTGGAGTAGTTATTTTAAATGAGCTACCTTGAATTGGTTAGTATAAAAACTTCTCTTCCCCTGGCAGTAAGCAATAGAGTCTTGAGTAGCCATTAGTGTCATTCTTGGATTTAGGAGAAACATTCGAGAAGCTTTTTCGAGGGGTTTTACTTTTGAAAATCTGTCCAGTTGATGTACTGTGGCATCACACAACATCCTATCAACTGATGTTTTAAAACTTTTAAGATAAAATCAACAATGCTTACTGAGGAGTCCGATTAGTTTGGGGAAGAAACATTACCTGTAGATTTGGTTACTTAGATCTGTATCCGTGTTGGCATATTGCTGAGTGATACTGATTGATTTTTCAGGATATTGATATTAAGAAAGTGAATGGAGTTCCTCAGTATGCATTCCTGCAATACTGTGATATTGCAAGTGTCTGTAAGGCTATTAAGAAGATGGATGGGGAATACCTTGGAAATAACCGGCTCAAGGTAAAGAAAGAAAATCACGTGTTTTTCTATTTCCCTGATTTATTGCATATAAAGCCTGTAATTCTTTGTATCTGAAGTTTCTGGAAGTAATGCAGTTAAATCGCACATTTCTTTCTGTTCTTCATCCTGGTTTGTTAAAGTGTGTGTATGTACGTGGCTAGGGCAGGTTTGCTATTTTGTAAAAATACATCTTGATTTTGACCTGCTCGCTCTCTCACTTGAGAAGCCTGTTTGATTAAAAAAAGAAAAAAAACCCTATGGAATCTGAATAGCTTTCTCAGTGTTTTAGTGGAATGATTGTGAATTTTACTGATGGAAATCTCACCTTTTATATTCAGCTGGGTTTTGGAAAGAGCATGCCTACAAACTGCGTGTGGTTAGATGGGCTTTCTACAAACGTAACGGATCAGTATTTAACTCGACATTTCTGCCGCTATGGGCCTGTGGTAAAGGTAGGTGGGAGGTTTTGGTGTGTGGTTTGAAGTTGTTGCTGTCTTCCTTTCTTTACATCCTGTCCTTTCCACCCCCAGGTTCCAGCATCTTTAGCTCATGCAGAGAAATTTGCTCTGGGTTGAAATTTGGCCTTTTGGGAATAGTTTTCTAGTCTGTTTACAGTGCAAGCGAGTATTTTTCAAAAGCAACTATTTTGAACCAGCCGAGATAATGAATTTTTAAACGAGTCCGTAGTACTTAGCTACGTACGACTTCATGCGCAATTTCATAGGGATTTCTAGAATTTCATTTCACGTGAGAATAAAGCTGTCTAATTATGTGATTATATGCAATCATGCTAATTATGTAATTAGGCATAATTCTATTTTTAGAACTAGACACTGACTTTTAAAAGGGAAATTCACACAACAAACAGTTCATCAAAAACACGTTACAGTTGTGCAACATACCCACGGAGAGAGTGGTGCATGCCTTAACTGTGCCCTGGGTAGAATGAAGCCTTCACCCTTGAATGGAAATTTCTTGGGGCCATGTGGGTTTGTTACATAGCTTTAATGGTCTTTTAATGTGACTTTTGTTGTTTGGAAAAAAAAATACGTTTGGAAGGATTTCCAAACAGATCTAGCAAATGATAAATTCCGCAGCTCTGAGACAATACTGCTGCTTGTAACCAAAACTCATTTTCTTCATTGACTTAGTATTCCATCGACCTTTTTTCCCCCCCTTCAAAAATTCTGATTTTTTTAAAAACAAAAAACAAAAACAAAAAAAAGAACTGCATCCAAAACAATGCACAAACAACATTATACCCAGTCCTCAAGGAAAATGCTAAAGTAAAATACAGAAAAACAAAATAAAGGCATAATATACCTCAAGCCACAATATCCACAATTCAAAACAGTCCCTGCTCCTTTTATCGTCTCTTCACTAAATGTGCATCATCAGAAAAGTCTGAAATTTTACGGAGTAAAAAAAAAAAAATATTTTCTTAATGGTGTCCTCATGACTTAGGATTTTGTTGGGACTGACATTAAGTCCAGTGGATGAGGCTCTTATTTGGTTTTTGTTTTGTTTTTTTGTTTTTTACAGGTGGTGTTTGACCGCTTAAAAGGCATGGCCCTGGTTCTCTACAATGAAATTGAATATGCACAAGCAGCTGTAAAAGAGACCAAGGGGAGGAAAATCGGTGGGAATAAAATTAAGGTGTGCAGAATGACCTTTAAAAAGAAACAACCAAAATTGCATTCAGAACTTCCCCCTTAGATTGCTGGCATTTTGCAAATTGCCAGTCAGGGGAATGCTTAACAGGACATACCTTACCAATCCTCCATTTCCAAAGAGTATTTCAAATTTTTACACTCGGCTTATCGAAGGTCTAGGGTTCTGAATGATTAGACATAGCACCTTCTGATTATCTTGACGTTTGTTTGGTCAGATGGGCCTCTCTAAGCTCCTGGATGCTTGGTGACTGTCCTTGATACCTATGCTAGATGGCAAGCAAATATTCAGGGACACCCTAACAGATCCAGAAACTTGGAGCATCAGTCCAACTTTCTGAATTATCCTCTCCTCCTCCTTTTTCCTCCTCTCCTAAAGAGTGGGTAACCACTTCAAGCATGATCTTTTTTTTTCTTTGTCTGGTGTATTTGTCTTAAAAACTCAATGTTTATGGTGGTTGGAAGGAAGTCAACATGTTTAACTGTGATGGTTGTATTAAAGTGATAGTTGTTTTTACCTGAAATAAAATGTCCAAGGCATTTATCAATATGAGTACCTTTTGCTACGAGATTGTTGATTCAAGTGTAAGGTAAATGTCAAATCAAAGGCCTGCCTTACTTTGGTTTTGTGCTCCTGTAGTCACGGTTCCAGCAAATTTCTGCACAATATAGACTGTTGGATCGTATGAATAGATGTGACAAACTGGAATCCTGGAACAAAATAGAGCATGAGGGTTTCAGTTCTTCAGATAATAAACATAACTGTATTTGTTGAGCGCTTACTCTGTGCTAAGCACTGGAGTAGATATGAGAGAACTTGGCTTGGACCTGATCAGTTGTCCCCACCGAGGGGCTCTGCATTAATTGGCCATTTGAAATGAGAGCCTGTATTTGGTACAGAGATAGGCCCTGTTTGGAGAGAAGTCTTACTAATCTGAAACCTAGGTGTCTTATTGGTCATTGGATTATTTTTCTCCAATTTGAGACCATTCTCTCCTTTCTGCCTTTGATTGTCACCCTCTCCACAGAAGATTTCTGAAATCGGTTAGAAAGGACTGCTTTGGGGAAAACTTGCTGATCGGCTAACCTTTTATATCTCTAACAACCTAAAGGATTGTCTGTATTTTTATCAAATATGCTTTCTTTTGTATTTTAGGTGGATTTTGCAAACCGCGAGAGTCAATTGGCATTTTATCATTCCATGGAGAAATCAGGTCAAGATATCAGAGACTTTTATGAAATGTTAGCTGAAAGAAGGCACGTATCTAATACAAATGTTACATTTACCACATTTCCCTCAAAACTTTTAAACATAAATTGAGCCCTAGGATTTTAATAGTTAAGGCAACCTTTTGGCGTGGACTTTCTCGTTGGTGGTTTATGTTTGTGTTGATTTTTCTCTAGTGAGAATTCCTTGGTAACTGTATTTCTTAGTTAACTTTTAGTAATCTAAAATAATCTGCCCATAACCTTTTCACTGAAATCCCCAATTTGTCATCTTAATTCCTGTTAATCTAAATGCAGATAGTTGAATTCATTCTCATTTTTTAGGATATTTTGCCCGGATAATAAGACAGGTTTACATGCTACCCCAATTGCCCATGAAGGAAACTTAATTCTAGTATTTGAAGAGTTTGTCTCCAGATTCTGGTTCTCACCATCCTGCATTTACTCAGGAACCTGACTATCCTTCAGTTTGACCCCAATAGGTTTCTAATTTTGAATTCTCTGCACTCTTCCTAAATAATGTATTCTTGAATAAGCCTGAACAAAGCCTTGAATTTGGGAAGGCTGATGTCTTAAGCAGTTATTTGTAAATTTCCTCTTAGTAACAACATGATAACAATAATAATAACATTTATTCAGAGCTTACTTTATTCCAAGCACCGTGCTAAACTCTGGGGAAACTATAGTCTCTTCCCCAAATGGGACTAACACTTTCTGAGGGAAGGAAAACAGGTATTTTTCTAAGGGTAATACTTTAAATCACAGTGCAAGAACAGTTGTTGCTAACAGCCATTCATTTGTTTTGCTAGGAATGTTAGGAATGACAACCACATTAGCTTTTTATCACTTTAGCAAGATCTATATCTTCATTTTGAGTTACCTGGGTGAGACTAGCACCTTGATAGCCCTGATCATTTTTTTAGATCCCAGTATATTGAAGGGTCCTATCATAATGCTGCCAGGATCCCAAAAGCCTAGGTTTATCACTTTTTTAGCCATCCGATGGGCAGCGCAGTTTAGTCTGTCCTGTTGTCCCATGTGCCCCCCGTCTTCCCCTCCTACCAGTCTTTGGTTAGTACTCAAGGAATGCTGTAATTAATAATAATAATAATAATAATAATAATAATTATGATAGTATTTGTTAATGCTTACTATGTGCTAAGCACTGTTCTAAGCACTGGCATAGATGCAAGATAATCAAGTTGTCCCACATGGGGCTCACAGTCTCAATCTCCATTTTACACATGAGATAATTGAGGCCCAGTGAAGTGACCTCCCCAAAGTCACAAAGCAGACAAGTGTCAGAAATGGGATTAGAACCCACGTCTTCTGACTCCCCAGCTCATGCTTTTACCACTAAATCACGCTAATACTTCCAGGTGGACATACATGAGTGAGAAATGGCTTTGGGTACTTGATAAACTCTAGCTGCCCGGCCCTTTTCCAATCATGAAGTAATTTCTGGCCATGACATCATTGATATTTAGCTCATACCAGCATCTGGACATTTTCTCCACACCCCCTTTTATCCTGAAGTGCTTTTATTAATTTTTATTTTTTTAAATGTGGGTCTCATGATTGAGAAGAATATCTGAAAGGAAAATGCGTAATGTTCATGGGATTTTTAGGACCATCCTGATCCTAGACATTTTCAACACTGCCAGACTACACAGCGCCACCGTAATCCTAGGCTTTTATGACTGAGAACCTATGCATCATAAAGCTCATGCCAGGAGGCAAAAAGGTATCCAGGTCACAGATGGGAAACCTTTAGTCTTGGCATTCAATCCCAACCCCACTTCTGTGTGTGGTTAAAGTCCATCTGCATCAGCAATTCTAGAATATCATTGCTCATGAAATTAAGAGGACTACGTAAAGAACTCTCTTCACCATCATTAAAGTAGGTAGAAAGAATTCTTGCTCTAGGCTTAATTAGCTGCAAGATGAATTGGGGAAAAAAAATCCAGCATCTCTAAATACACACGTAACCATGTTTGAAAAGAGAAATGTTTTGTTAAGGTTGAGTAATGCTGTATGGGTTTTGATTTTAGTATGTTACCATTTGAATACACTTAGTTGAGTGATCTGCAAGTGCAGAAGAGTGGTTTTTGAGGGCATCTTTGGTGCTGGCTGGCAATTTTTGTCCCTTTTAGACTAGGGCTTAAAATTCCAAACGAGGAGGAACTCATTAGCATGTCTTTTTCCTTTCTGGCAACATCTTTGGAACACATTCTCAGAATCGGGTATTGATGGTATTTGTGATTTAGTGCACCAGATAGAAGACAGGCTGTCCTATCTTCCATTATAGACTTCATCCATCTTAGGTTTTGCCTAGCTAGTACATTTTCAGCAGGGAAGAAATGCTTGACTTTGTTCATGAACTACATTTTTCCCCATCCCTGGAAGTCACCATCATTATATATAAAATGCTGCTCGCCTACTCATGGCACTGTGAGAGCTAGTGGAAAAGTTCCCAATCCCTGTTGTGCAGGAGTTCACCATCTAAAACAGAAAATGTTGTTTACAAGCAGGAAGGACATACTAATGCTACTCTATGGCACCCAAATTATTTGCAGCACATTAACCCAGCCCAAAGTCACTTGAGCAAAGATTCCCTAAACTCAAGCCTTCTGGGTGGCATTGTTTTCCCAGGATGACTTAAAGTTTACTTTTGAAGTAGCCAATTTTTAAAATCATTAAACGGGCATTTTGCAGACACTTTGGGGGCTTCTAATTTTTCCAGAAATTTTCAAAGGAAGATATTAGACAAGACTCTTATGACAGTTTTTTTGAGGCTTATGGGGTCACCATTTCAGTTTCCATTCAAAATGCCAGTTATGCAATGCATTTTGGCAGTCTTCCTAATGGGCCATTGACTTCCATAGGTCTCTAAGAGCTGTAGGATATAGACCGAATGATCCGCACTGGAAGGCTTGTGACAAGAAGAAGAACTGGGGAATGAAAAATAACAAGTAACTGAAAAAATGGCTTTTGTAAGCCAGTCATTTAAACTTTGTTTTCCAAATTGGTGTATTTTCTTTTCCCACTCTTCCCCACAACCAAATAGGGCTGTAAATAGAGTAAGATGTCATAACATGGGGCTCATGGTACATTATGGACAGAGTTGTATGGAGTTAGAACCCCTCTTCCCAGCCTCCTAGGGAAAGGAATCTCTGTTCCCCCCGCCCCGCCCCCCCCCCCCCCCCCAAAACCAGTGTTTGAAACTGGGGACGGGATATTTGAAATGTGGAATGATTTTAGGAAAGTCAGTGGAGAAGAAAAACCTCAAGTTGGGTATAGGAGAGGCTAGCGCAGTGGATCAAGTCTCATAGCATGCATGGCAGAGTATTTTCTGGTGAAATCAATTTCAGTGGAACTCATCTTCCCACTCAAGTCTTGCCCACCCCCTGACTTGCCCATCACTGTAAACAGCCCCACAATCCTTCCTGCCTCACAGCCCATAATATTGGCATTATCTTTGACTCCTCTCTCTAATTCAACCCACATATTCAGACTAAATCCTGTTGGTCTCACCTTCACTACATAGCCAAAGTCTGCCCTTTCCTCTCCATCCAAAATGCTGCCAAGTTAATCCAATCACTTCTCCTATTCCACTTGGACTGCTGCATCAGCCTTTTTGCTGTCCTCCCTGCCTCTTGCCTCTCCCCATTCCATACTTCACTCTGCTGCCTGGATCGCTTTTCTACAAAACCGTTCAGTCTGTTTCCCCTCTCCCCAGGAACTTCTAGTGGTTGCCCGTCGACCTCCGCTTCAAACAGGATCTCCTTACTGTTGGCTTTAAAACACTCAATCAGCTCTCTCCCTCCTACTTTCCCTCTGTGTTCTACTGCAACCCAGCCTGCGCACTTTGCTTCTCTAATGCAAACTTACAGTACTTTGATCTCATCTATCTCATTGCCAACCCCTTGCCTACATTCTGCCTCTGGCTTGGAACTCTCCCCCTCTCCCCTCCCACCCAAATATCCGACAGGCTGTCACCCTCCCCACCAAGAGGACACACCCAACTAAGCCCTTGTTTTCTCTTCTCCCACTCTATTTTGCATCGCCTTTGTACCCTCAGCCCCCTCAGCACTTATGTACTTATTTACCCCCCTCCCCAGCCTGTAACCATACTGTGGCTAGGGAATGTGCCTGCCAACTCTGTTATATTGCACTGTTTCAGGCATTAAGTACAGTGCTCTGCACTCCGTAAGCACTCCAATAAATACAATTGATCCTGTGATATTTCCCAAACTAGGGTTAAAGGGACTAAGGGTTGATGAGAAGAAACATTTTGAAAGATTCGAAGATCAGCGTCGAGGTGTCTGACACCATTGAAATGAGTCATGATTTCTTTTAGGGAATAAAATGAACTATGAATAACAGGTAGACTTCCACCACCCTCTCATTTTGCATGTAATACTGAAATCAGCAGTTCTGTGGCGCAAGAATGAAACTTTCTAACCTCACTTAAAAAAATATAACACCACTGAGCTGGAAATAAATAACACGTTTTTGTCCCTCTTGCAGAGATGAAAGACGGGGCTCCTACGAATATGCCCCTGATCGCACATATTACGAGACGGTTCGAACTCCAGGCACATATCCGGAAGACCCCCGGAGAGAATATCCAGCCCGAGGAAGGGAGTTTTATGCAGAATGGGATCCTTACCAAACGGACTATTATGATCCACGCTATTACGATGATCCTCGGGACTACAGAGATTACAGGAATGACCCATACGATCAAGATATAAGGGAATACAGTTACAGGCAGAGGGAGCGGGAAAGAGAGCGAGAGCGGTTTGAATCGGATCGGGACAGAGAACATGAAAGGAGGCCAGTTGAACGCAGCCAGAGCCCGACTCACTCCCGGCGCCCACAGAGCCCCGGGGCATCTCCTCCACCCCCGGAGAGACTGCAGAGTGAGTCAGAACGGAGGATTTACAGCAGGTCCTCCGACAGGAGCGGCAGCTGCAGCTCACTTTCCCCCCCAAGATATGATAAACTTGACAAAGCCCGCATAGAACGCTACACCAAGAATGAGAAAGTCGAGAAGGAACGCACTTTTGAACCAGAGAGGGTAGACAAAGAGAAACGCGTGGTGCGGAAGGAAAAGCCCGAAAAAGTAGAGAAGGAGAAGACGGAGAAGCAGAAACGCAAAGCCAAAATTCATTCACCCAGTTCCCAGTCCTCAGAGACAGACCAAGAAAATGAGCGAGAACCCAGTCCTGAAAAACTAAAGGGCAACAGTAAACCGAGCAAAGAGAAGGTTGACAAAGAAGGGACGGCCAAAAACCGACTGGAACTGTTACCTTTTGTAATTCTGACTCGAGTGAAAGAAAAGGAGGGGAAGGTTATCGATCAGCCTGCCTTAGAAAAGCTGAGGGCAAAGGCTGATAATGACACCGCTAAGCCTCCTCCTCCCCCGCCCCCGCCCCCACCGCCACCACCCCCTCCACTTGACCAGAAGGTCCAGGCCTCTCAGGTCGAGCCAGTAAAACCTGACCAGTCTAAACCAGAGCCTGTCCGAACGAAGGTGCCAAAGGAGAAGGCCCTGGCGAGCCACGTTGAAGTGGTCGATAAGGAGGGAAAGCTCAAGCCCAAGAAGCATCCGAAAATCGAGCCAACTCCCGAAGGGGCGAATGTGGTAGACCTGGACAAGTTGGAGGCCCGAAAAAGACGCTTCGCTGATGCCAACCCGAAAGCCGAAAGACCAAAAGCAGAAGTCAAAAGAAGCAGCCCAGATGAAGAGGATTCTCGGGTTGCGGTAAAAAAGCAGCTGGAGGTGTCTTCCCGGGATGCGACGGTGCCCAGGGAAGGGGACTCTGAGAAGAAGCCCGTGAGGAAAGAGGTGCTGAAGAGAGAGTCTAAGAAAATCAAACTGGAGCGACTCGCTACTGTTACCAGCCCCAAGGAGTGTCAAGAATCTGCCGGGGGCTCTCTGGGAACTACTGGTTTAAGGCCCAGCCTGGATCCGCAAGCGAGGTTAGGAGAGCCAGTCGAGGAACCGGTGGAAAATCCAGAAAATCCATCTAAAAAACTTAATCCTCTAAAGCCCCAGCTCAAACAGCCGCTGCCAATAGAGGACCAAGGGACTGAGAGGGAGGATATTCGGAAAAATTACTGTGGCCTCCCCGAAGAAATGCCCGATCATAAGCCTGGCCAAGAGAAACCACTCTCAGCAGAGACTGAAGAAAAAATTGGCATTGATATCGATCACACTCAAAGTTACCGGAAACAAATGGAGCAAAGCCGCAGAAAACAGCAGATGGAGATGGAAATTGCAAAGTCTGAGAAGTTTGGCAGTCCTAAAAAGGAGGTAGATGAATATGAGAGACGGAGCCTCGTTCATGAGGTGGGCAAACCCCCGCAAGATGTCACCGATGACTCGCCTCCGAGCAAAAAGAAAAAGATGGATCATTTGGATTTTGAAATTAGCACTAAAAGAGAGCGAAACTACAGAAGCTCCCGGCAGGTGAGCGAAGAATCCGAAAGGACCACCGGCTCCCCTAGCACCCGCCATTTTCCTTTTCATGAAGAGGAAGAGTCGGGCGAGTCCCCAAAGCTGGTGCCCTTGAAAGAAAGCAAAGAGTCTCCTAAAATAGATGAGAAAGGGCTTTCCTTTCCCAACCTGACAGTCCGGGAAGAGTGCCTAAAATTGAATCCCTATGATTCCAGCAGGAGGGAGCAGGTGGCAGACGTGGCCAAAATCAAGCTCACGGGCTCGAATTCCGAAGAGGAGTCGAGTCGGTGGGAGGCTCAAGTGAAACCAGAACCTGGCAGAGTGGACGTCAGCTTTCCGAGCAGCATAATCAAGAGAGACGGCATAAGAAAGAGATCGGTGCGTGACCTGGAGCCCGGAGAAGTGCCCTCTGACTCGGATGAGGATGGTGAACACAAGGCCCGGTCTCCCAAAGCCTCTTCGTTACTAGAGAGTTCTCGGCTCTCTTTTTTACTAAGAGACAGGGAAGACAAACTCCGTGAGAGAGATGAGAGGCTTTCGAGTTCTTTAGAAAGAAATAAGTTTTATTCTTTTGCCTTGGATAAGACTATCACGCCAGACACTAAGGCTCTGCTCGAAAGAGCGAAATCCCTCTCTTCTTCCAGGGAAGAGAACTGGTCTTTCCTAGATTGGGATTCGAGATTTGCAAGTTTTCGAAACAACAAGGACAAAGAAAAAGTAGACTCGGCCCCAAGGCCTATCCCGTCGTGGTACATGAAAAAGAAAAAGATCAGAACTGACTCTGAAGGGAAGATGGATGACAAAAAGGAGGATCATAAAGAGGAGGAGCAGGAGAGGCAGGAACTGTTTGCCTCCCGGTTCCTACACAGCTCAATCTTTGAGCAAGACTCGAAGCGTCTGCAGCACTTGGAAAGAAAAGATGAAGAACTTGACCTTCTTTCCGGGAGGCTGTATGGGAGGCAGGCGTCAACGGATGGCGCAAACAGCGCTTCTGATTTGGTTCAAGAACCCGTAGTTCTGTTCCACAGTAGATTCATCGAGCTCACACGCATGCAGCAGAAAGAGAAGGAGAAAGACCAGAAGCCCAGGGAGGTGGAGAAGCCGGAAGACCGAGATGCCCGGCCCAAGTCCCCAGAATTGGTTTCTGAAAACAAAGAACCGGAACCTAAATCCTCAGCGGCAGCGGGGACTCCGACAATCCCCGCCACTCCCCAGGAACCGGGGCCCTTGGCTCCCGAGAAGACCGCAAATGAAAAGGCAGGCGAGGGGCCTCCCCCAAAAGAGGAGAAGCCGGTGGAGCATGCCCCCATAGCAGAAGAGCCTAAATCTGGGCCCGAGCAGGCCGCTTCTGTCGCTGTGGACCCCCCAGGACAAGTAGACGTGCCCCCGGCAACTGAGACTAGCAAGGAGGTGGTTCCCACCCAGCTGGTTCCCGAGGACAACTCCATGTCCACTGAGCATCCCTCGTATTTAGATACCAAGCCCCCGACCCCCGGAGCCTCATTTTCTCAAGCGGACATCGGCACAGATCCGGAACCTGAAAGCGCCGCGTTGAACCCACCCTCTTCCAAGCCCGCCCAGAAGGCTGAGGAGCCGGGCGAGCCTCAAGAAGAGAAATCGGTGCCTGCCGCCAACCCAGATCCTAATGCCAACCAGAAAGTCGAGGTCGCTCCGGAGATTCAGCCCCAGGGCTCGGACAACGATTTGGAAGTTGAACCTCCCGTGGTGGCAAAGGACAAGAAGTCGTACAAAAGCAAACGCTCCAAGACGCCGGTGCAGTCAACTGCGGCCAGCGTCGCCGAGAAGCCGGTCACGAGAAAGAGCGAGAGGATTGACCGGGAAAAGTTGAAACGGTCCAGTTCACCCCGCGGAGAGGTACAGAAACTCTTGGAATTAAAGGTGGAGGCAGAGAAGATGGCGAGGAACGCCGCCAAGTCCCCAGGCTCGGCGGCGGAGCCGGAAAACACCGAGCCAAGTTTACCTCTCAGCCGGACCAGGCGCCGAAATGTGAGATCGGTGTATGCCACCACGGGGGACAACGAGGGCCCGTCACCCATCAAAGACCCAGTCGACCAACCGCGGACCACCAGGAAACGAGGCGAAAAAGAGCCCCAGGAGACGGCCACGGTCCCCACTACTCCCCGGCGGGGAAGACCTCCCAAAACGCGCCGCAAGCCCGAGGAAGATGTGTCCCCCATCAAAGTGGAGCCGGCTCAACAGGAGCCAGAGGAGCCAGAGGCTAAAGAGGCAGTCGAACCCCCCAAAGCTGCCGAGGGCTGGAGGTCTCCCAGGGCCCAGAAGGCAGCGGCCACCAGTGGCCAGCAGGGCAAGAAGGGGAAGAACGAGCCAAAAGCCGAAGCCGCGGCCGAAGCGTCGGAGGACGGGCCCGAAGCGGGCTCCCAGGAGCCGCATGCCGGCGAAAGCAGTTCAAAATCTAAGTCTGACAAAGAGGAGGCGGGACCTGAGCAGAAGCGGGACAAGAAGGAAGCGGACCCAGACCGAGAGCCCACCGAATCGCCCCCAGTGGAGATCGTGGAGAAGAAGCCGGTCCCGGAAAAGAGCACCAAATCGAAGAGGGGGCGGTCTCGCACCGCCAAGACTGCCGTGGACAAGGCTCCGCTGTGTCTGAAAAACGTAGAGATCCGCCTCAATGTCGATGAGGTGAAAGGGGCCCTGCGGCCCACCGAAGAAGAAGCAGAGCCAGTGGTGACATCCCCAGGGAAGATGAAGAGTCCTCCCCTGAAGGACGACAGTCCGGCACTTCAGTTTGCAAAGGCCGAGCCGGGACCTGCTCCCGGTCAAGACACGGAGAAAGAGGTACCACGGGAGCCAAAGCAGTCTCCGGAAGCGGCCCAGTTAGCCAAGCAGATTGAACTGGAACAGGCCGTGGAAAACATCGCCAAGCTCACCGAGACCCCGTCCATTGCAGCTTACAAAGAACAGGCAGCCGACATGGCAGAAGCTCGCCCGGACCAGGAGGAGGGAGACAAACCCGCCCACCAGGCTAGCGAGACCGAACTGGCAGCGGCCATCGGCTCCATCATCAACGACATCGCCGGCGAGCCGGAGGGCTTCCCGGCTCCCCCGACGTACCCCGCGGAGCCGGAGGCGGAGCTCTCCACGGATCCGCTTGTCTTGCCGTCTCCCCGGGAGGAGATGGAGCCGGAGACGGACCAGGCTGTCTCCGGCCTCTTGGACAGCGATGCTCCCGTGGAGCCTCAAGGGGGGCAGCCCGGGAGCGGCCCGGTCCCTCCGGTGGTTGTGGCGGAAACCAAGGAGGCCGAGGTGAGCTTCAGCGAGTCTTCCAGTTCAGCCCAGGAAGCGGAGACGCTGCAGGAGGTGGATGTGTCCCGGAAAGACAAGGGCCGCCAGAAGGCGACCCGGTACCGCCGCAAGAGAAGCGTGAGCAAGAGAGGTGAGGCCGTGGAGACGAACGCGTTCGAGCCGGAACACGGGCGGAGCAAGTCTCCCGGGGCCAACGAGATGAAGTTCAAACCCCAAGAGGTGCCGAAGGAGGACAAGCCGACCGAGAATCCCCACCCCGCCTCTCCGGAACCAAGTGTGACCGACCTGGGCAAGGACCCCGTGGCTGAGCCGGACCTCCCGGACCCTCCCGCCGAGGACGGCACCCCCGTTAAAGCTCCGGACCTGCCCCCTCCATCCGGGGACGATGGGAGTCCGGCTGGTCTCAAACTCCGGTCGGCTGTCGAAAACGCCCCAGCCACCCCCCCTCCGGGTGTGCTCGGCACACCCGTGCCCGCGATTCCCTCTGCGACGGCGACGAAACTCCCGGCCCCGCCGGCCGCCGGCCTCGTCCCCCTCCACCCCGGTGGCACCAAGGTGACGGAGTGGATCACGAGGCACGAAGAACCCCGGGCCCGCTCTACCCCGCCCCCGGCCCTCCCCCCAGACACCAAGGCCTCCGACATAGACACCAACTCCAGCACCCTGAGAAAGATCCTCATGGAGCCCAAGTACGTCTCGGCGGCGAGCATCGCCTCCACACACGTCACGGCCGCCATCGCGGAGCCAGTCAGCGCCCCTCGCGTAGAGGAGGTCCCGCACCCCGCCGTAGAGTCAGTGAAACCGGTCTCAGAGGACAAGCCGGCAGTCCCCGTGACCAACGCCTCCGACCTGCCTGCGGCCGAAGCCCCGGTGTTCCCGGAGAAGGAGAAGATCAGCACGGTCATTGCCCCTAAAGCCACGTCGGTCATCAGCCGGATGCCTGCGAGCATCGATTTGGAGGAGACCCCGAGAATCGCCCTGATGAAGCAGGCCCCGGCGGCCCAGACGTGTCTGGTGAACGCCCCATCGCCGAAGTACAAGCAGAGGCCGACCACCAACGACAACAGCAGGTTTCACCCGGGGTCCATGTCCGTGATCGAAGACCGGCCCGTGGAGCCTGGCTCCGGCCCAAGCCTGCGCGTGAACACCTCTGAGGGCGTCGTGCTCCTCAGCTACTCGGGGCAGAAGACGGAAGGCCCTCAGCGGATCAGCGCCAAAATCAGCCAGATCCCCCCGGCCAGCGCGGTGGACATCGAGTTCCAGCAGTCCGTGTCCAAATCCCAGCTCAAGCAGGAGCCCGTGGCTCCCTCCCAGCCAGCGCCCAAAGGTTCGCAGACCCCCGGGGCCTATGGGAGTGTCCCCGCCCACCCCTCCCTGGTCCTGGGCTCCCCGCCCTACAGCGCCCCTCCCGTGATGGCCTCGGTGAAGCAGGAGCGGCCTTCTCTGGACAAGCCCGAGGCGAGCCACCTGGCGGTCTCCACGCCCGCCACTCAGGCCGGCCCGACCAAAGTCCTCTCGCAGGCAGTGAGCGCCCCGCCGGTGCTGGTGCACAGCCAGATGGTCCTCCCTCCGGCCGTGGCGACCACCGCCAACAAGAAGCTGCCCGAGCCCGTCACCCTCAAAGTGGAGACCAAGGTCCTCCAGCCCGCCAACTTGAGCCCGGGGCTCAGCCCCCTCCACCCTCCTTCCTTAGCGGGCAAGCTGCACCCGGACGCCAACCACGTGGGCTCCGGACCCAGCACGCCGACGGACCGAACCATCTCCCACCTGGGCGTCCCGAAGCAGGAACCCCACTCGCCTCGCACCAGCGGGCACTCCCCCGCTCCGTTTCCCCGGGCCTGTCACCCGAGCGGCACCTCCTCCCCGGCGCTGTCCGGGAACGCCTCCGTCCTGCTGGCCCCGGGCATCCCGGTGCCCCAGTACATTTCCAGCATCCACCCCGAGCAGTCTGTCATCATGCCCCCGCACAGCGTCACCCAGACCGTGTCCCTCAGCCACCTGTCTCAAGGGGAGGTCCGCATGAACACCCCGCCGCTGCCGGGCATGCCCTACGGCATCCGGCCCGAGGCCCTCCACTCCCCGCGAGCGGCCCTGCAGCCTCCGCTGGAGATCCGGCCCCAGAGGTCCAGCACGCCCCAGCCAGCGCCGGTCCGAGACATCGTCATCCCCCCGCTGCCCGCGCAGCACCCCGCCGACGAGGAGGTGCACTACCACCACCCCGTCTGCCGCGGGTCGGCCCCCGTGCAGTCGGACGTCCTGGTCATGCAGCCGGACTACCGGATCCACCCCCCGGGCATCAGGCTGCACGACCAGTACAGCGTTCCGCGGGACATGAGGATGATCATGCACTCGCACATGGCGGCGGTCGGCGACCACCACCCGGAGTCGAGACGATCCCGGACCCCCGATGGATCGGTGAAAACACCCCCAGCCAGCAAGACCCCTCAGCCCGGGAAGGAGACCCCCAAGGCCTCGGATGTCAAAATGGCCCACTCGCCCCACAGCGAACCCCGCCTCCTCAGCGTCCCGCCCAGCGGCCAGCTTCCGGGGCTGCCCCTTACCCCGCCCGTGGTGGTGCCCCACGGGGTGCAGATCATACACCCCTCCGGGAGCTCCTTTCACGAGTACCGGTCGGTCTATGGCGACATACGGAACTATCACACGGCCGCTCAGCTGGGGCACCCTCAGTTTCCCGGCGCCTCCTCCATGGGCCTGTCTTCCCGGAGCATGACCCCATCTCAGGTGAGAAAGGGGGACGCCCCCCTCCCGTGCCTCGGCGGCCGCCGCTGACCTCAAGGGCTCTGCCCTCAGAGGGCCCATGTCGGGGCTTCTCAACTGCGCAGCTCCGATCCAGGGGGCGGGGGGGAAGGGAGGGTGCGAGGAGAGGAGTCGTCAGGTCTCTTCTCTGTGTTCTGAATTTTCCTCCAGTCGGTTAGTCTGCTGCTCTGCACGGAGGAAGCATCTGGTTGATCCGTCGGTCGGTGGAATTTCTCGAGCGCTCACCATGGGCAGAGCACAAGACTAAGCACTTGGGAGAGTACGATAGCATTGGTAGATACCCTAAAGGAGCTTACAGTCTAGTGGGGGACGCAGAATTAAAGTCAGCTATGCGTAGGAGAAGGAGGACAGTAAAAGGACGTGGGCGAGTGCGGTGGGGCGAGTAGCAAAGCTTAAGGGGTACGGACCCAAATGGAGCGGTGACGCAGAAGAGAGGGCAAAGGCGAATAAAGGGAGGAAGCGAGAGGCGAGTCAGGGAAAGCCTCTCGAAGGAGATGTGATTTTAGTAGGGTTTTGAAGAAGGGGACATGGCAGTGTCTCAGATGTGAAAGGGGAGGGGGCTTCAGGCCAGAAGGAGGATGTGAGCCAGGGGTCAACAGCCAGAGAGGTGAGATGGAGGCACAACGGGCAGGTTGGCTTTAGAGGACTGAACGGGCAGGCGGAGTTGTAGCGGGAGATGAGCCAGGTCACGTAGGAGTTGGGGTGAGCCGTTGGAATGCCTTTAAGCCATCGACGGTCAGTTTCTATATTGTGTGGAGATGGATGAGTGATCATTGGAAGTCTTTGAGGGGTGGGGAGATGTCAGCGTTAAACAGATACCCAAACAAGACTCCGACCCGCAGGCAGGAGGAAGGTCGCGAGTCATTAGAAAGAACACTGATAGGGAAGAGGGGGCCCTCTCTGGGAGTGGGGATATTCGGTTGGGGGTGTTTTGAGCAGTCCTGCTGGGGGACAGGGAGAGGGACCAGATACAGGATGGAGGATTGTGAACCATTTTTTGGGACCCGGCATCCCAGCGCTGGATTTTCCCCTCCCAATGGGGAAGAAGAGGGAAGTGGTCGCTCAAAGGTGGGGTCACTGACTTCTCTTCCAAAGGGACTCCAGAGTCACTTGGGCCTTCCGTTTCCCTGTTGGAGGCGGTTGTAGGTGAGGCTGATAAGCGTGTGGAGTCAGTTCTGATGTGTGCTCTGCTTCGCCCCCTTCCTCCCTTTCCTCTTTCCAGGGTCTGCCCGAAGGGGAACACTCCCATCCCAGCCAGCCCGTACGCAGCAAAACTCCACAGATCTCCCAGGATGCCAAGGCGCCCCCAACGGGAGGAGCTGAACCAACCCACCTCCCGACTGTAAATAGACACGCCAGCCAGATGGACCCTCACATACACCTGCAGCGGGCCCAGGCCGAAACGGGTCAGACCTCTTATCCCTCGCCGGTGTCCATCTCCATGAAGCAGGAGCTCCCTTCGCCCCACCCGCCTCCGGCCGTTCAGAAACAGCCCTTATTCATTCCGACCACCTCGGGCCCGGGGGCCCCACCGGGACTGGCTCTGCCTCGCCCTGAATCGCAGTCTGTCCTCAAGCAGGATCCACCTTCTCATCCCGTGTCCCAGAGACCCGTGGATATGGTCCAGCTGTTAAAGGTAAAGGTGGGCTGCCCCTCCCCGCATCTCTGCTGCCCCTTGGGCCCTCCCAGGGCTCAGGCTGGCGGGAGGGGGATCTGAGCTCCGGCTGGTTTCCCGGGACGACCCACGCCGCGGGCTCCCTCACCTGGCTCCGCTCGGCTCTTGGAGAAGCAGCGTGGCACAGTAGAAAGAGCACGGGCTTTGGAGTCAGAGGTCATGAGTTCGAATCCCGGCTCTGCCACTTGTCAGCTGTGTGACTGTGGGCAAGTCACTTCACTTCTCTGTGCCTCAGTTACCTCATCTGTAAAATGGGGAGTAAGACTGTGAGCCCCACATGCGACAACCTGATTCCCCTGTGTCTACCCCAGCGCTTAGAACAGTGCTCTGCACATAGTAAGCGCTTAACAAATACCAACATTATTATTATTATTATTTCTCCTTTTGACAGGTTGGGTTTTTATCTCTCTTTTCCTCCCTCCCTCTCCTTCCCTTCCCGCAGAAGTACCCGATCGTATGGCAGGGCCTCCTGGCGCTAAAGAACGACACGGCCGCGGTCCAGCTCCATTTTGTCTCTGGGAACAACGTCCTGGCCCACCGGTCCCTGCCGGCCCCTGAGGGGGGGCCCCCGCTGAGAATCGCCCAGCGGATGCGGCTGGAGACCTCGCAGCTGGAAGGGGTGGCCCGCAGGATGATGGTGAGCTTGGCTGGGTGCCGCGAGCCCCGCCGGGTACCCCACCTTTTCTCCTTCAACCCCCAAGCCCAGCTGCCCTGGTCTAATGGGGCGGGGTGGGACTTAGTCTGCTTCTTCAAAGGGCTGCTCTCGAACCTCTCTGCTCCCCGCCTCCCTCAGAGGAGAGGGAATGTCCTCGACCTGCTGGGGAAAAAGGCAGCGGCTTCTTCGGAGGCTCCCGGAGAGGCCGGCCGGGGGTGATTAGGCCTGCAGCCTCTGTCACAGGTGAACCCTGCTTTCCCCGAGAGAATGGCACTGGGTGTTCGTTCCTGCTGGGACCTTTCTCTGGGCTGCGTGGCTTAGTGGAAAGAACACGGGCCTGGGAAGGAGCTGGGTTCTCATTCTGGCGCCTCCCCTTGCCTGCCGTGTGACCTTGGGCAGGTGACTTCACTTCTCTGGGCTTCACTTACCTCAGTAAAGACTATAAGCCCCCTGGGGAACAAAGACTTTCCAACCTGTTTATCTTGTATTTACTCCAGCATTTAGTATAGCGCCTGCCACATAGTAGCGAAGTAACAAATACCACTTAAAAAAAAGCCATGCCCTTGTCACTCCCTCCGCCCCCTTGATCTAGCCTGCTCAAATGGGCCCCTCTCCTCCCTGCCCAGGTGGAGAGCGATTACTGCCTGCTGCTGGCGTTGCCCTGTGGCCGAGACCAGGAGGATGTCGTGAACCAGACAGAGTCCCTCAAAGCAGCTTTCATCACCTATCTGCAGACCAAACAGGCTGCAGGGATCATCAACGTTCCCAACCCCGGCTCAAATCAGGTCTGTGGTCCCGGGGTGGGGTGTGGTGTGGGTGCCCCTGGACTCGGGGGGGGGGAGGGGGGTGGGGGGGGAGGGTGGCGCCCACTCAACGACTGAAGGCAGTGGGGCTGGCACAGGGGCACCGGATAGGCTCACATCCCATTGTGCACATGCGCCCCTCCCAACACCCTGGTCCCTTCCCGACAGTGGTGATCAGGAGAAGCAGCATGGTGGTGTGGATAGAATTCAGGCGTGGGAGTCAGAAGAAGGTCATGGGTTCTAATCCTGGCTCTGCCACTTGTCTGTGTGACCTTGGGCAAGTCACTTCATCTCTCTGGACCTCATCTGTAAAATGGGGATTGAGACTGAGGCCCGTGGGGGACAGGAACTGTGTCCATCCCCACTTGCTTGTAATAATAACAAAGATGGTATTTGTTAAACGCTTACTGTGTGCCAAGCACTGTTCTAAGTAGTCACCCCAGCACTTAGTGCCTGGCATGTAGTAAGCATTTAACAAATACCATCATTATTATTATCATATTTTCTGGGTGGCAGAGGCAGTGGGCTAAATATTGGAGCAAATCCAGGGTAGTTAGGAGGCCAACCGCCCCAGGCCAGGATTCTTTCCGGTAGGCCACGGGGCCTCCCTTTTCCCCTGTTCGCACCTGCACTCAAAGGCCAGAACGTTTCCAGTCCTGGGACCGCGGTGGGTTGGGGAGCCTGATTTGGACCTTGGCAGTCAAGGTGGGAGGTGCTCTCACTAGACAGAACAGAGAAGCGGGGGGCCTCCTCCAAGGCCCAGTGGACAAGGAGTGGCATTTTCCTAGTACAAAGGCTCTGGGCCAGGGCCTGGTCCTCCTCGGCTTGGCCCGAGGCCGGCGGTGGCCCAGACCAGTCCTCGGGGACGGATGCCTTCTAGGGGCCCCAACGACCGACCCCCATCTCCATTCGGGCCCTAGAATGATCTTCCCCTGGGGAGTGGAGGGAGGGGCCTTTTCACTCCGGTTTGCTCTTTTCACTCAGCCCTCCCCTCCCGCCTTCTCTCCCCCTCTCCAGCCTGCTTACGTTCTGCAGATCTTCCCACCCTGTGAATTCTCGGAGAGTCACCTGTCCCGCCTGGCCCCGGACCTGCTCGCCAGCATCTCCAACATCTCTCCCCACCTCATGATCGTCATCGCCTCCGTGTGAGCCGCTGCCGGGGGCCCGCTTTGGTTTGTGTTTGCCACGGCCCTGCGGCGAAAGAGCGAGCGAGAGTGAGAGGGCGAGCGAGCCAGGAAGCCAGCTGAGAAGCAGCAGGAGGAGGTGCTGCCGGACAGACGGACAGCCAAGCCTCCTGCCTCGCTGGCCTCGATGACACTTGTCGCTGGGTAGCGGTGCTGCTACCTTGTATGTTTACATATTGCTTTAGCTTATGGACAACCGATGCACTCAGCAGGCACGTTGGGGTTGGGTTCTCAAAAACCTCCTTTCGGGGAAAGGAAAAGGGCGGCGGAATGAGGATTTTTTTTTTTTTTAAACAAATGGAAAAAGGAAAAAAAAAAAAACAAACCCCGAACTGCCTTTGCACTAAATTAGTGACTTGGACTTTTGCCCAGTTGAAGACGTGCTGTGACGTTCTGGATGTCTCGACACACATTGACATGCATTGTGGACTTGAATGCGGGACTTGGGAATTTCTGCAGAAATCAAGGGGTCAAAGAACATTTCATACAATTCCCTCCCTTCCCCCCCCCTTCTCCCCAACTTTTCTGGAAGCGTGACCCTCCTTAATCACCTCTCTCTCTCGCTGCCACCATCTTTGATTCATCTGGGATGTACAGTTTACATGGAAAAAAGAAAAAAAAAAGCATACAAAAGGGAAAATCTCCATTTTCCTTCCTGGTGGGATGTGCAGAACTCAGTGGGTGTGTGTATATATAAATATATATATAATATATATAAATATATATAATACTGACTTTAAAAATCAAATCCCCCTGACATACATTTTTTTTTAATCTGTGCCAAAAATGTGTTTTCAGAGAAAATCTTATTTTCATACTCAGACTTTGTATTGTCACTCATTTGTAAGTGCGCTTCATTTAAACATGATACCCTTTTCCCCCCTTCCCCTCCGCCCACGATGTGGAAGTGTTATACACTTGTACAAAGAGACTTTTTACCCCTCTCCTCTCCCTGGCCCACTGCCCCCCTTCTCCCCCACCCAGTCCTAACACTTATTAATTTATGGAACTGTTTTTCTCAGCGCAGTTTTGTTTTGTGTGTCCATTGGATTACAAACTTTATTAAAAAATACAAAACAAGTCGAGCGTGGATGTGATGGTCGGGCTCCCCGTGGGTTACCCTCGCCCACCCTCTCCCTCGACATCTGTACGGGGGGGTGGGCCCCTCCAGGTCTCCCCGGGCCTGTCCCTTCTGCCCATTTTGGCCCCGGCTAAGCCCACCTCAGCCTGGGACGTTGGATTTTGTACAGCGGGAAAGATGACTTCCCAGATCAAATTGGATAGCAACCGCCTTTCAGCTGGGTGGGATAGATAGCGGTGAAGCCCCAGAGACCCTTTGGTTACTGGGTAACATTGAAGGCACTTAATACTTTGATACCCGGAAGAAACGACCACCCAAACTTACACACTGGAAGGAGGCTTTGGCTGCTTGTTTTCCCTGTTCCGTATCAGACTCTGCTTGCCCCTAGCCCTGAAAAGGAAGTGCTGGGAGCCTTTTTACCAGAGGGTGCAGCTGGAAAGAAACCGCAAGTCACCCGCCCTCAACCAATCCACAGACAAGTGTGAAAAAGTTCATCGGTGCGTGGGGCGGGACTGGAAGGTTTATGGTGTGCACGGCCCTTACACTGTAAGCGCTTGGGAGAGTACAATTTAACTGACTCAGTAGACAAGATCTCTTTCCTAAAGGGACTCAGCTTGGGTGTCAAACCTTCTTGCAGCCCAACAGCCTGTGGGAGGAACATCCACTTGAGAATTCAATATTATCCCAGCTTGGGGCAGAATCTGCTGCCCCATTGCCATCTTGGACTTCTCTCTGGTGGGTGAGATGTTGGATGGAGGTCTTTTATTTTCAGTTGCCTTTTCTCCAGGCGGGATTTCTTTCAAAGGGACAGACTGGGAAAGGGGCAAATAATAATTACGGTATTTGTTAAGCGCTTACTATGTGCAGAGCACTGTCCTAAGAGCTGGGATAGATACAGGGTAATCAGGTTATCCCACATGGGGTTCACATTTCTTTAGTCTCCATTTTTACAGGTGACATAACTGAGGCACAGAGATGTTAAGTGGCTTGCCCAAGTTCACACAGCAGACAAGTGGAGGAGGTGGGATTAGAACCCATGACCTCTGACTCTCAAGCCTGGGCTCCTTCCATTGAGCCATGCTGCTTCTCTAATGAGAGGTCCAGCTTGAGGCCCAGGTGGTACTTGGATAAAATTGAAACCATCAGGCACAATCTCCCTAAAATCTCCCCTGCTCCTCTCCAGGCCCTCCTCCTGCCCCATCATTCCCACTGGTATCAGCAAGAGATCTCCTGCCCCCAAACCCCTCTCTTTCAATCTTATCCAAACACTTGCCCCCCTCTCTTGCCTCCCCATCTGCCATCTTCAACCTTTCCCTTTCCAATGGCTCCTTCCAGGCTTTCAAATGTGCTTTAATCCCCTATTCCGAAAAAATAAGATAACGCTATTGACCTCATAGCTCCTATCAGGCTACACCCGGTGTTCCCACTTCTTGTGTGTACCCGCTAAGCACTTTGTGCAAATCACTGTACTAGGCCCTGAGGTTGATCCAAGATAATCAGGTTGGATGCAGTCCCTTTCCCACAGGATTTACAATCTAAGGAGGGAGTAGGATTTAATCCTATTTACAGATAAGGAATTTGAGGCACAGAGAAGTTAAGTGACTTACCTATTTGAGGCACAGAGAAGTTAAGTGACTTACCTACGGTACACAGAAGGCAAACGGTGGAGATGGGATTAGAACCCAGGTCATCTGATCTCTAGGTGTTCTCTCCATCAGACCACCTTGCTTCCCTTGCTTCCCTTCTCCAATTCTCTCCTTGACCCTCTCCACTCCACAGTTTCTGTGGAGTAACCTTCTTGCCAAATCCAACGGCCTCTATTCCATCCCAATCCCCATGGACCTCTCAGCTGCCTTCAACACTGTGGGCCATCCCCTTCCCTCATAAATTTTCAACCTGGGCTTCACTGACACTGCCTTCTCCCGATTCTCCTCTCTCTGGCTGCTCCTTCTCAATCTCTTTTCCTGGGCTCTTCCTCTGCCTCCCAGCCCCTAATCGTGGGAGTCCCTCAAGGCTCAATTCTGGATCCCCTTCTGTTCTTCCCCTACACCCACTCCCCTGGAGAACTCATTCACCCCCATGGCTTCAACTACCATCTCTACAGCGATGATTCCCAAATCTACCTCGCCAGTCCCGACTCCCTGCAGGCTCACATTTCCCCCTGCCTTATTTGGGTGTCCTTCCGGCCCCTCAGGTTTAACGTGTTCAAAACAGAAGCCCTCATCTTCCTACCCGAACCCTGTCCTCCCACTTGACTTTCCCTTCCCTGTAGACGACACCACCGCTCTCCCTGCCACACAAGCCCATAACTTGGGCATCGTCCTCCACTCGTCTCCCTCATTCAACCCGCATATTCAGTCTGTGACTAAATCCTGTCAGTTCCACCTTCCCAGCATTGCTAAAATTCATCCTTTTCTTTCCAACCAGTCTGCTACCATGCTGATCCAAGCTCTTTTATCTTGCCTTGATTACCACATCGGTCTCCTCTCTGACCTCCCCGACTCCTCTATCTCCCCACTTCAGTCTCTACTTCATTCTGCTGTCTGGATCATTTTTTCTCCTAAAAGCTCAAGTCCACATCTCCCCACTCTTGAAGAACCTTCAGTAATTGCCCATCCACCTCCGTATTAAACTCTTCACCGTTGGTGTTAGAACACTCGATCAGCTTTCTAACTTACGTCACTGATTCCCTACTCCAATCCAGCCCACACACACTTCACTACTTTAATGCCAACCTAACTGTACCACTTTCTCCTCTCTCTTGCCACCAACCCCTTGCCCAAAATGTCCTCCTGGCCTGGAACTCCCTCCTGCTAAAGAGCACGGGCCTGGGAGTCAGATGACCTGGGTTCTAACAGTCACCTGCTGTGTGACCTGGGGCAAGTCATTTCTCTGGGCCTCTCTCATCAGCAAAATGGGGATTCAATAACTGTCCTCCACTCCTAGAGTATGAGCTCCATGTGATACCTGATCATCTTTTACCTAGCCCAGTGCTTAGTACAATGCTTTGCACAGAGTAAATGCTTCTGATTCCCAGGCCCGTGCTCTATCCACTATGCTATACTGCTTCTCCAGTGTAGGTACAAACTAAAAACCCAGATTTTCTTCTCTAGAGATCCCCTTCATCTCACTCCCCTCTGCCAATCTGATCAATGTGAGATCAGCAGATCAGACACCCCCAGCAAATCTAGTATTTTAGAGTGACATTTATTAAGTGCTTACTATGTGCCAAGCATTGATTTAAGCGCTGGGGTGGGTACAAGGTAACCTGTGGGGCTCAGTCTTAATTCCCATTTTACAGAAGAGGTAGCTGAGGCCTGGAGAAGTGAAGTGACTTGCCCAGGGTCACAGAGCAGACAAGTGGCGGGGCCGAGATTAGAACCCACATCCTCTGACTCCCAAGCCCATAACTTTGGCATCATCCTCCATTCATTTGCTCTTACCACTAGACCTTGCCGCTTCTCATTAATTAGTTCATTTCAAACCCTCACAACACTCCCGGTGAGATAGGGAGACAAGGCAGGTATTATTACCCCCATTTTACGATGGAGAAACTAAGGTACAAAGAAGTTAAGTGATTCACCCGCGGTCACACGGCAGGCTAACGAGACGGGTCGGACTCGAACCTGGGTCTTCCCGCTTCTAGCCGGAGACCTACCGCTTCGCTTTAAATACCACAATTCTCCCCCACTTCAAATCAAATCATCTCCAAGTGGCCTCCTCAACTAAGCCCTTCATTTTCTCCACTCTCTCTCTTCTGCATCACCTATCCACTTGGATCTGAACCCTTTAAGCACTTGATAGTCAGCCCGCCCTCAGGCCTACAGCACAATAAATTAGCAAAATATAGTACAGCACAATAAGAATACAGCTCAACAAAAAGAATACAGCACAATAAAATATCTAGATATCTATGCCCAATTTAGTGTGACCTCTCTCTGCCCCTCTAGACTGTAAGCTCCTTGTGGGCAGGGACTGCATCTTTTAAGTCTGTTGTATTTCACCCTTCCAAGCGCTCAGTGCTCTGCACACAGTAAGAACTCAATAAATGCCATCAATTGGTGGCCTGGGGAAGGGCTGGTTCCCTGCGGTGCTAGGGCCTCAAGGAGAAAGGGGTGGGGGAAGGTCCCGGCTTCATTTTACCTGTTCTGAGGAGGTTAGGGGCAGATTGGGGGGGGCAGTGCGAGCAGTCCCTCCCCGTCGTAGAGCTCCCAGAAAGTGATGGCGCTGGGGATGGAATGGAGCCTGTGCCCAACTTGGCATGGGGGACAGGTGTGGGACCAGGCCCCTGGCCACATCCCCTTGAGCTGTGCCAGGCGGGACTGCCTCTGTGGAAATGCCAACTGCCTCCTGCTGGCCCCTTGCCTCTCCCTTTTGAAGGAGTCACCCAGTTCCTTTCCTGGAAAGTTGCCGCTGCTGGGTTTAAGTTGGCAGGGCACGTGGTAGTGGCCTGGGTTTGTGCCTCGGCGTCCTGGGGGAAGCAAGGTATGTTCCGATAAAGCTCGTATTTACATCAGACAACTCAGATGGGGAAGATCGGTGGAGGTGGGAAGGGTGTTCTTTCCCCAGCACAAGTCTGTTCAGATGAAACACAATCCATACGTTGCGGTGGGCACACCGCAGGAGTCAAGCCAGAGGCCGCGACGCTCGCCCTTCCTCCGCGTCACATGGCATTCGTTATTTTGGGATTGGTGTTTTTCTAACTACCATCTTCAACCCAGTGAAGTAGTAACAAGGGGCCAAGGGGGACACGGTTCTACCGATAAGACGTACCACTGATTTAAGACTCGATCTCGGGAGACGTCAACACCCGCCAAATCTGAGGTCCCTACGCCATACTCTTCCCATGGGGTTCTCCCACCCCATCTGTTACAGCAGCAACGACCCGGCTGGGACCAACCTAGAGGGGAGAAGACAGTGCCTCGTCTCCACCCCTGCCCTTCGTACGGCGCCTATAGGCCTGTAGTAAGTGCTCAACAATTAGCACGGTTGCCATCCTGAGCCCCGCTGGCCCGGGCCGACTTACTGGTTGAAAGCTGGCCCATGTCAGCGGCGCTCCATGGTGCTCACTGACCATTCACGCTCTCCTTTAAAACGGTGACCGGGGGGGCCAGTCCGCATCAGCTCGGCCTGAAGCCCCGGTTCCCCTCAGCCGGGGGCTAAGCCGCCCCATCTAAGCACGAAGCCCCGGCCCCGTTCAACTGGGGCCAACCTGCACCGGCTCGGCCTGAAGACCCGGCTCCTCTCAGCCGACGGCCGGCCCGCACCGTGAAGTCCCGGCCCCCTATAGCCCGCCTGCACCACCGAAGCCTGCAGCCCCGGCTCCCCTCGGCCGGGGCTCCTCTTCTGGGCTCGCCGGCTCGACCGACGCCTGCTCTGTGGGCAGGGCGGCCGGGTCGACATCGTCGGGTCGGAGACGCTCTGGGCTACGGTAACTGAGGGTTCCAATGTGTGTGTGTGGCAGGGGCGTATGAGGTTCCGGGCACGGGACACAGCAGCCCCGGCCTCTTCTACAGCCAGATCTGGGTCTGGCCTCTCCACCTCCTGACCACCTTCAACCTGTTGGCCACGACTTAGCTGCAAGGGGCCAGAAGCTTGTTCTCCTGCCCTACTGTGACATTCGGGCCCTTCTTCTCCCGGCAGCCACCACCTTCTCCCTCTCTCCCTCCCTGCTGAGAGGCAAGGCCCCTCCACCTGAGGCCTAAGCCCAGCCGCTCCCAGCATGCCGGCCCCAGTGCTGCTGGTCCCCACCAGGAAGGGGTAAGAGCAGGCGTCGGCAAGCCCGAGGGCCAACGAGGGACCGCCGAGCCTCTCACTTCCCACCGCAGAGGCCGCCTGCCCCTCCACCCTGGCCCAGAGCCGCCGAGGGCCACGGGGAATCCTGGGGAGCCGCAGAGAGCCGCAGGCGTCTTAGAAAATAAGGTGATTTATTCTCCGCTGGCGGGGGGCAGGCCCGATGCCCAGAGGCCGCTTCCCTCGGGCCACAGCGTCCATCTTTAAATAAGCAGTCCGGAAAGGGGGCGTCTCCCACCCCTCACTCGGCCGACGGCTGGCATTCTGGGGCGGGCGGGGGTTCGGCCAGGGCGGGCTGGACCTCGGGCCCCTCCCGCGCCCGGAACAGAAGCTCGCCGGCCCCCAGGACCTGGTCCGCCTGCCAGGCGGTGCCCGGGCCGTACTGCTGGTAGAAGTCCGTGTCGGCTTGGAACATGACCAGAGCCTGGGCCGTGTGGATGCGCACGTGCTGGGCCAGACTGTTGGCGTCTAAGAACTTGTCCCCGCACGAATCGCAGGCGTACAGGATCTGGGTGTTGGGGTCTGCGGAGGCACAAGGACAGGGCCGCCATCAGTCTTCCCCGGTCCGGCCTCGGCCGACCCCCCCGCCGTGGGCCCGCTCGACGGGGGGACGTGGGGCCTAGCTGGGTTGGGGGGCCGACTGACCCTCGGCCCACAGGGCATCACCTCCGGCCACTACAGCCAGTGGCCTCCCTCTCCGCATCCGTCCATTCACCCGTCGCTCTCTCCAACCCTTTCGGTCTTCCCGGAGCAGGGCCCTCTCACCTGCTTCCTGCACTTGCTTTACAGCCTTAGTGATTTCGGCTTTAAGTGCTTCCGTCTCGTCCGCCGTCACCGCCGCCGCCACGGGCACCACTGTGAGGTGGAGAGCGTCATGAAGCCCGGGAGAGGCGTTAGCCCCACGGGCCGCCCCTCACCCCGCCGCCGGCACGAGGGTCCAGCTCCTGCCCTGGCCGGGCTTCTCACCCGTCAGCTGGGTGACCGCCGTGGCGGCCAGCGCCTCGGTGGCCAGGGTCACCATGTCGTCCGAAGCCACGGTGACTATGTTGACCTCATCACCCTCCTGCTCCATGATCTTCATGCCCGCCTGGCCCTGGTGGACTGTCTTGACGTGGGAGCGCAGGTTGTCCACGCGGTTGAAGCCGCGCCCACACTTGTCACACAGGAATGGCTTCTCTCCTGGGCCAAGGGGGTACTGCCGTCACAGGGCTACTCGCCCGCCCCTCCCTTCCGCTCCCCGGACCGACAGACCGAAAGGGTTGGGTGGGGGGGAGGGGGAGAGAGGGCAGGGGCGTGCATTTCCACAGTTGGAGCCGCTCACGGCGGGCAGGGGAGCGGGTAGACCGGTAGCTTCCAAGGGGAGAGGTGCCTGTCTGGGACTCTGTCCCCATCCATCCACCCAACCCTGCCTCAGTTTCCCCATCGGCAGAAGGGGCACAAGGGTACGGGGCCCGACGCCCACCCGTGTGGATGATGATGTGCTTGGACAGGTCGCCCACGTTCACGAAGGCCTTGTTGCACACGCTGCACTTGTGTGGGCGAATGTTATCGTGGTGGCGGATGTGGTTGGCCAGCTGACTCGACTGGACGAACCTGTGGGCAGAACAGGGAGCGAGAGAGAGAATGAGAATGAGAATCAATGTTGGCTTCCATCCCTACCCACCTCTCAGCCCCACCAGCCCGCAAGCCTCTGGCCCCCAGTGTCCCTATCCCCACTGGCTCCACCAGCACAGGGGGTGCCCTGTGAGGGGACTCGCCTGTCCTGTCCTGATGAGGGGACTCGCCCCCAGTTTTAAGTCTTGCCTGTGCGTGGCTTTATGGTGCCCATGAGCACCCCCGCCTCCCACCCGCCTCGGGCAGTTTCTCTCAAGGCTGCCCCCCAACTTGACCTCTGACTCTGGCAGTCACCTCTTGCCGCAGCGCTCACACACGTAGGGCTTCTCCCCGGTGTGCTGGCGGACGTGGGCGATGAGGGAGCTGGCTTGGGTGAAGGCCTTCCCGCAGATCAGGCACTGGCATGGCTTCTCCCCTGACGGGCAAGAGAATGTGTCACAGCACCGGCCCCCGGCAGAGCACGGCCTGGCCCGGCCCGGGCTCCCAACCCCCAGGCCCCACACGTTCTCACCACTTTCAACCCGGCTACCTCCAAGGCCCTGTCGTTCCCCCGGCCCCGACTGCTCTCCCCGCTCCTCGTCACTCACCCAGAGCTACCGAAGCACCTTCCCCTCTCCCTCCCACTCCGGGAAGCCTTTCTGGACCACCCCCCACCAGATCCACCCCTTGTCACTCCATGGCACTAGTGGATCCCCTGGAAAATTTTCGTTTCCTCGTGTGGCTCCCTGCCCGATTATACTGGACTCACAACGAGGGCAGGGCCCACGACCCGTTCTAACTCCGACACTCTCCGGGGCGGGCGGTCCCAGGAGGAGAGTGCTCTTGGCCTGGGCCGGCCCCCACAGAACCAACTCCCGCCCAGCCAGCTCCGGGTGGCTCCCCCGCGGCCCCTCATGCCGCACCCCAGCTCACCCGTGTGGATGCGGACGTGGCGCTGCAGGGCACCTGGGTCGGCAAACTGCCTCTGGCAGTGCACGCACACGTAAGGCTTCTCACCACTGTGGATCCGCAGGTGCCGCTTCAGGTTCCCTGGGGAGAGCCGGGCGGGGACGGGCTGGGTCGGCAGAGACAGGGACCAAGGGACGGACGGACGGAGGGAGGGCGGGGAGCTGCTTTCCCCCCTCCCTGCTACCCACCCACACTCCAGCCCCACGCCCTCACCCCCTTCACCCATGCCACCCCCCTCCCTTAGCCCCACACCCTCACCCCCTTCACCCATGCCACCCAACCACTCTTAGCCCCTCGCCCTTACCGTCTTCACCCCTGCCTCCCACCCAGGCTTCTAGCCCCAAATCCTCATCCACTTTGCCCACCGCCCACTCACACTCCTCGCCCCCTGCACTCCTGCCACCTGCCCAAGCTCCTAGCCCATCACCCTTGCACCCTCAACTCCTCTCCTACCCTACCTGAGGTGGTGAACTGTTTCCCGCACTCCCGGCACTTGAGGGGCCCGTCAGCGATGTGGATCTTGAGGTGTGCTTTCAGGTTGCCCACCTATGCCCAGGCATTGAGGGAGGGGGATGCCACTTAGCGGGGGCCCCCCTGAACCTCAGGTGGCTTCCGCTCCGTCCCAGCCCCCTGCCGGCCCCCAGGGCGGGGGGGGGGGGGTCCACCCTGGCCAAGCTGCGCTCCTCCTTTCCCGCCTCCAAGGTCAGGCCGGGCCTGTCCGTCCGTGAAGGTCCAACTCCAGCACTGAGGAGCCAACCGCTGGACGGCCCGCCCCTCCCCCTTCCCCGCGGACCCCGGGCACCTGGTTGAACTTCTTGTCGCAATGGGGACACTTGTGCTCCTTGTCGGTGTCGTGTGTCTCCAGGTGACGCATCTTGGAGGTGGGGTCGGAGAAGGAGCGCCCGCAGTAGTCACACTGGTAGGGCTTCTCGCCGCTGTGGACCAGCTGGTGCCGCTTCAGGTTGCCCGAGGTGGTGAAGAGCTTGCCGCAGTCATCGCAGCGGTACTTGGCCTCCCCGCTGTGCCGCTTCTTGTGCAGGTTCAGCAGGCTGATGAGCCGGTAGCTCTTCCCACACTCCTCGCAGCTGTACGGCTTCAGCGGGCTGACCGGGCGGAGGCGGCGGGTGAGGACTGGGGGCCCGGGGGGGACCCTGAGGGGAGGCAGCCTTGGAGGGAGGGGGTGGCCTGCTGGAGTCCCGCCCCGGGGGTGGTGTGGAGGGCCCAGAAGCCTCAAGTTGCTTCACCAGGCCCCGCTTGGGGGGCTGGAGGGGACCTCCAGGGCAGGATGGCACGGGAGGGGTTCGGACAGTGCGGGCACTGTAGCTGCATGTGGGGGCGGGCCGGCCAGGGGGCAGATGCCCTCAAAAAGATGATTTGGGCTCTGCGCCAGTCCCCACGTTTCCATGCCGGAAAGAGTTCAGGCCTATACCAGCCAAAGATATCGAGCTGCCTCCAGCCAATCCATGACACCGTGCATGGGACACGGGGTGTGGGTCCCCAGGCGTGCCTCTGCCCCACTGGATACCAGGACTCTGTGACCCCGTGACCCTGTCCCCTTGCAGTACCTGTGTGTCTTCTCGTGGGCTTTGCAGGCGGCAGGGTCGGAAAAGGCCTTGTTGCATTCGCGGCAGGAGAAGGGCTTCTCGCCCGTGTGGATCCGGATATGTCGCTTGAAGTTCCCCGTGTGTGTGAACTCCTTGCCACAGTCCTGCGGAGGGGAGGAAGGGTGGGGATGAGGGGCTGGCCGGGCAAGGCGGGGGGCAGAGGAGGGGAAGGCACGCCTGGGGGTCTCAATACCTCGCACTTGTGGATGACGGAGCCGTAGGCCTTAGACTCCGTGCGGTCGCTGTAGGTGCCCGAGCGGAGGACCCGGGCCTCGGAGGCATTCTCCTGGCCCGAGTCGGTTCCCCAGGACTCGTCGTTCTCGTCGAGGTGGGCTCCGTTCTCCAGCCTCGGGCCGGCCTCCGCCTCCACCTCTGCCTCCTCCTGGGCCTTCATCTCCCTCCCTTCGTCATCTTTCTCCACCAGTTCCACTTCCATTTCTATAAGGAGATGGGACTTGGGGGAATCCCGCGGCTGGGACCCCCTGCCCCGGGAGACTTGAGACTATCACTGGTGGCAGGGTAGCATGGGAGGTCCAATCAGAGCCCCGAAGCTAGCTCCTGCCTCCACTGGGGTAACATCAAGCCCAGCCTCCCCTAGGTAACAGGGGGGCCCAGCCTTCCCTAGGTAACAGGGGGGCCCAGCCTCCCCTGGAGTAGTAGGGGGGCCAGTCCCGCTTGCGGGGACAATGACCTCAGCCCGGGCTGCCAGTGACGGAGGTAGAGCAAGGTGGAGTCTTGGGAAGCAGGTCAGTCAGGGCTAAGAGCACAGTGGTGGCCACCCAGTGGGTGCCCAGCAGGTGCACCACACCGTCAGACAGCCCTGCAAGTTGGCCGGGAAGACTCTTCCATGGAATGGGATGGGGTGGGGTGGGATAGAGAGGGGCACAGTGGGGTAGGGAGTGCGTGTTTTCCGGGTGGGCTCCCAGCCAAGGCAAGAAGGGCGGGCCCGGGCAGAGTGCCGATGGGGTTCCACCAGGGCAGAGGAGGGAAGGTGGTCCCCAGGCAGTACCTAGCTCCAGGCTCTGTGGGGAAGGGATCTGACCAGGCTGGGGGCCAGAGGATGGGGCTCCGGGCTCCGTGGGCGGCTGCTCCAGGGCTGCAGCGAGGGCGTCGTCCCTGGCCTCCTGGTCCGCACCTGGGGGTGGCGGGGAGACGTGCTGGAGGCCGGGCCCTGGCAAGGGCTTGGGTCGCTCCTGCCCGCCTCTCACAGAGGCTCCCTGGCTCTGGAGCTGCAGGACCCGGCCCGGGGGTTCAGAATGGGAACACTCAGGACCCCGGCCCTTGATGCAGGAAGTCCTTCGCCATCAGGCAGAGCTCCTCTGCCCGCCGGATGACCTCCGCGATGCTGACCTGTCCCTCCGTCCCCATGGCCGGCACTGTCTGCGGGCTTGTCGGGATCCCGGACTGCCTCCTCCACGCCGGGGTCCGCAGCGGGTGTGCCCTCTGGTGCGTCCAGCTCACTGGGTGGGGGGGTGGGGGCGGCCCCGGCAGCAGCTTTCTGCCCCTCTGCGTCGACCCTCGGCTCATCTCCTAGGGGAGGAGGCCGAAAAAAGAAGTGCTTTTCTCATTAGCCACATGAGCCCTGAGGGTCTGTACCCTCCCATGGTCGCCCCCTGGGCCAGGCCATCCCATCCAGCCCGGAGCCCCTGGTTGTCCCCGAGTGTCCCTCCCACCTCTAGCTGGCCCCAAACATGACAAGTCTGTCATTTCCCTCAGCCTTATGGGTGACATCAAATGAATCCCAACAACATTTGGGGCTGTTGTCCAGCAAAACTGCACTTCCCAGGGCACGGGGTTCTGTCCTGGTCAGCTGAACTCGGAGTCTCGGGAGATGTGCCGCCCACAGAACCCCAGGCTGAGCCGAGGCAAGGACTTCCTAGTAGCGGAAGTTGTCTCTAGAGTCGCGGGGGAACTCGTAAGAGAAGGAAACGGCACAGGTGACTGTGGACCGGAGGGCCAGTATCTGCATGATGTGTGTCCTCCAAACCAGCACGGGAAAGGCTCTGGAATGGAGGGGCGGAGGAAGCCAGGGACGAGGGGTGAAGGGGACGGGGGACCGGGAGCCAGGCAGTCTTACTGTGCCCATCAGAGGGCTCCGGGGGGCCGGCGGCAGTGGAGGGCACAGTCAGGGTCTTGAGCGCGTTGCAGGCGCTGACGATGTCCTGCATCTGGAGGAAGCCGGCGACGGCCAGCACGTCCTCCACATTCTCGGGGCTCAGGTTCAGCTTGGCTGTGTACATGAATTCCAGCACCTGTCCCAGGCCTGCGAGAACACAAGGGCCGGGTCAGGTCACGGTGTCCCGCGGGGACCCAAGGCCCCGCCCCACCCAGACCCCCGGCTGTCCGGCCCGGGGTCCTCTCCCCCAGGGGCCCTCTCCCCTGGGGAGGGCCTGCCTTTGCCCAGGGGCCGCCAGAAGTCAAGGAGCCCCCGCAGCCCAGGGCGCCCCGGGCAGGTCCGGCCTGACCATACCTGTGGTGGGTGCGTTGGGTCTCTGGGCTGCGTCCCCTCTCCCCCACCGGGCCCCCTCCTAAACGGGGGAAGGGGAGATTCCCGCTTGCAGAGGCCGAGGGACCGCCCGAGCGAGTCTTCCCGGGGAGGCAGGGCCGCGCTCCCGGTCTCCCTCACCTGCGGCGTTGCTGATGTCCAGGTGCACCACGTCCTTCTGGTCGACGAAGAGCATCTTGAAGTACTCGCTGCAGGCCGCCAGCACCGCTTTGTGGGCCTTGAAGTCAATGCCGTCCACCACGAAGGTGCAGTCGCACAGAAGGCCCAGCTGCCGCTGCTGGTTCAGCTGCTCCAGGACTTGCCTGCTGTGCTGGGGGAAGTCCATGGCTGGGGGGACAAAGCGCACAGGGCGCTCAGTGGGTCCTGAACCCTTCTGGGCCTCTGTTTCTTCTTCTGGAAGAGAACGAGGGGGTGTTTGGGGGGGGGTGGGTAGGGGTGAGGAATGCCTGCTCTGCCTGCTCTCCCTTCTCCCTCTCTCTCCCTTCCTCTCAGACTGAGAGGTCCAAGGGGAACAGGGCCTGCATCCTGCCTGCTTATCTTGTCCCTACTCCAGCGTTTAGTCTGCTACGTGGCCCCGAAGCGAGTGCTTAATCGTGATCGGGATTGTTATAATCATCATTATCTAGGGTGGTACCCTCCCTGGCCTGCCCCAAATCCTCCCTCTTGTTCAGTGCTTGGTGAGCCCTCCATCTTCTTGCTCCTCCCCAAAGTACTGTGGCAGAGGGGTCCTGGAAGCAGGAAGGCAGCGTGAGATGGGGTAGGTAGGTGAAAGAAAGAAGTCACCAGGAGCAGAGGGCCAACAGTCTCCCCACCCTCCCCTCCACCCGCCGCCAGGAGGAGGCAGGATGCATTTATCCACCGGGGTGGTCCAGGGACCAAACCGCTCAGAGGAGCCCTGTTAGGAGAGGCAGCAAACAGGGCAGGAGTTAGGGCTACAACGTGGGCGGGGTCCTTCCCCGTCAAAGCCTCTGGCCCTCTCTCCAGAGCTGCGAAGCACTGTTGACAGAAATCCAGACACCAGGCTGCCCTTAACCCACCCAGTAAGCAAATCCAGCGGACAACATCCCTGGACCTGCTTTAAACTGAAGCCCAGAGGGGAGTTTGCCCGACAACCTGGGCAAGACCTGGAGGCCTGTCTCCTGGTCTTGCTTTTCTAACTACTTAACAAGGTTGGGGGCTGCCCCTCTTCCTCTTTTCATGCAAGAGGGACTGGGGTGAGTTCCGCAGATTAAGGCAGGTGAGGCTGGCCCCCGCTGAGCCATGGCCGATCCAGCTGGGACGGGGGAGGAGCAGCTCTGTTCCTGAGACGGGAGCACACGGGCCTCAAGAAGGGCAAGACCACAGCCAAGGCGGTATTTCCCTGAGGCAGGTAGGCCATTTCTATGGAGAAATGGCACTCAACAGTTGACTCTCTGCCCAATACTATGCATACAGTAAGCACTCCACAGAACCCACTGATTGACTGATTGCTACCCCTCACCACCATTCCTGGCTCATGGGATCCAGGGACACGTATGCGGGTGGGACAGCGAGATGTGTCATCATCAGTCACTCTGATGGGGATATCATTTCCACGTGTGTGTTCCCAACAACCCTTCCGCTGCTCCCTTCCTCTCACTCATCAACTCCAATGACCTCGTGCTTCACCTCGCCTTACCCATTTACCAACTTGGACACACAATCGATCTCATCATTTCTAGTTACTGGACAATCTTTACCTTCGCCAACTCCAAAATTCCTCTATCCCACCACAACCTCCTCACCTGCCTTCTCTCCCGCACACACTCGCTGCATATCTGTTCTGTTCCCCAGAGACCTCTGATCTTTAGAAGCCTATCCAATTTTCCAAAGTCATCACACCCCATTTTGGGGTCCAAACCCAAATCACCTTCTCAATGCAAGACTCAACACCCTAAACAGCACCCTCTCCACTGAACTCAGCTCTCACATGCTCCCCTGTCCTTCAGCCGATCTCGTACACTAACTTGCAGCCCTGACTCACCTCCACAGTTGGCCTCCTCCGCCCTCCTGCGCTAGCTGTGGAACACTGCTGACAGAAATCCAGACATCGGGTTGCCCTTATCCCACCTCTTATTCATCTTCATAATAATAATAACAATAATGGTGGTATTTGTTAAGGGCTTAGTATGTGCAAAGCACTGTTCTAAGCGCTGGGGGGGGTTTACAAGGTGATCAGCTTGTCCCGCATGAGACTCGCAGTCTTAATTCCCATTTTACAGATGAGGGAACTGAGGCACAGCGAAGTTAAGTGACTTGCCCAAAGTCACACAGCAGGCAAGCGGCAGAGCTGGGATTAGAACCCAGGACCTCTGATTCCCAAGCCCGGGCTCCTTCCACTGAGCCATGCTGCTTCTCATCTGCTCTGACTCTGCCATCTCCTCTGTTCAAGAACACATCATCCCCATTCTTATTGGCTCTCATGCCCACTGGCCACACCAGCTGTTTCAGATATTTAACTTCCTCCTCAAGCCCCCTGTCTTCCGGCCCTACAATCTCTTGCCCCTGATGATCTGGCCACAAACTTTATTGATAAAACTGAAACCATCAAATGTGATCCCCCTAACATTTCTCCATATATATATATGTTTATATATATATATATATATGTCTGTGTTGGTATTTGTTAAGCACTTACTATGTGCACAGCACTGTTCTAAGCACTGGGGTAGATAGAGGGAATGCAGGTTGTCCCACGTGAGGCTCACAGTCTTAATCCCCATTTTACAGATGGGGTAACTGAGGCACAGAGAAGTTAAGTGACTTGCCCACAGTCACACAGCAGGCAAGCGGCAGAGCCGGCATTCAAACCCATGACCTCCGACTCCCAAGCCCGGGCTCTTTCCACTGAGCTATGCTGCTTCTCATATACCATTGATTGATTGGGCAGAGTCCCTTTCTTCCCAATAGCTCAAATCAATTTCACAGCATGGGTCATCTCCTTTGTCCTCCCAACACATCAGGGTGGGAAAGGGAGGGCTACCTCCCCATTCTACAGATGAGAAGAGAGAGTTGAGGATGTGACTTTTCCAAGGCGATCCAGTGAGTTGTGAAAGGGCTGGGAAGAGAACACAGGCTCAGGCACGTAGATAAATAGGGGTTGGGTCAACCTCACACCCCCACCCCCTGCCCCCAGGGGAGGGAGAGAGGGAGCCTGGGCAGCAATCAATCAGTGGTATTTACTGAGTGCTTACTGGGTGCAGAGCATTGTACAATACAAAAGAGTTAGTAGACACATTCCCTGCACATAAGGAGCTGTGAAAGGCAGCATGGCCTGGTGGATAAAGCACCCACGTCAGAAGGTGACCCAGAATTGAGCCTCAAGGGACTCCCACAGTTAGAAGGTGGGAGGCAGAGGAGAAGCCCACCGAAGAGATTAAGAAGCAGTAGTTTGAGAGGACTGTGCCCGTGAAGCCAAGGCTAATTAACAAATAGTTCCAGAAGAAGGGGGTGGGCCACATATTCAGGGCAGCTGAGAAGTCGAGGAATAGATGCCACTGGGTTTGGCAAGAAGGAGGTCGTCGGTGACCTTAGAGAGGGCGGTTTCCGTAGAGCAAAGGGGGCAAAAGCCGGATTGGAGGGGGTTGAGAGGAGAATTGGAGTTGAGGAAGTGGAGGCACCAGGCATAGACAACTCCCTCGAGGAGTCTGGAGAGGAATGGCAGGAGGAGATGGAAGCAAATAACTGGAAGGTGCCGTGGGGTCAAGAGAGGGTCTTTTTAGGATAGGGTAGACATGAGCATGTTTGAAAGTAGTGGGGAAGGAGCCACTTGGGAACATTACTTCTCCATTCTTATTGACTGCCATGCCCAATGCCCTTGCCCTTGTTTCAGATGTTTAACTGCCTCCTCAAACCCCTTTCCCCCTGCCTCCTCCATCTCTTGTCCCTAATGATCTGGCCACATACTTTATTAAGAAAATTGAAATCATCAAGAGTAATCTCCCTTAAATCTCCCTTGCTCCTCTCCAGTCCCTCCCTCCTATTCCCCCTTCTTCAACTCTCCCACCTTTCCCAGTAGTATCTGAGATCTCCTGCCTCCTCTCAAAATCCACCCCCTCCACCTGTGCCTGACCCCTTCCCTTTGTACCTTATCAAAACACTTGCTCCCTCCCTTCTTCCCTCCCTGAGTCCCTTTTTCAAATGTTTGCTCTTCAATGGCTTTTCCTCCACTGCTTTCAAACATGCCTGGGTCTCCCCATCTTAAAAAAATCCCTCCCTTGGCCCCACAGCTTCCTCCAGTTATCAGCCTCAGCTCCCGCCTACCATTCCTCTCCAAACTTCTTGGGCAAGTTGTCTCCACCTGCAGTCTCAAATTCCTCTCCTCCAATTCTCTCCTTGATCCCCTCCCATCTGGCTTCCATCCCCTTCACTAAAACTACCCTCTCAAAGGTCACCGATGATCTCCTTCTTGCAAAGTCCAACAGCCTCTATTCCATCCTAATCCTTCTAGACTTCTTAGCTGCCTTCAACACTGTTGACCATCCTCTTCTCCTGGAAACTTTATCCAACTTCGGCTTCACTGACAACGATCCTCTCCTGGTTCTCCTAAGACCTCTCTGGCTGCTCATTTTCCGTCTCTTTCGTGGGTTCCTCCTCTGCCTCCCACCCCCTAACTGTGGGAGTCCCTTAAGGCTCAGTTCTGGGTTCCCTTCTATTCATCTACACCCATTCCTCTGGAGAACTCATTCACTCCCATGGCTTCAACCACCATCTCTAGGCAGAAGATTCTTAAATCTACAACTCTAGCCTGGATCTCTCTCTGCAGTCTCGTATTTCTTCCTGCCTTCAGCACACCTCTACTTGGATATCCTTCCAACACCTCCAATTTAACATGTCCAAAACAGAACTCATCTCCCTACCCAAACCCTGTCCCCTCCCTGACTTTCCTATCAATGTAGATAGCACCACTATCCTTCCTGTCTCACAAGCCCATATTCTTGGCACTCTCCCCAACTCTTCTCTCTCATTCAACCCACACTTGCATCCCTTGGACTCCGATGTGCACCCCTTATTCACACCATCTCCAGCCCCGTAGCACTTACATACACATCGCTAATTTTATCTATTTACATTCATGTCTGCCTCGCCCCTCAACTGTACACATCTGTTATATTGTACTCTCCCAAGAGCTTACTACAGTGCTCTGCATCCAGTAAGCACTCATAAATACGACTGATTGGTGACTGATGGGGGTGGAGCAGGATTGTGACCTCTCATTAGCTCTGGCTGCTCCTTCCTCACCTGACATCAGTCTGCGTGTTTGGTGATTCGTTCCTGCTGCTGCTCATCAGGGGGCCAGAGGGACAACTTTCAGCTTCAGTGAGTGGCAAGGGCACAGTGTCAGAGTCAGTCTCTCTCTCTCTCTCTCTCTTTTTCCTTTCAGTTGGCATTCTGAGGAATGAGCTCTTCGCTCTGAATGCACTGTGGATTCAGTCACGGGGCTGTCAGGACACGTTCTAGATCCTTCCTTCTACACCTGTCCCTCCCTTGAAAGAGGCAAACCAACCAGGCCGGACAACCAGAGGACGACCAGGCCAGAGAGTGCTTTTCCAGCTCCAGGAGTGGGCAAACAAGTTCTCAAACCCTGAAACTATGCTTCTTGGACTTGTGGAGTCGGTTAATAAATACCTGCGCTTCCTGTTCTGACACAGAAGGCCAGGGAGAGCAGGGGACCCGCCAGGAAGCTGAGAGAGGAAAGAGGGGCTCACCCCAGTGAACGGGCCCGCCTCGAGTTGGGGAGAGAGGCGGCAGGTGTCTGTGGACTGAAGGCGTGCAGAACCGCTCAGTCAGGAGCCAAGCTAGTAATCCGGTGAGGCCGGCTGATCCGGCAGGAGTCGCGCTGTCGACCGTGGGCCTCGACGCCTGCACCCAGAGCGACCCCGCAATTCCACCAGCCGAGGAAAACTCCTTCCCCATTCTGAAGACGGGCAAGCCCAGGGGTAGGGAGGAAGCCACCCAAGCCCCACAGCACTTATGTACATACCTGTAATTTATTTATAATAATGTCTATCTACCCCTCTAGACTGTAAGCTGTTTGTGGGCAGCGAATATGTCTATTGTTATATCGTACTCTCCCGAGTGCTTAGTATAGTGCTCTGCTCAAAAAATATGATTGAATGAATGAAAATCAAGGCTGCTGCTGCAGCAGGGTTTGACTCGGTGACGCCCCAAGCTGAATCAAGTGCCAAGCTGCTGCTTCCCCTGCCAACCTGGATAGTACGAGTCCCCTGGCTGAGCTTCAAAGAAATGAGGCCACAGCCCAGAGAAGTCAGGAAGTGGGGAAGGAGCCGATAACCCATCCTGGGACCGTCCCCACTCAGGTCACCACTGCTGCCGTGACCAGCCGCCCTACTGTAGGGGGTGGAAGGGTCGGGGACAGTGGAAGCTCGACCCTCTAGACTAGAATCTCCTTGTGGGCAGGGAACGTGTCTACCAACTCTGCTATACTCAACTGTCCCAAATGCTTAGTACAGTGCCTTGCACAGAGCAAGCCCTTGACAAATACCAGTGACTGACTGATCTCGAAGGCCACCCCCCCAAGTGCAAATAGAATATTTTGGAACTTAATAATAAAATAATGATAATTGTGGTACTTGTTAGGCACTTATTATTGGTCAAGCACTGCATTAAGCACTGGGGTAGATACAAGTCTAAGTAGGAAAGTGAACAGGTATTGAATTCCCATTTTGTAGATGAGCAAACTGAGGCACAGGGAAGTTGAGTGACTTGCCCAAGGTCACACAGCAGGTACGTGGCAGAGCCGGGATTAGAACCCAGGCCTGTGCTCTTTCCACTAGGCCAGCTCCCACCCCCTAGTCCTCCCTGCAGCCAGGAGCGAAGGCTCGAAGTAGCCCGACAAGGAGGAAGGAAGACACCCCAGCCCACACACTGTGAGTTCCAGGAAGGAAGGAATAATTTGGCTCACTGGTTTCCCTGGCCTGGCCCCGGTGAGTTGAAGCCAAACCCTATCTTCCTGGGAAGCAGGGGGCTTTCAGGGAGAGCCTTGCCAACAGCCAACCTGAAAGCGGAACCAGGTGCCCCCACCAGGAGGGCTGAGACTGCCCCAGTGGCCCCAGGAGGCTGGCGTTGGGCTTGGAAAACTCCAGGTCCATAGAGGTGGAGAAGGCAACCCAGTGAAAATCCTGCCACCCCAGGAACGGCAGCCCCGGGCCCAGAAAACGTCTGACTCATCAGGGAGGGCGGATGTGTGAAAAGAATCATGGTGGCCTGGAGTCTGCGAGACCCAAAGCGCAGATTTTCCTAGAGTCGTGGGAGACTCTTGCTCGTGTTGGGCCTACACGCCACCCCCTCCAGGCAACCCAGATGGCCCTGTGAAAGGGCATGGAGGCCCAACCCTGGGCAAACGGTGCTTCCCCCCAGAACCCCTTTCAATCTCTCGGCCACAGTGACCACCCTCCCCGTTGGCTCCCCTTCCCCCCCAATGCAGAGTGGCAAGGTGGTCCTCCTGGGGAGATGGGGAAGACCAAGGAGTCCCAGGGGAGGCAGGTGATGCCCTGAATGAGATGGGGAGCAGGGGGACCCCCCACTCCCCGAGAAGGAAGGGGTTCCCCCAGGCCTGATGACGCTGTGGGGCAGGGAGCTGGGCTGGCCTGCAGAACTCTCCCTAGGCATTCAGCAGTCCCAACTGCCAAAGCCGTTCAATCGTCACATACACGAGCCGTTAGCTTATCTGTTCTAGCTTAATAAAGAAAAAATCCACAATTCAATAGTTTGATGAGCAACAGAACACCAGGTTGAAAAACGCAGCAGAGAAACAGCATGGCCTAGTGGATAAGGCACGGGCCTGAAAATCAGAAGGATCTGAGTTCTAACCCCGGCTCCACCACCCGTCTGCTTTATGACCTTGGGTAAGTCACTTGCCTCTCTGTTCCTCAGTCACCTCACCTGTAAAATGGGGATTAAGACTGAAAGCCCCATAAGGGACAGGGATGGTGTCCAACCTGATTAGCTAGTATTCATTCATTCATTCAATAGTATTTATTGAGCACTTACTATGTACAGAGCACTGTACTAAGCGCTTGGAATGTACAAATTGGTAACAGATAGAGACAGTCCCTGCCCTTTGACGGGCTTACGGTCTAATCGGGGGAGACGGACAGACAAAAACAATAGCAATCAATAGAATCAAGGGGATGAACATCTCATTAAAACAATAGCAAATAAATAGAATCAAGGTGATGGACATCTCATTAACAAAATAGGATAATGAAAATATATACAGTTGAGCGGACGAGTACAGTGCTGAGGGAAGGGGAAGGGAGAGGAGGAGGAGCAGAGGGAAAGGGGGGAAAAGAGGGCTTAGCTGAGGGGAGGTGAAGGGGGGGCAGAGGGGGAGCAGGGGGAGCAGGGGGAGCAGAGGGAGCAGAGGGAGCAGAGGGAGCAGAGGGAGCAGAGGGAGCAGAGGGAGCAGAGGGAGCTCGGTCTGGGAAGGCCTCTTGGAGGAGGTGAGCTCTAAATCTTGTATCTTGTATCTACATCTAGCTCTTGTATCTACCCCAGCGCTTAGTACAGTGCCTGGCACACAGTAAGTGCTTAACAAAATACCATTAAAAAAAAATTCAGCCTCCTGAATTAGTGTCAGGAGGGCTGGCAGCTTTCTCCGGGCCAGGCCGCTCAGGAAGGTGTGAGAGGGCAGAGGGATGATCAGCGCGGGGCCTTCAGGAGCAGAAGTTGGGGGCCCTGCTGCTGCCAAGCCGCGGTCAGGCTCCGGGTTCCCATGCCAGGTTGCAGGCAGGTGGTTACCTCTTGACAAAGCCTCCTCAGCAGAGGCCAAGTTGTCGAGGAAGGGAGACCCAAAATTGCCCTTTTCCCTCTTACTCCTCCTCCTTCCCGTCCTCCAGGGAAATCTGCACTTGGATTTGGCCCCTTGATTCATCCCACCCTCAGCCCCTCAGCCCCAAGTGGTAATTTATCTTAATGTCTGTTTCCCCTTCTTGACCTCAAACTTCTTGTGGGCAGGGGAGGTGTCTACCAACTTTGTTATAGTGGACTCTCCCCAAGTGCTTAGTACAGTGCTCGGCACACACTCTGAGTGGTCAATAACAGAGAAGCAGCGTGGCTCAGTGGAAAAAGCCTGGGCTTGGGAGTCAGAGGTCGTGGGTTCTAATCCTGGCTCCGCCGCTTGCCAGCTGTGTGCCTTTGGGCTAGTCACTTAACTTCTCTGTGCCTCAGTAACAACATCTGTAAAATGGGGATTAAGACTGTGAGTCTCAAGTGGGACAACCTGATCACCTTGTATCCACCCCCAGTGCTTAGAACAGTGCTTTGTACATAGTAAGCGCTTAAATTTATTACCACTGATTGACTGATGTGCAAAGGACCAGACAGTACCTGTGGACCCAATCAAGGGGCCTTTCCAGAGCTCTGTGGGATCCATCTGGGGCTGGAATAGGACAAGACCACCCCTCCGACACCCCTTTAAGGGCTCCGACTCACACAGTGGCTGCTAGTGGCCAACCGGTGGCTCCAAAGCACCAAAAACCTTTGTAGTTCCCAAAGGGGGCGGAGGTAGAATGGTCCTTCCCAGCATCTGGCCCCGGACCCTGGACCAAAACCTGAGGGAAGAAGGAAGGCAGGGAAAATCCGGCCTAGGGCCGCGGCTCAGCCTCGAAGCTCTAGCTGAAGGCGCCGGGGATTACTGAGCTCAGGAAATGTCCCGGGTTTACCCACCTCGTCCTTGAGTCTCAATACACCTGCAAATATTGTGTCTAAATCAAAGCCCAAGGCCTCCCAGTGGGAAAGCCTTTCTTTGTGGGCTCTCTAAAGTCTCTCGGAGCTGTCAGTGAGCCAGGCAGGATCACACACATACACAGGTTCATTGTGCAGGCCACCGGCAAGAGAGGACCGGGGTGGCGGGGGTGAGACTGGAGTCTCTGGGGGGGCCAGGTCGTTGAGAGCAGAGACTGCGTTTCAGCTTTCCTGAGGACCCTGAGCGCTTATTTCACTGTCAGTCGCTCGGTGGTGCACAAATCCCGGTAAACTTGCCTGACAAAATCGAAGCCCTCCTCTCTCCTCAGCAGTTACGTCTCGAAGAGACAACCTGGGAACCCGGAAAACCGGGGGGGGGGGGGGGGGGGGGGGGGGGGGGGCGACGGCAGGGCATGAGGGGAGGGGAGGGGAGGGGAGGGAGGAGGCCCCTTCCGAGAAGGATGATCTCTGTCAGGTGGCTTTTGATGGTGAACAACTGGGCCATTAGGCAGAGATGGCTGTTCTCAGGGGAAAGCCCACCCACTGTACACTAAGTGGCTCCACGCTGGGCTGTTCCATTTCAGAGCCCAACTGAGGCCCTTCATCCAACAATCAGCTCACTTAACTACTGCCCAGACCACTCGGAGCAGTTAAAAATGCACGCTGGATTTTCAAGAGCCCCAGAATGGGGAAAGCATTAGGGCCTAGTGGAAAGAGCACAGGCCTAGGAGTCAGAGGATCTGGGTTCTAACCCTGGCTCTGTCATTTGCTTATGTGACCTTAGGCAAGTCACTTCATTTCTGTGGGCCTCAGTTTCCTCAATGGTAAAATGGGGATTAAATACCTGTTCTCCCTCCTACTTGGACAGGGTGCTAGAGACTGTGTCCAACCTGATTAACTTGTATTTAGAACAGTGTTTGACACATAGTGTTTAAATACCATTAAAAAAAGGTAACCAGAGAGTTCAAAGGAGAGGAAGGCGAAAGAGCGAGCGGACAGACAAAAAGGATCCAAAGAGAACATGACAGAGAGGTGCAAAGTCAAAATAAATGGTTGATGATGAGATCCCTTCCTGCTCCTCCCTCCTCCACTTTTCTACACCAAACCCTGGCCACAATCACATCTTTAAGAATATGTGTGTGTGCTGAAGATGACACTGAAGATGAAGATGAAAATGCCACCTCCCCACAGGATTTCCTAACAACCATTCTATAGTGATCAGCACTTACGGAGTGTCAACTGAGCACCGAGCAGCCAACTAAGCGCTTGGGAATATACAATAGAATTAATAGACATGATCCCTATCCTCAAGGAGCTTCCAACATGATTAAACCTTCAAGAATGTTAATGGAGGAAGCTGTTGCACAGATAAGACCAAGCTTGAAAAATCAAACTATAGTTGTCAGGCAACTATATATTTGACTGGCCTGTCCTCCCCTCAGAAGCCACTGGAGTAATAAAACAAAGAAATCACTTCTTGCCTGGCAGACACCACTACGAGCTCTGGCAAATGGGAACACGTCTCTCCGCAGGATGAAAAGCCTTATTTCTCAGAAGGCTTTACTTCCTACCGCCCTGAAATGAGGTCCTTAAGGACCCGAGTGTAAAAGTCGGATTGGCCCAACCGGATGCATCGTCACCAAGAGCAGAGGCCGGTGGTGGGGAGAGGTGTTCCTTCTCCCTGGCACTGGGGGCCCAGTTCCAAAGTCCATAGGGCATTGCTGAATTGTACTTTCTAAATGCTTAGTGTACAGTGCTTTGCACACAGTAAGCGCTCAATAAATACGATTGAACTGAGTTCCAGTGCCATCTTTACAATGCGAGGCCAAAGTAACAGCCTTGTTCTAAAGTGCCAATGGGTGCCAAGGCCAACACCCGATCTGAGGCCCAAGCGCTCGGTCGGCACGGACCAAGACCATAATTTGCTTGGGCACAGCTACCCCCTGGCACCCCAGCAGATCCTCAGGGGGACCCCAGTGTGGAGGTTAGTGTTCTCGGGCTGCTGGACAGAGGTCAGGCTGCCCCCTCCCCACGCCGGGAGGATCAAAGCCCTGATGTTCTGCTCGGCTGGGAGGGGGCACAGTGCGGATCCAAAGATGCGTGCCATTGGGAGAGGGGTTCTCTGATCCCAAGGTTCCCTTCCTGCCTCTAGGGCAGGTGGGCCTCTTTGTTGTCCCAGCCCACGACCGAGAATGACCTGGGTAGAGGACCCCCCAACCCCCAAACTTTAGAGGCTGAGTGCGGCCCCCACAGGCCTGGGGTTGGGCTATGCTGTTTACAACCATCAATCTCTGACAGAATTCCAAAAGGCCAAGTTGAATCATGTGGGAGGGCTGTTCCCCAAAGCCACTGCGGAGTGAGCGGGCAACACCGGCCTTCATTTCAGAAACCCGGCCACCTCACGGGCCTGTGACAGCTAACGGGCTAAGAAATGGGCTTTAAAACCTACAAAATAATAACAACTAACTGTGGTATTTGTTAAGCGCTTACTATGTGCCAGGCACTGTACTGAACATTGGGGTAGAAACAAGCTAATTGACTGGACACGATCCCTGCCCCACACGGGGCTCACGGCTTTAATCCTCATTTTACAATTGAGGTAACTAAGGGCCAGAGAAGTGAAATGACTTGCCCAGTGTCACACAGCAGGCAAGAGGTGGAGCTGGGATTAGAACCCCGGTCCTTGTGACCCCCAGCCCCGTCACTATCCACTATCCACTCTATCCACTAGGCCACGCTGCTTCCAACGATCTCCACCCCGGAGCAGGCCATCCGGGCGGCCACAACCCGCAGTACCATCACTATCAGTCCTAAGCTGGACCCACACCTGACCCAATCTTCTCCATTGACAAAGCCCCCACGGCTGTGGCCTTCCTCCTCTGCCCAAGCCCCGACGGGGCAGACCATCCTCTTGTGGCCCTCTCTTGCCCAAGATGGGGATGGCGCTAATAATAATAATTGTGGTACTTATTGTGGTAATTGTAGTGTGTGTGCCAGGCACTAAGGGTTGGGGTGGATACAGGCAAATCACAATGGACACAGTCCCTGTCCCACATGGGGCTCCCGGCCTCCATCCTCACTTTACAGACGAGGGAGCTGAGGCCCAGAGAAATGAAGCGACTTGCCCAAGGTCACACAGCAGACAAGGGGTGGAGCAGGGATTAAAACCCACAACCTTCTGACTTCTGGGCCCGTGCTCTAGCCACGAGGCCATGCTGTTTCTACCACCTGGCACCAGATTCCCTGGCATTGAGGGCACTGCCACCCAAGAGAGGGGTTTCCAGGGGGATGGGGGAATTGGGGGTCTGGACCCAAGGCAGGCTGAAATGAGGGCAACCTACCTGATCCCTTTTGTGGAGCCGCCCCTCCCACACAGTGGCCAGGAAGGGGCACCGAGAGGCTGCCTGCAGCAAGTATGATGGTCATGGTCCTAGACAGCCAGGCACCCTCCCTTACTCCCTCCTCTACTGATCCATCGGGGGCCCTCTCATCCACAGATTCATCCGAGCCTTGTGTGGCATATTGGATAGAGCATGGGCCAGGGAGTCAGAAAGACGTGGATTCTAATCCCGGCTCTGCCACTTGTCCGCTGTGTGACCTTGGGCAACTTAATTCACTTCTCTGGGCCTCAGTTACCTCCTCTGTAAAATGGGGATTAAGACTGTGAGCCCTATGTGGGACAGGGACAGTGTCCAAAACAATTATTCTCTACCCCAGTTCTTAGTACAGTGCCTAGCACATAGTAAGCACTTAACGAATACCACTGTTATTATTGTTGAGCCCTACTACTGCCCTTTCCCGCCCGCGAAGCTGTCTAGATGTAACAGATTTCATATCGATACCACCGCCTGCAGATCCACCACTTGTCGGCTGTGTGACCTTGGACAAGTCACTTCACTTCTCTGTGTCTCAGTTACCTCGCCTATAAAATGGGGATTAATCAATCAATAAAATTTATTGAGCGCTTACTATATGTGAAGCACTGTACTAAGCGCTTGGGAGAATAAAACAGAGTTAGTAGGATTAAGACTGTGAGCCCTATGTGCGACAGGAACTGCATCCAGCCCAATTATCTTGTATCTACCCCAGCATTTAGTACAGTGTCTGGCACATAGTAAGCACCTAACAAATCCCAAGCGCTTAGTACAGTGTTCTGCACATAGTAAACGCTCAAAAGTTAAGACTGAATGAATGAAATACTATTTTTTCTTTTTCTTTTTTTTAAAAAAGAGCTCTTATCCATGTGGAGCACTTATTAAAATCAGATTATTTCTCTGCTAAGCCTCCACCCCAGCTGGCAATGTTCGGGGATGTGGTGTAAAAAAGGGGGGCGGTGCCCGCTCCTCGAAACTTACACTGTAGACAGGAGAACATCGAGTACTGTCGTAGAAGGGCACAAGTGCCAGGCCCACAGTCTGAGTCGCCCACGGGGAGCTCAACCACTCAGCGGTCATTAGGATGCCAGTGATCCTGATTAATGTACCTGCATGGCACTATTTTGGAGAAGAGGACAGATGAAGACTGTGGAAAGTGGACAAACCTCTGCCCTGAAACCTCGCTCTGTGAACCGTTCTATTTCCAACTGTTCACGGGCTGAAGCGTGCCCAAGAGAAACAGCGAAATAAAGGAAACCAACTATTTTTATGGTATTTGCTAAGCACTTACTACGTGCCAGGAACTATACTAAGCGCTGAGGTAGATGCGAGTTAATCAGGTTGGACACAGTCCCTGTCCCACATAGAGCTCCCAGTCCCAATCTCCATTTTGCAGATGAGGTAAGCTGAGGCACAGAGAAGTGAAGGGACTTGCCCCAGGTCACACGGCAGATGAGTGGCAGAGCTGGGATTAGAACCTTTGACTCCCAGGCCCGTTCTCATTCCACTAGGCCACGCAAATGGCCTAGCTTCATTAGCCTCGTTGCCTGAAGGGCCCAAACCCCCTCCCTCTAATTCCGTGTTCTCCACACAGCATCAGAACCACAGTACAGATTGAGATCAGATAGACTGGAGGTCACAAGAACAGGCTGAAAATCTGAAAATATAGTCCAGGTCTTCCCGAAAAGAGGATGAATAACGAAGTCTGTCCATAATTTCCTTATTAATCTATTACCACCCAACTCTGAGATGACGGCTTTTCAGTAAGGCTAGAAACCCCTTTCTGGGTGATGGTCAAAAGACCTCGGCTGGAAGCGCTGGGCCGTTTCCCCACGGGGCTGGGCCTGGACTATCAATCAGGCAGCCCAGATTGCAGCTGTCGATAGCACACTCTGCATATGGCAATCAGTCAATCATATTTAATGAGCACTTACTGGGTGCACAGCTCCGTACTAAGCGCTTGTGAGAGTACAACGCAAAAATATAACTGGCAAATTCCCTGCCCACAACAACAAACGCTTGGTAAATGCTGTGGACCGAAGGATTGGTGAATGGAAGATTAGGAGAATCAGTGGCCCGGCCCCGGTGGCAGGACTTGACTATTCAGAACCAGTGGACCCTTCACGGTTTGCCTCAATCTGATTTTCCAAGGAACACCCGACGAGACACTCAGATTGGGCCCTCCCCTTCTGAAAAATTGGCTCTGGCTCTCGTGGGCCCCGAGGTGGCTCCCGTTTCTAATTTCACACGGGGTGAGTTCACGCAGAACACCCACTGCGGAAGGTCGGGTAACTTACTCAGCTGGGGAATTTCCATTTCTCTGGATAAAACCATCCACCTCCCTCCTCCTTCTTCTGGGAGTCCCCTGCTCCCTATGACCTCTTCCCAGGGGGGGCGGGGGGGACGACCAGCCGCATCTGGACAACTGAAGAGTGTCCCAAGGCCATCAGTGGCCATCTTTCTCCTTCACGTCTTGGGTCTCTTTTGCTTCAAAATCCCTAACTCCCGACAAAGAGGAGTGGGGAGACATATGCCAAACAACTTTAAAGAAAATACTCCAGACAGCAGCGTGAAGTATGGATTGGAGAAGAGAGACACTGGAAGCAGAGAGATGAGTGAGGGATCTGCCAAGGGCCCAGAGCAGTGGCAGTTGGACCGGAGAGGAAGGAGTGGATCCTGGAAATACTGTGGAGTAAAACAGAATGGGGTGACAGACTGAATGTGGGGTTTGGAAGAGAGGGTGGAATCGAAGGGGCTGGGGGTTTGAGTGACAGGGAGGAGGGAAGGCTTGTCGATGGTGATGGGAAAGTTAGGTGGAGGGGAATTCTTGAAGGAGATGATGGAGGGGTTCAAACTGGGGCATATTTGGCTTGAGGAGCCAGTGGGACATCCACGGAGAGATATCCTGGAGGCAGAAGGAAATGAGAGATGGCAGAGAAGGAGAGAGGTCAGGGCTAGTGAGGTAGATTTGGGAATCATCAATCGATAGCGTTTATTGAGCAACTAAGTGCTTGGGAAAGTCCAAGAGAACTGGTAGACATGAACTCAGCCCTCTCAGAGTTTACAATCTGGAGGGGACAGATAGATGCTAAAAAAATTACAGATAGGAGGAAGCGAAGGAGTATGATATAAAGATATGGGAAGCAGAGTGGCCTAGTGAAAAGAGCTTGGGCCTGAGAGTCAGGGCACCAAGGTTCTAAACCTGGCTCTGACACTTGTGTGCTGCGTGACCTTGGGCAAGTCACTTCAATAATAATAATAATAATAATGTTGGTATTTGTTAAGCGCTTACTATGTGCCGAGCACTGTTCTAAGCGCTGGGGTAATAATAATAATAATGTTGGTATTTGTTAAGCGCTTACTATGTGCCGAGCACTGTTCTAAGCGCTGGGGTAGACACAGGGGAATCAGGTTGTCCCACATGGGGCTCACAGTCTTAATCCCCATTTTACAGATGAGGGAACTGAGGCACAGAGAAGTTAAGTGACTTGCCCACAGTCACACAGCTGACAAGTGGCAGAGCTGGGATTCGAACTCATGAGTCCTGACTCCAAAGCCCGTGCTCTTTCCACTGAGCCACGCTGCTTCTCATAAGCTTCATAAACTTCATAAACTCATAAACTTCAATTCTCTGCGCCTCAGCTCCTCATCTGTAAAATGGAGATTCGATCCTCCTCCCTCCTACTTATACTGTGAGCCCCAAATGGGACAGGTACTCCGGCCTGCTGATCTTGTATCTACTCCGGTGCTTAGTACAGTGCTTGGCACATAGTAAGGGTTTAACAGATACCCTAATTATAATGTACTATGGGTACATAGATGCCTTGGGGAGAGTGAGTGGGAGTAGTGGGAGTGAGTGAATAGCGTTTAAGGTGATGCAGACGTGCTGAAGTGGCAGTTAGGGAGAAAAGAGATTGATCAGGGAAGGCCTCCAGGAAGAGGTGTCACTTCAGATGGAAATGCAGATGACTTCAAGAAGCTCAGCTGGTGCCTACTACAGGGTACGTACGGGCTGGAGGATAGATGTAACAGTACTAGATGGCACTCGATCCCTGAACCACAGGGAGCTCACAATCGATCTTATCCCCAGTTTCCAGATGAGGAAACGGAGGCCCAGAAAGGTGAAGCGACTTGACCAACCCAGTGGATGAGCGGCAGAGCCGTGACTCTAGTCTGGATCTTCTGAAGTCCCGGTCCCAGGCTCTTTCCACTTAGGCCCTAACGCCGGAAGCAAAACCCAAGTCCTCATTTTCAGAGCTCTTTGGTTGCGCCTGACGGTTCAGGCTATTCAATCCATCAATGGTATTTACTGAGCACCTAGTGTGTTCACAGCAGTGTACTGAGCCTTTGGAGAGTTCAATGTTACAGAGTTGGTAGACTCCCTGCTCGCAAGGTGCTTACAGTCTAGGACATTCACCCGAGACGGAAATAGGCTACCGACTAGTAGGGATCCAGGGCCACAGCACCTTGGGACACCCACATGCACAATGGGTTTCCCAAACGGTATTTGTGTCAGCCATGGATGTCCCTGAAGATGGGCCTGAAGAAAGGGACGCAGCATTCTGTCTAACTGTGGCTTCAATCAAGAGTGGCCTAGTGGCCCAGCCACTAGGCCATTTGAGAAGCAGCAGGGCCTAGTGGAGAGAGCACGGGCCTGGTCGTCAGAAGGACCTGGGTTCTAATCCCGGCTCCACCACTTGTCTGCTGTGTGCAAGTCATTTCACTGGGCCTCAGTTACCTCATCTGCAAAATGGAGATTGAGACTGTGAGCCCACAAGGGACAGGGACTGTGTCCAACTCGAATTGCTTGTATGCACCCTGGCACTTAGTACAGTGCCTGCTGCATAGTAAGCGCTTAACAAATGCTATTAAGTACCCCCATTCTAAACTTCAGGATCTTTTAAACCCCCACCCCCCAAAATTTAACTAATCTAGCCTAAAAACCAAGTAATATTTAAGCTTAAATGCCATAACCAGATCTTAAGGACCTTGAGCTAGAAAACATTTTTTGGCTCTCGATGAGCCAAACAAGAGTGAGTTACTGATTGTCCCAGCCAGAGCTGCCTCCCGTTGCCCCCCTTCTCTTGGCCCGCCCCCTCCCCCAGCAGTCCCACACACTCGGTTAATCCTCTGATTTCTCTGAGCCTTGACTTCGGCTGTCTTACACGTGTGAAACAACGGACACCATCTCCCCCAGAACACATCGTCACCGTCCCTATCTGGACCTTTATGCTGACTGTTCATCTTGTCTCTCGCCTCTTCTTTCGGGCCGAAAGCTCCCTGAGGATAGACACTGTTGTTCTCAATGTTGTACTACTAAGCCCCTCGTATGATGGTAGTCCCCCCACGATGACCAAAAAATTGACCGTCGGTGGTGAAGCCCCTGAATTGGTATTTCAATTTCAAATCCTTGACCGCCACCTCACACTGCAATCAGCACAGTCACTGTTCCTGCCTACTTTCTTAAAGTTAAAGAGAGATTGCCATCTTTCCCCACAGTGCTTTGCCTCGGATACAAACTCTATTACCTGGAGAATCCGCTTGCTTTTCTTCCACAGCCGGGGTCCCCTCCCTACTATACTAATAATAATGTTGGCATTTGTTAAGTGCTTACTATGTGCAAAGCACTGTTCTAAGCGCTGGGGTAGATACAGGGTAATCAGGTTGACCCACGTGAGATTCACAGTCTTCATCCCCATTTTACAGATGAGGGAACTGAGGCCCAGAGAAGTGAAGTGACTCGCCCACAGTCACACAGCTAAGTGGCAGAGCCGGGATTCGAACCCACGACCTCTGACTCCCAAGCCCGGGCTCTTTCCACTGAGCCACGCTGCTTCTCTATTATGTGTACATGACGCACCAAATGTCACCCTGCACACCCCTGGGTGTCCACGCCCCACAGACAGGCACTGTCCCTTTGGGGATTCCAAAACTATTACCACAGTGGAAACGCAGGATGGGAACCACCAGAGAATGAGGCACTTGGCTGGGACTTGGTCCCTGAGTTTCTGATTTCCCAGCAAAAAAGTTCAATGGCTTGAAGGACAGAAAAGGGTTTTTCTCTTTCCCTCCCTTTCCCCTTCTCCCTCCATTTCAGGGTTCACTAGAGGGCAAACCTGGGTCTCAAGGGTGGCCTGTCAAGTCTCTTCGAGGATTAGCGGTCTCGCCCAAGGCAGCAGCAATTCCCCAAGGCGAATGGGGATGAAGACTGTGAGCCTCACGTGGGTCAACCTGATTACCCTGTATCTACCCCAGCGCTTAGAACAGTGCTTTGCACATAGTAAGCACTTAACAAATGCCAACATTATTATTAGTATAGTAGGGAGGGAACCCCGGCTTTGGAAGAAAGCAAGCGGATTCTCCAGGGAACAGAATTTGTATCCAAAGCAAAGCATTGTGTCTTTCCACTGCCCGCTCCTCTCACTCCTCGCCTCCACGCCCCTCACCAACTTGGACACACACTCCACCTCATCATCTGTACTCACCGTTCAATCTCTCCCCTTGCCGACTTTCAAATTCCTCCGCCTCACTCTCCGCCCGAGAAAGGCCTCCAATCTTTTAACCCGCATCAACTTTCTAACGTCGCCGTGCCCCATTTAGTCTCCTTACCAAAACTACCTCCTGTTGACACACAACTCCATACCCTCGACCCTGCCCTCTGCACTGAACTCAGCTCTCTCGCTCCCAATAGGCTGATTGACCTCAACGTTTTCCCCAGCACGGGGTGACAGCTTGGAAGCACGAATCGCACCTGCCCCCGTCCTCGTTTTCCTCACAGATCGTCGCAACACACGCATCCGGCTGGACCCTTCAAAAACGAGTCATCGTTTCCCCCTTCACCTCACTCTCCTTGCTCCCACTCTCACTCCTCAGTACCCCACACTAAGTGCTCCCAACTGGGTATAATCAGGAGCCACAAACACTTACCAATCCTGCTACACCAGGATCAGTCAGTCAACTAATCAACGGTATTTACTGAGCACGTACTGTGTGTAGAACACTCTACTGAGTGCTTGGGAGAGTACGATACCACGGGGCTGGTAGACATTCCCTGCTCAGAAGAAGCTTGCAGTTTAGAGGGGGAGACAAACATTCATATAAATTAAATTACAGATATGTACTTGATATGTATATCTACATACAGATATGTATGTATGTAGAGAAGCAGCGTGGCTCAGTGGAAAGAGCACGGGCTTTGGAGTCAGGGCTCATGAGTTCGAATCCCAGCTCTGCCACTTGTCGGCTGTGTGACTGTGGGCAAGTCACTTAACTTCTCTGTGCCTCAGTTCCCTCATCTGTAAAAATGGGGATTAAGACTGTGAGCCCCACGTGGGACAACCTGATTCCCCTATGTCTACCCCAGCGCTTAGAACAGTGCTCGGCACATAGTAAGCGCTTAACAAATACCAACATTATTATTATTATTATTACTTAGGTCCTATGAGGGAGGGGTGAATAGAGGGTGCAAGGGTGCCGCAGAAGGGAGTGGGAGAAAAGAAAAATGAAGGCTTAGTTGGGGAAGGCCTGTTGGAAAAGACGTGTTTTTAACAAGGCTTTGAAGGTGGGGGGAGTGAATATCTGTCGGCTAGGGAGAGGGAAGGCAACCGCCCCTTCCTCTCCATCTAAATTGCGTTAATCCAATCACTTATCCTATCCTGTCTTGATTACTCTATCAGCCTCCTTGCTGACCTCCCTGCCTCCTGTCTCTCCCCACTCCAGTCCATAATTCACTCTGCTGCCTGGATCATTTGGCTACAGAAATGTTCAGGCCACGTTTCCCCCCTCCTCAAGAAACTTCTACAGTTGCCCATCCACCTCCTCATTCATTCAATAGTATTTATTGAGCGCTTACTATGTGCAGAGCACTGTACTAAGCACTTGGAATGCACAAATCGGCAACAGATACAGTCCCTGCTCATTGACAGGCTAACTCTACACCGTTGGCTTGAAAGCCCTCAACCACTTTGCTCCCTCCTACCACAACCCAGCCTGCACACTTTGGCCCTCTAACGCTGACCTCACTGTTCCTCCATCTCGTCTATCTTGTCTATCCTCTCCTCGCCATCCTGCCTCTACCCTGGAACGCCCTCTGCCCTCTCAGCCAACAATGACTCTCCCCGATTTCAAAGCCTTCTTCTCAAAGGCACATCTTCTCCAAGAGGCCTTCCCTAAACCCTCTTCTCCCACTCCCTTCTGCATCACCCTGATTTGCTCCCTTTATTCATCCCCCCCAACCCCACAGCACAAGTATGTATCTTTAATTTATTTATAACAATATTCACTTCCCCCTCTAGACTGAAAGTTCACTGTGGGCAAGGAATGTGTGTGTTATATTCTTGTATTGTACCCTCCCAAGCACTTAGGACAACGCTTTGTACCGTGCAAGCACTCAATAAATACGATTGACTGTCTGACTGATGTGGGCCAGTCCGGGCTCCTCCCAAAGTTTCCAGGGCAAATTCCTACTTCCTTTACCCCGGTTGCTCTTATCTCTTCTACAGGACCCTGAGAAGCACCTGTCATATGTTTTTTTGGATTCGAGGATGCCCAGATTGATTCCTTCTGACTCAGGACACCGAAAGTAGCAATACCCCCTTCCTTTGTTGGGTGTGGGAGGGTTCTAAATCCAGGATATCAAGCCCAGGCTCCCGGTTAATGTCGGCAGCTCAAAGCAGCCCATGCATGCATCTTTGTGAGCCAGTTGCTATTCCTAAAATGTTTTTCCACAATGAAAGCACAGCTTCCTTTAACTTTCCCTAAGGTGCCTCTGGTGGGCCAGTGTCCTCAATTTAGCTGTGCTGACTGGGAAGCAGTTTATCTTTGGAAAAAGCTGGGCTGAGCACAAATAGCCTGGTTCTTTTAGAGATGGGAGGTGTGGTGCCCATGGGACCGCTGAGCCACATTTTCACTCGATTTGACTGCAGCTTTGCCCAGAGACAGAGATTAAATGATCCCCTGAAGGGGGTCTCTTCACCTGTTGGAAGGTGGGAGAATCCTGCTTCCCAGGTTTCCTGAATCTGAGGAAGCACCACGTGGAGACAAAGCTATAAAACGAGGCCCCAACTCAGCTCACTTCCTCCAGTTCGTGACAACTGTGGTTTTCGTCTCTGTAAAGTGTCTCCTATGTGCCAAGCACCTCATTAAGCGCTGGGGTAGATGCCAGACAATAACAATATTGGTATCTGTTAAGCGCTTACTAGGTGCAGAGCACTGTTCTAAGCGCTGGGGGAGATACAGGGTCATCAGGTTGTCCCACGTGAGGCTCACAGCCTTCATCCCCATTTTCCAAGAGTCAGAGGTCATGGGGTCTAATCCCGGCTCTGCCCCGTCACCTGTGTGATTGTGGGCAAGTCACTTCACTGGGCCTCAGTGACCTCATCTGTAAAATGGGGATTAAGACTGTGAGCCTCACAAGGGACAGCCTGATTACCCTGTATCTACCCCAGCGCTTAGAACAGTGCTCCACAGATAGTAAGCGTTTAACAAATACAAACATTATTATTACAATAAGTGCGTGGCCTAGTAGATAGAGCAGGAGCCTGGGAGTCAGAAGGTCATGGGTTCTAACCCCGCTCTGCTCTTGTCTGCTGGGTGACCTCCGGCAAGTCACTTCACTTCTCTGGGCCTCAGTTATCTCACCTGTAAAGCGGGGATTAAAACTGTGATCCTAAGTGGGACAAGGATTGTGTCCAACATGATGACCTTGTACCTACCCCAGCACTTAGAACAGTGCTTGGCCCGTAATAAGGGTTTAACGAATGCCATCATCATTAACATCATTACTAATACATGCGACTGACTGACTATCCTCAGCTCTGCTCTCAGCACGTTGAGGAGGTGCAGCAACGATGACTTCCAAAGGGTTTTTGGTGGAGTTTTTTTTGACAGGAGGGGAAAGGAAGTCCTATGTAAACAGCGTGGTTTAGTGGAAAGAGCCCGGGCTTGGGAGTCAGAGGCTGTGGGTTCGACTCCTGCCTCTGCCACTTGTCAGCTGTGTGACTTTGGGCAAATCCCTTCACTTCTCTGGGCTTCAGTTCCCTCATCTGTAAAACGGGGATGAAGACTGTGAGCCACCACGTGGGACAACCTGAAGACCTCGCATCCACTCCAGCGCTTAGAACAGTGCCTGGCACATTGGAAGCACTTAACATATATCATCATCATAATTATTAAACAGCAATGTGGGGAGGGGGAGTGGATTTCCTATGGTCCCCAGGAGACCATCTGCCTGCAGTCCAGTCTTCCTTCTGTCATTCATTCATTCATGCACGTATTTATTGAGCGCCTACTGGGTGCAGAGCACTGGACTAAGCGCTTGGAACGGACAAATCGGCAACAGATGGAGACCTTCCCTGCCCCACAGTGGGTCCTCCTCCAGGAGGCCTTACCAGACTGAGCCCTCCCTTTCCCACTGCTCCTCCTCCCCTGCCCCGTCTGCTTTTCCCCCTTCCCCTCAGCACTGTGCTCACTTCTATATTTTATTACCCTATTTATTTTAATGAGGTGTATATCTCCATGATTCTACTTATCTTGATGATGTTGTCTCATCTTGTTTTTGTTTTGTTCTGTTTTGTTTTGCTGTCTGTCCGTCCCCCCGCCCCCCAGTTTAGCCTATTGTGGGGCAGAGATGGTCTCTCTCTGTGGCCCAATTATCCATTCCAAGCGCTTAGTCCAGTGCTCTGCACATAATAAGCGCTCCAAAAATACTACTGAATGAATGAATGAATGAAATGAATATATGTCCTTGATTCTATTTATCTTGATGATGTTTTGTTTTGTCCTATTTGGCTTTGCTGTCTGTCTCCCCCATTTGGTCTGGGAGCCTGCTGTGGGGCAGGGCTGGTCGCTCTCTGTGGCCCAACTGTCCATTCCAAGTGCTTAGCCCAGTGCTCTGCACCCAGTCAGCGCTCCATAAATCCTATTGAATGAATGAAAGAAATGAATATATCTCCACGAGTCTATTTATCTTGATGATGATGTTTTGTCCTGTTTGGCTTTGCTGTCTGTCTCCCCCGCTTTGGCCTGTGAGCCTGTTGTAGGGCAGAGACAGTATCTGTGGCCCAACTGTCCATTCCAAGCGCTTAGCCCAGTGCTCCGCACAGAGTCAGCGCTCCATAAATACTACTGAATGAATGAAATGAATAAATCTTGATTCTACTTATCTTGATGATGTTCTCTTGTTCTGTTTTGCTTTGCTGTCTGCCTTCCCCCTTTAGCCTGGGAGCCCGCTGTGGGGCAGGGACCGCTTCTGTGGCCCAACTGAAGCAGCGTGGCTCACTGGAAAGAGCACGGGCTTTGGAGTCAGAGGTCATGGGTTCGAACCCCGGCTCTGCCACTTGCCAGCTGTGTGACTTTGGGCAAGTCACTTAACTTCTCGTTGCTTCAGTTCCCTCATCTGTAAAATGGGGATTAAGACTGTGAGCCCCACGTGGGATAACCTGATTCCCCTGTGTCTACCCCAGCACTTAGAACAGTGCTCAGCACATAGTAAGTGCTTAACAAATATCAACATTATTATTACTGTCCATTCCAAGCGCTTAGCCCAGTGCTCTGCACACAGTAAGGGCTCCCTAAATACTATTGAATGAATGAAATGAATAAATCTTGATTCTACTTATCTTGATGCTGTTCTCTTGTTCTGTTTTGCTTTGCTGTCTCCCTTCCCCCTTTAGCCTGGGAGCCCACTGTGGGGCAGTGACCGCCTCTGTGGCCCACCTGTCCATTCCAAGCACTTAGCCCAGTGCTCCGCACAGAGTCAGCACTCCGTAAATACTACTGAATGAATGAATGCAATGAATAAATCTTGATTCTACTTATCTTGATGATGTTCTCTTGTTCTGTTTTGCCTAGCTGTCTCCCTCCTTTAGCCTGCGAGCCCGTTGTGGGGCAGGACTGCTCTCTCTCTGTGGCCCAACTGTCCGTTCCAAGCGCTTCGCCCAGTGCTGTGCACACAGTATGGGCTCCCTAAATACTACTGAATGAATAACATGAATAAATCTTGATTCTACTTATCTTGAAGATGTTCTCTTGTTCAGTTTTGCTTTGCTGTCTCCCTCCTTTAGCCTGCAAGCCCGCTGTGGGGCAGGACTGCTCTCTCTCTGTGGCCCAACTGTCCGTTCCAAGCGCTTCGCCCAGTGCTGTGCACACAGTATGGGCTCCCTAAATACTACTGAATGAATAACATGAATAAATCTTGATTCTACTTATCTTGAAGATGTTCTCTTGTTCAGTTTTGCTTTGCTGTCTCCCTCCTTTAGCCTGCGAGCCCGCTGTGGGGCAGGACTGCTCTCTCTCTGTGGCCCAACTGTCCGTTCCAAGCGCTTCGCCCAGTGCTGTGCACCGAGTCGGCGCTCCCTAACCCCGACCGAAGGGGGTTCGGTGTTGGGGCGAGCGTGGGGTGTGTGGTGTGTCCGTACCTGCCATGTCCCGGGCCCCGGCGCGGAGGGAGGCGCATCACGGCCCGGCGCGGGCGGAGGACGGAGCCGGGGAGCGGGCCGGAGCCGGGGCCGCCACCGCCGCCGCCGCCGCCGCCGGCGGCCAGACAAAGGGCGCCGCCATCTTGGGCACGGGCGGAAGCGACCTCGGAGCGCCGCCGGCACTTCCGGCGCGCGCGGGGCCGCGCAGGCGCCCTGCCCCCGGCCGGCCGAGGAAGCGAGGGCAGAGCCGCCGGCCGGGCGGGAGGGGGCGCTGTCACGTGACGGGAGGGGGCGGCGTCACGTGACGGGAGGGGCTACGTCACGAGCGGAAGCCCGCCAATAGCGGCGGGAGGAGGTTGGCTGTGCTCATTGCCCGCCCGCTCCACCACGTGTGCAGCATCCAATCCATTCATTCATTCATCCATCCATTCATCCATCCATCCAATCCATTCATCCATTCATTCATTCATCCATCCATCCAATCCATCCATCCATCCATCCATCCAATCCATCCATCTATCCATCCAATCCATTCATTCATCCATCCAATCCATCCATTCATCCATCCATCCAATCCATTCATTCATTCAATTCAATTCAATAGTATTTATTGAGCACTTACTATGTGCAGAGCACTGTACTAAGCGCTTGGAATGAACAAGTCAGCAACAAGTCGGCAACAAGTCGGCATTCATTCATTCATCCATCCATTCATTCATTCAATCCTACTTATTGAGCGATTACTATGTGCAGAGCACTGGACTAAGTGATCGCCCACCTGCCTGCCCACTTCAGCATGTGTATAGCATCCAATCCATCCAATCCATCCATCCATCCATCCATCCATCCATCCATCCATCCATCCATCCATCCATCCATCCATCCATCCATTAATCAATCAATTCATTCATTCATCCATTCATTCAATCGTACTTGAGCGCTTACTGTGTGCAGACCACTGGACTAAGTAATCGCCCACCTGCCCCCCCGCCACTTCAGCACGTGTACAGCGTCCAATCCATTCATTCATCCTTTCATTCATTCATCCATCCATCCATTCATTCATTCAGTCGTACTTATTGAGCGCTTACTGTGTGCAGAGCACTGGACTAAGTGATCGCCCACCCGCTTCAGCATGTGTACAACATCCAATCCATTCATTCATTCATCCATTCATCCATCCATTCATCCATCCATTCATTCATTCATTCAATCGTACTTATTGAGTGCTTACCATGTGCAGAGCACTGGACTAAGTGATCGTCCACCTGCCCGCTTCAGCACGTGTACAGCATCCAATCCATTCATTCATTCGTACTTATTGAGTGCTTACTGTGTGCAGAGCACTGGATTAAGCGCTTGGAATGTACAATTCTACAACAGAGAGAGACCATCCCTGTCCAACAACGGGCTCACAGTCTAAAAGGGGGAGACGGCAAAACAAAACAAGTAGTCAGGCAATCAATCAGTCATATTTATTATTATTGTTAATAATAATAATGGTATTTGTTAAGTGCTTACTATGTACCAAGCACTGTTCTAAGCGCTGGGGTAGATACAAGGTCATCAGGTTGTCTCACGTGGGGCTCACAGTCTTAATCCCCATTTTATAGATGAGGTGACTGAGGCACAGAGAAGTGAAGTGACTTGCCCCCAAGTCACACAGCTGACAAGTGGCAAAGCCAGGATTAGAACCCACGACCTCTGACTCCCAAGCCTGAGTTCTTTCCACTTACCATACTGGGTGCAGAGCACTGTACCAGCGATTGGCAGAGTACAATACATCAGAGATGTTAGACCCGTTCCCTGCCCACAAATAAATAAATATGGTATTTGTTAAGCTATTACTATGTGCCAAACACTGTTCTAAGCGCTAGAATAGGTACAAGGTTGACCCATGTGGGGCTCACAGTCTTAATCCCCATTTTACAGATGAGGTAATAATAATAATGATGATGATGGTATTTGCTAAGCGCTTACTATGTGCCAAGCACTGTTCTAAGCCTGGGGGTAGATACAGGTATTCGGTTGTCCCACATGGGGCTCACAGTCTTAATTCCCATTTTCCAGATGAGGTAGCTGTGGCACAGACAAATTAAGTGGCTTGCCCAAGGTTACTCAACAGACAAATGGCGGATCTGGATTAGAACCCAAGACCACAGACTCCCAAACTCTTGCCACTAAACCATGCGGCTTCTCAAGGAGCTTACAGTGTGCCTTGGTGGAAAGAACACGGGCTTGGGAGTCAGAGGTCGTGGGTTCTAATCCTGACTTCGCCACTTGTCAGCTGTGTGACTTTGGGCAAGTCACTTCACTTCTCGGTGCCTCAGTTCCCTCATCTGTAAAAGGGGGATGAAGACTGTGACCCCCATGTGGGACAACCTGATTACCCTGTATCTACCCCAGCAGAACAGTGCTTGGCTTATAGTAAGCGCTTAACAAATACCAGCATTATTATTATTATTACAGTCTCGATTTCCAAAGGAAATTGATTTTAATGGCCAGGCATCCATTGTTGTGGTCATTGAGTAATAATATAAATGATCATTTCGCCAATCTTCTGCAGACTCTACATTCCTAGGAGGCTGGGTTTTGGTCCGTTTCATCTGCTCAACAAAGCTAGAGGGCAGGGATGTGTGTTAATAATAGCTATAATAATAATAATAATGTTGGCATTTGTTAAGCGCTTACTATGTGCAGAGCACTGTTCTAAGTGCTAGGGTAGATACAGGGTAATCAGATTGTCCCACTTGAGGCTCACAGTCAATCCCCATTTTATAGATGAGGTAACTGAGGCACAGAGAAGTTAAGTGACTTGCCCACAGTCACACAGCTGACAGGTGGCAGAACCGGGATTCGAACCCATGACCTCTGCATACACTTCAAAAATGTGTCCACAAAGGTGTCCACAGAGTGACCTGGGACACCTGAAAAGTTACGTACTCCCGCCTTCCACACAAAGATCTCAAAGCATTTTACACACCAGTGGTAGTCTCCCCTTTTATTACATGTCTGTCTTCCCCCATTAGATTATAAATTTTTTGAGGGCAGGGATTTTGTCTAATTCTACTGGACTCTCCCAGAGTCTTAGTAACAGTGTTCTGCACCCAGTAGGTGCTCAAAAAATACTACCGAATAACGGATAGATGGATGGATGGAGGGATGAATGGGTGGATGGATGTGGGCCCCGAAGCCTAACTAAAGTTGCCTGGCTGGGCCAGTCCAGAATCAATGTCTGCAGAGTATGTTACCTATGAGGTGGGTATTGATTAGTTCTAATTTCTCGATCACCTACTGGATGCCGATCACCGTACTAACCTGAAAATACCTTCAGTCCATATTTTCCACCGCCACATCGAACAGAAATTCCTTACCATAACCTGTAAGACATTCAATCATCTCTCTACCACCTACCAAATTTTGCTGATCTATGACAACCCAATCCATTCATTCATTCATTCATTCATTCGTATTTATTGAGCGCTTACTATGTGCAGAGCACTGTACTAAGCACTTGGAATGTACAATCGGTAACAGATAGAGACAGTCCCTGCCCTTTGACGGGCTTACAGTCTAATCGGGAGAGACAGACAGACAAGAACAATGGCAATCCATGTACTCCACTCCTTTAAAACCAACCTACTCTCTGTACCTCGATCTTGTCTGTTCCACTGCCCACCCCTTGCCCACATTCTCCCATGGTCCTGGAACTCTCTCCCCCTTCAAATCCAACAATCTACCCCTCTCCCCACTTCAAAACCCCCCTAAAATCACATCTTCTCCAAGAGGCCTTCCCATAATAAGCCCTTATTTCCCCTATCCGCCCTCCCCTCTGTTTCTGATAATAATAATAATTATGGTATTTGTTAAGCACTTACTATGTGCTAAGCACTATTCTAAGCTCTAGGGTGGATACAAGCAACTCAGTCCCTGTCCCACGTGGAGTCACAGTCTCCATTTGACAGATGAGGCAACTGCGGCAGAGAGAAGTGAAGTGGTTTGACCATGGTCACACAGCAGACAAGTGGCGGAGCCGGGATTAGAACCCATGACCTCTGACTCCTAAATCCAGGCTTTTTCCACTAAGCCACGCTGCTTCAGGAAGGAGCAAGCACCTTCCTCCAGTGATTGCTGGACTGCCATTCTGTCATGGGTTAGATGCGAGGGAGGTGGGCACTGTCTTGTCAGTCCTGCCCTCCCACTCCCACCACCTCCTAGATGGGCGGAGGCAACAAGGAAAGGAGGCCGGCGGAGGAGGAGGGGGTTGTACCATAGGTGGGTAAACATCCAGGTCTGATCTTGAGTGGTCAGGCAGGCAGGGACTTTGCTGTACTTGAAGAAGCAGCGTGGCTCAGTGGAAAGAGCCCGGGCTTGGGAGTCAGAGGTCATGGGTTCTAATCCCAGTTCCGCCACTTGCCAGCTGTGTGACTTTGGTCAAGTCACTTAACTTCACTGTGCCTCAGTTACCTCATCTGTAAAATAGGAATTAAAACTATGAACCCCACATGGGACAACCTGATCACCTTGTATCCCCCCAGCGCTTAGAACAGTGCTTTGCACATAGTAAGTGCTTCACAAATACCAACATTATTATTAATCCAGGGAGAATGGCCTAGTGGATAGAGCATGGGCCTGTCAGGCAGAAGAACATGAACCGTGTCCCACCCGATTACCCTCTATCTAGTCCAGCACTTAAAACAGCGCCTGACATATAGTAATTACTTGACAAATGCCATGAAAAAAGTGTAATCAGAGAAGCAGCAAGGCCTATGGATAGAGCAAGGGCCTGGGAGTCAGAAGGACCTGGGTTCTAATCCCGGCTCTGCCGCTTGGCTGCTGTGTGACCTTGGGTAACTCACTTCACATCTCTGTGCCTCAGTTACCGCATCTGTAAAATGGGGATTAAGATCGTGAGCCTGATGTGGGACATGGTGTCCAATCTGATTAGCTTGTATCTGCTCCAGGATACAGTGCCTGGCACATAGTAAGCACTTAACAAATACCATAAAAACAAAAATCCCAAGGCAGAATGATGTTGAGGATGATGACATTTGCTAAGCACTTACTATGTGCAAAGCACTGTTCTAAGCACTGTGGGGGGATAAGGTGATCAGGTTGTCCCACGTGGGGCTCACAGTCTTCATCCCCATTTTACAGATGAGGTAACTGAGGCACAGAGAAGCTAAGCGACCTGCCCAAAGTCACACAGCTGACAAACGGCAGAGTGGGGATTAGAATCCATGACCTCTGACTCCCAAGTCCGGGCTCTTTCCACTGAGCTACACTGCTGTGCCTAAACCTTAACCAGAGCAGGTTTGCGGAGCTCAATAATAACAATAATAATAATAATAATATTGGTATTTGTTAAGTGATTAAAATGTGCAGAGCACTGTTCTAAGTGCTGGGGTAGATTTACAGGGAAATGAGGTGGTCCCACATGAGGCTCACAGTCCTAATCCCCACTTTACAGATGAGGTAACTGAGGCAGAGAAGGCACAGAGAAGTTAAATGACTTGCCCACAGTCACACAGCTGACAAATGGCAGAGGCATGATTTGAACTCATGACCTCTGACTCCCAAGCCCTGGCTCTTTCCACTGAGCCACACTGCTTAATAAAGTGGGGGGCAGTAGGGGCTTGAGGGAGGCAAGAGGTTCAGTAGAGAGCAGAAGTACCACGAGGAGTAGGTGGAGGTGTGATCGGAAAAGAGTATGCCTAGTGGATACAGCACGGGTCTAGGAGTTAGAAGGAACTTGGTTCAAATCCCAGCTCTGCCACTAGTCTGCTGCGTGACCTTGGGCAAGTCACTTAACTTCTCTGTGCCTCAGCTACCTCATCTGTTAAATTAAGACTACAAGTCCATGCGGGTCATGGACTGTATCCAACCTGATTATCTCGTACCTACCCCAGCACTTAGTACAGTGCCTGGCACATAATAAATGCTTAACAACTACCATTCAAAAAAAGGTGTAATTTGGGGACTTTGCTGTCCATACTGATCCACTGTGTAATAAGTGGTCAGCTGGCTTCTTCCTTTAGGGTGGGGAGTTTGTGGAGGAGGGAGGAAATTTCAGTCCAGCACAAGATGGGGGTGGTAAGAATACAAGATTAGGCTTGCCCTTGGCCCCAGAGGAAGACTCCTGTGCTAATTGGTGTGGAAATAAGGAAGAGACAGGGTCTGTAAACAGGCTTCCTCTCCTGCCCCAGGGACCTGGACGAGGCAATGGCCCCCTCCCTGGGCTTGGCGCCTTTGCCCCCAGACACTAGTGAGTGATGCCCAGGAACGTGGTTTGTGTGGTTTCCTTCAACAGGGCCGGGGCAGCGGGTAGGGGCAGCAGGTAGTTACAGTCTGCCTTTGAAATTTAATCCTTAATTCTCCCAACCAAGCCAGAGAGTTCACTCCACTATTCTGATACCCAGGAATTTGCTGGTATCCGATTGTTTATGGATAAAGCTTCTCTTTATGGCCTAGTGGAAAGAGCCTGGGCCACTGAGTCAGAAGGACCTGGGTTCTAAACTCATCTCTGCCACTTGTCTGATGTGTGACCTTGGGCTAGTCACTTCGATTCTCTGGGCCTCAGTTCCCTCTTCTGTAAAATGAGGATGGAGATTGTGAGCCCTGTGTGGGACAGGGACTGTGTCTGATCATGATTATCTTGTATCTACCACACTGTTTAGAATCCCTAGCAGAGCTCGATGTAGACCTGGTTAATACTAATAATACTAATAATAATTTAAAAAAAATTGAGGTATTTGTTAAGTGCTTACTATATTCCAAGCACCATTCTAAATACTGGCAAATAGTAATCACTTAAATACCGCAGTTATTATTATTGTATTCTCCCAAGAGCTTGGTGCAGTGTGCTGCACACAGTAAGCACTCAAAACCATTGAGGATTAGCCGATGAGGGAGATGAGAGAGGGGATTGTTTCTGTTAGCTGTGGGTTTTCTTCATCCTGGGCACACCACCATTTATCTGATGACCAACATTAAACAGAGAGGAGGAATGGTTACTAGGAATCCCTAGCTTGATGTAGACCTGGTTAATAATAATAGTAAAAAAAATGCGGTATTTGTTAAGTGCTTACTATGTTCCAAGCACCATTCTAAATACTGGAGTAGATACAAGGTAATCAGGCTGGACACTGTTGCTGTCCCCCATGAGGCTTACAGTTGATTAGACTGTAAGCCCGTCGATTAGACTGTAAGCCCGTCAAACGGCAGGGACTGTCTCTATCTGTTGCCGACTTGTTCATCCCAAGCGCTTAGTACAGTGCTCTGCACATAGTAAGCGCTCAATAAATACTATTGAATGAATGAATTAATCCCCATTTTAGAGATGAGGTAACTGAGACACAGGGAAGTGAAGTGCCTTGCCCAGGGTCACACAGCAGACGTGTCAGAGTCGGGATTTGAACTCACATCCCCTGACTCCCAGGCCCGGGCTCCTCCCTCTAGACCACACTGCTGGCTCAGTGGGAAGCTTCTGTGGCCATCACAGACCTGCAGCTAGAGGTTTGGGGAACATCCCTCTACCGGAGGCTGTGAGATCCGGTGTCATGGCATTCCTGGCTTCATCCCTGGCTCGAAGGCCGCCTCGATTGGCTGATCCTGGGCGCCTCCCTTGACCACTCTGTGCTTCATTTTGCCCATCTGCAAAAGAGGGGTGTAAAATTGCCCCTCCCCTGCCCCCTGAAAGAATTTGGGATCTCTGAGCTCTCTGGAGAAGGTGCTAACAGACGCAGGGAACTGGTGGGAGGCACTGAACCCAATCTGCAGTGGCCTAAGGGGTTGGGAAGGACTCCTGGCAGGAATAAATGTCAAACCAGGTCAGGAGCTTCGTGTGTGGGGGGTGTGTGTGTTGGGGGGGGGGGGTGTCCTCTGGTTGGATTGTGTGACATGTTTATCTCCCTCTTAGCCTCTTCCCTGGCCCAGAAGAGTTACGACATGAACCTATGGATGGAAGAAATCCTTCTGCTGCTTCTATCCAGTTCCTACCGGCCTGGCCAGACTCTGTGAACTGCAAATCCAATCCGTGATGGTGGGAGGGGGTGCTGGGGGAGGGGGTACTGGGGGGAGGGGGACAGAGGGAGAGCTGCCTCCCACCTGTCCTTGGGCAGGATAAAAGCAGGGAGAGAAGCCAAACTCTCCAGTGCCTATTTGGAAAACCCTCCGGGAAGGAAAGTGGAGAGGACATAAGCAGAGGCGACCGGCCAGTGCCTGGAACTGACCTCTCTCGCTGCTATGTGCTTGAAATGTCACCTGGAGGATACTTCAGGTAAGAAAATAGCCCAGATTGGTTTGGGGCTCAACTGAGAAATCACACAAAAGAGGAGACATAAAAGGCCACGGCCTGGGGTTCTTGGCTTCATACAAAAACTCACTTCGTTCTTGGGATTGCTGTTGATGATCCAAGGGGATCTTCTTTCATTTAAAGATAGACATTGTGGGCAGGGAATGTGTTTACCAACTCTGTTATATTGTACTCTCCCAAGTGCTTAGTACAGTGCTCTGCACACAGAGCTCAATAAATACCATTAATTGGAAATGTGTCTGTTATATTTTTATATTATATTCTCCTAAGCACTTAGTACAGTGCTCTGCAAAAAGTAGGTGCTCAACAAATATGATTGATTGAAATTGTCTTCCCTATTCAGACTGCAAGCTCCTCATGGGTGGGAATCATGCCTATTCATTCATTCATTCATTCATTCAATAGTAAACGTACAGAGTAAAAAGTAAATAGTAAATGGCACATAGCAAATGCTGCTTAATAAATACCATAATTATTAGACACAATTCCTGGCCACATGGAGCTTACAGTCTATAGGGGAGATAGAGATTAGACTCTAAGTTCATTGTGGGCAGGGAATGTGACTGCTTAATGTTATATTGTACCCTCCCAAGCACTTAGTACAGTGCTCTGCACACAGTAAGCGCTCAATAAATACGATTGAATGAATGGGAAATAGTAGAGTATGAGGATATGGACATAAATGCCATGGGGCTGGAGTGAGTATCACAGTGATCAAGGGGTCCACACCCAAGTGTGTAGTGGACAGGGCAGATGGGAGAAATGAAGGGTTTAGTCAGGGAAGAATGAATGAATGAAGGGGGGCAGAATTCCAGAATTCCAGACCCAAGGGAGGGTTCTCACTATGGCGTGTGGTTTCGGGATTTTGTGTTTCGTGTGTTTCGCACAGGCAGAAAGGTAAAACATCGGGATTGATTTCCTTGCCCTGTCTTTAACTTCCAGGACATGTCTCTGGTTCTTTCTGTGCTGCCTTTACTCCTCACAGAAAGGGGAGGAGGTCAAACTCAATCAATTGATCAATCAATGGTATTTATTGAGCGTTGACTGTATGTAGAGCACAGTACTAAGGACTTGGAAGACAGAATTGGTAGACGTGTTTCATATCTTAAGCTACCCTTTAGTCCACGATAATAATGATGATGATTGTATTTATTAATAATGATGGCCTTTTTAAGTACTTACCAGGCATCAAGCACTCTGCTAAGAATTGTACAGATGCACAATATTCAAATTGGACACAGTGCTTGCCCACACGGAGTTCACAGTCTAAGAGGAAGGGAAAACAGGTTATCTTTTCTCTAATTATAATTGTGGTATTTGTTCAGTGCTTACTCTGTGCCAAGCCCTGTACTAAGTGCTGGGTAATAATAATAATGATGATACTCGTTAAGCACTCACTATGTGCCAAGCTCTGTTCTAAGCAGTGGGGTGATTAATTCATTCAATCATATTTATTGAGTGCTTACTGTGTGCAGAGCACTCTACTAAATGCTTGAAAAGTACAATTCAGCAACAGAGACAATCCCTACCCAACAACGGGCTCACAGTCTACAGGTTAATCAGGTTGGACACAGTCCCTGTCCCACAGTCTTAATTGCCATTTTACAGATGAGGTAACTGAGGCCCAGAGAAGTGAAGTGACTTGCCCAAGGTCACACAGGAGGCAAGTGGAGGAGCCAATATTAGAACCTGAGTCTCCTGACTTGCAGGACTCTGCTCTTTCCACTATGCCACACTGCCTCCAGGCAGGGCCTCACCTTTCCACCCTAGAAAGGCTTAAAAATTTCCAGAAGCAATTCCCTGGTAACACCCTCTAGCATCTCACTACCCCTGTAAACGGAAAATTCTTCCCAAGCTCTAGCCTAAATCCCCCTAGTTGTATTTCTCATGATTTGGTGTCAGAGGAACTACGAAGAGCGGTTCCACGCCTGCTGTACAATGTCCCTGCAGGTTGCGCTCCGCCCCAGTCAATCAATTAATCAATCAGTCAGTGGTTTTTATTGAGTGCTTTCTGTGTACACTAAGCCCTTGAGAGAGTATTCATTCATTCAATTCATTCAATCCATGGTGTAGTGGAATGAGTACAGGCCTGGGAGTCAGAAGGTCACGGGTTCTAATCCCATCTCCACCACTTGTCAGCTGTGTGACCTTGGGCAAATCACTTTACTTCTCTGTGCCTGTTACCTCATCTGTAAAATGGGGATTGAGACTGTAAGCCCCACATGGGGCAGGGACTCTGTCCACCTTGATTTGCTTGTATCAGCCCCAGCGCTTAGTACAGTACCTGGCACATAGTAAAAGCTTAACAAATACCATCATCATTATTATTCAGTGCTTACTGTGTGCACGGCACTGAACTATACCCTTGGGAGAGTTCCATACAACAATAAACAGATACATTCCCTGACCACAACGAGCTTAGAGTCTACAGGGGGAGACAGACATGAAAATTAATTACAAATTACAAATATATACGGAACTTCATACGCTACTAAGTGCTGTGAGCCTGGGGTGGCTAAAGTGTTATACAGCAAGAGCACAGGTGTTGCAGAGGGGAAGGCAGATGGGGAAATGAGTACTTAGAGAAGACCTCTGGGAGGAGATGTGATTGAAGGAGGTTTTTGAAGGTGAGCAGAAGAGGGGTGGAAGGTCAGGTATGAAGGGGTAGGTAGTTATTAATAATAGTAATAATATAATAATTGTGTTATTTGTTAAGTGCTTACTGTGTGCCGGGCACTGTACTAAACTCTGGGGTGGATACAAGCAAATCAGGTTGGACCCAATCCCTGTCCCACATGGGACTCACAGTCTCAATCCCCATTTAACAGATGAGATAACTGAGGCCCAGAGAAGTGAAGTGACTTTCTCAAGTCATATGGCAGACAAGTGGAGGAGCCAGGATTAGAACCCATGATCTTCTGACTCCCACGTCTATGCCAGGCCCAAGGGAGATGATGGGCAAGATGGAGGCTGATTCTATTGTTGTGTTGTTCTCTCCCAAGCCTGCAGCCCGACAGGGTAGCAACGGCATGGTGGCCACCACCTGGCCTCTCTGGGCCTGGGGAAAAACCCTAGCTCTGAGTCTGAGTTCTTTTCCCCTTTTCTCTAGGTGTGGAGACGCTCCCGAGCCGGCAGGCCAAATCCACCGTCCACCTCACCTTCCTGATTGACGGTGCCAGCGGGAGGTCCCTCCCCCTGTCTGCCCTTCCACCCCAGCCCAGGCCCTCTGCCCCCCAGCCCTGTCCCGCAGCCCCATCCTTGCCAGCACACATGGAAACCTACATCTTCTTCTGCTGTGACCTGCCTCCCACAACCCAGCGGCCGGTCCCAGCCGGAGGTGCTCCGGGGAGGACTGGCACCGGAGCCGGACCTTCGTGGGTACACAGGGAGAGCCCGAGAGGGGCTGCCCCCTCTGCCCAGGGCTCCGCTCCAGGGCCTGACATCCAGATGTGCCCCGGTGATCCGGCTAAGGCTAAAGAGGCTTCCTCCAAAGACACAGTCCAGAGGCCCTCGCCCTGGGGCAGGGTCAAGGGCTCCCTGAAAGCGTTATCTTCCTGTGTCTGCGGGCAGGGCGATTAGACGTGGCATGGCAGTGGTGGGCATAGCATCTGCCCAGCCCTGCCCTGGCATGGGCTTCATCTCTGGGGGAGGGCAGAGGCTCCAGACCCCAAATGCCTAAGCCAAGAATGACCGTGGTAGGTATCTGAAGCAGCAATTAAAACCAACTGCCATCGAGTTCCCACTCAAAGGCAAATACGGGTGGCCTAGTGGAAGGAGCCCAGGCCTGAGAAGCAGTCAATCTGCGTTCTAATTCCGGCTCCTCCACCTGCCTGCTGTTTGACCTTGCTAGACACCTAGCTTCTCTATGCCTCAGTTTCCTCATCTGTAAAATGGGGATTCAATACCTCTTCTTCATCCTATTTAGATTGTGAGCCCCATGTGGGACAGGAACTGTATGTGACTTGATTATCTTGTATCTAACTACAGTACCTGGTATGTAGTAATCTCTTACAAATACCGTTATTATTAATAATAATTATAATAATAATGATGAAGATGATAGTAATAATAAAAAATACTGTTAACCTACCAGTCTCCATCGACACCCTGACATCGTTCCAGCAATCTGAAGGGACTTTAGTTTCCCCCTTGTGTCCACGAGAAGTTGGGAGAGAGCTTTCTGCTGTCTATCCTCTGTCTTCTGTCTGGCTTCTCTTCTCTTGGTCCACTGCGTGTAAGAGGAGGAATCAGGGAGTATAGGACAGTCCTGAGAAGAGAGTTTTGAACGCCCATAGCCTTCGGCCTGTCTGCTGAGGCTGTCACCTGGACAGAAATTGGCTGTGGAACCAGACACGCGGCCCCGAAGAGTTGCCTCGACGGACGCTGCGTAGATTGGTTCCCAAACTGGTTGTGGGAGAAAGGATTCTGCTTTGCGGGAGAATGAAATGATCCTGTCCTGCAGCCTGAAAACCCCGTGTTTAACCACTGGATGCCGCCCTGTTCCCAATTTTGACTCCACTGACTGGAACGGCCTGGACACCTTGGGCTGCCGGCCTGGAAAATCGACCAATCAATCAGGAGAATTTATCGAGCGGTTACTGTGTCCAGAAGACTCTATATAAGTGTTTAGGAGAGTACGGTGCAAGACCGATGAGAGGCAAGGTCTCTACCTCTATTCATTCATTCAGTGGTATTTATTGAGCACTTACTGTGTGCAGTACATTGTACTAGGTGCTTGGAAAGTACAATTCGGCCACAGATAGAGACAATCCCTACCCGACAACAGGCTCACAGTCTAGGAGGGGATGATATTTGTTAAGCACTTACTATGTGCCAAGCACTGTTCTAAGCACTGGGATAGATACAAGGTAATCAGGTTGTCTCTGGTGGGGCTCACAGTCTTAATAATAATAATGTTGGCATTTGTTAAGCGCTTACTATGTGCCGAGCACTGTTCTAAGCACTGGGGTAGATACAGGGTCATCAGATTGTCCCACGTGAGGATCACAGTTAATCCCCATTTTACAGATGAGGTAACTGAGGCAGAGAGAAGTTAAGTGACTTGCCCACGGTCACACAGCTGACAGGTGGAAGAGCCGGGATTCGAACCCATGACCTCTGACTCCCAAACCCGGGCTCTTTTCACTGAGCCACACGCTTAATCCCCATTTTAGAGATGAAGTGAAGCACAGAGAAGTGAAGCGACTTCCCCCAAAATCACTCAGATGACAAGTAGTGGAGGCGGGATTAGAACCCACAACTTTTGACTCCTAAACCCATGCTCTTTCCACTAAGCCACGCTGCTTCATCTCATCTATTTCAGTTAGTCAGTCAACTGTATTTATTAAGTTCTTACTGTGTGCAGAGCACTGTATTAAGTTCTTGGGAGAGTACAATCCAACAATAAACAGACACATCCCTTGCCTACAGTGAACTTACAGTCTAGAGGGAGAGGCAGACATTAATATAAATAAATAAATGGCAGATATGTACATAAGTGCTGTGGGGCTGGGTGAGAGGATGAATAAAGGGAGCAAGTCAGAAAGACGCAGAAGGGAGTGGGAGAAGAGGAAAGGAGGGCTTAATCAGGAAAGGTCTCTTGGAGGAGATGGGCCTTCAGTAAGCCTTTAAAGTGGGGGAGAGAAATGGCAATATTTGAGGAGGGAGGGTGTTCCAGGCCAGAGGCAGGACATAGTCGAAAGGTCTGCGGCAAGAGGACTGTGGCGAGATAGATGAGATCGAGGTGCAGCGAGAAGGTTAGCATTAGAGGAGCAAAGTGTGCAGGCTGGGTTGTAGTGGGAGGGTAGCAAGGTGAAGTTGGAGGGGGCAAGGTGATGGACTGCTTTAAAGTCCATGATGAGGAGTTTGTCTTTGATGCGGCAGTGGATGGGCAACCATTGGAGTTTCTTTTCATTCATTCATTCAGTTCAATAGTATTTATTGAGCGCTTACTATGTGCAGAACACTGTACGAAGCGCTTGGAATGTACAAATCGGTAACAGATAGAGACAGTCCCTGCCCTTTGATGGGCTTACAGTCTAATCGGGGGAGACAGACAGACAAAAACAACAGCAATAAATAGAATCAAGGGGATGAACATCTCATTAAAACAATAGCAATAGCAAATAAATAGAATCAAGGTGATGTACATCTCATTAACAAAATAGAATAAAGGTGATGTACATCTCATTAACAAAATAAATAGGGTAATGAAAATATATACAGTTGAGTGGACAAGTACAGTGCAGTGCTGAGGGGAGGGAAAGGGAGAGGGGGAGGAGCAGAGGGAAAGGGGGGGAAAGAGGGCTTAGCTGAGGGGAGGTGAAGGGGGGGTAGAGGAGGAGCAGAGGGAGCAGAGGAGTGGGGAGACAAGGCCTGAGCATTTTTGTAAAAAAAATGTCCCAGGTGGCAGAGTGAAGTATGAATTGGAGTGGGGAGAGGCAGGAAGTTGGTAGGTCAGCAAGGAGGCTAATACAGTAATCAAGCAGGATAGGATAAGTGATTGGGTTAATGTGGTAGCAGTTAGGATGGAAAGGAAAGGGCAGATATTAGCAATGTTGTGAAGGTCGAACAGATAAGATTTAGTGATGGATTGAATATGTGTATTGAATGACAGAGAGGAGTCAAGGATAATGCCAAGGTTACAGGCTCATGAGAAAGGAATGGAAAAGCCAGGGGGAAGTCAGAGTTTGGGTGGGAAGACGAGGAGTTCTGTTTTAGACATATTAAGTTTGAGGTGATGGGTGTACATCCAAGTTGAAGGCCGGAGAAAATGCGAGACTGAGGAGCGGGAGAGATCAGGGCTGGAGAGGTAGATTTGGGTGTCATCTGCAAAAGGATGGTAGTTGAAGCCATGGGAATGAATGAGTCCTCCAAGGGAATGGGTGTCAACAGAGAATAGAAAAGGACTCAGAACTGATATCCACAGTTAAGGGGTGGGAGGCAGAGGAACTCACGAAAGAGATTGAGAATGAGTAGCCAGAGAGCTAGGAGAAGAACCAGGAGAGGTCAGTGTCAGTGAGGTCGAGATTGGATAGCGTTTACAAGAGGAAGGAGTGGTCCACAGTGTCGAAGGCAGCTGAGAGGTCAAGGAGGATTAGAATGGAGTAGAGGCCATTGGATTTAGCGAGGAGATCCCTGGTGGCCTTTGAGAGGGTGGTTTATGTGGAGTGAAGGGGACAGAAGCCAGATTGGAAGGGGTCAAGGAGAGAATTGGAGGAGAAGAACTTAAGAACACGGATGTAGGCAACTCACTCAAGGCGTTTGGAGAGAAATGGTAAGAGAGAGATGGGGCAATAACTGGAGGGAGCTGTGGTGTCAAGGGAGGCTTTTTTTTAGAATAGGGGAGACATGGACATGTTTGAGAGCTGTGGGGAAGAAGCCACTGGAGAGCGAAAAGTTGAAGATGGCAGTTACGGAGGGAAGAAGAGAGGAGCCAAGTGTTTTGATAAAATGTGAAGGAATAGGTTGCAGAGAAGCAGCGTAGCTCAGTGGAGAGAGCCCGGGCTTAGGAGTCAGAGGTCCCAGCTCTGCCACTTGTCAGCTGTTGGACTTTGAGCAAGTCACTTAACTTCCCTGTGCCTCATTTACCTCATCTGTAAAATGGAGATTAAGACCATGAGCCCCATTTGTGGGACAGCCTGATCCTTATCAGTGCTTAGTACAGTGCTTTGCGCATAGTAAGCTCTTAACAAATACCATTATTATTATTATTAGATATGTAGGTGGAGGGGGTGGATTTTGAGAGAAGGCAGGAGATCTCCTCTAGAGTTACACTGGGAAAGATGGGAGAGTTGAAGAAGGGGCAGGAGGGACTGGGGAGGGACGGGGAGATTTTAGGGAGATCACACCTGAGGGTGTCAATTTTCTCAACAAAGTAGGTGGCCAGGTCATTAGGGGCAAGGGACAGGGGAGGCAGGGGGACAAGGTATACAGTCTTGCTGCCAACCTCTTGCTCACATCCTACCTCTGGCCTGGAACACACTCCCTCCTAATATCTGACAGACAAATTGCTTGCCCCACTTTTCAAAGCTTAGACTGTAAGCTTGTTGTGGGCAGGGAATGTGTCTGCTTATTATTGTACAATACTCTCCCAAGTGCTTACTACAGTACTCTGCACACAGAAAGTGCTCAGTCAATACAATTGAATGAATGAATGAATGAATTGAAGGCACATCTCCAAGAGACCTTCCCTGACTAAACTTTCCTTTCCTCTTCTCCCACTCCCTTCTGCGTCACCCTGAGTTGCTCCCTTTACTCATCCCCCCTTCCAGCCCCACAACACTTATGTATATATCTGCTATTTATTTATTTATTTATTTATTTATTTATTTATTTATTTATATTAATGACTGTCTCCTCCTCTAGACTGTAAGCTCATTGTAGGCAAGGAATGTATCTGTTATATTGTTATATTGTACTCTCCCAATCTCTTAGAATAGTGCTCTGAATTCAGTCTTAGTATAATGCTCTGACTGACTGACTGACTACCCACAAGGTCTAGTGGAAAGCAGAGAGATGAAAAAGGGCTGGGGACCTGTCCCAGACATCTTGTCAAAGTCACACTCCTGCCAAGGTTGCCATTAGTCCCTGTTTATATCCAATCAACCAATCATTTTTATTGAGTACTTACCATTTGCAGAACACTGTGCTAAGTACTTGGGAGAGTACATTACAGTGAAGTTTGTAGATGTGCAGTTAAGTTTGTAGACATGTTCCCAGCCCAAAGTAAGCTTACAGTCTAGACGGGGAGACCAAACATTAATATATTTATTTATTGAGCACTTACTGTGTGCATAGCCTTATACTCAATACAACAGAGACAATTGTATTGTATTAGTAGATGACAAAGTGTAGACCAGATGGAAACCAGGCAGTTGGGCTTAAAGGATTTGCACATTTTATTCACCCCTCCCTCAGCCCCACAGCACTTATCACTCAGTTAGCTTTCATTAGGGGTGCTCTATCCACTAAGCAATGTGGCTTAGTGGATAGAGCATGGGCCTAGCCATCAGAAGAACCTGAGTTCTAATCACAGCTCCATCACATGTCTGCTGTATGACCTTGGACAAGTCACTTCACTTCTCTGGGCCTCATTACCTCATCTGTAAAATGGGGATTAAGATCGTGAGCCCCATGCGGAACAGGGACTGTGTCCAACCTAAGAAGCTTATATCTACAGTGCCTGGCATAAAGTAAATACTTAACAATTACCATATATTAGGATCATTTATTGCTTACTATGTGCAGAGCAATACAACAGAGTTGGTAGACATGTTCCTTGCCCATGATGAGTTTACAGTCTGGAGAGAGAGACAGGCATTAGTATAAATAAATTGTGGACATATACATTACTTTAGCCCCTCTCAGGTGGCACCAGTCTTGACTATGGGAGGGACAGTCAAGTAGAGGCCTACCCATTCCATTCCTAGCTTGGGCAGTGGCTAGCGAGTGGAAGGCAATCTTCTGTAAGTCAAAACTTCCCTGTGTTGGATAGCAGCGATGTGGGAAAGAGTCGAGGGCAGAGACTCGCTTACTACGCAGAAGGAGGCAACGGTAAACCACGTCCGTATTTTTACCAAGAAAACTCTATGGATACACTACCAGAGATGAAGATGGGGCATTCTGGGGGAGATGTGTCCATGGCATCGCTTTGGATTGGAGACGACTCGAAGGCATAAGACAGGACAAAATATTACTTTAGGACTGTAAACTTGTTATGGGCAGGGAACATGTCTGCTAACTCTGTTTTCTTATACTTTCCCAAGTGCTGAGTTCAATGCTCCGCACGTAGTAAGCAATAAATGATCCTAATATATGGTATTTGTTAAGTGCTTACTTTATGCCAGGCACTGTAGATATAAGCTTCTCAGATTGGACACAGTCCCTGTTCCGCATGGGGCTCACGATCTTAATCCCCATTTTACAGATGAGGTAATGAGGCCCAGAGAAGTGAAGTGACTTATCCAAGTCATACAGCAGACATGTGATGGAGCTGTGATTAGAACTCGGGTCCTTCTGACGCCTAGGCCCTTGCTCTATCCACTAAGCCACTCTGCTTAGTGGGTAGAGCACGACTAATGAAGCTAATTGAGTGATAAGTGCTGTGGGGCTGAGGGAGGGGTGAATAAAATGTGCAAATCCTTTAAGCCCGACTGCCTGGTTTCCATCTGGTCTACACTTTGTCATGTACCAGTCAGGCATCAGTCACCTGTCTGCCCGATATTTTTTCTTGAACTCCCAGCATCTCTCTATCTCAGCTCCCACGGCTTCCTCTGAGTCCCGCGGCTGGGAGTCGGGGCCTGTGTTCAGAGGCCTTTTTGGCTTCAGACATTTGGCCACAGTGTGGAAAGAAATCATTGACCACACCCCCATCCTGATTCATGTGATGCCATGTGGATGTCTGTTTGAAACCCTGAACTTGAAAGATTTCTTGTGGGGGCAGGGGGCCCCAACCCCCCTCTGCTACTCCAGAAACATGGGAAGCAGCATAGCCTAATGGAAAGAGCATGGATCTGGAAGTCAGAGGACCTGGCTCAGTGGAAAGAGCACGGGCTTTGGAGTCAGAGGTCATGGGTTCGAATCCCAGCTCGCCACTTGCCAGCTGTGTGACTGTGGGCAAGCCACTTAACTTCTCTGCGCCTCAGTTACCTCATCTGTAAAATGGGGATTAAGACTGTGAGCCCCACATGGGACAACCTGATTCCCCTGTGTCTACCCCAGCGCTTAGAACAGTGCTCTGCACATAGTAAGCGCTTAACAAATACCAAAATTATTATTATTATCCCTGCTCTGCCACTTGCCTGGTGTGCAACCTTGGGCAAGTTACTTCACATTTCTGTGCCTCGGTTCCCTCATCTGCAGAATGGGGATTACATACCTGTGTTCCCTCCGATTTAGAATGTGAGCCCCATGTGGGACTTGATTATCTTGTCTCTACCTCAGCGTTTAGTCCAGTACTTGGCACATAGTAAACGCTAAATGAATACCACAATTATTATATTCAACCCTCCCTACCACACACACACACACACATATACCCATGTCCTGGTCACACTGGTGCTGCTTACAACTATGAGAAGCAATGTGGCAGAGTGGATAGCATACGGGCCTGGGAGTTAGAAGGTCGTGGGTTCTAATCCTAGCTCAGTTATTACTTGGGTAAGTCACTTTGCTTCTCTATGCCTCAGTTACCTCATCTGTACAAAGGGGATTGAGACTGTGAGCCCCATTTGCATATACCCTCTGCAGTGCTTAGTACAGTGCCTAGCACCTAGTAAGCACTTAACAAATGGCATAAATAATTATTACTATCATTATTATTTTTATTATTAACTCAGACTGAGCCGTGGAAATCTGGGCTATCACCACTGCCACTGCAAGTTCTGGACATTCCACAGAAAACATTTATGGTACGTCCTTTGGCTTCCAGGTGGGCATAGGGGCATCCAGAGCCCCTAAGTCCACTGGGGTCCTTCCAAGTCCTGCCCCTCCCTCCACCTGCCACCCACCACACTGGCTCCTTCCCTAGTTTTCAGAGAAAGGCAGAATGCGCCCCTATCCCCCACCATCCACCACCCCACCTCTGCCCAATTTGGAAACACCTGTCAGCACTGCTCCCTCACCCTCCCCAAGGCCCCGTCCCCACCCTACCCCGGCACCTTCTCTTCTGTTCACCAGAAACTCCCTGGGGGAGAAACTGATCTGGGGGTTTTCCTCGGAGGAGGGGGAGAGGCAGATGCCAGGCAGGGGACCCCAGGGCCACCATCCCGAAGATCGAGGAGCTCTGAAGGAGCAGAGAAATTTAGCATCCCGATCCCTCGGATCCATCCCCCATCCTCCAGACAGGAACACACCTAAACAGCAGTAGCCTAGTAGAAAGAGCCCAGGCCTGAGAGTCAGAGGACCTGGGTTCTATTCTCAACTCTGAATCTTGCCTTCTGTGTGACCTTGGGAAAGTCACTTCACTTCTCTGGCCCTCAGTTTCCTCAACTGCGAAATGGGGATTCAATAAGCTGTTCACCTTCCCACTTAGACCGTGAGCCCCATTACGGTGCAGGGACTGTGCATGACCTGCTTAACTTGTATCTACCCCAGTGCTTAGAACAGTGCTGATGCACAGTAAGTGTTGGTATTTGTTAAGCTCTTACTATGTGCAGAGCACTGTTCTAAGCATTGGGGTAGATTCAGGGTCATCAGGTTGTCCCACGTGAGGCTCACAGTTAATTCCCATTTTACAGATGTGGAAACTGAGGCACAGAGAAGTTAGGTGACTTGCCCACAGTCACACAGTTGCCAAATGGCAGAGCTGGAATTCGAACCCATGTCCTCTGACTCCCAAGCCCAGGCTCTTTCCACTGAGCCATGCTGCTTCTCTAAGTAAATTAAATTAAATGCTTAATAAATACCATTTTAAAAATCCTAGGCAGGAAGTTCTGATGCTCCCTCTTTTCCTTTACCCCAGAACTGCCTTCCCCCCACAGACCCCCTACCCCCCAGTGCTTGTCCTGAAAAAGGAGGGTTGGTCCTAACCAGCAGTGGTCCCTTCCCCTCCCCTAATGGAGGGTCCCTCAGAAAACCTTGTACCTCATCCCTCCTCTAGTCTGTAAGCTCATTGTATGCAGGGAACACATCTACCAACTCTGCCTTGTTGTAATGACAATAATAATAATGATAATAGCATTTATTAAACTCTTACTGCATGACAGACACTTTTCTAAGTGCTTTTTTATCTTGAGGTAGATAAAAGGTAATCAGGTTGGACACAGTCCCTGCCCCACATGGGGCTCACAATCTTAATCCCCATTTTACAGATGAGGTAACTGAGGCACAGAGAAGTAAGTAACTTGCCCAAGGTCACATAGCAGAGAAGCAGTGAGACTTTCTAGGGATGCAGTGCCATTGGGCAGAGGCACCCTAAGTTTCCTGGGGAGACCCACTCCTCCTCAGCCACCACCACCTTTTTCCCTTCCTGGTGTCCTTGGGAGCCAGGACTCAGTGACCTTCCTGCTTCCTGGACCCCTGGAGGCCCAGCTGTGATGACTGCAAACAACCTCAGCCTTCTCCCTCCCTTCCCTCTTCCCCTCCCCCTCCTCCTCCTCCCCGGAGAGCGTGCTTCTCTACCACGCAGGAGTCTGGGCAGACTGGGACACCAGAAGGGCAATGTCGCTGACTCGTGCCCGACCTCTGCCCAGCCCCAGCATTCCACCTGGGAGGGTCGGGGGCTGCCCGGCGATGCCTAGTAGCTTGCCCCATCTTCCAGATTGGGAAAATGAGGCTCGGAGTTGGACTGGGGAGCAACAACCTGTCAGAGCAGGGCAGGACTGGCTAGAGAATCCATGTGTCCGGGCACCATCTGGTGAATTTCAACTGTCTCGACCCCCCTGCTCCCCCACTGCAGCTCAAACCCACACGATGGGTTATGGAGTTTGGAGGTTCATTGTGGGCAGGAAACGTGTTTGTGATATTGCTATATTGCACTCTCCCAAATGCTTAGTACAGTGCTCTGCACACAGTAAGCACTCAATAAATACCATTGATTGATTGATTGATTGATTAAGAGCTCAGCTGGCTCCGGGGCTTGGGTTAGGATCCCTCCAGATCCTGAGGCAGGGCCAGAGGCTAAGGGGCCCCAAGGGCTAGCAAGGCCTTCAGCCCAGCCAAGGCGGCAGGAGCACGCGCCGAGTCTATATTTAGCCCGGCCAGTCGGGGACCGGGCTGGGGAGAGTGGGGGGCGGGTAGGGGGGAGGGGAGAGTTGAGAGAGGCACAAAGCGTCTCTTGGCTGGCGCTGGGAGCCTGTCTGGGTGGAGCTGACGCAAAGCTGTTTCTGAGGCCTCGGCCTGCCAGATCCTTCAGCCACAGAGGTCACCTTGGCGCGAGGGCCAACAGAGAAGAAAGCCGGACCGACGGTTCCCCCCTCCCCCAAACCCTCCCCAGTGGCCGAATTCCCTCCCAGTCAGAGGCACCTGCTCCTTCTCCCTTCCTCCGGTTGGTCCCAACTTCTTCCCCACAAACCCCCCTTGGACAACCCGGCAGAGGCCCTTGAATCCTCCCTGAGCCACTGGGGTAGATGGGCAAGAGCTGGGAATGGGAGTAGGGAGGAAGTGAGCAGGTGCTGACTTTTCTTTTTTTTAATGTCATTTGTTAAATGCTTACCATGTGCCAAGCACTGTATTAAACACTGCAGTAGTAGCTAAAAGTTAACAGGTTGGACACAGTCCATATAATAAAAATGATTATTTGTTAAGTACTTACTTTGTGCCAAAACACTGTACTAAACATTGGTGTAGACACAAGATGATAATAATAATAATGATAATGGTATGTGTTAAGCAATTATTATGTGTCAAGCACTGTCCTAAGCACTGGAGTAGATACGAGATAATCAGGGTGTCCCACGTGGGGCTCACAGTCTTAATCCCCATTTTACAGATGAGGTAACTGAGGCAGAGAGAAGTTAAGTGGTTTGCCCAAGGTCACACAGCTGACAGGTGGCGGAGCAGGGATTAGAACCCATGTCCTCTGACTCCCAAGCCCGTGCTCTTTCCACAAAGCCACATGAGCCTCACATGGGGCTCACATTCTAAATTGGAGCACAGGTATTTAATCCCCATTTTGCAGATGAGGTAACTGAGGTACAGAGAAGTGAAGTGACTTGCCCAAGCTCACAATAATAATGTTGGTATTTGTTAAGCGCTTACTATGTGCCAAGCACTGTTCTAAGCGCTGGGGTAGATACAAGGTAATCAGGTTGTCCCATGTAGGGCTCACAGTCTTCATCCCCATTTTACAGATGAGGTAACTGAGGCACAGAGAAGTGAAGTGATTTGCCCAAGGTCACATAGCTGACAAGCGGTGGAGCCGGGATTAGAACCCATGACCTCTGACTCCCAAGCCCGGGCTCTTTCCACTGAGCTACACTGCTGCTCAAAACAGCTGGGATTGGAACCCAGGTCCTTCTGACTCCCAGGCCCGTGCTCTATCTGCTAGACCACACTGCTTCTCTTATTGAATGCTTATTCTGTGGAGAGCACTGTGCTAATTGTTTAGGAGAGTATGACAGAGATAGTGGACCTGATCCCTGCCCTCAAGGAGCTTACAATCAGGCTGTGGAGAGAGAGACCCCTGCTGAGACCCCAACTTCGGGTCGGGATGATGGCCAAGTTTGGGTCTCGGGGATCAGCTGCAGAGTGGTGGCTCCCCTTTGGGTCTCACTTTCTCCGAGGTCAGAGATAGTGGACATGATCCCCGTCTTCGAGGAGTTTACAATCTGGCTGCGGAGACAGAGAGCCCTCTCCTCCCTCCCCAACTTTGGGATGGGACGATGGCCACGTCTGGGTCTCGGGGATCAGCTGCAGGGTGGCGGCTCCCCTCCGGGTCTGGCTTTCTCCAAGGTCAGCCAGAGCTTGGGAAGCTCCTCAGAGGAAAGGGAGCTTGGGGGACCGGCCAGACATAGGCTGTTAACCCTCCCTGGGGATAGGGCCTCCAGAAACCAAAAGGGGTGTGCTGTGGCCAGGGTCTGCGGATCCCTCAGGAAATGGCTGGTTCTTCTCTGTCAGTTGCCTCTGAGGTGCAGAGAGGGGAGTGTTCAGGGGTCCCAGGGCAGGGGCCTGGACCCTCTTAATGCCCCATCTGCCAGGGCCCCTAAGCTCCTCACTCTCTCAGTTGTATTGTCCCCTCCCTAGTGCTTAGTACAAGTGCTCTACATAAAGCGAGCATTCAATAAATAATACCACTGATTGGCTGATTGACTGATTGATTGATTGATTGCTAGAGCCTCCCAGGGCTGAGTAAGGGCTGGTCCTGTCTCCTAGGCCTCTTCTTCCCTTGCCTGTGCAGAGGCTCTGCTGGATATGAGGCTGTGCCCTGGGGCATGCCAAATAGCAACCCGTTCAAGCGTTACCTGGATATCAGCCTCCCTTCTGGACAGGATCTGGTCTGGGCTCGCTGAGTTAACCAGGCAATCATATTTATTGAGCACTTACCATATGCAGAGCACTGTACTAAGTACTGTACTAAGCATTGTACTAAGCACTAGGTCCTGCTAAGAAGCAAGACGGCTTAGTGGATAGACCATAAGCCTGGGAATCAGAAAGACATGGGTTTTCATCCTGGCTCTGCCACTTGTCTGCTGTGTGACCTTGGGCAAATCACTTAACTTCTCTCTGCCTCAATTACCTTTTTTATGCTATTTGTTAAGCATTTACTATTGTCAGGCACTGTACTAAGCGCTAGGGTAGATACAAGCTAATCAAGTTGGACACAGTCCCGATCCCACATGGAGCTCATAGTCACAATGCCCATTTTACAGATGAGGTAACTGAAACACAGAGAAGTTAAGTGACTTGCCCAAGGTCACACAGCAGACAAGTGGCAGAGTAAGGATTAGAACCCAGGTCCTTCTGACTCCCAGGCCCATGCTCTATCCATTTTGCCATGTTGCTCTTCAACTATAAAATGGGAATTAAGACTGTAAGCTCCATGTAGTTCATGGACCGCCTCCAACCTGATTGTCTTTTATCTAACCTAAGTGCTTAGTAAAGTGCCTGACACATAGTAATTGGTTGCCTATCAACCTCTGCAGGAGACAAAAACTTCTCACTCTAGGCTACAAGGCTCTCCATCACCTTGCCCCCTCCTGACTCTCCTCCCTTCTCTCTTTCTACTGCCCACCTCGTAGGCTCCGCTCCTCTGCTGCCCACCTCCTCACCGTTTCCCCTTCTTGTCTATCCCGCCATCGACACCTGGGCCACGTCCTCCGGCTATCCTGGAGTGTCCTCCCTCCTCACCTCCGCCAAACTAATTCTCTTCCCTTCTTCAAAGCCTTATTGAGAGCTCACCTCCTCCAGGAAGCCTTCCCAGACTGAGCTTCCCCTTTTCCCTCTGCTCCCTCTGCTGCCTCTCTACCCGCCCCTTCACCTCTCCTCAGCTAAGCCCCCTTTTCCCCCCCTTTCCCTCTGCTCCTCCCCCTCTCCCTTCCCCTCCCCTCAGCACTGTGCTCATCCACTCATTTGTATATATTTTTATTACCCTATTTATTTTGTTAATGAGATGTACATACCCTTAATTTTATTTATTGCTATTGTTTTAATGAGATGTACATCCCCTTGATTCTATTTATTGCTATTTTTTTTGTCTGTCTGTCTCCCCTGATTAGACTATAAGCCCATCAGTGGGCAGGGACTGTTTCTATCTGTTGCCCATTTGTACATTCCAAGCACTTAGTAAGTGCTCTGCACATAGTAAGCACTCAATAAATACTATTGAATAAATGCTTAACAAATGCAATTTTTAAAAAAATAGAGCTTACAGTTTCCAGACTCTTGCGGGGAGCAGACTCCATCTCCTTAACTGAAAGTTTCAGGATCAGGACTTCAGATCCCAAATGATAAGTTGGCATATTGGTTGTGGACTGAGTTCTGACTGACCTTAACCATTAACCTCTCACCCTTAAACCGAATCCTCACCCCAGCCTCTGTCCCAAGCCCTACCCGTGCAATGGACATTGTAGGCCGAGCCTGACGTTTGGACGCCACTGAGACTGGGGTTTATTCAGGCCAGTCTGTGCCCACCGTGGTCTGCTGGGGTTAGTCAACCCTGTTTATGGGTCCCCAGCCTTGTCCCAGGGAAGGGCCACATGCCATCTCTCAAGAGGCCACCATCACCCTGCCCCAGTCCCACAGAGGAAAGCCCTGTGTGCAATCCTTAAGGCCATCAGGGGATGGGCTGAGTGGCCCCCGGGGTCTCAGTGCTCTTGCAGCCTCGGACACTTAGTTCAGTGCCCTTCAAACAATAAGTGCTTAAGAAATACTATTACTACTAATGCCCCATCATCCCTCACTCTTCCATCTCACTGTTCGCTGAAGAGGCTTGTGTTGTTGAGATTGAGGGTTGATTTGAGGTCCGGGATCTGAATACTTTAGCCCCAGGTTGTTGGGTGATGACCCCAGGATTCCTAGGGCTCACCCTTCCCCCACCCCTCCCCCAGCCTGCTGCTGAGGTCCCCCGCAAATAGCCCAAAGGAGGGAGTGAGTCACAGGGGCTGGAAATAGCCCTGTCTCATAGACAGCCCTGCCCAAGAGAGTGCACAAGGGACAGGGAGCGATGCAGATCTAGAGTGGCTGCCCACCGGATTGCCCGGCCTGCGGGCAGGACCAGAACTCTTTGGAGGGCCAAGGAAACTTGAGGCTGGGCAGGGCCGAGCAGGGGGTCTTTCAGGCCACAGGGGCTCACTGCCATGGAGAAGAGGGCGGAAGTGGGACAGCTGGGGAGGGAAGGGCTTGCTGGATAGGAGTTAGAAGATGGGTGGCATTAGGGAGAATCAGGAGGAAGGAAAAGGCTGTTCAGTAGGAAAGAGTCAAAGCCTTCTCAGAGAGATCCCCAGTGGGCAGAGGGGCTCTGTGGTCCTGAGAAGACTCGCAGATATTAGGAAGCTGACACATCCCATGTGCCCTCTCCCAGAGGTGGTTACTGCTAAATGCCACCTTATCCAGCTCCCAGCCTTTTTTCTCTGGACCGTTCTCTGCCCACCCCAGCTGCCTTTACTTCCCGAACCTTCAGGAGGAGAGGAGAGGGGATGAGGGGAATGATTGATTCATTCAGGTGAACTGGAGTCTGGGCGAGGGGCTGGTGGCAGTGGCTGGGGTTGGGGCTTTGAGTTAGGGCCCAGAATCCTTCTCCAAGACCCAATCAGCCGTCCCCACCAGGCCCCTTCCTCTCTGGCCAACCCCCAAACCAGCAGACTGCAGACGGCGGTGGTTACAAATAATTTATCAGGAAGCCACCAGAGAAATCCCATCTATATACAAACACAACTCCAGCTCCAGGCCCTTGTTCCTCTGGTCCTCCATGAGGACAGTTGACAGGGGGTGGGGGTAGGGGTTTGGGGAGGGGCACCCACTGGGTCAAGGGACTGCTACCATTTCCTCCGGGTCAGCTTGCAGGCCTCCTGCCCCTCTGATCGTACCGCTCCATGGGACACCATCCACAGCCCCACCATCCAAGCCTGGGGCAGCACGGGACTGGACTTCTATCCACATGGTCAAGACTCTGTCCTCGAGGCTCCGGCCTGGCCCAGGGCCTGTTTCTGGGCAACCAACCCCCCCGTTCCTCCCACACCCCGACCGCCCCATCTCTCCCTTTTCCTGTCCCCTCTCTCTCTACCCTGGGGACAGGTAGGGTCTCGCTCCTCTCCTGGGCCAAGGGCTTAGGACAGCGAAGTCTCCTCTGACCTCTCCCTTCATCTGTCACACCTCCCAACCCCCATGATGCTGCAGGGAATGGACAAACCAAATGCTCTGGTGACTTGATGGCAGTGTCTGGGCCACTGGTCTCCCTGTGCCTCTCCCCGCCTCCCCCCCGTACCCCTCCAACGCAGACTTCCAGCTCTGCTTTCACTCCTCGATGGACCAAACTCTCAAAACTCCCAATGGAAAGCAACCCTGGCCTGAGGACTTTCTTGCCATGACTGTGGCTTTCAGTTCCCTGGCTCCCTAGGGACAAAAATCAGCTTTAAGGTGTCTCCCCAGGCTAGAACTCAGCCTCGGCTCTGGGACAGGCTAGAGCCACACTGGCTCTAGAATGTGCTCCTGGGGACCTGGGCTGGAGGAGGGCAGAGGGAAACAGAGTAGCACTCAACTCCCCCTCCCCCTCCCAACTCCGGGCCCACCTCCCCAGCCTTCTGGGGTCCCCACCAAGGCTGCAGGAAGGTGGAGGGGGCCAGGAATTGAGGACTGGGGAGGAGCTGTTGGATCTGGAAGCCACAGTCAGAGGCTGGGAGGAGAAATATGGAGGCTTGGTTGACCCTGAGGAGGCTGTGAGGGTGGGGAGGGAGACCCCTGGGCTGGCCCAGTGAGGGACCTCTCAGATTTTGATCTCAGTCCGGAAGGTCTGCTGCACATGCTCTGGGTGCGGGTGGCGCCGGGCCCGGACGGTGAGGGTTCCGTCCTCACCCAGGGCTGAAGTCACCGATGTAGGGTCCACGTCTTCAGGAAGCTGGCACTTGTGAGTGAAAGTGTTCATGACTGTCCCATCTGTGGCCAGCTGGGTCAGGGAGAAATAGAGGAGAGGGTCAGATCAGCCTCCGCCACCTCCCTGTCCCGGGGCCCGGGTTGCCCTCCTTCCTGCCCCCAAGGGATCCCGCGTGGGGTTCAGCAGGGGCCAGAGAGAGGGAGAGACTCCCAGGGATCTGTGCCTACCCTGCACCTCTCTTCCCTGGGGACCCGGCTTGCTGCCCCAGCTACCCTGCCTTTGTGACCCAACCTCAGGCAGGATTTGTGACCCCTCCCCCAGCCAAGCCCCTCCCCATGTCGCACCCCACAGCCCCTCTGGCTTCCCCATTAACTGCTTCCTCCCACAATGGGAAGCCTGGATGTAAAAGGGAGGGGAGAGGGGTGGAGAAGCTCATTTCTGGAGGATCGCCCCCCCCCCCCCCCCCCCCCCCCATCTCCTCTCCAGAGCCAGAGCGCTGGGCAGGGAAGATCCAGACAGTCCCCAGAGCTGGGCCGCCCCTCCCTGTGGCCATGGGCCAGGACATACTGTTCCAGAGGTGGCAGGACAGTGTATGAGTCATGCCCTTCCGCCTGTCCACCCGCCCGCCGGCCCATAGGCAGCAGGACTGGCCCTCCAGTCTACAGCCCTCTGGAGGAACTACCCCCAACTGAGCAGTCCCACCCCTTCCCCTGACCCAGCAGCCACACCAGTACCCCCCGGCCCTGGCCCACCCTTCAACCCGCCCAGCCTGGGGAATGGAGCCCAGGGTCCTAGAGCCACAGAATCCATCTCTCAGCCTAGAGACGCTCACCCCAAGAGTGGTTCTTCCACCCCGGGCCCACCGGGCAGCAGAACAGAGCTCTCCTGACTGCATGCAACACTCAGAGAACCTTCGGATCTGCACCCAGAAATGGGCGCTGACCCATGTAGCCCTGCGATGCTCAGGAGCCAGGTGAGGGCAGGGACAGGGAGTGGGAGTTAGGGGAAACCTGTGGCCTGGGTGTGTGTTGGCAGCCGTACCTCCCTGAATGCACTCGATCTATCTGATCTTGGAAGCTAAGCGGGATCAAGCCTCATTTGTATTCGGATGGGAGACTGCCAGGGAATACCGGGTGCTGTAAAGCTTCTTCTAGATTGTAAACGCATCTTCTGGGCCGTCAGCTCATCCTCTACACTGAAAGCTCGGTGTGGGCAGGGAACGTGTCTACCAACTCTCTGACACTCTCTCAAGGACTTAGTACAGTGCTTTGCACACACGACTGATGGATGGATTGCTGAGGGGAGCCCAGCTGGGCAAGGACCCTGGCTGGAACCCCAGGAACCTGATTGGAGGCTGGGTTTGGCTCTGGGATGTCAGACTGGAGGCTCATCCCCTTCTCCTAAAGCCCCTGGGTTAGGGGTTTCCCTGGTCCTTTTCCCGGCTTGGGAGACTCACAAGATCTTACCCCAAATCAGGGGCCTGAGAAATAGCCCCGGGACCGCCGCCACCTCCCCGCTCCTGCTGATGTACCCCTACTTGGAGAAACAGCGTGGCTCAGTGGAAAGAGCACGGGCTTTGGAGTCAGGGCTCATGAGTTCAAATCCCAGCTCTGCCACTTGTCGGCTGTGTGACTGTGGGCAAGTCACTTAACTTCTCTGTGCCTCAGTTCCCTCATCTGTAAAATGGGGATTAAGACTGTGAGCCCCATGTGGGACAACCTGATTCCCCTATGTCTACCCCAGCGCTTAGAACAGTGCTCGGCACATAGTAAGCGCTTAACAAATACCAACATTATTATTATTATTATTATTACTTGCACCCAGTCTTGGATTTTGCCCAGCAAAATTTAAAGTTGCAGGGAGGTGAGGCACCCAGCAGTACTGAGGTAAAGCCTCAAACCCTATAATTGGAATAGTAATAATAATAATAGTAACATACTATTATTATATTATAATATCATTTATTAAGCATTTACTCTGTACCAATGTTCTAAGCGCTAAGGTAGATACAAGATAATTCAGGTTGGACGTAGTCTCTGTCCCACTCAGGGTTTATAGTCTAAGTAGGAGGGAGAACAGGCATTTAATTCCCATTTTGCAGATAAGTAAACTGAGGCCCAGAGAAGCGAAGTGAGTTGACCAAGGTTATACAGCAGGCAAGAGCAGAGTCTGAACTAGCTCAGGTCTGTGTTCTTTCCACTAGGCCACGCTGCTGTCACAGGGAACTGGTCATCTTCAGTTTGTGGGGGTCGGGGGACATGCTCTCCCCACCCACACCCCTTGAAATCACCGAGGAGACATCAGAGAGAGCCGCTTCCCAATTCCCCTGCCTCCAGGATGCTTCCAGGAGATGGGAAAAACAGAGAAGGGAGGATGAGGGGCTAACACTGGAGTGATCTAGAGGCTATCCCCTTCCTGGGGTGGGAAGATCAGAAGGTCATCTAAGGGGCTGCATCCAGGAGTCCTTCTTTACAGGGGCAGGGCAACTGGACCAGTCTAAGATAAGGGAGAGGCAGAACCTGCCAGATTGTCAGAAGGGGGGAGAAGTGGGAAAATGGGAAGCAGTTTGACTTAGTGGAAAGAGTACAGGCCTAGGACCTGGGTTCTAATCTCAGCTTTGCTACTTGCCTGCTTTGTGACCTTGGGCAAATCACTTCACTTTTCTGGGCCTCAGTTCCCTCATCTGTAAAATGGGCATTAAAGGACTGTTCTCTCTTCTACTTAGACTTGGAGTCCCACATGGGACAGGGACTATCTGTCCTTATTACCCTGTATCTACCTCAGGCCTTAATATAGTACTAGATGTATAGTCAACACTAAACAAATACCATAAAAAAACAAAACAAACCAAAAAAAAAAAACCTTCTCCCTCTACACTCTCGTCCAGTTGTGTCTCCCATTCCCTTCCTCCTCTCTCTTCATCTTCCTCCCCCAGGTTCGCCTCCCCTTCTCTCCCTCCCTTCCGCTTCTCTCTTTCTCTCACTTCCCCCACTTCTCTTTTCCTCTCTGTCCCATCTTCTTCATCCTAGGAAGGAGGAGTCTCCAGAAAGGGGAGAAGGGAAGTCAATACAGGAAATCACACTAGGAATTTAACAATAATAATAATGACAGTATTGGTTAAGCACTATTCTATTCTATTCTTACTATTCTAAGCACTGTTCTATGCGGTGAGTTAGATACATGCTAATCAGACACAATCCCTATCCCACATGGGGTTTACAGTCTTAATCCCCATTTTACACATTAGGCATTTGAGGCCCAGATAAGTGAAGTGACTTGCCCATGGTCACACAATAGACAAGCGGTGAAGCCGGGATTAGAACTCAAGTCCTTCTGGTTCCCGGACCCGAGCTCTATCCACTAGACCAGGCTGGTTGGGGTGATGAGGAGGGCAAGCCAAATGAGGGTGGCAAAAGAGGTGAGTCTGGGTAGGAAGGATAGGGCTGGAGTCTGCTGACAGTGACTCAGGCTCAGGGAGGGAGGGCCACAGGGGCAGAGGTCGAGGGGTCGTAGGTGCAGGGGACCCCCTAGACCTTGGGGGCAGCAGAGCTGGAGGGTCCTGAGGAAAGCAGCCGGAGGGCACTCACCTTCTCAGCTCGCACTTCGATCTGGTTGTTGGAGGTGGTGACGATGATGTCCTCGGGGGAGAAGTCACTCACGTCAACTGCAAACTGATAGGTGTCACCCAGGGTCTTGATGTTGCCAGTGTTCCCAGTTCGGGCTACGGGGGAGGAGGCAGAGTGAGGAGGGCGTGGGGTCCTGGGACTCATGCCCCCTTCCCAGGACAGGGTCCCCGGCATCCACCACTCCCTGTCCCGCAGCCCCTGGCCTCCCTGGCTCCCTTGGCCCCGCCTAACCCCTTTGCCCCATACCTTCCCCCGGTTCCCTCAGCCCCCCAATCTGGCTCAACCACTGACTCTCTCCTCTGCCCGGTTGGCCCATGGCTGCTCTGGCTCCTCCGTTTTCCCACACCTCATTCCCTGCCTCCACCCTGGCCTGCAGGGTCTGCAAGCCTCTGCGCTTTCTTGTCCATCTGTGGGAGAGACCAGATGCCCCTCCAAGCTTTCTCCTCCTGCTTCTCCTCCTCCTCCTCTTCCTCCATCTGCACCACCCACATCCTCAGGCCTGGGACCAGCCGAGACACCCAGGACTGCCCGCTTCCAATCTTTCGGCCTCAGCCAACTTGGTCCTCCTCAAGAGCCCAGCAGCCGGAGAAAGCCTGCCCTTTCCCTGTGTGCAGCTGGCACGCCTGCCCACCCCTCCCTGGGTGCCTCCGGCTGGCTGAATCCAGCTCTGCAGTTCAGAGACACCCTCCAACCTCTTGTCCCTCTTGCCTTTTGCCTCTTGCTCCTCCTAATTCCTGCCCCTCTCCCTCCTGCCTCTCCTACCTCCTGCCCCTCCCACCTCCTTCCTCTCCCACCTCCTGCCCCTCGAGTCTTCTGCCCCTTTGACTTTCTGCCCCTCCACCTCCTACCTCTCCTAATAATAATAATAATAATGATGGTATTTGTTAAGTGCTTACTATGTGCTAGGCACCGTACTAAGCACTGGGGTGGATACAAGCAAACTGAGTTGGATACAGTCCCTTGTCCCACATGGGGCTCCAGTCTCAATCCCCATTTTACAGATGAGGGAACTGAGGCACGGAGAAATGAAGTGCCTTGCCCAAGGTCACTTCTGTTCCTCCCATCTCCTTCCTCTCCCACCTCCTGCCGCTCGAGTCTTCTGCCCCTCTCTGCTCCTCTCACCTCCTGCCCACCCAGCTTTCTGCCCCTCCTGTCTCCTGCCTCTCCCACCTCCTGCCTCTCTCGCTTCCTGCCCCTCCCCCCTTGAGCCCCTCCAGCCTCCTGCTCGGGTGGCAGAGCTGGGTCCCTCGTCACCCCTCACTTGCCTGGGAAGCCCAGGGGCTCAGTCCGTGGCCTCATGAAGTTGCCAAATTCCTCGGAGAACATGCTCAGGGCCTTCTCCATTGGCAGGTTGCGAGCAGGGCTGCAGGAAGCTGAGGCAGTGGAGGCCAAGAAGGAGCTCTGGTAAAAACTGAGCTCTGTTCTGAAGGAAGACGAGGAGGAAGAGGAGGAAGAGAAAGAAGAGGAAGAGGAGGAGGAGGAAGAGGAGGAAAAGGAACAGGAAAAGGAGGAGAAGGAGGAGGAGGAGGAGGAGGAGGAGGAGGAGGAGGAGGAGGAGGAGGAGGAGGAGGAGGAGGAAAAGGAGGAAGAGGAAGATCTCAGGCTGGTCGACGAGCACTGGAGGCTTCTAGGGGCTGGTTGGGGGTGGGCCGGGAGAGTGAGACTGGCTGGGGCCTGTCCGAATGGCTGGCGGGCCGGCGGGCCAGCGGACAAGCGGGCGGGCAGGCAGGAAGCAGAAGGAAGGTGCCGGGCCCCCCAGCCTTGGCTGCTTTATAAAGCTCCCGCCTGCCCTGGGCAGTTGGCCAAACCCCCTTGTAGACCAGGCTAAATTTAGGCCCCCTCCCTTGGGTAGTAGGTGGGGGATAGATACAGGGAATAGGCAGACAGGCGGGAGGGAAGGCGGGAGGGAGGGAGGGAGGGAGGTGGAAAGTTTTCCCTCTGAGATGTTGCTCCTGACACTCCAAACAAACGCTGGAAAAGCAGGCCCTTTGCTGCCAGCCACATTCCAGCTGGAACTGAGCTGATAAAATCCAGGAGAAGGCTGGGGGAAGAGGGGGAGGGAAAAGGTAGGTGGGAGACTGGGTGGGGGAGAGAGAGGGCTAGGGAAGGGGGATGGGAAGAGAGGCATGGAGAGAGGGGATGGGAAAGAGGGGGAGGGGGAGAGATGGGGCTGAGGGAGAAGGGATCAGGGATTCAGGAGGGATGGAGGAAGAGGTACCCAGGGTGGGGCTGAATGGAAAGAGAGTGTTCGGGGTCAGGGCAGATGGGGTGGGGGTCCAGGAGAGCTGGAGGGTGGGATGCCCAGGGGTGGGAATGGAGGGAGAGAAGAGGGTTGAGGGGGCAGGGTCAGTGGGTATGGGAGATCCTCACTGTGGAGAGGAGCCTCTCTAAAGTCTCCCAGGGTATCTGGGGGGCAGGGGAGAAGGTTTTCTGACTCCATGTCACCAAAATCTGGAGGGCAGAAGCAGAAAGTCTATGTCTGCCAGCTTTCCCTTCCCACTTTCCATCCTGGCCACCTTCCGAATGGTGAGTTGGCCCGACACTTGATGGTGCAAGAGGATGTCTCCTCTCTCAGTTGTGGTCCCGACAGCCCCTCCTTCCTCAGCCTGGGCTGACCTTGACACTGGGAGTGAAGAGTCAAGGTCACTGGCCATCCTCTCTGGCCCTGCTCATCGCTGCTATTATGCACACAAGAGTCTCCTCCCTTGGTGGCCTTCTGCCTCAGCCCAGCAGGTATATAATTCTGAGCCTTCTCAGACCTGGGAGTCCCAGCCCCCTCCCTTCACTCACACCCCCTTCCTCTACTTCCCTTCCTTCCCTCCACCCCACCCCCCCCCCCACTCCCACTCCATCCCTCTTTTCCCACTCTCTGCCTTCACTCCCACCTCCTCCTTCTACTCCCTCGAGCCAGGGTGAGGACTTTCTGATGCCCAACCTGGACCTCCTGCAGTTGCCAGTCCCCTCATCCTGCTCTCCCCGCAGCCAACTAGAGAGCCAGCCCTGCTTGTTGCCAGCCGCCTTATCTTGCTCTCCCCACACCAACCAGGGAGCCAGTCCTGCTTGGTGACAGTCCCATCTCTCAGGGAGCCCCCAGAGGCTGGGCTGGGGCAAAGGGACAGAATGTGCCTCTGACTTGGGGCCAGCCCTGCCAGGATGACAGGAGAATACCTCTCACTTCTTTCCCCTCTCCCCATCAGTCTCTCCTCCCTCCCTCTCCCCTCCTCCTCTCCCTCCCTCTCTCCTTCTCTCTCTCTCTTTGTCCTCTCACGTTTTGTATCTGGGGACAGGGAAGATGGTCTTCCAGTCTAGGAAGGGTTTGGAGATAACTGCCAGCTGGTCTCCCTGATTGATTGCTAGATGCATTGGCTAGAGTGGAAACGCCACAGGGGAAAGGAACATGTCTTGTTATTATTATTATTGTGGTATTTGTTAAGAGCTTACTATGTGCCAGACACTGTACTAAGCTCTGGGTGCATACAGGCAAATCAGGTTGGACACAATCTCTGTCCCTCATGGGGCTCACAGTCTCTTCTTCCTGTCAAACCTTTCCAAGCACTCCTTACCATGCGTCGCACCCGCCATGGATGTTCAGCAAATACCCCACTACTAACTAACCATCGCCTGAGAGAGTTGGGGGTCATATGGATGAGAAAGAGGCTCCTGAAGCAAAGGGGGTTCATAATTGGCCAGACCCCTTTCTACTAATCTCTTTTTAAAAAAATGGTATTTGTTAATCACCCACTATCGTCAGGAATGTTTATTGAGTGTTTACTATCAATCAATCAATCATATTTATTGAGCACTTACTGAATACAGAGCTCTGTACTATGCAGGTGGAAAAGTACAATATAACAATATAACAGACACATTCCCTGCCTACAGTGAGCTTATATTCTATTTGCAGAGCACTGCACTAAGCACTTGGGAGAGTACAACAGAATTGGCATACACATTCCCTACACATAATGAGTTTACGCTCTAGAGAGGGATACAGACATTAACATAACTAGATACTATGTGCCAGGTGCTGAACTAAATCCTGGTGTAGATAGAAAATCATCAGGTTAGACAGAGTCCCTGTCCCACATTCTTAATCTCCATCTTGCTGATGAGATAGCTGAGGCTCAGAGAAGTTAAGTGATTTGCCCAAAGTCACACAGCAGACAGGTGATGGGGCCCACTTTCTGTCTCCCAAGCCTGTGTTCTTTCCACTGGGCCATGATGTGTCTCCTTTTTGGGAGATCTTTGAATATAGCCACTTGTTCTCCTTGGGGGCAGAGGGATGAACAAGATAACCACTTGAGGCCCTCTCCAGCCCAAGGGTTCCAGGAGTCCTCACTGTGGAAAGTGGCTTGCTCTCCCAGCCCTGCAAGGCCTTATTAAGGGCCCAACTCCTCCAAGAGGCTTTTCCAGATTAAGCCCCACTTTTCCTCATCTCCCACTCCCTTCTGCATCGCCCTGACTTGCTCCCTTTGCTCTCCCCCTTCCCCCAGCCCCACAGCACTTATGTATAGATCTGTAGTTTCATTTATTTGTTTTGATGACTGTCTCCCCCTGTCAAGACTGTGAGCTCACTGTGGGCAAGGAATGTCACGTTTATTGTTATATTGTACTTTCCCAAGTGCTTAGTACAGTGCTCTGCACACAGCAAGTGCTTAATAAATACTATTGAATTGAACTGAATTGGAGAATTGGGCCCCCCTGGGGCTCGGGGATATTCTGGCAGGAGGTTGGGGCCCAGTAGCAGCAATGAGGGGCAGGGGGTGGGGTCAGCATGCACTCTGAGGGCAGAACCTTGGCATGTCCAGTTCAGCCATGCAGGGACCTCAAGTGGACAGTCCTTGACAACAGGGGTCATGTCACAGACACCCACCCAGACCCCCAGACCCCTGAATCAACACCCATCCCAGGATCCCTGGTCCTGCCTGCTGAAGGAATGTAGGAAGATGGGGAGGGCACTATCATCTGGGGAGAGAAGGAGAGAAGGGGAGGAGAGGAAGAAAGGAGGATGGGAGAAAGGAAGAAGGAGAGCAGGGGAGCAGGGGAGTAGGGGAGGGTCCCTTCTCTGCTTGTCGCAGCTGCAGAGCAAGCAAGCTAAAATGAGGCTTCTAAGGTTGGTCTTCTAAAACTGAGTAGGGGGCTGGGTGGAGGCAGGGTGGGGCTGGGGCTGGGTGCAGGGTAGCTATTAAGACTCCAAGCCTTGAGTTCCTCCAAATTCCCAGACCTCTTCCTTTCCTCCCCAACTCTGTTCCTTCCTCAGGCCAAAAAGACTGCTCGACCCTGAATCAGAGTAGCTACTGGAAGGAAAAGGGAGGAGCTGCGGAAAAGCAGGGGTGAGGGGAATCTGGAGGCAGGTAGGGGTAATGGGAATTGCTGGGGAAAAGCAGGGGTGAGAGGAGGAGCTGGGGAAAAACAGGGATGAGGGGAAGTGCTGCAGCAAGTAATAATAATAATAATAATAATGATGATGATGGCATTCATTAAGTGCTTACGGTGTGCTAAGCACTGTTCTAAGCACTGGGGGAGATGCAAGGTAATCAGGTTGTCTCCACATGGGGCTCACAGTCTTAATCCCCATTTTACAGATGAGGTAACTGAGGCACAGAGAAGTTAAGTGATTTGCCCAAAGTCATGCAGCTGACAAGTGATGGAGCCAGGATTAGAACCCATGACCACTGACTCCCAGACCTGTGCTCTTTCCACTGAGCCATGTAGATAGGGGTGAGGGGAGAAACTGCAGCAAGCCAGGGTGAGGAGAGGAGTTGGTCAGGAGGCAGAGGGGAGGGGAGGGGCGAGGGCAGCTCGGGAGAGGGATGCCAGCAGGGAAACAGGAGCAGGGCATCTAAATGCAGACCCGCCGTCATGGTGGTGAGGCCCTGAGTCACTGTTCCTGCCTGGTTGCTCACGTTACCCGGACTGGACCCTCTTCCCCTCCCCTTCCCTGCTAGACCTCTCCCTTTCCCAGCTCCCAGCACCATTCCCTCAACCCCTCAGGCTCCCCTACTACCTAATAGCCTCTCACACACAAAGGGTCCCAAGTGACCAGTAAGCTCACCCCAGTGCTGCCCCAAGCAGGCCTGCCCTCAGTGAGCCCAGACAGGTGGCCCATACTGCCCCATGCCTGAAAAATAATCCTAGTACCCTAGACTGGAAGAGCTCTCAAGAGGTCATCTGGTTCAGCCTTCTGCCTTTGGACAGGTGACCCCTCATCACCCTGCTGGGGTAGGGAGGGAGCTGGGTCTGTCAGATCTTTGGGTGGAAACCCTAGGTGGGGATTTGTGAGGGCAAGACTGGCCCCTTTCACACACACACACCCCTCTGGTCTTGGTCACAGTCTGATGTCCAAGCAGCACATGCCCAACACAAAGACCTGGAGAGGGCAAAGCTGGGAAGGAGACCAGCTTCTCCACTCACAGCAGCGGTCACCTCCCCTTGAGAGTTTCTCTCAGTCACCCGGATAAAAAGGTTCTCATAGTAATGGAATGTATTAACTGCTTACTGTGTGCAGAGCACCGTACTAAGCTTTGGTAAAGACTTCACAGGTGAGAGTTTGACACGGTCCCCAGTCCTCTAGGAGCTCTTTCAATCTAAATATGAAGTAGGAAAGGTTTTGAAGACAGACAGAATTGTCTTGTCTTAAGCTGTTGAGTCATTTCCAACCCATAACGACTCCTTGGCACATCTCTTTCAGAAAACCCCACCTCTATCTATAATTGTTCTGGTAGTGGATCCAGAGAGTTTTCTTGGTAAAAATATGGAAGTTGTTTCCCATTACCTTCTTCTGAGCAGTCACCTTGAGTCTCCGCCCTTGCCTCTCTCCCATACTGCTGCTGCCCAGCCCAGGTGAGTTTTGACTTGTAGCAGATTGCCTTCCACTCGCTAGCCACTGCCCAAGCTAGGAATGGAATGGGAATGCCTCTGCTTGACTCTCCCTCCCGTAGCTGAGACTGGTAGAATACCGGAAACTCTCCAGGCGTAATCCTGAGAGAGGCCAGACAAAATAGGGAAGATGAAACAATACCGATTCAAAGCAAAGTCCTCAGTGGGCTTCTGTTAAGGGGACCTTCAGAGGGCCTCAGGAGGGTGGCCCTGAGTCCTGTCCCGTCCCCAACTGGCCACTGGGTGCAGAGGCCACAAGCACAAGATGGCAGCTGAAGGAGTCACCCCTCCCTGTTGCCGGCAGCTTTGGCCAAGCTCTCTGCCAAGAAGTTCCCTTACTAGCTTGATTCCCTCCTGCTGCTGACCCCACTTTGGGCAGGACTTTTGTTTGATTTATGGTATTTGTTATGCTCTTATGTCAAACACTGTTCTAATCACTGGGGTAGGTACAAGTTACTTAGGTCAGGCACAGTCCTTGTCCCACGTGGGGCTCACAGTCTGAGTAGGAGGGAGAACACGTTTTAAGCCCCATTTTGTAGTTGAGGAAACTGAGGCACAGAGAAGTTAAGTGACTTGGCCAAGATTGCACAGCAAGCAATTGGCAGAGCTGGAATTAGAACCCAGGTCCTTCTGACTCCCAGGCCCATGCTCTAGCCACTAAGCCATGCTGCTTCTCCTTGGCCTCACTGCTCTGGGATCAGGTTTCTCCTCCCTCCCTGTCCCTCTCTTTGGCAAATGCTCGCGGGCTTCTGGCCTGCTGGATGGCAGTGGCTGGGGGTAGTTTGGAAAGGGAAGGATCCCTGGGTTGGGAGAAAAGAGTCCTAGGGGGCCGACATTCCCCTGAGTGAATATAGAGCGGCTGCCGGACCCAGGCAGGGCTCTCAGGCTCAGGGCCGTCCCTGGTGCCGCCATTCGGCAGGCCGGGCAGGGCCCGGGCAGTAACCCGATCGCCCCCACACTCCGTGTCAGTCTCCACACTGTCCAGAGGAGCGGCCTGCAGCCTGGAACTGGGGATCTCAAGAGCGGGAATCACCAACAGCCAGAGGTACTGGGAAACGCCCCGGGATCTTGTTACTGTACACAGAGCCAGGTCAGGGCGGCCTGGGCCAGGGGAGGCTGGGAGCCCCTGGGGCCTGGGTCTTGTCGGGGCCTGAGCCAGGGAGACGGAAGGACTGAAAGAGGAAGGGCAGTTGGGGGAGAAGGAGCTAAGGTCTATGACCTTCTAAACCACTCTGACAAGTAACAATAAAAACAATAATAACAGCAGCAATAATAATAGTAATGATGATGGTATTGATGAAGTGCTTACCATGTGTCAATCAATCAATCAATTTTTTTTATTGAGTGCTTACTGTGTACAGAGCACTGTACTAAGCTCTTGGCAGAGTGCAATATAGCAGAGTTGAAAGACGTGTTCCCTGACCACAAGGAGATTACAGTCTAGAGGGGACTGTGCTAAGTGCTGTGGTAGATACAAGATAGATTGGACACAGTCTCTGTCCCACTTGAGGCTCACAGCCTAAGAGGAAGAAAAAACAGGCATATATGCCCATATTTCAAATGAGGAAACTGAGGCATAAAAGAGAATATGACTTGCTTAATCCTCTAGACTGTAAGCTCTTTATGGGCAGGGAAAGTATCCACTGATTCTGTCGTATTGTACTCTCCCAAGTGCTTAGTACAGTGCTCTGCACATAGTAGGTGTTCAATAAATACCATCGACTGAATGATTGATTTCTCAAGGTCACAAAGCAAGCTCGAGGCCAAGCCAGGGCTAGAACCCAGGTCACCTGACTCTCACTGCTGTGCTCTTTCCACTAGACCACACTGCTTTCTCACAGTCCTCCAAAAAAAACATCTCCTCCAGCAAACCTTCGCCAATTAACTCCCCGTTCCGTCCCCCGAATAAACCCAACAGCCAGCCTGGCAGTGAACTCACCTATCCCCATCCTCAGAACTAAGATTTATCCATTTATTCAATTTTACATTATTTCTCCTGAATACACTATCTGTCAATATATTTGTGTCTGCTTCCCCTGCAAGCAGGTAGGCTACTTGTGAACAGGTAACTTGTGTCACTTCTTGGTTTTGAATAATAATGATGGCATTCAGTAAGCACTTACCATGTGTCAGACACATAGTAAGTCTGGGATAGATGCAAACTAATCAGGGACACAGTCCCTGCCCAACATGGGGCTCACTGTCTTAATCCCCATTTTACAGTTGAGGTAACTGAGGTTCAGAGAAGTGAAGTGACTTTCCCAAGCCCTGCAGGCAAGCAGCGGAGCTGGGATTAGAACACAGGTCACTAAGCCAGTTGAACTTCCCAAGTGTTTACTACAGTGTACTGTGGTAAAAGGGAATTCAAGTACCTCTGCTATTTCTATGGGATAGTGGTCAGGGGAGGCCAATATGTGGATAGTTCTTCCTCCTGGGCTAAGGTTTGGGGGTGGCTATGCTTGACTACTGGACTGTATGCTCTCTGAGGGCAGGGACTGTTTCTACCAACTCTTGTACTCTCCCAAGTGCTTACTACAGTGGTCTGCACGTGGTAAGCGCTGAATAAATACCGCTGATTGGTTGAGGCTGGTGAGATGCTCTTTGCCAGGCTATCTACAGACCTAGGATTTTTTGTGGGTTTAGACCCTGGTGGTCCTGGAGGGGTAGGCAAGTAGCATGGTCTATTTGGGACCACCATTCATTCATTTGATTCATTCAATCATATTTATTGAGTGCTTACTGTGTGCAGAGCCCTGTACTAAGCACTTGGGAGAGTACAATACAACAGTAAACAGACACATTCCCTGGCTACAATGAGATTACAGTCTAGAGGGGGCCACGAATCCCAGCAATGTGTCCAACTACAAAGGGTAATAATAATAATAATAATGTTGGTATTTGTCGAGTGCTTACTATGTGCCAAGCACCGTTCTAAGCGCTGGGATAGATACAAGGTTATTAGGTTGTCCCACTTGGGGCTCAGAGTCTTGAGCCCCATTTTACAGATGAGGTAATTGAGGCACAGAGAAGGTAAGTGACTTGCCCAATGTCACACAACTGACAAGTGGCAGAGCCGGGATTAGAACCCACGACCTCTGACTCCCAAGCCCATGCTCTTTCCACCGAGCCACGCTCATACAGGACTGGGAGTTAAGACCTGGGTTCTAATCCCCCACACTGCCAGCTTGACCGCTGTGTAGCTTTGGATAAGTCACTTAACTTATTTGGGCCTCAATTTCCTCATCTGTCTCTTGTCTTTTGCTGTCTAGTCATTTCCGACCCATAGTGACTCCATGGACACATCTCTCCCAGAACGCCCCACCTCCGTCTGCAATCATTCTGGGAGTGTATCCATAGAGTTTTCTCGGTAAAATTCTGAAAGTGGTTTACCATTGTCTTCTTCCACACAGTTAACTGACCTTGACTCTCTCTCATGCTGCTGCTGCCCAGCACAGGGGAGTCTTGACTTGTAGCAGATTTGCTAGCCACCACCCAAGCTAAGAATGGAATGGATATGCCTCTGTTTGACTTTCCCTCCTATAGCAGAGACTGGTAGAGTACTAGAAAAACTTCAGGTGTGATCCTGAAAGGGAGTCTCATCTGTAAAATGAGGATTAAATATCTGTTCTCCCTTCCCCTCAGACTGGGAACCCCATGAGGGACAGGAACAGTATCAGATCTAATTGAATTGTACCTATTTCAGGACTCAGCACAGTGCTTGGCTCCGTGGCTCAGTGGAAAGAGCACAGGCTTGGGAGTCAGAGGTCATGGGTTTGAATCCCTGCTCTGTCACTTGTCAGCTGTGTGACTGTGGGCAAGTCACTTAACTTCTCTGTGCCTCAGTTACCTCATCTGTAAAATGGGCATTAAGATTGTGAGCCTCACGTGGGACAACCTGATGACCCTGTATCTACCCCAATGCTTAAAACAGTGCTCTGCAAATAGTAAGCGCTTAACCAATACCGACATTATTATTAACTCCCAGCTCCCTACACCAAATGAACCCAACAGTCACCCTGACACTGACCTGACATCCCCATCCTCAGTTCTTTGGTATAACACCACTGTTATTATTATAATTTATCACTCTGTCCCTCCAAGGGCCCCCTAGAAGCAGACAGGACAGTGGAATCGAGGAGGGGGCAAATCTGGACCTTCTCAGAGCTTCAAGTCAGGCAGGACTGATCCTAGTGCAGAGATAGGTAGGAAGTGGGTAAGAAGTCTGGCATTGCAGAGCTGCCCCTGCAGGTTAATGGCACCTCCCACCTATTCCTTTCCTTCTTTAAATGCGGAGCTACCCAGAGCTAGGGGGATGGACTAAATGGCCTCCCCAGAGTCCACTCTGAAGATTCCATGGTCCTTTGCTCTTCCCAAGGACCAGAGGTCATCCCTGCTCCCTGCCCTGAGCCCTGGAGAATTAAGCCAGTTGTCTTCTCTCTGGGCCTGGGCCTGGCCTCTCCCCCTTAGCATTTGTGGCCCCAAGAACCAGGATCTGGGCTAACTGCATGTCCTCAGTGGTCTCCTCAGTGTTCACAGAGCTCCCTGCTCATCTTATCCTGTCTTGACTACTAAATCAGCCTCCTCGTGGATCTTTCTGCCTTCTGTCTCTCTCCACTCCAGCCCACACTTCATTCCACTACTTGGATCACTTTTCTAAAACAGTGTTCAGGCCATGTCTCCCCACTCTTCAAGAACCTCCAGTGGTTACCCATTCACCTCCTCAACAAAGAGAAACTCCTCATCACTGGCTTTGAAGCACTCAACCAGCTCTCCCCATCCTACCTCACCTCATTACTCTCCTACTACAACCCAGCCCTCACACTTCGCTCCTCTAATGCTAACCTTCTCAATGTACCTCGATCTTGTCTATCTTGCTGCCGACCCCTTGCCCACTTCTTGCCTTTAGCCTGCAACTCCCTCTCCTTTCATATATGACAGAACACTACTTTCCCCACCTTCGAAGCCTTATTAAAATCACAACTCCCAGGCACCTTCCCTGAATAAGCTCTCATTTCCCCTTCTCCTCCCTTCTGTATCGCCTACACTCTTGGATCTAAAACCTTCAAGCACTTGATATTTACTCCACCTTCAGCCCCACAGCACTTATGAACTTATCTGTAATTTATTTTAATGTCTGTCTTCCCCTGTAAACTGTAAACTCCTTGTGGGCAGGAGACTTGTCTACCAACTTTGTTGAGTTGTACTCTCCCAATTGCTTAGTACAGTGTTCTGCATACAGCAAGTGCTCAATAAATAACACTGATTAATTGATTGGATGTCCTGCTCTATAAATGGAAGAACCAGGCTTGGATCAGGTACCTCACCCCTGCCCTGAGCCTTTGACCCCTCCATATGGGCCCCAAGGGGGCTGCCCTATCTCCCCTTCCTCTTCCCACCCCCACCACCTCCACCTCTTCTCTCCCGCCCCAGTTTCTGTCACAGATGCAGCAACTGGCCAGGCTGGTTCCGGCTGACTTCTCAAGGACATTTTTAATAGCGACTGTAAACTTTCCGGCAAGCTGCGGGGCAGAGGGGGAGGCTAGGTGTGGGGTAAGGAGGGGGATGGGGGGAGGAGAACGCTGATTGGTGTGGCTGCCACCTGTCCAGGTGCAGCACCCAGGGGCCAGAGGCCACAATAGGACCTTCTCACTGGCAGGAGAAGGAGGAGAAGGAAAAGTAGGAGAAAGAGGTGGCCGGGGGTGAGTCTGCTGTCTGGGGCTGGGGCAGGGCAGCACCCCCCCAAATGGCTGGGGGTGGGGGCCGAGAAGGGAGGAGGAGAGGCTGGGGGAGGGACGGTCTCTGTAAGGGGGCCTGTGGTGTCCACTGCCTGCTGGCCCCTGGGGTGACTTCCAAGCAGGAGCAGGGGGAGCAACACAGTGGGTAAGGGGGAGATGAAAGTGGCTGCTAGGACTGGCTCCTAGGGGACAGGATGCCTGGCCACTCCAGTTGTCCCGCAGTCTGACTGAAGAGGACCCTCCCCACCTCACCGGCTGCCTGCCTTCTGCCTCTTTCTTGCCTCAGGCCCGGGAGCAGCAGACTGACCATGCAGGAGCTGGTGGGTCTGAGGGAAGGGACCCGGGGGAAGCCCGTGGCCCTGAAGGAGCTGTGGATGCCCTGCCCACGGGCCCGACGCCAGGTCCGAGGTGAGTGCGGGAGAGATGGGAGCTCATGGACTTACCGGTCTCCTGAGGGGGCCAGACTGGGTGGCCATGGGAACGCAGAGCATCTTATTTCTGGCCCTAGTTGGCTGGGTCCCTGGCCCCTTCCTTCTCAGCATCCAGTGGAAATTTTTTTTATGGTGTTTGTTAAGCACTTACTTTGTGTCAAACATTGTTCTAGGCTGCGGCATAGATGCAAGTTAATTAGATTGGATGCAGTCCCGGTCCCACATACGGCTTACAGTCTAAGTAGGAGGGAGAACAGGAGAACTGAGGCACAGAGAAGTTAAATTAGCTTAAATAAGCCCAAGGTCAAACAGAAAGGACTAAGGAGAGCTGGGTTTAGAACCCAGGTCCTCTGACTCCCAGGCCCCTGCTCTTTCCACTAAGCCATGCTGATCCTCCTGGGCAAGGGCGGGGGTGGGTATGCTTGGGGGGCAGGTGCCATTCACTGATGGTGGTGGGAGAGTGGCTAAGGGAAGGAGAGAGTCTGAGAAAGGGAAGAAAACTGAGGGAGGAAAGGAGGGAGGGAGGCTGAGAGGCTGAGAGAGAAAGGAAGGAGACTTGAAAGAGAGAGGAAGGCTGTGAGAGGAAGGGAGGATGAGAGAGGAAAGAAAACTAAGGGAGGGAGGCTGAAGGAGGGAGACTGAGAGAGGAAGAGAAGTTGAGAGAGGGAGGAAGACTGAGGGAGGGAAGAAGGGAGGGAGGTTGACAGAGAGGAAAGGTAAGGGAGGGAGGGAGGTTGAGGGAGGCTGTGGGAGATAGCCCGAAAGAGGGAAGTTTGGGGGGAGAAAAGCTGAGAGGGAGGAAGGCTGAGAGAGAGGCTGAAAGAGGGAGGCTGAGGCTCAGGCCCAGATCTCTCCTGTCTGCCCCAGCTCCCCAGGGCACATGGTTGCTATGCTGGAGTCTGTTTGCCCTCACACTTCCTTTTTTAGTCTCAGACTATGTGGCCTCCTCCTGCCACCTCAACCCCTATAAATAATCCCATTCCGGCCCCCTAGCCAGGGCCTTATCTGGGCCCAGATAGCCAATGGCCAGACCACCTCCCTCCCAGCCCCCATCACTTCCCCATCCCTGCTCTGAGCTGCCAGGACTCTTTTATCTGCCTGGTCCTGTCACCGCAGACCTGTCACCTCCAGGGGCCCTCATCACTCTAGGTTGCAGGTCCAGGCTGGACGCTCCCAGTACAATTAAGGAAGGGGCACCGCTAAGATTGGCACCCCTCCTCCACCCCAGTCAGTCCCTCGAGCCACTCTTTCCCAGAGGTCTTCACTTTCCCCGGGGCTCTTCTCTGACCATCCTCATCTCTCTCTTTCTTTTAATGGTATTTGTTAAGTGCCTACTATGTGCCAGGAACTGTTCTAAGTGCTGGGGTAGGTAAAAGGTAATCAGGTTGGACACAGTCCATGTCCTATATGGGGCTCACAGTCTTAAGCCCCATTTTACAGATGAGGTAACTGAGGCACTGAGAAGTGAAATTACTTGCCCAAGGTCACACAGCAGAGAAGTAGTGGAGCCAGGATTAGAACCCAGGTCCTTCTGACTCCCAGGCTCGTGCTCTCTCCACCAGGCCACGCTGCCTCTGCCCTGTTTTCTCCCCTGTCATCCCTTCTAGCTCTCTCAGCTGTACCTCACCCCTGTACTGGTCTCTCCATGCCTTGATGGCATTTGGTCATGTGGCGTTAGGCTTGGTTTCACCATGCTCTCTTCTGCAGCCCCACTGAAGCTGACTCAGCTATGACTCTCGAACCCCATTGTTCAGGGGGTTAGAAGACCCGGTCACTCAGCAATTTATGTCAATGGACTTTAGTCCAGAGAGGCAGACAGGTGCTTTTCTGTCCCAAGTCAACTCTACATGTCCACTTGGTTCCCACAATAGAGAGCGAGGGGTTGGGTGGGAGAGGTTGATTGAACAGAGTCTCAATAGTAGCGGGCTTACCGGGCTGCGTGGGTCTGGAAGGCTCATGGCAGGAGAGGTCTCCATTGTGAAGGGTGGAGCCCACCCACCTGGGTTCCCCCAGCCCTAGCCCTGGCCTGGAGAATCCAGGTGACAGATACACATTTCCATGCTGCATTCCTTTGCACTTGCAGGGAAACAGGGAAAAGCAGGGAGGAAGATAGATCTCTCTGGATGGCATGACTGCCCCCTCCCCCAGGCCCAGGACTGGAGAACAATGTACTGGACCCAGGTGTCCTGCTTCCCCATCTGGGGCCCAGCCTTCAGGCCTCATGTCCCTCTCCCAAGGGGGCTCTATCCCCCTGTTCTGCTCCATGGGTTTCTGGCTCCGGAAGTCTCCTGATTAGCAGTGCCTGCAGCTGGGTATTTATAGACCCGGGCTTCTGCCACGGGCTCTGCCTCCCTCTGCGTCACTTGGTTATAAATAACCCAATTCAGGCCATAATCTCCGGGGATGGCAGGGCAGCTCACAGCAGCACCTGTCTCCATGCAACAGTTCAGCTGGCAGGGCACAGCTCTCTCTGGGCACAGTGTCTACTTGCTCTGTGCCCCCATGGGTCCACATGGATGCCCCCCTAACCCCTCCTGCTGCCTCGCCCATTCTCCTGTGGCCCTTCTGACATGGATCCCATTGCCATTCTGACAATAACAGTAATTGTGGTATTTGTCAAGTGCTTACCAGGTGCCATGCACTGTACTAAGTGCTAAATAGACCAGATATGGATCCTGTCCCACATGGGGCTCCTGGTTGAAGAGGGAAGGATAACATGTATTTTCCCCATTTTACAGATGAGGAAATTGAGGACCAGAGATGATGATAAAAATAAAATAGTAATGGAGGTAATTGTATGCGGTGTCTATGAGCTAAGCACTGTACTAAGCACTGGGATACATACAGAAGAATCAGGTCAGACACAGTACCTGTCTTCCATGAGGCTCACAGTCCAAGTGGGAGGAGAAAAAGTAGGTATTTAATTCCCACAAAGCAGATGAAGAAATGAAGCACAGAGAAGTTGTGGCAAAAAAAAAAAAATGGCTGAGCTAGGATTAGAAGCCACGTCCTCTGATTTCCAGGCCTGTGCTCTTTCCACTGAACCAAGCCGCTTCTGTAGCCTCTCTCCTGGCCACCCTCAAGCCTCCCCTAATCCCCTCAACCCCTTAATCCCCACAATGTGCCCCTTGCAGGCTGTCTGGAGTGGGTGAAGCAGCAACTGTTCCGTGTGGGGGAAGACTGGTACTTTCTGTTTGGCCTGGGGGTGCTCATGGCTCTCATCAGCTTCACCATGGACTTCACGGTCTCCAGGGTGACCCACGGTAACCTTGGGGACTGCCATCCTGGGAACCCCAGTTCTGGGCTCCTCCCCAAAGAGCAGCCCTCTCCCTTGCCCTCTAGCCTTTGCCCCCGACTCCTGCAAGCCTCCGTCTGGGTTCCTCCATTCCTTCAAGATTGCCCTCTCCCTCCCTGGAAGCCCAAGACGGTGGGCTCTGACTCCCTCACCCCTGGCAGCTGTTGACCCTGAGACAGAGCTGAGGGGTGGTCTTCACTTCCTCCGGTGTTGGCGAGCCCCTGGCTGCCCTTCCTGCAGACCCCCTGCTCCTCCCCCAGCACACAAGTGGCTGTACGAGGAACTCCGAGATCACCAGCTGCTGCGCTACCTCTCCTGGACGGCCTACCCCGTGGCCCTCGCCTCCTTCTCCACTGGTTTCTCTCAGAGCATCACCCCACACTCTGGAGGTGAGCCCCTCCCTCCCCCACAACCCTGTCTCTGGCACCCACTCCCCTTACTGCTTCCTGTCGATGCCTCTTCCTTCCCAGGAATCCAGAGCTCCTGAGTGGCCAGGGATCTGAGTCCAGAGGCTTTGAATCAGGCCTGCTTAAGTGGGCACCACTTCCTTGAAATGGGGAACATGGCGGGGGGGGGGGGGAGGGTGCCGAGATCCATGCTCAGCTGCCCAGAGGGGTCACCCTGAGCCTCTGCTCTGAGTTTGGAGGCAGTGAGGGTGGCCAGGAAGGGACTTCAGCCTGGTTGCCCACTGGAATCAGTGGCAGTGCCCAGCCCTGATCTTCCTGCTGCCCTGGTCCCAACCTCAGGCTCCGGCATTCCCGAACTGAAGACCATCCTGTCGGGGGTGATGCTGGAAGAGTACCTGGCCATCAGGAACTTTGGTGCTAAGGTGGTTGGTCTCACCTGCACCCTGGCCACAGGCAGTACCATCTTCCTTGGCAAAGTGGTGCGTGCCCTCTTTACGTGTGGCGGGAAGGGGGAGGCGGGGGTACGAGGAATCCTGGGACAGAGATAAGAGCGGCTGTAGATATCAGAGGTTGTGGGGTGGGTTTGCTCATTCCAAGGAGTTTTCCTACTCCCCCGTGGTCTGGATAGGTCCTCTTCTTCCTGTCCTCTCTCCCCTCCTAGGGCCCTTTTGTGCACCTCTCTAGCATCATGGCCGCCTTCCTGGGCAAGGTGCGTACGTCAGTCACTGGGGAATATGAGGTGAGTCTGGGACCCCGGTGTGGGTAAGGAGGTGATGCCCTTTCCCTAACCCCTGCTAGGCTGCACAAACAACCCCCCTTCCTCGCTCTGGCCCCACCCCCTCCAGATGCCTCCATTGGATCTGACCCCAGTGTGGTCCTTAGGGGATAGGGAAGAGGGGTCCTTGAACCACATGGGACCTCAAACCTGCTGCCCATCTGAGGCACTGGGGTTGAAAGTGGGGACAGAGTTCAGCAAGGATCCATGGGAGGAGAGAGTTGGGGACCCGGGGATTCTCCCACCCTCTTCATGGCCATCAGATGGGGCTTAGCACACGGGAAGAATCCTGGTGGCAGGGCTAAGGGTACTGTGGGGCTTGCGGGGGGACATGACATGGAAGGGAACTGGAGGCTGTGTGGGGAGGGGGAGATCTGAAGGTAGAGGGGGAGGAGAACCCTGGGAGAGGGTCTTTGTAGCCAGGGCCGGAGTCTGCTGCTGGACTCCAAAGTTTGGAGATGGGGACAGGCATCGGGGTTGTCTCCGCTCCCCCAGAACCAGAACAAGCAGAACGAGTTGCTGGTGGCGGGTGCCGCAGTGGGAGTAGCCACGGTGTTCGGAGCGCCCATCAGCGGTGAGAGCCGGAGAGGCCAAGGCAACCAAGCCCCCCACCCTCTCCACCAGTCCCCACCTTTATTTCAACCCTGGAGACTCGACAGCCCCCGTCCCTCCTCCAGCCCTATCTTTTCCATCCGACCACCCAACTCTCCTTTCTGACTTCTCCCACTCCTCTGGCCCCTGGATTGCAGGGACCCAGACATCCCTAGACCCAACTGGATGGCCAAGTGACCCTGGGTCTCATTCCTTGGAGCTAGCCCTCTTGAGCAGGGGGCCCTCTGAGGGGCTGAAGACTGGGGCAACCTTGGGATCAGCTGGGGGAGTAGAAGTGGGCAGAGGTCTCCTCTGAGGGTCCTCAGGGTTAGCCAGGTTCCCTGGGGCTGGTCACCCTGCAGCAGGCCTCCCTTGAGAATGTCTGATGCTGGGAGAGAGGGACTGGGACCCTCTGTCCACCCCTGGCCCTTCCCTCTGCCGGCCAGGGGTTCTGTTCAGCATCGAAGTTATGTCCTCCCACTTTGCCGTCTGGGATTACTGGCGTGGCTTCTTCGCGTCTACATGCGGAGCCTGCATGTTCCGCCTTCTGGCCGTCTTCAACAGCGAGCAAGGTCAGCAAGGAAGAGGCGTGGGTGAGCTGGGGGGGCTGGACTCCGGAGGCCCAGCTCTGTCCTTGATGGGCGAGGAAATATGGGCAAGCCCTCAGAGGCATCATGGGGCTCTTCCTGCTCCTAGGACCCCAAGACCCTGCAAAACACAATGGCATTTCTGAGTTGGGGTAAAGTTCCTGAGCACCCTGGGTTGACCCTTCTCCATATGACAATAAAAGTTCAGGTCAAGCCGGGGACCTGCTGCCCAGTGTCCAGATGAAACAGATGCTGACCTCTGATCTCTCCCTCCTCCAGAAACCATCACAGCACTCTTTAGGACCAACTTTAAAATCGACTTCCCCTTTGACCTCCCAGAGATCTTCTTCTTCATGGCTCTTGGGTGAGGTGGACCATCAGGGACCAAAGAAGGAGGCTTGGCAGTCCTGGTTGTTCCAGGGGATAGAGCCCACCCAAAGTTCTCTATTCCTTCCTCCCGATTCTTCCCTCCCATTTCTCTATGGACAGTCTCCTAATCAAGTTCAGGTTGTCTTAGAAGAAATGAGAGCATTTTTCCATGAGTCTGTGGGGTTGACTGCACTTTAGAGGGCGGAGGGACCATCAGTACCTCAAGCCTGGTGCTGACCCTCTCCCTGTGCCCCAGTCCCCATAAGTTTCACCCTGGTGGGCTCACCACCCCAGAGGCCTGGTGTCCCAAGAATCTGCTGGCCTTGCTGACAGAAGGTAGTCCCACTGGGCCCCAACCATAACTTGCCCAGGGAGTTCAGGAGGGTTGAAGGATCTGGGGAAAAACCAGGCTTCCCTCTGTCCCTCCCGGGGACTTGGAGGGGAGGAACAGGTGGCTGCTGTTGAACAGATGATTGACTTAATGTTGGGTTTCTCTCCCTGCAGTGTCCTCTGTGGGGTCCTGAGCTGTGCCTACCTGTTCTGCCAACGCTGGTTCCTGGGTTACGTGAGGAGGAACCCGGTCACCGCCAGGCTGCTGGCCACAGAGTAGGCCCCAGGGGTGGGCAGGGAGTTGTAAGCTCAGGGCAGGAGAGGTGGAACCAAATGGGGAGGGGGGGCAGAAAGGGATGGGGCCTGCCAGGCCAACTTCCCTACAGCAGAAGCCCTCTCTCCTTCCATTCTTCCTCCCCTGCCCTCTCTCCCCTCGCACCATCACCCTCAAACATGTCTGGAGAGTAGCTGGCCCTCAAGGCACTTACCTTTAAATTGAAAGGGGCACAAATGCCAGGGTCAGGTCTCTTCTTTTCCTTTTCCCAAACTCCCACATCTTAACTTCCTTCTGCTCTTCCCCTCCCCCTGGCTCCTCCTTGGTTCCCTGGTGTCCTCCTATCCCTCTCTCCCTCTCTCTGCACCCCTGCAGCCCCCTCCTGACTCCACCAGCCAGATGCCTTCCAGGGGCCCAGACCAGTGTCATCTGACCTGGCTCTCCCTCCCGCAGCAAACCTGTGTATTCCGCCCTGGTGGCTTTCCTCCTGGCCTCCATCACCTACCCACCCAGCCTGGGTCGCTTCATGGCATCCCGGGTAAGGAGGGCACCTGAGACCCAGGCTCCTGGGGTCCAGGACTGGCCCAGCTTCACCAGCTTGGAGGGGAGGTCAGGGTGGAGGGGGGAGTGCAGGAGAGGAGGGGAGGGGAAGGCAAGAGGAGACAGAACCAAGAGCAAATGCGGGGTGGAAATCACACAATCAGAGTTTCTGGGACCCTGTAGAAGGCAGACAGCCTTGTAATGCAAATGACATTTCCCATCCTTCTCCCCAAGGGAAATCCCAAGGGATAGAGCCTTCCAGGACTGTGAGGGGGATGAAGGGTAGGGAGCAGGGAAAGGATGGGGACAGCCCTTCTCACTGGGCATCCAGTTGGATGAGGTCTCACAGTAGGGTCAGGTGGCCTATACCCAACAACCTGAGCAAAAGCCCAAGTTGTGAGGCCATTGGACAGAACATCTGAGTGGAAGAGGCAGGGCTGGGGTATAGTGGGTTAAGAGAATGAGTAAGTAAGAGGGAGAAAGCTGATTGAGTTCCTTAAAAGCTAACGGTCTGGTGTTTGCTTGATGCAGAGAGGAACAAGTAACCATTGGAGGTTTTCAAGGAATGGGGTGATGTGCTCAGAATGATGTTTTGGGCGGCAGAGTGAAGTATGGATTGGAGAGGGGAGAGGGTAGAGACAGGAAGGCCTGTGAGGAAACTGATGCATTAGTTGAAGTAGGATGTGATGAGTGCCTGGACCAGCATAGTGGACGTTTGGAGGAAGAGGAAGGGATTGACTCTGAAAATGATCCAGAAGAAAAACTCAACAGGCCCAGGATTGTGGTTGCAGGGTGGGAGGGCTTGGGGGGGATCAGTCACTCCTCTCGTCCCCCCACCCCTGCCCACCCTTTTGCTGGGACACTGAGGACCTCCTCTTTGGCAACTGGACAAATGCTCAAATGTCATTGGAAGCGGTCCAATCCTGCTTAATGTGACCCTGTCATCTCCATGACTCTATCCCTTCCTCTAGCTGACCATGAAAGAGCACCTAAACTCGCTGTTCGACAACCGTTCCTGGGCCCTGCTGTCCCAGAATGCCTCCCTGGCCTGGCCCCCTCAGCCGGACCCCCAGAGCCTGTGGCTGGAGTGGTGGCATCCCCGCCTCACCATCTTTGGCACACTGGTCTTTTTTCTAGCCATGAAGGTACCCACCCCAGGTCTCACAGCCCTGCTACCACCCACCTCCCATCTCCAGTCCCCAAGCCATCTGTCTGCCCAGGGCCTCAGGCCACAGAAAATTGTCCAAATACTGCTCTCAGTCCTGCTCCCAGCCTGTCCCAGGCTCTGTGCCCCAAGATGAGGAACAGGTACTGCAGCCAGGGAACAGGGCATCCCCAGATATTGCCTTTGGGGAACTGAGGTTGGGGGGTCATGGACCAATCTGATCTCCCTTGCCACCCACCTGAACCTGTTCAGTCTCCTCCCTCACAACTGTCATCCCTTCCACAGTTCTGGATGCTGATTCTGGCCACCACAATGCCCATGCCTGCAGGATATTTCATGCCCATCTTTGTCTACGGTGAGATCGGAGGCCCCTGGAAGGTTGATTGGACCTCTCTCATTGGGAAGGGGAGCTAGGGCCTCGGCTCTGAGCCAAGGCCCTAGTGCCTGTCTGACAGTGCCTGTTCCTTGTGTGAATCAGGCTAATGGTATCTGTTAAGCACTTACTTCGTGCCGAACACTGTTCTAAGCACATGGATCCAACCCACCTGGAGCTCCTTATCTGTTGCAGGAATGTGGCTCTAAGGTGCGGGCCAGCCAGGCCAGGGAGGGAATGGAGCTGGGGAATGTAAGCTCGCTGTGGGCAGGGAATGTGTCTGTTGATTCTTGTATTGTAGTTTCCCAACGCTTACTTAGTACAGTGCTCTGCACATAGTAAGTGCTCAATAAATATAATTGAATGAATGAATGAATGAATGGAGAAGGGTAAAAAGGAAGTGGCTCTTAGGGAGCAAGAAGCCCCTGCCCCCCTAAACCTCCAAACTCAGCCCAGACCCTTCCCCAGGGGCTGCAGTGGGTCGCCTCACAGGAGAGACGATTGCTGTGCTTTTCCCGGAGGGCATCCAGGCGGATGGAGTGGTGAACCCCATCATTCCTGGGGGCTATGCCCTGGCAGGTGAGTATTCCAGGGCAGTTGATTGACCATCCTCCTGGCTTGTGCTACACTCAATCCTAAGGACAGGGGAGGACAGGTGGGAGTTCGTTGCAGTCTGGCAGTTGTCTGGGATAGGAAGGGGGGCTCAGGGACCCCAGAATGTTGAGCCCAGGAGAGAACCCCCTCTATCCTGTGACCTGCCAAGTAGAGGATACCTCATGCCCCCTACCCTGGGATGCCCTGAGCGGCAGTCCTCCATGCAAATCATCACTATTGGCTCCATGCCCGGCTGCTGGGTCCCAGCACCCAGGGGCAGAGCCAAACAAGATCCAAAGTCCTGGTCTCTGGCCAGAGGAGGGGAAGAAAGGAAGGACATGAACTTATCCTGTTCCCGTCAGGAGCTGCAGCCTTCTCTGGAGCAGTGACCCACAGTGTGTCCACCGCCCTGCTGGCCTTTGAACTGACGGGTCAGATCGCCCACGTGTTGCCCGTGCTACTGGCTGTGCTACTGGCCAATGCCATCACCCAGAAGTGCCAGCCCTCCTTCTATGATGGGACTATCATCGTCAAGAAGCTGCCCTACCTGCCCCGCATCCGGGGCCGCCGCTTGGGGTAAGCTGCTGTCAACCTAGCAACTTTGCCAAGCCACGTAACAACATGGGCAATGGGCCTGCTGAGGAGCTGGGATCCTTGCTGAAAATTGGGCCAGTTGTGGCAGCAAGGCCGAATGGAAACAATTTGTGGGTCTGGGAGTCAGAGGACCTGGGTTCTAATCCCAGCTCTTCCACGGGCCTGCTGGGTGACCTTGGGAAAGTCACTTAACTTTTCTGGACCTCAGTCTCCTCATCTGCCAAATGGGGTTTCAATACCTGTTCAATTCAATTCAACCATATTTATTGGAGTGGTGCAAACACTGTTCTAAGCATTTGGGAGAGTACAATATTGTTCTCCCTCCTACTTAGACTGTGAACCTTATGTAGGACAGGACACTTTCTGAGCTGATTAGCTTGATTCTTCCCCAGTGCTTAGTTACAATACTTGGCACACAGTAAGCGCTAATCAAATACCACAATAATTATTGCTAAGGACCTCCCATCCTACAACCGATTGACTGTCCAACCAGTTCTAAGTGACTCTCACCCCATTAAGGCAGGTTGGTCAGTCGGAGGCAACCCCTTCCTCTGCCCTATAAACAGTCTAGCATCTAGAGTGGTGCCTGGACTGTAAGACCCTGTGCACAGGGAATGTGTGCACCAACTCTGTTGTATCGTACTCCCCCAAGCGCTTAGTACAGTGTTCAGCACAAGATAAATGCTCAATAAATATGATCGATTGATTGGCCACTCAGCGGTTGTTTCACTTGCTTCAGCCCTTCCACCCTCAATCATCTGTGGCGTCTCCCTACGCCCCCCTCATCCCCTTGATGATGATGATGGTATTTGTTAAGTACTTACTGTGTGCCAAGCACTGTTCTAAGCACTGGAGTAGATACAAGGTAATCAAGTTGCCCCATGTGGGGCTCATAGTCTTATTCCCCATTTTACAGATGAGGTAACTGAGGCACAGGGAAGTTAAGCAACATGCCCAAAGTCACACAGCTGATAAGTGGCAGCTGTGGAATTAGAACCCACAACCTTTCTCTCCCAAGCCTGTGCTCTTTCCACTAAGCAACGCTTGAGACCCAGATTTAAAGGCTGGCCAATGCGAAGGGGAGGGAGAGGCAAGATTGCTGAGCTATTGGCTGGGACCCTCAAATATCACCTGGCCCACATGGCCCCTTTCCTCTTGCCCTCCCTCCACTTCTCTCCCCTAACTAATTCCAAGAGTCCCCAGTACTGCTGTAGTCTCTGGCTCTCAGTGTTGCGAACCCTGGGGTGTGTCAAGATGTGTTTCTGCCCAAATGATGCCCTAGTAATGTCCTTTCCTTTTTGCCCCCTCCCCCAGCTCCGTGCAGCTTAAGCCTAGCCAGTCGGGACTGTATCTAATTGGTGGGGAGAGGATGGAGGAGAATTCAAGGCACAGCAGGGACTTTCCAGACCCCACTCTGATGACCACCCCTCCCCTGTCCTCCCACCCACTGCAGTTCCTACCAGGTGACCACAGCACGCTTCATGAGCCCGGTGCCCACCATCCTGGCTAAGGACGCTCCCCTGGATGAGGTGGTCAGGATAGTGACCTCGTCTGACCTGGCCGAGTTCCCGCTGGTGGAAAGTGCAGGTGCTGGGTGGTCATCCAATAGGGGGAGATTTGCGGGGGTGGGGGAAAGTGAAAGGGGAGGAGGACACAGGGTTTCATCCTGACATCCCCTCTCTCTGACCCCCCTCCCTTGGAAGCCCTTCAGCCACCTGCCTGAGCCAACTGAGTCACTCCCTTGGCCCAAGCCAGCCCAACACTCTACCTCTTGCAAGCTCAGTCATCAGTGCCAGAGCTTCCAGATCAGAAGCCCCAGGAGGCAGGAATGGCCAGAGTAGACCAGTCACTTCACACCCCACCTCTTTCCTACCATCTTCCCTGCCTGCTCCCCCCTTCTTTTGCTCCTGTTCTCTCTTGTTCCCCTTGGATTCCCCACATTTCCTCCCAGCCAGGAACCCCCATTCACTTCACCCTCTTGTCTCTGCTCCTCTTGCCAAGAGTCAAAGCTGCTGGTAGGCACCGTGAAGCGGGCCCATCTTGTCTCCTGCCTGGAGGCTGTGCTGCCCACCTGCACTTCCGGACACCAGGTGAGTTCTAAGTGCGGGGTGGAGGCAGGATTGGGGCAGCCCTCACCCTGGGAGCAGCTACAGAGCCAAACCCTAACCTCCTCATGACTTTACTATCGTAGTACACGGCACCACCATCCTCCATCTCACAAACCCGTAATCTTGGCACTATCCTCGACTCATCTCTCTCATTCGACCCACAAATTCCATGTCATTAATTCCTATCAGTTCTACCTTCACAATATCTCTAGAATCCTCCCCTTCCTCCCCAACCAAACTGCTATCACACCGATTTAAGAACTTATCATTTCCCCCTTTGACTACTGCATCAGTCTCCTCACTTACCTCCTTGCCTGCTGTCTCTCCCCTCTCCAGTTCATGCTTCATATGCTTCCTGGATCATGTTTCTAAAAAAGAAAAGCATTCTTTCTATATCTTCCCTCTCCACAAAAGCCTCCTGTTGTTGCCCATTCACCTCTACACCAAACAGAAACTCCTTAAGGCACTCAATCAGCTCTCCCCCTCCTACTTTATCTCTCTGATCTACTACAATCCAATCTGTAAACTCCTCTAATGCCCCTACCTATTCCTTGTACTTCAATCTCAAGGAATTCAATCTCGCCATCCACCTCTTGCCCCCATCCTCCCTCTGTTCTGAAATTCCCTCCACCTTCGATCCGACAGATCACAGCTCTCCCCAACTTCGAAGTCCTCCTAAAATCACATCTCCTCCCAGAGGCTTTTCCTGACTAAGCCCTCATTTCCCCTACCTACACTCTCCTCTTTGTACCTATGCACTTAGATCTGTACCCCTTAAGCACTTGACATTCACTCAGTTCTCAGCCCCATAGCTCTTATATGTACGTAGATTATGTACACTCTGCCGTTTCCCCTATCTGCAATTTATTTTAATGTCTGTCTCCTCTAAACTGTAAGTTCCTTGGGGAGAAATCATGTCTGCCAACTCTACTGTATTGTACTTACTCAAGTACTCAGTTCAGTGTTCTGGACTCAGTAAACGATCAATAAATATCTCTGATTGATTGGCTGGGAGTGATCGCAAAGTAGAGTCAGTGAATCATATTTATTTAGTGCTTACTGTGTGCAGATCTCTGTACTAAGCGCTTGGGAGAGTACAATACCACAGTATAACATACACATTCTCTGCCCATAATGAGCTTACAGTCTAGAGGATGAGATAGGAAGAAGCAGAACAGTAACTCTAAAGCCCTGCAAATCCACATATTTCTAATAGTTTTATAAGGCCTATGGTCCTAAGGGGCAGTCCCCAACCTGGAAAAAATAGAGGGGAAGTGAAGTAACCCTCCCCATGGGAGTGACCCCAGACTGGGAGGGGGTGCCCCCCGGGAAAAACCACAGAGCAGGGTTGGAGGTGGCCCTCACCCTGGGAGCAACTACAGTACCTCAGAATGGGAGCCTGGGGGAGGAAGCTGTATGGGGTCGGGGGAATGAGCTGGGACCCCAGTCACCACTCAAAGCAGACACTGACTCTGTAAGGGGGACCACTTTGAAGAGCTCTGAACATTATTAATGACTAATTGGTCACCAAATCCTGTCGATTCTACCTTCACAACATCACTTAAATCTGTCCTTTCCTCTCCACCCAAACTAGTACTATGCTGATTCAAGCACTTATGCTATCCTGCCTTTACTCCTATAACAGCCTCCTTGCTGATCTCCCTAATTCCTGTCTCTCTCCACTCCAGCCCAGATCATTTTTCTAAAAAAAAATTCAATCCCTGTTACCTCACTTCTCAAGAACTTCCAGTAGTTGCCCATCCACCTCCACATTAAACAGACGTTCCTTACCTTTGGCTCTGAAGCACTCAATCACCTTGCCTCCTCCTATCTTATCTCACTGATTTCCTATTACAGCCCAGTTCACTTACTTCACCCCTCTAAGTGCCAACATAAGCAGTACTTCAACCTCATCTATCTAACCCTTGTCCACGTCTTCCCTCTGGCCTGGAACTATTTCCCTCTTCCTATGTGACAGACCACCACTCTTTCCACCTTCAAAGCTTTATTAAAATCACATCTTCTCTCCAGCTAAGCCCTCATCTCTCCTACTCCCTCTTCCGTCTGCTTTGCTTATTCACTTGGATCTGTACCCTTGAGCTGGAAGGTTCAGTCTCCCTAGCCCAGGGACTGTGACAGGAGACATGGGGGTAGTTTCTGGCCAACCTCAGCCCCATAACACTTACGTTCATACCTGCACTTTATTTTAATGTTTGTCTCCCCCTCTAGACTCTAAGCTCATTGCGGACAGGGAACATATCTAACAACTCTGTTATATTAATTCAATCGTATTTATTGAGTGCTTACTGTGTGCAGAGCACTGTACTAAGCAGTTGGAATGCACAATTCAGCAACAGATAGAGACAATCCCTGCCCAACAACGGGCTCACAGGCTAAAGGAAAATACCAATGACAAGGGTGAGATTATACTCTCCCAAGTGGTTGGTACAATGCTCTGTATACAGTAGGTGCTCAGTAAATATGAATGATTGATTGATGGGGGTGGTTCCGAGCAGGCCCACCCAGGGGGGGTAGAAAATGCAGAGGAAGCCCCTGACCCAGGCCTCCCTGTCCACCCAGTGGCATCTCCAGGAGGTGTTGGCGGAAGGCTGCCCCATGGAACCAGTGACTCTACAGCTGTCCCCTGAGACCTCCCTCCACCAGGTGAGGGAGGATGCCAAGCTCGGGGGAGATGTGTGTGTTTGGGGGGGTGCTGAAAGGGGACAACAGGACCTGGAAAGCAAGAGGGACAACAGGTCTAGAACTGGGATTCCCCACCTCCACCTGAGGGGAGGGTGGTGTGGGATAAGAGCATCCTCCAGTGCCCAGAGGGAGTACTACAGGGCAGTGTTGTCGGGTCTCACCCTTGGGGAAGTTGCCCCCTCAGTGCCAGGCAGGGGAATCAGAGGCCCAGGGCCCAGAAGGGGCTAGCCCAGGTTAGCCAATGAGGGCCCCCAGGAGTCCCACCTCGTTGTCACCCAGTCTTCTTCTCACCACCCTGGCCCGCTCTCCTTTCCTGGGAATTGCCATACTATGCTTAGTTCTCTCCTAGAACTGGGGAGGCCTGTTCTCCAGAGAAATGTCCGGCCCAGGGCCTGGGGGTTGGGAATGGGTTGGGGAGGGACTCTGATACGCGGGCTCCTCCCCTCTGCCAGGCTCACAACATCTTCGAACTACTGAACCTGCAACACGTCTTCGTGACATCCTTGGGACGGATCGTGGGCTACGTTTCTCGGGCAGAGGTAACAGTCAAGGCTGGTAGGGGGTAGGCCCAGGTCCGAGGGAAGAGGGTTATCCAGAGAGGAGATCCCAGATTTCACCTTGCCCGGGTGGGCCTGGGCAGGGCAGCAGTAGGCTGGCAGACTCAGAGCCGGAAGTTTCAGATTCCCTAGCCCAGGGACTGTGACAGGAAATATGGGGGTAGTTTCTGGTCTCCTCCCTCCAGTACATCTGTGTCCTCCTGGGACTCCACCATGGGCTGAAAGTCTTCTTGAGCATCACAGCCCAGGGCTGGGCAAGAGATGGTGAAGGGGTGGGGTTGGTGGGTTGGGGGTCGGGGAGAAGGGAGGGCTATCTCCGCATCTTTTCTCATAGCTGAAAAAGGCAATTGCAGACTTAGCCAACCCGCCAGCTCCCAAGTGACAACCTCCTGCTGGGAAGACTCCAGGAGCAGCTGGGGGCATCCTGCCCAGTCGGCATCAGGACCCCTGGGGCGTGGGGGGGTACTAGCAAGGAAGTGCTCGTTACAGTGCTAGAGTACCAGAGCACAAAAGTACTAGAGTACTATAGTACAAATGTCTTAGAGAGAACTAGAGTACAGAAGTAATAGAAAGTAATAGAGTAGCCTAGTACTAGAGAACTAGAGTTTAAAAGTACTAGAAAGTACTAGAGTATGAAAGTAATAGAGAGTACTGAAGTACTAGACTGTAAGTTCCTGGTGGGCAGAGAATATGTTCTACCAACTCTGTTATACTGTACTCTTCCAAATGCTTTGTACAGTGCTTAGTATAAAGTAAGCTTCTAGACTATGAGCCCATTGTTGGATAAGGATTGTCTCTATTTTGTTGCCCAGTTGTACTTTCCAAGCGCTTAGTATGGTGCTCTGCACATAGTAAGCGCTCAATAAATACGAATGAATAAATGAATACAATTGATTGATTACTAGAGTATTAGAGTATTAGCACCTAATAGAGTTCTACTGTAGTACTCTACTATAGTATTTTTTGTTAAATTCTATAAGGAACTATTATTATAATACTGCTTTGTGTAATGTTTAACTCTGCAGGAACAATTACTCTATTTTTATTCTTACATTTTTACGTCTCTACTCTCCTCCACATTATCTCGAGCAGAGCGTCAGCCAAGTGCTGAATGTTCACATCAACCACTGAGATAGACAATTCTTGATTTTGACAGAGATTTAGGAGTGTTCCCCCATCCCGCCCCCTGCTCTTCTGAACTCGTCTGGGAAAAGAGGGACCAGGGAGATCCACTGTGAGAGAGGGCAGCTGGGAGGCCAGGGGAGGCAGTCGGAGACTGGTGGAGGCTGAAGGCCAATGAAATGATGATGTTGGTATTTGTTAAGCGCTTACTATGTGCAGAGCACTGTTCTAAGCATTGGGGTAGATACAGGGTAATCAGGTTGTCCCATATGAAATGCTGAGGTTTGGGCTGGTCTGTCCAACAGTGCACTGGTCTCCCTGGTTTGCAGTGCCCACTCCACCCATTGTACCCAGTTCTGTCTCCCCTGCAGCCCTCCTGCCATCCTGCTAAGGATGTGCTCAAAGATGAAGAACCCCCAGAGCTATGCACTTCATTTTGGCTCTTATCCCTCCCTCCTTGGGCACGGACTGAAAAGTCCAGGAGGAATAGCTTTGGCCATGGAGGGCTGAGGGCCCAAGCCCGGAGCTGAGACAGCTTCAGGACAGGTTGGGGAGGAGTCAACTGAGGAGTCAGAATTTTTGTGGGTCTTTGTGGTCAAAGAGAAGGGGATATAGTGCCCTATGGATGACTTCTGGTTTGAGACCAAAGCCTCTGAGGGAGTCTCTGTCTGGAACCAGTGGGCAAGTAGAATCAGAGATCCATGGGTGGACCACCTTTTTGTGGATTGTCTGTGGGAGAATGATGCATTCCCACCTGCAGCCAGGCCCGGCCTGCTGGGTCCCTCCAGCCTTCTCTCTCACAGTGGGGCATTGGTGGGGCCTCAGCAGTGGCTCTCTCCAGTCCCACTGACCCCAAACTGTGGCTTCCTTGTGGAGGCTGGACGGACTCTGGAGCTTCCTCCCCCGGTGCCCCCTAGAGCATCCACTACCCTTTCTGTCCTTGCTCTCCCCCTTCATTTTCCATTATCCAGGCCATCACTGACCGCCCGCCAGTGTGGCAGATTCACCAGGGAAGCAGCATGGCCGTGGATAGAACACGAGCTTGGGGAGTCAGAAAGATGAGGGGTCTCCTCTCAGCTTCATAACTTGTCTGTTGTACGACTTTGGGCAAGTCATTTAATTGCTTGTGACTCAGTTACCTCATCTATAAAATTGGGATTAAGACTGTGAGCCCCACGAGGGACAGGGGCTGTGTCCAATCTGATTAGCTTGTATCTACCCCAGTGCTTAGAACAGCACTTAACACATAAGAAGCACTTAACTATTATTATAATTATTATTATTTTATTATTATTTATTATTATTTATTATTATTATTAATTGACCATTGGCTGTACTGCAACGAACCGGGTTGAGGCTTCTCTGACAGCCACGTGCCCCAAGCAGCGGCCACCATCTCTGCCATGACTCTGCTTCCGTGCCTCTCCCAGGAGACAGGCTGGAAGGAGTGTGGGCAGGGTCTTCAAATGAGAACACTGAGCACTTGATTTGGTCCCTTAAGGTCTGACCCCACAGAGCTCACTGGGTCCGCTGCAGGCCAGCCTATCTCCTGGGCCCTGCCTCCTCTGCCGCCCCGCCCACTGCTCCCTGGCCTGCATCCGCTCTGAGGGCCCAGGCAAGGGAACCAAAGAACTATAGGCTCCCCGGCCCCCACCCCTCTCTCTGGCCCCTAAAGCTCCCCAGAAAGCAGAGATGGGCGCACCACCGGAGTTAATCCACCAGCCACTTTAATGTCTTCAGAGAACATCAAGGGGAAGGGAGGGAGACACCGCCGTGAGCAGGAGCAGGGACTACTCACCCCAGGCCCCAGCCGAGTGGTCAGCGGGTCATGGTAAGGGTAGGGGGGTGGGAGCCACGTGTAACGTGTACAGACCTCGGGAGACCAAGGAGGCGCTTTCAGAGAGGGAGGGCAGGGACAGATGGACGGACGGTCACAGTGAAGTGTCATGGAGAGGGAGGGAGGGTCTCAACTACCCGGGATGTGTGGGGGGCATTTTGGAGACAGGAGTCACAGGGTGAGGCAGGGGAGAAGTCTCTCCCGGAAAACCTGCCAGCTGCAGGGACAGAGTCAGGCATGGGATCCAGGAGAGTGGGCTCCCAGTGACCCCTATGCCCCAGTCACTGGCTGTTAAACAGCATCTGGCAGGGAAGGTTTGTGCCGGGGCAAAATCCCGAGTGTAAGAGAGGCTCTGTTTAGTGACTCCTCTTCGTGGCATCAAAGTGGGGAGGGGTAAGAGCACCCATAGGGAGAGGGAAGGAAAATAGAGAGCTGGGAGGGGCAGCTCACAAATCCTGCTTCCCTTAACCCTCCACTCCTGGAGAGAGGAACATGGGGAGCTGTGGGGGGTGGCTCACAAATCCTGCTTCCCTTCACCTCCACTCCTGGGACAAAGGGGTGGAGGAGAGAGCTTGACTCTCATGATCTGGGGGGTAAACTGAGGCACCGATTACCAGGAACTTTGGAATTCCCATCCTGTTCCCTGCTTGCCCTTCTTCCCATCTTCCTTAGAGAAGGCAAGGGACTCGTGTGGTCTTCTGGGTCCAGAAGGCAAGACCAGACCCCCTCATAGGGGTTTTCCTTGTCCCGAGCCAGAGGATTGGGGTAACTGAGGTACTGCCCAGACATGGATCCCCACTCACTACCTGGCAGGCCAGGAGGGGTTCCCGCTGGCATGCAGCACTCCCGTGCTGGAGCCCCGGGACACGGCTCTAGTTGGAGGCACCACGACTAGGTCCCAGACCCCAGCTAGTCAGCCCCGCTGGCCTTTCCAGGCCCCTGGGTGGGATCCCACCTTCATTACCCTACTGCCCCTCCCCCTGTGCCCCGGGCCTCAGTTATAGAACACTTCATCCTCCGAGAGGGAACTGCTGTCCACGTAGCGGAGGAAGCTGGGTCAGTGGAGCTGGACGTCACCACTGTCCATGCGGGCCAGGGGAGGGCGGACTCTGACTGCCATTCCTGCTTCTCCAGACCCTCTGGCTGGGATCTCTGGTGCTCCAGGCCCCACCGGGGCCCCCTGGCACACAAGTCCCATTCCCCAGTCAAAGCGTGGGCCTGGGGGAGTGGGGAGGTGAGGGAAGAGGAGAAGGCCTGTAGGCTGCTGTGTAGGGTGGAGTTATCCTCCCTCCGGGTGGCACGCTGCAGGCTGTCTTGCAGGAAGTTGTTCTCCAGGTCTGGAAGGCAAAGCAAAGAGGGTGGTCAGGGGGCTGAGGGGAGCAGACACAGCTGACTCTTGCTAGTCTCTGTGGCCCGGGCCCCTTCCAGTTCTACCTTGTGCCCCTGACTTGAGGCTCCAGGCCTCTCCCCTTGTTTTTCCAGTGTCCTCCACAGCTGGGGGTGGGGAGGAGCTGTTTGGCCAGTGGGCCCAGGCCCACCACTGCTGCCCAGGAGCTACTTGTCCAAGGAGACTGGGCTCTGGGTTGGTCCAGTCCTAGATGCTGGGAGCCACGGTGGCCCAGATCCCTTACCCAGGTCTGGGGCACCCTCTCCGTCCCCCTACCCCCTGCTTCCACCTCCAAAACCCACTGAACCCATGGGCCCGACTCAGGTGTCAAGAAGTGCACGGGGGCACTGGACTCGGGATGAGCTCAGGCCTAGGGCAGGAAGTCCTGCAGGCCTGCTAGGCCTGCCTCCACCAGGCTTCCCACTGGTGAGGGACTCACACATTGCCATGGAATCCTTGCACATTCTCAGTAGGCAGGCTGTCTGTGCCCAGCAGTGCCCAAATGCAAGCTGGACTGCCAAATAGACATCTCTCCCGATTGGACTTTTAGAGCTGTCTGGAACATGATTCTTGGGGTGGAGATGCCAATTTTTAGGGGGTGGTTGGGGAAATTTTTGAAACTTAAAACTTTTCCTACTAGTTACCAGGGTTTCCTGGGTATAAGTGTGTGCCCCTATCCTCCTTGAGCAGGCCACATTGGCGCCCAGTAAACGACTGTAGTGGTGGGAATTCCTGCAGGACACTGGCCATTCCTAAGTGGACCCTGCCCAGAGCTGAGCTGTGTCAGGGAACATTTTGTATGAGTCCCAGGAGGGGCCAGGATTATGTCTAATCTGATAATTTTGCTTCTACCCTAGCACTTCACAAATTCCACATTTATTATTATTACTATTGCTATTGTTATCATGATTATTATTTTCAAATGAGTGATGGAAGGAAAAGGTTGAGCAGAGTCAGTATCAAAAGCAAGCAAAGGCAAACAGCAACAGAGAAAGATGGCATTGGCAGGGCATATGGCCTTCGATCTCTTACCATTTCCTCAGCTCCTTTGCTGAAAGGAAGGTGAGCGTTGGACTGGGTATGTTTCAAGGCAAGCTCACTGTGGACCAAAGATGCTTTTATAATTGTGTAAAATGTTGTAATCAAAAGCCAAAGAGGTTGCAATAAGCATAGTATGTGGCAAAATGACAAATCTGCATCTGACTACTGAGCATATTCGAGGGTGACCATTGAAACATGTGCAAGGTTACCACTGAGCAGGTGCAGGTGATTATAGGATAGTGCGTGCCTGCTGTCAATACTCAGAATTTTTTTATGATACTTAATAAGCACTTTCTATGTGCCAATCACTTTACTAAGCACTGAGGTAGATGCAAGATCATCAGGTCAGACACAGTCCCTGTCCTATGTGGAGCTCACAGTTTAAATTGGAGGGAGGAGGATTTAACCCCCATTTTACAGATGGGGGAACTGAGGCAGAGAGAAGTGAAGTGGCAGAGCCAGGATTAGAACCTAGAACCTTCTGATTCCCAGCCCATGCTCTTCCCATTAGACCACGCTGTCCTCTCTCTCATGCCTGAAGTCAGATCAGGTCTGTCCAGAAAAAAATCAGACATCAGGTCTCAGGTGGAGTATGGGAAGTGTGGCCATGGGAGACTGGTTTTAGGTTTGGTCTGTTTCCCATCTGGTAACAACATGGAGCCGGACAGTTTCATTTTCAGCACCAAACCTTCTTCCACCCCAAGAGCCGAGTCCCACAGCGTGGACACTGGCCCGGATTTCACACTGACCTGGGAGGGGAACGCAGTGGTTCTGAGGCAAGTAAGGAGTTCAGGGATTTCCCTGGAGAAATGCTGTAGGATCATGGGAGATTCGCCTACCTCTGCGAAATGATGCCTGGGACATTAGGCTGCGTGCCTGGCACAAAGTGGGCACCATGGGCAGCTCCTTGTCCAGAATTTTGGAGGGGGCCATTGGCAGCCACCAAGGATGGGCCCAGCTTGGGCCCGGCAGGGTTCCCCGACTTGGACCCGGGCTGGGCTTTCAACATGCTACCTTGAAGCTGAATGGCATCCTGGGAATGGTCCCCGTAGTGGTCTCCGTAGCGGTCCCCGTAGAGCATCGAGTCATCATCCAGCGAGGACCAGGCGCTCAGTGTGGCTTCTGTGATGGCAAACTGCTCGGCCACCCCTGATCAGAGAGGAGCCAGTGTGAGTGAGGGAGTGGTCTGTGTAGGAGGGAGGAAGGAGACCTCCTCTCTTTGGGCCCTGGGAGGGGTTGAATTAGCAGCCAGGCAAGATTGACACCCAAGAGAGCAACTGCTGAAATAGCTGTCTCTGTGGGATCCTCACCTCAATGCCCCTCCGATACACCCATGCCCATTCAGCACCCTGAGGATGGATCTACTTCATCCTAGACAGGTCTTCCCTGAGCAAGGGGCATGACTGAGGCTGGCAAGTGCTGGCCCTTGGCCCTCTCCTTCGCCCCTGCGGCAGCCCCCACCTCCTCACCGACCTGCTGCAAAGCGGGCCTCCCGCAGGCTCATCGGGAAGGTGACAGTAGTGTTCTTCCTCAGCCAGCGAGGGGTCAGCCCGCTCCAGAGGCGCTCCAGCCCTTCCACTCGATGAGGTGGGCAACGCGGCCCCGAGCCATGGCCGTGGGCTTGGTGATGTGGTCCTTGATGCTCTGGACGACCCCTGGGGGGCACAGGTGAGGGGAGGTGAAAGATCCAGCCAGATCCCCCTGCTCCTCCACCTCTGCTCCCAGAGGCCTGGTGATCCATCTCATCACCAGGAAAGTTCCTTCCGCAGTCAAACCTAACTCCCTCCTGCTGCGGCTGTCCAGCCCACGCTCTGTAGTTGTGCCTTCCGGGCCCACCCGCCCTCCTCTGCGGTCCCTTCCCTGGCCGCAGCCTAGGAAAGGTCGCAGGCTGGCTCAGCTGGATGAGGGGGGCAGACGGGCCCACTGGTCGCTACCTACCCACCAAGGAGGAGGTTGCCAGCGCGGCCACATTGTAGTTGCCAGAGCAGGATTGGGACTCCGAGAGGATGAGGTTGGAGGTCTTGAAGCACCTCTGCAGGAAGGAGGCAGATGAGGGTGAGCAGCCAGACTGGGTTACCCCATCAGCCCAGAAATCCCCCAATCACCTAGTGCTCCTGGGCCTCAGGGTTAAGCCAGGGTCACGCCAAGGGAAGGATTGGAAATTAGTATCAGCTAAGAGGGGCAGATACTCAGATTCCCCAAATGGAATGGCCCCAGGCGTCCTCCAGGGCTAAACCCATTGTCCCAAACTTGGGGACACCTTGCCAGCAACAGGTGGGGGCCATCCAGCAGGAGAGGAGGGCAAGGGCTACAGGATGAATGAGAAAGTCAACTGACCTGCCAGGGATCCCAACAGAAATCCATCTGTTTTCCTAGAACAAGAAGAGAGAGGGGTCAGGTGAGACCCAATTCATTCCCTTCCTCCCGATGCCACCCCAAGGCCTCAGCCATTTTTACTGAGGTGGGTGGGCACAGCCACAAGTTGGGAAGGGAAGGAGGAGAGAGGCTGGGCACTAAGGAATGAGCATCTCCAAATTCCCAGCCTTTACCTTCCTGCATTTGAATTGAGCACCTCTCCCATCCAGTTCCTGCCCCCATTTGTCCGGGCAGAGAAGCTTGGGGCTGGGAGGCTGGGAGGCCAGAGCCAGAGCCAGAGCCAAGGCCAGGCAGCAGGGCCCTCCCCAGTTCTGTAGCTCAGGAACAGGGAGATGCTCCGCTTCTGGGCAGAGCAGCTCCTCACTGCCAAGAGACCCCATCTGCTCATTCCCCAAGCCATCTCACTGTCCTTGGCCCAGAAGACCCCCCTGTGCTCGGAGATTGGGCCTCCCCCCTCAGTCGGCTTTCCGCCTGCAGGACCAGTTCCAACTGCCCTGGGGGTCAACTGAGACTCCCTCTGCCTCAGCCCCTTTCCAGGCTGTTTCCTAGTTTCCTCTGCACCTGGGAAATCTTCTGTCCAAGCGTCAGGCAGCTTGGAGCCTGTTGGGGAAACACAGGATGGGTCTGGGGCCCACACACCAGGGTTCAGGAGCCACTGCCTCTTTTAGTAAGTTGAGGCTCATTTCTGAAGGTCACCGTTTTTCCCCAAATCCAACCTTTCTCTATAACAAAATGGCCTGGCTTGAGTACAGCTCCTTCTTCCCCATCCCTGATCCCACCAGCCCCTCCCCAATACATAGGTACATACACGCCCCGCCCCCCCCCCAACACACAAACACCCTCTACTTCTGCTGGGAACATAGCCAAATGGAAGGTGGCAGCAGAGCCTGGATATTTAGCCCCGAATAACAGAGAGTTGACCTTGCTAGGGGCAAATTCCACAGACCATGGAAGTACTGAGCCTGTTAGTGTTTGGCTGAGGGAAAACGGTCAGAAAGGATTCAATTACCTTCCCAGAGCTAGGTGGTGGAGTGGCAGGAGACAGGCAGCTGGTGGGGGTGCCCGGAGGGGGGCGGTCCACACATCCAGGCATGGAATAATCCTTGTGGACACTTGAGGCAAATTCTGAAAGAGAAGGTGAGAGATTCCGGTGGGGAGGGGAAGGAGAGTGAGTGAGAGAGAGCCACAGGGGGCTCAAATAGTTTGAGAAGGTGCTTTGGGGTCCTTGGCCCAAGGGTGTAACTCTGAGCCTCACCCCCTGCCACGCCCCCGGCAACATCCTTGCCTCACACCCACTCCTTCAGGTGTTTGAAAATCCTGCATGGGAAGCAAAGGCAGCAAGGCCTGGTAGCTGGAAGAAGCATTAGCTGGAGAGCCAGGAGACTTGGTCTGGGCTTGTGCCTCAGTTTCCCCAATCGATGTCAAAGGAGACTGCCCCAGATGAGAAGTAGCACGGCCTAGTGGATAGAGCATAGGCCTGGGAGTCAGAATTTCCTGGGTTCTAATCCCTGTTCTGCTACTTTTCTGTTGTGTGACCTTGAGCGAGTCAATTTAACTTCTCTGGGCCTCAGTTACCTCACCTGTAAAATGGGGATTAAAGCTCTGAGCCTCACGTGGTATATAGGCTGTGTCCAACCTGATTGGTTTGTATCAACCCCAGGGCTTAGGGCAGTGCCTGGCACATAGTAAGTGCTTAACAAATACTACTTTTTTATAAAAAGTTATCGCAGAATCCCATAGGGCAGAATTCTGGGAAGGGGGTCCAGCTGGGTGGGGTATGATACACCTTCCTCCTTCCAGAGACAATCCAGGAGTTGGGCACAAGCTGGGAGGTGGTGAGGGAATTGATTAATTACTGAGCCCTTATTGTGTACCGAAAACTGTACTAATCCCTTGAGAGAAAATGATAGAGTAGGTAGACATGATCCCTGCCCTCAAGGAACTTACAGTCTAGTGGGGAAAACAGATACTAAAGTCCACATTGGGGGAGCAATAGCGTGTAAAGACAGGTACATAAGTGCTTGTTGGGGTGCCTTGTCTTACACTGTCGAGTTGCTTCCGACCCACAGCTACGCCACAGACACATCTCTCCCAGAACGCCCTACCCCCACCAACAGTCATTCTTGTTGTGTATCTGTAGAGTTTTCTTAGTAAAAATATGGAAATGTTTTCCCTGTGCCTTCTTCCACATAGTAAACTTGAGTTTCCGCTATCGACTCTCTGCCACGCCACTGCTGCCCAGCACAGGGGAGTTTTGACTTGTAGCAGATTGTCTTCCACATGTGAGCCACTGCCCAAGATGGGAATGGAATGGAATGGAATGGAATGGAATGGAATGGACAGACCTCTGCTTGACTCTCCCTCCCGTATTAGAGACTGATAGAGTACTGGAAACTCTCCAGGTACCACCCTGAGTGGGGCTGTTGGAGTGAGGGTGAGATCAACCAGTCAGTCATATTTATTGAGCATTTACTGCATACAGAGCAATGGATTAGTGTCAAAGAGTTTAGGGGTACGGACCCAAGTTTGTAGGCAGTGCAGAATCAATCATTGTTATTATTGACCATGTATTATGTACAGAGCACTGTGCTAAGCCCTTGGGAAAGTACGATACAACAGAGTTGGTAGAAATGTTAAATGAAAGGCACACTTACAACATGCCAGGCCTTTCTCCCACTCCCTTCTGTATCATCCTGACTTGCTCCCTTCATTCATCCTCCCTCCCATCCCCAAAGCACTTACGTATGTATCTGTATTTATTTATTTGTTTATGTATTTATTTAAGTATATTAATGTCTGTCTCCCCCCAGACTGTGAGCCCACTGTGGGGAGGGAATGTGTCTGTTATTGTATTGTGCTCTCCCAAGTGGTTAGTACGGTGCTTTACACACAGTAAGTGCTCAATAAATACAATTGAACATGTTCCCTGCCTAAGACAAGCTTACAGAAGGCAGGGATATTAAGGTGGGGAGATAAGAGAAGGGAATAAGCATTTGCCTAGCAACATGGGGTTTTACAGAGACCCCCATCAACCACCCCAGCACCTGTCATCACCAGAGCTACTGGAACAGCTGGGAACCCCGAGAAAGGCAGAACCCGGAGGGTTGTCGTCACAGCAGGTGCTGTGAGGGAGGCTGTGAGAAAGGGTAGGGGAGAGAAGCAAGGATTGGGAGCACTGGAGGGAGGGCAGCAGAGCTGGAATAACCTCCCTGTGTCTTCACAACCTGCATGTTCCGGACATATACAATCAGCAGCTATTACTTTTGAGGCAGGAGCAAGACTACATTTTCCACTATGAAGGCAGCATGCTCACTGTTACATTCTAGGGAGGGCGTACGAACAGTAGTGTGAGAAGCTATTTACAAAGCTTTCTTCTACTTTGCTCTCAGTATCTTCACACTTTTTTTTCAAAGGTACTTGTTAAGTACATACTATGTGCCAGGCACTGTATTAAGTGCTGGGGTAGATACGAGATCATCATGTCCCACATGGGGCTCACAGTCTAAGTAGGAGAGAGAACAGGTATTGAATCCCTGAAGTGACTTGCCCAAGGTCACGCAGCAGGTATGTGGCGGAGCCAGGATTAGAACTCAAGTCCTCTGACACCCAGTTCTGTGCTCTTTCCTATGCCCTCCATTTTGCAGATTGGAAAACTGAGGCTCAGAAAAGTAGAGTAACTTGCTCCAGTTCACAGAACAAGTTAGTGATAGGACTGGGACAAGAACCCAGATTTCCTGTCTGCCTTCCCAACTGTTAGGAAGCTATGGCAGCTTGGAAGCAAATGGATTAATCAATGATATTTATCGAGCAGTTGCTGTGTGCAAAGCACAGTACTAAGCACTTGGGAGAGTCCAATTCAACAGAGTTGGTAAATGTGTTCCCTGCTCACAAGAAGCCTACAGTCTAGAGAGGGCAAAGGCTAAGACACAGCAGTACTGCGCTTTCTCCTACCATAGTTCATCTATCTTTGATTTCTTGTAATTTTCAATGATCCCACTATCTATAATTTGTTTTTTTCCACGTCTTCCTTCCCTCACTTAGATAGAGAGCCCCATGCGGGATAAGTCCATGTCATAACTGTTTATCTTGTCTTCACCCCATCACTGAGCATAGTGCCGGACACATAGTGGGTGTGTAATAATGCCATAATGAACCAGCTCTGTTGTTAACTATGTACAATCCCCCCACCCCAGCCCAGCCCAGGTCATAATCTCTGTTCCCCAAGTCCAGGGAGCAACAGACAACAGAAAACCCCACCTCTTTCCCCCTCAGGACTTTGGCCCCATGACATCATGGGTCCATTGCCATGGTGATGCCAGTAATGAACCAGCCCTCTGTGAAGTCACTGGCTCTCCTTCCCCCAGCTGGGAATAAAAAGGCCTGTGGACATCACTGGGATTGGAAAAACACAGCCGAGGGGGGTCGAGGGTGGGAGAATGGGGGAGGGAGGACCCAGAGATCGAGATGGGGAGTGAGATCGGAGAGGGAGGGGGCCCAAGGGAGGATCTAGGGAAAACTGAACCCTAGCCCCCTCCTTCCTCCCCCACAGGATCCAAGGAGACCTCCCGGCCTGGCTCACTCGCTCTACTTGTCCAGCCAACGCCACCGGCCAGAGACCCCCAAGTCTCCTTTCATTCATTCATTCATTCATTCATTCATTCATTCATATTTATTGAGTGCTTACTATGTGCAGAGCACTGTACTAAGCTCTTGGAATGTACAAATCGGTAACAGATACAGTCCCTGCCCTTTGACGGGTTTACAGTCCAATGAGGGAGACAGACAGACAAGAACAATGGCAATAGCCCGCTCCCTCAGGGTCCTGGCTCCCCAGTGGCTGGGCTCTGTCACCGTGGCAACCCGAGGGTGACCTGGGGGAGACCCGGGAGACCCAGGCTCCACCATCCCTGAGCAAGGCTGGGAGGGGAGCTCATCTGAGGGGAAGAGGCGTGACCTGGTGGTGTTGTTGGGCAGGGATTGTCCCTATCTGTTGCCGAATTGTACATTCCAAGCCAGTACAGTGCTCTGCACACAGTAAGTGCTCAATAAATATGATTGAATGAATGAATGAATGAATGAAGAGCATAGGGCTGGCAGTTGGGAAACCTGGGTTCTTATTCCAGTTCTGCCACTTGCCTGCTGGGTGATTTCAGGCAATTCATTTAACTTCCTTGTGCCTCAGTTTCTTCATCTGTAAAATGGGGAATTTGATACCTGCTCTCCCTCCCCCTTAGATTGTGAGCCTCATGTGGGACAGAACCAAATCAGAGCTGATGATATTGCATGTACCCTTATGCTTGGCGCCTGATAAGAATTTAACAAACACCTCAGTTATTATTATTAGCTTGAGAAACAGCATGGCCTAGTGGATAGAGCATGGACCTGGGAGTCAGAAGAACCAATTCCAGCTCTACCACTTGTCTGCTGTGTGACCTTGGGCATGTCACTTCACTTCTCTGGGCCTCAGTTACTATAAAATGAGGATTAAGTCTGTGAGCTCCAAGTGGAATAGGGACTATGTCCAATCCAGTTTGCTTGTACCTAATTCAGTTCTTAGTTCAGCACCTGGCACATAGTAAGCGCTTAAATACCACAGTTATTATTATTATTATTACCATGCTCTCATCTCCAATGAGTGAGAAAGAACAGAATCACGGAAGAGGCAGCCCCCACTGGCCTGGGCAGCCCAACCGGAGGGAAGTTTTGAGAGGGATGAGGTGGAACCTTCATCCAAGTCAGGACTCAGATTGGCTCAGCACAAGGAGTCCAAACTCTAATCATCAGAGCTCAGAGCTGGAAGGGACTTGAGCAATCGCTTTGACCATCTTCCTGACTTGGGAGGCTGACACCTAAACCTTCCCAGTGAGTGAGACGATTGTCTCATTTATTTTTTATGGTATTTGTTAAGCACTTACTCTGTGCCGGGTACTGTTCTAAGCACTAGGGGAAGATATAAAGTAATTCAGGTTGGACATAGTTCATGTCCCACATGGGGCCCACAGTCTCAATCCCCATTTTACAAATACCACAACCATAACCCTCCAACTCTCAATCAGTCCATCCATCAACCAATCAACTGTATCTATTGAACACCCGCTCTGTGTCAAGCACTGTATTAAACGCTTGGAAGAGTAGACTAAAGTTAATAGTCCTGATCCCTGCACTCAAAGAGCTTACCATGGAGCAGTACAATCTCTAGTTTAGGTGGCAATAGACAGGTAGTTATTATCATTATTGATGGGGGCAGGACTGGGTCTCAGGACAGGCACCTGTTGCCTCTGGGGAAGCCAATGGGACTCTGCAGCGGGAGGGATTCAAGTGTAACTCAGTGTTCCTCGGGGGTGAGTCATCGCCGCAGGTGCGATGCCCAGACCAACAGACCGGCTGCCTGCCAGCGATGCCACGGCTGTTACTAACACTAACTGGCTCTTCAGAACAGATATTTTTAGGACGCGTTGTTGGCAGGGCGGTACTGTCTTGAGTTGCCCCTGATGATTTTCAGAGCAGGCAGCAGCTGTCTCCCCTCCCCCAAAGATTAAACTGCCCCTAACTAGGCATTAAATGGTTTAAGAGCTCTTCTGGACCCCATGGGTGTTGGGGTGGGGGGCCCCAGATTGGATCGATGAGTCTCATCTCTGTGGTTTTCCTGCTTCCCTATACAGGATGAAATTAGCTGCCTGACCTTTCTCCAAACCCAAAATTCACAACTTCCTAGAGTCAGCCCCAGACTAATCCAGTTGACCCCAGGGTGATGAGCCCAGGTGTTTGGCCTATGATGACAAAGCCTCCGGACGAGAGAGCTGGGGAATCATCACGATGGGAGAGCAGGGCAGGACAGAGTGGGGGCCAGCTAGGAGTTTGCCTCCTACGAGATCGGGGAGGGCCAGGTTGAGGACCAGATAAGGGACTGTTTCCCCCTTTCCATTTCTCTTCCAGTCCTGCCTACACCAGGTAGAATCCATTATTTAGAAAGATGTCCTGAAACAAGTCTGGAACTAATCTTCCCTCTCCTCTAAGAATTATAATTGTGGTATTTGTTAAGTACTTACTCTTCGCCAAGCGCTGGAGCAGATAATCAGGTCAGATACAGTCACTTCCCACATGGGGTTCAAAGTCAAAGTAGGAGGGAGAACTGGTATTTCATCCCCATTTTACAGATGAGGAAACTGAGGCCTGGAGAAGTGATATGACTTTCCCAGGGTCCCACAGCAGGCGTGTATGGAGATGGGGTTAGATCCCAGATCCTCTGACTCCCAGGTCTGGGCTCTTTCCATGGTGCCAAGCCATAATGATTCTGTCTGACAGCCAACTGTCAGAATTTCCAGAGTAGAGGGGATTGCCTTCATCCCCGGGCCAACCTGTTGGACCAATCCAATCCCAAGGTTGGTCAGTGGGTTGAACATGGAGCAGGAAAATGATGGTCGGTGACAAAGAGACTCTCTGAGATCTCTCAGTGGGCTGAATTCCTCAGGTTTGGGCTTTGTTTTCAGACCAAGGCAACACTGGCTGAATTTGAACTTTGCAAATCTGGAGTCAAACATTCCTGACTCTCTGTCATGCTGATGGAGTCCAGGTTGGGAAAAATGAGAGCCTGGAGGCCAAGTATTCCTCCCTCTATCTTGGGGGTCAGGAGCAAATCTCAGTCCCCAGTTTTCTGGGTGACCTTGACCAAGGGACGACACTGCCCTGAGCTTCAGCTTGCCTTATTGCAGAATAGGAAAGAGATTCCATCCTTCCTCCTGGGAGGCTCAGGACTAATGGTGATTCATCGTGGGCTGGGGAAAACTGTTAAGAATCATAGCTTTAGACCTGGAAGCCCTAGTCAGGGGTCTGTGGTTATTCAATTCACCTCCATGTCGCAGATGCAGGCACAACGTGGAATCTGAAAATCATTTCTTCTCTTCCTGAGGGGGTAAGAGCTTACTCAGGATTTTTATTTTTATTCACTTCTCCTCTCAAAAGCTGGTTGCAGCTCTGATGTACAAAACAACAAAGAGACCATAGGAGATTCTGCACTGGTTCCTGGACTTAGCAGAGGAGGGAGAGGAAATCCAAAGGTCTTGATTTCTGGCTCAAGCATCCTTCAGAAGGCTATTTGGAACTCAGCTGGTGAAAAGATTTGTACAGAGGAAATAGACTCTCCTTCCCCTCCCCCTCCCCCCGGGATAACTTGAACCAGAAACCCAGAGGACACTGAGGACTTTAAGCAATCTTCCAAACAATCATTCGCTCAGGGAAGATGCTGTAATGATTTTGCCCAGTGGTTGGTAAACCCACAGCTCTTGGGCAAGGATCAACTGGAAAAGTATTTGTGTGGGCTGGTAAACTGTAAGGTTGTTGGCAAGGCTGGGTTAACCTGAAACTTCTGCTGGTTTTGAATTTTCCATATCAGCAATGACTGCGTGGAGCTCTTTCACATCCGCTTTGAAATCGATGCAAACCACAGACAAACATGTCCAGACCCCCTCCAAGCAGTCAGCAACCTGCTTCTTGCTAAAATCTTGCTGGATGCACTGAGCCAAGCCTCCAAAAGTTGTTTTTGTTGTTCTATGGTGCTAGGAGATCAGGGAAGACCCATCCCTGCCTCCCGGGTCCCCTCTGTCTTTGCTATGCAGCCCCGAGGTTTGGGAATGTGAAGGGTCTTGCCCTTCCACAGCACTCCTGCTCTTCTGATAGAGACTCCCAACAGGAGTTAGACTGGTGATCTAGAAACCGCATTGGAGCAGCCCCCAAATGCTGAATCCTTGAGGGGTAGGGGGCTGCTCAAAAGAGAGGTCTATGCTTTGCATACAATAAGCATTCAATAAATACCACTGACAGATGAAATTAGGGTCCTCCACATGCCCTCTTCTCCAATAGTGAGAAGCAGCATGGCATAGTGGATAAAGCACGGGCCTGGGAGAGCTCAATAAGGTCATGGGTTCTAATCCTGACTCTGCCACATGTCTGCTATGTGACCTTGGGCAGGTCACTTCACTTCTCTGGGCCTCAGTTACCTCATCTGTAAAATGGTGATTGAGACTGTGAGTCCCACATGGCACAGGAACTGTGTCCAACCTGCTTTGCATGTATTCACCCCAGAGGTTAGTACAGTACTTGGATCATAGTAAGTGCTTAACAAATACCATCATCATCATCATCATCATCATTATTATTATTATTGTTATTATTGTGGACCACTCTGGTGAGGCAGGGTGGCTGAGGGGAGAATAGGGGAGAGGGCTCTTCTCCAGCCCCATTTCTTTGAGAGGAGGGGAAAGTAAGTGAGGTCTTAGGACTCTTCAGGGGCCACATCAAAGACACTCCCTGAGCCCCAACTGAGGCCAGTCAAAGGTCCTGATCTTGGATCAAGAAAGCAATAGTTCATATTTATTGAGTACTTACTGTGCAGAGCACAGCTTGGGGGAGTCCAGTATAACAGAGTTGGTAGACACATTTCCTGCCCACATAAGCTTATCATCCAGAGGAGAATGTCAGAGATGCAGGGCAGGGAGAACTGGGCTGGCAGAAGGGCACTACTGGACCCATGAGTTGGGTGGCCAAGCTGGGGATGACCCCTCTCTCTCTCTCTCCTTACACTCTGAGTCCCAGACTGTGCCACTTGTAGGGAGGAACTCAAGACCATTCCTCTGAATGGCTCTGCCCTTCCCAGGCCTTCCCACCGGTCACTGGATGGATGGAGAAAGAAGCCCAGATGACGAGGCGATGACCCCAGCCTGGCGCCGGTTCTGGGTCCCAGTGGGCCTCCCTCCCCCGTGCCCTCAACAGTGGGAGGATCCACGTTTCCAAACATGCATGAGGCCATAATGCTCTACTGCCCACTACCATTAACCTGGAAACCTTAAGGAGAGTTGGGGGTGGGGGATCATTCTGGAGCCCTTGGCTCTTGTATTCAAGAAATGAGAGCTCAGTATATATGAATGATTGATTGACTCCATCTACATGGAGGTTTGAGCTTTGTTAGGAACAGGCCTGAGGGACAAGGCGCAGTGTAAATCGTTAGCAACTCAGGCTCCAAGGGACCTCGAGAGGTCATTGGATCTACCCCACTGCCTCCAGGCAGTACCTCACTTGAGTTCTCCTGTCCATAAACAAAGAAAGACGGGATGTTCTGAATCCAGGTTTTACTGTGGAGTTTCCTTGACCTGGGAGCCTGGGAAGGGGAGGAAAAGAGTAGAGACTACCTTAGTTTGGGGGAAGGTGGTGGGGAGTTGGTTTGGACTTCCTTTACCCTGTCTGGAAGACTGTGGTGATGGAGAGGATTAGGGTCTGGGGAGGTAGGGCAGGAGCTATGTACTAAATGCCCTCGCCCAGCTCAGGAGCCAGGACTGCGGAACATCTCATCCGCTCCAAGACCCCCGGTCACAGTGGACAGCAGATATAATTGCACCACTGGACCATTCTGGATGGGGCTGGGCTGAGGCTGGTTGGGGCTGGAGCTAGGGCTGGACTGGTGGTGGGTTGAAGTTAGATTGGGCTGGGGTTGGGTTTAGGCTGGACTGGACTGGACTGAGCTAGACTGGGCTGGGGTGGACTGGACTAGGCTGAAGCTGGACTAGGCTGAGGCTAGACTAGGCTGGGGCTGGACAGGGCTAGGGCTGTACTTGACTGGGCTAGGTTGGACTGGACTAGGCTGAGGCTGGACAGGGCTGGGGCTGGACTGGGCTAGGGCAGACTGGAATAGGCTGAGCCCAGTCTGGGCTGGAGGATAGGGCTCTACTGGACTGTGCTAGGGTGGCCTGGACTAGCCTGAGATTGGACTGGGCTGGGCTGAGGCTAGACTGGGCTGGGGCTGGGTTGGGCTGGACTGGACTGGACTGGGTTGGGGCTGGGCTGGGGTTGGGGCTGGATTGGGCTGGGCTGGGGCTGGGGTTGGGGCTAGACTAGACTGGACTGGGGCTGGACTAGACTAGGCTGGGGCTGGGCTGGGGTTGGGGCTGGAGTGGACTGGGCTGGGGGCTGGGCTGGGGTTGGGGCTGAACTGGACTGGACTGGGGCTGGGGTTAGGGCTGGGGCTGGGGTTGGGCTGAGGTTGGAGCTGGACTAAACTGGACTGGACTGGGCTGGGGGCTGGCCTGGGGGCTGGGGTTGGGGCTGAACTGGACTGGGCAGGGGCTGGGGTTGGGGCTGGACTAGAATGGACTGGGCTGGGGCCGCACTGGTCTGGGGGCTGGGGTTGGGGCTGAACTGGACTGGGCAGGGGCTGGAGTTGGGGCTGGACTAGAATGGACTGGGCTGGGGCTGCACTGGTCTGGGGCTGGGCTGGGGTTGGTGCCGGACTGGACTGGGGCTGGGGTTAGGGCTGGGGCTGGGGTTGAGGCTGGGCTGGGATGGGGTTGGAGCTGGACTGAACCGGGCAGGAGTTGGGGCTGGACTGGCCTGGTCTGGGGCTGGGCTGGGGTTGGGGCTGGACTGGTCTGGGCTGGGGTTGGGGCTGGACTGGACTGGGCTGGGTCTGGGCTGGGTCCAGTCTGGGGAACCCGGCATCCTGCCCGCGCTGTCCCAGCACCATCCACCGCCCCCCCCCCCCCCCGCCCCTCGGCCCTCCCCCGGCCCCCCGGCCGGCCCCCCACTCACTCACTCGCTCACTCACCCCTGGAGAGGCAGGAGCCCATCACGGGGCTCGGGGCCGCGGAGGGCAGGAAGGCTCCGGCCCTGGGGGACCGCTCCCTGCGGTCATGTCTGTGCGGCGGGCGGCAGCCCCGAGCCCCGGCCCCGCTCCCGCTCCGCCCCAACCACCCCACGGCGGCCACCCCGCCCCGCGCCCCCCGCCTCCTCCCGGCAGCCCTCCACCTCCGCCGCCCAGTGGACGGGACCGAGAGGTCACAGCGGGCCCGGGGGGCGGGGGGGATCGGGGGGCCGGGGGTCTTGGGGGGCAGAGGGACCGGGGGGCCGGGGGGGGGGCAGGAGGGTCCGGGGGTCAGCACGCCGGGGATCGGGCCGGTCCTGGCGAAGACAGAGCCCCTCCCCACCTACCCAACACACACACACACACCCCTGACCCCTGACCCCCCACCCCCGGGGCCGCCGGCGCCGCCAGACTCACCTGTTGCTCCAGCGAGGAGAGGACAGAGACACAGAGACACAGAGAGACAGGGAGAGAGAGAGAGAGAGAGAACGGGAGCTGGGAGATGGAGGGCGGGGGGGGGGGGGAGGAGGAGGGAGACACAGGGAGACAGAGGAGGGGGAGAGAGAGGGAGAGAGAAGAGGGAGGAGAGAGAGGAGGGAGGGGTAGAGGGAGGAGAGAGGATGGAGGAAGGGAGGGAGAAGAGCGAGGGTGGAGGGGTGGAGGGAGGATAGAGAGGATGGATGGAGGGAGGGAGAAGAGAGAGGAGGGAAGAGTGGAGGGAGGAGAGAGAGGATGGAGGGATGAAGGGAGGAGAGAGAGGATGGAGGGGGGAGGCAGAGGATGGAGGGAGGAAAGAGGATGGATGGAGGGAGGGAGGAGAGAAAGGATGGAGGGATGGAGGGAGTGAGGGGAGATGGTAGAAGGGAGGAGGAGAGACAGGGATGGGGGAGGGAAGAAGGGAAGGGAAAGGAGGAAAGGCGGAAGGAAGGAGGAAAGGAAAGAGCGCTTTTATGAGCGGTTCCAAAAGGGGTATGTCTCCAACATGTGCCCAGGGGCAGGGGGGAGCGGGCGGAACGGGCATAGGGGGCAGAAGCCGGGTCGGGGAAGGGAGCGGACAGAGGAGTCCGGGCTTTTCCACAGATGTCCCCGCAGCTACTGCCCGACCAGCCCTGCCCATCTCTGTCCTGCCCTGCCCTGCCCAGCCCTGCCCTGCCCAGCCCTGCCCAGCTCTGCCCTGCCCAGCCTTACCCTTCCCTGCCTATTCCCGCTCTGCCCAGCCCTGCCCAGCCCAACCCTACCCTTCCCTGCCCAGTCCCACTCAGCCCAGCCCAGTCCCACCCAGCCCTGCCCAGCCCCTCCTGCCCCAGCAAGGACCAGGCGGTGAGACGGGGATGGGCATGGCAGAGATGGTCCAGGAACTTCCGCATGACTTAAATGAACGTTGCAGGCCGAGAAGAAGCCAAGAAGCTTTGATTAGTGCGAGTCAACCGCTTGGGCGCTTTGGTTCGGAGATCTCAGAATTTCCCAGGTTGTGGGCTGCCTGGTCTTAGCCTGAAAGATCTCGTGGAACCAAGAGAAACAGAGGGGTCAAGTGGATAGAGCACAGGCCTGGGAGTCAGAGGACACGGGTTCCAATCCCAACTCTACCACTTTTGTCTGCTGGCTGGGCCTGTCTGCTAACAGATCCATAACCTTGGGCACGCAACCTAATTGCTCTGTGCCTCAGTTAACCCGACTGTAAAATGGGGAATACAACTGGGAGCCCCATTTGGGGCATGGACTGTGTCCAACCTGATTAGCTTGTGTCTAGCTCAGAACTTAGTACAGTGCCTGGAATATAGTAAGCACTTAACAAATACCAGAACAATTTTTTTTTAAATAGCCATGTCTACTGTGAGGGCATCCTGGGAGGTTATTCATTATTGTTGTTACTGTGGAATGTTTTACTATATTATTAATTCATTGATTCATTCAATCATATTTATTAAGTGCTTACTGTGTGCAAAGCACTGCAGTAAGTGCATGGTAGAGGACAAAAGAACAATAAACAGACATTCCCTGCCCACAACGAGTTGATAGATCTGGAGAACAGTGGTTTAGTGGAAAGAGCACGAGTTTGGGAGTCAGAGGACGTGGGTTCTAATCCTAGCTCCGCACCTTGTCTGCTATGTGACCCTGGGCAAGTCACTTCATTTCTCTGTGCCTCAGTTACCTCATCTGTAAAATGGGGATTGAAAGTGTGAGCCCCATGTGAGACAACCTGATTATCCTATATCTATCCTGGATCTTAGAACAGTGCTTGGCACATTGTAAGCTTACAACAAATACCATAATTATCATTTTTATTATTATTATTATCCTTGTCCCTCACACCATCAAGGCTCTGTGCCTAGCAAAGATGAAGGGACTGGGGGACGCCTTGGTATCATCCCCCCTCCCAGCCCCACAGCACTTATGTGCATATCGGTAATTTTATTCATTTATATTAATGTCTGCCTCCCTCTCTAGACTGATAAGCGACATGACCTAGTGAATAGTTACAGGACCTGGGTTCTAATATCAGCTCCACCACTTGTCTGCTGTGTGACCTTGGGCAAGTCACTTCGCTTCTCTGGATCTCAGTTCCCTCATCTGTAAAATGGGGATTGAGACTGTGAGCTCCATGTGGGACCTCGATTGTGTCCATTCTGATTGGCTTGTATCTACCCCAGCGTTTAGTACTCTCCTTAGTGTTTAGTACAGTGCTCTGCACACAGCCAGCACTCTATAAATATGCCTGATCGACTGAATGACTGACTGACTACCTCTGAGGCACAATGGGGTGAGCTGCAGGGCTACCAGCATGGGAGCAGGATAGCCTTCCCCCTACTGCAGCGTGGTTCAGTGGAAATAGCACGGCTTGGGAGTCAGAGGTCATGGGTTCGAATTCCGGCTCTGCCACTTGTCAGCTGTGTGACTGTGGGCAAGTCACTTAATTTCTCTGTGCTTCGTTTACCTCATCTGTAAAATGGGGATTAAAACTGTGAGCCCCACGTGGGACAACCTGATCACCCTGTATCTACCCCAGTGCTTAGAACAGTGCTCTGCACATAGTAAGTGCTTAACAAATACCAACATTATTATTATGATTATTATGATTATTATTATTACTGGCCATCTCTCCTGGCATTTCTCACACTTCCAGGGCAAGGGAGAAGAGTGTTGGGGGTACCCTCCTCCGGGTCAAATGCCAGATGCTGATGCCTGGGACCACTCATTCATTCATTCATTCAATCATATTTATTGAGCGCTTACTGTATGCAGCACACTGGACTAAGAGCTTGGGAGGGTACCATATAACAATAAACAGGCACATTCCTTGCCCACCACGAGCTTACAGTCTAGCAGGGGAGCAGCACAGCCTGACCACGCCCAGCTCCATCTGTAGACTTCCACCTATCCGCACAGAGAGGTGACGTATCATTTGGCCCCTCCATCCCCTCCTCCTCGCCCTTGACCAAAGGACGGGAAGGCAGAGGGCAGCATCACACTTCACTCTTCAAACACCAACCTACTCACTGTGCCTCCATCTCATCTCACTCACCATCAACCTCTTGGCTACATCCTCCCTCTGGCCTGGAACTCCCTCTCCCTTTATAGCAATCAATCAATCAGTAGTATTAACCAAGTACTTACTACTAAGCTCTTGGGAGAATACATTTCAACGGAATTAGCAGACATGTTCCCTGCCCATAACGAGTTTTCAGTCTAGAGGGACCAACATTCTCCCCATCCTCGAAGCCCTACTAAAATATCTCCTCCAAGAAGACTTCCCTGCTCACCTTCCTATCCTATTCTCCCTCCCTTCTTTCCCTATGCATTTGAGTCCACACCCCTCTAGTGAGTCTTCCAGTCTATAAACTCCCGGGCAGAGAACAGACCTACCAACTCTGTTATATTGTACTCTCGCAAGCACTTGGTACCTTCTTTGCACACAGTAAGTGCTCATTAAATAAGATTGATTGATTGATACCCTCAAGCACTCTGATATCCATTCAATGATATTTCTTGACTGCTTACTGTGTGCAGATCACTATACTAAGTGGTTGGAAGAAGACAATTCAGTTAGTAGAGACTATCTCTGCCTTCAAGGAGTATATAGTCCCAAGTTTATATATCTATTTGTATGCCTGTTGCTTCACTTACCTGTAGTATATTCTAATGTCAGTTTCTCTCACTAATTTGTAAGCTCCTGGAGCGGGGACTAATGGACAAAGCACAGGTCTGAGAGTCAGAAAGACCTTGGTTCTAATCCTGCTTTGCCACTTGTCTGCTAAGTGACCTTGGGCAAGTCACCAAACTTCTCTCTGCCTCAGTTACTCATTTGTAAAATGAAGGTTAAGACCACGAGCCCCATGTGGGACATGGACCGTCAAAACTGATTAGCTTTTATCTACCCTTGCATTTAGTACTGTGTCTGGCACATGGTAAGCATTTAATCATTTCCCTCTAGACTGTAAGCTCATGTGGGAAGGGAATATGTCTACCAATTCTGTTATACTATATTCTCCCAAGTGCATAGTACAGTGCTCTGCATACAGTACAGTAAGTGCTCAATAAATATGATTGATTGATTCATGGCTGGGATCATTTCTACAAATTCTACGTACCTCCTAAACACTGAGGACAGTGCTGTGCACACAGTAGGTGCTCAGTAAAAATAATTGATTGATTGATCGGCAGCTCCAACTGGAACCCAGGAATCCAGACTGAAAATCCCTAACTAATGGTCTCTGAAACCAATATCATTCTCAAACCCCAGATTATTTTATGTCTCTGATTTACCTGGTGCTGACCTGGTTACCCTGAAGGAAGCCACCAAGACTCTGGGTCAACACATCTTTTGGCCACCAAAGACTGAAACCCTATGGATCAGAAATCCCAATGAGATGTCTGAGGTGGGAGATTCTCCAGTGCCCATGACTCAGTCGACCACTATAAGGAGCACATCATCATCATCATCATCATCACCCTTCGCAGCCCCAAAGCATTTATGCACATATCTGTAATTGATTTATTGATATTGATATCCGTCTCCCCCTCTAGACTGTAAATTCACCATGGGCAGGAAATGTGTCTGTTTACTGTTGTATTGTACTCTCCCAAACACTTAGTACAGTGCTCTGAACATAGTAAGCACTCAATAAATATGATTAAATGAATGAATGTATGAATGAATGAATCATCATCATAATATTTGTTAATCATTTACTATGTGTCAAGCACTCCCGTAGATTCAAGATAATCAGGTCAGACAGAGTCCCTGCACCACATGGGACTAAGGGGGAAGGACAACAGGTATTTCATCTCTATTTAAGAGTGCCTGGCATATAGTAAGTGCTTAATAAATACCATCATTATTAATAAATACCGTAATTATTATTTTACAGGTGAAACAGGTCCAGAAAAGTGAAGTAATTTTGCCCAAGTGATGTGCCCAAGGACACACAGCAAGTCAAGGGGTGGATCTGGGATTAGATCCCAGGTCCCTTGACTTCCAATCCTCTGCTTTTTTCACAAGGTCACTCTGTGGACTAAAAACATTCCCTCTGCTGGCAGGGTTGGAGAAGACACAGGGCTACCAGTTGAACCACTGCATTTCTGCCAAGCTTCTCAGCTTGGCTGCTTCTAATAATAATAATAATTATAGTATTTACTAAATGCTGCTTATGTGCCAAGCACTGTTCTAAGTGTTGGCGTAGATACAAGGTAATCAGGTTGTCCCATGTGGGGATCACAATCTTCATCCCCATATTTTACAGGTAAGATAACTGAGGCACAGAGAAGTTAAGTGACCTGTCCAAGGTCACACAGCAGACAAGTGGCAGAGCCAGGATTAGAACCCAGGTCCTTCTGACTCCCAAACCTGTGCCCTTTCCGTGAAGCCACTCTGCTTCTGAGAGTTGGAGAGAAGGAGGCTGCAGGTGTACTATATAGAGGCAGAGGATCACCTTGTGTCCATCCCATCTGAGGCCTGCCCAAGTGGGTTACACATTGCAGTTGGAAGCTTCAGAGAAAAAACGAAACAAAACAAGAAAAACCAGAATTCAGCCGACCATTCGGTCATATTTATTGAGAATTTATGTGCACTGTAGTAAGTACTTGAGAGGGTACAGTAGAGGTGGTAGACACAATCCCTGATCACAAGGCAAATACAGAAATCAGACTAAGGTTTAGTACAGTGCTCTGCACACAGTAAGCACTCAGTAAATATGATCTACTGACTGACTGGCAAAGGTATTTATTGAGCACACCCAGTTCTCTCCTATAATACTGCAGTTGCTGCATGGTGTTGTGGTTTCCTCCCTGTGCATGATGACATGGCTGTTGCATAAACGTCTCTTCCGGCCCCTCCACACGCCATATCAACAGGCGCACAGTGATGGAAAATGTTTCCGAATCCGCCATTGTGTCTTACCTGAAACACATAGTGACGACACTCATCTTGGCAGGATTGAGCATTCTGAATTGTGATCTGGGACATTTCCAAGGAAGAAAATACATCCCTCACCTCTCTGGCCCCTGCAATGAGCTCACAGCCTAGTGAGGGAAACAGGACAGACTCATATAAACAAACAAAAGAAACAAAAACTCAAAGATCACAGGTTCATGAACAAGAAGCACTGTGGCCTAGTGGATAGAACCTGGACCTGCGAGTCAGAAGGACCTGGATTCTAATCCCAGCTCTGTTGCTTGTCTGCTATGTGACCTAGAGCAAGCTATTTCACTTCTCTGTGACTCAGTTACATCATCTGTAAAGTGGGAATTAAGAGTGTGAGCCTGAACACTCCCAATCGCTTAATACGGTGCTCTGCATGCAGTAAGCACTCAATAAATACTACTGATAAACTGATGTGGGATAGGGACTGGGTTTAACCTAATTAGCTTGTATCTACCCCAGTGCTTAGTTCCATGCCTGACACATAGTAACCACTTGAAATAATACCATTTTAAAAAAAAGACTGTGGTCTCATAGAAAGAACCCAGACCTGGGAGGCAGAGGACTTGGATTCTAATCCCATCTTTGCCACTTGCTTGTGTGTCATTTAACTTCTCTGGGCCTCAGTTTCCTCATCTGTAAAATGAAGATTCAAGACCTCTTCTCCCTCCCCGTTAGCCTGTCAGCCCAATGTAGGACAGGGACTGTGTCTGACCTGATTATCTTGTATTTGCCCCAGTGCTTAGTATGGTGCTTGGCACTTAGTAAGTACTTAACAAATACTAACAATTATTTTGTAAATAATTTGGATATAAACTAGAGACAGGATGTAAGCTAATAATTTACATAACTCTACACCAGAGCTAATGGTTACTGAAAAAGTTGGAGAGATTGGAGCCTACTGGGAATAAACCTAGAGGGTTCCTTGGAGGAGAAGTTTGTTCAGTAAAGAGGGTCTGTATGATTGGTTCCTGGGGCCCAGGAATTCCCAGAGTCCTACACCTTCTTTCCTTCTCACTCTTTCGCCCCTCCCCTCTTTCCACTACTCTTTTGCCATCCTTGCAGGAAAAAATTTTTTCTGCAAGGGGATCAATCAAATCAATGGTATTTATTGAGCACTTACTGCATGCAGAGTACCGTACTAAGAACTTGGGAGAGTATAAAGCAATAGAGTAGGTAGACATGATCCCTGCCCACAAGTATTAAATCTTCTGCCCTCTGATTTAGACTGTGAGCCCCATGTGGAACAGGGACTGGGTCCAACTTGATTATCTGTAACTATGCCAGGATTTAGTAAAATGCCGGGTGCATAATAAGCGCTCAGCAAGTGCCATTAAGAAAAGGAGCTTACAGTCTAGAGGGGGAGTAAGACATTAAAATAAATACAAATAGGGGAAGTGGGAGAATATAAAGATATATACATAAGGGCTGTGGGGCTGAGGGAGGGATGAATATCAAGTACTTAAGGGGACAACTTAAGTGCACAGATGACACAGAAGAGAGAACGAATAGCAGAAACAAAGGCTTTAGTCAGAGAAGACCTTTTGGAGGAGCTGTGATTTTAGGAGGATTATGATGTGGTCTTAGTCCAGAAAGTTTTATAATTATAATAAAATAACTGTGGCACTTCTTAATCACTTACTATGTGCCAAACACTGTACTAAGCACTGGAGCAGATACAAAATAATCTGGTTGGACACAGTTCCTGCCCTACATGGGGTTCACAATCTAAATGGAAATGACAGCAGGTATTGAATCCCTATTTGACAGGCAAGGAAACCGAAGCTCAGAGAAGTGAGGTAACTCGCCCAAGGTCACAGAGCAGGCAAGTAACCGAGCTGGGATTAGAATACAGGTCCTCTGACTCCCAAAACCAGCTCTTTCCACTAGGACATGCTGCTTTTCAATAATTATTGTGGTTTTTGCTTGATGGTATTTGTTAAACACGTGTCAAATGCTGTTCTAAGTGCTGGGGTAGGTACTAGTCAATTAGGTTGGATACAATTCCTGTCCCACATGGGGCTCAGTCTCAAATGGGAGAGAGAAAAGGCATTGAATCTCCAGTTTACAATTGAGGAAACTGAGGCATGGAGAAAATAAGTGACCTCCCTAAGGTCATACAGCTAGGAATTGTCAAGGCAACAGTCAGCGCTGGGATTAGAACCCCAGGTCCTCTGACTCCCAGACGCTGCTTTTTCCACTAAGCCACGCTGCTTCCCTAATTGTGATATTTGTCAAGCACTTACTTTGTGCCTAATACTGTACTAAGCTCTGGGGTACAAGGGCACAAGCTAAATAGGTTGGACCCAGTTCCTGTCCCACAAGGGGCTCACAGTCTAAGAGCGAAAGTGCCCTTTGAAAGGGCTCATTTCCAAGAACAAACTCAACAGCTCTGGGCCGGAAGGCCGCCTGGTCTCCCTCTGGGTAGAAATTGGCCCTGCCTAGACTGAGGCAGGGGTCGGCGTCCACTGACCGGTCCTGAGTTCTGGTATTCCAGGTTTCCGAGCTGCCTGGATCTGGCCAGCAATTGGACATGCAGAAGAGATGAAGAGCCTACTTTTGTCTCCTGTCTTTTAGTAAAATGTTTTATTTAGGCACTGGGAGAGAGCATCCTGAGTCATGCTGACGTCAAACCAGCTGGTGACACATTCCCCTCCCCTGACCCAGCCGCTGCCCGGACTCTCCTCACCCCCACCCCTTCCCCAGGCTCCAGGGTGGAGAGGCGTGAGAGGGGGACAGCCCTGCCTGGCCTTCCGGCTCCTGAACCCGGAAAGGAAGTCTGGGAACCAGCCGATGCCCTGGGCACCTCTGTGACAGAGTAGGCAGAGGGCAGCGCATATTAATGGGTGATGGGATGACTCTTCCAGCTGTCCTTGGCTACATCCCCAGATGCACAGTTCTTTCCTGTTCCTCCCATTTCCCTCTGCTAACCCACGCCATCCTTCCCACCCTCTGACCTGTCCTGCCAGAGGGCCTTCTCCTTCGCTTCCCCCCAGCCACAGATCAAACTTTCAATCAATAACATCAATTAAACCCTTACCGTACTCAGCACTTGGGGGAGTCCAGTACAGTGGAGTGGGTAGACATGATTCCTACTCTCAAGAAGCTTACAGTCTAGTGGAGAAGACAGAGATTAAGATAAGTCATGGATAGGGGAAGATGCAGTGTACAAGTGTGTGAACAAAAGTTACTGGTCCTCTCAATCAATCATAATTATTGAGCACTTACTGTGTGCAGGGCACTCTACTAAGCACTTGGGACAATACAGCACGACATTATGACAGACATATTCCCTGCCCACAGGGAGCTTACAGTCCAGAGGGGGAGACAGATATTATTATAAATAAATAAATTATGGATCATTCCAGACCAGGACACAACATAGCCATTCAGCACCCCCCTTCCAGGTAGGAAATCCCCCCAGATTTCGTGAAGGTGGTTTGATTTTCCCTCCCTTGGAGCTAATCTAGCTGAGCAGACAAGCATAGGTTAACAATAGTCAGTCGGGTCATTTTGTCACTGTCTTCCCTATTAAATGGAAAAGTCCTTGAGGATAGGAAATGTGCCTTCAAATTCAAGTGCTTTGCTCACAGTAGCTGCTCAGTAAATACTTCTGAGTGATTGCTTCACACTCAGCAAGTGCTCAATCAATGCCATTGATCGAATGATTGGCTCAGGGATTCCAAATCATTCCCTGGGCGATCTTTAATGCTATTCATCCCAGGACCTCCAAGCCCCTGCTGGGAATTGGGAGTCATGCATCCTCCCTTCTGGGAATCTGGAGCCATGTATCCCAGGACCTCTAGGTCCCTGCTGGGAATCGGGAGCCACGCATCCCAGGACCTCAGGCCCCTGCTGGGAATCGGAAGACATGCATCCAGGGACCTCCAGGCTTCTGATGGAAATTGTTTCACCAAGGCATCAGGAGCCATGGGGACTTTGCCCAGGATTTTGGTTTTACCCTGGAGGTTGTCCTGGGGCAGGAATCTGGCTAGCAGATTTTGGCCACTTCTGTTCCAGCAGGGGGAGGTGACCCAATGGAAGGGGACAACAGCATGGCGTAGTGGATAGAGAATGGGCCTGGGAGTCAGAAGAACCTGGGTTCTAATTCCAGGCTCTACCACTTGTCTTCTGTGTGACCTTGGGTAAGTTACTTCACCTTCCCTGTGCCTCAGGGACCTCATCTGTAAAATGGAGATTAAGACTGTGAGCCCCATGTGGGACATGGACTGTGTCCAAATTGATTTATTTATTTTGTTAATGAGATGTACATCCCCTTGATTCTATTTATTGCTATTGTTTTTGTCTGTCTCCCCCGATTAGACTGTAAGTCTGTCAATGGGCAGGGACTGTCTCTATCTGTTGCCGATTTGTACATTCCAAGCGCTTAGTACAGAGCTCTGCACATAGTAAGCACTCAATAAATACTACTGAATGAATGAATGAATAAATTAGCTTGTATCTACCCCAGTGCTTCATACATGCCTACACAGAGTAAGCACCTAACAAACAACCTAAAAAAGTACCTGTCTTTGGAAGGGGACTGACCCACTTGGTGGGAACTACTACCCTCTTGCCCCCATTTCTGCTTCCTCGGGAGCAATCTAGCTTCATTTCCTTCCCCCTGATTATCCTCACTCGTCTCCCACTACAACCTAGCTCGCACACTTAACTTCTCTATCACCTACCTACTTACTGCACCTCCATCTCCTCTATTTCATCACCCACCCCTCTCCCACATCCTCCTTCCTACCTGGACCTCCTTCTCTCTCGCCTCATCAGACAGACCATCACTCTCCCCACCTTCAAAATCACACCTCCTCCAGGAAGCCTTCCCCAACTAACCTCTGATCACTTCACTCTATCTGCTTTCCCTTCTGCACTACCTATGAACTTGGGTCCATATTCCCTAAGCAGATAGGGGGCACATCCCCCATCCCACAGCACTTACGTACCTATCCTTATATTCTGCTGCTTTCCCTACCTATAATTTATTTTAGTGTCTGTGTCCCCGCATTAGACTGTAAGCTTTTGGAGAGCTGGGATCATTTCTACTCCCTCTATTGTACTCTTCCACATTGCCCACCTCTAGACTCTAAGCTTGTGATAGGCAGGGGACTTGCCTACCAACTCTGCTATATTGTATTCTCTGAAGCGCTTAGTACAGTGCTCTTCACACAGTAAGCACTCAATAAATACACCTGATTGGTTGACTGTTCTGCACAGAGAACTCAAATATCAACCAATCGTGATTGGTTACCGTGTACTGAGCACTTGGGAAAGTACAGTATAACAAAGTTGGTAGATGTTCCCTACCCGCAGCAAGCTTATTGATTGATTTATTGATTGATTGAGAGAAGCCCTGACCTGCCAAGCTGCCTTGTCATCAGGTGCTGGACATCGTTTAGTCTTTGCTTATAATTCCCCCTCTCCATTTGGCAAGTCTCCTCTCTCCTTCCCCCACTGCCAGCTTTGTAAACATGTCATGGGCAAGGAACACATCTACCACCTCTGCTGTATTGTACTCCCCCAAGCCTGCAGTGTGGCTCAGTGGAAAGAGCACGAACTTGGGAGTCTTATCCCAAGGGTTCTTATCCCAGCTCTGCCACTTGCCAGCTGTGTGACTTTGGGCAAGTCACTTAACTTCTCTGTGCCTGTTACCTCATCTGTAAAATGGGGATTAAGATTATGAGCCCACATGGGACAACCTGATCACCCTGGATCCCCCACTGCTTAGAACAGTGCTTTGCATATAGTAAGTGCTTAACAAATACCATTATTATTATTATTATTAAGCTCTTAGCACAGTGTTCTGTGCCCAGAAGGTGCTCAATAAATGCTACTGATTCCCTTCCTCCCATCTCTCTCCCATCTTAAGTCTCTCACACTTCCTTCTCCTTGGGGCCCCCAACCAACTTAGAGAGTCCGAGGGCTGGGGGGGTGGGGGAGGGCACAGTCTGCATCTCAGGGGGTCCTGTGGGGACCCTAATAACTGGGGGGAAGGTGTTCAGGAAGTGGTGAGATGCTGCCCTGACCCTGAATCCCACCAGAAACTTTGGAGAAGTGATCCTGCATTACTATTTATTGAGCTACTGGGTGCAGAGAGCTCTGTCCTAGGGGCTTGGACCACGCAATTGAGGAAGAGTAAAAGGCAGAGATCCTGTCTTCAGGACCACACCCAGGGTGACAGGCAGGGATGGAGAGTACACATTCGGAGGGAACAGGAGCAATACAAGTGTCTTGTCACAACCCTATCTCCCAACAGCTCTGCCCATTCTTTTGCTGTCAGCCTGAGGCCTCCTTTCTCTCTCCTTCCCCTTCCCTCTCTCCTTCTCTCTCTCTTTCTGTCTCTCATTCCTTCCTTCTCCCTCCCTCCCCTCTCTCACCCTTGCTCCTTCTTTTCTCTTCGCTCTCTCTTTCTTTCACTCCTTCTTTTGTCTTTGCTAAATGCCCCCAGCAATCTGCCACCTGGATTCTGGCATGACTGTCTTAGCTGAGGTTGGACTATTTTGTGGTAGGTGGGCAGAGTTTCTCCAGAACCACAGGATCTGTCCCTCCTGGACACCCCCCACCTGGCATCGAAGAGAATTCCATGGTTCCATAGCCTTGTGTTTGGATAGAATATTGCTTGCCTGTCCTTCAAAGAACATGCCAGTGGGCTACCGAGTAGAGTAGGCATGGATCGTTTTCAACTGTTCAGTGCAGTCAGTGGGATGTGGGGCAGAGGTGGGAGGGAGTTGGGGAAGACTAGCCCCCTTTATGGATCCCTGCCCTTATCAGGGGATCCTGAGAATCTCAGAAACTCCTGGATTGACCTCATCTGTGTAATTTTCCACTGGAGAAGGAGCTCCAGGGTGCAGCTCTCTTGCCCCTCCCCACTATCCCCGTGGTCCAGGTGCCAGCAAGAAGTCAGGCCCAGTCTGGCTATGGGCAGCCAAATGGAATCCCAAGCCCTACCTTCAAAAGGGGTTTCTGGCTTCTACTCAATGTCTTTTTAAATTATTATAATAATAACAATGATAATTTTGCTATTTGTTGAGCATGTATATGTGCCAAGCTCTGTTCTAAGCACTGGGGTAGATACATGGTAATCAGGTTGTCCCACGTGGGGCTCACAGTCTAATCCCTATTTTACAGCTGAGGTAACTGAGACACCGAGAAGTGAAGTGACATCCAAGGTCACACAGCAGACAAGTGGCGGAGTCAGGATTAGAATCCACGTCTTCTGACTCCCAAGCCCGTGCTCTTTCCATTAAGCCACACTGTCTCAATACTTTGGGCTCCAGAGCAAGGGGTTATCTGTACCTCCTACTTCGACTGTGAACCCCATGTGCCTCAGGGACAATGTCCGACCTTATTAATCACATCTACCTCAGCATTTAGAACAGTGAGGGACACTTAACAAATATTATTATTATCATAATAATAATAATGGTATTTATTAATTACTTATTATATGCCAAACACTGTTCTAAGTGCTGCGGCAGATACAAGGTAATCAGGTTTCCCCAAGGGGCTCACAGTCTTAATCTCTATTCCATAGATGAGGTCACTGAGGCCCAGAGAACTTAAACAGCTTTCCCAAGGTCACAGAACAGACAAGTGGCAGAGGCGGGATTAGGACCCATGTCCTCTGATTCCCAAGGCCATGCTCCTGCCACTGAGACACGCCGCTCCTATCTTGGTGTGCCCCTGAGCGGCTTGTGTCTGGAGGGGCTGAGAGTCCAGACCCTCGGGCACTTGGATCCCCACCTGAATGGCCCCGTATCCTTTGGGTCTCCAGCTGCAAGAGACTAGATGGAGAATGCAAGGACCCAGCCATCCAGCAGGAAGCAGAAGGGGGAAGAGGGGACAGTTGATTTGTTACTGAGACGATGCCTGGATGTGAGAGCAAGTGACCCCCTCGGGGGGCCCTAAGAGTCCTCGAGCCAGTGGTCAAGTTTGGGGCTGGGGAGAGAGAGAGGCCAGGAACCTCCTGGATGCATAATCTGTGGGCAAGTCACTTCACTTCTCTGTGCCTCAATTCCCTCATCTGTAAAATGGGGATTAAGACTGTGAGCCTCACGTGGGACAACCTGATGACCCTGTATCTACCCCAGCGCTTAAAACAATGCTCTGCACATAGTAAGCGCTTAACAAATGCCAACATTATTATAATCTGACTGGGCCACACGGTTAGAATCCCTCCACGTTTGTTTGCCGGACTTCAGGGACTCCAGTCCTGGCTATTCCTTGAGCAGCCAGGAGAGAGCAGCGCCAGACAGCTTCTTCCCCTTCGATCCGGCTCCTTTTGCCTTCCCACCTGGGGCCCCATGGAAGCGTTTTCCCAGCAGGGACCCGACTGGAGTGGGCAGAGCTGGCTGGAGAAAGATGAAAGGAATTCCAGCCGGAGAGAGGGAGGCCCGGGTCCTGCCTGGTATTCAGGGTCCTGGATTCTTGGGAAGCGGCCTGGCCTAGTGGAAAGAGACTCAGAGGTTCGGGGTTCTAATTCCAACTCCTCCATTTTTCTGCTGCATTACCTAGGGCAAATCACAACGTGGTTTAGTGGAAAGAGCCCTGGCTTGGGAGTCAGAGGTCATGAGTTCTAATGAGTTTATCAGCTGTGTGACTTTGGGCAAGTCACTTAACTTCTCTGTGCCTGTTACCTCATCTTTAAAATGGGGATTATGACTGTGAGCCCCACACGGGACACCCTGATTACCTTGTATCTACCCCAGCGCTTAGAACAGTGCTTGGCACATAGTAAGTGCTTAACAAATATCACCGTTATTCTTATTATTTAACTTCTCTGTGCCCTCATCGGAAAAATGGGGATTCAATGCCTGTTCTCCCTCTTAATGAGACCACGAGCTTCAAGTGGGACCTGATTATCTTGTATCTATCCCAGAGCTTAATAAGGTGCTTGGAACATACTAAGTGTTTAACTAATACCACAGTTATTATTATCATACCCCTCTAGACTTTAAGCCCCCTCTAGACTGTGAACTCACTGTGGGCAAGGAATGTGTTTTTTTATTGTTGTATTGTATTCTCCCAAGTGCTTAGTACAGTGCTCTGCACACAGTAAGAACTCAATAAATACAATTGATTGACTATTATTAGTTCCATCCTTGAGGGTGGGGCCAAGCATTTAGCACAGAGTTCTGCACCCGAGAAATGCTCAGTAAATCCTACTGAATATTTGGTTGACAGGAGTCTTGGGCCTCAGCTAGTCACTCTCTGGGGCAGAAACCTGGAAGGGAGCGGTATTTGTTAAGCACTAACTCAGTGCCAAGCACTGGGCTAAGCACTGAGACTGATGTAACATTAAACAAAGTCTCTGTCCCACACAGGGTTCAGAGTCTAGGTAAGGAGGTTGAGCAGATATTTAGTCCCCATTTTACAGATGAGGAAATTGAGGCACAGAGATGTCAAGTGTTTTGCCTAAGGTCACACAAGTGGCAGAGCTGGAATTAGAACCCAAGTCCTCTGACTCCAAGTCCTGTTCTTTCCACTAGGCCAGGCTGCTCCCAAACTGGACAGGATGGGCATGTGGAAGGTGGGGCGGGGGAAAGGGGGCTTGGATTTTAACCCCTGACCCATGACCAGTGGAACACTGGGAGAAAGCAAGTGGCCACATTCGTTGTCCTCCCTGGGTTTCCCCAGAGAAGAAGCCCAGTGCGAGGAGGAAGAGGAGGAGGAGGACAAGGACGACAAGGTAAAGGAGGAGAAGGAGGAAGAAAAAGGGGAGAGGGGCTGTGGCAGGGCCCGGAGGCCTCTCTCTTGTTGGGCAAATCCCCTGCTGATTGATGGGACCTCATAAACCGGGAACTGCCCCAGGGTCGGGGGAGGGCCCTGCAGAGGTGACGACAGCAGCCGGGAGAGAGCCCAGCTTCTCCCACCCCACCAATCTGCCTTGAAGTGCCCCATTCCCAGGTTGGGGAACGCAGATCCAAGAGAGGGGACCCAGGGAGCCTGCTCGCCAGCCACCCAAAGCCAACTCTCAAGAAAGAAAGCAGCATGCTCTAGTGGAAAGAGCTCAGGCCTGGGAATCAGAGGACTTGGGTTTTAATCCCGGCTCTGCCAAATGGCTGCTCTATGACCTTGGTGTAGTCCCTTAACTTCTCTGTGCCTCAGTTACCTCAACTGTAAAGTGGGGGTTCAATACCTGTTCTCGCTCTTAATTAAACTGTGAGCACCAAGTGGAACAGGGACTGTGTCCAGCCTGATTAATTCTATCTAACCCAGTGCACAGAACAGTGCTTGACACAGTCCATGTGCCCATCCCCCAACCCAGAATGCCCTCCCATTTCCTCTACGCCAATCTCTTCAACACATCCAAATTCACCTTCTCCATGAAGCCTTCCCAGATTAACCCTCTAGACTGTAAACTCCTTCTGGGCAGGAAACTATCAACTCTGTTGTATTCTCCCACGTGCTTAGCACAGTGCTCTGCACACAGTAAGCACTCAGTCAAAGCCATTGTTATGTAAGTGCTTAACAAATACTATATAAAAAAGGAAAAAAAAGGCTGTTTTTAACCTGGGAGTCCCTCCCCTGGAACTCGGGGCCCCAGGGAGGGGCAGGGAGGGACCAGGGCTCCAGGCGGATTTGGGAGCTCACCCCTCAGTCCCCCCATTGAGTGACGCTTGGGGTGGGGCTGGCAAAGGGCAGGCTGGGACAGGCACTGGGCCCTGGATCAGGTGGCAGTGCCAGGCACGAAGGCGTCGTTCAGAAGAACCCCCAATACCAGCCCCGTGGGTTCCACTGGCTCTAGAGTCCACACCCCGGGGTCAGCTGGAGGCTACAAGCTGGCGGGACTCCAAGCCTCAGGGCCGCCTCTGCTCCTGCTCTCCTCTCCCTCACACGACACTGTCTCCCTGGAGCTATTCCTCATGCCCATCCTCCCATCCTGAATGCCCTCCCTCCTCCTCTCCGCCAACCTCTTCAACACATCTAAGCTCACCTTCTCCATGAAGCTTTCCTAAATTAACCCTCTAGACTGGAAGCTCGTTGTGGGCAGGGATCGTGTCTATCAACTGTGTTGTACTGTACTCCCCCAAGAGCTGAACATGTGCTCTGCACAAAATAAGCACTCAATAAATGCCAAGGATTGATTAATTAACCCGACCTCACTCCCCCTAAGCCCTCACACTTTTTTTTCTGTCTCTAGAATGGGGCGTGTATTTCTGTCTTTCGTGTGATGTATCTTCTTTCACACTTTTGGTCACGTGGGTCTTGAGTGTAATAATAAGTGTGGTATTTATTAAGTGTTTCTATGTGCCAAGCACAGTTCTAAATGCTAGGGTCAATACAAGATAAAGAGATCAGACTCAGTCCCTGCCCCTCATGGGGCTCACAGTCTAACTAGGAGGGAGAACAGGTCTCAAATCCCCATTTTGCAGACATAGAAACTGAGTCACAGAAAAGTGAAGTGACTTGCCCAAGATCACATAGCAAGAAGGTGGTAGAGTTTGGATGAGAACCCAGGTCCCCCGATTCTCAGACCCATGATCTTTCCCCCAGCCACACTGTGCAGGATCTGTTGTGGTGTTTCTTTGGTGGCTCAGTATGGCCTAGTGGATAGAACACGGGGCCGTGAGTCAGAAGGACCTGGGTTCTAATTCCAGCTCCGCCATTTGTCTGCTGTGTGACCTTAGGCAAGTCACTTAATTTCTCTACGCCTCAGTTACCTCATCTGTTTCATGGGGATTAAGACTGTGAGCCCAATGTTGGAGACGAACTGTGTCCAACCCAATTACCTTGTATTTACCCTAGCGCCTAGTACAATGCCTGACACAAAGTAAGCACTTAACGAATACCACAGTTATTATCAAAGCACCTAGTCTGGGCTCTGGCCCAGTGGACATTCACTGTCAGCTGTCAGCACTCACCAGGAGTCTTTGAGGACCAGTCAGTCTCTCGCTCAGTGAACGAGGAGCAGATTGTCTGAGGGCTGTTTCAGGGTTCCACAGCAGAGTTCCACGCATGGGTGCCCTTAGCCCTATGCTCTCTCCAGTTTTAGCTGGCCAAGCTGGGCCAAGAGTCCCTGCCAGCTCTGGCCAACAAGAAGCTTCTTTGCTCTATATGGGTAGGGAATGTGTCTACTAACTTTGTTATGTTGCACTTTCCTAAACTCTCAATACAGTGTTCTTTATACTATAAATGTTCAATAAATACCACTGAATGATTGATTGATTCTGACCCCTCTCCCCCCTTCAAGAAGTCAGTCAGTCATATTTATTGAGTCCTTACTGTGAGCAGAGCAGCATATTAAAGCATTTGGAAGAATACAATATATTACAATATAACAGACACATTCCCTGACCACAACAAGCTTACAGTCCAGAGGGGCCTGCCTGGGCTTATTCTTGAGGACAAACTCTGCTTTTCCCATCCTCAGTGGCCAGAACCAGAAAATATTCCAACGGGGTGAAAGAACGTGCTAGGATCCAACATTCCACCGGGATCTGGGGTAGCCTGGTGCTTGGGGTCCTGCCTGACACAAGCAGGGGAGTGGGTCACCCCGGAGGTTGAGAGGCACTAGAACTTAATATGCACCAAACACTGGGATAAATACAATATCTACTGGATACAGTAACTGTCCCACCTGGGCTCCCAATCTAAGAAGGAGGGAGAACAGGAATTGAATCCCCATTATTCAAATGAGGAAACTGAAGCACAGAGAAGTGAAGCGACTTGCCCAAGGTCACTCAGCAGGCCGATCCCAAGTTAGAACACAGGTCCTCTGACTCCCAAGCCCGTGCTCTTTCCACTAGGCCAAGTGGCTTCTTCTTCTCTTCTGAAAACCCTGCTCTCCTTTGCCCTCCTTGACCTGAACCAACAATTTCCCACCCCCTCCTCCCACCCACCAGTGGGGTCCTAGAACCAACCAGGCTTTCCAGGCTCCACCGGAAGGAAGCCAGGACTCACGTCTGATCCCACTCTGCCACAGGCTTGTTCTGTGACCAAGGGGGAGCCTTGGTCTCCCTAGGCCTCAGTTTCCCCAGCTGTAAAAAGGAGCTGATATTCCCATCCCTCCCTACCTCATAGGGCTGGGGTGAGGCCAAGAGAGATCAGAGATGGGAACTTGCTTTGAGGTCCCCAGAAGAAAGGGGTCATATAAAAGCAGGCTGTTATTATGGTCATTATGGTTTCGGGGGGAGGGGGCTCGCAGGTGCAGTAATAATGTTGGTATTTGTTGGTATTTGTTAAGCATTTACTATGTGCAGAGCACTGTTCTAAGCGCTGGGTAGATACAGGGTGATCAGGTTGTCCCATGTGAGGCTCACATTTAATCCCCATTTTACAGATGAGGTAACTGAGGCACAGAGAAGTTAAGTGACTTGCCCAAGGTCACACAGCAGGCCGATCCCAAGTTAGAACACAGGTCCTCTGATTCCCAAGCCCGTGCTCTTTCCACTAGGCCAAGTGGCTTCTTCTTCTCTTCTGAAAACCCTGCTCTCCTTTGCCCTCCTTGACCTGAACCAACAATTTCCCAACAGAGTTGGGATTCGAACCCATGACCTCTGACTCCCAAGCCCGGGCTCTTTTCCACTGAGCTACGCTCATCCCACCTGGTGGGGGCACTGCGGTGATGCATCTGAGGCCGCCGGGGGAAAGCGGGGCCCCACTAGGACCGGCAGAGTTTTCTTTCCCTCCTGGGCCCTATCTGAAGCTCCCGGCTGCCATTTCCTCGAAGAAAGTGCTGGGTCCGAGCTCTGGGCCGGACAAGCAGCATGGTCTAGTGGATAGAGCACTGGCCTGGGAGTCAGAAGGTCATGGGTTCTTATTTCTGTTGCCGAATTGTACATTCCAGGCGCTCAGTACAGTGCTGCGCACATAGTAAGCACTCAATAAATACTATTGAATGAATGAATTTCGGCTCCTCTGCTTGTCTGCTGCATGGCCTTGGGCAAGTCACTTTGCTTTTCTAGAGAAGCAGTGTGGCTTGGTGGCAAGAGCAGGAGCTTGGGAGTCAGAGGTCGTGGGTTCTAATCCCGGCTCCGCCACTTGTCAGCTGTGTGACTTTGGGCAAGTCACTTCACTTCTCTGGGCCTCAGTTACCTCATCTGTAAAATGGGAATTAAGACTGTGAGCCCCATGAGGAACAACCTCATAACTTTGTATCTCCCCCAGGGCTTGGAACAGCGCTTGGCACATAGTAAGGGCTTAAATACCGTTATTATTCAGTGCTTAGAACAGTGCTTGGCACATAGTAAGCGCTTAACAAGCACCATCATTATTATTTTTCTAGTTCCTCATCTGTAAAATGGGGATTGAGACTGAGACCCACATGGGACAGGGTCTGTGTCTAACCTGATTTGCTTGTATCCATAGTAGCACTTAGTACAGTGTCTGGAACATAGTAAGCACTTAACAAATCTCTGCAGGCTCCTGCCAGCACTAACATAGCGCTGCGGGCACCAGGGGGTGCCCTGCAGGCATTGGGGACAGGAGGGAACAGAGGCAGGGGAGACTGGCGAGGCTCAGAAAACCCCATATTTCTTCTCTTATCATCATGTGCCCCAACCTCTAAGCCCTCCCACGTTGGGTCCCCGAGTCAGGAACCTCTCCCACCCCTCTTGTCCTCTGCCTCTCCACCCCCTGGAGGCGTGGGCAACCCTGGGCACAGCTCCCCTGACTCTGCTCTCTCCGGTCTGTTAGCCCAAGGCCTTTATTTAGAAACCCAATGGAGGAGAAGAAAACCCCAAACCCAAACAAAAGCAAGTTCTGCCTTTTAATTACTCAGACTCCCCCACCCCTTCTCCCTCCCTCTGGACCACAAGACCAGCAGGGCACTGCCCAGCGTGGGCTCCGCCCCCTGCCACCCTCACAGACAGGACCCCAGTGCCAGGGGAGACTAGCTAGGCCCCGCTGGACTGGCTCTGTCCCCATGAGGCTTGGGAGTCCCGGAGGAGGAGGATGCCCAGGCGTATCTGATCTAGGGGCTTGCCACAAATGAGGAAGTCAGTCCACAGGGCTGGTACCCACCAGGCCACCAAAAGGGCACTGCAGCAGTGGAGGCCAAATTTCCAGAGGATGAGCAAGGCACTGGCAGGGTGAGGGTGAAAGCTTTGGTCAGTACAATGAGTAGCATGGGAGGTCATGGGGGTCTGTGGGCCACCCAGAGCACAGACGCCCCTCCCTTCCCCAGCGGGGAGGCCAGAACCCGGCCCTTGGCCCCAGCTCCGGCCAGCAGCCAGCGGGCAGCGGGCCGAGGAGGCACCGTCTGGAAGCCTGGTCTCTAACCCGCAGGTATCGGCTGCGGCATTTACGAGGAAAACGGCTTGACAAATTGGTGGAAAAGCAATTTCCTTGCTCCTCCGCCTTCTGGCTACCCTGTTCCAGATGTATGTCCAGCTGTGCTCCCTTCTCATTGGTCCCCTAGCTGTGCTCCCTTCCCATTGGTTCCCCAGATGGCTGGGGGGGCCCACAAGTAGATAAAAAAATCAGCAGGGGTTGGTTGGGTGGGGGGAACAACATGTATCCACCAGCTGCCACGCTGAAGGACAGCTACCAGCCTTACCTGGTCTCTGGCCCACCTCCCCTTCCGGCCCCTCCACTTCTCTCCCCTCCTCAGCCTCTTCCTTGTCCGTTTGATGGGCTTCCTCAACCCCAATTCCCTGCCCTCCTTATGCCTCTTCCCTTTGTCTTACAACTAGTCTTCTTCCCCCATTAGAGTTTCAGCTCCTTGAGGCCAGAGACTAGGTCTACCAACTCTGTTGCATTGTCCTTTCCCAGCACTTAGTACAGCACTCTGCACATAGTAATAATGTTGGTATTTGTTAAGCGCTATGTGCTGAGCACTGTTCTAAGTGCTGGGGTAGATACAGGGTGATTAGGTTGTCCCACATGAGGCTCACAGTCTTAATCCCCATTTGACAGATGAGGGAACTGAGGCACAGAGAAGTAAAGTGACTTGCCCACGGTCACACAGCTGACAAGTGGCAGAGCCGGGATTTGAACCCATGACCTCTGACTCCCAAACCCAGGCTCTTTCCACTGAGCCACTCTGCTTCTCCCAACAGATGCTTCTGATTGATTGACTGCAAACCCAAGCTAGGGCCTTCATTCATTCATTCATTCAATCATATTTATTGAGTGCTTCCTGTGTGAGAGCACTATACTAAGCCATTGAGAGAGTAGAAGATAACAGTAAACAGCCATATTCCCTGCCCACAATGCGATTACAGTCTGGAGGGGAAGACAGACATTAAAACAAAATATAAATAAATTACAGATACACATATAAAGGCTGTGGGGTTGGGAGGAGGGATGAGCAAGTCAAGGTAACTCAGAAGGGAGTGGGAGAAGGGAGTGGTAGAAGGGGGCCTTGAGACAACTCTAGCCATCAGATGGCCATTCAGTGCCTTGGAGTCCTCCTCCTCAGCATAAACTGTAAGCCCGTCAAAGGGCATGGATTGTCTCTATCTGTTGCCGATCTGTACATTCCAAGCGCTTAGTACAGCGCTCTACACATAGTAAGTGCTCAATAAATACTATTGAATGAATAAACGTTAGCAAGATGATGTGAAAGCTGGGGTGGGAGCAAGCCCAGAGAGAAGCTGCCACATTGTGACCCCAACTTCTTCCTTCCACTTGGGACAAAACAAGTCCCCTACCCACCAAACCCTCCAACTTCCGCAGAAACAAGCTGGACCCGTCTAGAGACTAGCGGAAGGCTGAAGTCTAGGCCTCAGGGGGTTTGTTAAGCACTTATTCTGTGTCAAGCACTGTACAGAGCACTGGGGTAAATACAAGATAATCAGGTTGGACACAATTCGTGTCCCAGATGGGCCTCACAGCTAACAGAGAAGTGAAGTCACTTGCCAAAGGTGACACAGCAGATAAGTGGTGGAGCAAGGTTTGGAACCCAGGCCCTCTGTCTCCCAGGGGCAGATTAAGAGTCCTAGAAGGACCTGGGGCTTTATGTGTTTTCCTGCCACTCTCACCTTTAGTGTGTGTATGTGTGCGCACGCAGGCATGTGCAGACAGTTGGGAGTGGTGTGTGGTTGTGGTGACGGTGCAGAAATTAGTGTAGGAGTATCATGGGGCTTGTTCCACTGCTTCTGGGACTATGCCTCAATTTCTTCATGGGCTCTGACCCATTTTTCTCTCATGGCCTCAGCCTCCCGAGACTCCCTGCCTCCTCTGGTCGCTCTCTGGTTTAGTCAGTGGATCCACCGCTTCCCCCTTCTTCCCCCAAGGAAATCCAGGTCGTCTGACCTAGCTGCCTAGCTCCCTTCCCTTCCCCCCAGCCCCCTGCTCGGCTCCTCTTGCTCCTTTGTCTGCTTCCCCTTATCTGTCCAATGTCCTGCTCATCCAAACTCACCCTCCATGTTTCTAACTGTAGTCCAGTGCTCCGCTCTGTTTTTCCCAGAGGAGGAGGGCAAGGGAAGAAGGAAACTAGGAAGAGCAGGGAGGAGAGGCCTGGAGAGCCCTGAGCAGCATGAGGAATGAGAAACAGGAGTGATCTAGGGGGCTTAGAACCCTGCGCATCTCACATAACCCCTCGCAGCCAGGAGAACGAGCCTGGGGCCTAAGAGAAATTCAGTAATGGCTTAGTGGAAATCAGGCAGGGGAATTATTCCTTCTGGATTTGGTTGTTAGGAAACTCTGGATCTGGGGGTAAAGCCAAGAGTTTGCCGCCGAGAGGCCAGTGCTGGTGTTCTGAAGTGAAAGCTGTGAGTAGCAGAAGGAGCAGGGTAGGTCGGGGGAAGAGGCAGCGCTGACACTGATTTGGCAGTCAGATGGCTTGACTAACGCACACCTGACTGATCCCATCCCTGTCGTCCCCAGGGGAGCTGGGATAGGCAGCGGAGAGACCCCCTGGGCACAGGGAGCAGCGTGGGCTTGGGGAAGCCCAGGCAGACAACCCAGGAGCCCCGTGAACACCCGTGAACTGTTTCAGGGACCTCCATGAACCATGCTGCCCCAACTCCAGCCCACCTATGCCCCAGGGTACAAACATCCCACTAGTCAGCACGAGCCTAGCTGGGCAAGCCAGGCCAGCCAAGGCCAAGATACTCCAACCTAGGCTGCCCAGACCAAGACAAGCCAACCTCCACAGCCTTCTTAAGCTCTCTTGCCCTGAGCCAATCCCAGACCTACCCAATCAAACTGAGGCTAATAATTATAATTATTAACAATAATAATAATACTTGCAGCATTTGTTAAGTGCTTACTATGTGCCAGGCACTGTTCTAAGTGCTGGGTTGAATACAACCAAATCAGGTTGGACACAGTCCCTGTCCCATGTGGGGCTCGAAGTCACAATCCCCATTTTACAGATGTGGTAACTGAGGCCCAGAGAAGTGAAGTGACTTGGCCAAGGTCACAGAGCAGACAAATGGTGGAGCCAGGATTAGAATCCATGACCTTCTGACTCCAAGGTCCGCGCTTTATCCTCTACACATAGAGTCATCAGCATCAATGCCATTTATTGAGTGCTTACTGTGTGCAGAGCACTTGGTAGAGTGCAATAAAACAGAGGTGGTAGACCCATTCCCTGCCCACAGGGAATAGACAGGGAGACACACATTAATATAAATAAATTATAGAATTAAACATAAATGCTGTGGGGCAGACGTCACAGTGAATATCAAGCGCTAAAAGGGTCCAGATCCAAGTGCATAGACAACACAGAAGGGAGAAGGAGTAGAAGAAAAAAGGAGCTTAGTTGGGGAAGGCCTCTTGGAGGAGATGAGATTTTTAATAAGGCTTTGAAGGTGGGGATAGTGGTGGCCTGTCCTATGTGGAAGGGGAGGGAATTCCAGGCCAGAAGAAGAACGTAGGTAAAGGGATGGTGGCGAGATAGGTGAGATAGAGGTAGAGTGAATAGATAATAATAATAATGATGGCATTTGTTAAGTGCTTACTATATGCCAAACACTGTTCTAAGCGCTGGTGTTAGAAAAGTGAAGTGATCATGCTGGGTTGTACTAGGAAATCTGGAAGGTAAAGTAAGAAGGGGAGAGCTAATTTAAAGACAATGATAAGGCGTTTCTGTGTGATGGAGAGGTAGATGGACAACCACTGGAGATTCTTGAGAAGTGGGAAGATGTGGACTGAATGTGTTTTTAGAAAAGTGATTTGGGCTGCAGAATGAAATGTGGACTGAAGTGGGAAGGAGCAGGAGGCAGGGAGGTCAGTAAGGAAGCTGATTCAGTAGTCAAGGAGGGAAATAAGGAATGCTTGGATCAGCATAGTAGTAGTTTGGATGGAAAGGAAAGGGAGGAGTTTTAGTAATGTTGTGAAAGTAGAGCCAACAGGATTTTGTGGCAGATTGAACGTGTGGGTTGAATGAGAGAGATGAGTCGAGGATGATGCCAAGGTTATGCTCTCGTGAGATGGGGAGAGTTATGGTGCTGTCCATAGTGATGGGAAAGCTAGAGGGATGACAGGGTTTGGGTGGGAAGTTGACGAATTCTGTTTTGGACATGCTAAGTTTGAGATGTCACTAGGACATCTAAGTAGAGATGTCCTGAAGGCAGGAGGAAACACAAGACTGCAAAGAAGGAGGTCAGGGCTGGAGAGGTAAATTTGGGAACCCAAGCCAGTCCAGTTTAAAAATGTTGGTATTTGTTAAGCGCTTACTATGTGCAGAGCACTATTCTAAGCGCTGGGGTAGATACAGGGTAATCAGGTTGTACCCCGTGAGGCTCAAAGTTAATCCCCATTTTACAGATGAGGTAACTGAGGCACAGAGAAGTTAAGTGACTTGCCCACAGTCACACAGCTGACAAGAGGCAGAGCCAGGATTCGAACCCAGTTTACCCACCCATTCCAAAATTCCTCAACCAATCAAGGCTCCTTGAGGGTTTCTGACATAGTTGAAATCAAAGCACAGCAGGCCAACAGCCTCCAGATACATTCAAACCCTCTCCTTCCCTTTACCCTCTCTCTGACAGATCATCTATTCACCGAGAGTCTGTCAGTTAATCGTATTTACTGAGTGCTTACTGTGTGCAGAGCAAGTACTAAGCGCTGGGGAGGCTACGGGCTCCACCTCAGACACCGATCTCAGCCGTGCCTCCCATCAATACTGTGTCTCTGGACCCAGTGGTGCCCACTCACCCTACCAAACCTGGCCTGGGCCCAGCTCTGGAGGACCTCCTGATAGGGCAGCAGGTGAGTCTAGCTCTGGGGAGTGCCGTGCTCTTCTCCCCAGGCTCTCCTCGGTCTGAGACCAGGCAGTGTCCAGCAGATTGGGGCCAGAGGCATCCTCCATAGCCCCCCTGCCATCCGGAAGGGCCCACCCCCTGGGCTTCCCGGGGGGCCCGGTGCCAGGGCCTCTTGCCCGCCTTCCATTGTGCAGCTCCCAGCCCTGCCCTGCAGGAAACCGCTGTGCTCAGCACTCTGGGGAGGAAAAACGAGTTTGGCTACGTGACCAGGAGAGGCCCCGGGAGCCAGAAGAGCTGAGCTGCTGCCAGGGGAAGAGAAAAACAACCTGCCTTTCCCCTGGCGGGGCATGGAAAGGCCACGACTAGGGCAGGAGACCCAAAGTCCACAGGACTGTGGGATGTGAGGGGAACACAGGTCTGGAGTCCCCGATGGGGCAGGATCCAGGAGTCGCCTGCTGGTCTGCTCCTTCAACTCTGCAAAGGGGTGGGAGGGGTGGGGTGGGAACCTCCTCCACCATCTGCCCCCAGGTCAGGTAAGGGGTCACCCCAGCCAGGGCAACAGCACCAACCAGAACAGGGAATAGGAACGGGGATCGGCCCTCCCTATGATCAAGCCATAGATGGGTGGCTACACTCAAGTTCCCCTCACCCTGTGTCCCCAAGCCATCCCAGGAAGGGGGCGAGAGGCCCAGGTCTCGGCCCTGCCATTTGCTGCCATGTGGTTGTCTCTGGGGAGGGATTTTGGCAGCAGTCGCAACATCCACCACTTGAACTCGGTGCGTGGGTGAGCCCCTGGCCAATGGGAGGCCCAGAGCCCAGCGGGTGGGTGGAAGATCAGTGAGCCGGAAAAGTGTCCGCCCCATCTCTGGGCTCCACGCGCCCTTCGGAGGGATTAGCTGGCTCCAGGAGGCTCTGCAGGAAGCTCAGGGCCACTGTCTCCGGCTTTGCAGGCAAGAAGGATTTGGGAGGACCGGCAGCCTGTCCAGGCCCAAGGGATGGGATGGTCAAGTTTGCCCACCCACTTCCCACCACTTCCCTGGAAGCGCTGGTGGCCATGTGACTCACTGCCACAGGAAGCAGTGACAAAGTCAACAGAAGCAAATTAAGAATATTAAGCCGGTCCTCCCTTGCCTGCCCAGATAATTCCCTGCTCAGGCCCAATGGCACGGGCACTGGGCACACTGACATTCCGGTTCATAGACACTGCCCTCCCTCTGGGACACAGAGCCTCATTCCCAGGGACTGCTCACTCCCAACCCATGATTGCCTCAGCCTTCCTTCACCTCCTTCCCCCTCACTCCCTCTCTCCCAACCAACATCAAATTTTAAATTCCTCATTTCACTGTAAACTCTCTGATGGCAGAGTCTGTGTCTTATTTGATTTTATTTTGTTATGGTATTAAGCGCTTACTATGTGTCAAACACTGTTCTAATCACTGGGGTAGATACAAGGAAATCGGGCCAGACACAGTTTCTGTCTCACAAAAGGCTCACAGTCTATGTAGGAGGGAGAACAGAAATTGAATCTCTATTTTAGTTTTACGTTTGAGGAAACTGAGGCACAGAGAAGGTAAGTGACTTGCCCAAGATCCCACAGTAGGCAAGTGGTGGATCTGAGACAAGAACTAAGGTCCTCTGACACCCAGGCCCATGCTATTAGGCCACTAGGCCTAGGCCATGCTACTTCTATTTCTATTGTACTCTCCCAGCCCTTAATACAGTGTTCTGCACAGAGTTGGTGCTTAATAAATACCCCTATTTGTCTGGTTTCCAGTTAGGTTCTAACCCCAGGCTCACCCCAGCTCCATTCTCCTCTTTCTAATTGTGTCTCCCCCAACCTCACTCCCAGACCAGTACCTCAAATCTCCTCCCCACTCATGTCCTCCAGAAAACCTCTTCTGATTAAGAGGGCGCAGGGGGAGGAAAGAGGGAGCGTGATACTCGTGGGGAGAGGGGAGGGGCAGGCAGGGGGACTGGAACAGCCTGCTCCGAGCCCCTCCTCCTGACTCTATTAAAACTTGAAAACCCAGAATCGAAAGACAAAGCCATTGACTTGAGCTGCTCTCATACCCAAGCAGGCTGGTTCTCAGAGGCCCAGAGAAGTCCCGATTGAGGCCACAAGAGTCTGCTGCTCTAGACGAAACCCAGATGCATATGTGGGTTCACTATGGTTTGGGAGGTAGCTGGGTAGGAGGACAGAGGAGAGTGAGAATGAGTCTATGCAACTCATCATCACTAACCAGGAAAACCGACCGAGAACCTATTTGGCCAAGGGTGACTTTCCTCTCTAGATTCTGGTGGACCTGCTCAGGTGCTCTCATTCATTCCATTCATTCAATAGTATTTATTGAGCGCTTACTATGTGCACAGCACTGTACTAAGCGCTTGGAATGTACAAATCAGTAACAGATAGAGATAGTCCCTGCCCTTTGACAGGCTTACGGTCTCTCCGAAGGGCTTGTTGCCTCTTCAGTATCGGGGAAATTCCTTCCCCATCCCTGACAGAAAGCATTTCTGCCACCTAATAATAATAATAACTGTGGTATTCGTTAAGCGCTTTACTATGTGCCATTAACTGTACTAAGCAGTGGAGTGGATACAAGCAAATCGACTTGGACACGGTCCCTGTTCCACTAGGGGCTAGGGGCTAGGAGCTAGGGGCTCACCTACCAAATTCTAGCTCCTCACCCTCCTGAATCCCCTAGGGAATTTTGATCTTGAGCTCCAAGCCCAGAATCACATCACGGTCAATTGGCATATATCTACTTTCACTGTTTTACTGCCCCATTTTGGGGGTTCACCCACTTCTCATTTAATTGGTAAGATGCAGGCTCTGGCTCACCTCCCAACTAGCAGCAAGGGGAGCAGCCAGCTGCACAGGGAAGAGCTGCGTGGCCTAGTGGCAAGGACCCCGGCCTAGTAGTCAGAGGACCTGGGGGCTAATCCTGGCTCCACCACTTGTCTGCTGGGTGACCTTGGGCAAGTCACTTCACTTATCTGTGCCTCAGTTACTTCATCTGTAAAATAGGGATTGAGACTGTGAGCCCCATGTGGGACATGGACTGTGTTCAACCTGATTTGCTTGTATCCACCCCAGCGCTTAGTAGTGTCTGGCACATAGTAAGTGTTTAATAAATACCATAATAATTATTATTATTCTTTGTGCCTCAGTTTCCTCATCTGTCAAATGGAGATTCAATATCTGTTCTCCCTCCTACTTAGACCATGAGCCCCACCTGGGACAGGGCCTGCCAACCTGATTAGTTTGTATCTACCCCAGCACTCTAGTACAGAGCTTGGCACATAGTGAATACTAGTACCACTAATATTACTTTTAGCCGCAGCTGCCTGCCTGGGTTCCCTTAGCTGGGCCCAACCCTGTTAGGGGTTTGGGGGCTTCCCCCATCACCTCCTGAAATTAGCACCAGAAAAGGCCAAACACTCTACAAAAAGGAAACCCAAACCCCAAGGCCTGCCTTCTGGCATCTTCCAGTCAACTAAGACATGGTTTGGGGAAGGAAAAGGGGAGTCACAGAGGAGAGTGGGGAGCAGAGTCACTCAGACAAAGCCAAAGACTTCCAGATTACCTCCAGCCATCGTCATGGCCACCGGCAAAATCCATGTACCCCAACATCTACTCCTCATTCATCTAATCATTGCATGGAGATGGGCAGATTTGACTATTCATTCATTCACTCAATAGTATTTGTTGAGCGCTTAATGTGTGCAGAGAACTGTACTAAGCGCTTGGAATGTACAAATTGGTAACAGAGACAGTCCCTGCCCTTTGACGGGCTCACAGTCTAATCGGGGGAGACGGACAAACAAGAACAATGGCAATAAATAGAATCAAGGGGAAGAACATCTCATTAAAGCAAATAAATAGAATCCGGGTGATGTACATCTCATTAACAAAATGAATAGGGTAATGAAGAGATATACAGTTGAGCAGAGGAGTACAGTGCTGAGGGGAAGGGATGGGAGAGGGGAAGGAGCTGTGCTTTTCCTCCTTACTAGACTAGAAATGCCCTTGCAGAAGCAACGTTGCCTAGTGGAAAGAACACGGGGCTGGGAGTCAGAGGACCTGAGTTCTAATTCCGGCTCTGCCACTCATCTGCTGTGTGGCCTTGGGCAAATCACTTAACTTCTCTGTGCCTTAGTTCCTTCATCAGTAAAATGGGGATTAAATCCTACTCCTGTCTATTAGACTGTAAGCCCCATAAAGGACAGGGACTGTGTGCAACCTTATTAACTTGTAACTATCCCAGCACTTAGGATACTACTTGGCACATAATATGTGCTTAACAAGTACCATAATCATAATTATTAAACTTTAAGCTCCTTAATAATGATGGTATTTGTTAAGCGTTTACTACATGCCAGGCACCAAAATAAGCGCTGGAGTGCATACAAGCAAATCAAGTTGGACGCAGTGGACTGTTGTCCTAGTGGACAGGGAAGGTGAAATGTTGTCCTTGTGGACAGGGAACGTTTATACCAACTCTATCAAATTGTACTCTTGCAAGCACTTAGTACAGTCCTCTGCACACAGTAAGTGTTCAATAAATACCATAGATTGATTGATTTCTGGAGGGAAGGATAGGGCTTCAGAGAGAGGAGATGGGAGGGGGAGGCAGCAGGAAGAACAGGAAGCAATGACTCCTCCCCCTCTCTGCCCCCACATCCCCAACACTTGGCCAGGTGAGTGTTAGCTATGCCCAAATCACGTTCATCAGTTGGGTGCAGTTGCCAGCTGCTTGGCAACTTGGTTGGCTGTGGCCTGCGCCTCGCGTCCCAAATCATCTCACCTGGAATCCTCAAATTCCTTCCGCTTGCTGATGACCTCGCCAAAATAAATAAATAAATGGTGGTATTTGTTAAGCGCTTACTATGTGCAAAGCACTGTTTTAAGCGCTGGGGGATACAAGGTAATCAGGTTGTCCTACGTGGGGCTCACAGCTTTAATCCCCATTTTACAGATGAGGTAACTGAGGCACGGAGAAGTTAAGTGACTTGCCCAAAGTCACACATGTGGCAAGTGACGGAGCTGGGATTCGAACCCATGAACTCTGACTCCCAAGCCCGCACTCTTTCCACTGTACCACGCTGCTTTCAGGAAGTTTCTAGGCCCCATTCATCCACCCCCCCGCTGCCCGCCACTGCCCCATCCTGCTCCTGTGTCTCTCCCTAGCTTGCCAATCTCTTGGAGGAGTGAGGGGGAGTGTGATTGACAAGCCCTAGGTGCTAGGCCCAGGAAGACAGAGGGGTATTGTCACTTGAACAAAAACAACAGAACTGGAGCTTCCAGGGGTGTGCCCGGTGGGCATAAGGAAGGGGCAGAGAGAGAAGGGAGTGTAGAGAGGCACTTGGCTGAGGGAAGGGTTGTCAGAGGCCCTTGATGCAGCTGAGAGAAGGTCTGGGAGTTGGGGGCATGGGTGGGCACACTCTATCATTGAGGAGGAGAGAGGTGATGTCAGCCCCATCACCCCCTCCCCCCCAGCCCTTGGTTCTCCCCAGTAGGAGTCCACCCTCCCCACCGGCCACAGCTCCCCCACTGTCCCAGTCCTGCCCATGACCCTGGTGTCCCCTGGACAATCGAGCCCATGTGGCGGTGCCAGATTCTCCCCCCAGAGACCTGCTCCAGACCCCGGTGGTCCCTAGGCCCCGAGACTGCAGAGTGGACATCAAAGTCCTAGGAACATCCAGAGTGAGAGAGGTAAGTGGTCAGCGAGGGCCCCACAGGCCCGGTCCTAACACCGAGCAGAGTGGGCGATGAGTGGCCTGGAGAACCCCAGTGAGACCCCCCATCCCAGCCATGGCCTCCAGAGTGGGAACACTAGACCTGGACCCCAACCCCCTACCTAGTCCACAGGGCGGAAATCTGATCTCTTCCTCCTGATGTCAAACCAGGTGAACACTCAGCAAATGCATCAGCTCCACAAACCCTCAAATTCACACTCAAACACACATACACACAGCTAACACACACAGAAATGTATCCACCCTGCACACCCACCACTCTAAATTCACTGCATTCACACACACTGCTAGATACATTACACACACTGCTTCTTATACTCAGCTACTCTCTTTCTTTGCCTCACAAATTGTTACTCTGATATTATTATTCTTATTAATAATAATGTTGCTATTATTTCCAAGTGCTTATTGTGTGTCAGACACTGTTCTGTTAATCACTGTTAATCAAGTTGGACACATTCCCCGTCCTACATGGGACATACTGCTTTCCAGGCTCCACAGACTCTAACTATACACCTACCCCGTTACACCCACCGACTCCTCACAAAAGTTATTCACTGCTACACACCCACACATTACTTTACAGTTAGACACCCACAGAGTTACACACTGCACCTACACAAATAATGTTACACAAACAATGTTAAACCCACTGCCCTCACTGTGAAACAATCTATCAATGACACTTATTGAACACTGACTGTGTACAAAGCACTGTATTCATTCATTCAATCGTATTTATTGAGCACTTACTACATGCAGAGCGCTGTACTAAGCACTCGAGAGAATACAAGTACAACAATAAACAGACACATTCCCTGCCTGTGCTAAACTCTTGGGAATGAACAATACAACAGAATTGATAAATGTGATCTCTGCCCACAAGGAGCTTACATTCTACAGGAGAAAAACATTAAAATGGATTAGTAATAGGGGAAATGTAATGTCAAAATATTTACATAAGTATTGTGTGGCTGGAGCGAATATCAAAGTGCTTAAGTGGTACAAAGCCAAGTTCACAGTTGACAGAAGGTAAAGGCCGATAGGGGAAATAAAGGGCTTAATCTGGGAAGGTTTCTGTGATTTTTAAAGAGTTATGATGGTGGGGAAAGTAGTGAACTGTAGTACTTGAAGGGGGAGTTTCAGGCTAGAGGGAGGATATGGGCAAGGGGTCAGCAGCGAGATAGACAAGATCATGTAGAGTGAGTAGGTTGATGGTAGAGGAGCAAAGTGTACAGGTTGGGGTGTAGTAAGAGTTTCATGAGGTTATAGGTAGGAGGGAGAGACTTGGTGCCTTAAATATAATAGGGAGTTTCTGTTTTGGATGGGCAACCATTTCTGGTTTTTGAGGAGTGGGGAGCGAGGGACTGAATGTATTATCAGGAAAATGTCTGGGCAGCAGAGTGAAGTGTGGCGTGGAGTGGAGTGAGGAGAGACAGAAGGCAGGGAAGTCAGTGAAGAGGCTGATGCAATGGTCGAGGTGGGAAATGATGAGTGCTCGAATCAACATGGTAGTAGTTTGGATGGAGAGGAAAGGGAAGATTCTAGAGACGTTGTGAAGGTTGAACCGACAGTATTTCATGACAGACTGAATAGTGTGGGTTGAGTAAGAGAGATGGGTCAAAGATAATGCCAAAGTACTGGACTTGGGAGACAGGAAGGATGGTGGTGCTGTTTGCAGCGATAGATAATTCAGGGGAAGGATGGGGCTTGGGCTGGGGAAATGAGGAGTAGTGTCCTGGACATGTTAAGTTTGCAGTATTGGTGGGACATCCAAGTAGATATGTCCTGAAGGCAGGAGGAAATGCGAGAATGCTGAGGAGAGTCAAGACTGGAGAGGCAGATTTTGGAATCATCCATGTAGAGATGGTGGTTGAAGCTGTGGGAGTGAATGAGTTCTCCAAGAGAGTGGGTGTAGAAGGAGACCCGAACTGAGCCTTGAGGGACTCCCACAGTTAGCGGTTAGGAGACAGAGGAATAGCCTGAGAAAGAAACTGAGAAGGAATGGCCAGAGAGATAGGAGGAAAACCAGGAGAGGACAGTGTCAATGAAGCCAAGGTTAGATAATGCTTCCAAGCCCCTGTTCTCTCACATATTCATGCAAACACACACTGTTCCATTTGGGCACACCTACAGGTACCATCTCAGACACTGCTTCCCGCCTAGACACTGCTCTGTACACACCAACTGCTACACACCCACACCACACGTCACCCCCACAGGCCCCCACTTGTCCCCACCAGGCCCACACAGACACGTACAAGCCCGTCCTGCCTCTGCCCACACGACTCATCTTTAACCACATCCTTCCATCAAGGTAGGTTCCTGGCAGCCACTGCCAGCCAGCCCAGAGGGTCCTTCCTGGCCAAAGTGGGCAGTGCCCAGTCCATCTGCCCTACACCGCCGCTGCCTCCCACTCCTCCCAGTAGGGCTGGAGAACTGAATGACGCAAGGCAGGACAGAGGGGCCGGGGACATAAGGGCAAGGTCGCTGTGGTGGAAGTGGCAGGGGAGAATAAAGAAGATCCAGGCTACTTCTTCAGAACACCAGGGGTCCTTAAAGCCCAAGTGTTTGAGAAAGGGAATGGGGGTTCCCCAGTGCAGAATGCATCACCTCCTATGTCAGGGAAGCTCCAGGGAGATGCTTGCAGTGGGGAGAGAGGATCCAAAGTCATACTTCAAGTGCAGAACTCTCAAGAACCATTCTCCCCTCCACTACTACCCTTCCTTACCACCTGAGGACAGGCCCTCCTGGCCTCAGTTTCTCCACCCAGGGGAGCCTCAGTCATGTCCCTCAACTGCCCTGCCTCACCCCCGATCGGCCTGCCTGCCTGTCAATCAAGCAATAGTAGTTATTGAGCGCTATGTGTAGAGCGCTGTACTAAGCAGTATTGCATAGTGGATAGAGCAAGGGACTGGGAGTCAGAAGGTCATGGGTTCTAATCCAGGCTCTGCCACTGGACTGTTGTGTGATCTTGGGCAAGTCACTTCACTTCTCTGTGCTTTAGTTACCTCATCTGTAAAAAGGGGATTGAGACTGTGAGCCCCATATTGGACAGGGTCAAGTTGCTTGAATCCACCCCAGCAGTTAATATGGTGCCTGGCACATAGGAAGCACTTAATAAAAAATTATTATTAAGAGAAGCAGCATGGCCAAGTGACAAAAGCATGGGCTTGGGAGTCAGAGGGTGTGGGTTCTAATCCCACCTCCACCACTTGTCTGTTGTGTGACCTTGGACAAGTCACTTAACTTCTCTGTGCCTCAGTTACCTCATCTGTAAAATGGGGATTAAGACTGTGAGCCCCACATGGGACAACCTGATTATTTTGTATCCACTCCAGTGCTTACAACAGTGCTTGGCACATAGTAAGCGCTTAACAAATACCATAATTATTAAGCACTTAGGAGAGAACTATACAACAGAGTTAGCAGATACATTCCCTTCCCCCACTGAACTGAGGGGGAGCAGACTTTAGTAGAAATAAATCAGTAATATATAATATTTAATTTAAAGATATGGAGATAAGTGCTGTGGGGCTGGGGGATGGGGCTAATAGCCAATGTCCAAAGGTCAGAGATCCAAGCGAAAACCTTGGGTTGGGCTCCTGGATCCAGCCAGTAAAATCTTACCATTCCTGACGTAAGACTCCCCACCTCTGATCCACTAAATGGATCAATCCCTTGGCCTGAAAGGCCTTTCCTGCTCTTCTCCAGTCATTCAGTCAGTCAGTTGTATTTACTGAGCGCTTACTGTGTGCAGAGCACTGTACTAAGCACTTGAGAAAGTACAATATAACAGACATATTCCTTGCCCACAAGACTTATTGGCCACCAACTTGGGCCTACCTACCGAACCCTGCTCCAGGCCAGAGTAGAGGCACCTGAGCTACGTGGGGGAAGGAACTGGATTGGAAGGTGGGGAGGGCCCCTCTTTTCTTTTTTTGGAGTGGTATTTCTTAAGTCCCCCTCTCAGGGTCACACCTGGAGAGTTCCCATTACTCTGCCAGTGTCGACTATGGGAGGGAGAGTCAAGCAGAGGCTTATCCATTCCATTCCTAGCTTGGGCAGTGGCGAGAGAGTGGAAGGCAATCTGCTACAAGTCAAAACTCACCTGTGCTGGGCAGCGGCGCATGGCAGAAAGTTGAGGGTGGAGACTCAGGTTTACTGTGCGGAAGGAGGCAATGGTAAACCACTTCCACATTTTTACCAAGAAAACTGTATGGATACACTAACTAGAATGATTGCAGATGGAGGTGGGCGTTCTGGGAGAGATGTGTCCATGATGTCACTATAGGTCGGACACGACTCGACGGCATAAGACAACAACAGCAATTCCGTAAGGGCTTACTATGTGCCAATCAATTAATCATATTTATTGAGCACTTACTTGGAGCAGAGAACTGTACATAGTGCTTGGGAGAGTAAAATATAGCAATATAATAACATTCCCTGCCCACAACAAGCTTACAGTCTAGAGGGAGAGACAGACATTAATATAAATAAATTATGGGCATATACATAAGTGCTGTGCTAGGCACTGTACTAAATGCTGATGTGGATACAAACTGATGAGGTTGGACACAGTCCACATCCCACAGTCTCACAATCTTAATCCCCATTTTAGAGATGAAGTAACTGAGGCACAGAGGAAGTGAAGTGACTTACCCAAGGTCACACAGCAGACAAGTGGCAGAGTCAGGATTAGAACCCAGATCCTTCTGATTCCCAGGCCCCCACTCTATCCACTAGGCCACACTGCTTCTCCTGCCCCTCCTGTGGCTGAGGTGGGGAGTCTCTGGAGATAGTCTGGGATTCCCAGAAACATGCCAATCCCCTTGAAACTAGGACCAAGGTCAGGGGGTCAGGGGGTGTCCACAGGCCTCTCCTGCAGACACCCACCAACAGTGGAAGTAATCCCCAAAAATCAGACTCCCAGGGATTAGAGAGATGGTTATCTGAGGCCCTCCCAGCACACTAACCCCACCCCAAGTTGCCCTGCCTCATTCCCGGCAGATCAGAGCGCTACTTCTGTTTTAAAACACGACCACAGTGGCTTTGTGGCAGCAAAACCACCAGGGCCGTGGCTGAAAATAGAATTGCTAGGGGGACTGTAGCAATGTGCCCCATGTTTAACCCCAGTGGCTGTTTGAATAGTATGATGGAACCGCCCGGAGCACTCGGGGGCCACTTGCATCCAAGGCTCTCCTCCTCCATGAAGACTTCCAAGATGAATTCTGCTTTGCTCCAGGCTCTTCAATCCATCAGTAACCTCATAAGATGTTGTGCTTGGACCATGCATCTGCAGTCAGCTCTGGGATTATTACTGTCTACTCACTCTGTCATCTGTAGCTTCCAGATTGGTGTCTGCCCTGCCTTCCCCACTGGACTGTTGTGTCCTCGGGTGTCGGGGCAAATTCTTCCCCTCTAGACTGTAAGTTTATTGTGGGCGGGAAATGTGTCTACCAACTCTGTTTTATCTGCACTCTCCCAAGTGCTTAGTACAGTGCTCTGTATACTGTAAGCGCTCAATAAATACAATTGATTGATTAACTGATTCCTTCCTGGCACCTAGCTCAGGAACCCTTTCTCGCATTTAGCAGGTCCTCCCTCAATCCACACTGATGATTAATCATTCAGTTGTCTCTATTGGTTGTGATTGTACTTTCCAACTGCTTAGTACAGTGCTCTGCAAATAGCAAGTGCTCAAAAAATATGAATTAATGATGATTCTGCACAGAGCACTGTACTAAGTGCTTAGGAAAGAACAATCGAAAAAGGAGATACAACTCCTGCTCTTGAGGAGGTTAAATTCTAGAAGGAAAAATAAATTACAGATGGGGGAATAACTGAGTATTAAGATGTTAGGGTTTGGGGATGGGGTAACTGCTTAGTGGATAGGTACTCAAGTGCATGGGTGATGCAGAAGGAAGGGAAAATAGAGTGTGAAGATGAGATTTGTCTGGGAAGGCTTTCTGGAGGAGGTGGGATTTTAGTGGTGATTTGAAGATAGGGTGAGTCAGATGCAAAGACGGAGTTCCAGGGAGGAGGGAGGGTGATCAAGGGGGTCCGTGACCAGAGAGGAGATGGAGGCACAGTGAGTGGGTTGGTATTAGAGGATCTAAGTGTGTAGGCCGAGGTTGTCGTGGGAGAGGATCCAGGATGGGTTGGAAGGGGAGAACAGACTAATATCTTAAGGCCGATAGTGATGGAGAGATGAGACCAAGTGTTGGGGTAGCTAGGACCCCTTCCTTGTCCATTTAATCCCATTTCCTCTCTGAGGTTTCCTAGCAGGGACCAAGATTACTGTCGCTCTGGTCGATCAGGGTGGCTGGGGGAGGTGGAGGAGAGAGAGGAGGAGGGGAAGAGTTCCTCTGACCCCTTCCTTCTCCTGGCCCCTTCCACCCAGCTCTGTTCAGGGGCGATTCTGAATCTCAGATCCTCTTTGTGGTTTGCAATTCCCCAGCCCCCCCAGGTGCAAAGTTAGGCTTGGCTCCATTCCAAGTCCATTTTACCCTTAAGCGGAGGCTGAAGGGAAGCCAGAAGGAAGGAAGGAAGGAAGGAAGGAAGGAAGGTAGGAGGTTCCTACCCCTAGTATAATCGCACTTTGTGCTCTGGCTGCCTTTCTTCCAAGGAGCCTGAGGGGACTTCTGTGCTGAACACCTTCCAAGCCTGGGGTTGGTGTGGCGGACAGGGGGCAGGCCCCAGAGAGCAAGCTTCTCTTGCCCTGACTGCCTGGTTTCACTCCCCACTGCCCCCGACTCTCGCCCTTTACCCCAGGTCTCCAGAGCACCTAGACCCCCCTCCTCTCTCAGTAAGAGGGCACAGGGAATCAGAGCTGAGCAAGAGTCAGGCAGACAGGCAGACCGGCAGACCAAAAGAGCCCACAAAAGGCAGACACACAGATGGACAGACAGCTGGAGCCAAGAGAAGGGAGAAGAGGTCAAGGTGAGGCTAGACCATAAGAGGTCAGAATTGCCTTCAGTGACCTCCACAACAACCCTGCATCAAGAATCCCAAACCCCGAGTGAAAGTCCCCAACGTTGGGAAGATCTGGTTCCCCCAATTAGCTGCCAGCCCCTGTTCCCCCAATTAGCTGCCAGCCCCTCCCTCTAGGTTCCAAGCCCTTTGAAGGGGGCCCAGCCCCTGCTGGCTGTCTTCCCCCAGGTACTCTGGAGGTGTATGTGCTGACCAGGAATCTGGTCTCCTAGAGAGAGCAATCCAGACCCTGCCAAAGAGGGACTCCAGCCAAGAGAGAGGCTGGAGGAAGGTTGCTGCAGAGAGTGTCTCTCCTGCTCTCCTAATCCTGGGTTCTCTCTTGGCTCTAGTCCCCAGCTCCTACATGAGGGTCTCTCCCTCTGCTCCTCTAGGCTGGAGTTCTCTCTCCACCTCAGTCCCTAGCTCCTTCATGAGGTTCTTTTCCTCTGTTTCCTCAACCCTGAGGTCTTTCTGCACTCCAGTATCAGCTCCCCCATGAGGAACTCTCTCCCTCTACTCCTCCAGGCCTGGGCTCTCTCTCCACTCCTATCCCTGGCTCCTCCATGAGGGTCCCTCACTTTGTTTCCCCAACCCTGGGTTCTCTCTGTGCTCCAGTACTCAGCTCCTCCATATGGGTAACTCCCTCTGCTCCCCTAGGGCCTAAGGACTGGATGTGGGTGCCCAGGAAGGCAAGGGGCTGGCTGCACTCTGAGTCCCCTGGCTGGGTGAAAGGTGCCAATATTTATAGCAGGTCCTCTCCTCCACAAGCACATTTTTAGTGGGGCAGCTGGAAGCCTCTGGGCTGTGGAAAGGGAGAAGAAACAGGGAAAGAGGTGAAGGAAACCCCTCCTCCTTTGGGAGCCTCCTCAGAGGGGAGGGTGGTGAGCTAAGACCCCAGGTGGGAGCAGGACGGTGGCTTGGGCTCCCTGGTTCAGGATCTTTCCCCACCCACAAGTCAGGGAGACAGAGATCAAAGGTGACTAGATCAGGGCCAGTGGTTCTCTAACTGGCCTCATCGACTTCAGTGACCAAAAGCAGCTAATCTTCCCTCCTTCTCTTCTCACCCCTGTCAGATCCAAACCCCACTGCTCCATATCCCCTTCAGGTCTCCTTGGACCCAAAGGGACTCTCCCACCTGGCATCACTCCCCTCTAAGCATTGCCCAAGGGCCAGGACTTCTGAGTTCTCTCTGGCTTCCCCCAAGCCAGCTCCAAGCCCCCACACCTTTCCACAGCAACACATAGAACCCTCCCCGGAGTGCCATCTCACCAGCTCTCCAGCCCTCGGTCCTCCCAGCAGCCTCTACGGATGTCGGCCAAACGCCCACACTCCTGGCCTCTTCCCTCGGGTCTCTGACATTAAAGGAAGACATCAAAACCAAATAGGAAGCAGCTGTGGGAAGAACCCTGGGAACAGCAGGGCAGGCCATCAAAGCACACCGCAACCGCACTAAAATGAAGCAGAACTCCAACAGGAGCATGTCAAATGCACAGGCGAAGCCAGGCAGGAGACCAAGCCAGGCCAAAGCAGCATCTTGGCATGGCCTGGTGGAAAGAACCCAGGCCCGGCAGGCAGAAGACCTGAGTTCTAATCCCAGCTCCTCTACTTGCCTGCTGGTGGACTGAGGGCAACTCACTTAACTTCTCCTTGTCTCCATTTCTTCATCTGTAAAATGGGGATTCAGTGCCTGTTCTCCCTCCTACTTAAACTGTGAGCCCAATAAGGGACAGAGACCGTGTCTAATCTGACTACCTTGTAACAAACCACAGTGCTTAGTACAATGCTTGATACATAGTAAGACCATAACAAATACCAGTTATTATTATTGAGACTCAACAGCAACAGAAACAACCAAACAGAGAGAGAGCTATCCTGAGAGCAGAAGACCATCGCCAAGACCCAGCCAGGTGGGGCCCTCCCAGCTGCCCTGTGGGGCAGGCCTGGCTTGCACTGACATGGATGGGCCTCTGCTAATGGGCAGATCCCCAGACAGGTGCAGTGTCTAGCAGGAATCCCACCGCTGCTGCTCTGACCTCCTGCTCTGACATCCAGCTGCTTTCCCTCAGGGCCCAGATTCTCCACTGCTGCTTATTTCTCCCCTGTGAAACCAGCCCAGCCCAAAGAACAGACATCCACACCCCCATGTGTCTCACTGCTCAGTGCTCTCTCTGCTCCTACCCGATTCCCCATGTCCTCATCTACTTCCTCCTCCTCTTGGACCTCAGACATTGGGTCCTGCCTCTAGCTCTGACCCTTGACTCTAGGCCTTAGTCTAGGACTCCCCAGAGCATCCGAAATTCTGCTGACCTTGGATCACAGGCCTTAGCCTAGAGTGCCCAGATCCCCCAAACTCTGTTGACCTTAGACTCAAGAGGTACACTTTTAGGGGAGCATTGAAGATGGAGAGTATTGGTTGTAATTATAGTATGTATTAAGCACTTGCAGTGTGCAAAACAGTGTACTAAACACTGGGAAAAGATACACAGGAGAGACTTAGATTCATTAGAGAAGCAGTGTGGCTTAGTGGAAAGAGCATGGGCTTGAGAGTCAGAGGTTGTGGATTCTTATCCCCACTCTTCCACTTATCAGCTGTGTGACTTTGAGCAAGTCACTTAACTTCTCTGTGCCTCAGTTATCTCATCTGTAAAATGGGGATTAAGTCTGTGAGCCCCACATGGGTCAACCTGATTACCTTCTATCTACCCCAGCACTTAGAACAGTACTTGGCACATAGTAAGCACTTAAATGCCATCATTATTATTATTAGTGTTATTCATTCATTTGATCATATTTATCCAGCACTTACTGTGTGCAGAGCACTGTACTAAGTGCCTGGAAAGTACAATACAACAATGAAGAGAGAAAATCCCTGCCCACAATAGGCTCACGCTGGCCCTCAAGGTGTTCACAATCTAAGACGAGGAGGGCTGTGGTCTGGGCAGATTTGGGGGAAAGGGAGTTCAGGAAGGGGTAGACCGCCTCCTAGAACCCCATCCTGGTTGGGCTGGGCTGAGGTCAAAAAGGCCAGTGGTGCCCTTCCCTCTCCACACACACACACTCACACATGTTCCAGGCCACTGCGGAGCCAACCGTGCCAACCCTCCGGCTTGGAAGAGCCAACGACAACAGAGTATATGCACACCAATCTGCCACTGTCCCAGGAAAGCCCTCCCAGAATTCCCCTCTGCTAACTGTGGAAACCTGATAGAGAGGAGCTGCAAAGATAATCCCTTTCCTTTTAGGCCAGCTGCCGGATTTCTTTCCCCCAGGGATCATGAGATTGGTTAGCTTCTACTGCTGCTAGAGTAAGCACTCCAGGCTCGGCTTCTCCAGGCGCTGCCTCACGCTGCCTTTCTACCTGCTCTGGGCAGGTTCTTGGTGTGTTTCTGCTGTGAGGCCACCCCCCTCACTACAGGCCCCAGTTCAGACTCAGGGCTTTGGACTTTCCAGCAGGGCAACCCTTGGGAACCACAGGAACTACAGGAAATTCTCAGCCAGGATACAGCTCACAGCTAGTTATAAGGATAAATGTGATATTTGGTAAGCATTTACTATGGGCTAAGCACTGTACTAAACCCTGGGGTAGATATAAAATCATCAAATCAGGCATAATCCTTGAGGAGATTGTACCACAGAGGGGGAGGGAGAACAGGTATTGATTGAATCCACATTTTACAGTTGAGGAAACTAAGGCCCAGAGAAGTCACAGGGTTTGCCCAAAGTCACCTAACAGGCAAGTTATACAACTGGTATTAGAACCCACATCTCCTTTGTTTATGATATTTGCTAAGCACTTAAGCACTTACTATGTGCCAGGCACTCCTTCTCTCTGCCCACTCTGATCCTTGGAGACTTCAACATCCATATGGATGTACCCGACGACTCCTCTGCCGCCCGCCTGCTATCCCTCCTCGACTCTGCCGACCTCCTCCTCCACCATACCGTGCCCACTCACCGACTCGGTCACACCCTCGATCTCGTCATCTCCTACCGCTGCACTATCTCCTCCCTCACCGACTCTGAAATCCCTCTCTCTGACCATAACCTTCTCACCTGCCTCATCTCTCACACTCCCTCCCCCTGCAAATCTTCGCTACTGCCCACAGAGACCTCCGCTCTCTCGATCCCCTTCGTCTTTCCAATAGCATCTCTCCTCACCTTGCCACCCTGTCCTCTCTTCCCACTCTCGACGATCGGGTCTCCGCTCTCAACTCCACCCTCTCTACTCATCTCGACTCTCTCGCCCCCCTTTCCCTCCGCCGCTCTCGCTCCACTAACCCACAGCCCTGGATCACCTCCTCCGTCCGCCTCCTATGCTCCTATGCTCGAGCTGCTGAGCGCTGCTGGCGAAAGTCCAAGCAACAAGCCGACCTCACACACTTCAAATTTATCCTTTCCTGCCTTAACTCTGCCCTCTCCTCCGCCAGGCAAAGCTTCTTCTCCTCCCTCATCGACACCCATGCCCGTCACCCCCACCGATTGTTCCGGACCTTTAACTCTCTCCTTAGGCCCCCTGTTCCTCCCCCTCCCCCATCTCTCACCCCCAATGATTTGGCCACCTATTTCCTCACGAAAATCAACACGATCAGGTCTGAGCTCCCCAAAGTCACCCCTCCGCCTCTCCCCTCCCCCCCGCCGACCCCCTCCCCTACTTTCCCATCCTTCCCTGCAGTATCCTCAGAGGAGATCTCCTCCCTCCTCGCAAGTGCCACCCCCTCCACCTGCGCCTCGGACCCCATTCCCTCTCACCTTCTTAAAACCATCGCCCCTGCCCTCCTATCTTCATTAGCTTCTATTTTTAACCACTCAATCTCCAAGGGCTCCTTCCCCTCTGCCTTCAAACATGCCCACGTCTCCCCCATCCTAAAAAAACCCGCTCTTGACCCCACTTCCCCCTCCAGTTATCGTCCTATCTCCCTACTACCCTTCCTTTCCAAAATCCTAGAACGAGTCGTCTACAATCGATGCCTAGAATTCCTTAACTCCCATTCTCTCCTAGACCCCCTCCGATCTGGCTTCCGTCCCCTCCACTCTACCGAGACTGCTCTCTCTAAGGTCACCCATGACCTCCTTCTTGCCAAATCCAATGGCTCCTACTCCATTCTGATCCTCCTTGACCTCTCTGCTGCCTTTGACACTGTCGACCATCCCCTCCTCCTCCATACCTTATCTCACCTTGGCTTCACGGACTCTGTCCTCTCCTGGTTCTCCTCTTACCTCTCTGGCCGGTCATTCTCGGTCTCCTTCGCTGGAGCCTCCTCCCCCTCCCATCCTTTAACTGTCGGAGTTCCCTGGCCCTCTTCTGTTCTCCATTTACACTCACTCCCTCGGTGAACTCATTCGCTCTCATGGCTTTGACTACCATCTCTATGCAGATGACACGCAGATCTACATCTCCGCCCCTGTCCTCTCCCCCTCCCTTCGGGCTCGCATCTCCTCCTGCCTCCAGGACGTCTCCACCTGGATGTCGGCCCGCCACCTAAAACTCGACATGAGCAAGACTGAGCTCCTCATCTTCCCTCCCAAGCCCGGTCCGCTCCCAGACTTCTCCATCACCGTGGATGGCACGACCATCCTTCCCGTCCCGCAGGCCCGCAATCTCGGTGTCATCCTTGACTCGTCCCTCTCGTTCACCCCACACATCCTATCCGTTACCGAGACCTGCCGGTTTCACCTCTACAATATCGCCAAGATCTGCCCTTTCCTCTCCACCCAAACGGCTACCTTACTATTGCGGGCTCTCGTTATATCCCGGCTAGACTACTGTGTCAGCCTTCTCTCTGACCTCCCTTCCTCCTCTCTCGCCCCGCTCCGGTCTATTCTTCACTCCGCTGCCCGGCTCATCTTCCTGCAGAAACGATCTGGGCATGTCACTCCCCTTCTTAAACAACTCCAGTGGTTGCCTATCGACCTCCGCTCCAAACAAAAACTCCTCACTCTAGGCTTCAAGGCTCTCCATCACCTTGCCCCTTCCTACCTCTCCTCCCTTCTCTCTTTCTACCGCCCACCCCGCACGCTCCGCTCCTCTGCCGCCCACCTCCTCGCCGTCCCTCGGTCTCGCCTATCCCGCCGTCGACCCCTGGGACACGTCCTCCCGCGGTCCTGGAACGCCCTCCCTCCTCACCTCCGCCAAACTGATTCTCTTTCCCTCTTCAAAACCTTACTTAAAAATCACCTCCTCCAAGAGGCCTTCCCAGACTGAGCTCCTCTTCCCCCTCTACTCCCTCTGCCATCCCCCCTTTACCTCTCCGCAGCTAAAGCCTCATTTTCCCCTTTTCCCTCTGCTCCTCCACCTCTCCCTTCCCATCCCCACAGCACTGTACTCGTCCGCTCAACTGTATATATTTTCGTTACCCTATTTATTTTGTTAATGAATTGTACATCGCCTCGATTCTATTTAGTTGCCATCGGTTTTTACGAGATGTTCTACCCCTTGACGCTGTTTATTGCCATTGTTCTTGTCTGTCTGTCTCCCCCGATTAGACTGTAAGCCCGTCAAACGGCAGGGACTGTCTCTATCTGTTGCCGACTTGTTCATCCCAAGCGCTTAGTACAGTGCTCTGCACATAGTAAGCGCTCAATAAATACTATTGAATGAATGAATGAATGAACACTGTACTTAGTGCTGTGCTAAATACAAGATAATCAGGTTGGACACTGTCCCTGTTCCATATAGAGCTCACAGCCTAAATTGGAGGGAAAAGGATTTAATCCCCATTTTACAGATGAGGTAACTGAGGCACAGAGAAGTTGAGAGACTTGACCAAGGTCATACAGCAGGCAAGTGGTGGACCTAGGTTTAGAACCCAGGCCCTCTGACTCCCAGTCCCATGCATTTTCCATTAGGCCACACTGCTTCTCTTGACTCCTGGGTCTGTATTCTTTCCCTTCTTCTCGCACCTCAGAGCTAGGGTTTCTGCCCAGAACGTTCGGTTGCAGAGGAGCCAAGCCCAGCCAGGGGGACCCAGCCCAGGACACTTCCAGAAGAGCTCCTGGAGAAGCTCAGCCTGCTCTGTTCATTCATTCAATTAATCGTATTTATTGAGCACTTACTGTGTACAGAGCACTGCATTAAGCTTTTGGGAGAGTACAGTACAACAGTAAATGAGCACAGAGTTCCTGTGCTCATAGTGGGGTTGACAGCCCAGGGGGAACCCGCACAATGCCTCCTCTTCAAGGAGGTGGGACTCTGGGGCCTGATGGAAAGGGAGAAGGGGGTAGGCCATGAGGGGCACACAGGAACCTGCCCATACCTGGGAACCAGCAATGATGTCAGTCCCATTCCCTTTCCTTGTGACTCAGTGGAGGCGTGTGGGGCTGGCACATCCAGGGATAATGGAGAGGGAAGAAGGGAGGCCCAGCCTTTGCTCTTTCCCAACTTCTCCCACTCCTCTTTCTACTGGGAAAGCAGCATGGCCTAGTGGAAAGAGCTCAGGCCTGGGAGTCAGAGGGTCTGAGTTCTAATTCGGGCTCTGCCTCTGACCTGCTCTATAATCCAGGATGAGTCACTTAATTTCTCTGTCCCTCAGTCTCCTCATCTCTAAAATGGGGATTCCATACCCATTCTTCATCCCCCTTAAACTGTGAGCCCCATGTGTCTACCCTAGCACTCAGTAGTGTTGTAATAAGTGCTTAACAAATAACATCATCATCACCATCAGTTTTCAGTCCATGGTATCCATAGATCTAAAGTTCAGAGACCCAACAAAATCCTCCCAAAGAATAATAATAGGGATATATAATAATAATATCACTAGGCCACCCTGCTTCTCAATCCCTACCTTGAAGGAGCTATACACCAACTCCCCAGCATATCCCTTGCACTTGAAATTGTACCCTTTATTCACCCCACCCTCAGCCCCACAGCGCTTACATAAATATCTGTAATTCATCTATTTATACTATTGTCTGTCACCCCTCTAGACTGTAATCTCCTTGTTGGGCAGGGACCATGTCTACCAACTCTGTTGCATTGCACTCTCCCAAGTTCATAGTTCAGTGCTCTGTACACAGTAAATGCTCAATAAATATCATTGATTGATTGATTCTAGAGCTAGCCGGGGCTTCACATCCCCTAGCCTCTCTCTCAAGTTCACCTGCCATGAGGAAGTTTGCCCCCGAGGCCATTTGATGGCTTCTCCATGGCTGTTTCACCTATATCAAACCCAGGGCCACACCAACAGCCCCCCCAGGGGTCTGAATCAGCATCCGCTGATAAGGACCAGATCCGGTGCACCTGCACCTGCTTCTCTCCCTTAAACTCTTTGATCTCTCTGGCCTGTGGCCCTCTGAGACCTCAAGGACCTAGTACAGGACCCGGAACACAGTAAGTGCTTAGTAATTTCCACTGATTTTTTTTAATGATATTTCTTGAGCATTTACTATGTGCCAGGCATTGTACTAAGTACTGGGGCAGAGTACTTGATCAGGTTGGGCACAGTCGGTGTCCCCATTAGGCTCACAGTCTTAATCCCCATTTTCCAAATGAGATAACAAAGGCACAGAGAAGTGAAGCGTCTCACACAAGGTCACAGAGCAGACAAATGGCTAAATTGGAATTAGTATCCGGGTCCTCCAATTCCCAGATTGGTTGATTGGTCACCCCTGGTTCATGCTTCTCCAACCTCACCCCATATGACCCAAATCACCACTCCTGACCTGGAGTCCCTGCCCTCCCAACCCCAACCCCACCTGCTTCGGCCTGACCCGGGGACTCCAGTTGGCCCCCAAACCGTACCTTGCCACAAGAGGAACAAATTTTTTGCCCCTCCCCAAACCACTGTCTGCCCCACCTGGCCTGGCCCACCCCATCGCACCCCACCCCAGGCCATTGTTGCGGTGGAGATGCGGGCAGGAAGGGACCCGTGATTGGAAAAATCAACAGTTTCGGGTGACTCAGACCAGGCGGTTTCTCCCTGAGGCCCAGTGACTAACTTGGAGCTCTAACGGGGCCAGGGGCCACCGGGGGCTCCGGGATCCACCCAGGGGGAAGCCGGGAGCTTCAGGCTTTGAAGTCTGTGCTGGGCTGGGTTCCCCCAGCTCCCCCAACCTTGGCCTCTTACCGCATAGCGGTGGTGGGGAGGAGGGGAGAGGGGTCTCGTCCTCCCTCTGGGGCGGCTCTTACCAGGAACTTGAACTCCCTGTCGGAAGACCCAGCCGCCTGGAGGAAAGAGGGAACACTTTGAGAGGAAGCTGACATCTTGGCCTGTTTTCAGCTGGCCTGAGAGAGAGATCCTTGGGAAGAGAGGTGCTGCGAGCTAAATGTGCTCGTGGGGGAGAGCAGCAGACTGCCTATCTCCAGTTTAGGGTCACTCCAGTTCAGGGTCCAGTTCAGGGTCACTCCAGGGCAGACCCAGGGAGTCCAGCTGAATTCTGCACCCTCATTCCACCCATTCTAGAATTCCACTGAAATAACCTACCCCAGGGCTGCCAACCTCTGCACCTTCCTTTGCCCCAGTTTTGGAGGAGGTGGACTGGGCCTCGCTGGACCTGAGCCTGCCCTCTTCCTCTGGACTGGAACCCCCTCCCCCTTCACAGCTGACAGACCACCAGTCCCTCCAGCTTCAAAGCCCTGCAGAAATATTTGGGGGGGGGGGGTTTATTTCTTAAGTGCTTATTATGTGCCAGACCCTGAAGTAAGCCCCGAGGTAGATACAAGCTAATCAGGTTGGACACAGCCCATGTCCCACATGGGGCTCACAATCTTAATCCCCATTTTACAGATGAGGTAATTGAGACACAGAAAAGTTAAGTGACTTACCCAAGTTCACCTAACAGACAAGTGACTGAAGCAGGATTAGAATCCAGGTCCTCTGACTCTCAGATCCATGCTCTTTCCACGAGGTCACACTGCTTCTCATATCTCCGCCCAGATGCCTTCCCTGACTAAACCCTTATTCCCCAGCTTATTCTCTCTTCCTTCTGTGTCACCTATGCACTTGGGCCTGTACTTAGGTACTTTGATACTCACCCCATTCCCAGTCCCACAGAACTTATGTACATACCCTTATACTCTACCACTTCTTCTCTCTGTAATTTATTTTAATGTCTGTGTCCCCTACCATCAGTCAATGGTATTATATGAATGCTTACTGTGTGTAAAGCTCTTGTATTAAGTGCTTGAGTGAGTACGATACAAAAGAGTCGGTAGACACATTCCCTGCCTACAAGAAACCTACAGTCTAGAGGAAGAGCTTACAGTCTAGAGGAGGAGTTTACAGTCTAGAATATCAATCCATGTTATTTACTGAGCATTCACTGTGGGCAGAGGCCTGTAGTAAATGCTTGGGAAAGTACTAGAGAGAGTTGGTGGACACGATGATCCCTGCCAACAAGGAGTTTATAATCCACAGGGAGATCACATTTTACTGTATTCTCCCAAATGCTTACCACAGGTATCTGCCTATAGTAAGCATTCAGTAAATAACACTGATTGATTGAGGCTGGGGGAGAAAGAGAGGGTTACAGGACAGAGCAGAGAGGGAAACCCAGATGTCCTGACTCCAAGCCCAGGACTTTCCCCACCACCCATAGTCCCACCCTATCTGAAGCCAGTCTCCCTTGGGCCTCTCCACACACCTCCAAACCACTCCTTTCCCACTAGAGCCCTTGGGTTATCTTCTGGGTAGGCTGCTGGACTCCACTGTCCCATGGAAAGCCCCTGGCTGGCAGGGGACTTTGGGAGGCCTGAGAGACAACAGGAGGCTGAACCCAGAGCCGAGCTCCAGGGTTCCAGCCAGCCTCTCCACTGATCCTCCCCCTCTGGCAGGAGTGCTGGAGTTCACACCAGCCAGGCCTCCTGCCTCCACCTCCCAGGATTTGGGCTGGCTTGTGCCCACTCAGGTCTAGCTCGCACCCGCCTCCCCCAGCAATTGCCCCTTCCAGCTGCTCCAGGAGATCGCATGGAATGGAGGAGCTCTAGGGATGGAGGTGGGAAGAAAAGAGGGAGATCATCTTGGCAACAGGGAAGGTGTGAGCCATTGAATAGGCCACAGGCCCACACCCTCCAACAGCCATCTCCATCCCAATAGAGGCCCCAGGAATACATACCAGTTCTCAGCTAGGAAACAGCCCATAAACCCACTGCCCAGCAACCGGGATGGGGGTGGTCCCCTCTCCAGCAGACTGACCCTCTTCCCCTCCCCTAGGCCTCCCCAGTCAGCGGTTCAGGCCTACTGGCTCAGGGACAGAAAGAAATGAGGAAATGGCAGGTGCGAAAGAGTAGACCAAATGGAGAAGAGACACACTGCCCAGGATCTGAATACTCCACAGCCATGCTACTCCCTGCCCCACTGCTCGGACACTGGGGAGACAGAGAGAACCAGAGAAATGGAGAGACTTGCTCAAGGAGGAAGGGGACGGGAGAAGGGAGAAAGAAGGGAGATGCTCATTAATAGTAGTAATAATAATAATAATCAATGCAGTATTTAAGTGCTTAATTTATGTCCAACACCGTACTGAACACCAGGGTAGATGCAGTACAATCAAATATGGCCCCTGTCGCACATGGGGCTCACAATATGAGGGGGAGGGAGAACAGATAATGAATCCCCATTTTACAGATGAAGGAACTGAGGCACAACAAAATGAGGTGACTTGCTCAAGGTCACCCGGCCGGCAGAGCAGAGAGAATCCTCTACTCCCACTCCTTAAGAACTGACTATGAAGGGCCGGGGAGGTGGAACTAGGGGAGGGGAGGGCCAGGCGAGACCCCTGGACCCCCTGGCCCAGGGCCAGGCTCAGCTTTGCCTCCTCCCCTGCTTGGCCCCTCCAGGCCGCCAGCCCCCGCTGGGTTAATCACCTGCCCAATTGTTTCCCCAGCTTTCCTCTGCATTCCTCTCCCCTGATTCACGGAATGAGGCAGGGGAATTTTCCTCCCTCTGTGTCTGTTTCTCTCTCAGTCTCTGTTCAGTTTCTCTCTCCATCTCTCTGGCTTCTCTGGCTCTCTCTCCATCTCTCTGGCTTCTCTGGCTCTCTCTCCAATCCATTAGTTTTTCTTTTTTGGTCTCTCCGATCTGTCTGCCTCTCCATCTCTCTATCCCTGTCTCTCAGACCCTCTCCAACTCTCCATCCTAATCTTTGTCTCTGTCTTTTCTCACCATCTCTTTATTTAACCTCTCTGTCGCTCCCTTTGCCACCTCTCTCCATTTCTACCTTCCTCTGTCTCTGTATCTCAGGTTCTCTCCCTCTCCCTTTCTCTTTCTCCCTTCAACTCCATCTCCGTGTCTCTCCACTCCTCCCCTCTGCCCCCCCTCATCGCCTCCCCCCCCCCCCCCCCATTCCTGGCGGTCTCTCTGTGGCTGGGTATCCCTGGCCAGGGCACAATCCAGCGGTTTGAACAGTTTGGATGCCCCCTTCCCTCCCCCGCACTTCCCCCCCCCCCACCGTTTTCTCAACTCCTCAGGCCACTCCTTGGAAGAGCTCCGTGTTCAAGCACTTTTTCCCTCAGCCTTAATCCCATCCTCTACACATATGCACACACGTACACACACCCACATGAATGCACACATAAACACACACGTTGAATTTTACTTTGAAACCTGAGCAGAGGAAGTCTGAAAAATGGAATCTTGCTCTGGAGGAAGAGGAGGATGAGAAGAACTGGTAGACTGTGAAGCAGGACCATCTGGGCCTGGAGAAGGAATCATCATCTGATAGAGAGAAAGAACCCATGGATCTCTCTCCAGCCCCCAGCCCTGACAATTGGATCAGTCAATTTATGGATTAATCACTTGTACTTACTGAACGTTCACTTTGGGGAGAGTGCTATACTAAGCTCTTGGGAGAGTACAGTACAATGGAGTGATGGTTGCAATCTCTAACCTCAAGGAGTTTACAGGCAAATTGGGGAGACGGCTCTGAAAGTAAATGACAGGGAGAACAGCAAAGTATAAGGCTATGTATATAAGTGCTGTGGGGCTGGCTCACTCTGGGCAAAGCAGAAAGGCCCACTAGACCCCTGCTGAGGATTTATTTGCCCACAGAAATGCCCTCTCCTGAGGCCTCTGACTACATCCTGTCCTAAGCTGGGGTCTGCCTGTCTATACCATCCTCCCAGGCCTTCCCTCCTGCCCAGCCCTGGGAGAAAGAGGGGAGGTTGGCTAGCCATAGCCAGACCAGCCAAGGCTACCACCTCCCTCCCTCCCTCCTACCCCTTATCCTTCCCACCCTACCCTTCAGCCCCAGGACATCTGCCCCTTAGAGGGAATTCCCAGTCAAGTGGTAGCTGGGGGTAGAGGACACCTCTTAGAAAGATTGTAAGCTCTTTGAGGTCGGGGATTGAAACTACCAACTCTATTGCACTTTCCAAAGCACTTAGTACAGTGTTCTGCACACAGTAAGAACTCAATGAGTACTACTGATTGATCGATTAACTGATTCTCCCTGCCAGGCGATCTTGTAAGTTCCTTGATGGTAGGGAATGAGCCCACTATTCTATTGTACTCTCCCAAGTGCTTATTACAGTGCTTTGCACAGAGTAAACAGTCAATAAATTTGATTGATTGATTGAATACTCTGCCCAGTCTGCCCTGGGTCGGCATGAGATCTGGGCATGGAGGAAACTGAATCAGAGTCCAGATAGTAAGCGCTCAATAAATACTATTGAATGAATGAATGAATCCTGGGACTGAGGGTGAGGGCTGCTTCCACCTAGGACCCCAGGGACCCTGGACAGTCTGGGTTAGGGATGTCCCAGAGAGATCCCTGGTCCATTCCAGATAGTAAAATGGACCGGAACCACAGCGAGTGGGGGCCAGACTAACCATTTCCCTAAGGTCTCTAGACTGTAAACTCACTGTAGGCAGGGAATGTGTCTTGATATTACTGTATCGTATTCTCCCAAGTGCTTAATACAGTGCTCTGCACACTGTATGAGCTTAATAAATATGATTGACTGACTGTCTGACTAAGGTCCTCAGGACTGGGGATCTATTCCCTTAGGCCACTGGCCCCCCGTGCAGGATCTCCCCAGATCAATCCTGGCAAAACCAACCCCCCACCCAATATTGGGGGGGGGTGTCACCTGGAAACAGACTGACCCTGACCTAAGGATGACCAGGCAGTCAAAGCTCCCATAGCCTGGTCCTGCTGGCTGGGCACCAGAACTGGAGGCCTGAAGCCAGGTCTCCCCTCCTGTGGACACAATCTACCCCCAGCCCCATGCCTGGTCCAGAGACCTCTGGCCTAGAGGATCAGGGGCTCAGAGCCAGGGAGCCGGCGTGTCCCTGAAGAGGGGGCCCCTCAGACGGTGGGAAGGGGGAAGGGGGCGGGCGGGCGGGCAGGCGGCTGCTGCCTTCTAATTTAGATTCCTGGCTTTATGGCAGGAAGCTTTGGGAGGCTGGCACTGTAATTAACCTGACAACAGAGGCTGCGGCTGGCAGCAGGGTCTCAGCTGAATCTGAAGGAGGGCCAGCCATGAGGATAATCACTGGGGAATGCAGAGCCCCCATCCCGCCTGCCTCCACAGACCCCCCTCCTCCTGCCCCCAGACAATTGCTAGAGACTGAAGTTGTGTCCAGGCCTCCCACCAGGCTGCTGCCCCCTGCCCATCGGTGCCTGAGGCGGGTGGAGGGGGAGATGGGGAAGCCCCTCTCTCCACCCCACAGTAACCCAGGGAGGGTGGTGGCTGGGAGGGCCCCCTGGCCTGGCTGAGCTGCTGCCATCGCCCTGCAATCTCAGGAAGATCAGGGTACTGAACTCAGTTGTCCAAATCCCCCAACTAAGGGACCAACACAGACCCGTTACCCCAGTTCCTGGGGCTGGGATGAGGGAGAGGCAGGGGAGCACCCCTTTGCCTCTTCTGTGTCCCCCCTCCACACTCCCCAGCCATTGCTCTCTCATCCCCCTCACCCCTCTGCAGTCAGGGAACGCCCCTCCCCCCACCCTCCAGCCAGCCACCGGCACATTCCTGAGCCTAAAGGAGCCTGGGCCACAAGTCTGCGGCCAGGGCCAGCAGCCAGATCTGCCCTGGGGAGGTCAAGGGCAGGACAGGTCAGCTGGCAGGGCTGCCCTGGAAGGGACAAGCGGGTTCAGATTGCTCATCTCAGCCGGGATCCCTCCAAGAGCTGGGCTAGCCTGGCAAATGCTGGGGGCAGGCCCTAGGCAAGCCACAGACACATGGCTGGCAATGTGACCTCACGGGGGCCGGGACCCCAGTGACCCTGGCCCAAGACTCCTTCACTGCTACAGGTCATCAGGGTCACTCCTCACAGCCCCAGCCTGTCTGTGACACCTTAAAATGGCAAGATAAGACAAGTGCCTCTAATTAGTCACCTTGCACTTGATGTAACTCTGGGCTCTAGGAGCCCCCTGACTCCACCTTGGACATCAGGGGCTGGGCTCCATTGAGCACCAGCCACCCCCACCAGCTGATCACATCATCCACCCCCAGTCTTGTTAACCCTAATCAAGGGCCTAGGGAAGAGCTGCCAGAGACTGGGGCAGTTACCCATCCCTGTGCCAGTCTAAACCAGATGCCGGCATTATATAATAATTCTGGTATTTATTAACTGCTTATTACACGCCGAGCATTGTACTAGATGCTGGGGTATATCTAAATAAATCTGGTCAGACACAGTCCCTGTCCTACAAAGGGCTCACTGTAGAGGGATGAGGGAGAACAGGTAATGAATCACCATTTTACAGATGAGGAGACTGAGGGATGGAAAAGTGAGGTCACTTGCCCAAGATCACATAACAGGTAAGTGACGGAGCCTGTAAGTGATGGAGCCTAGATGAGAACCCAGGTACCCTGACTCCCAGGCCTGTGCTTTCTCTCCAGTGAGGCCATGCTGCTTTTTGGCATGGTGAGCTCTAGCCAGGCACTGGGGCCAACTAGGAAAGGACATGGTTGCTCCCGGCTGGTCCTAAGTTCCCATGGTGCTCAGGGTGAAGGCTAAGGAAGAAGCCTCCCAGCCCTTCCTCCAGTGCTCCCAGAAACCAGCACCCTACTAAGGGCAGCAGTAACCCAGAGATTTAGGTGTTCCAGAGAAGCAGGGGACAAGACAAGGAAGCTACCACTGGACAACCCACTCTCTGAGCTCCAGGACTATGGGGAGAGTGGGGGTGGAGGAGCCGGGGTGAGGGGGGCTAGAGGGGACTCTATCATCCCAGGTGCCAGCTCCCGCTTCCTCCCCTAGGCTGCAAGATGGTTCAGAATCAATCCATAATAGTTTCTGAGCACTATCCTAAGTGCTTGAAAGGGTGCAATAGACTTAGAGGGGTTGATCCCTGCCCTCAAGGAGCTTACAGTCTTAGAGAAGCGGAGAAGTTGTTCCAGATAATAATGGGGTCCCCCTTTGAGACCTTATCCCCCTGTTCCCCTTCCTACTCTTCCACTGGAATTACCAGAAAGGATGGAGCACATTAACCGTGCCTGATCCAAAATGACCTCAGGTCGATGCCCCCCCCCCAGGCAAAGGATAGCACAAGATCCCGGAAAACATTTCTGCGCTAGCTGTTAGAGCATTAGGTTTGGCCAGTCCCCCCACCACTCCTCCCTGTAACATCCATTCTTCCATCCATCCATTTCTCATTTGCTCTTGACTCCCCATTCATGGATCCTCTTCCCCTTGGAACCAAGACTGCTCCACCCCAGCAACCCCAATAGGCTGGGGCATCTCAGAGCCAGATGCTGATATGATTCCCTGGGACCCCTCCACTGCCTCCTTCTTTCTCCCCACTCCTGCCCATTGCCTCTGTGGCCCCTTCCCTGGGAGGAAACTGGTGCCCCTGGCAACCCAGAGTAGAGCAACAGGAGGAGCATCAGACCATAAATGTGTTGACTGGGTCAGATGGACTTTTTTGTATTATTTGTTAAGTGGCTTGCCCAAGGTCACACACCAGACAAGTTGTGCAGCCAGGTTAAAAACCTAGGTACTCTGACTTCCAGGCCCATGCTCTTTTCACTAGGCCATGCTGCTTCTCACGCTGGACAGTTCATCCAGTGTAATGGTGGCAACAGGTCATTGTCACTAGGAGGAACTGGGCATGGCCTAGTGGAAAGGGCCCGAGAGTCAGAGAACCTGAGTTGTAATCCTGGCTTTACCACTGACTTGCTGGGTAACTCTGGGCAAGTCACTCAACGTGTCTGGACCTGAGTTTCCTCATCTGTAAAATGGGGATTTAATACCAGTCTTTCCTCCTTAAGACTGCAAGCGTCATGTGGGACAGGAACTGGGTCCAACTTGATTATCTCTCTCTAACCCTGCTCTTAGTACAGTGCTTGGTACATAGTACGCACTTAACAAGTGCCATTGTAATAATAATTCATTTATTGTAATTGTTCCCCTCCAGTCAACAAAATGGGTCTCTCAAGGAAAAGCTACCAGACTCAGGGAGGGAAACAGCTACGGGGACCAGAATAAGTGGCAGGGGATGAAAGATCTGGAGACGGGTGTGGTGGACCACCTGGGCCTGCTGAAGGCAAGTTAAGAGATATTTAGATGATTCAGTTAATGTAGCTACATCATCAATGGTATTTACTGAGCACCTGCTGTATGCAGAATCTTGTCCTTTTTGGGAGAGGACAGTGCAAATAAAAAATGCCTTCTCAGGTAGTGACAGGCAGACGCCAATTATTTACTAGTAGAGAAAACAGGAGGAAGATGGAGAGTTTCAACTGGCAATAGCCAGAGCGTGGAAAGAGTTGCTCTGCGTGTGTGTGTGTGTGTGTGTAAATAAATATATACACATACTCACAAGGGTCTTTCAATCTAGAGGTGAGATCTCTTTCTCTCTCTCTCTCTCTCTCTCACACACATACACACACACACACACACACACACACAGTTCAATTCATGAAAAAAAGAACCAGAAGAAAACTCAGATCCAGAACTAATAGAAGACATCAAAAACCAAACGGTCTGAACAGATCAAAGGATCAACAACAGCTCCTTCCTGATCGAATCTCTCAGTCTTGGCAGGGGATTTGGCTCTGAGGTTGAGAGGGTGGGGCTAGGGAAAGAGAGAGAGAAAGATTGGAGGGGGGCTTAAGAAGGAGGTTTCAGTTATCCAGCATCCTTGCCCTGGAGCTCTGGAGGTAGGGGGATGGGAGGGGGAGGGAGGTTCATCAAGCCCAAAAGTCCCTGATTAAGATGCCAAACCCCAGGCCCCCTAGGCCCCCCAGGCAGGGCTCATGTCCAATTTGTCTCTTACCAAGAAACCAGCTTCCCAGATGCAGCCTGCCATGCCCCCTCCCTCCCTCTCCTCCTTTATTCCCTAGTATAAGGATGCCTTCTCCAACATGGCATCCTGGTTTCATTCTACTCACTCTCAATCCCTCCCACTCCCCTTCCCACTCCCTCTTCTTAACTCACAGCCGACAGACCACTACTCTCCCCATCCTCAAAACCCTACTAAAATTATCTGTCCTCCTGTAAGCCTTCCCTGATTAGTCTTTCAACTCCCCCCCATCCATTTTCCCTCCTTACTGAGTCTGTCTTACCCCAAGCAAGTACTCACCCGTCCCTATCTCACAGACTTCATGTTTATACTCTTGAACTCCATTGTTTCCCCTATATGAAATTTATTTTAATGTCTGCCTACCCCTTCTAGAATATGCTACTTGACAGCAGGGATCCAGTCTACTTTATTGTACTCTCCCAAGTATATAACACAGTGAGCCCAATAAGCACTCAATGCATTCCAGGGATTGATTGATTGATTGATCTAATGACTGATAGACAACTGAATCTTGTCGTTACTGAATTTACTCAGAGGTAAGAGTCAGCCTTCTTTTCCCGTTAGCCTGCAAGCTCCCAGAGAGCAGAGACCCTGCCTGTTCTTTAACATAAACCCCAGGGGTCTCTTAACAAAGGGGGGGTGATAATTAGTAAAGACCTGTGAACCGACTGTGGCATTAACCTAACCTTAGATTGGTCTCCTGGTTTGCCTGGAGAATTGGGACAAGGCAGACAGCCAGGCCCCATCCCATAGGAAAAAGAGAGAGAGAGAGAGAAGGCCAGCGATGGCCCAGAACTCTCTGTAGACTCAGTGAGAGCAGCTCCTAAAGAGATCTGGGCAGAGCTGTGGCCTGGCCTCAGGAATGCATTGAAGCGGCTTGTCTCTTGGTCTTTCTGGAGGCCCCCCCTGCCAGGCCTTTCTCTTCTCTTCTCTGCCAGTGACTCACTTCAGACACAGTTAAAACATAAACTTCACTCTCTTTTGTTCCCCCATGTCCCTTTTGTCCCCCATGCCTGGCCATTAACAGGATTGCAGGCCTGGGGGCTGACTAGCCTCCTGGCTCCTGCTGAGATGCCACAATGCAAAGCCCTGTGACATCACGATCTCCTGCTGTGATGTCACAAACAGGGCCAACGTTGCACAGCCAGGCAAGAAAAGGAATTTGGCACCCGCCAGTCCCAACCTGGACTCAGGTCTACCTTGCCTTGCAGCTCAACCCCTGACATAGGGGCCCCTGAGAAATGGGCCAGGGCTCAAGGGCAAGAGGAGACTAAGAAGGGCAATACCCTGGCTGGGTGGAGCCAGGAGTGGGAAATTGGGACACCTGGCTTCTTTCTCATTCCAAGGCAGTGTGGCCTAGTGGATAAAGCCCAGGCCTGGGAGTCAGAGGACCTGGGTTCTAATCCCAGCTCTACCACTTGCCTGCTGGGTAATGATGGGCAAGTCACATCACTTCTCTGGGCCTCAGTTACCTCAACTAAAAATGCGTGGCTCAGTGGAAAGAGCTGGGGCTTGGGAGTCAGAGGTCATGGGTTCAAATCCTAGCTCTGCCACTTGTCAGCTACATGACTGTGGGCAAGTTGCTTAACTTCTCTGTGCCTCAGTTACCTCATCTGTAAAATGGGGATGAAAACTGTGATCCTCACAAGGGACAACCTGATTACCCTGTATCTAACCCAGCACTTAGAACAGTGCTCTGCACATAGTAAGCGCTTAACAAATACCAACATTATTTTTATTATTATTAATACCTCTTCTCCTTTCTACTTAGATTGTGAGCCCAGTTAAGGACAACTTTATTAACCTGTATCCACCTCATCACTTAGATTTGCGAATATACAGTCCCAGGTCAGGAATTACTCATCTGCAACAGGTGTTTCCAGAATGGCGATTCAGTCCGGTTTGGCCAGAAAGGGGATGGAAGTGGACCACTAAGGAGGAAAACAGCAGGAGGTGAGGAAACCAGAAGGACAGAATGAGGTTTGTGAATTTAAATATTGTGAGCCCAACATGTAAATTTTGTGCAAATGAGTTTCTCGAATTTGAGTCAGCAAAGCAAGCCCTTTTTGGAATCAGACTGCGGGGGTGGGAGGACATGTTAGAACCTCTCTCCAGGAGAACCTAGTACTACACCCTAACCCTGTGAGCCTCTCTCTTGGTTACCCCATTCTCTGCAATATCTCAAGGACTCTGACCCTCCAAGATCAACAGATTTTCCTGCATGAAAGTTTGGAAACGTTCTCTCTGTTCCCTCTGACAATGAGTGTGGTCTAATAAAAGATGCCCAAGACTGGGAGGCAGGAGTTGTGGCTTCTAATCCTGGCTCCTCGACCTTGGGCAAGTCACTTCTCTGTGACTCAGTTTCTTCATCTGACAAATGGGGATTCAATACCTTTTCTCCCATTTCCCTAGACTATGAGCCCCATGTGTTACAGGGACTGTGTCTGACCTGATTATATTATAACTACCCAGAGATTGGCAAATAGTAAGTGGTTAGCAAAGCCCTCAATCACCCTCTGATGAGTTCCAACAGCATCTTCCCTCCCCAGGGCTGGTCAGCCCGGATAATCAGGACCTCCCATCGCCCCAAGGGGGTCCCAGTGGTCTGAGGGGGGCTCAGATGAGCCCAGCTCTCTGGAGCAGATCCGGTAGGGAGAAAATCAGAGAGTGGGCTAACAACTCGATCATCAGCCTGCTTCTTTCCAAGAAAATCTGGGCTGAGTTCTGCCGACAGTGATTAGCTGAGGTTATTTGGTTTAAGAAAGCGATACCAAGAGGAAGCAAGCAGGCAGCCCTGGGTTTTTTTGGGATTGCCACAATCTGCCTAGCCAGGGAAAGGCCGGCAGCGGCCTTTGCTTCCTAGGGCTTAAGATGGACTGGGCTTTGCGGTTAAGGGGAACCGGCCGCCGCTCGCTTCCCGTTAAGGAAGAGTCCTGGGCCTGCCCGGCTGGAAAATCCAGCTCCTCCAGCCCAGGGGCCCTGACCCCGGGATTAGTGCTCCCTCCCACTTCCCTACCCCCACCCCGGCTGGGCTGGGCCGGACTGGCCTGCCTCAGGGGTTGGCACTGCAGGACCCCTGCCCCTTCTGGGATCTGGGGAGGGGAAGGTCTCTCCAATTGGCCCGAAAACAGTCCTCTGCCTTCCCCCTGCCCTCCCCTCTAAAATTCACTAATTAATTAGAAAATAATAATCGCACGGTGCTTAATCGTATTGTGCTTTAATTGCTCGAGTAGTGCCTGAAGCAGGGAAGGGGAGGGACACTCATCCCTACACCGGCTAATTAGCCCCTGGCAGGGCTCAGGACCCTTTCATCTGGAGGAATCAAAGCATCCTTCTGCCTCACCACCCCCCTACCCTCAGACCCTGGAACCCAGATCCCATTCTGTCCATCTGAACCCTGCCCCCCAGAAGTTTGCGAACAGACTGAAAGAAGCCCCAGATTTTGGGGTCAACCCAGAGGACTTCCTGGGGGCATCCCTCTCCCACTTCCCCGGCCCTTGGGCCTAAGATGACCTGAGATCACAGCGGGATGGAGGACATGTTCCCGAGGCACCATTCTGGAGTTGACCCCAGGTGCCGACCCCGGACCCTGACCTCAGACTCTGACACCGGCAGGTGCTACTCCCACTGCCCCCCTGGAAGCTGACCATCCAGGTTGTGGGGCTCCAGTGTGGCCTCGTTGCGCTCCCACGGCCGGCCGGTCCCCGTAGGGACACCCCGGCCTTTCCTAAACTAATCCACCATCCATCGGGGAGAACTGGTTTGCCAACGGGGAGTGTTCAGGGAGTGGGGAGGGACGGCGGTGGTGCCACCCCTGAGTGCCCATGACTCAGCCGGGCTCGGTTCGGTCACCCGGGGGCACCCTCACGGCAGGTCTGCCCGTCCCTGCGAGGCCATTTGGGCTAGCGGAGCAAGACAAGCTCTAATTTCCCGGACAGACCTTTTTTGAGGCTTCTCAGAAGCAGTGTGGTCTAGTGGACAGAGTCCAGGACTGGGAGTCAGGTCTGGGACAGATCCTGCCCAACATAGGGCTCACAGTCTCAATTCCCATTTTACAGATGAGGTAGCTGAGGCACAGAGAAGTGAAGTGACTTGCCCAACATCACACAGCAGACAAGTGGGAGAGCCGGGATTAGAAGCCGTGACCTTCCGACTCAGGTCTGTGCTCTATCCAATAGGCTATGCCTCCAGCCGGCAACTGTTGGACAAGTCACTTAACTTCTCTGGGCCTCAGTTACCTCATCTGTAAAAACGGGGATTAAAAAATGTGAGCCTCATGTGGGACAACCTGATTACCCTGTATCTACCCCAGTGCTTAGAACAGTGCTCTGCACATAGTAAGCGCTTAACAAATACCATAATTATAATTATTATTATTACCAACTCCCCACTTTTTAGCTTTAACCCAGGTTGAGGACACCTGGACTCAAGACTTCATTCCTACTGGGAGAAGATAAGCCCTCCACTAGCTCCAGAAACTTATCCAACATTTGCTCTTGCCAATGTGAGCAGGCAGAGACAATAAGCTCTTTTGAGGCTTTCAGCTTTCTCATCTTAACTGTTTTCCAACTCACTCACTGCATTAGTCTTTTCTTACAACAAAGAGAAGGAAGCCCACATTCTTTAGTCAACTGAGTGACCTTGGGTAAGTCACTTATCTTCTTTATGACTCAGTTTCCTCATCTGTTAAATGGGGTTAACGTACCTGTTCTCCTCCCTCCTTAGAATATGAGTTCTGTTCTGGGAGATCTGCGCAGATTGTGTCTATCCCAGTGGTTCATACAGTGCTCAGCACAAAGCTTTAAACAGATATTTATTATTATTTATTATTATTTGGTTGGTTGTTTACCCAGAAGCCTTCAAGTTGGAACTACTCCCAACCCAAACTCTTTCAGCTGGCTGATGGGAACGATGGAAAGTTAAGAGGCAACACTGAATGCTGACTCCGTAGGTCAGGGGTTAGAGTGCTGGTCTTGTAAATTGGAGATTGTGAGTTCAAATTTCTCTGTGTACTTTGCATCTGCATTTTTTCCTCTAGCCTATAAGCTCAGTTGTGTGCAGGAAAATCTGCCTACCAACTCTGTTGTACTCTCCCAAGCACTTAGTACAGGACTCTGCACACAGTAAGCCTCAATAAACACCACATATTGATTGATTGATGACTTGCTGGGGGCCATTAGGTGGCTTTTTTGGTCGCAGATGGGACAGCACTGATCCAGCCAGGAGAGAAGAAATTCTGTCTTCTCAGCAGAGCTCTGTAGGTACCTGAGTCCAATTTCTTTTATTCACTTCCTCTCCCTCCACCCTAATTCCTCTTCTACTGCCCAACTTCAGTAACTTAAGTTTCAAACGCAATAGAGCCATGGGATGGGGCAGGACAACCAAAGAACAGAGGAGAGTTGTTTGGGTCCACCATCCTGGAAGGCAGCCCTGACCCTTTTCCCAAAGTAACACAATGTGTTTGTCCTTCTGAGTAAGAATGCGTAAATAAATTTTGAGCAGTCAGAAGTGGGTGATGATGGAATGGAACATTTGGGTTGGGGGTGAGAGGGATGTTCCCATGGCCTGAGCAGCAGAGAGAGGCACCACCAAAAGAGGGAGAGGCAAATCCCAGGAGTCACGGTGTCTTTCCACCATGGTGCCATCCCACGAGAAAGACACGATCCAAACCAGGACATTGTTGGAATTGTCTGTAATTTTATTCCAAACGGCAATTCAGGGCAAGTAGAAATAACTTTTCTATCAATAAATATAAAAAAAATATAATAAATTAGGGTCCCAAAAATAAATCAAAGGTAACACTGACAGGCTAGCAAATGACAGTTAAAGAAGCGAAGGGTAGGGAGAGTTCAGAAAGCAGAAATAAATAGGAGGAAAGATGAGGCGTTCACACCAGTGGGACCTGCCTCATTCTCTTGCCGGCAGAGCCACGTCCCAGCTGAGCTCAGAGACGTAGGATGTCAGGCTAAACCTGGGCCACCGCCCCCTCCTCTCCTTGGGAGGCTACCACACAAACACACTCTCAACTAAGTACAAAAAGTATAAAAAAAACCACAGCCAGTGGGCCCTCTCCATCCTCAGCTCCTTCGAAAGGCCACAGTTGAAGAGGAAGAGTGCCTCAGTGCTCGGGGAAGACAGCGGAGACAGCCCGCCTCCCTGAAACTTGGGAGTCAGTTGGCTTCTTTGTCGCAGTCTGTCAGGGAGGAATCGTTTGCACAGACTTTGGTCACCGTCCTCTTATAAAGAGTGAAGGGTTGCACTACCCTGTTCCCATGGCGAATGTCAGAGCCCTGGTCAGCCCCCAATGCCTCATGAGAAGGGAAACCAGAGTGAAGGCCACAGGGGAAAATGCCAGAGAGGACTTCTGAGAAAATTCAGAGCTGTGCATCTGTGGAGCGGTTTTTTGGTTGGCCAGCCCTCACGGCACCTACCAATGGCCCTGAGAGGACAGGGAGAGGAAGTCTTTGACACTCCACGGTCAGAGGGAGGATCCCAGGGCCCGTACATCCCAGGGGCTGAAGTCTTTGAGGAAACCGTCCACTGCTCGGAAACATCTGGCACCCCTTCAGCCCGTGTTGGGGCTGGTCACATTGCACAGCTGCGGCTGAGGGTCCATATTCACCGGAGATTTACCGCTCAATAGTACACAAAAAATAAATAAAGCAATCACTGTCGAGGTAAAACACGGATCCAAAAAGCTGAGGGGGAGGACTCTAGGGCGCAGTCAGTGTCCTCCGATGCTCTAGGCTGAGGGGGACGACACCAGCGTTTACTTCAATTCTACATTTCTTCAAGTATTTTCCGGTTTGCACGTACGCTTGGATCCCTCCCTCTGCTGCTCAGTTCAGATGGGGATGCCCACAGTGTTGACTTGCTCCTTCAGGCCCAGAAGGCTGTAGGCGATGCGTTTCTGGTGGCCGGGTAAACGGACTCCGATTCTCTTGATATCACTGAGAGAGAAAGAGAGAGAAAAGGTGGGGGGCAGAGTTAGAGAAGTGAGCACTGTGGACAGCTGGAGAGGACTAGGGGAAAGAGCGCAGGACAGGGAGCCAGGAGACCTGCGTTCTAATCCTGCCTCCACCACTTGCCAGCTGTGTCACCTTGGGCAAGTCATTTAACTTCTCTGTGCCTCAGTTACCTCATCTGTAAAAGTGGAGATTAAATCCTACTCCCTCCTATTTAGATTTTGAGCCCCGTGAGGGACAGGGTCTGGGTCTGAGTCTGATTAACCTGATTAACTTGTATCTACCCCAGCAGTTAGAACAGTGCTTGACACATAGTAGGCACTTAAGAAGTACCATAAAAAAATCTATAAAATGGAATAAAATCCCTTCTCCACCCTGAGAATCCCATGTAGGACAGGGATTCTGTCTAATCTGCTTGTTTTGTATTTTCCCCAGTGTTTGCTACACAGTAAGCATTTAATTATTATTATTACTATTATTATTATTATTATTATTTGGGATTAGGCAAGGGCTACAGGGCTCTCCAGAGCCACACTGGCCAGATGGACACCTGGGTGGATCCTGTTTCTGGACAGAGAGGTCAACAGAGAGGAAAGCAACATGGCCTAGTGGAAAGAGTATGAGCCTGGGAGTCAGAGGACCTGGGTGCTAATCTCAACTCTGCCACTTGTTTGCTGTGTGACTACTGGCTAAGTCACTTAACTTCTCTGTGCTTCAGTTCCCTCAACTGTAAAATGGGGATTCAATACCTGTTCTCCTTCCTACATAGACTGTTAGTCCATGTAGGACAGGAACTGGGTTCGACCTGATCAGCTTTTATCTACCCCAATGCTTAGAACAGTGCCTGACACATAGTAAGCACTTAACAAACACAATAATAATAGTAATAATAATAATAATAATAACACATCCCACTAGCTCATCTTGCAAACAGCTACTTAGCTCTCACTGTTTTTGCTGGGCCAGTGAGAAAGGATTCTGATTCTTCCACTGTTGTTCACTAGACCCTCCATTCCAAGGTCACGATTTTGTCCCCAGGGACCTTCCGTTCCAGTAGATATTTTGCAAATGGACTTGGGCTACAACAGGCCCATACCCTCTTCTTTGCTCTACAGTGATCTCAAAGCACTCTACTTCACAATAACTTTCTTCCTCATCACCTTCTGAAACACTTCCTTCCCCACCCCTCCAAGAGGGAGAAATTGAGGCTGGAGAGGATGAGTCACCCAATAAGGCCCTACAAAATGGGATGGGGGAGGTGGAGGGGGTGTGCTGGAAGCCATTGATTATTCTTCTCCCCCCAGCCCTGAAGGGTTTTGGCCCCCTCCCTGCTCCCTCTTTCTCTTGACTCTCCTTGTAAAATCACTTATGCTCCCTGCAGCCCCCAAGCAGATTTTTATTGCATACTTTGTTACTTTTCTATAATAACATTGTCACCACCAGGCCAAACAGATGAAAACACCCAGGTTTTTATGAGCCTGTTCCTGGGTTGTAAAGGGAGTTAATTATATAGTGTGTTCTCCTATTTGCATCTCTTGAGACATGATTTTCCCACACAATTTGGGAGCCAGTAGAGTCGGGTGTGTTGTACAGGATAACTGCAAACCCAGGCGTTCCCTGCTTCTCCTTAGGGCGGGGGACGGGGGAGTGGGCCTTAGGGCCTGTCTTAGAGGACGGAGGCACCTCCCATATCTATCTCAGGGAGGGGTCCCAGACCTCAGAATGTTCTCCCAACTGCAGCAGGGATTTATGGTAGGTGGATTTGCAAAAGAACTTCCCTACTAGAAGGGTGGTGAGATGTAAGAAGTGAGAACAAGTCATGGATGGAAGTGGGATCCCTCCATTTTTTAAATAGTATTTGTTAAGTACCTACAATGTGCCAGGCACTGGAGTGGCATCACATAGTGGATAGAGAACGGGCCTGGGAGTCAGAAGGGCATGGCTTCTAATCCCAGCTCCACCACTTGTCTACTATGTGACCTTGGGCAAGTCACTTCACTTCTCTGTACCTCAGTTACCTCATCTGTAAAATGGGGATTGAGACTGTGAGCCTCACATGGGACAGGGACTGTGTCCAAACCTATCTGCTACCCCAGAGTTTAATAGAGTGCCTGGCACATAGTAAGTGCTTAACAAATAACATAGTTACTATTATTACTATTATGTGCTAGGGTAGATATAAGCTAATCAGGTTGGACACATTCCATGCCCCACATGGGTCTCGCATTTTTAGTCCCCACTTTACAGGTGAGGTAACTGAGGCACAAAGAAGTTAAGTGACTTACCCATGGTCCCACACCCATGGTCCCACAGCAGGCAAGTGGCAGAGCTGGGCCCAGGTCATTCTGACTCCCAGATCTGTGCTCTATCCACTAGGCCCATGCTTCTCTAGAGAGATTAAAAAACAAGGCGGGTGGGAATGTGGCAGAGTTTAAGTGTGATGCTTCCTGGAAGCAGGAGAATGGACTAAATGACCTTTAAAAGTCTCTTAGCCAGGGATCCTAAAAAGTGCTCAAGGTTCTTGCTACCACATTAGTGATGAAGGCACAGCAGGCTGGATCTGGTCCTCTCATAGCGTACTTTAGCATCTCCCCTTGGGACACTCTGACCCAGTCAGGGAGGGTTAGTATGAGCCCTGGATTTCCTCCACCCAACTGTACGTCCAGCACTTCATTGTAGGTTCACGTGATTAGGGGCTGGATCCCCCGACACTCCACTGAGCACCTCTGTGGGATTCCCCCACTTCCCCTTCTCTTTTCCTAACCAGAGGCCCTATAACAGGGCGGCAGGTATTCCTATGCTTAGATCGATGGGCGGGGTCAGTAGGACATCTGGGTCCCACTTGCAGACCCTTTTCTTAAGAGACCTTCCTGACTAAGTTCTCATCTCCCGTATTTGCCCTCCCTTCTGCGTCACTTTCTTCATTTGCCTTCCCTTCTGCATCATCTCCTCTATTTGCCCTCTCAATCAATCAATAGTATTTTTTTTGAGTGTTTACAATGTGCAGAGCACTGTACTAAGTGCTGGAAAGAGTACACTATAATGGAGTTTGTAGACATTTTCCCTGCCACAGAGAGTTTACAGTCTAGAGGGAAAAACCAACATTAATATAAATAAATACATTATGGAAAAGTACATAAGTACTTTGGGGTTGAGGGAAAGGTGAACCTAGAGAGCAAATCCAAGTGCAAGAGTGAAGCAGAAGGCAGTCTGTAAACCTTAAGCAGTTGATTTTCACCCTACCGCCATAGCACTTATGTATATATATATATATATCCATCTATACTTTGTCCTATAATCTTCTAGATTGTAAATTCTTTGTGGGTAGGGAATATGTCAACCAACTCTGTTATACTGTACCTTCCCAAGTGCTTAGAACAGTGCTCTGCCTACAGTAAGTACACAATAAATACAATTAATTGAGTCATTAATGCCTGTCTCCCCCTCTAGTCTGTAGGCTCCTTGTCTGTGAGCAGGGACTGTCTCTCCCTGCTGCACTGTAATGTACACATTCCCAAGCGCTTAGTCTAATGTTGTGCACCCCATAAGTGCCCAATAAATACAACTGATTGATTGTGAGAGATGGGGAGGTGGCCTGAGCCAATTGCACCCCTTTCACAGGTCTCCTTGTCCAAACCATGAGGCCGAGTACCCAGTGGGTCAGCCAACACACTGCTCTTCCCAGCATCTTTTGGTGCCACCGTCCAAGATGGAACTGTGCACTACACTCAGTAAGTACTCAACAAATACCGTCGTTTGATGGATTGATTGGGCCGGACGGACCACGGAACGGATCTGGCCGTCATATTGCCTACGCTCTTAAGTTCTCCAGCCCCTGCCCTCCATCCTGGTGCAGGAAGGAAATAAGGAATGAGTGCTTTGAGATCCCAGAATAACAAGAACCGGAAGGGCATGACTTTCTGGCTTGCTCATCAGAGCTCAGTCTCTGGGCAAACACAAGTGGGGGAGGAGATCTTTAAACTATTTCCTGCATTTATCCAATGCTTAAAAAAAGAAAAAACAAAAACCCTCAAACCAAGATAGTGCTCTCCTGGCTCATGGGAAAGGAATTAGCGAAGGAGAACCCAGGGCTATTTCAAGAGTCTTCTGGGATTGAGTGTGTTTCCTTTAACTCCTTCTCCACTGACTTCCTCCTAAACCCAATAGGCCTGGGGCAGGGTGGGGTTCATAGTGTCCCAAGGAGACCCGAGGTCCTTTCTTCCCCACCCCCAGTGTTGAGCAGCGCAGGGAGGGTCAGACCATGCCTGGAGGTGAGGACAGAGATGAAAGGAAAGGGAGGAAGCAACATGACCTAGTGGAAAGAACACAGGCCTGGAAGTCAGGGGTCCTGGATTTTAATCCCAGCTCTACCAATTGCTTGCTGTGTGACTTTGGGCAAGACACCTCACTTCTCTGGGCCTCAGTTACCTCATCTATACAGTGGGTATTAAATCTTCCTCCCTCCACTTTAGACTTTGGGCCCCATATGAGAAAGGAGCTGTGTCTAACCTGATAATCTTGAATCTACCCCAGCACTTAGACAGTGCTTGACACATAGTAGGTAATTAGCAAATACCATTTAAAAAAGGAGGAGACTTTGAGATGCCCTCTGCTTTGCCTTGGAGGCTCCCTGCTGTCCCTAAAATCCCCCACCTTAACTGCTATCTTTAGAAGCGATCCTTCAGTGTCTTCAGGATGGGAGAGGACATGAGAACAAGGGCGAGGGAAGCAGCACGGTCTAGTGGAAAGAGTGTGGGCCCAGGAGTCAGAAGGACCTGAGTTTCAATTCCAACTCCCCAACTTGTCTGCTGTGTGACCTTGTGTAAGTCACTTCATTTCTCTGTGTCTCTGTTACTTCATCTGTAAAATGGGGGTTAGGACCGTGAGCCTCATGTGGGACAGGGACTGTGTCCAACCCAATTATCTTGTACCTACCTAAATGCTTAGTACAGTGCCTGGCATATAGTAAGCACTTAAGAAATATCATTAAAAAATAAAAGTCCCAGTCAAGGGCTCCTGGCCAGTCCCCCAGGAATGGCTCATGGACCAGACATGGTCCAGGAAACGTGCCGGGGCCTAGTCCTCCTTGCTTTCCCCTGGGGCTGGTCACCAAGTTCATCCCAGGGAAAACTCCTCAGCTCTGAGAGTTCACTGCAGTGAAGACCTCAGCTCCCAGCCCAAGTTGGGTTATTTAAACTTGTGACTATTTTTAAAAGGCCAGAGACCCTGAGTGCAACTATCCCCCTCCTAGGGAGAGAACAGTAAGCCTCCTTCCACCCCAGGCAGAGGGGTCGGTCCATGGGAAGTGACTAAGGCCTGGCCCAGGCCCTGAGTCACCTCCCTAGCAAGGCAATTCCGGGAAAGGTCCCGGCACTTGGTAGAGATTCTCCCAGAGCCAGAGAAGGAGGACGTTTCTCTGGGATCTTTCAGCGATCCAATCCCCAGCACTGATCGGAAGCCAGCCAAGGCTCGAGATGCTGGGAGGACGAGGGAAGAGGATAGACCATTTCAGTGGATTCCTCTAAGCATTTAGTGAGCAAATGTGGGGAGGCAGAAGAAGATAGAGCCCACCCTGCTTTCTCCTCCAAGGGAAGGCCTTTAGTTCCATCCCAAGTCCAAGGGGAGAAGGCTAAAGAGTGACTCAGGTGGGATGGTGCGGGGGAGGCCTCCCCTTCCCAAGGATCCAAAGTGGGGTAGGTGGCTGGTATTAGGCTAAGGAGAGGGGAGGGAACTCTGGCCTCCTGAGTGGAGCCCTGGAGGCTGGTATCCACAGGTTGGGGCTCAGAGGTAGAGGAAGTGGAAGGCTGGGATGGGGAGAGAGCCCAGCCTCAACTCTGGGAGAGGCCCTTGGCCCATCCTAACAGCTGTTTCGGAATCCAGAAGCTAGTTTCTCTGGTCGCTGCCGTGCCAGTGGCTGGGAGCCAAAGCTATCTTCCCCTGCAGGCAAGGGAGCCACCGACAGGATGAGCAAGGATCTGGGTAGAGCTTTCAGAAGGCACAGAAGACTTTGGGGGCAGGCTGGAGGGTGGACAATGGGGGCCCAGAGAAGAGCGCAGTCTTTCTTCCCTATTGGAATGGAAGCTCCTTGTAGCAGGGAACATATCTGGGGCATCGCTGTACTTCCCAAGTACATTCATCCAGTAGTCAATCAATGCCATTGCTATTATTGTTTCTACTGCTTCTACGACGATGATGATGATGATGATATTTGTTAAGTGCTTACTATGTACCAAGCACTGTTCTAAGCACTAGGGTAGATACAAGGTAATCGGACTGTCCCTCGTGGGGCTCCCAGTTTTCATCCCAGGTTTGCAGATGAGGTAACTGAGGCACAGAGAAGTTAAGTGACTTGCCCAAAGTCACCCAGCTGACAAGTTGCAGAGCCGGGATTAGAACTCACGACCTCTGACTCCCAAGTCCGGACTCTTTCCATCGCTACTACAACTACTGCTGCTAGTAGGGTCTGGGGAATGGGAGTTAAGACTTACTCATTGGTCATCTGTACCACTTTCTCGATGGCATTGTAGCCGGATGTCATGAAGTGCTCTGTGTATTGGTGCATCTTGATGGACTCGAGCCACTCGGACACGGTGCGGAAGGGGATTCCCTCGGAGCCGCTGGTGCTGGGCAGGCGTATGGAGACTCTGCAAGGACCCAGATCCTCAGGATAAGGGGCTGAGGTGGAGCCCCGGAGGCAACCCCCAGGACACCAAAGACCTCCCAGGGTCCAGAGGCTCTGCTCCATTCAGCCCCCTCAGCCTCACCCCACAGGAGCCAGGACCAATCAGCCAGCCACACATGGGAATCCCCGGTGGATGGGAACAGGATGCAGCCTCAACAGTCGGCCCTGGTCTTTCCCTCGCTGTATGGCAGCCTTTGGCACCGGCGAGAATGCCAGGAAAAAGCCCTATCGTGCAGGCAGTTTCGCGCAGCCACCCTCCCCCCGGGAGCTTCCGCCCACTTGGCATGAAGGGCTCCTGGCACCAGGACTGAGATGCCTCATATTCTACCATTCCCTGCTTTCCCTGCTTCATCTGAAATCACAGGGTGGAAAGCCCAAGCAGGAGAGCAGAGGGCAGTTCTGAGAGGAAAGTTGGGGTTCAGGAGGGGTTGGGGGGGCCCTCACCTGGGATCAAAGTCAGCCAGGGTCTTGAGAGAATCGGGAGCTCGGATGAGCTTATCCAAGATGCTGACGATGTCGGCAAACTTGGGGCGCCGGGCACGTTCTTGCTGCCAGCATTGCATCATCAGTTGGTAGATGGCGGAGGGGCAGTCCATGGGGGCAGGCAGCCGGAAACCCTCATTGATGGCTTTCATAACCTATCAGGAAAAGGCCATCCAGAGTTGGGACAGGGCTCTGGCTCAGAGGGCAGGTGTGGGGAAAGGCACCAGAGGCTCTCAGGGGGGTGGTGAACCTGGCAAATTGGGCCCAGGATTCTGGCCCCCAAGTTCTGAAGGCCAGAGGGCCGGGGAGGGCACAATTATTCCAGAACTGAGCCCTCAGTGGAGGGAAGAATCCCTCCCTGGAGGAAGAACTGTGGACTGACTGGGGTTCAGTCAGCAGAGGTAGTACTGGGGAAATGGCCAGAGAGCCTGGAGAAGGGACGCTGACTAAAGGGAAGAGGATTCAGCCCCTCTCAGGAGGGGATGGCAGCTGAAAGCAAGCTCCTTCTCCACACACACACCCCCAGGACCCTTGGGTGGGTGAAAGGGTATTCGCCTAGGGAAAGCCCGAAGAGGGCAGAGCACCTCCGGTGACCTTAGTCACAGGCGTGGGAGGGCAACAGAACAACCCACCAGGGTTCAGAGCTCAGCCGGGAGAAGGGGGAGGTTGTTAGAGAGGCACCCTCCAAGTCAGCTCGGGGCAGAGCTGGGCCCCAAAGGCAGCCCCAGGAGCCCCCAGAGTCCCACCTGACTGACCCTCACCTCATGGTTGGACAGCTCCCAGTAGGGCCTCTCGCCGTACGACATCACCTCCCACATGACGATGCCATAGCTCCAGACGTCACTGGCCGAGGTGAACTTGCGGTAGGAGATGGCCTCAGGTGCCGTCCAGCGGATGGGGATTTTCCCACCCTATAGAGAGGCAATGAGCCACTGTCACCATGGGTGCCACAGACCAAACCCCTGGAGCAAACTGGCCTGATGAGGGCAGACATCCCTGAACAGTTGTAGAGATCGGTCTGAGGCTCACATGGCCTCTTCAGACACAGGCCTCTTTTTCCAGACAACCTGCCCTTGCCTGATCATAGTAAACTGTGGGATTTATCAAGTAGTTATCATGTGCTAAGCACTGGGGTCAATACAAGGCTATCATATCATACACAGTTCCTGACCAGCATGGAGCTGACAATCTATTGCCCACCTCCCATACACTTTACAGATGAGGAAACTGAGGCCCAGAGCGATTAAGCGACATACACAAGGTCTCACAGTAGGCCAGTGGCAGAGACAGGCTTAGAACCCAGGTCACCCCTTCCCAGCCCTGTGCCCTTTCCACTAGACTATGACCCATTATCTCAATGGGAAATGTCTAAACTCTACAGAGTTTCCCGCCAGATGCCCAGCCCTGTTGCTAAATGCATTTTGACCACCGCCCGCTTGCCATCCTGCATGGATCCGGCCCCACTCACGCTGGTCGTGTAGGTGGCCTCGGGGTCGTCTTCCAGAACCCGGGATAGCCCGAAGTCGGACACCTTGCACACCAGCTGGCTATTGACCAGGATGTTGCGGGCAGCGAGGTCACGATGGACATAGTTCATGTTGGCCAGGTACTTCATGCCCGCCGCGATGCCCCGCAGCATGCCCACTAGCTGGATCACACAGAATTCACCATCCTTCTCCTGACCAGAGACAGGACAAACAGACACTTAAAATGCTGGGAGACCGGGAAAGAAGGGCATCCCTCTTGTTCCTGCCACAGCTGCATCCTCCTCCTCCCCCAACAGGGGATGGGCACAGCTCCCCCAGAACTGGCATGAGCTTAGGTTCTGGCTCCTGCCCCTGATCTTTGTCTCCTCCAGCTTGGCCTTTTGATTGGTGGGTGCCCCCTCCCACCCTCCAGGGATGGGGAAGTCCCCTTTCTCCCTTTCCCTACTCACCCGCAGGAACTTGTCCAAGGCACCATTTTCCATGTGCTCTGTGATGATCATCATGGGCTTATCTGCAAAGGCCCAGAGAGTTAAGAGGGGCTCGGCAGCCTCTCCCCACTTCCCCCCTTGGTCTGCCCTGCCCCGGCCACCCTCCCCCAGGACTGAGGAAAGCACTCACATTTGGAGACAACTCCCTCCAGGCGGATGATGTTGTGGTGACTGAATTGGCCCATGATGCTGGCTTCGCTCAGGAAGTCCACACGCTGCTTCTCTGTGTAGCCAGCCTTCAGGGTCTTCATGGCCACCGGAACTTCTTTCTTGCCTGGGGCCTTCAGTGATCCCTTGAAGACTTCCCCAAATTCTCCTGCCACCAGTGGGGGGAAGAGGATCTGAGCCACCTGGAGGCGGCCTCCGGCCCCTCCCAGGACTTTGGGACATCCCCCACTCTGGGGCATTATGAGGCGTGGGGCCATCCACCCAGACCAAGTGCTTTCATCATGTAGGAGGGGGCTGGCCTTACCTGCACCAATCACCTTCTGCCGTGTGACCCAGGAGGGGTGGATCTCAGTGGTAAACTTCAGCACAGCCTGGTTGGGGTCCTCGTAGGTATGGGGGTCCACATATGTTTTCAGGGGCTTCAGTTGTTCTGGAGAGAAAAAGGCAGGGGTCACAGGAGCCAGGAGCCAGGTGTCCGATAAGGAGGTCAGGAGCATGTGGGGAAAAGGGACACTATTGATAGGAGAATCCTCTGTGTCCTGAGACATTCTCCCACTTCCAGACCTCTCCAGGGAGAACTACCCAGAGCCGCCTGGGTCCTGAGCTTCAGGGGTTCCAGCAGCCCCAACTCCCAAAGAAAGAAAAACCTCTCCCGGTGCCAAATGGCCCCTCCCAGGGTGGCTAGCAGGGGATGGGCAGGGAGATAGGAGCAGCTGAGCCTTGGGCAGGACAGAACTGGAAGGCAGGGAAGACTGAGGAAAGGGGACTTGAGCCAAACCCCGGGCGAGCAGCGAGGGGCTCGTCCTTACCGGACTTGGAGAAGTAAACGTCCTCTGAAGACTGGCGAGCTCTAGCACTCTTCCTCCTGGAATGGCATCGTTGGTTGAAGCACTGGGGAAGAGCAACTCCCCAACCCCTCCTTGCCAACTCCAGTGGGAGACCCCCCCCCAACTCTGCCACAACTCACCACGTAAAGGGGAAAGGGAGGGGAGAGAACTGGGAGGAAATTGTCCAGTGGAAAACTCAGCTCCCTTATTCCTCCTTCGCTGTCCTATTAAGTGACCATAATTGGACTTTTAATCATGACCCTTAATTAGCCTTTCCTACTTGCATTGTTCATATGTGCATACTTGGTTAATAGCAATGATGAGAAAAACAATAGGCTCAGGTGGTTTCAAATCCTCAAATTCAAGGTCTCAGTGCCCTGACTAGCAGCTAGATCCCTGGAGTGCCAGGTGGGGCCCTGAACATGAGGGGCGAGAGCATGCCGGGAGGAGCAAGGGAAGACCATACCTGCGGTGGATGAAAAGCCCAGCCAGGGCCAGCGCCAGCAGCAAAACCAAGCCTCCAGCCACTCCTCCGATCACCGCCATGTTGCTGGATTCCTCAATGGCTGCAGGGGAAAAGAAGGGTGAGGTCCGGTGAAGGGACAGGCAGAGAAATGTTGGTCCCTGGGTCCTGACTGTCTTTCCCAAATCCCATCCCAGCCAACGGGTTCTTCCGCCCCACCTAATCCTCTGCCAAAAGAATCTCAAAGCCCACTCAGCCCATCATTTTCTGTTTCAGTCTATGGAGCCAATCTCAGTTCTGCTCTCTGAATAGCTCCTACCGTGGTTTTAGCCTGCTTCCCCCTAGTGATTAAGGAATGTTGGTTTCATTGTCAACTTTGGGATCCTGCCAGGGGGATCCTCTGGACTGTTCCCCCTCAGAAACTCAATGGGTGGCCACCCTCCCTTCTTATTTTTTTATATTAATGTCTGTCTCCCCTTCTAGACTCTAAGTTCACTGTGGGCAAGGAATGAGTCTGTTTATTGTTCTATTGTACTCTCTCAAGTGCTTAGTACAGTGCTCTGCACACAGTAAGTACTCAATAAATACAATTGACTGACTGACTGACTCCTTCCCTCTCCTTTTTCACCCATCATCTCTTACCGAGGGTCTGGAACTCATGCACCTTGCTTCCAGCTCCCTGGCCTTCCTGAGTCAGGGCCTGAACTTGTACCAAGTAGGTAGTGCCCGGTATGAGATCATCCAGTGTCATGGAAAAGCCTTCAGTGCGACGCACGTTGTAGTTGTTGGGGTCCAACTGCCCGAGGAAGAACGGGAGGTCAGCCTTGTTGGCACAGCTCTCTGCCATCCCCTCCATGGACCCTGGACTCCACCCCGGAGGGCTGACCTGGGCCCAGCCCAACTCTCACATCTCCCGGGGCCTCCATTCTACCATCAGGGCAACATCCCATGGCCATCCGGGGGCCCTTCCCCAAAGCCTCTCCAACCCCAGCCTCTGTTTCCTTGGCAATCGTAGAGGAGGCCCCCTCATTACCTTCTTGTGATAGGTGACCTCATACTTCCAGACGCGGTTCTGCTGCCGGAGAGGGATGGTCCACGACACACTAAGGGTAGTGGTGCTGCGGCTGTCCAGATTCACCCTTGGTGGTTCTGGGAGACCCGAGCGGGAGACTGGGGTCAGGTAAGGGCTGGGACAAGAATAACGCTACTTCCCAAAGACATTCCCCTGGACCCCTTGTCCTCTGCCACTTATCCAGGTATCTGCTCCTCCTCTCCCCAGTAGTCATGTTCCACTCTGCCCCAGCTCCCTCCTGACCCTCTGACAATCTTTAAACTCCATCCCACTTCCCTCCCATTCATCTGTTCTAAGCTCTATGATATAGTTGACCCCCAATCACCTACAGGGATGAAGGGATGACAAAGTCCAGGAAACCCAAAGCTAGCCCGGGAGTCTAGGTCATGTGGGGAGCTGATAGGTGGGGACCCACAGCCCCTTGGCCTGGGCCCTCGCTGCCCCCTGGGTCCTCACCGGTCTGGTTGATGCTGACACTGGCTGTGCGGAAGCTGCGGGTGGTCACGAAGCCGGAGACCCCGTTGCGGGCCTCCACAGCGAAGGTGTAGTTGATGTGGGGCTCCAGATCACTCACAGTCAGACTAGTGCTGCTCAGGTCTTGGGGTGGCTCTGAGTAGCGCACACTAGACTCACAGGGGAAACACTCCCCAGTCTCAGGCCAGCACTGCTCACAGGTGACCGTGTAGGTGACGTCCGTCCGGCCTCCTGTGTCCTGGGGGGCTTTCCAGCGCAGCTCCACCTTGGCCCCCATGCCGATGGCAGTGAGGTGGTGAGGGGGAGAAGGGGGACCTAAAGGGTGGAGGGGAGGGAGGGACTGAGTCGTGCTCTCACCCGGGCACTTTGAAAGTGGGCAAGAGACAGTATAGCCGAGATAACTGGGCACACATACCCCCACTAGAGGATTTAGCTCCCCTGAGTTGTAACAGCTGGAGCATCTTTTTCCCTTTAACCGGTGGTATTTAGTTAGTGCTTAGTGTGTGCTTGTGGCCACATGCCAGAGCCTGCCCTCCCTCCACCTCTCACCTCCTTGCAGGAGTTGCTCTTCAGAGTGGGCAGGACAGAGCCCACAAGAGCCAAGAACCGTCTTCCTCGGAACTGAGTGGGAACGGGGCTGGGGCTGACTTACTTGTGCAGGCCATGGAAGCAGGATCCATTGTAGCCCGGAAAAAGCCTTCTTTACAGGCACAGGAGGTGGCACCCTCGGGTGAGGCCAGCGTGTTCGGGGGACACTCCTCGCAGGCAACGTTGGAGGCTTCGGACTTGAAGAAGCCAGGGGCGCAGGCTGCAGAAAAGAAAAGGCTGATCGTATGGGACACGTGGACCTCATTCTGCTACACCTCTGATTTAGGGGGAGGGAGAGATGGGGAGAGCAATATACTGAGCTCAGGCAGGTGGAAGCAGCGTGGGCTAGTGGAAAGAGTGTGGGCTTGGGAGTCAGAGGGCCTGGGTTCTAATCTTAGCTCTGCCCCCTTGCCTGCTGTGCGACCTTCTGCAAGTCACTTCACGTCTCTGAGCCTCAGTTTCCTCATCTGTAAAATGGGGATTCAGTACCTATTCACCCTCCTACTTAAACTGCGAGTCCCATGTGGGACAGGGTCAATGTCTGACCTGATTATCTTGTGTATACCCCAGGGCCTGGCACATAGTAAGTACTTAACAAGAACCAACAGTATTATTACTATGAAAGGATCTAATGCCCAGGTAACTGTGTCAGCCTTATGGCTCAGGTGGTGGTCATGATGTGTGTCAGACACTGATTCCTAACCTCCTCCACCCTCAGCTTGCTTTCTCTTTCCCCTGCAGCCCCATCCAGCCTCCCAAGCCCATAGAGCATCCTTCCCATGCAGGCCGGAAGTAGGAGATGGGGGAGGGTGAAGTGAGGAAAACGTCCAGGGAGGGGAAGAGGTCGAGGGAGAGGAAGCTCATTAAAGAGCCCCACTGCCTCTCTGGGGAGTGACCGCTGCTGCCCAGCAAAGGAGAGGGGAAAGGGAACATCCTAGAAGGATTTTCCATCGGAATTTGGTCCCATGAGCCCCAGAGTCATTTCCTTTGAGAAGAAAGAGTTGGGAAGCGTTGTTTCCGGAAGCTTTTTCTGAGTTTGGTGCTGCTGCATCCTTTCTGCACCTGACTGGATTTTTCCCTTGCTCCCCGATTTCCACCTTTGTCTCCACCCATTTGCTCCCTTCCCTCTGCCCTCTTCCCCGCTCCCCAGAAGGCAGCTGCCCAAACACAGGGGCCCCCTCCAAGGAGGCAGCTGCAATGTCCGTCCCAGGACAGGGAGCCGGGGAGAGGTCCACCCAGCCCCTGACACCTCCCCTCTGCCTGGTACAGGAGACTGGAGGGGAGGGGAAACAAGAGCCGGGCCTTGAGGTTTGAAAAGTTTTCCATTCTCCCGCTTCCCCTTTGAACAGACAGATAGCCTTCCACTCAGGTTCAGCTGCCCCGGAAGACAGCAGATCAAGAGAGCAAAAACAATGGCAGGTCTGTAAACTCAGGAGCTTGAGAACCGAGATGGAGAGGGGAGAATGATTCCTCTCCGGCTCCTCAATCCTGTGCCCCCAGGGAGTGGGGGGGGGGAGGGGATGGAGTCATAGTGCTTCCAGGGCACTGATTTCCCAGAGGGAAGGAAGGAAGGCGTCTTCTCCTCCCACAGGGGCCCCCCTCTCAGTGGGCGTGCTCAATGCAGACTATTGTCTGATGGACTTAGTGACTGACTGATGAGAGAAAATGTAGGACTTCCACAGACCACAGAGGAGGGAAGCCAGGGCCAGGAAGGGAGTGCTGCCGATAGAAACTACCAGCTCTGGGGTTTGTCCTTTCCCAGAGCTCCCACGTCTGTATCTGTCCCAGATAGCCCAGATCCCCTCTGGTAAGCCCCCAGTGGAGCCGGTTCTGAGCTCTGCAGAACCTCAGACCGGGCACCCGATCAGGAGAGAGGCTACCCAGATCAAATTCCCCTGGAGACTGAAGGAAGGAGGAGAAAATGTTTCATCCCAGCCGAGCTGGGCACATGGAGTTGGTGCAGAATTTTATCTGTGGGGTGGTCCAAAGAGGTTAATGTAGAGCAACCTTAGTGATCCTACAGCCCCAGAGAGGAACGCTTTATTGAGTTAGTACTTGCTTCACCCCAAGCCCCAAATTATATAAAGATCTCTTTTCTGTACACACAAAACATGGATACCGGCATGAGCCTTCACTGCTGGTCAATCAATCAATGGTATTATCAGGAGCTCCACAGCACTTATATCCACATCTGTAATTTATTCCAATGTCTATCTCCTGCCGCTAGATTGTAAGGTCCTTGTGGGCAAGAGTCTACCAACTCTTGTACTCATCCAAGTGCATAGTACAGTGTTCTGCACACAGTAAGCACTCAATAAATACCACTGACTGAGTCACTCTCTCACCCCCTCATAGGGCAGCCAAGCCCCTAGCCCCGAGTCACTTCTTTGGAGGTTCACTCCCACAACCGCTAAGACAGAAAGTGTATATCTGAAACTCTTCCATTGTTCATCTAAGCGTCCTCTCCCACAGCTCATCTTCCTGTCTTCATTTGCCATGCAGGAATGCAGCTCTGAAATGTTAGCAGTGACCTGGACTTCTTGGGTTTCTGACCCTGAGGCTTTCCATCCCACAGCTGGGTCACTCAGAAATCCACAAGGAGGAGGAGGAGGAGGTAAAGGAAGAGGTGGAAGAGAAAGTGGAGGAGGAAGACGGGGAGATGAAGTCCCTTTTAAATTTTTTTTTTATGTGTTAAGTGCTTACTATACAACAAGCACTGCTCTAATCACTGGGATAGTTGCAAGTTTATCGGGTTGGATACAGTCCTGCCACACAGCGAGCTCACAGTCTAAATTGGAGGGAGGAGGATTTAATCCTCAATTTACAGATGGGGTAACTGAGGCCCAGAGAAGTTAAGTAATAGTAATAGTAATAATTAGGGTATTTGTTAAGTGCTTATTATGTGCCAAGCACTGTTCTAAGCTCTGGGGTAGATTCAAGCTAATCAGGTTGGAAACAGTTCCTGTCCCACATGGGGTTCACATTCTCAACCCCCATTTACAGGCACAGAGAAGTGACTTGCCCAAGGTCACACAGACAAATGGCAGAGCAGGGATTAGAAACAATGACCTCTGACTCCCAAGGCCAAGCCCCAAGCAAGTGGCAGAGCTGGGAATAGAATGCAGGTCCTCTGACTCCCAAGCCTGGGTTCTATCTACTCGACCACACTGCTTCTTTTAGGTCTTGTTTATTAACAACCAGACTCTCTCTCCTTGACCCCTGCAGCTCTACTCATTTCCCAGATATCCCAGGGATAGGGCAGAAGCAGAAAAAGAGGTGTTAATGCCCTGCTTGACGGTGGGTCAGGGTGATCCAACTGAAAGCTAAGTCACTGAATCTTTCTTATTCTAGAGTAAAATGATAATAATAATAATAACTGTGGCATTTAAGTGTTTATTAAGTGCCAAGTACTGTATTAAACTCTGGGGCAGATCAAGATAAGCAGATAAAATACAATCCCTTTACCCCATGGGGTTCTCAAGTCTAAAGGGAAGAGAAAACAGGTATTTAGGCCCCAATTTAACGATGAGGAAACTGAGGACCAGAGAAGTGAAGTGACTTGCCCAAGCTCACATAGAAAACATCTGGTGGAGCTGGGAATAGAACCCAGGTTTTCTGTCTCCCAGGTCCATGGTCTTTCCACTTGGCCATGCTGCTTCCCTAAAATAAGAGCGATGGGACCCTCCTGGGAGTAGGCCTTATAGGGAGGGTGGTTGGCCTGTGATCAGGCCAAGAGGAGGAGGAGGAGGGAGACCGGGGGACCCAGGCCAGTATCGGGCTCTAAGCAGGGCAGCTGGCCCAGAGGGTAGGCGGGAGGTGCCAGTGCCCGCTGGCCGCCCGCCCGCCTGCCCGCCCGACCCCAGCGTGGGTGTCCAGGGGCCCCTCTGGCAGAATGATATTGGCACTGCTACAGCCAGGCTGGCTCCCTCCTCACTCGGAGGGGACAAGGACACAAGAGACGCTGTTATTTGGGGAATGGGGTGCTGAGGTCACCTGATGAGGGTCAGGCCTCCAGGCTGGCTGCCAGGGGGGAAACAAGAATCTGTGAGGGATGGGGCAGAGGGCCTTGGTCAGAACTGGAAGGGAAATCATTGGGCAGTTGTTATAGTTACTAAGCTCGCCTTTGACCAGGCCTCAGGGACTTCGTAGAAGGAGAGGGTTCTGGAGGGGTTGGGGGCATGTCACAGGGAGGCTTCTCAGATATTTGACCCTGGAGTCAGAGGGTTTGTCAGAGGAGAATCCAGGAAAGAGAATCCCCCACTGAAGTCCCTGTTCTGAATTCCAACCTCAACTTTTTTCCTCCCAACTGCAGAGCAGACCAGGGAATTCCAGCCGTTGTGTCCAATCCACTACCCCCCTTCCTCCAGTTCCCAGGCCCACCCCCAGAGAGACATCAGCAGGGGGGCAAACAGCAGGGACCACAGAGGAAGCAAGAACTAACTCCAAAACTGGGGAATCTGTGCTCTCATCTTCGAATGGACTCCCACAAGCCTTAATCCCCATCCCTCTCTTCCATCCCTTCGAGAATAAAAAAGTGCCTGTCGGCAGAGTCCCAGAGGAGGCTGGGGAAGGGGGTTGACTTGCCCAACTTTCAGGATGGATTTCTACCTTCTGAGAGGATTTGTTCTTAGTAATGGGTTAATCTAACCTCCCCTTCTCCTTCAGAGCGTCTCTCCTGAGCAACAGTGGAGAAGAGCCCAAATCCTTGAGAAGTAATCACGCTGGTCCCCAGGACTCAGGGCTCCAGGATAGAAAACTGTGATCTTTGCTATCCTCCCTCGCCCCTTCTCCCATTCCTAATCCCTGACCCAATCTTCACTGCCCACCTTCTGGTCATTAGCGAGAGTCCCTCATTGGAGGTTGAGGATTGCCTGCCCAGAGCAGAGTCTTGAATCAGGTGGTGCAGACATCTGAACTCGATCCCCCTTCATATCAGACAGATTTCCACACTCCCCATCTTCAAAGCCCTACTAGAATCACATATTTTCCAGGAAGCCTCCAGGAAGCCTTCCCTGACTCATCTCCCATCTCCCCATCCTATCTTCCTTCCCTACTGTGTCACCTGTGAACTTGAGTCGCTACTCACTAAGCACTTAGACACTCATCCCCTCTAAGAGAGCTTTTGTACACATCTTTATAATTGGTTTCTTCCCCCACCTGCAATTTATTTTAGTGTATATCTCCCCAGCTAGCTTGTAAGATCCTCAGGGTCAGGCATATTGTCTACTCACTCTGTTGTACTCTTCCAAGCACCTAGTACAGTACTTTGTATATAGTAAGCACTCAATAAATACCATTGATTGATTGATTGGGGAGATGGGATCTGGGGACAAAGAGAGACATCTAGCTCAATGGGTCAGAAAACCCCAAAACCTCTGAGCATCCAGTCCAGAGCTTCAATCTGCCTCTTGAAAGAGAAGCAGCTTGATCTGGTGGAAAGAACAGGGGCCTGGGAGTCAGAGGACCTGGCTTCTAATCCCAGCTCTGCCACTTTTGTGACCTCAGACAAGTCACTTAATTACTCTGTGCTTCAGTTACCGCATCTGTAAAATGGGGATTAAGACTATGTGACCACGTGGGACAACCTGATCATCTTTTCTCTACCCTAGTGCTTAATACAGTGCCTGGCACACAGTAATCACTTAACAAATACCATTAAAAGAAAAAAAAAAGAATCTGTAGAGCCTTCAGAGACATGAGCTGAAACTGGTCCTCCCACACGTCTAGACTCCTTTTGCATGGATCAATTCTGAATGTGGAAGAGCCTATGCCAAAGCCAGCAGCCCCACACTGACAGTTGAGAGGGTAGTTTATGCCAAGGTCGACGCTGAGTGCCACTGGGATTCTCTGACCATCGCTGAGCACCTGCAGATATCCACCCCTCCTTGTTATTTTAGGCCTGCCCAGTGCCTGAACTCTGAACTCCCTGAACTCTCCAGTGAAACCCAATGCCCACCAGCCTAGGCCCAGAATGGGGAGGGAGGGAGTAGAAAGAGGTATTGCTAGGTCTCAGTTCTCTCGTCCCCCTGCCCTGGTCCAGACCCGGCAGAACACCATGTCCTCTCTGGTTCCCCTGGCAACTCTAACGATTGGAACTAGAAGAAAACGAAATTGGAATATTCCTATGCAGAAAGAGTTAGCTCTGGTTCATCGGGCAGATATGCCCGAGGGGCAGCCTAACTACCGGCAGGAAAGGAAGAATTTGGAGAGATTTCCGTTGAGGATGTGCTGGAATCCGCTGGGGAGAGAGAGTAAACAAAGCATGTGTTCACCTGACAGGAATGCGTCAGGCTCCCCACTCCTTGCCTTCCTTCCCCCTCGTACCCCCGACTGCTTTTCCCACCCACTGACATCTCAGCACCTGTGGAAAAGAGTCTATGCACCCGGCTGCCTAGACTGGGGTGGTCTAAGAATAAGTACTAGTTAGGTGCTCACTATGTGTGGAGCACTGTGTTAAATTCTGGGGTTGAAAAATATAATCAGGTTAGATACGGTCCCTGTCCCACATGGGGCTCACAGTATAATGGAGAAAAATCCCCATGGGACAGATGGGGAAACTGAAGCACAGAACTGAAATGAGTTACCCAAGATGATACAGTAGGCATGGGGCAGAACCATGACTAGAACACAGGTCTTTTCATTCCCAGGACCATGCTCATTCCACTAGGCCTTGCTCAGACTGAGGACCGCCGGGTTGTAGCCTCTCTGCCACCCCCAACCCTGCCTCGTCTGTCTGGCCCTCCAGCAGCCAATCCTCTTGAGATCCCAAAATGTTTTGGGATTCCTCGGCGTCGGGTCGCGGGAGGTCAACGCCAAGCGCCCAAATTAAGACCAGCTCGTCACAGGCTGTTGGCGGGAGTGCGCCTGCCCATGTTGAGACAATTGATCCTGCCCATAGGGAGAGCTGGTTACACTCTCCTCACTCTCACCCACCCGGGCACGGGAGCAAGGCTTTGGCATGCAGCTAAGCTGCCCGCCTATCGTGCCGGGGCAGGTGGCAGCCCAGGTCAGTTAGGGAAACTAGGGCAGTGTGGCTGTGCCCGGGCGCTGCCCCCTGGTTTTTCCAGTTTTTCGGATGCCCGCCCCCAGGTGGCACCCCGCTCACTGACTCAAGGGCAGACGCCCTCCCAGGTGACGCAAGGCCCGGTCCCTATCCGGGCGCACCACCTGAACCTCTCCCCCGGAGGCCCGAGCCACCTCCCTACCTGGTGGTGGCGGGGAGGTCACAAGGTCAAGAGGCCATGGTGGCAGCACACCTCTAGAAAGTCCCCTGGGCCCCCAGTCTGCCGAGTCTTCCCTGACCCCAAGGCCCTAACTCCCAGAGCCCCGACAGAGAGACGCCCCCTGGCCCGGACTCTGTCCTCTGGTTGCTCACAGCCAGTGGTGAGTGGCTGGAGAATCAGAGTGTCCTTATCTCAACAAATAAAGGGAGGCCGATAAGGGCAGCTCTTTGCAATGCAGAGTCGTTGGTGCATTGACCCTCTTCCCCTCCCCCGTGCTCCCCACTGATGGCTTTTCATGTTCAGCCAAGACTGGGAGGGCAAATAGGGAGTTTGGGCCAGTCCGAGGACTTGCCCCTAGAGAATCCGCCCCTGTTTTGGTTCCTGTCCCGGCTCCCCCTCAAATCCAGGCCCCTTGCGCCCCCTCCCCTGGGCATCACAGACACTCTTTATCCAAATCCCAAGAGCTTATCTCACTTAGCATTCCTGGACCCAGTCATGATAACCCCACTCCCCCCTTCGCCAGCCAGCCAGTTCCGTCCCTCTCCCTCCACCTCTGCAATCCAAAGTCTTGTTATCCTGTTTGCTTTCCCTTCTTTCCTTCCGCTGGGGACCCACTTATCTCCCCGACATGGAGGATACGGCTGCAGTGAAGCAATGCTGCCAGTCACTGTGTTTGCCAATCTCGCGGGCCATCCGTCCGGGCGCCCCAGGGCGGTCCTGCCCCCATCCTGCTCTCAGCACAGAGGTTGCCCCGAAGATGGGAGGGGCCGGGGGGTTGGCGCTGAAGGAGTCACCTCACCAAGACAAGGAGGACGAGGAACTAATCATTATTGAATTATTATTATTATTACTATCATTAATCAGGTAGCAGAGCCCAATCCCTCCTAGGAGAATGAGTCAAGACTCAAGGCTTTCAGTAGAGGGGAGGGAGGACAGAGAAAGCCCCTTAGTCAACTGACCCCCTAATTGGATCCTGACAGTGCTTGGCAGCCCCTCTGTGCCCTACCCCTGAGCTCCAGCCCACAGTGATCCTGCCACCTTCCCCTCAGGTCTCCGGTCCTGAGATGGCAGCTCCCGGAGGCCACTCCAACCTCAGCCAGAGCAGCTCTAGGAAACCCCTTGACCACAATTTCCTCCCTCCTCCCCGCCTCCTCCTATCAATCAATAAATCCATCTACCTCTGGAGCCCCCTCCACCCCCTCCTTCTCCTGGAGGTATGGTGGTGGTGGGGTCCGGGGTTGGATGGGGGGAGAGGGGGCAAGTTTAGTGAGGGCAAGTTTAGTGATGACTCTGGAGAAAACCGATGGAAACAGGAAACTTCCAGCCCACCAGGCTAGCCCCAGGAGCTTCTCTCACAGTTCTACAGACTTGTACTTCCTTGCAGAGAACTAAGGATTGGAGAGGACTTCTTCCCTTGCCTTTTAACCCCCAGATGACCGTCTACACCTTCCAAAGAGTATGGTCTTCCCTCCTGCTGGAGCCCTCCAAAAACCAGCCTGCTTCAAAGCCAGCCAGCCTGCAGCTAATGGTTGGGGGACTTCCTCTCCCTTGTTTTATCCATTTCCGGAGGTAGCTTGGTGTCTGCATATCTGCCCACCTGAAGAAAAGGCACTTCAAGGTGGGGCAGACTTTCCCAAACGCTTAGCACAGTGTTCTACACACGGTTAGTGTTAGCACTCAGTAAATGCCATTGATTGATTGACAGATTGACCGCAGAGTCATGCGTGTAGGAAACAAGCCAAGGAAGTACCTCTCTCTTCTCCCAAGGCAGGCCAAGGAAGCAGCAGAAGAGGAATCATGTAGCAGTGGGGCCCCAGCTAGCCAGTCTCTCCCAGACTCTCTCGTCTGCATCTGGCCCTCTACCATTCCCGGGGGCGGGGAAGGGATAACCAGGACAGTCCTTGGAGAGCAAAACAACCTGGCTGGCCTGAAATGCAGGTTGCCACTGCCTCCGCCCTCTCTACCTCCTCTCTGCTGGGCCGGGGCTAAAGGGGGCTGGCGGGGCCGAGAGCACCCAAACTCGTCATCCGGATGTGTCTGCGGAAGACAAAGCCAAAAGCAGCACGCTCTGACCCTCCCCTCCTGCTCTGGGCCAAGTTGGTGGGGGAGGCAGAGTGAAATCCAGGATCCCTGAAGGGGCCAGTCTGGGAGCCTCGTCACCCCCTCTCCCATTCCCTCACCTTCTAGGCTCTGCCCAGGGAAGGTAGTTGATGCCTGCCAGCTGTTCACCCTATCGGCCACCTCTTTGGCACTTTCACAGTGCCGGGGTTGACCATCCCACCCCGATGCCAGCCCGGGGAAGCAGAGACAGATGGGGGCCCTGGGGAGGCAAGTCTAGCTTGTAAGTTTCTCGTATCTTTTCCCGTCCACCCTAGGGAGAAGTGGAAGAGATGGGGAGGTGAGGGCCGGGTGGGGGAGGGGGGAGACGGATGCGGGTACTGAAAGCTGGAATGAAGCTCCTCTCATTCCTAACATAGCTCTGAGCTCTCCCGGGCAGGCCGCCCAGCCCCTGCCACACAGATCACCTGGGGCTGGGGGTATCGCACTGTAGTGCTGTTCACACTTAACTCTTTCCCTACCTCCCTGGGTTCTCCGGCAAAGGACTGGGAATGCTGGAGAGGGGCAATGGTTTCTGGGCACATTTTTGCCTCCCTGTGGGTTCAAGAGATTCAGAGCTCCAGGGCCCAGGCCTAGCCCCGAGCTCAGCCCCTTGCCCAAACTGGACCTCCCCATCTCTGTCAGGAAGCCATGGCTTGCTTCCCAGGGAGGGGACTGTCAAGGGAGAGGAACCCTCCTGGGAAGGGGTGTCCTCCTGTGGACACTCCATCCCGTGGTGAGGCAAGGCCACTGCCCAGCCGGCAACCAGCCAAATGGGAGGACTGGCCCATTCAGCCCCCCGCTGTTTTCTCTGTTCCCACCTCTCCATTTCCTCTGCCACTTCCTTCCTCAGAGAAGGCATTTCCTGATCCTCAGTGAGGGGACGTTTGGACTGGCAGCTAGGGCCCCTCCCAGCCACAGTTCTGTGACGCCCCCGCTCCAAGGGTCAGGCTCACCAAAACCCCAGGGCCCACCACCCTAGCAGTCTCCCCCTTCCAGCTGTCCTCTCACTAGAGTCTGCTTTCTCTGTGGGGAGCCAGACTCAAAGTTGCTAGTAATGGAGGCAAAGGGACACCAATGGGGATCTGGATTTTCCACTCTGATCCCACCAGAGTCCCAGAAATCAGGCTTCTAGATTCTGGCTCTTTGGATTCTGAGAGTCCAGAGCCCTGGGGGAAAGGCTGGGGGTGTCTCTGTCAGCTCTCATGTCTCACAGTCAGTTAATCAAATTTACTGAGTGCTTACGGGTGCAGAACACTGTACTAAGCTCTTGGGACAGTGCAATAGAACAATATAACAGACACATTCCTTGTGAGAACTGTTGCACCAGACAGTCCTGCGGAAGGAGGAGGAGAGACGGGAGAGGGAAGGAGGAGATTCACCAGCCCATTGAAGCCAGAAGCTGCCCTCCTCTAATCTGCCCAAGATTTATCTCTCTGAAACCCATCTCCCTCCTTCCCACTCTCAGGACCACCAGCCCCACTGTGAGCCCTTAATCTCCATAAAGTACACCCCACCAGTACTCCTGACCCTTGCCAGTGGGGAACATTTCCCACAGAGCCCGACTCTGCCGGCTGGCAGCACCCCCAAAAGACCCCGACATTTTTCTCTGGGGACTGAATCATCAGCTTGTGGAAAGTTTTGGGCAGGGCTCTCCCCACTCCCCCCGGCTTCTCCCTGAACTCCCCGCCCCAGGCATTCCTCTTGGAGGATGTCATGCAGCGCTGCCTGCTGGTTCGCGCCCCGGCTCGCCCCCCATTCCTTCCGAGCCCAACAGCCATTGTCTCCAGCGGGCTTATCCGCCTGGCTGGGCTGCCACGTGGCCCCTGGGGCTCTGCCGGGTTGGAGCCGTGGTCCAGTGGTCCGCACTGGGGGAGGAAGCGGATCCTAACGAAGCCGCCCTGGAGAAAATCCCTAAGAGGAGCCAGCTGGGGAGAAGGCATGTGGATAACAGAGGTTTAGGGGACCCAAGCTGGGCAAGCAGGAAGACGTGCACCCTGGGAGAGGGAGGAGAGAAGGAGGGAGAGAGGGGGTGAGGGACAGCGAGGCAGGTGGGAGCAGCAGCCTCAGCAGCATTGGGAAGCAAAGGAAAGAACCAGATGGAGGAGAGTAGCAGCAAGGGGGGACATGAGCCTCAGCCACCCCTCTACCCGGCCCTCCCGCCCCACCCCCTGACACAGGCAAGGGGGCAGCACTTACCTTGGCAGGTGTTTTCCGCCTTCTCATAGCCTGCCTGGCACAGACACTGACCGATGGGCACCAGCCACTCGCCGTCCACATTGCAATGCATCATGGGCTCCTCACCGCCGGGGGCCACGGCGGCATTCTCCACGCAGATGCCCGCCACTTTGGCCAGGGCAGGGGAGTCAGCCCCGGCGATGGTCTCGGGGAAACGGGCGAGTCCCTGCAGGACCTCGGGGCACTTCTTGTAGTAGATGCGGACGGAGAGCAGGGCCACGCAGGCCCCGATGTCCTGGAAGGCCAGGTAGAAGCCCTTGCGGGTGAGCGGTCCGACCGAGCGCTCCTCCACGTTGAGCTTGACGTTGCGGGTGGCAAAGTCATTGCTGACGGTGATCTCGTCGGGCGCGATGGTGTCTATCTTGCTAAACTGGCGCTTCTGAAAGTTGGTGCCGTAGTCCACGTCCGACTCGGCGTAGTACAGGTTGAAGGTCTCCTTGCAGGAGCTGGCTCCACCAGGGAAGCTGTTGCAGTCACGGACAGTGAACTTGAGCTCGATGAAGATGCGCTCAGCTTCGCTCCGGTAGATCCAGTTCGTCCTCAGCCAGTTATCCTGGTCGCCCTCCACTACGTTGCACACCGAGTACATGTAGATGGGAGCCTCGTCCATGATGTTCTGGAGCAGGTCCCACTGGGGAGGGGAGCCGGAAGGACGGACACCCGGGTTACAGTTTGACCGGGGTCTCCTTGACCCCACTTCCTTACTCCCTCCCCCAACCCCCTCGATCAGTGATCTCTCCTTAATTATCGGGGCTCGCGCAGAGGTCCGGTGGGGTGGAGTAGCCGGGATAAGGGAGGAGGAGGTTGGGCTGCAGAAGCCCCCGGGACTTCCCCCGACACCAGCCCCAGACCAGTGGGACCCGAACAGACTCTGCTAAGGATTCGCTGTGCCCCAGGAGGGCACAGGGAGAAGGTCAAAGAGCGGACAGACTCCCAGCTAGTGACTGCTCAAAAAGTCTGCCAGAGATCATTGAGAGTGGGCTGCAGTTAGCGTCTGGATCTACCTGAGGGTTTGAGATCAGTGTCTGGCTACTTGAGGGGTGTGGGATCTGACTATGGAGACCCAGGTGCAGGAGCAGCCTCTGAACAACCACCCCTCCGGGGGACAAAGATTGGCTGCTGGATCCCCGACCCCAAAGTGGAGGTACCCCAGCATCCTTTTTCTCACCTCATGCTTGGTTTTCGGGGCAATTGCTCCATCCACTCCCTATCCTGAAGAGGAACCACTGGGACACCCCAGTAGACAATGCTATTGATCAATCAATTGATCGATCGATCAGTGGTATTTATTGAGCACCTCAATCTAATGTGCTCCAGAACTGAGGGAATGAATTGAGGAGTGAGGATGGATTGGGGCCTCATTTTGTCCCCTCACTAGGGACAGAACTGGGAGCTTCTGGCAGGGTTCCTGCCCTCCCTCCCTCAACAACCCCCCCTCGCCCACCCTCCCCACACATGCTGTTGGCAGAGCCACGAGCATCACTAATTAACCTCCCAGGCTCAGACTTGGGGAGGGCAGAGATAGGAAACCCATGGGAACAAAGAAAAACAACCCTCAACCCTGAAGCAGGAAGAGGAAGCAGAAGCTGGGCTGGGGATGCGGGAGTGGTAGGGGGAGGACTCTGGAAGGAAGGAACCCAGTCTGGTGCCTGCAGTGAGGGAGCAGGGAGTGCAGGGGCAGCCGGGCCAGAGCCAGTCTGACAGGGCATCCCGTTCCCAGGGAATGAGCCAAATCTTAGCGACTAAGACTCCAGAAGGAGGCCGAGCCCAGCTCTTCATCCCCTCCTGTTCTCCCAGAAATCTTTTTGGGATCCTGACTCCTGGAACAGAACATACTATGACCACACCATGCCCTCTTTCCGGTCAGTCAAAGCCAGAGAGAGGGGCTCCCTCTTCCAGGGATTCCCCATCCACCCTGGAGTCTTTGACCAGTCCTGGCTTCGGCGTCAGACTCGGAGCTGTGGGCTCGGGGGACCTGGCCCCTCCCTCCTCCAACTTTTCCTGACTACCCTCTTCTGAGGAGGCTCTGAGAGAGGGACTTGAGCTGAGGAGTTGCTTAAGGTCTCTGTCCCTTCCCTCTCTTCCCAGGTGCAGAGAGGAACGTCAACCCGGCAGAGGCTACTTACCCCTTGGTTGTAGGGATGTTTCAGCCAACCCAGCTCGCCTTTGGCTGCAACCATGTCCAGGAGCACAACTGAAACAGAGAGCACAAAGATGGTGGCATTAGTGAGAAGGACCCCAGCCTACGGTTTCTGCAGTGTAGAGGGCACAGTCTTAACCCGCAGGGGCAACCATATGCCCGGGAGATTCCCTGGGCCGGGGCCCCACACCTCCGATCAGAAAGAATCCTGTTCTTTGAAAAGACTTGGGGAAGACCAGGGAGTGGGTGCAAGTGGACGAGAGAACCCCGCAGAGCAAGTGGGGGCTCAGACCAAGGAGATCAACCCCCACCACCAGAGTGGGGACAACCGGGGACTGGGGAGCCCTAGCCTAAAAGAGGGAGGACAGAGTGAGGCCCAGGGAGTAGGACCAGGGAAACTGCACAGTGGGAGAGCGGCAGCTGGGCTGTATGTGCAGGAGGGGCTGCAGAGGGGAGAGGGGATTAAGTGACATCGCAGCCCCCCGTCCACCATCCCCTCACACCCAACACTTCTGCCTACAAACTCCTTGGCTCCCTGAATACACTCACTCACTGACACACGCAGGATTACACACCTCTCTTTGCAACAGGTACACACAGGTCTCCTCAAGTACCAGCACCCAAGCACTTCCCCATCCCTCCACCCGGCTTTGTCCCCGCCCTCCCCGCCACACACACCACAAACACACTCTCTCTCTCTCTCTCTCTCTCTCTCTCACACACACACACACAAACACACACACACACACACACACACACACACGTGCTCACAGATGCATTCTCCCCCCTCTGGCCCACACACACCCTGCAGGGGCCAAGGAAAGGGGAGGGGGTAGGGAGAGAGACAGCTTAGGACATCCAAGAGGACAGAGCAGTTAACAGGTGGGAAAGCTGCCAGGGCTCAAGGGGAGGAGAGAGAAAAAAACGGGAAACAAATCTCTTTCCCACCGGGAAACCACAGAATCCACAAATGAGGCATGAAGCATACAGCAGAGAGGGGCCCTTCCCCCTCCCCAAAAGCACACACAGCTGGTGGAGACCGCCTGTGCACCCTGATTTCTGGTGAAGAGCTTCTCGTGGAGCACTGAGCAGCCGCTGTTTCCTCTCTTTTCCACACCTCCCCACCAGCACTCACCCCAAGCTCCCTGCTCCCCTCTGCCCCCTGACACTCCCTCCACCACCCCCACCCCAGCTCATCTAAAATTGTTTGAATGATTGGGTCCTCAGGGGTCAGGACTGACGGGGGGGCAGGGCTGGGGGAGCACACCCTAAGGCTTGTCAGGGCTGGTGAACTGAGTGACACAGGTAGACTAGGCATCTTGGGGTGAGAGATAGGAGGATACCTTTGGGGAGCAGGAGAGAGGAGCAGCTCTAACAGATAGGGCCTAGAAAGGCAAAAGGAACCGATGACCTCTGCCTAGTCCAGACAAGATCACTCACTCTGCCTTTGCCCTGCCCATTCCCCCCAACCAAATCTGGGCTTCACTGCCACAGTCACTTTTATCTCCCCCTGGACCTCAAGGTCTGGCTCCCTTGTGGCTATTTCCCTGGCCATCCAGTGAGGTCTCAAGACACTTAAGACTATGAGCCTCATGGTCTGTGTCCAATGTGACTATCTTATATCTATCCCAGCACTTAGTATAGTGCCTGGTGTATTTAGTAAGTGCTTAACAAATACCATAAAAAAAGACCATTTGGGCCCAGTAGGCCCCAGCCAGCTACTGGAGACCACTGGAGGCGACACCATTAACCCCCAGGCTATAAGCTTAAGACCCTTCTTAGCTTCGGGTGTCCAGATGGAGAACCTGAGGCACAGACTAGCCCAATTAGAATGTTCTGGAGCCACCTCTGTTCTGGATCCTGGGGGTGGGACCGCTGGCTTTGGGTGAACTCAGATAGGGCAGGAACAGGGTACCAAGAGGCAGGCAGGTCCCGGGAGCCAAGAGGCACAGAGAATGGAGCACTGCAGGGAAGAGCTGTGATGGTCTGTGCCGGGGAAGAGCCCTCACTGCTCTCTCTCTCCTCCTGGCCTTGGCAACAATGGCTAGTAAGCCGGAGGGGTGGGGCTGGTCTGGCCGGGCTTGGTCTGGCACCCTGCCCTGCCAGAGGCAGGATATCAGCCGCTCTCAGATCCGGAATCGGAAATCCGACGTGGCTCTGTCCTCAGGTCAGAGGTTGCAGCGTCCCACGGCCAACGAACCTCCACGGGAGCAGGGGGCGGGGGCGCCGGGGAGCGGGAGAGGATTTGTTCTGGCATGCCCAGGGCCAAGTCCTGGAAAATCACAGACCACGCTGGGAAATGGAATGTTCCAGGCTGAAGAGGAAAGAATCCACAGGGGCTTCCGGCTCCCCCGCAGGAGCCGACCATGATCGGGGAGGCGGTGAGCTCTGGGGAGGCAGTGAGCTCTGGAGCCTGGGGCCTAGGACTGGGAGTTAGAATTTCTGGTTCCTATCCCAGCACGTGGCGTGACTGGTCACTGACCTCCTACAACACTGGAGGCGTCAGCTCCCCTGAGCCAGTGAGGTGCCAAAGTCCACATGGACGGGTGGAGAGGAAGCAGGACGTCATTTTGGGCTGGTAAGAGTTAAAGCACCACCGCCCTGTCTGAGCCTGGCTCACCCTAAACTGGGCTGAGGCAACCGTGAGGCCAGGAAGCAGATTAGGGTGACAGGTCCCAGGCATCATAGAGCCCCGGGGCTCTCCACCCTTTCTGGAGCCTGATCCCCTCTCTCCTGGTGATAAACTATTCGTTCCCCAGAGTCACCCTCACCAGCTTTTTATGGGGTCCATCAGCTTGGGTAGGGATTGTGCCTACTTTGTCTATTTGTACTGGACTCTCCCAAGTGCTCAATAACTTTCCGCACACAGTAAGCGCCCAATAAACAGCACTGATTGATTGATTAGAATGCCTCCTCTAGGAGTTTCTGTTGCCTGGAAATTCCCTGGGATCTGTTCCCCTCACGCTCCCGACTCCCAGGCCTCAGGCTGGATTTCGGACTTCCCCCCAGCACCACCCCACAAAGCTAACATTCACCCACTCCCCCTCTGCAGATCCCACGCGGCCCAATTATCCACCCAGAGTCTGTCACCTGTGGCAGAAGTTTCCTTTTACTGATGTGGGTCAGAGCTCATATCCACGTTCTCTTCCCCATTCCCTCTTGGGAACACAGCCCATGCAGCTCTATCTCCCTCCCCGGGAATCCTGGCTGCCCCTGACGCCAGCCCCCTGCCCACTTCCACCCATTTTATGGCATAAGATATGGCCTCAGTTCTCTAGGCTGCAAACTTACTGTGGGAAGGGAACGTGTCTACCAACTCTGCTGTATTATACTCTCCCAAGTGCTTAATACAGTGCTCTGTGCATAGTAAGTGCTCAGGAAAATACCACTGATTGATAAAATACAGTGAAACTCAGGAAATAGCTTGGAGGATGAGAGGTGTCCTTTGGCCGGCTGCACCTGAAGTCACTGTCACTTCCAATCAATCAGTGAATGGTATTTAGCATGTAGCTACCATGTATTGACCACTGTACTAAGCAGGTGGGCAAGTACACTACAATAGAGTGGATAAACACAATCCCTGGGACGTTGAGTCTGGGTTCTCTGTCCCTTCCTACACTAGTGTCCCCAGAGCTGTATTATCGGGTTGGAGGCAGCCAATGTCCAGGAGTAGATTTTTAGAGGCTCTCTCTGTCTACCTTCCTCTCCCTTTCTCTATACCCTCAGGGGTCCCCATGCTTTTGGTTATGGGATTTGGTGCTTGAGGATGGGAAACTGAGAGACCAGAGAAGAGAAATAAACATCTCCCTGGTAGCAAAGAGAAACACTGTAATTTGAAAATTGTCTTAGAATACACAGCACAGAGGCTTGGGTCAGGAGATGTAAATCATTGGTAAACATCCTAGTAGCCCTCCCAAAGGGAATGTCCCCTACCCCCCATACCCACCCAAAGACCTTTGCCCTCTAGCGATCTCAGAGCTCTAAATTAATACTGAGCCCCTTGTAGGCCCACTACCCTCACCCTACCACAGGCACCCAACTCAGATATATCAACCTCCCCTTCTTCCTTTGGGGGGTGGCAGCAGAGAACAGAACAGGAGCAGAAGTCGCCTGGCTTAGTGGAAGGAGCATGGACCTGGGAGTCAGAAGACCTGGGTTCTAATCTGGGCTCTGGGTGACCTTGGGCTAGTCACTTAACTTCTCTGTGCCTCAGTTTCGGCAACAGTAAAGTGGGGATTAAATACCTGTTCTTCCTCCTGCTCAAGTTGTGAGTTTCATGTGGGACAGGGACTGTGTCTGAGCTAATGAACTTATATCTACCCGAGTTTAGAACAGTGTTCGGCACATAGCAGATACCAAACAAACACCATAAAAAATACCATAATCAAAGTGTGACTCCCAACTCTTTGGAAGTTCTCATCTGCCAGGTGGCCAGTAGCCCAGAGGCATGTGGGGGACCCTCATGCTAGGATGACTTCTGGACAGACACCCGCCTCCTACCAAGGCAGGGCTGAGGCAAGATCAAAAATCTCTCTTCTCTCAAGTGACCAATTCCATACAACCAGGGACCAGGAAGGAACCTGTGTCAGGGATCGTGTCTACCGGCTCTGTTGTACTGTGCTTTCCCAAACGCTTAGTCTCACGGAAAGCTCTCAATAAACACCATTGATTGATTGAGCTGGCCCAAGTCCCCTGCAGTTTGGGAATGGAGAGGAGCAGAGAGGGACTCATTGGAGCAGGAGGGTTGGAACTGCAGGGCAGCTTCTTGCCTTCCTACAGATCCAGGAGGGGCAAGAGAGGTCGATGGGGGTTGTGGGGGAGGGGTGAATGATGGACCCCATGAGGTTGTCACACCCTTTGATATCCACCCCGGCCGAGGTACTGGCTCCAGACCTTCCGAGACAGAGAGCCACGGTGATCTGGATTTCCCTAATCTTTCTTTCCTTAATCTATCCACATCGTCTCTCTTCTTCACTTAAAAACCACTGGGGATCGAGGCCGATATGCAGGCCACCACGGCTCTGAAATATTCTAAGTTGGAGCCGAAAAGGAGACAGCTTTTCCGGGGTCCAGCGAGCCCTGGGGCAGTGGAATTTTGTTTAAGGAGGCTGAGGAGAGGGAGCTTGGGGAGAACCCAGGCCTTTGAGCAGTGAGCAGCTGAGCAGAGAGCATGAGGGTAATTCCCCCAAACTCGCTCTGTCTCTGGTCCGGGGCTGGGTCCCTACCCTGAAACTTTGAAATCTCAAATCCCAAGGTGGTGGAGGGATACAGGGAGGGGTCCAGGAAGAGCTCGGGGACCAGGAACATGACTGAGCCAAGGAGAGAGCCAGCCTGCCCTCCTAAGAGCAGCAGCAGCAGCAGCACCAGTGAGCCCGTCGTTGGGCAGGGATTGTCTCTATCTGTTGCCAAATTGTACATTCCAAGTGCTTAATTACATTGCTTTGCACATAGTAAGCGCTCAATATTACGATTGAATGAACGAATGAATAATAGTCCTCTAGACTGTGCCGTTGTGGTCGGGGATTGTCTCTCTTTATTGCTGCATTGTACTTTCCAAGCGCTTAGTACAGAGCTCTGCGTATAGTCAGTGCTCAATAAATATGATTGATATATAGTAAGAGCATGGGCTTTGGAGTCAGGGCTCATGAGTTCGAATCCCAGCTCTGCCACTTGTCAGCTGTGTGACTGTGGGCAAGTCACTTAACTTCTCTGTGCCTCAGTTCCCTCATCTGTAAAATGGGGATTAAGACTGTGAGCCCCACGTGGGACAACCTGATTCCCCTGTGTCTACCCCAGCGCTTAGAACAGTGCTCTGCACATAGTAAGCGCTTAACAAATACCAACATTATTATTAGTAGTAGTAATAATAGTAATAATAATAATAATAATAATAATAATGTTGGTATTCGTTAAGCACGTACCATGTGTCGAGCAATGTTCTAAGCGCTGGGTAGATACAGGGTAATCAGACTGTCCCACGTGAGGCTCACAGTCTTAATCCCCATTTTATAGATGAGGTAACTGAGGCACCGAGAAGTTAAGTGACTTTCCCAAAGTCACACAGCTGACAGGTGCAGAGCTGGGATTAAACCCATGACCTCTGACTCCTAAGCCCATGCTCTTTCCATTGAGCCACGCTGTTTCTCAGTAGTGCGTGCAAAGCATTCTGCTAAGCGCTGGGAGAGAATGTCCCCTTCACTGGTGGAATGTCAAGTTGCTGAAGTGGCCCCTTGGGCCAGCAGCTTGGTCCAGGCAGATCCCGGGGGGTTAATGGGGGAGGGGGTTACAGAGAGGCAGACCCCCAGATGCATCTCCAACTCCCTTGGTTCACCCTCTCTCTCTGCCCACCCTCCTTTCCCCGTCCCAAATGTTTGGGGGAGAAAAGGAGGCAGAGGGGAGCGGTTGCCCCAAGGCAGGGGCAGGGGAGAGGGCAGGGGCGGGGCAGGGATGGGCAAGCGGCCCCCAAGGGTGATTCAGGCCCCAGAGGGAGTCCCGGACTGTCTTTCCCCCCGAGGTGGGGTGACAGCCTCCATGCAATTGGGTGGGGAGGCAGCACCCTCGCCCACCCGCTGAGTGATCGTGCTCTGAGTCACCCCCTTTCTCAGAACTCGGGGCCCAGAGATTTCCTGTCGCGCCCCTCGACACCCCAATAAGTTTCCTGGTAATGGAAAAATCTCTATTTTCATGGGGTGCGGGGAAAGGGGCGGGGACAGGACACTGTCCGTCCCCCTCACCGTCCCAGGCCCGAGCTGGAAAGAAGCGGGGACCCTCTCCCAAATGTGGGGGGGCAAAGGGGAATATACCCGCCTCTCCCCAGGAGATCCCCCCCAGACCCCCAGAAACCAGGCGTCCGAGCCCCCGAGGGTCACCAGCCTGCCCCGCGCTGTTCCCAAGCCCCTCTTGATCGGTGTCCGGACCCGCCGGACTCCCCGCACGGACTCCAACCTGGTGGCCCCTCCGACCCCGCCGCCCCCAGCCCAGGCCCCGACTTCCCCGGGGGACCCTCTGCCAGAAGTGGCGTGGTGTGGCGAGAAGGGAGGGACGACGACATCCCGCCCTGTCCCCAGACCCTCCCCAGGCCGGCTCTCGGACCCTCACCTTCTTTTCCCTGCGAAGCGGACAGCGTGTATCCGACGAGGACCAGGAGGGAGATGAGCGGGTCCCAGGTGGTCCTCATGGTTCGCTCTCTGCGTCTCTCGGTGCCCCCAAAGGTTGGACGTTCTGACCCCTCTCCTGCTGGACTCTCGGTGCCCCTGGTGCTGCCGGGGCTGCTGGTGGCAGGGATCTCCCCACCACTGGTGCTGCTGGTGCTGCTGGTGCTGCTGGTGCTGCCGGTGGCAGGGATCTCGCTTCCTCTGGTGCAGCTGGTACCGCTGATCCTGCTGGTGCCGCCGGTCCTGCTGGTCCGGCTGCCCGGCCTCTGCCCCGGCCTCTGCCTCAACTTCTCCCTCCTGCCATCAAGTGCTTAATGGAAGTTCGGTGAGAACTCCTCATCCTGTTCATTCATGCCTCGGCTGATGTCACCGAGGCCACTCCCTGAGGAATGTCTTTAAAGGGGCAGGACGGCGGGGAGAGGAGGGGGCGGGGCGGGGGGAAGCCCGGAGGAGGAGGAGGAGGAAGGGCGGGGGGCGAGGGGCCGCTAAGTACCCTGTTAACCGTCTGTGCGGGGAGTCGGCCCCCGCAGCTTTGATCTTTTATGAGCCCTCTCATCTCAGTCATCAGTGCCTCTCACCTCAGGGAAGGCTGGGCGGATGGCCGAGCCAGGAAAGCCCCCCGCCACCGCCACCCTCCTTTCTCCGGACGTTTTTATGGGCCGAAAATGAGAACGGGGTCCGAGGGGCCCCGATCCCGCTTCTTTGTTGCCGGGCTTCAGGAGCCTGCGGGGGTTAGGTCCTGGCAAGGCCCGGTAAGCCTCGTGGCGCTGAAACAGGGTTGGAGTGCCGGACACCTCCCCTCCGTCCCCCTCCCCCGCAAGGCCTGGGCAGAAGGGGCAGATAGATGCCTTTGTTTCGGAGGCCCGAATGGAGAGACAGAGTTTTGCCGCCCACTCGGGTCCCCCCCCCCGCCCCGCACCGGCCTCTCCGTTCTGCCCACCGTTCCCTTCCCAAGGTGTCTCAGACATGATCTCATTCCCCTTTCCAACCGCCCCTCTGGTGTTTCAGGAAACGATGCTGGAAATGTCCTTTCACCCACTCTCCCTGGCCACCCAAGACTCCCCACTTGGCCGATCCCCTTTGGCCCGGCCTGCCCGCGGTGGTAACCACAGGGTTGCCTCTTTGCCCCCAGCATTTTCATCTTCCCAGTTCTGGCTCAAGGGGACCTGAAGTGGTCTTGACTATTTTCAAGGAGGTGGTGGTAGGGGGCTTGGGAGCAGGATCTCTGACCCCGCCGGGAGAGCTTCTTTGCTCTCTCGTGGCCTCAGTTTCTCCACCTAGAACGAGGCTTACGGGTAGGTAGCCGTGACGGTGTCGGGTGAGCTTCAGGAGATTGCCTAATGTGCTTGTTGGATACAGTCGGTTCCCCGGGCTAGGAGTGGGGAAGGATCGGGCGGAAGAGGGGAGGAGAGGGAGTAGGGGGAGGCATGGAGAGGTCATAGCTTGTATTTGTGTTTGGCAGAGATGAAAATGTACAAGGGTGCTCTGCACTGGGTGAGGGCTCAAGAGATACAACTGATTGATCGACAGATACATGTGTTGTTTGTGCATGAGTGGATGGTGTTGAAGTAAGGAGGTAACACAATTGTGTATTCTGTGTGTGTATCTGGGTGCTGGAATACGGATGTGCAGATAGGGATGTGTCAGGAAGTTTATGTCTGTATGCAATCAATCAGTGGTATTTATTGAGCACTTACTGTGTGGCAGAGGACTGTACTAGCACCTAGAAGAGTACAGTATAGCAGAGTTGGTAGGCATGTTCCCTGCCTTCAAGGAGCTTATGGTCTGGGGGTAGATGTATTAGGGTTAGAAGGAAGGAGGACATGAGGGCATCTGCGTAGGTGTGTGGGTCCTTGTCATCCTCTTGGTAGCGGTGAGGGTTGTTCCCCAGGCTGGGCACTCTATGACTCCTTGCCCTTTGAGAAAAAGAAAGCTGTGCCGATGAACCTTATAAATCCAGAACTGAAAGGTGGTATTTATAGTGACATCATAAAGTCTAATGAGGATAGAATTATCCTATAAAGGCTGGTAAGGAGCCCTCGGGTCCTAAATACCACTGCAGCCCAGAGAAAGCTGATACAAACAGGTGTAAAACTACTAACCTTGTGTTTATTTATTTTTTCTAGACAATGTGATGGCAACAAACGTGCTCAAAGGGGGTAAATTATGGCCTCAACCTGTAATCCTCACCTTCAGCGAGCCTGGGGCTTCTACCTTCTCTGGGAATGGGGCTGCCTCACTTCAGAGGGGAGTTATCCCAGGGGGAGAAATGATCAGCTTTCAGAGCTAATTACTGGCTCCTGGGCCCAGGTTCAGAATCTGCTCCAGAGGGGAAAGGAGGGAGCTGGATGAGGTGGGATTTGTTGCCCATCCTGATCCCCTTAGAGAGCAGGGAAGCCTATGTACTGGGGACTGTATCCCTTAATAATAAAAATAATAATAATGATGATGATGATATTTGTTAAGCGCTTACTATGTGCCAAGCACTGTTCTAAGCACTGGGGTAGATATAAGGTAGTCAGGTTGTCCCACATGGGGCTCAGAGTCTTAATCCCCATTTTACAGATGAGGTAACTGAGGCACAGAGAAGTTAAGTGACTTGCCCAAAGTCACACAGCTGATAAGTGGTGATACTGGGATTAGACCTCTGACTCCCAAGCCCGAGCTCGTTCCACTAAGCCACGCTCCTTTAAGCACTTTGATACTCACCCCTTCCCCACAGCACTTATGTACAGATCTTTATATTCTGCTGCTTCCCCTGCCTATAATTTATTTTAATATCTGTCTCTCCCACTCCTTGAGGGCAGGAATAGCGTCTACCAACTCTACTGAATTGTACTCTCCCAAGCACTTGGTAGAGTGCTCTGTATACAATAAGTGTTCAGTAAATACCGTTGATTGATTGATTGATTGGAAGCCATAAGGCAGGGTGAAGGCAGTAAAAGGAGATTTGGGGGCCACTCAGGCCTAACCCACAGGGGTGCCATTATGTGAGCAGAAGAGTCTGGCATTGCCTGTCCCCCACACCATCCTGGCAGCCGCTCTCCAGCATAGACACTACAGCTATTTCCATAATTCCTCCTCATCAGAACCACCCCTCTCCCCCACCTGTAATCCCCCCAATTTGTAATCCCCTCTGCAGGGCAGCCTCTCCTCAATCCATGGACCTCAGCAAATGGAGCCCTCAGAACCTCCCCATGCAGATCTGGTGGGAAACAGTCCATAAGAACCCCAGAATCCTGGGTAGTTCCCCCACAGGATCCTTCTGCTTCTGGTGAGGGACCTGAGGAAGAAAGTCTCACATAGCTAATGAGGAGGCTTTCGGGCTCCCCTTGACACATTTTCGGCATTGAGGCTGCATGGGCACCAACTTCTTTTGGGATGCAAACTCACTTCCCAGAACCCTTTGAAGTTCGTTTCTCAGAACTCCTTCAGTTGGACCACTGGGTATCTTGGAAGGGGATCTTAACCAGAGTGGCAGAGCCTTGGCCTCAGCTAGGGTGACCACTTGACCAGTTCTGGTTCTCCCTCCCAGGGGCTCAGTGGCACCCCCACTCCCATACACCCCGCACCAAGGGCCAGGTAGAGGCACAGCACTGCCAGCTCACCTTTGCCTGCATCTGCTTCACCTCAGGTTATTCCTGCCTTGTCCTTCCCCAGACACCACCTCCAGACTAGCCAAACTTTTATCAATAATAATAATAATGGCATTTGTTAAGCCCTTATTATATGTCAAGCACTGTTCTAAGCTCTGGTGTAGATGCAAGCTAATCAGGTTGGACACATTCCTTGTCCCACATGAGGCTCACAATCTTAATCCCCATTTTACAGATGATGGAACAGAGGCACAGAGAAGTGAAGTGACTTGCCCGAGGTCACACAACAGACAAGTGGTGGATCCAGGATTGGAACTCAGGTCCTTCTGACTCCCAGGCCCATGTTCTATCCATTAGGCCATTCTCTATCACTGACGGGATATGCCATTCTGCTCCATTACCTTCCTTTGGCTCTGCCAAGGTCACTCCCACTGGCCCTGCAGGGCTCACTCCCCCTGTGTCCCTCTGTCTTGCCCTCTACTCTGTCAGCTTCAAAGGCCCACTGTCCTGCCCTGAGGCTATCCCCTGTGCCACCTGTACCCACTGTACCCAAGGGGGGAAGAGCAATGCCAAAGGGAGAAGGGGAGGGAGGGAGGAGCCAGAAAAGTGTTGCTCTTCATGGCACTTTGCCCTCAAGCTCCTACTTCAGCCCCACATGATGCCAGCAGGGCAACTTTGGGCAAGTTAGCAGGGCTCCACTGTTAAGTGAGACTCTGGTCCCTGCCTTGGCCTCGGTTGCCCAGGAATTCTCCCTCCCCGGAAGAAAGAGCTGAGAGCTCCTGGTGGTACAAATGGGAGTGGAGCTGTGGAGGGCTCAGAGAAGGAACGGGGAATAGGAGAATTTGATTTCTTGCCTCTCAGGAGGCGGTAAGTTTGACACTCAGGGCCCCTTCCGTTGGCATGCCCTCTGTTATCACTTCACACAAGGCAGCTATTCATCAGGAAGTCTCCAGGGGAGCGGCCTCTTCCTCTCCGCTCAGAAGCCCCAGACCCCAGTGGGTAAACAGAGGCCCAGAGGGAGAGCAAGGGACTGGGCCCCAACGTGCCCTCTGCTGTTTTCTCAAGTACACACAAAGAAATCCCTGGTCCCTGAGGAGAGGGGGATGGGGGAGTGGGGCAAACTCCTGCCACACACATCCCAGAGTGCTTTTCAGGAGAAAGGACACCCATGAGTATGATCACTGGAGCCTCACAGACAGAGAGAGAGATGGAGGGTTAAAGGATTGATGAGAGGGTGGATCTCTAGGGTTTTGGGTTTGTTTTTCTTTTAATGGTATTTGTTAAGCACCTGCTACATGCCAGGCACTGTACTAAGCACTGGGTTAGATACAGGCTAATCAGGTTGGACACAGTCAAAGTCCCACATGAGGCTCAAAGTTTTAGTCCCTATTTTATAGGTAACTGAGGTAAAGATAAAAGACTTGCCCAAGACCACATAGCAGACAAGGGCAGCTTGGCTTAGTGGATAAGAGTACAGGCCTGGGAGTCAGAAGAATGTGGGTTCTAATCCTGGCTCTGCCACTTGTCTGCCACTTACCTTGGGTAAATCACTTAACTTCTCTTTGCCTCACTTACTTTATCTGTAAAATGGAGATTGAGACTGTGAGCCCCATGTGGGACAGGGACTGTGTCCAAACTGATGATCTGGTATCTACCCCAGCACTTAGAACAGTGTATGATACATAGCAAGCATTTAACAATACCATCATTATTAAGTGGTGGAATTGGGATGAGAACCCGAGTACTTCTAACTCCCAGTCCTGTGCTCTCTCCATTAAGTTACACTGCTTCCCGGGGTCTGAGCCTCCTTCTCACCATGCTCCAGCCCTCTGTCTTTGCCTCCTTGGCCCCAGTCAGGGGCTCATGTGATTCTCCTTCCTCTCCATCCTTCTGGCTCTCTAACCAGCTGTCTGTCTCCAAGGCAGCTCAAGACCCCTCCAAGGTAGAAAGAATCCCTCTGGCTAAGCTCCCCCTCCCTCTCTCCCAGCTCATCCATCTCTGTCAAGCTGAGGCCCCTGCCAGGCCAACCCTCCCCAGGCAGTGCTGTCTGTCACTGTCAATCCATCCTTCCTTCCATCCCTCCTTTCCTCTGTCCCTCCCTCCATCCATCCATCCATCTGTCTCTGCCTCTCCCACCCACCCACACAGCAGCTCAAGCCCTGGTCTTGGCTGTCCCTGTCCATCCCTTCACACCAGCTGCTCCTGGCCTCCAGGTGGGAGAAGGCACCCCCAGAACAGCTCCTATCAGTCCACCCACCCATCCATCTGTCCACCCCTCCAGCCAGCCATCTGTCCACCCCACCATCCATCCATCCATCCATCCATCCATCCATCCATCCATCCAACCATACACTTGGTCATGTGTCTGGCCTGCCAGCCATCTCCTGCTCTCCACTGTCACCTGGGTGTCCCCTGAGCAGGTCTCCTTCTTCTCCTTCCTCCCACCCCCTTCTCCAACCTACTCCCCTACTCTTCCTCCCCCTCCTTCTCCTCTTCCTTCTCTAATCAAATGCTTGGCCCAGTTCCCTAGTTAACCCTCTCCTGCTTGCTTCTTCTCCAGGCTTCTCAACCAGGAATGTGCCCTCTGCTCTTTAATAATAATGAGGGCATTTATAAAGTACTTACTACATGCCATGCACTATACTAACTCCTGGGGTAGATAGAAAATAATCAGATTGGAGACAGTTCCTGTTCCACATGGGGTTCATTCATTCAGCAGTATTTATTGAGTGCTTACTATGTGCAGAGCACTGTATTAAGCGCTTGGAATGTTCAATTTGGCAACAGATAGAAACAATCCCTGCCCATTGACGGTCTTACAGTCAAGTCACTTCACTTCTCTCTGCCTCAGTTCCCTCATCTGTAAAATGGGGATTAACTGTGAGTCTCAAGTGGGACAACCTGATGATCCTGTATCTCCCCCAGTGCTTAGAACAGTGCTCTGCACATAGTAAGCATTTAACAAATACCAACATTATTATTATTATTATTATTACAGTCTAGTTGACGGACTTACAGTCTAGTCCCCAAGAAGGAGGGAGACCAAGTACTTTTATCACCCTTTCTACAGATGAGGAAAATGCAGTCCAGAGAGGATAAATGATCTGCCCGTGGTCATCCATGGCCAAATTAGGATTAGATCCCAGGTCTTCCTACTCCCAGTCACGTTCTCTTTTCACTAGGCCCTGCCTGCTGCATGTGCTGTATGAATGCTAAACACTGGGTCCTGCTGCTGCATGACTATGAGGAGGCTTGACAAAGGATGTGCAGCTGCAGGGGACTGGACCATTGGGTGGGAAAGGCTGCTTCCTGCCTCAGCCTCCAGCACCCTTGAGTGGAGGAAGGGGCGTCCTAGGATGGAGCAGCCCAGCCAGCACGGGGACCAAAGGGATATCCGAGGCATTCCTTGTGGGACCACGGTGGTTGGAATGTTGCAGGCCGAGGAAGGGCTGGGGCACTCCTCGTGGGCCACACAGGTTGGAACGTTGGAGACCGGGGTGGCAGTGGTGACTGTCAGACTCTGAGCCACAAGAGTCCGAAGCTCTGCTCCTCCTGCCACCTTGCTCTACTGCTCTCCTTAGTTTTGTTTTTGGTATCACCTTTGTCCTCGCCCTTTTTGTTGTCCTTATGTTTCATTATTTCATCTTTCCCACAGTGCCTGGCACATGGTTAGCACTTACAAAAGTGTCCACTACAGGTCTACTGTCCCCATCTCATTCTTAGATTTTGAGCCCCTTGGGGGTCAGGGATCATGCCTCATTCTCCCCTGTGCATTTTCCCCATTGCTTAGTACAGTGCTTTGTGGGCAGTGAGAAATACTGCTGCTGCTGCTACTGGAACCAAACCTGGCAGCAAAACAAAGATTATCCCAAGCCAAGTTCTCCACAAAATGTCCCAAGTCTCTTCCAGAACCTGTGGAGGAATAGGCCCCCTCCCCACAGCCCCGGAAGGAATTGCACAGAGATGGGGGGCGGGAGGGGGCTGGCAGAGATTGAGGTGAGGAATGGGGAGAGGGGAAGGAACTAAGCCTAAAACAAAGAGCAGCCAATTAACGCCTTTAATGATCATCTCTGCTTTTCCCTTCCCTGACTCTGACTTTTCAGGAGGAATTTATGGGTTTTGAGTGATGGGGTCAGCATGGGCCTGGGGAGTCTGTGAGGTGAAGGAGGCTGGGGCCCTCCCCTTCCTAAATTTGAGTCTGGCAGAGTGCTAATCATCCTATTTATTGAGCACTTATGGTGACCTGAGCATACAGGAGACAGCCTTTTCAACTTCTGTGCCATAATCTTTCTTCTTGGTCTCTTTTTTTATGGTATATGTTAAGTGCTTACTATGTATCAAGCACTGTTATAAGTGCTGGTGTAGATACAAGTCACTCTGGTGGGAGACAGTCTCAGTCCCACATGGGGTTCACAGACCAAGTAGAAGGGATGATAGGTATTCAGTCCCCATTTTACAGGTGAGGCAACAGAGGCCCTGAGAAGTTGTGACTTGTCTAAGGTCACAAAGTAGGCAATTGGCAGAACCAGGATTGGAACCCAAGTCTTCTGAGTCCCAGGCCCATATTCTTTCTACTAAGTCATACTGATTCTCATGTTCCTCCTTCATACCTTTTCCCTCTATTACAGCCCAGGGAGCAGGATGTTAGGCTAAGGGGATTTGCAGTCCCCGCAACCAGACAGCTTCCAGCTGAGCCATGATTGGATTGGAACTCGGGCCATCTGACATAAACATCCCCCTTGAGCCTATGCACACCCAAAAAGGGGACTGGCGGGGGGGGCACAATGGTTTCTCTGCCACAACTTGGCATACCTCGCTGAATGTGTGCCTATGTGTGTGAGAAAGAGACAATCCATAAGACCAAGCCCTCCGCTCTGAGAAAAAATGCCTACGTGTTGGCCCGGTTTGTATGATATTAGATTGTAGGCTGCAGCTCTTTTGAGCTTAATTATATAGAGCATTACAAGCCTGTGGGCATTTAATCAATATGATTCTGGGCCTGATTCTGACTCTGATGTCTTCTCTCAGCTACTGGTTTGGGATCCAGGCACTCCTCCCCTACCCCTGCCCTCCCCACCACCCCCACCAGCCTGCCAGCCTAAGCTGAGGAACCACAAAGGCAGCAGTCCATGGGGACCCACGAATCCTAGTCCCCTTGTCTATCCTAAAGTCCACATCTATGTGCCTGGGGTTTCCCAGGGAGGATGGGTAGGGAGGGCTAGTTCAGCCAATCCTTTTACCCCCACAGCCCCAGAGTCCTGTCTGGGCAAGGTCAGGCACCTCAGGACGAAGGCCCAGGCCCAGGCACCCAAGTGCTGGGCTGACTGGAGGGAAATGAGGCATCCTCCTTCAGTCACTGCCCTGAGCCCTCTCCCCAAGCCAGCCCCCTAGAATGTGGGCTGGAGCATTGTGATGCTGCTGCCTTCCCAAATTGCTTGAACCCATCCACCTCAGCTCCTCTCCCCCACACTTTGGTACTTCTTTCTACCCACCACAGCAATCATGGATGAACTTTTATTCGATTGAACAGTCCATTATTTATTATATTTACTCTGGAAATATTTTTTTTCCTGATTCCCTCATTAGAGTGAAAGCTCACCATGGTGAAGGAATGTCCTGTTGGCTTTTTTATATTTCCCATGAGTTGAGTATAGTGCAATTCACTCAAGGAGTGCTCAATAAATTATATTACTACTATTCTACCACTACTCTTCTATTTCTAACCACAACCACTATAATTAATACTATTTCTTACTCCTCCTCCTATTACTATTACCAACCACACTACTACTAAATACCACTACTGCTGCTTCTTACTCCTCTCCCTTCTCTCTTACTACTAGTCCCACTACTAATATGACTTAGGACAGGGCAGATTCAGCTGAGATCTGGGCAGTGGCAAGGACTAAGGGACCCCCACTGGTGCACTGCCCAAAAGGGAGAGGCCTCATCTGTATGAGAAAGCAGGTGGGGTGGGTTGGGGGAGGGTGCTGGGGATGGGGAACTCCTGGCTTCTCCCCTATGGCCCTGGACCAGGGCCCACCTGTTAAGCAGAAGAAGGCTATCCTCCGCCCCTGGGGAAGGGGGTGATGAGAATTAATTAGTTACAGCTCATAAAGCACTTTGAAGCTGCTCAGGGATCGTTATCCAGCTGTGGGAGTGAAGGGAGGGGAAAGAGGAGGAAAGTCCCCAGCGGGGAGGGGGAGAGGGAGCTGGTAAGGCCTGGCCCAGAGAAAATCCCAGACTGCTTTGCAGCTGTAAGTCTCCCTCCCACCCACCCTTGCACAAATCTGTCTCACTGACACAGACTGTTGAGGTCTAGAGAGTCTTTGATTGGATCACCAAGATGAGGGACAGTTACCCCCACACTTCAGGTTCCCCAGACTCCTCTATGGTTAACTGAGATTGCCAGAAAACAAGTGGAGGAGGCAGGGAAATGGATTGGATGGTCTCTAGGTGATCCTCCCAGGTCTGGGTTTTAGTCCACTCCTCACCCCTACTCCCCTGGCAACTCTACCCTGAGTGGGGGTTGTGGGGGTTGTGTCTAGGCTCCCCCTCCAGCCTCCAGAGCCACTGATTTCCCCTCCCCACAGCTGTGCTTCCTGTCCCCCAGGTGCAACTTCTAATGGGCCCTGTAGGAGGTTTATAGCCCAAATGGGAACAGTCAAATAGCCTCACCCCCTTGTAAAGTCAAGTCCCTGATGAACCAGACAAAAAGGAGGGGGCAACTGGGGCCCCTAGACCCAAGGAAAAACATCCAGGCAGAGACTACAGTGGTCTGAGGTGGAGGGGTCTCTACTGTTCTGGGCCTGGGGCCACAATGCCTTTTTATTATTATAATTATTGTTGTTATTATTATACTTGTTAAGTGCTTACTACATGGTGCTTACTACATGCTAAGCACTGTACTAAGTACTGAGGTGAATACGAGATAATCAAGTTGGGCACAGTCCTTGGGAGTATGGGACTGCACCACTATACTCCCTGTCTCACAAGCCCATAACCTCGGCATTATTCTCCACTCAACTCTCTCATTCAGCTTGTCATGAAACCCTGTCAGTTCTACCTATATGACATCTCTATAATCCTCCCTTTTCTCCCCATCCAAACTGCTACCATGCTGATCCAAGCACTCATCATTTCCTGTCTTAACTGTTGCGTCAGCCTCCTTGCAGTCCTCCCTGCCTCCTGTCTCTCTCCACTCCAGTTCATACTTCATTCTGCTGCCTGGATCATTTTGTTAAACTGTTCAGTCCATGTCTTCTCATTCCTCAGAAACCTCCAGTGGTTGGACATCCTCCTCCACATCAAACAGAAACACTTTACTATCTGCTGTAAAGCACTCAATCAAGTCTCTCTCTCCTGCCTTACTTTGCTGGTCTCCTATTTTCATGCTTTGCTCCTCCAAAACCAGCCTATTCTCTGTACTTCATTCTCAACTATCTCGCCAGAGATCCCTTTCCTAAATCCTCCCTCGGGTCTGGAATTCTGCCCCCCTCTTCATATCCAACAGTCCACCTCTCTCCCCAACTTCAAAACCTCCTAAAATCACAACTCCTCTAAGTGGCCTAAGCCCACATTTCTCCTCCCAGTCTTCTCCTTTGCTTCACCTATGCACTTAGCTGTGTATCCCTTAAGCACTTTGATACTCACTCTAGCCTCACAGCACTTATATTTCAATCCTTATACTTCACTATTTCCCTTATCTGGAATTTATTTTAAAGTCTGTCTCTCCCTATAGACTGTAAGCTCTTTGTGGACAGGGATCGTGTCTACCAGCTCTAATGTCTTGTGCTTTCCCAAGCATTTAGTAACCATGCTCTGCCCACAGTAAGTGTTCAATAAATGCCATTGGTTGATTGACTGATGGGGTTCATAATCCAAGTAGGAGGGAGAACAGGTAATGAATCCCCATTCTATTGCTGAGGAATCAGGTTCAGAGACTTAAGAAAAGGCCTAGGAGTCAGAAGGGCCTGAGTTCTAATCCCGACTCTTGGGATCTTTCCAGCCTGGAAAGTCCTCATGCCCTCTCTCTTTCCCTCCCTCCTTCCCTCTTTTCCTTTCCATTCCTTGTTCCATCAGGGCTGACAGAACTGTTTTCTTTTGGGGCTGGTTTGTGGCCCTTGGCTCAGCTTGGGGATTGGGGTTAGGAAATGGGGCTCTTCAAGGAATTGGGTCCAAACCTCAGGAGGACAGCCACCCTTCCTGGGAGGGTGGGGATGAAAGCAGAGAGGAGCAGTCATTGCCCCACCTCTTTGACTGCCTTCCCCCGCCCTCTCATTCCTCCACACCAGCTGCCCCCTGCCCCCAACCACCGACCTCCCGGGCACTGTTCGGAAGGGAGCCGCAGGCCTCTCCCCTCGGTCCCAACCCTATCATATCATTCCACGTCTCGCCACGGCCACTGCATCTGACTTCTAATGAGTGTTTTCGGCAGCAAGTTCAGGCCTCACGTCACGGCTCAAAAATGCAATTTCTGTACCCGGCAGCCACTCTGCATGTTAGTTGTGGAGAAAGAGGTCCTGGCTTCTCCTCCTTTGTTGCCCCTAATGGGCCATCTGGCCCTCCCTGGCCAGTGAGTTGCTCCAGCAGAGGGCACAGGCCTGGCGGAGGGGGTTGGGGGGACATCTGTCATCCAGTTGGCTTGTGGGTAGCTCCCTGGAAGAGAGATTCAGTTTGACCAGACCTAAGAGATCCCACCCTATTCAGGGGACCCCAGACAGCGGGGAAGGAACACACGTGGAGAAAGACCTTGGGCCCCACTTCTGGCCAGGTCAACTTTAGACCTCCGTTCATTCAGTCATGCAATTGTATTTATTGAGCTCTTACTGTGTGCAGAGCACTGTACTAAGAGCTCGGGAGAATAAAACATAACAATAAACAGACACATTCCTTGACCTCAATGAGCTTATAGTCTAGAGGGGGAGACAGACATTAATATAAATAAATTACAGATATGAACATAAGTACTGTAGGGATGGGAGGAGGAATGAATAAAGGGAACAAGTCAGGGTGACTCAGAAGGGAGTGGGAGAAGAGGAAAGGAGCGCTTAGTCAGGGAAGTCCTCTTGGAGGAGATGTGCCTTCAGTAAGGTTTTGAAGAGAGGTAGAGTAATTGTCTGTTAGATTTGAGAAGGGAGGATGTTCAAGACCAGAAGCAGGATGTGGGCAAGGGGTCAGTGGAGAGATAGATGCAATCGAGGTATAGTTAGAAGGTTAGCATTGGAGGAGCGAAGAGTGCAGGCTGGGCTGTAGTAGGAGAATAGAGAAGTGAACCTGTCTGACTTCCATCACTATTTTCAGCCAACACTGAACTGCAGCCCCAACCCCTGTGGAGGATTACAGGGAAGCAAAAGCCTCTCCCATGCAGAACAGTAGAGAGACCATGCAGGTTTCCCTCCCCAGCCCCAGGAGGACCCTAGGAGGACCCTAGGAGGGTCTGGGGCTGTCTGGCTTGGAAAAGGGAGGTGAGGTTTCAGCCAGTCAACAGTGGAACAAACACCTGCTGAGCCCACACCATGAGCAGAGCCTAAGATTGTAACAGGGCATGGTCTCTGCCCTGGTGGAGCTCAGAGGAGTAAGAGAAGCCAGGTGGGATGTGAAAAACAGGCTGAGATGGGGCCTCTGGGCTTTTCAGCTCTTCTACCTGTGACTCTGACCCTATCCCTTCTCACCTCCTAAAATCACTTGTTCCTCCTCTTGTTCCCTTCTTCACTAATAATTTCAGCCTTTCACTCTCAGGTGATTCCTTCTGCTTTGTCTTCAGTGCCTCACCTAATCTAAAACATCCCTGCCTCAACCCCCCAGTGTCCTCTCCAGCCATCACGATCTTCCTGCTCTCCTTCACATCCAAATTTCTAGAATAGGTCACATACACCAGCTGCCTCCATTTCTCCTCTGCCAAAGCTTCTCTCTTTTCTGCCTTTAATCACTCAATTATCAATGAGTCAATGGTTTTTACTAAGCGCTTACTGTGCAGAGCACTGACTAAGCCCATGGGAGAATACAATATAACACTATAACAGACACATTCCATGCCCACAAGGAGCTTACATTCTACAGTGGGAGGCAGACTTGAAAATGAATTACAGATAAGGGAAATATATACATATCTTTATACTCTACTAAGTGCTGTGAGGCTGGGGTAGCTAAAGGGGTACACAGTTAAGTGCATAGGTGATGCAGAGGGGAGGGAAGATGGGGAAATGATGACTTCAAGAAAGCCTCCTGGAAGAGATGTGATTTTAGGAGAGTTTTGAAGGTGAGCAGGAGAGTGATGGAATGTCAGATATGAAGGGGTAGGGAGTTGCAGGCCCAAGGGAGATGTGTGGGCAAGAGGTTGGCGGCAAGAAAGATGAGATCAAGCTACAGAGAGTAGGTTGGTGTTACGTGCGCGGGCAGGGTTGTAGTAGAAGATCAGCAACGTAAGGTAGGAGGGAGAAAGAGCTGATTGTTTTAAAGTTGAAGGTAAGTAGTTTCTGTCTGATGTGGAGGTGGATGGGCAACCCCTGGAGGTTCTTGAGCAGTGGGGAAATATGGACTGAATGTGTTTTTAGAAAAATGATCCAGGCAGGAGAATGAAGTATGGACTGGAGCAGAGAGAGACAGGAGGCAGGGAGGTCAGTGAGGAGGCAGGTACAGTAAAAAAAATCAATCGAATTTATTGAATGCTTGTTGTGTGCAGAGCACTGTACTAAGCTCTTGGAAGAGTGCAATATAACAGTATAGCAGAATTTACGCCTAGAAGGGAAGACAGACATTAATATGAATAAAAAAATTACAGATATATACTTAAGTGCCATGGGGCTGAGGGAGGAGCAAATAAAAGAAGTAAATCTAAGTGCAAGGGTGATGCAGCGGGGAGTGGGAGAAGAGGAAGTGAGGGCTTAGTCAGGGAAGGCCTCTTGGAGGAGAGGTGCCTTCAATACGGCTTTGAAGTTGGGGAGAGTCATTGTCTCTCAGATATGAAGAGGGAGGGCATTCCAGGGCATAAGTAATTTGTGAGTGAAAAGTCAGCAGTGAGACAGGTGAGATAGGTGAGATGGAGGTGCAGTATGGGGGTTGGCATTAGAAGAGTGAAGTGTGTGGAATGGGTTGTTGGGTTGAATGAAAGAGATGAGTGGAGGGCAATACCAAGGTTCTGGGCTTGCGAGATATCGTCCTCTCAGCTCCTTTTGACAAACCTGACACCACTTTCTCCTTGGCGTACTACCAGAACTCTGTTTTGCCAACAGAGCACTAGCCTGGTTCTCCTCCTGCCTCTCTGACCCCTCCTTCTCAGTCCTGTAAATTTGCTACTCTTTTTGACTTTGGACAACCCATGAGCTCAGTTCTGGATCCTCTATTCTTCTCACTCTACATCCATTCTCTCTCTCGTAGAGCTCATCTGTTCACATGAGTTCAGCTAGCCTCTCTGTGCAGTTGACTCTGGAGTCTCTCTCTAGCCCTGACCTCTTCACTGAGCACTGTACTAAGCACTTGAGAGAGTACAATATAAGAGAGTTGGTAGACATCTTCCATGCCTACAAGAGCTTATTCACCAACTTACTGGCATTGTTCCTTCCAAGCCAACCTTCTTGATTCTTCCTGCTTCCATCCCTCGCTCATGCTCTTCCCCCTGCAAGGGACTCCCTCCCTTCCCAAATAATAATAATGGTATTTGATAAGTGCTTACTATGTGCCAAGCACTGTTCTAAGCGCTGGGGGAGATACAAGGTTATCAGGTTGTCCCATGTGGGGCTCAAGGTCTTGATCCCCACTTTACAGATGAGGTAACTGAGGCACAGAGAAGTTAAGTGACTTGCCCAAAGTCACACAGCTGCCGAGTGGCAGAGGCAGGATTGGAACCCACAATCTCTGACTCCCAAGCCCATTCTCATTCCATTAAGCCAGGGTGCTTTGATGCCAAATTCAACAGACCCCAGCCCTGCCCACTTTCAAAGTCCTCCTAAAATCCCACCCCCCTTCCAATCAATCAATGATATTCACTGAATTTTTACTGTGTGCAGAGCACTCTACTAAGTGCTTGGGAGAGTACAATATAACAGAGTTGGCAGACACATTCCCTGCCCACAATGAGCTTACAGTTAAGGAGAAGTCTTCCTGATTAATTTCCCAGTACTCCGAGCCATATAAACCCATCCATTCACTCTAGCATTTATGAATTATTTATCCCCCTTCTCAGGACTCTTGTATATAGTTTATTCAATATGTTCAATTATTTACTCTACTTATTCAAGTTGTAAATATTTTTATGTCTTTCTCGCTCTTTAAAATGTAAGGTCCTTGTGGGCATGTCACTTTTTTGTTTTGTACTCCTCAAGTAGCATGAGAAGCAGCGTGGTTTAGTGGAAAGAGCCTGAGCATGGGAGTCAGAGGTCATGGGCTCTAATCCCGGCTCCGCCACTTAACAGCTATGTGATTTTGGGCAAGTCATTTTACTTCTCTGCGCCTCAGTGCCTCATTTGTAAAATGGGGATTAAGTCTGTGAGCCCCACGTGGGACAACTTGATTACCTTGCATCTATCCCAGTGCTTAGAAGAGTGCTTGGCACACAGTAAGTGCTTAACAAATACCATCATTATAAATGCTGGGTACAGTGCTCCATACCAAATGGGTGCTCAATAAATACTGTTATTAACCTGCTACTAGTAGTATCTCCACAATTCAGCCACCAAAAAGCTCTGGGAGGCCATCCAACAGGGGGGTTCAGCTACCTAGACCATTTGACTGAAAAAGGAACAGAGGGTCAGGGAAGACCTCAATCAAGTAAACCCCCCGAGAACTCAGGACCTCAAGGTCTAAGCACTGGTGCTGAGACGGCTCTGCTCCACTCCATTTATGCCCCTCTGCCAACTCTCCCCCCCAACCCCGGAAGTTAAATGTGCCTGAAGAGATGCCAAAGCCAAGACCCCATCTGACTGCCTCCCATTCCCCATGGCCCCCAGGCAAAACTCCATGCCCAAGCTTGGGGAAGACCTGGAACTGAATTTCCTGGTGGAAATCCCAAGAAAGGGTGAGGCAGGATGAAGGCAGCAAGGCCGGCCTGGAGAAGGGTGTGCACTGCCATAAAGATAAAGGAAATGAGGAGAACAAGCACTTTGGGGCTGGGGTGGATCAAAGCTGGGGGTGAATGAAAGAAATGGAAACAGAGTTTTAATCTAAATCAAACAGAGGGATTGGGGTGGGTTGGGGGGTGGTTACAGTGTCCCAGGGAATGAGGGGGCCTGGGGCTTTTGGGGGAGCAGCAGTGTTTGAAGTAAAGGAAAACCAGAAAGGGTGGTTTGAGTGAGGCCTCCACTGGGGAAATGAGAATGTAAAATAGTTTAATCCATCAGTCAGGGTTATTCATTGAGTGTTTACTGTGTGCAGAGCGCTGTACTAAGCATCTGAGGCTGGGGCTATGCTTGCCCCCTCTGCTGTGAGCCTAGAGTGTTTTGGCATCCCACAGTATGTTTCCTTCCAGCAGCTCTCTCCATCTTACGTATGGGCTCTTCTAACCCACTTCTGCCCAGCTTGCACTCTTCACTATTTCCACTCGGACCTTGTAGCTGAACCTCTCTCTCGATTCTCCCACCTCTGACTCCAACCTCATGCTATTCCCAGCCAGAACTCCCTCCCCCCATCAAAATGTACCAGGCCACAGCTTTAACTCTCCTAAAAATTCCTCCTCCTCTGGGAAGCCTTCCCTGATTAGTTCACAACACTCCAGTTACTCAATCCATCCCCACCCTAAGCACTTAAATAGTTTAATTCTAAACCTCAGCACTTATGGACCTATGAATATTTGAATTTGCATATTTATTTGGATATTCAGCACCACAAGGCTTGGCGGCAGTGTGGCCTGGTGGGAAGAGCCTGAGTTTGGGAGGCAGAGGACCTGTCTTCTAATCCCATTTCTGCCACCTACCTGATGTGTGACCTTGGGTGAGTCACTTAACCTCTCTGTCCCTCAGTTCCCTCATCTGAAAAGGGAGAATAAATCATAATAATAATAATTTTGATATTTGTTACGCACTTACTCTGTGCCAAGAACTGTACTAAGCGCTGGGGTGGATACAAGCAAATCAGGTTGGAACCAGTCTCTGACCCACGTGGGGCTCCCAATCCCAATCCCCATTTTACAAATGAGGTGATTGAGGCACAGAGAAGTTAACTGATTTGCCCAAGGTCACACAGCAAACCTAGGGCAGAGCCGGTATTAGAATCCAGGACCTTCTGACTCATAGGCCCATACTCTATTCACTACTCCATGATGCTCATTCCCCCTCCCTCTTTAGACCATGAGGTAGGACAAGGACTGTGTCCAAGTTGATAATCCTGTATCCACCCCAGTGCTTGGCACAGAGTAAGCTCTAATTACCAGTCAGTTCGTCAAGGATATTTATTAAGTGTTTACTATGTGCAGAGCACTGTACTAAGCACTTGGGAGACTACAATACAGTAGAGTTGGTAGACATGTTCCCTGCTCACAAGGAACTTACAGCTTAATAATAATAATAATAATGATACTTGTTTAATGCTTACTATGTGCCAAGTTCTATTCTAAGCACTGGGGTAAATACAAGGTAATCATGTTGGACACAGTCTCCGTCCACAAGGGACTCACAGTTTTAATCCCCATTTTACAGATGAGAAAACTGAGGCACATAGACGTGAAGTGACTAGCCGGAGGTCACAGAGCAGACCTCTCTTCTCTCCTTCTACAGTCCACCCCTCACACTCCACTCCTCGGCCGCTAACCTCTTCAGTGGGCCTCGTTCTCGCCTGTCTGGCCATCGACCCCTGGCCCACATCCTACCTCTGGCCTGGAATGCCCTTCCTCCTCACATCCTCCAAACTAGCACACTTCCCCCTTCAAAGCCCTACTGAAAGTTCACCTCTTCCAGGAGGCCTTCCCAGACTAAGCCCAGCTTTTCCCTCTGCTCCTCCTCCCCTTCCCATCACCCCTACTCCCTCCTTCTGCTCTACCTCCCTGACTGCCCCACAGCACTTGTGTTTATATGTACACCTAAACTCAACCTAAACTCAACCTCAACCTAACCACCTAAAACTCAACATGAGCAAGACTGAGCTCCTCATCTTCCCTCCCAAGTCCGGTCCTCTCCCAGACTTCCCTATCACCGTGGATGGTACGACCATCCTTCCCGTCTCTCGGGCCCGCAACCTCGGTGTCATCTTTGATTCGTCTCTCTCATTCACCCCACACATACGATCCATTACCGAGACCTGCCGGTCTCACCTTTACGATATCGCCAAGATCCGCCCTTTCCTCTCCACCCAAACGGCTACCTTACCGCTACGGGCTCTCGTTATATCCCGGCTAGACTACTATGTCAGCCTTCTCTCTGATCTCCCTTCTTCCTCTCTCGCCCCGCTCCAGTCTATTCTTCACTCCGCTGCCCGGCTCATTTTCCTGCAGAAACGTTCTGGGCATGTCACTCCCCTTCTTAAATACCTCCAGTGGTTGCCTATCAACCTCCGCTCAAAACAAAAACTCCTCACTCTAGGCTTCAAGGCTCTCCATCACCTTGCCCCTTCCTACCTCTCCTCCCTTCTCTCTTTCTACCGCCCACCCCGCACGCTCCGCTCCTCCGCCGCCCACCTCCTCGCCGTCCCTCGGTCTTGCCTATCCCGCCGTCGACCCCTGGGCCACGTCCTCCCACTGTCCTGGAATGCCCTCCCTCCTCCCCTCCGTCAATCTAATTCTCTTCCCCTCTTCAAATCCCTACTTAAAGCTCACCTCCTCCAAGAGGCCTTCCCAGACTGAGCTCCCCCCTTTTTTTCCCTCTGCTCCCTCTACCCCCCCTTCACCTCTCCGCAGCTAAACCCTCTTCTCCCCACTTTCCTTCTCCTCCTCCCCCTCTCCCGTCCCACCCTCTCAGCACTGTACTCGTCCGCTCAGCTGTATATATCTTCATCACCCTATTTATTTTGTTTATTTTGTTTAATGAGATGTACATCACCCTGATTCTATTTATTTGCCATTGTTTTTATGAGATGTTCTTCCTCTTGACTCTATTTATTGCCATTGTTCTTGTCTGCCTGTCTCCCCCCATTAGACTGTAAGCCCGTCAAAGGGCAGGGACTGTCTCTATCTGTTGCTGACTTGTACATTGCAAGCGCTTAGTACAGTGCTCTGCACATAGTAAGCGCTCAATAAATACTATTGAATGAATGAATGAATGTTTATTATTCTATTTATTTATTAATGATGGGTATATATCGATAATTCTATTTATTTATATTGATGCTATTGATGCCTTTCTACTTGCTCTGCTTTGGTTTGTTGTCTGTCTCCCCACTTCTAGACTGTGAGCCCTATGTTGGGTAGGGATTGTTTCTATTTGTTGCCAATTGTACTTTCCAAGCGCTTAGTACAGTGCTCTGCACTTAGTAAGCCCTCAATAAATACGAATGAATGAATGACAAATGGAAGAGGGGGAATTAGAACCCAGGTACTTCTGACTCCCAGGCCCACGGTCTATCCACTAGGCCACGCTACTTCTCTAATACAATCTTTCCATTCAATGATTTATTCAAGTATTTCATTCTGATACATTTTACTACTTCCTATTATAATTTTCATCTGTCAGTCAGTCAATGATATTTGTTGAGTGCTTTATGTGTACAGAGCACTATATTAAGCTTTGTGTCCACCCTATTTAGATTGTAAATTCCTTGGTGGCAGTGATTTATATTCTATTGTTTCCCCATTCCTCAATTTATTTTAGTTTCTCTCTCCCCAATTAGATTGTAAACTCTTTGAGAGCAGGGATCATGCCTTCTAACACTTTTGTAATAATGATAACAATGATATAGTAATAATAATTGTGATATCAGATAATAATAATAATTGTGGAATTTGTTAAGCACTTACTACATGCCAAGCACTGTACTAAGCACTGGGGTGGATACAAGCAAATCAGGTTGGATACAATCCCTGTCTCACACAAGGTTCACAGTCTTAATCCCCATTTTACAGATGAGGAAACTGAGGCATAGAGAAGCAAAGTGATTTGCAAGTGTTTACTCTGTGCCAAGGACTGTACTGAGCGCTACAGTTAATCAAAGTATTTGAGGAGGATAAAGTCCTTGCCCCAACTAGGTTTCCCATTCTATTTATGAGAGAGAACAGGTATTGAATCCCCATTTTACAGATGAGGAAACTGGGGCACAGAGAAGTTAAGTGATTTGCCCAGAGTCACACATCAGGCAAGTGGCGGAGCCAGATTTAGAAGCCAGGTCCTCTAACTCCCAAACTTGGGCTTTTCCCACCGGGCTTATACTCTCCCAAGTGCATAGAACAGTACTCTGCTTAAAGTGCTCAATAAACAATTGATTGATTGATTGACTGACTGTACTTAGTACAGTGCCTTACATCATTCGGGACTTCAGAAAATAACAATTGATGATGTCCCTCCTTGCTGCCACTACTGGACAGTCCAATTTCCACAGTGGTTTCAAGTCAATGAAGAGAGATTAGGATCATCCGAGGTCCCCCAGGACAAGATGGAGTGCATGAGAATATGGCCAATCCCAGAACTGGAAGAGATTTTGAGAGGTCATCTGGTCCAGGCCCCTGCCTCCAGGCAGGTGAGTGACATAATATCCAGATCAAATAGGTGATTTTTTATAAGGATCTTGCGGGATGGAAATTTGCCTACTTCCCTCTGTGACGTGTTATTGGACTTAATCCCCTTGACAGTCAGTGAGTTCTTCCTCATGTCTACTCAGGTTCTCTCCCTTCAATTTAAGCCGTTTCCTCTTAGAGTGAGGAGATGAGATTACAGGGCTTTCCCTGCCTCCATCTCATCTCCTCACTCCCAAGACTCATCCGGCACTCAGAGCGGTGGCCGAACAATCCCAACACCTTGTCCCTACCCCATCCAACCCCCTACCTTTTAAGGCTGCCCCTTCCCCCTACTAGCCACCCTGTCATGTCCTTCCCGCCCCCCTAGCCCTTGCCCTATCCAGTGTCCCCCTTTGTCAGGCTATTCCTCCCTACCTTCCTTCCATCCTGTATACCCCTCCTGCCTGCCCCCTTTACCAGACTATCCCTCCTTACCGGCCCATATTCCGTCCTGGCCCTTCCTGGCTCCCGCCTGCCTCTCTTCGCCTATCCCCACCACTGCCCTGTCCTCTCCCCTCCCACCTGCCCGCTTTTTCCAGGGTACCCCTCCCTACACCCCCAGTAACTTGTCCCCCCTTCCTGCCTGCCCCCACCCTTGCCAGTCTACCCCTTTATACCACCCCCCAAAAGCCCCATCTTGATCCTCCCAGCTCTTGCCTGCCCCCTGACCCCTGGTCTCCTAGGCTGACCTTGGACTCTCCGTCTGTGAGCCAGGCCCCACTTCCTCCTCCTCCCCCACCTCCTCCTCCTCCCCGGGCTGTCACAGCAGTGTGTCGTGTCTTCGTGTCTTCATCGTAGTCAGGATTTTGCACCGGGACCAGTTGGGCCCCTCCCGCTGAGTCAGTGCCCGACAGGACAACGGGGCTCGCTTAGCAACGGGCCGGGGCCTGGGGCAAACAAACACTAGCCCTGGGGCTGGGCCCCAGGCACCGGGCACCAGGCCCTGAGCCTCGGATGGCCGCACCCCACCACAGGAATGCGGCTGCGGGCCCGGGGACGTGGTGCCAGCTCCTGCCCGCCCGGATGGGGTAGGAATGTGGGGGGCGGGGCCAGCCTCCTGGGGTGGGAATATGAAGGGTGCGCCCGGGCCAGAGTGGGTAACAGCACATGAGAAGAAACAGCATGGTCCAGTGGATAGAACATAGGCCTGGGAGTCAGAGGGCATGCGTTCTACTCCTGGCTCTGCCACAGGTTGGCTCTGTGACCTTGGGCAGGTCATTTCACTTCTCTGTGCCTCCCTTACCCCATCTGTAAAATGGGGTTTGAGACTGTGAGCCCCACATGGGGTAGGGACTATGTCCAACTAGATTTGCTTGTATCCTCCCCAGAGGTTAGTAATAATAATAATGTTGGTATTTAAGTGCTTACTATGTGCCGAGCACTGTTCTAAGCGCTGGGGTAGATACAGGGTAATCAGGTTGTCCCACATGAGGCTCACAGTTAATCCCCATTTTACAGATGAGGTAACTGAGGCACAGAGAAGTTAAGTGACTTGACCACAGTCACACAGCTGACAAGTGCAAAGCTGAGATTCGAACCCATGACCTCTGCCTCCCAAGCCCGGGCTCTTTCCACTGAGCCACGCTGCTTCTCTATAGTGCCTGGCATATAGTAAGCATTTAACACATACTACAATTATTACTGTTACATCTCTGCCCACAGAGACAGCCTCGGGAGCTCGAGGCCCACAGAGCCAGGGTGCTTTGGTATAGCTCAGAAATGGGTGCCAAGAAGAGGTGGGCATTGCCACCCGATCATGTGCCCGGCCTTCAACACCAGCGCAGGGATCCCTAATCAAAATAATCATCGTATCTGTTAAGCACTTACTGTGTACCAAGCACTGTGCTAAGCGCTAGGATAGAAAAAGTCCATTCCCTGACTCACAAGGGGCTCTCAATCTAAGGGGGATGGAGAACAGGTATATAATCCCCCATTCCACAGATGACAAAACTGAAGCAAGTTAAGTGACTTGTCCCAGGCCAAGCAACAGGCAAGAGGTAGAGCTAGAGTCTTCCCCTCTAGACTGTAAGCTCTTTGTGGGCAGGGAATGTGTCTGTTAATTGTTACATTGTACTCTCCCAAGTGCTTAGTACAGTGCTATGCACACAGTAAACCCTCAAGTAATACAATTGAATGAATGAAAGAATGGACTAGAAGCCAGATCCCTTACCTCCCAAACTTGGCTCCTGTGAGGGAGCCATTTGGCGATCGGTGAAGCCTCTTCCCCCACCCCTGCCCCCAGTAAAACCCTCTGGATCTCTGACTGGATTGGTACGACAACCTTGTCAGTCTATCATATTTACTGAACGCTGTGTGCAGAGCACTGTATTAAGCGCATTGGAGAGTACAATATAACAGTATAGCCGGCACATTCTCTGCCTGTTTACTTGTCTTGCTTTGTTTTGGTGCCTGCCTCCCCCCTTCTGGACTGTGAGCCCGTTGTTGGGTAGGGATTGTTCCTGTGGCCGAAATGTACTTTCCAAGCGCTTAGTACAGTGTTCTGCACACAGTAAGCACTCAATAAATTCGATTGAAAGAATGAATGCCCACAATGAGCTTAAAATCTAGAGGACCCTAGTGGCAGGGCTGACCCAGCTAGAGCCCTTCCTCCCACCCAGGGGGACTCACAGTCAGCAAGTACCAGCAGACCAGGTCTCCAGCTGCTCTCACCTGGTGGCCCCCTAATCCTGGATCCCCCAGGCTTTGTCTAGCCTACCGGGTTTCGGCCTCAGCCATCAATCAATCTATCAATCAATTGTATTTATTGAGCACTTTCTCTGTGCAGGGTATTCATTCATTCATTCAATCGTATTTATTGAGTGCTTACTGTGTGCAGAGCACTGTATTAAGCGCCTGGGGGAGTACAGTATAACAATAAAACAGACACATTCCCTGCCCACAGTGAGCTTACAGTCTAAAGGGGGAAACAGACATGAATATAAATGACTAAATTACAGATATGCACATAAGTGGTGCAGGGCTGCGAGGGGGGGATGAATGAAGAGAGCAAGTCAAAAAGAAGGAAGGAAGAAGAAGGAAATGGAAGAAGAAGAAGGGTTTAAGTCAGGGAAGGCATCTTGGTGGAGGTGTGCCTTCAGAACTGTAGAGTGTGTTTGAGAGAGTACTTGACAAGAGAGTTCCCTGCCCACAAGGAGCTTACAGTCTAGGGAACAGCATGGGCCAGGAGTCTGTGTCTCTGGCCCAGCTCCAGCTGGCCCCACGCTGTGGAACCGTCTCCCCATCCTGGAACCAGATGCTGACCATCAGCATGCGGCCGGCGGGGGTAGGCTGGAGACCCCAATCTCCTGCCTTCCCCCATATCTCTGCTCCCCATAATCTCCGCCACTTCGGGTCACAGCAGCAGCAGGGGCAGCAAAGCCCTTTGCCCTTTGACCTTCCTGTTTTCCGAGCCCTGTCGGCCATTGAATGGGAAACGTTGAGCTCATCAGATCCGGGACAATGCCAGAGGGGAGGGCTGGGGCTGAGCAGGGCCCCAAGAGCACCGGACCGGGCTATTCACTGCTAAGCCCAGGGCTCTCGGTCCCTTTTGTGCAAGTAACAAAACACAGGAGGTCACAGCTTCCAGCACGCTTCCAGAATCCCCCACCCCCATGCCCAGCGGGGCAGGGCGCCGAGTAGTGGCCTTCCCCCAAGCCAGGCCCACCTCACCCCATTCTTCAGCCCCCATCGGTCAGTCAGTCGTAATTATTAAGTACTTACTGTGTGCAGAGCACTCTACTAAGCGCTTGGGAGAGGACAGAATAGCAATAAACAGACACATTCTCTGCCCACAACGAGTCTACAGTCTAGCCAGGGAGACAGACATTAATATAAATAAATAAATTACAGATATATACATAAGCTCCTCTCAGCCAGAGGCGAGGACCCCTGACTTCTTCCTCCTCAGGCTCTTGAAGAGGCTCCCATCCCCTGGCAAGCTCCCATGACCCCACTCCTGCTCCATGTGGGGAAGGGAGGGACCATGTCTCATCAGCTCCTCTGGTATCAACCCCAGCACTTGGCAAAGTGCTTTGCACATAGTAAGCGCTTTACCAATATCACAATTATTAGTAATTATTTGGAGGTTGTTATGGCAGAAGACCGGATATTCTGGAGAAAATATATTCCTAGTTGGATTGGAAACAACTCGACGACACTTGATGATATAATAATTAGCTGTGACTTAGAGAAGGGAAGGGGAGTGCTAGTATGGATGGGGACCACAGGCTATTCTATGGTTCAAATTTCAAAGTTGGGGGTGAGAGAACGGACTGCAGGAGGCACCACTGTCACCCGACATTCTGCCCTTTTAATATTCCCAGGGTTGCTTCCAATCAGCCAATCAGGGCTATTCATTGAGTGTTTACCGTGTGCAGAGCACTGTACTAAGCACTTGAGAGAGTGAAATACGGTAGAGTAAGTAGATAGGACCTCTGCTCACAGGGAGTTTATAGACTATCAATTAATCGATGACATTTTTTTGTGGGCTTACTGTCCACAGAGCACTGTACTAAGCATTTGGGAGAGTTCAGTACAACAGAATTGGTAGGAACATTCCCTACCCAGAGAGATCTTATAGATTAGAGGGGGAGACGGTCACTAAAATAAATTATAGATAATACATAAGTGCTGTGGGGCTGAGGGTAGGGCATATAAAGGTACAAATCCAAGTGGAAGGGTGATGCACAATATATTAATATTATCATATACTATAATATGATACTGAGATATATATACTACGATATCATATCACGAGAAGCAGCGCGGCTTAGTGGAAAGAGCCTGGGCTTGGGAGTCAGAGGTGGTGAGTTCTAATCCCAGCTCTGCCACTTGTCTGCTGAGTGACCTTGGGAAAGTCACTTGACTTCTCTGTGCCTCAGTTACCTCATCTGTATAATGAGGATTAAAAGTGTGAGCCCCACGTGGGACAGCCTGTTTACCCTCTATCTACCCCAACGCTTAGAATAGTACTTAGCACATAGTAAGCACTTAACAAATACCATTATTTGAGAAGGAGTGTGGCTTAGTGGAAGGAGCACGGGCTTGGGAGTCCGAGGCCATGGGTTCGAATCCCGACTCTGCCACTTGTCAGCTGTGTGTCTTTGGGCAAGTCACTTAACTTCTCTGGGCCTCAGTTACCTCATCTGTAAAATGGGGATGAAGACTGTGAGTCCCACATGGAACAACCTGATAACCTTGTATCTACCCCAGTGCTTAGAACAGTGCTCAGCACATAGTAAGCACTTAACAAATACCATCATCATTATTATTATCATATATTAATCATTTGCTATTAGTTAAGAACTTACTGTCAAGCACTGCACTGAGCACCGGGGTAGCTACAAGATAATCTGTTCAGACACAGTCCCTGTCCCACATGGGGCTCACATCTAATAAAGAGAAGAAACTGAGGCACAGAGAAATGAAGAGAATTGTCCATGGTCACACAGCAGACAAGGGGCAGAGCTGGGTTAGAAGCCAAGTTCTCTGACTCACAGGCTCGTGCTCTTTCCTCTAGGCCACACTACTCCCTGACCCTTCCAGCCAGTCCCCTGGGAAGGTGTCATTGCCCCAGGGAACAGCTGATCTTCATAACTGCATCTTGGGAATGAGGGAGGCCAGGAGACAGAGCAGGAGGAATAAAAGTTGTCAGGAACTCTGAGTTACCCTGAGCTCCCTCCAAGGGTGGCCTAGAGGGAAGGAAGCACAGTAACTCTGGACCAGACAGCTACATCCACTGGAGTACCCCCCCCCCCCCATCACTATCAGAGGAAATCAGAGTCAAGGTGATGTGGGCCTGGGAGGCGGGCTTCACCCCAGCCCACAGGGGAGACTGTGTCTCAAGGTCGGTGCAGGCACAGCCTCTTCCTGGCCTCTCTCCAGTCAGTCACCTGGGTCCTACTCCACCTACTCCATCAGAGGCCTCAGTGGACAGCCTGGCTCTCCTATCCCTCCTGCACACCAGGTTCCTTGGCAAAGTGGGTCTTTGGTGCTGCGGTTCCACCTGCAACCAGCCCTTAAAAGCTTTTCCTCCAGTCCCTCAGCCTTGCCAAGGTGCCCAGGCACGAGGGGTACTGGTTACACAGGGTCTACCAGGTTCCTCGCCTGAATCAACTTCAACCCTTCGATAACTTGGACTGACAGGGGGCCCATGGTTCCCAGGGCCTGGAGTTGGCTCTGGCTCCAGGATCAAGTGACTGAGGGGCCGGGGTGTGGGGGTGGGGGGGAGGGAGAGGGTTGGTATTGGTGTCAGAGAAAGAGGACCCAGTGCTGCCAGCTGGGGTCTGGCCTCCCCCAATCTTCAAGAATAGCTGGTCCTTCTGACCTCAGGGAGAAGCAAAGCCCTGAAGGCAGCTGAGCAGATAGGCTCCAGGCATGGACCAGCTGATGCCCCACCCCAACCCACCCCCAAAATCCTGCTCTCCTAAACTCCCCAGCCGCCTCGTCGTCCAATCCTCCGTTCCTCACTGGGACACTGCGGGCAGCCGGCCAACTCTGCGGCAGCCACGATGGGCTGTGTTCGCTTGTGCCAGCCACTCAGCTGGGAATGGTGTGCCCATCTGACTCCCAGCGTGGCCTCTGACATGCCAAGGGCCCCTGGCAAAGGAGGGAGGCAGCATGGGGAAATTGGCAAGTGAAACTGCCGAAATAAGTGGTGTTTGGGCTGTTCGGGGAATTCCTCTCTGTCAGGTGGTGCCAACAGCTAAACTACCCCGGATAAGAGAGATTAGAGCTGCTTAGGCAGCTAAGCTGGTCTTTCCAGGTTAGTGCAAACACCTGTAATTAGAACTGGAGCATCTTTCCAAACACCCGGGGCCCAGAGAGGACCCAGAGCCGGTCCAGCCCCCTCCCGGCTCAGAGGGAAGCAGACGAGGGAGGGGGAAGGAAGCAAACTCTTGCGAGATCAGCCAGCCTGCGGGGCACTGGGTTCCGGCACCTAAGCAGGAGAACTCAAGAGGAGCTAGAGTCGGGCGACCTGGGGACGGAAGGAGGAAAGGAAACGAGACCTGATCTGATGACCCCCGCCTCTGCTTCCTTGTCTGCTTCCGGATCAGACAGGTTCAGGCAGCTTCCTGTGGGAGCAACCCCAGCCTGATGACCAGGCCTTGGATGGCTGACCTGCCTAGTAGCAGGGGATGGACAAAATGACCTCCTGAATCTAGCACAAGTTTCCTCTGATCCTATGGGTCTTGGTGGTTGGTTGTAGCAAGGAAGGGCAGTCCCACAGAATGTCCCAGCAGCCCCCACCTCCAGCCTGCCCAAACGGGCCTGGAAGGTTTCAAGCAGTGATGGAACTGGGCCCATCCCAACACACCCATCAGCCAATCACTGCCTGCCAGTGACTGCTTTTTTGTCTCTCTGCTATGGCCTCCCTGTGGGTCCTCCCAACTCAATCCCTTTCCAGTTACCCATTTCAGAGCCCCAGTGATACCTGTGGTTTGTCCTTTCACCTCCGGGTAGATGGAGGACTATTCTTCCTCTCTTGAAATCTACCTCTCTCCTCCTTCCCAATCCTGGCCTTCTAAGAACCCCCCCTCCAGACTCCTATCCCTGTCAGCTGGAGGTTTTCCCCGCCCTCTAGCAAAAGCTCATATATCAGGATCACTGAGAAGCAGCGTGTCCTAGTGGATAGAGCCTTGGCCTGGGAGTCAGAAGGATCTGGGTCCTAGTCCTGCCTCTGCCTCATAGTTCCTGTGTGACCTTGGACAAGTTGCTTCACTTCTCTGTGCCTCGGTTACCTCATCAGTAAAATGGGGAATAAAACTGTGAGCTCCATGTGGCACAGGGACTGTGTCAAACATATAAGCTTTTATCTACCCTAGCGCTTAGTACAGTGCCTGGCATATGTAAGTGCTTAACATATACCATAAAAAAAAGGACCAGCCAGCAAAACTGAGACACTGAGTAACCAGCCTGTCTTGCCCTTAGGCGGAGTTCAGGAAGATAATGAATGAAACCCACACTTCCAACTCACACAAGTGTCCGTGGCTTCTTGACCTGGGCCAGTATCTGGGTGGTCCTCATGCCAGTGAACACTCAAAGAGTGGAGAAGCAGCGTGGCTCAGTGGAAAGAGCACGGGCTTGGGAATCAGAGATCACGAGTTCTAATCCCAGCTCCGCCACTTGTCAGTTGTGTGACTTTGGGCAAGTCACTTAACTTCTCTGTGCCTCAGTTTCCTCATCTGTAAAATGAGGATTAAGACTGTGAGCCCCACCCCGAACAACTAAATCACCTTGTATCCCCCCAGTGCTTAGAACAGTGCTTTGCACATAGTAAGTGCTTAAAAATTGCCATCATTATTATTATTATCATTATTATTACTGAATGTCTGATTGACCAGGCTGAGAATAGGGAAAGTGAATTCCAGCCGTTTACCCACCCCCTGCCAGAGAGTCCCAGCACACCACCAGCCCTGAGACCAGTGGGAAGGGGAAGAGGGAGGCGGCCACGGGAAGTCCCCTCGCCCCCGGGCCCCGGGCCCCCCAGCTCGCTCGCATGGTCTGGCTGAAGCCGGCCTAGCGGGAGGAAGGAAGCCAGGCCCGCTGCCGCCCGCCCGCCCGCTGCAGCTCGGTGATGAGACAGGCCTCTGGAATGTGAAAACAAGCTCAAGGGAGAGAGAAGCTCAACTCAGTTCCCCAGGGCCTGGTCCCGGCTTCCTCTGCCCCCCTCTCCTCCTCCTTCTGGGGAACATCGTGCACTATCAACTTTTAGCCAGTCCCAAAGTCCAGCAGGATGGACCTCCTGGCCCCTTCACACTCATGCCAGCTGGTGAGAGGGACAGAGAGCGTGGGCCCTGCTACTGGGGACTTTCCACTCACTCATAAATTGAAGGGGACCATGACCCGAAAACCTTTCTTCTCCAATCTTCAATTCAATCCCCTTAGACTGTAAACTGTGGGAGCTTACTCTATGTATTCTCCCGAGCACTTAGTATAGTGCACAATACTAATTGGTCAATAAATACCTTTGACTTCCTTTTCTGTCACCTATGTATTGGATTTGCACCCTTTAGTAACCCCTCCCTCAGCCCTACAGCACTTAGGTACATAACTGTCATTTGTTTATTTATATTGATGTCTGTCTCCTACTTTCATTCATTCATTCAGATTTATTGAGCGCTTACTGTGTGCAAAGCATTGTACTAAGCACTTGGGAGAGTACAATATAACAATAAACAGGCACATTCCCTGCCACAGTGAGCTCACAGTCTAGGAGGGAAAGAGATAATAAAACAAATAATAAATTACAGGTGTAAAAGTAAGTGCTATGGGGCTGGGAGCGGGGATGAGTGAAGGGGGTAAGTCAGGATAACGCAGAAGGGAGTGGAAGAAGACAGGAGGGCTTAGTCAGAGAAGTCTTCTTGGAGGAGATGTGCCTTCAGTAAAGCTTTGAAGCCAGGAAGAGCAGTAATCTGATATGAGAGGGAGGGCGTTCCAGACCAGAGGCAGGATATGGGTGAGAGGTCAGTGGTGAGACATGATTTATTCCAGACTGTAAACTCATTGAGGGCAGGGAATGTGTTACCAGTTCTGCTAAATTGTGCTCTCCCAAATGTTTAGTACAGTGCACTGAACACGGTAAATGCTCAGTAAATATCATTAATTGATTGGCTGATTGATTCTTCCCTTCTGCTCCCTGTGCAGCCCTGGTTGCAGAGGGTTAAGAACCTTGCACTATTCAGGGTAGTGATCAGACTCCTGGCTTTTTGTCCCAGAATCCTTCTGTGTCAGAGCGTTGTTGCCCAGGGTGGGGGCCTTTCTGCTTAGACCCGCGATAGGTCAGAAGCTTCTGCGAGGGGTAGGGGATGGGGAAGAGTTTGGGGGAGAGTGAGGAACCAGGGCTGGGGAAGGATCAGGAAAGGGAGGGGCCGGCGGAGGAGGGGAAGGGAAAGATGCTCCCTATGGGGTCTATTTGTGGGACGAAGAGATGGTTGAAAGTTGCTCGACACACATCCCTGGCCCTGGGGAGTGGAAATTCCCAAGAGCTTGGAGCTGGGGGGAGAGAAACCCAACAGCCCAGGACCGAGGCTGCAGGAGGTGTTCTGTTTTTTTCTAATGGTAATTGTTAAGCGCTTACTATATGTCAAACACTGTTCTAAGTGCTGGGGTAGGTACATGTTAAATCGGTCAGACACAGTCCTTGTTCCACTTAGGGTTCACAGTCTGAGTAGTTGTGGGCAGCCCTGCTCCAGCACCCTCTCCAGCCCCATGTCTGGGAGCTTACTCTATGTATTCTCCCAAACACTTAGTACAGTGCACAGTAATCGCTCGATAAATACAATTGACTTCCTTCTGTGTCACTTTATGAATGTATCCATAATTTAATTATTTACATTGATGTATAAATACATGACCCGAGCCGGTCTTCTCTGCTCTTCAATTCAATCGCCCAGACTGTAAACTGAGAGTTTACTTTGTGTACTCTCCCAAGCACTTAGTACAGTGCACAGTAATAGCTCAATAAATACTATTGACTTCCCTCTGTGTCACCTTTGTACTTAGATTCCTACCCTTTAATCAATCCTCCCTCAGCCCCACAGCACTCATGTACATATCCGTAATTTATTAATTTATATTGATGTCTGTCTCCTCGTCTAGACTGTAATCTCTCTGTGGGCAGGGAAGGTGTTAACAAGTCGGTTTTATTGTGCTCCCAGGGAGTCTGCCACTTTTTCCCTCCCTTGCCAGACTTTCGGCCCTGCAGCTCTAGAAAGCCAAGGCCTAGGAAGTGTTTTGCCATTTGCCCCCATGATTTAGTTCACAGAGTTGGGAAACCCCTGATGAGCCTCTTCAGCCACAACCCACAGTTCCAGGGCTATAAGGGCGTGGTAACTGGACATCTAGGCTGCCTGGATGAATAATGATAATAATAATAACTGTGGTATTTGTTAATCAGTTACTATGTGACAAGCACTGTACTGAGCACTGGCGTAGATACAAGGTAATTGAGTTGGACACACTCCCTGTCCCACACAGGGCTCATGGTCTTAATCCCTGTTTTACAGATGTGGTAACTGAGGCACAAAGAAGTAAAGTGACTTGCCCAAGTTCACACAGCAGACAAGTGGTGGAGCTGGGATTAGAACCCAGGTCCTTCTGACTCCTAGGCCCATGCTCTATCCACTAGGCCATGCTGCTTCTCCAGCTGGTGCTGGTGAGAGGGGAGGTCAAGGGGAGAGGGGTGGCACCCTAACCGCTGTAGGGGAAGTTCCCTTGCAACCAGGTGGCGAGGACTCAATGCCTCTTTTCTGGTCTCCTGCCTCAGGCTTCTCCTGGGCATAATAATGATAATAATTATGGTATTATTAAGTACTTACTATGTGCCAAGCCCTGTGCTAAGCACTGGAGTAGCTACAAGATAATCAGGTTGGACTCGGTCCCTGTTCCACACTCTTAATCCCCATTTTACAGATGAGGGAACTGAGGCCCAGAGAAGTGAAGTGACTTGCCCAAGGTCACACAGGGGACAGGCGGCAGAGCTGAAATTAGAACCCAGGTCCTTCTGATTCCCAGACCCGTGCTCTATCCACGAAGCCACACTGCTTCTCCATCTGGACCCAGGTCTCCCATATCCCCAGCTGATTCCCAGCCAAGCCGATCTGATCCCCAGGCCACCGCGCTCCCACCGCCCCTTCCAAACTTCCGCTCGCCCTCAACCCGGCCATGCTCCTCCCCTCCTCCGGCCCCGATCCCACCCCCTTTGCCACCACTGTGCCCAGAGCCCTGAGCCCGGGACCTGGTGCGTTATTCCCCGGGGCTCCCTAAGCTGACCTGAACGGGCCATTGCAACACTGCAGGCTCTGAGTGCTCAGTCAGGTACTTGTTGGCTGAGCTATTTCACAAGCAAACAATTAGAGGCGGTGTTGGGAGTAATTATTATGTGCTGATTAATGTTAGAGATGGGGTCACTTCCTTGTGCTCCCTGCAGGGAGGCCCCGAGATGCCGGAGGCTGGGGTGAGGCTGGTGGGGAAGGGCCCTTGGCTTTTGGGAGACCCATCTGGAGGGGTTTTGCCCAGGACTCCAGCCTCCGCCTGACCCCCACGACACTTCCTCCCTCACCTCTCCAGGGCTGCCCCACGTCTCCAGCTGAGGTGCCCTCCTTGCTCCCAAGCTTTGCCTCCTGGCGCTCAACAGAAACGAGACGACTTGGCAGCTGTCTTGCCCTGGTTGCGGAGGGAGGGAGTGGGTGCAGTGGGGTGGAGATGGAAGGGTCTGCTATCTGGGTCCGGAGCCGACGCAGAGAACGCACCAAACTCTCAGGCCCGGAGCACCGGGGGTGACGGGCAGGGAAAGCCATGATAGCGGAGCTCCCAGAGAAGAGGATCAAGGAGGGAGTTGAGTCGAGCTGAAGTGGAGACCAGCCAGGAGACCGACAATGCAGTCCCCAGCAGAGGGCCAGAAGCAGCAGGTCTATCCTGTAAAATTGCCAAAATGACACAAACTCGTCTGAGACTAGATTGGTCCTTCCCTAGAAAGTCGTTGGGACTTTGGGTGTAGCAGTAGGGGAGGGGAGAAGAAAAGGGGAGGGGACCCTCAGGGGTCCGACTCCTGGCACCTCGGCTCCCAAGATCCAATTCCCTCCCGGCCCGGTCCGTTCTGAGCCCGGTGGCCCTGGCCCAGCTCCCAGCTCCGTTTCCCGGCCCTGCCGAGGGCCGCGGCTCTCTGAACCGGTTTGCCCAGACAGAGAGCAATTAGCCGGGCCGCTGGGTACGTGGGCCCGGCATAAACAAGCCCATAAAAGGGAGTCGGAGGCTGGGAGTGGGGACTCCTCTCCCGGAGCCACCCCAGGAGAGGCCGTGGGGGACCAGGCTCAGGTCCTGGCTGGTTGGGCCCATCCCAATCCGGAGCCAAGCTGGGACTGGGCCATCCTGAAATTTTTTCCCATCCACACCCCTGCATCCCCGTGCCTCAGTTTCCCACCCCCCTCCAGACCCCAGGGAACAGATACCGTCTGCAGGGGTGTCTCAGCTCAGGCCACGGGGCCCTGGGGAAACCAGACTGATGCGCCTTGACCGAGCCAACACCCAGAGAACTGGTGCTTCTCTCTCTGAGAAAACCAGGGACTTCTGGACGTCGGCAGACTCCCAGATCTCCTCCAATTCCAGGACCCCTAGACCCCTCAGACCCTTCAGGCCCGGGGTGAGTGGGAACCTGTCCCAAGAGAACTGTGAAGCCAGGCAAGCGGGAGTTTTGCTCTCCAGCCAGGACCCAGCCAGAACCTGGATGTCCCTGAGGGCAGACTTGGCCTGGTCCGGACCCAGGGGCAAAGAGAACTCTGTGCCCCTGCCCCACTCTGAGGGCTGAGTGGACCAGGCAGGCAGAGCAAACCCCAGTGTTCTCCCTCCTTCCAGCTGACCATCCTGAGCCACCCCTACCCTCTCCAGCCCTGCCAAAAGGAATCCCAACTCATCTCTGGCTAACCCCAGCCAGCCAGCTTCTGCCACCTCAGAATAAAGACGGGCAGCTTGGAGGCCCTGAGATGTTGGGGAGAGGGGAATGAGAGGGATGGGGGAGAAAGGGGGGTATTGCAGAAGGCAGAGTTTTCCAGGGTGCACTCCCTGTCCCTGCCATAGCAGCCCCTCCCAACTTCTCTCCCTCCCAGCGTGAAGGCGATAATGAGATTAAGAAAGCAGCTGTCAGCCTGGCCCTGGCCCCAGCGTCTCCTTGGCTGGCTCCGGTGGGAAAGGAAGGTAGGGAGGGCAGGGTGCCCATCCAAAAGGAGAGGCGGGACTGAAGATGCAACTGGCTGGCATCATGGGATGGAGGGGTGAGGGGTTATACTCCCGGTAATAACCCAACTGGGCAAAGTCTCCTGCCTCTAGACTGTAAAATCTTCCTCTAGACTATCAACTCGTTGTGGGCAGGGATTCTGTCCACCGACTCTCTTGTACTGAACTTTCCCAAGCATTTAGTACAGTTCTCTGCACACAGAAAGCACTGAGTAAATACTAATTAATTTCCCCAGCCCTTGTCCATGCCCAGGTCTAGCCCTGCTGACCCAGAGATGACTGTGTTGCCCTGGACTCTCTCCCACTCTGATGGAAGCAGAGCCCAAACCCTAGGGGAAGAACGAAAGTAGGAACCAAGGCATCTGGGGCCAGGAAGGTGTGGGTGCTCCCACCCCTACCTAAAGAGGGCACCCCAACCCCCAGCACTCCATGGCACCCGCCCCCAATCCTAGTCCCACAGCACTTACATATATACCTGTAATTTATTCATTTATAATAATAATAATGATGGTATTTGTTAAGCACTTACTGTGTACCAGGCACTGTTTATATTAATGCTTGTCTCTCCCTCTAGACTCTAAGCTCACTGTGGGCAGGGAATGTGTGTACCCCCTCTGTTATATTGTACTCCCTCCCAAATGTTTAGGGTGGTACTTTGCATAAATAGCATTCATTGATTGAGGAGACCAAAGGGCTGCTTAGCCCGGTGATCCCCAACCCCAGGCCGCTATGGAGCAGGTGTGCCCTTTTTTTTTTTTTAATGGTATCCGTTAAGCACTTACTACATGCCAGACACTGTACTAGATGCTGGGGTAGATGCAAGCTAATCAGGTTCAGCACAGTGCATGTCCCACAGGAGAGTCACAGTCAATCCTCATTTACGGATAACTGAGGACCAGAGAAGGGAAGTGACTTGCCTAAGGTCACACAGCAGACAAATGGAGGAACTGGAATTGTCTCCCCCAGTTAGACTGTGAGCCCATCATTGGGCATGGATTGTCTTTATCTGTTGCCGACTTGTCCATTCCAAGCGCTTAGTAGAGTGTTCTGCACATAGTAAGCGCTCAATAGATACTATTGAATTAATGAATGAACCCAAGTCCTTTCATTTTTTCAATAGTATTTATTGAGCGCTTACTATGTGCAGAGCACTGTACTAAGCGCTTGGAATGAACAAGTTGGCAACAGATAGAGACAGTCCCTGCCGTTTGACGGGCTTAAGGTCTATTCGGGGGAGACGGACAGACGAGAACGATGGCGATAAATAGAGTCGAGGGGAAGAACATCTCGTAAAAACAATGGCAACTAAATAGAATCGAGGCGATGTACATTTCATTAACAAAATAAATAAGGTAATGAAAATATATACAGTTGAGCAGACGAGTACAGTGCTGAGGGGATGGGAAGGGAGGGGGGAGGAGCAGAGGGAGATGGGGGAAAAGAGGGTTTAGCTGCGGAGAGGTGAGGGGGGGTCGGTAGAGGGAGTAGAGGGAGAAGGGGAGCTCAGTCTGGGAAGGCCTCTTGGAGGAGGTGAGTTTTGAGTAGGGTTTTGAAGAGGGGAAGAGAATCAGTTTGGCGGAGATGAGGAGGGCGTTCCGGGACCGCGGGAGGACGTGGCCCAGGGGTCGACGGCGGGATAGGCGACACCGAGGGACGGCGAGGAGGTGGGCGGCGGAGGAGCGGAGCGTGCGGGGTGGGCGGTAGAAAGAGAGACGGGAGGAGAGGTAGGAAGGGACAAGGTGATGGAGAGCCTCGAAGCCTAGAGTGAGGAGTTTTTGTTTGGAGTGGAGGTTGATAGGGAACCACTGGAGGTGTTTAAGAAGGGGAGTGATATGCCCAGATCGTTTTTGCAGGAAGTCCTTCTGACTCCCAGGTGGGAGTACAGATGACCCTTGGCCACACTGAGCCAAGGACCACAGGGTTGGTCACTCCTGGGACCCTGGACTCAGGTCACATCTGCCGAGGGGCTGGGGCGGGAGCACACTGACCCGGGGGGAGAACCCCAAGTCCCCTTGGGGCTCTGGAGTGAACTGGTCCCCAGGGTCCCCGAACTGAAGGCTTTGAGGGGGACAGTCTGAACCCCCAAGACCCCCTCATTTGGGGACAGGAATCTGGGGAAGGAGGGCAAGCAGAAGGCAAGCCAGGGCCGGATGGCGGAGACAGATGCCCCCTCACCAGTGGCATGGTCAGGCCCAGATCCCTCGTGGAGCTCCCCTTTCCCTCCGTGCCAGGGCCGGGAGCCCAAGGCCGGGCCTCTGCTGCCCCCTGGTGGCGCCAAGCCCTGGGGACCGGCTCTCCGCAGCCCCCACTGCCACACACTGCGGGGGTTGGGTTTCTGCACCCCAACAGAGCAAATCCAACAGTGCTACTTACTGAGCGCTTACTCTGTGCGGAGCACTGGGCAAGCACTTTGGAGAGTACAGTACAACAGAGTTGGGCGAGTTCCCTGCCCACAACCGACTAGCAGTCTAGAGAGGAAGAGAGACACCCCAGGGGCAGGGCCTCCCCCTGACCCCTCGCATTCTAGCTCTTGGGGCAGATTTCCTCCCCCTATCTTTCCTCCCATCGACGCCAGGAAGCAGCTCCACAGCCTCAGCCCGGAGCCCGCAGCCAGCCAAGGTCAAAATCACCAGCACCCGGGTCTTGGCCGGGATTCCAAAACCCGGCTGGTGGCCAGCTCCCCGATTTTGAAGCTCTCAGAGGAAGAGATGCAACAGCCGACTTTTGCCCCCGAGTCAGAAGGACCCTCACCCGTCAAGCAGCATGACCTTTTGGAAAGAGCACGGAGCTGGGAGTCACAGGACCTGGGCTCTAATTCCAGCTCTCCTAATTACTTGCCGAGTGGCAAGTCACAACTTCTTTGTGCCTCAGTTCTCCTGTTCTCTCTTCTACTTAGACTGCGAGTCCCATATGGGACATGGACTCTGTCCAACCTAATTCACTTAAATCTACCTCAGCACTTAGAACAGTGTCTGACACATAGTAAGCGTTTAACAGATACCATTAAAAAGCCCCTCTGCCCGGTCCCGCCACAGGGATGCCCACTGCAGAGTGCTTGCCTGGGGTCGGAGGCTGGCAGATCTCCCCTTCTTCCTTGGCTCCCACAACAGTGCCAGAAGAGCTGATTGGAGAAATTGGTCAGGAACACTGGCCCAGCGGAGCTTGTTCCTCTTAAATAAATAACAGGAACTTCGAGCACCAGGTTGGGTTAGGGGCCTTCCTGTCCAGGAGCAGGGGGATGGTCTGGATGAACTAACCTTTGAGAATGCTAGATCACAAAGGGTGAGCCCAGGTAGATGAGGATGCAGGAGAGACAGGGCCACTGTCCAAAAGGTTGGATGTATATATATATATACATACATGCTTATATATGTACTATATAGTTTATCCGTATATATATACACATACATATGTATATATATATATATATGCAAAACACACACACACACACACATACACACATACAGAGTATTTGTTAAGCACTTACCATGTGCCAGGCCCAGTACTAAGCACTGGGGTAGATACAAGCTTTTCAGGCTGAACACGGTCTATGGTCCATGCAGCACTCAAAGTCTTAACTCCCCTTTTAGAGTTGAGGTAACTGAGGCCCAGAGAAGTTAAGTGACTTGCCAAAGGTCACACAGTAGACAAGTGGCAGAGCCGAGATTACACTCTGATTCCTTTGGCCACTCTGGCCCCCAGCATTAGCAGGACCAGAGCAGTGTCCAGTTGGTGGTGTCAAACAGGGTTCCTCAGGAATGCCCAGCTCCCAACAGGAGAGTGAAGTGATTACTCTGCCAATACTTTACCCACTTCTTCCATCTCTGCCCATTCAGGACAGTCCCCAAAGAAGGACTTCCCAGGTGACACCCTGAAGGCAGCTGATTCAAACCAGGAGGGAGCCTCTGACATACTGAGACAGGGAGGAATAGATCTAGGCTTGGCCTTGGGCACCCTTGGTACTCAGATCCTGAAAGAGAACATTTCTTAGGGGTCCTTCCACTCCACTGAGCCCTTTCTCCCAGCTCACTCCACTATAGCTTCTCCCCTATTTCCCCTGTGCCTGCCCCATCACACGCACAAGCCAGGGACCTGCATGTATTTGAGCTATAGAATGATTTTTGGGCACCTCTAGAAGAGTCATCACACCAGGCTCCAGATCCAGAGTGACAAGGAGGACTCTGAAATCCAGTCTGTTCCCTCAAGGGTCATCATGGTGTCCCTGTGGAGCCAGGGGTGGGGGTGGGGGACACTAGGGGATACTGACTGGAGGACTTTGAGCTGAAGGGGCCCTGAGCTAGGGGATACTGGGCTAGGTGGGCGCTGGGCTCAGAGATCCCTCATCTGAGGGGGGCATTGGATTGGGGGACATTGGACATAGGGAACACTGGGCCTGGTGAGCTTTTTTAATATTTTTCTATGTGCCACACACTATACTTAGTACTGGGGTAGACACAAGCTAATGGGGTTGAACATAGTCCATGTTCCATGTGGGTCTCACAGTCTTAATCCTCATTTTACAGATGAGGTACCTGAGGCACAGAGAAGTTAAGTGACTTGCCCAAGGTCATACAGCAGACAAGTAGAAGAGGTGGAATTAGAACCCAGGACCTCTAACTTCCAGGCCCATGCTCTTTCCACTAGGTCATGCTATTTCTAACAGCCTTGCATTGGGGGACACTGGCTTAGGGGGACACTGGACTGGAGAAATTGGACCGAGGAGGCATCCTGAGCTGTGAGTTCTGGGCCAGGGGAACACTCGACTAGGGAGGACACTGGCTGGGCCAAGGGGCAGAAAGGGCACTGGGCTGAGGGGACCCTGAGCTAGGGAAATACTGAGCTGGGTGGGCCCTGAGCTAGGAGGACATTGGGTTGGAGGGCATTGGACTGGGGAGGCACTGGTCTAAAGGTGGGCCCTGGGCTGTATGGGGCTTTGGTCTGAGCCAGGAATGGCACTGGTAATGGGCTTATGTTCTTATGATTTTTCTGCTCTTGAGCACAAAGCCCCCAGGGCCAACTCTCTGACCTGGCACCAGCCCCTGAATGGGTGCCAAACCCCAGATGGGTCAGGGCAGGCTTGGTAAAGGCAGAACTCATTCTTTTGCTGTGTCTGTTGCCAACCTGGGCTCACCCACCGCCCCCCATCCCAGGCTGCCCCAGGAAAATCCTCTCTCCACCCCTTTCCGGGAAAACCAAGAGTGCCCCGTTCCCAGACATGCTTCGGTGCCCTATTCCCAGGCCACTCTGAGCAGCGCCATCGGGCATTGTTCCTCAGGGATCTCCAGACACACACCAGGGTAGCTGGTGCACCGAGCTGGTGGTCCCTCTCCGCTTCTCCAGGAGGACTCAGGAAGGGGAATAACGCCTCGAGATGGGCGCCAGGACAGAGCCCAGGTATCCTGGCCACCGACATTCAGTGCGATGAGCACTGGATCTGCTTGAGTTGTTTGTTCCCCCTTCATCTCTTCATCCTCTGCAAGATAAGGGGGATCAGCCTCATTCCAGCAGACAAATCCGAACTGTTTAATTACATGTATCGTACCGGCTGCCTGGTTCCCCCGCCCTCCCTAAGCCAGGACAGGCGAGGCGGCAAGACTCCTGAAAGCTGAGCCCAACCCAAGGTCAAATAGCTGGCCAGGTAGCTCCCATCCCACTGCCCACCTCCACCCAACTCAGTCCACTGAAGGTCCCAGGAAAAAGCCAGCCCATAGCCCTGGGGAGGGAGGAATCCAAGTCAAGGAGGGCAATCGTAAGGGAGAAGAGTCCAGGAGTCCCCCAGCTTCCCAGTTCCAGGCTTCCCCAGCCCAGAGCAGGGGCAGCTCAAACCAGCTGGCAGCAGCCTCCTCTGGGGAGGGAGAGAAGGACACTGGGTTAAGTCAGTCAGGAGGGTATGTCCCTCCATCTCTGCTGAGCGGAGCCTCCGGGAACCTCCAGGAGCCTCCACTCACCAGGGGGTCCCTTCCCCAGACACAGGAAGGTGTCCTCAGGGGCAGGGGCTGCAGCAGAGGGTGGGCAGGATCTGAAACCTCCTCCCAGCTTCAAGCCAGGCCCACGTGGGGGAGTTCTAAAATCCTGGGGTCATGGTTACTGTCCGGGAAGTCATAAACCCGGGGAGCCAGCCCAGCCCAGCCTGCAGAGGGGCCAAGTTGGGGGAGTTCTAAAGTCCTGGGGTCATGAGTACAGATCCGGGCAGTCAGAAACCCGGGAAGCTGGCCCAACCCAGCTCTGCCAAGGGATCGCTCCTGACCGGGCGGGGGAATTCTAAAGTTTGGGGTCACAGTTACGGTCCGGGATGAATACCAGGGAGCCAGCCACTCCGGACCAAGCAGAGTAGTTCTAAAATCCTGGGGTCACGGCTACAATCCGGGCAATCAGAGCCTTGGGGAGACAGTCAAGCCTAGCCCTGCCGAGGGGTCGCTCTTGGCCGGGCAGGGGAAGCCAAGCCCCAGCGGTCAAACCGTCTCCTCCTCCAGTTTGCGGGTGGCGCTCTTGATCCTCCTGTTCTCCCGCAGGTTACGCAGGCGGGCACCGAAGCTCACAATCTCCTCCACGTAGGCCCTGGGCACCCAGCCCCGCTCGCCATCGGCCAACCGGATCCCCTCCAGCCAACCTGAGGACACACCACAACCTGAGGGCAGGGTCGGCCGGGGTCAGCAGGGGCCACAACCGGGGGGCTTATGTCTTAGTTTAAGAAATGCCTGGCTGGACTCTGCACCCAAAGGGTTAACTCTTCCCCCTCCCCTTTACCTACCTGGAGGAAAGGGGCTGGACCTGATGCTTTCCTGAGGACCCCTTTCACTCTAGGATTCCAGGATTCTAAGACCCTAAGAATCCTTGGGCAAGGACCTCCTTGAAAGATCATTTCAATCAACTCCCTCCATCCAGGCTGGCCCCGCCTAGCTCACTCCAGCTGCTCAACCAGAATTTCTCCTCTCTTTATCATGTCCCCCAGCCAGGGAGAGTCCAGTCCCTCGGGCCTTCAACAACAACGCCACGCCAAGTTCCTCCTCCTAGCCACCCCATGCCAATTCAAGTCTGTTTCTTCTCCTGCCCACCCCAGGCCAGTTCAAGTCCATTTACTCTTCTGTCCTCAGTTTCTAAAACTTTCCTTGTGGTTTACAGGGATCCTCCGAGCTCCCATTCCTCCCCTGCCCCCTTTCCCTATTCATCAATAGTATTTATTGAGCGCTTACTATGTGCAGAACACTGTACTAAGCGCTTGGAATGTACAATTCGGCAACAGGTAGGGATCATCCCTGCCCAATGACGGGCTCAAAGTCTAATCGGGGGAGACAGACGGCAGAGCAAAATAGAACGAAACAAAAACAGGACAACATTATCACGATCAATAGAATCAAGGAGATGTACACCTCATTAACAAAATAAATAGGGTAATAAATAACATATAAAAAAATACAAATGAGCACAGTACTGAGGGGAAGGGAAGGGGAGGGGGAGGAGCAGAAGGAAAGGGGGCTCAGCTGAGGGGAGGTGAAGGGGGAAGGGGGAGGAGCCGTGGGTGGAGGGGGAGCAGAGGGAAAAGGGGGTAGCTCAGTCTGGGAAGGCCTCTTGGAGGAGGTGAACTCTCAGTAGGATAGCTCCCATGGCAGGGGTGGGGTTGGAAGGGACTACCTCTCACCATCGCTGGTCTTGGTCTTGACTGCCAGGATGTCAGCCTTCTCCAGAGTCAGCTCATCAGGCTCCAGGGCCTTGTAGGCTTTGATGCACTGCACCTGGGGAGGGTCTGGGAGCAAGGCAGGAGGAGGTGAGAATCAAAATACCAACATTATTATTACTATTATTAATGGGAATGAAGGGTTGCAGGGGGCAGTGGTTGGGGGGAAAGAGGAGGGGAGAGCTCACAGGCAAGGGGACAGGGTTTGATCAATCAAGCAATAGTCTTTCCTGAACACCTACAGCTGGAATGTAAGCTCCTTATGGGCAGGGACTGTGTTGCTGCTATTCTGTACCCGCCCCCTAAGTGCCCAGTACAGTGGGCCACACCAAGGAAACATTCAATAAATACTACTATCACTCAGTCAATAGTATTTACTGAATGCTCACTGTGTGTAGAGCATTATACTAAGCGTTCATGAGAGTTCAACACAACAGAGACGGCCCTGCCCAAAAGGGGTTTACAGTCTTATGGGGGAGACAAACATGAAAATAGATTACAGAGAGGGGAAGGTGTAGAGTATAAAGTTTTGGACATAAATGCTGAGGTGCTGATGGTGGGGAGTGTCAAAGTACTTGAGGACTACAAACCCAAGTATAGAGGCAGGGCAGGGGGGAGGGACAATAGGGTGAGGAAAAGAGGTTAATCAGAGAAGATTAAAAGATTAAGATTGAAAGAGAGAAGATTTTTAAAGGACTTTGAAGTTGGGGAGAATGGAGGTCTGTAGGATATGAAGGGGGAAGAAGTGTCAGGACAATTAATCAATTAATCAAGAAGAAGGATAGGAGCAAGGGGTCAGCTGCGAGTTAGACAAGATCAATGTACGGAGAGTAGTTTGATGTTAGAGGAGTTAAGTGTGAAGGCTAGGTTGGAGTAGATCAGTGGATGGGCAACCACTGAAGATTTTTGAGGAGTGGGGAGATGTGGGTTGAACTCTTTTTAGAATAATGATCAGGCAGCACAGTGAGGAATGGACGAGAGTGGAGAGAGACAGGTGGCAGGGAAATAATAGAGATGGTTGATGTAGTAGTCAAGGTGGGAAATGATGAGTGCTTGGATCAGAGTGGTAGCAGTCTGGATGGCCTTTACCACGTCTTCCCCCTAGCCTGGAATCCCCCCCAACACCTCCCCACCCCATATAAGCCAGACCACCACCCTCCACACCTTCAAAGCCTTATTAAGATCACATCTCCTCCAGTAGACCTTTCCCGATTAAAGATATCGGGATATTAAAGATATAAAGATATCGGGCTCCCTCTCCCTTCTGGGTCATCTGTGCACTTGGATCTGTGACCTTTGTGCATTTGATATTCATCCCACCCTCAACTCCACAGCACTTATGTACATATCTTTAAATTATATTATATAAAATTTAAAGAGAAAATAAAATTAAATTATATCATTACATTAATGTCCATATCCCCCTCTAGACTATAAGCTCGTTGTGCGCAGGGAATGTGTCTGCCAACTCTGATGTCTTGTACTCTCCCAAGTGCTTAGTCTAGTGCTCTGCACATAGTAAGTGTTCAATAAATACCATTGATGATGATGATGATGCTGGAGAGGAAGGAGCAATTTATAGAGATGTTAGGAAGGTGGAGCAAGAGAGAGATGGCATTATAATAATAATTATAATAATAATGGTATTTGTTAAGCACTTATTATGTGCCAAGCACTGTTCCAAGTGATTCAAGGTAGATACAAGGTAATCTGGATGTCCCCTGTGGGGCTCACAATCTTAATCCCCATTTTACAGATGAGGGAACTGAGGCACAGAGAAGTTAAGTGACTTTCCCAAGGTCACAGAGCAGACAAGTGGTAGAGCCTGGATTAGAACCCACGACCTCTGACTTCTTTCCAATAAGCCACGCTTGAGGATAATGCCACAGTTATAGGACCTGTGAAACAGGGAGGATGGTGGTGTTATCTACAATGATGGGAAAGAGAAGGAGGACAAGGTTTGTGTGAGAAGATGAGGAGTTCTGTTTTGGGCGTAAGTTTGAGGTATCAGAAGAACATGCAAGTAGAGATGTCCTGAAGACAGAGGGAAACACAAGAGTGCAGAGAAGGACAGAGATCAGGGCTAGAGAGGTTTGCTTGGGAATCATCCTTATAGAGATATAGTTGAAGCTGTGGGAGACAATGAGTTCTCCAAGGAAGTCGGTGTAGATGGAGAATAGAAGGGGACCCAGAACTGAGCTTTGATGAACTCCAAGTTAAAGGGTAGGAGATGCAGAAAAAGCCTGTGAAAGACACTTAGAAGGAGCAGCCAGAAAGATGGAAGGAGAGCCAAGAGAGGACAGCGCCAGTGACTTTTACTGTGCACAGAGGGCCGTACTAAGTGCTTTGGACAGAACATTAAAGATAGAAGAGATGATTCTTGCTCTCAAGGAACTTGCAATCTAGTGTTGGGGGTGGGGGTGGCCAGAACACAAAGTACTTGCAAGATAGGATGAAGGAGAGAATAGACAGATGGACAGGTGAATAATTAAGCACTTAAGGAGAGAGTGTGTCAATCAATATAAATATAAGTGCTCCACGGGCTGAATGTATGCATAAATGTGGAAGGGGTAAGTTTGGAGGAGGTGACCTGAGAAGGAGAAAATGAATCAGGGAAAGTCTGATGAGTGAAGTGGGGTTGCAGAAGGGCTTTCAAGATGCTGTGTCCAGTGGATTTGAAGAAGAAGAGACTTCCAGGCAGGAGGGTGAGAGCTGGGGGTCATAGGTGGGAGAGATGAGGACAAAGCACAGTGAGTAGGTTAGACTGAGATGAATGCAGGGTGTAAGCTGAGGTGTAGTGGGAGAACGGAATGGATTAGTAAGAGGAAGAGTGCTGGTGGAGCACCCTAAAGCTGATGGTCAGGAGTGTCTACCTGATGCAGAGAGGAATGTGCACCCAGGAGATTTTTGAGGAGTGGGGAGTTGTATGCAGAATTATGTCTTAGAAAGATGATCCAGGCAGTAGGCTGATGTAAGTGGACTCGGGAGGGGAGAAGCTGGAAGCAGGGAGGTCAGTGAGAAGACTGAGGCAGAGGTCCAGACAGGTAGTGTGATGAAGCCCTGAGCCAGGTGCTGGCTGTGGGGAGGCGGGTGGGTGGGGTGGCTGTGTGGGGAGGTTAGTGGGTGGTGGGGAGGGCAGGGGTGACTATGGGAGAGGTGGGTGGGAAGAAGGACAGGCAGGAGTGGGTAGTGGTGGCTATAGGGAGAGGAGGATGGGTGGTGGGGTGGGCAAAGGTGGCTGTGGGGGGGATGATGATGATGGGATTTGTTAAGCACTTACTGTGTCAAAGCACTGTTCTAAGTGCTGGGGGGATACAAGATGATCAGGTTGTCCCACATGGGGCTCACAGTCTTAATCCCCATTTTACAGATGAGGTAACTGAGGCACAGAGAAGTAAAGTGACTTGCCCAAAGTCACACAGCTGACAAGCAGCAGAGTCAGGATTAGAACCCATGACCTCTGACTCCCAAGCTCGTGCTCTTTCCACTGAGCCATGCTGCTTCTCCTATATTGGTGATATTGGGGATATTGGTGGGCGGTAGGGTAGGTCGTGGTGGGGTGGGGTGATTGTTGGGGAGGTTCGTGGGTGGTAGAGAGGGTAGGGGCCGGTCAGGGGTGCGGAGGGATGACTGTCAGAGGATGTAGGTGGGTGGTGAGGCGAGCAGAGGAAGGAGGGGGGTGGGAAAGTGGCTGTTGGGGAGGCCAGCAGGCAGTGGGGCAGGAGGAGATGGGGCAGGACGGGGTGGGTACCTTCTCTCTCGTTGACGTACTCCTTGTCAGCCTCGGCGCTGGATGGGGACAGGGCAGAGATCCACCGTTGCTTCTCACTCCTGCAGAAAGGAGTGCCAGGGATGGCAGAGCCAGGAGGGGCTCCAAGAGAACCTCCCACAGTCACCCACTCCGAGACCCCGATCTGGAATGTGGCCCCCCACAAATGCTATCGCCAGTGCCTTCCCTGAGCTGGGGAATTCCTTCCCTGGCCTGCACCCTCTGCCTGCTCCTGCTCCAGAATCGAGCCCGGCCCAAGGAGTCTTGAAAACAGTCAGTCAATCGCTCATAATAATAATTATCACTGTGGTAATTGTAAAGTACTCACTATGTTCATTCATTCAATTGTATTTATTGAGTGCTTACTGTGTGCAGAGCACTCTCCTAAGGGCTTAGGAGAGTACACTATAACAATAAACAGACATATTCCCTGCCCAAAATGAGCTTAGAGTGCTCATTTTGACTCTAGCAGTCTAGAGTGCTAAGCACTAAGAGTTGGAGTAGACACAAGTTAATCAGGTCAGACACAGTTCCTGTCTCCCATGGGACTCACAGTCTAAGTAGGAAGGAGCACAAGTATTGAATTCCCTCTTTACAGATGAGGAAACTGAGGCATAAAGAAGTGAAGTGACTTGCCCAAGGCTACCTAGCAGGTGAGTGGCATTGACTCTCAGGCTGCATTCATTCTGGGAAGGTACACTGCTTCAATTTAATGGTAATATTTACCGAGAGCTTAGCTTGGGCAGAGCTCTGCACTCAGCACTTGTTTGTAGAAACGATTCCTGCCCTCAAGGAGCTTACAGTCTAGTGGGGAGCCCCATGGGCCACCCGACGCCTGTTCAGGATGGGTCATGGACCAACCACCACCACCTAGCCCCACATCTACCCACTAAGGCCCTCAAGAGCCAGAGAGAGATGTCAGAGCCAAGTCCCTTAGAAGCAGTGTGGCCTAGTGGATACACACAGGCCTGGGAGTCAGAAGAACCAGGGTTCTAATCCCTGCTTTGCCACCTGTCTGCTGTGTGACTTTGGGCAAGTCACTTAACTTCCTTGGGCCTCATTTCCCTCATCTGTAAAAACAGAATTAAAACTGTGAGGCCAACGTAAGACATGGACTGTGCCCAAACTGATTAGATTGTAGCTACCCCAGTGCTTAGTACTGTCAGGCACATAGTAAGGGCTTTACAAATACCATTTAAAAAAAAAAAAGCATCCCCTCTGGTGGGTGCCAAGCTGAACCAGCAGCCCCGGGAGGAGCTAGGGTCAGAGGTACTGGGCCACCAGAACCAGCTTCCAGGGACCACCCCATAAGCCCGCCAAGCCTGCAGCCCCATGCCACTATGGTTTACCTACGGCCTGCCCATGGCTGGCCTGGTGGGGCCAGGAGGCAGAGCGGTTGATATGCAGAGAAGCAGAGGGAGCCTTCCTGCCCCCGCGCCCACCCCCCAGGGGCACCTACTCAGTGTGTGCCCGCAGCAGGAGCTGGTGCTTGAGCCGCTGCTGATTGTGGAAGAGCTGCAGGAGGAAGATCTGGCCAGGGACCCCCTGGAGCTTCCAACTCAGATCCATCACCTTCAGCTCGGGTACCTGGGCGTAGACGAACACGGCAAACTTCCCCGTCCTGCAGACGCGGGAGATACTCAAGGACAGAACAGGGCCCCTGAACCCTGCCCTCTTCGGGGCCCCCAGCTCAGCAGGTCTGCCCAGGTGCTTTGAAAATTGCCCCTGAGGCCATCCCACAGCATCACCCCGACAACAAGGGAGGACAATGGAGGGCTAAGGGGCCTCTCTAATAATAATAATAATAATTGTAATAGTAGTATAGTGGCACTCAGATACCAAACACTTGGGGGCATGCAATACATGGGGGCACTGGCCCGGACGAGCCCGAGGCTTAATCTGTTCCCCGTCAATAGCTGCCCCAACCAGGCCCCCCACCCTCGCCCTCCTCGCCCTGGCTCCTGCGGGTCACTCACTCCTTCCTGCGGGAGAGCAGCAGACAGTCATTGAAGAGGTGCAGGTAGACGGCCTTGCTGGACAGCTTGAGCTTGGTGGGGGTCGCGGTGGGTGGGAGGGGCGGGGCCAGCTCCACCAGCTCCCCATGCCGCACCAGCCAGCGCGACTGGGAGATCAACGGGAAGATCTAGGCATGGGGAGAGGCATGTCGGCCCCCAGGGATGGGGAGGACGCAGAGAGTGTGGTGGGGCTGGAGGGCGGCCAGAGCCGGGAGGGGAGGAGGAGAGAGAGCCCTGGTCCCTGGGATGAGAGGACCTCTGGGTCTCTGGGGGAGGAGGCTTCCATCTGCCCGGGCTCTGCCCCCACTGGCTGCCCAGCCCACCGGCTGGACACTCACCTTGCTCTCAAAGTGGATCTTCTTGTTGAGGTGAATGAGCTCCTCCGTCCTCTTCATGGACTGGACACTGGCATTGCATTCCTGCACCAGCTGGATAGGGTGGGTGTCAGGGTTGAGCTACCAGCCACTCTTGCTGATCAGGGTACCTGGATCTTCCCCAGACACCTGCTCCAAGACCCCAGGAGGGCTCCAGGGCTGGGAGAGGTGAAATGCCCAACCCAGACACTGTGGTTCAGAGGCAGAGCGTCCAGGGGTCTGGGCTTTGGCAGAGGCTACTGAGCCCGACAGTGGCCTGGCAGAGAGCTGGGCCCTGTGCTCCAGGAGGGAACCCGGATACCTGGGTTCTTCTCTGCCTGGTTCTCAGGCAATCAATCCCTCTCCCATTAGCATGCCAGCTCCTTGTGGGCAGGGGACTTGTTCTTTATTCTGTACTTCCCAAGCACCTAATACAGATCACCCAAACAAGTAGGCACTTAATAAACGCTACTACTACCGCTACCTCTCTGGGACTCAGTTCCCTATCTGTCAAAGGGAGACTGTTGGGAGGACCAGTGAGATCTTAGCACCCAGACAGCAATGGGATCTCTGCAGGTGAGTCGGAAGGGAGAAGGGTGAGAGGAAAAGCAGGGAGAAAGCAGGAAGAGAGCCCGGCTCACCTTCTTGAGCTCATTGAAGGCCTTGGTGGCTACGTCTTCCCCGGGAGAAGACTGTGCTGTCCGCTTCAAGATGTTCTGCGGGAAGAAGGACCCCGGTGAAGTGGTCCAGGGCTTCTATCACCTCCCTCTTCCCCAGGCCCAGGGCCCCCGAGGCAGGGCCCATTCTTTGCTGTCAAGCCGCGCCGGGTTGGGCACTGAAGTAGATTATCTGGGGGGGGGGGGCAGGAACTCAGGGGCACGGGCACCTTGTCTCAAGCTCATGGATCCTTGTGGGTGGCTGGGCCTCTCCCCTCCCCCTGCCCTAGCTCTAAAAGGGCAGGCTTCCTGGCCCACTGCCCCGGGTACCTCCACCAGCATCTTGAGGCGGGTGATCCTCTGGAAGGGCAGGATGAGGAAGGAGGTGAGAGGCAGACGCTGGCAAATGGGTGCCTCCTCCAGCCGGGCCAGGATGCCGGGAAACTTGGGGTTCTCCAGTCTGGAAAAACCATCCTGGGGTGAAGCATGGGCAGGACACACTAAACGTGGGGAAGGGGGCAGAGTGTGGGCACCCAGGGGCTCCTTCAGAGAACAGGTACAGGTATTTGACCACAGACTCCCAGACCTGCCAATCACCAGGCCCCTGCTTCCGAACCACCAGATCTGCCAATCACCAGCCCACTGCCCCGCCTCTCCAGATCTGCCAATCACCAGTCCCCTGACCCCAGATCTACAAATTGCCAGCCCCTTGCCTCTGAAACCCCAATTCTGTCAAGAGACCAACTCCTTGCCCCGACCCCCAAATCTGCTACCTTCCACAACTCTTCTAAGTCCCTCCTCACTGCCTTTTGGTTCTCCCCAGCTCTCCTTGCGCTCTGGCATCCTCTGAGAAAAGTTCCCCTTTGGTCTGGGAGCACCCCCGCTCCCCGGCTGGCCCCAGGGATGCCAGGACACTCCTCCCTGGGTCCAGGGTCCGAATATGATCTCTCCCTGCCGCCCCGTCCTTCTCTCCCCTCCTCCATCCCTCCTTCCCCGGGGCCTCCCCCTCGCTGAGGTTGGGCAAGAGGTGAGCCAGATGGCAGAGAGAGAGGCTTGGGTCCCATTGCTGGGTGATTCAGGGGCTCGGGTCCCGACCTGGGTGAGGTGGATGGACCGGAGAGAAGAGTGAAGGAGTGTGTCTCTCTGCAGAGGATAGGGGCTCCTCAGAGCCAGGGGAAGAGGTCAGAGCTGTGAGGGGGTGGGAGGATGTAGGGAGGCCTCTTGTGTAGCCCCCTGCCCAGGGCCAAACTGCAACACCCCCACCCAGAGAGCCCTGTTCTGGAATAAACCATCAATTTGAAATCTGGCCATCTGCACTCAGGGCTTGCAGGGCCAGGCCTTGGAGACAGGGGTGGGGGACAGGGGGCCATAGGTCCAGCCTGCCTCTGTTTCCCCCGTTTTCCATCTGTCCTCTCTGATCTTCCCGTGGTCTCCAGCCCCAGGCTTCCCGGTGGCCCCAGCGCCAGCTTCTGCCCCCAGCCCCCTCCCTGGAGATCCCGCCCTCTGGCCCTATGCCAGGCCCTCCATACAGCAGGCGCTGGTAGGTGCGTTCCTGGTAGGCCTGGTTGGTGAGGTAGGGCAGGTAGACGCGGCGGAAAGCCGGGCAGTGGCGCAGGACGATGTCACACACGTCGAAGCGAAGCACGTCCCTCTCGAGCCGCTGCTCCAGCTCCTGCAGGAACCTGGGGGCAGGGCCAAGGCGGGTGGCCGGTGGGCAAGAGTCCCTCTCTCTGTCTTCGGCCCTGGCTCTGGCCGAGGCTGGCCTGCAGGCTCGGGCCCCCCGCGCCCTATCTGGGGATTGAGGCGCGGGCACCCCACCTCCACTGTGGGCAGGTCACGGCCACTCCGTGGGGACTCCACAAGGTAGCCAGCTCATCAGTGTGGCTTGGTGGAAAGAGCACAGGCTTGGGAGTCAGAGGACGTGGGTTCTAAGCCCGGCTCCACCACTTGTTTGCTGTGTGACCTTGGGCAGGCTACTTAACTTCTCTGGGCCTCAGTTATCTCAACTGTCAAATGGGGATTAAGACTGTGAGCCCCACATGGGATAATCTGATTACTTTGTATCTACCCCAGCATTTAGAACAGTGCTTGGCACATAGTAAGCGCTTAACAAATACCATCAACATCATCATCTCCAGTTCCCAACCTGGCTGGGTGCCCCGGGCTCGGCCCCCATCCTCGGCTGGGAAGCGGGTGGTGGGCGGACAGGGCGAGGGGTGAGTGGGGACGACGCCAGTCCGAAAGGCCACCTCTCACCTCTCGCTGGTGTCCTTGACCTCGGGCAGCTTGGAGAAGAGCCACTGCTTCTCCTGGGCCCCCAAGCACTCGCCCAGCTCTCTCGAGCACAGGAAGTGCCCCACGGCCACCGACAGGCTGTGGATGTAGGAGGCCTCTGATGTGATCAGCTCAAATTTGGCCTGGAGGACACAGCGGAGGGACAGCCCTGTGAGCCCCAGGGACAGAAGCCTCCTCCCAGATCAGGCAGAAGACCGAGGCATTCTTCTTTGCCTTCCAGGGGCCACAGCCTCCACTTCCCTCCTGTCTTTCCCCATGGATTCTCTCCCCTACCCTCTCCCTCCTTCCTTTCTTCAGCACCCCCACCTTGGGCTCCCACCCCACCGGGCTCCCATCACAAATAGGCTTCCAACCCACAAGCTCCCGTGCTACCCCCAGGGTCCCGTGCCCTCCAGGCTCCCATGTCCCCCAGGTTCCTGTGCCTGCTAGGCACCCGTGTCACCCTGGGTTCCCACCCCAGGCTCCCGTGTGGCCCCCCGGGCTCCTGTCCCCCAGGCTCCCGTGCCCCCATGGGCTCCAGTGCCCTCCAGGCTCCTGTGCCCCCCAGGCACCCACCCCCAATGCTCCCATGCTTCCCTGGGCTCCCATCCCCAAGGTTCCCATGTCCCCTGGGTTCCTGCCCCCAGGCTGCCGGGTCCCCGCCCCGGGCTCATGCTCTCCAGGTTCTGGTGCCTCCCGGGCCGGACCGGGCTCACCTCCTGCAGCTTGCACTCGTGCAGACTGATAGTGGCCAGCACGCCACTGCCCCGCACGTCGGGGATGTCCTGCCACAGGGAGAAGGTGGAGCTGCGGGAGGAACGCTGCGCCCGGAAGGAGCTGCTGGGAGAGAGGTTGACGCGGGGCGGGCCCGGCCCCTCCTCCTCCTCCCGTCCTCCTTCCTCCTCTTCCTCCACCTCCTCCGCCACAGCATCCTCACGCTTCTGCCGCTGCAGCTCGCGGTCACTGGCCACGTCACTGTATTCCTGGTACAGCACAGCTGCGGGAAAGGACACGGGGAGTGGGAAACGGGATATGGGACATAAAACATGGGACATGGGATGCGAGACATGGAACGTGGGGCATGGGACGTGGAACCATGACCCTGGGAGAAGCAGCGGGGTTTAGTGGATAGAACATAGGCCTGCGAGTGAGAAGGACCTGAGTTCTAATCCAGGCTCCCCAACTTGTTTGCTGTGTGACCTTGGGCAAGTCGCTTCACTTCTCTGTGTCTCAGTTACCTCATGTGTAAAATGGGGATTAAGAGTATGAGCCCCATGTGGTACAGGGACCGTGTCTGACCTGATTGACTTGTATCTACCCCAGAACTTAAAACAGTGCTTGGCACATAGTAAGCGCTTAACAGGTGCCAGTACTTACCTAGGAAATAGTACAACCTCCCTCTCCCCACACCCCCGGCCTGAACACTGTCCTGCTGGACTCCCCAGCCTCCCCCTTCCCCTTCCAAGTCCCATCCATCTCTACCTCTTTCCTGCCCACCCCAACCTGGGCCATGACCATGGCCCCTCCGCTTACAGTTAAGGAGAAACCGAGACTGGCGCCGCTCGTGGGGGACCCAGGGGTTTGGGGCTGGCTCTTCCAGCCTCTCGGGCCTGAGGAGAGATGGGCAAGGAGTCAGGGCTGGAGGAGGGAGGGAAGAGGCAAGGATGGGGCCAGGCAGGGCAGGGGCACGTGGGCTGTCCAGTAGGGAATGGACTCCAGCTTCTGAGCAGGGAGAATTACCTAGGGCTGGTCCAGCTGCTCTGGCTCTCTCCAGGCACCCCCATTACAGGGGTCATGGTGCCATCACCCTGTGGCTCTGGGCAGCGTGGCTCCGGGCAGCTCGGCTCCGGGCAGCTCTGCTCCTTCCCGAGGCTCTTGCCTGCAGTGAGGTCGGGTCACAAGAGGAGCTCAGGCCAGGGACACCTGTCCCTGCCCCTGAAGTGGCAGCCTCGTCAATGCCAAGGGAGGCTTGGGGCCTCCCAACTGGTCAAGCCATAGCCCACCCCGGCCCCGAGCCTGGCAGACAGGCCCCAGAATCTAAGTTTAACCACCTCCCAAACACTCAGTACAGAATTCTACTCAAAGTAAGCACTTAAATGCCATTAACTGACTGACACTCCCCCATCCCTGACCGCGTGGCTAGGTCCCCCGGGAGAAGCAGGCACCTTCTCGGGCAGGCCAGGCCCCCCGCTCCTTGGACCCAGCCTTGGCAGAGAGGGCCTTGCCCAGGCGAAGGGAGAAGGTGGGGCGTCGCTGGGAGAACTGCAGCCGGTTCATCAGCTCCGAGGCCGAGAAGCGCCTTCTCTCTGGCTCTTTCGTGCCCTCCCGGGCTGGGGTCGGCAGCACTGACTCCAGGGTCTTAGGCACCACAGGGGCCGCGGGCGGCTCTGGCTCCTCCACTCCAGCCTCCAGGAAGGCCGCATGGTCCTCGGAGCCAGGGCTGCCTCCTGTCTCTTCGCTGTGATATACCCGCATTTTCCGCCCTGGGGAAAGGGGGGATCGGGGTAGCCGGATGCTCGGGCCCCTGATGGGAAGGGGCCACAAAGCAGATTCACCCGCCTCTGAGGGCCTGGCCCTGACAGCCGTGCACCGCTTTTAAGCTGCCAGGTGACAGAGACGTCGCTCTCACCTCCGCCTCCGAGGTTCAGGCCAAAGGCCCAGAAGTGGGCACAGAGGGGGAGACAAGATGGATCGCGGTCTGGTGGCTGGTCAGAGAGAGTTATGCCAGTTCTGAACCTCCTCTCTGGGCGTGCTCCCTGCTGACAGGAGCAACTCCCCCCACCTCCTGCCCGACTCCCGATCCCAGGATCAAGGGGTCCCCAGGGGGGTCACTCACAGGCAGACTTCTCCTCAGAGCTGTGGCTAGCTCGACGCTGGAGCTCCGGGTGCCGGGGACTCCTGGGTCCCCCCAGGAACTTGTCGAGCGCAGAGTCTCCAAGGGGCAGTGGGTCTGTGGGGCGGGCAAGGAGACAAGGGCGCCAGCTGTCCGCCCTGCCCTGTCGGGGCCCGACGCCAGCGGGGACTCCAGGATCCTGATCCCCAATGGGCAGGGGCCAGAACAGCCCGCGATCCTGATCTGGGGAGCCCTGAGATCTCAACAACCAGTGAGTTGGCCTTGCCGGGTCCTCGGTGGAGAAGGGGAAAAGGTCAAAGTTCGCTGGGGTGGGCAGATCGGCGAAGGACAAGCTCTCTTGTTGGCACACAGCTACTGGATGGCGCCTGGGGCTGGTCGGCTCCTCTCGGTCCTGGGCCACCCCTCTGGGCAACGGCCCCAGGGGCCCCGCCCCCCGCCCGTAAGGCAGAGAAGCCAGGTGGGGCTGGAAGTCAGGCCGCGCTCGGTAGTCCATCCCGCAGGGCTGGGCCGGCCGCTCTCCTACACCTGCGGAAGAGGAGGAGTTGGGCAGAGGAGGCCCCCACCCCAGGTGTCCGAGCCGAAGGGGGCAGAGCTAAGGGCGTGGCTCAGTGAAAAGAGCCCGGGCTTGGTAGTCAGAGGTCATGGGTTCTAATCCCAGCTCCACCGCTTGTCAGCTGTGTGGCCTTGGGCAAGTTACTTCACTTCTCTGGGTCTCAGTGACCTCCTCTGTAAAATGGGGATGAAGACTGTGAGCCCTACGTGGGACAACCTGATGACCTTGTATCTACCCCAGCGCTTAGAACAGTGCTTGGCACAGAGTAAGCACTTAACAAATACCAACATTATTATTATTATTATTATTATTATTATTATTATTACGGGGCACAGGGCAGGGCTGGGTGGGAGGGGCCTGGGCAGAATCCAGGGTCCAGTCCAGAAAGAGAGGGGTGGAAGGGGGAACAACCCAGGGGAAGGAAATGGGGAGAAGAAACCCAAATCTCCACACCTCCAAAATCCTATAAGGGCTGGTTCCACAGCTCTCTGGCTCTCCAGTGTCTCCACTGCACAGACACACACACACACAAACACATACACATACACAAACATACTCTCATAAAGCCACATTCGCAGACGCAGATGGCCATGAACATCCACACACCCACACAGCAAACATCGATTACTCCGTTCAGACTAGCCGCCCAGCACACACCTAGTTCACACACACTTTCGCACACCTACATACCTCAGTGCACTTTCCCACAGACACGCCCATCCAGTCCCTACACAGTCCCCACCCCCTGCCACCTCCAGGCCCTGGCAGAGACCCACCTCCGACCCCTACCATGTCCAGGCCCGGACCAAGATGGCAGTCCCTCCCCAAGGAGATCCCAACAGTCTTCAGGGATGTGCCTACTCCCCTGTGCCTACCCCGATCCCAAAGGGGTATGTTAGGCCAGACCGTAAACAGGAAGCTGGCCCAACCCTAGGCTCTCCCCTCCCAGCTCTGCCCCAGCTGGCTGGCCAGCCAACAGTCCATCTGGCTGGAGTTTCCAGTGACCCAGCCTTCCTGGAACCGAAGCCCAGCTCCCCGGGAAGGAAATGGAGGGTTTACCTGGAGCCACAGAGCCCTATGGCCTCCCGGCCCAGTCTCCCCCTTCCTTCTGCCAGCTCGGCTCCTCTCCTCTGTGCTCCTCTCCGGGGAAGCCCTGCTCAGCTCCGCTGGCTAAGGAACTTCCCACCCAGACAAAGAGTTTGATTCATAAAACCCTGCGGTGAAACTGGCAGAGGGAGCAGGGCTGGGGGTGGGGAAGGCTGGTGGCTGCCTGCCCCAAAGAGAGGGGCTGCCCCGCCTCCTCGGCCCAGTTTGGTTGGGGTGGGGGGGGCGGCACAAGAGCACGGATCCACCCCCTCCCAGACCCCAACACACCAGAACCTGCCCAGCCAAGTCATGGACAGGAAATGAAGGAGGCAGAGGCAGAGACAGAAAGACACCCAGGCAGGGAAGCAGGTGGAGATAAAAATCAGAGAGGGACAAGAATAAAGGCACTTGACCAGAGAAAAACAGAGACACAAAAGCAGAGTTCGAGATGGAGAGACAAACAGATAGAGAAAGGAGGCCCACTGAGGATAGCCTGAGGGGCAGAAAGATAGGGAAGGAGGGACAAGGGAGAAGTGTGGCCTAGTGGAAAGAGCAAAAGCCTGGAAGTCGGGGGACCTGGGTTAAGTGAGAGGACCTGGGTTCTCATCCCAGCTTTGCCACTTGCCTGCCGTGTAACCTTGGGCAAGTACTTAACTTCTCTGGGCCTCAGTTTCCTCATCTGTAAATGGGGATTCAATACTTCGAACCCCGGCTCTGCCACTTGCCAGCTGTGTGACTTTGGGCAAGTCACTTAACTTCTCGGTGCCTCAGTTCCCTCATCTGTAAAATGGGGATTAAGACTGTGAGCCCCACGTGGGACAACCTGATTCCCCTGTGTCTACCCCAGCGCTTAGAACAGTGCTCGGCACATAGTAAGCGCTTAACAAATACCAACATCATCAATACTTGTTCTCCCTCCCGCTTAGAATGTGCACCCCATGGCGGACAGGGACTGTGTCCGACCTGATGATCTATGCCTGCGCTCAGTATACCGCCTGGCACATAGTAAACAAATATCATCATCGTTATCATCATCAAGGGACTGGGAGTTGGGGACCTCTGGGTTCTACTGCAGAACCCGACCCCAACTTTGGGCTCCGCGGCCCAGCTGGGTCAGGAGCAACCTCGGTTCAGGACGAGAAGTACCCTCTTCACCACTACCACCCTTTCTACTGAGGACCCCAGGGTCTACCTTAACTCCCCAATTGCAAGGTTGAATCTGGAAGGTTGAAGGAAAGGGGTCCTCTCCTTCCCACTCCAGAGGGTCTTCCCTCAGTCAAGCCCCAGGCTGAGAACCGGTGCCCTCAGGACTGCACAACCCAGTCTCACAATGTCTCATCACCCGCCTGCCAGGAGACTCTGGATCAGATTTAGTTCCCGTCTACAGGTGGGGAACTGAACCCTTGGTGAGGGGGTGGTGGGGTGAAGGAGGGAGGAGAAGACTCTAGCTAGTTTGGGGCATCACTAGGGCATCACTGGGGCATTCCATCTCTGTCCACCAAGCAACACTCCTCCCCGCCTGCCCTCAAAGGCTCAGCTCTCTGTGCCACCTCTCCACCTAGGAGGCACTAAGCTGTTTTGTTGGCAGCTCCGGGGAACGGGAGGAGACAGCTTTCAAGAGATGGGCAGGAGCCAGGTGCCAGTCCCCTGCCAGCTTCCACTTGGCTCCTGGATCCTCCTAAGAGCCCGGGCACAAGCAAAGACCCTTTTGACTTCCTCCTGAGCCTCTCACCCCAAACCCGGATCTGTGGCCCCCAGAGGGCCTCCCCAACTCCACTTGCACATGCTGGGGGCCAGCCTGGAGGCTCCAATGTCCCCCTGAGTCGATGGCCCTCTCGGTCGCAGTGGGCACACCAGCTCTTCTTGCTAGACCCAGTCTTTCAGGGCTCTGCGGGTGAACAGGACGGCAACCAGCCAATCCCACCTGGCTTGAACTCTGCACGGCTGGGACACTTGTCTGACACCCCTGGCATCTCCCCACTGGGCCCAGCGGTGGGGAGAGAATCACACTTAACCTCAAGGTCACCACCAAGAGCAGATGAAGTTTCTCCGAGGGCAGACAAGAGGTGTAGAGGGAAGCTGGGCAGGGGCTCTGAAGAGTAGGAACTCAGACCCTCCTCTAAGCCCGCTGGAGAAGTAGGGGACAGCTAGGGAACTACCTGAATGATGGAAAGGGAGTAAGACCAAAGTGTTATTCTCAGCCCCTGGCCTAGGGGCTGGAGGGGAAGCTTTGCACCCAGAAAAAGAACCTCAGGTGCCTGTGTCTGAGAGCCAGGATGCTCTGGGTTTTCCTTCTTTCCCAGGGCGAGGGAGCGGCATCCAACATCCTTCTCAAAGCCTCTTTGGGGTCACTCGCTCAGATTCGCTGCTCTGGGCCCAAGGGAGATAGGGAAGCAACACCAATAATAATGCTATTTGTTAACTGCTTATTATGTGTAATAATAATGATAATAAAAGTATTTGTTAAGCACTTACAATGTGTTAAGCACTGTTCTAAGCACTGGGGTAGATTTAACTTAATTAAAATCTACACAGCTCCTGGCCCACAAGGGTCTCAAAATCTAAGTAGGAGGGAGAACAAGTATTGAATGCCCATTTTACAGAGGAGGAATCTGAAGCACAGAAAATTAAAGTGACTTGCCCAAGGCCACGCAGCAGAAAAACGGCAGAGCTGGGATTAGAACTCAGGTGTTCTGACTTCCAGTTGCTCTTTCCACTTGACCAAGCTGATTTTCAACAAGGCCAGAGAGGGTCCCATGGGGAGGCTGGGGTCTTAATGCCCTTGTCCAGGGAAAAACGGCAGCTGCCTCCTCCCATCTCAGCCCGAGAAAGCACTGGGGCAGCAAGGACATGGGCATCTGATGACATGACCTGGAGCCACGAACCGGGTCCCGGAGCCAATGCATGCAGCCCTGCAGGGAATCCAAGGGATGGAAGGAACTTTGAGAGGTTATCTGGTCCAGCCCTCTGCTTCCATCATCTTGTCCTCAGTGCCTCCATGCAGTCAAACCAGATTGGCCACTTTCTCTTTCTGTTCCATTGTCTCCAGGGTGGGGAAACTGAGCCAGAGGGGAGGGTATTCTACTCCTTCCAGCCAGCTTTCTGCTAATGTCCTCCAGAGCTGCCCTCTGACCCCGCAGCAGTAGCAACTTGTGGGAGCACGTGGCTCAGTGGAAAGAGCTCGGGTTTGGGAGTCAGAGGTCATGGGTTCGACTCCCGGCTCTGCCACTTGTCAGCAGTGTGACTGTGGGCCAGTCACTTCACTTCTCTGTGCCTCAGTGACCTCATCTGTCAAATGGGGATGAAGACTGTGAGCCTCACGTGGGACGACCTGATGACCCTGGATCTCCCCCAGCGCTTAGAACAGTGCTCTGCATGTAGTAAGCGCTTAACAAATACCAACGTTATGTAAGCCCCCAACGCCCTTGCATTTGAAGGATAGAAAAACTGCAAGCTTGGCCATTCAAATGTAAGCATTTTGCAGGCAGGAACCTTGATGGCGAGTCTAGTGGGGGTCAGAGCCACAGTTCGGCATCCTGCCAACAGACCCAGTGAAGCTAACGGCATTAAGGTCGGTCACACTGGTCCTGCAGAAATCAGCACGGCATTCGGTTCCTGGGCATTGAGTGCAGGCTCTCGACCCTGGATGCCCTCGCGAGAAGGAGGGCACGGGAACCCTGAGAGGAAGCAGCTCGGGCCTGGGCAGGGACATCAACCGGCTTGGGGAAGCCTCTGAGCTCTGACCCCGGAGGTCCACCCCAGGTAAGGAACAGGGGTAAGTCTGATCTGGGCATTGGCACTGAGGATGCCCGGCAGAGCCATCCCCACCCACAGGCCCACCCTTGACTTCCTTCCCTGAAGAGGTGCCTGGGTTGGAATGCCTTCCTGACCCATCTGGAGTTGCCCATCTCGGCTCCAGACCTTCTTGCTAAGGATTCTGGGTGGATGAAAAGTTTGAGCCAGGAGGTGGCAGGGGCAGAGCCCAGCCTGGACCTGGCAGCCAATCAGGACAGGTGCCCTGCTGCATCGCATCTTCTGGGGCAAAGAGAGTCGTGGCGAACCCCGGCTTGAGCGAGGGTGAGGGTTTCTAGGGGATCTCAGGGCCCCCCTCCCATACTCTGGGTACCCAAGAGAAGCAGTGTGGCTCAGTGGAAACACAGGCTGGGGAGTCAGAGGTCATGGGTTCAAATTCCAGCTCCACCGCTTGTCAGCTGTGTGACTTCGGGCAAGTCACTTGACTTCTCTGTTCCTCAGTTACCTCATCTGTAAAATGGGGATTAAGACTATGAGCCCCACGTGGGACAACCTGATCACCGTGTATCCTCCCTAGTGCTTAGGACAGTGCTTTGCACATAGTAAGCACTTAACAAATGCCATCGTTATGATTACCCTACACCCAGTGGCCTCCGGTCTCCCCGGTGGTTCTGCAGAAGTACGGGGCGAGGAGCGGCTGTAGGAGGAATGCCCGCATGGCAGGGTGGCAGGGGGCCGAGGGGCTGGGAAGGGGATTGTGCCAAACCTCCCTTGTTCTGCTCCTCGTCTCGTCTGCCTGTGGGGCGGTACCCCCTTGGCGGCCCTGCCACACTGAGGGAGTGCTAGCTGACCTCGGTGGGGGACGGGATGGGGTGGCCCTTGCCCAAAGAGCAAAGGGGTTTGGCACCAGCTCTTCTGCTCCCTCCACCCCTGCGGGTCTGTGGCCCCGACCCCCTCCCCTTGCTCCCTGCCCGCTGGGGACAGATCCACCTGCCCCAGCCCAGAACTGAGGTCCCGACCCCCTCCCCTTGCCCCTGCCCGCTGGGGACAGATCCACCTGCCCCAGCCCGGGATTGAGGCCTGCGCCCTCGGAAACAAAGCCAGGCCGGGGACGGTGATGGGGGGTGGGGGCTGGGGGCAGAGCCCACCCGGCCGTCCGGGATGACAGCGCCAAGAGAGGGGAGGAGATGGGCAGTGCCCAGTGGGCAGCGGGCGTCGGCTGCGCTTTGCCCCGGGATGGGGGGTGTTGGGGCCCTACCTGGTCCTCCGACCTGCGGCCCGCGGCGGCCGGTCCTCCCGGCCGGTTCCCTCCGGACACCGGCGGCCTCCCGGCAGGGACCCCCGAGACCCCCGCCACAGGCCCCTCCGGGCTCCTCTGCCGCCAGGACCGGCCAGGCCGCCCCGGGGACAAAGGCGGGGGCGGGGAAGGGGGGAGGGGAGAAGGGGGGCAGAGGGGGCGGGGAGGGGGCCGGGCAGACCGGGGGAGGGGGCTGGGCAGAGGGGCAGGGGCAGAGATGAGCGGGGAGGGGGGCGGGCAGACGGGGGGCTGGGCGGGGGCAGAGGGGCAGGGGCAGAGGGGCAGGGCGGGGTAAGGGCAGGGGTAGGGGCAGGGTAGGGGCAGAGGTGGGCAGGGAGAGGGGCGGGCAGACCCAGGGAGGAGGGGGCTGGGCAGAGGGGCAGGGGGGCAGGGGCAGAGGTGTGCGGGGACACCGGGGGGCTGGGCAGAAGGGCAGGGCAGGGGCAGGGGCAGAGGTGTGCAGGGGGAGGGGCGGGCAGACCCGGGGCGGAGGGGGCTGGGCAGAGGGGCAGAGGGCTGGGCAGAGGGGCGGGGGTGCGGGCCGGAATGGTGCTCGGGCCCGGGGCGGGACGGACAGAGGGAGCGGGAGGAGGAGGGAGGAGGAGGAGGGAGCGGTGTGTCTGCCCCGACCTGCCCGCTCCTCCCGCGCGGCCCCGCGCCCCTCCCGCTCCCGAGAACAGGTTTGGCCAGTCCGGAGCGCGCCCCCGCGGCGGGAGCGCGCGGGGCGGGCACGGCGCCCCGCAGGGCATCCCTTCCCCATCCATCCATCCATCCATCCATCCATCCATCCATCCATCCATCCATCCATCCATCCATCCATCCATCCATCCATCCAATAGTATTTATTGTGCCCTAACTATGTGCAGAGCACTGGACTAAGCGCTTGGAACGGGCAATTCGGCAACAGAGAGACCCTCCCTGCCCAGAGACGGGTTCATCGTCTAAACGGGGGAGGCGGACAGCAGAGCAAAAGAGAACAGAACGAAAACAAGACAACATCATGGAGATAAATAGAATCAAGGGGATGGACACCTCATTAACAAAATAAACAGGGTACCCTTCCCCTTTGCGGCCTTTGGGTGCGGGTGTTTGGGTGCCCTGGGCGGTGGTCGGGAGCAGACACCCGGGGAGGGGGAGGAGGGTGGACATTCCAAAGGTTTAGTACAGCGCTTCGCACATAGTAAGCGCTCAATAAATACGATGGAGTGAATGAATGAATGAATGACGGCCATCCCGAGCTCTGACACCAGGGGGCGCTGCGCGGCGGGGCCGGGGTCACTAGGACCGCCCGACCCGCCGGCCTCTCTCTGTCTATAATAATAATAATGTTAGTATTTGTTAAGCGCTTACTATGTGCAGAGCACTGTTCTAAGCGCCGGGGGAGATACGGGGTCATCAGGTTGTCCCATGTGAGGCTCACGGTCTTCATCCCCATTTTCCAGATGAGGTCACTGAGGCCCAGAGAAGTTTAAATGGCTTGCCCACAGTCACACAGCTAAGTGGCAGAGCTGGGATTCGAACCCATGACCTCTGACTCCCATGCCTGGGCTCTGTCCACTGAGCCACGCTACGTGTGTTTGTGTGTGTTTGTCTTTGTGTGTGTGTGCTTGTCTGGGTGTGTTTGTGTGTGTGTGTGTGTGTGTCTGCGCGTGTGTTTGTCTGGGTCTGGGTGTGTCTGTGTGTTTGTGTCTGTGTGTTTGTCTGGGTCTGGGTGTGTCTGTGTGTGTGTTTGTCTGGGTCTGTGTGTGTGTTTGCATTTGGGTGTGTCTGTGTGTGTTTATCTGTCTGTGTGTGTTTGTGTGTGTTTGGGTCTGGGTGTGTCTGTGGGTGTGTTTGTTTGGGTCTGTGTGTGTGTTTGCGTTTGGGTGTGTCTGTGTGTGTTTATTCATTCATTCATTCATTCAATAGTATTTATTGAGCGCTTACTATGTGCAGAGCACTGTACTAAGCGCTTGGGATGAACAAGTCGGCAACAGATAGAGACAGTCCCTGCCGTTTGACGGGTTTACGGTCTAATCGGGGGAGATGGACAGACGAGAACAATGGCAATGTTTATCTGTGTGTGTGTGTGTGTCTGGGTCTAAGTGTGTCTGTGTGTGTGTTTGGGTCTGGGTGTGTCTGTGTGTGTGTTTGGGTCTGGGTGTGTTTGTGTCTGTGTCTTTGTGTGTTTGGGTCTGTGTATTTGCTTGGTTCTGTGTGTGTCTTTGTGTGTTTGTGTCTGTGTGTGTCTTTGGGTCTCTGTGTGTGTGTGTTGGGGGGTGGGAAGGGGGGCGGTTCCACCCTCGGAGCTCCAGCTCCCTTAGGCTTCAATCTCAGGGGGCTCAGCCCTGGCCTGGATGGCAAATGCTGGTGGGTACTAATAATGATGGCATTTGTTAAGCGCTTACTATGTGCCAACCATGGTTCTAAGCGCTGAGGGGGGTACGAGGTAATCACAGTCTTCATCCCCGTTTTCCAGATGAGGGAACTGAGGCCCAGAGAAGTGAAGTGACTTTCCTAAGGTCACACAGTTGAAAAGCGGCAGAGCCGGGTTTAGAACCCACGACCTCTGACTCCCAAGCCCAGGCTCTTTCCACTGAGCCACGTTCATTAATTAATTCATTCATTCATTCATTCATTCATTCATAGTATTTATTGAGCGCTTACTATGTGCAGAGCACTGTACTAAGCGCTTGGAATGTACAAATCGGTAACAGATAGAGACAGTCCCTGCCCTTTGGCGGGCTTACAGTCTAATCGGGGAAGACAGACAAAAATAATAGCAATAAATAGAATCAAGGGGTGGTAGGACCCCCAAGAGCGCCCTTTGCCCTCGTTGGCCTTACCCAGCATGGCCTCAATCACCAAGAAACCCCCCAAGAGGACCCATGTCAGACCCTATGAGGGCACGTGCAGAAGCAGTGGCGGTGGGGGAGTCGGGGGGCTCTCAGATGGTCGGAACTAGGGGGTGGCCGCTACCAGCAACCCCAGAGCCCCTACTCCTCGGACTCACCAGGAGAATCAGCTGCTCGGCCCTGCTGCCCGGCAATGCCCACGCCCTCTGCCCCCAGTGGGGATAAAAGCCCGGGTTTGAAAGTCAGAGGTCGTGGCTTCTAATCCCGGCTCCGCCACTTGTCAGCCGTGTGACTTTGAGCAAGCCACTTAACTTCTCTGGGCCTCAGTTCCCTCATCTGGAAAATGGGGATCAATAATAATAATGATAACAATGTTGGTATTTGTTAAGCGCTATGTGCCAAGCACCGTTCTAAGCACGGGGGTGGATACAAGGTAATCACGTAGGGCTCACAGTCTTCATCCTCATTTTACAGATGAGGTCACTGAGGCACAGAGAAGTTAAAAGACTTGCCCAAGGTCACACAGCTGACAAGCGGCGGAGCCGGCATTAGAACCCATGTCCTCTGACTTCCAAGCCCGGGCTCTTTCCACTGAGCCACACCGTGAGCCCCACGAGGGACAATCGGATTAACTTGTCTCTACCCCAGCGCTTAGAACAGTGTTTGGTACATAGTAAGTGCTTAATAAATATCATTACCAGCGCTTAGAACAGTGCATGGTACATAGTAAGCGCTTAAATGCCATCATCATTATTATTATAAGAAGGGAAGGGTCCAAAAGTGGGCCGCAGACCTGCCCCCCACTCCCCCCCCCGACTTCCTACTGGGATGCACCTCGTGCTTCCCCCGTCCTTCAATCTAGCCCAGCCCTGTGGGGGACAGGGGTCAGAAGTGGCACAGGGGGGTGTCGTGGAGGATCAGGATATGAGCCTCCAGTTGCTGTCCCCGGGGCTAGAGTGGAAGTCCCAGGAGCCCCAGGCAACAAGCAAGAGGGCAGCTCCAATCTGCAACTCTGCCCTTCCCCAGGGGCTCCACAGGCTAGGGATGGGAGCTCTCCCTAAACGCCCCTCGCCCCGAAGGAGGACGTCAGTGAGATGGAGAGGCAGGTTCGAGTAGTTTCGGCTCAGGCTGGGGGCTCTTCTTCCAGAAAATAAGGTCCAATTGGAAGTTCTCCCCCCGGATCCATCCCAGCAAGGTGGCTGGGGCCTTGGCCCTGGAGCCCCCCGGTCTCCATCTGAGCCGGGACCAGGGTCTTGGGGGGCAGGTGTCCTGCTGGAGGTAACAGAGCAGGCACTGGGCTGCCAGGCAGGGCAGACCCTCCACACTGTGTGAGGACAAGAATCTTATTAACTCCTACGCCCATTGTCTGGGCCGACTGTGTCATACTTTAAATTCCCCTCCTCGAGCCCCTCTGTCCCCCCAACTCCCCTATCTCTTACCCCTAACGACCTTGCCACCTGTTTCATCAATTAAATTGAAACCGTCAAGGGTGACCTCTCTAAAATCTCTCCTGCTCATCCCGTCTCTGCCTTTGACTTTTCCTTCTTATCCTTTCGGTTCTACCTTCACAACGTCTCTAGAATCCGCCCCTTCCTCTCTACCTAAAACACTGCTTCCACACTGATTCTTCATATCCTCCCCCGGTTACTTCATCAGCCCTCCTTGCTGCCCTCCCTGCCTCCCCTCTCTTCATTTTTTTGAGGATGGGGGAGACCTCGTTGGTTTGAAAGTACCGGGGAAGGAACCGTTGAAAAGTGAATAGCTGACGATGGCAATCGGGGCTGGGGGGGGGGGGGGGGGTACAAGGAGGGGGGAAGAAGGGAGGGGACAAGAGTTTTAATAAAGTGTAAAAGGATGGGTTCAGAGAAGCACGTTAAAGAAGTAGATTTTAAGAAAAGGCAGGAAATTTCCTCTTGAGATATTGTTGGGAAAGACAGGAAAGTTGAAGAAGTTTTTTATACTCTGCCATTTCCCCTCTCTGTAATGTATTTTAACGTCTCTCTCCCTGACTAGTCTGTACGTTACTTGACGACAGGAAGCGTGACTACCAACTATTGCAATACACTCTCCCAAGCACTCAGTACAGTGCTCTTCACATAGTAAGTGCTCAATAAATACCATTGTTTGAGCGATTGGTTTTCCTCAGATCTCTAGACCTCCAATCCCCGATCTCCCACTCCAGCTCTTCAACCACTGACCTCTGATCCCTGATCTTTCACCCCTGACCTCTAACCCCCAATCTCTCCCCCCCAACCTCCAATCCCTGATCTCTCAACACAGCTCTTCCACCGCTGACCTCCAATCACCCCCAGTTCTCCTCCCTCTCACCAAATGCACCGATGGCTATGGGGCTGATGATGAGCATGTGGGCTGGCAGACAAGTAGCTATCTCATGGGAAAATGTGACCTTGGGCAAGTCACTTCACTTCTCTGTGCCTCAGTTACCTCATCTGTAAAATGGGGATTAAGACTGTGAGCCCCACGTGGGGCAACTTGATTACCTTGTATCTACCCCAGTGCTTAGCACATAGCGTTTAACAAATACCATTATTATTATTATTTATGTGGTATGCCAGGAGGCTGGGAACAGGACCCACTGGGATTGGGGCCCAGACACAGTGGGTTTGTCTGTGGGCAGTCTGGCCAAACAGCTCCATAAGGAGGGGCAGAAGGCAGCAAGGTGTGGGAGCCAGAGAGAGGTGGTCCTCCTCAGACTGCCTGTGGAGTTGGCTTGTTCATCATTGGGGCCCTCTGTGTATCACAAGAGTTGGGTCTGAGCACTCCCCAGGATTTGGGGACAGGCAGGAGAGGGAGGAGTGATAGGAGGGACAAAGATTGGGGATTGGGGAGGCCCCCAAGATGACCTTGGAGTTCTGGTGTGGTAATCCAGGATCTGCAGGGGACTCACTGCGGCCAGGTGCCACGTAGGCATGAACACGGCAGGCAGCCCTGCCATTTGGTTGAGCTGTCCCCGTCAGGGTGGGGCTGGGAGCGGAGCGCCCCAGCTGGGCCCTCTCCAGGTCCCTGAACATCCCTCCCTCCCTCCCAACAGCAGCTGATCTCTCTACCATACATTTCCCCCTCTTCCCAGCTGCCCCCTCCCCCTGCAAAAAAACCCCACATGCTCCCCTTCACAGGAATTCAGGGTGGAAATGCCTCCCCACCCAGGGCAGCCCACGGACCCTTGCCCAACCTCAGCTGCACCCCAGAGCCCTGTGCTCTTGGATTCCTTCACATGCCAAGGGCTGGGATGGGCCTTGGCCTGCCAAAGCACAGACCTAGCAGGGCTCGAGGAGAAAGGGGGCATCATTCCCATCGGCCTGGCCCCTGGGACTCTTCCCTCCCCGGAGTGGGCACCGAGCCCTGGCAAGACCCTGGATGGAGGGCCCCCCGAGCCCAGCATCCGCCTGTCCTGCCAGGCCGGGTGCTCTCTGCAGGGCCAGCCCCTCCCTGCAGAGATGCTCGCCTGCATGGCTCTTCCACAAACCTAGCCCCTCCCAGGGCACACTCAGCAGCAGATAGTGGAGAGCCTTCTGCATCCCTATGTCACTTCCTAGTCACAGAGCTTTGCCCAACCCAAGGGGAGGAAGAGAAACATGAGGCAGACCTCTGGGTGGTCTCTCCCAACCCAGGACTGGTTGCCATCTTGGGGCTGAGTCCACAGGACTGCTAGGGGCTGCAGGGAGCAGGTGTACTTCCTTCCTGCCAGGGGCGATCACCTCATTCCCCCTCCCCCTCTACAGGGCTGACCTTGGGATGACAGGGATCCATCTAGGCTCCCTCCTTCTGCTTGTTGTGTTGTACTCTCCCAAGTCGCTCTATACAGTGCTCTGCACACAGTAAGCACTCAAAAATTGCCAATGTTTGATTTTGCTTACGCGCTCGGAGCTGTACCCTTTAGGCACTTAATATTCACCCACCCTCAGCCCCAAAGGACTTACGTAGATATCCGTAACGTCTTTTAAGGCCCATCTCCTCCCTAGACTGTAAGCTCCTGGCGGGCAGGAAGCACGACTACCGACTCTGTTGTATTGTACTTTCCCAGGTGCTAAATTCAGAAACAGCTTGGTTTGCAGAAGCAGCGTGGCTTAGTGGATAGAGCGCGGGCCCAGGAGCCAGGTCTAGATCTAATCTGAGCGAGGGGAGGTAGGGTAGGTACCTGCTTCTGCCTCCACCTCCCCCAACCCCACTGGGCACGGGGAGAAGCTAATCCCGGCTCTGCCACTGGTCTGCTGCGTGACCTTGGGAAAGTCACTTAACTTCTCTGTGCCTCAGTCACCACATCTGTAAAATGGCAATTGAGACCGTGAGCCCCATGTGGGACAGGGACTGTGTCCAACCTGATTAACTTGCATCTACCCTTGCTTAGAACAGTGTTCGGCACATAGTAAGCGCTGAACAGGTACCATGATTATTACTATTCCTCCCTGCTCTGGCTCTGGCTTCCTGGGAGGTCTGAGAGCTTCAATGCTTGTGGCTTCCAGAGAGCATGGCAGCAGGAGAGGGAGGTGCCAAGGAGTGACCAGAAGCCCCAGACAACTTGAGTCTGGAGCTGTAGACCTCCTCTGTCTACCGCTTGGTACAGCACTCTGCACAGAGTAGGTGCTCAGTAAATGCCACTGCTGGATGGCTCTGGAGCCGGATCCTACCCTCTGGTGGGGCTCCCTCTGTGACGGGGACTTCTGGGTCACTGGCTCAGAGGAGAGAGGACAGGTGACTCTCCAGCTCTGGGAACGGACGCTGAGGGGGATTCGTCTGTGAGCTGCCAGCCTCCCAGCCTTGATCTGTCAAACAAGGGTGAGACAAAACCAGAGATTTGAGGGAGGAAGCCCAGGGTTGGGGAGCCTGGGGTTGGCAGTGTGGCACAGATCTCAGAGGGGGACTGGAAAGGGGAGGCAGATGGGTGCAGGGGATTTCAGGGCTCTACAAATCTCCTGTACCGCAATCACCCTGTGATGGTCAAAAAGGGTCAACCCCACCCTCGGCCCAGGAACCCATAACCTGGACAGAACGGATGAGAACAGGCCCTGGATTCCTCTCTCCCCCGTCCAACATCTCCGGCCTTTCCCAGGGATGTTTAGAGGGGAAAAGACCATTTTCCTGGCCCCTTGTGCCAACCCTCCCAGGTCCTAGAATTACTGACTGCGTGGGGCAAGGGCCCACATGACTCCAGTTGGCCCCGAGATTTCCTAAAGGAAGCAGGTCACTGAAGCCCAAAATGTTTATTGGTTTCAGAAATACATACGGCCTCCCTTCCCCCTATGAGGTCCTGTGGAACCTCAGTCCCCCTGCCTCAGGCCTCAAGCCCGGCCCTCACGGTGCCTGCTCACTGGTTACTTCTTTGGGCTTGAGCTTGGCTGTAGGCACGAGGGCAGTGGGCAAGAAGGGCATCTAAGGGCCACAGGAGAGAGCCTCTTCTGGGGCCCCATCAGGAATATCAGCAATCACCGGTTAGAGTCTCATGCCCTAAGGATGTGGGGCAAGGGTAGAGGCCCTCTGGGTCACCTGGCCTCTGCCCGTGTTCTCCGGGTGAAGGGGCACAGAGCAGGATGTGATAGGGCAAACAAAGCACCTCCTGCCCCTGCATCAAGGCGGGCTGGGGACGGTATCTCTCTCACTGGTCCGGTACAGTGCTCTTCCTGAAATCGAGACCAGTTGCCACCTATGGAAAATCCTTTCTGGAGCTTGCAGGGCCGGATCTGCCAGCATCACCCGAATCGGGTCACCGGGCTCTGCTAACCTGCACGTGGCGTCCAGAACTGGGAATGATGGGAGAAGGGAGGGAGAGGGTCAGGGAGGGGAGGAGGGGCGTGCTCCTCAGGCTGTTTTGTGGGCTGAACCCCTCAGATCAGCAGGGAGGTCGGTAGTGCTCTTGGGCACCAGGATGCACCCTCTCCTCCGTCTGCACACCCTGGGGCTGCCAATTCAGCATTGGGGGCGGGAGGCCTCTTCAGTATTGCTTAGCCCCAGTAATGTCACCTCATGCCCCTCCCTCTGCCAGCCTGATCAGCAAGGCTGGAATGTGCCCCGCTGGCCCATCTGCGGGGCACAACCTCCTTTCTCAATCCGGGCTAACCTCCCGGGGGCCGGGGACCAGCCCGGCGGAGACCCGGTCCTGGTGCCAGAGATGCTCCGCCAGGCTGTTGAGGACGGGGGCCACGTCGGCTACCCCGGCCCAGCCGTCCAGGGTGCGTCCGTCGGCTAGCCGTCGCCCAGGGACGCTCTTCACCCGCAGCAGGGGCAGCCCCCAGGTCTGGCGGAAGGCTGTCAGGTCCCGTTCGGGCACGTCCGTGTGCATGTATTGGTCAAACCTGGTGAGCAGCATCAAGGAGTCCACAAAGTATCCGCAAGGCCAACCGGCAGGCCTGGGCCCCCAGCCTCTGGCTTCCTGAAATGCCCCGTTCCTCCACTCATGGTTGCTGTCACCTCCTAGCCCTTGGCTTGTCCATCCCAAGACATTTTCCATTAGCCGGGACCGTGTCCTGGGCCGACTTACCTGCTGTGTGTCCCTCCTTTCGCTCTCCTCCCCAGCCCCAAACCCAACAAGAACATGGATGATATACCTGCTGGTCCTGAATCTACGAAACAGTGGAGGGTGGTAACAGTAGCTCAGGATCCCAGCCCCAGGGGTCGACCTTCCCCAGCAAAGAGTTGGCGCTGTAAGGCCAGGAACATACTCTTTTCGCTCTCGGTCTTCCACCCCCATCTCCGGTCCCCTCTGAGGGCTCGCTGAGATCCCCCTGGCCACCCACCATCCACTGACACTCTGGAGCTGAGTTATGTCTCATACGTTGCATGTCAGCCCGATGGGGGCAGAGGTCCAGTGTGGGGGACCGAGGGGTTGGTGCAGCTCACTGCCCAAGGATACTTGGAGCCTATCACCATCTTGACGGCCCTGGGGGCGTCATCGGCCACTCGGGCAATCTGGTTGGGGAGATCCTCGAACGAAGAGCGGTCGGTGAAGGAGAAGAGGAAGAAGAAAGCATCTGCTCTCTCTTTGCAGGCCTGGAAGAGACCCGAGGAGAAGCGGGGGTAGGGAGCCAGGTCAGTTTGGCCATTCCAAGATCCTGAGGTCCCAACCGTCTCCTCTGACCCTTCGCCCGGACTCTGAGAGGGAGGCGAACAGAAAGCACCTTCCAGGAGGGTTTCCCCGCCCACCTCAACTGTCCCACCCCTTCCCGTCCCGGAAAGCAAACCCCCATCGTGCGGTGGGGGAGCCCGGAGTCGAATCTTCCACTCACGGGCAGGATGTGATCAAACTTCTTGAGGGCCGCCTCCCCGCAGTCCCAGAACTCAAAGCGGAAGATGAGGATCCGGTTGCTGTCCTGCAGCTTCGCTGGCCAGTACACTACTGTCATCTGGATCCCTGAAGGGAAATCAAAGGGGGGTCGGTTTTATAGCTCATCCCTTCCCAGCCCAGGCTGGAAAACTCCTCACTCTGGACTTCAAAGCTCTCCATCAGCTCGCCCCCTCCTATCTCACCTTCCTTCTCTCTTTCTACTGCCCACCCCGTCCACTCCGCTCCTCCGCCGTTCACCTCCTCGCAGTGCCCCATTTGCGACTGTACCACTGTCGACCCCTGGCCCATGACCTACTGCTGTCCTGGAACGCCCTCCTTCCTCACATCCGCCAAACTCTCTTCCCCTCCTCAAAGCCCTACTGAGAGCTCACCTCCTCCAGGAGGCCTTCCCAGACTGAGCCCCCCTTTCCCTCTGCTCCTCCTCCCCTCCCTGCCCTCTGCTCTTCCCCCTTCCCCTCCCCTCAGCATTGTGCTTATTTGTATATATTATGCTATTCATTTTGTTAATGAGGTGTTTATCTCCATGATTCTTTTTAGCTTGATGATGTCTTGCTTTGTTTTGTTCTGTTCTGCTTTGCTGTCTGTCTCCCCCATTTAGATTGTGAGCCCGTCACTGGGCAGGGATGGTCTCTATCTGTTGCCGAATTGTCCATTCCAAGTGTTTAGTCCAGTGCTCTACACATAGTAAGCGCTCAATAAATACTATTGAATGAATGAATTGAATGAATTTCGGTCTCAGCCCCACGGGGAGGAACACGAAGGAATCGACGGGCCACGCTAAACCTCTTCCTTTGGCATCCTCTCCAGGTCAGAGAGACAGGTAGTCTCTCCACTGCCCCATCGGGGAGGGAGGAGAGGAAATGGTACAGCCTGGAATCTACATTCCAAGCGCTTAGTCCAGTGCTCTGCACATAGTAAGCGCTCAATAAATACGATTGAATAAATGAGGAGAATGTATGTGAATTCCCTCCTCCCCATTCAGGAATGAGCCCTTCCCGGCCGGGTCCTCCGCTCACCTGGGGTTTCATGGTGGGCTACGGGGACTTCAAGCCCGGCCAGCTTGGCTACCAGGGCCGTCTTGCCCACCCCACTCTTCCCGGACACGTAGATCTTGTAGCTGGCGGTGTCAGCAGCTACTTGCGGAGGCAGCACCGGGCGCTCGATCAGCCCTGCGGCGACAAAACGATCCCCTTCGTCCCTCGGCCCCATCGTCTCGCTCTAGCTCAAGAATCTACGTCTCTCTACAGGCCCTCGGTGTAGGATCTGAAGCCTCTCGGTTTGTTGGAAGCTCCCAGAGGGCAGGCATCCATCTGTAGGTGCTTTTAGATCCACCTCACTTATTGACTTGCCCCTGCTAGTCTGGGAGCCCCTTGAGGACAAGGATCACGCCTACTAATTCTATTGTACGCTTCCAAGTCCCTAGTATCAATCAGTCATCCTTATTTATCAAGCAGGTACTGTGTGCACAGCACCGGACTGAGCACTTGGGAGAGTACAATCTAACAGAGTTGGTAGATGTGTCCCCTGCCCACAGTGAGTTTACAATCTAGTGTGATGCTTTGACAATTAGGCATTCAATAAATATCTTGCAGGGGTATTCAAAGTCATTCCTGAGCTTCTACCGTAGACAGAGCACTGACCTAGGAGGTGAGGAACATACAAGTAAAGGTCACAGTTCATCCACTTGAGAAGTTTGTAATTGAATCCACTGCTGCTATTTTATAGGGCCCACTTTTTCAAAGTAAAGAGTACTCCATCCTGAGGGCCAGCATTTCACTCAAATCTCCAATAGGAATAATAATGACGGTATTTGTTAAGCGCCGACTATGCGCCGAGCACTGATCTAAGCCTGGGGTAGATACAGGTAATCAGGTTGTCCGACATTGGGCTCTCCGTCTCAGTGGAAAGAGCCCGGGCTTGGAGGTCAGAGGTCATGGGTTCTAATCCCGGCTCCGCCACTTGTCAGCTGTGTGACTTTGGGCAAGTCACTTCGGTTCTCTGGACCTCAGTTACCTCATCTGTAAAACGGGGATGAAGACTGTGAGCCTCACATGGGACAACCTGATCACCCTGTATCCTCTCCAGTGCTTAGAAGAGTGCTTTGCACATAGCAAGTGCTTAACTAATGCCATTATTATTAATCCCCATTTTCCAGACGAGGTAACCGAGGCAAAGAGAAGTGAAGTGAGTTGTCCAAAGTCACACAGCTGACAAGTGGCGGAGCCGGGATCAGAACCCACGGCCTCCGACTCCCAAGCCCGGGCTCTTTCCACTGAGCCACGTTGCCGTAATAAGGATCGCGGTATGTGCCACGCACTTTCATTTGTTCGTATTTATTGAGTGCTTACTGTGTGCGGAGCACTGTACTGAGCACTTGGGATTACGACTGTGAGCCCCACGTGGGACAACCTGATTCCCCTGTGTGTCTACCCCAGCGCTTAGAACAGTGCTCGGCACATAGTAAGCGCTTAACAAATACCAACCTCATCATCATCACTCGGGAGAGTGCAATGCAATAACACACATTCCCTGGCCACAACAACTAGAGGGACTTATTGCACTTATTGTGCCTAAGCCAGGCACTGTGCTAAACGTTAAGGAAGATGCAGTATAATCGGACCGGGGGTGGGGGTTCAGATTCCGGACCCCCGGCACCCCTTAGGGTGGCAGGGCATGAGGCCTCGGTTTCCTCTTCCGCCTCGAGAGGAGAGTTCCTTCTCACGCTGTCGTACTCTCCCAAGCGTTTAATAATAACGTGGGTATCTGTTAAGCGCTCGCTCTGGGCAGAGCACTGTTCTAAGCGCTGGGGGAGATACGGGGTCATCAAGAGGTCCCACGTGAGGCTCCCAGTCTTCATCCCCGTTTTACAGATGAGGGAACTGAGGCCCGGAGAAGCGAAGTGACTTGCCCACAGTCACACAGCGGACAAGTGGCAGAGCCGGGATTGGAAGCCCTGAGCTCTGACTGCCCAGGCCGGGAGTAGGCGGTGGGTGAAGGCGCTGGTGGTGCGGGTGCGGGTGAGGGTGAGGGTGCGGGTGCGGGTGCGGGCCGGGTGGGTGTGGGCGGGAGGGAGGAGGGAGGGGAGGCCCGGCCCAGGTTAAAGGGGGTGTGTGCGGCGGGGGCCCGGCCCACGGGAAGGGACAAACTGAACCCACACCCACCCCGCGGCCCTGCCCACCCCTGAGCCTTGCCCACCGGGCCCCCTGCCCTCTGCAGACCTTTGCCCACCGGGCCCCCTGCCCTCTGCAGACCTTTGCCCACCGGGCCCCCTGCCCTCTCCAGAGCTTTGCCCACCCGAACCCCTGCCCTCTGCAGACCTTTGCCCACCGGACCCCCTGCCCTCTCCAGAGCTTTGCCCACCCGAACCCCTGCCCTCTCCAGACCTTTGCCCACCGGGTCCCCTGCCCACCCCGGAGCTTTGCCCACCCGGGCCCCTGCTCTCTCCAGAGCTTTGCCCACAGGGCCCCCTGCCCTCTCCGGACCTTTGCCCACCCGGGCCTCCCGCCCACCCCAGAGCTTTGCCCACCGGACCCCCTGCCCTCTCCAGAGCTTTACCCACCCGAACCCCTGCCCTCTCCAGACCTTTGCCCACCGGGCCCCCTGCCCACCCCGGAGCTTTGCCCACCCAGGGCCCCCTGCCCTCTCCAGACTTTTGCCCACCCCGGACCCCTGCCCACCCCGGGGCTTTGCCCCCCCAGGGCCCCGGCCCCCCCCGGAACTTTGCCCATCGCCCTCTGCCCCCTCCAGAGCCCTGCCCAGCCCGGACCCCTGCCCTCTGCAGACCTTATCCCCCCCAGGCCCCCTGCCCGGGCCAGGCCGGAGCTTTGCCCCGCCCCCTCGGCCCTGCCCCCCCCGCCCCGGAGCCCCCCGTCCTCGTCCGGGTCGGGTCGGGGCGGGGCGGGGGTGGGCGGCTCTCACCGCAGGGCCGTTGGCGGGTGCGGCGCAGCAGGGCGGCCAGCTGTTCCTGGCCCTGGGCGGTCCGGTGCCAGTCGGGCACGAGGAGCGCGGGCGGGGAGGGCGGCAGGGCCATCGCGCCGGCCCCTTTAAGAAGGCGCCGGCCCCTTTAAGAAGGCGCCGGCCCCTTTAAGAAGGCGCCGGCCCCTTTAAGAAGGCGCCGGCCCCTTTAAGAAGGCGCCGGCCCCTTTAAGAAGGCCCCGCCCCGCCGCCCGCCGACGTCACGGCCGCTCCAGGCCCCGCCCCGCCGCCCGCCGACGTCACGGCCGCTCCAGGCCCCGCCCCCGGGCGCGCATGACGTCACTGCGGCGGCGGCCCCGCCCATCGCGCCTGACGTCACGGCCGCTCTGAGCCCCGCCCTCTTCGCGTACGACGCTCCCGTCGCTCCAGGCCCCGCCCCCCCGCCCGTGACGTCACGGCAGCGCTAGCCCCTCCTCCCCGGGCGCCCATGACGTCACGGCCGCTCTAGGCCCCGCCCCCATAGGCGGCCCTCTGGTCTCCCCCCCGGCCAACGGCAAGGGAAACCCCGGGGGTTGCCATGGCGACGCGCCATCCTCCTAACTGCCATGGTATTGTGTTAAGCGCTTACTACGTGCCGACCACTGGTCTAAGCGCTGGGGTAATGATAATAATAATGTTGGTATTTGTTAAGCGCTTACTCTGTGCAGAGGACTGGTCTAAGCGCTGGGGAGATACAGGGTCATCAGGTGGCCCCACGTGAGGCTCCCAGTCTTCATCCCCCTTTTCCCGATGAGGCCACTGAGGCCCAGAGAAGGGAAGTGACTTGCCCACCGTCACACAGCTGACAAGTGGTGGAGGCGGGATTCGAACCCATGACCTCTGAGTCCCCAGCCCGGGTTCTTTCCACTGAGCCGTGCCGCTTACAAGGTAGTCGGGTTGTCACACCTCACCTCACCTAGCTAACCTTTATTCATTATCGTATTCACTGAGCGCTTACTGTGTGCAGAGCACTCAATTAAGCACTTGGACTGGACAATTCGGCGCTAGGGACAATCCCTGCCCACACTTGGCTTGCGGTCTAGACAGGGGAGAGACAGACATCAAAACAAGCAAATGGGCATCAATATAAATAAATAGAATTATAGACATTTACGTAAATTATATATGGGGTGGGGGCGTGGTTGGGGAAGAGCAGAGGGAGCGACTCAAGTTGAACCCAGTTCAACTAGCTCTACTCTTACCTTTCTCATTCTCCATCCTCTCACAGAGACACTCAAAAAATACCATTGATTGGATGGCCTGACCCGTGCGGGCCTGAGTTCAGCTCTCATTCTTTCTTCAACCACAGTCTAGATCTAGACTGTGAGCCAGCCGTTGGGTACGGATTGTCTCTGTCTGTTGCCGAATTGTACTTTCCAAGGGCTTAGTCCAGTGCTCTGCACACAGTGAGCGCTCAGTAAATACAATTGAATGAATAAATCCCCATTTTACGGATAAGGTAACTGAGGCAGAGAGAAGTGAAGTGATTGGCCCAAGGTCACACAGCAGACAAGGGGTGGAGTCTGGATTAGAACCCACGTCCTCTGACTCCCAAGCCCGGGCTCTTGCCACTAGGTCTAGGGCCGCAAGAACTCCAGGAAGACGGAGTTGGAAAAGGGCAGTCGTTTCCTCGCTCAGCCAGATACCGGGCAGAGAGACCTTTCTCCATATTCCGTCTACCCTTTTACCGTTTTTAAAAATGGGGACCCTTAAAAAAAAAGGGTATTTGTTATGCTCTTACTTTGTGCTAGGCACTGTGCTAAGTGGGGGTGGAGGGTAGATACAAGTTGGATTGGATACAGGCAAATGGGGTTTAGTTTTAGTCCCCATTTTACTGATAACTGAAATAACTCAGAGATGTTAAGTGATTTGCCCAAGTTCCCCCAGGAGACAAGTGGTGGAGCGGGGATTAGAACCCAGGTCCTTCTGACTCGCAGGCCTGGGTTCTATCAACTAGGCCACACTGCTTCTTCGTCCCCTTCTTCTAAAGGGGAGGGAAAAGTTCCCAGTAGGGATAGTATGGGCTCCTTTCCATCCACATTTCCTCCCTCCAGCCATTCTGGAGTCTTACTTTCCGCAGAAAAGCATGAGAGAATGTCATTTGGGTGTCCCTGAGACTCACCACATCGATCCCACTCTGAATTTCCCCATCCTCCGCCTTGGATCAAGAAAAAATATGTCTGGCTGGTAGCTTTGCCCATCGGTAGGTCACTTACCCGCTACGTGACCTTGAACAAGTCACTTCTCTGCAAACTGGAGATTCGATACCTGTTCTTCCTCCTACTTTGACTGAGCCCCATTTGGGACCTGATGGTTTTTGTTTTTTTTTTAATCTATCTCAGTGCTTAGTACAGCGCACGGCACATAGTAAGCACTTAAATAATACGATCATTATTGTTAGGGGGCAAAAGTAGAAGAGGTGGTGGAGCAGAGGGAGAGACAAGGTAACAGGAGTAGGAGGTTGGGGTGATGGAGAAGCAGATGTGGGCTGCCAGCCCTAGATAGAATAAAACACCTTTCTTCTCCTTCCTGATGGAGCCAGGACGGTAGATGTGAAGGGCAAGAGGCCTTCCCAGACTGAGCTCCCCCCTTTTTCCCTCTGCTCCCTCTACCCCCCCTTTACCTCACCGCAGCTAAACCCTCTTCTCCCCCCTTTCCCTTTCCCGTCCCACCCCTTCAGCACTGTACTCATCCCCTCAACTGTATTTATCTTCATCACCCTATTTATTTTGTTTAATGAGATGTACATCACCCTGATTCTATTTATGTGCCATTGTTTTTATGAGATGTTCTTCCCCTTGACTCTATTTATTGCCATTGTTCTTTTCTGCCTGTCTCCCCCGATTAGACTGTAAGCCCGTCAAAGGGCAGGGACTCTATCTGTTGCCGACTTGTCCATTCCAAGTACTTAGTACAGTGCTCTGCACATAGTAAGCGCTCAATAAATACTACTGAATGAATGGGGGAATAAGGTCGGCTGCCACGTTAATCCAAGCACTTATCCCATCCCACCTCGATTCCCGTATCAAGCCTTTTTGCCGACCTCGCTGCCTCCCATCTCTCCTGACTCCAGTCTGCTGCCTGGATTATTTTTCTACAAAAACGTTCAGGCCATGTTCCCCACTCCTCGAGAAACCCCAATGGTTGCCCATCCAACTCCATATCAAACAGACACTCCTCACCCTTGGCTTTAAGCAAGAAGCCGAGAAGCAGTGTGGCTCAGCGGAAAGAGCCTGGGCTTGGGAGTCGGAGGTCATGGGTTTGAATTCTGGCTCTGCCACTTGGCAGCTGTGGGACTGTGGGCAAGTCACTTCACTTCTCTGTGCCTCAGTTCCCTCACTTGTAAAATGGGGATTGGCTGTGAGCCTCACGTGGGACAACCTGATTACCCTGTATCTACCCCAGTGCTTAGAACAGTGCTCATCATGTAGTAAGCGCTTAACAAATACCATAATTATTATTAGGGGGAAGCAGCATGGCTCAGTGGAAAGAGCCCGGGCTTGGGAGTCAGAGGTCATGGATTCGAATCCCAGCTCTGCCACTTGGCAGCTGTGTGTCTGTGGGGAAGTCACTTCATTTCTTTGGGCCTCAGTTCCCTCATCTGTAAAATGGGGATTAACTGTGAGCCTCACGTGGGACAGCCTGATTCCCCTGTATCTACCCCAGCGCTTAGAACAGTGCTCTGCACCTAATAAGTGTTTAACAAATATCAACATTATTATTATTATTATTAAAGCAGTCCATCACCTTGCCCCCTCCTACCTCACCTCACTACTCTCCTCCTACAGCCCAACCTGCACACTTTGCTCCTCTAATGCCAACCTTCTCACTGTACCTCGATCTCGTGTATCTCATCTCTGACCTCTTACCCACATCCTGCCTCTGGCCTGGGAATGCCCTCCCTCTTCATATCCGACAATTACTCTCCCGCCCTTCAAAGCCTTATTGAAAGCACATCTCCTTCAAGAGACTTTCCCTCACTAAGCCCTCTTTTCCTTTTTTCCACTCACCCTCTTCATCATCCTATCTTACTCCCTTTACTCTTCTCCCTCCCGACTCTGAAGCGCTTTTGACCATATCTATAATTGTATTCATTTATATTGTCTATCTCACCCTCTAGAATGTAAATTTGTGGTGGGCAGAGACTGTGTCTGTTATCTTGCCCTCTCCTAAGCGCGCTGCACACAGTAAGCGTTCAATAAATACAATTGATTGATCGGGTATGTTTGTATCTCTCAGACGCTAACTTTGGTCTGATTTCAGGACATTTCTGGGATACTGGCAGGCAGCAACAGAAGGGATTTTGGTGCCTCCATCATCTCGAGAGTGGCTCCTGACTCTTTACCATTCCCCCGCTTTCAGCGTCCCAGGCAGTTTCTAGCTTTGGCTGCCCTCAAGTCCAGCATTCGGTGTAGCTGGAGTTAAAGTGGTAGGTGGGGAGAGCTGAGTTTCCTCCTCAGGGTTGGGTACTCTCCCAAGCTCTGAGGACAGTGCTTTGCACACAGAAAGCGCTCAATAAATACGATTGAATGAAAGGATGGATGAAGGAATCTCTGTCTACCCTCCTGTGGCATATAACGGCCACTCAGGCTTCCAGTCTGATCCTGGAAAGGCACCAGTGGGTCCCAGGCTGCCAGAGGGGAAGAAGAAGCAGTGTGGCTTAATGGAAAGAGCTTGGGCCCCCAGGGAGTCAGAAGATGTAGGTTCTAATCCTGGCTCTGCCACTTGTCTGCTGTGTGACCTTGAGCAAGTCACTTCTCTGTGCCTCAGTTACCTCATCTCTAAAATGGGGATTAATAATAATAATAATAATAATGATGGCATTTGTTAAGCGCTTACTATGTGCAAAGCACTGTTCTAAGCACTGGGGAGGATACAAGGTGCTCAGGTTGTCCCACGTGGGGCTCACAGTCTTCATCCCCATTTTACAGGTGAGGTAACTGAGGCCCAGAGAAGTGAAGTGACTTGCCCAAAGTCACACAGCTGACAAGCGGCTGAGCCAGGATTTGAACCCATGACCTCTGACTCCCCAGCCCGGACTCTTTCCGCTGAGCCACGCTGCTTCTCTTCAGACTGCAAGCCCTACATGGGCCATGGACTGTGTGCAACCTGATTAGCTTGCCTCTACCCAGCGCTCAGTACAGGGCCTGGCACGTAGTAAGTGCTTAACAAGTACCATAAAAAAGCACATTCGCTGAGAGTATACAGGCCACTTACCTTATAAGGCTCCCCCTTGTAAGGAGTGGGGAAAGAAAGTCACATACTCTGCAGCTCCAAAGGGCTTAGGTGACGTCCGTTTCTGGTCCCGAAAGGACGGTGTTCATCAACTCACCAGGGAGGAGGTCATCAGCAAGGGCAGAACAGCCACCAAAAAGACCATGGCAATTATTTTGTGGCTTTTAGGGCTGGCAACTCGAACGAGAGGCCCTGGCCGGAGCCCAACAGGACGGTCAGTGCTAAAGTCTGATGCTTCGGAAGTCGCCTTAAGTACTGCATGTCCAGTTAGGAAAGACCAATCTGGAAGATGGACTTACTGGCTCTGGAATTGTGTGTCCCAGCCAAGCTACTTAAGCATTTACTTTGGATGTTAACAACGTACACACTTCTAGCTGTCAGGGAGGAACTCGATTAAAACCTCTCCTTCTGCAGTTCTAGGTGCACTTGAGAAGGCTGATCAATCAATGGTATTTACTGAGCACCTGTCTGTGCAGAACACTGTACTAAGTGCTTGGAAAAAACACATTACCATAGGGTTGGTAGGCACAATCCCTGCTCGCAAGGAACTTCTTAGTCTATAGGGGCAGACAGACATTAAAACAAATTACAGATAGGAGAAATAATGGAGTATAAGGATATGTTACTAATAATAGTATTTGTTAAGCGCTTACTTTGTGCCAAGCACTGTACTAGGATAAGATAATTAGGTCCCACGTTGGGGTCAGTCTAAGTAGGAGGGAGAAGAGGCATTGAATTTCCATTTTGCAGATGAGGGAACTGAAGCACAGAGAAGTTAAGTGACTTGCCTAAGGTCACCAGAGGAGGTAAGTGGTGGAACTGGCGTTTGAACCCAGGTCCTCTGACTCCCAGGCACCTGCTCTTTCCACTAGACCATGTTGCTTCCCATTAATGGGGAGTGGTCTAGAGCCAGTTTTCCTTCTTGCACCTTCTTTTCCTCCAGCCTGACTCAGCCACCATGACCCTCCTTCAAAAAGTGTACCAACAAAGCAGCTGGTTGAGAGAAAGAGAAATTTGGTAATAAATACTGCCCAGTCCTATTCCACTTCTCTTGGGGACCCGAATCAAGATTCCAATTATTTTTCCTAGAACAATCCCACTTTGCCAGTTTGTAATTACCTGTTGACGCCCTCCTTTTTAGAACCTGCTTCTTTCAAAACCTTCCAACCGGCCATTTGTAGGTCTCATTTTTTAGTTTCTTTTAAGCAACAAAATGTGACAAATGACTGAGAAAAAAGGAGTTGCTAAAATGTCTGCCCCCTGGCTCCCGATAGATAACTATTTTGCTATTCGGTTGAGAATAACTGTTCTCTTACGATTGGAAAAACTGAGGCACAGAGTGACTAATACTAATAATTGTAGTATTTATTAAGCGCTTACTATGTGCCAAACACTGTTCTAAGCGCTGGGGTAGATGCAGGGTAATCAGGTTGTCCCACGTGGGGCTCACAGTCTTAATCCCCATTTTACAGATGAGGTAACTGAGGCCCAGAGAAGTTAAGTGACTTGCCCAAAGTCACACAGTTGACAAGTGGCAGAGGTGGGATTAGAACCCACGACCTCTGACTCCCAAGCCCACACTCTTTCCACTAAGCCAAGCTGCTTCTCTAAATTCATTTATTGCCCAATCACAAACAGGAAATTGTTGATAAAGATATTATCATGATATGATATGAGAAGCAGCGTGGCTCAGTGGAATGAGCACGGGCCAAGGAGTCAGAGGTCATGGGTTCTAATCCCAGCTTCACCGCCTGTCAGCTGTGTGACTTTAGGCAAGTCACTTGACTTCTCGGTGCCTCAGTTCCCTCATCTGTAAAATGGGGATTAAGACTGTGAGCCTCATGTGGGACAACCCGATGACCCTGTATCTACCCCAGGGCTTAGAACAGTGCTCGGCACATAGTAAGTGCTTAACAAATACCAATATTATGATTATTATATTAATTAGACCCTATCACAACCCAAAAGGTAGTCTGTCAGAGCAGTGGGGTAAGTTAAGAGCAGCACACAGGGTTTCCCCATGGCTGTTGAAGGGCTGATAAAAAGTTTCGGGAAAATGTGAGGGAGCCCTGAGCTGAAAATGGGAACAGGATCTACTTCCTGACATGCCCGTCCATTCTGCTCTCGTCACTCCCGTCCACCACCTCCGCACCTACATTCTGCAGCCAGTCTTCCATGTGCAATACTGCCTTGCGGACCTTATTCCCCGGAATCTGCCACCAGGCCTCCCTCCCTTCCCTCCTCCCTCCCTCAAACCCACAGACCGTGACTCCCAGGATCCTCACTTCTGGAATGATCTGTGCGCCCTGGGCCACGGAGTTCTAGGCTGCTGCTGAGCGCCTTCCGGGCCTCTCCGCCAGACAGCAGGAATATTCTGGGAAAATTTTCCCAAGGAGCCTGTTCCCACTATGCCCTGTGCCCTGTGGGCTGCAAGGATTTAAGCCACTGCAGAGCAGCCCTGGATCTCTCCTCCAGGCAGGAGAAACAACCCCTTGGGAAGCTGCTGCTCTCCCAGGGAGCCTGTTAATAATAATAATTGTGGTATTTAAGTGCTTAGTATGTTCCAGGCACTGTACTAAGCGCTGGGAGCATACCTCAAACCCCATGGGGAAGCCACTGCACAGCACCCTTTCCACCAGGCAGAACAGCAAATCCTCTGGGAAGCAGCCACCATCCCACTATGTCTCTCAGGCCCCCGCTCCCCACATTCATTCATTCAATAGTACTTATTGAGCACATACTATGTGCAGAGCTCTGTACTAAGCGCTTGGAATGGACAATTCTGCGCTCCTCCTACTCAGACTCTGAACTCCGTGTGGGACAGGGACTGTGTTCAACCTGATTAAATTGTATCTACCCCAGTGCTTAGAAAAGTGCTTGACACATACTAAGTGCTTAACAAATACCATTAAAAAATTCTGCTCTTTAGCCTCAGTGTCCTACCGAACTTGGTTTTTATTTAGCGTATCTGCCCATGTCTTAGTGTTTCGCTTTCTCTCTCCTTTCCTGTCTGTCGCCAGTACCCTCTCCACCATTACATTTTAAAATATGAGCCCTCTGAGGGCCAGTGACCGTGTTTAATTCCTACCTGTTGTATTCGTTCCCAGGGCCCTATACACAAAGGGTTTAATAAACACTACTATTACTCCTGCTAGTCATGGGTTTTAATCCCAGCTCTATCTCTCGTCTGCTGTGTGACGCTGAGTCACTTCTCTGTACCTCAGTTAACTCATCTGTAAAATGGGGATTATTCAATCATTCAATCGTATTTATTGAGCGCTTACCGTGTGCAGAACACTGTACCAAGTGCTCGGAAAGTACGATATAGCAATAAAGAGAGACGATCCCCGTCCACAATGGGCTTACAGCCTAGAGGGGGGAGACAGACATCATGGAGGGGCTGGAGTTATATGACAGCTTTGTCTCTGTTCCTCTGAGACTTCTGCCCCCCTTAAAGATGGGGAGTGTGTTCTTTTCTTTTCTCTTTTAGGACTGTGAGCCCCATCTGGGACAGGGGCTGTGTCCAACCTGATAAACTTGTATCTGACCCATCACTTAGTACAATGCCCGGCACATAGTAAGTGCTTAACAAATACCACAGTTATTATTTTTATTATTCTCATTACTACTATTCTATGCCCACGGTTATCACAAAGAGCCGATATTCTTAAGGAAGTCACTGGAAAGCTTAATTTGCCCTCGGCCCACAGAACGGTGAGGCAGAGGATACCAAAGTCCAGTCTTATATTTTCCATTCCAGTCACCAGGTCCCTGGAGCTGCTTGGAGCGGGTCATGGCAACATTATTAAAAGCTTTTACAGGACAGATTATTTATTAATAACCTACCCCCCGCTCATGGTCTTACAGGAATTGATTACATTTTGTTCTGGAGCCCTTGGATTAATGTTCACTTCAGGTCACTTTCCTAAGGCCAAATACCTGATAGTTTCCCAGTGCAAACTGCATTGACTCCTCCTTGTGATATGACCGAAATAGCTTCTGCAGTCTCTGTTTTCAGATGGGTTGAGTTAGGTTTGACCAAACTGTTGGATGATCAGACTTTCTTCTTATTAATATAGAACAGAAAGTGCACTTTAGAGAGTAGCTATGCAGAAAGTAAGGCAGATAAATTAGCCAGTTAAAGTAGCTAAATTATTATTACTAGTTAAGGATTAGTTTAATTAGCATCTGGTACTCCAGTGCTTAGTACAGAAGCAGCATGGTTTAATGGAAAGAGCCCGGGATTAGGAGTCAGAGGTCATAGGTTCTAATCCCGACTCTGCCACTTGTCAGCTGTGTGACTTTGGGCAAGTCACTTCACTTCTCTGTGCCTCATCTGTAAAATGGGGATTAAGACAGTGAGCCCCAAGTGGGACAACCTGATTACCTTGTAATTAATGTTGGTATTTGTTAAGAGCTTACTATGTGCAGAGCACTAAGAGCTGGGGTAGATACAGGGTAATCAGGTTGTCCCACGTGAGGCGCACAGTTAATCCCCATTTTACAGATGAGGTAACTGAGGCACAGAGAAGTTAAGTGACTCGCCCACAGGCACACAGCTGACAAGTGGCAGAGCCAGGAGTCGAACCCATGACCTCTGACTCCGAAGCCCAGGCTCTTTTCACTGAGCCACGCTGCTTAGAACAGTGCTTGGCACAAAGTAAGCAGTTAACAAATACTATTATTATTACCTTGTATCTGCCCCAGCGTTTAGAACAGGGCTTGGCCCATAGTAAGTGCTTAACAAATACCATTATTAATATTATTACAGTGCCTAGTACATAGTAAGTGCTTGACACATACCATTATAATAATAATAATAATGATAGTATTTGTCAAGCGCTTACTATGTGCACAGCACTGTTCTAAGCGCTTGGGTAGATACAGGATAATCAGATTGTCCCACATAGGGCTCACATTTTTTAATCCCCATTTTTACAGATGAGGTAACTGAGGCACAGAGAAGTTAAGTGACTTGCCCAAGGTCACACAGCAGAGAAGTGGCGGAGCTGGGATTAGAACCCACGACCTCTGACTCCCAAGCCCGTGCTCTTTCCACTAAGCCACGCTGCTTCTATTATTATTATATTACCATATTTCAAAATGAATGTCTGGGGTGAAGAGGACAGCTTTGAAGCTCACATTGTGGGGAAAAATGATAGTTCACTGTACTTGCCTGGGGCCTAGTTCAGTGTTCTGCAAGCGCCGCCCGCCACCCTCCCCGGCCACCACCATTCACCAACTTCCTTCTCGTTTTCTTTGCACTGGCAGGTGCCCCGCTATCAAGAATGAGAGAGAGTGTGAATGGCACTGTGCAAACCACCCTGCCTCTAGTCAATTCCTCAGGGCAGGTTTATGATCCTACAAGACCGAGGCTTACCCATCGTTCCTCCCCAGAGTCTCCATCGGTGCTCTGTGCCCAGTAGGTGGCTCAATGGACACTATTAGTGCTACTTAAATGTTGCCCACAAGTTTGGTCCCGCTAGGCCCATCCTGCTGCCAGCTTCAAAGGTGTGGCTATGTGCTTTGCAGATATGGTTGAAGAAACAATGAGAACTGAACTCAGGCCCGAACGGGCAGGCCAACCAATCGATGCTATTTTTTGAGTGTCTCTGTGAGAGGAGGGAGAATGGGAAAGGTAAGAGAAGAGCTAGTTGAACTGAGTTCCACTCGATCGCTCCCTCTGCTCTTCCCCAACCATGCCCCTACCCCATATATAATTTATGTATATATCTATAAGTCTATTTATTTATATTGATGCCCATTTGCTTGTTTTGATGTCTGTCTCCCCCGGTCTAGACTGCAAGCCAAGTGTGGGCAGGGATCGTCTCTATTGCCGAATTGTACTTTCCAAGCGCTTAATAGAGTGCTCTGCACACGGTAAGCGCTCAGTAAATACGACAATGAATGAATGAAGGTTAGGCTGGGTGAGGTTTGATAGAGGTTCCCCAAGGTGCCAGGCTTTCTCAAACTTCAATCTTCAGGTTCAAAATAACAACGTCCATCACTGCGACAATATTCTTCACGGCACTATCCCAGGAAGTGACAGTGCAATTTTTTTCCCATAGCTCAAGAAAGGCTTGGACTTCGGTCCTGACTAGAACGCAGGTGCTGGCATGATCAGTAGCCCCAGAGCTGCACCTTTCGTTCCCTCTTGGTGTCTGCTCTTTCCTCCAAACTGTAGCCAATCAATCAAGCCATCCAATGGTGGCCAACTGGCTCTAGCACAGGGTAGCCTGCGGGGATCATCAAGTGGAGCTGGGAAGGCTTCCACTTACCCAGGTGGCGGCCAGACCCTGGCATTAAGATTCAATTAAGTCTCCAGCAGTTGCCACCAGTTCCAGATTGGAAGCTGCAGGCACCTGCACCCGGGCCCAAAGATGACTTGACATGCCAGGGGATGACATGCCAATCAGTCGACAAAACCAGGGAATGATAAATGGACCGGAGGGGGGGAATTGGAGGGGGTGCAGCTGATGCGCTTTAGGTGATCAGAGGGTGCAGCTGCATCTTGCCATTCTTGAAGGGGTTAAGAGTCGCAGAATTTCTCAGAGGGATGACAGATGATACCCCCCCCCCCCAAAAAGGCAGGGGTCAGGGAAGAGAGAGGGGAAGAATACCACGGATTCTAATTTGCAAGCCCTTCAAGGTCTCCAACATTTTAAACAGGACAGTATTCTGCATCTCTGCATCCACATTTGCTCATCACCCATTGCTGCCCCAACATTACCTACATATTGACTTTCACCCACTAATGACCGCAGTCATTGCTCTTGAAAAATCTACTTTGAATTGAATATTACGGATATTTTGGGGCTAAACACATCTCCCTACAATTTAAGTCAAGATATGTTTTAGTGCCGATAATGATCGTCCTCCCCCATAAGGGAGCCACAGCTAACCAGAGACAGAACTGAGAACGGGATCCTCAGATCTTTTCATCTACGCACATCAGCTCAACTGCGACTTGATACGGGCTTGGACTTCATACTATGGTTACTCCGACTCAGCGAAGGAACAATCAGAATGGAAGGAAGAAAAGAAAACGTGTGAGTTTTGGGGACCAGGTTGGCAACGTCCCCCCAGTTACCCTTTCGGCACCAATGCGTGATCACAGAAGCCGCCTGCCGCCGCAAGGTCTTTCACTACAAAACTAAACCGTTTCCATACTTTTTTATTTGTTAAATTGCTAAAAAGTCATTGGGGGAGGGGAGGGAACATTAACAAAAATGAAATTTACACAGATTTAAATATCAATGAAATCCACTTTTCATTCCTACACTTGTATGTGCCTAAAATGCCTATTAACAGGGTAAGTCGTCATGGCGGTACACCTGAGTCATACGGGAAACCTCACTCACAGCACCAGTTACATCGGAGCACACTGGGTGTTGACCTGGACTCCCGTTGGTCGGTGGTGAGCGGAGAGGAAGTCAACAACAACGGTTTTCTCTCTCATTCAACAATGAACCACTAAGGGAGCCATTGAGTAGGAACCGGGCAGAACATGCCTTCTGCAACACGCGAGCAGGGGAACGGGAGAGGGGAGAGGTCACTTTTTCTCTCACTTTCTCTCTCACTTCTGATCCTTCACGCTGACTTATAAGCTGGTAAGGGACCACAAATGAAGCAAAAGCAATGAACATCACCATGCCAGGATCACCGTAAGGACCAAGACAGAGGGGCAAACCGACCTGGAATGTCACTTCGGATGGGGGGAAGGAGAGAGGCAAAGCAGAGAAGAATCCGGAGAGATGGAATGGGGTGGGAGGAAGGGAAGAGGGAGAGAGAGAGGAAGGGAGGAGAGAGAAGGGGGAAAGGGAGGGAGAAAGAGAGAAACAGAGAGGGGGAGACAGAGAGAGAGGAAGGTAAGGTCCTTTCATTCTTCATTGACTAGAGGCCTGAACTTTGAGCTATTTATCCTCAATGTTAAGCTGAAACCAGATCCCAGCTCTTCTTAGCCTACTTCTGATTTTCAGTTTTTGTTGTAAATTGCCAGCATTTGAAGGCTGAGAGAGTGGTTTGCCCAGCTGTGCCTTAAAAAAAACAAACCTGTTTCTAGAACTCTAGCGCGTGCTCCCACAAAACAAAGGCAAAACACAACTACCATCTCTGTGTCTACGGAAGACGTGGAATCAAAACACATAAACCCCCGTGCCACGGACCACAGTGGACAGGAGAACTGGCGCGCTTTTCACGGAAGGTGGGGAACATTTGGAAACTCCTACTACAAATTCCATGGAGTGAGCCGTTATGTCCATGCAATGCTGCAAACCTGGAAGGCACTCGGTAGGACTGGAAGGGGTTAAAGCTTCAAGTAGAAACAAAATCATTTTAAATAGTTAAATACTGATAAATAGATCTTCCTTTCTTTCTTTTTCCCGGTGCTCCTGAGGTTTAGAGAACAAAGTTTTGTTTTGTTTTCTCAGCAGATTTAAGACAAGAGCGGTGTCGATCGTGTTGGAATAGCGTGCCTGTTAAATCGCATTTAATCAACTCTCTCTCCGACGCAGCTCGGAGATGCTGGCCTCATGCCCGTTTCAAGTCCCATGCCACATGTGGCTTAGGGGTAAGGCTGGAAAAGGCCCACCACCGTGGTTAGATTGGGGATCTACCCGGGCTCATCCACCATACCGGGCTCGGAATCCCTCAAGATTCACACAGACCCCCTCGTCCCCTTCTAACACAATTCTGGTGTTCAGGGGCCCCCAGGTGCAAGCTAAGTTGGCAGGTCCCCACTCCAACCCAACACCCGAATCTTCAACACCAAATGAGTGGAGGCGAGGAAGATTTTTCTTGGAGAGCTGTAACCCAGCTCAGGACGGGCCTGGGAGTGAGAGTGTAGCAGCAGATTTCCAGTAGGGAGCCACGCTCTTTTCTGAAAGAACACCTCCTTCGCTTGCCGCTCCCAGAATGGGGATGCAGCATTAAGAGCCAGGTTGGGAGATGGGGGCGGTGGAGGGCTGGGCTAGAGTTGTGATTTTGGCTACTACTAAGGAGATCTTTACCCACTTCAGTCTCCCAACTACTTACTTCATCTTCCAGTCATTGTTCTGAAATGGGAAGTGGGCTTTGGAGACCGTTTCGGTTCCCGAACCCCATTTCAGCTCCAAGGTTCTGGCAAGAGTGACTAAATCAGTGCTCTTCTTTCAGACCACCACAACCTGGCAAAAGATGACCCCCGCCCGGTCTAACAGTCCTAGCCAAGAAAGGGATGGAAACGGTCCCAGAGAAGAGAGCCCAGGGACCAACACTGAGCTTGGCTTAGTCGGAGAGCAGAGTAAGTAGGCACGTGGGTAGCTCGCTCATTTAAGAAGATGGAATGTGGTTCACTTCCTCAGACCCACACTCACCTCCTCTCCTGGGAGCTGGCACTTTGCTGGGCTTGGAAACAGGAGAGAATTTCCACCAGGACTGACCTAACACCCCGCAGTTCAAATAAACTGCAATACTGGAGAAATTCGGGGCTCCGGACCCAGTTGAAGCTGAGTCTCCCTGATCTCTGGGGTCCAGGAAATTCCCACAAGGCTGAGAGAGGGATGGAGAGTTCTAAAGGCAGAACTGGAATTTATAAGGATTTTTCTCATATCCTGCTCAAAAATCACCGAGAATCACATTTATGCCCAACATCTAGTATCCGACTGGAATCACGTCTACTTCCGCCTTTCCCTTACGTGTTATGACTCTAGGGCCTGGTTGACTCTCATTTCCCAGATCACCCAACTTTTCTAGCTCTGATCTTCTTGTGACAATGGAGCTCTCCACAGAGCCAGAGGAAAGGAAGTAGATCTAGAACGTACTTCACTGCTTTCCGAAACACACCCTTTTTCTGGCTGACTTAAGTCAAATCACTGACACCTGACCTATGAGGTCGGAAACGTGGATTTTGGGAAAATTGATTAAGAAAAAAGTTCTTGGGGAAAATGACACTTTGCTAATCGTGGGCAGAAGCCCCAGCCAGTGACCTTTTTCGTTTGCAAACGTGGATAATAGGTCCAACATGCTTGGGAAGAAAATGGAATTGAGAAAGAGGGAGGCATTTCTGAGTAGCTACAAGTATGTATCGTGAAAATATACAGGGTTGGCATCTAAAAATTCACCTCTGGCACCCCAAGAATACCGGCATAGGCTAAAGCCCCTCCCCTACTACCCAACCGGACACGTTCCTGGCAGATACCTCTTTTTCCTCTCAAACTCAACCCAGAAGAACTGATTTAAAGGGTATGAAAAACGGAATCCACATTTGCATAGAAATTGGAAAAGCAGGCACCACCGAGGGAAGACTTTATCGGAGAGACAATGAGTGGATTGGGGTTTTGGCAAGTTACAACCAAATGTGATTGTCAGAGAATTCCAATATCGAGGGCAGTCTAACTGACTAGGCTACATGCTGGTTGTAGAGATGTGGATTTCCTGACGATTCTGGCATTTCAATGAGGAACAGCCCCATCTTGCTTCCCTACACTTCTCCCAGTGAGACAGGCACGGTCGGGAGAGACCAAAGAGGGCTGAATGAAGCCCAGGCTTGAGGAAACCAAAGGTATTTTGTCTCCCTCCTAGTGTAGGTTGCTTTTCAGTCCCTTCTGCATCACCAGAAGGGGTGGAGCGGGGGAAAGAAAAACACTGCTATTTTTCCACAGGCAGTTGCGTTGAATCTGCATTGCTATTTCAGAGCATTCAAGCTTGAAGTCTCTAGCTCTCCCTCTGCGCATTCTTCCTTACCTGGCTCCCCATCTCATAACCGCGGGGAGGGCAGTAGACAAAAGTCTGTATCGGACGCTTGGTTCTTTGAAGAAGGTATTTGGTGTTAGTTGGTATGTTCCCTAACTTCTGGGTCTAGTTACAAGCAAAGTAGAAAAAGGCAGCAAGGCCTCTGCTAAAACACAGCAACAATTTTATCGGAACCAGCACGGAGATCTCTCCCCCTTTGTAAACAGAATTGGCTATATAATATATATATACATATATATATTTTTTAATATAACTTTTTAATGGAGACTTCTGACCCCCGCCCCTGGAGTGAGGGTTAGATTGGGAATTGGAGATTTGGTTTTGTAGAGTCTGTTTGGATTTTACTTTTATTTATCCCCCTCCGCCCCCCGCAATTCACAGTTTGAAATGCCTGCATGACTGTGTAAAATTCAAAAGAAAAAGCCACAGAAAGGGGAGGGGTTTGGAACGCGGTTTTTGCCATATTATCTTTTCGCTCGCACAAAGTACAAGGCATTTGTTTTGGGATAGTACTTCACGTTCTGCTTCTTGTCCATGAGGCCCCCGAATATAATGAGTTCGCCCCTTCCCTGTACCACCGTGTGCAGGCTGGTTTCGGGTGGCCCGACCACAGAACTGCTATTGAACACCTTCCACTTGACCCGCCCTTTCTCCTTGGTGTCTTTAATGTCCAACACGTACATCTGCATAGGCTTACAGTTCATGCTCTGGTACAGGGGCTTGCCGACGTTCAGAGACTGGGGCGGGTGGTGGCCCAGGCGCCGGGCGATCGGCGGCAAGGCGTGCCCGTCCCCCTGGGCCGGGCCCGGGCGGGGGATGGGCACGGTTTCCGGGCCGCTCAGGCTCTGACTCCCAGGGGAACTTGGGGAAGACACCAGAGGAGGGCTTAGCGCTGCAGAAGTAGACGGACCTTTAGAAGAGAGGGCTTTGACGGCTTCCAGGCTCCTCCGCAGAGCCCCGGGGGACACGGCGCCCGTCAGCGCGCTGGCCACGTGAGGCGGGGTGTGGATTCCGTTCGTCTGTTCTGGGGGGTTCCTCAGGCTTCCCCCGACTGTCCGGTGGTCCGTGCAGTCCATCTGACTACTGCTGGAAGAGGGTTTCAGATCCCAGTTCAAATCCATCGAGCCTAATCGCAGATCTTTCTGATCCGGAAGGGATCCTCGCCGGGGGGCCAGAGAAAGTCCGATTTTCACGTCATACCCTTCTGCGGCGGATGGGGTACTGGGAGAAACCGCCTGAACTGGGCTGTCTAGGGAGGCCCCGCCCACCGCAGCTCCTCCGGGGGACAGACTCCCTCCGTTCAGGACGGGTGAGCTGTCCCCTCTGGCCGGGGAGAGGCTCCCTTCCCGGGAGCCCGAGGGCGTCTGCCTCTGGGCCCTGGGCCTCAAGGTCCCCCAGCGCCCGTTGACACAGGGCACTTCGTCCGCGTTCCTTACGGGGGACTGAGAGCGGTACTCCCGGGGCTCGGGCACCAGGGCTGGTGGGGTGGCACTGATGGGAGACGGGCGAGAGTTCAAACTGGGGCTGAGAGGTGCTCTCCCGCTGGGAGCCTGGCTGAAGACCACCACACACTGGCCCACCTGAAAAACAGAGGGGACGTTACTACCGACTTGTTCCAACCAGAAACTCTCTCTCTCTCTCTCTCTCGACTGGCCTGAGAGACTTCCAGGGTGCCTCAGCCTCAAACGAGACAGAAAACGCCCCAGGGAGCACTGCCCTGGCGTCACAGGGCTGGTGACGATCTAAGAGCCACTTTCACCATCTCGGGAGAGGTGAACGGGCTGCGGGAAATCCGTCCTCACAGCTGGCTGCCGTTCCCCACTCTTACCCTGCAGGCTGGGTGACACCAGAGTTCGGGCGCCCCGTGATCTTCGTTCTCCACTTTCAGGGGCTGCCAGGTCCACGGGCTAGAGTGCATGTGCAGTAACCAGGCATCCTTGAAGAGCTGTAAAGGAAAGAACAGATGCCTGAACTTGACTTGGGGTACTGTGCTTTGGTATAGCCATTCTGCTGGACTTAGGGAATGTTTGCAAAAGGAGAGCTTCGGCAGAAAGAACATATGGGGGACGCCCAGCAGGGATCTTTCTTAAATAAAGACCCCCAGATCCGAGGCACTTGGACTGTGACAGCTCTTTACATTTCAAATCTCGCCTCAGGGGGAAAAAGGAAGAAAAGTGACTTTACTACTACCGTTTATTACTGAGCCAGGGATAACAACAGTAAAAAATAAGAACCACAGTCACGCTATTTTCCAAGTGCTTACTATAAGCCCAAAATGGTACTACGCACTGGGATGGATAAAAGATAATTAGGACAGACCCAATCCCTATCCCATATGGGCTTACAAGTGAGACAGAATAGGCATTTTATCCCCATATTACAGATGAGGAAATGGAAGCACAGAGAAGTGAAGTGAATTGTCCAAGGTCAGACAGCAGACAAATGGGGGACTAGGAGTAGAACCCTACGAAAGAACTCCTGAACATTGGGCCTGGGTTCTTTCCACTACCTCATGATGCTTCTCAGTAACCCTAAACTAGACTTCAACTTTTCCTCTTTTCCTTCCCTCTCTGGACTGGACTGTCAGCTAGTTATGGGCAGGGGTACGTGTCTACCTATTCCATTGGATTGTATTCTCCCAAGCACTTAGTACAGTGCTCTGCATAGAATAAGCCCTCAAGAAATACTGTAACTGATAATGAAAAAATAGGAGAAGTGACTGTTTCAGGCCGGAACAAGAACAAGGATCGCTGATAATAATAATAATAATGATGTTGGTATTTGTTAAGCGCTTACTATGTGCAGAGCACTGTTCTAAGCGCAGGGGTAAACACAGGGGAATCAGGTTGTCTCACGTGGGGCTCACAGTCTTAATCCCCATTTTACAGATGAGGGAACTGAGGCACAGAGAAGTTAAGTGACTTGCCCACAGTCACACAGCTGACAAGTGGCAGAGCTGTGATTCGAACTCATGAGCCCTGACTCCAAAGCCCGTGCTCTTTCCACTGCGCCACGCTGCTTCTCGTTATCAAAATGCCTAGCACAAGCACCTTGAAGAGAATGGGGCAAAACATCCAGGAGGAATGGGTGTGATATGCCTGATCTTAGAATGCTTTTCTCCAAGACTCTTATGAAACAGGTCAGGGCAGAAAAAAATCTTCCCTCAGGTGGCACTTTGACTGCCTGGAGCCCCTAAGAACTATTTTTGGTAAAAATCTACAAACTTACTGCATTTGGACCTCCACAGCCTCCAAGGATTAGGATGGTCTGGTTGTCCATGACGATCTGGAAAAGGCAGGCAAAAGAGGGAAGTAATCAATAATAAGAACTGTGGTACTTGTTAAGTGCTTGCTACCGTCAAGCACTGGAGTAGATACAATATCATCAGGTCTCACGTGGGGCTCATGGTCTAAGCAGGAGGGAGAACAGGTTTTGAGTCTCCATTTTGCAGATGAGGGATCTGAGTCACAGAGAAGTTAAAGTGACTTGACCACAGTCACACAGCAGATCAACTGGCAGAGCTGGGATTAGAACCCAGCTCCTCTAACTCCCAGGCCCGTCCTCTTTCTACTAGGCCACGCTGCCTCTTTGATTAGAAACAAATAATCTAAAGTCATGTGATTCACATAGACCTCAAGGGTCTCAGGTCTTTAATGCCTCCACAACCACAGAGTGGACTAAATGTTGCCAATGAAACTGCATGGATATGCTCTAGATTGGTCAAATACGTAAATTAAAGTTCAGACCTCATCCAGCTCAGTGTCTCCTGACAAGTGAAACCAGAAAATGGCTTGGTACTGTTGGACTTCAGGCTATCTCGTCCTCTAGACTGTAAGTTCATTGTGGGCAGGGAATGTGTCTGTTATATTGTTGTACTATACTCTCCCCCACGCTAAAGACAGTGCTCTGCACACAGTAAGCACGCTATAAATACCACTCACTGGTATGAATCTTAGGACCCAGCAGATGCTGGAAAACACACATCAGAAGAGAAAGATGCTTACTTCTTTTCTGCCGAATTTAGATTGCCCTTCCATGGTGGCGGGCTGCAGAGGGCTCGTGGGATTCCCATCTCCCCCACCCCCTTTTTTAATGGTATTTGCTAAGTACTCACTATGTGCCAGGCACTGTACTGAGCACTGGGGTAGATACGAAGTTAGACACAGTCCCTGTCCTAAATGGGGCTCACAGTCTTAATCCCCATTTTTACAGATGAGGTAACTGAGGCACAGGGAAGTGAAGTGACTTGCCCATAGTCACACAGCAGACAAGTGGTGGAGCTGGGATTAGAACTCAGGTCCCCTGACTCCGAGGCCCGAGCTCTATCCACTAGGCCACGCTGCTTCCCACGATGCGGTCGCATTCACGGAATAATGGAATAAGTGTAAGCAGAGGGCACCTGAGACTGGCCACCTCTTGGATGAGGGCTGGGGCCGGAGACGTTTGGCTTAGACCAGGCCCACTGCTCGAGGTCCAGGACCCAGACGTCGTTACTCCTGCAAGGACAAGAGCACAGGCAAGAAGCTGATGATGAATCCACTCAGAGGTCCCAAAGGAACCATTATATCACAACACTCCTTTTAGTACGTTTGGCAACGTTAGGGCACACCCGCTTAGTCCCTGCCAGGTCTTCTACATTAACGCGCAGCACAGATACTCCTTGGCTGTTAGGATCTCCTGTCCAAGCATCAGGAATTTCTAGCTAATAAACATCCATCCCGTTACACTCTCCACAGGTCAGCAGAAATGGAGAGCAAGAAGCAGCAGAGGGGACGTTTGGACAGGAGGAGCCGGGCACCAGGGGCCCCATCGACCGACAGAACGGGGAGAATCTGGGAAAAACCTACAACTCGGAGGTAGGCCAGCATAGCCCGTACTCAACGATCTCACTCTTTTTCCCAGACAGAAAATATTTCTTCTCTCCAAACAATCAATCAATCAATCACATGCACCATCAAGAAGAGAAGCTTAGTTCATATCCTTCTACGGGTCGCCATTTAAGAACAGTAAACTCCAGGCTGTGAATTGCAAGTGTGATGGGAGATATTGTCTGAAACACCCCAAGAGAACATAGTTAACAGACACACACTTGTTGACGGTGAAGGTTGCTATAAAATGGAGCGAGTGGAGGGAAGACGTAGGACCGATCCCTTTCATGGGAGATAACAACAACATAATAATAATAATGATGTTAAGCACTTACTATGTGCCAAGCACTGTTCTAAACGCTGGGGGAGATACAGGGTAATCAGGTTGTTCCACATGGGGCTCACACTTAATCCTCATTTTACAGATGAGGTAAGAGGCACAGAGAAGTGACTTGCCCAAGGTCACAAAGCAGATAAGTGGCATAGCTGGGATTAGAACCCATGTCCTCTGATTCCCAAACCCGTGCTCTTTCCACTGAGCCACACTGCAGAAATACCATCTGACCAGGACAGTCAGTCAGCCTGGAGTTAGGAGGATGGAGTAGTTAACATGTAGCTTTCCCTACAGGCCTACTTAGTCTCCAAACCAAGTTTGCCAGTTTATTCTCTGGCAAAAATAGCAGAGGAATAGCACCAGCTGATTCCCTCACCCATAGAATGGGTCAGGGAGGGGGGTTTTGAGTTTGCTGATGAATCTAGGGAGAGAAGGGGAAGAGTTGACCTCTCATCCACTACTCTTTCCCCTCTCCGACCCACTCAAAGACTAGACAGATCGCTCCCTGGCCGTCTCCCCCTAATCTGGATGACGTTTCAAGGGCCATAGCCCCCCAGGTCACTAGCAGCCCACTCCCCGGCCCGCCGCCAATTAGGAATTTAAGAGGAGAATGACAGGAGAGCTGCAGGAGGACGAGACTTTAATCAAACACACTGTGGTTTGCAGGAAGGCCTTGGTCCCATTGGACCATCACTGTTTATCTATCATTATCATGCCCGCCACAAGTATTCCAACTGGCCCGGGGAGGAACTGAACCGACTTACATTTGCCTAGATCCTAAGGAACCACCAAAGACGATCATTTTGTCTTCTATCACACAGGAAGAGTGGCCCGCCATTGGCGGAGGACCATGTGTCGTCACGATGCAATTCCACCTACGGGAAGAGGACGGGAAGAAACTAGGAAATCCAGTGTCACTTTTCCGTCTAACGCTTTAACATAGGAACCAGAAACTGGGGAGCAAACCTTTGCAGTTATATACTAAAGAGAAAACCTTTTATTTTGCAAAAATACTTGAGACTAGACAAATTGGTTCAGGCACCCCTTTTTTCTTAGCAACTGGACCTCCTTTAGGATAGCCTGTCCTTTAAAAGTGAAATTCACACTTGCATCCCTAATTTGGATGGTTCATACGGAATTGAAAACAAGCTCTCATCTTCTACAAACTGGCTTCTCTGAATAAACTCCACAGTGAATTACACCGACCACTCTGCCAGCAGTTTTCTCTCTCTGATCTAGGTATCCCAAGCTCTGGTTGGCCCTTGCCAAGGGATGGGAATGGCTTGCATTTGGACGGTGAATAGTTTAATGACCCATCAGTTCGGTAACACACAGTGGAGGGGTTGGGAACCACTGGCCTCGAGCCCAGCGGTGTCCAGCGTGCAGCTCCTGAGCCGTGGGTGGTTCTTCAGCGGCTGTTCGGCTCACCGGGGAATGCTAACAGGTGTGCCTTATCATTATGGGTGATTTCACCTCCCTGGAAGTGGGCTGTGGCCTCAGTTGTCTGTTGCTGGCCACCACTCCAGGAACAGAGTTCTGGGCCTAGGAACTTTTTTTTGCTCTGCACCCTTGGGCCGTGGTGCATGGCACTTCATTTCACGAAGCTCGGACTCTCCACCACCCCATCAGAGTCAACCACCTGAAAGGCTCCCTCCTCCTCTCCTTCCTCGTTGTCCTCCTCCTTCTCTTCCTCAATGGGCTTCGATGGCACATCTCTCTTCCTCTGCCATAGTCAACAACACCCTGAGACAGCCCCCATACCCGAGGAAAGACGTTCCCGCTGTGGAAGCAAAAGATCTCCCCTTCACTGCTTACCAGTTTTTGGAGGGTGAGTAGGTGTGTATTTCATCAAAGAACCTTTCTGGCTGGTGGAGAGGATAGGGACTTGGACGGGTCCAGCCACCAAACAGCACAAGCAGGTCCTTGTACACCACCAGAGTAGCCCCAGCTTTCGGCGACGGATAAGAACCTGTCAGAAGTCAAAAGCAGTTAGGATTAGGGAATGTCGGCACCCGGCAAGTTAGCTGGGCTTAAGCTGCAGTTGCCTGTGGATCGACTTTTTCCTAAGGAAATGGAACTGTTAGGATAAAGCTGGGAAGGGAGACAAGACTAGGTTTTGAAATACCAAGAGGAAACCACCATCCATTTTAGTGTCTTTGCAATTACTAAAAGCCTGAAAGCAAATCTTAGATATGGGCAAAACATCTGTCAGTCGGTGACAGGAAATTACTAGCTTTCTAATATATTCCTTTAAATTACTACCTTGACGGTGAGAAAAATTATTGCTTTGGCACTCAGTCCTTCAAACTTGAAACATCTACTAACTTTTTCCCTAGGGAGGCAGGAAAAAGAATGCTAATACAATTAGCTTTGTTCAACACCGAATGAATCGGATGCACAGAAGAGGAAACTTCTTCAGAATCCGGGAAGCTTTAAGCTATCTTTTCAGTCTCTGTGCATAAATCACTAATTAAAAGTACACCTTGAGTAGAGGGAAGTGTAATGGAGATGGAGAGGTCTGTACAGGCCTAAATTTTATGGCCCAGGCGAAGCCAAATGGATATTGGAAAATATGGGTCAATTTTGGGCATGGACTCAAAATTTTGGAAAATTAACCTGTAGCAGGCCTCAGGATTTTCAAGCAATCTCCTTCAAATCACTCAGCAGGAATGAAAACCAATAAGCAAACCCAGGACAGCTTAATGCCAATCTCTCAACGATTTGGTAAGCAAAATAAAGCAAAGCATTCAGCTCTGAAGACCAGCCTATCCATGACTAGATCTTTCCAGTTTGAAGTACTGTGTGCCAAAGCAATAATTTTGCTCAGCACCAAAGTAATAATTTAAAGGGATATGTTAGAAAGCTAGTAATTTCCTGTCACTGACTGCCCAAGTCTAGAAAGGGGAACATTAAAAAAAAGAAAAGGAAAAAAAGGCCTAGGTTTTAATCTCTTCCTTGCCTTTTCTGCAGAGATTCTGGGAGTGGGCCCCAGGGTTTGTTCACCTCTGTGCCATTTGCTGAAGCTTGAGCTCCCACTCGCCCCCAGGGATTCCCCAAGGAGAAGGGGGAGCCCTGGGGCAATTCGCTCTCTGTGGTGAGAGCAAGTGCACCACCCCCAAACACATCTTTATGGTATTTGTTAAGCAAACGATAAATGGTATTTTTTGAGCACTATGTGCAGAGGACTGTATTAAGCTTGAGACAGTATAATACAACAGAATCACAGACAAGTTCCCTGCCCATAATGAGCTTCCAGTCTACAGGAGGGACAAACATTAACTGGAATAAACAATATGTAATACATAATTTAAAGATATGTACATAAGTGGTGTGGGGTTGGGGTTTTTTTATGGTGTGTGTTAAGCGCTTATTATGTGCCAGGCACTGTTTTAAGTGCCAGGGTAGATATTCGCTGGGGTGGGGAGAATATCCAATGTCTAAAGATCACAGATCCAAATGCAAAGACGACTCAGAAGGGAGAAGCAAGCTGGGAAAAAGAGGGCTTCATCGGGGAAGGCCCCTTGGAGAAGATGGGATCCTAATAAGCACTTACTATGTGCCCGACACTGTACTAAGCACTGGGGTAAATACAAGCTAATCAGGTTGGATACAGTCCAAGTCCCACTTGGGGCTCACAGTCTCAATCACACTTTACAGATGGGGTAACTGAGGCCCAGAGAAGTGAAGTGACTTGCCAAAGGTCACACCACAGGCAAGTGGAAGAGACGGGATTAGAACCCAGGTCATTCTGACACCCAGAATGTGCTCTATCTATAAGGACACGCTGCTTCTCTCCCCCTTCTTTCACCCCAGCATTCGTGAGTCTCTCTGTGGCCGCAGAGTACACAGACTCTTACGGTAACCCCGGTTCTACCCTTTCTCGATTGTTGGCTGCTACAATAGCAACCTGTACCTAGGACAACAGGAACCAACACAGACTGAAGCCATGGCCATCCAAGTAAAGAGTCTAAAGCCGCTTTGTTGTTCCTTCCAGGCTGAGAAACATCAAAGTCCTTTTGGGGATCTGGGGATGGAGTCTAGGGTCAATCCATGTTGGGCGGGGATTTTTTTAAACGGCTGATCCAGCTCAAGCCGGATTGCTGGCGCATTCCAATCCGGGCAGATCGGTGCCCGGCAGCCCCGAAACAACAGGGACACTTGTGACACCACTCAAGTCAAATCCAGCCAGAGGAAGAGCAATGAATACACTTTTGGCACATTTCCTTAAACCTCTGGGCCTTCATTTTGCTCTTTTCCAATAAGTCAGTGTTCACGCAGCAAGCTAAAAGGCTCCATTAGAGAAACTGCAAACCTGGCTGTTCCAGTTGCAGAACTGCCCAGGGTCAGATTTCCAAAGCTAAATAGGTTCTGATGACACCATGGCCCTCTGGGAGAAGGAGCTCAGTTAAGCTCCCTCCATTTCGGTTTGATCATCATCCAGTGTGGTGTGGCGATGGGCTGATCGAGACCGAAAAAGGGGAATTTGGCTTGTGCTCTGGAAACTGTTATCGGCAATGACCGACTCTTTCAAAGTAGTTTGTTGATCGGTTTTCTCCGCAAAATAAAAAAAAAGAAAGTAGACCTTTTCCCCCTTACTAAATCAACCTTCGGTCAGTCATTGATGCAAGTGCTAGCTATATCTTAGACCTCCTGCCTTATCTGTTTTGTTCAGAAACCTTAATTCTAAAAGGAAGCTTCATTCGAACAACAGGAGACGAGCCAAAACGGGCAGGCTTGTCGGAGGAAAAAAATTCCGAGAAATCCTATTTGAGCTGATCCAAAAGCGAAGCGATAAGGTTGGCAATGACAAGACAGTTGCTAACCTGACTTGCTGGGAGAGCAGCAGGTCTCTGGCTGTATTGTTAGCTTCCGACTTACACCAGGAGGCGTCAGCCATTCTGGACGAGTTCCTAATAAAACAACCGCTGCCCTAGACGGGACCAGTCACGGCAGCGTTCCCTCCCTAGTGCTCCCGTGTCAATCGCCAGCTCTGGAAGACTGACGTGAGGCTTCCGTGAGGGGCGTTCTCACTAACATTGTGTCGACTGGACATCCTGCGTTGAGGATTCATTATATTACTGGTTCCTGGAAGGTAAGCGCCTCCCCCGGGAAACGGGCCCAATGATGAGAAACCAACCAAAGCCAGTTGCTTCCAATCAGCCAACAGGAATCAGTCAGGGAACAGATCTGATTAGGGCCCTAGTTCCCTCCGGACAAGACAATGTCAAAAACAAGCGTGGCTATTCTAACTACCAATTCCTAAGAGCTGGGAAACATTTCTTGAAAAAGAATGAATAAGTGTGGCATTCGTTAAGTGCTTGCCACGTGCTAAGCCCTCTACTTTGCGCTGGGGTAGACACAAGATAATCAGGACGGGCACCGTCTCTTTTGCACACGGGGCTCGTAAACTAAGCGGGAGGGAGAATGGGTACTTAATCCCCAGTTTCCAGATGAGGAAACAAGCACAGTGATGCTAAGAGAATGACACTTGAGTATCGGTTTCTCTCTTACTACCACCCAACCCGCACACTCCGCTCCTCTAACACCAACCTACTCTCTGTACCTCAATCTCGTCTCTCCCACCACTGACGTCTTGCTCGTGCCTTCCCTCAGGCCTGGAACTCCTTCCCCGTTCATACCAGAGAGTTCACCACTCACCCCACCTTCAAACCCCTCCTAGAGTCACATCTAGGCCTTCTCGGACTAAACTTTCTATTTCCCCTTTTTGCCCTCCCCTCTGCCTCAACTATGAACTTGGCTGTGTGCCCCTTAAACACTTTGATACTCACTCCAGCCCCACAATACCTATGCAGATAATGTTATACTCTACTCTTTCCCCTATCCCTAATCTATCTTAATGTCCATCTCTGCCTGTAAGCTCCCTGTGGAAAGGGATGGCACCTACCAGCTCTGCTGTATGGTATTTTCCCAAATATTCAGTACAGTACTCTGCACACAGAAAGCACTCAAGACATGCTATTGATTGATTGACGGATTGAGCATGGCCTGTGAGAAGCAGCATGACCTACTGGAAAGAGCCCAGGCCTGGGAGTCAGAAGACCTGGGTTCTGATCCCACCTCTGCTACTTGCTTGCTGTATGACCATGGACATATCGTCGTGCCTGTTTCCTCATCTGTAAAATGGGGATTAAACACCTGCCCTCCCTCCCCATTGAATGTGAGCCCCTGAGGGCAGGGGCTGTGTCCGACTTGATTATCTTGTAATAGTAATAACAATAATTGTGGGATTTAAGCACTTACTATGTGCCAGGCACTGTACTAAGTGCTGGAATGGATACAAGCAAATTGGGTTAGACACAGTCCAAATACCACATGGGGCTCACAGTCTCGATCCCCATTTTACAGATGAGGTGACTGAGGCACAAAGAAGTGAAGTGACTTTTCACAAAGCAGACAAGTGACAGAGTAGGGATTAGAACCTGAGACCTTCTGACTCATAGGCCCGGGCTCTATCCACTAGGCCACATTGCTTCCCAGCACTTAGTTTAGCACTTGGCACCTAGTAAGTGCTTCGCAAATACCACAGTTGTTATTATAACTGATGTGAAAGTGAGAACCAAATAAAAGGAAGGCCACCTTTTAAAGAAACCAACCTTCCCCTGAGCTATTTTTGGCAAAAAATGCTTTCCAAAACTCTTGAGTCTTGTTTTACTCAACCATGATCACTTACTTTTACCACTCTGCCAGCATCCCTCCCCGAATCCTAATTATTATTACTATTTAGTATTTCCATCCAAAGCACTGTGTACCAAGGCGTATTTTTAAGCATTTTACTTATCGGTACATTCAGCTATTTCTTTAAACTGGTTTGTATTTGAGCAGTCAGGCAATTATACCGCTTCCTGCTTTATCCTTAGCTCCTCCTCCGGCTTTCACTATCTGGGAGGATATCTGTCTCTCGCACTCAAACTGTAAATTCCTTGAGGGCCAGGAGCATGTTACTTGTTACTACATAGTACCTAGCATTCAGTAAGCACTCAAATACCACCGAGTGCTGGATTGATTGATAGTGTATTGCCCAGAAGCATTCAATTAAGGTACATGAAACTTTCACAAGAGAGTGTGTGCATTAAGGATTTGAGGTTTTGTGATGGTCCGGAATTATAAGTAAAAGTATCTGGACATAGTTCCCATACAGCAGCAACTAAATATCTGTAATAGTCTCTTCTTGCTTTCACCTCTCAGGGTCGCACCTGGAAAGTTTCCAGTAGTCTACCAGTCTCGGCTATGGGAGGGAGAGTCAAGCAGAGGCCTGCCCATTCCATTCCTAGCTTGGGCAGTGGCTAAAGGCAAGACTCCCCCGTGCTGGGCAGCAGCGGCATGGGAGAGAGTTGAGGGCGGATATTCGTGTTTACTGCGCGGAAGGTGGCAACGGTAAACCTCTTCTTTATTTTGACCAAGAAAACTCTATGAATGAGAAGCAGCATGGCTCAGTGGAAAGAGCACGGGTTTTGGAGTCAGAGTTCATGGGTTCGAATCCTGGCTCGGCCACTTGTCAGCTGTGTGACTTTGGGCAAGTCACTTAACTTCTCTGTGCCTCCGTTACCTCATCTGTAAAATGGGGATTAAGACTGTGAGCCCCACGTGGGACAACCTGATTCCCCTGTGTCTACCCCAGCGCTTAGAACAGTGCTCGGCACATAGTAAGCGCTTAACAAATACCAACATTATTATTATGAATCCACTACCAGAACGATTGCAGATGGAGAGTGGCACGTCTGGGAGAGATGTGTCCGTGTTGCTATGGGTCGGAAATGACTCGACGGCATAAGACAAGACATTCTTGCTTATTTAAATATGCTTTCTATGCCTTTTGCAAAAAGAGCAGAAATGCTACAAACAGCACATAAACATTTGAATCCTGTTTTGGCAATACCATTAAATGAACAAATACAATGACGTACCGTTTTCAAGAATGAAAAGCCCCGGAAATGGGTTAAAAAAGAATTTCACACAATCATGACACACAAGACCGAGCCAGAGAAAGGACAAGTGTAAAGAGGCCCATTTACAAAACTCACATCACCCTTGGCCCAAATCTAATTCCCAGTGGGAAAAACACTGGGCAAACTAGATATAAATGATAGGGACAAAACAAGCCAGGGTCAACTCGACCTCACTGTCGTGACATCCTGTCACCAGTGCCTTGGACTTTTTAAAATAAATAAACAAGAAGCTTCAACTTGAAGGGTTTTTAGTTGATTTTTTTCATTATTAAAGAAGATGCCACATCAGGCAGAGAAACAAATTTAACAAGTCACTCCTTCTGATCTAGACATGTCTTCTGACAGCTAACCTAAAGATATGCCAGTCATTTTGTGCAGTAAGGTTTTCACGAAGGTCATGGTGTTTCTGAAGGTGACAGGGTACAAAATAATGCCTCTGGTGGCCAGCTCCAGAGAAGATCTGACAAGTCATCCGTCACCTCTTTTTACAACTCACTGTTGAAAGCTACAGAGGGCATGTTCGATTAGGATTCCCCAGCTTTGCAGAATCTTAGATGGAATTGTGAGGCGAGTTACAACCAACGATACTTGGAAGCAAATTCTGAGAAGATCGAAGCAAGGGCCGCAGTCAAAATCGGAAAACATCAATATTCTAAAAAGTGTAACCCACTGCTATGATGTGCTCCCCAAGCACTTGGTACCGTGGTCTGCATACAGTAAGCGCTCAATAAATACCATTGATCTACCCGATAAAATCTTCACCAATCTATTCTGAGACATCTTGGTTTTTTTCATGGCGCGGGGGAAGCTGACCAGAAGGCAAACGCTGATTATTTCCAAATTCAATTATTTCCAAGAGAAATATTTCCACATAGGTAGCCTTTCCAAGTCGCCTATTTTGCAAACAGTAGTATCCAAACCCTGGAGGATGCTTTTGTACTCCAGCTCAAATCACTAAATTAACCACACACCAACACCACCATTAAACAGGGAAATAAATCCTGGAGAAGCAGCGTGGCTCAGTGGAAAGAACACGGGCTTTGGAGTCAGGGCTCATGAGATCGAATCCCAGCTCTGCCACTGTCGGCTGTGTGACTGTGGGCGAGTCACTTAACTTCTCTGTGCCTCAGTTCCCTCATCTGTAAAATGGGGATGAAGACTGTGAGCCCCACGTGGGACAACCTGATTCCCCTGTGTCTACCCCAGCGCTTAGAACAGTGCTCGGCACATAGTAAGCGCTTAACAAATACCAACATTATTATTATTATAAATCCACTCTACACTAAAACTAGGCCAGGAACAGAAACACCAAGGCAAAATACAGTTATTATGGCTAGAGTTGATATTTTGGAATGTTCATGTTGCTTCCCACCAAAGTCTGACCTACACCTCACTGGAAAGGGGGTGCAGGGAGGCCCAGCCAGTGGCTTATGGGGCTCTGCCACTGGTGGGAAGGTCTCTATCTGAAAAATTAACTCACTTATTCATCCTACCATATTTATTGGGCACTTACTGTGTACAGAGCACTGTACTAAGCACTTGGATAGTACAATTCAGCAATAAAGAGAGACAATCCCTGCCGACACTGGGCTTATGGTCTAGAAGGGGGGAGAAACAGGCATCAATATAAATAAATAGAATTATAGATATGTACATATATACATAAGTGTTTTGGGGTGGGGAGGGGGATAGAGCAAAGGGAGAGAGTTGGGGTGATGCGGAAGGGAGGGGGAGCTGAGGCAAAGGGGGCTTAGTCTGGGAAGGTCTGTTGGAGGAGGTGAGCACTCCACAGGGCTTTGAAGGGGGGAAGTGTGATTGGAGGATTTGAGGAGGGAGGGTGTTCCAGGCCAGAGGAAGGATGTGGGCCGACGGTGGGACAGGCAAGAACGAGGCACGGCGAGAAGGTTAGCACCAGAGGAGTGGAGTGTGGGGGCTGGGATGTAGAAGGAGGGAAGGGAGGTGAGGTAAGAAGGGGCAAGGTAATGGAGAGCTTTGAAGCCAATAGCTAAGAGTTTTTGTTTGGCAACCACTGGAGATTTTGAGGAAGGGGGTGTCATGCCCAGAGCGTTTCCATAGAAAGATAATTCGGGCAGCAGAGAGAAGTATGGACTGAAGTGGGGAGAGACTGGAGGTTGGGAGGTCAGAAAGGAGGCTGATGCAGTAATCCAGTCGGGATAGGATGAGTGACTGTACTAATGATTGTACCTAGATGACCTAGGGCATTTAGTGGGGTGGGCAGACTCAGCAGGAATCCACAAAACAACTGTGGCAAAGATCACAGGGGCTACCAAGGTGACTACCCTGGCGACTGCCTGCTGGTCCCCAATGTTATGGCCACCACACTGGCACCTCGCAGCTGTCACTTTGTAGTCCCTCGGGAGCGGGGGCTTTGTACATAAAATTTTGTGGGCTCTTCGCAATGGGCAGCATCTCCTCGCTTCTTGTACCCTCTGACCCAGAGGAAGCCCTGACTGGTTAGGGCCAGGGAGTACAAGAGATACCGCTGCAAATGGCCAGCACTGCAATATATGCATCTACACGGATTCGCCTTTCCCAAAGCCTTCGTGACTGAGTCAAGTCCGGTCCATTTCTACTCTGGGAGACCTTCATCCACTGGTGTCTTCGAACTACTGGGAATTCTCTCTGACAGACCATGTTAGACAATACCACAAACCTTTATTTGACCTTGCACAGCTAAGATCACCTCCATTTTTACAGTTGTACAGCTTTATCGTTGACAGTTGTACAGTTCAAAGATCTATTAGGTTTTTGGAAATTTTAACCATTTTAAAAGGTGAAATAAGTCCAAGCCACAAACGAGTGGGCCTGGTAATCAATACAGGTTCCTTGAACATGAGAGTGTAAGTCCCTCGGGAGCAGAGACCATGTCCTTTATTTTCGATTTTGCATGGGAAGCAACGTGGCTCAGTGGAAAGAGCCTGGGCTTCGGAGTCAGAGGTCATGAGTTCGACTCCCGGCTCTGCCACTTGTCAGCTGTGTGACTGTGGGCAAGTCATTGCACTTCTCTGTGCCTCAGTTACCTCATCTGTAAAATGGGGATTAACTGTGAGCCTCACGTGGGTCAACCTGATTACCCTGTTATCTACCCCAGCTCTTAGAACAGTGCTCTGCACATAGTAAGCGCTTAACAAATGCCAACATTATTATTATTATTATTCCAAGGTACCTAGTACGGGGCTCTGAACACAGTAGACTGTATGCTCTTTAAGGGCAGGGATCAGGTCAACTAATTCCATTATTCTCTCCTGAGGGCTTAGTACAGAATAAAAATTATTGACAGATTAGTAGCTACTCAATAAATGCTGCCCCAGCTGCTGACCTTTTAATAGGTCATTCTTCACCAGCAGCCATATTTAATGGGTTCACTTTACCAAAACTAGCTTGGACTAGCTTGGGAATCATTTCAGATGCTTCGGTCTATTGGCAGCGGCATCTACACATCCGTAATGTATTTATTTATTTGAACGTCCGTCTCTCGCTCCAGACTCAAGCTCCTTGTGGGCAGGGAATCTGTCTACCACCTCTGTTCCATTGTACTCTCCCAGATGCTTAGTACAGTGCTCGGCATACAGTAAGTGGCACTCAATACATTCCACTGACTGATTGAATGCAACTCCAAATGAAAGGAAAAAACACATTTACGGTGACAAATAAGCCTCAGCTGGACACAGTTCCAGAAAAGGCCTGGAGGGTTGGATTACACATTTATCCTTGAATTTTCAGGGTCTTTAATGAAGCTAGTCAGTCTTATGGACAATATGGACATTACACCCCGAGGAAATAAGTCCTGATTTATCTCAAACGTAAAATAAAGTAGAACTGACTCACTTCTATGTGAAGTCTGTGGGCCCGCGATGGGTAAAATATGACCTTTTGGGATCCTTTAGACAATCAGGCTGTGGATCCAACTGTCTGTATGTTTCAGTCTCTAAACTAACAGGCCCCTTATCGTCTATCAGATATGATTCCCCCTGAAAAACAGGGCTGAAGCCAATGAAACAGATGTGGGAAACTGGAAAATCAGATACAGAGCCCTGCAAAATAAAACTGTTAATTGGTTTAGATGTTTCCCAAGATTTTTGTTCCTCTATGAAATCAGAGGAGATTTTCACATGTGAACAATTGAAATGGAACGTAATTAAACAGCATTTGTGTTTACTCTTGCAGTGGATCTGCTAAAAACTGTGAGGCAATTCCAGATTCTAGTTTAGTTTCTGTGCCACTTTCCCACAATCAGTGTTCCAACAAGCACTCTGAGCCCAGGACTGGAAAGCAGACAACTGGGAACTGATTTCTTGATAACAAGATAAAACAAGTAGTTCAGTAGTTTATTGGAGGAGATAGCTGCATTTCTTACACGGTTGGAGCCGCTCTTTCAGTCTTTCCATGCAACTGACATTCTTACTTGAGAAACAAAACAGAAAAAAGCCGCCCCTAGCCTGAAAGCTGGGCACAAAGAGAAGTGTGTAGGTGGGAGCTAATCCCTTGAGAAGCTGACAACTGGGATCACAGGGCTACACACCATCCTGGGACCCACCGTCTCCCAAAATCATTGGGGGGCGGGGGGAGGGGGATGGACAACTTGTTTATATAGGTTCCAGATGGAGCCCCTGCCTCCCACAGCATGGAAGTGGTCTCTAGAGAAGGGCTACTCAAATGCCTTTGCTTTCCTATGCCTGCCAAATAGTAATAATAACAATTGTGATATTTGTTAAGTGCTTACTATAAGCCAGGCACTGTACTAAGTGCTGGGGTGGACACAAGTTGATCGGGTTGGACTCAGAACCTCCTCCACAAGGGGCTCACAATCTTAAGCCCTATTTTACAGAAGAGGAAACAGAGGCACAGAGCAGCAAAGTGACTTACCCAAGGTCACACGGCAGACAAGTGGCAGGGCCGGGATTAGAACTCAGGTCCTTCTGACTCCCAAGCCCATGTTCTATCCACTAGGCCACACTGCAAAACTTGACCAAGGAATTCTCTTCAAGCTCACTAGGTTGCAGGGAGCTGAAGAGATTAACATCAACTGACCTTCCCACTGACCGCCCTAGCGAATGAAAGTCATAAAACTAAGTTGCCTTTTTGTGAGGGACTTGAACAACAGAAAAGTTACTGAGGACTGGAAATCAATGAGTTCTAGTGGGTGAGAGGACACTCTGGGAGCAGAGAGACCATTTCAAAATTCAACCATCTCACTAATATGCAAATAAAAAAAATTGTGGGCTCCATGGCCACTTCTTCAATCAGACCATTCATACATATCTGTCTGGTGTCAAGGAATAACAATAACAATAATAATGATAGTATTTGGTAAGCGCTTACTACGTGCCAAGCACTGTTCTAAACACTGGGATAGACACATGGTAATCACACTGTCCTATGTGGGACTCAGTCTTAACCTCCATTTTACAGATGAGGTAACTGAGGCACAGAGAAGTGCTGTGACTTGCCCAAAGTCACACAGCTGACAAGTGGTGGAGTCGGGATTAGAACCCACAACCTCTGACTCCCAAGCCCAGGTTCTTTCCACCAAGCCATGCTGCTTCGTGCCCAAGACATGTTAATGATTGTCAGAAAAAGCTACAAGGTTTAACTTATCAGCTGGCCATGGTTTCCCTAAGTCTTCCCCGCTGACAGACGTCACGGGGACGAAGCATCTGACGTACTGGACTTCAGATGTCTGAAGTGTAAAGGAGAGGCCTGACACTCTGGGCCACCTTCAGTCTCAATGGAATTCCATCCTTAGTCTGGACACACTCCCCAACTCGCTCTCTTCATTCCTCCCAAATAAACTATGCCTTGCTCTCCACTCTCCCACCTCCGCCCTCTCACATGAGCTGCCTTGGAACCTCTTCCCCTCCTCAAACCTGACCACGGCCCTCCTGAAATCCCACCTCCTCTTTGCTTCCCCCCCATTCATTCCAGCAACTCATCCAACCTGATCTGCTTGTATCCACCCCAGCATTTAGTACAGTGCCTGGCACACAGTTAACTGTGTAATAAATACCATGATTATTATTATTATAACTCCATCAACCATCTCTATACTTAGACACTTAGTAATCCCCTCGCCCTCAGCACGTAGGCATATGTTCATTCCAGGGTGCAGTACATTATTTATTCTGATTTTGGCATTTGAAAAAAAATTACATCCATACGTCCACCTCCCCGGATCGTTATTAGCTCTTTGTGGACATGAAATATATCACGTCAGTTTTTTGTACTTCCCGAATACTTTACAGCTCAACGAATTCCTCCATCTCAATCCCGTTATTCCATGCTGCCTGATGAGCTGCTTTAAGGGTTGAAATGAAGGAATTTCTAAGATTTCTGGTACAGCAGCAGAGCACTCAGCACTAGATGAAACTGGTTTCTAGATCAGGTTAAAATGCACATTAAAGCTTCATCCCTTTTGCATGACTTCCGTCTTTAAAAAACACCTGGGGCGAAACGGAATGTTTGAGGTATGTTGGGGCTTGGAGAAACAGGGAAGAGACTACAGGAAATTTGTTTTGTCGACCCAGCCTAGTTCGGGTCTTGAAAAGTTTTTCCAAGGCATTTTGCTGTGGAGAGCTGTAACAATGACAGGCAGTGTGAATTTCCTGACCTTCGGAGACTGACAGTTCAGGGGTCAGAAAGCAGACCATCTCGGTGAAAGCATTCTCCGTTGCACACATTAACATCAGAATTACAAAATGCAGAAGGGAAGGCACAGGAGAGGGCATACAGGGAGAACACTGGCATTTCCTAGGGCACTAACTACTGATTCATTTACAATTCAGAGCCTCCTGGATTCCAACAAGAGAAATAACTTGATTTTAATTATATTGAATGATTTGCATTTGGAAGAGGGTGTCAACAAATGTACCCTCAAGAGTGACCACTGGTTAAAATTTCAGAACTCTGCTCTGGCCTTGGTCTCGATGGCTTTTAGTCATCTTTAAAGTGATCCCTTCAGACTAAAGTACTCAAATGAGAACAAGAAGTGTTTTGTGTAAGAGAGATTTATTTGCAGAAAGGAATATATAAATACACCCCTCCTCCAAAACACAAACTCACTCTCCCCCGCATTCCTGGTCATCTACAATACACAATGACTGCAGTTCTGCACCAATATTTTCAGTAATATACACCTAGAGAAAAAAATCATCCAACAGCAGCATCCCAGAACGTGAATGAGAATGCTAATAATGGTTAAGCGCTTACTATGTGTCAAGCACTGTAATAGATACAGAGTGACCAGGTTATCCCACGTGGGGCACACGGTCTTAATCCCCATTTTACAGATGAGGGAACTGAGGCACAGAGAAGTTGACTTGCCCAAAGTCATACGGCTGAAAAGTGGCAGAATGGGGATTAGAACCCACGACCTCTGACTCCCAAGTCTGGGGTCTTTCCATTAAGCGATGCTGCTTCTCTGAGCGTCCTCTGAGAATGCTCAGTACACTCTCACCTCAGGTCTTCCCCCTGAATTTCCCCTTTTTATACAAGTTCTTGCTGCTACTAAAGCCTGTAGATGGAGCAGCTTACTTTCAGGGACCTGCAGAGCCCCTTGCCTAAAGATTTCATTTCTGTTCTTATTGGATTCTCCGAGAAACAAAAGGTTACCTCAGCATACTTGGGCAACTCTGGATTACCGACAGCCAGTGCTGAAATAAAGCACCTGCGATAGGGAACGGGTGGGATTTTCTTACTCCCATATCTTTAGCGGCAAAGGTGGCTTGGAGAACCAGAATCATGGAAATCCATCCAGATTTTGGCCCCTGCAGAATTCAAGTGTTGTGAGTAATGGCAGAAGGGCTACTGCATGCCTCGATGCTGCTGGGGATAATTAAGGAGCTCTCTGAACTGGAAGTGGGGAATTCTTGAGTGTACCAGCTCCTGTTCATTCATTCATTCAATAGTATTTATTGAGCGCTTACTATGTGTGGAGCACTGGACTAAGCGCTTGGAATGGACATTTCGGCAACAGATAGAGACAATCCCTGCCCAATGACGGGCTCACAGTCTAAATGGGGGAGACAGAGAGCAAATCAAAACAGAACAAAACAAGGCAACATGATCAAGATAAAAAGAATCAAGGAGATATACACCTCATTAACTAAATAAATAGGGTAAAAAATATATATATACAAATGAACACAGTGCTGAGGGAAGGGGAAGGGGAAAGAATGGGGGGGGGGCAGAGGGAAAGGGGAGGCTCAGTCTGGGAAGGCCTCCCGGAGGAGGTGAGCTCTCAGTAGGGCTTTGAAGAGGGGAAGAGAGTTAGTTTGGCGGAGGTGAGGAGGGAGGGCATTCCAGGCCAGTGGTAGGATGTGGGCCAGGGGTTGACGGCAGGATAGGCGTGAATGGGGGCAGTGAGGAGGTGAGCGGCAGAGGAGTGGAGTGTTCCTCCTGTTCATTACCCCCTTAAAGATGTATGTACATCTCCTCTGTTTAGGAGATGGAAACTACGTCATTTTAGCCCACCAAATACACGCTGATATAAATCATTCAATGGCATTTATCAAGCTCTTTCTGTAGGCAGAGGATGCACTAAGTGCTTGGGAGAATACAGTGTGACAGAGGCAGCAAGGCCTAATGATTAGAGCGCAGGCCTAGAAGTCAGAAGGACCTGGGTTCTAGTCCTGGCTCTGCCATTTGTCTACCATGTGACCCTGGACAAGTCATTTTACTTTTCTGTGCCTGCTTCCTCATCTGTAAAATGGAAATTAAGACTGTGAGCCCTATGTGGGATATGGACAGTGTGCAAACGGATTAGCTTGCGTCTACCCCAACCTCTCGTACAGCGCCTGGAACATAGTAGGTACTTAACTAATACCATTAAAAAAATCAAAACAAAACAAAATTCAACCAATTAAAAAAAAACCACCCCAAACCACAGAGTTGGCCGTTATATTCCCTGCCCACCACAAGCTTACAGTCTACAGGGACAAGCAACTGATTGATGGGAACGCAGTTCTGGGTTGGCAAGAGTGGCGCCTATGAATTAATGCATCCCACCCGCCCTCCATGAGCTGGCTCCTGAAATTTGGGACTTGCGGGTGAGGCTTATTCATGGAATCAAAGGAGCACATTTCCTCAGGGGAGAAGACAAAAATGTGATGCCAAGAAAGTGTTAATCCCACATTAGGGGGTCTTGCCTGGCTAATGCACAGGGAATCTAAAGATATGGCTCCCACAGGAACCCTAACTCCAACCCTGCAGCATATTTGTCAGAGGCCCAATTATAGTGATTCCAATAAGCCAACTATATTGAGTCAAAGATCCGAATATGGGGGTAAGTAAAAGGGACATTCTGCTCAGAAGATTCAAGTTTTCAACCTTAACTCTCAACTCTATACTGATTTCCCAAAGTCAAGCCATGTATATGCTCCTTGCAGGGGTGTCCCTGATAGGCTGTAAACTCGTTGTGGGCAGGGAAAGTGTCTGTTAATTGTTGTATTGTACTCTCCCAGATGTTTAATACAATACTCTGCACACAGTAAACACTCAATAAATATGACTAAATGAATTAATACCAGCTGCATTTGCAGGAACACAACAAATCCTCATCAGCTACTCCTGAAACAATACCAAGAGAAGGCCAATGGCCCAAAGGTTCGGTTTGGGTTTTAGAACCACAGCGCCTGGGGCCCAAAAGCCCTGCAGACTTCGGATCTGGCAACTGTCAGGGGAATGATGTTGGCCTATGAGAAGCAGCATGGCCTAGTGGACAGAGCACCGGCCTGGGAGTCAGAGGAACCTGGGTTCTAATCCTGGCTCCGCCACTCTGCACTGTCACCTTGGCAAGTCACTTTGCTTCTTGGAGCCTCAGTTCCCTTCTCTATAGAATGGGGGTGAAGACTGTGAGCCCCATGTGGGATAGGGACTGTATCCAATCTGATTTTCTTGTACTCACCCCATTGCTTAGTAGAGTGCCTGGCATATAGTAAGGGCTTAACAAATGCCACAATTATTATTATTATTATTGTCATCTGAGTTTAGGCCAGGCTCAAGCAGGGTGGTCTATGCCACCATCAAGCACTGATTTTGTGCACAGCCCTGTACTAAGTGCTTGGGAGATTACGGTAGAGTTGATTGACCCGATCCCTACTCTCCAGGAGCTCAATGGTTTTACGGGGGATTAGACGGAAACCCTGACCAGGGCTCTGGGAAACATAAGTCTCCAAGTGCTGTCGAGTTCTGTAGATTACAAACCCAATGTGGGAGCAGAATCAAAGTAGCTCCACCTCAGCCCCATCTTCCACGTCTCGCACCACAGCAAACCCAGAATCGATGAGCCAGGTCAAAATCTGTTACCTGTCAGGCCGGGCCCGGCTACTGCTCCGCGATGGGCTCACTTTGGGCTGGATTCAAGCTGGGTTTGGGATTTCTATCTTCTGCACAAGTCTCTCCTCAAAAACCTTCCACGGTTACTCATTCCTCAATGCAGCGAACACAAACCCTAACATTGCCTATAGGCACTCCATCGGCTTATAGCCTCTTCCCCGCAGGCCAGGGACAGTGCTTAATTCCCACCTCGGAATGCTCTCCTAGTGCTCAGTACAGTGCTTAGCACACCGTAAACAATTAACAGTATCTTTACTACTCCTCTTCAGTCTCAACTACATCCTCGTTTCACATTCTCCATCCCTCCCAGGCTCTCCACTCCATTCTGAAATCCCACCTCATCCAGTCAGTTTTCCCCAATTAATTTTTCTTCTCCCCAGGTTACCACATCCCCTATAGTTCAGCACCTTTGTGCACACAACCTCTCACTGCCTCTTCATACTTATTAATTTCTGTATTCTGCTATTTTAGTAGCAGTAACAATATTTATCAAGTGCCTACTATATGCAGGGCACTGTAATGAGCCTTGGGAAAGAATACACTGGAGGGGAATTATACATTATGCCTGGCCTCAAGGGGCTTACAATCTAAGAATCGAGGGGATAAGGGGGAGTGCTTTTTATGGTCTTTGTTAAGTGCTTACTAGGTGCCAGGCACTGTACTAAGTGCTGGGGTAGATATAAGATACTCAGGTTGGACACAGTCCCTGTCCCAGAAGGGACTCACAGTCGTAATCCCCATTTTCAGATGAGGTAACTAAGGCACAGGAGAGGACAGTGACTCGCCCAAGGTCACACTGCAGACACGTGTCAGAGCTGGGATTAGAACCCAGGTCCTTCTACGATGCCTGTGCTCTAACCAGTTGGCCACACTGCTTCTATTTAAGCACTTTTTCCTGTTATCTATAAATTATATGTCTATTATATTATTATTGTCTAGCTCTTCCATTATATCAAAAACTCCTTGTGGGCAGGGGCCATGTGTCTTACCCAGTCCCTGCCCACAAGGTTTAGTGGCAAGAGTGCAGGCTTGGGAGTCAGATGTTGTGGGCTCTAATCCTGCCTCCACCACTTGTCTGCTGAGTGACTTTGGGCAAGTCACTTCACTTCTCTGGGCCTCAGTTACCTCATCTGTAAAATAGGGATTAAAAGTGTGAGCCCCACGTGGGACAACATGATTACCCTGTATTTACCCCAGTGCTTAGAACAGTGCTTGGCACATAGTAAGCGCTTAACAAATACCACAATTATTATTATATTCTCCCCAGTGCTTAATACAGTGCTCTACACAGGCACTCAACAAATAGTATTGGTTAAATGATTGCTGGGATACCAGAAGCCCAGTTCCAGCCCTACATTTACTTTCTGAATATTATCAGACAAGATACTTTGTTTCTCTGGTCCTCCTTTTTCCATTCCAGTTTGCCAATATTTTCCTCAGCTGAAGTCTGTGGAAAAACCGCTTACCCTAAGAGTCAAGAAGAGTGCTATTTATATAGAAAGCTAAAAGAGGTGAATCTACATGATTAAAATTTTGTCAGGCAAACCCCCCCCCCCAGACAAATTCTATCTATGTAATTTGGTTTTATCCTTGCACAACATAACTTAGAGATTTGATGCTACCCAACCTTCCCTGGGCCTAAAAACCACAGATGAACTTTTAGGAGAGCAAGCGCAAACTAACGCACTAATTGTCAACGGAACTTATTGAGCACTTACTGTTTGCAGAGTACTAAGGGCTTCGGAGAGTACAATACAACAGAGTTGGTAGACAACATGTTCCCTGATGGAAAAATGACCTAAATTACAATTCTAAGTTCTGACAGGGCTCCAGTGAGCCATGTTAGAGTCATGGTTGATTGCTCTTTTCAATCATCTGTCCAATATATGGCAGCAGCCAAAAAGGCCAATTGAATTCTAGGCGGCATCAGGAAGGACAGCCAAAAATACAGCATAAAAGTCAGTTCTGTCACGGTGATAATCGTAATAATGCTAATACCAATATATTGGTCTTTGTTAAGCATCTCACCACGGGCCACGTACTGTTTTAAAGCACTGGAGTAGTTAGAAGATAATCAGGTTGGACGCAGTCCTTGTCCCTCATTGGGCTCACAGTCTCAGAAGGAGAGGGGGGAGACAGACAGATATTTAGTCCCCATTTTTCAGATCAGGAAACTGAGGCGCCGAGAAGCCAAGTGACTTGCCCAAGTTCCCACAGCAGGCAGACGGCAGAGCCAAAATCAGAACCCAGGTCCTCCGACGCCTCGGCTCCTGGTCTTTCCACAAGGCCGGCTCCTGGAATACTGCCAATAACTCGGGTCAAAGAGTCAAAGGAAGAATGTAATGGGGCTATAGATGGTGTCAAGAAGGGCCAACAAAGATGACCAGGAGGATGGAGCAGAGAAAAGACTGGATGAAGAGAGATTGAAGGCATCAGGACTCTTTAGTTTGGAAAGACACAACTGACAGGGAGGAGCAGGGTTGAATTCCTCACAAAGTGTGGGGATGGCCAACTCTGGTGCTCATCAAATCCCCTATGCTAAGATGACAAAAGAAGAGGAACCCGTAGGACTTGAGTAATTGAAATTCAATACCAAAGAAAGGATGGGGTGTGGGAGGGATGGGATAAATTCTAAGATGAACAATTCCCAATGGGTTACCAAAAGCAAAGTTAAAAGGGCTCAGAGAAAACGTACGGGATGTCAGATGGTCCTCCCCTGAATATCAGGGACCACCTCAAGGAGGGCAACCCAGAAGCGTCACTGCCACGGTTGATGACAAAATACTGGACTGAATGAGCCACTGCATGAAGATAAGCCCAAAATGACTTTTTTTTCATGTTCTTAGTTCAAAATAAGGGGAAACACTTTCTCACACAGTAAGGGATAAGCATACGGAACTCACTACCACAGCAAGTTATACGTTGGTTCGGGCTGAAAATACCTGTCAGGTTCAGAAGAGCTACGGATAAATTCAGGGACAGGTCCATATTGGATTACTCGAGCAAAAGTTGGAGATAATGAGAAAACAAACTAAGGCTATTAGCTGATACTTTTCTAGACATTAAGATGGATGCCAAGGAAAGCAGCTGTCACCCGGGGCTTCCAAATCTTAACTTACTGCCACGTTGGATGGAGGAAGCAGCGTGGCTCAGAGGAAAGAGCACGGGCTTGGGAGTCAGAGGTCTTGGGTTCAAATCCCGGCTCAGCCACTTGTCAGCTGTGTGACTTTGGGCAAGTCACTTAACTGTGTGACTCTGGGCAAGTCACTTAACTGTGTGACTCTGGGCAAGTCACTTATCTGTGCCTGTTACCCCATCTGTAAAATGGGGATTAAGTTTGTGAGCCCACGTGGGACAACCTGATCACCTTGTATCCTCCCCAGCGCTTAGAACAGTGCTTTGCACATAGTAAGCACTTAACAAATTTTTTTAAAAAAGGAAGAATGTTAGACTGGATGGACCACTGACTTGGCCCAGTAATGGCCTGTTCTTCCTCATATTTAAACTGTCAGCCGGATGAGGGTCGACCTGATTTCCTTGTATTTACCCCAGTGCTTAGAACAGTGCATGGCACAGAGAAAGAGCTTAACAAAAGCCATCACCATCATTATTATTATTACTAGTAGCAACCAAAGGCACATCTTCCTTCTTGTACAAACAGCTTCCGACTGATTCTTCTACTCCTACCAATAGGTGTCTCTGCATTCCTAAGAAAACATTCTCAATAACTCCAGGAACTGAGGGAGCGAGGCAGAAAATAAGGCACTGGGAAAAAGAGTCTGCTACCAACTGCCTTCAGTCAAACCCGAAGCCCACAGGATATACTCCAGATTGGTCCTAAATGCCTATAATTTTGATAACGCACCTCATTCCCGATCACCAGCCTCTGCCTTTTAAACACGGGTCGACGGCCATGACTGGGTAAGACAAATGCTAAGGACTTCCCAGATCACCACCGGGACTCACTTAGAGCCCTGGATCCAAGGTCCTCTGGGTCTCATGAGCGAGACGCTAGCGAACGCAATCAATGCATGGTAAAGACTTGTCCATCACCTGTGAGGAAATCACCCAGCGGCTCAGTTTATTAATTAGATTAAATACGATTATAAATACGATTAGACTGTGAGCCCGTCACTGGGCCGGGATTGTCTCTATCTGTTGCCGAATTGTACATTCCAAGCCCTTAGTACAGTGCTCTTCACATAGTATGCACTCAATAAATACTAGTGAATGAATGAATGAATACATGCGGCAGACATCACCTCGTACCTCAAAGATGCATTTTCATTTGGCAAAGAGTAACTTTCTGTAATGAAATCTAAAAACCGTCACTCTTTTTCGGTGAGAGAGGTAAAAAGGTATCTTGCACCTCTGTACGGTACATAGATCGTTCTATTTAATCCTCAATTGCTTATTGCAATAATTATATTTTGAACTTTGTCTACAATAATTAAATCAAAGCTTTGGTAAGAGTGGAAGCCCTCTGTGATCTTGGAAATAATTTTGCAATTGTTCACTGTTCAGTTACCTTCTGAATTTTGTGCCAAGATTTTTACCTAGAGATCACAAACTATTTCTCGATGCACAGCTTCCACTCTGATGTACAGCAAATCAGAATAAGGCTTAAAAATGAGTTGGGTAGGGCCATGAGTACAGTAGAAGTAGCAGCAGTGGTACAGTATTTATTGAGTGCCCCCTGATGAAATCCTCTACATTAAGCAGATGGGAAAGACAAAACAAGTGACCCGGTAATCGGTCAATAGTATTTGTTGAGCACTTACTATGTGACGAGCACTGAATTAAGCACTTGGGAGAGTGCATTACAAAAGAGAGGGTATAGTGGATCTCTGCCCACAAGGAGCTTACACTCAAATGGGGTATAGATTTTTAGGCAGGGGACGTGTGTGCTAATTCTGATGTATTATACTCTCCCAAGCATTTAGTACAGTGCTCGGCACATAGCAAGCTCTCAGTAAATACCATCGATTAAGCCAATTTCTACTCTCTCCAATTTTTTTTTTAATTAGTAATCACTACTTGTAAAAAACCTTAAGGTTTTCTTAACATTCCCCCGCCCATCTGCATTTTGTGGTATCTGAAGGTTTTGGTTATTTGTTTGTACATGTGACGTTATTTTCCACAGGGGATCATCTTTTCCTGTCTGTAAATCATTTGGAGTTTCCTTGATCAGTGGCCAGTTTATGTTTTTTTTTTCCTTTGAGCATCTCTCTTTTGATTTCAAAAGAGATCTTACCTCACAGCTAAGGTTTGGAAACTGATAAGTTTTAGACTGTCGCTAGAGTCAGGGCTCAAAATTAAACAAGACTGTTTGAACCTTGCAAGGGAGGCCAAGTAGGGAACTGTGATGTCAAGCCCTGGTTCGGCCACTTGCACATTTGTACATGCCCAAAACAGGAATATTTCTGAACAACCGGCCGTGCCTTGAATGCTGTAAGTGAATAAAAAAATACACGCTAAAATAAAACCCAATCTTTTTGAAGTGCTCTAAACTGAAGCCTAAATTTTGATCCAAATACTCTATTAAAAAACCAACCCTTAATCACCCATTTTAAAGTTCCCTAAATTCATACTCTAGAGAACACGCCCCATATTGCCCACTTTGAGCAAAAAGGGAATAGGAATTTCCAGGGGACAAGTATTGGGGCACATGACAGGCTACAGAGAGCTACGGTGTCAGAAAGCCGCTAACGTGGGTCTTTTGACCCCTGACTGGAAACTTCTCAGGGGTTGCCTGGCAGGGCTGGCTGGGAGCGCAGCACAGAGAGCCATGAGGATGATATTGTCCAGTACCCCTGAGGCGCAAGCGCTCACACCTTCCAATCTTTTCATTTATTCAATTGTATTTATTGAGCGCTTACTATGTGCAGAGCACTGGACTAAGCTCTTGGAATGTACAATTCAGCAACAGATAGAGACAATCCCTGCCCAATGACGGGCTCTTGGTCTAATCGGGGGAGACAAACAGCAGAGCAAAACAGAACGAAACAAAAACAAGATAACATTATCACGATAAATAGAATCAAGGGGCTGTACACCTCATTAACAAAATAAATAGGGTAATAAATAATATATACAAATGAGCACAGTGCTGAGGGGAGGAGGAGGAGCAGAGGGAAAGGGGGCTTAGCTGAGGGGAGGTGAAGGGGGAAGGGGAGGAGCGGAGGGCGGAGGGGGAAATCTGTACAAGTCACCCTGTCTAGGGTCTTAAATTGCATGACTGCTTTTAAATATAGATTACCCCCTCCCCTTCCCCGCCCCACCCCATCAAATAATCTTGCTGGAAACCCAACCTTTGCTCTTTGACTGTCCTTTTCAGCTTCTTTGAGACACTGTAGGTCTGGGATCCTTTACACAGTTGTTATTTCACAGACAAAATCCAGTTTCAATATGCCGCCTGCCAACCTTCATTTGCAGTTGGGGCCACATAAGCAAACTTGTTTAAAGGAAGGGAAAACTATGCCTTAATAGCCCCAAGCGATTTACTCGTCAACCTTGAAGCAGCACGGCCTAGTGGACGGAGCATGGGCTTGGGAGCCAGAGGGACCTGGGTTCTAATCCCGGATCCACCACTTGTCTGCCGTGTGACTTTGGACAAGTCACTTTATTTCTCTGTGCCTCAGTTACCCCATCTGTAAAATGAAGATTAAGACCGTGAGTCCCATGTCGGACAGTGACTGTGTCCAACCCGATTAGCTTGCATCTCTACCCATTTAGAACAGCGCCTGGCACATTATAAGCGCTTAAATACCACCAAGAAAAAATGCAACAAAAAACCAAACCACCTTCCTGCTTCCTGAATGAACTGGGGCTCCCTCTGGCATACTTTCAGAAAGAATACATTATCATCATTATTATTATTAACACATTTTACCATTTGGTCAAATTCCTGAGTGCACCCCCAAAAACGAACCACTGAGAACAGGATGCTCTTCAGCTCCACTCACCATCTCTGACTCCAGACAGAGGATAGGGATTGAGTCTTATGCTGGGAATAAACCAGAGAGGTCTAAGCCAAATGATCTAGGCTCTTTCCCTTGGGAGCTCACTCACCATGTCCCAGTTCTCAGCAAAAAAACTAAAAAAAAAAAAAAAACCCTGCAGAAGAGAGCTGAGAGGCTACCTTAAAACGCATAATGTCTTTCAATACACTGGCTTCAATCCACTGACACAAAGCCAAGAAAGGTTGGAGAGGTGACTGATTCCAAGCCTGATAGCCGTTCCTTACCTGGTTGGCAGTATCCTAAGAAGCTCTGAACGGCTAAAACAAACACGACACCTCTTCCCTGTGGGAAGGAGGGAATGGGGAGAAGAGAGAGTGCTTTCTCCGTCTTTGGCAGCCTTAGAGCAATGTACTGATATTTCATTTTATAGGAACAGACATTGGCATCTTCTGAACCCAAAAGCCATATTAAAGTCATAAAAAATATGCTCCAAATGCTGACAGACAGGCCCTGCTGGGAGCTTAGAGGCTTTTATAAGTCTAGCGCGGAAGCCTTTAATTTACTAATTGGAACACAAATTGCCATCTCTATTTCGATATGAATACTTGACATGACAGTTTGCCAAAAGGCTCCAAGGGACCAGAGGTCCTACTTTCATTTTCGCCTCTCCTCCCGCCGCCCCAACCCAACTCTTAAGCACTCTCTCCAAAAGACAACCCTCCTTTTTCTTGGCTATGGTTACCTTCAGGCTGCAGAGCCGAAAGAGAAGAGGAGGAAGGAATGAAAAAAAAAATCAATAAAAAAAACCCCACACACTTTCATCCACAACTCTCTCTTTCGAATGCAAAGGACCAGGGCATAGTGGGAAAAATTCTTGTGTTAATCTCTGGAGGACTCCCCACAGAGGGACATTCTCTCAGATTCTAAATATGACAAGGTTAAAGCAACAAGCTGTTTTTCCTGCCCTCCTGTGAGATGCCCACTGATAACATTATCGGGGGCCTTGGCTTTTTTGGTATATGTTCCAAAGGAAAATTAAAAAAACAATTCTAAATATAACCAATGATAAAGGATGAAGCTTCAGAACTTCCTCTCTTGCCTGGGCCCAGTGAAAGGAAGGCTTGGGATATTCGATAGTCTCAAATTTTTACTTCAGGGCAGATGGCTCAAACTTTTTTTTTTAATCTTTACAACAGCCCAGGAAAACTTAATGTCTTCCAAGGGTTCTATTTAAAGAATCCTTATCAACAAATACAGTTAAATGAGCCTTTGGTATCTTCAAAAAGTAAAAATAAAATAGTAAAAGACCACCCATAGCTATTATCGAAATGTAATGAGTGCGTTCAGCCTAGCTAGAGAACTGAGCTGGGGAGATAGGAAATAGGTACAGGCTTTCATCAACTCTGCAGTGCATTTGACAGACTCCAAAATCTTAGAAAATGACTGTTTTAGGGAGTTTAAATTTGTATACAAACTCCCTTTTTTCATTTGGGTAATTTGGGCTACAAAAATGATATGCTGGATTCAGGGGGTTGCTGCCTACAGTTGTATTTAACATTTGAAAGTTGAGGAAACTCAAGTTAATATAACTATTAGAATCATGTGGGAAGGACAAACCTTAAACCTGGAAAAAAACACGATAAAGCTAACTCCTGTAAGAAATGCATAGAACATCCATATTTCTGGGAAAACAATCTAACGGCAGTAACGAAAATAAAAAATAATTTCCCAGAGTTTGCCTCTGCTAAAATATTAATTTCCTAATGAATGCTCTTCCCTTTGCCCTTATTGCCATGATCTATAGCAGACGGTGAACGTTCACAGAGTTATTAGTACAGATTTTTGAACTAATGAGCAACGGTTATAAAACAGAAATTATATAAAATACTAAGTTGGGTGATCAAATTTATTAAGCCTTAATATAGCTCTTTAATGTCTGCTTAGTCCATATAAAATTTGGGAGATTCAGACACTGATCCAATGTGGCAGCAAGCTCAAAAGATCAGAATGTTTTTAGCTAGAGAAGAAAGATCCTGCAAATCCCTCAACTTGAGCATAACAAGCAGCTTCAGGAGACTTCCACGTGCCCGGTCACTCTGATGACATAGAGAAAGCTAAAAACCATCCACCAAATTAGCCAAATGGGAGAAATATGAGCTAGCATCAAATTAGAATTCTTGAAACTGCCTCACTCAGTCAACAAGGCATTTCAGGCTGATGATGGGTCTAAGGAAAATGGAGGGGATACATCAGCCTGCACAGGACAAGCCTTCCCTCATAAGGGCACTGTTTCCTCTGAAGGCTCGATAAAAGCCCAGCAGCAGAAATCACAGGCAGACATGGAGATGAGATCAGCTGTTTGACTGTGGGCAAGTCACTTAACTTCTCTGTGCCTCAGTTACCTCATCTGTAAAACGGGGATTAACTGTGAGCCTCAGGTGGGACAACCCGATTACCCTGTATCTACCCCAGCGCTTAGAACAGTGCTCTGTACATAGTAAGTGCTTAACAAATATCCAACAACATTATTATTATTATACAGCTGGCGCTTAAAAGAACCCACCCTTGTGAAAGGCTAGTTCATCTCTGCTACAGAAGTTGGTCACTGGTCCTCTCCTTTCCCAGCCCTGAACATCTTGTCCTAGAAAATACACTCACTTGTCTAACGGCCTTTCAGCTGGCGTTTCTCCAGAGAGTCTTTAGTACAATGCACTACATCCGGTGGGTGCTCAATAAATATCACTTCCACCGCTAGAGTTGAGGGACCCGGGGGAAACTACCCTCACCATGAGGCTCTCCAGGATATAGAGAGCGCGTGTGCCAGGGAGTGGGTCAGGGTAGAGACAAATACCACAAGACCGTCCTTCCGGTTCGAGCACCACGCCGACTGTTGCAGGAAGGATATGGTGAATTAGGTCATTGATGGAGAAAACAAGAGGTCATCAGTCCTGAATCCAACACCTTTCCAGGTACACCCACATCATTAGGATTTGCATTTAATGATTTGTTTATCCTTACTCAGCTGAAAGATGGACATTTCAAAACATAAAATGAAGCTATTAAAACTCGGCAACATTTGGGAGCTACGTAAGAATAAGGCACCATATTAAATGAATTTTTATTATTGAAATAAACCTGAAGCTGTTGCTGGGGGGGTGGGGGAGAGAGAAATGACGACTACCAGGGAATAAATAGTAAGAGAGTTAGAGAGCATTAATTTTAGAGAACTGAAGAAATCTAAGAGTGGCCCTCATCTTCTGTTGGCTAAACCGACCAAAAGAGATCTCCCCGGTCATTTTTTGTTTTGAAACCTGAAGGTTCAGGAAGAGAAATAGCTCATTTCAAGTCCTGTGTGGCACTTGAGGGATGGGAAGAACTTGGAATTAGGAGAGGGAAAAAAATGGAGCTGAAGGCAGATTAAAGGATTTAGCTTAAACAAGGCTGAGGGGAGATAATTAATAGACTAACAAAGGGGAGAAATTGTACAAGGTGGCTTTCTTTCAACCGAGCAGAAAGGTTCAGTGTTAAATGGACCGTCTCACTTGGAGAAGATAAAGAAAGGCCTTAAGTCATTCAGAAGAAAGTAGGCTTTGGAGAAAAAGTGATAAAGATGACCTTGAGATCAGAAACGCAGGAGGATTTGCCAAGCTCTCACTCAAAGTGTGGCACTAAAACTGGGCTCGGTCAAGTGCCCGGTCCCAGACCTGCATGTGTCATTGTGCCTAATTGAGACTAGCCCGGCAACTCTCTCTCCCGACAAACTTTGATTTACGAACCCTGCTCCATTCTGGAATTCACATGCACTAACTATGCAAGGCAAATGCACTGGAGTCCGATTTCTACTAGTGTGAACGATTTTCATGCAGAACCCAGATCCATGATCACTCTTTACTTTAAAACTGTTTCGAAGTCAGCTAGTTCCCTGCCAGCAGGATCCCCGGTGGCCGGATGGAGGTGACCCTTTCTGGGAGCAGGCGGACGGCTCATGTCAGCCACTGTGGCTCCTTGGGACCCCAGTTCTCCATGGTTTGGTTTTTGCTTTTTAATCGTATTTGTTAAATGCTTACTATCTGCCAGGAACTGTTCAAAGCGCCGGGGAAGATACAAGGTAATCAAGTTAGACACAGCCCACGTGGGGCTTATAGTCTTCACCCCCATTTTAAAGATGAGATAACTGAGGCCCAGAGAAGTGAAAGTCCTCCAGCAGACAAGTGGCGAAGCCAGGATCAGAACCCAGATCCTTCTGACTCTAAGAACCACGCTCTATCCACTAGGCCTCGCTGCTTCTCCACTAAATGTTAAATCGCGATGTGGCAAGGCCACTCCTGGAGGCTCCTCTAGTGGCTCCTGAAAGGGATTCAGGGGTCCAAAAGGGTTCTGGGGGGCCACAGGCCCAAGGGTGCATTTCCCGCTAGGCACAAAGCAGGAAGCAGAGACGTGTCAGCTGTGCTAAGAGCCAGCAGTACCCTCAGAGGGTCTAGCACACTTCCTAAGATGCCGCCGGGGCTTCTGTTCCTCCAGAGCATGGTACACACTCCTCCCTGGCTCTGCCAGAGCCTGGCTCACCATTCTCATCTCCACAGAAGGGGGAAGGGACTCAGCGACTGGTGGGCCTTGGTTTCTCATGTCATCCACTGGTCAGAAGCAGTGATGCCTAGTGGATACAGCACGGGCTTGAGAGTCAGAAGGACCTGGGCTCTAATCCCGGCTCTGCCACTTGCCTGCTGTGTGACCTTGGGGAAGTCACTTCACTTCTCTGTGCCTCAGTTCCCTCATCTGTAAAATGGGGATTAATAATAATCATAATAATGTTATAGTTATTATTGTTATTATTATGGTACCTAAGTGCTCACTATGTGCCAAGCACTGTTCTAAGTGCTGGAAGAGATACAAGTTAATCAGGTTGGACCCAGTCCCTGTCCACAGGGGGCTCACAGTCTTTATCCCCATTTTACAGATGAGGGAAGTGAGGTCCATAGAAGTGAAATGACTTGCCCAAAGTCACACAGCACACATGTGGCGGAGTCGGCATTAGAACCCACATCCTTCTGACTCCCAGGTCCGGGCTCTATCCACTAAGCCACACTGCTTCTCCTCAAGACTGTGAGCCCTATGTGGGACAGTAGACCTGATTAGCTTGTATATATCCCAGTGCTTAGAACAGTGACTGGCACACAGTAAGTGATTACAAATATCACTGTTATTAGTGAAGGACTGGTAGCCCAAGGCTCACTAGCCACACTGGGATTTCTTCGTGTTTAACGTGGCTCTCGAGCAGGACCTTGGGCTTTGGGGCTAAAGCCATGACCTAACTAAAAGCCGCGGCAGATGGCATGGGGCCCGGGACCGGTCCAGCCCATCACTGCCAGGGTGGGGCGGATTTAGTGGTGGTAAGAGCATTTATTGAGCACTCTCTTGGTGCCCAGTAATCCCTTGGGAAGTAGTGAATAAAGAAGCCCATAAAGAGCTTACGCTTCTATCAGGGAAGACAAACATAAAAAATATTTACAGCATTGTCAAAATAAAATAAACTGAGTGTACTTACATTATAAGTTTATTATGGGCGGGGAACACTTCTGCTAATTCTGCCGCACTGTATTCTCCCAAGTGCTCGGTACAGTGCTCTGCACACAGTAAACTCTCAATAAATATCACTGATGGACATGCGTGCCACAGAAGATGAAGATAAATGAATGAGTGGCCGAAAGGACAGGGCTCGGCGAGCTGGGAAATGAATCGGGGAAGGCTTGTTGGAGGAAGTGGGAATTTAGGAGGGCTCAGAGTGGGAAGAGCTGAGATCTGTCTGATATGCGGAAGGAGGGAGTCACGAGAAGGGGAAACGGCAAGAGCCAAGGGGTCGAAGGGAGTGTTGAGAATGAGACAGCTAGGAGGTTGGCTTGGGAGGAGGGAGGACAGCTGGTTGGGGAATAGCAGGTGAAGAGAGCAAATAGGTGGTGGAGAGTCTTGAAGCTGACTGAGTTTTGTTTGAGGTGAAAAGACACAGGAGCCAGTAGGGGGGTTTTGAAGAGACGAGAGATGTGGGCCAAGCGATGCTTCAGGAGGATGATCCGTGCAGCAGTGGGTAGGACAAATTGGAGTGTGGGGGGAGGGGGAGGCTGGAGGCCAAGGAGGAGGATAATTCTATAGCCTAGCCATGGTAACCAGCACTTCTACAGGGTGGGAGCAATTTGCAGAGGAAGGGACGGATACAAGAGATGTGCAGAAAGCCAGCAGGATTTGGCTTGGCCCGGATGTTTTTTAATATTTGCTAAGTGCTTACTATGCATCAAGCATTCTATTACGTGCTGGGATAGGTACAATTTAATCAATCCCTGTTTCACATGGGGCTTACTAAGTAGGAGGGAGAACGGATACTGAATCCCCATTTTACTGATGAGGAAACTGAGGCCAAGAGAAATGAAGTGACTTGTCCAAGGTTAGAACCCTCATTCTCTGACTCCCAAACCCTGCTCTTTCCACTAAGCCACGTTCCTTCAGTGAGAGTTTAAACCAAGGTTGCCGGCTTCTGGGATGAGGAAGACGGGAGTGTTAATGAGCCAGAAGGGAAAGTTAAGGAGGAGAGGGTTTAAGGGGAAAGATGATGACGAAAGAAGGGGCGAGGGGAGTCAGCAACAGGCAGTCCCTCCAGGCACTCTGCCGGACAGGAAGGATGAGCGTGGACCTCCGGAAGACCACAGATCCAATGTTTCACTGGCACCTCTTCTCCACGGCCCCTGGCCCCTGCCCCAATCTCAGGAGGTCCCCAGGAGGCTGGGGAGGCCAGAATCAACCAATCATATTTACTGAGCGCAGAACTTGAACTTGGCAAGTACAATCCAACGATAAACAGATACATTTCCTGCCTACAAAAAGCTGATAGGCTAGAGGGGAAGAGAGATCCTAAAATAAGGGACTGCAGGCTTGGCCACCTGGTCCAGGAGGGCTGGACCCCTGCTGGTCTCCCCCCGCCCCCCTGGGCTGTTGGGACTGGGGAATCCTCACCCCATTTGTTCCCCCTCCTTCACGGACGGGAATCCCCCACCCTAGAGGTTCCCAGGGGCCCCGCAGCTCTTGAAAGCCCTTGAAGAAGGGAGGGAGGTTGGAGGTGGCAGGCCACCCCTTACCCCTGCTCCTCACTCTTCCTTCTCTCCCAAAAACCAAGAGCTGTCGAGCCCCTTTTCCGTTCCCACCGGCAGCAACGACCTTTGCTAGGAAGAAGCCTCACGGTGCAATAATTGCATAACGCAGGGCCGGGGTCAGCATGACGCAAGACATCACACATCAAGATGGGGTAGGCGGGAAGGGAAACATAAGTTGTCTGGCTCTTTAAATGCCAATTATTCAAAGGTTTCACCTGGCTTGGCTCTTCCGCTCCAAGAGACAGAGAAGCAGGGTGGCCTAGTGGATAAAGCAGGGGCCAGGGAGCCAGAGGACTGACTGGATTCTAATCCCACCTCTGCCACCTGCCTGCTGTGTGACCTTGGGCAAGTCACTTCACTTCTCTGTGCCTCAGTTTTGTCAACTGCAAAATGGGGATTCAATACTTGTTCTCCCTACTTGGACCGTGAGCCCCGTGTGGGTCAGAGACTTTGTCCGACTTAAGCTGTATCTACCGCAGTGCTCAGAACAGCACATAGTAAGCGCTTAACACATACCATTAAAAAAAACAACTGCCAACCCCCACACTAGAACAATGAAGTGACAGTTGGACTGTTTGAAAGAAGCAACAAAATCCCTGCTACACCGTCCAATGTGCAATTGTGGATATGGGAGAGGAAAAAAGAAGATTCAGACCACAGGAACTGGGATCAGAAAACAAGACAAAGGAGGATTGCTGGTTTGATGTCTAGCAGAGGAAATGATTCCCTAAGAAAGTTAGGTGGCTGGGGTTGATAATAATAATAATTATAATAATAATAGAGAGATAGGAGTGAGGGCTTACAATGTTGGGGGGGGGGGTGATGGCCCTAAAGAAATCTGGGAGGCTCTTTTGCCAACCCCTTCGTAATGATAAGAACAATAATAACTGTGGTATTTGTTAAGTGCTTTCTACATGTCAAGCATTGTTCTAAGCGCTGGGGTAGATACAAGGTAATCAGGTTGGGCACAGTCCCTGTCCCACATGGGGTGCAAAGTCTTAATGCCCCTTTTACAGATGAGGTAACTGAAGCAGAGAGAAGTGAAGTGGCTTGCCCAAGATCACTTAGCAAGCCAGTGGTGGAGGCGGGATTAGAACCCTCATCCTCTGACTCCCAGGCCTGTGCTCTACCTGCTAGGACATGCCGTTTACCTTAGCTCGGTGTTTACTAAGGACACATGGGGCAAACAAGGTTCCCACAGAGATGCGTCTGAGTGTGTCGCCGCAGCCAGGGTGGAGGGAATCTGAGCATTTATTAATCGTGTTTATTGAGCGCTTACTATGTGCAAAGCTCTGTACTAACCGCTTGGGAGAATACAATATAACATCAAACACATTCCCCGCCCACAGCAGGCTCGCAGTCTACAGGGGGAGCATTTAAAAACAAAGATATTAGGCATTAAGGCGTTTGCTGCCATGTCACTGGAGACTTGGCGAAAGACGGGCTGAAAACCAGACAGATGGTCACACCCCATGTAACTGAAACTTTGGTTTCCACCCTTGGTCCTTCATCATTCAAAAGAACTAGCCACCCTCTGGGAAAACAATGCATGCTTTACACCTAGTGAACTGAAAACACAGATCTAGCATCTCATTAGGTGCTTCCCTAAAAAGGAGGAGGGTGGGGGGAGCAGAGTGACAACCAGACTCTTTCTCCTCCTGCCCCGGCTGCCATCACTTTACGGATGGGAAAGGTGGCGGAGGCGGGGCCGTTCCGGGACTTGCTCTAAATTAGAGCTGGCACTGCCGGTGTGGAATCCCAAACCCCCGACCCAGCACATTAAGGCATTCTGCCTCGTAGTCCCCATCAACAGGAAAGGCAAGGAAGAAAATCCCACTGCACTTCACTCTGTACGATAGAAAGTCCTTTCGGAGGCTAGAGGAGATTCATTCATTCAGTAGTATTTATTGAGCGCTTACTATAACAGTGCAACCCGGAATCCACATACCTACAGAGAGCCCGGCAGCAGAGTTCCTGCTTGGGGGCACAGCACTCTCACAACTCTGTAACCAAACTCATTCATTCAATAGTATTTATTGAGCACTTACTATGTGCAGAGCACTGTACTAAGCGCTTGGAATGAACCAAACGCCATGGGGAAGGCCGGGAGCAGCCAGAACTCAACACATAACCCCCCTCCCCTGCAAAACACACACATACACCCCAACCATCCCAGTTGGGACCCAATTCTGAAGGCTACCACAGTTCGCTCTTTACAGGGAATGTAGAACTTTAGCTTGGCGTGGGGCTGGCACAGACCTGCTGAGAAATGCTATTAGTTCATTCATTCAGTAGTATTTACTGAGCACTTACTATGTGCAGAGCACTGGACTAAGCGCTTGGAATGTACCATTTGGCAACAGATAGAGACAATCCCTGCCCAATGATGGGCTCACAGTCTAAGCGGAGTAGACAGACAGCAGAGCAAAACAGAACAAAACAAAACAAGACAACATCATCAAGATAAATAGAATCAAGGAGATACACACCTCATTAACAAAATAAATAGGGTAATAATATATACAAATTAGCACAGTGCTGAGGGGAAGTGGGGGCCAGAGGGTGGGAGGGAGGAGGAACAGAGGGAAAGGAGGGCTCAGTCTGGGAAGGCCTCCTGGAGGAGTTGAGCTCTCAGTAGGGCTTTGAAGAGGGAAAGAGAGTTAGTTTGGCAATGGCTTCCTAGGGTTTCTGGATGGGTAGAGGTTCCTCTCCAACTAGATTTTTGTAGGACCAAGTGTTGGTTTGAAAGTGGCTGCTGGAAAATGTGGTACGTGACTACTGGCAAGGGGAGGAAGGGAATTTTCTTTTTTGTGGAGGGTGGTGGGGGGGAAGAGATGAAGAGGGAAGGGAGAAGGAGAGAAGTGGGAGAGGGGAGGAGAAAGAGAAAGAAAATAAAAAAAGGTTGTCTATATGCCCTGGGGAGGCTCCTGGGGGAGAATATGGTGGGAAAGCAAGCTGATCTCCCAGGGCTAGTTAACTTAGAAGTCAGCCTGAACTCTAAATCTTTACATACCATTTATAGACTATACCAGCATTTATAGGCTATTCTAATCATGGAAAGTTTTAAAACCAAAATTAGTTCCCTCTTTGAAAAATTAGTTCTCTCTTTGGAAAAAAAGGGGGAAGTGCTTTGACAGCATCTTGCTTTTGGAAAATATGACACGTACACCCTCCTATCTAGGTGTAAAGGCTTCATTTGGAAACTTTCTCCCAGCCCCAACCCCAAAAAGGTTGTTTGATTGAAAGGAAAGTATAACACATCAAACCTTCTCACAGAACTAGTCTCTTGGCACGGGCTAGTTTGGATTGTCTCCACTACAAAGGCTGGCCTGATGAAGGGACAGACGCTCTGGGTTCACCATGCCCAAAACAAATGCAAAGCTGAACGGATACCTCCCTGTGCTTGTGATGACAATGACGACGGTATTTGTTAAGCACTTACTATGTATCAAGCACTGTTCTAAGAGCTCAATCAGGTTGTCCCAGGTGAGGCTCACAGTCTTAATCCCCATTTTCCAGATGAGGTACCTGAGGTATAGAGAAGTTAAGTGACTTGCCCACAGTCACACAGCTGACAAGTGGCAGAGCCGGGATTAGAATCCATGACCTCTGACTTCCAAGCACGGGCTCTTTCCACTAAGCCAAGTTGCTTCTCGTGGACTGGGACCCAGTGCTCTCTGCTCATTTCACTTTCAAAAAGGACCAGTGTGACCTAGTGGACACTGCATTGGTCTGGGAGCCAGAAGGACCTGGGTTCTAATCCTAGCTCCTCCATCTGTCTGCTGTCTGACCTTGGGCAAGTTACTTCACTTCTCTGGGTCTCAGTTATCTCAACTGAAAAATGGGGATGAAGACTGTGAGCCCCATGTTGGACAGGGACTGCATCCAACCTTAGCTTGCATCTACCTCAATACTTAGAACAGCGCTTGACAGACAGTAAGCACTTAACAAATGCCATAAAAAAGGCTTCATTCAAGAGCCCTCTTGAAATGTCGTCCATGGTCCCATCCCTAATGGCTTCTCTTTCCTCTCAAGGATCCAATCTGCTCCAGGGAGTCATTCTTCAAGAGGAACTCGGAGCAGGGAGAAGAGCTGACTGTTGGCTGAAGAACTTCCATATTTCAGAAATGCCTTGCAAAACAGTGGTTGTGGAGAAACAATCGGTCCTGATCGGTACAGGCAATCACTCCCAACAGCATGAGTCTGGATTATCCTTGCATTACCACTGGTGTTACTCACGGTAATGACGAGCCGTGATCTTCAAAACACACGTGAACCTGTTCTACCTCAATACCCGAATACTGACTTCAGATTGGTACAGTACTTTTCTCGCAAGTGTGTTTGAAATCAACTACAGCTCCCTTATTTCTTTTATTCTGAAGCTGGGTAAGAGGGAAGACTCTCTCTCTCTAGTCTCAACCTGACCTGTCCCTGGAATGATGATTTTGTTTTGTTCTGTCTTGCTTTGCTGTCTGTCTCCCCGGTTTAGACTGTGAGACCGTCAATGGGCAGGGATTGTCTCTACCTGCTGATGAATTGTTCATTCCAAGCACTTAGTCCAGTGCTCTGCACATAGTAAGCGCTCAATAAATACTACTGAATTAATTACAAGATGCAAATCTGAAATGTTTCACAGAACTGAGAGTCAAAAATGTTGGGTGGTCTAGTTCTGGTTCCACCTACCTGCTGGGTGACCTTGGACAAATCTCTTAATTCCCTGAGCTTCAGTTGCCTCGTCTACAAAATGGGGGTGAATTACTAGTTTTCCCTCCCTGTAAGACTCATGAGGGGAAAGGACTGTGTCTGGCCTGATGATCTTGTAACTTCCCTTAGCGCTCAGTATAGTGCTTGGCACCTAGTAAGTGCTTAATAAAAATCATTATCATTATGTGGCCCGCTCAGAGAGCCAGGGTCTTACAGGGAGCATCAGAGCATCCTCAACAGGCCTCCTGGGGATGGTAAGAGTAGATGATTGGAGCTCAAGCATAAGGCAAGCTTTATAAATATGCCTGTTTTCATTCCTATTACTTAACTGGCACTACACAGAAGAGACAATAAAATACAAATTTGCAAGGACGGTGCACTGGGAAGCAGCGTGACCTAGTGGAAAGTACACGGGCCTGTTAGTAAGGGGGACCTGGGTTCCAATTCTAGCTCCATGCCTCATCTGCTAGGTGACCTTGGACAAGTCACTTCACTGTGCCTCAGTTACCTCAATTGTAAAATGGGGATTCCCTCCTACTTAGATTGTGAGTTCCATGTGGGACAGGGACTGTGTCTAACCTGATGATCTTGTATCTAACCCAGTGCCTAGCTCAATGTCTGGGACAAACTAAACACTTTAATACCATAATTTTTTTATTATTTCAAGTCAATCTTAAGGAAGCTCATATCCCTCCTACTTAGATTGTGAGCTCCATGTGGGACACGGACGGTGTCTAACCTGATGATCTTGTAGCTAACCCAGTGCTTAGCTCAATTATCTGGCACAAACTAAACACTTTAATACCATAATTTTTTATTATTTCAAGTCAGTCTTAAGGAAGCTCATATAACATTATAAAGGAGAACCGCTGGAAACTTAAGGAAACACAAATAATATCTCATTTTTACTCTGCACCCTTCTCCAAAGACAGTATGCCTACCTCCTTGATTTCACACAGTTCCTTTCTTTCAGTGAAAGCTTTTCAAAAGACTTTCCCCACAACCTCATTTAGCTCCAATTTCCCTGGGCTACCATCTTAAATGTCTAAATTCAACAAGGAAAATAATAATAACTGTTGCAGGTTAAGCACTTACTATGTGCCAAGCATTGTACTAAGCACTAGAGTAAATCCAAGTTTGAGAAGCAGTGAGGCCTGGTGAAAACAGCACAGGCCTGGGCGTCTGAGGACCTGGGTTCTAATCCCAGCTCTGCCACGTCTGCTGTGTGACCTTGGGCAAATCACTTCACTTCCTCTGTGCCTCAGTTACCTCATCTGTAAATGGGGATTAAATCCTACTCCCTCCTAGAACCATATGTAGGGCAGAGACCGTGTCCAATCCAATTCTCTTGTAATAATTATGGTATCTGTTAAGCGCTTACTCTGTGCCAGGGACTGTGCTGAGGTGGATACACGCAAATCAGGTTGGACCCAGTCCCTGACCCATGTGGGGCTCATTCTCTCAAGTCCCATTTCACAGATGAGGTAACTGAGTCACAGAGGAAGTGAAGTGGTGACACAGGTGACACAGCAGACAAGCGGTGGAGCCTGGATTAGAACGCATGACTTTTGACTCCCAGGCCTGGGCTCTATCCATTCATTCATTTGATAGTATTTATTGAGTGCTTAATATGTGCAGAGCACTGTAGTAAGCACTTGGAATGGACAATACGGCGAGAGAGAGACAATCCCTACCCAATGACGGGCTCACAGTCCAATCCGGGGAGACTGGCGGCAGAGCAAAACAGACGAAACAAAAACAAGACATCCACTATGCCAAGCTGCTTCTCTACCCCAGTGCTCAGTACAGTGCCCACCACATAGTAAGCACTTAACAAATAACATAAAAAAGTCCCTACCTCAGGCACAAGAAGCGATGAATCCCCATTTTACAAATGAGGAAACTGAAACATAGAGAAATTAAGTGCCTTGCCCAAGATCTCTCAAGTCTTTAACAAGTCATCAACTTCCCAAGCAAGTTTTTTTTTATTTTCCTTTTACCAGAATCTTTAAATTCCTGCTATAGATAAAATCTGCATATCTCTTTAGCCATGCTGATCTGGGGATCATTTCCATCTCTGTTTCAAACTTACCACGGAAGTATTTAAAACGAAACAATGCCAAGTAGGATTCAGAAACCGCAGAACGGGACCATCGGGTATGGTGGGGGAAGATGACATCTTTAAGAGCAAGAACTGAGGGAAAAATAAAGCCCTGTTGATAAATCTGCTGCTTCTAGAGCAGTGGGCTTCAAGCCATTCAGCCTCAGGGCTGCTTCGGCTGAACAAGAGTCCCTACGGAGCAAGTTAGAGCCACTTGTCAGCTGTGTGACTATGGGCAAGTCATTAACTTCTCTGTGCCTCAGTTCCCTCATCTGTAAAATGGGGATTAACTGTGAGCCTCACGTGGGACAATCTGATTACCCTGTATCTCCCCCAGCACTTAGAACAGTGCTCTGCACATTGTAAGCGCTTAACAAATACCAATATCATTATTATTATTATTATTAGATGGGGCAGAGGGGGTTACCGTGTCAGCCCTCAGCTCCCAGCCAAACTCCTCCAAACCTACTAGCAGCCTCCCCTTCTAAGAACAGCTCCAGACCTGGGTGCCAACTTTTCCCTCTGAGTGTGGGGCAGAAAGGGGACAGGGATTTTCATAGGGCGAGAGAATAATAATAATAATAATGATGATAATAATAATGATGATGATGGTATCTGTTAAGCACTATGTGCCAAGCACTGTTCTAAGCCCTGGGGTGGATACAGGGTAACCAGGTTGTCCCACCCGGGGCTCACACTTTTGATCCCCATTTTACAGATGAGGTAACTGAGGCACAGAGAAGTTAAGTGACTTGCCCAAGGTCATACAGCAGACAAGTGACTGAGCCGGGATTAGAACCCACGTCGTCTGACTCCCAGGCCCGTGCTCTTTCCACTAAGCCACGTGGGAGGGAAAGGTCTTAGCTGCTGCTTTGGGAACCTTTTCAGCCCTGACTGAAAATCTCTAGGTCTTTTCCGAGAACTGGGATGAGGGTGGAGGTCCAGTTCAAAGTACGTTTTGCTCTTGTGGTCCACCCGATATTATTTGATCATTTTGTTAGTGCCGCACAATAGGTATCTGAGGGGGAGGGGGGTGGGACCTCCCCGCTCTAGCCTAGAAGCTCAAAAAGTAGTGGGGGAACCTAAGGGCAAAATTTTTACTTGAAACATAATCAAACCCACTCTGGATTTCATGTCTGTAACAGACCTTCTGATGTGGCATCAACTGAAAAACTCTTTCTGTTCTCCATCAAAGCAGCTCCACCCCTTGGGTAACATTCCTGCTTTTCCAAACAACGCCGCTTTGAGGAGCGAGGACTGACGAAAGCGGGCCCCGCTGGCAAACCCTGGAAGGAAAGGTCTGCGATGGGCACACCACGCTGCAGTCAAAACCCCCTGGGGGCACCGGCCTGGTTGAGTCATTTACTCCCGGGCAGAACAACCACGTTTTGTTCACAGGGAGTCACTGACGTTTCGGTTAGGAATTGATTCTGGTCAGAGTGCTCGTGACAGCACGCAGAAATATTTCCTCGGGGGAATCTTCCCATGAGATTCCTGCCTGAATGATATTCTCACAGGACTCGCCGGGCTATTGATTACGATACGGCAGGAATTTCACAATCACACTTTCTAGGTAGGATGGTCTAAATGTAGAGAAAGGAATGAGAGCAATCTGCTCATTTCCCACTCTTAATAGCCTCTCTCAAAAACTCTAGCCTTAATCCCTTCAGACTGTCAGGTCATTATGGACAGGAAATGTGTTTGCTAATTCTGTTGTACTGAACTCTCCCATGTGCTTAGCACAGTGCACATAATAAGCACTCAAATAAACACCATTTATTGATTGATTATTCTCTGGGATCCCTGGTGGAAAAGCCTGTAGGCCCGCTTATAGTAGACAGGTTGGTGCCCCATTAATTAGGATAACGAGGAGGAGAGTTGGGGATTGGAGAGCCCCCATCCCTTATGGGGAAGCACAGAAAATGGGAGGGCAGAAACAGGGGATCACCACCTGGGCAGCTGCAACAGAGGGCAGAGGCTCGGCGCCGGGGGAGAGGCAGTGAAAATATGGGAGCCAGAAGAAAGGGAGCAAATGAAGAATAACATGGCAGCCTATCACAGATGATAAAAGCGAGGAATGATCTGTTCCTAAAACATTTTGGCCCATGGATCTCAGAACATCGCATCAGGTGCACACAGGCCTCATCCTCACCAGAGTTCTGCGACTGGCTTCGTCTTACATCCATCTGAAAGAGCTCACTCAATCGTATTTATTGAGCGCTTACTATGTACAGATCACTGTACTAAGCGCTTGGAATGTACAATGCGGCAACAGAGAGAGATAGTCCATACCCAAACGACGGGCTCAGTCTAGAAGGGGGAGACAGTCAAGAAAACAAAACATTCATTCAATTGTATTTATTGAGTGCTTATTATGTGCAGAGCACCGTACTAAGCGCTGGGAAGAGCTGAAAGTATTAAAGACTCATCAAGAGACAGAGATAGTCAATTGAACTCAGAGTGCCTTGCTGCCAGATCTTAGAGCCACGTACCGCTGGGAAGAGCTGAAAGTATTAAAGACTCATCAAGAGACAGAGACAGTCAATTGAACTCAGGGTGCCTTGCTAACAGATCTTAGAGCCACGTACTGTATGACCTGTCCCGAATACCCTGGCAAGGAATTTTTCGTAGAGAAATGTTGGGTGAGAGGGGCTGGGGTAAAATTAAGTAGCTGAACGAAGAACTCTCACTTTCAGCAGAGCCAGATTAAATGGTATATCAAAAAGTGAATTGACAGTGAAGCAGCTGTTCATCAGGGTCGTCTTACTGAGGCAACCTACGCCGCTCTGCTCTCTTGCCAGTCCACGCAGCTTTCAAAGGTTGGGGTCAGAGCTAGTTTCGGGGGCTGAACATTAGAAGGAGCCGTCGCTTTGGGTCCTGCCTATCCCTGTGAGCCGCAGAGAGTCAGAGCTAATTTCGGGGGCTGAACATTAGAAGGAGCCATCGCTTTGGGTCCTGCCCATCCCTGTGAGCTGTAGAGATCTCTCTACCCACCCCGACCCCAAGGGCCGAGATTCAGAGGCGACGTCTCTGTCGCTGGACAGCTGACCTCTTGCAGCCCCAGAGGGCGGGTGAGAAAGTTTGGGCAGGGTTGGGCTCCTGTTCAACCTGGGGAGAGGGAAGTTGGTTTAACGAGTGGGGCTACAGCCGGGGTTCTGCTCACTCAACCGAGCCCCTTTTCTCCCTGCCCTCCCCCAACCTTATCTTTGGCTGGGAAATGTCGGATCGCCTGGGGCTTCAGAACTTGAGCCAGCCTTATCACACATTCCCAGACCAAAGAAAGCTACCAGACAGGGGTTGCTATCAAAACGGGCGTGGGGGAGTGGGAAGACCCCTGGATCAGTACCATAGTGAAGTCTACCTTTTCAGCTCCTAACTCCTTTTGTAATTCCTGCTCACCCTTAATTTTCTACCCTATCTGCAAACCCTGGTGTAAAGTTAGAGTGAGTACTGGGAAGTTTCGAGGTGCCTGAAAATACTGTGGGAGCTAGACCCTGGCTCCTGGTCTTGAAAAGCACGACTTAAAACCAGTCATTTCCAAGCAATGCTAAGCCAGATGGGGGGGCGGGGGGGAAGTAACCCGAGTCTCTTTCTCACGGAACTGACACAGAGGGGCTGTGCGGGAATGTACCTGCTGGAGAACCTTCCCACACTCTGGCTCGTTGAGAGAAACTAGTAAAGGCACGTCCCATCCACTCCCCAAATATCTGAGCTGGCAACAACCAAAGATATTCAGAGATCTCCGCCCTGGGACAATAGCTTCTATCAATCAAGTCGGGTTCTCACGACTCTGCGTCAGTGCCCTCGTTTCGCCCGGCACAGAGCTGCGTCGCAAACCCGCTTCGGAGCTCGAGAGGGGGAAACGAACGTCTCGGCCCGGCGTCGGACATATCGGGCGGGACGTCGCTACCGTTGCTCTATCGAATTAATCCATCGATGCGAGAAAGCAAGCAGGGCCTGGCCCGGGAGCAGCCGGGCATATGATCTGTCCGAGAAGCACGGAGTTGTCCGTTGGTTCGAAGATGAGGTTGCTGGCAGTGAGACCGCTCCCCTAAGAGGGAGGTACCAGCGAGAGAGAATCGTGGCACACTGGGCCAGTAGAAATGCAGTCATGCACCTTTTCAGCTTCTTGCCATTCAGGGTGAGCTCTGCTCAGACCCCAGTGGCTGTGAAAAGGACTCTCTCTCTGCCGGCCAGACATGAACTTTTGCCCCAGCGATGATTCGCCCTGAGCCATCCACACTCTCTCATTTATGGCCCCTGGGTCCAGACAATGGAGGGAGCATTCTTTCAGTGAGAAAACTCCACAGCTACCGGGGATGCCAACCTAAGGAGTTGACAGAGTTTTGCCAGGCCCAAGTCTACCGGGTTTTGTCGGGGGGAGGGTGGGGAGGAGAACCTTTAATCAAGTCACAATTTTGCCACTGTGGAAGGTTTGCAATGATTGGGATGCGGGAGGGAAAGGGGCAGAAGGCAAAGAGCCTGGTTTTACCCACTCCGCGTTACACGGTCGCTTGGTGAGGAAAAGGTAGGAGGACCGACGGTTGGCTCCAGGGGGTGCCGGGTCCCGAGACCGTGAGGGGTATCTCTGGCACTCCCTTGCCTTCAGCGTCCCTGGGCACGCAGCCTCCCCTAGAGAAAGGCCAGAAGCGAGGAACCCAGCCTCCCCCAGGAGCAGATTACAGTAAGAAGGTGCCAATGTGTGTCTTCTCTCACCTGAAGCCAGAGGGCGGATCCATTCTTTGCTGTTTAGATCAAGTCTCCAGAGGTCATTGAAGGCTGCATTGCAGCTGCTCTGGGTGCAGCCTCCAAACACATACATGGACTGATTGGCATCATAGTAACACGCACCTAGAACACAAGAAAACAAAATGAGCGACAGCAGCTTCTCCGCTCGCCCCTTAAACGGGGCGACTCAACTGTGTGTGTGGCGAAGCTGCTGCTATTCGGAAAATCGAATGGCCTCACAAAGAAAATATCAAAAGCAGGGAGAAGACAGCTTTTTTGTTGTTGTTGTTCCTACAGACTGATTACCTAGGGAACTGGACCAAAACCCAGAAAGAACTACTCTCTCAAATTAGCTATGAATGTTTCATGGCTTCATCTCATTTAAATTCAAGTGGGTCACACACAATGAAGTCACCCACCTGCATCTAAGCAGCCACAGAACCAAGCACCAAGACCCTCAAACTATCTTCTTATTTTCTAGACTGGACGCTAGCTTCGGTTATATCACTAGTTTGATGAATGAGGCAATTATTTCACCTTCTCAGACCTCAGCCGACACTTCCCCTTCAACTGGAAAAATGTGAAAAATCACAGGGGCCTGCCGATCATCCTGAGGCTTGACTGGGGCCAAAAATCCCAACTCCTGAACCCAACCTGCTCCAGAATGACACGAGGTTCCGGGCCTCCCTGGCCGGGCCTGGCCCAGAATCCTGCATTCCCCTTCCACCCGATCTGGGTCGGAGCTTGCCCCTGCTTGACCCAAATGGAGCTCTGGGAACACGGCAAATGAATCGAATCCAAGCAGAACCAGAAGTAGGAACCTGGGCCTCATTTGGTAATCCTCATAGACCTTCCCACTGTCCACCCACAGCATGAAAAAACTATGTGTGCCATACACAGTGAACTTTCCTCTTCCGTATGTAATACATTACAGCTTTTACCCTAAGAAAATACTAGCACACCACCAGATCTTTGTTCTATTTCAAAAGATTCATAGTCTCTTCCTCTCCCATTTTCCTCTGACCCTATCCTCCCCTGTCACTTCTCAGTTTCCTCTTCCTGGGCTTGAGGTTGTAGCTTCCTCAGCCTGAGGTTGCTAGGGTCAACGGGGCCCCGGGATATTTCTATTCCTGCTCATTTACTCCTAGGATTCTGATTCTGCTCCTCCAAAGAAGGAAAGAGAGGCAGCATGCCCTAGTGGGAAGAACTTGGATCTGGGTTCTAATCTCAGGTCTGCCATTTGCTTGCTGTGTGACTTTGGGCAAGTTGCTTAACTTCTCTGGGGTTCAGTTCCCTCATCTGTAAAACAGTTCAACACTTCTGGCTTCCCCACGGAGGGGGACTGTGTCCAACCTGATTATCTTGTATCTACTCCAGAGCTTAATAGAGTGGCTGGTACATAGCAAATGCTTAAATACCACCATTCTTCTTCTTATCAGGCACGCTACTTGTCAAGTACAATATGAGTTAAAGGCAAAAGGAGCTACAGAAGTGAAATTTAGGACTGGGGTATTCTAGGGGAAAAAAACAACCTGAATTGATCAACTTTCAGTGGAAATGCACAAATGTTCGGACAAGTTACTTGGCACAGTTTCTCTGTGTTACTTGGCAGTAACTGCCCCAATTTTCCCACTGCTGGGCCCTCTTTCTCCAGTTGGCAGATCCCTCTGTCCCCAGCTTGAAGCCCCTTTTCTATCACAGGAAGAATGGGGGTTCCAGCCTTGGGGCCTGTGGTACTCACTGATGGCTTTGGATGCTAAGGATGCTGCCTTGGGAACCACTGCTGTAGGAGACGGAAGGTCAAATGAGGAGATGCCTTTTTCTTTTTCCCTTAAAAACACCCCACTTGCACTTCCTGCCTAAGGGATCAACATATAATTGAAAGCTTTTCATTTAGGTGCCAAACCTATACAGTACTCACTACCTACAGCGATGACCTTTCGGTAAGATCTAGAGAGCACATTATGGACCTTGGAAGAAGCCTTGATGCAGGTGCTCCTAAAAGAGCAGTGGCAGAAGGACAGGGAAAATTGATGGAAAGAGCCGGGGCCCGAGAGTCACGGGACCGGGGTTCCAATTTGGCTCCACCAAGTCTGCTCTGTAAGCTTGGGCAAGTCACTTCACTTCTGTGTCTTGGTTACCTCATCTGTAAAACAGGGGTTGGGACTGTGTCCCATCTGCTTAGCTTGTACCTACCCCAGAATTTAGTACAGTGCCTGGCACATGGTAAGCACCTGACAAAAAGAAAAAGGAAGCATATGATGGGGAGCATCATGAGAACACCAGCATTCAGGAGCAGGTACGGCTGGAAAAATGTAAATATATAACAGTCGGGATTCAACAAACCTGGGGCGATATGGGATTTAAAGTCTTCCTCCACCTTCAGTGGAGTACTTCTCATAGCTAAGCACTCCTCTGGATTGGTAACTGCAGCCCATCGGAATTAGATGTGAATTCCTGGGTTTCAATAATAAGAGTGCAGGGCCTACGTCTATTGCTCAGACACACAGGCACCAGTAGAGATAATACAGACATCACCATTCATGTATAAGTAGGCTAAAGCAACCACTCAGGGGTCAAATCAGAAAAGGAGGAAAAATAGGTAGAGGAGGGTACCAGAGACACTTGAGAACTAGTACCACAGATTCGATCACCAGAGAGAAACCATTTTTAAGCTGCTGACTTGAGTATATGTCATTGCTTCCAAATTTATTCTGATCTCTAGCATCCTTTATTCCACTTCAGGAAGGGAGCAGGGAGAGACTTGATTTTCACAGATCAAACACCAGTGGCCCAATTTTTTACCTCCAAGAAATGCTGGTTATGTGAATGACTTTTTTGTGAGGGAGCCCACCCAATGCCCCAATGGGGAAAGTGTCACTAAGCAGTGTGAATTAGAAGCAATAAAAGCAGTACACTGGGTCATTTATGCACAATCTCCTCACTCAGCAGGGGGGAAGTAATGAAACCCCTCTCCTTTGAGGAGTGCCCTATTATCTGACCTGTGGCTTGTCATGCAGATCACCTGCTTCCTCTATTCAAAGTCCACAGAAAAGCCAACAGCTTCAATGGCCCCCTGGCTTGCAAGTGAATGTTCAGGGCACACTAGCTGACCACACAACTCGAACTTACCCACTGCAGATTTGAAACCGGTCCATCTTGACACAGCTTTCAGACATCACCGGTGCCAAACCCATCACAAATGTGTTCTGACCACGGGTTCGATCTCCACAAACTCGTCTCCCTCTAGTTTTTAGACAAGTCATTTTTGAACTCCGTGGTGTTCGCCTTGACGCGGACGCCGGAAGATATACACTATAGCTTGAAACGGGCCTTCACCTACCGAAAATGACTAATGCGAATAGAAAAAATTCCATGAGAGAGGCCAAATTCTGATCTCGGCATAACTCTCCTAAAAGCAAAAATGGAATAATGGGGTGAGGCTGAATTTGGAAGACACCACAGAGATTAAGAGAATGGCTCCTTGAATCCACACACGGCCTCCAGAAACGGACTTCATAGTGGAGCCGGTCAAACCGAGGCAATGGTTTTTGAGATGTGGCCCTATTATGTTTCGGGAAGGAGAAAAGGCAGAGGTTTCAGGTCTACTCGCTGGTTGAAAATGGACTTGACTCCAGGTCGCCAGAAACCCAAAGCATCCAGCTTCCCATAATATGAAAAACCTTAATTCGGTATTCAGGCATCGGAGCCTGAAGGCGTCAGAGAATTCAATGTGCAGTTGCCCAGTTTCCATCCAACTGGGTAGTGGGAAGCAAGGACGGGAGCCGGCCGAAAAGCTGACGGAAGCAGATGCCAAGAGGCAGGAATCCGGGGGAAGCCAGAAGGAAGTGAGAGCCAGAAGTCTGCGGGGCAGCCGGTGGGATCTTGGCACAAGGAACAAGGCAGGGGAGAGGGTGGGCAGACGAGGAAGCAGACAGAGTTTAAATGGGGTTGGGCTCCTTGCTTCCCTCCACTTGCCAACCAACCTGTCCCTAGCTGACTCCCGGGCATCTGGCTCCCACTCCCCTCCCACTCCACCCCAAAGACAATTACTCTCCCTGCCTTCAAAGCCTTACTGAAGGGACATCGTCTCCAAAAGGCCTTCGCTAAGTCCTCTTTTCCTCCTCTTCAACTCCCTGACTTGCTTTCTTTATGCATTCCCCGCTCCCAGCCCCACAGCCCTTATGTATATATCTGTATTTATCTATTTTTATTAGTGTCTGTCTCCCCCTCTAGACTATAAGCTTGTCGTGGGTAGAGAATGTGCCTGTCATATTGTACTCTCCCAAGCGCTTAGTACTGTGCTCTGCACTCAGTAAACACAAGCACTCAATAAACACAATAAACAGTAAGCACTCAATAAACACAACTGACTGACTTGCTCCTTTTATGCATCCCCTTTCCCTTTATGCACTTGTGTACATATCTGTAATTTATTTATATTAATGTCCTTCTCCCCTTCTACACTGCAAGCTCTTTTTGGGCAGGGAATGGGTGTGTTATATTGCTATTCTGTACTCTCCCAAAGCGCTCAGCACAGTGCTCTGCACACAGTAAGTGCTCAAAAAATATGACTGACTGATGGACTGACTGGTGGCCACATTCCTTTTCCCACTGGTTCCCTGCCGAATCCTGGGGCTGAGGTTCCAAAACACTCCTGCAGCTGGCAACTGGCCTCTCGGATCGGTAATGCCTCGTGACTCTGCTTCAACGTCACTTGGGCGACCATTTACATCCCACACCTGCCACGGCTTGCGGCAGCAAGCCGGACACTTGACCCACAGGCGCTGTAGCTTAGGTGACCTCACGGTTTATAGTCAGCCCCGGGCCAGGATAAGAGCATTTGGTGATGTAAAAGCTGAACTCTTGTAATTTGCAAGCTCCTTCAAAATGACTCACACTGGATATCAACGCTTCTACTAAATCAGAGTCATAATTTGCCACGTAATGACAAGCCAAGCGTTTGTTTTAACTCCCCTTCCGCCAAAAGATTAACTCTTGGTGTCTGCTTCCTTCATGCAGCAAAAGACTGCACAGCATTTGTTTTTTCAAGAGAGGTGGCAAGCCTTCTTCTTCTGTATTTGGATTGAAAACCCTCCCAATCAGGAGGGCACTGAGGTTCTACAACGTGTATTTTAATCCTCCAGCAAAATAAAGTAATTGGCATCTTCCTGCCTCTCTCTAACCGGCCACAAGTTTCTGGAAGCTGCAGGTGCTGGCAAACCTAGTGCAAATTTGACATTTTTTAATGGCCGGCAATTATCCCAAACTGATACTGGGAGAGGTGGCTGTTTTATGAGATCTAAGTATAACAGAGAAGAAATTTTAATAACTGTAAAAATCTGAATGATTTGCAGAGAAGTTAAATCAAAGATACATTGACATTACTATTTAGAAAATTCTTTACACCGTGGTCCTGAAACTGAGCTCTAGAAAGTCTGTATAGGCTTTCAAGAAAACCAGAGAAATCCTTTCCCATTATTGTTGTAGTCACCGAGCCGTTACCAAACAATCACTACAGGATGAAACTTCATCACCAAATCCCCTATCTGAATAGAGGGTTTCCGTTCAAAACTGAGAGTGGAAATAAGCTCAGAAGGGCTTACGGTGCGCAGGGGTGACCAAGGGGTAAGACTTGAGTGGCCCTGTGAGGCACAGGAAACGATGATGCCCCCATCGTCTGTCTCTTCAAAAAAGAAAGGCGAAAGATCAGATTGTGGAAATTACTGAGGTACCTCATGACTTTCCGTTGTGGGCAAGATCCTAGCCAGAGGACTGAACGCTGAAGAATAGCATCAACCAAACCCTCCCAGAATTGCAGTGTGGCTTCAGACCACAAAGTGGCCCAACGGATATGACCTTTGCTGTGCTTCAGATATGGGAAGAGTGTGGGAAACGGCACCAAGAGCTCTCTCTACAGAACTTTCACAGACCGCACAAAAGCCTTTGATCTCATCACTAGATCTGGGCTCTGGAAATTAGTCAGCAAATTTGGCTGCCCTAAAAAGTTCATGACGATTCTGGGACAACGCGATAGTGGCCTGACTGGTGGGTCAAAGCCAGTGGTGCTTTTTTCTTTTTTTCATGGTATCTGTTAAGTGCATACTGCGTGCCAGGCACTGTATTAAGCGAGGGTAAATGCATGCTAATTGGGCTGGACCCAGTCCCTGTCCCCCATAGGGCTCACAGTCTCAATCTCTATTTTGCAGACGAGGTCACTGAGGTACAGAGAAGTGGAGTGAATTGCCCAAAGTCACCCAGCAGACAAATGGCAGAGCTGGGATTAGAACCCAGGACCTTTTGACTCCGGGGCTCGTGTTCTATTCATTAGGCTACGCTACTCTTGTCTGATCCATCACTGCCAATGGAGTAAAACAGGGAAGAGTAGGGCCCCGGTTCTGTTCTATCCCGATGCAGCCGAGTCAGAAGATGCAACGGGGGAGCTAGACGCAGGTGTCAGAACACGCTGCCGCCAGCCCGGGAGACTCTTCCAACGAATAATCTTCAGGCACCAAAGTCCAAGAAACGGTCATTTAAGAATTACCTCGGGGAGGCGACTGAGCCCTAAAAGCTACCTCGACAAGACCTGCACGTGACTATAAACCGTTTCACCAAATCGGCCAAATGTGAAGGGCCGACAGTAAATCTAAGGAAAACGGAGGTGACGGTGTGAGCCGGCACCGAAAGTGTCTCCTTGGCAACACAGGGCTAAATGCCATCACGGAATTCTACTGTAAACTGGACGGCACAGTGACCGATGATGCAGTGACAGACAAGGAAGTGGAAAACTGAATCAAGGAGGCCACACATCCTGTGGGAAAGTGTCAACGGAATGTGGCAGCAGAATGACTGTATTTCCAGACTGAACTCAAGGTCTACAGAGCTAGAGCGACATCCAACTTTCTCTACACATTTGAGACCCGGACCCTTCACAGGAACCTCATCTGGCTTCTTGGGCAGTTTCATCAGCATCCTTTAGGGGCCAACTCATAAGGAAGTGAAGTGGTGCGGCCTAATGGATAGAGCACAGGCCTGGAGTCAGAAGGACCTGGGTTCTAGTTCTGGCTCCACCACTTGTCTACTGTGTGACCCTGGGCAAGTCGCTTCACTTCTCTGTACCTCAGTTACCTCATCTGTAAAAATGAGGATTAAAAAACGTGAGCCCCACGTGGGACAACCCGATTACTCTATACTCTGCCCTGGTGCTTAGAACAGTGCTCAGCACATAGTAAGTGCTTAACAAATACCAAAATTATAATTAATTATTATTATACAAGATAATTGGGTTGAACACAGTCCCTGTCCCACATAGGGCTCAGAGTCTTAATCCCCATCTTACAGACGAGGTATATATGAAAACACACCCTCAACCACACAAGGCCTGAGCATCAATACTCAAGGGTCTACTAGAAAGGTAAATATTAAGTTGGATCCAATGTGCCTTTTTGGCTTGGTTAAATAAATGATCCATTTCCCAGGAGCTTTACTGCAAGCCTACTCCTGACTTAAAGAGTTCTCCCTTAAATGACTCCAAGCACCCAAGGACAGCAATCACATTAAGTGCAAGGACAGTATCCCTTGTTCCAGGTGAAATATCGAGGTAGCCCATCAGCTCTCAAGTTTGATTTACAGTCACCGATAGGTCCAGAACATGGACCTACTTTTTACCATTTAGGATGCTCCATAACTTGAGTTTTCCCCAAGTGCCTACGGGAAAAAAAATCTCCCCCAGCATCTATCCCAAATACAAGTAGAAAGTGTTAATGTATCCAACACTCAACCACCACCCACTTAACCTATAAGCAGGAACATAGACAACACAGATTTGAAATTGCATAACTCAGGAAAAGAACAGAGTGGGTCATCTAGTTTGGGCCTGTAGACTCTTGCACAAACAAAATTATCCATTTGAAAAGTCCACTTGCCCACATATGAAGCCCGGGCAATTTAGAGACTATATTCATATTCCAACCGTGTCCATCGGGCAGTAACTTTCCCAGATTAATGAGGGCTTCTTTGGTGAGACCTGTGCTAAACTGGCAGCAAAACCCTTCAAACAGTAATGCTCCATTATACGAGGTACCACCTAGTTCACCCTATCTGGCCTAGAATCGTATTTTCCCCACACATATCTTCCCAACCTCCAGTTTGGAGACAAGTCGAAGCCCCAAGAGCTCTCTCTGCCTGCAGTGTCTCTAAGGTGTGCTACATGGTCCTCTTAAGCCACTCACATCCTGGATCTTTGGAAAAGAAGCATCCTGGGGATACACGGAAGCCCATCACACCACAAAATTGAGCAGTGTGGCCTTGTGGATAGAGCACGGGCCTGGGAATCAGAAGGACCTGGGTTCTAGTCACCCCTCTGTCATTTGTCTGCTGTATGGCCTTGGGCTGATCGTTTAACTTCTCTGAGCCTCAGCTACCTCATTTGTAAAATGGGAATTAAGATTGTGAACCCCATGTATGGCATGGACTGTATCCAACTTGATTAGGTTGTATCTACCCCAGCACTTTAGTACAGTGCCTGGCACATAGTAAGCACTTAACGAGCATCATAAACAGAACAATGACAACAAAAAAATTCCACCCTTGACCTAGTTCACACTGGTTTTGCAGGGCCTAATGTTCCCATGCAAGCCTAGACCAGCCCTAATAGTGGTTCTATGGCTTCTAAAATGTGTGTGAACTCTACCCAGCACCCAAAGAGGGAACATTGTTTTAAAGAATGGACAAAGAGGCACTGGTTTGATGAATTGTTCAGACTGAATATTTACAAACCAGTTTCCCTCTCCTTGGAGAGAGCTTGGGTTTTTAAACAATCCTAGAAATGCCTGGGCAAAAAAACAACTAGGCAAGTCACTGAAATCGCAAATTGCAAAGTGGCTTAGGAAGAATGATGGCAGTTGGCAAAATATCTGTAAAAGGACAAAATCTGCAAGTCAGTTCTGAAGTAAACCTGTGGCGTTCATCCTCCTTCTAGACTATGAACCCGTTGTTGGGTAGGGACTGTCTCTATCTGTTGCCAAACTGTACTTTCCAAGCGCTTAGTACAGTGCTCTAGACACAGTAAGCACTCGATAAATATGACTGAATGAATAAATCCTCCAGGAAAGGATGTATGAACCTTGGAAGAAACCTGGATTTACACTCCAAAGCCCTGCTGCGTCACCCATACTTATCTTGGACAAGATTTCCACGTTCTGTCCTTCACCCACCTCATAAATCATTACTCAAGGCAAGGCATCATTTGCGATTCCAAGAGTTCCATATCCTAACGCTCAGAGTTTATTTACATATTTAAACTGGAACTCTGTTCCCAGAGGAAATCAGTCACCAACTGGCTAGGAAGGGGCTGGGAAACAAACTAGTGCGTTTTTAAACTCTCTCACTCTCTCTCAGGTTCTCAGTTTTCAGCTTTGTTTCAAAAATGACAGTTGGCAAGAAAAGTAGCGATGAGTTCAATACACCAACTTATCGAAGGGTGCCAACTTCAGGTTCACTGGGTTATGAAAGCTACAGATGCTGTAACTTGAGAAGCAGTTTGAGAGCACGGGTCTGACAGCTTAAGGACCTGGGTGAGACATGGACTGTGTCCAACCTGATTAGCCTGTATCTACTCCAGCACTTAGAACAATGCCTGGCACATCATAAGTGCTTAACAACTACCATTAAAACAGAACAAAACAAAAAAGAGGCCATTTGTGTGACTTCAACAACCCATTTGCCCAGCAGCCCTACAAGCACTCAATATAAATTCTTTAAAATAGTGTAATAATTAAGCTCATAATAATTAAGCTCCTGATTCCCCTATGTAGATGAGTACCAATATGAGGCTGATTACACAGGCCCTAAAAGGTTTATGATTTGAAAGTCATACAGAAAGTCAATGCTTCACACCTACCCACCCCAGCCACCAACTTTCCAGACTGCAAAAAAGGAAAACAGTATTGATTTAGCCTTTTCCCACCATATCGAAGTTTTAAGGAGTTATTTTGGTAAAATCGTCACTAGAAATAGACAGCTCTACTTTCTGCGAAAGACATAAACTTAAAGTTTCTATATAATCAAATTTCAAGTACCAATTCCAAGTTCATCAGGTACAGGAAAAACAGTAAATTCAGCTCACACAACTGTGCTTTCAACAGTATTACACAAAGGAAATGAAGAAAAATCATGAATATGGACAGGCTACAGGGACAGTCCGAGGAAAGCTGCTTTACAATTGCAAGGGGAGGAACTGGCAAGGAGGAGGGGGCTAGGAAAGTGGACTGCGGTGGGGAGGAGGTGTCCAGGGGGTCCGGAGGCAGGAGGAGAATCAGCCCCTGCCAAGTGCCCGGAGGCGGGTGACGGCAGAAGGCAGATGTTCTGCGGGGAGAACCATCAGGAAGGGGACGTGGGCATGGCGAGCCCACAGAAGAACCGCTAAGGGAAGTACAGCAGTGTTTCGGTGGGGGGCTGGAGGCGGTAACCCTGGATTTAAATCAGGAACCAGTACCAGATTGGAGCCAGCCGGGGGGGAGGTTATTCCCAAACCTACTTTAAGATTCTGTTGAGAAGTATAGCTTGGTGGGAAGAGCTCGGGCCTAGAAATCAGGAGACTTAGATTCTAATCTTGGCTCACCCATTTGTCTGCTGTGTGACCACGGGCAAGCCACTTAACCTCTCTGTCGGGCAAGCCACTTAACTTCTCTGTGCCTCAGTTTTTCATCACAAAACGTGGATTAGGTACCTGCTCTCCCACCTACTTAGACTGTGAGCCCCATGTGGGACAGGGACTGTGTCTGACCTGATTATCGCATAGCTTCTCGAGTGCTAGGTTTGGTGCTCGGCACATAGTAAGCCCTAGTCAATCATCTTTTTATTATTATCCACTGTGATCGTTGAAACCTTTAACCAAGTAAATTCTAGTTGTCTTTGCATATAACTAAAGTGAGTGCCTGAGCGATCTGAATGTGCTTCACTCCCTTGGTTCAGAAAGGTGGCTGCTCTCTCAATGGGGGAGGGGGATTTGCCATTCCTGCAAACCTCAGCAGCCAGTCCTTGGAAGGCAGGACTAGACAGCGGAAGGATTAATCCTTAAAAATAATTATTATTATTATATTTGCTAAGCACTAACTCTGTGCCCAGCACTGCCTTAATCCTTCCCGTGCTTTTAAAGGGGGCTCCAAATCTAACAGCAAATGGAGGGTGGCAAGCTGAGGGGACATTCTTGGGGTGCACTAGCATGGAGCCCCATCAGAGTCCCCATTCTGGCCGAAAACTCCCGTGGGCATCTGTACCCTGGGGTGAATGATGGCAAGCACTTAGTACATTGCTCTGCACAAAGTAAGTGCTCAATAAATAAGACTGATTGATTGATCTTGAAAAATAACCAGAAACACTTACAGTCACATAATTACACTGGTATTTATTATACATTACATCTGTATGGCTATCTCACAAGTGTATCTACAGACACAAAAACCTCCCTCCTAAATTCATCTAAATAAAATTGGAGTAACGTTCCAGAAAAGTAATTGGGCGTCTACTCCTCTGACTGTCAATATAAATACCACGATATAGTTCGGCTTCAAGTAACGCTCACCATCAAGCCAGGCAAAACAGATGATTCCCAAGAGGCTTATATGAGAATGTGGGAGCCCCGAATGATCCCCCAGGCAGGGTTGGGCTTAGCTTACTGGGCAGGTACTTACTGTGTGAGAACCGCTGGGTGATTGGGGTTCCAGGATAGGGGTAGGTGCGACTCTCCCACTGTATGTTTCCTTCCTGGACGGCCTTAATAAAGCCATGGTAACACTGATGGGCCACGCCTAAAGAAAGAGCAGCACAGTACTTTAGCATGTCCACAGCATCACTAAGAAAGCACACCAAAGGGGCCGTTAAAAAACGTTGGAGAAACCTGGGTTTTCTAACCCTGACAGGAGGACGCTGAATGACGGAGGGGACGGAGGGGCTGCAGTTCTCTAACTCCAACTCGAGGGCCGCAAAAGCGTTTTTAATTTGGTGTCGAGAACGTCAAACGTAAAGGGAGGCTGGGAAGTCCCTGACCCCCACTACGATTCGTGACAACGATTTCTCTGGACTGACTTGGGAGAAGCCTGGTCTATGGCAACAGGGCAGGTCAGATGGATTTTGGAGATGGCTTCCAGTCCAAGTTTCTATGATCCTTTGCCGTGCAACAGTCTGGTGGAATAGTCAACGGGTTAACACTGAAACTGCAGAACATACAGTGAGCTGCAGAGAAGCAACAAGGAGCGCTATCCAGAATCCCACTCTGCAGACTCAAAACACTGACTGGGAGGAAAAACCCGTCACAACCCAAGAACCTTTGGGGAATTTTAGCTGTGGCCTGGTGAGGAGAGTCTGGGCCTAGGAATCAGAAGGTCTGGGTTCTAATCCCAGCTCTGCCACCTGTCATGTGCCCTTGGGCAAGTCACGTAACTTTTCTGTGCCTCAGTTATCCCATCTGTAAAATGGGGATTAAAAATCCTACTGCCTCCTACTTACACTGTGAGCCCCATGGGGGACAGGGATTGTGTCCAACCCCATTAACTTGTATCTACTCCAGTACTTAGAACAGGGCTTGGCACTTCATAAATGCTGAACAAGTACTATAGTTATTAATATTATTAAAATTCCCCTCTTCTGTGAAAAAAATACTGAAATGGCAGGGATACTAAATAAAAAACAAGTGAATTTGCAGGTTTCCCCTGAGCCAGTGGCTGCTATCCCATGGCTCCTGTCCCACCATTTCCCAAATTCCTTCTGGGGGAGAAATGGTGTTTCAAAGCCTTTCTGAGACAACCCCCTCCTCCTGTACCTATTAACTCAGTGACCTAAATCACCCGGAGCAGGTAAGTGCACGCCAGCCTCAACTTCTGGAAGTTGCCAGACACAGGGGGCCACCCATGAAGTTTCAACCCAGCCCACCTTCAGTTCTTCAGAATAACACTGGAAGCCCTGGCTGGCTAGGTTTGACCTGGAGAATATATCTGACTCACAGTTGAGAAAAACAGTGTGGCACAGTGGAATGAGCACAGGCTGGGGAGTCAGAGGTCTAGGGTGTTAATCCTGGTTCTGCCTCTCTCCTGCGGTAAGACCTAGGGCAAGTCGCTTGACTTCTCTATCCCTCAGTTTCCTCATCTACAAAAATAGGGATTAAATACCTGTTCTCCCTCCTACTTAGATTGCAAACCCCAAAGGGGATGTGGAGTGTATCCGGCCTCATCACCTTGTATCTATCCCAGTGTTTTGGACAGTGCTTGGCACCAAGTCAGTGCTTATCAGTTGCCACATAATTATTATAATCTTATTGTAATACTTTTTTTTGTATTGTTCAATTCTGACCACTTGCCTACAGTAACAACTTTTATGATATTTGCTGCACTGTTCTTGAAAACAAAGCACCAGCTTCGTATGTGACAATCTTCTAGATCACCATTGGACTGTACACTCCTTGAGGGCAGGGATTATTTCTATCAACTTTATGGTACTGTACTCTCCCAAGCGCTTAGAACAGTGCTCTGCACAGGAGTGCTCAATAAGTACCACCGACTGATCGAAGGTTAACCTCGAACCAAGGTTAATTCATTTGGCATGCTCCAATCCCTGAAAGATCAAACTGGATATTTCCACAAACTATCGCAATTTAAGGTGATATCAAGGAGGAAAGCAATTATCTTCCACTTGTCTATAAAATGAAACTACTGGAAAATGAAACAAGCCAATATCTTGATCAGGAAGGAATGAGGAAAAAAAATTAATGAATAACCACTAGACTAGACTTGGGTTTTTTGATGATTGAACTTGAGTTTCCTCCGACTTAGACTGTGAGTCCCTTGAGGGAGAGGGACTGGGTCCAACCCACTTGTATCTACCCCAGTACTTAGAACAGTGCTTGGCACTTCATAAGTGCTGAACAAGTACCATAGTTACTATTATTATTATTAGAACTTCCCTCTCCTGTGCCTGGCACATAAGTGCTTAACTCACTGGGGACAGGAAACATGTCTGCCAACTCTCTTTTACTATACTTTTCCAAACACTTAGTATAGCGCTCTACACATTGTAAGTGCTCAATAAATACCACTGATTGACTTATAATAATAATAATGCTGGTATTAGTTAAGTGCTTACTATTTGCAAAGCACTGTTTTTAGCGCTGGGGGTGGGGGAGATGTAAGGTAATCAGGCTGTCCCACGTGGGGCTCACAGTCTTAATCCCCATTTTACAGATGAGGTAACTGACGCCCAGAGAATTTAATTGACGCCCAAAGTCACATAGTTATAAGCGGCAGAGCCGGGATCAGAACCCATGACCTCTGACTCCCAAGCCCGTGCTCTTTCCACTGAGCCACGCCGCTTCCTAACAAGTACCATAAAAAAAAAAGAAGACAGTGCCATGCTGAATGCTGATGGGGTCAGAAAGCACATGCCTCTCCCATTCTCGAGTTGCGACAGTATATCCTGTTTAATACTATATTCTCTGCTTCCGGTCTCTCCCCCGTTCCAGTCTATACTTCACTCTGCTGCCCAGGGCCAAAACAACATTTTGCATACATCTCCCCACTCCTCCAAAACCTCCAAACCCACTGCCCGTCCCTCACCGCATCAAGTAGGAACTCCCGAACCGTAGCTGCAAGGCACTCAGCCTGCTCCCTTCACCTCCACACACCCTCGCAGCTCTCACGCTTGGATATCCTCAAGCCAACCCGCTGTCTGGCCCTCACTCTCGTCTCTCTTGCTGCCGACCTCTCCCGTCTATGATTCCCTTCCCCTTCGGTATCTGGGAGACCACTGCTTTCCCCTTCTTCAAGGCCCTTCTGAAATCACCTCTCTCCTACCTGAAATGATTCTAGCGCCTCTCTCCCCGGCTAGACTGTAAGCTACTTGAGGCCATTTTTACCAACCCCACTCAACTGTCCCAAGCGCTTAGTACAGTGCTCCATACTGAGTCCACAGTCGATCAATACCGTATCAGTTTCAATACCGTTATCAGTTTCACACCGCCTCTACTGGATTCCTGCCATTAATCGGCTCGTCCTGGGGACCACCCAGAAAAAGGAAACCTGATCTTTATTCCGCAGAAGTGACATTAACCCTTTAATGTTTAGGCCGTGCTCGGGAGGAACTAGGAAAGGGGCTTGAGGACTAGAGGCAACTTGGCTCGTTCTCCTGGCAAATTCTGCAAGCATGTCGAGCCTGAGAACCTTCTCTAATATCAGCAGGGTGAGGAAAAGGCAGGACCCGGGACCCGGAAAAACGGGAGCCGGCGATCGTTCCAATTAAGGGACCGAAAGCTCTTACTAGAGCAAGGTATACCTTTAATAAGCCGATACCACTGTTTGCACACAAGGGCTGCGGTTTTGTGTTCCTGGTAGGGTGACAGAAAGGACAGGATATACTCCAACACTTCTTCGGGCAGCTCCGACATGGACCTGTTATACACGGCCTCCTCGACCTCCAATTCGGTGTGGGCTTCCTCATCTTGTTCCATGGTTCCTTCTGCCACCGTCTCTTCTTGGTCCACGGCCATGAAACTGTCATCTTCGCTGTCCGAAGAGCTGGCCATGGCATTCCACTTGGCGGCTTCGAGAGGAGAGAGAGAGAAATGTCAGGCAAATGCACCCAGAGGGTTTTGAATAGGCTCTGAAACATGACCTCAACCTGCCAGTGTTTTCCTTTCTGCCCGATGTTTTGAAACCTGCTTGTCAGCTCTTTCCCACACTATCTGCGAAGACCTGATTCGTCTTGTGCAACTCAAACTCTCAGCCTCCTTTGCTCCTCTACCGCCAACCTACCCACTGTACGTCGATCTCGTCTGTCTCGCCACCGACCCGGCACCCACATCCTGCCTCTGGCCTGGAATTCCCTCCCTCTTCATATCCGACAGACGATCGCTCTCCCTACCTTCAAAGCCTTATGAAAAGCATCTCTCCTCCAAAAGGCCTTCCTGGACTAAGCCCTCATTTCCTCTTCTCCCACTCCCTTCTGTATCACTTTTACACTGGGAATGGCACCCTTTATTCACCTCTCCTTCCACCCACAGCACTTACGTACGTATCCACAACTTATTTACAGTAATGTCTGGATCTCCCTCTAGACTGTAAGCTTAATGTGGGCAGGGAACGGGCCTACCGACTCTGTTACACTGTACCCTTCCAAGCGCTTAGTACAGAGCTCTGCACATGGTAAGAGCTCAATAAATATGAATGCTTTATATGAAATATTCTGACAGATTCCCATGCAATATCTTCCTCTGTTGACTGAAGCCAACCAATCCATCCCAGTGGGAGAAAGACGCCCAGAGCCCGCCTTCAGCACTTTCTCAGACTAAGGGGTTTATTGGTAGGCGAGGCTGTGAGGGGCTCTTGGGTTTTTCTTGGCTGAGAGCTACAACTTCAAACTTGGAAGTTGAAGAAAAGCTGTGGAGCCTTATATAAGGAGCCCCAAGGCGTTCCTCTGCCGCTAACTTCCTCAGGTGCCTCGTTTCATTCATTCGTTCAATTGTTTTTATGGAGCGCTTACTATGTGCAGAGCACTGTACTAAGCGCTTGAAATGTACAGTTCGTTCTCGCCTGTCCCGCCGTCAACTCCTGGCCCACGTCCTGGCCCACGTCCTACCACTGACCTGGAATGCCCTCCCTCCTCATAACCGCCAAACTCTCTTCCCCTCTTCAAAGCCCCACTGAGAGCTCACCTCCTCCAGGAGGCCTTCCCAGCCTGAGCCCTCCCTTTCCCTCTGCCCCTCCTCCCTTCCCCATTCCCCCTACTCCCTCCGTTCTACCCCCCTTCCCCTCCCCACAGCACTTGTGTATAATGATGTGTATATCTATGATTTTATTTACCTATTTTGATGGTATTGATGCCTGACTACTTGTTTTGTTTTGCTGTCTCCCTGTTTCAGACTGTGAGCCTGTCGTTGGGCAGGGATTCTCTCTCTGTTGCAGAAGTGTACATTCCAAGCGCTTAGTACGGTGCTCTGTGCACAGTAAGCGCTCAGTAAATACAATTGAATGAATGAATGGATGACAGCCTGAAGAGGTGGGATGAGAAGAGTCCTTCTGCCTCACTTCCAAAGCAGGTTCAAATATTAACACTTTAACGGATGAATAAATGGGCCACGGCCATGGTAAGCTTGATTGCTTTTAATACCAAAACTTTACACCCGATGTCCCCAAGAGACAGAGCCATCAAGATTATTTAATGAAACCAGATCCAAACACTTCGAAAGGTTGGCAGTTGGAATCGCTTTCCACCTTAAGGTGTATCAGTGGTCTTACGTGGTGTGAGACACGGTGAGTAGCGCTTTCCCATTAAAGAGCACAGAAACACAGTCACACAAGTCCTAAGAGGCAGCAGCTGTGCTCTACCCCCTAAATCTGGCTGCTGTGGTGTGTTACAGGCTTGATGTCATCTTCATCAGAGGAACTACAAGCTATTACAACCACAAAACCCGCTGAGCAGCGGGAGGGGTAGTCTCGGGTCCCCTAATCTTTCCTCATTCCCTTTGGGAAAGGGCAATTCTAAGCCCTCTTGGGGGAGGTGGAGGGAGACAGAGTTTGCTGAGAAGGGCACCTTGCCCTGAGCCCTGGGCAGGTAGTGGTGGTTGACGGGGTGGAAAGGTCGGGGGGGGGGGGGGGTGTCTTCAATTCAGTAAGCAGCAACCCATGGGTTCAGTGGCTCCTTCCAATAAGAATGACTGTAGTATTTGTTAAGCGCTTAAATCTGTGCCAAGCACTGCACTAAGTGCTGGGGTAGATATGTGATAATCACAGGGGGCTCACAGTCCAAAGGGGGGAGAGGGAGAGTCCTTCTTCACTTCACCCCAACCCATCCCACCGAGAGGGGGTCCCGCCCTACTGCTCCACTTATTATAGAATAATACTAATAATGTTGGTATTTGTTAAGCGCTTACTATGTGCAGAGCACTGTTCTAAGCGCTGGGGGAGATACAGGGTCATCAGGTTGTCCCACATGAGGCTCACAGTCTTCATCCCCATTTTACATATAGAAGAACTGGATACTTGAACGATTGACAGAAAATCCCAACGGACCCCGATCATCTCCTCTGAACTGAATTGTACCCTCCTAGAAACTAAGTTCAGTGCTCTGCACACAGCAAGTGCTCAAAAGATACTATTATTATGGTATTTGTTAGTAATAATAATAATGATGGTATTTGTTGAGCGCTATGTGCCAAGCACTGTTCTAAGCACTGGGGTAGATACAAGGTAATCAGGTTGTCCCACGTAGGGCTCACAATCTTCATCCCCATTTTACAGATGAGGTAACTGAGGCTCAGAGAAGTTAAGCGACCTGCCCAAGGTCACACAGCAGACAGGCGGCGGAGGCGGAATTAGAACCCACGACCTCTGACTCCCAAGCCCATGCTCTTTCCACTAAGCCACGCTGCTTCTCTAAGCACTTGTGTCCAGCACTGTTCTAAGCACTGGAATAGATACAAAGTAATCAGGTTGGACGTACTCCCTGTCCCACACGAGGCTCAGTCTCTTCCTACGACGGAGAACAGGAACTGAATCCCCATTTTACAGAAGGGAAAATGAGCCACAGAGAAGTTAAGTGACTCGCCCAAAGTCACCCAACAAGTAATTGGCACTGTCAGAATTAGAACCCAGGTCCTCTGACTCCCAAGTCCGTGCTCTTTCAATTAGGCCACGCTGTTTGCTTGAGTGATCCCTGGGCAAGACGGGAAAGGTACTTGAGCCTCAACTTACCCACTTCTCCTAGCTCCAGCTCCCACTTCAAAATACAAGAGCAGAGAGCCGGTAACCATCAGGATGCAGGGGGAACAAGGGGTCTTTTTCTGTTGGATGGTATAATTGCTCCCATCCTACCTCCAACCCTCTGCTTCGCATCACAGGCAGGAATCATGTAAACCAACTCCACGGTACCGTACTCTCCCGAGTGCTTAGTACAGTGCACAGCCCAAACTGATCGCTTTGCTCGATCTGCTACGTTTTCATTCTTCTTTGTTGACTTCCTTCTTCTTCTAGGACCACAGTCTTGACTTTTTTCCAACCACCCAAAAGCCATCAGAAAACAGGGAAGATACAAACTACCAAGATCAGTAAAACGTAATTTTCCTTGGGCTAGAAAAAACCTAATTATGTCCAGGAATATCTATGTCATCGATTTCGAGAACATACACCCCTGAGTGGTTGGAGTCTACCTAACCGGCCCGTTGTGGGCAGAGACTGTCTCTATTGCTGTATTGTACTTTCCAAGCGCTTCGTACAGTGCTCTGCACAAAGTAAGCGCTCAATAAATATGACTGAATGAATGAACGAACCAATAAATTAGTGGTATTTATTGAGTGCTTACTGTGTGCAGAGCACTCAATAAGTGCTTGGGAAAGTACATAGTAGGTAAACTCAATCCTTTCCCACAAGGAGTTCCCAGTCTACTGCGGGAAGAGTGACAATACAACAAAAGGAATAGAATATAAGGGTAGACAATACACCTATCCTCCCTATTTCACAAGCCCATAACTTTGGCATTGTCCTCAACTCATCGCTCTCATTTTTTTTTAAACATTTCTTAAGCACTTATGCCAGGCACTGTTCTAATAATAATAATAATTTTGGTATTTGTTAAGCACTTACTATGTGCAGAGCACTGTTCTAAGCGCTGGGGTAGACACAGGGGAATCAGATTGTCCCACGTGAGGCTCACAGTCTTAATCCCCATTTTACAGATGAGGTAACTGAGGCCCAGAGAAGTGAAGTGACTTGCCCACAGTCACACAGCTGACAAATGGCAGAGCTGGGATTCGAACCCATGACCTCTGACTTCAAAGCCCGTGCTCTTTCCACCGAGCCACGCTGTTTCTCCCAAGCAGCGCTGTTCTAAGTGCTAGGGTAGATACACAGAGGACACAGAGGACTCACGGTCTCAATCCCCACTTTCCAGATGAGGTAACCGAGGCACAGAGAAGTTAAGTGACTTGCCGAAGGTCACACGGCAAACAAGCGGCAGAGTCAGAATTAGAACTCAGGTCCTTCTGGCTCCCGGGCCTGTGCTCTATCCACTAGATTCTGCTGCTTCCAACCCACATTATTGTCACCTAATCTTCCTTCTAGAGCTAGGCTCTACCTTCACATCGCTCAAAATCCGCCCTTTCCTCTCCATCCAAAATGCTGCTATGCTGATCTAAGCACTTATCACGGCCTTCCTTAATTACTGCATCAGCTTCCTCGGGACCACCCGGGTTCAGTCCTCACTTCACTCCGCTGCCAGGATCATTAAAAACAAAACCAAAAACAAAACCAAAAAAACACGTCACCCCACTGCTGAGGAAGCATCTATCTACCGGTTGCCAATCCACCTCATCGAACAGAAACTTCTTACTATCAGCTTTAAAATGCTTAATCAGCTCACCCCCTCCTAGCCCCTCGATGACTTCCCACTGCCATCCAGCCCAATCACTTCGCCCCCTTAATGCCAGCCTACTCACTCTACCTCGATCGCATATATCTCACCACCGCCCCTTGCCCACTTCCTCCCTCATGCCCGGAATTTCCTCCCCCTCCATATGGGACAGATCGCCACACTCCTGACCTTCAGAGCCTTACTAAAATCACATCGTTTCCAAGAGGCTTTCTTTGACTAAGGCCTCATTTCCAACGAACCCTCTCTCCTCTGTGCCACCTACATACTGGGTCTGTACCCTTTAAGCACGTGATACTCCCCCCCAGCCCCACAGCACTTACGTACACACGTACTTATGTACGTTCAGACCTCTCCTCTTGACTCACTGTGGGCAGTTAATGTGTCCACCAACTCTACTGCACTGCACTCTCCCAAGCACTTCGATCGGTGGTTCTACACACAGTAAGTGCTCAATAAATACTGATTGACTGAAAACTGTCATTCATTTTAATAATAATGATGATGATGGTATTTGTTAAGTGCTTACTATGTGCAAAGCATTGTCCTAAGCGCTGGGGCGGATACAAAGTGATCAGGTTGTTCCACGTGGGGCTCAGTCTTAATCCCCATTTTCCAGATGAGGTAACTGAGGCAGAGAGAAGTGAAGTGACTTGCCCAAAGTCACACAGCTGACAAGTGGCGGAGCCGGGATTAGAACCCATGATCTCTGACTCCCAAGCCCGTGCTCCTTCCCCTGAGCCATCCTGCTTCTCTACCATCTGTCTCCCTTTTGACTGTAAGCTCTTAGTGGGTAGAGAATATGCCCAGCAAGTGTATTGTGTGTGTGCTTGTGTGTGTTTTTTTGTGGTATTCATTAAGCACTTACTCTGTGTCAAGCACTGTTCTAAGTGCAGGGGGTAGATACAAGTTATTAGGATGGACACAGTTGCTACCACACATCCAAGTGCTTAGTACAGTGCTCCGCACACCGTAAGCACTCAATAAATATGATTGAATGAATGAGGTTCACATTCTAAGTAAGGAGTAGGATTTAATCCCCATTTTACAGTTGAGGAAACTGAAGCACAGAGAAGTTAAGTGATTTACCCAAAGTCTCAGAGCAGACAACTGGCAGAGCTGGGATTAAATCCCAGATCCTCTGACTCCCAGGCCCACGCTCTTTCCACTAAGGCACACTACTTTTCAGCATGTTGTATAACATTCCCTCAAGCCCTGAGTACAGTGCTCTGCATACAGGAACCACCTAATGACTACGGACCTGGGTTCTAATTCTGGATCTGCCAAATACCAACTGTGTGGCACTGAGCAAATCTTTTGGCTTCTCTGTGTCTCAGTTCCCTCAGCTCTAAAATGGAGATGAAGACTGTGAGCTCCATTTGGGACATGGACCATGTCCAACCTGATTTATCCCAGCACTTAGTACAGTGCCTGGCATATAGTAAGCGCTTAACAATTAAATATAAATAAATAAATAGCATTAACGGGCTGCCATGAACGTTACCGAGTATAGAAATGCACATGAATTGATTGACTATGAGCTTTAATGCCTGTCTGTTCAGATTAAGAGAGCAAAGGTTTGTGCAGATGGGAAGGGACCGTGCTGACTTTCCCCACACAGTGCCACGCGCAGTCAACTTATTTATCTTGTCTAAATCAATCAATGGTAGTTACTGAGTGCTCACTATGTGCAGAGCACCGTACTAAGCGCTTGCAAGAGTACAACAGAATTAGCAGAAACCTTTCCTGCCCATAGGGGGTTAAGGTCTAGAGGGGGAGACAGACAACATGAATAAATAATTTATAATAATTTAAAGATATGTATTAATTCATTCAATCGTATTTATTGAGTGCTTACTATGTGCAGAGCACTGTACTAAGCACTTGGAATGTGCAATTCGGCGACAGATAGAGACAATCGCTGCCCAACAACAAGCTCGAGTGCCCTGGGGTTGGGGTGGGATGAATCAAAGCCGAAAGGTTTCTGAAATCACCTTCTTCTTACCGAAAACAGCATTTTTACTTCTTCTGACCTCTCCCAAGACTTAATACGGAATCCCAAAATGAACAAGTACCATGTGACGTAATATTTCGGAAAGCTCTGCGTTCATTTCTTAGGACTCAGTACAAACAGAAGCCTGTGGTATGATTCCACCCTCCTTTAAGCATCCAAATGGAAGACCTGCCACTGTCCAATGCTTAGAACTTGATTTTAACCCACAATAACAATTCTACTCTAGGGAAGCTAATCAGATACTCCAAACCAGTTCCTTTGTGTCATGACTAACGCATTTCTGGCAGTGATTTTACTTTTTCCAGCGGCTCGTTTGCTACAGTGAATCTATTCTCTGCTAAGACGATGGAGCTCCACCATCTAGCTGGAGTATTGATCCAGTTATCAGATAGGAAGAGGAGAGGTTTTTTGCTAAATTACACATGGATATTTGTTTATTCAACAAAAAAGAATCTTTGGGAGGTAAATGGGGTGTCTCACAACACTGCTCACAGCGGGGAAGAAGCGGGGGGAAAAAGAGCAGCAGAGAAAAGTGGAACTTGATTGCCAACTGATCCCCTCGAGCTATAAACTATATAAATATCAGGATAATAAAGGTTCTCACAATCTTGCAGGGCCCAGTGCTTAATTAAGGCAATTCCACCAGTAATCCCACCAGTGGTTCAAAGACTAATCAATAGTTCCTATGATCTTAAAACCAACAGACCCCATGCCCTCGAGGGGCTATTTTTTCCACCTGAGTGGAAATGTTTTGGTAATTTGGCCGTGCGCCCGGCTGCCCGTGTGAGAACATAGGGATGGGTCCAGACAGTTCCCCTGTCATCACATGCTCAGCACAAACCCACACTTCTCTCCGTTTTCACGCCAACGATTCAGTAATGAAATTATAGCTTCTCTTCCCAGGGGAGAGGCAAGCATTTTTACAGCTTTAAGCTACGTATTTCCCACATTTTTCTGTTTTTTGCATGTGCCACACAAGACACACCACTGTTCCGAGAGCTCTAACTAGCAAAGCCCAACCCAAGGTGCTTCTTTCAGTTCCCTGTGTATTAAATCCTTCTCCAGGGCAGGCTAGGGATTGAGCAGACATGGGTTCTAGTCTGTTCTCTGCCACTAATAGATGCTTGTGAATTTCTTCCATTTTTTCCAGCTGTACTCCCTCATCCCCTCTGTACTTACATAGAGATAAGAGGATAAGGGAGGTGAGCGCTCCTCTTAGGAAAGGCAGGGGCTCGATAAAATTGGGGTTAAGTTCACGAGTCTCACCACATGACCATTTGTGTTCTCTGCTTACCTGCTCGTTTGCTGCCTTCTCAGAAAGGCACTTAGTTGTTGAGTCTCGATGAACGTTATCATAGAGTTGTGGATGGAGTCGCTTGATTCTCTGCCCGGTCAGCAAGGCTTCTTCCTTTCATGCCAATCTAACTCCTGGCTACCTGGCCACAGATGCAAGACAGGACTTGGTGGCTTGCTAAGAGGAAACGCTGAGAGCTGACTCAATGAGCTTTCTACAGATCTTTGGAAAAAACACACAACCCGCTGAAGAGGATTGTGTGTCACTGAGGCTCGATCGCTAACCAAAACCAGAACACTGCACCTCACTTAACCAAAAATTGCCTAGAAGGAAGACGACCTTACCGTTGAAGAGGGTCAAATGGCTACAGCGGAAATCAGTACCACTCACTCCTGTCAGAATAAATGTGCCTTGAAGACAGAGACTGTTTCTGGTATTCCTTAAAGCTATAGTGCTTAGCACATGGTAGTTTTTCAAAGAAATGCTAAAGAGGAGCTCACAGCCCTGATCGAATAAAAAAAAAAAACCAAACAAAAAACTAAATAGACACAGAGAGGGGCCAAGATTTCAAAGTGGAAAGCTGCTCCATCTCGCCAATGCCAAGTTTGTGTCTCATCATAACTGATGGTAGTTTTTGAAATGATTAAGCTAAACACCCGGACAGAGGAGAGAAGAGGGAGAGCTGGTTGGTTCCAACTGCCATAATGTAGCGAATCTTGTCTCCATCGTACAGGTTCGGTAGTTACTGTGCTGTCTGGAACATAAATGCCTTCAGGCGGGGCCTTGGAACGGCTATAAACTTCTGGTGTTGCTCTTTTCCAAATTTAACAAGTCTCGGCGATCCCAGCGTAGAGCTGAACGACGACTGCCTCCGACAGTAAGTACTCCAAAGGCAGTCACCGGCCAACCAACGGACCAGTACGGAAAATGAGAACCACCACCTGGTGAAGTCACGGCCACCTTGGTACCCTGGTGGCAGCTTTGCTCTGGGAACTCACTCCCTGCTCTAATTCCCTTATCGTCAGTAGTCTCTCAGAGTGAAATTTTACAAAAGTGTTTTTAAAATTGAGACTAGGCTAAGTTAACGTCCACTGAGAAAATAATTATGGCTGCCTTAATGCCTGTAGGTCGAATGTCATCACATTCTCAAGAAACACGAAAGCTTAAAAATGACGACGTATAATTGAAAATTCTATGGCTATACGACTCTAGGTTTCTCTCACTCCTCTACAGGCTGTAGTTCCCCAAGAGGAAAGTTCAACTCAAAAAAGCTATATGAAGCTTCGACTTCAAAGACACTGGATTTGAAAGCACCTATCTGGGGTACTATGAGATGGCTGCCGCTTCTCTGTGGAGGGAAGGGGTAAAATACCTCATTTTTGCCTAAAGCACTATTTCCGTTCAAGCCCAGACTGCTTAAAGCTTCAATTACGTTCACACAGGCTTTAAAACTCGGAGGTGCCTTAGTCTACAACAGTCTATGTTTTGACAAAAGGAAGCCTGAAAATAGAACAACGCGGCGTCACTGCTGTTACTATCTGCAAACTGTTAGCTGCTTAAATTCCTAGATCCGTCAGCTTTAACAGACCTCAGTCGCAGCTGAGCGATAAAATCCCAGCTTGTGGCCCACTGAGGAGTCTCATTCATGGCAATGACAAAACGGGATATTGCCCCACGCTGCGTGACGTTACTCAATTTCAAATTACTGTATAACACTGTTCTTAATCCGACTGTTGGACAAATGCTGGTGAAAGCCGCTGCAACGAAATTATTACTGCAGAGGCAGAAAAGCCCCTTGTGGCCAGTGGCATCTGCAAGGAATCAGACTGAATCACCCCTCACATACGGCCAGGGAAGGGTGCAGTGAAAAGGACAAAAACCACTGAACTTTTATGCCGTCTCTTCTATTTTATTCAAATCATCGGTTTTGAGAATCTAAATCAGGAACCACAGACATCTCGATCTGAGTTGAACTTTCCTCTTGGGGGACAGCAGCATGTAGATGAGCGAGAAAGACCTAGAGTCATATAGCCGTAGAATTTTCAATTATACGTCATTTTTAAGCTTTCGTGTTTCTTGAGAATGTGACAACATTCGACCTACAGTCATTATGGCAGCAGTAACTATTTTCCCAATGGACAGTAACTTAGGCTAGTCTCAATTTTAAAAACATTTTGGCAAACAAGAATAAAGGAAGGGGAAAAAACCAAGGGGAAAAAAATACTTTGATTGTGAGGGTGGGGCTTTCAAGGATGAGAGAGAGTGCAATTTTTTTCCCACCAAAATGGTTCCAAGGCAGCCAGGGGAATACAAGGTGGCACCCAACCCCAACCTAGCACGCTAATAAAGCATGAACGTAACTCATCAAATTGACTATAAAGCACTTTTGCAAAGTGTTAGAGGAATATTCAATAAAAGCATTTACATTATAAGACCTATTACACTAAATCCAATTATTTGCCTTTGACCTGACTCAGCTAGCGGGATCTAAGGTGAAAATCCCTCTGGAGACCAGATTACCTAATAGATCAGGAATCCCAAATCAAAAACACAAGTTAAAGAATACTCCTGGCCTAAGGGTTGAAAGGAATTAAGGGAGAGGGGTAGCTCAAACCAGGGAGCAAGGCAACTAAGCATTTTCACAGGAATAGAGATACGGTGTGCACAACTTGAAATCTGCAATTGTGAAGAACAGGCAATCCATGTTTACTGCCCCCAAAATGTGTCACCACAGTGACAGTGAAACAAGAGTCAATGGTATTAAGCACTTACTTTGTGCAGAGCACTGTATTAAGCACTTGGGAGAGTGTAATACGACAGACTTGGCGGACACGATCCCTGCCCACCGCGAGTTTACAGTCTAGATACGGAGATGGACATTCAAATGACTACTTGCTTTTGAAGTTTCCAGCAGTTTCCCCTCTTCCAGCTGCAAAGCACCCTAAATTTTGTCACACTATTCTGGAACCCTCTCCTTGCCATTCTCCTACTGCCGTGTAAATGGCAGGGCTTCAAAGGCTTCTCTGGTCCAGGATGAAGTGGTGTAGGAGAGAGTGGTCTCAAAAGGAGCTCAGCATATGCCAGATTATGGAGACTGCGATGAGGATTCAAGATCTGCTCAGCTACTCACCTCTGGAGAACTGAAGGTTCCTAAAGGTGAGGAAGCATTAGTGAAAACTAGACTGAAAGCTCATTGTGGGCAGGGAACATGTCTGCCAACTCTGTTGCACTGTACTCTCCCAAGTGCACGGAACAGTGCTCTGCACATGGTAAATGCCCAATAAATACCACTTAATTCGGGATTCCAAAATGATCAAGTACCATGCGACAATATTTCGGAAAGCTCTGCATTCATTTCTTAGGACCCGGTACAAACAGAAGCAAGATATATAAGATGACTACGGTGCACACTTTGAATCTCCAGTTTTGAGTCCAAAATCAATAATCAATCAAGAATATTTATTTAGGGCTCGCTGTGTGCAGGACACTGTACTAAGCGCTTGGGAGAGTATAATAAAACAGAGTTGGCAATTGTGTTTCCTGCCTACCAGGGGCTTACAGTCTAGAGGGGGATTGAGGATGAAGAATACCTGACATCAGGATACGTACATTCTCCTCTTGCTTTCTTACATTATCGCTGAAACGGCATGAGATGGTATCATTCATCCTGCTTAAGTCTGCCTCTGTGGTTATTTAAAGTTGCCACCTACATCAGTGACTTAAATAATAATAAAGATGGCATTTGTTAAGCGCTTACTATGTGCAAAGCACTGTTCTAAGCGCTGGGGGATACAAGGTGATCAGGTTGTCCCACGTGGGGCTCATAGTCTTCATCCCCATTTCACAGAGTTTGAATCCCGACTCTGCCACTTGGCAGCTGTGTGACTGTGGGCAAGTCACTTCACTTCTCTGTGCCTCCGTTACCTCATCTGTAAAATGGGGATTAACTGTGAGCCTCATGTGGGACAACCCGATTACCCTGTATCTCCCCCAGCGCTTAGAACAGTGCTCTGCACATAGTAAGCGCTTAACAAATACCAACATTATTATTACAGATGAGGGAACTGAGGCTCAGAGAAGTGAAGTGACTTGCCCAGAGTCACATAGCTGACAAGTGGTGGAGCAGGATTAGAACCCATGACCTCTGACTCCCAAGCCGGGGCTTTTTCCACTGAGCCACGCTGCTTTTCTGTCTTCTTAAAGACATTCCAATGTAGAATTCATTTTTGAGAGAGGACTGGCACACTGCAATCGAACTATGCAGACTTCATTTCGTTACATCGAAGCTATCACCCAGGACACTGTGGGTTCTCGAATCTAGGGGTTATTTTTAAATCACTTAAAAAAAAAATCACTTCACAACACTGCCTACCGAAAGGTAATGAAGAAAGTGAGAAAGGCCTATTAAGTACTTGCTCCCATCGGAAACCCTTGGGAAAACAGGATTTATTCACTCTGGGCTCAAATAGTAACAGCTTTGGCTGCAGCTAAGTTTTAGGGAGAAGAAATGTCTTTGGAATCAAAAAATCAAAGGCCACCTCCTCCCCGATGCCTTGCATTTGGTCTCGTGAAAAGGGATCCTCAGACTGCTTCCCACCACTTTCACCCCGACACCTGCCTTCTCTCCTGCCACGTCTCTGGGCCTCCGAGGCCAGAAAAGGGTGAGGAGATGAAAGCAGCGTTGCCCAAACTACTACGGCCAACGTCAATTCCTTCAATGCCAGTTCTCTGTCATGAACTTTCTGTCACTGGATCAAGGCTCGTCTGTCACTATGACTTGGCGGCTACCTTCCAATCGAAAAGGAAATCCCAACTCCTAACTACGGTGCACACTTTCAATCATCAGCTTTGAGTCCAAAATTGATCATCAAGAATATTTAACGAGCACTTGCTGCATGCAGGACACTATACTAAGTGCTTGGGAGAGTATAACACAATAGAGTTGGTAGTCGTGTTTTCTACCTACCTGGAGTTTACAGTCTAGAGGGGGAGACGGATATGGAAGGACATTACAGATATGTACGTAAGTACTGTAGGGCTAAGGGTGGGGTGAATATCAAGAGCTTAAAGGGTACAGCTCAAAGTGCATAAGCAAAATCAATGGCATTTATTGAGCGCTTACTATGCAGAGCACTGTACTAAGCCCTTGGGAGGGTACACCACACTGAGTTGGTAGATACATTCCCTGCTCACAATGAGCTTACAGTCAAGAGGAGGAAAATCCACATTAGATAAAAATAAAATGTGAAGGGATGCATTAAGAGTTGTAACTCTGCTGCACAGGTCAGTGTCTTGTAGGTCCCACCTCCAGTTCCTTCTTCAAGGAGAAGAAGACAAAGACGACACCAAGACAAAGAGAAATGTAAAGAATGTGCATTGTCTGAAGGGACCCTTCCCGCAGAATCCATTTTAAGCCTCAAGCTGCACAGGCAAAATGACAAATTAATTTTACCCGTGCCAGAAGAAGGGACGAAAATAAGTAACTACCCCAACCGTGTAAAGGCTGGGAGTCCCCAGCATGTGAGAATTTGCACTGCTGAGATGATCGAGTTTTCACTTCCTATCTATTTCGGATTTCTTCCAAAGACTGCCAAGGAAACTTAAAAAGGAGAAAGCTCTCTCCAGTGCCTCTTGATTGGTCCTGCATTCATTATCCTTCTTGCAGATTTTCCCCACTCCACCAAGTAGAGCCAGGCCCTCCCAATACAGTCTACCTGGCCTCAAAACTTGAGGCACGGTCTTGGGAGGATCCTTTAGCTCCCGACCAAAGCTTCGACCCACGATCGAGGTCACCGCTGAGCAGCGGGCAACTATCTTCCAAAAAAGCAAACGGCTCTTGGGGGACTGGAAAAGCAACTGGGACTGACCAGGTTGGTGGGGGATTATTGCGAACTGAAAACTCTCTGTGGGCAGGAAATGTGTCTGTTTATTGTTATAGTGTCCTCTCCCAAGTGCTTAGTACAGTGCTTTGCGCACGGTAAGCATTCAATAAATATGACTGAATGAATAAATGAATGACTGGGGGCCTCCCTTTGTTTCTTTTTCCGAGAACTGGTTCTGGCCCCTGGTTGGGGGGATGGCTTTTGGTGCCAAGAGTGGGAGGGGGCTGGTCTATCTCTGAGCTTTGCCTCGGTGTCAGGGGTGGCGACGGCCCTGGCTGAGTCCTCTGAGGCCGTCCTGCACCTCGTCCTCACTTCCGGGCAACAAAATTGCCGTTCTTCCACTGGCTGGGGTGCCACTCTGCCAGGCTGTGACAGGAAAGAATGAGAAGAGTTGACCTCAGGGTGTCGGGTCGAGGAAGAGAAATCCACAGCTGCAGATCTGGAGCACAGGGCTGATCCACTCAGACCAGGTAGGAGCTGGGTGGCCTGCTGGATAGAGCACGGGTCCGGGAGTCAGAAGGACCTGGGTTCTAGTCTTGGCTCTGCCACTCGCCTGCCGTGTGACCTTGGGCAAGTCACTTCACTTCTCTGAGCCTTGGTTACCTCATCTGTAAAACGGGATTAAGACTGTGAGCCCCAGGTGGGACGGGGACTGTGTCCAACCTGATTATCTTTCATCTTGTCTCTACCCCAGCGCTTTGTACAGTGTTTGGCACATAATAAGCGCTTAACAAATCCCACAATTATTTTTATCGAGTCACATAGATGCCGCCTCCATCTTCCACTCCTCACTAGTGTCTTCCTCCTCAGCCCCTCATCCCCTGAGGTGAGATGCAAAGCCTCTTGTTTTGATGTGTAGATATCTATAATTCTATTTAATTTATATTGATGCCTGTTTTCTCGTTATGATGTCCATCTCTCCCCTTTTAGACTGTAAGCCCAGTGTGGGCGGGGACTGTCTCTCTTTATTGCTGAACTGTACTTTCCAAGCGCTTAGTACAGTGCTCAGCACACAGTAAACACTCAACAAATACAATTAAATGAATAAATGAATGAATGAATAGCCATCGTTCCAATTTACCATTCTCACGGGCTTACTTCCCCCCACTGTCAGCCTGCTGAGAATCAGGCTGGTCACAGAGGTCACTCCTACCACTAATAAGGTGGGAAGGGAGGAAGTGTTAGCCCAGTGTACGATAAATTCGGAATGGGTAAGTGTGCATGACGGGGTGACTCGGATTGGCTTTAGTTTTATGGATTATCTGCTATTAGCTGTTCCATCTCTCCCCTAAAGAGTTGCGTGTATCTCGCGGGTAATCCTACAGAACACGGGACTGGGAGACAGGGAGATCCAGGTTCTACTCATCAGCTGTGTGACTCTGAGCAAGCCACTTAACTTCTCTGAGTCTCAACTACCTTCATCTGTAAAATGGGGATTAAGACTGTGAGACAACCTGATTACCTTCCATCTCCCCCAGCATTTAGAACAGTGCTTGACACACAGTAAGCGCTTAGCAAATACTATCATTATTATTACCCTGGGCTCGGCCTGCTGTGTGTGACCTTAGGCAAGTTGCTTAACTTCCCTGGGCCTAGGTTTCCTCACCTGTAAAAATGGGGATAAAATGCCTGTTCTCCTGTGGGGCAGAGACTGAGCAATCTGATTCTCCTGTATTTACCCTAACGCTCAGCACAGGGCCTGGCTCATGCATGCTTAATAAACATCACTGTCAATACTATTTCCATAATATCGATATTAAGGAATTTGCTCAAGCCATATAACAGGACCCTGGTGGACCCACACTACATCCCAGTTCTCTTGTCCCAGTTTTCAGCTGCATCTACAACATACGAATAAATCCCCTTACTCCACTAAAGTTCACGATACTAAATACAGAAGGCTGGGAAACAACGCGTTTCACTGCTTGATGTTTCCATTATGCATAAAATTACTCAATGTATATTTACTTCTGAAGCATAATGCTTATTTTTGGTCTTCATGCATCTTCTTGAGACATCAGTTGAAAGGGGATTAATGAAAGCTCTACTAATCTTTTTAAGTATATATAATGAGCTCTCAATTATCCCTGCTAATGGAGGGATCCATTAGCATGATTTTTTTTTTTTTTTTTAAAAAAAAGATCTTGAAACCTGCTCCCTTCCTCACTGCCTTGCTGGGCTGTCACGGCTGCCACACAGCTGAATCCCAGAGCTGTTCCGCTCCTCCTCCTCCCAAACCCCTGTTTTTCCCACAGCTGTTGCCAGGCGGGGAAGGGGTGAGGAGTATGAGGTAGAGGGAATGCTTCAGCTGCCCTGCAGCCGGCCCAGGGCATTGGAAGGTGTCAGACAAACAGGAGAAAGGGAACCCAGGATCCATCACGGCATAGAGGATAGAGCCAAGGCCTGGGAGTCAGAAGGTCATGGGTTCTAATCCCGGCTCTGCTACCTTGTCTGCTGTGTGGCCTTGGGCAAGTCACTCTACTTCTCTGAACCTCAGTTACCTCATCAGTAAAATGGGACAGGGACTGTGTCTAACCCGATTTGCATGTATCCACCCCCGCACTTAGTACAGTGCCTGACACCTAGTAAGCACTTAAATACCACAATTATGATTATTAATTATATCTGCTTCCCAGAAACAGAAGGAAACTGCATATGTCAACCACACGCAGATAAATAAGAGTCAGGTCTGTGTGTGTCTAAATACAAATGCCAGCTCTACCACTCGTCTGCTGTATGACCTTGGGCAAGTCACTTCACTATGCCTAGCACACAGTAAGCACTTAACGAATACCATATTTATCATACATATAAAACATTTCAACGCCCAAGCTTCAAGAGTCACCCTAGCGCTGCAACTCGGTGTTACTCTTCAACATAGTCAATGGTATTTATTGAGCACATACTATGTGCAGAGCACTATACTACACGCTTGGGAGATTACAACTGAGGTGCAAAAAGGCAATGTCCTCAAGTTAATCGTTAACAGTTTCCAACTCCAATAAAAGTTCCAATAATTCCATTGCAGGAAGCTGTACTGGACCGGCCATACAATCTTACAAAAAAAAAAAAATCATCAAAATGAACAAAGCAGGGTTCAGTAATGCAGAGTCTTAGGCAGTTGGGTTGATGAAGCCAAGCTTGGTATGCATACTGTTAAGACACTCTGTCAGAATGTTAATTAGCAGGTATAGCAAAGTCACTCAGCCATAACTTTCAATTCCCACTGCCAGAAATCCAAAGGGATTGTGTGAGACCGACGCGTCCAAGGCTCCCAACCAACCCCAGCCAATGCTGGATTACAGCCTGCAGCATTTGACGGTTTAATAGTACAAAGTGACTTGGAATCATTCCACTTTGCTGGATCATAACTTTAATTCCCTCATTTCAAAGATAATATTCTTCCCAGCTCTGCCTCCCACGCAATTTGTTCTTCAAAATGGGAAATGCCCCCAAGTTATTAATTTACTGAGCTCCAACACCAAAAAGCGGCCATAACTTGATGCAGCCTAGAAAAAGTTCTCCTTGTTCTACACAATAGAGCTAGATCCTGGTAAACTTTTACAATGGACAACAAATCATATCAACCATGGGACTGTTGGACAAAGGCCACTTCTCCCACCTTGGGCAAACAGAACGCCTGTGTGATCTTGCTCCAGGAGATTTAGAACTGAGGGGAGGGGAGCAAAGTTAAAAATACAAGACCGACTAAAAACTGACAGAAGCAGTCCAGTCAAAAGCCTCAGAGTGGCATCCAAAATTTTCCCTCAATCGGCCACAAGGTCCCTAGGTAGGTGGGTCTTAAGCGTTCCTTCTTTCCGTACACAGCGAACCGGGCTACTTGGGCTGACAGGTTTAGCTACCAGACTTCCTGCTTGCTGAGTCTGGTGCCATAATTGCCCTGCTTAGAAAACTATACTTCCATCTGGTGAGATCAGTCATAAATATTTATTAATATTTATGCAGCTTCGACTCTCTTGAAAGATCAAGACAGTGTTGGTAAAGAGTTATGTGACAGAGCCACATCAAAAACATACAAGCAAGGCTTCAATTAACCCCCACAAGGAGACATTCTGGAGCCTGGGTTTTCTGCTTGTAACTCACGATCACACCAACGGGCAGAAGCTAAGGCTCGCCTTGACTTTTTTCGCCTTATTTATGAGACACCCCTGCTGATGACTTTTTGGGCAAACATTTCAAGTTACATATGCACCATCCGACAAGAAGCCGGGGACTAACGTCCTTCCTCTTCCTTCATTTACCCTCAGTCCTTCCTATTGAGCACGGTTCATACCTTCCTCCAAATCACTCCCACAGATTCACAAGAAACGTCTGCATAAAGTACAATTGGCTTTTATAGAAAACATCACTTTGTAGAGAGGTGCCATATTGATGACAAATCTCCAGGCCTAAAAAACTCAGCCATCACTTATTTAGCCTATTTCCACATTTGAGAAAATCCATTAACTTTTAGTTTTTCTTCTTTTCCCAAAAACTGTTTCCAAGGAATTGATTTGTTTTGGAATTTTACAAAAGTGGCTATCTTGTTGCATTACAATAAAACATCCACAAGGGAACTAAACCACATATGAAAGTAAAATATTACTGCCCTTTTGCTTTTTCCAACAAATCTGAATATCCATACTTTGCCACCATTATTGAGTGCTCCAAAATGACATTTAATATGAAATTATTTTAAAAGATCTCCAACCCAACAAAAATGTACTCTGTTTGAATTACAGCAAGAAGGAGCAACAAAATACATTTATTTACAGAAGTGGAGTAAGTAAATTAAATTTTCATACATCGAAAGTTTAATAAATTAAGCTTAGCAGCATGGCCTAATGGAAAGAGCACGGGCCGGGGGGCTTCTAATCCCGGCTCTGCTACTTGTCTGCTGGGTGGCCTTGGGCAAGCTGCTTCACTTCTCTGTGCCTCCGTTACCTCATCTGGAAATTTGGCATTTAAGACTTTGAGCCCCATGTGGGACAGGGACTGCGTCCAAACTAATTAGCTTGTATCCACCCCAGCGCTTAGTATGGTGCCTGGCACACAGTAAGCACTTAACAAATACTATCATCATTGTCAATATTAAGTTCTCTGTGCCTCGGTTCCCGCATCAGCAAAATAGGGATTCAACACCTATTCTACTTCCTAGGTAAACTGTGAGCCCCAAGTGGAACCTGATTATCTTGTAATAATAATAATGATAATAATGTTGGTATTTGTTAAGCACTTACTATGTGCAGAGCACAGTTCTAAGCGCTGGGGTAGACACAGGGGAATCAGGTTGTCCCACGTGGGGCTCACAGTCTTAATCCCCATTTTACAGATGAGGGAACTGAGGCACAGAGAAGTTAAGTGACTTGCCCACAGTCACACAGCTGACAAGTGGCAGAGCTGGGATTCGAACTCATGACCTCTGACTCCAAAGCCCGTGCTCTTTCCACTGAGCCACGCTGCTTCTCTTGTATCAGGGCTTAGTTCAGTGCTTGGCACATAGTAAGTGCTTCAATACCACAATTATTATATTATTATTGTTATATAAAGGCTACTCTTTGGGGCACAAAAAAACCCTTAAAATGTACCTAAATTAAGAACAAAATGCCAGTACTAAAACAATCCTGAGACCAAAGAGACCGAGACCATAAAAAGATTGAGATTTATTAAGAGATGATACCTAGTCACCTAGTGGAATAATGGAAAAGACTATATTAACTGTCTAACAAGAGAGTAGAAATTCCAGGAGGAGTAAGCTAAACCTGCAAATTAACTGCTCGGAATCCATTTATTTTAAGATTTTCTACTCTACTAAAAGAAGGATTACCAAGAATTCTGGCGCAAAGATGAAAATTAATCAGTTTAGCTGAAATTACTCTAGGAGAAAGAAGGGCAAATTAACTCTTTACAGCAGAGATACACAAACCTGGGAGACAAATAAAATCCCTATAAATCCCAAATTATTCTTTAGTTATCAATGGCATTTTAAAATATTTTGTTGGTAGAGTAAATGAGGGCCCACTGGTGAGGCCTATTAATAATAATAATGGCATTTGTTAAGCGCGTATTGTGTGTCTAGCACTGCTTTATGCACTGGGGTAGATACAAAGTAACCAGGTTAGACACAGTCCCTATCCCGCACAGGTCTCACAATCTTAATCCCCTTTCTACAGATGCGGGAAGTGACTCGTCCAAGGTCACACAGCAGACTAGAGGCAGAGTCAAAATTAGAACCCAGGTCCTTTTAACTCCCAGGTCCAGGTTCTATCCACTAAGCAACGTTACTTGTCCATACTGGCCTAGGTTAGCCCGATCCAGAAACTCTGCCCCCCAGAATCGGAGACGGACCACTCCCCTCCTTCTAGATCCATTCTGAGCAAACGTAATTTTATAAATTACGTTTCTAATTTTATAACGTATACCAACTCACAAGTAAGAAAAGAGCATAAACACCCTGAAAATGTACTGCTACAAATTATCAATTGTTCTAAGAGCTGATGGCTTATAAACTCCAATTAAATTTGGATTGCTACCCTGCCACAAAACTGATATTTATACTCAGCAAACTCCTCATCAGTGAAGCTTAATAGCAATGCATAAAAAAGATCATATGTAAGTCTCTGGGAGCAAACTACCTCTGTTATTTCTATCAAGCTACAGGGAAAAGTGGTAAAACACAAAATTTCTAAGCAACTAAGTATAACAGTGGGATACTTAGAACTCAGCCAAGTAGGCTACTTGCCTAAAGGCTGTTGTGCACATCCCCTCTCCATTTTCTTCTAAATAACGTAATTCTTTCGACAAAACAAATTTCTCAGGGCCCCGGCAAGTCAAAAACAGAAATATATGAAGATGTGGAAAAAGAAAAGGATTCAGGCTTATTCAATGGTACCATAACTACAGTAGTCATTCCTGAAAAAAAGAATGGCAGAAAGATGCATGGATTTCAACAGGAAATTTCAAAGGGCAAATTCTTCTGTAAAATGGGGATTAAGACGGTAAGCCCCATGTGGGACATGGACCGAGTCCAACCTGATTAACTTCTATCTACCCCAGCACTTTGTACAGTTCCCAGTACATAGTTAGCACTTAAATACCATTTCCAAAAAATGCAAGTAACCTGAGTTACATGTAAAAAGGGGCCTTGAGTACAGCTCTGTAAGAAATGCCACAGAAAATTGCTGGAGATCTTCAGAACCATTTGCAAATGCCTTAAATAGTCACATTTAAAATTTCCCATCTTTTCCTGTAAGTAAAAAAAAAAAAAAGCTGCCTAGACTGCAAATTAGCTATTCCAGATCAATCTACTAAAATATTCCACATCTACCAAGGTTTCAAATCACAATATATTGCAAAGTCCAAATCCTCCTGTGTCATTTTAAAGTCTTCCAGCTACTGCTTCCAGACTTCCAGAGGCAAAGGCATATAGGCAATCCAGCAGTCTCCCTCTTCTTTTTATAAATGCACAGATCCCTTACCTAAGATGTAGGAAGCACATGCGCCTGCTAAAATAGTCTGTAAAATATACACAAAGGATAGGAAGCAAAATGTAGATTACGGGTCAGCAACCCTCATGCATCAGCTAAAAACTCCTCACTTGGCTTTAAAGCACTCAAACCCGTTGCCCCCTCCTACCTCACCTCACTACTCTACTCCTAAGGCCCAGCCTGCACACTTCGTTCCTCTAATGCCAACCTTCTCACTGTACCTTGGTCCCGTCTCTCTCACTGCCGATCTTTCTCTCCCATATCTGCCTCTGGCCTGGAACATCCTCCCTCCTCATATCCGACAGACAATTCCCCTCCAGGTCCCCGGTTTAAAGCTTTACTGAAGGTACATCTCCTCCAAGAGGCCTTCCCTGACTAAACCCTCCTTTCTTCCTCTCCCATTCCCTTCTGCGTCAACCTGACTTGCTCCCTTTATTCACCGCCCATCTCGTGGCTCAGTGGAAAGAGCCCAGGCTTGGGTGTCAGAGGTCATGGGTTCGAATCCCAGCTCTGCCACATGTCAGCTATGTGACTTTGAGCAAGTGACTTCACTTCTCTGGGCCTCAGGTACCTCATCTGTAAAATGGGGTTAAGATGTAGGGACAACCTGATCACCTTGTATCCCAGTGTTTTACACATAGTAAGTGCTAAACAAATGCCATTATTATTATTATCTCAGCCCCACAGCACTTATGAACATATCTGTAATTTATTTATATTAACATTTGTCTCCCCCTGTAGACTGCAAGCTCATTGTGGGCAGGGAATGTGTCTGTTTATTGTTATACTTTACTCTCCTAAGCGCTTAGTACAGTGCTTCATATACAGTGAGCACTCAGTAAAAACAGCCGACTGAATGATGAGCTGCCTTTTGAGCCCCACCCCCTGTGCCTGGGCTTCCGGGTCACCCCCAGCTACTCCAATCAACCAACACCACTGTTCTTTGGTCCCAGCACCCCCATCAATACTCATATTCCAGGGATGCCAGGGAAGCACCCAGCAATGTGGCAACGGTAGGCATGAGGAAGCTGGAAATGGCAATAATAATAATAATTGTGGTATTTGTTAAGCATTTACTATGTGCCAAGCACTATACTGAGCAATGGGGCAGTTATAAGATAATCGGGTTGGACACAGTCCCTGTCCCACAAAGGCCTCATGGTCTTAATCCCCATTTTACAGACAAGGAGACTGAGGCACAAAAGGTTGTGCAGCAGACGAGTGGCAGGGCCGGGATTAGAACCCAGGTCCTCTGATTCCTAGGCCCCTGGTCTTTCCACTAAGCCATGCTGCTTCTCATACTGGTTTCAACATTGAGAAGAAACCCAGTGCATTAGAATCCTACCCGAGTTCTGCTCACAGATCTCAGGAAATTCAAGCTCAAGCTTCCAGGGCCTCTTGGGCACAAAGCCAAAGTTGGGCTCAGGTCCGATTTAAATAGTTTTAGTTCTGTTTTAAATCCAAGACGTGGCACTACCAAAATGGAAGTGTCCCTGAACTTATTTGGGGGGTTGCGGGGGACACTGCGACCTGAGGCATTATTTCCCCATGAAATGCTTAGAATTGCTTAGCCCAGCTGCTAGACTGTAAGCTCATTGTGGGGAGGGAATGTGTCTGTTATACTGTACTCTCTCAAGTGCTTAGTACAGTGCTCTGCACATAGTAAGTGCTCAATAAATACAACTGACTGACAAGGCTGATACTGTCCTGAGCTGTCCACCTCGGCAGATGCGGGAACTGGCATAACAATAATGACGTTGGCATTTGTTAAGCACTTACTATGTGTCCAACACTGGTCTAAGCATTGGGGTAGGTACAAGCTAATCAGGTTGGACACAGTTCCCGTCCCACAAGGGGCTCACAGTCTTAATCCCCATTTGGCAGATGAGGTAACACAGATAAATCAAATGACTTGCCCAAGGTCACCCGAAGGCAGGTGGCAAAGCCGGGGTGATGAGAACCCAGGTCCTCTGACTCCCAGGTCTGTGCTCTACACTCTAGGTATGCTGCTTCTGCACGTGGATGCTGCTCCACTGCTTTCTGAAAATGATTTTCTCATCTTTTCCGACTGAATTAAAAAATTTTCTACATCATTTCTTTTCGATAAAATTTTCCTTACAGGACTTTTCTAGACAAGGTCTCGCTTCTCAAAGATTTGGTCTGGAAATTGTAATTACAGATATAAAAGTAAATGCAGGCAACTGCAAATTTTTCAACTTTTACAAACTCAGATATAGTTCATTAGCTCATGTTTTGCAGTATTTCATAAAAAGAAACTTCTCCATAGTTCCCATTTTTTCCAAATCTGCCTATCGAATTTCTAAGATAAAACATCTGCCACAGGGAACAAATATGTCCCTAAGAACACCAAAGATAGTTGTATATAAATCAGGGAGTTTTCTTCTTCCTTAGAATGAATGTAACTGAAGAAGTCTGAGTTTTATTTTTAAGTGCATAGTTCAAAAAGCTATTAATGCCAACAGAAATTCTTAACTGACTGCAGATAAAAACATTGAATTATTCCAACCCTTTAGCACATTGCCGCCTCACCCCTACCACATACAAACTTCCAGAAATTAGGGAAGTCAGTCCTAATATACAAAATAGACTTCCAACAGGCTAACACACAAAAATGAAACCATGTCCTACTAGGCACTTGGCAAAATACAACAGTAAAAAGAGACATTTTCTACACATGAGGTACTTACACTATAATAATAATTGTGGTATTCATTAAGTGCTTACTATGTGTCAAACAGTGTTCTAAGTGCTGGGTATTTACAAATTAATTACATTACACACAGTCCCTGTGCCGCATGGGGCTCACAGTCTAAGTAGGAGATTGTAAATTAAGACATTGGTGGAGGGGAAGACAAGCAGAAGCAAAAGCATGGAAAAGCAGCGTGGCCTAGTCATTCATTCATTTGTATTTATTGAGAGTTTACTGTGTGAAGAGCACTGTACTAAGCACTTGGGAGAGTACAATGCGGCAATAAAGAGACAATCCCTGCCCAAAATAGGCTCAAAGGGGGGATGGACAGACATCAATACAAATAAACAGACATCAATATAATTACATATATATACAGAGGTGCTGTGGGGCTGTGGGGGAAGAGCAAAAGGAGCAAGTCAGGGTGACCAGGAAGGGTATGGGAGAGGCGGAAAAGTGGAGCTTAGTCTGGGATTCCATTTGAATCTGGAGGAGATGTGCCTAAAGTAAGGCTTTGAAGGTGGGGAGAGTCATTGTCGGGCGGATTTGAGGAGGGAGGGCATTCCAGGCCAGAGGTAGAGTGCACTCCCGGGAGTCAGTAGGACCTGACATCTAAGTCCAGCTCTGCCAAGTCACTTAACTTCTCCGTGCCTCAGTTTCCTCAACTATAAAATGGGGAAGCCATTAAAAAAAAGAATGAATCACAGTAAAAAGGTCTGCTTGAGAGGCCATTCCATGATGAGTCTTCCTTCAAGGAGTCTTAAAATTCAGGTATTTTCAGAGTACAGGGTGAAATAACCAAGTGAACTGAGAAATATATTAGCCAGTGTACCACTAATTTGAATCATTATTAGGTAGTTCACAGAAGGAAGGGAGAATAGCTTTGTCCTACAAAGGGACTGGACAAACAGAAGAGTTTTTGCATGTGGGAAAGATGTAAGGAAAGAAAGCAAGGGCTGCAGCAAATGCCAGTAATGAGGTCAACTTGAGGAAGATGAGAAATAACCAAAAAATGCATAATAAGGCAGGCAGGGCATCACAAACCTAAAGAAAGTGATATTTGCATACAAGGATAAAGAATGTGGGCTCTAATATAAATTACTTCTGTTAATGACAGCTGCAACAGAAGACTAAAAGCCAAGATTCTGCACCAACTAATCTGACTCAAAAGACGTGTTATTGATGAAAGGAGAGAAAAAAAATCAGACAAGTCTGTGGTGATGTTGCCATAATATCTCATGAGAAATAAGCACCAAATTTCAATGAGAACAATTATTTAACAGAGAATTCCCTATCTCATTTAGCACGGATGTTTCCTGTCCTCAAAACGAGGTTGAGACTCTTAAACAGGAAGACATATTTAAGTCAAATTCCACGACTTCACGTCAAGGTCCGGAGTTGTTGGCAAGGCAACTCGTCACACCAAACCCAACTTCGGCATTTTCTTAATTCAACACACACAAAAAACATTTGTAAAGGCTAAAAGGTTTGATGGCCTGAGATTTTTTTTCAGTTAAAGAATCCTGAGAATTGAAATGCTGATGGTGAAATGTACAATCAAATTAGAACATCTTGTGACCCAGAGCTCAAACAATAATAGCCCTGAGTGCTGTATGGATTCCAGGCCACAGACTTGATCTCCTAAAACAGGACACAATGTACAAGTAAGGACCCTCCAAGAATTGGGGAATTCTGCATCCAGAATTTAATAGTCAGTATTTTATTTAATCGTGAGAAGCAGTGTGGCCTAGTGGAAAGAGCACGAGCCTGGCAGTGAGAGGAACTGGATTCTATTCCTGGCTCCACCACTTCTCTGCTGTGGGACCACGGGCAAGTCACTTCATTTCTCTGTTCCCCTGTTTCCATCTGTAAAATAGAGATTAGCTCACCTGTTCTCCTGCCCTCTTCAACTGGGAACCCCATGGGAAGGTGGAGACTGTGTCTGATCGTACTGTACACCATATCTCCCCAAGCGTTTAGTACAAGACTGTGAGCCCTACATGGAACAACCTGATTATCTACCCCAGTGCTTAGAACAGTGCCTGGCACATAGTAAGCGCTTAACAAATACCAACATTACTATTATTATTATTACAAGGTGAGCTCTTAAATACGACAGTACCTAACATTGCCAAATGGTCAAATGAAGTCCTGGCCATTGCAGAGCTTTCCTTGCTCATCCATTGGTGCGGGGAGAGGGACGGGACTGTAAATCTAGCTGATGCTAGCTCTGAAAGCATTCATTATGCCTAAAAACTTCTGGAGACCCACCCCCAACCCCACCCCGTGGGGATCTCAAATACTTGTTCATAGTGAGTCCACGTTTCTATCAACTCGGCTGCAGTGGGCTGCAGTCGGCCCAAGTGCTTAGTACACTGCTCTGTATACAGTAAGTACTCAATAAATACGACTGACTCGCGTGAATTGCTGCGATCATTTCTGCCCTTAATTCTGCTCTTAGTCATACAGATCCCATGTTCATATTATTCAGTTACATAATTGTAACAAAACACAAGGTAACCACTAAAACTACTTCTTATGGGACTCCTGCTTGGTCAGAAGGGGAAAGAAAAAAAATCACAACGCAGGGATCATCTAAGTAGTAAATCTCTCCATGGGACACTCAAACCACTGTAAAAACAGAGTTCTAGATGCCAAGGATATTGACACATTTCAAGAGCGGCTCAACCCAAAGCGAAAGAAATTGGTCATCACAAAAGCAAACTTGCTGCAAAACCATACTGCTAGAATAGAAATATTATCTTTGAAAAATTTCACTTTTCATTTGAAATCCAAAACATTACTCTAAGTCACTTACTTCCCTGTGCCTCAGTTACCTCATCTGTAAAAGGGGGGATTAAGACTGTGAGCCCCACGTGGGACAGGGATTGCTTCCAACCTGACTGACTTGTATCTATGGCAGAGCTTGGACAAGTGCTTGATACAGAAAGCACTTCGCAAATACCATAATTTTTATAAAATGCAATAACATTTTGCCCGTTGTTGGGTAGGTATTGTCTCCCTTTGTTGCCGAATTGTACTTTCCAAGCGCTTACTACAGTGCTCTGCACACAGTAAGTGCTCAATAAACACAAACGAAAATGAATAAATTTTGTCTGTACAATATTTTCAAGTTAGCCTCGATTTATTCTCAATTTTGCCTTTTTATCTGGCAGAAACTCTTACCAGCAAGAGTTCCACTATTTTGCTTTGATACTTGATTGAACAGAGTTAAATATTTCTTAAAACTGATTGCTATATTTTAAACGATCACCACTGGGTATAAAACTCAAAGAGGAAATTAGACTACGGAATGGAAAAAACTATATACCAGTTAATTTTTAGTCCTATTAGGCATGAATTGATCACGTTTGCAAAGGTCACTTTCCTACTCTACTATTCCAACAAGGACAGAAATTTTAAAAAAGCTATTCTGTGAAAAACTAAAGATAATACAGCTTAGTCTGAGATCATTTTATATTTCTCCTAAGAGTTCAGATGTCAAATCAGGGGACTGACCTATTACAAAGCATAGTTGTGGGTAGGGAACATGTTTACCAATTCTGTTATACTGTTCTCTCCCAAATGCTTAGTACAGTGCTCTGCACCTGGTAAACACTCAAACACCACTGCTTGATTGACCTTTATCTACTTAATCAAAATCGTATCCTCTCACTATCATTAACTTTTCGCTGCTGGAAAAAAAAATCTACTGACAATGAGAAACCTGGAGGACCCAAATCCCGGTCCTAAAAATGATCAGATTTCTTTAAAATTATGACTATTTTGGTTACACATTTGAGGGAGAGCTGGAGACCAGACTTTTCTATGTATGCAAGGGTGTTTTGGGGAGCTGGTACTTTCCTTTGAAAATACTGTTTCTTATGGTCCCTTTCAACAGGTTAAAAAATGTAAGGGTGCTTACATTTGGACCCTTAAAAAAATACATAGAATTCAAACTATCGTATAATTTCATGAAGACATGATCCAAAACTCAAGAACAATTAGGGTCAAACCCACAAGGTCAAGGCCAGCCGGTACTGAATTGATAAGGACTTGGAAAGCAAGCACTTCTTGATGATTCATCATGGCATTGACTTTGAGGTGGACAATCAAATTTTCCCAAAAAAGATCTTGCTACTAAAGACAAAGTTTATAAAGCAAAAAAAGTAAATGAGATCAAAATACAAAGAGCACAGTATGCTATCAAAAAGGATAAATTATCATCTAGCTATGATTAAACCACAAGCAGAACTCACAATGTGCCAACGCATCTTTAATATGGCAGCTTGGTGACAGTTTTAATGGAAAACAGGAAAATAATTTGTAGCCCATTAGTGATCCCAGTTTTTCCCCCTCTCTATCTAAGGGGATCTCTGTCTTATCTGTCTCTGTTCAGCTGTATTCCCCTGCTAGTTTTGGGCCTTCCTGGCTTTGGTCTGCCTCTCTGCCTCCTCCTGTCTGCCCTCCTACATTCAGATAAAACACAGAAATTTCACATAAGAAAATATGCATGCACTTTTATTTTGCAGTTAGCAGGCTTGTCTTCTCTCAACAAACAGAACCAAACCCCAGGTATTTGGGTAATATGTGTGTATCCACACATATTATAATAATAATAATGGCATTTAAGCACTTACTACGTACCAAGCACTTTTCGAAGCGCTGGGGTAGATACAAGGTTATCGAGTTGTCCCACGTGGGCTCACAGCCTTAATCCCCATTTTACAGATGAGGTCACTTAGGCACAGAGACGTTAAGTGACTCGCCCAAAGTCACACTGCTGACAAGTGGCAAAGGCGGGATTAGAACCCACAACCTCTGATTTCCAAGCCCGTGCTCCTTTCAGTAATCTCACACTGCAGTGAAATTCCCAAGAAAGGGATTTCACTCAAATCACTACTTTCCACTGTTCTTCTTAACCCAAACAGGTTCTGACGGTCTTATTTTGGCCGCTACCTAAATTGGTTCTAGTTAGTACTAATGGCTTGGTGATGTTTCCTGGGCCAGTAATAGATCGAAATGCTACTTTTATAGCAATAGGCCCATTACGTAGTTCACTGTAATCAAATGCTTTATTGTAATAACAGAAGAAATTTTCAGGAAGGCACTGTCATAAAAACACATATCTGAAGTGCAGAGAGCAAAGACCAGTCTGGATCCTTTACTTTCGCACTACTGGGTTTGCATTTAAAAAAAATAAATACATATTGAGGTTGTGCTTATAGTAATGGCTGCTAATTAGAAAACATCCTGAAGTTAAAAGACAAAAATAGTCACATTGTACTTTCTTCATTTTTTGGGGAAACCAAAGCTGCAGTATGGCTTAGTGGGTAGAACTCAGGGCTGGGAGTCAAAAGGGTCTGGGTTCTAATTCCAGCTCTGCCACTTACCTACTGTGTGACCTTGGGCAAGTCATTTCACTTCTCTGTGCCTCAGTTACCTCATCTGTAAAATGGGGATTACGACTGTGGGATAGTCTTTTCCATGTGGGAAAGGGACTGTCCAACCTGATTAGTTTCATCCCAAGCACTTAGTACTGTGCTCTGCACATACTAAGCACTCAATAAATATGAATGAATGAATGAAGCTATCCAAGCACTTAGAACAGTGCCTGGCACATAGTAAATGCTTAACAGATATTATTATTATTATGTTCTATATGGCCTTTTTGGTCATCCGGTATCCAATTAATTTTTTTATGGTATTTGTTAAGCACTTAACTAGGTGTCAAGCACTGTTCTAAGCACTGGGGTAGATACAAGGAATTCAGGTTGGACACAGTCCCTGTCCCACATGGGCTCACCATCTAAACTGAAGGGAGAAGGATTTAATCCCTATTTTACAGATGGAGTAAGTAAGGCACAGAGAAGTAAAGTGGCTTGCCTATGGTCACACAGCAGACAAGTGGCAAAGCTGGGATTAGAACTCAGATCCTCTGACTTCCAAACCTGTGCTCTTTCCACAAGGCCATGCCGCTTCACGTTATCTGAGTGATTCCTGTGTGTAGAGTATTGTACTAAAAGTTTTGGAGAGTACAACAGAGTTGGAAGACATGATCCCTGTCCATAAGGCTCTTCCAGTCTAGAGGGGGAGACAGACATTCAATTAATTAGATTGGGGAACTGGACTAAAAGTACCCAAGTATTGTGAGGCTGGGGGTAGGGTGAACAACATGTGCTTAAAGGGTACAGATCAAAGGGCATAGCTGAAGAGGGGAAATGAGGGCTTAGAGAAGGTCTTTTAACGGAGATTTAACTTTAGTCGGGCTTTGAAGGTGGCGAGAGAAGTAGTCTGTTGGATATGAAGGAGGGATAGATTTCCAGGCCGGAGAGAAGCCATAGCATCCTACTCCATCTTACCATTTTTACCCTTCAGTGTCATTTCCATTTCAGAGTAACTTCAATTGTGTGTTTTTTATATTAGTAGCTACACTTTTTTAATGGCATTTGTTAAGTGCTTACTATCTGCCGGGCACTGTTCTAAGCGCTGGGGTAAGATACAAGCTAATCAGGTTGGACCCACTCCATGTCCCGCATGGGGTTCAGTCTTAATCCCCATTTTACAGATGAGGGAATTGAGGCACAGAGAAGTGAGGTGACTTGCCCCAGGACACACAGCAGACAAGTGGCAAAGCCGGGCCTAGAACCCAGGTCCTTCTGACTCCCAGGTCGACGCTCTATCCACTAAGCCATGCTGCTACACATTTGGAGAACCATAATTAGCAAGAGTGCAGATTAGTACCACATCAGAAGAGTCTAGATAACTGCTTTTCCCAGACACGAAAACAGAAAATAGGAAGCTACTGTTTGGAAAGTCACCAGCTAAACAGCTCGCCAAATGTACAAACACAGGCGGTTCATCTAGAACGTGGGTGTTTTGCTCCTGAAGAAGCTCGCATTACAGAAAACTCACGTTGTAGTACTCACATCACCACCATGGGCTGGTGCAAAACCATGCCTTCCAATACCGCAACGCACTGTGCCCTGGCGGATGGACATGCGCCATTTAAAGACCGTTCTCTAATCCTGCAGGAGTGGTCTAACGGCTGTAAGTAGCACAAACACAGGCTAAAGAACCGACTAGTACCAATTTTGAAGACAGCTCTAGAGTGAAAGCTCCTTGTTCTATTGTACTCTCCCAAGTGCCTTGTATTACCGGTGCTCTGCACGCAGTAAGCGCTCAATACAACTGAATGACAGCTGTGCTATCGGCAAGCTCACATCGATTGTCCGACATATGTCTGCTTTGTGACCTTGGGTAAGTCACTTCAACTCCCTCTCCCTCAGTTACCTCATCTGCAAAATGGGGATTAGGACTGTGAGCCCCCTGTGGGGCACAGACTGGGTCCAACCTCATTGGCTTAGTATAATATTTGGAACACAGTAAGTGCTTTAACAAATACCATTAAAAAGAAAACTAAAAATCAACTAGTGATTTGGTGAAATCTTAAAAAAAATCCATAAATCCTTCTATCTACCCCATGGAAGGTCATATTAATCACAAATAATTCAAATCAAAACATTATAATCCCCCCCACACACATGGTAGGACATGGGTAGGGGCTCGCAGAGGTCCACTTCTGTGCCTTGATTCCAGATCGCTGCGGGGAAGCCCAGCTCCTCTAGACCGTAAGCTCACTGTGGACAAGGAATGTATCTACCAACTCTGTTTTACTGTACTCTCCCAAGCACTTAGGACAGTGTTCTGCACACAGTAAGCTATCAATAAATACCATTGATGATGATGAGAATGACCTCGGGACAAAGGATCCATAATAGTGAAGAATGACCACTTAAGATTTCATTCATTCACTCATTTGTTGAGCGCTTATTGTGTGCAGAGCACTCTACTAAGCGCTTGGGAGAGTACAATACAATAGGCGGACACATTCCCTGCCCAGGAAAAGCTTTTAAATTCCTTTTCTTTGTCTAGCAACATAATCCCATGTATACATATCCACTGTAGGGCCGTCCAAAGACTAAACAATAAGAACAACAGTGGTATTTTTAAGTGCTTACTATATGCCATGCACTGTAAGCGCTGGGGTAGAAACAAGACAATCAGGTTGGCAGAGTCACTATCCCGTACGGGGCTCACGGTCTAAGTAGGTGGGAAAATGTGAATTTTCTGAAAAGAATAACATGGCATTTAAGGTATTAAACCAGTCGCAAAATCTTTAAAAGGATCTAGTCCTCAAAGTATTAAAATATCACATTTGCTTTAAAGAAGATGACTGTAAGGTCTCCAAAGGGGACTAGCCCAGCACTAAAATGAGCGTGGGAAGGAGTGCTGACTGTCCTCAGATTTGGTGAAAGTTGGAACTGATTAAAACAAAAAATTGTTCAGGCTGTGAAAATGAACTTCCTGGAATGAAATCTTACAGCAAAACTTGCCAAAATACAAAGCTGACCTACCCTGATCAACACTCCAGCGTTTAGAACAGTGCTTGGCACACAGTAAGTCCTTAACAAATACCATCATTATTATGGTAAGTAAAATCTGAAGAAAAATGACAGTGATGGAAAAAGTTTCCAGACCAAATTCTGAAGATCAAAACATGCATAGGTGAAGGAATACTGAAGGAATAAAATTGAAACGCAAAGGGAAACCAGGTAAAATAATTAGAAGGAAGAAGAAAAGAATGAATTATTGAAAGTGGATGGGTCAGGAATAGGCAAGACGCCCACCTCCTTGAGCAGGGCTATAGAAAATTCTACTGTTTGGGGAAAAATACTAAGTAATTTTAAGAAAAAGCCAGGGAGGCAGTCCAGCAGATAGCACTGTCCAGGAGAAAAGATGTTTCTGGAGACTGACAGATTACCAGGTAACAACTTAAAAAGAAAGTGATGCTGAAATGAAGAACAAATGACATTCTCCCCTCCCCCCAAGCCTGGGAATCTTGCAGAGGAGAAAAGCCTTAAACAGAATACTGCTAACGAGAACATCAATCTATCGCGGGACAATGTTCGGGGCACTTTGCTTGGGGATAATTTAGCCGAGTACCGGAGACCAAACATCTAAAGAGGATGAGAGCGGAGCGGTGGTCAAAACCTGGAGCCCAATTCTCCCGTTACTTGCAGTTACTACCTGGTTCTCAATCAGCTCCTTTTCGGGGAGCGTGAGCTCTTTCCAATCTCTGGGGAGGCCAGTTGCTACCCTCACCAAACGTCTAGACCCTGTAGCAATTCACAGAAAAGTTCCCACATGGACGGAAAGTGTTAAAATGCTCCTGCAAAAGGAACTCAATTACTAACGGGAAGGGAACTTTATTCCCATTTTCTCCCACTGCAGGGAGGTCCAGGTTCAAAAAGTCTGAAGAAAATTCTGGGGTCAAATTGCCTGTCATTCTAATCAATTTCTTCACAAACCCCGCTTAAAGGCATGCTACATATTGTCTAGCTACAGAAAATATAGCTGTCAGAATTTAAGGACTTGAATAGCTTTTTAAAACTACGTAACTAGAAAAGTACAAGTACAGATGATGCACAAGTGCCTTCCCCAGTATAGTAAAGAGGCTTATAAAGGATCTACCTATGCTCCCCTGCAGTAATTTTGCATAAAATGTATCTCATTCCAAAAAATCTTAAACTGCTTTAAAAGCTGTATGACAAAGAGGTATTTACTCACCTCTGGAACAGAAACACAGCAGCATCTCTGCAGGGCTTTGAGAAACGTAGGAGAGAAATAACTTCTCCAAATGAAACTGCAGTGGAAATTTAAGATGAGGAGAATCTAAATTCGAGGTAAATTTGAGAGCTTTCCATTAAATGCATGAGTCAGGAAATCCAAATAAGGCCACAAGGGCCTTAACTCATGAATTTTACAAGACTTGAGGGAGGGATGTCACAGGAGAGAATTTTAAAAATAGGTTGAAATGTGAGCTAACAAAGGGTAATTTTTAAAATACAGCCTAATCATCTATAGTACATTTCAACACATCCTTCTACCTGTAGCAAGCTGCAACAAAAGGGAAAAATTTCACATTTTTCAATTATAGGTCAGAAACATGGCTCCAAACTCCAAGGTGTTTGCTCAAAGTTACAGATAATACATGTACAATGAATACAACAGGGCATATTAGATCACTTACGTTATTCCTCTCCTAAATGGCTATCTGTGCCTTCAAAAATAAAACTGCTGTGGGATGTTTAAAAAGTCTGAAGAAATTATCCTTGTCAGCCTCGGGTTGTCAGGACTCGGCAATCCAAGATATTTCAACTGCGTTAGCTAACTCTGCCTGTGACTCACTCTGAAAAATATTCTTCTCTGCTCTCTTGGACTTCTGAGAATGCTGAAAGCCCTAACTAGGGCATACAGTGTGGGAAGCAACATGACAGTGAATGAATCAAAGAAAAAGCACAATGAAAATATTTTTTCACTAATAAACAGTCAAAAAGAGTTTGGGTTTGTTTGGTTTTTTTAACCTACATCAGAGCTGGGTTGATTAATAGCTTCAAAACAACAGTGAGGGAAGCTTCTCTAGGGAAGAGACAGAACATAACACCGGCAAATACAGGATTTCATAAACTAGTCAAACGAGTGAAAGAAAGCTTGACAATTACAGATGCACCCCAAACTACCTTTTCTGAAAGCTACCTCTGTCTGGAGACAAAAAAAAAGGACAGAAATCTAAACATTTTCACCTTCTCTGGGCAACCAGGGTGAAAAAGGAGGGAATGATGTCATCGGTGTCATGATGTTGCATCAATCCCTGGTAATGTTTCAGCACAGAACAATCATTTGACGAAACCGTCAAACTGGGTCTTCCTACACACCTCTCCACAACTCAAATGCCTAACAAAGTGATTTTTTCAAATAACTCTAGCAGAGAACCCTTAATTCCCAGTTTAAGTATCCCTGTAGCAATGGCAATCAGCAGACGATATATACAGAGCCACAAACCTCCAAGAAAAGGCTTCTGATATCTCCAGCAATACCAGGAGGCGTGGCTCGGCCCACTTTCGGGACCAAACGGCCTGATGTTCTCTAGCCTTGATTTCCAAAATTTCTTATTTTGACTATGAAAAATATTTTAAAAGAAAGGAAAAGCTTATCAATAAATAAGGATTATGAAACCTCCTGAACAGCCATCCCTTAAAGTTGGAAGGTCTTGAAGCAGTGTGAAGCAGTGTGGCTTAGTGGCATGAGCACGGACTCGGGAGTCTGAGGACGTGAGTTCTAATCCCAGCTCCGCCACTTGTCTGCTGTGTGACCTTGGACAAGTCACTTTGCTTTTCTGTGCCTCAGTTCCTTCATCTGGAAATTAGGGATTAAGACTGAGCACCCCCAATGGGACAACCTCACTCCCTTGTATCTACCCCAGGGCTTAGAACAGTGCTTGGCACATAGTAAACACTTAAATACCATTATTATTATCATCACTAAAGGGGCAGTCGTAAGTTATAGATCTGGTAAAGCATGCAATAAAATTCTGAAGTTCAAACAGAATTGGAAAATCTCATCAACATTAATGGCCTGCCCCTTAAAGTAAAAATTTTGCTAAGTAGTAAATTTCACTACGGACTATCAGAATTGGGCATTTTTTATCCAAAGATCTCTACCCTTATTATACTTGGTCTGATCTCCGAAATGGTACAAACTAACACCACAAGTAAACCTCAGAAGGTATCCAATATGTAGGTGTCAACAGGACACAAGCCCAACTGAGAGGAGTGTTCCGCACACAGTAAGCGTTCAACAAATACCACTGACTGATTGAGAGTCTCTCTCAGAGGGGAGAACTCTAAAGCCATTCCAGTTTCACAAATGTCATTGAATCACTGTTTGAAAAAGCACTTAAACAAACAAGACGTTCCCCAAAAGCACATGCACCACCAATAAGTGAGAATGATTTTGATCCTGCAACACTTAAGAGTTCACCTTTAATTGACAGGAGAAAAGCCAAACCATCTTAACGAAAGGGAAGGAAAGCTTCATTTCTGGTGGAGCTCTGCGCTGAGTGCGTGGCTCAATGGAAAGAGCATGGGCTTGGGAGTCAGAGGTCATGGGTTCTAATCCTGGCTCCACCACTTGTCAGCTGTGTGACTTTGGGCAAGTCACTTCACTTCTCTGCATCTCAGTGACCTCATCTGTAAAACGGGGATGAAGACTGTAAGCCCCACGTGGGACAACCTGATCACCTTGTATCCCCCCAGCGCTTAGATCAGTGCTTGGCACTTAGTAAGCGCATATCAAATGCCATCATTATTATTATTAATCAACAGCAGGGGATAAAAACCATCAAGGGGCTAATCCTTTGGTAGCAAAGGTCATCCTACAGCTGGGCTTCCTTAACCCCGCATCTGCAATCACCAACACTGGGATATTCGTTAAGCCCTTCCGATGGGTCAGACACTGCTCTGAGCGCTGAAATCCGATGGGGACCCGACAGATGTTTGCCACGTCCTTATTTCTCCACCCCCAGGTCTTCTTCAGGCCAACCGATCTTCCCCAGAGAAGGCTTCCAGTTCCATACTGGACTTCCTTCTTAAGTGGATGAGGATGCGGTCCCGCTTTCTTCCCAGGAATAGGGTCGGGAAGGAGGGATCCCACTGCTTCCCAAACCTTTGCCCTTCCTTTTCTGACCCGATCCTCACATCCCAAGCCCCCTGGACGAGCTGAAGGGGCGTGGGAAGGCTGCCTTGGGCTTGCTCTCCCTTCCCAGCTCAGAGGGTCCGGGTGGGGTAAAATTCATTCATTCATTCAATCGTATTTATTGAGCGCTTACTACGTGCAGAGCCCTGGACTAAGCGCTTGGAATGGACAACTGGGCAACAGATGGAGATCATCTCTGCCCCACGACGGGCTCCCAGTCTAATCGTGGGAGACAGACAAGAAAACAAAACATTCACTCATTCAATCATACTTACTGAGCGCTTACTATGTGCAGAGCACTGGACTAAGCACTTGGAAAAGACAACTGGGCAACAGATGGAGATCATCCCTGCCCCACGACGGGCTCCCAGTCTAATCGGGGGAGACAGACAAGAAAACAAAACATTCACTCATTCAATCATACTTACTGAGCGCTTACTATGTGCAGAGCACTGGACTAAGCGCTTGGAATGGACAATTGGACAAGAGATGGAGATCATCCCTGTCCCACGACGGGCTTACAGTCTAATCGGGGGAGACAGACAAGAAAACAAAACATTCACTCATTCAATCATACTTACTGAGTGCTATGTGCAGAGCACTGGACTAAGCGCTTGGAATGGACAATTGGACAACAGATGGCGATCATCCCTGCCCCACGACGGGCTCCCAGTCTAATCGGGGGAGACAGACAAGAAAACAAAACATTCACTCATTCAATCGTATTTTTTGAGCACTGACTCTGTGCAGAGCACTGGACTAAGCGCTTGAAATGAACAACTGGACAACAGATGGAGATCATCCCTGCCCCACGACGGGCTCCCAGTCTAATCGGGGGAGACGGACAAGAAAACAAAACATTCACTCATTCAATCGTATTTTTTGAGCACTGACTCTGTTTAAAGCACTGGACTAAGCGCTTGGAATGGACAACTGGGCAACAGATGGAGACCCTCCCTGCCCCAACGACGGGCTCCCAGTCTAATCGGGGGAGAGCAGAACGAAACGAGACCACATAATCACGATAAACAGAATCAAGGGGCTGGACACCTCATTAACAACCTAAACAGGGTAATAAATAACCGATCCAAATGAGCACCGTGCAGAGAGGAGGAGGAGCAGAGGGAAAGGGGGCTCAGCTGCGGGGAGGGGGAGGTCGCCCCTCCTTCTCCTTCCCAAATTCATTCCATTCGCTCAGTCGTGTCTCTTCGGCGCCTGCTGGGTGCTGAGCCCTGGCCTAAGCGCTCGGGAGGCTCGGAGGGAGGCCCAAGGGGGGCACCCAAGTCGCCCCAACGTTTCGCATCCTGGATGGGAGGAGGGAGGGGAGGAAGAGGAGAGGGAGGGGAGGAAGAGGAGGGGAAGAAGGGGAGGTTGGCCGCCCAGAAAGGGCAGGGGGAGCCGGTCCTTGCCGCCACCACCACCACCGCCGCCACCACCATCACCACCGCCATCATCATCGTCATCGCCGCCGTCGCCACCTTCCTCACCTGCCGGTTGTTCGGGGCCGGCGTGCGGACCCCGGGCCGGCCCGTGGGCCCCGGCGGCGGCTCCTCAGGACCGGCTGGGAAACCACCCGCCCGGCGCCGCCATCTTCCTCGTCGCCGCCGCTCGGGCTGAGGGAGGCCCGCGGCGGGCGCGCGCCTGTGCGTGCCTGCCGCCGGGAGCGCGCACGTCGTCCTCCCCTCCCCTCCCCTCCCCTCCCCTCGGCGGCCTCCCAAAGGCCTACGCCGCCATGTTGGGAAGGGACCTGTCCTTCCCTCAGCCCGCTTGCCTTCGTTCATTCAATCCTATTTATTGCGCGCTTACTCTGTGCAGAGCACTGGATTCAGCCAGTCATATTTATTGAGCGTTTACTCTGTGCAGAGCACTGGACTAAGCGCTTGGAATGGACAGATTCTCTTCCCCTCTTCAAAACCCTACTTAAAACTCACCTCCTCCATGAGGCCTTCCCAGACTGAGCTCCTCTACTCCCTCTCCCGCCCCCCTTCACCTCTCCGCAGCTTAACCCTCTTTTCCCCCCATTTCCCTCCGCTCCTCCCCCTCTCCTTTCCCATCCCCTCAGCACTGTACTCGTCTGCTCAACTGTATAAATTTTCATTACCCTATTTATTTTGTCAATGAAATATACATCGCCTTGATTCTATTTAGTTGCCATTGTTTTTACGAGATGTTCTTCCCCTCGACTCTATTTATTGCCATTGTTCTTGTCTGTCCGTCTCCCCCGATTAGACCGTAAGCCCGTCAAACGACAGGGACTGTCTCTATCTGTTGCCGAGTTGTTCATTCCAAGCGCTTAGTACAGTGCTCTGCACATAGTAAGCGCTAAATAAATACTATTGAATGAATGAATGACAAATCGGCAACAGAGACAGTCCCTGCCCTTTGACCTGGCTTCCAGTCTAATCGGGGGAGACGGACAAAAACAGTAGCAATAAATAGAATCAAGGGGATGAACATCTCATTAAAACAATAGCAATAAATAGAATCAATAGAGGATCTGTGGACCCTTCCAGTGCTTAGCACAGGGCTCGGTGCCTAGTAAAGCTTAACGTTCTTCGTGCAGTCGTATTGATTGAGCGCTTACTGGGCGCCGAGAACTGGACTAAGCGCTTGGAATGGGTAATAGGGCAACAGAGTGACCATCCCTGTTCAACGATGGACTTCCAGTCTAGAAGGGGAGAAGCAGACAACTAAACCAAACATTTATTCAATCGGATTTATTGAGCGCTTACTACTTGCAGAGCACTGGACTAAGGGCTTGGAATGGATAATGGGGCAACAGAGAGATCATCCCTGCCCAACAATGGGCTCCCACTCTAAGAAGGGGGGAGGCAGACAACTAAACCAAACATTCATTCATTCAATCGGATTATTGAGCGCTTACTATGTGCAGAGCACTGTATTCATTCAATCGTATTTATTGAGCACTTACTATATGCAGAGCACTGGACTAAGCACTTGGAATGGATAATGGAGCAACAGAGAGACCATCCCGACCCAACGATGGGCTCCCAGTCTAGAAGGGGAGAGGCAGACAACTAAACCAAATATTCATTCGTTCAATTGGATTTATTGAGCGCTTCCTATGTGCAGAGCACTTTATTCAATCGTATTTATTGAGCACTTACTATGTGCAGAGCACTGGACTAAGCGCTTGGAATGGACAATGTGGCAACACAGAGACCATCCCGCCCAACGACAGACTAACAGTCCAGAAGGGGGGAGGCAGACAACAAAACCAAACATTTATTCATTCAATCGCATTAATTGAGCACTTACTATGTGCAGAGCACTGTATTCAATCAATCGTATTTATTGAGCGCTTACTATGTGCAGAGCACTGAACTAAGTGCTTGGAATGGACAGTGTGGCAACAGGTAGAGACAATCCCTGTCCAACAATGGGCTCACACTCTAGAAGGGGGGAGGCAGACAACGAAACATTAATTCATTCAATCGTATTTATTGAGCGCTTACTATGTGCAGAGCACTGTATTAATTCATTCAATTGTATTTATTGAGCACTTACTACATGCAGCACATTGGACTAATCGCTTGGAATGGACAATGCGGCAACAGAGAGAGACCATCCCTGCCCAACAACGGGCTGACAGTCTAGAAGGTGGTGGGGGGACAGACAACAAAAGCAAACATTCATTCATGCAATCATATTTATGGAGCACTGTACTAAGCGCTTGGAATGGACAATGTGGCAACATAGAGACCATCCCTGCCCAACTACAGACTCACAGTCTAGAAGGGAGGAGACAGACAACAAAACAAAACAAAACATTCTTTCATTCAATCATGTTTATTCATTCATAACCTATTTTTTGAGCGCTTTCTATGTGCAGAGCACTCTACTAAGCACTTGGAATGTACAGTGCAGCAACAGAAAAAGAGACAATCCCTACCCAACAATGGGCTCCCAGTCTAAAAGCGGTGAGACAGACAACGAAACAAAACAAGTAGACAGGTACAAGTAGACAGGCAACACTACCGTCAAAATAGATAAATAGATAAATGCACATCATTAATAAAATAAATAGAGTAATAAATAATATACACAAATAGGCACAAGTGCCATAGGGAGGGGAAGGGGGAATGGGGGAATGGAGAGGGGTGGAGAGGAAGAGGGAAAGGGAGGGCTCAGTCTGGGAAGACCTCTTGGAGGAGGTGAGCTCTCAGTAGGGCTTTGAAGAGGGGAAGAGATTTAGTTTGGCGGAGATAAGGAGGGAGGGCGTTCCAGGTCTGCGGGAAGATGTGGGCCAGGTTTCGACGACGGGACGGGGGTGAACGAGGCCCAGTGAAGAGGTGAGCGGAAGAGGAGCAGAGTGTACGGGATGGGCTATAGGAGGAGAGAAGGAGCAAGAATGGAGACGGCGAGAGGGCAGAGTGGGACCTGAGGAGAAACCACCATTTTTCCTCAGCGGCAACTGAATACCCACCTGCCAAGTTAACAGCGCTTAACACAGTGCCAAGCCCATAGCAATCTCTTGGAGGTGTCACCTTTGGACCTTTGATATTCGTCCCAACCCCCACAACACTTTTTTATATTATTTGTTTAAGCGCTTACTATGCGCCAGGCACTGTATTATGCGCTGGGGGAGAGTCAAGCTAATGGGGTTGGACACAGTCCATGTCCCGCATGGGGCTGAGAGGGTCCTCGTTTTGCAGATGAGGTAACTGAGGCGCAGAGAAGGGAAGTGCCTTGGTCTGTTTGTTGTTACATTGTACTCTTCCAAGTGCTTAGTATAGCGCTTTGCACACCGTGAGCGCTCAATAAATACGATTGAATGAATGAATGAACTTGACCAAGGTCACACAGAAGATAAGTGGCGGGGTCAGGATTAGAAACCAGGTTCTTCTGACTCCCAGGCCTGTGCTCTCTCTACTAGGCCATGCTACCTCTCTGTTATGTATATATCTTTAAATTGTGTAGTATGAATTACTTTTATTAATATCTGTCTCTCCCTCTAGATTGTGAACTCATTATGGTTAGGAAATGTGTCTACTAATTCTGTTGTACTGTCCCAAGCACTTAGTACAGTGCTGTGCACATAGTAAGCACTCAATAAATTCATTCATTCAATCGTATTTATAAAGCACTTACTGTTTACAGAGCACTGTACAAAGCGCTTGGAAAGTAAATTTCAGCAATAAAGAGAGATAATCATTCAATAGTATATATTGAGCTCTTACTATGTGCAGAGCACTGTACTAAGTGCTTGGAATGTACAATTCGGCAACAGATAGAGACAATCCCCGCCCAGTGATGGGTTTACAGTCTAATCCCTGCCTATACCAGGCTAGAAGACACCAGTGATTGGTTGATAATTAGCACTTAACAAATACCACCCCACAAAAAATATTTCTCAACCTAAACCAGATCCATCTGGGAAACAGGCCATGCAGGCTTACTTCAGGGGGCTGTGAATTTGGCACTGGGCACCCCGATTCCTTGCTCTGAGTCAGTGCTCCAAGATTTACGTGAGCAGGTCCTCCAGAATAAGGTAGATACCCTGAATAGCGTCTGGGGCCACCACATCAAAAGGTTGGCTATTGATGGCCCTTGGCATACATCAGAGACCTACAGGATATCACGTGGGTTAAGCTGGGCCAGCAGCATAACATAATGACATCCTGTGAAATGCTTCCTGGATGTGCACCCCAATCTAGAGGGTTTCTTCAGAGGTGGCCAGTTACCCCGTTTTATATTGAACAGTCTGCTTCCTGTGTGATGTGGATTTGGCACCTCACCTCTTTAGTTCCGGTATTATTATGATTTTCAGTGATGAGACTTCCTCTGCTCTGCCTCCTGAAACTGAGTTTCACAGTCCAGAAGCAGCCGTCACGTTCAGGGGGACGCGAGAGGGGAATGCAACGTCTCTGGAGCAGTTGGGGAAGATGAGGTACCTCAGAGAAACGATCTAAGTTGGAGCTGGTGCGAGTAAACTCCCACAGAATGGTGTCCCGGTGACACCGTCACGTTACTCTATATGCTGATATGACATGTGATGCCACATGGATCTTGGGGCTTTTTGAGTGCCATCCTGGCCACCCTACCCCAAACCACCCCACGAGCTTCGAAGCCATGATGTTCCCCCTTCCTGCTGCCCCTAAACATGGGCACTACTTCCAAGCCCCAGGAGCAAGAGCCGAGTGCTTAAAAATACTAGATATAAGAGTATCTGTTGCCTTATCTGTACCAGACAGAGAGCAAGCCAACTGAAAAAAACCACACCTATAAACTAGACCTTTAATAAACAAACTAGACCGTAAGCTCGCTGTGAGCAGGGAAGTGTCTATTGTTGTACTGTACTCTCCCAAGTGCTTAGTACAGTGCTCCACACATGGTAAGTGCTCAATGAATATGATTGAATAAATGCATGAATAATAAGCAGCACTTTGGGGCCACCTCGGTGTGGATCTAAGCCCCATCCTAGTTTCAAATCAAAATGGCCTCACTTTTCAAAATACCTAGAATCCTCCTTTTTCTAAGAATAAGTTCACACCTTGTCATATCAGAAACTGGTTTTGCAGGTTGCCAAGGAAATCGAAGGTTGCATATGAATTGGAGCAGCTTTCGAAATCCAATGCGCATTACCTCCATGAAACTGCTCTTCCTGAGAATTCCTTCCTGGCTGAGTTGACACTGTTTTTGGCTAAGGATCACCAATCCAAGAACACATTCCAAGCACTTGAAGAAGAAAACTTTGACTATGTTTGGCGTTAAACAAATAGCTCCAGACCAAAATAAAGTAATACGGAGCTGTAAATGTTGCTGAGATGAGATTGCATCTGATAGTGTGAGTGTCTTTCAGAGATCATCTTTTGCACACTTGAAAAGCAGTAAAGTAACTTTTGGTTTCCGAGCTCGTTGTGGGCAGGGAATGTGTCTTCCACCTGTTATACTGTACTTTCTCAAGCGTTTAGTACAGTGCTTTGCACACAGTAAGAACTCAATAAATATGACTGATTGATTGATTGATTATCATTCGGGTAGGAGGGGAAAGAGATACTGCCCTATCTCCAGTAGGATATTAATCGAAGTTGTTTTTCGCAGTAGTGGTGATGCTTTGCAGTGTCATCCACATCCTCCCCCATTCCCTCTCCCAGCCCCACTGTGTCGACCAGGACGCGTGGTCAGATCGCTGGTGGGGAGAATGGATACCGTCTGGGATCACGTCACAAAATCTCTGAAACCTAAACAACAGCAAACAACTCTGTGCCATCACCCAGGAAGCCACTGATGAGTAGGATAACCAGAGTGGCTTAGAAAGTGTCAGGGGGCTAGAGGGGGTTAGGGGGAGAGAGGAGCTTTTCCATTTTCTTGCAAAAGTCTGGGGAAAAGCATAAAGTAAGAAGCAACCAATAAAACAAGGAACAACAGTAGCGACAATAAATTGCACATTTTTCTACCACGCAGCGAGACAGGCCAGAAATGGAAAACAGCAGGAACCTCAGAACAGGTCTTACGCAGGCAAGGTTGGCTTGTTTTTAGGGAGCAGTGCTGATGTGGGAAGCCTGATCCTAACAGTTACTTGACTTGAACCCAGTTACTGCTCTGATGAGGAGTAGAGAAGCAGGGCGGCTCAGTGGAAAGAGCACAGGCTTGGGAGTCCGAGATCATGGGTTCGAAACTTGGCACCGCCACTTGTCAGCTGTATGACTGTGGGCAAGTCACTTAACTTCTCTTTGCCTCAGTGACCTCATCTGTAAAAAGGGGATGAAGACTGTGAGTCCCATGTGGGACAACCTAATTCCCTTGTATCTACCCCAGCGTTTAGAACAGTGCTTGGCACATAGTAAGCGCTTAACAAGTACCATCATTATCATTATTATTATTAAAGATGGTATTTGTTAAGCATTTACTATGTGCCAAGCACTTTTCTAAGCCCTGACAACTGTACTAAGCCCTTGGGAGATGCAGCATGGCTCAGTGGAAAGAGCCCAGGCTTGGGAGTCAGAGGTCATGGGTTCGAATCCTGACTCTGCCACTTAGCTGTGTGACCTTGGGCAAGTCACTTTACTTCTCTGGGCCTCAGTTATCTCATCTGTAAAATGGGGATGAAGACTGTGAGCCTCACATGGGACAACCTGATTACCCTGTATCTAATAATAATAACAATAATGTTGGTATTTGTTAAGTGCTTACTATGTGCAGAGCACTGTTCTAAGCGCTGGGGTATACAGGGTAATCAGGTTGTCCCACATGAGGCTCACAGTCTTCATCCCCATTTTACAGATGAGGTAACTGAGGCACAGAGAAGTGAAGTGACTTGCCCACAGTCACACAGCTGACAAGTGGCAGAGCCGGCATTCAAACTCATGACCTCTGACTCCCAAGCCCGGGCTCTTTCCACTGAGCCACGCTGCTTCTCCAGCGCTTAGAACAGCTCTGCACATAGTAAGCGCTTAACAAATACCAACATTATTATTATTATTATAAAAGATGGTATTCGTTAATCACTTGCTATGTGCCAAGCACTGTCCTAAGCTCTGACCACTGTGCTAAGCCCTTGGGAGATGTATCAGACGGATTCTATCTCCTCTGATCCATCTCAGGATAACCTCTAAGTAAATCTCTGCCTCTCTAATCACCTTGAAAACGGAAGTTTTGGGGGGAGAATTTCCATCCAGTGGCTTCACGGAAAAGGTTTTCCAGGGCAGTTGCCCCCAATTAAATGGGATCAGCGGCCCACAGCCTCCCTCTTCTGGTGACATCTTGCTTTGCAAGCCCAGAAGCTTTGGGTTTTTTGATCATTTCTGACAATTTCACACCAAACTAATAATAATAATAATGTTGTTGCTATTTGTTAAGCGCTCACTATGTGCCAAGCATTGTTCTAAGCGCTGGGGTAGATACAGGGTCATATATCCCGCCGTCGACCCCCGGGCCACGTCCTCCCGCGGTCCCGGAACGCCCTCCCTCCTCACCTCCGCCAAACTGATTCTCTTCCCCTCTTCAAAACCCTACTCAAAACTCACCTCCTCCAAGAGGCCTTCCTAGACTGAGCTCCTCTTCTCCCTCTACTCCCTCTACCACCCCCCCCCTTCACCTCTCCGCAGCTAAACCCTCTTTTCCCCCCATCTCCCTCTGCTCCTCCCCCTCTCCCTTCCCATCCCTCAGCACTGTACTCGTCCGCTCAACTGTATATATTTTCATCACCCTATTTATTTTGTCAATGAAATATACATCGCCTCGATTCTATTTAGTTGCCATTGTTTTTACGAGATGTTCTTCCCCTCGACTCTATTTATTGCCATCGTTTTTGTCTGTCCGTCTCCCCCGATTAGACCGTAAGCCCGTCAAAGGGCAGGGACTGTCTCTATCTGTTGCCGACTTGTTCATTCCAAGTGCTTAGTACAGTGCTCTGCACATAGTAAGCGCTCAATAAATACTATTGAATGAATGAATGAATGAATGAAGGTTGTCCCATGTGAGGCTCACAGTCTTAATCCCCATTTTACAGATGAGGGAACTGAGGCACCGAGAAGCAAAGTCACTTGCCCACAGTCACACACCTGACAAGTGGCAGAGTGGGAATTCGAACCCATGATCTCTGACTCCCAAGCCCGTGCTCTTCCCACTGAGCCACGCTGCTTCTCTATCTGCTGGGTACTGTATATACTCCTACCTCAAGAGGAGAGCTCACATCCCACATCCAGTACAATATTATTTTTTTTTGCTTTTACGACTATACCTAGTAGGCAGGACATGAGAAGCAGCATGGCTTAGGGGAAAGAGCCCCGGCTTGGGAGTCAGAGGTCGTGGGTTCTAATGCCGGCTACACCACTTGTCAGCTGTGTGACTTGGGGCAAGTCACTTCACTTCTCTGGGCCTCATTTCCCTCATCTGTAAAAGGGGGTTAAGACTGTGAGCCCCACGTGGGACAACCTGATTACGTGTATCTTCCCCAGAGCTTAGAACAGTGCTTGGCACATTGTGAGTGCTTAACAAAATTCATTATTGTTATTATTATGTTCAATATCAGACTGCCTATAATAATGGTGATAATAACGGTAGAATTCGAAGAGGCCAGGCTAGAAGTCAGAGGTCATGGGTTCGAATCCTGACTCTGCCACTTATCAGCTGTATGACTGTGGACAAGTCACTTCACTTCTCTGGGCCTCAGTTACCTCATCTGTAAAATGGGGATGAAAACCGTGCGCCTCACGTGGGACAACCTGGTGACCCTGTATCTACCCCAGCATTTAGAACAGTGCTCTGCACACTTAACAAATACCAATATTATCATTATTATTATTATTATTAAGCACTTACTCTGTGTCAACACTGGGGTAAATCTGGGATTATCAGGTTGGATACAATCCATTTTCCACAGGAGAAGCGGTGTGGCCTAGTGGAAAGAGCATGGACCTGGGAGTCAGAGAACCCGGGTTCTAATCTCAGCTCCACCACTTAACTGCCATGTGACCTTGGGCACTTCACCTCTCAGTGCCTCAGTTACCTCATCTGTAAAATGGGGATTAAGATTGTGAGCTGCCTGTGGGACAATCTGATTACCTTATATCTACACCAGCATTTAGAACAGTTCTTGGCACATAGTAAGCGCTTAAAAAGTACCATTATTATTATTAAGTTAACTTCTCCATGCCTCAGTTACCTCATCTGTAAAAGACTGTCAGCCCCATATGGGACAGGGACTCTGTCCAACCCGATTTGCTTGTATCTACCCCAGCGCTTACTACTGTGCCAAGCACTCTTCTAAACGCTAGGGTAGATACAAGGTAATCAGGTTGTCCCACATGGGGCTTACAGTCTTCATCCCCATTTCACAGATGAGGTAACTGAGGCACAGAGAAGTTAAATAACTTGCCCAAGGTTGTGCAACTGGCAGAGTCGGGATTAGAACCCACCGTCCTCCGACTCCCGAGCCCATGCTCTTTCCACTAAGCCACACTGCTTATTATGAGGCTCACGGACTAAGAGGAGGGAAAACAGATATTTGATCCCCATTTTACAGATGAGGAAACTGAGGAACAGAAAAGTTAAGTAACTTGCCCAAGGTCATACATCAGATAAGTGGCAGAGATGGGATGAGTCCCCAGATTACTGTCCTTGGCTCTTTCCACTTGGGCACACTGTTGAATTGTTCCTCCCTATCCCTGTTCAGGAATCGCTGGGGATGGGATAATCTGATGTCCTGTTACTTTATGTCCTAGTTATCAATCCATTAACAGTGTTGACTGAGTGTTTGCTGTGTGTAGAGCACTGCAGTAAAGCCTTGGGAGAGTACAATACAATCGAGTCGGTAGACTCGTTCCATTCTTTAGAAAATAATGTTGGTATTTGTTAAGCGCTTACTATGTGCAGAGCACTGTTCTAAATGCTGGGGTAGATACAGGGGAATCAGGTTGTCCCACGTGAGGCTCACAGTCTTAATCCCCATTTTACAGATGAGGGAACTGAGGCACAGAGAAGTTAAGCGACTTGCCCACAGTCACACAGCTGACAAGCGGCAGAACTGGGATTAGAACCCATGACCTCTGACTCCCAAGCCCGGGCTTTTTCCAATGAGCCATGCTGCTTCAGAAAATAAGACATTATGTAAATTCAAGAACTTCTAATTAGTCTTTGCTTCTAAATTGTGCTCTTGTGAATATTAGGGAAAGAAACCAGCCCCAACCTCTCTTTCTCTACAGTCCTGCATTTCCTTCTGCCTCTTACTCGAATCTCTATTTAGATGTCCCCTCGACACCTCACATTTAGCATGTCTAAAACAGAGCTCTTCATCTTCCCACCCAAAACCTCTCCTTCCCCCGGATTCCCATCACTATAGACAACACCACTTTCCTCCCTAGCTCACAAGCCCATGAACTTGACATTATCCTCTAATTTCTTCTCTCATTAAGTCTGCATTTTCAGTCTGTTACCAAATCCTGCCAGTTCTACCTTCACAAGATCTCAAGAAACCACCCTTCCCTCCATCCAAAGTACTCCCCTGCTGAACCAAGCACTTATATCCTCTCATGCCAATCACATCGGCCTCCAGGCTGACCTCCCTGCCTCCTGTCTCTCCCCACTCTGGTCCATAAATCATTCTGCTGCCCCGATCACTCTTCTAAAGAAAACCCAGTCCATATTTCCCCACTCCTCAAGAACCTCCAGTGACTGTCCATCCTCCGCCCCATCAAATTGAAACTCCTTACTGTTGGCTTTAAAACAGTCACTCACCTTGACCCCTCCTAACTTACCTCACTGATTCCCTACAACCCCGTAGGTTGACTTTGCTCCTCTGACACCAACCTACTCACTGTATTCATTCAATCGTATTTACTGAGCATTTACTGCAGGCAGAGCACTGTTCTAAGTGCTTGGGAGAGTACAGTATAACAGACAGACACATTCTGCCCACCAAAAGCTCAGTCTAGAAGGGGACACAGACATTAATATAAATAAATAAATTAAATACATAAATAAATGCAAGATATATGCAGATGCTTTTATTATTATGGTATTTGTTATGCGCTTACTATGCGCCATACATAGGTGCTGTGGGGATGAGAGGGAGGATGAATGAACGAGCAAGTAAGAGTGGGGCAGAAGAGAGTGGGAGAAGAGGGGAGAAGAGGAGAGGAGGGCTTAGTCAGGGAAGGCCTCTTGGAGGAAATGTGCTTTCAATAAGGTTTTGAAGTGAGGGAGAGGATCTCAATCTCATTTATCTTGCCGTCAACCCCTTGCCCGTGTCTTGCTTCTGTCCTGGAACAGCCTCCTCCTTCACACCTGACAGATGATCACCCTCCCGCGTGAGTTTGCTTCATCTCCCCACTTGCAATACCTTATTAACATCACATTTCCTCCAAGAGCCCTTATTTCCTCTACTCCCTCTCCCTTCTGAGTCACTCTTACACTTGGATTTGTACCCTTTATTCACTCCACCCTGAGCCCACAACCCTGATATTCAAAGCTGTAATTTATTTTAATGACTGCCAGCTACTCTAGACTGTAAACTCCTTGTGAGCAGGGAATGTGTCTCCAAATTCTCATATTGTACTCTCCCAAGCACTTAGTACGATGCTCTGCACACCGTAAGCGCTCAATAAATATGATTGATTGATTGATTCCTTCCTAAGAAATCAAAATAGAAGGGATGGAGAGAGAAAAATGAAGAATCCTTAGCTCTTCAGCAAATTTCAGGAGCGAAGCAAATGAAAACCTTTTGAAAAGATGGCAAAATAGCTGGCACTACCAGACCCATCTTTAATATTCTCTGACTCTTTCTCCATCTTTCATTCTCTTGGTGTCCCCCAAAATTGTTCTGAGTCCTCTACTCTTCTCTTCTCACTCTACACCCACTCTCTTCAGGAGTTCCCAAACTCACATGACTTCAGCTACCACCAATCAATCAATCAATACCTTATTTAGCACTTACTGGGTGCAGAGCACAGTACCAAGCGCTTTGGAGAATACAGGATAGAGCACGGGCCAGGGAGTCAGAAGATCATGGGTTCTAATCCCGGCTCCACCACTTGTCTGCTGTGTTACCTTGGGCAAAGCACCTAACTTCTCCAGGCCTCAGTTCCCTCATCTGTAAAATGGGATTAAGACAGTGAGCCCTATGTGGGACAGGGAGTGTCCAACCCAATTATCTTGTATCTTGAGAAGCAGCGTGGCGCAGTGGAAAGAGCACGGGCTTTGGAGTCAGGAGTTCGAATCCCAGCTCTGCCACTTGTCAGCTGTGTGACTGTGGGCAAGTCACTTAACTTCTCCGTGTCTCAGTTCCCTCATCTGTAAAATGGGGATTAAGACTGTGAGCCCCACGTGGGACAACCTGATTCCCCTGTGTCTATCCCAGCGCTTAGAACAGTGCTCTGCACATAGTAAGCGCTTAACAAATACCAACATTATTATTATTATTACCCCAGCACTTACAATAGAGCTTGGCACATAGTAAGGGCTTAATAAATACCATAATTATGATCGTTGTTAATAAGAATAACAATAATGATGGCATTTGCCAAGCACTGTTCTAAGTGCTGGGGTAGATACAAGGTAATCAGGTTGTCCCGCGTGGGGCTCACAGTCTTAACCCCCATTTTATAGATGAGGTAACTGAGGCACCAAGAAGTTAAGTGACTTGCCCACAGTCACACAGCTGATAAGTGGTGGAGTCGAGATTAGAACCCACGACCTCTGACTCCCAAGCCCAGGCTCTTTCCACTAAGCCACGCTGCTTCTCGATATAACAGATTTGGTAGACATGTTACCTGCCCACAACAGAGTTTACAGTCTAGAGGGAGAGAGAGATATTAATATAAATAAATTATGGATATGTACTTCCATGCTGTGGGCTTGACAGAGGGGAGAAAAAGGGGAAAATCGAAGTTGCAAGGGCGATGCAGAAGGCAGTGGGAGTAAAGGAATTGGAGACTTAGTCAGGGAATGCCTTTTGGAGGAGATGAGCTTTCAAAAAGGCTTTGAAGGTGAGTAGTGTGATTGTCAGCTATGAAGTGGGAGGGCTTTCCAGCCCAGAGTCAGGAAGTGGGTGAGAGATTGGGCATGAAATAGGTGAGGTAGAGGTACAGTGAGTAGGTTAGCATTAGAGAAGCACAGTGTGCGAGGTGGGTTGTAGTGGGAGAGCAGAGAGGTGAGGTAGGAAGGGGCAAAGTGATCAAAGCACTATACAGAAGACTTCCAAATCTCTCTCCCTTGGCCGGGCCTTTCATCTCCCCTGCAATCCCTTATCTCCTCTTGCCACCAGGCTGTCTCCATTTGGAGGTCCCGCTGGCAATGCCAACTCCACATATATAAAACAGAACTCCTCATTAATTAATTCATTCATTCAATCGTATTTATTGAGCACTTATGGTGTGCAGAGCACTGTACTAAGTGCTTGGGAAGTATTCATTCATTCAATAGTATTTATTGAGCACTTGCTATGTGCAGAGCACTGTACTAAGCGCTTGGAATGAACAAGTCGGCAGCAGATAGAGACAGTCCTTGCCGTTTGACGGGCTTACAGTCTAATCGGGGACAATTTGGCAACAGATAGAGACAATCCCTACCCAACAATGGGCTCACAGTCTAGAAGGGGGAGACAGACAACCAAACAAAACTTGTAGACCGGTATCACTACCATCAAAATAGATAAATAGAGCCATAGATGAATGCATGTCATTAATAAAATTAATAGAGTAATAAATATGTACAAATATACACAAGCATTGTGGGGAGGGGAAGGGGGTAGAGCAGAGGGAGTAGGGAGAATGGAGGGGGAGGGGGATCAGAGGGAAAGGGAGGGCTCAGTCCGGGAAGGTCTCCTGGAGGAGGTGAGCTAATGATCGATCAGCAAGTGTAGTGAATGGAGCATGGGCCTGGGAGTCTGAAGGTCTACTATGTGACCTGGGGCAAGTAACTTCACTTGTCTGGGCCTCAGTTACCTCTTCTATAAAATGGGGCTTTAGTCTGTGAGCCCCATGTGGGACAGGGGACTGTATTCAACCAGATTTGCTTGTATCCATCCCAGCAGTTAGAACAATGCCTGGCACATAGTAAGTGCTTAACAAATACTTTCATTGTTATTATTATTATTATTACTATTATCAAGGTCCTGCATTTGCCCCCTTCCCTCCTCTCTGAATCATTTCAGCTGCAGGCCTGCCTCCGGTTACCAAGACAATCCAGTTCACAACATATCATCACTTTGTTTCTGTAGGAGTAGCTGAAAACGAGATGAAGCTACTCCTTTAGTGGGGTTGAGTGGGTTGAGAAGAAGGTAGAAAGCCCCTCCCAAGGGGGTTGCCACCCATTCTGATGTCTTTATCCTGTATTGTACTTTGATTGAATTAGATGCTGTACTGTATAAAAGAATCTCTGGTGTACTCAAACCAGAATAAATCTATCAGAGTAAACCAGAGTAAACCAGAGTAAACCAAAGTAAAACAAAGTAAACCAAAGTAAACCAAAGGCAGGGGCAATCTCAGCCTCTCAACAGCCTCTCCCTGACTAGAAGCACTAGAAGCACTAGAATGAGCTCTCTTATGCACCCCACACGTCCAATCCGTCACCAACACCTGCCGGTCTCACCTTTGCGACATCGCCAAGAACCTCCCTTTCCTCTTCATCTAAACGGCTACCGTGCTGGTACAAGCTTTCGTAATATCCCGACTGGATTACTGTGTCAGTCTCCTCTCTGATCTCCCTTCCTCCTCTCTCTCCCCACTCCAGTCTATTCTTCATTCCGCTGCCTGGATCATATTCCTACAGAAACACTCTGGGCATGTCACTCCCCTCCTCAAAAACCTCCAGTGGTTGCCTGTCAACCTTCGCACGAAACAAAAACTCCTCACTCTTGGCTTCAAAGCTCTTCATCACCTTGCCCCCTCCTACCTCACCTCCCTTCTCTCTTTCTACTGCCCACCCTGCACGCTCCGCTCCTCTGCGGCTCACCTGCTCACCGTCCCCCATTCACGCCTGTCCCGCCGTCGACCCCTGGGCCACGTCCTTCCGCTGTCCCGGAATGCCCTCCCTCCTCATCTCTGCCAAACTAACTCTCTTCCCCTCTTCAAAGCCCTACTGAGAGCTCACCTCCTCCAGGAGGCCTTCCCAGACTGAGACCCCCTTTCCCTCTGTTCCCCCCACCCTCTGCTCCTCCCCCTTCCCCTCCCCCCATTCTCTGCTCCTTCCCCTTCCCCTCCCCTCAGCACTGTGCTCATTTGTATATATTATTTATTATCCTATTTATTTTGTTAATGAGATGTACAGCCCCTTGATTCTATTTATCTTGATAATATTGTCTTGTTTTTGTTTTGTTCTGTTTTGCTCTGCTGTCTCCCCCGTTTAGACTGTGAGCCTGAACTGGGCAGGGATTGTCACTCTCTGTTGCCGAATTGTCCTTTCCAAGCGCTTAGTACAGTGCTCTTTACATAGTAAGTGCTCAATAAATACTACTGAATGAATGAATGAATGAATGAAGCACTAGTAATAAACTTCTCTCTGACAAACCCTGTTTAAACACAACACAGAGTTTATGAAGTTTTTATTTCACACCCCCTAAACCCACTCAGCATAACAATATAACAGATATATTCCCTGCTCACAATGTGCTTACAGTCTAGAGGAGAGGACAGAAATTAATATAAATTAAAATGTTACAGATATGTACATAAATGCTGAGGAGCTGGAGGGGGGATAAATAAAAGGAGCACATCAGGGCGACGCTGAAGGGAGTGGGAGAAAAATGTCTGGAACAACTGGCAAGGGCATCGGGCATCGGTGTCAGTAAGGTTGGAGAAATAATTTTGTCAGGATGAGAAGAGGGCAGAGTTAGAGCACTCAAGGATTAACTTGAGATAATAATAATAATGGTATTTGTTGAGCTCTTACTTTGTGCCAGACACTGTTCTAAGAGCTGGGGTGAATACAGGTAAATGAGGTTGGACACAGTCCCTGTCCCATGTGTGGCTGACAGTCTTAATCCTCATTTTACAGATGAGGTAATTGAGGCACAGATAAGTGAAGTGACTCGTCAAAGGTTAAACAGCAGACAAGTGGCAGACCTGGGACTAGAACCCATGACCTTGAGATTGCCATGGTCACCCTCATATCTAGATTTCCGCCAGCAGTGCTCTGCGACTCGTGCTCAGAAGCGAGGGAAGTGTATCGTGGCGGTGACCCGGGGCTGTGGCTTAATGGTATGAGATTGATGAAGGGCCAGAGGAGCGAGAGAGTTGAGTTTGGTGGAGAGGGTGGTGTTGAGGGTGCCATTTTGGTTACCAAGAGAAGGTAGTTTGGGTATGGAGGCTAAATGGAGTGCGATGACCTGAGAAAATTGGATGGAGTCAAAAGATTGAAGGTCTCTGTGGGAAAAACAGGACAGAATTGTGGGGAGGAGATGTGTGGGAGAGAAGGCAGTTGAGAAGATGGAAAATGAAAGGAGTTCAGAGTTCATTCATTCAATCACATTTATTAAGCACTTACTATGTGGAGAGCACTGTACTGAGCGCTTGAGTTATTGAAGGTAGGGACTGCACAAAGACTAGAGACCCTCTCTCCTCCTGCCGTCTTCAATTCTTCCATCTTTCTCAGCAGTATCTCAAGAGGAGATCTCCAACCTCCTCTCCAAATCTACCTTCCCCACCTGCACCTCCAATCCCAACCCAACACACCTTATAAAAACACCTGCCCCCCCCACTTCTCTCCTTGCCATCTTAAACCATTAATATGGTTAATGTCATTAACAATGGCATCTTCTCCATTGCTTTCAAACATGCTCATGGATCCCTTCTCCTAAAAAAACCTATCCTGGATCCCAAAGCTCCCTCCAATTATCGGTCCATCTCCCTCCTACAATTAGTCTCCAACCCCCTTGAGCAAGTAGTCTGCACCCACTGCCTCCATTTTCTCTCCTCTAATTCCTGTCCTCTCTAAGGTCACCAAGGACCTCCTGCTTACAAAATCCAGTAGCTGCTACACTCCATCCTAATCCTCCGTGATCTCTAAGCTGTCTTCGACACTGTGGACCACTCTCGTCTCCTGGAAACATTATCTAACTTTGACTTCACTCACAATGTCCTCTCCTGATTCTCTTCTTGTCTAGCAGTCGCTCTTTCTCAATCTCTTTTGCAGGCTCCTCCTCTGCCTCCGACCCCTTATCTGTGAGAGTCCCTCAAATCTCAGTTCTAGGTCTCCTTCTGTTTTCCATCTACACCCACTCCCTTGAAGACCTCATTCAGATCCACAGCTTCAACTACCATCTCTATGTGGATGATTTCCAAACCTACCTCTCCAAGCTATGACCTTTGTCTTTTTCTGCAATCTCGTATTTCTTCCTCCCTTCCAGACATCTCCATTTAGATGTCCCTTTAGCACCTTAAACTCCTCATCTTCCCTCCCAAAATTTGTCCTCCCGCTGTCTTTCCCATCACTATAGACAACATCATCATCTTCCCTGTCTCACAAGCCCATAACCTTGGCAATACCCAAAACTCATCTCTCCCATTCAATAAACATTATTCACTCTGACACCAAATCCTGTTTACCTCCACAACACTGTTAAAATCCACCTTTTATTCTCTACTGTTACCTTCGCCAGCTGTTACAGACATTTAATTCCCTCCTCAAACCCCCTACCCTCCCTCCTCCCCTATCCCAAGAAAATTGACACTATCAGGTGTGATCTTCCTAAAATCTCCCCTACCCCTCCCCAGTCCCTCCTTGCGCCTGCCCCTTCTTCAAGTCTCCCATCTTTCCCAGTAGTATCTCTAGAGGAGATCCCCTACCTTCTTTCAAAATCCACCCCCTTCACTTGTGCATACAACTCCATTCCTTCACAGCTTATCAAAACACTTGTCCTCTCTCTTCTTTCCTTCCTTGCAGCCATCTTCAACTGTTCACTCTCCAGGGGCTTCTTCCCCAGTGCTTTCAAACATGCCCATGTCTCCCCTATCCTAAAAAAACTCTCCCTTGATCTCACGACTCCTTCCAGTTTTTGCCTCATGTCCCTGCTACCATTCCTCTCCAAACTCCTTGAGTGAGTTGGCTATACCTGTTGTCTCTGACTCTTTTCCTCCATTTCTCTCCTTGACCCCCTCAAATCTGGCTTTCATTCCCTTCATTCCACAGAAACTGCCCTCTCAAAGGTGACCAGTGATCTCTTTCTTCCCCAATCCAATGGTCTCCATCCTAATCCTCCTTGGCCTCTCAGCTGTCTTCAACACTGATCACTCCTTTTCCCTGAAACATTATCCAATCTCGCCTTCACTGACACTGTCCTCTTCTGGTTCTTCTCCGATATCTCTGGCTGCTCATTCTCTGTTTCCTTCGTGGGCTCCTCCTCTGCCTCCCCACCCTCTAACTGTATGGGAGTCCCTCAGGGCGCAGTTCTGGTTGCTCTTCTATTCTCCATCTACACCCACCCCCTTGGAGAACTCACTTGCACCCATGGCTTCAACTATCATCTCTATGCAGATGACACCCAAATCTGCATCTCCAACCCTGATCTGTCTCCTTCTCTGCAGTCTCGTATTTCCTCCTGTCTTCAAGACATCTCTACTTGGATGTCCTCCCGTCACCTCACCTTAACATGTCCAAAATAGAACTCCTTACCTTCCCACCCAAACCCTGTCCTCCCCGTGAAGATGGCACCACCATCCTTCCTGTCTCACAAGCCCCTAATACTGACGTTATCCTTGACTCCTCTCTCTCTCATTCAAACCACATATTCAATCCATCACTAAATCCTGTTGGTCCCACCTTCACAGCATCACTAAAATCCGTCCTTTCCTCTTCATCCAAACTGCTACCATGTTAATCCAATCACTTATCCTATCCCACCTTGATTACTAAATCATCCTCTTTCCTGATTACCCAGCGTCCTGTCTCTCCCCACTCCAGTCTATATTTCACTCTGCTGCCTGAATTATTTTTCTGCAAAAACGTTCAGGACATGTTTCCTCACTGCTCAAGAAACTCCACATCTGCATCAAACTAAAACTCCTCACCACTGGCTTCAAAGCACTCAATCACCTTGCACCTCCCTCCCCCTGCAAAAAACACACCTCACTTCGCTACTCTCCTACTACAACCCAGCCCACACACTTCGCTCCTGTAATGCTCGTGTTATCACTGTATCTCAATCTTGTCTATCTCGCCACCAACCTCTCGGCCACTTCCTGCCTCTGGCTTGGAACGCCCTCCCTCCTCAAATCCGACTGACAATTACTCTCCCCCCTTTCAAAACTTTACTGAAGGCATATCTCTTCCAAGAGGCCTTCCCTCATTAAGCCCTCCTTTCCTCTTCTTCCACTCCCTTCTATGTCACCCTGATTTGCTCCCATTCTTTACTCCCCATCCCAGCCCCACTGCACTTACGTACATATCTGAAATATATTTATTTATATTAATGAAGCAGCAGCCTGGCTCAGTGGAAAGAGCATGGGCTTTGGAGTCAGAGGTCATGAGTTCGAATCCCAGCTCTGCCACTTGTCAGCTGTGTGACTGTGGGCAAGTCACTTAACTTCTCTGGGCCTCAGTTACCTCATCTGTAAAATGGGGATTAAGACTGTGAGCCCCATGTGGGACAACCTGATTCCCCCATGTCTCCCCCAGCGCTTAGAACAGTGCTCTGCACATAGTAAGCGCTTAACAAATACCAACATTAATGTCTGTCTCCCCCTCTAGATTGTAAGCTTCTTGTGGGCAGGGAATGTGTCTGTTTATTGTTATTTTATACTCTCCCAAGCACTTAGTAAAGTGCCCTGTGCACAGTAAGCACTCAATAAATACGGCTGAATAAATCCAAACTGCTACTATGCTGATCCAAGCCTTTATCATATCCCGCTTTACTGACCTCTCTGCTTCCTGTCCCTCCCCCTTCCGGTCCTCACTTCACTCTGCTGCCCAGATCATTTTTTCGGAAAGCCATTCAGTCCCCATCTCCCCACTCCTCAAAAATCTCCACCAACTGTCCATCTAGCTCTGCAACAAATAGAGAGTCTTTGCCATCAGCTTCCCCCCTCTATCTTACCTCACTGATTTGCTAAAACAATCCAGTCCATACATTTTGATCCTTCAACACCAACCTTCAACACCAACCCACTCAATGAATCTCAATCTCATCTATTTTGCTGTCGAACCGTTGCCCATAACCTGTTGCCCACATGTTGCCCATATCCTGTTTCTGGCCTGGATCTCCTTCCCCTTTCATAAACACCACTCTGTCCACCTTCAAAGCCATTCTAAAGTCCCATCTCCTCCAAAATATCTACTTGACTAAGGCCTCATTTCCCCTACTTGCTTTCCCTTCTGTGTCACTGACGTCCTCTGTAACCTTTAAACACTTGATATTCACCCTACTCACAGCCCCACAGACACTCATGCACATATCCATAATTTATTTTAAGTCTGAATCCCCCCTAGACTGTAAACCCCTGGTGGGCAGGGAGCACATCTACCTACTCTGTTGTAATGTTCTCTCTCAAAGCTTAGTATATTGCTCTGCACACAGTAAGCACTCAATAAATACCTTGGATTGGTTGATCGTGAGGTAAGATTCATTAAATCCAGTTCCCATAATTGATTTAATAAAATATATTATACTCTAATCTCCTCCAGAAGACCTTCTCTGATTAATCTCTCATCTTCCCACTGTATTTTCCCCATCACTGCCACTTCAGCACAACCACATCCCTACTTTCTTATATCTGTTAGCTTAATCAGTCGATGGCATACATTGAGGTTTACTGTGTGGAGAACGTTGTAATAAGAACTTGGCAGAGTACCATGGGAAGCAGCGTGGCTCAGTGGAAAGAGCCTGGGCTTCGGAGTCAGAGGTCGTGGGTTCGACTCCCGGATCTGCCACTTGTCAGCTGGTGATTATGGGCAAGTCACTTAACTTCTCTGTGCCTCAGTTACCTCATCTGTAAAATGGGGATTAACTGTGAGCCTCACGTGGGACAACCTGATTACCCTATATCTACCCCAGCGCTTAGATCAGTGCTCTGCACATAGTAAGCGCTTAACAAATTCTATTGCTATTGTTCTTGTCTGCCTGTCTCCCCCAATTAGACTGTAAGCCCGTCAAATGGCAGGGACTGTCTCTATCTGTTACCAATTTGTACATTCCAAGTGCCTAGTACAGTGCTCTGCACATAGTAAGCACTCAATAAATGCTAGTGAATGAATGAATGAATGAATGAACAAATACCAACATTATTATTACCATACAAACCCAACCTATAATTCATTTTAGCGTCTGTCTCCACCAAGAGATTGTAAGCTCCTTGATAGCGGGGATCATGTTTACTATTCTATTGAACTCTCCCAAGCATTTAGTACACTGCTCTGCAAAAAGTAAGTGATCAATAAATACATTTGATTGATTGATTGATGTCCCTAGGCATTTCTCCTCTATGAAAGCATGTCCAACCTCCCATGGGAACAGAAGACCATAAGAAATGGCATTACAGGCCAAACCACTCCCCTAGATTGTGAGCCCCATATGAGATATTTATTGGGTCTGATTTGACTGTATGGTATCTACCCCAGTACTTAGCACAGTTTTTGGCATATGATAAGCACTTATTCATTCATTCAATCATATTTATTAAATGCTTACTGTGTGCAGAGCACTGTACTGAGCGCTTGGAAAGCACAATACAGCAATAAAGAGAGACAATCCCCCTCCACAATGAGTTTACAGTCTAGGCGGGAGAGACAGACATCAAAACAAATAAATAGACATCAGTATAAATAAATAGAATTATAGATATATAAATGTAAACATAAGTGCTGTGAGGTTGGGGAAAAGAGCAAAAGGAGAGCGTCAAGGTAACTCGGAAGGGAAGGGGGAGCTGAGGAAAAGGGGGCTTAGTCTGGGAAGGCCTCTTGGAGGAGGTGTGCCTTCAACAGGGCTTTGAAGGGGGGAAGAGTGGTGGATTTGAGGAGGGAGGGATTTCCAGGCCAGAGGTAGGACACGGGCCGGGGTCAGAAGCAAGACAGGGGAGATCGAGGCACAGTGAGTAGGTTAGCACCAGAGAGAATGTGTGGGCTGGGATGTAGAAGGAGAGAAGGGAAGTGAGGTAAGAAGGGGCCAGGTGATGGAGAGCTTTAAAGCCAATAGTGAGGAGTTTTTGTTTGATATGGAGGTTCATAGGCAACCACTGGAGATTTTTGACATAGAGGGGTGACGTGCCCTGAACATTTCTGTAGAAAGATAATCCGGGCAGCAAGGTGAAGTATGGACTGAAGTGGGGAGAGATAGGAGTTTGGGAGGTCAGAAAGGAGGCTGGTGCATTAATCCAGTCGGGATAGGATGAGTGATTGTACTAACATGGTAGTGGTTTGGTTGGAGAGGAAAGGGCGGATCTGGGCGATGTTGTAAAGGTGAGGCCGGCAGGATCTGATGACGGATTGGATACGTGGGGTGAACGAGAGATCGGAGTCAAGGATGAAACCAAGGTTACGGGCTTGTGAGATGGGAAGGATGGTTGTGTCATCTACAGTGTCAGGAAAGTCTGGGAGGGGATAGGGTTTGGGAGGGAGGATAAGGAGCTCTGTCTTGGACATGTTGAGTTTTAGGTGGCGGGAAGACATCCAAGTAGAGATGTCCTGAAGGCAGGAGGTGATGCGAGTCTGGAGGGAGGGAGAGAGAACAGGGGAGGAGATCAAGATTTGGGTGTCATAATAATAATAATAATAATAATAATAATGTTGGTATTTGTTAAGCGCTTACTATGTGCCAAGCACTGTTCTAAGCGCTGGGGTAGATACAGGGTAATCAAGTTGTCCCACATGAGGCTCACAGGTAATCCCCATTTTACAGATGAGGTAACTGAGGCCCAGAGAAGTGAAGTAACTTGCCCACAGTCACACAGCTGACAAGTGGCAGAGCCAGGAATCGAACCCATGACCTCTGACTCTGAAGCCCAGGCTCTTTCCACTGAGCCACGCTGCTTCCCTTATCATCCACAGAGAGATGATAGCTGAATCTGTGGGAGCGAATGAGTTCTCCAAGGGAGTGGGTATAGATGAAGAATAGAAGGGGACCCACATCTGAATCTTGAGGGACCCCCCACAGTTAGGGGGTGGGAGGCAGAGGAGAAGCCTGTGAAGGAGACTGAGAATGAATGGCCAGAAAGATAAGAGGAGAACCATTCATTCATTCATTCGTTGATTCATTCAATAGTATTTATTGAGTGCTTACTATGTGCAGGGCACTGTACTAAGCGCTTGGAATGTACAAATCGGTAACAGATAACCAGGAGAGGAAGGAGTCTGTGAAGCTAAGGTTGGATAGAGAAGCAGCATGGCTCAGTGGAAAGAGCCCGAGCTTGGGAATCGGAGGTCACGGGTTCTAATCCCGGCTCTGCCACTTGTCAACTGTGTGACTTTGGGTAAGTCACTTAAGTTCTCTGTGCCTCGGTTACCTCATCTGTAAAATGGGGATTAAGACTGTGAGCCCCACGTGGGACAACCTGATTATCTTGTATCCTCCCTAGAACTTCCTGTGCCTCAGTTACCTCACCTGTAAAATGGGGATTAAGACTGTGAGCCCCACGTGGGACAACCTGATTACTTTCTATCCTCCCCCAGGGCTTAGAACAGTGCTTGGCATATAGCGTTTGACAAATGCCACCATTATAATCAAATACCACAATTATCACCAATGATCCATATTATCCGGCCTGTATTCAGCCTCCAATAGCAGCACTAAAGGATCCTGGGAGCCACAGCATGGCGTTTTCCCTCCATTTCACCCTTTTGGATCCTCTGATCCAAGCTCTCCTGCTCAGACAGGGCCCATCTCACCATGCCTCTTTTCAATCAACAAATGTTCTGCATTATCTAGGCCACTTCTCCCCATTATTGGGATGGATAACTGAGCCCCAGTGGGCCATGAAGAATTACGGTTTCTCTAAGTATTCCCAGACCCTCCCGAAAATGATCCAGTGACGCCTCCAGACGGTCCCTTGCTCTAAAATCAGTCGAAAGTCGCGCTTGCTTCCTCCCCCTACCACCTTCCCCTCCCCTCAGCTGAGCCCCCTTTCCCTCTCCTCCTCCTTCCCCTCCTCTCAGCATTGTCTCATTAATAAATATTATTTATTACTCTATTTATTTTGTTAAATGACGTTTACACCCCCTTGATTCTATGTATCGTGATAAAGTTGTCTTGTTTTTGTTTTGTTCTGTTTTGCTCTGCTGTCTGTCTCCCCCGATTAGACTGTGAGCCCGTCATTGGACAGGGACTGTCTCTATCTGTTGCCCAATTGTCCATTCCAAGCGCTTAGTCCAGTGCTCTGCGAATAGCAAGCAGCGTGGCTCAGTGGAAAGAGCCCGGGCTTGGGAGTCAGAGGTCATGGGTTCGAATCCCGGCTCTGCCACTTGTCAGCTGTGTGACTGTGGACAAGTCACTTCACTTCTCTGTGCCTCAGTGACCTCATCTGGAAAATGGGGATTAACTGTGAGCCTCACATGGGACCACCCGATGACCCCGTATCACCCTCAGCGCTTAGAACAGTGCTCTGCACATAGTAAGTGCTTAACAAATAACATTAGCATTACTTCACTTCTCTGTGCCTCAGTGACCTCATCTGTAAAATGAGGATTAACTGTGGGCCTCATATGGGACCATCTAATGACCCTGTATCTCCCCCAGCGCTTAGAGCAGTGCTCTGCACAGAGTAAGCGCTTGACAAATACCAACATTATCATTATTCTTCTCTGTGCCTCAGTGACCTCATCTGGAAAATGGGGATTAACTGTGAGCCTCACGTGGGACCACCTGGCGACCCTGTATCTCCCCCAGCGTTTAGAGCAGTGCTCTGCACATAGTAAGAGCTTAACACAATTATTAGTAAGCGCTCCATAAATGCAAATGAATGAATGAGAAGCAGCGTGGCTCAGTGGAAAGAGCCTGGGCTTCGGAGTCAGAGATCATGAGTTCGACTCCCAGCTCTGCCACTTGTCAGCTGTGTGACTGGGGGCAAGTCACTTCACTTCTCTGGGCCTCAGTTCCCTCGTCTGTAAAATGGGGGTTAACTGTGAGCCTCACGTGGGACAACCCGATTACCCTGTAATAATGTTGGTATTTGTTAAGCGTTTACTATGTGCAGAGCACTGTTCTAAGCGCTGGGGGAGACACAGGGGAATCGGGTTGTCCCACGTGGGGCTCCCAGTCTTAATCCCCATTTTACAGATGAGGTAACTGGGGCACAGAGAAGTGAAGTGACTTGCCTCATTACCTGATTCCCCTGTATCTCCCCCAGCGCTTAGAACAGTGCTCTGCACATAGTACGCGCTTAACAAATACCAACATTATTATTAAAATGGGGATTAAAAGTGTGTGAGCCCCACGTGGGACAACCTGAGGACCCTGTGTCTCCCCCAGCGCTTAGAACAGTGAAGCGCTTAACCAATACCAACGTTAGGATTAATGAATGGCTGAATGGGTGAATGACATGTTCCTGGGGCCTCTCCGCCCTCAGACAAGATGGCTCCTCCGGCTTCAGCGTCGAGCCCGCGGAGGGGGGCGCAGGCTCCAGTCCCCTTCGGTTGGAACGGGCCGGCCTCTGCCCTTCCTAAAGATGGCCACCCTCCTGCCCTCAGCGCCCTTCTTCGAGATGGCCGCCGGGCGCGTGCGCGCGCGGCGTCCTGAATGGGGCGGGGGCGCGGGCGCGCGGCCGGCGGCGGCGGCAGCGCGCAGGCGCGGGGGGAAGTGGCGAGTAAGATGGAAGATGAGGAGGTCGCTGAGAGCTGGGAGGAGGCGGCAGACAGCGGGGTGAGGAGGCGCCGCCGGCCCGGGGCCGGTCCTGCGCGCATCGGGCTGGAAGGGGCGACCCCCGGGATGGGCCGGGGGCCTTCTTGGAGGCGGGGGAGGGCGGGAGAGCGGGGGGGACCCCGCTCATGTGGCCGAGGCGGGAGCTGAAGCCCCGGGCCCTGCGCGCCGGGAAGGCCTCTTAAAGGGCCAGCGCCCCATTTCTCTCTCCCCCCCCCCCCCCAATCCCCCAGGGGCCCGATTTCGCACTCGGAACCCTCCCCTCCTCGACGTCGTCCCCCTCCCCAGGACCGCCCCGGAGGAACCATTTTCAAACTTCACGTGCTCCGAGGTGGGCACCCTCCATGGGGGTGGGATAGTCCTGGCCGGGGGCCACTCAACTCTCGGCTCAAGTCCCCCCCCCCCCCGCGACCTCCTTGGGGTGGGATTTTTTTTCCGCCCCCTCCCCCTTTATACCTTCAAATAGCCAACTGCAGGAAGGTCGACCCGAGACCCTACCAAAAATGGTAGGAAAAAGAAAGCCAGCACCAAAGCGGCCGAAAGGGCAGCCGGCCCGGTGAATTAAGTCCTGTAAAGCGAGGTCTCAGCTCGCCCACCTAAATGCATCTCGTGGCTCGGAGGGTGCGTGGCTGCCGTTCAGTTTAGGTGGAAGGAGCCGGGGGCCTTTTATGCCCATGAAGGTTGCAATTTCCCTGAACTTTTCGGGCCTCTCGTGGGGAGGAAGCGGGGGGGGTGGGGGGAGGTCTTCGAGCTGATTTGTGGAGAAGGGCGGGATGCGTTCTTCGCCCCTCACCTGGAAAAACCAGCCCCTGCAAACAGTCCGTTTATTTCCAGCAGCAGCGATTAATTGCGTTAAGTTTTCCGTCCTCCGTGTCTGTTTCCTTCAAAGCTAAGACCTCCGAAGTCCTCGAAAGGAGCTTTTTTTCCCTCTCGTTTCCCCTATTATCATGGATGGGGGCAGCCTCAATAAGCCCCGCAGTGGCATTTCACGACTTTCATTCATTCAATCAATCGTATTTATTGTGTGCAGAGCACTGTACTAAGCGCTTGGAAAGTACAATTCGGCCCCGGATAGAGACCATCCCAGCCCAACAACGGGCTCACGGTCTAGAAGCAGCGTGGCTCAGTGGAAAGAGCATGGGCTTTGGAGTCAGAGGTCATGGGTTCAAATCCCTGCTCGGCCACTTGTCAGCTGTGTGACTTTGGGCAAGTCACTTAACTTCTCGGTGCCTCAGTTACCTCATCTGTAAAATGGGGATTAAGATTGTGAGCCCCCAGTGGGACAACCTGATTCCCCTGTGTCTACCCCAGCGCTTAGAACAGTGCTCGGCACATAGTAAGCGCTTAACAAATACCAGCATTATTATTATTATTAGAAGGGGGAGACAGACAACAAAACAAGTAGGCATCAATAGCATCAAAAATAGATAAATTTTGGTCTTTGTTAAGCGCTTACTATGTGCAAAGCACTGTTCTAAGCGCTTGGGGGGGATACAAGGTAATCAGGTTGTCCCACGTGGGGCTCATAGTCTTCATCCCCCTTTTACAGATGAGGTAACTGAGGCTTAGTGAAGTGACTTGACCAAAGTCACACAGCTGGCAAGTGGCAGAGCCCGAATTAGAACCCATGACCTCCGACTCCCAAGTCTGTTCTCTTTCAACTGAGCCACGCTGCTTCTCTAAAAATAAATACGAATAAATATAAGGAAAAATGTAATTATAAAATTATAGATATATTCACAATCAGTGTGGGTCGAGCACTGTACTAATTGTTTGGGAAAGTACAGTACGAGAGAATTAGTAGAATTAAGTAGACGTGTTCCCTGCCCACGTCGATTAGACTGTAAGCCCGTCATTGGGCAGGGATTGTCTCTCTCTGTGGCTGAATTGTACATTCCAAGCACTTAGTACAGTGCTCTGCACATAGCGCTCAGTAAATACTATTGAATGAATGAATTGAGCTTAGAGGTAACAGGGAGACCAACCTGAGGCCTTTGTTTAAGAGTAAGTCTCCCCCCTTCTAGCCTGCCAGCCCGTCGTTGGGTAGGGATTGTCTCCATCTGTTGTTGAATTGTCCTTTCCAAGCGCTTAGTCCAGTGCATGGCACACAGAAAGCACTCAATCAATACGACTGCATGAACGGATGACCAGTCGGGCAGCCTCGTAATAACCTGCACCCGGGCCCGGTGCCACCTCTGTAGGGATTTGGACCGTGGCTTTGAAGAATGTGGTCAGTTTTCCGTCCAGCCGGGCGACCAAGGTGAAACTGACCCCATTCTTGTGAATTTTCACTCTGCAGCTGCCGATCCGACACTTGTGCCGGAGAAATTGGCCACTTGCCGCCGGTGAGTGCTTGCTACCTCCACCCCATCTCATTTCTTAGACCCTTCCCCTAACTTAATTGGGAACTTGTAGAACGAACTTCTTCTTCAGGCTCTTATTGGACGTGAGCATCTTTATCGCGGTCGTATTGAAACGACTTGAGGAAATAGATATTGGTAGCGAGTTTTGTTGAGTGGAGGGGCAACTGGTTAGCATTCTGAGTAATAAGAAACTAACATGTCTTCTTACCCTCCCACCTACACAACACATTCTCCTTCCCTCTCTCCCTTGTGCCTCCAGCAATGTCGAGGGTTTTTTTGAATTTAAAGGGAGTGAGGACTTTGGAAGCATTGACCCGGAATTTAAATGTGGATGGGATTGTAGTGGTCTTGTATTCTGGTTTTTCTTGTACTCTTGTTATTTTTGTGTGTAGAGGAATTTCTCCATTTTGAGGGGGTGGAGAGGATTGTCAGCAGGAGGTGGAAATGGAGTTGGTTGGGACTTTATAAGAAGTAGATAAAGAGAGTGATCAAGTTATTAGGGTGAGAATTTATGAAACATCCAATTCATTATTGGTTAATCATTATACTGAGCTAGTTTTGGAAACAATTGCTTAAGTGAGTCAATAAATATTCAGAAGTTAATCAATAAAGGACAAGGCCCTTGTACCTTAAGGACTTCCAAGACTTTGCTCAATAAATACCAAAATTTTTATTCCAAGTCTACAGTGAAATATGTAGGGAGGGTCCATCCATCCATATTTAGGAGACAGGCAAATTACAGTGGGAGGCATGCCTGATGATGCCTCCAAAAACTTTATTTTTTTTTTCTTTGTTTCACCATTTCCTAAAGATGTATTATCATGTTTTTAGGGTGGGGGAGATACTGGTAACATTAGCCAAATGCTAAAGGGTGGATATGTGTGTCTTCTGGGTCAGTTTGCCAAGGTAGGTAGATGAATTAAAGATGAAAACTCTTCCCATAGTATAGTAGTTAAAAGGAAGAGTGCTCCTCGGGTATCTTCCTATTGTGGGCAGTCTGTATCTTTAGGGTCTCTCATGGACCTGGACACAATTTCGAATTTCTGGTTCTTCCGTTTCCCTATTTCAATCCTGAGAAGTAGATCTGGGTTTTGGAGTTGGGTGAGAAGTAGCAGCATGGTCCTGGGAGTCAGGATCTGGGTTCTCATCCTTTCAATGACACTTGGGTCACCTTGAGCAAGTCACTTCTCTGTGTTTCACCTTCTTCACTGGTAAAATGGAGATGAAATACCTGTCTTTCCTCCCCCGAAGATCCAGCACTTAGAACAGTGTTTGGCACATAGTAAGTGCTTAACAAATACCATAATAATTATTATTATTATTGTGAGTCCCATAGGGGGAGAAACTGCCTGTCCTAATGCTTAGTATAGTGCTTGGCACATTTTAATAATAATAATAATTACGGTATTTGTAAAGTGCTTACTATGGAGAACTGGGGTGGATACAAGGTAATCAGGTTGTCCCACATGTGGCTCACAGTCTCGGTCCCCATTTTACAGATGAGGTAATTGAGGCAGAGAGAAGTTGTGACTTACCCAAGGTGACAGACAAGCAGACAAGTGGCGGAGTCAGAATTAGAACCCATGTCCTCTGACTCCCAAGCCCGTGCTCTTGCCACTAGGCCTTGCTGCTTCCCAAATCCCACAGTTATTATTAGGGGAGATCCTAGAAGAAAGCAGCATTTAGAGGACTGGACAAGAAGAGGACTACCAGGAACAACTATCAGCAGCTTGTCGCGAGGAGAGGGGCCAGAGATTTTTAGAGTCGATCCCTCTGTTTGTGATGAGAGCCACTGAGTCAGGCAAGGAATCAAACCCTTTGGCCCAAGACCATGGGCAGGAAAGGTTTCTTCCCTTGCAGAATCCATTTGTTCTTACAGCGCTTCTGTGTCTATTAATTTGCTCAGCATCGTTCAAATAAGTGGGCTTCTGGTTTTGGACCAGATGGAGACTTGGGCTGTTGGGTCCACCATTTTGGCCATAGCATAAATTTATTTTGACAAATGGGGAGTTGTTTTGAAGATTGGCTGTTTAATTTCTCCCACTTCCCCTTCTAATTTTGCCTGCTTCTCCGGGTACTATTAAATGACTTGTTAAACATTAAATAAAATGTTTGGCCGATAATTAAAGGAGTAGCGGGGATAAATTAAATCGACAGGGAATCCTCAAGCTCATTCTAACTAATGGTCCCAAACTCCTCACCAGACCAAATCTGCAAAATCATAAAGTTGATGTGAGTGTCACCTCTTCTGTTCCTTCTGGTAAGAGTGCTGATGAGTAGTGAAAGGCTTAAATGGCAGCTACAGAAAAGAAGTAGCATAGGACAGGGTTGGGAGAGGGGAGTAGAGAAATGTAGATAATCTGCTTTTAAATAATCCAATTGATTGCAATTCCTAAAGTAATTTACTTGGGGAAGGGAGAGGCAGGTTTTTAGCTCCTCCATCCGTTCCTCTTCATGCTGCTTCCCAACCCTGCCCCCCGCCCCATTCCCCATAAAAACCTCCAAAAAACTCAAGTACCTGTTTCCAAACTGAAAATTGGCCTGTAAACCAAATGCTCAGCACCTTCACATCCCTCTTTCTGTCCGCCAACTGTATTGTGAAATCATCTGCGGAAAAAGTGGTTTAGAGAAACTAATTCATCAATGTTCCTCAAATAGGATTTACCCACCATCTTAGGTAAGAATTAAGTGTCCATTAACTTGTTTGGCTCTTCTAAAGCCATTAACATATTTTCCCCAAAGAGCTCACGTTTATTAGAAAAGTTATGCTCAAGGCACGCACCTTACATATTGCCAGAGGAAGGCCTTTTTTGAAAGGAAGGTGATGCTGCAGATACAGTAATATTAAAAACTGCTGTGCCCCCAAGAGAAAATCGCCACCCTCCCCCCATAATTTAAGCTACTGCTATTCTAAACAACTGCCAAATTGTCACCTTCTGGTTGGCCTCAGTAAATGTCAGTATTAGGCAAGTATACTATTTTGTCTTTGAAAGTCATCTTTGTTCCTTAGAAAAGCAATCAGATCAACATTTAGCTTTATTTCTCTGGTTCCCAAGTTGGTTTACAGCTTCAAAAATAGTCTAGAACAAAAATAACACTGGGTCGCTCTTTCATACCATCCGTGTTGGGCTCGCCGGCCTGGTGGAAGACGTGAGCCAGGAGGAGCGTTTGACTGAGAGTTATTTATAAAATCATGATACTCTCATCCTCTCCCCGTGCCGAAAATCTGCCAAGTAATAAATGCTTTCTCCGGTTTTAGATTAGGTTTCCATTTGAGGGAAGGAGGGACCTCTGACATATGCAGAAAGGAATGTTACCTTTTGTTTTCACTCTCAAATTCAAATGATGTTTGTCATGGGCAACAGATGAGAACAAGAGACATCTCAAGGCAGGTAGAGGGAAGACTGGTCCCTGTAGTTTAAAGATAATAGTGGTGGTATTTGTTAAGCACTTTTTATGTGCCAAGCACCCTACTAAGCGCTGGGGTAGATGCAAGATAATCTGCTCCCACTTGAGGTTCACATTTTAAGTAAGAGAGAGGCAGGTGTTGAATCCTGATTTAGCAGATGAGGGAACTGAGGCCCAGAGAAATGAACTGACTTGTCCAAGGTCATACAGGCGACAAGTGGCTGAGGCGGTATTAGAACCCAGGTCCTCTGACTCCCTCTAGACTGTAACATCGTTACGGGCAAGGACTGTGTCTTATTTTGTACTTACCCAAGCGCTTTATACAGTGCTCTGCACACAGTAAGTGCTCAGTAAATATGATTGACTGAGTGACTCCCAGGCCTGAGTTCTTTCCAGTAGACTGTGCTGCTTTCCTAAAGATCCAGGCAGTCGCCTCCTGGCCCCTTTAAAGGTTTTCCAGAAACTGCCCCATCCAAGATGTGGCGTCAACTTGAAGTGACTTTAATTAGACTGAGGTGGTTTTGATCTGTGGGGAGAGTTAACTGTCCCGGGCTCCTTTTCCTTCTAAGGAATGAGCGAACACAGTCTCAGAGCTTCACAGCAAAGAGCAAGCTGGCCATGCTGCTGGGCACCTCTAGGGTCAGGTGGTATCGTGGTAAAATAAATGGGAGCCATTTGCTGCCTACCATGATTTTCAAATCATTCTGGGTTTTGGGGGCTAGCCTGAAAACCCTTTTTCCGGGGTTTCTTTGCTTCCTTGAGCGGCGCGTGGGTGGTTGAAGAAGAGTCAATCAGTCAAATTTATCGAGTGCTTATTGTGCGCAGGACACTGTACTAGGCGTGGTAGAGGACCACACAACAATATAAAACGTTTCCTTGCCCACACCGAGCATACGGCCTACTTGAAGGCAGGACAGTGACTTGATCTGCTTGTCCTTTTGTTGCCCCATCCCCTCTCCCTTCAGTTCCCTTTCCAGACATTTTTAGCGCTTCTCCATTGGCTGCAATCAGGAGAGTGCGATGGTTTACTCAGAGGGGCACCTTCTTTAAGGAAACTGTCCAGTTTACATATCACTGTGCTGAGCTGTCTGTTCGTGGGACTCTGGAAACACACTTTTTCTTTCCACATTCTGCTCAAAGCAGAGAGGAAAATGAGCTTTTCACTAGTAACTTCTCAACCCTTTTCATTGAGCCTGTGCGAGAGACCTTCTCACAGCAGGCTCTGGCTGTCCTAAAGACCTGCTGTGGTTGCCATGGGCTTGAATTCTCCCCCTCACCACTGCATCACCTCTGCCCTCCAACTGTAGGTACTTCAGCAGGGATTTTCCAAGCCCCTTGAAACATTCCGAAAAGGAGATATCCTGTCTTCCGGACCAAAGGCAGTGTAGTTTGTGGAATCCTGGTCTCCGAGCTAGGATTGCCTCCTACTCTGAGCTATGCAGTGGAGGGCAGCTAGACCTCAGGTAGATGGCATGCAGGGTTTACATGAGATTTTTTTCCTGCTTGCATGAGCAAAATTTCTTCTTGTCTGGGCAACTCCTGACCTGCTTGTTCAATGGCATGCAGCTTGGTCTGGCTCCTTAAGCACCCCACGATCAAAGTACAAAAGGAAATGACTTTTTTTTCTCTAACAAAGTCGCTGAAAAAGATCCACTTCCCAAATGGCCTCCACTCTACTGACCTCTCGCAAAGCAAAGTTGTCCTCAAAGCCAACCAAAGTGACTGAAATTGTCAGTTATCTTAAGGAAATTCAGAAAGTTGACAATCACCTGAGGAGTCCCTTTTGCAAAACTATGAGCTTGTCTGTGTAGTAGCTTCAGGGTATGCGGGTTTTCCCTCCCAGTGGAACTTCAGGTTAAGGTGGGCAAAATTCTGTAAGTAGCTCCAGGGGAATCTGCCCGTAGCTGTAGGCCATTCATTCAGTCAGTCGTATTTATTAAGCGCTTACTATGTGCACAGCACTGTACTAAGCACTTGGGAGAGTACAGTATAACAGCAGACACATTTCTGCCCACAATGAGTTCACAGTCTAGAGGGGAGGGACACCCAATATAAATAGACATGTTCCCTACCCAGAGTGAGCTTACAGTTTACTCAGTTCAGTGCTCTGGATAGAGTAAATACTTAATAAATACCATTGACAGATGAACTGATTAGAGAAAGGACAACCAGAAGTCCAGCAATGGTTTAACAATTCTCCGCTGATTACTGACTCCTCCAGGAGACCAGAGGAGTTGTGTCATTAAAAGACGGTTGCTCGATCTTCTCTCCACCTAAAGCAGGTCTCCCACCCGAAATATCGACGGTCTGTAGGGTGAGGGGCTGGGAGGTTTGGGGGAAAAAAACAGTTGGCCCAGGAGATTGAGGCTTCTGTATACGGTGCCTTCATTGCTCAGCATCAGGAGTAGTATTCTTCAGAACAGGTCCTGACTCCAGTCAGCTCCGTCTCCTTGAGCCTGTTGGACAACAGGGTCCTGGGATGAGAAGGACAACATGGATGGGTAGAGCACTACAGAATTGCCCTTGGATTGGAAGACTGTGGTGTGTTTTGTAACGTGGTATGATGATGGGGAGTCCTAGTTAAGCACGGGTGAGCCTTGGTCTTGAAACTTTAGTGCCGAGAACCTGCCTGAGGGAATTGATTATAAGCTCCTTCTGGGCAGGGAACGGGTCTGCCAACTGTGGTGTCTTGTACTCTCCTAATACTGGTGGTCCATGCATGCCACTCTTGCGTTCTCAGGTCCCTGCTGTAGCACAAGTGTACAATGAAGGAATCGGGCGAAGGGGGCATAGCTTGCAAAGCCCAAGCAAAGATTTTTTTTTTTGGTCACCCCTGGGACCCATTCCCAGCCCAGTTGGTCATGACATAACTGTGCCCAAGTACCCCGACTCAGCAGGCCGGGATCTTGCTTCCTGGTGCCATCTTTGTCACCCACTTCAGCCAGCTGTTTTCAGGATTTCTTTGGTATCTGCACCTTTCTCACCAGTGAGAGCACAGTCCCAGCAGGCAGTCCCGTGCGAGCTTAGTATACTAGCAAATGATACGTAGAAGCAGGTGGTATTTGACCCAAGCCTCTTAAATCACTCTAGTGTTTGCTTTACTGTAGAGGGATGAGGGTAATCGGTTTGCTTGCTTGTTTGGTCTCTCTAATTCTTGGAACTCTTTAGTGAAAGGAGATGTTCACTGTTTGAGACTGTTGGGTTCCTTCAATTTCCCCTTAGTTCTCTCTGGGTCTGTTGGCTGATCTCCCCCTCCCACAGACGGGCGTCCAGTGATCCAGGACCCGGCCTCACCCGAGCGAAATGGCTGGTACAGCCCTTGGCATTCCCACTGTACACAAACCAAGCCGAAGCCCAGCCTAGGATGTGACTCCCAACCTGGGAAATACCAACATTCTGACAAGGGGCGGCTAAACTGCATTCCTTCCTTTTAGGTACAGAACTCCATAAGAACAGAGTTGTGATAGATTCCTGTTGGTGGGCAGTATTATTAAAGTAATACAGCTGCTTTCTGAGGTTTGGTTGCTGATTCTAAACAGGATTCCCTTGGTCTTTGGAGGTGGCCTGGGATGTACTTCTGCAGTCAGTCGTATTTACTGAGCACTTACTGTGTGCAGAGCACTGTCCCGAATGCTTGAGAGCTTTAAAACACATTCCCTGCCCACAGTGAGCTTTGTAGTCTTTTCTCTGTTTGCCATTTCAAATCTACTGATGAATGATGGCTGGCCTCAGTATTTCATAGTGCCAGAAAGGAGCAGGAATCCTTTATTCCCCACTTAACACAACTCCTTGGACTGCTCTATTTCCCTACTTGCGAACAAGGATAATTTCTCTTTCAACAGAGGTCAAATGAGTGAATACCTTTATGGTGCTGTAGAGGATCATTAGTTGACAGGGTTGACGTAATGTTGATCGATGATGTTTATGCAGCGTTTACTATGGGCAGAGCACTGTACTAAGCGCTTGGGAGAGTTCAGTGCATGTTCTTCGGTTGCCCGCCTTCTCTGAATGAATAAAGCTTTCTGACTGAAGGCCGATGGCTCGGATTTAATGCGAAGTGAGGACACATTCTGTCCGTGGTTCCGGGGAGGTCGTTGTGAAGGCTTGCTTTCCAGTTTGTTAGTAACTAATCCAGCCTCCTTTGGTTATGGTCATATAAATGTTCTTCTTCTTATTCCACATTCTGAAAAATGCCCCAAGGTCTTTCACTGTCATCTGGTTAGCCAGCAGAAAAAGAATCTTTCAACCGCTCCGGCAAAGGAGAGGGAGGCCCCGCTGATCACTTTATCCCGGGGGCCTCCAGCGGCAACAAACTAGGGGTGTCGTGGTGGTCTCCGGATTCTGGGGCGCTGTCTGCAACCCACATTCGGTGTTCGATTCGGAGGCCCGAGAGAGGCAAGAAAGTGCTGTGTTATTTCTCCCCAGAGCAGATGTAAGCGCTCTTCTCATTGGGTGATTCACCCCGGGCGGATTTAACACATGTTTGCCGAAAAGTAGGTCACTGAGGCGACGGCTGCCCGGAAGAGCTGTACAGAAGCCTTTAAACCCAGAGCCCCGAAGCTCGGCCTAGTCGAAGCTACACTCTTGAGTCCGTGAAGTCCAGCTTTAGCCGGAATCCAGTCGGGACTAGGAGACTTGATGAAGCCTCCTCATTCCAGTGGTTGGGATTCCTGCATGCTTTTCCCAGTGGTGTAATTGACTAGGAGTAGAGGCTCTAGCAAGCCACTGGAATTCACTTTGTGCATACAGAAGCGCCCCCCAGTCTCCTCCTGCAGAGCCGATCTGAAATCCAGGTGGTCAGCTCCCCTGCTGGAAGTTCTGAGACAGCCTCAGCCAGGGAACCAGATTCTACTGATGCCTTATTTACTTGTTTTGATGTCTGCCTCCCCGCTTCTAGACTGAGAGCCCATTGTAGGCAGGGATTATCTCTATTTTTGCTGAATTTTACTTCCCACGTGCTCAGTACAGTGCTCTGCACAGAGTAAGCACTCAATAAATACAATTGAATGAATGAAGGATAGCAGACCTCTTTCTGGGAGCAGCCCCCTGCCCTCCTTGGCTGCATGCCCCCCCGGAGGTCATTTCCCCCCTAGGTTTCCAGAGGTGGGGGAAAACCATGGTTTTCTTTTCTCTTGCTGTGAAGGCTGAATTAGCCACCTCAGTCCCTAGCTCTTAGTATAGTGGTCTGCGCACAGTAAGCATTCAGTAAACATGGTTGAATGAACGAATGAATAAATCCGTGTCCAAAATGAGGTGAAGACTCGCAAGCAAAGCAGAAAAGAGCTAAGAGTTTGAGTGAGTTGGAAAAGGCCCCAAAAGCCCATTGGTTCTTTAAAACCTGCTCGCTCTCCCCAGGCCCCATCTCACCCCAACTCCTGTGTTCCCTTTCTGCCCAGCTACTCAGAATGAAACGCCGATACCCCGGACCCCGACCCGGACAAGCCGGTTTGTGAGATCCTGGCTCGACCCAGCTGGAGGGTTTTCAGAACCCGGGGCTCTTCCAGGCTGAGGCAGTGTCCTAGGGCAGACACTAACACCTCATCCGTTATTATTGTCTTTTTGAGTGTCTGAGAGGAACTGAGGAGATTCTGGTCTCTCTTATCTCTTGCTGCTTTTAGAGAGTGGTTTTGCTCTTGTTGCTTCCAATCTCCTAGCATCCTAGATGGCTTTTGCAAAGTCACCAGAGCAACCAACGTCAGGAGGGGAACGGCATACTCTGCCCACTCCGTTAAAACCGGGTCTGCTCCAGCCTGCTTTCTGGTTGGGTCTGGATTGAAGCGGGCCCAAGCTGTCTTCAGCAGCGCCCAAAGATCCGGACCTGATTTATCCCCGATCTGAGGACTCTTGGAAGTCCGACCGGGTTCTGGAACCCCCTGGGTGTTTGAGTCTGATCCTGGCATCCAGGAAAGAGGACAGGACAATGTTCGCCTTCAAGGGTTTGATGCTCTCGGCAGTTCACTGTTGGCCTCGGCTCCTGAGAGGATGAAACAGGAAGTGACTGAGGAGTTGGAGGCAGGATGAAGAATTGTTTTTAAATGACGCGTCTCAGCATTGGCTCTGAATGCGGCTGGATTGGTGTAAAGACCTGCTTTCAAAGTCAAAGGGGAGGAGCCTCGACATTTCCCCTGATATAGGGCAGGGCAAATGGGATCCTGGGGAGGATGACAGATCCATCTAAAAGCAGCTGTTGGGACTCTCAGTGGAGCGTGTTGTCGTCATGAATGTATTCACAAACTCTGTCAACCTTCTGCATCCGCCCCACCAGTAGGAAGCTCGTTGTGGGCAGGGAATGTAATAACGTAATCTCCCAAGCGTTTAGTGTAATATTGTAATCCCCCAAGCGCTTAGTACAGTGCTCTGCCCACAGTAAGTGCTCAATAAATGCCACTGATGATTGATTGCAGCAGGGGACTCCAGAAGTCTAGGGCAGAAGGGTGTTATTCCTTTGCTCAGAATAGTATCTGAACCTTGGAAGTCTCAGGGACCGCACTGTCTGCTCTGCTAAAATGTATCCTACCCTGGTCACGGTTCACAATGGCTTCGTGGATGGCGCATGGGCCTGGGAGTCAGAAGGACCTGGGTTCTAATCCCCGCTCTGCCACTTGTCGTGTGACTTTGGTCAGTCATTTCACTTCTCTGGGCCTCAGTTGTCTCAACTGTAAAATGGAGATAAAAACTGTGAGCCCCACGTGGGACAGGGACTGTGTCCAACCTGATCAGCTAGTATCTACCCCAGTGCTTAGAACAGTGCTTGACCCATAGCAAACGCTTAGCAGATATCATCATCATCACGCTGCTTTGGCTGATGCCAGTGAATTCTCGCAGGTCCTCAAACGGTCCATGAGACCCTGATTCTCCTCTCTCTTTCTCAGCATTCGAAGGTAGTGGGTACCAATAGATCAAACAGTTGCTAATTACAGCTAGGTGGCTTCGCTTTAGATTTCAAAACCTGTGGCTCATATGGGTGTGCCAGTTGGACTAGAGGGGTGCTTCAGAGTGTCTTGAACTTCTCCAAACTCTAGGGTGACTTTGGGAACCAGGTTACTAATTCCTCTGTCCTTTCTTTTGAATGGGGGCTCAGGGAAGGACACCTTTCGACAGTCCGCCTTTCCAATAACTAACACTTCCTGAGAGATTTCCAAATAGGAGAACTTTGGAAATCTTGCCTAGGCTCCCAGTTCTGGAATTTGACCTTCATCTTAGAGGGATGTTTTGCCCAGAGCATGAATGTGAGGGAGAAAAGGGATTATTAGAGCAGAAGAAATGGGATAAAGAGTGTGAGAGGGAATATGCCGGATCCCACTCTGGTGACAGATCTGTTGATCTGTCTTGGTGAAAGTGAAATTATTTAATCGCTTGGCCCCCTCAAAGTGAGACTAAGCCGCGGCCGATGAGTGAGCTGTCTCTGGCTGACCAAGGAGGAGTCCAGCCGACCGCTCGTAGGTCTTAAACATCTCGCCGTCTGGATACGGCCTTCAGGGGCTCGTCGGTCACGTTGACTGAGCATTTTATCTTCTCTTCCCTCCTGCGGTCCTTGGGCCAGGCTCGGCGAGGCAGCCCGAGCCCATCTGACGCTGCCCTTCTCCTGCCCGCCTTGGCATATGGAGCTGATGGGTGAGGTCCCTGGTGGCTGGCCTGATATTAAGACCTCAGGAGTCTTGCTCTCTGAAGAATGACTCCAGCAATCCAACCCCCCCCCCCCCCCCCAGGAAAGGCTAATTTTAGAAAATGACCCAGACTGGGCAGCTTAATTACCACACTCTATTTCAGCCCATCCTACTGACGTAACAAGCGAAGCGGAGATATAAACAAAGATGTCAACAATGAAACATAAATATGGGGTGATGAGGTTTAAAAAATATGGGCCTATTGTTTGGTGATCTATGGTCTCTCCAGAATGTACGCTTGGACTTGATTCACGTTAAAGGCACTGACCCCTTTATATGGCCCTAACAAAGCTGTTGGGTCTTTCCTAGGCTGGTCGAGTAAGCGTGTGAGACCTTTTGCTTTATTAAAAGTAAAAACCGTGCGTCTTGTAGTAGGAAGCAGCGTAACCTAGTGGAAGGAGCACGGGTCTGGGAGTCAGAAGACCTGGGCTTTAATCCCGGCTCCCCTGCTTAGCTGCTGTGAGACCTTGGGCAAGGTCACTTCACTTCTCTGTGCCTCAGTTCCCTCACCCGCAAAATAGGGATTCAGTACCTGTTCTCCCTCCTACTTAGACTGGGAGCCCCATGTGGGACCTGATTATCTTGTATCTAGCCTTGCGCTTAGCATATAGAAAGTGCTTGACAAATATCATAATTGTTATCGTTAGCGCAGCTGAATCCTTCTTTTATAGGCCAAGCCATGACATCTTTTGCAGGGAGGGGATATTGAAACCTTACTGAAGGCGGTGTCATCTCAGGAAGCAGATTTGCCTCCCTCCCTCCAAAGGATTCTTTGGATTTTTGGCGCTAAATGACTTCGTCAGGGCCTTGTGGGTAGGGATCGTGTCTACCAACTCTCTTGTTTTGACTCTCCCAAGCACTTAGCGCAGTGCTCTGCACATGGTAAGCACTCGATAAATACCATTGATTGACTGTTCTGAGATATAAACCTACGAGACCAGCACTTGGTGTGCTTTTTCTTGACAGACCGTGCTGTGGCGAAACCCAGAATCAGAATGTTATTGCGTAGGTGAGTCAGCACAGAAGGGTGCTTTGAGGGGGTTCTCCTGCCCCGCATACCCGGTATACTTGTTTTCTGAAAGTGTTTTCCCAGAAACCGCAGCAGGTTGCCTGAGAGAAACCGGAGTTGCACCCCAGTGGGCTTTTACGCGGACTCATTGAAGCCACGGTCCTAGGGTTCAGCTCAAGATCGTCCTGACCCTAAGCCTTTAGCACCATTCCTCATCCGGCGACCTAAGTGCCAGATCCAGCCTCGGGAACTGAAGCTGCCTAGATTCATTTAAAACCCAGCCCATCGCCACTCTGCCCTTGCGCAGGATGAAGAACGAGGCTGGCTGGGTACTGCTTTGGCCCCTTCCCCAGTGTGGAGCTGTTAGCCCGTCAGTGGGCAGGGACTGTCTCTGTTGCCGCTTTGTACATTTCAAGCGCTTAGTACAGTGCTCTGAGTAAGTGCTCAATAAATACTATTGAATGAATATTAGGAAAGAGTCACCGGGGGGGGGGGGGTCACGTGATCTCTCAGCTCCGACCCTCAGACCTCTTTGAACAAGGAAATAGAGCAACGGGCCAGACGTGATAAGGCAGGAGGTATAAGGCCTGACCTATCAAGTCTCTTCCAGTTCTATGATTCATTGGATGTCAGTGCTCTGCTTTCAGAGCTAAATTAGTGCTGGGGACATTTGATGCTCTCTCAGTCTGGTTGGGGGGTGGGGAAGTGTGACCCCACTCTCCTTACAACGGAAGCCCCTAGCTGGGCTATCTAGCTGTAATCGGGCCGATAAGCTTGCCAATTTCCTAGGTTTTTGCAGCTGCTTCCTTTCGCTTCAGCTTCCATTCTTTTCTTCCCATATTTTAAACGGGATATCTGCTGGGTGTTTTTTTTTTTTTTTTTTTGTTCTTTTTTTAAAAAAAGAATCCAGACTTTCAGATACCTCTCTCTCCTCCCCTTTTTCTTCCACCCCCTTTTCCAGCCCAGATTGTTGATGTTTGCCATTCTGACTGGCTGTGCAGTGTATCGCAATAGGTTAGATGCATAGAAGGTGGAGGAGATTCTCACCTTATTATAACCTATGAACCCTCTGCTCCCTAGCTGGTTTCAACAATACTTGGGCTGAAAGGTGGAAGGAGGAAGGCGAAAAATCAAACTGCATAGTCCTTCTAACAGACACCTCTCCTGTCCTCCCCTTCATAAGTCTTTTTTTTAACAGGCATCCACCCTTGGAGTTAGATCAGCGGGACAGAGGGCCTGGATAGAGCCTGACCACTTTCTTTTCCACCCCTGATGATAAAGTCAGGGCCTTTCTCCGAAGGGTCCCGTCACCTCCGGGCTACAGGCGGCGAACCAGAAGTAGGCCCTGGTGCTATATATTCCTTCCCTGGCGGTCAGCAGCTGGGCTGGGTGCCCCATTCTCGGGCCAGCACGTTGTCCTAGGCACTCAGTGTGACCTTGAGACTGCTCTACCATCAGGTCTAAGGGCCAGGGGCATACCTTATAGAGGAACAGATACACATCTCCTCCCTGAGGAAGACAGTTTGGAATTTCAGGGGAGAACTGGTCCAGGGACCACCAAGCTCCTGACTTTCTGACTAACTAAAGAAGGGGTGCTGTGTGTCCTTGGGCCAGTCATTTGACTTCGGCGTGCCTCAGCTTCCTCATCTGTAAGATGGGGGTTCGTTACCCGTTCTCCCTCCCCCTACACTGTCAGCCCGACGTGGGACAGGGACTGTGTCCGATTTGTTGATCCTATATCCACCCACGTGCTTAGCACAGTGCTTGGCGTATAGTAAGCATTTAACAAGTATCCCCGTCGTCGTGGTCATTAGGGGTGATTGCAGGGACACTCGGATCATTCTTACATAAATTTTCTTCCGCAGCATCATCCGCTTAAGGTCGTGGCTGGGATTTTTTCCGTTCCAGAACCTGGGCTGCGAACAGGGATTTTATAAATGTTCCCCGGTGCTATCCCCGCTCTTGGGTCTCCTTCCTCAACTTGGCTAGTGACCCCCACATCCGAGGCGCAGCGACTCATGAAAGAGCGGTGGGAGCTCCATTTGGGGGCCCCCTCCGCCCCATGGCTCCCTTCCTGAGACGGGGGGCCGTCCCTGGGCGGAGAGAGCAGGACCGAGAGGTGACACCACACCGAAGGGCAGGCAAGAGGCCAGCGGCAGCTCCCGCATCTGAGGGCGCCCCTCGGCCCTCGTGCCCTTCTAGGCCGCCGGCTCCCTCGCACATTGGCTGGATGGGGGCTCCTTGATGAGAAAAGGTTTCGAAAGCGCACCCTGGCAGAAACGAGGGGAGACCGACTCCGAAGGGGGCGGGTTTATAACGCCAGTTCTGATCCCCCTCCCTCTTCTGAACACAAGTGTAGGGAGAATTGGGATCCAGACCTAATTGGAGAAAAAGGAGATGACTCATGATCCCTGGCCCTGCTCCAAAGGGAATACCAGTACCGGCCCTGACTGCGGACAGGGCCCGTACAGTTACCGGTCGGGGAGCTTTAAGTTATCTGGGGTTTCCAGGTGGCTGTGCGGGGCCGGCTGGGATCGGCTTTTGCCTAAAGCAGCTCGGGTTTTCGACCCCCATCCCTCCCTCACCCCCTACAGCCCCTCCTAATAATTTGATGGCGAAATCCCTTGTGGAGTCTGGAGCCAGCTGCCCGGCCAAGGACCGCGGTCCTGTTGGAAGAGGAATGGCGGGACCACTTACCAGATCCCTCGCTCCCCACCAGGTACTCTCCCTGCATCAGTGCCGAGCCGTAGCCCGAGAGAGATGCCAGAGAAACCTGTGGGGCTGAAGTTGGATTCCAGAGAGCTCGTGGGATATGTCAGTGGGTCACATTCCCATTTGAGGGCGAAGGGACAGTCACAGAGGCCCCAGCCCACCCGCTTCCCCGCACTCAGGGGTTAACGGGATAAGGCTGGGCAGCGATGAGCCGATCTCCCTGCGCTGGCTGGAAGGACTCGACTTGCCGTCTGAAAGGGAGGAGGTTGTGCCAGGAGCCTGAGATGGGAATTAGTAAATCAGAGTAAATTAGACCGTCCAGCACTCCCGGCCCTCCCCGGAATCCCTCCAAACAGTCGCACGTTAGAGGACGGTAGATACAGAAAGTCGGGGGAAAGCGGGAGGCAGCAGGGCCTTAAGCCTAAACAAGGTAGTTCCTTGTATTTCTCATGATGAGCTACTCCACTCGGAGCGAGGCCCGTGGGGGTGATGGAAAGGCTTTAGAAATGGATTTGAACTCACTGACCCAGGGGCCCCAGTGCCTCTCTTGACTTCTCCTGTGTCCGTCCCAGGTGTTTCCACACCACACCCTACTCTCCTGCCTTCGGGGCAGGTCTAGTCCCTGACCCCACTCTAATAATAATGGTAACGGTGGTTCTTGTCAAGTGCTTACTATGTGCCTTGCACTGTGCTAAGTGCTGGGGTAGATCAGAGATAATGGGGTTGGACCCAGCCCCCGTCCCACAAGGGCCTCCCGGGCCAAGTTGGAGGGAGGAGGATTGAATCTGTGTCACGTAGACCGCCGGTTCAGGACTCTATGAATTAGATCCTCACCGCCACTACCTCTTCCCCTCTCTGTCCGTCCCCGATCCGGAGCTGGGTATTCCGGTGTGTTTCACCGGTGGCTGGAAAAAACTCACTTTGGCAGGGCAGATGACTCGGGCAAAGATCCTGCAAGTATAACGAGACCCGATCCTCAGTTCTAGGATGATGGGTATTCGATGGGTACGTAGCACCTTTCCCCATCCGGTTTCCTGACCAGTGCAAAGCCCGGGATGCAGCTGCTGACGGGGCCGGGCGGCGCCCATCTTTAAGGGTTTATACCCAGAGCGGGCCCACAGGGTGCCAGACCCCTTCGGAACTTCCGTAGCATGGGAAAGCTGGGTTTGTGGCCGAGAGAAGGTCAGTTGGGAGTAAATCTAGTTTCCAGTCCAAGGATTTTGACCCCCACCTGCAGAGAGGACCCACAGAGTCCCAAATTTTTTTAAATTTGAGGATAAAGCTTCTATTTGAGAGAGATTTTTTTTCCACTTTTTATATACATTTTTTTCCTCTAGGAAATAGACAGACGGTTGGAAAAAAAACTGAAGATCACACAAAAGGAGAGGTAAGGCTGCTGTCTGGTCCAAGGCTCTGGCTCTCTTCCTTTAGAGAATAGGGCAGTCGCCGGTTTTCTCCCACAGTGGCCCTGCTTTTGGACATGTCCCCGGCTCGGCTGGGTAACAAGGGCCCAGAGCCACCTCTGAGTAAGGAAGGAGGCCTGCGGGAGAACTGCGGCAGAGGAAGAGGTGTCTGCCAGAGCTGGCGAAATCAGACGTCCGGGGCATTGACGTCCAGACGGAGCCCGGCCAGTAGAGTCGAAAGGCCAGAAGCTGCCCGTCTGGGGAGACCCGGGACGCACAGTCGTTCAGATTAAAGTTCTGAGACGCCCCCCAGATTCCCGCCAGCCCTGCCCCACTCCTCCTGTTGCTCGGGCTTCTGGCTTCTAGTCTGCCCGCCTGTCGTGGTGACCGCCCACTTCCTCTTACCGCAGTTCATCTTTCCGTGTTCTGCCCATCCTGCTCCGTGCTTCTTCCATCGCCCAGGCAGCAGCGCCTTCCCTCCTGCCCAATCGTCTCCCCACAGTCTACGTTTGAAAAACGGGGTCTTTTGGGCTAGCTTTGAGTCTCAAAAAGCAAACAAGACTCCCCCCCCCAGCCCCCGACTCCGGGGGAAGGTGGGGAAGGGGGACGGCAAACTCTTCCCGCCTTCTGTTCCTCAGCCCCATCCTTTCCATCCTTGCAACTCTCATTGCTTTCATCTTTCCCTGCCTCCATGGTTTCCGTCCATATTTGGGATCAGTGATGTTCCGTTTCCTGTTCATTCTTGATGCGGAGGTCCCGGCCCCCGCGGATCTATCGCTTGTAATGCACCAGACTCGGAGAAGCTGCCCAGCTAGGCGTGATACTCCTCTCTTTGCCAGACTCAACCGTAACCACGTCTCCGCTCCTGACCAAGAGACTCAGGAGCCCTAGGGAAGGAGGGCGGCGGCCAAGTATCGTTGGCCAGAGTCTGCTCTTTCACTGTCCTAAAAAGGAGGACTCGGTTGTTGACTTCCAGATTTTTCCCTAGGAAGCCCACAGTCCCCCCCAGCCCCCTTCTCAAAGAGATATGGGAAGGGATATAATTTGTTTCAGAGCAGCTTGTTTGCAGGAAATTCTCCAGGCATCCCTTAGCAATAAGATGAGTGAGCCTACGTGGTATATAAAACCCTCTCCGTTAGGGTGAGTCAGGAGCTGCAGATCTCAAGGCGGAGGGCTCAGCTCTCGGCAGTTGGCTGTGTTCCCTGGGCGGCCCAGGGAGTGGAAATCTACGCGGGGACAGTCGTCCTCGGAGAACTGGGTGTCCCGGGGTGCTGGACCCAGAGGTCAAGGTGCCGGCCCAGTAGAGGTGGCTTGTTTTCTCTTGGCAGTTCTGTCCCTCTTTTTCTCTTGCTCCCCAGAGCCTGTGCTGATAGGGCCTTGTATTTCACTGTTCGGTCACGGCTAGGGCAGTTATTCCCGCTGGTCTTAGCGCCGTCGGGAAGGGCACCGGATCCCCAGATGTAGGACCGGAGGGCCTGAAATCTCCCCGCCCGTCGGTTTGGGCTGCCGTTGAGGGAAGCTCGGGTCGCGGTGAGCCTCGCACCCTCTCCACCCCCCGCAACGTGACCTCCTTAGGTAGGCCAGGAGGAGAGGGGACTGAGGGTGTTAACTGATTCTAAGTTCCTGGCATTTTTTTTTTTTTAAAAACATCTGGAGCCCAAAGTGGTGTTTCTGCAGGAAAGGAGGTAGGGAAGGAGCTCACGGGGGTGAGAGGAATCGGCGTGCCAGAGGTGCGTTGCGTTCCAGCCGGGAGTCGAATGGCCCACGAAGAGACGAGGGGCTACCGTTAGTCTCGGGGACGTTGGTCGAGGCGGCCCCCGGGGCCTTCCGCCCGCTCCGGCCGTCTGGATCTGCTAAGAGGTCCACGGTTCTGAGAGCAGCGGTCCTCCAATTGAGGCTGCGAGAGTTCTGGTCGCGGGCCAGAGACCAAGCTCGGGGGCGCGAGGGGGTGGAATTCGGCCCAAAGGGTTTTTGACGTTTGCCTCTGTTTTCTCCCCCATCAGCAGGAAGTCCAAGTCTCCTCCCAAAGTGCCGATCGTGATTCAGGACGATAGCCTCCCTTCGGGCCCTCCCCCCCAGATCCGCATTCTCAAGAGGCCCACCAGCAACGGCGTCGTCAACAGCCCCAACTCCGCCAACAGGCCAGCGCTGCCCGTCAAGTCCCTGGCCCAGCGGGAGGCAGAGTACGCCGAGGCCCGCAAGCGGATCCTGGGCAGCGCCAGCCCCGAGGAGGAGCAGGAGAAGCCCATCCTAGACAGGTAGGTGAGCCCCTGCGGGCCTCCAGCTCAAGGCAGAGGCCGGTTTATTGGCAGGGTTTCCTGTAGCGCCCTCCGACCCCCACCCCTACATCGCAGGGTGCCTTGGGCCCCAAGGTCCCGTGCCAGAGTCCCAACCTCACCCTGCCCAGAAGAAAGCTGAACTTGGAAGAGGGGAGAGAGAGAGAGAGAGAGAGAGACTTGCTTAGTCACCCGGCAAGCATTTGGCAGTGCCCTGGTGAGAATTTGCAGCTCTCGAGTTTTGAACCTTTAGCCCTCCTCCGCCCCTGGAGCCTTGGGTGAAATGTAGCCCACGGCATCGTACGGTCCTGCCGCTTCTTCAAGTGGCACCCGGAAGGACGCAGGAGAGAAGCAGAGGGACTCGGCCACCGGGCCAGGTCCCGTTCCTCTGGGCTGGCCCTTGGGACGATCACCAGGGTGCCTGAGACGGCCCCACGAGTGCAGTCCCTTTTGTGGCGTGTCGGCCCGGCAGAGAAGGGTGGCTGGGGCCCACGGCTAGGAGGGAGATGAGCCACGGAACGGGACCCCGGGGGCCTGCAGGGCCCCAGGGCTAGCATGGCCTAGCGGATAGAGCGGATAGGGCTTGGGAGTCAGGAGGAATTGGGTTCTAATCCTTGCTCTGCTCACGGCGTCTGCTGTGTGACGCTGGGCAAGTCACTTCACTTCTCTGGGCCTCAGTCCCCTCATCTGTAAAATGAGGATTAAGATTGAACCCCAGGTGGGACAGGGACTGTGTCCAACCTGATTAGGTTGTCTCTACCCCAGCGCTTAGTACAGTGCTCTGCACACGGTAAGCGCTCAATAAATCCGATCGACCGAATGAATGCTTGACACACGGTAAGCAGCTAACAGATACCATCATCATTATTATTTACTAATAATAATCCGGCAGCTTTCTCGGGCTCAGGCGGCCAGGGGTCCGGGCCGGAAGAGTCAGAGCCGCCGGGACGATTCTCCCATTTCCTCCGGCCCGTGGCCGAAAGCTAATTTTGACTTCCTTCCGTGTAGGCCGACGAGGATCTCGCAGCCAGAAGACGTCAGGCAGCCCAACAATGTGATCAGGCAGCCCCTCGGTCCCGATGGTTCACAAGGCTTCAAGCAGCGCAGATAAATGTGGGCCCGGGAAGATGCCGTCGCCGCCGCCGCCGGGGTGGTCCGCCACGGGTCGCACTGCCGTGGCGGACAGCTGGACTTGAGCAGAGGGAACGACCTGATTTACTTGCACTGTGATCCCCTTTGCTCCGCCCACTGTGACCTTGAACCCCATGCACTGTGACCCCCCCCAAAACCCCTTCCACTGTGATTGGCGCGTCGGCAAGGGCTGTCCCAAGTCACTGTAAAAGGAAAGGGTGGGGACGGGGGCCAGGGTTGGGGGCACCCACTGAAGACTCCGCGAAACCAGAGCGAAGAGTCGGCTGGTGCTACTTGGGGCGAAAGCCAGTGCCAGCAATAATGCTTATCATGCTCATCAACTGGGGGTTTCAGAACCCTAATGGGGGGGATGCTTCCCAAACGTGCATGTCTTCATCACTTAAAGAGCAAGTTCCGTTTGAAAGGATCGTTTGTTTTCATCTTTTTCTATTATTTTGTTTGTTTCAAAAGTCTGATTTGCAAGAAGAAAAAGTGCATGGGAGGGGTTTTAGCTGTTTAACGAATCTTTGTTTTAATTGAGGAACGGTAGTCGCTAGTCTTCTAAAAACGTTTCGATGAATTAACTGAAACAAATAGGATTTTGGCAAGCTTAGCTTCTCATTCTGTATTCCCACTGCCATGCTGGGGGGAGGGAGGGAGGGAAGGGCAGAGGCGGGGAGGGGCTCCCCGGGCCCCCCCGGCCACGTCTCCGGGGCTAGCGGCTCGCGGCAGGGGGCTCGCTCTCGGCTGACTTGGGGATTTGGGGGAAGGGTGCCGACCCTTCCTCCCGAATTGAGGAAGACCAACTAAGTAGACAGATGTCTCTTCCCTTCCTCACCTTGAGGTGAGCCACGGGGCCCAGGTGTGCTGCTTCTGAGAGAGAGAGAGAGAGAGAGAGAGAGAACGCGAACACACAGCTGGGGGACAAGACCTGTGGCCCCTAAGTTTACAAGGAATGGAAAACTAGATTAGTTCAGTATTTTGCTGTGTTTGTTCTGAGGAAGACACAACGAGGAGCCTGAGTCGGGGACGCCTGGGCTGGTCAGCTGGCTGAATGAACGGTGTTGTCAGGAGGTGGATAGAGGGAGGCGACGCCAGGCCCCGGCGGGGGAGCCCTAAGTAGCTGCCCGACACCCTGATGTCGGCGGGCGCAGAGCTGTACTGACTGCAGTTCCTTTTTCAAACAGACCGTGCCGAACAAAGTCTGGATGTAGATCGCGTCTTGTTCAGGGGTTGGTGACGACTGGTTTCCCGGAGGCTTCGGTTCCATCCCCCCTAGTCCGGGGTCCTCTCGCTCCCGAGCCGGGGGCCGGAGGCCGGTCCCGCGCTCGGCTTGGACTCTGGAAGTCTCCGCCGGGCAAGGAGGGCAAGGCCGGACGTTGTAGCCAATCCCTAGAGCGATCCCCGGCCACGTCTTCGGGTCGGTTCGCCTGCACTGATTCTCTTTTTCCCCCCATCCCGCCGACCATCGCCCCCCGCCAGGCAACCCGTCTGTTTTGAATTTTAACTGACAGCTCTCCAAGGGATTGGGAGAACGTCACGTCTCGCTTTGAGCAAAGGCACACGGCCCGAGACCCACCTTGGTGTTTTTCGCCCAGAGGAGCGAGCTAGGTTTTGTCCGGCCGAGTCCTAAGGCTGCCTGAAAACCCCGCCCCGCCCCCAAGACCTCCCCACTGGGGGCCGGGGCCTGGACGGCGGAAGGTACCTGCCCTTCCTGCTCCCCGGCCGCCAGCGTGGTCTGACGCGGCCCTACTCCCTCCACCCTCTGCTTATAAGTCAGCGGAGCCTGTCGCCCAAGAATCTCCGTTGCTCCTGGCGGTTAGAAAGCGGAGCCAGGATGGCTTAGGGCTAGGCCGCTTTTAAGATGGCCGATAGAAACCCGAGCCGAATCCCCTCGGCCCCCAGACGGGTTCTTCCTAGGGAGTCGGCTCCGGTAGCGTAGGAGGACGCGGTGGACTGTCGCTTCTAGGTTTGAGTGCCCCGGCCATCTCGTCTGCTCCAACCCGCCTCTCCTGGGGACCGGTGACCGTGTGTCTCTCGGAGTTGCCGCCCCTTAGGCTGGGAGTAGCCAGACCCCGAATGGCGTTGGGCAACGACGCTTGCCTGTCTGCCGTCAGGAGGGTCTTGGTGGCCGGTAGAGGAGGAGGAAGGAACCGGTTTTCTCCCAGACTCCTTTGGCAGGGTGAGGATGTGTAAGAGGAGCCCCAGCCCCTTATCTAGCGGCTCCTGCACTGAGGCTTCACCTTGGCTTCCCAGAGATGCAAAGGTGGCCGGCGAAACTAATAGAGAACTCTGTTGCGTGGGTGTGAGTTGGGGGGCGGGTGGGCGGGGAGGACGGTCGGGGTTGGTTTTTCTTTTTGTAGTTGTCCACATCTTTCCTAAGTGCTTTTTGGGCCGGGTCTTTTTTTTCCTTGGAAGTGAGCTGCAAGCTTCGGCTTGGGGGAGATGCAAGGGGCCGGAGCCCCGAGGCTGAGGCTGCTGCTCCTCTAGCCGCCCGAACGGTACAGTCCTCACCCCCGCCTGCCCCCCGGCCCCGCCGGGCCGGGCCGCGAACGTCCCGGCTAACGGCTTCCGACACGCTCCGTCTCCAGCGCGGCCTAACCGGGCGAGCGTGGGGGCCGGGGCCGCGACCGAGGCTGGGACCGAACTCTTCCAGCCCAGTCAATCAGGGGCGCTCCCCACCTGCAGGCAGGCGGCAACCCCCCCACGAGCTGCCATCGACCCGTCCCTCCCCTTCCCATTTCGGAGCGGCCCCTCGCCGGGAACCGACGGGGGGACGGGTGGGGCCGTTCCAGCCTCCGTGGCCCCCGAAGCTCACGGATCCTTGTTTTTTTGTCCCGGGCTCCCCGGGGTGAGCGCCCCGGCCCTCCCCCGCCGGGTGGATCCGGGGGAGACGGGGAAAGGTTGGGAGTTAGGATTGCCGTGCCCGGGGGCACTGACCCAGCCAAGGAGGAAGGCAGTGGGTCCTTGTCTTTCCCTCCTCTCCCTCCCTGGGCCCCGTCCTCTCCCCTACTGCCGCGGGCTCCCGAGTCAGCAGATTAAGCATTTTATAAATTGTATTTTAAATAAATGTTTTAAACTCACCGGAGGCTCGTTCTCAGTTTCTTTCGCCCTAGGCCTTTGGGGACTTCTCGACGGGAAGACTCGGCTTCCCCCTTTCCCGTGGGGACCGGTGGTCCGCAGCCGGTTCTCTGCCAGGGAAGGAAAGAAGGAAGAGAGAGGAGGAGGCTGGGCTAAGTAGGTGGAAAACCCTCTCTCCCTGGGCCGGGACTCTCAAGGTCGGTTCCCCCGGATGTCAGCTTTAGAAGGGTTTTGGAATCACTAGACGAGTCAGTGACTTGGTGGGCGTCGGGCACACTGATTTTCCACCCTCCTTAGCCTCCGCCCGGTCACCTCGTCCGGGTGAGGATCTGGGGCAAGCAGGGCAGCGGGGTGGAGGGACCCTGCAGGTTAGCGGCTAGCAACAGACAGAAGGGTTGGCCAGGTAGAAGGAGATGGGGAAGGGGGTGGGCTGTACCTCGGCAGCTCCTCCTCCTCCCCCAGAGCCAGCAGCGTTGAGGCTGCCCGCTCACGCAGGCCTCAATGGGATGGGGACTGGGCTGGGAGGCAGCGTGGCTCAGTGGAAAGAACCCGGGCTTGGGAGTCAGAGGCTGTGGGTTCTCATCCCGGCTCTGCCACTTGTCTGCTGTGTGACCTTGGACCAGTCACTTCACTTCTCTGTGCCTCAGTTCCCTCATCTGTAAAAATGGGGATTAAAAAGTGTGAGCCCACGTGGGACAATCTGATGACCCTGTATCTACCCCAGCGCTTAGAACAGTGCTCAGCACGTTGTAAGTGCTTAACAGATACCATTATTATTATTATTGTTCAGGATCTGCCTGGCGCGGGAGGGAAATGATCGATGACGGATTCTGAGAGGCCCAGATGTAAGCTCATTGTGGGCGGGGAATGCGTCTTCCAACCGAGAAGCAGCTTAGCCTAGTGGGTAGAGCCTGGGCCTGGAAGTGAGAAGGACCTGGGTTCTAATCCCAGCTCTGCCACTTGCCTGCTATGGGACTTCGGGTAAGTCACTTCACTTCTCAGAAGCAGCATGGCATAGCGGATGGAGCACGGGCCTGGAAGTCAGAAGGTCTTGGGTTCTAATCCCGGCTCTGTCACTTGTCTACCGCATGACCTTGGGCAAGTCACTCCACTTCGTGCCTCAGTTTCCTCATCTGAAAAATGACTATTGAGAGTGTGATCCCCACGTGGGTCAGGGACGGTGTCAAACCCGATTTGCTTGTGTCCACCCAGTCGCTTAGTACGGTGTCTGGCACATAGTAAGCACTTAACAAATACCATAATTATTATTAATCATTATTCTCTGGGCCTCAGTTCCCTCATCTGTAAAATGGGGATTAAGACTGTGAGTCCCATGTGGACTGTCTCCATTCTGATCAGCCTAAATTTACCCCAGTACTTGGAACTGTGCCTGGCACATGGTAAGTGCTAAACAAATACCGTAGAAAAAGCACGTAGAAAAAGCTCAACACAGTGTTCTGCACACAGTAAGTGGCACAGAAAAGTTAATTGACTTGCCCAAGGTCACTTAGCAGACTAGTGGCAGAGCTGAGATTAGAACCCAAGTCCTTCTGACTCCCAGGCCCTTGTTCTTTCCATTGTTTAGACTGTGAGCCCGTCCTTGAGCAGGGATTGTCTCTATATGTTGCCGATTTGTGTATTCCAAGCGCTTAATACAGAGCTCTGCACATAGGAAGCGCTGAATAAATACTAATGAATGAATAAGGGCATATTGCCTCTCACAATCCAGACCTAATTCCCTTCTGGCTGATGGGTCAAACGCTCTTCCTGGCACGGTTGAGCTTCCATCTTGCGGACAAGGAAGGAAGGCTCAGAGAGGGTGAGGGCTGGAAGCAGCAGGACCCCACCTCACTCCCCAGCCGCGCTCCAAGCCGGGGAAAAAGCGAGGCAAACTAGGGAAGAAGCGCAGGAGACGAGAGAGGAGAGGAAACTGGCTGGGGAGGAACGGGAACGGGACCCCTCCGTGGGTCTCTGAGCGGAGACCGCCCCAAGCAGCATGGCGCAGTGGAAAGAGCACGGGCTTTGGAGTCAGAGGTCATGAGTTTGAATCCCAGCTCCGCCACTTGTCGGCTGTGTGACTGTGGGCAAGTCACTTCACTTCTCTGTGCCTCAGTTCCCTCATCTGTAACATGGGGATGAAGACTGTGAGCCCCACGTGGGACAACCTGATTCCCCTGTGTCTACCCCAGCGCTTAGAACAGTGCTCTGCACATAGTAAGCGCTTAACAAATCCCAACATTATTATTATTATTATCTTGCCAACGGGGTGGGTAACCAGGTGGATGAACAGCCTGGCACTAGCTCAGCCTCGGCCCTGCAGGGGAGGATTGGGGGTGTCCGTCCTGAGCTCCCCAGGCTTCCTGACCCCACCCAGGAGCAGCCCCGGAACCAATCCTGCCACTGAACAAGGGATCCCGTGGGGCTGGGCTAGGCCACCCACGCCCACTCTCTGATAAGAATAATATTAAATGTGGTATTCAGTGTTTGCAATGTGCCACCCTATGTATTAAAAGCTCTTCTAATAATGTTGGTATTTGTTAAGCGCTTACTATGTGCAGAGCACTGTTCTAAGCGCTGGAGTAGATCCAGGGTCATCAGGTTGTCCCACGAGAGGCTCACAGTTAATCCCCATTTTACAGATGAGGGAACTGAGGCACAGAGAAGTGAAGTGACTTGCCCACAGTCACACAGCTGACGAGCGGCAGAGCCGGGATTCGAACCCATGACCTCTGACTCCCAAGCCCAGGCTCTTTCCACTGAGCCACGCTGCTTCTCTTCTAGACTGTGAGCCCGTCCTTGGCTAGGGATTGCCTCTGCCTGTTGCCGAATTGTACTTTCCAAGCGCTTAGTACCGTGCTCTGCACACAGTAAGCGCTCGATAAATACGATTGAATGAATGAATGGGGTAGAGAGAAGTTAATCAGGTTGGGCCCGGTCCTTATTCCACCTGGGATTCACAGTCTACCTAGGAGGGAAAGCAGTTATTTAATCCCCATTTTAGATGAGTTAATAGACACAGAGAAGTTAAGTAGCTTGCCCAAGATCACACAGCAGGCACCGGGCCCGTGGCCACACTGCTCCTCTGATGTTCTGGAGACTGGGCCCCTTTGGCTTTCTGGCACTGGTGCTCAATCAATCGATCATATTCACTGAGTGCGTACTGTGTGCAGGGCGCTGGACTATTTGCTATTGTTTTAATGAGATGTTCTTCCCCTCGATTCTATGTATTGCCATTGTTCTTGTCTGTCCGTCTCCCCCGATTAGACCATAAGCCCGTCAGAGGGCAGGGACCGTCTCTATCCGTTGCCGATTTGTACATTCCAAGCGCTTAGTACAGTGCTCGCCACATAAAAAGCGCTCAATAAATACTATTGAATGAATGATGAAGCGCTTGGGAGTGTACAATGTCACAATACAACAGACGCATTCCCTGCCCACAACAAGCTTACAGCCTAGAGCGGAGGACAGGGAAGACAGGCATTCAGTGATTAGAGTGTGAGCCCGTCACTGGGCAGGGACTGTCTCAATCTGTTACCGATTTGTCCATTCCAAGCGCTTAGTACAGTGCTTTGCACACAGCGCTCAGTAAATACTATTGAATGAATGAATATAAATAAATTACGGACAGGCACATATCTGCTGTGTGACTGTGGGCAAGTCACTTAACTTCTCTGTACCTCAGTTCCCTCATCTGTAAAATGGGGATTAAGACTGTGAGCCCCACGTGGGACAACCTGGTTCTCCTATGTCTACCCCAGCGCTTAGAACAGTGCTTGGCACGTAGTAAGCGCTTAACAAATACCAACATTATTATTATTATTAAATGTTGCAAGGCCGGGAGGGGGGATGAACGAGAAGCAGCGTGGCTCAGTGGAAAGAGCTCGGGCTTTGGAGTCAGAGGTCATGGGTTCGAATCCCGGATCTACCACTTGTCAGCTGTGTGACTGTGGGCAAGTCACTCCACTTCTCTGTGCCTCAGTTACCTCATCTGTAAAATGGGGATTAAGACTGAGAGCCCCACCTGGGACCACCTGATTCCCCTGTGTCTACCCCAGCGCTTAGAACAGTGCTCTGCACATAGTAAGCGCTTAACAAATCCCAACATTATTATTATTATAAAGGGAGCAAGTCAGGGTGATGCAGAAGAAAATGGGAGAAGAAAGAAGGGCTTAGTCAGGGAAGGCCTCTTGGAGGGGGTGTGTCTTCAGTAAAGCCTTGAACTAGAGTAGAGTAATTGTTTGATATGAAGAGGGAGGGTGTTGAAGGTCAGAGGCAGAATGTGGGCGAGAGGTCAGTGGCGAGATAGACGGGATCAAGGTGCAGTGAGTAGGTTGGCGTTGGAGGAGCCAAGTGTGGGGGCCGGATTATAGTAGGAGAGCAGGGAGGTGAGGTAGGAGGGGGCAAGGTGATCGAGTGCTAAAAGCTGATGGTAAGGTGTTTCTTTTCATACGGAACCTGAAATGGGGAGGGGGGAGTCAATCGCTCAACGATATAAAATTAATATATAATCTTGGTATTTGTTAAGCACCTACTGTGTGCCAGGCACCGTACTGAGCAGTGGAAAAGTACAACACAGCAGAATTAGCACCTAATTCCCTGCCCGTAATGAAGCTTACAGTCTAGAAGGGGAGAAAGTGAGGGTTGGGAGGATTCCCGGTGGATGACTGGGATTTGAGGGTCTGGTAGCCCTCGTCATTCTGCTTCCTGAGCCCGTCTCCTCTGGCCCCGGTCCCGAGGGCCCGGGGAGGCTTGTCGGTTGTAGGGACCGGGGAGCCGCCTCCGCAGGGAGGGCCTCTCGGCCTTCTCCAGCAAGTGGTGCAGGAGGCCTGGAGACCACCCTCCTCTAAGAACCGCAGAGAGGCAGTGTAGCCTAGCGAAGAGAACGTAGGATCGGGAGTCAGAAGACTCGGGTTCTAATCTCGGCTCCGTGACTTGCCCGTCGTGTGACTTTGGGCAAATCGCTGGAGTTTCCTCATCTTTAAAATAAGGATTAAAAGGCTCTTCTCTCTCCGGTTTAGACTGCGGGCCTCGACGGGGACGGGGACTGGGCCCTCTCCGATTGTAGTCTATCTCCTCCAGCGCCTAAGCTTTTAACCACTACTGTTAAACTGGTAAGACTCCAGACCGTAAACTCGTGGACAAGGAATACGCTTTCCAACTCCTTTATAGTGTACTCTCCTAAGTGCTTAGTACGGTGTTCTGCACACAGTAAAAAATAAATAAATACCATCGATTGAAATACCACTCAACAAATTATTAAGGCAGAAACTTGATTTAAGCTTGGAACCTGGTGGCTAGAGCACAGCAGGGGGAAACCGGGACATCCAGAGTCTCACCAAACATATCGTGGAGCACAGGACTGTGAGGGAGACAGGAGTAGATGGGCTCGGCATAAGCCACCCCCCATTAACGCCACGACGACTCAAGCCCTTGTCCTGCTGGTGGCAGGAACTACCTTATTATTAATAATAATAATGATTATGGTAATTGTTAAGCACTTACTATATACCAAACACTATTCTAAGCACTGGGGTAGATAGAAGCCAGTCAGGTTGGACCCGATCCCTGTCCCACATGGGGCTCACGCTCTTAATCTCCATTTTAATTATTATTATTAATAAGAATGAAGTGTAAGGGCTTAGTTATATTAATATTATTGATATATTATTTTTAATACTAACAATGGTATGGACATACTTAACTATTATATTAGTATTATATTTATATTATTAAAATTGTTTGAGAAACAGAGTGGCTTAGTGGAAAGAGTACGGCTTCGGGAGTCAGAGGTCAGTGCCGGCTCCACCGCTTGTCTGCTGTGTGACCTTGGGCAAGTCACTACACTTCTTTGTGCCTCAGTTCCCTCATCTGTAAAATGGGGATTAAGACCGTGAGCCCCATGTGGGACAACCTGATTACCAGCCCTTAGAACAGTGTTTGGCAGAGAGTAATCGATTAACAAATGCCATCGTTACTATTGTTAATAATGGCATAATAATAATAATGTTGGTATTTGTTAAGCTCTTACTATGTGCCGAGCGCCGTTCTAAGCGCTGGGGTAGATACAGGGTAATCAGGTTGTCCCACGTGAGGCTCACGGTCTTCATCCCCATTTTACAGATGAGGTCACTGAGTCACTGAGAAGTTAAGTGACTTGCCCACGGTCACACAGCTGCCAAGTGGCAGAGCTGGGATTCGAACCCATGATCTCTGACTCCCAAGCCCGGGCTCTTTCCACTGAGCCACGCTGCTTCTTTAAAATAATAATGATGTTGGCATTTGTTAAGCGCTTACTATGTGCAGAGCACTGTCTTAAGCGCTGGGGGAGATACAGGGTCATCAGGTGGTCCCACGTGAGGCTCACAGTCTTCAGTCCCATTTGACAGATGAGCGAACTGAGGCACAGAGAAGGGAAGTGACAAGTGGCGGAGTCGCGATTCGAACCTATGACTTCTGACTCCCAAGCCCGGGCTCTTTCCACTGAGCCACGCTGGCGGGATGCACCAAGCGCTTACTTATTATATTATCTTTGTATTATCTTTGTATTATTCGTATGTTATGATTATTTTTATTATTATTAGGGCATTGTGGGCAGAGAATGTGTCCACTTATTGTTGTATTGCACTCTCCCAAGCGCTTAGTACAGTGCTCTGCACCCAATAAACGCTCAAAGAATGCATTTGAATGACTGAATGAGAGAATGAACAAATTCAATCGTATTTAATGAGCCCTCAATAAATACGACTGAATGAATCCAGTGCTCTGCACAGAGTAAGCGCTCAATAAATACGATTGAATGAATCCAGTGCTCTGCACAGAGTAAGCGCTCAATAGATACTTTTGAATGAATCCAGTGCTCTGCACAGAGTAAGCGCTCAATAGATACTTTTGAATGAATCCAGTGCTCTGCACAGAGTAAGCGCTCAATAGATACTTTTGAATGAATCCAGTGCTCTGCACAGAGTAAGCGCTCAATAGATACTTTTGAATGAATCCAGTGCTCTGCACAGAGTAAGCGCTCAATAGATACTTTTGAATGAATCCAGTGCTCTGCACAGAGTAAGCGCTCAATAGATACTTTTGAATGAATCCAGTGCTCTGCACAGAGTAAGCGCTCAATAGATACTTTTGAATGAATCCAGTGCTCTGCACAGAGTAAGCGCTCAATAGATACTTTTGAATGAATCCAGTGCTCTGCACAGAGTAAGCGCTCAATAGATACTTTTGAATGAATCCAGTGCTCTGCACAGAGTAAGCGCTCAATAGATACGATTGAATGAATCCAGTGCTCTGCACAGAGTAAGCGCTCAATAGATACGATTGAATGAATCCAGTGCTCTGCACAGAGTAAGCGCTCAATAGATACTTTTGAATGAATCCAGTGCTCTGCACAGAGTAAGCGCTCAATAGATACTTTTGAATGAATCCAGTGCTCTGCACAGAGTAAGCGCTCAATAGATACTTTTGAACGAACTGAATGAATGAACTTGATTCTATTTATTGCCATTGTTCTTGTCCGTCTCCCCCGATTAGACTGGAAGCCCGTCAAAGGTCAGGAACTGTCTCCATCTGTTACCGCTTTGTCCATTCCAAGCGCTTTAGCCCGGTGCTCCGCACAGAGTCGGCGCTCAATAAATACTACGGAACGAACACCCTGACGGCCGGCGCCCGAGGGCAGTCGTTAGCCGCGCCCGGCAGGCGGCGCCGCAGGGGGAGGGTGGCGGTGTGAGCGCGGCGGGGGGGACGCTCTAGCCGGGGGGTGGGGAATCACCGAGGCGGAGGCCCCGCCCCCTTTTGGCGGCGGGGGCCAATGGGGGGTCGGAATGGGGCGGGGAGGCCACGCCCCCCGGATTGGCCCCGCCCCCCGCGCCTCCCTCCTCCCCCCGCCCCTCCGCGGAAGGCCCCGGATGTAGGTGTTGGGCCGCCGAGATGGCGGAGAGCGACTACGAGGCCGTGCTGTGCGTCAAGCCCGAGGTCCATGTCTACCGCATCCCCCCGCGGGCCACCAACCGGGGCTACAGGTGACGCCCCCAACCCCTTCTCCACAACCTCCATACCTGCCCCGCGCTCTCCTTATCATGCTGGGATGTGTTAAGCGCCTCCTCTGTGCAGAGCACTGCGCTAAGCGCTGGGGGAGACCCAGGCTCATCAGGTGGTCCCATAGGAGGCTCACCGTCTTCATCCCCATTTTGCAGATGAGGCCACTGAGGCGCAGAGAAGTGAAGTGATAATGTTGGGATGTGTTAAGCGCCTACTCTGTGCAGAGCACTGGTCTAAGCGCTGGGGGAGAGACGGGCTCATCAGGTGGTCCCATAGGAGGCTCACCGTCTTCATCCCCATTTTGCAGATGAGGCCACTGAGGCGCAGAGAAGTGAAGTGACAATCATAATGTTGGGATGTGTTAAGCGCCTACTCTGTGCAGAGCACTGGTCTAAGCGCTGGGGGAGAGACAGGCTCATCAGGTGGTCCCATAGGAGGCTCACCGTCTTCATCCCCATTTTGCAGATGAGGCCACTGAGGCGCAGAGAAGTGAAGTGACAATCATAATGTTGGGATGTGTTAAGCGCCTACTCTGCAGAGCACTGGTCTAAGCGCTGGGGGAGAGACAGGCTCATCAGGTGGTCCCATAGGAGGCTCACCGTCTTCATCCCCATTTTCCAGATGAGGTCACTGAGGCGCAGAGAAGTGAAGTAATAATACTGTTGGGATTTGTTAAGCGCTTACTCTGTGCAGAGCACTGTTCTAAGCGCTGGGGGAGGTCTAGGCTCATCAGGTGGTTCCACTTGGGGCTCAGTCTTCATCCCCATTTTGCAGATGAGGGAACTGAGGCCCAGAGAAGTGAAGTGATAATAATGTTGGTGTGTGTTAAGCGCTCACTGTGTGCAGAGCACTGTTCTAAGCGCTGGGGAGGTCCAGGCTCATCAGGTGGTCCCACTTGGGGCTCACAGTCTTCATCCCCATTTGACAGATGAGGTTACTGAGGCCCAGAGAAGTGAAGTGATAATAATAATGTTGGTGTGTGTTAAGCGCTCACTGTGTGCAGAGCACTGCTCTAAGCGCTGGGGTAGATACGGGGTTATCAGGTGGTCCCATGGGAGGCTCACAGTCGTCATCCCCATTTTATAGATGAGGGAACTGTGGCACAGAGAAGTGAAGTGGTAATAATAATGTTGGGATTTGTTAAGCTATGTGCAGAGCACTGTTCTAAACGCTGGGGGAGATACGGGGTCATCAGGTTGTCCCGCATGAGGCTCACAGTCTTCATCCCCATTTTACGTATGAGGTCACTGAGGTGCAGAGAAGTGAAGTAATAATACTGTTGGTAGTTGGAGAAGCAGCGTGGCTCAGTGGAAAGAGCACGGGCTTTGGAGTCAGGGCTCATGAGTTCGAATCCCAGCTCTGCCACGTGTCGGCTGTGTGACTGTGGGCAAGTCACTTAACTTCTCTGTGCCTCAGTTCCCTCATCTGTAAAATGGGGATTAAGACTGTGAGCCCCACGTGGGACAACCTGATTCCCCTATGTCTACCCCAGCGCTTAGAACAGTGCTCGGCACATTGTAAGCGCTTGACAAATACCAACATTATTATTATTATTATTTGTTAAGCGCTTACTCTGTGCAGAGAACTGCTCTGAGCGCTGGGGGAGTTACAGGGTCATCAGGTGGTCCCATGGGAGGCTCACATTAATCCTCATTTTACAGATGAGGTCACTGAGGCACAGAGAAGTGAAGTGACTTGCCCACAATCACAGCTGATGAGTGGCAGAGCCGGGATTCAAACCCATGACCTCTGACCCCCAAGCCCAGGCTCTTTCCACTGAGCCACGCTGCTTAGATGATGATTATCACCGTAGGAATGATGATAATGGCATTTCTTAAGCGCTTACTATGTGCCAAGCACTATTCTCAGCACTGGGGTGGGTACATGATAATAATGTTGACATCTGTTTAGCGCTTGCTTTGTGCCAAGCACTGCTCTAAGCGCTGGGGAGGATACAGAATAATCATGATAATGGTGGCATTTGTTAAGCGCTTGCTGTGTGCCAAGCACTGTTCTAAGCACTGGGGACGGTACATAATAATGGTGGCATTTGTTAAGCGCTTGCTGTGTGCCAAGCACTGTTCTAAGCACTGGGCAGGGTACATGATAATAATGGTGGCATTTGTTAAGTGCTTGCTGTGTGCCAAGCACTGTTCTAAGCACTGGGCATGATACATAATAATGGTGGCATTTGTTAAGCGCTTGCTGTGTGCCAAGCACTGTTCTAGGCACTGGGGAGGGTGCATAATAATCATAATAATGGTGGCATTTGTTAACGCTTGCTGTGTGCCAAGCACTGTTCTAAGCGCTGGGGAGGGTACATAATAATTCTGTTCAGTTTCTTCAGTCCTGTTTTACAGACGAAGAAACTGGGGCCCAGAGACGTGAAGCGACTTGCCCAAGGTCACACGGTAAGAGAAGCAGCGTGGCTTGGCGCAAAGAGCCCGGGCTTGGGACTCAGAGTTCGTGGGTTCTAATTCCGGCTCCACCTCTTGTCTGCTGTGTGATCTTGGGCAAGTCACTTCACCTCTCTAGTCCTCATTTCCCTCACCTGTAAAATGGCGATTAAGACTGTGAGCCCCACGGGGGACAACCTGATTACCTTGTGCCCACCTCAGTGCTTAGAACAGTGCTCTGCACATAGCACTTAATAAGTACTACCATTATTATTACTATTAGAGCAGGGGCAGAGCCAGGATTAGAACCCAGGCCCCCTGACTTCCAGACCCGCCTCTGTCCCCTAAGCCACCCCTTCCCTGCTAGCCACCCCCGGCCTGATCCCGCAGGCCTCCCCTGCTCCTTGGCCCCAGCATCCCGGAGAGGGTGGACCCAACTTTAATAATAACAATAGTTACAGTATTTGTTAAGTGCTCATTATGTGCCAAGCGCTGGGGTGGATGCAAGCTAATCGGCTTCACGGTCTTTAATCCCCATTTTGCAGATGAGGTAACTGAGGCCCAGAGACTAATAATAATAATAATGGTATTTGTTAATAATAATAATTGTGGTATTTGTTAAGCGCTTACTATGTGCAGAACACTGTTCTAAGCGCTGGGGTAGATACAGAGATCTCCTCCCTCCTCGCAAGTGCCACCCCCTCCACCTGCGCCTCGAACCCCATTCCCTCTCACCTTATTAAAACCATCGCCCCGCCCTCCTCCCTTCCTTAACTTCTATTTTTAACCACTCTATCTCCAAGGGCTCCTTCCCCTCTGCCTTCAAACATGCCCACGTCTCCCCCATCCTAAAAAAACCCACTCTTGACCCCACTTCCCCCTCCAGTTATAGCCCTATCTCCCTCCTACCCTTCCTTTCCAAAATCCTAGAATGAGTCGTCTACAATCGATGCTTAGAATTCCTTAACTCCCATTCTCTCCAAGACCCCCTCCGATCTGGCTTCCGTCCCCTCCACTCTACCGAGACTGCTCTCTCTAAGGTCACCCGTGACCTCCTCCTTGCCAAATCCAATGGCTCCTACTCCATTCTGATCCTCCTTGACCTCTCTGCTGCCTTTGACACTGTCGACCATCCCCTCCTCCTCCATACCTTATCTCACCTCGGCTTCACGGACTCCGTCCTCTCCCGGTTCTCCTCTTACCTCTCTGGCCGGTCATTCTCCGTCTCCTTCGCTGGCGCCTCCTCCCCCTCCCATCCTTTAATGGTTGGAGTTCCTCAAGGGTCAGTTCTCGGCCCTCTTCTGTTCTCCATCTACACTCACTCCCTCGGTGAACTCATTCGCTCTCACGGCTTTGATTACCATCTCTACGCAGATGACACGCAGATCTACATCTCCGCCCCTGTCCTCTCCCCCTCCCTTCGGGCTCGCATCTCCTCCCGCCTCCGGGTCGTCTCCACCTGGATGTCGGCCCGCCACCTAAAACTCAACGTGAGCGAGACCGAGCTCCTCATCTTCCCTCCCAAACCCGGTCCTCTCCCAGACTTCTCTATCACCGTCGATGGCACGACCGTCCTTCCCGTCTTTCGGGCCCACGATCTCGGTGTCATCTTTGACTCGTCTCTCTCGTTCACCCCACACATCCTATCCGTTACCGAGACCTGCCGGTTTCACCTTTACGATATCGCCGAGATCCGCCCTTTCCTCTCCACCCAAACGGCTACCTTACTGCGACGGGCTCTCGTTATATCCCGGCTAGACTACCGTGTCAGCCTTCTCTCTGACCTCCCTTCCTCCTCTCTCGCCCCGCTCCGGTCTATTCTTCACTCCGCTGCCCGGCTCATCTTCCTGCAGAAAAGATCTGGGCATGTCACTCCCCTTCTTAAACAACTCCAGTCGTTGCCTATCAACCTCCGCTCCAAACAAAAACTCCTCACTCTAGGCTTCGAGGCTCTCCATCACCTTGCCCCTTCCTACCTCTCCTCCCTTCTCTCTTTCTACCGCCCACCCCGCACGCTCCGCTCCTCCGCCGCCCACCTCCTCACCGTCCCTCGGTCTCGCTTATCCCGCCGTCGACCCCCGGGCCACGTCCTCCCGCGGTCCCGGACCGCCCTCCCTCCTCACCTCCGCCAAACTGATTCTCTTCCCCTCTTCAAAACCCTACTTAAAACTCACCTCCTCCGAGAGGCCTTCCCAGACTGAGCTCCTCTTCTCCCTCTACTCCCTCTACCACCCCCCCTTCACCTCTCTGCAGCTAAATCCTCTTTTCCCCCCTTTCCCTCTGCTCCTCCCCCTCTCCCTTCCCATCCCCTCAGCACTGTACTCGTTCGCTCAACTGTATATATTTTCATTATCCTATTTATTTTGTTAATGAAATGTACATCGCCTCGATTCTATTTAGTCGCCATTGTTTTTACAAGATGTTCTTCCCCTCGACTCTATTTATCGCCATTGTTTTTGTCTGTCCGTCTCCCCCCATTAGACCGTAAGCCCGTCAAACGGCAGGGACTGTCTCTATCTGTTGCCGACTTGTTCATTCCAAGTGCTTAGTACAGTGCTCTGCACATAGTAAGTGCTCAATAAATACTATTGAATGAATGAATACAGGGCAATCAGATTGTCCCACAAGGGACTCACATTTTTTATCCCCATTTTTACAGATAAGGTAACTGAGGCACAGAGAAGTTAAGTGACTTGCCCAAGGTCACACAGCAGACAAGTGGCGCAGCCGGGATTAGAACCAACGACCTCTGACTCCCAAGCACGGGCTCTTTCCACTAAGCCACGCTGCTTCTTGATAATTATGGTATTTGTTAAGCGCTTACTGTTGGCCAAGCACTGTTCCAAGTACTGAGCACTATGAAGTGACTCTTCCAAGGTCACACAGCGGGCGAGTGGCGGAGCCGGGATTAGAACCCACGCCCTCTGACTCCCAAGGCTCTTTCCACTTCCCCACCCTCCCTGTTCCGCCCAGCGCTCGGACCAGTGCCGTGCACATAGTAAGCCCTTAACAAATACCATCATTATTGTTGTTGTTATTTTCTTTGGGGAGAGGAGGGGACCTTCTTCCCTCCTCGCCCCTCGGTGGGCACAGCTGCCGCCCTCTGGCAGTTGGGCATCTGGCCCCTCTCCAAGCCTGGTGCCGTGGCTTGGCCTAACCCAAATCCGCGAGACCATTTCTAGGTCCATCGAACCCCGTGCGTCTCCTCCAACTGGAGCTCCAGCACACTTGGAAGATCAAGAACTCGAGAAGCAGCATAGCTCAGTGGAAAGAGCATGGGTTTGGGAGTCACAGGTCATGGGTTCGATTCCCGGATCTGCCACGTGTCAGCTGTGTGACTGTGGGCAAGACACTTCACTTCTCTATGCTTCAGTTACCTCATCTATAAAATGGGGTTTAAGTCTGTGAGCCTCACGTGGGACCACCTGATTACCCTGTATCTACCCCAGCGCTTAGAACAGTGCTCTGCACATAGCTTAACAAATACCAACATTATTATTATTATTATTATTATTATTATTATTAACAATGTCTTGTAAAATGAACCTTGAGAACAAAGCGCCCCGGGGAAAAACTAGTTAGGAGAGTTGCTTTTGCAAGGGGCCGGAGCCGTAGCCGTTACTGAGCTTTTCCGGCTTATCGAAGCGTTTGGGATTTGTCTCTAAAACTCTTGGATTACATAAACAGAGGTGGTGGTTATATAGAGAGAAGCAGCGTGGCTCAGTGGAAAGAGCCAGGGGTTGGGAGTCAGAAGTCATGGGTTTGAATCCCGGCTCTGCCACTTGTCAGCTGTGTGACTGTGGGCAAGTCACTTCACTTTTCTGGGCCTCAGTGACCTCATCTGGAAAATGGAGATTAACTGTGATCCTCACGTGGGACAACCTGATTACCCTGTATCTACCCCAGCGCTTATAACAATGCTCTGCACATAGTAAGCGCTTAACAAATACCAACATTATTATTATTATATGCTTACGGTGGGCCAAGCTCCAGTTGATCGAGTTAGAGACAAGCCCTGCCCGGTGGCCTGAGAGGATAAAAGCGGTCTTGTCGTGTGGATTATAAACTGCGTGAGCTGTCCGGAACAAACTGGAGGGAAAGAGGTGGAATCCTCTTCCTGCAGTTGAGCAAAATAAGCAGAAAACACAAATCCTTCTTTTGGCAGGGATCGTGCCTACCAATTCTGTTATATTGTACTTTCCCAAACACTTAGTCTAGTGATCTGCATACAGTAAGCGCCCAATACATACCCTTTTTTGATCGTGGGCAGGGAGCGTATCTACCAATTGTGTTATATTGAACGCTCCCAATTGCTTAGAACAGTATTCTGCATAGAGTAAATGCTGATAAATTCGATTGTTCGATCGATTGATTACGGACTGTCCAGGAGTTTCTTGTCAGGCAGCTGGAATCCTCTAGAGGAGGGAACCCCGGCCAGTCGGCTTGCACTAAATCTGGGACCAGAGAACCAGTCAGAGGGGGAGGACGGAGCCGTCCCTTCCATGTGGGTTCTCTGTTGGCTGGTTGCAGATGAATTGCTTTGGAAAGGATTTGGGAGTAAAGATTATATTAAGCTATGTGGAGATTCCCCTATTTGTCCAGGAATTGTTTCTAATCTTTGCATCCCTGTTGGTTAGAATCCTGGGCTAATGTGAATTTTTGGGGAAATGAAGTAACTATCTGACTTTTTGTTTACGCTGCTTTTTTCTCTGGTGTATTTCTGTCCCTCAGCTTCGTTCTGCTCCTCTGCTCACACTGGGATGGCTTTGGGTAAATACTATTTGTCCAGGAACTGTAGCCCCACTTCTACGGCCTGGAGCTTTGGTTAAAAAAAGATGTCTTCTGTCCATTCCAAAACTCTATCTGGTTCCTTATCAGAAGGGCAAGTTACCCCTATTAAAGGAACTGAAACTGAAACTAATGTGCGGAGGTTGAAAGTTCTGCATTTGTGTGGTCTAAGAAATACCCTGACATCAGGCCTCCTGGAACTTTCTGACATGGTTACACTCAGCATCTCACCAGACCATTCTGAAGAATCAAATTTGAAATGGGCACCCGAGCCCGGGAGTCAGAGAACCTGAGTTCTAATATTGGCCCCACTATATGTCTGCTGTGTGACTTTGGGCAAGTTACTTAACTTTTCTGGGCCTCAGTTATCTCGTCTCTAAAATGGGGATTGAGACTGAGGCCTGTAGGGGACAGGGTCTGTATCCAACCTGATAGTACAGTGCCTGATACATAGTAAGTGCTTAACAGATGCCTTAAAAAAAAGAAGTGACCCTCAAAAATTCATTTTGACTTTCCCGGTCCTCTTGGAAAAACCAGGTTGTCCTTTACCTGGGTCTTTCGTTGGAGTGGTGAAAATTGGAGTTAGCTTTTAAAAAAGTACACACGATTTTGCAATTACCGGAAGCCTGGGGATCCCCATTGCTTTTCTGCGGAGGGACACTGCAGATGTAAATTTAACTTGCCTCTTCATTAAATAGCTTCCTTTTCTTGTCTTTTGCCCGTTAATAATAATAACAGTACTAATTGAGCTATTTGCCGCACACTGTGCTAAGCTATGCTCTGGGGTAGATACAGTGCAGTCAGATGAGACAGAGTCCCTGTCCCACATGGGACTCACTGTCCAAGAAGGAGAGAGAACAAGCATTAAATCCCTGTTTCACCAGTGAGGAAACTGAGGTCCAGAGAAGGTAAGGGATTAGAACACAGATCTCCTTACAGGCAGTCCTGGGTTAGGACACAGTGTTTCTCAGATCTTTGTTTTATTTCCCTTAGAAACATAATTCTTCCCCTCTGTCCCTTTCCTCAGTAATAATTCCTCAGTGGGCCCCCCTCTTTCTTCTGACTCAGTGGGCCCCAACTTGGACCCAAAGGCCACTCCCCTACCACCTTTCGGAAAAGCTATGGGAGAGGAAACTAGAAGGCCCTACCAAAAAAAAAAAAAGAAAAAAAGAAGCAATCTCTAAAGTCTTTTAATGATGGTATTTGTTAATCGCTTACTATGTGCCAAGCACTGTTCTAAGCGCTGGGGGAGATACAAGGTAGGTTGTCCCCTGTGGTGCTCACAATCATCATCCACATTTTACAGATGAGGGAACTGAGGTCAGGAGAAATGAAGTGACTCGCCCAAAGTCACACAGCTGGCAAGCGGCGGAACCGGGATTAGAACCCATGATCTCTGACTCCCAGGCCCAGGCTCTTTCCGCTGAGCCACGTTGCCTCTCAGTTCCAGTTTTACAAAACAGTTCCATGCTGGCTTGGAAAAAGTTTCCCACATGTAGGAAACAGTATGGCCAAGAGGAAAGAGCACAGACTTGGGAGTCAGGGAACTTGAGATCTAATCCTGTCTCTGCTGATTGCTTGCTCTGTGACCTTGGGTAATTCACATAACATCTCTGTGCCTAAATTTCCTCAACTGTAAAATGAGGAGCAATACCTGTGCTTCCTCCTACTTAGACTTTGAGCCCCATGGCGGACAGGGTCTGTGTCTGACCTGATAAACTTGTATAATAATAACTGTCGGGAACTGGATGTGGCACTTTGGCATCTGGATGTGCATTTGTCCTGCAGGGCCGCAGAGTGGCAGCTGGACCAGCCGGCATGGAGTGGCCGCCTGCGGATAACATCTAAGGGGCAGATGGCTTACATCAAACTGGAAGACAAGACTTCAGGTAAAGGATGGGGAGGGCTCACCCTCCTAGAATTCCCCGTTGGTGGTGATGAAAGATCTACTCCCCATGGCCATCGGGGCTGCCCTTTCAGGGACCCCTCCCCTGCAGCCGGAGGGTTGGGAAGGCTAGGTGTAGCCTGCCCTTATTCCTCAGGATGATAGGCCACCGCCGTCTTCTGCCTGAAGTAGAGAAGCTTTTTCAAGAGGGCACCGACTCGTGTGGGTCTTTGGGCTAAACCGTCCGAGGAAATCACTAAATAAAGAGCCGACCTGCTAACCTTCCTGCTTCATGAAGTGGTCTCGATTGTGTGTGTGAGTCCAGCGGTTTCAAGTGGAGAATGTGCTAAAAAAGTATTGCCCTCTCAGAAATCCCCTGCATCTGCACCCATTTCCCTCCTCCAGTTCCACTCCCAACAGCCCGCGTGTGGGTTTCCTTTGCTCAGGAGCCCAAGCAGGCTGTCCCAGTTGCCAGGAATCCCCAGAGAATGGCAATCAGCACCCAGGAGGAACAGCAGAATCTATGGACACCAGCCTCGAATATCTGGCCTGACTGAAACTCGCCCGTTTCTGAGTTGGAAGGGATTTTTAGAGGACTTTTTGACCACTCTCCTCCCACAGTCAGGCCAAAACTACCCCCAGGAGGTGGGAGGGCCCAAGGGAGGTGGCGAACTCTTTAAAGTGTTTGTAAAGAGATTGGCCTCTTCACAGAGGATTTGTTGCTTTAACGGGAGGCCCGATTTGCATTTCCAGGTGCAATTTAGGACTCCCCTCTCCTACCTCAAGTCCAGTTTCAAAGGAAGAGGTCCCAGGGCAGGTGGCTCCCCACTGGTAAGGGAGGAGGAGCCAGAGGCCCTGAGCGGTGGTAACGGTTCAGGGGGAGGAAGCGCCGGAAAGGATTGTCAGTTGCCGATTCCTCATACCTGTTTCGATTGCCAGTTGCCGATTCCTTATACCTACTTCTGCTTCCAGGAGAACTTTTTGCCCAAGCCCCGATAGACCAGTTTCCTGGAACTGCCGTGGAGAACGTGACCGATTCCAGTAGATACTTTGTCATCCGGATTGAGGATGGAAGCGGTATGCAAGGCCAAGCTTCTTTCTCTGTGGAAAGCTGTTTTTCTTCTGCTCAAGAATTGGGATCTGATAGATTTTTTCCCCCACCTCAGGGCGCCGGGCATTTATTGGGGTCGGATTTGTCGACAGAGGCGATGCCTTTGACTTCAATGTAGCACTTCAAGACCACTTCAAGTGAGTGTTCCCCTCTATGTTTTGGATTTGCTCTTTGAAGAGGTACTCCGTTTTGAAAATGAGAAGACCGGGACCCAGAATGACAGTCCTTTGTCCCAGTATCAAATCAAATAGTAGCAGAGAGGCAGTAGAATCCAGGAGTTGGGGTTCCGGCAGCCCCCTCCACCCCAACTCTGCCCTTATTAGTAGTTGATTTAGCTTTCCCAGTCATAACATCCGATGAAATACCTCCATGAACTGAAACACCAGGTACCCCTCTTCTGTATGTGTTTAGCAGTAAAAAATCCCCATTTCCTTCTTCATGGACCGTAGGGAAGCCGGGGCTTGGGGAGGCAGCCTGCGGTGGGCTCCCTCATCTTCTCTCCCCACTCCTCCTTCCCCATCTGTCCTTTTTATCTTCCCTCCTCAGGTGGGTGAAACAACAGTCCGAGTTTGCAAAGCAAGCTCAGAACCCAGACCAGGGGCCCAAATTGGACCTGGGCTTCAAGGAGGGGCAGACCATCAAACTGAACATTGCGGTGAGTCTCCCACCTGTGCCTCTGCTCTGGATGCACAAAATCCATCCCCTTAAGATGAATTCATTCATGTTTATTGAGTGTTTATTGTGTGTAGAGCACCATACTAAGCGCTTGGGAAAGTACAATACAACAATAAACAGTGACATTCCCTGTCCGCAAACAGCTCACAGTCTAGAGGTGGGGAGACAGACAAATCAATAAAATTACAAATATATACAGAAGGATTAGGGGGCTGAGGGTGGTGGCGACGAGCAAAAGGGCAAGTCAGGGCAATGCAGAAGGAAGTGGGAGATGAGGAAAAGTGGGGCTTAGTCTGAGAAGGCCTTTAGAAAGAGATGTGTCTTCAATAAGGCTTTGAAGGTATGGAGAGTAATTGTCGGACTTGAGGAGGGAGGGCGTTCCAGACCATGGGTAGGACGTGGGCCAGGGGCTGGCGGCGAGACAGGCGAGATTGAGGCACAGTGAGAAAGTTAGCATTAGAGGAGCGAAGTATGCAGGCTGGGTTGTTGAAGGAGAGAAGTGAGGTGAGGCAGGATGGGGCAAGGTGATGGAGTGCTTTAAAGCCAGTCTAGAAGGAGAGACAGACATTAATATAAATGATGATGATGGTATATGTTAAGCATTTACTATGTGCCATGCACTGTTCTAAGCACTGGGGTGGATACAAGGTAATCAGATTGTCCCACGTGGGGCTCACAGTCTTACTCCCCATTTTACAGATGAGGGAACTGAGGCCCAGAGAAATGAAGTGGCTTGCCCAAGGTCACACAGCAGACAAGTGGCGGAGCCAGAATTAGAACCCACTTCCTCCGACTCCCAAGCCCGTGCTCTTGCCACTAGGCCATGCCGCTTTTTGCAGATGATGTACAAATGCTAGATATGTATATAAGGCTGATGAAGCTCTCTGAGGGCTTAACAGTCTTCCTCCTCAGCACCGTCACGGTCACCCCCGACCCCTCTGCCGAGAATGGTCTATAAATGGGGAACGTTTGCCCACCGAGATGGCTTTCGGTCATTGACCATAGTTTGGCTGTGGTAGTCTAGTCCTCTAGATTGTAAGCTCACTGCGGGCAGGGAGTGTATCTGTTGTATTGTTATATTGTACTCTCCTAAGCGCTTAGTACAGTGGTCTACACCCAGTAAGTGCTCAATAAATACCACTGACTTACTGATTTGTAGAATTGTTCCTGAACAGTCGTATTCAAGGGACACTTCCTTCATGAGCTCTCTCCCCAGAAATCAAATCAGCTAGAGTGGGGACTTGTGTATAGCTGCTTCAGACAGGAGCTTGTGATCAGACCTGTGGAAAAAAAAGGCCAAGGCCATTTTCTTATCAGAATGTAACAGAAGGAAAAAGCTGCCAGGAACAGAGGATAAGCTCCTGCTTAACCCATCAATCAATCCATAGTATTTATCTAGAGCTTACCGTGTGCAGAACACTGCACTGAGCCCTCTGGAGAGTACAGTATAACACAGTTGGGAGACGCATTCCCTGCCCAAAACGGGCTTAAAGCCTAGATGGGGACTTGAAGCATAGAGCGGCTTATAACCTAAATGGTAATCTACTTGTCCAGTTCGAACACACTTTACGCAGCTCTTATCAGACCCGCACCATACTATTGCCTCTTGAATTTGTTTTCCCGATAAGTGGGTTTTCTTGCTTTCTGTAACCCAAGCTGCAAGGGCTTGGGGGGTGACGGTGGTGGTTTTCCCATTTCATTTGGAGCTGACTTTCAATACAGTGTATTTGACAGGCTGCTCCCTGTAATGAAGGGAGCCATGTTGAACAGGAAATTTTGAAAAGGCTATTCGTGTTGTGTGCTCTGCACAGAGTAAGTGCTCAATAAATACCTCTGATTGATTGAAAGGGTTGGTCCCCAGTGTCAGGAGCAGGTGAGAGGTCAAGGTGAATAAGGATGAATAGAGTCCATCGGATTTGGCAAGGAGGAGGTCATTGATGTCTTTGGAAAGGGAAGTTTAAGGAGAGTGGAAGAGGCAGAAGGCAGACTGCAGAGGGTCAAAAAGGGAGCTAGAAGAGAGGCGGAGGCAGTGGGACTGAAGACTTAATTTGAAGAGTTTGGACAGGAAGGGTAGGAGAGAAATGGGGTCACAGTGGGAAGGAACAGTGGAGTCAAGGGAAGGTCTTTTTTAGATACAGAAGCAGTGTGGCCTAATGGAAAGAGCATGGACCTGGGAGCCAGAGGAAAGGGGTTCTAATCCCGACTCCACCATTTGTCTGCTATGTGACCTTGGGCAAGTCACTTAACTTCTCTGTGCCTCAGTTACCTCACCTGTAAAATGGGGATTAAGACCGTGAGCCGCTTGCGGGACATGAACTGTGTCCAACCTGATTTAACTTGTGTCTACTCCGGCGCTCGGGATTGTGCTTGGCACTTAGTAAGCGCTTAATAAATGCCATTAAGATATAAAAAGAAATAGGAGATTCGAGGGCATCTTTGAAAACAAAGGAGCAAAAGCCAGTGGACTGCAAACAGTTGTAGGCGGTGATGAGTGAGGGAGCAAATGTTTTAATAAGGAGCAATGGGATGGGGTCACGGGCACAGGGAGAGGAGGCAGATTTCGAAAGAAGACTTTGTAGGTGCTGTCGATAGATACTACTGATTAATTGTTATGGCCTAGAATTAATCAATCATTGGTATTTATTGAGTGCTTACTGTGTGCTGAGCACTTTACTAAGTGCTTGGGAGAGGACAGTGCAACAGAGTCATAGACTCTGCTCACAAGGAGCTTGCAGTTTTGATGGGGAGATAGAAGTTAAAATAAATTTTGTGCATAGATTATATACATAAGTGCTGTGGGGCGGAGGGTGGGGTGAATATCCAGTGCTTACAGGGGGGTAATTCAAATAATAATGTTTCTTAAGTGCTTACTGTGTGCGAGAAGCAGCATGGCTCAGTGGAAAGACCCCGGGCTTGGGAGTCAGAGGTCATGGGTTCTAATCCCCATTCTGCCACTTGTCAGCTGTGTGACCTTGAGTAAGTCACTTCACTTCTTTGTGCCTCCGTTCCCTCATCTGTAAAATGGGGATGAAGACTGTGAGCCCTATCAGGACAACCTGATTACCTTGTAGGTACCCCGGCGCTTAGAAGAGTGCTTGACACATAGTAAGTGCTTAACAAATACCACCATTATTATTATTATTATTATTATTGTAAGTGCTAGGGTAGATTCAAGGTATGTTGGATGGAGTCCCTGTCCCACATGGGGCTCACACTCTTAATCCCCATTTTACGGATGAGGTAACTGAGGCTCAGAGACGTGAAGTGACTTGCCCACAGTCACAGAGCAGACATACGGCAGAGCTGGGACGAGAACCCATAACCGTCTGACTCCCGGGCCTGTGCTCTATCCACTGTCTCTGTGCTCTATCTATCTCTATCCGCTGCTTCTCCGGGTACAGATCCAAGTGAATTGGAGAGTGAGAAGGGGAAATGAGGACATAGAGAAGGCTTCTTGAAGGAAATGTGATTTTAATAAGGCTTCCCTTTCCCCTTCCCCTTTAGTAAGACTAACCCTTCTGGAAATGCTACCAAATCTTGGTTTTGCTGCCACTGCCCTCTCCTGGTTCTCTGGCTGCTCCCTTTCAGTCATTTTTACAGGCTCCTCCTCTGCCTCCCACCCCCTAACTGTGGGAGTCCCTCAGGGCTCAATTCTGGTCCCCTTCTATTCTCCATCTACACCCACTCCTTTGGAGAACTCATTCAATCCCACAGCTTCAACTGTGCATCTTTATGTCGAGGTAGATCTCCAGTCCCAGTCTCTCCCCTTCCCTGCAATCTCACATTTCTCCTGCCCTCAGGGTATCTCTTCCTGGATGTCCTGTTGTCACCTCCAACTAAACATGTCCAGAATTGCACTTCTCATAATAATAATAATGATGGCATTTGTTAAGCACTTATTGTGTGCCAAGCATTGTTCTAAGTGCTGGGGTAGATACAAGGTAATCAGGTTGTCCCACGTGGGGCTCACAGTCTTAATCCCCGTTTTCCAGATGAGGTAACTGAGGCACAGAGAAGTGAAGTGATTTGCCCAACATCACACAGCTGACAAGTGGCGGAGCCGGGATTAGAACACATGACCTCTGACTCCCGAGCCCGTGCTCTTTCCACTGAGTCATGCTGCTTATCATCTTCCCTCCCAAACTCTCTTCTCCCCCTCCAGCCTTTCTCATCACTGTAGGTACTACCACCATCCTTCCTGTCTCTCAAGCATGCAACTTTGGCATTCCCCTCGACTCATCTCTCACCTTTAAATCACTTATTCAGGCAGTCGCTAAATCTTCACTCTAATGCCATCCTTGCTCTCGTCTCTCTTACCTTCAATCCTTTCCTCACCCCCTCCTTCCTGCCTGGAACTTCCCCTACATATCTAGCAGACTACACTCTCCCCATCTTCAAAGTCTTACTGAAATCATCTCTCCTCCAGGAAGTCTTCCCAGACTAAGCCCTCCTTCCCCCACCCTTATTTTCCCTCTCTACTGCCTTTCCCACCCCCTAAAACACTGGATTTAGGTACATATCCTTATATGCAGTTGCTTCCCTTCCCTTTAATTTATTTTAATGTCTGCCTCATCCATTAAGCTGTAAGCTCCTTGAGGGCAGGGATTTTGTCTATCAACTGTATTGTAGTTTCCCAAGCACTAGTACAGTGCTGTGCACAAAGTGCTCAATAAATACCCTTGATTGATCTAAGGGCTTGGGAGAATACTAATATTTGTGGTATTTAAGTGCTTACTATGTGCCAAGCACCATTCTAAGCGCTGAGGTAAATACAAGGTAATTAGGTGGGCACAGTCCCTGTCCCACATGGGGCTCATGCTCTTGATCCCCATTTTACAGATGAGGTAACTGTGAAGTGAAGTGACTTGCCCAAGGTCACGTAGCAGACACGTGGCAGAACTGGGATTAGAGCCCATGTCCTCTGACTCCCAGGTCCGTACTCTTTCCTCTAGGCCACGTTGCTCCTGACTAAGTGGCGAATAAAATAAAGTGAATCAAAGAGGTTACAGTCTAATCTGGAGCCTGGCAGGCACAAACCATCAGCACATAGTTGGAACAGGAAAAAGAAGCAATAGCAGTTGAAAGAAGTGCATATGGTTAAATAGATGTGTGATTTAATATAGGTCAAGAATATGTGCTAAGGGTAGGTGAATAGTTTTAATAAACTTTAAAGTTAAGGGAGGCAGAGGTTTGGGCATGAAATGTGAAGGTAGAGCATAATGGGGTAGACCTGGAAGAGACACGATTTCAGGAGGACTCTGAAGGTGGGGCGAGCTGGGGTCTGGTAGACACAGCACAGTGTGTACAGCACTTTTATACATATCTCTAATTTCTCTATTTATATTAATGTCTGTCTCCCGCTCTAGACTGTGAGCTCGTTGCGGGCAGGAATGTGTCTGTTGTTATAGTGTACTCTCCCAAAGGCTTCGTACAGTGTGTGGCACACAGTAAGCCCTCAGTAAATACATTTGAATGAATCTGAAGGAGAAGGGAGTTCCATGCAGGAGGAAGAGTATTAGCAAGGGGGTAGGAGACAGGAGAGTTGGGAAGTCATAATCCTTAGGCTCACTTAGCGAGGGATGAAGAGTTCGCGCCTGGGCGAAGTGGGAGAAGAGAACTGATAGGAAATATTAATAGTAATTTTATTTATTAAGGGTCTATTGTGTGCAGAGCACTGAATTAAGTGCTGAGGGAAAAAAACAGTGCATGGGTGAGAATTAGACCCAGTTCCTGGCCCTCCCAGGTGCTCACAATCCCGGTCAGAATACGACATGGTGGGGTTAAGTGACAGACTTGGTAGGAAAGGTGAAATAGTATAAGTAACCTAAAAGGCACAGCTCAGAGTCTGAGGAGTCTGATGGTAACGGGGAGGGGTCGGGTCCTCCTCAGGCTGCAGCCGCCCCGGTCCTCCGGTACCCAGTCAGAACCGAACCTCCCCGATGTCTTAAGGGCCGCGTGCTGCTGCTGCTTCAGCTGCAGTCCCTCACAGCCTCGCATGCACCGGGAGGTAAGGAGAGAGCTGATGGGGTGCCTCAAGGCCAGCGGGCTGGAGTTTCTGCTCGAGGTGGAGAGAACTACGTTGCCAAGAGAGTCTGCTGAGAAGCGTCTGTCACCCCTTTTAGTCTGTAAACTTGTTGTGGGCAGGGAATGTGTCTGCTTATTGTTGTATTGTACTCTCCCAAGTACTCTACGCACGGTAAGCGCTCAGTAAATACGATTGAATGAATGAATGAGTGAAAGTGAGCAGGGCAGCAGAGTGGAGTACAGACTGGAGAGAAAGAGACCAGTGAGGAGGTGAACACTGCCGTCTTGCTCTGAGGTGATCAGCATGCTGGTCGTTGGAACGGAGATGAAGGGACAGAGCCAAGTATTGTGGAGGGAAAATCAGTAGGATTTAGTGACAGACTGACTCAGTGTGTGATGTTGGTTTTGTTTGTTTTTTCTTTTTAATGGTATTTAAGTGCTTTCTGTGTATCAAGCACTGTATTAGTGCTGGGGTAGATACAAGATCATCAAGTTGGACACAATCCACGTCCCATATGGGGCTCACGGCCTTTTTTTTTTTTCCTTACAGTATTATGTTAAGCACTCCCAGTGCCCCAGATGCTGTACTAAGTGCTAGGGTAGATACAAGCTAATCAGTTTGGAGAACACAGTCCATGTCCCAATGTGGGGCTCCCAGTCTTAATCCCTATTTTGCAGGTGAGGAAACTGAGGCACAGAGAAGTTAAATGACTTGCCCAGGGTCACACAGCAGACAAATGGCAGAGCCAGGATTAGAAGCCAGATCCTCTGACTTTTTCCCACTGGGCCAGGGTACTTCTCAGTTGAGTTGAAAGGCAATGATGAGTCAAGGACGATAGTAAGACAGCAGGCTTGTGGAGCGGAAGGATGGAGTTGTGAGTGACTGTAGTGTTGAAGCCAGGAGGAGGGGTGGATGTGGGAAGGAGGAGGAATGGGTTTGGCCTATTACCAAAAATCATGTCAACGGTTTCCCCTGGAGCAGAGTGGTGGATTGTGGAAATGAGGTGAAGGAAACAAACTCGGAGTGCTAAGGGCAACAAGTAAATAGTTTTGGAGGCAAGTCTGTGTGTGTGAGCCATATTTATTGAGCGTCTACTGTGTGCAGAGCACTATAGTAAGCAGTTGGGAGAGTACAGTATAACAAGGAGAGACACATTCCCTGCCCATATCGAGTTCATGGTCTAGAGGGGGAGACAGAGATTAAGTAAATAATTTACAGATTTGTAAAAAAGTGCTGTGGGACTGGGAGGAGGGATAAATAAAGGGAGCAAGTCAGGGCGAGGCAGAAGGGAGTGGAAAAAGAGGAAAGGAGGGCTTAGTCAGGGAAGGCCTCTTGGAGAAGATGTGCCATCAATAAGACTTTGAAGTGAGGGAGAGTAATTGTCTGTTAGATATGAGGCAGGAGGGCATTCCAGGCCAGAGGCAGAACGCCGACAAGAGTTTGGTGGTGAGATAGACGAGGTTGAGGTGCAGTGAGAAGGTTAGCATTAGAGGAGTGAAGTGTGCGGGTTGGGTTGTAGTACAGAGTAGCGACGTGAGATAGGAGGGGCCAAGGTGATCGAATATCCTGAGCCCTTTCTGGGAAGTCACGTATCCTCCTTGCCAAGCAGCCGTTTCTTTCTCTTTTTCCCCATTGTAGTTCTGGTAAGGAAGTGAAATGACTGTCGATCCCCTGAGGTTGGCCCGGTAGGTGTGTAGGAGGATGGAACTCAGGGCATGTTCCAGAACCCAACCCCGAGTTGATGTAATTCTGCTCTTCCCTTCAGAACATGAAGAAGAAGGAGGGACCCGCCGCGGGTGCTAAGTCTCGGCCGGCCAGCACGGGGATGGCGAGCTTGCTGCCTCCTCCTCCCGGCGGAGGGAAGTCTCCTGCTCTGATCCCTCCCTCTGGAGAGCAGCTTCTGCCAGGCCTGGCCCAGACCTGCCCAGAAAGCACTCCCACAACAGGTCAGTGCCCACCTGGGAATTTGGCTAGTCTCTGCTTCTGGGCTGTTAGGCCTCTTCATGGCCGCTGGTGAGGAAGCGCAAGTTATCTCTGCCCAGAGGGCCCGGCCCGGGAGCCCAGGCCCGACAGGGTGGTTTAGTTGAGAAGGATGGTCCTCTTCCCTGAAGAACTTGAGGAGAGACTGCTCTGGGGTTCCCACCCAGGCCGAGGGAACTATAGTGAGCAGATGGAGTCCCGGAGCGCGAGGGGACCGCAGAGATGTGCTGGGCACCGGCGTTGGCCATCGTGGTGCCGCCTCATTTCCATTCCCCACTCGACGTCATCAGGTCAGCCCTGGGCACCTCTGCCTCTTCCCTGGGCCGCTGGGCTGACTCCTGCCAGGGTTCCAGGCATAAGGAAATCCAACCCAACCAAGAGACTCCTTTCCCAGTTTTCGTAACGGAAACTTCCCCAGGTGAACTTCCAGTTCCGTGTCTGTATTGTAGTGGTTGCAGAGAGGCTGGAGTAGGTGGTGATTAGAGGGGCAGGAACAGCAGTTCTCCAGTGGTTAGTTGGCTGGCTAGAGGGAGAACAGAAGGAAACACGCACAAAAGGATGATGGCGTCATGACGAGGACCAGGAGAGTGGGGAAAGAACGCCAAGGGAGGGAATATGGCACTTACCTACCTCTGATATATAGCTCTCTTTTCTCTCTCCTTCACCTGGAATTTTGCATCCTAGATGCCACTTTGCCTTGGCCACCCCCGAGTACCTCTGCTGCCGCCTCGACCGACATCTGGGGTGACTTTGCCAAAGCTTCAGGGTAAGAAAGACTATGGTTTGCTTGCTTCTGCTCTACATAGGAATATCGCACTTGTTTGTTCCTCATAGTGCGTGTGTGGAAGGGGGTCCCAGAGCCCACTGCCTTTGGGGAGAATCCAGGCCTGAAACGGTGGGTGTTGGAATGAGTGGCTTACTCCCTAGCTGTACTACTAGTGTGGACCCCCCACTTTTTGTGATAAAAGCGATCCCTATCTAGCAGACCAAAGTCACTGCTCTTTCAACAAAGAGAGCGGACGATCGACTGTATGTATCGAAAACTAAGTTACATACAGAGCACTGTACTTAGAAATTGCAAAGTGCTTAGAACAGTGCTCTGTACACAATAAGCACTCAGTAAATACCACTGCTTGATGACTGATTGATTAATTGAAAGAAGGGATATTTCTTAGTCTCGAGGATTTGGTAGGATTAAAGTGTAACCCAGAACTTGGCAGTGTTTTAACTTTTTCACTGTCAATAAATCTGGGACCACCTAAGCAGAGTGTTTACTGTTCTGCATAATGATTTGGCCAGAGAGGCAGGGAGAGAAAGAGAAAGGTTGACAGAACGAGAGAGAGAGTGATATGAAGAGAGAGATGGAAAGAGAGATGGCTGGGGTGGAGAGAGGGAGAGAGAGATGAAGAGAAAAAGTGAGAGGTAGAATCATAGAGATGAAGAGAAAAAGTGAGAGGTAAAGTCATAGTGTTAGGCAGACTGGAAGACCCAGACTGGGAAGGAAACTGACGCACAGACCATTCAATCAATCAATCAATCGGGTATTTAGTGAGCACTTCCTCGGTGTAGAGCACTGCACTAGCTCTGTGAGAAATTACAGTGCAGGGGTTGGATGACACATTCCCTGCCCACAATAAGCTTATAGTCAAGAGGAGGACCAAAAGTAGGAGATGGCAAAAGTATTTTCAAATACCACAAAAGTTTTCTGGCTTTCTGCTGGCTCTTCATTCAGAGCCTCATTTTTAAAAGGCTCCTCACCAAAGTGTTAGCGGACTTGTTTAGCTCACAGGTTCTCATTTCGTTGGCCCCATCCTGAACTTGCTCCGTGACTTCCTACAGCCCTTCGCCCCACTCTGTTTCACATGACACCCCTTGACCAATTCCTTGGAGAAAGAAAATAGTCTGCGACACGTTCTGAACTCTTTGCTGATTGGCGTTCGAAACAAAAAAGGCAGCGACTTTTTTAAATGCTTCCGCCCCTCCAAATGGAGAGGGAAACCCACCTTTGCCTGTTTTAAGAATGTCTTTAAATGATGTCTTTTTCAGATCAACTTCTAACCAGACTCAGCAGAGCACAAGCTGGGTCCAGTTCTAGACTGGGCACAAGTTCCACTTTCCCCTGCGTGAATGTGAGGGAAGACGCCTCTTCTCTTCACTGCGGACCAAAGGATGGAGGAAGCCACACTCCCCGGCCTCCGTGTTTAAAGCCAGAACCTCCTCTCTCCCCTCAGTTTCCACCCCAACATTTCCTTGACTTTTGTTGTTTGATTGGGCATTACAGAAAGTGGCTGATACCAAAGCACAAGGGGTCCAGGATCCAAATGCTGAAATCAGAGCCCACGGGGGCCGGAGTGGGACAGATGACTTTCTTCGCCGGGTCTGTATTTCATTTTCCTTTTTCAGTTCGGAGATCCTAAAATTTCTGGGCCTGAAACTCTGATTTCAGCACTTGAATCTAGGGGGACAAATTCCAAAGGCAGAATTGGGGCCGGGGGAAGGAAGGGGAAATATATATATATATATGCCACTTCACTCCATACCAGTACTCTGCAGTGTTTACATTTTTAAGTAACCCCAATTCTGAGGGTGAGTGTGGCTTTGGTATTTTTTTCCCCTCCTCTCTTCCTCTCCACCTACTCTTGGCACTTAAAAGAGTTGAAGTGCTCTCCCTGGGAGGGCTGCTGAAGGCGTCAGAGAAACCGGGAGCAGGAGGGGCGCCCAAAGACCACAGTGCCTTTACATCCCGTTTTATATTTGCTCGCCGATAACGCTAACCTGCACAAGCACAAAACGCACAAGCAATAGGAATCAACCAGAGCAGCCCCGCCCAGTTAGGGCATCTGAAGGACCAAACCTCTGCCACCACAACTGCCCGTTTCAGTGCGCCTTCGGCTGGGGAATGGAAGCCTGCCCACTTGGAAAGGTCTGTGAGCTGGGCCACCGGCAAATGTGTGGGTGAGGCAGGAGGAGGTGGTTGGCAGTCGGGAGCTGAGCGAATAGGCAGCCGATGGGTGTGAAGGAGGTGGCCGCCTGCCTCGTGTTCTGGGTTGTGCCATCAACACCTGCCAATGAGTTGGGTTTCCCCTTTGTGGTTTCCAAAGTGCCTTGTTGACTGAAGACAACCTCTAATCTCCTTTCTTCCGCAGGGTGGGTGAGGAGAATGAAAGGTAGGCAGCTCAGAGTGCAGAAGTAAGATACTGATTGCCCAGACTACTGGTTTTTCTGGAATGATTGTGTCTGAGCAAGACTTTGAAAAACTCTTCTGTAGTCATCCAAATGCTTTAGCTTGAAATATTTTATTACAGAGAGGATAGAGACCACCCTGAAAGCTGACAAGAGTCTTTTTTATGTGATTGCTTTTAAGATTTCTTTCCTTTTTCTACAAAAAAAAAAGTGTGCTTGCATCTATTTATATCAAGGGTGAAGGCATTTTTAATCGCTTGAAGTCTTGCTTACCCTTACCCGCTCTTTTGTGCAACTGGAAGATGAGGAGATCGTTTTCAGATCAAAACACCTAAGAGTTTATGCGTGTGCGAACTCTGCACCAGCATTTTCAAGGACCTAGAACAAACAGGTCTTTGATGTACAAAGTAAACACAGCAGCTCAGATGAGAATAAACTGATGTTTGGATGAATGTTGTGTTTGGAGGTTGTGGTGCTCTACCTTTCAGTCCCTCAGGAGCAGCTGTGCCCAGAGGGCAGAGGCCCCAAAGAATGATGATCCCAGTCCTCCTTTTCAGAGTCTGAGAATCCAGGCCTAAACCCTCACCTTGATTTGGAACCCCTGAGGGGATGAGCTGAGGCTTTAATGATTTTCTTGTAATGACCCCAGTGCTTTGTAAGTGCTTCATCAAAATTTGTAGTAATGATTTAAAAAAAAAATCCAGTTTGGGAGAAGCAAAGCTCTTTCCATCCCGATGTAATTTGGGATGGGCCAAGTTATTCTACCAAACCAGATGTTAAAGACCTCGTGTCATGAGAAGGATCCCAGGCCTGGGAGTCAGAGGACCTGGGTTCTAATCCCAGCTCTGACACACATCTGCTGTGTGACTTTGGGCAAGTCACTGAATTTCTCTGGGCCTCAGTAAAATGGGGATTAAGACCGTGAGGCCCGGACTGTGAGACTTGGACTGTGACCAACCTGAATAGTTTGTATCTTTCTACCCTAATGCTTAGAACAGTGCCTGGCACTTAGTAAGCGCTTCACCAGTGCCATTAGAAAATCAAACAAGCAAACAAAAAAATAAAGACCTGGAATTGGAGCCCTCATCTGAACTCACAGAGATGTAAATGTTTACGGGTTATTTGAATACTTGTTAGAGTAATTCAGACATCACCCCCATAGGTGACAAACTAAATTCCTCTTGACTTTCCAAGCCAGAGGGTCTCAGGGATTCCCTTGAATCTGTGCAATTCTTCTGGGAGACATCGCAGATGGAGGAGAGGGAGCAGGATGGGGAGAGGAGGGCTTCTAATTCCAGAGCACTCAGTTTGCCAGAAAGCTAGAGACCAACCCTGCACACCATAACAAAGTAGCTTTGCTACTTTGGGAATTTGTAGCCTGTCCGTCTTTGTTCTAAAGAATTTCCTCTCCTGTAACCATTTCTTGAAGCTGCCCCAGCGCAAATCTGTCGTGCTCTGAAATGTTTGGGTCGTCTTCTGGAACATACTAGCTCCCTTAAAAAAAGTTTGAATTTTGGCGTGATTCATTGTCTGATTTGTCCTACTGGTTTACTGTAGCCTTTGGGCAGGTCCATGAATATTTTTTCCTCTTTTGGGGATGATAAGAAGAGTTACTTTTCCCACATGGGTGCTATTAGAATGAATTAACATTTGTAAAATCCTTTGATGTCTCTGGAAAGGGCCTGCAGAGAAGAGTTTGTTGTGGCTCATAAAGGAAATTGTAAGAGTTTTCAGATTTAAAGGGGCCACACAGCTGGCATAGAGTGCTACTTACAGTTGGGTGTAATCTTTTTTGTTGATCCTTTAAAAGGATGTGGACATTTTAAAAGGATGTTTGGTGGAAGTGCAGGTGGTCAGGGTACACCAACAAAACTCTATGAAATGCTGTTTAAAGGACCGTATTCCTGGCCAGAACTTGAGGGTCATAAACACCTGGAATCTCTTCCTGTGGAATTTCCTTCTCTTGTGGAGGTCTGAGAATCCTGGATGCCTAGAGGAAGGAGCATTGGATGGGGAATTTGGAATTTTACCTTGAATAAGCACTTTTCTTTTTCCAAAGCACTTTCACATCAGCTAACTTGTTTTCTCTGGGGACTCTGGACCTCAAGTTTCCCCATGTGTGGAATGGGACTACTAAGAGAGGGAACCTGAGAAGTAAAATCATAGTTAGGAAAGCTTTGAGCTCTATCTGGGATGGCTGGGATATAGTCTTGTCTGAGGGCGGGGGTACAGCTTAGATGACCTCAAAGATTGCAGTCCCTGAAGAGGTGAATGTACCATTATGCCCCATCTTGGATCGCAAATTCCATTTCTTGGAACCCGCTTCCGAGCATGGATCAGTTGTACTTGAACTGACAGAGAAACTGTCAGAGGACTGACAGGTGGTCCCTCCCCTTCCTCTTGTTGAGCAGATGAAACCACCAAGTCCTTTTCTAAAAGACTCCACATAAAGTCCATTTCCTGATCTATAACAGGCCTTGTACTTTCAAGCACTGAGTACAGCATAGCACACAGCAATAAGCGCTCGATAAATGCCATTGATGAGGATGATGATAATAACAGGCAGTTGTAGCTGCTGCTTTTCTGAGCCAAACAGGGAAGAGCGAATAGTATTCATTAATGAGAAGTCAGAGGGAGCGTGGGTTTGAACTACACAGGACACATCTCTCAGGAAATATCAGCGTGATGATGTTTACTGATGAGAAATTGGGAAGAGACCTAGCAAGGGGAAATGTTTACTGGGGCACTTTACCTTGCCACCCAAACCTGTCTTCCAGAAGTTTAGTGCTGCTGACAACCCCCATGGAAGAGATGTGTGTGGAGAAGCAGTGCCTTTAGCTATTTCTTCACCAAGAGCACCTCAATAAGGGTGAGGAGTGATTGTGGAGGGATGATTAATAAAGGAAGATTAAATTGATTTTCTTGGTGTATCTTCTGTTGTTTGGAAGATGGGTGATGGGGTTAGAGATTTTTGTGGGCTGGTAAAAATTCAAGTTGTGTTGATGATCCTGGTTAGAGGTGGTGTGAGAAGCCAGCTCGGTCTGCTCCTTTCCTCCGTGCAGTTGAATTTTCCATGCAGCTTGGCGTGGACAAACTATGTGGATCCATCCCGAAGACAAATCAGCAGAAAAGAAAAAGTCCCCCCTGCCCCCTTTGTTTTTATCCCCATTTTTCTAGCCTCTGTTTCACTCAGACTGTTATGCTGCTGTAGTGCCTTACCTTAGAGAAGCAGTGTGGCTCGGTGGAAAGAGCCCAGGATTAGGAGTCAGAGGTCATGGGTTCTAATCCCGGCTCTGCCACTTGTCAGCTGTGTGACCTAGGGCAAGTCATTCAACTTTTCTGTGCCTCAGTTACTTCATCTGTAAAATGGGGATGAAGACTGAGCCCCACGTGGGACAACCTGATGACCTTGTATCTACCTCAGCGCTTAGAACAGTGCTCGACACATAGTAAGCGCTTAAATACCAACATTTTTTTTTTTTTAGCCTAAGCTCCCTTTTGTCACTGCACTTTATTTAAGGGCCAGGGAGGTAAGATGAAGTAAACACTTTCTGGCATCTGCAGAGAGCTTTGAGATCCAGATGAGATGGAGCCCCAGCTTAGTGAATTGATTATTGTGCTCTTGTTCACTAAAGTAACTCACTGAGGGTGATTCATAACCCATCTTTTTTGTCTGTCAGAAGGCAAGGTATCTGTGCAGAAAACTGCTGAAAGTTTTCTTAGAGTCCTCCCACAGAGAGAGGTTCAAAGCTGCTCAGCCCTGGCCCTGGGACAGAGCAGCAAAGAGGAAGAAGAGGAAGAAAAGAGAGCAGCAATTTGAAGATCTCACAACAGGAGATGAAAGAATAATAATTATAAGGTTGGTATTTGTCAAGAACTTACTGTGTGTCAAGCGCAGTTCTAAGGATTGGGGTAGGTATTAGAACCCTGTCCTCTGACTCTCAAGCCTGTGCTCTTTCCACTAGGCCTTGCTGCTTCTCACTAGGACATAGTTCTCAGGCAAGTCACTGAACTGCTGTGGACCTGTTTTCTCCTCTGCAAAGTGGGGATTCAACACCTGTTCTCCTTTCCCTTTACACCAGGAGCCTCATGTGGACCAGCGACATTGTCCGATCTGATTATCTTGGTTCTATCCCAGTGCTTAGTGCAGAATTTGGCACATAGTAAGAGCTAAACAAACACCACAATTATCATTATTAACAAATTGGGAGTTGAGCTATTAGGATGCTCTTCCCCATATCACCTCTCTCCCTTTATGCCTCAGTTTCTTTCAGCCAAGCAGAATAGTTTGGATCAATTAAAAAATGCCCCCATAGGTTTTTAAGCAGACTTGGAACCCGTCCCAGCCACGAAAACCTCAGATTTCACCATTCTCTGTTGTTTATTCTCCATCCCCCTTAGACCTTCTTGCTGTTTCCTAAGTGCTTTGAGATTTGGAAGTTCTAAAAACATTTTTGGGGGCAGTAGCTGGAGGATACACAATGGTATGCAGAGGAATGCAGAACTCATTTCAGGCGGTAGAATAGCCAACATGGCATTTACTTTTTCCTGGGACATGCCCTAGCAACCAGTCAGAGCTGCATGTAACAGGTCTTCCAAGCCTGAGCTAATGAGCCCAGAATAATTAGCTACCTTTAGTGGCTAATGAGTTTAGTAACCTCAGGATGTATGCCCCTGGGTTTTATGTAAAGGATTGAAGGAAGGTGCAGACAATTAAAATTGAGGGGACCTTGTTTGGGTGTGTCAGTAACCGGAGCTTGATGGACATTTGATTTCTGCCTGCTGTAATAACCCTATCTCACAAGAGTACCAAGTGCTCTGGAGAATTGGGCAGCGACAGGAATCGAAACAGTTCCCTGATTCCAAGCAGTCTCAGCTGCAATACGTGGGTGGGGCAAAGGTGGATTTATGTCTTCCCAGGTTTAGAGCAATTGCCCAGATGAGTAGCCGCAGTGCATTTGGAATGAGATACTTGGATAAATTTGAGGATGAAAGGTCTCAAATGGGGTGCTAAAGGGATAGTTAAGGATTTTAAGGGGTTCATCCTTTAACTGGATGGATACCTGGGAGAGCAATTTCTTCCTCCAAATATCCCAAAGCCATTTTTGGATGCAGAATATTGGGCTGGACAGACTATGAGGCCTATTCTGGTGCAGTCATGGCATTGCTTATGTTTTTAAGCAGGGCTTCTTAATAGTTCCACTCTTTTTAGCGGATTTTTTGTCTAATGTCGAATATCCTAAATACAGGTAATAGTGACCTGAAGTTAACTGATCTGTAACAGCAGAAATCAGAGGGAATGGGGAAACTCTGAGGTGAGAGTGTGATTTCAATCGAAAAGGGGCAGAAAGCATCTGTCCAGACCTCCGGAGGTGAACAGTAGACAATTTTTTTCTAAACTAGAAAGGTGATGTGATGCTCAAAATAGAAATGCCTTGATTACTTCCTACACTACTATTACTTCCACCATTCTGCATTTGATTTTATTGTCAGCCTCCCCTGATAGATTGTAAGCTCCTTGAGGGGTAAGGAACATGTACACTAATTCTTTTATACCCTCTCAAGATCTTAGTAATAGTAATAATAGCAGCAATAACGTTTGTCAAGTGCCCTGTACTAAGTACTAGGGTAAAGAGAAGGCTAATTTATAGGAACCATTCCCCACCCTCAGGAAATTCACATTCCAAGAGGGAACAGGTATTTAATCCTCATTTAACAGATAAGGAAACTGAGGGATTGAGAAGTTCAGTGATCTATCCAAGGTCATACAGCAGGCAAGTGGCAGAGCTGAGATTTTAATCCAGGTCTCAACTCCCTGTCCAGAGCTCTTTCCATGAGCTGCTTAGTACAGTGCTCTCTGGACACATTAGGTACTCAAATACTATTGATTGATTAATAAATTATGGTGGAGAAGGAGAGAAGGGGCTAAAGGAAAGACAGAGGCACTGTAGGTCCGAAATCCAGTGACCATATCCCATGCAATGCAGGGCAGGTCTGAGTGAAAGAGGATGGGGAAAGGGGATTGTTTTCTGCCCCCAGATCAAAGGAAATCTCTCTTCATCCAATTAAATGTGCTGAACAAGGATTTAAGCAGTTGAACTGGGATGCAAGGACAATTGGGGATACTGGGAACTGTGACTTGGGAATCAAGGTCTCCCAAGGGACTTGAAGGTTGTGAGTGAAGTGAACTTGGAGCTGGCAGGTTTGGGCTCTGTGTCACCCTCACTGAGTGGGCATTCTATGTTTTTTATTATTATTATTTTAAATTTTGGAAAACCATGGGAGCATCAGCACCCCAGTTGCTTATCCTGGGGAAACGGTTCATTATTTCTGAAGATGACAAAAGAGTAACTAATTAAAATGCTTTCTCCCTCTTTTTCCTCGCTGAAGTCATAACCCTGTGGTTTTGACACCCTGCTGGTAATGCGGGATCAGATTCTAAGGTATCAGAGGACCAATAAATCAGGGGCAGTCCCGTGCTTAGAGACAGTCACTTCTTCCTTAAGGAGACATTGGAAAACCCACCCTGGACAGAGAATGAATGCTTTAAATCTATTTTGAAAGGGTGCTTACCCCACAATCTGGTTTAGAGCATAAACTGAGCTAGTGTTTAAGCTTAGCTCCAGCTTAAACCCCTCATTTTGGTAAGTACTGTAAGTCTGTTAGAGAATGACTTCAACTCTTCTTTGGTTCTAGATACAGGTGGTTGCCAGAGAGGTGGGAATGTACCTGGAGCTGCAAAGTGATGGAAATGTGGGTATAAAAGAAAAATTATTTTCAAAAAGAAGAAAGGTGCAAATTTGCAAATGCTTTTTAAGATATTTTTGTGTGCATTAGTCATTTAAGGTATATGTTAAGCACTGACGATGTGCCAGGCACTGGATTTATGGCATCCATTAAGTGCTTACTATGTGCCAAGTACTGTACTAAGCGCTTGGTGGGGGGGGGGGTAGATACAAGTTAATCAGGTTGGTTACAGTCCATGTCCCACATGGGGCTCACAGTCTTAATCCCCATTTTACAGATGAGGTAACTGAGGCCCAGATGGGACTCACAATCTTAATCTCCTTTTTACAGATGAAGTAACTGAGGCCCAAAGAATTGTGGTGATTTGCCCCAGGTCACACAACAGACCAGTGGAAGAGCAGGGATCAGAAGCCAGGTCCATCGGACTCCCAGGCCCGTGCCCTACCCACCAGGCCACGCTGCTGCCCTTGGGTCGGATTGGGCTGGGCCGACCCGACCGATCCAGCCTGAAAACGAGTCCAGTTTGGCATTATGGAAGCAGCATGGCTTAGTGGAAAGAGCCTGGGCCTGGTAGTCAGAGATCGTGGGTGCAAATCCTGACTCTGCCACCTGTCAGCTGTGTGACTTTGGGCAAGTCACTTCATTTCTCTGGACTTCGGTTCCCTCATCTGTAAAATGGGGATTATGACTGTGAGCCCCACGTGGGACCACCTGATCACCCTGTATCTACCCCAGTGCTTAGAATAGTGCTTGGCACAATAGTAAGCGCTTAACAAATACTATCATCATTATTATTATTCTCTGGGATTCAGTTCCCCCATCTGTAAAATGGGGATGACTGTGAGCCCCATGTGGGGCCACCTGATCACCTTATATCCTCCCCAGCGCTTAGAACAGTGCTTGTTGCATATTAAACTCTTAACAAATACCATCATTATTATTATTATTCTCTGCACCTCAGTTACCTCACCTGTGAAAAGGGTATGAAGACCTTGAGCCCCATGTGGGACCACCTGATGACTTTGTATCTACCCCAGGGCTTAGACCAATGGGGCATGGAGTAAGTGCTTACATAATTATTATGATTATTATGAATAGTGATTATTAGCTGCCTGGTCTGCTGAGGGGGTAGAAGGGTCTTGGGGGCAAGGGGGTAGGAGCAGGGTGGTCTTGAGCGGTGGGATTGTGTGGACGGCTGCGAGGAAATTTTGGTAGCTGTTGAAGATGGTGGCCAGGGCCCTGAGGTCGTGACCCTTGAGCCCTCTCCCTCCCTCCCTCCCTCCGGTGCCCTGCAGCAGGCTCCGGGGGGCACAGGGAGGGCTCCTGCCTGCTCTTCATGCCTCGGGGGTTGCCCGGCTTCGTGTGTGTATGTGTGAGGAGGGTGCCAGCCCCAGATCCCGGGGGGTCTCCGCACGTGGCACGAGGTGCCCCGGGGGGAGGCTGCCAGCCTCGGATTACAGGGTCTCTGGGCATGACTCGGGGTGCCCGGGGGTGAGGCTGCCAGCCTCGGATTCGGGGGGGGGTGTCTCTGGGCATGAGAAGCAGCGTGGCTCAGAGGAAAGAGCCCGGCCTTGGGAGTCAGAGGTCATGGGTTCGAATCACAGCTCTGCCGTTTGCCAGCAGTGTGACTTTGGGCAAGTCACTTCCCTGGGCCTCAGTTACCTCATCTGGAAAATGGGGATTAAAAACTGTGAGCCCCATGCGGGACAACCTGATCACCTTGTATCCCCCCAGGGCTTAGAACAGTGCCTGGCACATAGCGCTTAACAAATACCACATTATTATTATGACTCGGGGTGCCCGGGGGTGGGGAGGGCTGCCAGCCTCGGGTTACTCATTCAATCGTATTGATTGAGCGCTTACTACGTGCAGAGCACTGGACTAAGCGCTTGGAATGGACAATTTGGTAACAGATAGAGACCATGCCTGCCCAGTGATGGGCTCACAGTCTAATCAGGGTGTGGGGGCATGAGTCGGGATGCCCGGGTGGGGAGGCTGCCAGTCCCGGATTTCGGGGTCTCTGGGCACGAGTCGGGGTGCCCTGGGGTGGGGAGGGCTGCCAGCCTCGGGTTACTCATTTAATAGTATTTATTGAGCGTTTACTCTGTGCAGAGCACTGTGCTGAGCGCTTGGAATGGACAATTCGGTAAGAGACGGTCCCTGCCCAGTGACGGGCTCACAGTCTAATCAGGGTGTGTGGGCATGAGTCGGGGTGCCCGGGGCTGAGGAGGGCTGCCAGCCTCGGGTTATTCATGCAATAGTATTTATTGAGCGCTTACTCTGTGCAGAGCACTGGACTAAGCGCTTGGAATGGACAATTTGGTAACAGATAGAGACCATGCCTGCCCAGTGATGGGCTCACAGTCTAATCAGGGTGTGGGGGCATGAGTCGGGATGCCCGGGTGGGGAGGCTGCCAGTCCCGGATTTCGGGGTCTCTGGGCCCGAGTCGGGGTGCCCGGGGGTGGGGAGGGCTGCCAGCCTCGGGTTACTCATTTAATAGTATTTATTGAGCGCTCACTAGGTGCAGAGCACTGGACTAAGCGCTTGGAATGGACAATTCGGTAACAGAGACCATCCCTGCCCATTGACGAGCTGACAGTGTAATTCAGGGTCTCTGGGCGCGACTCGGGGTGCCCGGGGGTGGGGAAGGCTGCCAGCCTCGGGTTACTCATGCAATAGTATTGACTGAGCGCTTACTACGTGCAGGGCACTGTGCTGAGCGCTTGGAATGGACAACTCGGTAACAGGGAGAGACCATCCCTGCCCAGTGACGGGCTCACAGTCAAACGGCAGGGACCGGCTCTATCTGTGGCCGACTTGTTCATTCCAAGCGCTCAGTCCAGTGCTCTGCACATAGTGAGCGCTCAAGCAATACTACTGAATGAACAATCGGGGGGTGTGGGCATGACTGGGGGCGCCCGGGGGGCTGCGAGGGCCGGCGGGGCGGGGCGGGGGGGCGGCAGGAAACGGGAACGGCGGGCTCGGAGCTCGGAGCTCGGGGCCCGGCCCGGGACACATTTGGGAACTGGAGGTGCGGCCGACAGGGGCAGGGCCTCGCCGCCACCCCCGCCTGCAAGGCTCCGGACCCGGGAACCGGCCCAAACCCGAGGTAAGAGGCCCCGCCCCGCCCCGCCCCGCGTCCCTTGCAGCCCACGGCGCGCCCCCGCCAGGACAGGGCGCGCTCTCGGCTGCACACAGCGCGCCCCCGCCAGGACAGGCCCCGGCGCATCCCCTGCAGCCCACAGCGCGTCCCCGCCAGGACAGGCGCGCTCTCGGCTGCCCATCACCGCGCGCCCCCGCTAGCACGCAGCGCGTCCCCGCCAGGACAAGGCAGGTCAGGTCACGGCGCGCCCCCCAGCACCCAGCGCGCCCCTGCTAGGATAGGGCGCGCCCCCGCCAGGGCAGAGCAGGACCACGGCGCGCCCCCGCCAGCACCCAGCGCGCCCCCGCCAAGACAGGGCAGGCCAGGTCACGGCGCGCCCCCGCCAGCACCCAGCGCGCCCCCGCTAGGGCAGGCCGCGCCCCCGGCAGGGCAGAGCGCGCCCCCGGCGAGCCAAACCCCGGCTGACGAGCGGGAGGGGGAAGCGAAGTGATGATAATAATACTGTTGGTATCTGTTCAGCGCTTACTACGTGCAGAGCACTGTTCTAAGCGCGGGGGGAGATCTAGGGTCATCAGGTGGTGCCACGGGAGGCTCCCAGTCTTCACCCCCCTTTTCAGATGAGGGAACTGAGGCCCAGAGAAGTGAAGTGAGTTGCCCACGGTCACACAGCTGACAAGGGGCAGAGTCGGGATGCCAAGTACCTCACCCCGTGGGCCATCCCCCCCCCTCCTCCTGGGAGTTACAGAGCTCGGCAGCAATCCTTTCATTTTAGGAGACATTTGAGGTTGGAAAGACTTGATACATCTTGGCTGCTTTTCTGAAATTTTTGTCTGCCTGGTTTTTGTCAAGGACTTATTTTGTGCCAGGCCCTGGACTGAAGCCCTGGGGTAGATACAAGATGCACAGCTTGGACACAGTCCCTGCCCCACATGGGACTCACTGTCTTAATCCCCATTTTACAGATTCATTCATTCAATAGTATTTATTGAGCGCTTACTATGTGCAGAGCACTGGACTAAGCACTTGGAATGTACACATCGGCAACAGATACAGTCCCTGACCATTGACAGGCAAGGGTAACCAGGGCACCAAGAAGTGAAGTGGCTCGGTGGAAAGAGCCCGGGCTTGGGAGTCAGAGGTCATGGGTTCGAATCCCAGATCTGCCACTTGTCAGCTGGGTGACTGTGGGCAAGTCACTTCATTTTGACCTCATCTGTAAAAATGGGGATGAAGACTGTGAGCCCCACATGGGACAACCTGATTACCCTGTAACTACCCCAGCGCTTAGAACAGTGCTCTGCACATAGTAAGCACTTAACAAATACCAACATTATTATTATTATTATTACTTGCAGAAGCTCAGATAGACAAGTGGCAGAGCTGGGATTAGAACTCAGGTCCTTCCTTTTCCTTCCTCACCCTGTCCTTTCTTCACACTCTTAAGGTTTCATCTCCGAGCCCTCAGCCCTGCTTTCCCAAATCCTTGTTTTTTCTCAGCAGACCGCTGTTTCTCCCCTTGCCCTCCCTCCTCTCCCACCTCCAGATAGTTGGCAAGCTCCCTCTTTTAGCACTTCCTCACTTTCTTCCTCGCTTGTCACCCTCCTTCCACCCCCAGAGATGGGTGCTGGATTCTCAGCCCCCGAGTCCCAATTCCCCGCTTGGGTTCTGCGTTCTCAAGCTCAGTGTCTTCTACCTCACCCAGACCCGGAGGACCCTTTCTGAACTCAGCAGAGCCTCTTCGTAATTCATTCAATAGTATTTATTGAGCGCTTACTGTGTGCAGGGCACTGTACTAAGTGCTTGGAATGTACAATTTGGCAACAGATAGAGACGATCCCTGCTCAATAACGGGCCCACAGGACCATCCTCGATGGCCATTTCTGAGAGCTTCTTCTAAGGTTTTAGCCCTCTTGCCTGCTTCCCTCCGTCCCCACAACCGCGATTGCTTACTTGGGTGCTGCCCGCGTGACTTTTTTTCAAAAGTGGTATTTGTTAAATGCTTACTTTTCCGTCAGGCAGTGTACTAAACTCTGGGACAGATACAAGATAATCAGGTTGGACAACAGTCCATGCCCGCATGAGGCTCATGGTCTTAATCCCCATTTTACAGATGAGGGAACTGAGGCCCAGAGAAGTTAAGTGACTTGCCCGAGGTCACAGAGCAGAAAAGTAGTGGAGGCTGGATAAGAACCCAGGTCCTTCTATTCCCAGGCCCATGCTGGGTGACGCTGCTTCTCTCTGTTTACCCCAGTCATTCCAGTTACCACAGCACTTGGGTGTCATTCATTCGATCATATTTATTGAGCGCTTACTTTATGCAGGGCACTGTACTAAACGTTTGGAAAGTACAATTCAGCAATAAAAAGAGACAATCCCTGCCCATACCGGTTTTACAGTCTAGAAGAGGGAATAATTATGTTATTTGTTAAGTGCTTACTACGTGCCAAACACAGGGGTAGATACAAGGTAATCAGGTTGGACACAGTCCAAGTCCCTCATGGGGCTCACAATCTTGATACTCATTTTACAGATGAGGGAACTGAGGCACAGAAGTGACGTGCCCAAGGTTATACAGCAGACATGAGACAGAGCTGGGATTAGAACCCCCGACCTCTGACTCCCAGGCCCGCTCCCTTACCACAAGGCCATGCTGCTTTTTCCAAAATGTTTCTGTTTCAGATCATTGGAATTTCTAGGTGCTACGAATGGGTATAGATTTCTGAATTTATTTCTGTTTTGTATACATCTTCATGATATTTGATTGTCAAGACTGTAAACTCTTAGAAGATGGGTTTTTTTTTTTTTCCTGTTACCTCCTTACTGTGTAATCTGGTAGGCCTGTGAACCCAGTAAATTTGGTTGACTTGCTAAAGTTACTGTACATTCAAGAAATAAGAATAAAGATAAAAGCAAATCTTAATTAGTAATATTTATTCAGAACTTTTTGAGTGCTAGGTACTGTACGAAGCGTTTCAGAGTGTGTGTTAGTAGTTAGGCACAAATTCCCCGTCTTTAAAGGAGCTTACATTTTAGTGGGAAAGGCAGATAAAAATGATTTACATGCAGTAGAGAAGCAGCATAGTGAAGTGGAAAGCACACAGGCCTGGGAGTCAGAGGACCTGGGTTCCCTGGGTTCTAATCCCTGCTCTGCCCCTTCTCTGCTGTTTGATTTGGGGCAAGTCCAACTTCTGTGTGCTCCACTATCCTCATCTATAAAACAAGGATTAAATACCTGTTCTCCTTTCCCCTTGCACGGTGAACCCCAATGGGACAGGGACTGTGTCTGACCCGATTATCTTGTATCTATCCCAGTGCTTAGTACAATGCATAGTAAGTGCTTAATGTGTTTAGACTGTGAGTCCGCGTTTAGACTGCGAGCCCGTTATTGGGCAGGGATTGTTTCTCTCTGCTGCCGAATTGTACATTCCAAGCGCTTAATACAGTGCTCTGCATATAGTAAGCGCTCCATAAATACTTTTGAATGAATGAGGACCACAGAAAGTGAAAGCCAGAGAAAGAACAAGATAAAGCAGGGAGCAGCATAAACAAATCAAGTTGAAACAGCCAAAGAAATAATTGACTGTATAGCTATATACAATAAATAGATGTGTATATTGACTATAGATAACTGTATAAATGAAATAGATGTGTATATTTGCTATAGAGATAACTATAGAGATAACTGAAACGGCATTGGTGTAGTGGATAGAGTACGGGCCTGGGAGACAGAAAGTCATGGGTTCTAATCCTAGCTCTTATCTGCTGTGTGACCGTGGGCAAGTCACTTCTCTTTCCTGTGCCACAGTTACCTCCTCTGTAAAATGATTGAGACTGGGAGCCCTCCGAGGGACAGGGACTGCGTCCAACCCGATTTGCTTGTACCCATCCCAGGGCTTAGTACAGTGCCTGGCACAAGGTAGGTGCTTAACAAATACCATAATTATAATTATGAGAAGCGGCGTGGTATAATGGATAGAACATGGGCCTGGAAGTCAGAAGGACCTGGGTTCTAATCCTGGCTTTGCCACACATCTGCTTTGTTAGCTTGGGCAAGTCAGTTAACGTCTCTGGGCCTCAGTTATCTCATCTGTAAAATGGGGATAAGAGTGTGAGTCCCTGTGGGACAGGGACTGTGTCCAACCTGTTGATCTTGTATCTACCCCAGCAATCCTGATTGGGCTGAGAGGGGCCCGATTTCACCCCAATTACTACTACAAGCCCTTGGGCTTGCAAGTGGTGTCAGTAACTCATTTGAACTCAGAGACCTCAAGGTCCCTTTCTAGTAGAAAGCAAGTGCTTAGTACGGTGCTTAAGCGTTTAGTGCAGTGCGTAAGCATTTATTTAGTGCGGTGCTTTGCACACAGTAAGCTCTTAAGAAACACAGTCGAATTGAATGGAATAATAATAATAATGTTCGTATTTGTTAAGCGCTTACTATGTGCCAAGCACTGTTCTAAGCACTGGGGTAGATACAGGGTAATCAGGTTGTCCCACGTGAGGCTCACAGTTAATCCCCATTTTCCAGATGAGGTCACTGAGGCACAGAGAAGTGAAGTGACCTGCCCACAGTCACCCAGCTGACAAGTGACAGAGCTGGGATTCGAACCCACGACCTCTGACTCCCAAGCCCGGGCTCTTTCCACAGAGCCACGCTGCTTCTCTTAGAAACAAGCATGGCCTAGAGGAAGGAGTCTAGGCCTGGGAGTCAAAGAACCCAGGTTCTGATCCCAGCTCTGGCAGTTGCCCGTAGAGTGACCTTGGTCAAGTCACTTAAATTCTCTGCACTTTAGTTTCCTCATCTATTAAAATGGGAATTCAATACCCCTTCTCTACACTAGACTGGCCGCCCCATATGGGACAGGGACTGTGTCCAGCCTTAGAGCAGCTCATTATGCGCATGGAATGTACCTGTTAATTTTGTTATACTGGACTCTCATAAGTGCTTACTCTGCACATAGTAAGTATTCAATAAATATCATTGATTAATTGATTAACAAATACCCTAGTAATTATAATAATAGTAGAGGGAGACAGGCCCAAAGCAGCATGGCTTAGTGGAAAGAGCCCGGGCTTGGGAGTCAGAGGTTGTGAGTTCCAATTCTGGCTCTGCCACTTATCAGCTGTGTGACTTTGAGCAAGTCACTTCACTTCTCTGTGCCTGTTACGAGATGTTCTTCCCCTTGACTCTATCTATCGCCATTGTTCTTGTCTGTCTGTCTCCCCCGATTAGACTGTAAGCCCGTCAAACGGCAGGGACTCTATCTGTTGCCGACTTGTTCATTCCAAGCGCTTAGTACAGTGCTCTGCACATAGTAAGGGCTCAATAAATACTATTGAATGAATGAATGAATGTTACCTCATCTGTAAAAAGGGGATTAAAACTGTGAGCCCCACATGGAACAACCTGATTTCCTTGTAGCCACCCCAGCGCTTAGAACAGTGCTCGGCTCATAGTAAGCGCTTAATAAATGCCATAATTATTATTATTGTAATCTCTGGACCTCAGTTCCCTCACCTATAAAAAGGGGATGAAGACCGTGAGCGTGGGACAACGTGATTACCGTGTACCGTGTACCGAGTGCTTGGCACGTAGTAAGCGCTTAACAAATACCATCATGCTCATTACAGAGATGAACGTGCTTTTCCCGCGCTCCGCTCCGACCCCGCCCAGCGGAGCACACGGAGGTCGTTAGGACCCGGGAGCCCAGTGAGTGCAGACCCCTTAGGGGAGGGGGGGTTTCCCTCCATCGGACCCCCGCCCCCCATCTTCCTCCTCCTCTCCCCGCCTCCTCTGGTCACGTGGCCGGCCAGGATTTAATTCTAAATCCCAATTGTGTACAGCTAAACCCCGGGAACGGGAGGGAGGGCCAAGGCGGGCTGAAGGGCAGGGGAAGGACCCAGGAGGGTGGGGGGGGGGATCCCCTGGGGGTCCCCTGGGAGGGGATCCGGGGGGTGGGGTGGGGGGCAGCCTTCCCTCAAGGAGTGGGGCCGGCCGGGGGTCCCACCGACCCCGGGGACGAGGCTGAGAGACTGCCAGCTGGGCTGGGGGATGGAGGGAGGGAGGCCCTGATAGCACTGGACAGGACCAGACAGGACCAGAGAGGACCGGACCGGCCGGGAAGGCCTCCCAACCCTCCCCCTCGGGGGCCCACCGGTCCCCATGAGCTCAGGGGAGGCCGAGCAGAAGCTGGAGGTGGTCATCGAGGTGGGTCCCCCTCCCCCCCTCCCCCCCGACTCCGGCCTCTGACCCCAACCCTGTCCTCACCCGGCTGGCCGAGGGACCGGGGAGCAAAGGTGTGAGAAGACCAAAGAGCGGAGCCGTCCCCGACCGGGCCTAGAACCTTCCGGGGCCTCCGAGGGCGAGGGGGCGGGAGGCCCGGCATCTCTCCGGATTCTCCCGGGTCTCCCCCGCCAGCTCCTCTACGGGCTTCTCGGACCGCCGGCCGGGGCCGGCTGCTTTTGCCGCTCTCGGTTCTTCGTGCTTTTCCACGTGGCGGAGGCCGCACCAAGTCGGTGACCATCTTCCCGGAGAGCGGTGGCCTGCCTCTGGAATTAGGCCGGGCCCGGGGGCACGTGGAGGTGCCCCGCTGTCCGCTCGGGATTTCTCGTAACGTCCTGGTGCCGGCCGGTCCTTCAGGGGTTAGGGCCGCGGGGTCGGGCAACTGGGTTAGGATGTGCAGGGCCAGCGGGGCTTGACATCTGGGGCGGGCTGGGTAGGGCGTGCGGGGTCGGGCGAGCGGGATCAGGTGTCTCGGGCAGGGCAAGCGAGGCTGGGCGTCCAGGGCAGGGTGTGCAGGACCAGGCATTTGGGGCAGAGCTTGCAGGCCAGGCCAGAGGAGCGGGGCTGGGCGTCATGGGCAGAGCATGTGGGACTGGAGGTGCGGAGCCAGGTGTGCGGGGCCTGGGGGGACTTCTCAGATAAGTATGTGTGTGTGCCAGCGCCCGGGGGGCGAGGGAGAGACGTGAAAGTTGTGGCCTGGCTGGCTGTTCTTGGTGCTGGGGGGCTTCATTTTAGGGGTTTTATTATGGTACTTATTGTGGTATTTGTTAAGCGCTTACTATGTGCCAGGTGCTGAGGTAGGTACAAGTTAGGTTGGATGCAGTCCCTGTCCCACATGAGTCTCACACTCTTAATCCCATTTTAAAGATGAGATAACTGAGGCACAGAGTAGTGAAGTGACTTGCCCAAAGTCACAGAGCAGGCAAATAGCAGAGCCGGGATTAGAAAACAGGTCCTTCCGACTCCCAGGCCTGTGCTCTATCCACTAGGCCACGCTGCTTCTCTGGAGTGGGTCTTTTGGAACTTAAATCATTATCTTTCCTTTTCTGTTGTCATCTTGTGTGCTATTTTCATGTTTTCATTGTTTTATCCTTCTTTATGTGTCTGTTATCTGTCCCCACTCTCTTCTCTTGGGTAGATTGTCAGCCCTTGGGGGGCCAGGTACCACGTGTAAATTGCACCCGTATATTTATTCCCAGGGTTCTCTACTGTGAGCCCCACGTGGGACAACCTGATTCCCCTGTGTCTACCCCAGCGCTTAGAACAGTGCTCTGCACATAGTAAGCGTTTAACAAATGCCAACATTATTACTGTTATTATTATTATTATTACAGTGCTCTGTGCAAAGTAGGTGCTTCATAAATACTATTACCACCAACTATTATTACTATTACCACAATTACCACTACTTTTCTTCCCAGGATTGGGAGACAGTGATTCCCCCCCACCCCCAACCCTCAGTTCCCCTCAAGCCGTTGCCCCCTCGGCCCCAGGCTTCCTTCCCCGGCCTTGGGATGGGAGTGAATGAGATAGATCCAGAGAGTAGCCAGTCATATCTCATTTCCCGGGCTCCCCAGGAAGAGACCTGAGGAAGACGTGCCCACCACCTCCTGTCTTCCCACAGAAGCTGGAGAGCCAACTCCTGGACTGCGGAAAGAAGCAGGAGGAGAAGGAGGAAGAGGTGGAAGAGGAGGAAAAGGAGGAGGAGGAGACCCAATCAGCTCCGGGCCCAGCACAGGACTCCCCGCCCTCCTGCCTGGCCGCCCGCATCCGAGAGATCGTCACCCGCAATCTGTCGGAAAGGGAGGGCTCAGGTAAGCCTTCCACCCGGGGGCAGCAGGGACCGGGAGCTGAGGTAATCTCCAGGCAGAGGTGAACATAGATATTCCGGGCTTCCTCCTTGTGCTCGATTCCTGCCTCTCCCCCCTCCGCTGCCTTGCTCGCTCTCTGCCTTTTCCTGTGGGTTGATCTGCTGCCCGGAGACCTCTCCTCCAATCTCCTTGTGGGGGTATTGCCCTCTGGTAGACTCAGCTGAGCATTCTCGCTCTGTTCTTTTTGGGTGGCTGTGCCCATTGCCAATTTAATCGCTTGGCAAGGAGCTGAGAATGACCCAAGGGGCCTTTACTCTATCGATGTGCCCTGATTCCTCTCTCGTGCTCAGGACCATGGGTACCGGGAGGGCAAGAGAAGGTTGGCCCAGAACCCCAGGTGGCGTTGGGTGTGAGTGCCAGTGTCTGTGCTGGGCTCTCCTTCCTCCCTCTTCTTGCAGGCGCCGCCTCCTACGAGGTAGAGATGGCGTCCCTCCTGTCACTCCAGGAGGAGAATCGGATCCTGCAGCAGGAACTGTCCCGGATCGAAGACCTGTTGGCCCAGAGCCGGGCCGACCGGGATGAGCTGGCCATCAAGTACAACGCCATCAGCGAGCGGGTAGGCTGGCGGGTCGCGGCAGTGTGGGCGTTGGGGATGGGGAAGACGCCAGGGGAGCTGCGCTTCGCGCCAGTATCGAAGGGAGGAAAGGTCACATGATACATAGGGAAAATAGGTTGGACTTATCGATTTGAAGTGATGGGCCTATCTCCTGCCTCTTGTCCTGTGCCGTCGTTTCCGATCCACAGCGACACCACGGAAACATATCTCCCAGAACTCTCCGCTCTCCATCTGCACTCATTCTGGTAGTGTAGCCATAGAGTTTTCTTGGTAAAAATACGGAAGTGGTTTACCATTGCCGTCTTCCATGCAGTAGACGGCTTCGACTCTCTCCCATGCCTCTGCTGCCCAGCATGGGTTAGTTTTGACTTGTTGCAGATTCCCTTCAACTCGCTAGCCCCTGCCCAAGCTACGAATGGAATGGGTAGGCCTCTGCTTGACTCTCCCTCCCAAAGCCGAGACTGGTAGAGTACCGGAAACTCTTCAGGTGTGACCCTGAGAGGGGTATCTCCTGCCCGGAGACTGAGGAATGGATGGATTGACCTCATGGGGTCTCTTCCAGCCCAAGGAGATAAGGATTCAGCACCAGAGCCATGTTGGCACCACCCCACCCTTGGGTTCCCACTACCTCCCTCTTTGCCCAATGCCGGAGCCCAGGCCAAGTTCAGATCAGTTTAGGCATTGAGACGGAAGCTTAGGGGGGGTGCCGACTACTGGCACCCACTGACGGAGTGAGGGCCAGTCTTGCCGACTGCTTCTTAAGCCAAGCAGACTGTCCTAGGCCTCAAAGTCCATCCTTGCTCAGGCCAGTGCAGCCCTAGCACCTACTTCTGGGCAAGAGGCCCAGTGGTGGGATTGGATTTGAGCTCCTAGAAGGGGCATCTAGGGGCTTAGGGGTGTGTGTACAGCGGGGTTGTTAACAGAAATCACAGAGTGTAGGGGGCGGTCCCTGTGTGTATGTGAGAGTGTTGGGGTTCAGGCGTGCTTTAGGGGCAAGTGTGTGTCTGTAGGGGTCATTGGGTAGAAAAATGATGACTCTGTAAGAGTGTGTGGGGGTGTGGAGGGGGTGTGAGCCCCTCATTCTTGGCTGAGGCCTGCCTGGACATGCTCCCCATCTTGGATTTGGTGCTGGGCTTGCAGATACTTGCCCGGGAAATAGCGGGCTCTCCGCCGGGTGCCATCGACAATACCGAGTGGTTGGTTTTTCCAGGATTTTCTGGCCTAGGTTCCTGTCCCCAGTGGGGTGGAGCAGGCGGGGAAGAGGATGATTGGGAGAGGAGGTTGAATCAGCGGCTGTGAAGTGCCAGCACCCTCTTGCCCCCGACCCCCAACGAAAATCTAAGGAACCGGAGATGATGACAGTGTTCCAACTTTTCTGTTCTAAAGCTAAAAGGAGTAGGACAGCTCTGTCGCTGATCCTAACTCCTTGTGACCGTGTCCCAATAAAAACCAATCCCTTGAAGCCCGGGGCCACCTTCTGTCCCCTGGGATACTTCTCTGGTGGACTCAAATTGTGACTCCAGAACCTTCTGTAGTTCTTTGGAAGTCAACAGAGAGAAGCAGCGTGGCCTAATCGATAGGATAAGGGCCTGGGAGTCAGAAGGACTTGGGTTCTAATCCCTGCTCTGCCACTTGTTTGCTTTGTGACATTGGGCAAGTCACTGAACCTCTCTGTCCCTCAATTACCTCCTCTGAACAATGGAGATTAATAATAATAATAATAATAATGGTGGTATTTGTTAAGCGCTTACTATGTGCAAAGCACTGTTCTAAGCACTGGGTGGATACAAGGTGATCAGGTTGTCCCACGTGGGGCTCACAGTTTTAATCCTCATTTTACAGATGAGGTAACTGAGGCACCGAGAAGTGAAGTGACTTGCCCAAAGTCACACAGCTGGCAAGCGGCGGAGCCTGGATTAGAACTCTTGACCTCTGACTCCCAAGCACCGGGCTCTTTCCACTAAGCCACGCTGCTTCTCCATTAAAACTGTGAGCCCCATATAGGCATGCGTGGATTCCAACCTAATTAGCTTGTATCTACCCCAGCGCCTAGTGCAGTGCCTGAGACATAGTAAGCACTTAGCAAATACCATTAAAACAAAAAGCAAAAAAACAAAACGAAAAATACACATCCCTCCAGTTCTTCCACCTGCCAGTAGAGGGAACCTGGATGGGGTTCTTCACTCATTCAGTCGTATTTATTGAGTGTTTACTATGTGCAGAGCAGTGTACTAAGCGCTTGGAAAGTACAATTCAGCAACAAATAGAGACAATCCTTGCCCACAGTGGGCTCCCCTCTCAATCTCCCCTAAGTGGGACCAGAGGAGACTATGTCCCTAAGTCCCCCATATCAGACAGAGACTGTGTTCAACCCCATTAACTTGCATCTACCCCAGCGCTTAGATCAGTGCTTGACACGTAGCAAGTACTTAAGTACCATAATTATTAATTTTATTATTATTAAGCGGTTCTCCAGGGGTTGCCCTGATGGTTCATTCATCGTCGTATTTATTGAGTGCTTACTGTGTGCAAAGCCCTGTCCTAAGCACTTGAGTAAAATAAAACAATAAACAGACACATTCCCTGCCCACAACAGTCACCCATCCCAAACTAATTATTCCCCCTCCCACCATTCATTCATTCAGTTGTATTTATTGAGTGCTCACTGTGTGCCGAGCACTGTACTAAATGCTTGGAAAGTACAGTTCAGCATTATGACATGGGCTTTCTACGGACCCCTTTGAGAAGCAGCGTGGTTCAGTGGAAAGAGCCCAGGCTTGGGAGTCAGAGGTCATGGGTTCGACTCCTGGCTCTGCCACTTGTCAGCTGTGTGACTGTGGGCAAATCACTTCACTTCTCTGTGCCTCAGTTACCTCATCTGTTAAATGGGGATTAAGATTGTGAGTCTCACGTGGGGCAACCTGATTACCCTGTATCTCCCCCAGCACTTAGAACAGTGCTCTGCACATAGTAAGCGCTTAACAAATACGAACATTATTATTATTAGACTGTAAGCCCGTCAATGGGCAGGGATTGTCTCTATCTGTTGCCGAATTGTACATTCCAAGCGCTTAGTACGGTGGTCTACACATAGTAAGCGCTCAATAAATACTATTGAATGAATACTAGTCAGAGAGAGTCAGTGCGGGGGTGATTGGGAGTGGAGGGGCACTGGCTAGAGACCTAGATATGGGGGGGGTCATGTCTTCCCTTTGTGCTGGGGAGAAATCCGTCTGTGGAGAGCTGGGTCTCTTCCTGCCCTTCTCCCCTGGCCCTTCTCCCCCTGGGGCACATCCCCTCCGTATTACCTGCCTCCCTCCCCCCCACTGTCCATCCCCGAGGCTTCACTGGGCTGACCCTCTCCCCACTCCCAGCAGGATGGCTGTTGAGTAACCTGCAACTTGGGCAGAGTGTTTGCTAAGCGACTATTATCCTTCCTGCATTAAAACAGGAGATAAAGGGAAGTGTTAGTGTTTGTAAAAGTGTGTGCTGGGCGGTGGGGGCTGTGAGGGAGAGGGTGAGGGATGGAGAAGGAGGGTCTCCTTGGGTCTTGCGGCTTCCATGGGGAAGCAGCATGATGTAATGGATAGAGCACAGGCCGCAAGTCAGAAGATCTTGGGTTCTAATCCCTCCTCCCCCCCCCCTTTGTCTGCTGTTTGAACTTGGGCAAGTAATTTCCCTTCTCTGGGTCTCATTTCCCTCATCTGTAAAATGGGGATTGAGACTGTGAGCCCCATGTGGTACAGAGATGGTGTCCAACCCGATTTGTTTTATCCACCCCAGCGCTTAGTACGGTGCCTGGCATATAGAAGCGCTTAATAAATACCATAATTATTATTACTATTATTTTTGGATCAATGAAGCGTATCCACCCCAGTGCCTAGTACAGTGCCTGGCTAAAGTAAGCCAGTAAGCGCTTAACGAATACCATTATTATCATTATTATTTTGAGTGACTCTCAGAGACTGTTCCCCTGCTAAGCCCAGCGCCTCGACTAGTAAGTACGGGGTATTCATTCATTCAGTTGTACTTACTAAGTAATTACTGTGTGCAAAGCATTGTACTAAGGGCTTGGGAGAGTAAAATATAACCACATTCCTTCCTTCCCACAGTGAGCTCACAGTCTGGAGGGGAAGACAGTCATTAATAAAAGTACATAAATAAATAGATAAAGGAATTACAGATATATGCAAATATATATATATATATAATTATAATAACGTTGGTATTTGTTAAGCGCTTACTATGTGCAGAGCACTGTTCTAAGCACTGGGGTAGACACAGGGGAATCAGATTGTTCCCACGTGGGGCTCACAGTCTTAATCCCCATTTTACAGATGAGGTAACTGAGGCACAGAGAAGTTAAGTGACTTGCCCACAGTCACACAGCTGACAAGTGGCAGAACTGGGATTCGAACCCATGACCCCTGACTCCATAGCCCGTGCTCTTTCCACTGAGCCACGCTGCTTATATGTGCTTTGGGGCTGGGAGGGAGGATGAATGAAGGAGCAAGTAAAAGTGGAGCAGAAGGGAGTGGGAGAAGAGGAGAGGAGGGCTTAGTTAGGGTACCTCCATAGAAACCAGTTGCCTGAAAGACTGGGTGCTGGGGCAGCTCCCTCTAGCATGAGAGAGAGCCAGGAGATGATGATTAGGGTATTTAAGTACTTTCTATGTGTCGAGCACTGTACTGATCGCTGGGGTAAATACAAATGAATCAGTTAGGACACAGTCCCTATCCCACGTGGTGCTCACAGTTTAAGGGAGAGGGAGAACAGAGATTGAATCCCCATTTTATAGGCAGAACTTGGGGCAGGAAGAGGGCCTCTCTCATGGCGGTATTCAGGGCCTGAGCAATGAATGTCATAACACTGAGGACAGACCGAGGAAACCAGTTAGTGTGAGAGAGAGATTGAGATTAGACTGAAGGAAACGGATTTGGAATTTTTTTTTCATTGCTCTTCTTTGTGAGGAAGTCTCTAGTGTGAGAACAGCCTGGCTGAGAAGGGTCCCTTCCTGCTCATGCATTCATTCAATAGTATTTATTGAGCACTTACTATGTGCAGAGCACTGTGCTAAGCACTTGGAATGTACAATTCGGCAACAGATAGACAATCCCTGCCCAGTGACGGGCTCACAGCTGCTCATTGCCATCTCACCTTCTAGTTACTGCCTTGCTGGACTCTCTTCACTGCGCCTGGGTGCCCAGGCCTTCCTGCAAGGTCTGTGGTGCAGATTGGCATTGCCGTCCCGGCAGGGCACTGCCCAGACTCCGCAGAGGGGAGACTTTGCCCCTTTCCAGCAGGGGAGCCCGGAGCAGGCGTTAACCTATTAAACTCCTTAGTGTCCCTGTAAGAGGCCCAAGTTCATAACTCCATTGAGAAGCAGCATGACCTAGTGGATAGAGCACGCCTCTGGGAGTCAGAAGGTCGTGAGTTCTAGTCCCGGCTCCTGGTGTGTGACCCTGGGCAAGTCACTTCGCTTCTCTGTACCTCAGTTATCTCATCTGTAAAATGGGGATTGAGATTGTAAACCCCGTGTGGGACGGGGACTGTGTCCAATCTGATTAGTTTGTATCTACCCCAGTGCTTCTTCAATTGTGTTTATTGCACGCTTACTGTGCGCAGAGCACTGTACTAAGCACTTGGAAAGTACAGTACAGCAATGAAGAGAGACAATCCCTGCCCACAACGGGCTCACAGTCTGTGCCAGGCACATAGTAATCGCTTAACAAATACCACAGTTGTTATTATTACCAGGGGGGAGAAATTGAGATCTAGATCAGGGAAGGGACCCATCTAAACCATTGGGGTTGGAGGGGACAACAGGTCCCAGGGGTCTGGTTCCTGGTCCTGGCCTTAAACCGCTAGCTAATTGCCCTCTCCCGTCACCCATCGGAGGAGGGTGTGTTGGGAGAACTGGCATTCCTTCATTCAATCGTGTTTACTGGCATGAGGGTGGGAAGCGGGGAAGGCCTCCCCACACCGTTTCCCTCCTCTTCTAAGGCCTAATTGAGGCTCTGGTCCCCGTCTGTGGGTAGAACCTGTGTCCATGGCAACCCGGAGAAGAATGAGTTAAGCGGCTGGTTGCTAAAGTGGCAGTTGCTGGGGTTATGGTAAACTTCATTCACTAAAGACTCAGTGGGGAGTCTCTCCCCAAGTCTCCCCTCCTTCGCCTGGTGAATTAAAAAAAAAATTGGAATCTGTGTGGCTGGACCAAGGCTGAGGGTTAAGGGATGGTGAGTCGGGCGGGTGTATCCAAGCTATTTTCTCCTGGGCTTGACCCAGGCCAGAGTGTGGAGATGAGCTGATAGGCAAGGGATGAGATGGAGGACATCTTCCTCCTCTTCATTCTCCTCTTCCTGCTCCTCCTCCATCTCTTCCTCCTTCTCCTCCTCTACTTCGTCCTCATACAGGTAGCACATTCCTCCCACCACATCCAGAGCTGCTGGGAAACAGAGACAAAGCTGCTTGGTCCGAGGAGGTGCCTGGGTCCCCCCCCCCCCCCCCCCCCCCCCCCCCCCCCCCCCGCCCCGCTGCTCCTCTGTTGGGCCAGCGGTGGTTTTGTTCCTGAGATTGGAGCCTCAGCCGTGTCCCCTGAGGGCGAGACAGGAAGGCTTCAGCAGGTCAGCCCTTAAGGACCTGCTGAGAGGCAAGAAAGGAGTAGGTGCCCTGCCTGTCCCAGGTCCTCCTGGCTGGGGGTCCAGGCCTGACACTGAGAGGAAAGCGGGAGAGGTGGGCTCGGCAGCTTCCTGTCTCAAGGGGCCTACCCGGAAAGACTTTGGGGTCAGATGTGAAGCTGACATCCCTGACTGAGGGGATTGTAGCCTTGGCCTTTGGCTTTCCCTTGCCTCGGGGAGCTACCCTCTGAATACCTGGCTGCCCGGTTTGCTCAGATCCGTCCCAGTCAGGAATCATTTTGGATCTCCTCTGAACCTGAGGTCAAGCCCAGCCTTGGACAGTGTGGCCTGAAGGAGGCAAGGAACTTCCCAAGGGCATGATCGGGGCACACACCTGGTTGATTTCCTTGGATAGCCTTGGCACAACAGGGCTATCCAGCCTCTGGAAGCCTTCTGAGCTGTGCCTCCATGCTCAACACCCTGTCAGCTGTGGGGATTGAGTGTGAATTTACAGGCTGGAAGACAGTGTTCCTAGACCTGCATCTCTCTCCCCTCCCCTTAACCCCTTAAACCCGTAGCCTCTTACCTGCCCACCTCTGATAGGGACTTTCTGGGCTCCAGCCCTGGTATTTTGACCAGAAATCCTGGCTGGTCCCCTCTTTGGACAGGACCGTTCCTCTGTCTAGGGCCCAGACTATGCCCACTGGCTTTGAGATAATTGTCCCGACGGCAGAGTCTGGGCACGGCTCCCTCAGTGCCTGAGCGGCTCCTCTCCTCCCACTCCCTCCCAGGGCCAGGGTCGTCACTTCAGGGACATTGAGGGAGCGTTGGTTTGTGACAGGGTCGTGATGTTGGGCAGCAGTGTAGCTGGATGGAGGGGCCAGAGTGCCCCCTTTCCCTTACCATCGCAGCACAGTCGAGTGGATGGGGTGAAGCCCTCGGTGTAGGGTGAGGCCCTGGGTGTACGTTGCAATAAGTCCTCAGCTGGAGCCCCTGGATCCCCTCTGCCCACTCCCAGTGTATTGAGATGGAGAGCCCTAGGAGGAGGGTCTCTGGGCCGGTGCCAGGACAGAGCACTCAGGGTGGCATGGTCCCAGTGGCCCTCAGAGATGGGATGGGGGAGAGACTGTGGAGTGTGGGGTGAACTGGGGAGAGGGCATGATTGCATGTGCTGGGGGAGGGGAGGGCATGCCTTGATTTAGACTTGTGTGTCTGTGCAACTGTATTGTGTATGGGAGTATGTGAGGAGGTGGGTGTTTGCTTTTGAGTCAGTGTTGGGCAGGCTGGGAATTTGCAGAGGATTATGGAACACTTTGATAGAGGCCCTCTGATGGTGAGCTGCTCTGAGTCGAGCCAGTGAGCAGAGCCCTCTAACATCCTTCCAGCCTCCAAGCTGGTTTGGTATTGGGCCCGGGGGTGGAGGGCAAGGCCCCTGGCTCTGACCCGCACCACCCCTCCAGCTCAGCCCAGATCAGGGTTCTTTCTGGGAGGGATTAGGAGGGGGCTGCCATCACCCCATCCGGCCGGTAGCTCCCTGGAGATGGGAAGCAGGCCAGGGACCGTAGAGGTAACTGGATCCAGACCCCCGGGTAGAGCCGAGGTGGGGGGACAGAACCTGGGGTAGCCGGAGGGAAAGCCCGGGACGGGCCGTTCCATTACCGTGTGGCTTGTTTCCCGCTTGCAGCTGGAGCCGGCCCTGCAGCTGGAGTCTGGCGGGCCCGGGCGGGACTCTGGGGAGCCCAGGGGCCTGGTCCAACAGAATGTTGAGCTGCGGCGGCAGCTAGAGGAGGAGCAGGCCGCCTACAAGAGGAAGCTGCAGGCCTACCAGGAGGGGCAGCAACGCCAGGCCCAGCTTGTGCAAAAGCTGCAGGCCAAGGTGAGCTCTCGGGAGTCCACGCAGCCAGGGCCGACTCTCCCTCGGTGACTGGTTGGACCATAGGTGCTCTAGGGGATTCTCGCCCCGGGGGGTGCGCCAGGTTAGGGCCTCTGGGAGACCCGAGGGGATTCGGTCCTTCTTTGGAGAGGGCCACTGGACCTCCCACCCATCCAGCAGCCGGCATCTGGGAGAAATTAAGGCTTAGGAAGGGCAGCGGGGACTGGCCTTTCAGCAAAGTCAGGACATGGAGTGTGCCCAGGACATGACCCTCATGGCACTGTGACGTCCCCTTTCCTCACCCCTCTCTCGTGCTGCCCCTAAGGAGGCCGAGGTGTCCCCGCCCCCACCCCCACCCACCTCTGCTGCTTCTCCAGCCGAATCAGCGGGTTCTCCGGCTCCCGGCTCTCCTTTTCGTCCAGCCGCAGCCACGAGTCCGTCGGGTCCGGGTGGTTCTGGGGGAAGGAGCCGAGACCCCCATCCCACCTTCCTTAGAACCAAATCCATCTGATTATCTTGCATAATAGTAATTGGCAGTAAGTGTTTCCTGTGTGCAAAGCACGGTGCTAAGCATTGGGGTAGATACAGTAAAATCAGATCGGACCCAATCCCCGTCCCATTGGGGAAAGAGAACAGCTATCTTAGCCCCCATTTTACAGGTGAGCAAACCGAGGCCGAGAGAAGTGAAGTGACTTGCCCGAGGTCACAAAGCGGGGATGGTGGGGAGCCAGGATTCGGACCCAGTTATCCCAGCTCCCAGCCCTGAGTTCTTTGCAGTAGGTTACCGTGTATCTCTTGCATCTGTCCTGGAGTTTAGCACAATACCTTGGCACAGAGTAACTACTTAATATTACTAGGACCACCGTGTCCCTCTGTGTTCCCTGGACACTTAGGTCATGTCAGGAGGGGCTTTGGGGACCAGAAGAGGAGAATGACCCCCAACCCCACCCCCACTGCCCTCACAAGGTCGGGGAGTCTGAGAAGCTGTGCCCCCTGGGACCAGGAGGGCCTCTATGGACTTGTCCGGTTGACTCCAGCCATCTCAAGCTCCACGTCCATCCAGGCTCTGTTGGATCTGGGGGTATTGAGGGTTGGGCCCCTAGAAGTGGGCTGTGCCGGGTCTTGCAGAGAGATGCCCCTGTGACGGATGCCACCACTCTCGGCCTCCCCTGCCTAGGTTCTCCAGTACAAGAAGAAGTGTGAAGAGGTGGAGCAGCAACTCCTGGAGAAATCCACACTGCTGGAGCAGCAACGCCTGGTGGTGCGCCCCTTCGCTTCCTCCTCCATGTCCTCCATGCCCTCCACGCCCTCCTTCCTACCGACATTCCACTCCCTCCTCCTTCCCTACCCTCTACTCCCTCCTCCTCCTTGACCCTCCACTCCCTTTTCCTTCCCCACCCTCCCCGTCCTCCCTCCTCCGTCGCGGCCAGGCTCCTTCACAGGCCCGTCCTCCCTCCTTGCTCGCTGTGCCACTTTATGTCACTTGGGCCCAGCAAGCTCCCTGCCACGGGCAGCAGTCGCCCCTCAACTGCCCAAGTGACCGTAGCAGAGCCGCTCACTGACTCTTGGAGTGGTCAGCGAGCTGATGTTGCCTGCCACTCCTAGGTTGGGTCTAGGATGGCGGGGGGGTAGGGGAGGAGGCATTGAGGGGGAGTGGGACAGACCCTTTCCTCTGTGCCTCCCTCCCCGCTTCCTCCAGAACCACCTGGACCTGACTGACTCGCGGCTGCGGCTGGATGAAGAGCAGAGCCGGGAGCTGGAGAACACGCTGATTCGACTGGAGGAGGAACAGCAGAGGTGAATGAGGGCGGAGATTCCTTGGACTCCTTAGGGGCAGCACATGAGGACGGGTGACGGGAGGGGAGTGGCATAGTGCCATGAGGGTCATGACCTGGGCATACTCTGTCGTGGCTGTGCTGAGAGGCCTGTCCCCCTCGGTCCTTCCCAAGCCCTAATTCCCCTCAGATTCCAGTGAAGCAGTCCTGGGGATGTCAGCTCCGCCTCGGGCCCCGGCTGGTGGCCGGGCCCTTTACCTGGCCACCAATAAGGTTGGCTTGGCACCCCTGCTTAGTCTCCGGCCTCCTAGAGAGTCCGTCGGTCAGTCATTCGAACTTATTGAGTGCTTACTGTTTGCAGAACACTGTACTAAGCATTGGGGAGAATACAATATGACAGACATATTTCCTGTTTACAATGAGCTTACAGTCTAGAGAGGCCCCTGATCAAGGGGATGACGCCTGTGCCCTTGAGGTTTGGAAGTCAGAGCCCTTCATGGCTGATGTAACGCAGGGCAGTGCGGCCTAGTGGGAGGAGCATGAGACTGGGAGTCAGGAGACCTGGGTTCTAGTCCTGGTCCTGCCACGTGCCTGCTGTTTGACTCCTGGCAGGTCTCATAACTTCTCTGTGCTTCAGTCTCCTCACCTGTAAAAAGGGGATCGATAATAATGGTGGTATTCGCTAAGCGCTTTCCACGTGCCAAGCACTGTACTAAGCACTGAAGCAGATACAAGATAATCAGATCAGACACGGTACCTGCCCCACAAGGGCTCACAGTGTAAGGGGGAGTGGAACAGGCACTGACTCCCCATTTTACAGATAAGGAAACTGAGGCACAGAGAAATTAAGCAACTTGCCCAAGGTGACACAGCAGGCAAGTGGCAGAGCCAAGATTAATACCCAGGTCCTGGGGCTCTTGGGCCTGTGCCCTTTCCATTGGGCCACACTGCTTCTTTACCTGATCTCCCTCCTTCCCTTTCTGATTCTCAGCCCCGCCTGTGACAGGGACCTTATCCAATCTGATTATCTGGTGACACAGTGCTCGGCATATTAGAAAGCGCTTCACACATACCATCATTAGCTACCAGCTTGGTCCAGCCAGCCTGACCTGTGAGGGAGCCCATCCTTGACAAGACCTCTGACCTCTTTAGCATCCCAGGCGGGTAGGGGACAGGTGATGGTGCGTTCATCTTCATCCCTGTTGTGGGATGCTGGGCCTTGGGGTCTCAGTGCACTCCAGCCTTGTGCATTTGTGTGAGGACTGGTGCCGGTGCTCCTAGGTGGCAACCCTCAGGCTGCCGTGGCTACCCGTGGCCAGGGTCTCTCCTTGTCTGACAGGAGCCAAGTGAGCTGCCCCGCATCAAGCCCAACTGCTTTTCACTGGGCCGTCCCTCTGTCCGACTTGGGCCTAAGGAGAGACCGCCCCTCTCCCCTTCTCTAGGAGTGCCAGCCTGGTCCAGGTGAATGCCATGCTGCGGGACCAGCTGGAACAGGCCAGCATCGCCAACCAGGCCCTGAGCGATGACATCCGCAAACTGACCAGCGACTGGACCCGCAGCCGAGATGTGCTGGAGCAGCGGGAGGCGGAGTGGAGGCGCGAGGCGGAGGTGAGAAGGAGGAGGGGAGGACCGGGCCCGGCCTTGGGTAAAGGGAGCTCCCGGGAACTGTTGGTGCCTCAGATTCTCTTGTACTGGGTCAGGCCGGGCCAGACCGGGACTCTGGGCCCAGCAGAGGACCCCTTCTCTTTCCGGGGGAGTGGCCTTTGCTCAGTTTCCAGGGGCCTGGGACTCATGGGCACAGTGTGCCCCGAAGGAGTGGGTCCAGTGAGCTGAGCTCTGCCCCGGGGAAGTCCCCTAACCATCAGAACACCATCAGTCAGTGTTGAAAGAGCAGGATAGCAAATCTCCAAAGGCTCCCTCCAATGCTCAAACCCCAGCATGTCCAGGCTCAATTCTAGCCATGCCAGGAGCCCAGCCAGTCCACTACGAGGTCCTGCCCAGAACCCAGATCTGACCCTCCCCTGATCTCCAACCCAACCTGTGCCCCAATGCCTGGATTTCTGACTTGGTCGGTGAAATGTACCCACTGGCCCTTGGCTTTTCGTTCAGTTATCCATCTGGGGTTTGAATGTAGCAGCTTGAGTGATGCCCAGCAAGTGGCTGGGGGGGCATTGGTGGACTCTCTACCACCCAGAGCCCCGGCTGACCCTTCTGGTTTGGCCCAACATGCTCCCTTGGGTGGAACCTGAGAGACCGCTTCCTCCCAACCCCCTCATCCTAAACCCTCTGAAGGATGGACCATCCCAGGTCGGTCTCTGTCTCCACGTTGCTCTTAATCAGTCAATCAATGGTATTTATTGAGTGCTTACTATGTGCAGAGCACTGTTCCAAGTTCTTGAGAGAATACATTACAACAGGGATGGAAGACATGTCCTTGCCCACAAATACTTAGAGAAGCAGGGTTTCCTAGTGGATAGTCAGAAGTCAGAAGGACCTGGGTTCTCAACCTGGCTCTGCCACTTGTCTGCTGTGAGACCTTGGGCAAGTCTATTCACTTCTCTGTGCCTCAGTTACCTCATCTGTAAAGCGGGGATTGAGACGGTGAGCCCCCTGTGGGACGTGGATTGGTTCCAACTTGATTAACATGTATCTACCCCAGGTCTTAGTGCAATGCCTAGAACATAAGTGCTTAATGAATGCCATTAAAAATACCATAATAATAATAATGATGTTAAAGTTTGAAGTTTATAGGGAGAGACAGTCATTAAAATAAATTAGGGATATGTACATAAGTGATGTGCGGCTGACAGAGTGGCAATTATTAAGTGCTTAAAGTGTACAGATCCAAGTGCATAGGTGAGGCAGAATGGAGGAGTAGAGGAAATGAGGGCTTAGTTGGGGAAGACACTTAAATACCATTATTATTATTATTATTATCATCATTATTATGGAGTAGAGGCCATTGGTGACCTTAAAGAGGGCAGTTTTTGAGGAGTGAATTGAGGGGGAAGTCAGATTGGAGAGGGTCAAGGAGGGACAGGTCCACAGAACTACCATTGGACTTCTTGGGAAACTGGAGGGGTCAGGGTCCCAAGGTCCTTGGGCCAGTAATGAACTGGGATCTCTGAGAGGGCTGTGGCACCCCCACTCAGCGAACACTGGGCTCTAAGGGCTTGGGACCGAGCAGACTCCTGGGAGGGAAGCAACAGACCTGTGACCCAGTTTGCTCCTTTTGGCCCCAGTGGGGCATTGGGCGGGTGGGTAGGAGAATGCCTGCTCTTAGCGAGCGTAGCAGGGCTAAGGGGAGGTGGGCCGTGGATGGGAGGGGCTGGGTGGCCCAGCCCCTGCCTGAGGTGCCCTTGGCTCTTCCCGGCCCCAGTCCTTCAACGCCTACTTCAGCAGCGAGCACAGCCGCCTGCTGCTGCTCTGGAGACAGGTGGTGGGCTTCCGGAGGCACGTCGGCCAAATGAAGGCCTCCACGGAGAGGTGAGTGTCGCGGAGGGTTCCCCGCGGGTGGTGGCGGGGGTCGCCAGCCCGCCGACCCCTCGTCCCTCCCCACCCCTCCTTCCTTCCCTCTGTCCCTCCGTCCCTCTGTCTCCGGGCCGGCTGCAGGGACCTGTGTCAGCTGCGAGGGGAGCTGGCACGGACGGCCCGGGCCATCCAGGCGGCCGGAGTCGGGCTGAGCGGGAGCCTGCGCCTGGCGGAGAGCGGCAGAGAGGCGGCCCTGGAGCGACAGACCGTGCTGCGGGCCCAGCTGGAGGAGCAGCTGCGGGACAAGGGCCGCGAGTTGATCCAACTCCAAATGAAGGGCGACCTGGAGAAGGCGGACCTGAGCGCCAGGTGGGCAGTGTGCCGTCCTGGCCCCAGTGGGGCTCCACGGACCATGTCTGGGCTGTCCAGTCTGTTGTATTTATTGAGTGAATCCTATTGAATGAATGAATGAGTGCTTACTGTGTGCAGAGCACCATATTGAGTGCTTAGGAGAGTACAAAGTAGCAGACACATTCCCTGCCCACAAAAACTCGCAGTTTAAGGGGGCAGACAGGTATCAATGTAAGTAAATAAATTACAGATCTGTACATAAGTGCTCTGGGGCTGGGAAAGGGGGATGAATAAAAAGAGCAAGTCAGACTGATGCAGAAGGCAGTGGGAGAAGAGGAGAGGGGGCTTAGTTAGGGAAGGCCTCTTGGAGACGTGCCTTTGGTAAGGCTCTGGAATGGGGGAGAGTAATAGTCTGTCAGATATGAGGAGGGAGGGTGTGCCAGGCCAGATGCAGGATATGAGCGAGAGGTCAGAGGTTAGATAGAGGTACAGTGAGAAGGTTGGCATTAGAGGAGTGAAGTGTGTGGGCCGGGTTGTAGTAGGAGAGTAGCGAGGCCAGAGGCAGGGCAGTTGAGGGTCTCTGTTTCCCTCAGGCATCCAGGATCCGGGGACACAGGGAACCTGGGTGACCTGCGGGGAGCTGGGAAATGGAAGCAGAGAAGGGGGCTCAGAGCCGGGTGCTTGGAAAGAGGAAAGAGCCCAACTGTCCTAGCTTCCCCTGGGCAGCTGGGGCAGGGGAGGGAGCACCGGGAAGGGAAGTGGGAAGGGATTCCCTTCAAACAAAGCCGACAGCACTCTCTGCCTCCCCCCCCGGCCCTCGCCCAGAGTGACCGAATTGGCACTGTCCCTGGAGCGGCTGCAGAGCCAGGCTGCCGAGAAGGAGCGGGCCAACGAGGCCCTGACCCAGAAGCTGGAGACCCTGGTGAGATGAGGGCGGAGTCCCTGCCCCTCTGCCCTACCCGGCCCCCTCCACCCCGCCTGACACCCCCCGCCCTATTGACCCTGATTGTCCCTGGGGCTAGGCTGGGCTCTAATCTCTGCTCCAGCCCCTGCCCTGTAGTAGTCCTGTTCCTATGGCCCTGCCCCTGCCCTCCCCGTGGCCGCTCCACCGAGGCAGCGCCTTTTCAGCCGTCAGCCTCGAGTGACTCTCGCTGCCCTGGTTGTTGTGCGGAGGAAATCCTTGGGGAACCCAGGGACCTCCGTTGTCCACGCCTCTTGCTCTGGGGGCCGCTCCTGGCCCACATGTGGCCGGTGACCTCCAGCCGGGCCCGGAAGCCTGGGCCGGGGGATTCGAGACCAGGGAAGCGGCTCTCAGTCCTCGCCCGGGTGTGCAGGAGGCCGCGCGGCTGCAGGAGCAGACGGTTCTGGAAGCGGAGGAGCTGGAGACCCTGAGGACTGAATCGGAGGTGCTGCAGCAGACCTTGAGGGACCTGGCTCAGGTGTGTGTGGGCTTGTAGGGGGCGAGGGTTCGGAGCTGGCCAGGTGGGAGAGCTGTGTTGCCCCCTCGAGCTTGCCAGTAATATTAGAGGGAGAAGCCAGCAGTTAAGCAATCACGCAAATGGTGGTATTTATTATTATTCATTGTATTAATTAAGCACTTAATATGTGCCAAGTCCTGTTCTAAGGTCTGGGGTAGATACACGTTAATTAGGCTGGACAAAGTCCCTGTCCCAAATGGGATTCACAATCTGAGTTGAAAGGAATGGGATTTTATCCTCATTTTGCAGTTGAGGGAACTGAGGCACAGAGAAATAAAGTGATTTGCCCAAGGATACATAACAGGCACATGTCAGAACCGGGACTAGAACCTAAGTCCTGCGTCTCCCAGGCCCCGTGCTCTTTCCACTAGGCCATGCTGCTTATGTACGCAGAGCACTGTACTAAGCACGTTGGCGAATACGAACGAGTTAGTAGACCCCAACTCTACCCTCAAAGAGTTTACAGTCTAGTGGGGAAGGCAAATACTAAATTATGGTGAGGGGGATCAACAGAGTTCTAGTGCAATAGGAAAGCATGGGGATTGCCCAGAGAGGAGCCAGGATAAGGTGGTCCTGGGCCTGACCAATGTGGAGCAGGGATTAAGAATGGAGCTGGGCTATGGGCAGATCCAACGAGTCTCTCCCTTTACCCTGCAACTTGTAGTCCTCCCCCAAGTGCTTAGTTTAGTGGTCTGCAAGATGAGCACTCAGTAAACGTATCATCGATTGACTGACCAGTGGATTGATCCCCTCCCCGGCAGGCCGTCCTGTCAGATGCAGACAGCGGGGTTCAGCTGAGCGGGCCGGAGCGCACCCCGGAGGCCTCGGACGCCAGCCTGCGTGGCCTCTCCTCGAGCCTGTGCACCCCCTCCCCGCTGCGCCCCTGCTCCCCCCGCCGCTGCGGCTCCCCGGCCTGCTCGGACTCCACGCTGGCCCTGGTCCACTCCGCCCTGCACAAGAGGCAGCTCCAGGTTCAGGTGGGAAGACCAGGCTGGGCCTCCTGGGAGTGGGTGGCCTGGGCGAGTGGGAAACCACGTGAGCTTGGAGGGGTCGGGAGCTGGTTGGGGTGTGGCTCAAGTGTTCGGGGGCCCTAGGGAAGAGCTGATCCTGCATCCTTGGGGAGTGGCTCTGGGCACCGGGGGATCGGCTTGGGAGATTCCCGGATTGGGTCCTGGGTGTCCATGGCTGGGGTGGCTGCTGGGGGTGTCTCTCCAGGACATGCGGGGGAGGTACGAGGCGAGCCAGGACCTGCTGGGCTCCCTGCGGAAGCAGCTGGGCCAGGGCGAGGGGGAGCGGCGGGCCCTGGAGAAGCGGCTGCTGCAGCTGCAAGACAAGCTTGATGGAGCGGCTCAGGCCAAGGAGGATGTCCAGAGAGAGGCTCAGCGGCTCCGAAGCATCACTGACCTCCTGAGCAGGTGCTGACCCCTGATGGGAAGGGAGGGAGGGAGGAGGACCTGAGCAAGGTGGGCGGCGGAGCCGGGAGAGACAGCAGGAAGATCCAGCCTAGGCTGGAATGGCAGGGGTCAGGGAAGGGGCACGGATTGTACTTCCCATCGTTCAGAGGGTCGGAGGAGGCCCGGGGAAGTCCAGGGACTTGCTCCAGATCATCCTCTGAGTGGTGGAACCCAAACCCAGGCCCCCGGGGCATCTCGAACTTCCTCTCCCCGGTCCCTTTGGCAGTGAGAAGAGCGAACTGGCCGGAAATGTCCAGGCCCTGCAGCAGCAGGTGGCCTCCCTGCGGCAGGAGCAGGAGAAGCTGCAGTTGGCCAGCGGGGACCTGCAGCGGCAGAGGGATCAGCTGGCGGAGGAGAAGGACGACGCCATCCAGGACAGGGAGCGGGCCCGCAGGGAGATCGAGCGAAGGTGAGGAGCGGGGAGGGCGGGGGACGAGGAAAGAGACCGACAGGCTGACTCTCTCCTCTCTCTCACCACTCAGATTCTTCCAAAGGCCCTGACCTTTGACTCAGTGGGTCATTGAGCCAGACTGAAGGGATCCTTCCCCCTCTGCTTCCCCACTCCTGCCTCCTCGCACCCGCCTTGTGGCTCCTTCCCCTGCTCAGCCACCCTGCTCCAGCAGTAGAGGACATACACGGACACATGACACACTCCGGCTCATCCTGCTCCTTGGGAGCTCAGTACTCAGTCACCTCGCTCCCTCCTACCTCGTCTCTCTGCTCTCCTACAGCCCAGCTTGCACATTTCGCTCCTCTAATGCCAACCTCACTGTACTTCGATCTCGTCTATCTCGCCGCTGACCTCTCTGCCCACGTCCTGCCTCTGGCCTGGAACGCCCTCCCTCCTCATATCCGACAGACAATTACTCTTCCCTCCTTCAAAGCCTTTTGAAGGCACATCTCCTCCAAGAGGTCTTCCTCGATTAAGCCTTCCTTTCCTCTTCTCCCACTCCCTTCTGCATTGCCTTGACTTGCTCCCTTTATTCGTCCCTGCTCTCAGCCCCAAAGCGTTTATGTACATAACTGTAATTTATTTATATCGACATTTGTCTCCCCCTCTAAGCTCGTTGTGGGAAGAGAATGTGCCTGTTATATTTTTCTGTTTTACTCTCCCAAGCGCTTAGTATAGTGCTCTGCACACAGTAAGCGCTCAATAAATATGATTGACTGACGGGGAGTAACCTGGGAGGTGGGTTGGAGGTGGGAAGAGTGAAAGCGGGGGATCAGCGGTGAGCCGGCACTCTGACCGTGGGCTTTTCGAGGAACTGGTGGCTTGAGGCTAGCATGGCGAAGGGATCGCTGAAAGCCACTGGACGGCGAGGGCACAGGAGAACCAGGTGGTGCTCTCCCTCCTGCCCTGCCCCGCCCTGCCCTGCAGCCACAAGCAGCTGGAGCAGGTGGAGGTGAAGAAGTCAGGTCTGGCCAAGGAGCTGGTGCTGGCGAAAGAGGCGTTGAGCAAGGCCACGCTGGAGAAGGACGTGCTGGAGGCCGAGAAGGCGGAAGTGACGGAGGCGCTGAGCAAGGTCAGGGTCCCCCCCCCAGCTTCCAGCCTCCACGTTAGGTCAGTCAGGCTGACTGATCCCCGTGTCCCTGGGCGGCTTCTCCCGGGAAGGCCTCTGAGCCTTTTTTGGGGTGTGCCGCTGGGTGTCAGGAAACACCGCCCCGGACACATCCAGAGAGCAGGAGATCTCGAGCCCCGGCACACCGGAGCTTACTTTGCAAACGACCCTGTCCAGATGTGGCCACACAGAGGGTATCCCCATTCATTTAGCCCACTCCCCTATCTCGAGGCATATACTGCCCCTCAACCTTCCTCGAGGGACGTCTGTTTGAGCTGCTCAGGCCAGACCTCCCCACCGCGGGCGTCATCGGGCCATGGCAGGACCCAGCTTGGGCTCCGTCCCTGCCGTGGTGCTGGGTTGCCCTGTGCGGCCAGGACTCCAGCCCGGTCGGAAAGAGGCCGGTGGCTTGATTATCCCCCGTCTCCCCCTTCCTTCTGAAACCCTCCGATGTGTCTGTGTGAGAAGTGCATTGAGGGAGGCTGGGGAGGATCTCGGGCTGCCCATCTGGAGTGCTTTGGCAGGGCTGGGGTTGTCCAGGCTTGACTAGAAAACAAAGAGGGGTGAGGGAGAGAGCCCCCGAGGGCGTTTTCAAGGGGAGAGAGAATCAGGACCTTGCTTAAAGAGGCCACAGGCTCCCTTGGTAACGGGTTCAATGCAGCAGGGACCACCTGTGGAGCATTCCTCACTCTCTGACCATATGCATCAGGGATTTCAGTCCCATCAGCATCCATCCTGCTGCTTCCACTGAGGGAGCGGCCAGCAGGGGAACTGGGGAGAGTTCAGGGCAGGAAGGCTGGGGGTCGGGACTAGGTGAGACTAGGGGAACTCTGCCAGCCCCCCGAACTCCCCACATCCAGGTGTCTGTCTGCTGTTCCCCCGACTCCACTCCGTTGCTGCTCCTGGTCTTCTGTTGGGCTTTTTGACCACAGTTTAATCCCCACACTCTCCTGCCCTGTGACTAATCAAAATTCCAACTCAAGTCCATTCTTTCTTGTGTTTTTTTTAATGGTATCATTAAGCACTTACTATGTGCCAGGCACTGTCCTAAGCCCCCCGGGGTAGATACAAACTAATCAGGTTAGACACAGTCCATGTCCCACACAGGGCTCATGGTCTTCATCCCCGTTTTACAGATGAGGTAACTGAGGCCCAGAGCAGTGAAGTGACTTGCCCAAGGTCACACAGCGGACAAGTGGCAGAGCAGGGATTAGAACCCGGGTCTTGACTCCCGGGCCCATGCTCTATCCACTGGGCCACACAGCTTCTCTTGTTCTGAGAAGAGAGTTTGAATTTCCTTACAGGTTTTGTGACTATTTTTTTTCACTTGACCACAGTGCGTTTTTAATACTGATCTTGTTCTCTGCCCTCATCTCCTACACCCTGCCTCTCATCTCTTTGACCACCTCTCCTTCTGGGTCTCAGATTTGGGCTTTCCCTCTGCTTTGCTCTCTACCTCGGTCTGCCTCTCTGTCTCTCTAGCTCTCTATCTCTGATCTGCCTGTCTGTCCCCCAGGTTGAGGCCAGCAGGGTGGAGCTGGAGTTGGCCATGGGGAAGCTGAAGGCGGAGGAGGCCTCTCTGCGAGACTCGCTGTCTAAACTGAGCGCCCTCAACGAGAGCTTGGCCCAGGACAAACTGGAGCTGAACCGGGCCATTGTGCAGGTAATAATAATAATGACAGTAATGGTTTTCATTAAACACTAACTCTGTGCTGAGCACTGGGCAGATACGAAGTGATTAGATCAGATACAGCCCACTCTAGACTGTAAGCTTGTGGGCAGGGAATGTGTCTGTTTATTGTTATATTGTACTCTCCCAAGCTCTTAGTACAGTGCCTTGCACACAGTAAGTGCTCTGTAAATATAAAAGAAGGAACACAGTCCCTGTCCCACTTAGAGCTCATAGTCTAAAGGAGAACAGGTGTTAAATCCCCATTTTACTGATGAGGAACTGAGGCCCAGAGAAATGAAGTGACTTTCCTAAAGTCACCCAGCAAGCTAGTGATGGAACTGGCATTAGAACCCAGTATCTCTGACTTCCGGGCCTGGGCTCTTTCCACTCACTTAGACCCTCTTCCTTGGTCGCCTTCCCCTCCGAGAGGGCTTTTCACCATGGGGCAGCGTACCAGCTTCCTGGAGAAGAGGGGGGCCTCTGAACCCCAGGCTGTTTCTCAGCCTTACACCAAAGTCCTAGTAGCTAGGTGTAGTAGAGCCATTAATCAATGATATTTACTAATAATTATGGTACTTGTTAAGCACTTATTATGTGCCAAACACTGTTGTAAACCCAGGAATTATCCTTGACTCCAAAATCTCTTTCAATCCACACGTCACCAAATCCTGTTGGTTATTCCTTCTCAAAATTTCCCAGGATTCACCCCTTCCTTCCTTCACCACCATTACTGATCCCTACACTTGTCACGCTTGTTATGTAACGGTTTCACTGCTGCATCTGCCTCCCTCTAGACTGCGAGCTCATTGTGGGCAGGAATGTGTCTGTTTATTGTTATATTGTACGCTCCCAAGTGCTTAGTACAGTGCTTTGCACACAGTAAGCACTCAATAAATAGGATCGAATGAATGAACGAATGGGATAAAAACAAGTTAATCGAGTTGGTTACAGTCCCTTGTCTCACATTGTCTCGCACTCTTAATCCCCATTTTTTTTTACAGATGAGGGAGTGAGCGTTTTACCATGTGTATAGCACTGTGCTATGCATTTGGGAGAGTACAGTATAATGGAGTTGGTAGAAACATTCCCTGTCCACAAGGAGCTTTCGGTGTAGAGGGCGAGGCAGACATTAATATAAATGAGAAGGCTACAGATATGTACATAGTGCTGTGGAGCTGAGGGAGGGGCAAATAAAGGGTACAAATCCAAATGCTAGGGTGATGCAGAAGGGAGCGGGAGAAGAGGAAATGAGGGCTTAGTCGGGGAAGGTCTCTTGGAGGAGATGTGCTTTTAGTAGGGCTTTGATTATGGGAAGAGTGATTGTCTGTTGGATGTGAAGGGGGAGAGAGTTCAAGGCAGGATGGAGGGGAGGGGTCGGTGGTGAGATAGGTGAGATTGAGTTGCAGTGAATAGGTTGGCATTAGAGGAGTGACGTGCTGGCTCGTTTGAAGTTGGAAATCAGAAAGATAGGCAGGAGGGGGAAAGGCGATTGAGTGATTTAAAGCCAACGGTTAAGAATTTCTGTTTGATGTGGGTGTGGATGGGCAACCACTGGAGGGACTTGAGAGGACAAACTTGGACTGAATGGTTTCATAGAAAAATGATCTGGGCAGCAGAGTGAAATATGGACTGAAGTCGACAGAGACAGGAGGCAGGGAGGCCGGTAAGAAGGCTGATGCAGTAATCGAGGTGGGATAGATAATGATAAGGTTGGTATTTGTTAAGCGCTTACTATGTGCAGAGCACTGTTCTAAGTGCTGGGGTAGATACAGGATAATCAGGTTGTCCCACATGAAGCTCACAATCTTCATCCCCATTTTACAGATGAGGGAACTGAGGCCCAGAGAATTGAAGTGACTTGCCCACAATCACACAACTGACAGGTGGCAGAGCCGGGATTCAAACCCATGATCTCTGACTCCCAAGCCCGGGCTCTTTTTCACTGAGCCACGCTGGATAAGCGCAGGGATTAACATGGTAGTAGTTTGTGTGGAGAGGAAAGGGCAGATTTTAGTATTGTTGTGACAATATTTGATGGTTGATCAAATATGTGTATTGAATGAGAGAGAGAAGTCGAAGATCATGGCTTGTGAGACAGGGAGGGTGATGGTGCTGTCTACGGTGATGGGAAAGTAATGCGGAAGACAGGGTTTTTGTGGGGAAAATGAGGAGTTCTGTTTTGGACATGTTAAGTTTGAGGTGTCAGTGGGACATCCAAGTAGAGTTGTTCTGAAGGCAGGAGGAAACACGAGACTGCAGAGAGGGAGAAAGATCAGGGCTGGAGATGTAGATTTGGGAATCATCCACATAGAGATGGGAGCGAATGAGTTCTTCAAGGGAGTGGGTATAGATGGAGACAAGAAAGGGATTCAGAACAGAGCCTTGAGAAACACCCACAATTAGGGCGTGGGAGACAGAGTAGGAGCCAGTGAAAAAGATTGAGAGTAAGCGGCCAGAGAGATAGGAGGAGAATCAGAAGAGGACAGTGTCAGCGAAGCCAAGCTTGGGTGATATTTCCAGGAAGAGTCGATAGTGGAAAGTGTCAAAGGCAGTTGAGAGGTCAAGGAGGATTAGGGTGGAGTAGAGGCCATTGGATTTGGCAAGAAGGAGATCATTGGCGACCCTGCAGGTGGCAGTTTCAGTGGAGCAAAGTGGGGAGGAAGTCAGAATGGAGGGGACTCAAGGAGAGAATTGGAGGAGAGGAAGTGGGAATAGCAAATGTAGACAACTCGCTCAAGGAATTAGGAGAGGAGTGGTAGGAGGGAGATGGGGCAATGACTGGAGGGAATCGTGGGGCCAAGAGAAGGTGTTTTTAGGTAGGAGATAAATAAGCATGATTGGAGCAGTAGGGAAAAAGTGATTGGAGAGTGAACAGTTGAAAATGGTGGTCAAGGAGAAGAAGGGGGAGGGGGTAAGTGTTTTGATAAGTGGCAAAGGGTTGGGGTTGGAGGCGCAGGTGGAGGAGTGGATTTTGAGAGGAGGTAGGAGATCTCTTGAGGTACTGCTGGGAAAGGGAGGGACTGGAGAGGAACAGGGGAGATTTTAGGGAGATCACACCCGATGGTGTCAGTTGTATTGATTAAGTAGATGGCCAGGTCATTAGGGGTGAGAGGGGGCAAGGGGTCTGAAACAACTGCCAAGGGCAGTGGGCATGAGTCATGCCCATGGTGTACCAGGTGCGTCAGTGTGCTGACTGGTGGCAGAGGTTGAAGATGGGCAAAGAAAGGTGAGTGCTGCCTAAAAGTATTGAAGTTCAGCTTTTCCAGGTCCAGCTGCAATAGAAGGTGCTGGCTGGAGTGGGGCTAGTGCCCACACAGGAGGGCTAGTCAGGGGGTGTCTTTACTCTCCCAGCTGTGGGATTGGGGGGCAAGAGCGGCAGGGTGAGAGGCTGTGGAGGGAGCCGAGAAGTTTAGACTTAGCCCAGCTAAGAAATAACTAGCCCTAGGACCCCAGGACCAGGAAGGGCAACCTCCACTTCCACAGCCCCACCCTGGCTCAGTCTGCTGTCGGGGCTGGAAGGTCTGATCCCCGGACTCCTATGGATGAGACCACGGGCCCTCTTGGCCCTCTGTCCTCTGCTTCCACAGCTGGAAGAGGAGCGAGGGGCCCTGCTGGGGCAGAGGCGGGAGGCGGAGCAGGAGAAGGGCTCCATGCGGGACCAGCTGGTGCGGCTGGAGCAGGAGAAGCTGGAGCTGAAGGCCGGACGGCAGGGGCTGGAGCGGGCCCTACGCGAGGCCCAGGATACCCGGGACCGCCTGGAGCGTCAGCTGTCCACCTTGCACAGGGAACGGGCTCAGCTGCAGGAACAGTTGGCACAGGTAGGGGCATGCCTTGGAAAGGAGGGCATGAGAGGGCAGAGGTGGGCTGGGGCAGCCCCAGCTCAGGCTCCATCCTCTTGACCCCAGAGGGGCATCAAGGGCCCAAGATGGGCACCACAATTGGGAGTATCTTGGTCCAGGGCAAGGCCTGGGCACAGACCTGGACGCTTCAAGTTGTGAAGGGCCGAGTGAAGTGGGGAGAGGGTCACTCAGTTGTATTTATTGAGCGCTTACTGTGTGCAGAGCACTGTACGGAGCGCTTGGGGGAGTACAGTACAACAATAAACAGAAACATTCCCTGACCACAATGAGCTTACAGTCTAGAGGGACAGGAGGCAGACATTAATATGAATAAATAAATTACAGATAATCAGGTTGGGCACAGTCCCTATCCCAGGTGGGTTTCATGGTCTAAGTGGGAAGGAGAACAGGTCGTTTTACATTTTACAGGTGATTGTATATTTATACAATGTACAGTATAACAGACACATTCCTTGCCCATAACAAGCTTATAGTCTTGAGGGGGAGACAGACATTAATGTAAATTATGATATATTTTTACGTATATATATGTATATATATTATACGAGTAAATGTTAGTCGCAGGAGAGTGGAGAGGACAGGCCAGGACCAAATAAGGGAGATGTCTCTGGAGGCCATAGGGATGGTGGGGATGGAGATGGAGGCAGAAGCTGAGAGGAGTTTGGAGTCATGGAGCCCATCTCCTCAACCAATCAGCCAGTGGTATTTATGAGCACTTAACTATGTGCAGAGCACTGTACTAAGTGCTTGGGAGAGTACAGTGGAACAGAATTAGCAGTCAGGTTCCCTGCCCATAATGAGCTCGTGCCTCGGTAGCTGTCGCGTCAGCGGAGCGGGCAGGAGGAGGAGCTGCTGCAGGCGCGGCGGGAGGGGGAGCGGCAGGCCGAGACTCTGGCCCGGACGGCGCGGGAGCAGGAGTCGCTCACCAAGGAGAAGGCCAGCCTGGCGGTGCAGCTGGCTGCCTCCGAGCGGGAGAACCGGTCCCTGGCTGAGGAGACTACCAGCCTCCGGTAAGGCACTTTGGGATCCTTACCCTGATTTCTCACTCTGGGCTGGGCAGGGTCTCCAGGGGCCACCCGGGGCCCACCTCGGGGAGGGGCTTCATTGCATCCCAGCTCTGGGCCACAGGAAGGGGTACTGGAGAGAGACACAGAATGGTAGAGTCCCCTGAGAGCCATGTCTGACCAGAAGGGAGAGGTGAGTGCTTCCGGGGGCAAGGAGGCCGTTGCCAACTTGTTGGCACCCAGGCCCCCCAGTTTGGCTGGTGCTGCTGCTCCCTGGGTATTCCTAATTGTGGTATTTGTTATGCACTTCCTATCTGTGCCAAACACTGTGCTAAGTGCTGGAGTAGGTATAATTCATCCATTCAGTCGTATTTATTGAGCGCTTACTTTGTGCAGAGCGCTGCACTAAGTGCTTGGGAGACTACAAAACAACAATAAAAAGACACATGCCCTGACCACAGTGAGCTTACAGTCAAGAGGGGCAGGAGACGGACATGAATGTAAATGAATAAATTACAGATAATCAGGTTGGGCACAGTCCCTGTCTCAGGTGGGGCTCACAGTCTAAGTAGAGGGGAGAACAGGTATTGAACTCCCATTTTACAGGTGATGAAACTGAGGCCCAGAGAGTCAGTCAGTCATTCAATCGTATTTATTGAGCACTTACTGTGTACAGAGCATTAATTCATTCAGTTGTATTTATTGAGCATTTACTGTGTGCAGAGCATTCATTCAGTTGTATTTATTGAGCACCTACTGGGTGGAAAGCACTGTACTGAGTGTTTGGGAGAGAATAGTACTGTACTAAGCACTTGGAAGAGTACAGTGTAACAATTTAACAGACACATTCCCTGCCCACAGTGAGCTTGCAGTCTAGAGGGGTAGAGCAGCATGAGAAACAGCATGGCGTAGTGGATAGAGCACGGGCCTGGGAGTCAGAAGGACATGGGTTCTAATCCCAGCTCCGCCACTTGTCTGTTGTGTGACCTTGGCAAGTCACTTCACTTCTCTGAGCCTCAGGTACCTGTAAAATGGGGATTGAGACAGTGAGTCCCATGTGGAACAGGGACTGTGTCCAACCTGATATGCCTGTATCCACCCCAGTGCTTAGTATAGTGCCTGACACAAGGTAAGTGCTTAACAAATACCACAATCATTATTATTTTTAGTGGGGAAGACAGACGTTAATATAAATAAATTACAGACATGTACATTATGTACATTTTTACAGATATGTAGAGAGAGCTAAGTGACTTGCCCAAAGTCACACAGCAGGCAAGTGATGGAGCCCACAGCCACTGTTAGATGCCCAACAGATGCTGCGGTGTGCCCTTCTATAAGCCATGAGTGTGCCCTCCTCGCTGGGGCCTCCCAAGAGGAGGGGACTACCTGCTGGGGAGTTGGTCTGGCCAGGAACGGTGGCTTAAGGATCCTAACCAGTGTTGGTCCACGGTTGCAGGTCAGAGAAGGAAGCCCTGGAGACCAGCTTATTTGACCTGCAGCACCAGTTGGGGCACCTGGAAGGCCGGAAGGAACAGCTGGAGTCTGAGAACCAGGCCCTGCTCCTGGCCAAGGAGACGCTGCATGGTACGGGGCGAGGAAGGACCCGAGAAACCTGGCTCCCAGCTTCACGGCCTCTTCCTCGACCTGGGCAGTTGCTCCAGCACCACCTCGGTGCTCTGGGCCGGTCCCCGGTGGGGCGGTGCCAGGAGGAGTCACAGGGTGGTGCCTCCCATCTCCTTTTTTGCCCCCAACTGTCCCAGTTGGCTTGGGGCCAGTGTCCATCTGTCATTCAGAGGAGCCCTGCTTCTGCCCTTGCAGCAGCAATTCCTTAGTTTAGGGGTCTGTCGTATTTCCATGGTACTTTCATAAATGGGATCTCATTTGTCTCCTCAGAGTGGCTCTGGGAATTACGGTGAGAGTCTTCCCGGGGTAGAGCAGGGGAAACTGAAACCCAGAGCGACCACATGGCCAGCCTGATGACAGTGGCAGAGCAGGAGCCAGAGCCACAGGTTTTTTTGGCCCACAAACCCCGGGTTCTGTCAGTGGTCCACAGTGCCTGAACACTGGGGATGGAATGGGGCCCCGACCGTGAGTCTTCCTCTTTCTCCCGCCCCTGTTCCAGTGGAGCTGACGGCCCTGCGGAGACAGACGGAGGCCGAGGGGCAGAGGGCGGCGAGAGACAAGGAGGACCTGGTGCAGAAGCTGGCCCGGGTGGAGCAGGAGGCCCAGGCCACGCTGCGGGGGGAGCAGACCGCGCACGAGGAGGCCGTGGAGCGACTCCACAGGGAGAAGGTAGAGGCCGGGGCAGGCTGGATGGGGGTGACGGCGGGTCGTGGGGTGACCGGGGAGCCCTCGGCCGGGCTGGGTCACCCAGGGCAGCGGAGACGCTTGGACCTGATCCTGACTTGCCTTCTGGAGCGGTGGGGGTGGCGCGGGGTGGGCATCTGAGTGTGGGGGGCCAGCTGCCCTTCTGCCTCTGGTTTGAACCCGGGCCCCGATAGGAGGCGGCCCGGCGGGAGCTGGAGGCAGAGCGGACAGAACTGGTGCACCGGTTCACCCAAGAGAGGGAGGAGCTACTCGCCCGCTTCGAAGCAGAGAAGGAGGAGCTGAGCGAGGAGATCACCGCTCTGCAGCAAGAGCGAGATGAGAGCCTCCTCCTGGCTGAGAATGAGAAGCAGCAGGTGGGCCGGGTCTCGCAGGGCTGGGTCGGGTCGGGCCGGGCCGGGCTGGGAAAGGCCAGGGTCCAGAGTAACCTGAGCCCAGGATGGCATTCTTGGGTCTGTGGTCAGGGAGAGAGCAGGAAAAATAATTAGAATAATAACAGTAATTAGTAGCTGTAGTAATGATCAGGATAATAGGCCTCAAGTTTGCTTAATGTGTTTATTTCCCAAACCGCTTTGCCATCTAACTCATTTGTTCTGACACTCTCCTTATGGAGCAAAGAGAGGTGGGGAGGGGCCAGAAAAGGTGGGCTGCACCGCTCTAATTTACAGATCAGATAGGGACAGAGGACCATCAGTCAGTTGTATTTATTGAGCGCTTTCTGTGTGGAGAACACTATACCTTTGCACTTGGGAGAGAATCATATATTAGAATTGGGAGATACGATCCCTGCCCGCAAGGAGCTTACAGTCTAGAGGGGGAGTTGAGACTTTTCCAAAGTCCCGCAGTGAGTCAGGGGCAGAGTTGGAATTAGAAGCCAGGGCTCCTGACTTGGCATGGCAAACAGCACCTTTGCCCCTCACCCACTGGGCATGTCCCCAGGTTCATCCTGACCCTTGACGCTGGGGATCTCTGATGGCCCAGGAGATGACATTAGCAGATTTGGCCCTGGGAGCTTCTCCCTTTACCCCTCACCCTCTTGGCCCAGGCGCTGTCCCTCAAGGAGTCGGAGAAGACGGCTCTGTCCGAGAAGCTGAGTGGCACCCAGCAGAGCCTGGCCGCCATCTCCATGGAGATGGAGCGTCAGAAGCGCGACACCTTGAGTCGGCAGGAGCAGGACCGGGTCGGTGATGGGGGCGCAGGTTGTGCTGACCGGTTGGGAGGTCCGAGCTCTGAGGGTTGGAGTGTCACCAGATGGAGCGGTCAGGAGGCCTCTTCCTCCCATCTTGCTCCCTTGCTTGTCTGGTCCCCAGGTCCTTCCACTGAGGCACGTGGAGAGACCCGTGCTCAGTGGAACGCGGAAAAGGGGTGGTATGGGAGCGGAAGACTGGCCCTCGTCTGCCTCTGGGCAAGAACGGCCCTGGGGGCTCTTCAGAACGGGGAGGAGGACCCAAGATGGGCGGGAAGGGAGAGGGCAGGCTGGCTGGGTGGCTGGGGAGAGAGAGGGTGAGAGCCAGGTGGTCTCGCGGTGGCCTCCAGAGCACGATCAACTCGCTGACGGCGGAGCTGAGGAGCCTACGGGCCCAGTTCGAGGAAGCCATCACGGCCCATGAGCGGGAGGTGAAGATGCTGCACGAGCAGGCTTGGGATCTGGGCAAGCAGCGGGAGTCCTGCCTCCGGGAGGTGAGTCCTGCCCCTGGGAGGGGGATCCTGGACGGAGGGAGGGGTGGGGGCAGGGAGGGAGGATCCTGGCCGCTACCTGGGCTCTTCAGCCCGGAAATCCAGATCCTTTTTCAAATTGGCCTCTAACAGGGGTCACCATTCCCAACCGGCGGGGATGAGAGGCTTCTGGGCAGGGAGACCATTGTGCTGTGAGGCTTGAGGTTCTGGGGAAGGAGCTGACCTGAGCCTTTGTGGAGGAGCTGAGGAGGCCTAGCCTGTGCCTCCTGGAATCATCCATGGATCCGTCCCCCCGATCAGGTGGAGGAGCTGCGGAGCCAGCTGCAGCTGTTGGAGGATGCGCGAGACGGGGTGCGGCGGGAGCTCCTGGAGGCCCAGCGGAAAATGCGGGAGGGGCAGGAAGGGCGCGAAGCCCAGCGCCAGGAGACCCTGGAACTGCGTCGCAGTCTGGGGGACAGTGCCAAGGAACGCGAGGCCCTCCGCTGCTCCAATGAGGAGCTACGGGCTGCCGTGAAGAGGGCTGAGGGCGAGAGGATCTGGTGAGCTTGCTGGCCGGGGAAGGGGGTCTGAATCCCACACACCCCCTGAGGCTGGGCCTTCCAAGGACTTCCTGGGGCAGAATTGATCCCCTACCACCTGTACTGGTCCAGGGACAGGCCTGGAACCCCAGGGAGACTTTGAGCCTGGGCCAGGTGTGATGGGCAAGTTCAACCCATCAAGGGCTGCTGCTGCCCCAGGGAATGGGCTCCCTAGCCCACTTAGCCGTGGCCTGAACCCCGAGTTAGATTGGAATCCGGGTGGATGTGGAATTCCGGGGCAGCAACCTGCTTCTGGTTTCCAGACATACCCTTCTGTCCCCCGTGACCCTCCCGCGATCCACACGAGGGAAGCTGGGCCCGGGGAGTGCTCTCTGACCAAGCTCCCCACCGCAGCCTGAAACGTGCCAACGAGGACAAGGAGCAGAAACTGGCCCTCATGGAGGAGGCCCGGGCGGCAGCGGGCAGGGAAGCCGGGGAGCTGCGGACCGGGCTGCAGGAAGTGGAGAGGTCACGGCTGGAGGCTCGCCGGGAGCTACAGGAACTGAGGCGGCAGGTAAAGGGTGGATGGCACCCGGGGGGAGTGAGCCAGCGGCGGGCAGGGGCTAGAGAGGAACACCACTATCCCGTCAGCCTCACCCCACCCCACCCCGTGCAAGTCTGGACATCGCTCAGACCAGCATTGGCTCCTCCCACCTTCCAAGAGCCTGGTTAGGTCAGAACTGACCATACCTGGAGATCAATGTGCAATTGGAGACCTAAATTATCCAGAGAGCATCCAGGGTAGACCTGATAACAGAGAGTCAAGCAGCCAGGGCCACAGACAATCGTACCAACCCCTGGAAAAATGCAGTAATTCAAAACAGACTAAGTAGAATGCAGTAAAATCTCCTGTTAGCCAGACTGAATTTGCGTAAGTTGGTTTTTCTTAATTTTTTTAATGGTATTTAAGTGCCTGCTATGTGTCTGACACTCTACTAAATGCTGAGGTAGATACAAGTTAATCAGGTTGGACACAGTCCCTGTCCCACATGGGGTTCACAGTCTTAATCCCCATTTTACAGATGAGGTAACTGAGGCACAGAGAAGTGAAGTAACTTGCCCAAGGTCTCTCACACAGCAGACAAGTGGCAAAACTGGGATTAGAACTCAGGTCCTTCTGCCTCCTGGGCCCTTACTTTATCCACTAGGCCATGCTGCGTCCCATGCTGAGGTGCTTATTCAGGGATTTTTAGAGGGTCTTAATCATGTCCACACGGAGGCAGGCTCAAGAGGGATTTTTCTTTTTTCCTATAGAAATTGCTATTTTTTACCCAAATCTGTTTTGGGCCAGGTTATCTCTAGGTACCAACCAAGCAGCAGTCAATCAATCATATTTATTGAGTGCTTACTGTGTGCAGAGCACTGTACTATGTGCTTGGGTCAGTATACTATAATAATAATAGTTAATAATAATGATAGTAATTGTGGAATTTACTAAGCACTTGGTCAGGTACCAGGCACTGTAATAAGTGCTGGGGTAGATAGAAGCAAATCGAATTGGACACAGTCTCTCGCCTCACATGGGGCTCACAGTCTTAATCCCCATTTTACAGATGATGTGAAGTCACTTGCCCAGGGTCACACAGCAGACAAATGGTGGCGCTGGCATTAGAACCCAGGTCCACCTGACTCCTAGACCCATATTCTATGCAATAGACCACAGTGCTTGTAACAATTTAAGAGATGGTAAACACAAAGCGGCGGGGCTCAGTGGAAAGAGCACAGACTTAGGAGTCAAAGGTCATGGGTTCAAATCCCAGCTCCGCCACTTGTCAGCTATGAGACTTTGGGCAAGTCACTTAACTTCCCTGTGTCTCAGTTACCCCATCTGTAAAATGGGGATTAAGACTTTGAGCCCCACATGGGACAACCTGATCACCTTGTATCCTCCTCAGTGCTTAGAACAGTGCTTTGCACATAGTAAGCGCTTAACAAATGCCATCATTATTATTATCAGTGAGATTTGCCCTGTGTTTTGAAGCCACGCACCCCTGCCAGTGGCCTCACACCCTCGATCTCCCCAGCTTCGTTAATGGCAGCCAGTCTGCCTATCAGGTGGGCAGCACGGAGGGATTTCCCAGCTTCTACCCCTACCCCAGCCTCGGGACCATCCCAATCCTCCATTACTTCTAGGAATCAGCTTTCAATCAATCAGGCAGACTCCTGAACCTGTCGACAGGCTCTCTGAGGGTACGTCCTCTCAGAAGCAGGGCCCGATCTGCCTCGCTCAGCCTCTCTTGATTTGAACCCTCCCAGGGGGTGGCTGTCCCGCAAAACCACGGGCCTGTGAAACCACTCCCTCTGCTGTGGGATTCGACCTCCGAAGGCCTGGCTGATGGCTGCCCAGACTTTGTTCTGTGGAAGTTGTCTGCTACAGTCTCAAAGAGGTTTTGTGTTAGAGGAGACTTTCTCAGGACTGAGGGATGAGTGTATCTGGGGTGGCGATGGAAGATGAAACCCCTAGTGTCTCTCTGGCCCCAGATTCCCGCCCCCTCCCTGGTCAGGAATGCTGGGGCCGGGTGGGGTGCACAAGCCCTGGCCCCTACCGCCCAACTGGCATTTCAGCTTTCACCTGGGTGAAAGTTTCCCTCTATGGGAAACTGAGGCACCAAGGGATGTTGAATGAAGCTGGAAGAGCGGTTCTCCGCCCTGGCAGCCAGAGCCTGGTCTTGTCTCATCTTGTGCAGATGAAGGTGCTGGACAGCGAGAACACCAAGAAAAGCCAGGAGGTGGGGGAGCTGCAGGCCCGCCTAGCACTGGGGGAGCAGGCGGAGAAAGAGAGCCAACGAGAGGTCTTCGGCCTGAAGCAGAAACTCCGGCAGAGCGAGGCCAACTGGGAGACAGCTCAGAAAGAGGTGCCCATCCCCGGCCCTTGGGCATCACGCCAGCTAACTGGGGATCCTCGTCCCCTCGGCACCCTCCCTGGGATCTGGCCCAATGTCTCCAGATGGTGGGTTGGTCCCCGCTTGTGGCCCCTCCCTGTGCCCTGCCAGTGTCCAAAGGGTCTCCTGCCCCCTCCTCCTCCCTGACGCCCCTGACCTTAGCAGAGGGCAGGGGAAGCCTGGCCTAGCTGTCACCCACCAAAACTTGGGGAACTGCCCTCGGATGGTGCCTGTCCACCTCGCCCCACCGGACCCCCCACCCACCTTGCTGTCCTGTCCCTCCCGACCCAGATTCAGGCCTTGCAGAGGAAGCTGTCGGAGCTGGAGGGGGAGTTCCGGGCGCGGGAGCGGGGCCTGTTGGGCTCCCTGGAGGAGGCACGGGGGACCGAAAAGAAGCTGCTGGACAACGCCCGCCACTTGGACCTGAAGCTGGAGGGGGCCCAGGCCCAAGCCGCCGAACTGGGGCTGCGACTGAGTGCGGCCGAAGGCCGGGCCCAGGGCCTGGAGGCGGAGCTGGCCCGGGTCGAGGGACAGAGGAGGGAAGGGGAGTTCCAGCTGAGCAGCCTGCGCTCCGCGTTGCGACGCACTCTGGGCATCGGTCGGACCGGGCGGCCTCCCAGCCCCGCCCCCTGGCGCCGCGCCCGCTCTCCCCGCAGGGTCGTCTCCCCCACGAGAGGTACTTGCTACTCTCTCCTCCTTGATCTTCCCGGGATTTCCCTGCCGCCCCTGTCTTGCTTCCCCCACTTGCCCGTTCTCCACTCTCACCGGTCCTCCCTTTAAGCCCTTGTGGCCCCAGCTGGAGGGGAGGAATAATAATAATAATGTTAGTATTTGTTAAGCGCTTACTATGTGCAGAGCACTGATCTAAGCGCTGGGGGAGATACAGGGTCATCAGGTTGCCCCATGTGAGGCTCACAGTCTTCATCCCCATTTTACAGATGAGGTAACTGAGGCACAGAGAAGTTAAGTTACTTGCCCACAGTCACACAGCTGACAAGTGGCAGAGCAGGGTTTCGAACTCATGACCTCTGACTCCCAAACCCGAGCTCTTTCAGCTGGACAGCCTTTGGAGAAAGTGGGGATCTCAGCCTAGAGAAGAGAAGGCTGGGGGATACTTGGGAGTCGGAAGGCGCTAGTATAGAGGACGGAGGCTTCTCCAGCCCTCAACCGAGCCCAGAACAAGAGGGCAAGGCAACAAGAGCGATTAGGTTAGACCCGGAACGGAACTCCTCATCTGGGAGGGTGGTAGGGTATTGGACTACCCCGAGGTCAGGGGAGGGGGTGCCGGACAGCCTCTGGAGGTCTCGGAACCGGGCCAGAATTTCCCGTCCTAATGTGTAAGAGCAATCTATCTCAGAGGCAAGGCCACAGACAGGATGTCCTCAAGGTCTAAGTTTCTAATTCCAAGTGATCTCCTGTTCACTTGATCAATCAATCAGGGGTATTTATTGAGTGCTTACTATATGCAAAGCACTGTACTAAGCGATTGGGAGAGTCCAATACAGCAGAATTAGTGAACTGTTCTTCAGTTTTCTCTCTTTCATCCCCCCAGAGCAGCTCCCCATGTCCTGGCCTATAGTCCTCCGCACAAAGTAAGTGCCTAGTAAATAATATTACTATGACCAACAGTACGACTATTACTAATTCTGAGGGAGTTAGAACAGGCCTGGTTCTGAATACCCTTCCGACGGTTCTGCTCTGAGTTCTGTCAGCGGGGATCGCTTTACTCTGTCCTTTCCTCAGCCCAGACTCCTTGGGCTCCTGCCTCCTTCCTCTTGGCCACCCCAGTCTCCCCTGCAGGAGCCGAGCCAGCCGGCGAGGGCCGCAGCAGCAGCGGGGCTGACCCCACGACACCCGAGCGCAGCCCTGGCTCTCGTCCGCGGTCCCCGGAGCCCGTGCTCTCCCCGCCCCCCGGGGACCTGGATCTCGAGGCTGTGCGGGCAGCTCTCCGAGAATTCCTGCAGGAGCTGCGGGATGCCCAGCGAGAACGGGTATGGCTGGGCATACATACCCCGGGGCGCCCCTGGGTAGGCGTGCCAGGCCGGGTACCCCGGGCTCACGGGCTGCCCCGCTTTGCCGGGCGGGGGTCGGTCCGCGGTTGACCGGCTTCTCTCCTCCTCTGCCCTCGGGCCGCAGGACCAAGCGCGGGCCCAGGCGGCAGCCCTGAGCCGCCAGCTGGCGGAGGTGGAGGCGGAGCGGGCCGGCACCGGAGCCCGGGTTCAGCAGCTGCAGGAGCTGATGGCAGAGAGTGAGGAGGGTGAGTGGCAGCCTGGCCTTCCTCTCCCCCCACCCCACTCTCCGCCGGTGGCACCAGAGGGGCTCGGGCTGAGAAGTTGGGGGGCGGCCCCACAGTGCAGGAGAAGAAGTGAGTCATGGCACGGGGAGGGGCACCAGCCCAGGGAAAGCCCAGCCCCCACCCCCTCCCAGCTACTCTCGCATCATCTTAGTAATCCATTATCTTGCTGGAAGTCTCTCAGGGGCTTGGGCAGTGGGGGGCGAGGGGTCTTGGTGGGGGGATGTTTAAGGGAGGTGTCCCACGAGGGTGAAGGAGTGACTCCTGGCCAGATCCCTGGGTGACGCCCCCTCCCAACACCCCCATAGCAACCCCTAGCTGGGCCCCGTCCCACTTCACCCCTTGGGGTGGTGTCTGAGCTCAGCTCGGTCTTGGACATCCCGGTGAGGGCCAGTGGTGTCTCTGACTTGGGGCACCTCCACCCCTGGGGCTCCCCGCTCCCCGAGTTCCCTTCCCAGTGCCCCACCCCTCCCTGCCGGTCATCCCCAGGACGGCGCAGCGCGGACGGGCGGCTGAACGAGGCCCAGACGGCGCTGGTGCTGCAGGAAGAGACCGTGCGGCGTGGCGAGAGGGAGCGCAGGACTGCCCTGGAACAGGTAGCGGCCCTGGAGCGGAGCCTGCAGGCAGCGGAAAGTGAAAGCCGGGCCCAACAGGTAGGGGCGGTGGGCGGGGGCGGTGTGTGTGTGGGTCCCATCCCTCTTCCCACTGCCTCCTCCCTTTTCTCTCATCACTGGACACCCCGGCCGCCACTCCTCACCGCGCCTGGCCCTGCCGGTTGTTATGTCTGGAGTCTCTGGCCGTGGGCCAGCCTCAGAGCGGGGATGGCGAGGGAGAGCCAGGAACAAAGCTGGGAGGCAGCCAGGGCAGTGAGCTGGCCTCTGCTCCGGCCAAGCCAACATGGGGGAGTGGGGGAGCAGCGGGGCTGGGGGAACCGCTGAGCCTCCCTTCCCTTTCTCCACTTTCCTCTCTCCCCCACTCACCTCCTCCTTCCCTCTCCTGCCCTCCCAGCAGCTCACGGCTCAGGGGACATAGACAATGTCTCTACTCTGGGCCCCATCCTGGCCCCTTCCTGCCCATGTCTGGCTCCTGAACTTCCCCACCCCCACTCCAGGATGGTTCCTCTGAGTCCTTTGAAACCAGAGGAGGTTGGCTGGCAGCACTCTGCCCTGCTCATGAACCCCTGGGGGCAACCATCAGAGTCCGGTAATGGTGGGACTCTAGGCAGGTCAGGCTCCAGCTAGGCGGGTCAGATTCCAGCCAGTCAGCTAGCCAGATCAGGCTCCAGCCAGCCAGCTAGTCAAGTCAGACTCCAGCCAGTCATCTAGTTAGGTCAGGCTTCAGCTAGCCAGGTCAGGCTGTAGTCAGCTAGCCACATCAGGCTCCAGCTGGCAAGCTAGTCAGGTCGGGTTCCAGCTAGCCAGGTCAGACTCCAGCCAGTCAGCTAGTTACATCAGGCTTCAGCTATCCACGTCGGACTCCAGCCAGCGAGCTAGTCAGGTCAGGCTCCAGCCAGTCGACTAGCCAGGTCAGGCTCCAGCCAGCCAACTAGCCAGGTCAGGCTCCAGCCAGCCAGGTCAGATGCCCGCCAACTAGACTGGAGAGATCCCACTCCCTTCTTGGTTGCATTTCTGGGGATGGGGCTCTGCCCTAGACACCTGCCCCTGCCTCCGCTCTTTGTTCTAGTCCCTTTGGGGTCTTAACCAGCCCCTACTCCCTCCACCCAAGTCCTGGGTGTCCTTCCCGAGGAGCCGGGGGCCTTATGTCCAGGGTGATCTCGCTCCAGAGCCGGGAGCCGGGGTCTACCGGACAGGAGAGCCCCAGGGCTGGGAGAGGCATAGAGGGAGAAGGAAAGCAGTTGGAAGGTTTTGCGTGGCACACCTGGCTTGGGAGGTGGGATCATCAGGGACGGGCCAGTGCACGGGTGGGGGCCGCAAAGGGGGTGGGGTGGAGGACTGATCCCCCTCGGGCCCCCCCAATTCTCAGGAGAAGATCAGCAAGATGAAAGCCAACGAGGCCAAGCTGGAGAGCGACAAGCGCCGTCTGAAGGAGGTCCTGGACGCGTCGGAAAGTCGTGGCACCAAGCTGGAGCTGCTGCGGCGGGCGCTGGAGGGGGAACTGCAGCGCAGCCGCCGCGGGCTGGGCGACCGTGAGGCCGAGGTCCACGCCCTGAGCGAGCAGGTGGACACGCTCCAGAGACAGGTGGCGTGGCGGGGGGTCGCCCTACCCTGCCCCCACCCTGCCCCTTGTCTCTTCCCCATCACCCGTGCTCTGCCCCTGGTCCCTCCTGCCGCCCTTGGTCATCCCCTGACCCTCCTCCCCAGCTTCACCCCCTGCCCTTCCATCATCCTCTCTCCTCGATTCCCTGTCTCATTCTGCCCAATCCCCGGTCCATCCCCTTCCTGAGGACTCGGGGGCCGAGCCAGGCTGGGGCTTGCTGTCATCTGAATGACGGGGGGCTGAGCAGGGGTCTGGCTAAGCGGGCCTAGGCTGGAGGGGACAGGCCCCCGGCCCCCAGCCTCTCCTGACCGCCCAGACTCTTCGGGCAGGTGGCGGACAGCGAGCTGAAGGCGGATGCCCTGCAACTGACCGTGGAGCGGCTGAGTGGGGCCCTGGCCAAGGCGGAGCAGAACGAGGAGGCCTTGCGGGAGAAGGTGCAGGGTCTCACCGGGGCGCTGGCCGAGAGCAGTGGCAGCATCGGTTCCGCCCGGGACAAAAACCTGCAGCTGCAGAAGGCGCTGACAGCCAGCGAGCACGACCGCAGGGTCCTGCAGGTGAGCGGGCAGTGGGCGTGGCCCGGGGCTCCTGGATGAGCAGGCTGGGCAGTGGGCATGGCCCGGGGCTCTTGGGTGAGCAAGCTAGTTAATAGCAATTGCCCCAGAGTTCCTGGACAGCCAACTGGCTGGTGAAAATAGGGACGGGAGTTGCTGTTGGGGTCTATGCCAAGCAGGGGGAAGAAGGAGCTTTGAGCGGGAGAAGAGGGTTCCCCACCCATGCCATCCTCCCCTCAGCATAGCTCTCTCCTTCCAGGAGCGCCTGGATGCTGCCCGCCAGGCTGTGTCCGAGGCCAAGAAGCAGAGCCACTCCCTGGCGGAGCAGGCCCAGACCCTGCGCAGTGAGCAGGCCGAGCTGGAGCGGCAGCAGAAGGAGCTGGAGGGCCAAGTGCAGCAGCTGCAGGAGGTGTGAGGGGGGGCCCCGGTTGCCCCGCCCATTAGCCCAACCAACCGGTCCCCAGGCTGCCTCTTCAGCAGGCCCCAGACCTGCCCTGAGATGGAGCTGGGGGTAGGGCGAGAAGCTCCAGGGATGCCATCCCATGGGGTCTACAGACCCTGTTCCTCTCGTCTTCTTGTTCGTTTTCCCCTCCGGGTCCTTGAGAGCCCAGAGTCATAGGGGAGGTCTCCCTGCACCCTCCCCTTGGGGGCAGTTGGGTTCCTCCTCTTTGCTCTCCCTCCTTCTCCCTAGCCCCTTCCTCAGCCTCACACCCATCCTCCCTGGAGGAGACCGGAGCGGGACGGTTCTCGCGACCCCATCCCCTGCGCTCTTTCAGCTGTTGCGGCAGCGGCAGGAAGGCGAGTGGGCCGCCCTGCGGGCTGTGCAGAGGCTGCAGGAGGAGCGGGGCGTGCTGCAGGAGCGGCTGGCCAGCCTGCAGCGCGCCCTGGCCCACCTGGAGAGCGAGAAGCGAGAAGTGGAGCGCTCGGCCCTGCGCCTGGAGAAAGACCGGCTCGCCCTGAAGAAGACCCTGGACAAGGTGGGGAGGGGGAAGGCAGGGTGGGAGGAAGGCAGAGTGGGAACCCGGCACCCCCCAGGTCACCGGGGGCTGGGGGCCAAAAGAGTTGGAAACACCCTCTGCCCCCTGCCTGCAGCCAGCCCCAGCCCCCAGAGCGTTAGAGTTCGCCAGGCGCAATGGTCTCCCGTTGCATCCCACCCGCTGCGGCCCATCTCGGGGCGGAGCTTCACTTCTCACCCTCCGGGATTCCGGTCTCCCCGGCTTTCCTGACTCGCTCCCTTGGCCCCGGAGGGTGTCTGACAGGGCAGTCCCCAGGGTGGAAAGAGGCAGCTGCCCCTGGGCTTACCCTCTCCCGCATCCCCTTTTCCTGATGGCAGGTGGCACGCGAGAAGCTACAGAGCCACGAGGACTGGATGAGGCTGAGCGCCGAGAAAGGCCGGCTGGATCGCTCTCTTGCTGGCACCGAGCAAGAGCTGACTGAGGCCCAGGGGCAGATCCAACAGCTGGAGGTCATTGCCCTGACCCCCTTCTCTCTCTACTCCCCCAGGGGGTGGGAAAGTTCTGCTGACCCCTCCCCACCCTGAGGGCCCTGCCTGGGCCAGGCCAGACTCAGGGGGTATAGCTCAAGGATAGGGCCGGGGAGGGGCCAGGAGTGAGTGTAGGGATCATCTCCTGCTGAGCCTGACTCCATCCTGCTTCCAAGCATAAGGATGGGAATCTGGAATTCCAGCAGTTTTTTTCAGGGGGCCTGGAGTCCTTCAGCCCCACCCATGGCCAGTGGCCAGCACCTGTAGGTGGGTGAGTAACGTGCGTGCAGGTGAGTGAATGGTGAAAGTGGCCGAGAGCTCATTTATCCGACCGGGCGCCGACTGGACTTGGCCGTGGGCAGGTTGAGAGCAGATCCTCCGTGCAAACCTGCTGATTCTTCCTCCCTCCTTCCCTCCCTCCCCACCCTATTCTCACCCCTCCTGGTCCGGCCCGTCGCGTTCCCACGCCGCAGGCCCAGGTGGCCGAGCTGGAGCAGACGCCCTCGCAGGGCCTGCTGGAGGCGGCCTCGCGGCATCGGCAGGAGCTGCAGGGGGAGGTGGAGCGGCTCCGGGGGGCCCAGGCCCAGGCCGAGCGCACGCTGGAGGCCCGGGAGCGGGCCCACCGCCAGCGGGTCAGGGGGCTGGAGGAGCAGGTGAGCGTCCTGAGCTGGGAAGAGGACGGACTACCAGACCCCTGACCCTGGGAGCAGTTGGGAGAAGGGTAGTCAGCCTGTTGTTGCTCATAGGACCTCAGTTCTCTCTCCTGACAGAAAAGTGCTCTCCATGGGACAGGTTAGGATGGGCAAACTGGTCAAGAGCTCTCAGCTCCTGGGAAGGAAAGGGAACAAATCCTTAGAAATGACTGCACTTAGCAAGGTTTTCTCTAAGAGTTCAGGCCAAAGCCACCACCTGGGCTGCTCCATGGAATTGAGCAGGATGATAAAGGGAGAGTGGGTGAGAGTGCTGCTGATCCCATCCTACCCCAGGGAGAAGGTTGGGTGCCGTGCCAGAGAGGCTGGGAGGGACTAGGTGTGAGTTTCTTGTGCCTTTTCTACCTCATTTGGGTGTTTATGGCTTTTCTAAAAAAACTATTCACTCAATCCTATTTATTGAGCGTTATCGTGTGCAGAGCACTGTACTAGGCACTTGGAAAGTATAATTTGGCAACAGATAGACACAATCCCTACCCAACAATGGGCTTACAGTCTATCTAGTGGGCATTGCAACCACCCAGCCTCAGAGTAGCTTCTTTTCCTCCCCTCCTTCCCCTTCCAGATTGCCACTCTGAAGGAGCAGCTGCAGCAGGAGATCCGGAAGTGCCCACCCCATTTCTCTCCCTCCTCCAATCTGTCAGGAAACTGAGTGGCCCAAGCCTCAGAGACCGAGTGGGCTGGTGCCCTCAGCTGACCGACGGGCCTCTTGGGGGCAGGGCCGGAATGGGCGGCCTGCTCCCTATCCTCCCCCTCGTCCCCAGTTCTGGATGCTCCCTCTTTCCAGGAATTTATGGGGAGGGCCTCCGGCTCTGCCCAGCCGGAGGGGCTGTGGAGCAGCCTCAGGGCTGAGCCCTGGATAGGGCTGAGAGAGGCTTGGGGTCCATTGAGGCTTTTGCCCCTTTGCCTCCAGCCCGTGTCAGTGGTTTGGTGCCAGGGAGTCATTCGTTGATGCCAGGGAGTCATTCGTTGACCATGCAGTGATCGCATCCCGGAGAGCTCCAGTTCCTCTGGGGGAGCCTCTCGCCAAATCCTCGCTGCTGAAATTCCTCTTGGGGGCATTTCATCTGGGGGCCAAAGTGGGGCTAGAGAAGGGATGCTAGTGTTTCGTAGGAGCAGCTGGGCTCAGGATGGCCTTTTGCCAGAGAGGCCCGGGGCCCCTCTCACCCTGGAAAAGGCTCAGCCTTACTCCGTACCACTGGCTCAGGGGGAGTTCCATTTAGAACCAGGAAGAGGGAAGGCTCTCACTCTTTTAACTAGAAGCAGCGTGGCCTAATGTAAAGAGCACAGGGCTGGGAGTTAACAGACTTGGGTTCTTATCCCGGCTCTTCCCTTGCCTGCTTTGTTACCTTGGGCAAATCTTTTCATTTTTGTTTTTCCTGAGTTTCCTCGTCTGTAAAACAGGGATTAAATATCTGTTCTCCCTCTCCTTTAGATTGTGAGCCCCATGTGGTTCAGGGACTGGGTCCAGCCTGATTAGCTTGTACCTAGCTCAGCGCTTAGTACGGTGCTTGGCGTAGTAAGCACTTAACAAACACCTTACTTAACTCCCTGTCTACCACCCGAAGGAAGAGGGTGTGGGAAAAAAGTATGAACTGATGGGTGCTATAGGGTATTTGCGAGGCTGGTAGAGTGGGCGGTGCTCTCTCAAATTCAGTCCTGAGCCCCATGGTGGCCATGCCCCTGCTGTGGGACGGCACTGGGGCAGCTCTGAGAAAGGGGACGAGACAGCAGAGGAGCAGCCTCATGGGCCATGCCCAGTCGTTATGCCCTCACGGGGCAAGCTTGGATCTGTCCCACACCTATCCTTGACTCTGAGTCTCTCTTGCCTGGGACCTGCGGTGCAGAGATGTAAGCACTAACCTCAGCTGGAGCCGTGGAGCGGTCCTCCTCCTCCTCCTCCATCTTCTCCTCGTTGGAAAGCCTCCACGTTCAGTGTTCTAGGAGCGGCGAGTTTTGTTCTCGTTTCGGCATTTCCTGTGCCTCTTACCTCATTTGTGTGTTTATGGCTTTTCTAAAAAAACAGTCTAGTTTTCTAAGGCATCTGGGGCTAACGTTTCTACTGATTAAAGCTTCCTCATCTTCTGCCGCTTCCCAGCTGGATCTTGTGTGGGCCCCGGGGGCAGTGGAAGGCGGTAAGCAGAGTTTTCACAGGCCCTCAGCATCTTGCTGACCTAGCGAGGTCTTCTCTTGTGCCATGAAACGAGGTCCTCCCTGGCCCATCGATGTCCCCTTTAGGGTCAAGACTGAGCACCGGAAGATGTGGGCTCTTTACTCTTTAGAATCACAGGTGCAGCCCTGGCCCCGAGATTCAGCAGTTGGCAGTGCCTGGTCAATGCCAGCGTAGAGAGAGGAAGCCCGGCTTTGCTTCTCACCCTTCTGCTGTTGTCCCTCTGGTTCCCTCCCACCTCCCTGCTCTTGGGATGGGGTATGCCCATTTCGCTAAAGGAAAAGCTGAGTCCCAGAAAGGGAAGTTGATTTACTGCCTGAGGCTTGGTTTTCATTTTGCCTTTGCTTCATTTTGGCTTCTCTTGGCCTTAGGGGCTGATGCAGGAAAGTGACCCCCTATCCTGGACAGCCCTGAGGCCTAAAACAATAGTCAGGACCCCAGGTCCATCCCAGTCCCACCCCAGCCCATACAGTGGCCCCACATTTCCTTTATATTCCTTTATTTTGTACAAAAACCAGTGACTGTACATGGCTACAGTACATGCAGGGAAACTAGGGGGTCGGGGTGGGGGCACGCAGGATTAGCACCTTGCCGGGCGGAGACCACAGCCTTGGCCCTGAGGGGCAAGAGCTGGTCGTCCAGGAGAAACCTGGGTACGGCCCTGGAATGGAGCCGGGGCGGTGGTACGCCTACTTCATTAGGGTCCAGGCAGGGCATGGGTACTGTTGCCCTGTGCCCACTCAGGGACTAACAGCACCCCGGCCAGAGTGGCATGCTCTATTCCCCATTGCCCTGTTGGGTAGCACCCCCTAACAGAACACCCTTTAGGGTGCTCACCTCCCCCGACCCCACTCTGGCTGGAAACGAGAGGAGGAAGAGCAAGATCCCGCCCTGCCTCTGCAGAAGGGAGTACTAGGCTGCCCAGGATTGCAGGTGCCCACGGACTCAGCCGGGCAAGGGGTTGGAGGAGCAGCGGGGGCTGGGGAGGGGGCGGACTGCTGCTCCCTCTTAGTCTCCATGGCCGAGCCGGGAGCCACGGGAAGTCCCAGGTTCCAGCCGGGAGCACGCCCACCACCCCAACCCAGCCCCTTAGGAACCAAATAGAAAATAAAGGTAATAGAAAAAGGCAGAGTAAAAACGTCCCCTATATTGTGTGCAGAATTCCTGCACTGGATTTCTGAAGCACCGGTCATGGGAGCCTCCTGGCACCACCGCTCCCCTGCGCCCCCGGGGGTCTCCCTGGGGACCCCCGCAGCCTGGGGCCTCGAGCCTCACCCCTGGCAGAGCCCTAGCAGCCCCCGCAGCTTCTGGCACAGGAGGAAGCCACCGACTGGCACAGCCCGCTGGTCGCCATCACGCCGCACTTGGAGAACTTGTCCCGGCAGAGGTCAGCTGGGGGAGAGGGAGACGGGGTCCATCCCGGTCAGTGGGGGGCTGGGGGGCGGGGTGGGGGGGGGCCGAGCACTGTAAACATCGGGAACGGCCCCACGCAGGGACAGCCACCTCCAACTTCCCTGCAGGCCGGTGCTCCAACGGTGGGGCCACTGTGGGGGCGGGGGTTAGGGGAGCCCTTACCTCGCAGCAGCTCCTCGTGGGCACAGACGGTGCGGACACAGATCTCCTTGTTGATGACGTAGATGCGGCGCAGACTGTGGGAGGGGGAGCTCAGGGCCACCCCTCTCCCCCCCATCCTCTCGTGCCCCTCCCAACTCTCCTCCCTCAGCTCCAGGTTAACCCTCTCCGCAACTACCCCGGGGCCCATGCCCTTCAGGGCAGCCTCAGCCCGTCCATCCTCATCTGACCCAACACTAGCCTCCCCACTCGCCCCTTCACGGTGGCAGGGTCCCCCTCCCCCGGCACCCTCCATGCTCGCTGACCTGTAGAAGCAGATCTGATTGAGGCATTGCTTGCAGGGCTTGTGGACCGAGTAGAGCCGAGTGCAGGGGTACTGTTCCTCTCGGCAGTCTAGGGGAGGGGTGGAGTGGCTGGTTCTGAGGGCCCAGGCCCCAGAAGGGAGAAGGAAGCAGACCCACCCATGTTCCACTCATGCCCAGCCCCAGCCCGGGAGCCCTGAAAGCCCCCCGTCCCTGAGCCCCGCAGAGGACTTTGAGCCTCGTGGGCACTGTTTTCAGCCCCTGACCACTTGGGGTAGGAAGTGAAGGTGGCCCTAGCCCCCCAAGGAAGCGGCAGGAAGGGAAGGGCATTGGGTCAGGACCTGTGGTCTCCCTTTTTTTTAAATATTTGTTAAGCACTTACTATGCTCCAGACCCCATACTAAGTCCTGGAGTAGGGAGAGGCTAATTAACCTGATTAGCTTAAATCTACCCCAGTGCTTAGAACAGTGCTTGACACATACTAAGCACTTAACAAAGGCCATCATTATTAGATTGCACAAAGTCCATGTCTCCCACGGGGCTCACAGTCTTAACTCCCATTTTACAGATGAGGTAACTGAAGCGTGGAGAAGTAAAATGATTTGGCCAAGGTCATACAGCAGACAAGTAGCAGAGGTGGGATTAGAACCCAGGTCCTCTGACTCCTAGGCCCGTGCTTTTTCCACTAAGGCACGCTGCTTCTCCTTAGTATACTGCTCTGCTCTGCGAGCGCTCAAATACCGTTGCTTGATTGATTCTCACCTGGCTCAGGGGCTCCCCAGGCTGCAATTGAGTAGCAGGAGCCTCCCAACCTGGCAGGGTCAACCCCACCCCCCTCCTCCCCTCATCTACCACCTTCCTTCCCTTGGCACCTCCCCAGCCTGTGACTCTCCTCACCTGCATCTTCCCCAGGAACCTCTCTCGCTGATCCGTGCCTCAGCTGTGCCATAGCGGGCCTCTCTGTCCACCCCTCCCTTTGCCGCCCTGTTATTTGCTACATCCTGACCCTCCCGGTCAGAGGCTGGAGATCAGAAGGGACCCTGCTGCCTTGCTGGAGGGCAGCCTGGGAAGCAGAGTGATAACTGAGAAGCCCTCCCCGCCCTCCGGCTCTGCTCACCACTCCCTACTCCCCTCCCATATTCCCTCTGGGCTTCTCCTGGAGCCGGCAGGATGAGGGGGAGAGAAGGGGGCAGTCACACAAATCCTTGGCTGGATTCAAAGAGAGTCCTGGGCAACCATCCAATCAACGGGGCCTGGACCGTCTCCGGCCCCTGGGGGGTGCGGTCGGGGGGGCTCCCCGGGGCTCGGGAACCTCCCCACTCCACCATCACACACACACACACAGTCGATTTCATTCCCAGCCTAGGCCCTGGGAGAGCCTCCTGCTGGGAAGGAAAGTGGGAAGGGAACATGGGGCAGTTCCAAGCCTCAGATCGAGCTGGGGAGGCCCAACTGTTGGGCCTTGAACACCCTGGAAACAGTGTTTGAATTGGCCCCCTGCTTTCTCTGGAACAGACCACTGTCCAGGTAGACCCTGGCTTGGTCACTTCTCAGACCCACACCCCTCGCCTGGCCCCTGCCCCAGACCCCTCCCCTGTCCCTTGCCCGACCTCTCCAACAGAGCCTCACCCCTCCAGGGCAGGGTGGAAATCTAGCAGAGAACACAAGTCTCGCTGGCAAGCACCTACCCAGGGTGGAAAGGGGTAGGGCCTAGTGGAGAGAACATGGGCCTTGGAATCAGAGGATCTGGGTTCTAATCCATACTCTGCCACTTGCCTCTGTGGGACCTTAGGCAAGTCACTTGACTTCTTTGTGCCTTTGTTTCCTCTAATATAAAATGGGGCTGAAATAACTGTTCTCTTTCCAACTTTGTAAGTCCTGTGTGGGACAGGGACTATGTCCAACCTGTACTTAGAATAGCGCTTGACATATAGTCAGTATGGTATTAATAAATACCATTGTAAAAAAAGCAAAAATCCAGGACATGACCAGTCCCACAGCCCCCTCACCAGAGCTCCTGCTGCTGGGAACTGGGCTGAGCTTTTGCCATCATCCTCATGTCTGTGCCCCCACTACCCTCCAACCCCCAGGGCCCCCATCTGGGTCTATGTGACGCTACCCCCACAGCTGCCCATCCTGCCCGGTCTTACCCAGGCAGAGTAGCCTGAGTCAAGCCCCTCTCCATTTCCTGATCCCCAAGGACTGGGATTTTGAGCCACCTTCTCCCCCGACCCCAAGGTTTGGGAAGCCAAGGCCAACTCACTGCAGACATACCAAGGGGTGGCTACACAGCAGGCAGGTCCCAGTGGGCTTCTGTCCCCCCAGTCCCAGGCCACACAGGCTCAGCCTCCCACTCCCCACAGCACCGAGTGGTGCGGTAAGACCCTGACTTACCCAGGGGGCCGGGCTCCGTGGGCTCCGTCTCTGGGTTTTCTGTCGGGGTGAGGCAAGAAGCGAGGAGTTAGCCTTAGGGTAGGGGAGACTGAGGCTCTGGGGGGTGGGAATGGATGGATGTGGGACATTTGGGGGAAATGGCGAGAACTTGGCACAGGTATTCTGTGAGTATCTCCTCAAGGGTCTTGGGGACATTTCCAGGGCAAATAGTTTAGGGGCATTGGGGGTGGAGCAGAAGGCACTGAAGTAAGGAAGGAGTTTCCCAGCCCTGGAGACTGGCTTCCTGTGGAGGCTCAGGGCCAGGTCTTCACACTCTCCCCACTCTCCCCGGGATTCTGGATCTTCTGCCCCAGCTGGGGAGCTGGGGGCTGCTCTCCTACCTGGGGTGGGGGGCTGGATGACTTCCTGTTGGACCTGCTGCTGGGACTGGTACTGGAACTGTTCCTCGGGGGGCTGGCGGGTTACCTCTGCAATAGGAGGGGTAATGGGCTCCCTGATGCCTCCCTTCCCCACTTCCTCCCTCTCCATGCCCCTTACTGTCCCCGCCCTCTCCCTCCAAAGCCCCTTTCCTTCCCCACTCCCTCCCCTGCTTCCTCCTCTCCCATGCCTTTCCCTTCCCCACTCTCTCCCTCCTCATCTCCCTCCCTCTCTCCCTCCTCTTACTCTTCTCCCCAGCCCCACGACCCCAAGCTGGAGAAAGTGTGGAGCCGATGTGGGTGCAATACTGTACCTTGGTAATCGTAATAATCAGGGTTTTCTGAAAGGCAAGAGAGTGGTTCATCTCCCAGAGTAGGGGCAAATACAGGGGCGGGGCAAAGCAGTGGGTGAGGGTTGGGGTGGTAGAAGGGAGAGACGGAGGGAGAGGGCCAATTCCTGGATGGGGTGTCCGGAGAGCCCCTGGATGCTGGCGGCTCCCAGATACCCACACGACAGCTGGGGATTTCCCAGGACTCCTTCCCCCGCAAACGGAGCCCGAGTGACCCCACCCCAAGGAGGGAAATGAACGGGCTTCACTCTGGGCCCCTCCTAATTCTTCCCTTTCTTGCTGCTTCAGGCTCCAGTCAGCTCTAACAGGCCCACTGAGGGGCTCGCTCCCCGGAGGCGGGCAGGGGGACCGGGACAGGGGTGAGGGACTCCCCAGAGCCGGAACCCAAAGGCACCCCCGCACCTGTGGGGAGCGAAGGCCCCCCACTTACCGATGTGGTCATTGTACTGGGAGTACTGGCCTTGGTCGGGGTAAGGAGGCGGCTCGATGTCATACTGGCCCTGGGCCAGCAGCCCAGCTGAAACACAGGGAAGGTGGTCGATAGATCAATCGATGGTATTTACCGAACGCTTACTATGTTCAGAGCAGTGTACTAAGCGCTTGGGAGAGTACAGTACAACAGAATTAGTGGACAAGTTCCCTGCTCGTAAAAAGCTTACAGTCTAGGGGTAATGTGCTGATGGACTTGGATCAAGGCATCTCAGACCCCCAAGATCCATGGGAGAGAGAGGTGGGTTTTGTTGCAGCAAGCCCCAGGTCGAATTAGAACTTGAAACCGAAGGGTAGGAAGCAGGAGATGGAAGTTTAGGTTCAATCATTCAGTTGTAATTTTTGCGCACTTACGGGGTGCAGAGCACTGTACTAAGCACTTGGGAGAATACATAATAATAATAATAGTGTTGGTATTTGTTAAGCGCTTACTATGTTCAGAGCACTGTTCTAAGCGCTGGGGGAGACACGGGGGAATCAGGTTGTCCCACATGGGGCTCACAATCTTAATCCCCATTTTACAGATGAGGTAATTGAGGCCCAGAGAAGTTAAGTGACTTGCCCACAGTCACCCAGCTGACAAGTGGCAGAGCTGGGATTCGAACTCATGACCTCTGACTCCAAAGCCCATGCTCTTTCCACTGAGCCACGCTGCTTCTCCAATATACAGTATAACAATATACAATAGCCTGCTGTCTAGGGGGGGAGATGGACATTATATAAATAAATTAATTACAGATATGTACATAAGTGCCGTGGGAGGAGGAATGAATAAAGGGAGCAAGTCAGGGCAACACGAAGGGAGTTGGGGAAGAGGAAAGGAGGGCTTAGTCAGGGAAGGCCTCTTGGAGGGGTTGTGCCCTCAGTAAGACTTTGAAGAGAGGGAGAATCATTGTCTGTCAGATTTGAGGAGGGAGGATGTTCCAGGCCAGAGGAGGGACGTGGGCGAAGGGTCGGTGGTGAGACAGACAAGATAAGTCCCGTGCCAGGGGGACCACCCAGCTCAGACACTGCATCTTTAGATTTGGGAGGGGCAGAGAGATACCCTGCAACAGAGAAGAATCCCAAAGGCAGATGGTGCCTGTTGAGTGAGGGACAAAACCGAGGCAGGGGGAGGGAGAACTCTTGCCCCCGAGTGCCCGCCCCACCCATCAGCGGTAGCCCACACTCACCTGGCAGACACAGCAGGAAGAGATAAGCCGTCCTCATGGTGTTGGAGGTGTGGCAGTGAGGACAAGGAGCTGGGTGGGAGGCAGCGGATAAAACTGGGAAAGAGAGTGCAGAACCAGGTGGCTCACGGGCCCAAGGCCGGTGCCCTGAAGATCTCAAAGTGCTTTCAATCAATCAGTGGTGTTTCTCCAACTACTTCTCAGCCCATTTCACAGCTGCAGAAGCTGTGGCCCCAACAGGGGATGACAGGCCCCAGAAAATCCTGGGAACCCAGGGCTTGGAATCTGTCATCTCCCAGGGGTGAACTTGCTGCTCCCTGGGGCCCTGGAGATGCTGCCCCTCTGCAGGGAGCCCCAATCTCCACAGTTCCTCCCTCCTACTCCCGATCCTCAGCCGCAGCACTCAGGGAAGCCCCCTGTCTCCCTGCACCGGATGGATCAGGGAAGAGCAGAGGGGCTCAGCTGGACGCAGGCCTTCAGGTCCGCTGTTCCCGTGCCGGGCTCACCGACCGCGGGCCAGAACGTGGTCTGCTCCTGATTAAAATCCGGGCTTGGAGCCGCCCTTCCAGTGGGGGGTCAGGCCATTCCAGGACATCCGAGACAGTCGGACTAACTGAGGACACATGCTCCCCTCGGTGCCTCTCCCGGGGGGTGGGCAGAGGCCTCCCTGGCAAACTGGAGGGACAGCCCATCCTCCCCCTACTTCCCCATTCCTTGCCACAAGGTAGACACCGTAGACCTGGGCCCCTCAGAACCCACACTCACTGAGGGGAGCTGAAGTTGCAGCCAGAGGGATTTAGGGGAGAACCTCAAAGTGGAACATCCTGGCAGCGAGGGTCAGCAAATACGGGATTGTGGCCGGCCGCGGTGGACTGTGAGAACGCTTTTTCCGTGAGTCTTTAAGGACAGGAGACACTCCCCTCTGGGTGGTGGGTTGTTGGTGAGTGCAATTATGCCTGGAGCCAGGGGATGGATGAGATGACCTTTTTGCATGTGTGTGAGGGTGTGCAGCCTTCATATGTGTGTGGATATGGAGGAGGTGGTAGATGTGGCCACAAGTGCATGTATGTGTAAGTGTGTAATCAATATGTATGAGCAAATAGTTCCATGTCCTGGCATGTGTTGGGAAACAGGTGCTCCTGCAGTGGCCCAGGCAACCCTGGCCAGCTGAGGGGCCACAAGTTAGCAGAGTGGCCCAGACCCCACGCTCCCTGGCCAGAACCTTTGGACCTCCATGCTTAACTGCCCAGCCTTCAATCCTGGAATTCTGAGGGGATGCTCTCTTTCCCCATTTCCCAGCTGTCCCCAACTCCATGGCTGCCTCTTCTTCCTTCTCCTCCTCCTTCTCCTCCTCCTCCAGTTCTTAGAGAGCTGGACCAGGCCCAGGGCTGGGGTGTTTCCTGGAATAGCTGGGCCCTGGGAGCGTGTCAGGGAAGAAGACATAGCAGCCTGCCAGTGGTGGGTGGGGGAGGAGTTGGGGAGGCGGGGGGGAGCTGGCGCTTCCTTGAGTACCAGCTCTGAGCTTTGGTCATTAGGAGACAGGAAACCCTGGGTGGAGCTGAGTCAACTTCCAGGCAGCAAAGAGCGGTTCAGGTTCCCTCCCAGAGGCTCCTCTTTTGCCCAATGCCTGCTTCTCTGACCTCCCTCTCCTCCCTTCTCCAAGAGTCAGACCCCCTCCCAGCTCCTCTCTGCTTTCCCCTCTCCCTCCCCCACAGTCTCCTGGTCCTGCAGCCTGGGCCTCGGCCCTGCTATGGCCCTCTTCCGGCATCCTACTCCTTGCCCCTCGCATTCAATCGCCAGCAGGGTATCAGACCAGAGCACAGCACACTGTGTCCACGGAGTCCACTGTGTCCACTTCTGGGAGGCTCTGGGCGGGGGGGACTCACTGCAAAGTGGTACAGAGAAAGGCTCTAGGGTTGAAGCCAAGATCCGTGGAATGGGGCGTCCATGGGAATGAAATCTTGGCCTGCCCGGGACCCTCGGCCAGAGGGAGTCAACAGATAGGGCCACAAGGCCCAACTTGCGCTACTCACAATAAGAATAATTGTGGCAATTGTTAAGTGATTACAATGTTCCAACCCCTGTACTCAAAACTGGGGTAAATGCAATATAATCAGATTGGACAGTCTATAGCCCTCATGGGGCTCTCAGTCTAAGAAGGGAGAACAGGTATTTTAACCCCATTTTACAAGTAAGTGAAAGCCCAGGGAAGTGAAATGACTTGTCCAAGATCCCCCAGCAGACAAGGGGCAGAGCCAGGATTAGGACCCAAGTCCCCTGACCCCAGGGACACGTAGTCTTTCCACTAGACTCTCTGGCTCTGGGTCCCCCTCGGCTGGACCTAGCCCCCAGTCATCTTTGGCCTCGGGCAGCAGGGATCTCCAGAGGTCACCTCGTTCATCCCTCTGCCTCCAGTCTGTCCTCTGTCCTTTAGGGGCCAAGAGGACGATCCGAGAGGATGGCCTTCGTCCAGGCAGAAGCCCGGCCCCCGGCAGGAGCGAACAGACAGAGGTCCCGCTCTGGGCAGGAGCAGACAGGCCCCGAATCCGGCATTAGAGGACAGAGGCCCCGGCAGCAGCAGACAGACAGGTCCCGTCCCCTGCGTTAAAGGATGGAGGCCCCGCCCCCAGCAGGAGCAGGCAGACAGGCAAACAGAGGCCCCCGGCCCCTGGCGGACCGGTCCTTGAGTGTCAGGCTCCGCGGGCCCTCGGGAGGAGACTGCTGCAGTCGTTCCCTGGTCCTCCCGGCAGTCAACAACCGTTATTTGTGCCGTTGGAGTTTCTGGGTGTGGGAGCCCGGGCCCCAGCTCCCGCAAACGCTTTGCGCACATTGAAGCGCTTAATTAAAGTCTGTACAGCTTGGGGGATGCTGGCTGGGCGGGGAGGGGGGTGTCTCCCCAGGACACCCGTTGTGCGTCGTCCCCCCCTCCAGCCCTCACCTCACCTAACCTTAGCGTAGCTTGCTTGGCCGCTTTAGCTCTTGCCTGGTCATTGGAGATGCCCCCCTGCTCCGGCCCCCTCTCCGGCCTTCCCGAGAAGGTAGAGGGGGCTACTTGGGGGACAGTGCAGGACCTGGGGTTGGTCCCCATACCACTTCAGGAGGGACGCTGGGCCGGACGGGGCCTCTAGACTGTGAGCCTGTTGTGGGCGGGGATTGTCTCTCTTTATTGCCGCATTGTACTTTCCAAGCGTTTAGTACAGTGCTCTGCACACAGTAAGCGCTCAACAAATACGATTGAATGAATGAATGAATGAATGAATGAATGAATGAATGAATGGGGGCTCTAGCCAGTGGGGAGGTGGAGCTGTTTCTGGTAGAAACCAGCCAACCTGGCTCAGCAGCTCCCCCAGCCTTCTCGGCATCCCCAGTTGGGGCCCGCGGGCCTCCCCCCAGCAGCGGGACCCTGTGTGCCGGACGCTTAGTAATAATGATTCTATTTGTTAAGCTTTTACTAGGTGCCAGGCACTGTATTAAGCTCTGGGGTGGATTCAAGCAAATCGGGTTGGACACAGACCCCGTCCCATGCGGGGCTCAATCTCAATCCCCATTTTACAGAGGAGGGAACTGAGGCACAGAGGAGTTAAGAAACTTGCCCAAGGTCACACAGCAGACAAGTGGCAGAGCTGGGATTAATAACAATGATAACGATGGTATATGTTAAGCACTTACTATGTGCCAAGCACTGTTCTAAGCACTGGTGTAGATGCAAGGTAATCAGGTTGTCCCATGTGGGGCTCACTGTCTTAATCCCCATTTTACAGGTGAGGTAACTGAGGCGCAGAGAAGTGAAGTGACTTGCCCAGTCACAGAGCTGATGTGGTGGAGGCAGCATTAGAACCCATGAACTCTGACCCCCAAGCCTGTGCTTTTTCCACTAAGCCACGAACTCATGACCTTCTGACTCCCAGGCCCATGCTCTATCCATTAGGCCACGCTGCCCTTCCACGATACTTGACAATGAAGCTCGGGGGGACTCTGGCTGGGGCCGGGTGGGCTTGGGCGGGGAGCGATGGTATTTTGACCCGGGGTGGAAGGAACCCAAGACACCCCTCAGGTCTGGAATGTGGCTGCCCCTGCCTCACGCCTCTCCCAACCCTCTCCCCTGATGCTGCTCCTGTTCCTCCTCCCCCATCCCTCCTACCATTTCCTGGGGCACCCTGGTCCTTTTCCACCCTTTCCACACCCCCCCCCCATTTCTGCTTTCACCCTCCACCCACCTACCACACCAAACTCCAATCCCCTGACCTCTTCCTCCCTCACACTCTCCAGACCGGCAAACCTAAGCGGCCAAGGCCGAGCTGGAGCGGGGAGTTTAGGGGGGTGGTCTCAGCTTTCGTGCATTGGGGGGGGGGGGGAGGTGTGCTCAGTTTTTGTGGTTAGAACAGTGCTTGGCACATAGTAAACGCTGAACAAATACCACAATTATTATGGGGGTCTCTCGGTGCTGGTAGATGGGAAACTTTCAGCTTCCCCTCATCCCAGAGAGAGCAGGGAATTCTCTCAGTGGGGGAGGGGGGATGACCCTCGTTGTCCCCCCTCCCCAGCCCCCCGCCCCAAGGTGCTGGAGGAGGAGGCGGCCGAGACGGGGAGGAGGGAGGGGGGTGGGAAGAGGGGGCTTGCTCAGGGGTCTGGGCTGGAACAAACCAGATGGCTCGGTGAGACACATCTGGGAGCAATCAGTGCGGGGGAAAATCGCTCTTTCTCCCTCTCTCCCTCTGCAAACCCCACCTTCCCCGTGCCCGTCCCTCCCCTTCCCCCTCCTAACTTAACGAAAAGTTCTTCCTCCCGCCTGAGAACAAAGCCCCCTCAAGGGCTGACTTTTCTGGGGCCGCCTTCCGACAGAAAGCCCCCAGACCCGCAGCCTCGGGCCCCACCCAAGTTAAGGCGCTTTGGGATCCCTCATCCAGACTGGTGGAGAAAAATCCCTCTTGTCCTTGGCAGGCCCCTTGCCCCGGCCGGTCCTTAGGCACCCCCGGGGAGAGGGGTCTCCGTGCCCACCGACCCCCGACCCCCTCCTTCCGCGGTGGGAAGGTTCCGAGAGCTTGGAAAGAGGGGGGTCGGAGGGGCCCCGAAGGCGAGGGATGCAGGGGTCTTCCTAGCCGTCCCCCCACCCAAAAAAAGGCCCGGGGGTCTGGGGGCGTCCCCAGCCCTGGGCCCAGGGGTTGGCCGGACAGGCGGCTGGCCCGGCACCCCCCCTCTCCCTCCCTCACCTGAGGGGTCCGGTCGGATGTCCTCTCTCCTGGTCGGCCACCGAGCCGTCTGCCCGGAGCCTCCCCCAGCCCCAGCCTGACTCGTCCAGCCCGACTCGGGAGGCCCGGCAGCCTCGGCCCCCAGCCTCGCCCTCCGCTGGGTCCTAATGCTAGCCCGGTCCCGCCCCGGGGGTCGGGGGTCGGGGGCCGGCCCGGGGGTCGGGGGTCGGGACCGGGCGGCCTCCGAGTCCCGACACCACCGTCCGAGTTGGGCCCGGTCCGGTCCGAGGCCCCTGGGTCGGGGTCCGGGGGGAGGTCACGTGCTGGCCGGGCCCTACCCTGGCCTGGGGGTCCCCCGGGGTCGGGGGGGAGACGGGGAGGCGAGGGGAGGGGGCTGGGCCTGCCCCATTCTGGGACTTGGCTCTGCCACTCGGCTACTGGGTGGCCTGGGAAAAACCGCTTCTTTAATGGCATGGGTCAAACGCCGTCCCGAGTGCCGGGATAGGTACCAGTTAATCAGGTTGGGCACAGTCCCGGTCCTGCGTGGGGCTCACAGTCTAAGGAGGAGGGAGAGCAGGACAACTGAGGCACGGAGAAATGTAGGAACTTGCCCAAGCTCATAACGGCAAGCAGTTGGCAGAGCTGGGATTAGAACCCTGGTCCTCTTGTCTCCCAGGCCCGTCCTCTTTCCACTAGGCTGCTTCTCTAACTCACTTAACCTCCACGGGCCTCAGTTTCCCCATCTGTTATATGGGGATAATTATCTGAACCCTACCGCTCAGGGGTGTCGTGAGGGGTGATGGCTCAGTGGAAAGAGCAAGGGCTTGGGAGTCGGAGGTCATGGGCTCTCATCCTGGCTCTGCCACTTGTCAGCTGTGTGACTTTGGGCGAGTCACTTGACTTCTCTGTGCCTTAGTTACCTCATCTGTAAAATGGGGATTAAGACTGTGAGCCCCACGTGGGACAACCTAGGATACCTAGGCCCCCTAGGACTCGTGGGCTGCACACTCACATCACCCCAGTTATCACCCCATCTCCCTCCTACCATTCCTCTCCAAACTCCTTGAGCGAGTTGTCAACACCCATTGTCTCAGATTCCGCCCCTCCAATTCTCTCCTTGACCCTCTTCGATCTGGCTTCCGTCCTCTTCACTCCACAGAAACCATCCTCTCAGAGGTCACCAATGATCTCTTGCCACATTCAACGACCTCTATTCCGTCCTAATCCTCCTCGATCTCTCAACTGCCTTTGACACTGTCAACCACCCCCTTCTCCTTAACCAACCTCAGCTTCACTGAGACCGTCCTCTTCTGTTTCTCCTCATCTCTCTGGCCTCAGTTTCGGTCTGTTTCACAGACTCCTCCTCTGCCTCCCACCCCTCAACTGTGGGGCTCCCTCAAGGTTCAGTTCTGGGTCACCTTCTATTCTCCATCTATACCCATTCCCATAAAGAACTCATTCGCTCAAACTACCACTCTATGCGGACGATACTCCAAATCTCCATCTCCTGCCCTGATCTCTCTCCCTCTCTGCAGTCTCACATTTCCTCCTGCCTTCTAAACATCTCTATTTGGATGTCCTCCCGCACCTCAAGCTTAACTTGTCCAAAACTGAACTCCAAATCTTCCCAATCAAACCCTGCCCTCCCCGTGACTTTCCCATCACTGTAGATGGCACCACCATCCGTCCTGTCTCAAGAGCCGGGAACCTTGGTGTTGGCCTTGACTCCTCTCATTCAACCCACATGTTTAATCCTTCACTAAATCCTGTTGGTTCCACCTTCGCAACATTGTTAAAATCCACCTTTTCCTCTCCATCCAAACTGCTACCTCTTTAACCCTAACCTACCTTGATTACTGTACGGGAAGTAGTAGAGCATGGGCCTGAGAGTTGGAAGATCCTGGATTCTAATCCTGCCTCCACCACTTGTCTCCTGTGTTGCCTTGGGCAAGTCACTTCATTTCTGTGCCTCAGTCACCTCATCTGCAAAATGGGGATTGAGACAGGGAGTATGTCCAACCTGATTTGCTTGTATCCACCCCAGCATTTAGTCCAGTGCCTGGCACATAGAAAGCACTTAAATACCATCATTATTATTAATCATTGTTATCATCAGCCTCCTCGCTGACCTCCCAGCCTCCCGTCTCTCCCCACTCCATACTTCACTCTGCTGCCGGCTTATTTTTCTACAGAAACGTTCTGGACATGTTTCCCCACTCCTCAAAAAACTCCAGTGGTTGCCCATCCGCCCCACATCATATAAAAGCTCCTCACTATTGGCTTTAAAGCAATCACCCTGCCCCCCACCTCACCTCACTACTCTCCAACTACCGCCCAGCCTGCTCACTTTGCTCCTCTAATCCCAAGCTTCTCAGTGTACCTCGCTCTCACCTATCTTGCCACCAACCCCTCGCCCAAGTCCTGCCTCTAGCTTGGAATGCCCTCCCTCCTCAAAACCGACAATTAGTCTCCCCCTCCTTCAAAGCCTTATTGAAGGCAAATCTCCTCGGAGAGGCTTTCCCTAAACACTCCTTTCCTCTTCTCCCACTCACTTCTGCCTCGCCCTGACTTGCTTCCTTTAATTCATCCCGCCCCCCAGCCTCATAGCACTTATGAACGTATCTGTAATTGTTTTTATATATTTATTGTATATTAATATCTGTCTCCCCCTCTAGACTGTAAACTCGTCGTAGGCAGGAAATGTGTCTATTACTATATTGTACTCTCCCAAGTGCTTAATACAATGCTCCACACTCAGAAAGCACTCAATAAATACGATTGAATGAATCTCTGCTTATAATGGGGTGAGGACCAAGAGCCTGCACACTGGACACTTCTGCTTATCAGGGAAAATAGACTCAGTGCCCTCCACCTGGACGAGGCTAGTAAAGACCAGAGCAGGAAAGCTAGGGACTTTTACCTCTTCGGGCCATTCTTATTCTGGGTGGACCATTGAACCAGCCCTTGGGACTGAACTGTCAGCTCCTTGAAGAGGGGAGATTCTATCTACCAATTCTATTGCACTGCATTTTTCCAAATGCTTAGTACGGTGCTCTGCTCAGTTTTGTGCTCATTAAAGATCACTGAGTGATTGTTTATCAGATGCAGAGGCACCCGGCCCAGGGCGCGGGGGGACAAAGTGGGAATCCCTGCAAGTTTGCTGTGGTCAGCCCAATTCTCTCCCAGTACCTGCCTAAAGCCCCACACACCAGAGGACCCAGGAAAACCACAAGGATTTATTTCTTGGATTCAACAGCAGCCGGCCCAGACAGCAGATTCTCAGAATCCCTCTCTCCATTCCCCTCTGTAGCCTAACTTGAAAAGTAGTATTGTCTAGTGGGTAGAGTACAGATCTAGGAGTCAAACAGACATGGGTTTCTGAGCCTGGGTCTACCACTTGTCTGCTGTATAACTTTGAGCAAGTCACTTAACTTCTCTTTGTCTGTTACCTCATTTGTAAAATAGGGATTAAGACTGTGAGCCCCATGTGGGGGACAGATTGTGTCCAACCTGATCATCTTGTAGTTACCCCAGCACTTACTTCAATTCCTGGTATATACGAAGTCCTTAAGAAATACCATAAGAAAGAAAATGAAAATACCTGACTTATGCACAGGATCTTGAAAGTCACCCTTTCCCTTTGCGATGCACTTCAGGGTGGAAATTGAGTATCACGGGCACTGCAGGCCCAGGGCAGCCTCTCCGAGCTCCTGCCTGCTCCAGTGCTTGTCCCTCCTTGCTCTCAGTCAACTATCTTTAAAGAGACGGTCCATCAAGGGCTACCCAACCCAGACCCCCAGGTCAGGTAACCCTCTTCTCCCTAGGCCTCCCCTACCAAGTACCGGTAGGGTGGCTTGGCCGAGTTCAGTCTTGAGAATCTGGAGCTCCCGCTCCAGCCTGGCTCCCCAGGCTCCTGCGTCCCCCAGATACGCGTGGCTTAGTGGAAAGAGCCCAGGCTTGGGCGTCAGAGGTCATTGTGGGTTCTAATCCCGGCTCCGCCACTTGCCAGCTGGATGACTTTGGGCAAGTCACTTCGCTTCTCTGGGCCTCAATTACCTCATCTGTAAATGGCGATTAAGACTGTGAGCCCCACGTGGGACCAGCTGATAACCTTGTATCTACCCTAGTGCTTAGAACAGTGCTTGGCACATAGTAAGCACTTAACAAAGACCATCATCATATGGGGTTATTTGTCCCTTTCCAACAGAGGTTCCTGAGAAAACTAGACAAGAATGCAACTAGGGCAAGCCCCAGCTAGGCAGGGTTTGATCCCTGCTAAGGCCTCCTAACTGACCGGCCCTGCTCCCGCCCAGCCCTGTGTTACAGTGCTGCCCCACCGGGAGGATGCTCGACTTGGGCCCCACTTAATTCATCTTGGCCAGGAAGGGCCTGATGAGTTTCTAATGACACATCTGCTGCGTGATCCTGGGTAAGTCATTTAACTTCTCTGCACCTCAGTTCCTTCACCTGCAAAATAGGGACTCAATACCTCTTCTCCCTCCCATTTAAACTGTAAACTCCATGTGGGGTCTGGTTATCTTTTATCTACTTCAATGCTTAGTACAGTGCTTGCCAAGTAGTAAGGGCTTAATAAATACTGCTATTATCATCTCCCCTGGGGCAGGCAAGCTTCCGGAGCACAGGCCTGGGAGTCAGAGGACCTGCTTCTTAGAGAAGCAGCATGGCTTAGTGGAAAGAGCATGGGCTTGGGAGTCAGAGGTCGTGGGTTCTAATCCCAGCTCTGCTGCTTGTCTGCTGTGTGACCTTGGGCAACTCACAACTTCTCTGTGCCTGTTACCTCATCTGTAAAAATGGGGATTAAAAAAAATGTGAGCCCCACGTGGGACAATCTGATTACCCTGTATCTACCCCAGCACTTAGAACAGTGCTCAGCACATAGTAAGCGCTTAACAAATACCATAATTATTATTAATCCTGGTTTTGCCCCTTGACAGTTGTGTGACCTTAGGCACGTCACAATTTCTCTGGGCCTCAGTTCCTTCAACTGTAAAATGGAGATTCCATATCTGTTCTCCCTTTTACATAAGATTGTGAGCCCCATGTGGGAGAGGGATTAGGTCCCCACGAGATGCTCTTCCCCTTGACTCTGTTTATTGCCATTGTTCTCGTCTGTCCGTCTCCCCGTCTCCCCCGATTAGACTGTAAGCCCGTCAAACGGCAGGGACTGTCTCTATCTGTTTCCAACTTGTTCATCCCAAGCGCTTAGTACAGTGCTCTGCACATAGTAAGCGCTCAATAAATACTATTGAATGAATGAATGAATAAACTTACATCTACCTGAGGACCTATAACAGTGCTTGACACAGGAAAGTGCAGCGTGGCTTAGTGGAAAGAGACCGGGCTTGGGAGTCAGAGATCGTGGGTTCTAATCACAGCTCTGCCGCTTGCCGGCTGTGTGACTTTGGGCAAGTCACTTAACTTCTCTGTGCCTCATTTACCTCATCTGTAAAATGGGGATTAAAACTGTGAGCCCCACATGGGACAATCTGATCACCTTGTATCCCCCAGCGCTTAGAACAGTGCTTTGCACATAGCAAGCGCTTAACAAATACCACCATTTATTTTTTAATCCCAAAATTATTATTATTAGAGCCGAAGAAGGCTCGAGCAGGGGGTGATGAGGCGGGGTGAGGGGAGGAGCACTCTCTGCATCTCCTCAAAGGTCAGAAAGGAAAACTCACCCCACAAGTCACGAGGCCCAGGAAAACCACATGGATTTATTTCTTGGATTCACCGGCAGCCGCCCCAAACAGCTGCTTCCCAGGATCCCTCTCCAAATCTGTACCCCAACCCACCCCGGGGTAAAAAAAAGACATTTGCATCTAGGGGGCTCCTGGACCTGGGCCCCAGGAGGGCAGTGCAGAACTTCTGGCCGCTGACTCGGCCCATCCCAGGTGGGTAAAGGGGCGGGCGGGAATGAAGGTGAGGTGGTGTGGGCCGACGGCTGGACTCCTCTGCCTGAGCACTCCAGTTTACGGCGCTGCCAGCAAAGTGGCTGAGGCAGCGAAATCTGGAGCCTAGGTCCAGCGCGGGGGGGAGCCGGGAGGTGAGGTCCGGTGCTAAGGGAGCCGGAGCCCAGGCCTGATGCTGGGAGCCCAGGGCTGGTGCTGGGGGAGCCGGGAGTCCCAGGCCTGGCCCTGGAGAAACTGAGATAACTTCCCCAGCAGAGATGGTGGGTGATGGAGGAGCTGCATACGGATTTTGGGTTTGCCCCTCTCTTCCTGGGCTTGCCCTCGCTCGGCCTCTCGCCCTGCCCTCGCCGGCTTTTCGGGGGCCGGGGGGCAGTTCCCAGGGATGGGTTGCATCTTCCCGATTGGCCCTGCTCTGATGGGGCGAGGGATCAGCCCCGTCCTCGTGGTGCTGGGGAAAGGGGTTCAGGGAACCATACTGGAGAGGATGGGGGGGGGGGTCAGCAGTTCCCCCCACCCAGGGGCACCTCAGGACAGGAGTGTCACAGTGTCAGGCTACTGGCTGAATAAATAAAGCCTTGGGGGAAGAGGTAGGGAAATGTGGAGGTGGGGGTCACGCTGGGAAGGGCTTCTGAATTGAAGGGCAGTCCCTCGGCAGCTCTCCTCCCCACGCCCCCCCAGAGAGAGGTCCGAAGCCTGAGGCAGGGGCCGGGGCTACCTCAGCGGGGTGGCAAAGATGGGCTGGTGGAGCGGGGGCCAGCGGCTCTGTTGTTGAGCCAGGTCCTGCTCCAGCCGCTTGTACAGCTTCTTGGACGCCCGTCTGGGTCGCAGCCGACGCAGGCAGCTGAGAAGCCCCTGGTCCAGGGCACACTGGGCCAGGAATATGAGGGGGAAGTGCAAGATTGTGAGGGACAGCTTGGCTCCTTCCCTCACCCCGCTTCCCACCTTCTAACACCCTCCAGCCTGCCCTCTCTCCCAGCCCGGTCCCACGGATGTCTTGGCTGAGAGCAGTCTTCTCTCTCCCGGCACTGGCTCCGGCCTCCTCCCTGCCCGCTCCCCACCTGCTCCAGCTCGCTCCCTCCCTGCACACCCCCACCAACTCCTGCTCCCTCCCTTCCCACCCTCCACTGGTTCCGGCCCCCTCCCTGCCCACCCCCGCACCAGCTCTGCCCCCCTCCCTGCCCGATCCCCACCTCCAGCATGGAAGCGGCGACGAAGTGGAGCGCGGCCATCCCGAGGAGAAGCAGTTTGAAGTCTCCGTCTCCGATGCCCCGCAGCTCCAGCAGGGAGAGCAGGAAGCTGGGTGGGCTCAGGGTCAGCCAGACCAGGAGGGCGCCCAACACGGTCAGGGCCAGGAGGAAGAGCACTGAGGCCAGAGACGGGGGTGTCACAAACACACCGGGACCCGGACCACCCCCAACACTGACTCCCGTTCCCCTGCCCTAGGGCAGAGGAGTCACCTCCGCCCCACAAACCAGTAGATGACCCAGAAGAGGCAGGGTAGTGGTGGTGAGCTTTCCCTTGACGGTCCGCCTCTGCTCCACTGGGCCCTCACCGTTGGTGTAGAGAGGCCGACGGAAGGGGTGGCCTTTGGACATGGCCACGGCCAGGGTGAGGTACTGGAAGCTGGAGACGCAGAAGACGACGGTGTTCTCGTAGTTGGGCAGGTTCCGTGGGGCCATGACGGTGCTATTCAGAGGGATGAACCTGCCGGGACCCGAAGAGAGGGAGGGAGGGCGAGAGGGCAGGGCTCAGGGAGGCGAGTGGGCCGGACCTGGGAAGGGAAGCGGGCTGGACTCGGGGACGGGAGAGGGCAGAGGAGCCCGTGGGTCTTTCTGACAGCTCTAGCCATCTTTGCCTGCTCCAGTAATGGATGGTCCAGAGAGGGTAGGTTAGCGGTCCCAGTTCACATAGCATGTGAACAGCAGAATGGGGATTGGAATCTAGGTCCCTAGGCCAGGATTGTCTTTGAGCCCCTGCCCCTGCTGTGGTCATCTCCCTTCCCAGCCCCTGCCCAGGCAACCTGGGGTCATATCCTGGCAGTGGCCCCCTTGAGGGGGGCCACTCTCCCTCTTCCCCCATGACCCCCACTCAGACATCCATTTTACGGATGGGGAAACTGAGCCCCGAAGAGGAATCCATGGCACCCGGGACCAAGCCGGCCCGGGGACCCAGCGGACCCGGGGAAGAGGGCCGGCTCAGGGGCCAGTCCATGTGCCCTGTCGCGCCCCTCTGTCCCCCGCCTCCCGGGGCCTCACCAGGGCTGGCCGGTGGTGATGAAGTAGGCAGAGAGCTGGGTGCCTGCCAGTAGGGCAGTCTGCAGGAGGAGGCTGCCCAGCACGGTGACGCTGAGCAGAGCGCCCTGCGGCCGCTTGACCCCCAGCTCCCGGGCCGGCCCAGCGCGACCCATCAGCACGGCCACCGTGGTCGTGATCACCAGGTCGATGAACAGGAACTGCAGGTCGCTCAGGTTGGTGTTGATCTGGGGAGGGAGACCGGATGGGGCAGGGGGGCAGAGGTCAGGGGCAGGCTCAGCCTCCAAGCCCCTCCCTTACCTAGATGCCTTCACTTCATACCAGTCCTTCCCTAATTCATCTCTCTGCTTCCTACCCTACTCCTTCCCTCCTGCATCTTCTATGCACTTTTGTCTGTCTTCCCTCAACCCCTGGGAAGCGCACTCCTCAAACACCCTCCACAACCATATCCTTAGGCTCCCTGATGATTCCCTCTCCCTGAAATTTATTTTAATATGTCTGTCTACCCTGCCAGGCTGTAAGTTCCTTGTGGGCAGGGATCTATTTTTTTTAAAGGTATTTATTAAGAGCTTATTATGTACCAGCAGTCGTACAAAGTGCTGGGATATTCATTCATTCATTCAATAGTATTTATTGAGCGCTTACTATGTGCAGAGCACTGTACTAAGCGCTTGGGATGAACAGGTCGGCAACAGATAGAGACAGTCCCTGCCGTTTGACGGGCTTACAGTCTAATCGGGGGAGACGGACAGACAAGAACAATGGCACTAAACAGCGTCAAGGGGAAGAACATCTCGTAAAAACAATGGCAACTAAATAGAATCAAGGCGATGTACAATTCATTAACAAAATAAATAGGGTAACGACAATATATACAGTTGAGGATATACGCAAGTTAATCGGGTTGGACACGGTCCATGTCTCACATGAGGCTCACAGTCTGAAGCCCCATTGTACAGATGAGGTTATGGAGGCACAGAGAAGTGAAGTGACTTGCCCCAGGTTACACGGCAGACTAGTGGTAGAGCCAGGATTAGAAACCAGGTCCTTCTGACTCCCAGGCCCATGCTCTAGGGACTAGGCCATGTTGCTTCTATACCAATTCTGTTGTATTTTACTCTCCCAAATGCTTAGTTCAGTGCTTTGCACACAGAGCTCAATCGATATCCCTGATTGATAGACTGACGGTAAAAATTAAGCACTGTCTCCCTCTGTTTGTGGTACCACTGGCTCAGGGCTTGGGGACTTGGGGCATGGCCAGCACAGGTGTCGAGTGCTTACTGTGTGCAGCGCCCTGTACTAAGCACTTGGAAGAGGAAAGGGGCCAAATGGGGCCAAATGCTTCTTTAGTTGTAACACCGGGAGCCTTTTCTGTTTGTAGAGTTGGTCTCACGGGTACCTGGTTCCCCAGTTCCCCTCTGAGTCCCAGAGAGCCAGAATGGGGACTTCTGGCACCCCGCTGTGTCTAGCCCAGTGCTCTGAACACTGCTAAGGCCCGGTTAGAGAGTGGACAGACTATCCAAAGGTCAGCTGGCGTCTCAAGCTCCAGCCCCCACCCCCAGGCCCGGCCCCCCCAACTCACCGTGTAGAGCAGCAGAACCGACATGAACTGGATGAGGCTGTACAGGGCCATGAACTTAAACACGCCGAACGAGGTGACCAGAGAGCAGCGTCCTTCCCTGTGAGGGACCGGGGTAGGGGGAAGGTTGACACCATCAGACACTCCCTTTCTACCCCCAGCACCGGCCCCTCTAGACTGTCGGTTCGTTGTGGGCAGGAAACGTGTCTGGTATATTGTTATATTGTACTCTCCCAAGCGCTTAGGACAGTGCTCTGCACACAGTAAGTGCTCAATAAATACTATTGACTATGGTGGAGGTGTTGAGGGGGCAGCTTCACACCTCTTCCCCTCTTTGCCCACCTGGGAGAGGGAAGTCAACACCCAGGACCCCGCAGAGAGCCTGGGGCCCATCAGGCCTCTGAGGCTTCTTGGCTCTTGGGGAGGGAGATGCAATGTCTGCTGTGTGACCTTGGGCAAGCCACTTAACTTCTCTGTGCCTCAGTTATCTCATCTGTAAAATGGGGATAGAAATTGTGGGACAACCTCATTACCTTGTATCTACCCCAGCACTTAGGACAATACTTGGCACCTAGTTATTTAACAAATAATTATTATTATAAAGGTGGAGCCGGCTGCTCACTGAGGCACGGGAAGGGATAACCCGGGCACCTGGGACAGCGGGCGAGGAGGGGGACACAGAGAGGGAGTTGGGCCGGAAGTAGGCCTCCAGATTCCTCCCTCATCTCCCCGCCACACATACCTGATGACCCTGGGCACACACTCGATGTTGGCCAGGTGGGACGTGAAGGGGGCGGCCACTGAGGCCTCCGCCTCCGCCAGTGAGATGCCCACGTCAGCTGCCTTGAGTGCCCCGCAGTCATTGGCGCCATCCCCACACATGGCCACACAGTAGCTGCCCGGCACGGGACGGGATGGGACAGGAAAGAATGAGACAGTCAGTCAGCTGGCAGGCCCGGCAGTGCCCCCTCTCCTCCGACTCCCGGGGCCTCGCCAGGGACTCCCTGCCCCTCTAGCGGGGCAGCTGGGTTCCTGAGGACAGGGCTGGCCCAGGAGGCAGGACTCCTGGGGTCCTTCCCCTGAGCAAACCCGGCTCCCTCGGGTCTTCTCCAGCCCCCCTCCCATCCCCCGAGAGGCAGCTCTCTCACTCCAAGCTCTGGAAGCAGGACATCAGCTGGGTCTTCTGGTCTGGGGTCATGCGGGCGAAGACCGTTCCCCGGAGCAGGATCTGGGGACAGGGAGTGATGAGGGTGGGGGTCAGATGGGGGAGGTCTCTGGGTGACAGCAGCTGCCACTAGGAGCGGGAAAAGGGGGGATCCGGCCAGCAGCTGCAGGAACTGAGGCGCTGGGGGTGGGGAGGGGGAGAAGAGGGGAATCCGAGGGGGAAGATGAGGGGAGTGGGGGTCACGTACCTTGGGCAGCAGGTCAGGGAAGTGCTCCAAGACCACCCCGAACGACTTCCCATCGAGGGCCAGGTGGCACAGCTCCGGCTCCTCGGCCAGGCCCTCGGCCCGGGTCAGCACCTGAGGACTCAGCAGCTCGGTGCCCTCCCGTGCCCACCCCCCTCCCTCCCTTCCTCCCTCTGCCCCGGGGACAGCCTGTCCTCTGGTGGTGGAGCTATGGGGGTGACGGATGGCACATATAGAAGGCGACCTCAGAATCAGTGGGCCCTGCCCCTGCCTCCAGATGAGATGTCTGAGGAAGTCTGGGTGATGGGGAAGCAGAGGGGCTTGGATTGAGGCAGGGGTCCTGAGGGTTGAAAAAGTCCCACAGGTGGGGTGGGCAGACTCACCTCCGCTTGGCCGCTGCCTGGGAGGTGGTCCGAGGGGGAGAACAAGAGTGCGGCAGGCTTGCTGTGGCTCGGGGCCGTGGCCCGGACAAAAACTAGCCGCTCACGGGGCCCCACCATGCCACAGCTACGAGCCACGCTGATGGCCGTGAACATGTTGTCCCCTGGCAAGGGAGAAGATGGGCGGGCTGAGCTACCCAGGGTGGGGGTGCGGGCAGGGTATAGACCCTGAGCTCCTCCGGGTGGCAAGGGGCAGGATGAACCCCCTGTGAGGCTCCTCCCCCGTGAAGCTCCTCCTCTCTCATGAGCCCTCGGGTGGCTGGGCACCAAGATGGTAAAGTGAAGCTCTCAAAGCACCCTAACACAGCCTCTGCCCCTTCTCCCGGGCTGACCCAATCACCACCCCTGGATGGGGCAGTGAGAGGCTGGAGGGGCTGCGTAACTTATGCTCTGGGATCTCCTGTCGGGCATCCTGCTCCAACCCCGGGCTGAGGGCCATCCCCTGCACCCCATCCCCGCCGCGGCTATCCCTGCATACCGGTGACCATGACGGTGCGCACGCTGGCACAGCGCAGCTGGTGAATGGTGGGGGCCGTTTCTGGCTTTAGCACGTTCCGCATGACCAGGAGTCCCCTCAGGGTCATCCCACTTTCCACCGCCTCCCTGCCCAGGGATCAGAGCCAGGAGGGCAAGTCAGATCTTGGGGTGGCGGTTGGGGGAGGAAGAGGGTGTATGTGAGAGAGAGACAAAAAAAAAAAAGAGAGAGCAAGCGTACACGCGCGCTGGACAGATACAGAGTAGTGTGGGGTGGGGACGGTGCCATGTGGGGGCGAGGTGAGAGCCTAGTTCAGAGTCTGGGATGCTGTGGGAGGTGGCAGGGAGGGAGCTGGCTTTCGGACCTCGCCAACCCCAGGATCTCCCCATCCAGCCTTCCCCATCAGCTTCTGCAACTCTCAAGGGTTCCATTCCCCACATCCTTCACCGAGTTCTCCAGTACCCCACCTGGTCAGCTCCTGGGCCGCCTGGAAGCTGGGGGTGGCGGCCAAGCTCTTGGAGGCCAGGCCCAGCACACGGAAGCCATCTGTGGTGTAGTGCAGAAGGGTCTCAGAGAAATCCCCGGGCACTGTGGGCAGGATAGACCTGAGTGAGAGATCGGCCCCGGGAGCTTCTTCTTACAGGTGGGTAAGCTGAGGCCCAAAGTGATTGGCTGACTGGCCCGAAGTCCGTCAGCAGTGATAGAGGTGGGCCTGGAGTCTCTGGTCTCCCCCAGACCCAAGCTCTCCCCACAAGACCACACCGCTTTGGCTGTTCAGAGGATGGGGACACACTAGTGGGGTTTGGGACTTGGGCACAGGAGGCAAAGGCTGGGCACAGGGGGGCCTCCCGCCAGCTGCTGGAGTCTGAGGAGTGCCTCGGGAACTCACCCGACTCCGGGGTGCAGAGGCTGGCCACCAGCTCGGGGGCCCCCTTCATGTAGGCCTCGGGAGGCGAGCCCCCGGGCCAGGAGACCACCACACTCATCCGCTGCAGGGAAGACGAGAAGGGAAATCGCTGGAGGATCCCTGCCGGCACCTTGTGCTTCTGAAAGATGTGGGGATGGAGAAGCCAGGGCTCAGCTCTGCGGACCCGGACCCGGGACCCGGGACCCACAGACCAGGGACCAGGGCGGGGGGGGCAACTGGGGCCAGCCCCTGCCCGTGCCCCCCTACCCCTCCACCCATCGCCCACTAGCCCCAGTCCCTCTCACCGCCTCATACAGCTGGTCCTCTGGGGCGGGCGGCCTCATCACCGCCAGCACCTTGGTCCCAAACTCACCAGCTGCCAGCACACCACTGCCTTCTTCCAGGAGCTGAGAAAGGACAGCGGGGGTGGGGGAGACATCCTGAAGCTGGGCAGCACCCGGCGGGGAGGGACGCCAAAGCCCACGACGGGAAAGGTCGGACCTCAGCCGGGTGGACCACGCGTCCCGGTTCAGCCCAGACAGCCCTAGACCTGGGGGTGAGTGTGGTGCAAGAGGGGGAAATGGGATCCCTGGGTCGCTGGCCTCCCCGGGAGCTGTGGGACCCCAGGGTTTCAAGGAGCCGGGGGGGCAGGAGGGAGGGCTGGGGGCTGAACCGCTCAGCCGTGGGAACCGGCTCCCCTTACCCAGCCGGTGGACTCGACCATCTTGAGGTCGATGGGGTCTCCGATGGGCTGGTCCTTGAACAGGGAGATGGTGTGGCAGGTGGCCAGGGTGCTGAGCAGGGGCCCTGGGGGCAGGAGGCGTGGCTCCTGGACCAGGGGCAGGAAGGTTGGCCCCCCCGGGGGCATTGGTTCCCCCAGGGGCACCACCCCCCACACATCCAGGCCTTCCTCTGTCAGCGTGCCTGTCTGCAGGGGATAAGCGTGGAAGGATCGGACTTGATCCTGAAACCCGGCTACTCCTTCCCCATAAGACTCTGGGGACAGAGGGAGACAGGTCCTCCGAGCAGCCCCCGTCCCCTGCAAATCCCTCCCGGCCCCGAGCCAAGGTTCAGACTGCCTCGCTGGACATTCCGGACCAGGGGACTCCTGAACAGGCACACATGCTGGGATGAGGACCAGAACCAGGCCTGGGGGTGGGAAACAGCGCTCGTTCTTGATCCTGGGAAAGACCCTCCCTCCCCCTCGGAGCTAGACCAAGCCCCCTATAACTGCCTCCACGGCATGGCCCCCACTCTGGACGGTGCCAGAGGTGCTGCGAAGTCTTAGAGCCAGAAGACCAAAGCTGCATCTTGGGGGCGATGCCCTCTGACTGCCCTGTCCTGTGCCCCCGCTCCCCAGACACAAGGGACTCTGACACTAGACACTCTGTCTAGATGCCCTTTCTGAGTGGGGTTTCCTCCCACTGCTCCCACTCCACCCTTGGCCAGTGCCCGCTTCCAGGGCCACCTCTGGGGCCAGGAGAGACTTCCCTATAGGCCCTCGACCATGGTGGCTATTGTCACCGTTCTATCCCCACGCTCCTGACCCAATCCGACACCAGCCCCTACGTCTCTCCACAACTCCCCACGGGCCCCCATGCCCAGTCTCCTCCTCCTCCGCCCACCTTATCGAAGCAGACGAGCCGCAGCTTCCCGCCTAGGTTGATGCGCGGGGGGCTGATGCAGAAGATGCCGTGGGCCTTTAGGCGTTTCTGAGCGTAGATGGTGCCCACTGTCATGGCGGCTGGCAGAGCTGGGGGCACCACGACTGTCACCAGGTCAAGCGCCCGCATCACGATCTGCTCCGTGGGCACCTGGCAGGCCGAGCGATGACCCGAGAGGAAGGAGTGAAGGCTCATTTTTGGTTTCCCAGGCTGCACGCTGACCACTGACCCTTCTGGTTGGGGGCGGGGCTCTGCGGTTGACTGTCTCTGTGACCGCTCTCTCTGCGACTGCTCCTCGGTCACTTTGGTGACCAGGTCGGAGGGTGATGAGACGGATGCGGGTAGAGAGGACCAGGGATGTTCAGGGGGCTCCAGGAGGACCCGGGCTCAGGTGAGGGGACGGGTTTGGTGAATGACCCTGGTTCCAGTTTTGGAGGCTGTCTGCCCATGCTCAAGAGCACCAGAGTACTCAGCCCCATCAGAAGAGTGCCTCCCCAAGCGAACGGAACAGTGCTAATCAGCACTTAGATGACGAGAAGCAGCGTGGCTTAGTGGAGAGACCCCGGGCTTGGGAGTGAGAGGTCATGGGCTCTAATCTCGGCTCCGCCGCTTGTCAGCTGCGTGACTTTGGGCCGGTCACTTAACTTCTCTGTGCCTCAGTTACCTCATCTGTAAAATGGGGATTAGATTGTGAGCCCCACATGGGATAACCTAACAACCTTGTATCTACTCCAGCACTTAGAACAGTGCTTTGCATATAGTAAGTGCTTAACAAATACCATCATTATTCAAACAAATTGGTGATTGAGGAAAGAGGGAAACCCAAAAGGAGGAATGAAAGACTAAACAGGAAAGAACCTCATGGCTCAGTCTTAAGTCACACATGCTGCCTCAGCAAATGAGGTCAGGAAACTGAGGCACTGGGTTGTGGGAAGGGGATACGAGGTACCTCGAAAAGCTAGGCGGCCCCCTGCCCCCCAAGCCGGGAGTCGACCCTCACCTGGTTGCGGATCAGGATGACAATGCTGTAGATGGTGCCCATCAGAGCTGAAAGAGAGATCAGCGGGCCAGGCTCAGCGGCACCCCTGGGCAGCGCCAGGGGAGGCATCTGGGGAGGCATCTGGGGAGGCACCAGGGGTGGCCCTGGGAAGGCCCGGCCCCAGCCCGGGGGCCCCAGGAACTTACCAAGGCCCGAGAGGAAGAGGACAAACTTGAAGGCGTCACGATAAAACTTGAAGTGGATGGGTTTGGGGTGGAGGATGGAGCTGATCAGGTCACCTTTGTCCGTGCAGAACCCTGGGGGACGGCCGAGAGTGGGGGTCCTGAGTCTCTGCGGCCGGTCCCCGCGGCCTCTCCCCTCCACCCCCGGAGCCCGGCCCAGATCCCACAGACCGGAGACGGCCAGACCAGGGGTGGACCCACCTCCCTACCTGCCACAGGAAGGAGGCTCAAACCCTCAGGCCGGGACTTTCCAGATTTGCAGCTTTGCAGCTGGTCGAGGCCTGGCCTCCACCTGTTCCTCCCACTCACTCGCACCCTTCCGCCCCCCCTGCAGCCCAAGAATCTCCTGAGACCGGGGTAGAAAGCAATCCATCAGTCACTGTTCAAGTGCTTGGGAGAGTACAATATAACAGAGTTGGGCTTAGAGTCTGTTGGGGGAGACAGATTTTATTATGAATAAATAAATTATGGATATGGACATTAGTGCTGTGGGGCTGAGGAAGGGATGAATAAAAGGGAGAAATCCAAGTATGAGGGCAGCACAGAAGGGAATGGGAGATAAAGAAATGAGGGTTTAGTCAGGGAAGGATTCCAAAAAGGAACCGGTAGGGCCCAATGCTTCTGCCAAGGTCAGTCCCAGGTGCCAAGACTGAGTGGCTTGTTCTTTGCCTGTTGGCTGGCGGGGCTCTCTGGGGAGAAAGGAACGAGGGCTATGTAGTTTCACAGAATTGGGGCAGAGCCCCAGAGCTTTTAGGATAATGCCCTGGCCCTTCGATTCCATTTATAGTCCCTGACCCTCTCCTTTTTCACTGCCCATGGATCTGGTTCAAACTTGCAATTGGGGAGATGGCAGCCCCTGCCCTCCCTTCTTGGGGCCCCTTACCTGTGCGGGTCACTGTCGCCAGGACATCCTGTCCCACGTGGGCCTTGGCTTGCAGGACCAGGGTGCCGCAGAAGAGTGTGTGCTGCCTGTGCTCCTTTGGAGAGTAGGGCAGGGGGGCTGCCATGGGCCCACTGGGCAGGGGGGTCTTTGTGACTGGGACGCTCTCTCCTAGGAAGGAGACACCCTGGTGAGGGGGTTGGGGGAGGAGGGGTCCTCGGGGAGCAGGAGAGAAGGGAGTCGGGGGAATAGGCAGGCCGGGAGCTGGGGACTGGGGGAGCAGGGGGCTGGGGTGGGCTCCCACCTGTCAGCATGCTCTCATCCACCATGCACTCGCCCGCCAGTAGCGCCGCATCGCAGGGTACCTGCACCCCATCGGCGGGCAGCACCAGGCAGTCTCCCGGTACCAGGTCCGTGGAGCTGATGAGCTCCTCCTCTGTGGGCACAGACCCCCGACGCCTCAGTCCAGTCCAGGACCGGGGAGCCCCCGCCTCCCAGCCGCGATCCCGCACCAGCTTGCCGGGGCCGGATGGAGCCCCCGTGTCAGAGGGAAGCGGCTGTGCCACTGGGGGGCGGGGGCAGCCGAGGGCCCGAGGGGCTCTTGGGAAGCGGCCGCTGAGTTGGGGGCAGGTCCAGCTCCTCACCTCCACCGGGCCGGCGCACCGTCACACTCACCACCACGCTGGCCATACGCTGCAGGCTCTGGCTTTGCTGTGGGCAGAGAGTGGCCTCAAGCCCCCACTGAGGGCCAGCCCCGTGACCCAGCCGGCATCCCGTGCCCCTCAACTCTCAGCTGGCACTGGCTTTCCGTTTCCCCGCCCAGGGTCCCCCTCCCTCCGATGGCGAATCTCCAGGCTGGAGAGGAAGCTACCCTGGGGAGGGAGGCATGCAGGGCCTGTGGAGGGCACGAGGTGGGTAGGGCAAGGTGGGCAGGCGGGCTCTCTCCTATGATTCCCCACTCTGGCCAGTCTTCCGCAGAGCTCCGGGTGGTGCTAGTGTTCCCAAAGACTCCATCCTCATAGACTGCCCTCAACGGAGGACTGGAGAGTCTCTTGGGGTTCGGCAGGGGGTGAGGTGGCCCACCAGTTCCCCCAAAGCCAGCGGGATTGGGGAGCGGGATTGGGGACTGGGCAGCTACTTCTGTCCCTCCCCTCCCTCACCCTTACTGTCGTCTCTTCCGAGAAGTTTCAACCACTTTCCACCTTGCCCAGTGCCCCCGACCCTGCCCGACGCCAGGCCCAAGGGCAGGGTCTCCCCAGGGGAGGTGCTGAGGGCAGGGACCCGCCTGGCCCCCTCTCTGGTCCCCCACCCCCTAGTCCCGGCCCACCTTCCTCGTCTCATACAGAGACAGCCCGATGGAGCTGGTGGAGATGAAGAGGATGCAAGCAGCATAGTAATAGTAGGCATCACACACCCACAGGATGATGCTGAACACCTGGAACACGTAGAACGGGTTCAGCACCTGCGGAGGAGACAGACGGCAGGGAGGGGGCAGTCAGAGGTGCCCAGCTGACTGAGCCTCTCGTGGGTGGGGAGAAGGGTGGTTTCCGTCACCCTCATTTGACAGTGGGGTAGGCTGAGACTCAGAGAAGCTGAGCGGCCGGCCTGGGGCCACCCTGCCAATAGACAGCAGAGCCGGGCGAGAGCCCACCTCGTCCACAAGCAGCCGCAGGTAGGACTTGACTGGCACTTGGATCACATTGGGCCCATATATCTTCTTTCTGCAGGAGGAAAATGGGAGGTCAGAGGCGGGGCGGAGAAGCCCGGGGAGAACAAGGGCCGAAGGCTGTGTCTCTCCCTGGTATGGGGGGGAAGGCGTGTCTGGCCGAAGCCCCCCAGGGAGGCTTCTTGGATAAGAGGAGAGAAAACCTATCTGTCCCTCCAGAAGCTCCCAGTTCTGTAGGCGGCTCAACCACCCGGACACCCACCCTCTCCTTCCACTGGGTGGCCGGGGGCAGTGACGGGAAAGATTCTCCATATTTTACAGATGGCCAAACTGAGGTCCAGAGAAAGAAAATGACTTGTCCTCCCATCCCCATGAATCAAACTCGGGTTCCTTGTTTCTCTTAGGCAAGTGGGTTCTGCCATCACCCTGTCGAGCCACGGTGGACGAGGAAGATCGAGTCTGGGCTTGGTTCCCGTCCACTCGACCCCGGGTCCTCGCCGGGTGGGGAGAGGGGGCTCTGCCCTGCACTTACTTGTCTTCGCTCTGCTGGCGGGTCAGGCCGGAGGAGCGGAGGAGCTCCCCACAGGTCCAGCCGCTGTCCAAGAAGCTGTGGAGAGCCGGAGAGGCCCACGGGTCACCGGGGCCCGGGTGTCGGGGAAAATCCGGGTACCCTAAGCTCCCACCCCTCTCTTCCATTCCCTCCTTGTCCATCAAAGGCCTGGGGATGGCCGGATGCTTGGCCTACCCCTGCCCGGGGGGGAGGGGGCAGTCGAACAAGCAATCAGTGGTACTTATTGAGTGCTTAATGTGTGCAGAGCACTGTACTAAGCGCTCTGGAGAGTAAGGCCAGAAGTCTGGAGGGAAGCAGCGGGGACTGGGTACCGGAAAGGGACTCAGCTGGTCTAGGTCACAGGCCTCGCTCACAGTGACCAACGGGGGCAGTTCCTGCAGGAGTATCACCAAGCAGTTCCGGGATAGAGGCCTCACCTAGTCCCCGCTGAACCCAATGCATGTTCACAGGATGGGCACATTACCAGCTCCATTGTAAGGATGGTGAAACTGAGGCCCAGAGAGATGAACTGACATGCCCGAAGTCCACTAGACCAGAGATAACCTCCCACACCTTCCTGCCCCCAAACCCGGGGGGGCTCCAAGAGTTTACACCCCCGGCCGCCCCCTCTACTAACAAGCCGACAGAATCTGGTGCCCCCTCTCCCGACCCCCTCACCTGACTGGAGAGAAATCCTGCCGGGCCTCGGTCCAGATGTAGCGTAAGCCCTGGAACACGTAGTAGCGCAGGATGCTCTTCTGGATGGCAGAAAGGAGAAGGAGGAGCTGAGCACCGCCCCCGAAATGAAAGGGTCCAGGTGACCCTGCCTCCCTCTGCTGGGAGCCGGAGCTGGAGGCCGGGACCAAAAGGTGATGGCCACAGCAGTGGCACTGGGGGCCACATATCAGTTCGACTCCCACAGCAAGGATGGGTGGGGTAGAAGAGAAGCAGTGTGGCCTAGTGGAAAGAGCCCAGGTCTGGGAGTCAAAAGACTTGGGTTCTAATTCTGGGCTCTGAAATGGCTTGCTGCATGACCTTGGGTGAGGCACTTTACTTCCTCTGTCTCAGTTTCTTCCACTGGGAAATGGAGATTAAATACCTGATCTCCTTCCTACTTGGACTGCGAGCCCCACATGGGACTAGGACTGTGTCTGACCTAATTAGACCCCAGGATTTAGAACAGTGTTTGAAACACAGTAAATGCTTAACGAATACCACAAAAAAAAGAGGAGAGCTAGAGCACGTTACCTCTTCCTTCCTGTGCAACTGGATGGTGTCTTGCCAATCTTCTTCCTGGGTCACTCCCACAGCTACGTGGTTCCGTCCGTCATCCTGTGGAGCCCCATGGGCCGGCTCCAGGCTTCTTGGGAAACAGAAGGGAAAGGGCTGGGAATTGGGGCATCTCAGTTTTGTCTAGCCTGGCCCTGGGTCCTGTGGGTTTGGGGATGCTGGTGGGCAGTGTGGTGGGGAGACGGGACCCAGAGTGTGTAGGGTGTGGCGGGGGGGGCGGGTGGAGTTTCCGAGGTTTCTCCCCTCTAGAAAAAGGCAGTGTCTGACCCACACCAGGCCCAGTTCTCCCCTAGATCAGCCAAGTGGATCCCGCTGGACCAAGAACCGGGACCCACCTGCCATCACTGATGGCCTCAGCCTGCACTCGGGCAGTGAAACGCTGTCCAAACTGGTCCTGGAAGGAGGCACAGAGCACCAGGTCTTGGGACCATCCCAAAACTCCCCCAGCCCTCGAGAGCCCGTGCCCACACTGCTGGAGCACAGAGCTCTCTGCCTTGGGCTCCCGGGCCAGCAAAGGCAGGTCCTCTGGGCTCCTTCAAAGCCCCAGGGTGCCTTCCCCCAATTCTGCTCCCAGTTGGAGTGTTTGCTGCCACCAAACCTCCAGGTTCTTGCCCCCTGGAAGCAGACCCCTGCCCTCAGCCCCCACCCCTCTTCTTTCCTGTTGCTCAATCCTGCCCTGGCATCCCCGGCAGCTGACCCCGGGGGCACCTCTGAACTATTAGTTTCCCCGCAAGACCTCTTGGGACAGGGTAACATGCCAGGCCCTGGATGCCAGGGTCCTTGGATTCCTGTGTGACCTTGGGTGATTCTCCACCCTCTCTGAGCCTGGTTCTTTCCCTCCTAGGCAAGGTTAAGGGTGGGAAAGCCTTTCCAGGGTTCCCAGGAACTGTGGGGTGGGATCTATGCTGCAGGGTCCTGAGCCTCCCAGCCCCTCCGGCTCTCTGCTACCTGCCCGTTTCGGGGGAAGCCACTCTCACCTTGATGATGAGCCAGTCGGCCTGGCCCAGAGGGCAGGAAGTGCACTTGGCCTGGACCTCCAGCCACGGCTTCCAGTGGAAGAGGAGGAGCAGGGCCCCGGCTGTGAGCACAGCGCCCGCGTGGCACAAGCAGACACGCCACGTGCTGCGCTGGTAGCCACTCACCTCCTGGAGGGAAGCCCAGAGGCTCTGAGCCTTGTCGCCCCACACCTCCCACCTACTTACTGCCCACCACCCACGGCCCCATGAGGGGTGGACAGACCAACACCCCCCTTCCCCATTCCCAGGTAGGGAAAGACAGACTGACCCCCACCCTGTTCCCAGGGAGAGACAGGGAGACCTACACCCCTGCTCACCCCCAGGGACAGATTGAGATATTTGAGCACCCCAGTTCTCAGGGAGTGACAGAGTGATCTCCCCCGATTCCCCGGGGAGAGATGGACAGTCTGACCCCCTCAGCCTTCAGGGAGGGACAGACCGACCCCCCAGCCCCGAACCCCCACGGCCCTCAGGGAGAGACCGACAGATGCCCCCCAGGACCCAGGCAGAGGCAGACCACCCCCCATCGAGTCCCCAAGGAGAGATGGACAAACCACCTCCCAAGCCCCCAGGGAGAGAAGGACAGAGCGAGGCCCCAGGGAGAGATGAAGAGACCACCCTCACAGCCCACAGGGAGAGAGAGATAGAACACCTCCCCTCCAACCCCACAGGAGAGACGGACAGAGCAAACCCTTAAGCCCCCAGAAGAGATGGTCAGACCGACTTCCCCCGCCCCTAGGGAGGGACGGACACACTGACTCCTAGAGGGCAGGGCAGCCTAAGGAAAGGCTCAGCAGTTCAGGGGAACACAGACTCTCAGCTGGCACCTCATTTCTCCCGGCTCCACCCTAATGCCATACCAGGGACCCAGGGAGGCCTCGCCCTGAGCTCCGGGCTCCATCCACCATCTCCCTAGCAGATGTTGCACGTACCCTCCGGGTCATGGTGGTGCCAGAAGCCAGGGTCCCGTAGCGAGGGGGCGGGTGGCTCAGGAGCCGGCTGCTGTCTGTGGACACAGGAGCACAGGTAGGTGGGGGCTGGGCTCAGAGCCCTCCTTCCCCGGTCGAGACCCTTCGCGGGCCCATCCAGGCCATGCCCTCTCTGGCAGAGCTCTCCAGGAAGCTTGTTTCTCTGCAGCCCTTCACTCCCCAAGATGCTCACCCTATCTCCTCAGGAGGTTCCCCTCCCTTGTCCACCGTAGCCGGGGCTCCACCCCTAAGCCAGGATCTCAGGTCCTGCCCCACCCTCAGGGGGGAAATGTCCACTCACTCTGCTCCCTGTGGAAAGTTCACCTTATAGCCAGAGTCCAGGAGCCCAGCTCCCTGCCTCCACGGCCAAACAGCCCTGGGCTCTGGTCCCGGTAACCAGGGTTGGAGAGGGCAGCCTCAGCTCAACATCTTACCAATGCTGGAGTGTCCAGCTTCTGCGCAACACATGCCCCCTTGTCCTCCTCTACCTCCTTCCTTCCCTCCCAGACCTGAGCTCTGACCACTCCTCACTAGTCTCGGGCCTGGTCTTCCGGGCTGGCCTGGTCCCATGTGGTTGCCCTTCCAGGATTCTCTCCCTTCCTGCCTGGGGCTGCCAAGGCTCAAGGTAGGGAGGGTAACCAGCCAATCAGCTGACTCTTCCGGCCCTCAGTGACCCACTTCTGCAAAACTCTTTCTTCCTCATTCAAGAGCGGTGGTCCTTCCCTCCGTCTTGACCCACAGTCAGCAGTCCCTGCCAGCCTGCTGGGCCCACTTCCTGCTCTCTTCCCATGGCTCTCTCTCCTAGCTGGGCAGATACTTCCAGCTCCACCCACCTCCCAGGGCTGGATCCAGATTCAGCCTGGCCAAAGGTTCCCTTGCCCCTTGGTTTTCCACAGCGCCTGCTCATCACGCACCCCTAGGGGTGCACCGAGGGCGGCCCCATTTCACAAATGGGGAAAGGAAGGCCCAGAGAAGGTTTGCCCAATCAATCAATGGTATCTATTGAGCGCTTACTATGTGCAGAGCTCTATTCTAAGTGCTTGGGAGAGTTCGAGACAACAGAATTAGCAGACATGTTTTCTGCCCAGAATGAGCTTACAGTCTAGAGAGGGAGACAGACATTAATACGAATAAATAATTTCTAATAAATAATTTAAAGATACGTACATAAGGGCTGTGGGGTGGGGGTGAAATGGGCATTTTGACAAATGCCCAAGGTCATACAGCAAATCAGTGACTGGCTAGAAGTTAACTCACCTCCTTGGCTTTCTCTAACCATGCACCCGTGGACTCTGTCATTCTCTGGACTGTAAGCTCATTGCGGCCAGGGAATGTTTCTGCTTATTGTTATATTGTACTCTCCCAACCCCCAACTACAGTGCTTCGCACACAGTAAGTGCTCAGTAAATACAACTGAATGGATGAGTGAATTCTCTGACCAGCCTTCCTCAGAGGGCACCCCTTGCATCATCCAGACTGTAAGTTTGTTACGGGCAGGGAATGTGTCTGCTTGTTGTTGTATTGTACTCTCCCAACCGCTTATTGCAATGCTCTACACATAGTAAGGGCTCGATAAATACAACTGCCTGACTGGCATCAGGTCAAGAGGTCTTCCCTATATGCTGGGGGGAGCGGGACAGAGGCCGAGAGCTGACTCTCAGAACACTGAGCCAGACTGGGGTGAGCTGTCGTGGACTGTGCTTACGGGCACAGAGCTGACAGACTCGCTCCAGCTTCCACAGGAGAAAGATGGCAGGCACCGGGCTGGGAGCCCCGGGCATGAGGAGGGCAAACGGGTCACCCAAATCACTCTGAGCAGGCCCGGCTCCCAGACCTGCTGTACCAGGGAGACAGAGCAGGAGTCACTGAGGTGGGGAAGGCTCACCCACCCTCCAGATCAATCAACCAGGAGAATTTATTAAGCTCCTACCACATTTATTAAGTACTTAGTAAGCTCCTACAGACAGTCTTGTCTCCCCCTCTAGACTGCCAGCTCCTTGTGGGCGGGGAACGTGTCTGCCAACTCTGTTGTACTCTCCCAAGCGCTTAGTTCAGAGCTCTGACTGCAGCAAGCATTCAATAAATACCACTGATGATACCGTGTGCAGAACACTGTATTCCAGTGTAGTACAGTGCTCTAAGCGCTTAATACAGTGCCCAGAGCGCTCGGTCTGGTGCTTTGCACACAGTAAGCGTTCAATAAATGCGAATGAATTGAATGAATGTAGTGTTTGGGAGAGTACAAGAGAATTAGTAGGCATGATCCGTGTTCTCAAGGAGCTTACAACCTAGTGGGGAGCCAGACACTTAAATCAATTACAGCTAGGAGGAAGTAATAAAAGTACAAAGACATGTTCATAAATGCTACGAGGAGTTGCGTCTGCTAAAGCACTTTGGTGGCCGAGAATTGCTGGCGTGGCAGTTGAGAGACACAGAGTGGGGAGATGAGAGACTAGTCAGGAAAGGCCTCCTGGAGGACGTGTGCTCTCGGAAGGGCTCTGAAGATGGGGAGAGCAGGAGTCCGCCGGATATGAGGTGAGGGAGTTCCAGGATGTGAACAAGAGGTCGGTGATGTGGGAGAAGAGAGTGAAGCATAGATGAGCTGGAGAGGAACCAAGAGTGAGAGCTGGGCTGCAGTGGGAGAAGAGAGTGGTTTAGTAAGAGAGCTGATGGAGAGTCTTAAAGACAATGGTTCTGACAAATGCTACTGGTGAGTGCTAGCTGCCTACCCCATGCCCTGCGGGAGAAGCAGCGTGGCTCAGTGGAAAGAGCACGGGCTTTGGAGTCAGGGGTCATGAGTTCGAATCCCAGCTCTGCCACTTGTTGGCTGTGTGACTGTGGGCAAGTCACTTCACTTCTCTGCGCCTCAGTTCCCTCATCTGTAAAATGGGGATTAAGACTGTGAGCCCCACGTGGGACAACCTGATTCCCCTATGTCTACCCCAGCACTTAGAACAGTGCTCGGCACATAGTAAGCGCTTAACAAATACCAACATTATTATTATTATTACTTTCAGAACTGATGCCCAAGACATTTTTTTTTAATGGTACTTGTTGTTGATGATGACATTTGTTAAGCGTTTACTATGTGTCAAGCATTGTTCTAAGCACTGGGGTAGCTACAGAGTATTCAGGTTGTCCCACGGGAGGCTCATAGTGTTAAGCCCCATTTTACACATGAGGTAATTGAGGCAGAAAGAAATCGCTTGCCCAAGGTCACACAGGAGACAAGTGGTGGAGCCGGGATTAGAACCATGTCCTTTGACTCCCAAGCCTGTGCTCTTTCCACTAAGCCACTTCTCAAGCTTCTCAAGCACTTATTTTGTGTCATGTTTTGTACCAAGCACTGGGGCAGATACAAATTTATCAGATTGGACACAGTCCCTATCCCACTTGGGGTCACAGTCCCAAGTAAGTAAGAGGGAGGAGAATTTAATCCCCATTCTTCTGCATTGAAATCGCATGGCAGGAAACCAGATCCAGCTGCTTCATTCATTCAATAGTATTTATTGAGCACTTACTATGTGCAGAGCACTGTACTAAGCGCTTGGAATGTACAATTCAGCAACAGATAGAGACAATCCCTGCTCAAAGATGGGCTCACAGTTCCCCTCCCTGCCCTGCTGCCCTCCCTCCCTTGTGGGCCAAGGGTCTCATCTGCCACCTGGTCAGTGGGCTGGGCTGGGGGTTTGGCAGGGAGGCGGGAGGAACAGCTGTTCCCAGTTCTGAGCAGGGTGAAAGCTCCCTGTTCTCTGTTGGGGCCAGGAGGCAAGTGAGTGGGGAGACACCTGGATTTTCCCCATGCACAACCCCTCATTCCCACTGGCCCTAGCCCCAGGGACTCTGAGTCACCTAGCCTAGGAGGAAGGAAGGGCATAGGGAAACCGGATTCACTCAGGCACAAGAGGCGGCAACTCCAGGAGTCTGCAGGTCCCCTGAGCCCACCATGCCAACCTGTCGGCTCGAAGCCAAACAGCCACATGGGACTGGATAGGAGAGCAGGTAGGGTCATGAAAGAACTTCTCCCTCTCATAGCCCCTTTGCCTGCTTTTAGGGCCCATCTGGCCTGAGGGACACATCCGGCATCCAGGCATCTCCAGGGAAGCTGGCCCGACTTTATTAATAATAATAATAATAATAATAATAATATTGGTATTTGTTACGTGCTTACTATGTGCACAGCACTGTTCTAAGCACTGGGGTAGATACAGGGTAATCAGGTTGTCCCATTTGGAGCTCACAATCTTAATCCCCATTTTACAGGTGAGGTAACTGAGGCACCGAGAAGTTAAGTGACTTGTCCACAGTCACACAGCTGACAAGTGGCAGAGCCGAGATTCGAACCCATGACCTCTGACTCCAAAGCCCGGGCTCTTTCCACTAAGCCACGCTGCTTGATCTGCCCAAAGTCACACAGCTGAGAAGTGGTGGAGCTCTGACTCCCGAGCCCGTGCTCTTTCCACTAAGCCACGCTGCTTCTCAGTGTGACTTTAGAGGTGGGTTCCCTAGTGAGTTAATAGTATATATTGAGCATTTACTGTGTGAAGAGCGCTGTACTAAATAAATTGTGGTATTTGTTAAGCACTTACTATGTGCAAAGCACTGTTCTAAGCCCTGGGGGATACAAGGTGATCAGGTTGTCCCACGTGGGGCTCACAGTTTTAATCCCCATTTGACAGATGAGGTAACTGAGGCACAGAGAAGTTAAGTGACTTGCCCAAGGTCACACAGCTGACCAGTGGCAGAGCCAGGATTAGAACCCGTGACCTCTGACTCCCAAGCCCGCGCTCTTTCCACTGAGCCGCGCTGCTTCTCTAAGCACTTGGGAGAATAGACTATGATAATATAACAGACATATTCTCTGTCTGCAATGAGTTTATGGTCTAGCGGGGGAGACAGGTGTTACTATACATAAAATTACAGATATGTGCATAAATGCTGTGGGATTGGGAGGGGGCGATGAATAAAGGGAGCAAGTCAGGGTGATGCCAAAGGGAGTGGGAGAAGGGAAAAGGAGGGCTTGGTCAGGGACGGCTCCCCGGGCTCCCCCATTTCCTGCAGAGCCACTGTGTTCCCTTCCCTGGTTGGTTCTCATGAGCCTGGGCCCCGCAAACGAGTAATGGTCCTCTGGCTGTGGCCATAGCCAGGGGATCGGAGAAGGGACCGGTACTGAAAGTCAGAGCCCAGGCAGATCCTGGCAGCCCGGATCGGGGACAGGCTGGAGGGAACCAGAGTGCCCACGGTGCAGGCAGGACAGCTGAGCCCCATTTGCACCATCCCTCTACTCTGGCCAGGGGGCCGCTCCCTCACGCTCTGAGACTTGATCCTCCAAGCTGAAGCCGAATGTTCCACGAATGAGGAATGGATAACCCCGCTGCACCCGCAGGCCTGTGAGGTGAAGCTCCCGGCTCCCTGAGCTGAAATGAAAACTCCTTGAAGACAGGGATCGTATCCACTGACTCTATTATACTCTCCCAAGCACTTAGTAAAGTGCTCTGAACACTGTAAGGGCTCAATAATTGATTGATTGAAGGACTGACTGGGAATTTCATCCATTCCCATGACTTCAACTCCCATCTCTATGTGAATGACACCCAAGTATACCTTGCTAGCCTCGATTGCTCTCCTTTGCAATCTCTCATCTCCTCCTGCCTCCAGGGCATTCCTCTATGGTTGTTCCTTACACACCTCAAGCTCTATATGTCCAAAATTGAACTCTTCATCTTCCCTTCCAAATCCTCTTCTCCCCCTCACTTTCCATCTCAGCTGACACCATCATCATCCTTCTGGTCTCTCAAAAACCCAATCCTTGACTCTTCCCTCTCTTTTCTCCCCCTTATATTCAGTCTGTCAATTTTCCCCTCAAAACACTCTGGACTCTGCCCCTTCCTCTCCAACCATATGGCCATCATGCTAGTCTAGGAACTCCTTATAACCCTCCTTGACTATTCCATCAGCCTCCTTGCTGACCTCCCTGCCTTCACTCTCCTCTCCAGTCTACTCTGCCGCCCGGATCACTTTTCTAAAACATCGTTCTGTTCACATCTCCCCACTCTGCCAGTGGTTGCCAGTTCCTCATTACATCAAGCAGAAAGATCATTGGTATTAAGGCATTCCATCAGCTCTCTCCCTCCTATTTATCCACTCTCTTCTCTCACAACACCCCAGTTCTCACTCTTTGTGCCTCTCAGGATAATCTACCCACTGTACCTCAATCTAGTCTCTCTCGCTGTCGGCCTCTTGTTCATGTTTTTCTGTCTGCCTGGAAATCCTTCCCCTTCAAATTTTGTCATATTACTGCTCTCCCAACTCCAAAGTCCTTCTTAAATCACATCTACCCCAGGAAGCCTTCCTCAATTAATTTCACATCTACCACTACCCAAGCACTCTCAAGCCTTCATCCCCATTTCCAGATGAGGTAATTGAGACACAGAGAAATTATGTGACTTGCCCAGCATTTAGTACAGTGCCTGACACATACTAAGCACTTAAAAAAATGTCATTTTTAAAAAGTAGGACTTAGCAGCTCCATCAACACTTAACTATCACTGCCACCATCTGCCACTGACCTAAGTAGGCTGGAAAATCAGGGAATGCAGAAGCTTTGGTGGCTTAAGTGAAGATTCACCACATTCCCAGACATTAAAAAGCCCTCTCCAGACACCAAACAGAAATCTAGATTACTGGATGACTTGGTAAATCCTGGAGAAGTGGCAATTCTATTTGAAATAATCTTCTGTCCAAACCTGCTCTTTTAATTTTTTTTTAAATGCTCTTTGTTAAGCACTTACTATATGTCAAACAATGTTCTAAGCACTGGGACAGGTATGAGTTAATTAGGTCAGACATCATTCCTGTCTTTCATGAGGTGCACAGTCCAAATAGGAGGGAGAACTGGCATCCCCACTGTACAGTGGTACAGAGGGGTGAGGTGGTTTGCCCATGGTCACGCAGTGAGAAATTGGCAGAGCTGGGGTTGGAACCCAGGTGCTTCTGACTCCCAGGCCAGTGCTCTCTCCACTAGGCCACACTGCTTCTGTAATTAGATATTTTGCTATTAAAATATGGGCTTTTATTTCTAGCCAATAAAGTGAAGTGGCAGAAGAGTAGAGCATAGGACAGTTGACTAGAGCAGTGGGAAAGGGTATGAGTTTTTATATGTGCAAAGTAGAGCCAGTCAACAGGAGTGCTTTTTCTTCAGGAAGTAGAAGGCCTGGCTAATAAAAGTCCTGCAGGTGACTAGCATTTGCTGATTGCTAAGCTTTGACTAACCATCAATATCAAACAGCCTGTTCTCCACGGATATTTCAGCAAATATTTACTGTGGACAATGACTGGTGGAAGATTAAAGTAGGCCTTTAGAACTGGACAAGAACAGAGGAGAGCGCCCGTTTTTTCATTTCCCTAATCCTGCTTGGAGAAGGAGCACTGGCTGCCCTTTGAAGTTGGGAGGAAGTGTGGAAATCCGTGTTCAAGAAAATAGCTTTTTTGGAATCCAGAGTCAGGATAAGTAGCTATCAATCGGTGAGGTTTCAGCAGGGCATCTAAGTTCAGATGTTTTGAAGGCAGGAGGAAATAAGAGACTGCAGAGAAGGAGAGAGATCAGGAGAGATCATCAACATAGAGATGGTGGTTGAAGCCATAGGAGTGAAAAAGTTCTCCGAGGATGTAGATGAAATAGAAGTGGACCCAGAACTGAGCCTTAAGGGCTTCCCACAGTTAGGGGGTGGGAGGCAGAGGAGGAGCCTGTAAAGGAGACTGAGGATGAGCAACCAGAGAGACAGGAGACCCAGGAGCAGACAGTGTCAGTGAAGCCGAGGTTGGAAAATGTTTCCAGGAGAAGGTGGTGGTCCACAGTGTCCAAGGCAGCTGAGCGGCGAAGAAGAATTAGGATGAAGTAGAGGTTGTTGGATTTGGCAAGAAGGAGATCATTAGTGATCTTTTGGCACAGTGAAGGGGGAAGAAGACAAATTGGAGGGGGTCAAGGAGAGAATTGGAGGAGAAGAAGTGAAGGCAGCACGTGTAGACATCTTGCTCAAGGTGTTTGGAAGGAATGATAGGAGGGAGATGGGGCAATAACTGGAGGGAGATAATGGGGTCAAAGGAGGGTTGTTTTAGGTCAGGGGAGACCATGAGCATGTTTGAAAGCAGTGGGAAAGAAGCTGGTTGGGGGGAGAGGTGGCTGGCTCATGTGTTCATTTCCCAACTCTGAGTCTTACTTCTTCTTGCATTCTCATCTCTAGGCCACGATGCTTCACATGGCCTAGCAGGTAGAGCACGAGCCTGGGAGACAGAAGGACCTATGTTCCAATCCCAGCTCTGCTACTTGATAATTGTGGTATTTATTAAGTGCTTACTATGTACAAGCAAATTAGGTTGTACTCAGTCCCTGTCCCACATGGGGCTCACAGTCTTAATCTCCACTTTACAGATGAGGTAACTGAGGCACAGAGAAGTTAGGACTTGCCCAAGGTTTCACAGCAGACAAGTGGAGGAGAGCTGGGATTAGAACCCAAGTCCTTCTGACTCCTATGCCCATGCACTATCCACTAGGCCATGCTGCTTCCTGTCTGCTGTGTGACCTTGAGCAAGTCACTTCACTTCCCTTGCCTCAGCTCCCTCTTCTGCAAAATGGGGATTCAATACTTCTTCTCCCACCTGTATCCTGAATCGACCTCAGAATTTAGACCAGTGCTTGGCACATAATAAGCACCTAAACATCCCAATTATTATTATTTCTAAGCGGTGGCTGGGGGGGGGGGGGGGGGGGGGGGAGGAGGAAGGGGCTGAGAAGCTCTAGAAGGGTCTTTCCCACACTCTCTCTGCCTCCTCAAGCAAAATGTCACTTCCTAGTTCAATTCACTTCCCCACTCTGAGACCCTGAGCTTCAAATAAAGCTTAGGAACAAAATTACTTCTATTGACTCTTCTTCGAGTTAAGGAACTGCTCAAATCATCTGGTGCTCAGTTCCCCCCCCACCCCACCGCTCCCGCGACCAAGTTTTCCTACTGCTCCTTGATTTCCGCCGGAAAAGTAGCAATGGTCTCAAATCCCTCTCTGCAGAGGTGGCCCCCAAGGCTGGGGCTCTCCGGGGGCTTTCATTCCTCTCGTTCTTGTTAAATCCTCCAGGCAACAGCAACGATGCTAGCACCCTTGACAAAGTGGAATTTCAGAAAGCGGTAAGCCTCAACTTGTGGGATACATGGAGCTGACTGGAAGGCCGCATAGAGGAGTCCTAGGAGATTCTGGCTCCGTGGCCCTTCCAAACCCAGCCGGCACAATGACGTGGCCGCCAGCACCGGCGTTCTGGGCCAGTCACGCTGGAAGCATCATTTCCCCTGGTCAATATTGACTCCTGTTTCAGCCGCCGGGTGGTTCCTGGGAGGGAGGGAAGGTCATGAGGCCTATGTCTTCCTAGGGTGGGCACGCGGGCTGCTCTCTCTGCTGCCTGTGAGCATGGGAGAACATGTATATGTGTGTGCTGGTTCACCTGCCCCCCGGCCTCTCGTCACCTGCTGCAGGGGGTCACTGTGGCTACCGCTGTGTCTTGAACTCTGATTCTCAAGGAGCCTGAAATTCTGCTCTTCTGGCCACAGCACCCCATTCTCAATGGAAATAGCACTTAGGAGTCAGAGGTCACGGGTTCTAATCCCGGCTCTGTCACCTGTCAGCTGTGTGACTTTGGGCATGTAACTTAACTTCTTGGTGCCTCAGTTATCTCATCTGTAAAATGGGGATTAAGACTGTGAGCCTCACGTGGGACAATCTGATTACCCTGTATCTACCCCAGTGCTTAGAAGAGTGCTCGGCACATAGTAAGCGCTTAACCAACATTATTATTATCTTTGTTTTCAATCTGTGAATTTGGCCTTGTCTTTTAAATTGTTTTAGTGTTCTGTTTCAACACTCCTTTTATATCTGTTTCCAGATATATGATCTCCTTCCTGTATATTCTTTGACTGTGAGCACCTTGCAGTTCAGGGAATGTGTCTAAACCCCTACCTGTGTATTCTTCTCCAGCGCGTAATGCAGTAGTCTGCACACAGTAAGCACTTAATAAATATTAAATTATTTACATTACTATCTGCATCACCCTCTAGACTGTATGCTCGTTGTAGGCAGGGAACATGTTTACCAACTCCATTATACTGAACTCTCCCAAGTAGTTAGTACAGTGCTCTGCACACAGTAAGCACTCAAATACGATTGATAACTCTTTATATTGTACCCCTGAATTCCCCATCACCGTAGACGGCATCATTGTTCTTTCTATGCAACCCTGGCATTATCCTTGACTCCACTCTCCCTCATTGAACCCAGGAATTCAATCCATCACTAAATCCCATTGGTTCCCCCTTCACAACATCGCTAAAATCCACCCTCTCCTCTCCAATCCAAACCGCTACCACTTTAATACAATGTCATCCTCTTCCGCCTGGATTACTGCATCAGCCTCCTTGATGACCTCCCAACCTCCTGTCTCTCTCCACTCCAGTCTATATTTCACTCTTCTGCCCAGATCATTTTTCCTCAAAAATGATCGAGACATGTCTCCCCACTCCTCCAAAAACTCCAGTAGTTGTCCATCCCTCTCTGCATCGAACAAAAACTTCTCAACATTGGTGTTAAAGCATTCAAACACTTTGCCCTCTCCTACTTCACCTCGCTACTTTTCTACTACAATCCAGCCCGCAAACTTCACTCCTCTAATGCTAACCTTCTCACTATGACTCAATCTCGCCTATCTCACCCTACCCTACCTTCTGGCCTGGAACCCCCTCCCTCCTCAAATCTGAGAGACTACTCTCACCCCCTTCAAGGCACATCTTCTCCTTCCCTGACTAAATCCCCCCTTCCTCTTCTCCCACTCCCTTCTGCATCACCCTGACTTGCTCCCTTTGTTCTTCCCCACTCCCAGCCCCACAACACTCACATATATTTCTGTAATTTATTAATTTATATTAATGTCTGTCTCACCCCCTGTAGACTGTAAACTCATTATGGACAGGGAATATGTCAATAAATACGACTGAATGAATGCTCTCCCAAGAGTTTAGTACAGTGCTTGGCTCATAGTAAGCTCTCAATAAATAACACTGATGACGATCATCATCTTTATGACTACTACACCTGGTCTCCTGAGGAGCAAAATCTCCGACCTGGGGTAAGAGGGGCTCCCATGTGACCAAGAAGGCTGGTTACAGACCTGAAAGGGTTAAGCCAGCTAGCTCAGTGAAGCTGCTCTTCTTTATGCAAATATGAAGTGTGTACACACTGACACACACACCCTCCCCAGCTGTCATACTAAATCAGACTTTTTACCAGCTGTACAGATTGCACTGTTCCATAAAACACGGCATCCCTAGGCTTGGGAGGCACCCCTCCAAGAGGTCATTTAATCCATCCCTCTGCTTTCAGGCACAACTCCGCTTAACCACCCTGCCGCAGCAGAATCCTTCTAGTTTTTGAAGCTGTGCAAAGTGGGAGATTACCTGGCTTTACTGAGCCACTGGTTCTGCCTAAAATCCCTCTCCAAAAGGAAGTTGTTCCTTGTCTCTGGCCCAAATCCCTCGGTCTCCAGAGGTTGGGAGGAGAGATTCGTAGGGGTGGTGAGTGTGAAATGTCAGGAGCCCAGGGTCAGGTGGATGGAAGTAGGTTCCCTCAGCCAGGGGGCAAAGGGGTCACGGGGCCTACTCTGCCCCAGAGCCGGCTCCCCTCTCATGGTGGTGACCACCCCCCCCGCAGCCCAATAGGAGAGGAGCCCAGCCGGGTGGCCCCCGGCCCAAGTAAGATGACAACAGAGGAACCAGAGTCAAAGCTGTTCAGGAACTCTTCGCTTCCTACTGGGACCGTGCCACCAGACCTCAACTTCCCTGGCCGCTGATACGGCCGCAGACTGAGCCAGATTGGGGCTTCCTCTTTGTGTCCCTGCCCGGGCTCGCCGCCTGAGCTCCCCCGGCCCACCCCGGGAGAAGCCTGGCCTGGGCAAAGCAGGCGGACGGCAGCCTGGGCTTCTCCAGCTGCAAGGCCGAGGCCTTAGGTTGTATGGCTCGGTGTGTGGGCGGCGGGGGGGACCCGAGACCAGTAAGTTCTTGTTTTATTGATATTTTCAGTTACAGCAGAGGTGGCATGGGCAGCTGCTTTCTAAAAAGTACCATTGATCCATTGATAACTAGACCAGATGGTCATTCTTGTTTCTTGGGAGGCAGTGGCTAGAGCCACGGGCCTCGGAATCAGAAGGACCTGGGTTCTAATCCTGGATCTGCCACTTGTCTGCTATGTGACCTTGGGCAAGTCACTTCACTTTTTTGTGACTCAGTTACCTCATCTATAAAACAGGGATCAAGACTGTGAGGGACTGCGTCCAACCTGATTAACTTGTATCTATCCCGGCAACACTACTTGACACAAAGTAGGTGGTTAACAAACACCTTCATTATCATTATTAGTGGAGGAGGGATTTAGGTTGAACTGATGGAAAAACCTCCTGGAAAGCATGGGCTGTGACCCTCCAGAAGGTGCCTGGGAGCTTTGGAAGCTGCTTCTCCTAAATCTTTAAACCCAGGAGATTTTTGCATCTGGATGGGGGTGGGGTTCAGGCGTGGACTGGCAGGGAGGCTGGGTCATGGATGAGCTAGGAGACCTATGAAGGAGCCTCTGGGGAAAGGAGACAATCTGCTTGTCAGGGACTCGAGGAAGCCAACAGAGGAACTGGCACTAGGAACAAAACCAGCCCTTCCTCCCCTCCCTCAAACCTCTCTGGGGAGTCGGTCTCCCTCGGGCTGACATCCAGAAACGCAGAACCTCACCTCCCTTGACCCCCTGCCACTGCTGCATCTCTGTACCCTGGTTCTCGGGCTGTCATTCCCAAACCTCCCAGCCCTGGGGCCTTCCGGGACCGGGGGGGGGGGGGGGGGGGGGGGGCGGAGAAGGAAGGAGAGGGAAGGGGGAGAGGGAGGAAGGAGAGGAGAAAGAGAAAAGAAAAGGGCAGTGATAGTGGGAGGGAAGGGGGGGGGGGAAAGGCCAAGGGGGGGCGGGAGAGGGAAGAGGGATGGGGACAGGCCACAGTCCCAGAAATAAGAAATACGCAAGTAGGGCTCCAGGACTCCGGTAAAGAAGCAGCGTGGCTCAGTGGAAAGAGCCCGGGCTTGGGAGTCAGAGGTCACGGGTTCGAATCCCGGCTCTGCCACTTGTCAGCTGTGTGACTGTGGGCAAGTCACTTCACTTCTCTGTGCCTCAGTTCCCTCATCTGTAAAATGGGGATGAAGACTGTGAGCCTCACGTGGGACAACCCGATTACCCTGTATACCCCAACGCTTAGAACGGTGCTCTGCACATAGTAAGCGTTTAGCAAATACCAAAATTATTATTATTAAAGTGCAGGGCCGGCTTCCCCCCTCTCGCTGACAGCAGCAGCAGCAGGAGGAAGAGAAGGAGAAGGCAGCTGGCTTGGCTCTCCAGTTTGCATAACCCAAGAAGGCCCCTGCGGCCTGGCTCTTGCCCGAACGGGTAGCACGAGCCAGCCTGGCACAGCACCCCGGAGTCCAGACTTCCAGCCCGGGTGTGGGGGCGATGCGCACCCCTTTGGGGGCTGGCAATCCCACGGGCCCGAGGGAAGCGAGTCGTCCAAGTCCGTCCGCGAAGGGGAGAGCCTGATTTGGAAGCCCTCCCGGAAAAAAACCGATAGGATGCCCAGCTTGGTACCCACGCCTCCCCTCCAAGGGGCAGCTCCGGGCTCGGCCCTGAGGACCCCCCAAGCTCATCCCCAAAGCAACGGGGAGGGCGGGGGAGAGGGGAGCCGCCGCCTCCTCACCTGCGCTCATTGCGGAGGCTCCGGCGGTTGCAGCTCCTGCAGCTCCTCCTGCAGCTCTTGCAGCTCCTCCTGCAGCTTCTGCAGCTCCTGCAGCTGCTGCAGCTCATCGCCCCCCCAGGCCGAGCCCAACCAGGGCAGAGGGTCGGTGCCCACCCTCCCCTCTGCGGCTGGAGCGGCCGGTCCTGCGGGCAGGCGAGGGCACCGAGGCCTCGCTGCCTCCACGTCCTCCCCCGCCCCGCCGCGGGGGCTGCTGGGAGTTGTAGTCCCCCCCCCCATGAGGCCTTTTCTCAACCGACACCGCGCCTCACTCACTCATTCATAATAAACAATAATAATAATGGTATTCGTTAAGCCCTTACAAGGTGTCATTCATTCATTCAACAGTATTTATTGAGCCCTTACTCTGTGCAGAGCACTGTACTAAGCGCTTGGAATGGACAAGTCGACAACAGATAGAGCCAGTCCCTGCCCTTTGACGGGCTTACAGTCTAATTGGGGGAGACGGGCAGACGAGAACAATGGCAATAAATAGAGTCTAGGGGAAGAACATCTCATTAAAACAATGGCACATAAATAGAATCAGGGTGGTGTACATCTCATTAAACAAAATAAATAGGGGGATGAAGATAGATACAGTTGAGCGGACGAGTAGAGTGCTGAGGGGGTGGGACGGGAGAGGGGGAGGAGCAGAAGGAAAGGGGGGAGAAGAGGGTTTAGAACAGTGTCACTGTTCTAATAATAGTGTAATAATGTTGATATTTGTTAAGCGCTTACTATGGGCAGAGCAGTGCTCTAAGCGCTGGGGCAGGCACAGGGTTATCAGGTTGTCCCACGTGGGGCTCCCAGTCTTAATCCCCATTTTACAGATGAGGGAACTGAGGTGCAGAGAAGTGAAGTGACTTGCCCACAGTCACACAGCTGACAAGGGGCAGAGCTGGGATTCTAACTCATGACCCCTGACTCCAAAGCCCGGGTTCTTTCCACTGAGCCACGCTGCTTTCATTCATTAATTAATTCATTCACTTAGTCATTAATTCATTCACTAATTCTTTCAGTCATTCATTCATACTTCCTGAGCGTTTATTCATTCATTCAATCGTATTTATTGAGCACTTACTGTGTGCAGATGCTTTTCTGCTCTTCCCCCTTCCGCTCCTCACAGTGCTGTGCACATTTGTAAGAGCCAGGGCTTGGGAGTCAGAGGACATGGGTTCTAATCCTTGCTCCACTACTTGTCTGCTGTGTGACCTTGGGCAAGTCACTTCACTTCTCTGTGCCTCAGTTACCTCATCTGTAAAATGGGGATAAAGACTGTGAGCCCCACATGGCACAAACTGATAAACTTGTATCTACCCCAGCACTTAGAACAATGCTCGACACATAGTAAGCACTTAACAAATGCCATCATTATTATTTGCATAGATTATTTATTACTCTATTTATTTTGTTAATGATGTGTATATATCTATGATTCCATTTATCTCAGTGATATCTATGCCATACTACTTGTTTTATTTTTTTCTGTTTTGCTTTGCTGTCCGTCTCTCCCGTTTAGACCTTGAGCCCGTTAGTGGGCAGGGATTGTCTCTGAATTGTGCATTCCAAGCCCTTAGTCCAGTGCTCTGCACATAGTAAGCGCTCAATAAATACTATTGAATGAATGAATTGTCTCTGTTGCCGAATTGTACATTCCAAGCGCTTAGTACAGTGCTCTGCACATAATAAGCGCTCAATAAATATGACTGAATGAATGAATGAATGCAGATCATGGTACTATGCTCTTGGAAGAGTACAGTACAGCAACAGAGGCAATCCCTGACCACAACAGGAGCTTGGAAAGTCCAATAAAGCAATAAAGAGAGACAATCTCTGCTAAAGATGGGCTCACAGTCTAGAGGCAGGGGGAGACAGACAACAAAACAAGTAAACAGGCATCAATATAAATAAATAGAATTACAGATATATACATATATACACTAGTGCTGTGGGGTGGGGGGTGGGGGAGAAGAGCAGAGGTAGCGAGTTGAAGTGGAAGGGAGGGGGAGCTGAGGAAAAGAGGATTTAGTCTGGGAAAGCCTCTTGGAGGAGGTGCGCCTTCCTCTCTCCGGCAGCCGGCCTTGCTGTCCATCTCTCTGTCTCTCCCGCTGTCCGAACGACTCCCTCTTTTCTCTCTCTCTTTTATTCATTTGTATTTATTGAATGCTTGCTGGGTGCAGAGTACTGTACTGAGCACTTGGGAGAGTGCAATACTACAATAAACAGACATATTCCCTGCTCACAGGGAGCTTACGGACTAGATGCGGGGAGACAGACATTAATATAAATGAATAAAATATAGATATCTGCATAACTGATATGGGGCTCGGAGGGGTGATAAAATCAGGATGACGCAGAAGGGAGTGGGAGAAGAGGAAATAATAATAGTAATAATAATTATGGTGTTTATTAACAAATTTCATTATTATTATTATTAGTTTCTTCCTCACTGGATGCCAGGGGGTCTGGGAGTCAGAAGGACCTGGGTCTAATCCCTGATCCACCATTTGTCCGCTGCATGACCTTGGGCAAGTCACACAACCTCATCTGTAGAATGGGGATTAAGACTATGAGCCTCATGTGGGACATGGACTTTGTCCAACCCGATTAACTTGTATCAACCCCTGTGCTTAGTACCCTGCCTGGCACATAGTAACTACTTACCAAATACCATAAAAAAAACCAAAATATTTCTTGGGACAGTCAGTTCCAGAGTGAAAAAACTCAGGACTAGCCATTATCTTCATACCCAACCGGCCCTGGGGGCAAGTGACCCTGCAGGGCAGCAGGGCTTGTCTAGACCTGAGGCCTTGTCTCAGCCTCAACCATGGGTTTGTTTGGGATGATTAGAGGGTGAAAGTTCTGAAAGCCCCTACAGGAGATCAGACAGGGAAGTGGGCTCAGCTCTGGTCTGTTGAGTCTGGCCTGGGCAGGCAGGCCCTGACACTTGTGAGAAAGTCCAGAAACGGAGCTGTGGTCCTCAACTTCCGTCACCTCATCGTCTCCTCCCAAAAGGGCTCCCGGGAAGAGCCGGGCTGCCACTGGGCATTGCAACAGATCTTAGAGCTAAGGAGAGGGAGGAGGGGGAGAGAGGATAGGTGGGAGCAGAAACGGGGTGCAGAAAGAGGAGGCCGGCTAACCCCAGGCCTTCAGCTACCCCAGTGGTGACACCTAAGAAGAGCTACCAGAGGGAAGCCAGCAGGGAGGGGTCTTCTATTGATCCCAAATTTCATTACACAGATTACTGAGATCAGCTCTCTCATGGCCTTGCCCATAGCAGCCCACTCATTCTCCTTAGGGGCATCACGGAGCGGGCTTGGTATGCTCTGATTAGAGGAATTCAGGGCTCTTCCCCTCTTCAAAGCCCTACTGAGAGCTCACCACCTCCAAGAGGCCTTCCCAGACTGAGCCTCTTCTCTCTCTGCTCCCTCTCTGCTCCTCCTCCGCCCTCTGCTCCCTCCCCCTTCCTTCACCTCCCCTCAGCTAAGCCCCCTTTCCCTCTGCTCCTCCCCCCTCCCTTCCCCTCCCCTCAGCACTGTGCTCATTTGCATATATTTTAATTACCTTATTTTGTTAATGAGGTGTACATCCCCTTGATTCTGTTTATCGTGATTATGTTGTCTCGCTTTTGTCCATCTCCCCCGATTAGACTGTAAGCTCATCATTGGGCAGGGATTGTCTCTGTTGCCTAATTGTACATTCCAAGCCCTTAGTACAGTGCTCTGCACATAGCGCTCAATAAATACAATTGAATGAATGAATGTAAGGTAGGCCAGCCTTTGTCGTTTTATTATGGAGATGGTTACTTGGGTAAGCCCTGACCATTTGGTCTCGAGAGGAAAGGACTCAATGTCCAGGTAGAGTTGGGCACTTGAGGTGGTGGTAAAACACTCATTTTATGGGCATCTTTGCTACTTTGTGGGTTTCTTAGCACGGAGCCAGGAGATCAGATCTGGCAGCGCGCAGCAGAAGCTCCACGGCCTGTTGGTCATTAGGGATTTATTGAGTAGCCAGCGGGGGTGGGTCACCATCTGAGGTGCCACAAGGAAGTGTTGCAGGTCCAAGGGGGTGCTTAACTCTGCCAGCTGGAGAGCTCGGCAGGGCCTGGCGGTGGAGGCTCAGACCGGGCTGTTTGAGAAGCTTCTTTTGCGGGCAGTGGGGAAACAGGTTTGGGTACATGCAGCTCTTAAAGGCTGTATGATGTCACCCTGAATTAAAGGCTCCTACCCAACCACTCAGCTATTTGGGAGCTGGTGACGCCGACCCTGGGGGCAGGAAGTTGGAACTGGGGGATTCCACGGCAGAGAGCCCATACCCCACAGGAAACCTGGACCTTCAGAGATCTGGATTCCAGCGCTTGTCACATTTAGTGTAGAACTTGGAGCCAATCACTGCTCTTCAGTTTGTTCACCTGTAAAATGGGAATAGGAGCTTCTCCTCCAAACTTCCCAGGAAACAAGGTGGGGCAAGGAGAAGGGGTGAGTTATTTCACTTCTCTGGTGTTCAAGTGCTAAACCGGGAGGGTGAGAGGCGATAGGCTGAATGGGGTAATGGACACACTTTGGGGCTTATTTATTTCATCACCAGGAGCCAAAGTAATTGGACTTTCACCTGTGTGAAGAGGCGGAGGCAGACCACCAAGACGCAGGCTTTGAACTATCACTCCCTGGGAGCGAGTGAAAGTCAAGTGTGGACATGTGACTGTTTGAGCTAAGTTTACACTGGGGCAATAATTCAATGCTTTATGTCTAGTCAGTTAAATTTAGTTTTTCATTAGCAACTGTGAGAGACCCAGACAACATCATAGTGTTAAATCAATTTGGTCAATCAGTCAATCAGTGGAAACGCCAGACTGTAACTTCCTCGGGGCTATAGTGGCTAGCGAGTGGAAGGCAATCTGCTACATCAAAACTCACCCAAGCTGGGCAGCTGCGGCATGGGAGAGAGTTGAGGGAGGAGACTCAGGTTTACCTAGTGGAAGGAGGCAATGGTAAACTGCTTTCGTATTTTTACCAAGAAAACTCTATGGATCCAAAACCAGAAAGATTGCAGATGGAGAGCGGGGCATTCTGGGAGAGATGTGTCGGTGGTGTCGCTATGGGTCGAAAAGACTTGGTGGCATAAGATAAGATAAGCTCATCTAGATTGTAAACTCGGTTGTGGGAGGGGAACGCATATGCCAGCTCTGTTGTATTGTACTCTCCCAAGCGCTTAGTACAGTGCTCTGCATAGACCAAATGCTCAATAAATACCATTCATCTTAGCTATTGAGTGTGGAGGACTGTACTAAGCTCCTGGGTGAGTAAAATTCAGTAGAGTTGGAAGTCACAGAGTGGGAGCTTGCGGTGGGTAAAGTCTCTCAGAGCTTTGTAGAGTGGTCTGTATACAGTAATAAATACCATTATGGCTACTATTACTTAGAATTCTCCAGTGTTAATTGTTTTCCGGGGCAGCTGTCACAGGGTGAGTTCCATAGAGTAGGTATCTTTGCTATTTCATAGGAACAAGGTTCCAGGGAGAGCTGCACCCCAAAATGAAAACAAGTTCAGGCCTCCGACCCACCCTGGGACCTGCCTCCAGGTGCCTCTCTGTCCTGCTTCGTATCCCAGCTGGTTGGATTAGCCTTCATGCTCCTTATAATCTCCGTGCTCCCCACAAGCTCCCTCGGCATCCAGCTCCCATCATCTCCACCACTGCAGAACAGCCCCGGGCCTTGCAAAGAGTCCCACATCAATGCTCTTCTTCCACGGAGCAGTCACTCAGAGCCAAATAACGGTGAGGCGGGGTGGGAGGTGGGATTCTCCTCTGGCAGTGCTATTTCCGGAGAGGCCTGGGCCCCTGGCTTCCCGATGCCCCCAGCGAAATGAAGAGGGGCAAGGGGGACAGAGGGCCAAGACTCACGTGCTTCTTCCGTCAATGCTCTCTCCACCATTTCCTACCAGACTCTGGAGGAAACGGGGCTCAGAGTAGGCCAGTCTGCCCAGGGGCAGGGCCGCCTGAGTTGCAGTGCTGGTAAAATTGGGCTCAGCTAAATTGGCTCGATGGGTCTGTGGAACCGGTGATCTAGAGGTTGCAGCTGCCCTGTCCGACCTGGGCCTGCAGTGGCCCCAGCCCTGGCCACCCCCACCCTCCACAGCTTTCTCTATGTCTTCCCGCTCCTTTCCACATGATAATAATAATCATTCATTCAATAGTATTTATTGAGAGCTTACTATGTGCAGAGCACTGTACTAAGCGCTTGGAATGTACCAATCGGTAACAGATAGAGACAGTCCCTGCCCTTTGACAGGCTTACAGTCTAATCATGGTACTATGTGCCAACCACTGTTCTAAGCAGCGTGGCTCAGTGGAAAGAACCCGGGCTTGGGAGTCAGAGGGCATAGGTTTGAATCCCGGCTCTGCCACTTGTCAGCTGTGTGACTGTGGGCAAGTCACTTCACTTCTCTGGGCCTCGGTTACCTCATCTGTAAAATGGGGATTAACTGTGAGCTTCACGTGGGACAACCTGATGACCCTGTATCCACCCCAGCGCTTAGAACAGTGCTCTGTACATAGTAAGCGCTTAACAAATACCAACATTATTATTATTATTATATGTTATTCAGGTTGGACACAGACTCTGTCCCACATGGGGCTCACACTCATCCCCATTTTACAGATGAGATAACTGAGGCCCAGAGAAGTTGAGTGACTTGTCCAAGGTCACACAGTAGACATGTGGTGGAGCTGGGATTAGAACTCAGCCCCTTCCGACTCCAAGGCCCGTGCTCTATCCACTAAGCCACACTGCTTCTAAATATCCCTCCAATAGACTGAGAGGGACAGCCGGCCAGTCAGTTGATTGTATTTATTGAACACTTACCGTGTGCAGGGTACTGTACTAAGCACTTGGGAGAGTACAATGCAACAATATAAAAAGCACATTCCCTGCCCATGATGAGTTTTCAGTCTAGAGGGACACATATCTTTGCTGACTGTTAAGGTAGCTTTCTTTTTTAAGGTATTTGTTAAGTGTTTACTTAATTTGCTCCCCAAAGTCTGCCCCCCAGTCGTCACTCCCTCAAGACCCCTGACTCCTATCCAGCCTCCTAAGAAAATTTTGCCACCCTCCGTTTGTTGTTCTGAGAAAAAGAGCAACCTGAGCACGTGCGTATGTGCACACCCCTTACCCCACAAAATGGGGATTAAGGCTGTAAGAGTGTAAGACTGTGGGACTGTGAACCCACTGTGGGTAGGGATTGTCTCTAACTGTTGCCGAATTGTACTTTCCAAGCGCTTAGTCCAGTGCTCTACACACAGTAAGCGCTCAATAAAGATGATTGAATGAATGACTTGGACTGTGCCTAACCCTATTAACTTGTATTTACTCCTGTGCTTAGAGCAGTGCCTGGAAACTAGCAAGCGCTTAAAAAATACAATGAAAAAAAAAGATGTCTCTTCCATTGGATTCAGAGGAAGATAAGCAGATTCCGGGCAAGGGTCGGGGAAGTAAATTAATCAGCAAGCTGAGGGAAGTGGCTTGCTTGGAGCAGATTAAAAGCCTTTAAAGTGGAACTGTGTGAAACGTCAGATGGGTACAGTCCTTGGATTCTGGTCTCCATGTTTTCTGAACAAACAGTACAGAATTATTCAAGGAGGCAGATTCTTTAGCTACCCACAATCCGTCCCTTCCCACCCCTCACAGCTTCCGATCCCCTGAAACGCAGGCCATCCTGCCCCATACGGTCCCTCTGAATGAGGTAAGCTCATTCATTCACTCATTCAATCGTATTTACTGAGCGCTTACTGTGTGCAGAGCACTGTACTAAACGCTCGGAAAGTACAATTCGGCAACAGATAGAGACAATCCCTACCCAACAATGGGCTCATACTCTAGAAGAGGGTAGGCAGACAACGAAACAAAACAAGTAGACAGGAACGTGTAGACCGACTCCGTTATATGGTACTCTCCCAAGCGCTTAGTACAGTGGTCTGCACACAATAAGTGCTCAATAAATGCCACTGATTGAACGATCTGAGGACCAAACTGGGATTCTGAAATTGGTTCAAGGGGGAAAACTCTCGTTAACCCTTGATCCTAATGATTCTACTTCTGCCTACCTCACCAATTATAGCAACTTTCAGCTAGTCATCAGGGTTTTATCAATATTAATCCTTGAGGAGTCATGGGTTCAGCACATTCATTCATTTAATCATATTTTCTTAGTGCTTACTCTGTGCAGAACAATGTATTCAGTACTTGGGAGAGTATAATACGATAAACAGACACATTCCCTGCCCACATCGAGCTTACAGCCTGGCAGGAGACAAATACAAATAAACAGTCCAACATGCTAAATCTCATTCTACAGGACTTGACACCCTAAATGAGCAGGGAAAATCAATCATTTATCGAGCACTTATGGTGCTTGGGAGAGTACAATATATCTGAGATGGTTAACACATTCCTGGCTGAGAAGCAGCATGGCCTAATGGTTAGAGCATGGGCCTGGAAGTCAGGAGGTCATGGGTTCTAATCCCAGTATCTGTCACTTGACTGCAGTAGGACCGTGGGCAAGTTTCTCAACTTCTCTGTGCCTCAGTTCCCTCATCTGTAAAATGGGGATTAAGACTGTGAGCCCTACGTGGGTCAGGGACTGCATCCAACCCAATCTTGTATCTACCCCATTGCTTAGAACAGTGCCTGGCACATAGTAAGTGCTTAACAAATACCGTAATTATTATAATTGTGTAGAGAAAGCATCAGTGTGACAGGAAAAAGGAAGCCTGAAGACAGGAATTACTTTAGTTTGCTGCCGACGCGAGCCTCAGCTCTAGGCTGGAGATGTTATATTGGGGTGGGGTACTCTCCCATACGTTTAGTATAGTGCTTGGCAAACAAACGCACAAATACGATTGATTCATAGGTTTTACAATATGCCCAGGCACCCGGCAGAGAACTCCAATTTTAGGGAAAATTCTTGAGTGGTGCTCGCCCATTTCAACGTTGCATTCAAACACACAACTGTTTCTTTCAACACCACATCACGCTGACTCCTGACAGATGGAGACATTCTCTTATTCCGTCGAGTTCTATCCAAATCACGTAGGATGCACGAGAATCAAGTTTTCATCATTTCCCCAACCTTCCCAAACCAAGATTCTGACAGGTTTCCACACTCGCTAATTCCTTCATCCGTAGACTGCTTGTGCGGCCCCCTTTAACCTCCATTTATTCACTCTGAAAGAACACGGACTCGGTCTTGTTTTTTGTTAATAAAGTAAGAAGCTCTTTATTATCTTTTAAGGTTTTTATTGTACATGCAGTATTCCTGGAAAAACAAATCCCAGGTTGAGTTTAAATCAAATATAAATTACATTCAGCCCGTGTTATGATTCCCGGTTGCAAGAGGAGACGGTTAAGCTGAAGCTTTCTCCTTGTAAGTTGCCATCATTTTCTTGATTTCAGCAATTGCTTTTCCTGGGTTCAGCCCCTTGAGAGGAACAAAAAAAGAACTGTTAGACCAGCCCCAAATTACAACTGAACTGGCAGCAAGCAGTATTATTTCCCCTTATGCTTATTTCCCCAGCACTGGCGTTTTTTGGGGCGGAGTGAGACCCGCTTTGTGTGTGGGGGCGGTTCTGGCCTGCTTTGGGTTGTAAACTGGCCTGTGACACTGTACACTCCTTGGTCACTAAACCAAGAATATCCTATGCTCCTGGATGACAATCTCCCATCAGGAGTGGCAGGCAATAATAATAATAATGATAATTATGGTATTCAAATGCTTACTATGTGCCGAGCACCGTTCTAAGTGCTGGGGAGATAGAAGGTAATCAGGTTGTCCCACGTAGAGCTCACAGTCATAATACCCATTTTACAGATGAAGTAACTAAAGTACAGAGAAGTTAAGTGCTTTGCCCAAGGTCACCCAGGAGACAAGTGGCAGAGCTAGGATTAGAACCCACGACCTTCTGACTCCTAAGCCCGTGCTCTATCCACTGTGCAATGCTGCAATACATCCTGAGGTTTCAGGACTGGGAAGTGGTTGAACTGGGAATCCACTGAAGCGCTAGTTAGTGGTTTGGGCAGGGGTACTCGCACTCTCATCCCTGCCAGTTGTGTTCCTGCTGGGGGACCGAGTGCAACGAGCAGGCAAGGGGCCAGGGGTGCAGTTCATCGTGGAGTGCCTTTTAGGTCTTTGCCCCTGATAGCTACAGGCAGGTCTGGGACTAAAACCCAAGCTTCCTCATTCTTTCTTCTGGGTCCCACGCCCTCCTAGATTCGGACAATTTCTACCAGTCTTCTCGTGCTCTTACGCTACAGTCAGACCCAGCAACCAACAGTTTGCTTTGAGAATCTGGGGGTGGCCAGGAAGGCAGAGATTCAGTGGTTGCTGTATCGCTCTGCAAGGGACCGGTGGTGGCTGCCGTGGCTTGGGGCTGTTGGGTCCTGAGCCACGCAGAGCCTGAAACTCCGCTCCTCTATCCATTGTGCAAGACTGAGGCACAGTGTGAAGGTTAGCACTAGAGGAGCAAAGTGTGCGGGCTGGGTTGTAGAAGGAGAGAAGGAAGGTGAGGTAGGAGGGGGCAAGGTGATGGATTGCTTTAAAGCCAATGGTGAGAAGTTTGTCTTTGACACGGAGGTAGATGGGCAACCACTGGAGTTTTTTGGGGGAAGGAGATGACGTGTTCTGAGCATTTTTGTAGAAAAATGATCTGGGTAGCAGAGTGAAGCATGAACTGGAGTGGGGAGAGACTGGGAGGTCAGCAAGGAAGCTGATGCAGGAATCCAGGCAGGATAGGATGAGTGATTATATTAATGTGGTAGTGGTTTGGATGGAGAGGAAAGGGAAATACTATCACTCCTCCTCTTCCTCCTGAGCCTCGTCCCGACGGCCCACATCTCAAAGCAAGGGGAGAAATCTGAAGGACTGAGGACGATTCAAAAATAGAACACTGAGAAACTGGTGAGCAGACACACCAGAAGATATCAGGAAGACCCTTCAAACTTTTCTCTGTCTGAGGAGTTAAACTACTGCCATAGAGTGTGATTCCCCTGGGGGTAGAAATGTGGAACCTCAAAATTACTAAAAAAAATTCCCTATTGATTCTGATTTGTAGCAGGAGCAGGGTGAACAGCAGGACCATTCCAGTAAGGGGCACTGCAGGCGGGGAAGGGGGTTGGCACTGGGTCGCACGCAGGTTCTGTTGACCCAGTCAAGCAAGGTGTAAGTGGACAATCCCAGCTGAATGAGTATGTGCCCGATTAGACTGTATGCCCCCCCGATTAGACTGTAAGCCCTCTGATTAGACTGTAAGCCCATCAGAGGGCAGGGACTGTCTCTATCTGTTACTGATTTGTACTTTCCAAGCGATAAGTACAGTGTTCTGCACATAGTAAGCACTCAATAAATACTATTGAATGAATGAATGTGCTGGCACCGGTGAAGGACTGCCTTAAGCAGCTCTCGGTTCTGGACCTGGGCTTGGTGGGATGTTCCTACATCGAAGCTGATCCAGTTGTGCTTTCACCAATGACATGAGGGGCGGGGGAGAAGGGGCGTGGTCTCAACTGGTCGCCTCTGCCCACCGCAAGAACTGAAACCCTGGTCTCCAGCAAAGGAAGTTTCCCTCCTCTAGACTGTAAGCTTGTTGTGGGCAGGGACCCCATCTTCCATCTCTGTTGAATCATACTCTCCCAAGTGCTTAATGCAGTGATCTGCACACGGTGAGGGCTCAGTGACTACCATGGATGATGATGTTGGTGCAAGGTGGAAGGGGATGCAGGGAAGGGGAAAGGGAAGTATGGCCCAGGCCCACATTATCACCCTTTAGTGGCATGATCTGCCACTGCTCAGAGCAGAAATCATGATCCCACTCTATACAAGGGGACATCGAGGCCCTGAGAAGGGAAAGGACCTGATCCAGGCCTCCTGATATGTAGCTCGGTACCCCTAGTCCTTTGTTCTGTACACCTGAACTGGCATTGCTTGTCTCTCCCAACGAGAAAGGCCAAGTTGATACAGGCAAAGGGTGGGATCTTGGTTTTGTTTTATAGAAACAACGGATGTGAATGGCATAATTTCTTCTGTTTGAAGGTCCAAAAGAGGTCCTTGGCAAGAGGGCACGATCCTAGTTCCCTATTCTGCTCTCCAACCAGACGGGCTGGCTTCATATCACCCTCAGACATTTCCCCCTAAGCATACACAGTCGGGCACATTCCTAAGCCAGGCACTTGAGTCAATGTTTTCTGCAAACCACCAGGTCCAGGCAATCAATCACACGGGGTAAGCAGCATGACTCGGTGTAGAGAGCACGGGCCTGGGAGTCAGGAGGACCTGGGTTCTAATCCCGGCTCCATCACATCTGCTGGGTGACCTTGGGTAAGTCACTTCTCTGTGCCTCAGTTACCTCATCTGTAAAATGGGGATGAGTGTGAGCCCCATGTGGGACAGGGTCTGTGTCTGACCTAACATATCTACGCCTGTGCTTAGAACAGTGCTTGGCATATAGAAAGCACTTAACAAGCACCATAATAATAATAATAATTATTATTAATTAATGGGGTCTGATTGAAAGAGCAAAACTAAGACTTCTGGGGAGGCTGGAGTACCTTGGGGCAGGTCCGCGTGCAGTTCATGATGGTGTGGCAGCGATACAGGGAAAATGGGTCCTGCAGCTGGGCCAGACGCTCCTCTGTGAATTCGTCTCTGGAGTCGATCATCCAGCGATACGCCTGGAGGCCACAGCAAACACCAGTCGATAATCTCAATTCGACTCCACCCTGACTCAGACCAATGCCTTCTAACTGAACTTATCTGGTGCCCCTTCCCGGCCCCTGAAGGGCACCTTGATCCTGACAGGGTTTAATTGATGAGATAAATTCTACAATCCTGGGCCCAGTTCAGGGTTTTAGAACAGTAGCAGGAACATGGTGAGTGCTTAATAAAACCATAAAAAACCAAACACCATCATGCACCAAACCCCCACCCTTTCAAAAAACAAACAAACCAACAAAGAACCCCCCAAAACTCTCCCTGACCCAGTGGAATAAAGGAGGGAGAATTTGTTTTTGGAGGAGCTTGGGGTTTCTAAAAATGAAACAGGCAAATTTAAAGTGCCCACTGCTTTCAGAAGGGAGAAGAGTATTTTCTTTGAGAAGAGTCATTCTTCTGGGGTGGGATCATGAAAATACACCCTGTTGGGTTCCCAGGCAATGTCTGATAGCCTGGCAGGGTGCCATCACCCCGATCTAGCTCAGAAAACCCCCACCCACTGCCCCAGGTGGCAGAGCCCCGAGCCCCAGGTCTGAGCTCTGGGTTGAGGAAAGGAGCAGCGAGAGGGAATCTAGTAGTGGAGGAGGATAGGCAGGTGGGAAGTAGGCTAAAAGAGGGAAAACATTTTGACACCTACAAAGTGTGCATCAGAGATGAACAAACTTCCTCTCAAGACCCCTAATGTAGAAAGAAATCAGTCCTGAGGGCTGCTGCCTTTCTGAAAGCTCATGGGATGGCTCAGAGCCAAAACCCGTCAGCCGTGAAGGCAGAGAAAATCAACCTGACACCTTCTCTGAGCTGAAGCGTTTAGTTGAGATGTCTGCCTGGGTCTCTGGGACTCTGAGTTCACACTCGCTTCCAAATAACTGGGTATGGGATCTACAGCCCTTCTTCCCACAGCTCCTTCACATTCCTCTCTCCTCGCAGCAGTCTTGAGAGGTGGGGAAAGGCAGCTTCCAGCTGAGCTGGTTCTCCAGCCTTACCTGCATGAGGACGGCGGGTCCCAAGTATTTGTCTCCATTCCACCAGTAGCTGGGGCAGCTGGTGCTGCAGCAGGCACACAGGATGCACTCATAGAGCCCGTCCTGCACATAGAAAACAGGACTGTCAGCTGCACGCAACAGAGAGATGTGTCTGACCCTTCCAAAGGAATTTCAGCGTGCTCGCCCTCTAACTGGGACACCCATATTACCTGAATCTTCTTTTGAGCCATTTAAAAGTCCTTCTCAGACCCCCCCACTCCAGTACCCTCACAACTCCCACTCCTGGAGGAAGGTAATGACACCCTCTTGAAAAGATGAGGCAATTGAAGCAGAATGGAAAGTGGACTGGTAGCTCCTTGTGGGCAAAGAACATTTATAGTGTATATTTTGTTCTTTCCCAAGCACCTAATATAACGCTTAGCCCACACAATAAGTGTGTGGTAAGTACCAGATTGATTGATTGGGGCTGCCAAGTCGGGGAGGAACTAGTATTAGAAATGAGGGCCCCCCGTTCCAAACTAAGAACGGCCACTCCATTACGAGCTCCAGGACCCTTCCCGAGGAGATGATTCATAATTTGGGGCCCCTATGGAAATGGATGTTGGGATTAGCGTGTGTCTGAGGAAGAGACTCTTTGCCCTGCCATAGAGTCTCGTCTCACTCTTCTGACACCTCCTGCCTTGGTGGTGGTGGGAGGTGGTTACAGAAAGGAAGGGTGTGGGGAGGAGGTGGCTGCCTTCCTCCTCCAAAAGCTCACCCTAGGATGTGCTAGGAGTTTTTGCAGGGTCAGAGAGTTTGTAGCCAGCGGGAGTGTTTAGGACAAGTATTTTGGGATGAATTATCTGGTTTAAACAGGTCTTCCCTCTTGTCTACCACCTGGAAATCCCAATGGGATTTCTGAGGAGGGAAAGAGTTTCTGACCATTTTTCACCTTCCCTGACCCCCAATATCACTGGGCTACCAAGACCAACCCAGCACCCAGTCACCTGGTTCCACCCAACACCAGAGGCACACCACCCCCACCCCAATCCCTCCCAGCAAGGAAATTAAGCAGCAAATCATCACCAGTTTCTCACGATCTTCTATGGACTGCAGATACTGTTGTTTACCCTCCTGGGATTCATCTTTCTTCTTTAAGTATGGCTCAATGGATTTGTACTGGGCATAGAAGTTACTTAAATCCTGAAGGAAGGACAAAAGGCAAGGAGTGAGGCAAATCCCACCGCCAATTCAAGGCAACCTTCCTGACCCTATGAAACGAGTTGTCGAGTTTCTCCAAGCCCATCCCAGTTGGGATGGGTCTTCAGCAGAGGTGATCCCACAATCAGAGCTTTCACACCACTCTTCCCAGTACATTTGCCTGAGCAACGGAGAGCTAGATTCCCCTCCTGGTGCTTTCCACCATGGGCCACCTGGCCCCCAGAAGCAACGACCGCCAGGGATCAAATGACTGAAGCCGCTTTAGTCAGTTTTTCCAAATCAGCATTTTCAGTTCCCTTTCCTCAACACCAGATATTACTATATCATGAGACCTGGAGGTGGCCTAAGCAAATGGCTCCACCCACTGCCTAATAATAAGGCTCTAGCGAAACTCGGATCGTCTCCAGTCGGCACTTTCTAGGACCACAAAACAAGAGAGGTGCAGAAACTCACAGGAACCAGATCCTTCACCACGTACATGTGGGGCAGAGGGTAGATTTTAGAGACTTTGTTGATGTCGGGGTCGATTCTTCTGGTGCAAGCCAGGGTGTTGCCCCCATTGATGTTCATTGCACAAGAGCCACAGATTCCTGAGAGAGAGAGATGGACAGACACAAGTCTGGACCACTTGGAGAAACAATGCTTCCCTACAGCGTCAGCCCAACTCTTCCTCGCCCTTTGCTGTTCTCACCCCCACTTGGGAGTAGGGGGGCTGCCTGCCACCACGGCACTATCTGCAGTCCCCCGGATAGAGATCGCAACCGCCCCAGTCCTGTCTCCCACCCCACCCCCAGGAGGGGTCCTCGGCTGAACATCAAGAAGGGGTTCTCCCGCTCCTCCATCCCCACCGAGACCAGAATTAGGGCTCCAAATAGCATCACACATAAATAGAGCACCAATCCAAGCTAGTGCCTGTGCTCTCTCCTTTTCTATCGCACGGTGACATAAATGGCAACTTCTTCAGGACGAGCTAACCAAGGGCCTAGAAACAAGAGTTGTTTTGGCCTGGCTCCGTTCCTTGGACCCTTTAACTCTTGACTCTGTCCTCACTTTCCAACACCACCTTTTCCAGGCTCCTGACCATCTTACCTTTTTTAGCGTTTCACTTCAGTAGCAAAGATGACACAATTACTTGCTTGCATTTGATAAATTAGGAGTGTCCCCTCTACTCCCAACCCACCTCCTCTGCCCTTCCAAGTCAAGGGGCCCTGAATCAGGGGGCAGAGCTCCTTTCCTTGATTGCACTAAAGCATTTCAGAATTGAATGGCCACACAAAAGCAAAAGGTGGCATTTAAAAAGCTCTTGAATCATGTTTTGGAAAACATTTCTGCCCAAGTTTTGAACGGAAGATGCTAAAACAACGACTTTCCCTTCATGAGCCAGCTAAGTTTCCCCCTGCCATCCCACACTGTTCATAATACCACATTCGCTTCCAAAATACCAGTTGGGGTTCAAACAGATGGAAGAGAGTACAGGCTTGGGGTTAGTATGGAACAGAGAAAGTCCAACTAGGTTTCCCTTTATTTGGCTCCAGCATGACCCACGGATCTGACAAACTGCCAGCTTCTTTGCCTGAAAAATGCAACCTCGATGGAATTTACTGAATGTTTACCATGTGCAGAGCACTGTACAAAGTGCTTGGGAGAGTGTAATACAGTAGAGTTGGGAGACACGATTCCTGCCCTTAAGGAGATTATCCACACGTCTGACAAAGTTGTTGGGCAAGCCAAAATAACCCAGGATCCTCTGTTTCCCCCAAGTTCACTAGGGCAAAGGTACCCAGACTGAGGAATGGAGTTTTTGTTTGATAGGCAACCACTGGAGATTTTTGAGAAGGGGGGTGACATGGCAAGAGCATTTCTTTAGAAAGATAATCTGGGCAGCAGAGTGAAGTATAGACTGAAGTGGGGAGAGACAGGAGGTTGGGAGATCAGAAAGGATGCTGCTTAGAACAGTGCTTAGCACAGAATAAGCATTTAACAAGCACCATAATAATAATAATTATTATTACAATTAAGGGAGAAAGGAGGAAGGCCCAGGGGGGAAAGGTAAGAACACATTGGGGGAGGGAGGATGGGGGCGGCGGTGTGTGTGTCAGCAAAATTATCGGATTTTTGAAAGGATGATGTTTTGGAATAGAAAATGAACGAAAATTCCAAAATGGGCACCTCAAACTGCCTTTTCTGATCTTTGGGCTCTAACAATCTTCAACTATTCTCAGTAGGTCGTACAGCTCCAGCCATATGTGGAGGGTTGAAGTGATGGAGTAACCATTTCAGTTATGGTTACTGAAGGAAATATACAATGAGAGCCTAGTAACTGAATCTAAGTGACTTTGACTTTTTTGCACTTTCACCAAAGAAGGGTGGGTGTAATGAACCGAAGCTCACTTGGAAAAATGTCAGTAGCTCTAATCTCTGTACAATATGACCGACCCTCTACCTGGGCAGAGAACCCTTCCCTGTGTCGTCTCAGAACAAAGAGGTACCTTCTCTGCATGATCTCCGGAAAGTCAGAGTGGCGTCCATTTCATTTTTTATCTTGATCAGCGCATCCAACACCATGGGCCCACACCTAACAACAAAACGACAGGCAAAATTTGCACAAATCTGTCCCATCACACTCCCTCTCTCCCTGTATACTCTTGGGACTTCTTTTCTAACCCACACAGTCTCCTTGACCTGTTTCATTTTTCAAACTGTTTCCACGGCAGCCTGTGACAAAAGATGGCTGCTTCTACTCTGGTGCATCGGCACCAGAAACTTTAACACATCACAAGTCCAAACTGGGGGAACATTTTGAGGTGATGAGTCGGATGATTTACAGATTTAGTTAGGACCAGATCATTTCTAATAACAATGAAAAGATGTTAAGGGGAAAGTCTATAAAAGCTCCTTTCATTAAGTCCCCAGATTCAAAAGCAGAACAATTCACTTCTAATTGGGAAGTGGGACCAAAGGAGCACGGATTTAGAAATCTGCCAGGTTGGGCCAGGTTGACCCCAGTTCTCGTTGCTCAGAAATTGCCACTTTTCGTGGGATTCCTGGGGTCAGCAACATTCCCCAAGTTTGTGGCCCCACGATCTGCCTTTGAAGGAGATGTTATGTGCTTACGGAGGGGTCACTTTGGGCATTTTTACACTGATCTTCTCTTTACTAATCCCAGAAGCTCTGGTTTTTGCCTGCTGCGGCGGGCAGGGGGTCGGTTGCCGGGTCGGTCGCTCCTGTGACTGAGATGGTTCCTGACCGGATGCCCACCCTATTTCACCATGACACTCACTTGTTCAGGTCTATCTCATAGTTCTGCATGCGAGGTTTGTCTCCGGGCTTGTCGGGGTCCCATCTGTAGATGGCAAATTTCTTAATGCGAGGAGCTGCCGCTGCCTGGCTCTGAGCCCCACGGATGGCCTGGAAGCAGAGAATTGGGGGAGTGGGAAGGAAAACAGTCAGAAAAGTGGCCGAGGTAAACCCTTCCGTCTGGCAGACACCGGGACAGGACCAACCATCACTGCTGAAATGCAGGCTTCTAGTGGGCCTGCTTCAGAGACCAGAAATTCTACAATTTCTGGCTTAGTGGATAGAGCACGAGCCTGGGAGTCAGAAGGTCATGGGCTCTAATCCCGGTTCTGCCACATGTCTGCTGTGTGACCATGGGCAAGTCACTTCACTTCTCTGGGCCTCAGTTCCCTCATCTTTAAAATGGGGATGAAGAGTGTGAGCCAGGAACTGTGTGTGAGCTATGTGGGAGAGGGACTGTGTCCAACCTGACTACCTTCATTCATTCATTCAATCATTCATCCACCAATCGTATTTCTTGAGCGCTTACTGTGTGCTAAGCTCACTGTACTAAGAGCTCGGAAAGTACAATTCGGCAACAGATAGAGAAAATCCCTACCCAACAACGGGCTCAGAGTCTAGAAGGGGCGAGACAGTCAACAAAACAAAGCAAAACAAGTAGACAGGCATCAACTGCATCATCAAAAATAGAATTATAGATACATTCATCATTTATAAAATAGAATAATGAAAATGTACATATATACATAAGTGCTGTGGGGTGGGGGGGGTATAGCAGAGGGTGGGAGTCAGGGCGAAGGGGAGAGGAGGAGGAGCAGAGGAAAAGGGGGACTCAGTCTGGGAAGGCCTCCTCGAGGAGGTGAGCTTTCAGTAGGGCTTTGAAGGGGTAAAGTGTGCTAGTTTGGCAGATGGGAGGAGGGAGGGCGTTCCAGGCCAGAGGTAGGACATGGGCCAGGGGTCGACAGATGATAGCAAAGCACAGTGAGGAGGTGTGCAGGCTGGGCTACAGGAGAGAGAGGAGGTGAGGTAAGAAGGGGCCAGGTGATGGAGAGCTATGAAGCCAATAGTGAGGAGTTTTTGTTTGATATGAAGGTTGATAGGCAACCACTGGAGATTTTTGAGAAGGGGGGTGACATGGCAAGAGCATTTCTTTAGAAAGATAATCCAGGCAGCAGAGTGAAGTATAGACGAAGTGGGGAGAGATAGGAGGTTGGAGATCAGAAAGGATGCTGCTTAGAACAGTGTTTGGAACAGAATAAGCATTTAACAAGTATCGTAATAATAATAATAATAATTATTACTATTACAATTAAGGGAGAAAGGAGGAAGGCCCAGGGGGGAAAGGTAAGAACACATTAGGCTGGGGAGGATGGGGGCGGCGGTGTGTGTGTCAGCAAAATGACTGGATTTTTGAAAGAATGATGTTTTGGAGTAGAAAATGAACAAAAATTCCAAAATGGGCACCTCAAACTGCCTTTTCTGATCTTTGGGCTCTAACAATCTAAGAGGCTGTATTGTTAATAATGTCCAATTGCATATATTACTACAATCTTAAAAAATGGAAGGGTGCCACTTGAGAGTTTGTGCTAATCACAAGCTTCAAAGATGAAAAAATTATTTTTAAAAAAAAGGGATGAGAGGGAGCTCCAGAAACCACTTATGGCTTCCCTTGCCCCTCAGTTGGCTCAGGGAGCCGTGCCCCACTTTACCGCCAACCAAACCCTCTAGAAGGCCCAGAACCCACCAGCGCCTGGGATCCGAGTCTGGTTTGTGCTCCAATCTCTCCTCCCCAGCCAGCCTCTGCCAAGAGAGGGGGAGTGCCTGGGGAACCCTAGGGTTGCGTGTATTTGAGTGTGTGTCTCAGGGGCCAATGGATTAATCTAGAATCACAGCCATTGAGGGGAATGTGGTGAATTGCCAATTACACTAGACTGTGAGCTCCTCTTGGGCAAGGAGAGGGGTTCTGTGACTGGAACTCTTCCCCCTTCATATCTCACACCAGCACTCTCCCCACCTTCAAAGCACTATTTAAATCACACGTCCTTCAAGAGGACTTCCCTGACTAGGCCTTCGTCTCCCCTTTTCGCCCTGCCTTCTGCGTTGCCTATGTGTTTGGGTCTGTTCCCTTAAGCACGTTGAAGCTCATACCACCCCACAGCATTGAAGTAAAGAGCCTTAGGTAGAAGCAGCATGGCCTAGTGGAAAGAGCATGGGTCTGCGAGTCAAAGGACCTGCGTTCTAATCCTAGCTCTGCCACTTGATTGCTGTATGACTTTAGGCAACTCACTTAACTTCTCCATGCCTCAGTTTCCTCATCTGTAAAATGGTTATTCCATACCCATTCTCCCTCCCCTCTAGAATGTGGGATAAGGACTGCATCCACCCTGATTAGCTTGTATTAACCCAGCGCTTAGCATGGTATTTGGCTCAGAAGCAGCATAATAAAGTCCCCTATTCAAAAGTTATTTTAACATCTGTCTCCCCCACTAGCCTGTAAACTCCTTGTAGCCAGGAATCGAATCTACCATAACGCTCCCAAGCATTGGTAGTAACAGCATTTGTTAAGGGCTTACTTTGTGCAGAGCACTGTACTAAGCACTGAGAATACAGAGGCGGGAATGAGATACAGTCATTCCGCCACCCCAGGAGGGCTAGAGGTGGAAAATGAGGGGGAAGAGAGTGTGAGGGGGCTCAGAATCTAAGTACTAAGTATAGTACTTAGTGTAGTGCCCTACACTCAGTAAATGCTCAACAACTGTCATCGACTGTGCTCCTGTTGCCCTTTCCCAAGTGCTCAGTATAATGTGTCGGACTCAGATGGACCTTTTGCCATTCTAGGAGTAGATCAGATCCTGCTCTGCTTTCCATCTGCTCCGGTGGCATATGAGCCTTGGGAAGCTCATGGCGTGTGCATTCCGCCCTACTCAACCACTGGGCAACACCACCAGGAATTCTCTCCGTGCCACCCTGGAGCTTCAATCAACGCTATTTTCTGAGCACCTTCTCTGTGCCTAGCACCCTAACTCCTTCAGAGAAAAACTACCGTAGGAAGGCACGATCCCTCCCCTCCCGGAGCTTAGTCTAGCAGGGGAGATAGCTACTAGAATAAATCACAAATGGTATGAGGAATACGTAAGTAAGAAATGGATCTAAGTGCTATGGTGGTTGTGAGTACTTGAGGCCTTAGATGGTGTGGGAATGCTGAGGTGTTAGCTGGGGAGATTTGACTTGGGGAGAAGAGATAATAATCAGGGAAGGCCTCCTGGAAGAGATGTGACTTCTGAAGGGCTTTGGAAATGGAGAGCTGCAGCACGGTGAATACGAAGGGGGAGGGAGGGAGCTAGCACAAGGTCAGCAGCAGGAGATGAGAATGAGGCCCCATGTGAGAAGGTTAACTTGAGAGGAATGAAGTTCGGGCTCAGGCACACTGGGAGAAGAGAGAGGAAAAGATCGAAGTTGAGAGCCGAGTGAGGGCCTCAGAGCCAGTGGTCAGGAGTTTCTGATTGCTGGGGGCAGGAATGGGCAATGGTTGGAAGATTCTGAGGAGTGGGAAGATGTCTGCAGAACTGTATTTTAGAAAAATGGTCAAAGAGGGAGGTGGAGAGGAAGTGGAGGCAGAGGGTGTTTACAACCTGTTTGAAGAGTTTGAATGGAACGAGAGGAAGGAGATGGGGCCAAAGCTGAATGGTGTAGTGGGATTAAACTGAAGCGCTTCTAGCCTGTTCAGCCCGAGTGGAGTCGGGGAGGCTTCCACCAACAGCAGTGAACGGCCTTGGCCTTCTACCCTTCCCTGGGGGTGCCCGGTGCCTTGCAATAACCTCCGCCCCACCTGTACGCCTTCCTGGGGCCCTGCTCCTGACCTGCCCCATGCCAGATGGGCCGGGAGGGACTCCAATTCTGGCAACGGAGGGCTGCCACAATTTTTAGAACGACGAATTCTAAGCCACGAAGAGCAGAAACTCTGCTCCCCTGGCCACGATGCCCTATCCCATTCCTGGTATTTGCCATTCTCCTTGTCTCATGTTGTTCGTTCGTTCGTTCGTTCGTTCATTCATTCATTCATTCATATTTATTGAGCGCTTGGAATGTACAATTCAGCAACAGATAGAGATAATCCCTGCCCAATGACGGGTTTACAGTCTAATCGGGGCAGATAGATGGACAAAAACAAGACAACATAATCACGATAAACAAAATCAAGGGGCTGTACACCTCATTAACAAAATAAATAGGGTAATATAAATATATACAAATGAGCACAGTGCTGAGGGGAGGGGAAGGGAGAGGCGGAAGAGCAGAGGGAAAGGGGGCTTAGCTGAGAGGAGGTGAAGGGGGAGAAGGGGGAGCAGAGGGCGGAGGGGGAGCAGAGAGGGAGCAGAGGGAGCAGAGGGAAAAGGGGAAGCTCAGTCGGGGAAGGCCTCTTGGAGGAGGTGAGCTCTCAGTAGGGCGTGAGCTCTCAGTAGGGCATAATATTGGTATTTGTTAAGCGCTTACTATGTGCAGAGCACAGTTCTAAGCGCTGGGGTAGATACAGGGTAATCAGACTGTCCCACGTGAGGCTCACAGTCTTCATCCCCATTTTACAGATGAGGTAATTGAGGCACAGAGAAGTTAAGTGACTTGCCCACAGTCACACAGCTGACAGGTGGCATAATGGGGATTTGAACCCATGACCTCTGACTCCCAATTATCATTTCATCCCTCTTTATACGTCCATTGCCAACACTCCCCACCTCAGTCTTAGATTGGGAGCCACTTGGAAGTCAGCCTGCCTGACTAATTCTCATCGGCGTATTTTCTTCCCAAGGCTTCAGAGTGTTCTGCAAAAAGTGGGTGCTTAATAAATACTAGTAGACCTAGTCGGGGCTCAATACACATATTAGAAGCAGCGTGGTTTAGTGGAAAGAGCACGGGCTTGTCAGCTGTGTGACTTCGGGCAAGTCACTTCACTTCTCTGGGCCTCCGTTACCTCATCTGTAAAATGGGGATTAGGACTGTGAGTCCCATGTGGGTCAACCTGATTATCTCGTATCTTCTCCAGCGCTTGGAGCAGTGCTTGGCACATAGTGCTTAAAAATATTATTATTATTATTATTACTCTTGGCTGCACAGAGCTGCAGGTAGAAGCCATGTGGCTCTCTATTGCCACCTAATGGTAACTGGAGGAAATGTCCCTGGGATTCTAGATTACCGTAATTTCAAAAACAACGGTATTTATTGAGCACTTACTATGTGCGGAGCACTGTTAATTATAATAATAGTAATAATAACGATGGTATTTCTTAAGTGCTTACTATTTGCCAGGCACTGTACTAAGCGCTGGGGTGGGTACAAGCAAATCAAGTTGGACCCAATCCCTGACCCATGTGGGGCTCACAGTCTCAATTGCCATTTTATAGATGGGTTAACTGAGGCACAGAGAAGTGATCTGCCCAAGGTCTCACTGCAGGCTAGTGTCAGAGCCGGGATTAGAACCCGTGACCTTCTGACTTCCAGGCCCAAGCTCTCACCACTCTGCATGTTGCTTCTAAGCACGGTGCTTGAGCGGTTACAACGCAAGGGAAATCGGCAGACGCGTTCCCTGCCCACAGTGAGTTTATAATCTACAGGAGGAGACAGACATTAATATGAACACGTAATTTACAATAGGTAATTTCCACTCCTTTCTCCTCCATTATTACAGCCAAATCATTCTTTTAAGAGACCCCCAAATCCAAAACTCGTCATTTTGTAGAGCTATCGAAGCCCTCACACTACAGTACAAGACATCTCAACGAAGAGGTCTTAAAATTATATGAATAAATATCTTACATCCTAGGGGGACAGGGTACATATCTGGGAACAACTCAAAAAACAGCCTGAAGGTCCCAAGGTCTGGGAGAAGAGCAGAATAGGAACCAGCTCAGAAACAGAGAAAACATTAAGAGAGTCCTGGGCATGTGGAGGATGATTCCTTGGGGCGGCCAGGCCAAGGACTGTATTGTACTCTCCCAAGAGTTTAGGACAGTGCTCTGCACCTAGTAAGTACTCAACAAATACAACTGACTGAAGGATCCTTCCAGAAATCACCCCCTGAGGCAGGAGCACCCACTGCTCCACCCCACACACTGCTCAAAGTTCTGAGTAGCCAGCCTTGGGGGGAAATAAAAACAACCCCAAAACCTGCTCTCCTGGAGTTGGTTCACTGACAGATAATCCACTTTACCTTGTAAGCTTCTTGAGGGCAGGGATCACGCCTACTGATGTGACTGTGGTCTCCTAAGAGATCTGCACCCGGCAGGCAATCAAGCAGTGTGGTCCAGGGGGAAGAGCCCGTATGGGAAGAGAACGTCTTTCCTAATTTTGTTGTACTGTATTCTCCCATGTGCTTAGTAGAGTGCTCTCCACCAGTAAGCGCTCAATAAATACCACTGGTTGACTGATTACAAGAGCACAGGCCGGGTACTCAGGGGACCTGGGTTCTAATCCCTACTCTGCCACTTGCCTGCTGTGTGACTTTGGTTTAACTTCTCTGGGCCTCAGTTCCCTCATCTGCAAAGTAGGAATTCAATACCAATTCTCCCTCCTACTTAAGACTTTGAGCCCCATGTGGGACCCCATTATTTTGTTACTATCTCAGCATTTAGTACACTGTCTGGCACATAGCGCTTAACAAATTCCATTATTATTAATCAATTTCATCGGGTTACTGGGGTCAAGCCCCTTTTGAAAATCCACTAGGATCTTTAGGCTACCTAAAATAAAAACCAGATATGATTCTGCCCTCAAGAAGTTTATAATCAGTGAGGGAGACAAGACAAACACACCTTGAAGCACTGAGTGATTGGAGAAGGACTAGTGTTTCAAAGGGAAAGGGCATAAACAGGGGCTTGAGCTGCAATTTCAAAGAAGGAGGTGACTGCGCTTGGGACTGTGGGGGTGAAAGGTTGCAGGTGGAAAACAAGACCGGAGAGATGTTGTGAGCTGAAGTGGAGGCCGTGGGCTGGTACAGTTGGGTCAATTTCTGAGTTTTGCTCACTTTCTCAACACCCCGTAGCCAAAAATAACAATAGCTTTCCATCTTCTAGACTGGAAGCTCCTTTTGAGAAGGGATCATGTCTACCAACTCTGCTGTACTGAACTCTTCCAAGCACGTAGTACAGTGTTCGCACACGGTAAATGCTAATAAATACCACTGTTCCCTGGTCTCCCATCACTTCTTCTCACCCCTCAAGGAGTCACCGTTGCTATTCACTGCTATTATTACCCCATAGGTAATAATATATACCACACCTTAGCACTCTTGAGTTATCTGATAATTCAGGTAAATACCCTTCCCCACAAATAGAGAAATCATTACTTTAATTGCTTCAAGGAGGTGAGTCTAATTTGTGTGTGAAATTCACTCCAAACAACCTTTTCCCAGCACCCATGTATTCTTTCCCAGCACTTAGTACAGTGCTCTGCACAGAGTAAGCACTTAATAAATATTATTACCATTACCGTACACATGGAAAAGGGAATCCAGGTTTTGGAATTTGTTCCCAGGTTGGCTTTTCTTAAAGCGACATCTGCTTTCTCAGCTCTTTTCTCTGCAAAGGTAGAGGTTATTGGCAAACAGTGTCTTGGGGGGATAAGCGAGTTGATCATTAATAACCTAGGTTTCTGAAGAGCAGGTCACAAACTGAAAGCATAACCAACTCGGAAGGGGCCAGAGGTTGAGTGTCACTTGCCCAAACTGAATTGCAACAAGTCAGGCCCTGAACCAGAATCAATCAGTCCATGGTATCTGAGTGCTTATTGTGTGCAGAGCATTGTACTAAGCACTTGGGAGAATACAATACAGAGTTGGGAGATGCGTTACCTGTTCACAACAAGCTCACAGTCTAAAGAAATCACACAGTTCAAGAGTTAAGCACACAGAAATAATGCTCCACGAGTAATGTTATGAATCACTTGGCAGAACAGCTTCAGGAAAATTGGGATATGAAAAGACAGGCTTGGAAACAGACCTAGATCCTGACAGGGAAAAAACTTGCCGAATAAGATGGCAGCAGGAATCTATCCTTATGTGCATTCAATGATCCTGCATTGGTCTCTTCAGTCACAATCCCACAGACTGACAATTAATCAACTCATCAGTAATAACAACTGTGGCATTTGTTAAGTGCTTACTACGTGCCAGGCACTGTACTAAGCACTGGGGAGGATATAAGCAGATCGGGTTGCACACAGTCCACATCAGGCTCACAGTCTCAATTCCCATTTTGCAGGCGAGGTAATTGAGGCCTAGAGAAGTTAAGTGATTTACCAAAGGTCACACAACAGACAAGTAACAAAGCCTACTTCCTTCTGACTCCCAGGCCTGAGCTTTATCCACAAGGCCATTATATTGAACACCTGCTGGGCACAAAACACTGCACTAAAGCCTTAGGAGATGGGAAACTGAAGAAAACCTGAGAAGCAGCATAGCCTAGTAGTCAGAGTACAATAGGAGGGGGCAAGGTGATCGGGTGCTGATGGTAAGGAGTTTCTGTTTGATGTGGAGATGCATGGAAAAAAAAATCACTGCAGGTTCTTGAAGAATGGGTAACATGGACTTAACGTTTTTAAAGAAAAATGACCTGGGCAGCAGAGTGAAGTATGGACTGAAGTGGAGAGACAGGAGGCTGGTAATAAATGATGGTATTTGTTAAGCACTTATTATGTTCTAAGCACTGCTCTAAGCGCTGGGGGAGATACAAGATAATCAGGTTGCCCCACATGGGGCTCAGTCTTAACCCCATTTTACAGAAGAGGTAAATGAGGCACAGAGAGGCTAAGTGACTTGCCCAAAGTCACATAGCTGACAAGTGGCGGAGCCGGGATTAGAACCCATGACCTCTGACTCTCAAGCCCGGGCTCCTTCCACTGGGCCATGCTGTTTCTCTGATTACTGACGGAGTAATCAAGGCTGGGTAAAACAAGTGTTTGGAGCAACGTGGTGGCAGTTTGGATGGAGAGGAAAGGGTTTCATTGATGGGGTGGAGGTGAAACTGACAGTATTTAATAATAATGTTGGTATTTGTTAAGCGCTTACTTTGTGCCAAGCACTGTTATAAGCACTGGGGTAGATACAAGGTCATCAGGTTGTCCCACGTGGGGCTCACAGTCTTAATTCCCATTTTACAGATGAGGTAACTGAGGCCCAGAGAAGTGAAGTGACTTGCCCACAGTCACATAGCTGACAGAGTGATTTAGTGACAGGCTGAACGTGGGAGCTGAAGAAGAGAGGGGAGTCAAGGAGAACGCCAAGGTGACCTTGGCGGACCTGGGTCTAACTCCCGCCTCCTCTCTGCTGTGTGACCTTGGGCGAGTTCACTCATTCATTCAATCAAGCGTATTCATTGAGCGCTTACTATGTGCAGAGCACTGGGCTAAGCACTTGGAATGGACAATTCGGCAACAGAGAGAGACAATCCCTGCCCATTGACGGGCTTATAGTCTAATCGATAATGTTGGTGTTTGTTAAGCACTTAAGAAACACAGTCGAATTGAATGAAATAATAATAATAGTAATGTTAGCATTTGTTAAGTGCTTACTATGTGCAGAGCACTGATCTAAGCGCTGGGGGAGATACAGGGTCATCAGGTGGCCCCACGTGAGGCTCACAGTCAATCCCTATTTTACAGATGAGGTCACTGAGGCCCAGAGAAGTGACTTGCCCACAGTCACCCAGCTGACAAGTGGCAGAGCTGGGATCCGAACCCATGACCTCTGACTCCCAAGCTCGGGTTCACTGAGCGCTTACTATGTGCAGCGCACTGGGCTAAGTGCTTGGCAGGGGCCATGCGGGGGCAGAGCTGGAGGGATGCTCAATTGCATATACTTTTATTGCCCTATTTATTTTGTTAATGAGATGTACATCCCCTTGATTGTATTTATTGCTATTGTTTTAATGAGATGTGCATCCCCTTGATTCTATTTATTGCTATTGTTTTAATGAGATGTTCATCCCCTTGATTCTATTTATTGGTACTGTTGTAATGAGATGTGCATCCCCTTGATTCTATTTATTGCTGTTGTTTTAATGAGATGTTCTTCCCCTTGATTCTATTTATTGCTATTGTTCTTGTCTGTCCATCTTCCCCGATTAGACCGTAAGCCCGTCAAAGGGCAGGGACTGTCTCTGTTACCCATTTGTTCATTCCAAGCGCTTAGTCCAGTGCTCTGCGCAGAGTAAGCGCTCAATAAATACTATTGAATGAATGAAGGAGCTCTGTTACCGATTTGTCCATTCCAAGCGCTTAGTACAGTGCTATGCACATAGTAAGCGCTCAATAAATACTATTGCAGCATGGCTCAGTGGAATGAGCAAGGGCTTGGGAGTCAGAGGTCATGGGTTCGAATCCCGGCTCTGCCCCTTGTCAGCTGGGTGACTGCGGGCAAGTCACTTCACTGGGCCTCAGTTCCCTCATCTGTCAAATGGGGATGAAGACTGTGAGCCTCACGTGGGACCCCCCCCCCGATGACCCTGGATCTCTCCCAGCGCTTAGAACAGTGCTCTGCACAGAGTAAGCGCTTAACAAATACCAACATTATTAAATGCGAAAGTTTTCCTCAGGCGTTGAGGCCCGCGACCTTTGACCTCGGGCTTGTCCCCCTCACAGGCCGCACCGCCAGATATCGCGATAACGAGATTTGAGGGGCGGCCAGCGAGGGGGGGCAGGGGATCCGCGCTGTTGCAGCTGCCCCCGCCTCTCCAGCCCCCGGAGGGGCTCCGTCCCCGCCCCCTGGGCCCCGGTGGTCCCGGCCCGGCGGGCCTTACCCGCAGGCAGACCCCGGCCGCTCCGCCGCGGAGGGTCACGGCCGGGCCGCTGCGCCTCAAGGAGACTCCCAGCACCGCCGCCGCCATCTTGGCCGCTGACGTCGGACCCCGCCCCCCTCCACGCCGGCGCTCCTCCGCAGGCCCACTGCGCATTGGGGGGAGGAGGACACTCTAGCCGCGCCCAGGACATCGAGTTGACAAGCCACTTCCGGTCCAGGGGGACAACGGGGCGAGCCCGGGGGAGGGGGGGAGAGTTGAACGGCCATCCCCACTGCGCATGCGCAGGAGGCGGTGGCGCACGCGCACTTGAGGCCTGTCTCGAAATGGGATTCCTTGGCCATTTTGACAAGTCCTTCATTCCACAACATTTATTAATAATAATAATAATGTTGGTATAGTAGCATTTATTAATAGTAATAATGTTATCCCCTATTTATTATCATCACCCTATTTATTTTATCACCCTGTTTATTTTGTCATCCCCCTATTTTTTTAATCACCCTATATATTTTGTCATCACCCTATTTATTTTGTTTAATGAGATGTACATCACCCTGATTCCATTTATTTGCCATTGTTTTTATGAGATGTTCTTCCCCTTGACTCTATTTATTGCTATTGTTCTTGTCTGCGTGTGTCCCCCGATTAGACTGTAAGCCCGCCAAACGGCAGGGACTGTCTCTATCTCTTGCCGATGTGTCCATTCCAAGCGCTTAGTACAGTGCCCTGCTCATAGTAAGCGCTCAATAAATACTATTGAATGAATGAATAATGTTGGTTTTTGTACCTGAGCCTGTGTAATGAACTGAGAATGAGCCCCCAGAGACATAGGAAGAGAACCAGGAGAGGACAGTGTCAGTGAAGCTGAGGTTAAATATCGTTTCCAAGAGAAAGGGGTGGTCAGCAGTGTTGAAGGCAGCTGAGAGATCGAGGAGGATTAGGATGGAATAGCTGTTGGATATAGCAAGAAGGAGATCATTTGTGATCTTTAAGAGGGTGGTTTCTGTGGAGTGAAGGGGCTGGAAGCCAGATTGGAGGGGGACAAGGAGAGAAGTGGAGGAGTGGAACTTGAGACAACAGATGCAGACAACTGCCTGAAGGAGTTTGGAGAGGAATGGTAGGAGGGAATGGGGTGATAACTTGAGGGAGCTGTGGCGCCAAGGGAGGGTTTTTTTAGAAAAGGGGAAAGGAGCATATTTGAAAGATGTGGGGAAGAAACCATTTTGTCCATCCCGCCTGTCTTAGAGAGATTGGTGTATTAAAGGTCTCATATTAGGATGGCGGTATTCCTTTTTTGTCTAGGCAAAACCCCTGAGTAGATTAGGTCAGAGGCAGGAAGTGGTATCTGCTCACTTGGCTTCTATTACAGGAGGACAATTGCTCAGAGGAGAGAATTCACTGCTGCCTATCTTAAAATCCATATCAAGTATTGTGCTGTCAGTTCGGATTCTGTACCAACTATATTTAAAAAATTCTTTATCATTTGGAGCTGAACTGGCCTTCGCTAGTAGAGGTAACTGCCCATCAACCACCATTCCCTACTAGACTGTAAACTGGTGATGGGCAGGGAACGTGTCCAGTAATTCTCTTGTATTATACTCTCCCAAGCACTTAATAAAGTGCTCTGTACGTAGAAAGTGCTCAATAAATACCATTGATTGATTAGTAGTGTCACTAACATACCCCCTTGAACACAGTGCAGAGAACGTGGTTATCTTTGACAGAGATATGCCTTATTAATCCTATTAGACTGACAACCAAAATAACTGTGCTCAAATTGTGATGGATTCCTGGGAGATTAAAAAATCTTTCAAACGGACAATTGGGGTGTGGTGACACCCTGTTGCAAAATTGGGTAATCAGCTCCAGCTCTTTAAGGGCACGCCCATCTTGGAAAGTTTTTCGTCAAATGATCCTCTACCTTTTTACTGAACATTTAAATGAGAAAATTGTCTCCCAGTAGGAAGGATCTGCTATAATACGGCTCATGGTTCCGCTTTTCTATATGGAGTGTTCAGTGAGGTAATATCTAAAGACATTTGGACACTATAATTACCTGAATTTAAACCCTCCGATTTTTTGCTGTTGGAACAATGACAAGCCTTGACCTAAAGACAATCCTCAATCTCTTTTATCTGAAGAAAGCTATTACAAATCTCTATTGCATTGGTGGATGTCTGCAAACAAGATAAGCAGTGAAATGCATATCTACAGGCATCTGTGGACATTTCCAACACTTGTTGTTACATAAGTAGATAGGATAATGAGCAGTGACTCTGAATATTGCTTCCTTTTTTTATTGAATTGTTAAGTGCTTACCATGTGCCAGACACTGTACTAAGTACAAGATAATCAGGTTGGACACATTCCTTGTTCCACGTGGGGGGTCACAGTCTTAAACCTCATTATACAAATAAGAGTAGATTAGACTGTGAGCCCCTCATTGGGCAGGGATTGTATTTATCTGTTGCCGAATTGTACATTCCAAGCACTTAGTACAGTGCTCTACACATAGTAAGCGCTCAATAAATACCATTGAATGAATGAATGAATGAAATAAGGTACTTGAGGCACAGCGAAGTGAGTTACCTAAGGTCACACAACAGTGTGGCAGAGCAGAGATTAGAACCCAGATCCTTCTGACTCTTAGGCCCATGCTCTATCCAGTAGGCCATGCTGCTTCCTGGTTATGGAAGAAGTTATGAAAAACACTTTTGACTCATTCCTATGTACTAGTTAAAGGAATAAATCAATAAGCAATAAAGGAATAAGAACCTCAGGGTGCTGAGGTGACTAAAAGGAAGGCTTGAGCCGGGTAAGAGAGGAGATACATCAGAGAATATCTTCTGGAGCAGGAGACTTTAATGAAGACTTTGAAGGAAGAGAGGGGTTTAATGAAGTAGACACAAGAGAGAAGAGCATGGCTTAGTGGATAGAAAGGGGCCTGGGAGTCAGAAGGTCCTGGGTTCTAATCCCGACTCTGCCACATGTCTGATGTGTGACCTTGGATAAGTCACTTAACTTTTCTGTGCCTCAGTTACTTCATCTGTAAAATGGGGATTAAGAGCATGAGCCCCATGTGGGACAGGGACAGTGTCCGAACTGATTAACTTGTGAATACCCCCAGTGCTTAGAACAGTGCTTGGCACATAGTGAGTGCTTAACAAGTAATTATTATTATTATTAGAGTCTATGTGAGTAATGGGCTGGAGATGGGGGAGCTAAGAGCAAAGGTTTTCTAGGAGGTTTGCTCTAAAGGGTCAAAGAGCAGGAACTGGAGTGTAATGGGAGAAGAGAGCGAACAGATAAGTGGGTGAGGATAGAGAGACTAGAAGCCAGTGGCTAGGAGTGTTGTATGTGCAAAGCCTTTGGAGATTTGTGGGGAGGGAAGTATCCGGCGATTTAGAAGGGCTAGTTTGGTGCTTTACACCCAGCGGGCATTCATCATGAGCTGCTACTATGATAACTTTAGATATGTGCAGCTGCACAAAAAGGGCGAAGCTGGAAGGAGGCTATTTTGGGCTGGGGCAGAGGCCTGCCACAGGCTAGGGTAAGCTATTTTGGCTCCCAGGCGAGTAGAGTCAGCATCTGAACGCAACCAATCGGAGCCAAGGGCTGAGACTTCTTGGGTAACCCGGCTCCAGTGCTACACTTCTTGCTGTGAGTCACTGCTCTCTGGAGGAGTTAGCGGCTGCCAAATGTCTCACTGAGCATTTCTAGAGCAGGGTTGGGCAATCTATGGCTTGGGAACCGTAACTGGCCCTTGGAATCAAATGTGGCTCTCAAGCTGGGGGGACAGCGGCAGGGCATTTAAAACTGTTATTCATATTGAAAGAAGTGACGTTCATGTGTGTTTATATTGTAGGATTGACTTTTTGCACATCTACTGCTCAAAGGCATAATTTAGTGTGTCTCTTTTGCTCACATAGGGTGCTTACCCCTCTTCTTGGACATTACAAAGTACCTTTGGAGGACATGTGGGGCAGAGTCTGCATCGGATTATCTTGTGGCCACCCCACACATTGCACAGTGTTCGGCACATCGGGCTAATAAATACCAGCATTGAGGGGAAAGTTGACAGGACTCGCACTCACTGGGCCCCATGCCTTTAGAATGGCCATTCCTTTCTTCTCTTGTTTCTCTCATTCCAAAAGCAGCTCATGTCCCCAGGGTGCTCAGTCTTTATCCCCATTTTAGAGATGAGGTAGCGAAGCAAAGAGAAGTTAAGCGACTTGCCCAAGGTCACAAAGCAGATAAGTGGTGGAGCCAGGATTAGAACCCAGGTCCTTCTCACTCACAGCCCTGTGCTCTATCCACTAGGCCATCCTGCTTCAAATAATAATAGTATTTAAGTGCTTACTCTGTGCCAAGCACTGTACTAAGTGCTGGGGTAGATACAAGACAATCAGATTGGTCACACTCCCCAGAAGTGGTGAATGCCTCAGAGACAGATTTCCATTGTGGGGAAGCCTTAGGAGGGATCCTATTTCCCCTGTGGGCTGCGAAGCCCTGACAATTCGGGCTTGGAGAGGAAAGGATTGTAAATGGGCCCATGGTCGGTGGCCCCCAAGAGAGTCTGACTCCCTCACTCAGCAGATGCTCTCTGGTGACAATGGCCAGTCAATCATGCAGTGGTTTGCTCAAGCATTAACTGCAAATTAACAAGCACGATTACACCACTTATTCCAGGGAAGAATATGGGCAGCTGAAGCTCCAGCCTTCTGGTAAAGAGGAGGTGATTCAGATAAAAGGAATCAGCCCTGCCAGAGCTGAGGCCGCACGTTCTGTGGTTGAGCAACTCGGCTGCTTAGGTTCCAAGAAAGATGCAATGTTGGAGTCGAGGCCTCAACTCTGGTCTTCACTTCCTCATCCTTGATTTTCTGGGCCATTCTTCAGAGACACTGGGCAGACTTTCAAAATAATCTTGCTCAAATTAGTTGCCTTTTTTTAAAGGTATTTGCTAAGAGCTTACTATGTGCCAGGCACTGTACTAAATGCTGGGATAGATAGAAGCTAATCAGGTTGGACCCAGTCTGTGTTCCACATGGGGCTCTCAATCTTAATACCCATTTTACCAATGAAGTAACTGAAGCGATTTGCCCAAGGTCACACAGCAGGTAAGTGGCAGAGCTGGGATTAGATTGGGATTAGAACCCAGGTCCTTCTGATTTACAGGCCCATGCTCTATCCACTGGGCCAGGCTGTTTCTCTAATTCTCTATTTCTTTTCTGTGAGGATTTGGGGGCGGTCTATGTTTGGGAGGGAAAATAATTGTGTATACAAGAATGTACCTGAATGTATTTAGTTTCACATACTCTTTGTCCCAGTGAGAACACACTGGTGGGGATAGCACACAACCACCATCACCCGAATCAATTCCTCTGGGCATGTCTTGGTACCAAAGGCTCTCGGCCCAAGCTTCTCTGCCGCTCCTGGTGAGAGACTCCCTCCGTGTGCATTCACCAAAGAAAGAGGAGTCAAGCAGCCTCTGACAACTACCCCTCAATTTCACAATAGCATTTTATTTTCTTTTAGTCAGCAGTGCTGTAAGCAGCATTAGGCTCACGCAAACCAACTCCTAAGGGCCCTCAGGATTGCTGCTGCCCATACTTCATTTTACCAAAAGAGTCAAAAAATCAACTGTGGCTCATTGAATTCAAAGCCACCAGTGACCAAATCATTTCAAGAAAAAACAGGAAGAGGAACTGGCTTTAGTTGCCACACACAGTCTCATCCCCGCCAACACTAAGAACTAGCCGATTAGTCCAGAACACAGTGACCTGCCACACTCCTTGCTTCCACAGATGTCTTGGCCCTCATGTTTCTAAATAGGTTGGAAGATGACAGGCTTAATTGTTGGCAAGAATCATGTCAAACAGTTGACTTTGGCTGCAAAAACCTCAGAAAAATCCACAGGTAAACCGATTTTGCACTCCAAAAACTTAGCATCTCCTTAAAGCAGTAAAGAAAGAGAAAAACACACCTCCACGAGAAGGTCTTCCCCATAGACTAACACCCTCTAACAGGCACTTGGCATGCATAGGCAGGAAGGTGAGAACCTGAGGAAGAACTGAAGAGCCAGAGTTCCCAGACCCCTTTGGCTATTTTGGATTTTGGCAGGCACCTTGGTTCCGGAGCCTCAGATGCCTTTGCTTTCGAAGGATGCTCCCTACTGAATGTGAAATGGAGTTGAAGTGGGTCTCTCTGCCCAGATACATATAAATGATCCTATCACAGAAGGGTCACGTTCTTCGAAAACACACACACACACACACACACACACCCTTCAGTTGCAGGGGTAACACAGGCAGCGTGGGATTTGGGGACAGAGGGGAGGGAAGAAAGTCAGAATCCTCTCCAGACCCGAAAACTCCAGCCACAATTTCCCTCAAAATAAACTGCGTCCTTCCAGGTGGAATGAAAAACTTGCATTCTCATGCCACCCAGCAGGATCTTTCTGTAATGGAATTCTCTTTCCAAACTAAATCATTTCCTTTTGCCCCAAGCCATTTTTTAGGTGTGATGCTGCAGGAGTGTTAGGATTATCACATTAATCATGCAGATTGGCAGGAACGTGGACAGTGCCAGAAAGTGATCTAGGTGCAGAATTCTGCCACATCTTACTGTTGGCTCCCAAGCCTGTTTTTGCTATTGGTCTCTAACACCAGAGAGGGTTGAATCATCACTATGCTCATCATCATCTCTGAATAATCAGCAAGGTCCTTCAGAGTCAATGAGAGACTCCCGGGGATGAAGGGAGAGTGTTTTGGATGGGGGATAATCCGTTCAGGGTTTGTGGAGTTGAGAAAATGACCCTGCTCTGTATTCTCCATCTCTCCCTCTGATTTTACTAGGCAAGTCACAGGTCAGCCCTCCGTGCCAGGGAACCAGTAGCTGACAGCTTGGGAAAGCCAGGCTGATTACCTGTTAAATTCTCTATGAGGTGTGGGGCTGGGCCAGCCTCCAGTGAGGCTTAGGAGCTGTAAATGGAGTCAAATCCCACCCCTGTGAGTTGGAAAAATGAGGGCCGGGACAAGAGGCTGGAAAGAAGGGAAAAGCCAGGGAGCTGCCCGGGAGTTGGGAGGAAGGCTGTGTCCTTAGAACCAGATCAGGCTGGTTTGGAATCCACCCTCTCTAAGGCTGGCCATGAGAACCTTGCCTGAACAGGAGCTGGGCCAGAAGGCGGGTGGGTGCAAAGTCTTATAGCACACAGCCCAATCAGGGTGCGGAAGCAGAAAGCAGGTCAGGCAGGCTGACAGAGATGGGCCAGTTTGGGCCAGTTACTTCCCCTTTAGCCCCTACAGCCCTGAGGTGTCTCCCTGGCTCCCCTACCAAGAGAGATCCAAGGATCCATCCCAGGCTGTTCTCTGATAGAAAGACCAACAGGCCTCATTGTGGGGTGTGGTGGGAGCTCATGGTGGGGTGTCTTTCAACCAGACTGGTGTCTCTCTAAGAGAAATGTTATCAGATCCTCAGGCAGAGGGCTGGTGTTCCTTGAATAGACCTTCCAATGGAGTGTCTTCTCAGTCTCTTGCTGGGGTTCTATTAATAACCATCCTGCCCTCTCCTCTGCTCTGCGATACTTAGACAGAAACTTTCTGGATCCTAGTTGATTCTAGAACAGAACTCTCCCAGGACCTGGCTCAGTAAGGAGAAGCTTCCTAGACAAAGGGATTAGGATACTAGGACAGGGTGCCAAGAGAGGTTCTTGGGTCTTTGTCCCTGATTATTATTATTATTTTAAAAGGAACCATTTTTCCTGATTACGATGACCATTCAATTGCTTGGAGGCAGGGGCTGGACCACATGATTCCCCCCACAGGTCCCCTTCCAGCTGTAGGATCTTTTGGCTCTAGTGGCCTGGAATAACCCCAGATCAGGACCCCAGGAGGCCCAGTAGCATTCAGCCTTGTGTGATAGGCTGATTCTTGAGCCAGGACACCTCAGCTGAGGATGCTAAATGCCCAATGCCCAGAGGTCCTGGGGCCAGCAAAGCATACTGGCAATTGGGATGCCACAGTGGGCAGATCCCTGCTGCTGATGGAGTGGCCAGAGGAACATGCCAACTCTGCTCGTTCAGGAATGTGGACCCAGCCGGGCCACAATGGGGAGGCCTTTGCAATAGGGAGCGAATGCGGGTGGCAGAGATGGAGCGTCAGAAGTTGGGGCGGGGACAGGGGCTCCCACTGACAGGTAATCTGGTTGGGAATTATTGCTCAGGAACTTGGAGATCTGTTGGAGCGGGAGGTGACCTGGGTGATTCTTTGGGATGGGGGAGACAGGTGGTTGGGCACAAGCCCCTTTGAGGCTGGATTTCTCTGGGACCCTCCTGGTCTTTGGGGAACATCTATCACAGGCGACCCTCCTCGGGTCCCACCCCATCCCCTGCAAATGCCAACAGGGAAAAGTGGCCTCCCCGCAGGGATCTGCTCTGGGGGCAGGGGGTGAGGAGGGGCAGCTCCAGCCCGCCGGGGGAGGGGTCATGGCTCCATGTGCCACCACTTGAAGGGGAAGGGCTCACGGCGCACGTTGGTGCCGCAGTGGACCTCGCCCATGTACTTGTGATAGGAGAAGATGTCATCGATGAAGGTGCAGGACAGGCCCAGCGGTTCCAGGAGGGCTCGGGCGTGTGCCTCCAGGCAGCACTGTTCCTCGATCATGGGCCCGAAGGGCTTGGGGATGCCCAGGTCCTTCTGCAGCACGATCATATTCACCTGCATAGGAGAGGGCAGCAGGTCAGCAGGCCTTGCCCACCTCTGAGCTCCGGTCCAACTGTCTTCTGTTGTCTGTCTCTCTTCCCCTCTTTAAGTCACAATTAGCTTCCTTGCTGACCTCTCTGCCTCCAGCTCCTTCCCTCTCCAGTCCATACTTTCCTTGCTGTCTGGATCATTTTTCTAAAACATCATTCAGCATTCATCATCCCACTCCCCAATAACCTCCAATAATTACTGATTCCTTACATCAAATCCCTTCCTCCCCACTTCAAATCTACCGGACCATTACTCTCCTCAACTCCAAACCCTTCTAAGCAGCCTTTCCTGTTTAATATTTCTTCTCCCTGCATTGTCTCCCTTCCAAAAAATAGCATTTTTGTCACCTATGCACCTATGCCCTCACGTGCCATGCATAGCCATTCTGTGCACACTGACTTACCCTACTTTTTTAAGCTTTGACTCATCTACACATCCACCTTTCCTTTCTCTCCTTCTATCGGTAAAGTATTTTCTGTCCATCTCCCTGGCTAGATCATAACCTCCTTGAGGGCAGGTATGGGGTTGAATAATTCTACTTTGCTCTCCCAAATGCTTAGTACAGTGCTCTGCACAGAGAAGGTGCTCAATAAAAGAGAGATGACTGATTGGTTGAAAAAAGGATAAAGTAGCTTCCCGGGTGAGATGTCCTGAAAGATCCCCTAGGTCCAGTTGGGCCACCTTGAAGCCCAAGAATCAGTCACTGGGAATGGGGAGCTGGGGAGCTGAGAAGGAGGTGGGATTGGAAGCACTCTTTTCTCCTGTTCCTTCCTCTCTCCCCTTCCTGCCTCCGTGGCTCTGGGAAACCCTCCCTAAAGGGGCTTGCCCTGGGAAGTTTCCAGTTGGAGTGCTAAGCCAGGATAGGGTGCAGGGGGTGCTCCCCCAACTGTTTTAACAATTCCTGACTGAGGTATGGGGGCAACGTGGTGGTAGGGGACATTCATTCATTCAATAGTATTTATTGAGCTCTTACTATGTGCAGAGCACTGTTCTAAGCACTTGGAATGTACAATTTGGGGTAGGATTTAGCCCTCGGTGGGCAGGGCCTAGGAAAAGCAAGGGGGTGGGCTGGCTGTAGCTCCAGCCCTCCCTGCCCCCAGGGATCCCTGGTGTCCATTCTCACTGTCAGTTCCCCCTTCCAGTTCCCCCCAGCAGGTGGTTCTGGAGGTGAGATGAGAAGACAGGTTGTGGGTGCGAGGATCCTGGCCCTGGAGCCCAGGCCCCAGAGGAAGGGGTGGAGCAACCTCAAGCTCTGACCGGAAGGAGGGGCTCACCATGTTGGGGAAGTAAGCCAGGGCCTGGCCCTGCTCGTTCACTACGAATAGGGCCGGAAGATCGATGATGTCACGCTCCGTCAGTCCCAGCTCCTTCTTCAGGATGTCCCGGTTCCAGTCCAGGCAGCGCTGTGGAAGCCAGGAGAGGGGTGGGGAGAGCAGTCAGAGGAGCCAGGATGCCAGGATGAGGAGATCCAGGGCCGCCCTCTCCTAGTCCCACAGCCAGGGTGGGTCCCTCTTCTGCCAGTCTCCCCAATCCCACGTTGCAGCCGAGCTCCTTGATCCCCACCACCTGGCAAAGCACTGGCCCTGCTCCCACCCTATCCCGGATGTAGGCTGCCTCTGCCCTTTTCTGGCCCTGGTGTAGAGGAATCTGTCTGCTCTGGGGGAAGAGGGAGGAGAAGGGCTGCAGGAGGATGTGAGAGAAGCCATGAAAGGCCACAGCTCTGGATCTGAACAACCAGCAAACAGCCCCAGGGTAGTTTCATCTAGTTCCCCATGGAGCCTTTTTCATTTCGCTTCCTGGATCAGAGGCGCCTGGGGAAGTGTCCCCAAAGCCTCCTCCCTGATCTGCTCTGCAGTCTCGCTCCGTGTGGCTCATCTAAATGGTGACCTAGCTGGGGTGGAACAACACATCACTCCATCTCAGCAACCACCCTGCTTCCTGAGGAATAGTGTGGCCTAGTGCATGGAGCCCGGGACTGGGAGTCAGGGGTCCTGGACCCTAATTGTACCTCTGCCACTTGCCTGCTGAGTGCCCTTGGGCAAGTCACTTCACTTCTCTTTGCTTCAGTTTCCTCATCTGTCAAAAGGGGGTGACATATCTGTTCTCCCTCCGTCTTAGACTGTGAGCCCCTTGTGGGACAGAGACTGGTGATCTTGTATTTATCTCAATGCTCAACATAGTGCTTAGCATGTAGAAAGTACTTAATCATCAATCAATCAGTAAATGGCATTTGAGGCCTTACTGTGTACAGAGCACTGTACTAAACACTTGAGAGAGTACAATATAATAGAGTTGATAGACACGTTCCCTCCCCACAGTGAGCTCGCAGTCCAGAGGAGTTAACCAATAGCCCAGTGATGATTATTAACAGAGCCATCTCCACTGTCACCCCATTCGTGGGGGTCTCTAAATGGTTTCTCCTGACTCCTCCCCACCCTCATGTCTGAGAGCTGGCACCCCTGGGTCAGTTTCGGAGCCCCATTCCAGGGAAGCAGTGGGTAGCGGGAGTCCGGTTTCCCTCTCTGTCCAACACCTGGGCCTGGCCGGAGGAGGGTGGAATAGGGCTTAGCAATTCCAGGCCCCTCCTTCCTCCCCCTACAACTTCTGGTCCTCGGCCAGGGCCGGAACCCCTGCGCTCGGGCCCGCACGCCTACCTGGACGTACAGGTTCTGCTGTATCAGGTTCTCGTTGGACAGGACCTTGTTGATGGTGATCCGCTTGGTGTTCACACCACTGAAGCCTGTGAAGGACAGGTTGCCCAGTGCCCAACCACCCTCTGCCAGCCTCCACCGACCATGGCTTCCCTGGCCCTGACCCCCCTGGCCATCCCAGTTCCCTTGGGTGACATACCTTTGAACATGACCGCTTCACCGTGGCCCTCCTTCTGCTTCTCCCGGAAGAGCTTGTAGCAGGCAGAAGTGCTGGCCATGACCATTCGGAATTCCTGAGGTGGGGTGTGGGGAGAAAGCCCAGGGGACAGAAGATGAAACTTGAAAAGATCCAAGTTCTAATAATCCGGTAGCCCAGAAAGCTGTGTGGTTTAATGGAAAGTGCAGGGGCTGGGAGGCAGGTGGCCTGGGTTCTAATCCCAACTCTGCCACTGGCCTGCTGAGTGACCACAGGTGAGTCACTTCACCTCTCTGGGCCTCGGTTTCCTCACCTGCAAAATGAGGATAATAGTACTTGCCTCTTCCCATGTCATGGGGCTGTTGGGAGGATAAAATAAAAAAATTGATATGATAGAATTTAAGAACGCTCCACAAATTCAAGGAATTATTCACATCATCCGGGAGAGAAAAGGAGGGGGATTGGTTGCAGTATCTAGACTGTAAGCTCTTCGTAGTCAGGAAGTGTGTCTTCCAACTCTCCTAAGCACTTAGCATAGTGTTCTGCACACAGTGAGCGCTCAATAAATGCCATTGATTGACTGAGGCTGCTGCTGAGGATCCTCTCTAGACTGTATGCTCGTTGTGGGCAGGGAACGTGTCTACCAACTCTCTTATACTCTCCCAAGCATTTAGTCCAGTGCTGTGCACACAGTAAGTGCTCAACAAAAATACCGTTGATTGATTGTTTGCCGAGCAGAGATTGGAACACTGGAGAGAGCAGGAGGGGGGAATGCAATGAGACAGGGGAGCAGCGGAGTGGAGGAGAGTGGGAACGGGGGTGAGAAGAGAGTTCAGCGGCAATTGATTGAATAATAACTGTGGTATTTGTTGAGGACTGACTTTGTGCCAAGCAAGCCTGCTACATGCAAAGCCTTGGACTAGATGCTTGGGAAACATACACCAGAAGACAAAGTGTGTACTGAGCGCTTAATGTGTGCAGAACACTGGACTAAATGCTTGGGGGAGTACACTAGAGAATGACATGATCCCTACCTTAAAGGAGTTTACACTCTAGCAGGAAAAGTGACGGCTGGGAAGAGGCAAGGGAACAGGACAAACCTGTGGATTTCTCACAGGTCTAAGGGACTGAATCACAATGGAGATCCCTGGGTCCTCTCATCCAGTGCCTTCCTCTGAGGAGGCAGAGTGTCAATTTAAACTCCACCTCCAGCTTCTCAAATGAAGCTTCCCACATCTTCAAAGCTCTACTAAAATCACCTCTCCTCCAGAAAGTTTTCCCTGACTAAATGCAACCCTATTTACCTCCTTACTGCATCACCTGTGCACTCAAATCTGTACTTTGATCTTCAATCCACCCCACAGCACTTGGGTATATATCTTTATACTTTTTTAAAAAAGAGATTTTTTTAAGTGCTTACTATATGCCAGGCACTGTACTAAGTGCTGCGATAGAAACAAAGTAATCAGATTGGACACAGTCCTTGTCCAGTCTTAATCTCCATTTTATAGATGAGGCAACTGAGGCACAGAGAAGTTAAGTGATTTACCCAAGGTCACACAGTAGACAAATGGCAGAACTGGGATTAGAAACCAGGTCCTCTGCTTCCTAGGCCTGTGCTTTTTCCACTAAGTCACACGGCTTCTCAATTATACTCAGTTGTTTCCCCACCTTTAAATTTAGAGTTTCTGCCCTACTAGCTTGAAAGCTTGAGGGCAGAGATCCTGCCTCCTATTAACTTTATAGTAGTCTCCCAGGTGTTTAGTAAAGTGCTCTGCAAACAGTCAGCACTGAGCAAATACTACTGATGGATAGACTGTAAGCTCATCTCTAGACTGTAATATTATTATTAATAATAATAATAGTACTTGTTAAGTGCTTACAATGTACCAAGCACTGTTCTAAGCACTAGGGTAGATACAAGTTAATCAGGTTGGATACAGTCCCTGTCCCACATGGGGCTCACACTCTTAATCCCCACTTTACAGATGAGGTAACTGAGGCACAGAGAAGCGAAGTAACATCCTCAAGGTCCTACAGCAGGCAAGTGGAGGAGCCGGGATTAGAAAGCAGGTCCTTCTGACTCCCAGACCCGAGTTCTATCCACTAGGCAACACCGGTCAAAATAGGGGTTGGGAACTTCATGTGGGGAACCAGGGGAGCTTGGGAAGTTGGTGGAGACAAGAGCAATAGAGTTCTGAACAGCTGTGTGATGGTGTTAGTCACCAGAGTGGCCATCTACTTTTGTCATTTAATGTCCATCTCCCATTCTATACTGTAAGTTCCTTGTGGGCAGGGAATGTGTCTACCAACTCTTTATATTGTACTCTCCCAAGTTCTTAGTACTGAGCTCTCCACACGGTATGTGTTCATTACATATCATTATTAACTGAGAGATTGATTTTTTTATGGTATTCGTAAAGTGCTTTCTATGTGCCAGGCACTGTACTAAGCACTGGGGTAGATACAAGCTAATCAGGTTGGTTGGACACAGTCCTTGCCCCATAAGGGGCTCACAATATTAATTCCCATTTTATACATGAGGTAACTGAAGCACAGAGAAGTTAAGTGACTTGGGCAAGGTTACATAACAGACAAGTGGCGGAGCCGGGATTAGAAGCTAGGTCCTTCTGACTCTTAGGCCCAGGCTCTATGCACTAGGTCAATCTGCTTCTTTGATTGAAGCCTTTTATCTAGTTCGGAATTTCAGATCTAAAGAAAGGCCTAAAGGTCTTTTGTGAGACCTAAAGTGGAACACTCCGATATGGAGATGGTTCAGAGGAGTTATGGGAGCCTTTCGTGGGGGGCTGTCGTCGGATGAAAATGTTGGAGAACCTCTGCCCAACTCTTGGGATGGCATCACCCCAACACTACATTGCGTTCCAGTCTATGCCCTTCTTCCTCTGGTTAGGTCACTTCCTGCAGACACCACTGTCTGCTGCCAAGAACTGGGAGGACAGGTTCCCGCCCTCCCACTGGGCTGAATCCAATTCAGCTTCACCTCTCCACTCACCTTCTTGCCCGGGATGGGGATGAAAGTCATGAACTCGTCCACGTGGCCGACGACCAGCCAATCCGAGTACAGCTCAATGGGGGCCTGCACTTGCTGGGCACATAGGAAGTCTCGCACCACCTTGGTCATCCTCCTTCCAGCAGCCCTGAGGCAGTAGCAGTGATAGTATTTATTAAACGCTTACTGTGTACAGAGTCCTGCACTAAACAATGGGAGAGAATATCCAGGTGGGAATTAGACACAGGCTGTGGGTATGAACAGCGGAGGAAAACATGCCCCACAGCCCAACTTGCAGAGTCACAGACGGGAAGGGACTAGAGGGGGCAATATAGCTCAGAGATGATAAGCTACTGAGTGCTAAACGCTTATTACAGTGCTCTTCAGACAGTAGGTGCTCAACAAATATCTCATCAATCAATCAGTGGCAAGTTTGCAGAGGAATGGTGCTGCTGAAACTAGAAGCCAAGTCTCCTGTCTCCCCCTCCATTACCCTTTCCTTTGGACTAGGCCTCTCCACTGAATTCACCTTCATAGCTTTACTAAATTCATATCTCCTCCAAGAAGCCTTCCCTGACTATTCATTCATTCATTCATTCATTCATTCAATCACATTTATTGAGTGCTTACTGTGTGCAAAGCACTGTACTAAGGGCTTGGGAGGGTACGATAAAATAACACATAGACACAGTCCTGACTACAATGAGCTCACAGTCTAGAGGGGGAGACAGACATTAATATAAATAAATAAATAGGTAAATAAATAAAGCCCTCATTTCCTCTACTCCCTTCTCCTTCTGCATCACTCTTGAACTCGAACCCTTTAAGCACTTGACATTCACCCCCCGTCAGCCTTACAGCATTATGTATATATCCATAATTTATTATCAGTTCTCTCTCCCTTTCTAGGCTGTGAACTCCTTGTGGGCAGGGAACAGATCTTCCAACTCTGTTGTATTATACTCTCCCAAGCTCAGTACAGTGCTCTGTTCAAAGTAAGTGCTCAATCCCTAGTATCTTTGAACTCTAGGACTATAATACATGTAAGGATTGTATAATCAATCTTTCCCCAAAGGGAGAATTCTTCATCATCTAGGGATTCCCACTGGCTGGTTCAAGGCCAAGGTTCAAGGACCCTCTAGAGATCACTTGTCCCATTCCATCTCAAGGACCCTCCCTTGAGGGGCTGGAGAGAAACACTGAAGGCTGATTACAGCACTTCCCAGAAGCAGTTATGGGAGGGCAGTGAGGGTCAGAGAGAAGCTGGTGAAATGGATGAGCAAATCACCATCACCACCACCACCACCACCAAAATTGATTGCCTCCTGCGTGCAAAGCACTGTGCTAGGCATTTGGAAACATGACAGAAGTAGAAAATGTGACCCCTGACCTCAAGGAGTTGACTATCCAATGGAACGTTACCATTGCCAAGATGCTCTGAACAAAGCCCCACCCAAGCACGGAGCCAGAGCCTTTTCTGATCCCTTGGCCAGCCCCAGGGGTCTATATTCAGCTTCACTTCCATCCCAGGAGATCAACATTGGGCAACCAGGGACAAAACAGGGGTGGGGGGGGGGGAGGGAAGGGGAACAGTGAGGATTGAAGCATTTGGAATATCTGAAATATCTTCCCCCAGATGGCCTGTCCCCTTTAAAAATGAAACAAACAAATAAACAACCACCCTCCCCCCAAAAAGCTCCCATCCTACTTGAGGTCAGCAGATTGTTTCCAAGCTTTAAAAGTGAACAGTCAAGTATTGAGCATTTATTGTGAGGGGCCCCACTTCTAACTTCGGAAGTCCCTAAAGGCTCAGTTCTGGGTCCGTTTCTATTCTCCATCTAAACCCACCTCCCTTGGAGAAATCGTTCGCTCCCGTGGCTTCGAGTATCATCGCTTTGTGGATGATTCCCAAATCTACATCTCCAGCCTGATCTCTCTCCTTCTCTGCAGTCTCACATTTCTTCCTGCCTTTGGGACCCCTCTACTTGGATGTCCCGCCAACACCTCGAACTAGATATGTCCAGAGCAGAACTACTCACCTTCCCACCCAAACCTTGTCCTACCCTTGACTTTTCCATCACTGTGGAGAGCCTGTAACTTTGTCCTTACCCTCTTCTCATCCCTTTCATTCAACCAACATATTCAGTCTGTCACCAACTCCTGTCATTTCTAACTTCACAACTTCTCTAGAATCTGACCTTTCTTCTCCATCCAAATGGCTGTTATGCTGATTAGCGCATCAGACTCTTTACTGACTTCTGTGCCTCTCATCGCTCCCCTCTCCAGTTCCTGCTTCACTCTGTCGCCCAGATAATTTTTCATAAACAGTGCCTCTTCTCACCCTCAAAACCTTTCGTGGTTGCCCATCCACCCTGCATCAAATAGAACTTCCATACTATCGGCTTTAAGTCACTCGATCAGTGCTCCTCCTACCTTACCTCGCTGATTTCCTACTACAAACCCATCTGCACACTTCGCTCTTCTAATGCCCACATACTGACTGTACCTCAGTCTTTTCTGTCCTACCACCAACCCCTTGCCCACGGCCTCCTTCTGTCCACTCCCTCCTCCTTCACATCTAACAGACCTTCATTCTCCCTATATTTAAAACCCTCCTAAAATCAAAACTCCTCTAAGGAAGCCTTCCCTAACTAATCCTTCATTACCCTTACCCACCCTCCCCTTGTGTCACCTTTGGATCTACACCTTGTAAGCACTTGATATTAACCCCACCCTCAACCCTTATGTATATATCCTTACACTATTTTAATACCTGCCTCCCCCTCTAGAATGTAAGCTCCTCGTGAGTAGGAATCAAGTCTGCCAACTCTATTGTATTGTTCTTTCCCAAACACTTGATACAGTGCACTGCACTGGAAGCACTAGGAAGATTACAACACAATAGAGTTAGTAGATACAATACCTCTCCTCGAGGTACTTAGAGTTGACCAGAAACATACATGCCTCTATACGGTAAACTCATTTTGGGAAGGGAGTGTGTCGGCTACTTCTGTTGTATTGTACTCTCCCGAGTGCTCAGTACAGGGCTCTGCACATAGTAAGTGTTCAATAAATACCATTGACTGATTGATGCCTCCCCCTACTCTCCCCAGTCTAGCATCCAGGCTACCGGGCTGGAGAAGCCCCCTACACCTGGCCCACCTGCTCCACCCCCCATCCCCACCCTGGAGTGCCCAGACCCCCGAGGGTCTCTCACATGGGGAAGCTGCTGCCGATGAGGATCCTGCCGAGGGGGTACTCCTTCCCGTTCACCTTCACCGGAGGGCTGACTTCCAGGTTCCCAAAGGAGTCCAGGCTGGTGACTTTCTCAAACAGGGGCTCTCGGGTCACGTAGCCGAAGTCTGGGCCCTGGGCAGTCACACAGCACAGTCAGTGCCCACACTCTGGAAGCTGCACCCCTGCCCCAAATCCACACAGCTGCTCTTGTTAATAAAACATTGAGCTGAACAGAAGCATTTTTAAATAATGATAATATTAGTATTTGTTAAGGACGTATGCACTTGCTGTGTGCTGAGCACTGGGGAAGATACATGGTAAATAGACTCTTGCTCCACACAGGGCTCACAGTCTAAGTAGGAGGGAGAACAGGTATTTCATTTCCATTTTATAGATGAGGAAACTGAGGCACAGAGAAGTTAAGCCACTTACCCAAAGTCACACAGTAGCCAATGGATACTGGACTGGGCATCAGGCCAGGATCCACTTTCCTCCCCAACCCCAAGTTTCAGACAGGGGACGATGGGGCTGGGGGAGACTGAGTTTCACTTGTTCCAGTCCAGTGGACTGTCCAGTGCATTACACCCAGTGGATGTCCAATAAATCCCTCTATTAAAGCGGAGAGAGTGTCCGCACAGTCATTCACACTCTCCTCCAGCCAGATGGGGAAAGGTTAGTTCTCATTTGGGTGGATGGGCAGTCTCAGCTGGTAAAGCAGATGAGGTGGGGGCTTCCCTGGGCATCTCCGGGAGCTGAGCACAGTGACAATCAGAGCCAGGCACGGATCACTCAACTGCTGCTCAGCCTCCAGGAGCCAAATCAGTGATGACAACCCAAATCTCTCTGGGCCCCCTCCAAGCCACGGGCGTCAAAGACCAGGTGCGGGAGGAGAGGGGGGAGAATGGAAAAACAAATCTCTGAACCCACAGCTCCTAATCCCCTTTGGCAGAGGTCACACGGGAGAGATGTTGTCACTAGCTTTCATCTGTCTGTCTACTCTCATCTGTTCTGCCTTAGTCTGTGTGAGCAGCTATGGGGCGGCGACCATGACTGGCTCTCGTCTGGCCAGCGCCCAGAGGCCCACGTGGATGGGCACCGAATGAGTGCTGTGGATGATTGCCGGGCTTGTAACGCTGTTGTAGGAAACAGATAATAATCCTTGTGTGTTGTGGTACTTGTTAAGAGCTTAGCTTACTAAATATACACCAAGCACTGTGCCAAGCGCTGGGGATAGAAACAATACATTCAGATCAAGTCCAGGGTCAGACCCACACGAGGCTCCCGGTCTACGATAGGTGTTTATGTGTAGGGGGTGTGTGTGCTTGCGTGTGTGTGTGTGTGTGGGTGAACAGATATCGAATCTCCATTTTACAAAAGAGGAGACCGAGGCCCAGGGAACCTACGTCTCCTGACTCCTGTTCCCATGATCTTTCCTCTAGGCCAACCAACCTGGACTGTGCGGGGAAGGAGGGCAGAGAGGGAACCATGGAAAGATAGTGGGGTGGAAATGGGCAGGGAGTCAGGGGCGTTGACTCACTGACATTCCAAAGGATCTTGGGCAGAGGACCTCAGTTTTCATTTGTATAATAATGACGATGGAAATAACATTTATCGTAGCTTACTTCTCAGAGGTGATTGGAGGAGAAAAACAAAAATTAAGACTGAATTGGGCAATGTAATCGGGAGCAGGGGGCTGGCAAAGCAGAGTTCTCCTGCAAGTAAACGTCTGCTGCTGCACTTTCTTCCCCTGCCCTCTGTCCCTGGGAGAAGCCACCTGCCCGATGGGTTGCAGAGGAGAGAAGTGGGCTTTTCAAAGAAGAGGGAACTAGGACGGCAGCGAGCATGAGAGACTGAAATAATAATAATGATAATAATAATAGCCCCAGACACTGTTTAAGCGCTGGGGTGGATAAAAGCAGATCGGGTTGGACACAGTCCCTATCCCACTTGGGGCTCACAGTCTTAGTCCCCATTTTATACATGAGGAAATTGAGGCAAAGAGAAGTGAAATGACTTGACAAAGGTCACACAGCAGACAAGTGGCAGAGGTGGGATTAGAACCCAAACCTTCTGGCTTCCAGGCCGACTAACACCATTCTGAAAGAATATACTGGCCCTCCTGGAATAGAGGGTACCACATAATAGCAGTAATAATAACTGTGGTATTTCTTAAGCGCTTACTATGGGCCAAACGCTGTACTAAACGCTGGAGTAGATACCAGAAAACCAGGTTAGACACAGTCCTTGCTTGCCAGGTTGGCAAGGTACTACAGGTAGTTTAGAGCTGAGCTGCACTGAAAAATCTGCTTCCTTTCCAAGTCAGAGATCCGTTTTGCTTCCTCCTCCAATGCCCCCATAGGCCCTTGTGGGCAAAGTTCTGGTATCTATCTTGACTGTAAGGTCCTCTAGATTGTAAGCTTGTTGTGGGCAGGGATCATATCTACCAACTCTTTTGTATTCTAAGTGCTTAGTACAGTGCTCTGCACACAGTAAACACTCAATAAATCCCATTAATTGAGTCTTTTTGGGTTTAAGAACTGAGAATCGTGGTTGGGTAGGAGGTTGGTGAGAGATGACGAGGAGGAGCAGGATGAGATAGGTAAGCAGGGAAAACCCTTCAGTGGAATTTTTCTTTCCTCAGTCTTTTTGGAGATTCTCACTTCTCCCCCACCACATAGCTTTCCTCTTTCCTCCCCTTGACTGGATCCCACCCCACAATGTCTCTAAGGGTTATTGCAGCCAGAGTTAACAAACAGCGGTTGCTGCAGTGGGAGGGCCTATCTCTGAATTCGTGCTTGTCCGAGCACAGGCTGCCAGACCGAAACCCAGATGAGGGGCCCCTGAAGTCTCACCAAGAGCTCTTTCACCGGGAAGTCTTTCAAGTCTCCATCTCTGGGGGAATCCAGCACCACTGGGAAGATTTTGTGAGGAGCATGGATGTAGCCAAACTCAATCTCATCCTGTTAAGGGGACAGGAAATCTACATCAGGGAGATGCAAGCTGGGGGAAGCCATTCCAATTATAGTATTTTAGTATTTATTGACCGCTTACTATGTGCAGAGCACTGTACCAAGCACTTGGAATGCACAAATCGGTAACAGCTAGAGACAGTCCCTGCCCTTTGACAGGCTTACAGTTTAATCGGGGGAGATGGACAGACAAGAACAATAGCAATAAATAGAATCAATTATGAGGGCGTTGAGTCCTGCCAACTCCCAGTTACCAGTCCTGGGGGATGGGAGTGCCCCTGGTAGTGGAGACCCACATCTAATCCTACAGTGCCACCTTTGTGGTTTGTTTCTACCCCCTCCCCACCAGTTTTCTTTGAGTCATTTGGGCTCAGCTAGAATGGCTGAGTTTTGTTTCTCCTCCTTTCCATGATCCTGTCCCAGCTTCAGGAGTAGTGCCCATCCAAAGTGAAGTGGCCGTGAGGCGGGAAACACGAGAAGGATGTTGGAAGCATCTGGATCAAGGAGGGTTGGCTGCCATGTGGACTGGGTCAAGGGGCTGCAGGGCCTGTCCCTGTTGCAGCTGCTGGCTCAGACCTCTAGAATCATGCACTGCTCTCTAATGCTAATCTTCTCACTGTACCTCGATCTAGTCTACCTCACCGCCAACCCCTCGCCCATGTTCTGTCTCTGGCCTATAATAGTAGTAACAATTACGGTATTTGTTAAGCACTTACTATGTGCCAAGCACTGTTCTAAGCACTGGGCAGTGTGGTTCAGTGGAAAGAGCCCGAGCTTGGGAATCAGAGGTCATGGGTTCGAATCCCAGATCCTCCACTTGTCAGCTGTGTGACTGTGGGCAAGTCACTTAATTTCTCTGGGCCTAAGTTCCCTCATCTGTAAAATGGGGATTAACTGTGAGCCTCATGTGGGACAACTTGATTACCCTGTATCAACTTGATTACCCTGTATCTACCTCAGCACTTAGAACAGTGCTCTGCACATAGTAAGCGCTTAACAAATACCAGCATTATTTTTATTACAAGGCAATTAGGTTGTCCCACATGGGGCTCACACTCAATCCCCATTTTACAGATGAGGTAACTGAGGCACAGAGAAGTGAATTGGCTTGCAGATATGTGGCAGAGCCAGGATTAGAACTCATGACCTTCTGACTCCCAGGCCCATGCTCTATCCACTAAGACACGCTGCTTCTCCAGTAAATACGATTGACCGACTGACTGCTGTGATCACCACTGCCTCTGGCCCAATCCTCTAGCATCTATTTGCTGTTGTGATGACCACTGTTCCCACCTTCAGCCCTGGATTTATCCTTACTCTGCTCTCCTTAGAGGCTGGTGTGCTTCTCCCTCAAACCATGGTAGAGGGAGAGCAGACCAGGCTGCACTAGCCCAGCAGTCTGAGCAGCACAAGAGCCTTTTCCAGGAGCTCACTGGAAAGGGTCAACTGCCCACTGAAGCCCTGCATTCACAAGTTCTTGTTTGGTGTGGAGAGAGTGGGGAGGGGAACAGTCCATATTTTTCAGGGAAACTGGAAGCTCCACCGAGAGATCAGAATTGAAGGGACGGAATCAGGGTTGGACTATTTCAGAGACAATTGGGTAGGGGGCTCACACTTTAAGGAAGTTAAGAGAGAGCAGCGGTGACTGGTTAGTGAGCATCACCAATGTTCCACCTCAATCCTAAGGGGTAAGCAGGAAGTCCCTCCTGGGGCAGCTCCACTCAGTTGGCACAGTGGGAAAATGCCCTACAGGGCAGAGGCAGGCTGATCCCATATGAATGGGTGACCTTTTCTGGGGGCCAATCGCGTCCTGGGCGGTACTTCTGGAATGGGGGAGAACCATGTCTCAGGACCTCTCTGGCCGGCCCCTCACCTGCATCCAGCGGTCCCCACGGTTCATATACCGGAAGCAGACCTTTAGGTTGCAGCGAGCTTTCTCCACCAGACTCTTCAGCTCCTTCAGGAACAGGTAGTTATCCTTCACGCTGAGGAGAACGTGACAGGGGGATGGAAGGGCAAGAGTGCAGAGCCAGAGGTAAGACACTCACAGATTTTGTGTGGACAAGCTGGGAAGGACTGGTGCCACCCATGAGGCAACAGGGGAAGGGACCCCCTGAGGCAGTCAGGGGCCTGGGATGGTACCCCTCCTGCTCCGTACAGTGGCCGGAGCTGCCAGCATCTATCAGGAGGGAAGGGAGATCGAAGGGTGGAATGTAGACATTCTTTTAAGACCCATCTGCCCCTCCAACAGGACCCCATGTGGTTTAATAACCCCAAACTCTGTACCCCCATAATAATGGTCCTATGGCAGGGGATTGAGGAGGGCTAGGGAAACAGTTCTCTGTGTGCCTTAGGGTATTTGACTCTGATCCCAGGGATTGATGGTCCCTGAGACGGAGGCAGGAATCCCAGAAATGCCCACTTGGGTGAGCTGGTCAGGGGCACACAGGGAGTGCCAATCCCCACCTCCCACCCCACTTCTTACTTGCAGACAAACACATCCACGGGAGGCAGGGTGTTGGGGGTCATGATCCACGGAGCCACTCGGAAGGTCACAGTGTCTGTGAAGATGGGGGTCCGAGGAACACCCTGGAGAGATGGGGGCAGAGCACCACTGGCGAATGAGCCATTCGAGAGCTGGAAGAAGCCTCGCAACCCCATGGGGACTGACACTCCGTGGTATTTGAGTACACTGTGTGCCAAACACTGTGCTAAGCACAGTGATAAATCTCCTTGTTCCCTATGGGGATCACAGGCCAAGGAGGGAGGGCTGGGGAACAAGTAGCTTATCCCCATTTTTCACTTCATTTAAGAATGTGAGCCCCATGAGGGATAGGGACTGTGTCTGACCTGATTATCTTTGTATGTAACCCAGTGCTTAAAACTGTGCTTGACACACAGTGCTTAACAAATATGATAATGATAATACTAATATAATGAGGGAACAGAGACAGAGAAGTGATTTGCCCAAAGTTGCACAGGAGGCAAATGGTGGAGCTGGGGGATTAGAACCCAGGTCTCCAGACTCCCAGACCTGTGCTCTTTCCACTAGGCTGCTGAAAACCCCCAGTGCTTCCTTTTCCGGTTGCATGGAGAACCGAGGCAATCTGTTGGAAAGCCCAAAAGATCCAGATTTCCCTAGTGGGGGTTAGGTAACTCCTAGCAAGGGAACCTCCACCCACCCAAACCCAGTTCTTGCCCTTCCCTACTCCTCCTTGGGCCTCCCAGACCCCCCGCTTCCCACTGCCCCCACACCTCAATCAGACGCTCCAGCAGGCTAATGTGGATGGAGACCAGGCCAGAGAAGCTTTCATCCGGGAAACGCAGGCCCTCCACGAAGAACTCCATCTCAGCGGAGCCACCGGCGTACTTTACCACGTGGTAGAGCTTCCGGCGGCCCAGGATGTGGATGTATCGCTGACCGAAAAATGGGTCTGGAAGGGAGGTGGAATGGTGGGAGGGGTTGGGGGTGGGGATTGGGGCAAGTCTCAAGAGAGGCCCTTAGAGAACAGTCTCTAGATGATGGGAAGCAGTGTGGCCTTGTGGATAAAGCATGGGCCTGGGAGTCAGAAGGACCTGGGTTTTAATCCTGGATCTGCCACTTGTCTGGTTGTGTGACCACGGGCAAATCACTTAACTTCTCTGGACCTCAGTTACCTTATCTGTAAAAGGGGGATTAAGACTGTGAACCCACATGGGACAGAGATTGTGTCCAATTTGATTTGCTTGTATCCACCCCAACACTTAGTATGGTGTCTGGCACGTAGTAAGCGCTTAACAAATTCCAAAATGAATTATTATTATGGTGGAGAGCAGGGAACAGAGCTTGGACCAGGAGCCAGGAGAAGAAAAGTCACCCATTAGCCTGTAAATTCCTTGAGGGTGGGGACCTTGTCTTTACCTCTACTGTATTCTCCCAAAAGCTCAGTTCAGGGCTGGGCTCCCAGAGGTGCTCAATAAAAAGACTGATCGATTGAAGACTGTCCTTGATCGAGTCTGAAAGGGCCACAATAGAGGAGGACATCCAGATGACCTCCTCTGAGGATGAAACAAGAAGCAGAGGGAGAAGTGGGCACAGGAGAGGCTGCCTATTAATCTTCGCAAGAAACAAAAACTCACTCTTGGCTTCAGAGCTCTCCATCACCTTACCCCCTTCTACCTCACCTCCCTTCTCTTTTTCTACTGCCCACCCCGTACATTCCGCTCCTCTGCGGCTCACCTCCTCACTGTCCCCCGTTCACGCCTATCCCGCCGTCGACCCCTGGCCCACGTCCTATCGCTGTCCTGGAATGCCCTCCTTCCTCAAGTCTGCCAAAATAACTCTCTTCCCCTCTTCAAAGCTCTATTGAGAGCTCACCTCCTCCAAGAAGCCTTCCCAGACTGAGCCTCCCTTTCCCTCTGCTTCCCTCCCCTCCCCTCCACCCTCTGCTCCTCCCCCTTCCCCTTCCCTCAGCACTGTGCTCATTTGTATATATTATTTATTACCCTATTTATTTTGTTAATGAGGTGTATATCCCCTTGATTCTATTTATCTTGATAATGTTGTCTTTTTGTTTTATTCTGTTTTGCTCTGCTGTCTCCCCCGTTTAGACTGTGAGCCCATCCCTGGGCAGGGATTGTCTCTATCTGTTGCTTAATTATACATTCCAAGCACTTAGTACAGTGCTCTGCACATAGTAAGTGCTCAATAAATACTATTGAATGAATGAATGAATGAAAAGGATGGACTGTGACTGCAGGGGTCACTTAGCCCTCTGGAACAGGCTACCGAGTGAGGAGATGTTGGGTGCTGACCCTTTGGAAAACAGGCAACCATATACCTGAAATGGGGATTATACAGTTCTGTTGGGGAGGCAGAGGACTGCACCAAATGATCTCTGGAGTTCTCTTTCAACAGAGTGATTCTTGGAATTACCAAGACTTCAGTGACGACATGGGGCCACCCTCCTTCCTATGGCGGAAAGCCAAAACGCTCTAGGCATTTACTGCTCAGGGCCCAGCAGGCTCCTGGGTTACTAGGAGACTAAGAGCCAGAGCCCAAGCATCCAACATCCTGAGCTAGGATGTCTCCTTTGGGATTAGGGATAGGATCTGTCTGGGCTCCAGCCTCTAGAGGGGTGCTGGGCCTGCTAGGAGAGGCTGGAATAGCCAACTGTGACATGAATAGAATGGCTTTCTCTGCAACTGCTCATGACTGCGGCCACTCTGATCTCCCCAGAGAAAGAAGTGGGTGAAGGGCAAATCACACGGGTTTCCAGCTGGGATCCTACAATGAGTTGGTTTCTGTGGGAGATCTGTGCTGACTGAATTGACAGCAATCGAAGGGCAGCTGGTGACTTTGGTGCTCTGACTTCAAATTCAACATCTGTTTATTCCAAAGGCCAGGAGAAGTGGCCATGTACATGGATTCCTGCTCTGTTCCCCACCTCTGTCCACAGCCATTCTCCCCACTGCTCTGAGGGGAAGCCTGAGGCCTGAGGAAGGGTCAGGCTAAAATTAGAACCTAGGATTTGAGTTCCAAGATGGGATCCCCCCTTTGAATCACGCTGGGCCCTCAGTTTTCCTGTTGGTTCATCAGCAATTCCTAATGACGATGGAACATAAAGTCTGTTGGGGGAACCCAACTGTCGGGAGAAACCAAACCAAACCTCAAGACTGTAAGCTCCTTGTTGGCAGGGAACATGTTTACCAACTCTAAGATATTGTACTTTTCCAAGCACTTAGTACAGTGCTCTGCACACAGTGAGCACTCAATACATACCACTGACCAAATATTCCCCAGAAATACCAAAGGATAAACTGCTCTCGTTAATGTCGCTAGGATCCAGAACAAAGAAAAATCCTGATGCACAGCTGTGTTCACGGAGACTTGCGAGATGGGGCACTTCAGAGAAAACATTACAAGACACTCAGTGCAGAGATGGGAGCAGAATGAATCTGTGCTTTCTCTGAGAGATAGGGCTTGGGGACAGACACTGGGGAAGAGCCAGAAGGAGCCAAGGAAACAGAGTCTGGACCTTCAAACAAGATCCCAACCATCCCGTGACTCCCATCCCACCCCTGGGGCTGACTCAGGTCTGAGGGGGGGACGAAGACAAGGAGGCCAGGCTTGTTGTCCACAATGGACCTTGTTTCTCGGGCCGAGTCCCCAGGTCCAGCTCCGGGCTGGTCAATTCATCAGGAAGAACAGTCCCGGCATTGTCTGGAGGAGAGCACGGCCCCCCTCGGCACCCACGCCTCTGCCACGCGCTAGCTCTCACTGCCAAACAATGATGCAGTTCTCCTGAGTCAGCCCGTCTGATCCCCGAGCCCGAGGTCTCCTCCAGCCCTGCCCTTGGGCTCCCTCGTCTGGGTTCCGTCTGTCTGCTCTTCCCAACTCTCATCCATCAGCTCTAGGCAGCCAGAGGGGAAGCCATAAGTCGCATTCAGTAACAACTCAACCTCCCTTGGGGTTCCTGGTCTGAGGAATTTAACTACCCAGAATGCCAAACCAGGACCTCGTAATTGAGGCCTCAGGTGCAGGTCCTCTGGACACCCATTAGAGGGTTAGATCCTGGTGGGTAGGGAACATATCCTTTTGTTATTCTGTATTTCCCAAGAGCCTAGTATTGTGCAATGCACCAAATGGGTGCTCAATAAATGCTACTTACTGTTTTTTTAAAAGTGGTATTTGTTAAGTGCTTATTGTGTACTAGGCAGTGTACTAAGCACTGAGGTAGATAAAAGGTAATCAGTTTAGACACAGACCATGTCCTACAAAGGGCTCTCAATCTTAATCCCCATTTTACAGATGAGGTAAGTGAGGCACAGAGAAGTGAAGTGACTTGCTCAAGGTCATACAGCAGAAAAGTGGCAGAGCCAGGATTAGAACACAGGTCTGTTTGATTCCCAAGCCCACACTCACTAGACCATGCTGCTTTTCATACTATTCCTCTGGAAGTACAGGCCTGTCAGGGACTTTGGTCAGAGAGTTTAGAGAAGAAGGCACTGGGTTGTGGGCCTGGACACCTGCATTTTTTTCTCAGAACCACCACTTAGGTACTGTTGGGGTCTTGGCAAATCCCTTAATATCTCTGAGCCACTGAGAAACGGGGCTAGTCATTGCCATTTCTTTCCGAGCTAAGAGGAGTGTCATAGGAATAAATGAGAACAAATTGATAATCCACTCTGGAAGAAAGGCAGGAGAGAAATGAAAGGTTTACAATAATCAATCATTGGTATTTATGGGACACTTATTGTGTACAGAGCACTGTATTAAGCTCTTACTATCTTAATCTAAAAGTTTCTTCCTACCTAACCGTTCCAAAACCCAACCCTCAGAATTTCCTTTCGGTTCTCCCTACTGGGCTTTGCCATTCCACATCTCCCAGGATCTTTGTTTTATGAGTGGAGAAACTGAGAACTCATGGACAGAGCCAGGATCTGGACATTTGGGGAGCTAGGCAGGCCGCTCCTTCTTCAACTTGAGATCCTGTAGACTGAGATTCAGTCACTCTGTGGGGTCTAGAAGATGCAGCTTGCAGAGGAAGAGCCAGATTCCAACTTGCTCTGGTCAGGGAATTGGGGGAGAATTAAGAAGCTGGTTGGGAGGAGAAGGTCCTGGTTGTGGGACAAGGGAGGAGGGGGAAACAGAGTAGGCCCGAGGCCTCAGGATAAAAGGGAGGAGAAGAGGGATTGGAAAGATGGATATGGGAAGCCCTGGGATTCCATTTGAGGTTAGGAAAGATGGGGCCCAGGGAACCACAATGGAATTAGAAGAGGAGCAGTTCAAGGAGTCCTGGAGAAAGTTGAAAGCTGCTAAGGAACCGAGCAGGATGGGGTCTAGCTACTCTCGGTGGTGTAGATGGGAAATGGAGGGAGGGAGGAGGACAATGAAGAAGAAAGAGGTGAGAGCCCTCCCCAGAGAGGGGGCTGCCCCAGTTATGGGCTGATGAATCAGAGGAGGGCACTCACTGTCCACGTAGAACACGCCAACTTTGTCGGAGTCTGACATGGAGATGTAGAGGACCATCTCGTAGCCAAACGGGAGCCTATCAGGGCCACGCGTCCTTAGTATCATCCGGGACATGTCGTTCAGATCTGGGGGGGAGTGCAGACAGACAGACAGGTCAGGACCATTGGAAGTCCAGGTTCTCCATCCCTTCTCCTCAGGCCTTTCTCACATTCCCAATTCTCTGGTTCTAGCAGACCTCTGAGGGAAACGGGTTCAAATACTGGTTCAACAGACTGGCAGACAAACCTGGGCAGAAGGGGTAGGCATGTTTACTCTGGTTTCTCCCCCAGACACCAGAACCCTTCCTCTCAGCTCCAATAAATTCACCTTGAACTGGTCCACCCTGACCCATCAGAGAATAGCATAAGCCCTTAGGAACACGCAACAGAAGTAAAAGACTAAGCCTCTGCCCTCAAGGAGCTTACAGTTGAATGGGAGAAAGGAACACCCAACTGCCAAATATACCCATCAGCCCGCTTTTTTCTCTCCAAGCCATTCCCCTTACCTCCTGCTCCCTGTTCCTCTGGACTCAGAGGAAGGGGTCCACCTCTCCTGAAGCTAATCTTCCCAGGATCCCACCCTCTGCCTCCACCGTCACCGCCTACCTTCCTTGCTATAGATCTTCTCGTCGGCGCTGTCCCCCTCTGGCAGCCAGGGGGTCTCCCGGTCACAGTTCACCAGCAGGATGGCCCCCTGTCCATCAGGGCCCCAGGTCCAAGAACCCTGTGGCCACAAGGAGAGCGGTGATTAAGACGGGAAACCAGGAAACCAGTGATTAAGACCAGGAAATTCCACCTCCTGCGGGACCCCAATCCATTCTGCCCCACCCCCAACTATGTCTGTTCCGTTGTGCCACGCTGGCCCGAGATCTCCCTTTCCTGCTGCTTTCTGGAGGGGAGTGCAGATGGGCAGAGCCCTCCCCACCATCCCTGAATTCCTGCACCCTTTCCCAAAGACTCCAGGGTTTGTGTTTATGTAGTCATTTGTGCTGCTTGGTGCAGTTCAATACAAGGGCTTCATTCATTCATTCATTCAATCTTATTTATTGAGCGCTTACTGTGTACAGAGCACTGTACTTAGTGCTTGGGAAAATACAATACAACAGTAAACAGATACATTCCCCACAGTGAGCTATGTTGAAAGATAGACGGGCCCTCACTGAAGGCAATGTCCACGGGGTTGAACCAAAGATTCCCCTGCCACCAGGCAGGACTGATTCTGATCAGTTCCAGGGAGTCTCTCTTCTTCCTAATGATCCCCAGAGAAGGAGATGTCTGCCCTCTCTAATAGGACAGAAAGTCAACTCTGGAGTTTTCTTTACAGAAGGATGGGGAAGGTGGAGGGAGGAAAACAGAACACTCAGCTGGAATGGTAGGTCAGATATGGCAGGAGAATCTCTTTTGAAGAAGCCCATCCAGCATGACAGTCCCTTTGGGAAAAGTAGTATGGCCCAGTGGAAAGATGTCAGGCTGGGAGTCAGAGGAACTGCATTCAAAACCTGGCTCTGTCACTTGTCTGCTGTGACACCTTGAGCAAGTCACTTAACTTCCCTCTGTCTCAATTATCTCATCAGTAAAAAGGAGATTAAGACTGTGAGGCCCACGAGGGATATAGTCTATGTCCAACCTGGTTAGCTTGTATTTACCCCAGTGCTTAGTACAATGCCTGGCACATAATAAGCACTTAACAAATACCATAAAAAAATCCCCAAGCGTAAAGGAGTTGGGGTTGCCAGTACTCCAAGAGGTAAGACCTCTGGGTGGATTAGCAACCATCTCTCAGAGCTGTTTGGGCTCCCAGCCCCTGCAGACTCCTCCTCCTCAATAAATCAATGGTATTTATTGAGCACGTACCATGTGCAGAGCACCGTACTAAGCCCTTGGAAGAGTACAACACAACAGAGTTGGAAGACACACTCCCTGCCTACAAGGAGTTGACAGTCTAAAGGAGAGGAGACTTACAGGGAGAGCTGGCTCCTCAGAGCTGGATGGGAGGACCTGGGACAGTAGACCCAGTGCCGGGGTTGAGGCCAAAGTCCGATCATTCCCAGAAAGAACCCGGGGCTGGTTGATTCCCCAGTATTTGTTTGGGGCTGATGATGAAGAAGGGAAAGAGGAAACAACAGAGACAACAGCAGGCAGGGGTGGAAGGGAGAGGGAGAGGCCCACATTCTACCCTGCCTGAGTCGTGTGGCACTAAAGGCACAATTATGCCACCCCTCCAACCATAAATGCAGCCTGCACGCACCAATGCCTTGGTGTGCAGGTCGTAATGTGCAGCACCCCAGCTTGCTTTAATTGCCAGTTGCCCTTTGTGCCCCAGCAGGATCACAACTGGTAGGGACGAGAGAGCTCCATTGATGCTGTGCAAACCGTTAGCATCCTAGACAACTTGTCCTGGCAGTGAAGCAACCAGAGAGAAGCTTGGCCATTATGCTCACTGACATCCGCCCAAATCCTCCCATTCCTTCCCCTGGGCCCCCGCTGGCCCCATTTCAATAGCTATGATGATGGCTGATTGGCAGCCCTTGGTTTCCGAGCAGAAGCGTCCTCAAGATCAGTTCCTGAGAAGCAGCATGTGGAAAAGGCATGGGCCCGGGAGTCAGAGGACCTGGGTTCTAAACCTGGCTCCACCCAGTTGCTTGCTGTGTGACCTTGGGGAAGTTGATTCACTCAAAACTTTTGGTAAAAAGAGAACTTGGTCTCTTAGTTGCAATTGTCCACTCCCGCCCTGTTGTAGCAGTCCCGTCCCCGCTCTGCTGGCCTCATTCTGTTCTCCCCTGCCATATTGGACTTCAGCCATCACCCTGCTTTCCTCCCCACATCCCTTCGGTGAAGACAGAACTCTAAGGGTCCAGAGAAGGTAAATGTTCAACTCAAGGTCACATAGCCTGTTCATGATGGAATAGAACTGGAGTCTGCGATTCCTTTCCTATCCATCAGTCTCCACTCCTCTGATGACAGCCAGGTAATGTTTTTTAAACTGAGTTTGTGCCTTTAACGTGCTTTGGCTCTGGGCAAAGATGACACATGCTCTCGTGCCGATCTTGGCTTTATGAGAGTGGGTTTCTATTTCAGCTTCTTCTGGATGCACAGATGGGGCATGTGCTCGCGCAATCGTTCTTAAAGGGCAGGGCCACCTCGCCGCTGAGCGCTATCTAGTGACAGGTGGACTCTTCCCAGAAAGAATGCCCACTGCAGGCAGGGGCTCATGAGGACTAGGGTTTGTCAAGGCCCCCAGAACCTCACCCAATCAAAGCCCAGGAAGAATCAGAGAAGCAGTATGGCTTTGAGGAGAGAGCACGGTCCTGGGAATCAGGAGGACACGGGTTCTAATCCTCCTCCACCTGAAATGGACTCTGACTTCCCTGTTTGGTTTTCTAATTTCAGATCACTGTATAACCCTTGGTGGGGTATCTTAATGTCTTCCATTCTCTTCATGTATTCCACGTCGTACAGTTGGGTAGTAATTCAGTGATAGGAGCCTAACTTAATTCCAGGACTTCAGTGTGATTGTTTCTTGCTGTCTGTCTAGTGACCTGAGGAAAGTCCTTAACTGCTCAGTGCCCCAGTTTCCTCAACTTTAGAATGGAGATACCTGTTTTCCCTCCCACTTAGACTGTGAACTCCATGTGCGACAGGGACTGTGTCTGATCTAATTAACTTGTCTACCACAGTGCTCAGAACAGCGGTTGGCACATAGTAAGAGCTTACCAAATACTACTATTTTAAAAAAAAACAAAACCCGGGCAGATTGCAGAATCCTCTTCTCTTGAAAAGCTCCAGCTATAGAGGTTTCACAACGGTCTCTGTTTACCCCCTCCTGGGTCTCGCAACCCAAAGTCAGAAAGTTCTTCTTATCGTCTGACTTAAATCTTTCTTGTTGCAGGGGAAGCCTAGTCCCTCTTGGCCTCAGTAAGGAAGACAGTGGCCTTCTGCTCAGGATACAGCACTTTCTACCACCCAGAGATGAGGAGTGAGCTAAGCCCGGGCCTCGTTTCTGTCTGGGGAAGCTGGTGAGGCAACAGGCCCAAAGCCCCTGCCCCGAAGGCCTGCCTTCTCAGAGGGCGGGGGGCTGTAGGTAGTCAAAGAACTTGGAACCCTGAGTCTGGGGGTTCTGACTGCTAAAACTGGGAGTGGGGAGAGTGGGTGGAGCCCACAGTGAGAAAGGGGAAGTGAGAGAGAAGAGGCAACTTAATCTTGGATTTTCAGCAAGGCTGGTGTGGTTACGTCAGGTGACCCCCCCCCTCCAACTGCCTTGAGTTACTGCTTCTGCAGAGCTCACATGTTATTATCATTATTCCTATAAGTAATTTAATAATAATGACATTTTAATATCTCCTATCTTACCACTGTACTTAGTATACTGCTTAACTAGTATTGTCCCTATAATATAATCAATAATAATAGTAATGAGGGTTAAGCAGTCTAAGCTTGGGGGTAGATTGACGATAGCCAGGTTGGACAAAATCCCTGCCCCGCATGGGTCTCACAACCTAAATAAGAGGGAGGGGGCTCACAGAGGAAGAACAGGTATTGAATCCCCATTGTACAGATGAAGAAACAGAAGCATGGAGAAGTTAAGTGACTGGGCCAAGGCTACCCAGCAGATAAGCGGCAGAGCTGGGATAAGAGGCCAGGTCCTTTGACTGGCAGGCCCATCATCTTTCCACTAAGTCACACTGCTTCTTCTTCCAGGGCTACCCTACCCATTTGAGAAACTGGCCCGATTCTTTCTCTGTGCTACCTCAGAGGACTCCTCATGAGCAGGACCTCAGCCAACCCCTTTCAATCATTTATTCATTCATTCAACCATATTTACTGAACTCTTACTGTGTGCAGAGAATTGTACTAAACACACAATAAACAGATACATTCCCCAACCACAACGAGCTTACATTCTCAAGAGGGGAGGCAGATATCAATATAAATCCTTCATATCTGATAGACCGTCATCCTCCACCATCTTCAAAGTACTGCTAAAATCACATCTGCAGGAAGCCTTCTCTGACTAACCTTTAATCTCCCCACCCAAGCTCCTCTCTTCTGCAACACCTCTGCACTGAAGTCAATCATATTTATTGAGCACTTACTGTCAGCAGAGCTCTGTACTATGTGCTGAAGTCCATACCCCCTGAGCACTTAAGTATTCACCTCTCCTTCCATAGCACTTATGCCCACATCCTCATACTTGTTGCCACCCTTTGCATAGATTTACAGAGTTCAGCTTAGCTAAACTCACCTTTTCTCCATTCGTTTCCTTTTGTGCCTTTCTATTCCCCTGACAATCCCTTCCCTCCCCCGGGCTGGAGCACTTTTCTCTGGGTGCTGAGCATTATGGCCACCTCTGCTCTGGACGGCCGGGTCGGTAAGCATTCATATGGAGCAGAGGACATGGGGTAGAGATGGGGGCTGTTACCTTCCTGGGGTTGTTCTTCTCCACTACGCCATCACGGTCTGCATCCACGTCCAGAGAGATCTCTGCAGGGGACACACAGTTGGCCAGTGGGTGTAAACTACTCAAGGTCCAGAGTCGCGTCTACTTGCTCTAGTGTACTCTCCTGCATGCTGGTGAGCCCAGTGCTGTGCACCGAGTGAGCACTCAATACTGACTACTGAACCGAGTCGGTCCTGCCTGGAGATGATCCAGCAGCCAACTTTCCAGGAGCTAAGCCTGCGTGGACCAGATTGAACCTGGGCTACAATCAATCAATCAATCAATCATGCTTATTGAGCACTTACTGTGTGCAGAGCAGTGTATAACCATGTGGGAGAGTACAACATGATAGTATAATGGTGTAAAATCACGTGGGAGGGTACAACACGATAGTATAATGGACACATTCCTGGCCCACAACGAGCTGTCTAGAGGGGAAATCCCACTGGGCTTCCTAATGCACGGTTTGAGCCACTGGGGTCACCCTCTTTCCCTCCCCGACCCCCAGAGCCACTGACCTCTGGCTCCGGGGATATAGGAGACATCGCATATTGGAGAACCGATATGGGCTCATTTGAGTCTCTGTTCCTTCCTCATTTTCCATTGTTCCTGCTCCTTCTCCTAGTGAGGGGCCACAGGACACTGCTAGGGAGCAAGGAAAGGGCCCAAATGCTGGCAGGAGGGCAAGAGAGACAGAAGCCTGGCTAATCCACACCCTGAATGGAGAGTGCCCAGACCCTAAACCGAGGCTCTTAAATGGCCTTCCCTTGTTCTCCCCCCTGAGAGGTGGGTTGGTAGTATGTGTGTGTGTGTGTGTGTGTGTGTGTGTGTGTTTGTGTGTGTGTGTGTTGGGATGGGGGCATGGGGGGAGGGTGCAGGGGGCGGTGGCAGGGAGGGGTTGGCAGGGAGGAGTTGTCATGGGGATAAAATCCTGCTAGATACAGAATGCAGAATAATAATAATAAAAATAATAATAATTATGGTGTTTGTTAAGTGCTTACTATGTGTCAGGCACCATACTAAGTTCTGGGGTGGATACAAGCAAATCAGGTTGGATAAAGTCCTTGTCTCGCATAGGGCTCACGGTCTTAATCCCCATTTTAAGATGAGGTAACTGAGGCACAGAGAAGTGAAGTGACTTGCCCAGACAAGTGGCGGAGCTGGGATTTAAACCCATAACCTTCTGACTTCCAGGCCAGTGCTCTATCCACTATACCATACTACGGTATACTATGCCTCAGTCTGAAGGTCACAGCACAGTTTAACAGTCAATATGTACACCCCACGCCCAGTAATTGCTTAAAACAAACAAGGACCCGGATTACTGGGTCCTCCTTTTCCTCCCTTAGGAAGGCAGACAGTATCAGTGGTTCATCGCCTGGTGACCACTAACCCAGGTGGGTGGAGGTCTATGGGAGGGGGGCACCCCCGATCCATCAGCCCTATTGAAAGAGGAAAGCGTTTACCCCGAGAGGGACAGTGATGATGGAGAATCCTCGGCTCCCGGCCATCACACGGCCGTGTTATCAACCGGTTGGCCGGTGGTCGGGGCACCTCTCCGGACCAGGCAGGGTTTCTCTTTCTGCCTGCCGAGTCTTCTAGGGATTTTGGCCACCTTGTGCGTGAGCTGGAGTGAATCAGTGTACAGTGAGGTCGTACTGGGGATCTTTTGGGCTCACCTCATCGGCTGGCACCTGTGTCCTTGGCTGTGGGTGCTGGGAGCTAGCCCTGCCCCCTCCCTGAGGGTAGCTGGACTGATTCTTGGCTGCTCCTGGTGATGGGGGTGGGGCAGCTAGGGAGGGCTCCCTGCAGAAGTAAGGTCTGACTTGCTCCTGGCCTAGTTTCTTTCTAGTCCAGCCTAATTTCCCTCAGGACCCAACAGAGCCACTGCAGGGTCAGCTGGGAAGGGACTGGTTTGGGGAGAGGGGCAGGGGCTGGAAGCTGGGTGATTCCACAGCATCAAACATCTCTCCCTCAGACACCCCTCCCCTTAACTCCCTCCCAGGAAGCAAGAGGGGCAGTCTGGCTTTGGAGCTGGTCCTCCAAGAGGGATGCTTTCCAGAGGAATGTGCCCGCAGTTCAGCTACCCAAAATAATCTCTGAGGTGTCAGGTGGCCGTGGAGTGGCAGATTAATGGGAAATGTCAGGGGGATTGTGTTCGGGGCAGCCTGCCTGCGGGGTGATGGCGCCAGCCTGGCTCAGGCTCCTGGCTTTGGCCATTCCCTCCCCCTGCCTCCAACCAACATACACTCCCTCTTCACCCCTCTTCAATCCGGCATCAGTAGCAGGCAGGGCCCCTCACTGGATCAGGGAAGGAACTGAGGACTAACAGCTTGCCCTGGTTGAAAGAGCATGGGCCTGGGGGTCTGAGGACTTGGGTTCTAATCCCCACTCTGCCACTTGCCTGCTATGTGATCTTGGGCAAGTCATTTCACTTCTGTGGGTCTCATTTTCCTCATCTGCAAAATGGGGATTTAGTAATTGTTCTCCCTCCTACTTAACCTGACCAGGTGGGACAGGAACTGTCTCTGTCTTAATTTAACTTGTACCTACCCCGGCATTAATAATATTAATACTAATAATAACTAAAATCTCCTTATCCCACATTCCAATGCGAGTGTCTTTCCTGTGTTGGTCTCTGAGGGCCACAGAGTTAGCAAGTACCACAGCCTCACACATGTCGTTTGCACACCCCACACCTTAATTACGGTTTTACTGAGCACTTACTGTGGGCCAAGCACTGTGCTAGATGTGGAGGGTAGACACAAAAAATCAGATCATTCCCCGACCCTCATGTGGGGCTCAAAATCTCAGAGAGAGGGAGCACAGGTATCTTCTCCCCCTCTTACAGATGAGGAAATGTAGGCACAGAACAATTAAGTCACTTGCTCAAGGTCACTCAGAGGGCCAATGGCAGAACTGGAACTAGAACCCGGATCTCCCAGCTCCCGTTCCCAAAGTCATTCCAGAAAGCCAAGCTGCTGCCCAGGGCTCCCAATCCAAGAAGTCCAGCACTAATGTGGCCTGGGAATCTCAGTCGGAGTAAAAACTGGGTCCCCTTCACAACATCTGTCATCCTCAGAATTAAAAGAAGGAATGTGTGTCTTGCTTCAATTATCATCTCCTAAACACTTAGCAGAGTGCTTCTCATTCGGGAAGTGCTCAGACCACCATTGCATCGGTCGCCTCACGTGCTACAGGGGGGTGCCCCTTAAATTGGAAACTCTTCAAGGTCAGAGACTCTGACTTACTTCTACTGTGCCATTCCAAGGGCTTAGAACAATGCACGGCACCCAGTAGATGTTCAGTAAATCCCCCTGAAAGCAGATCTAGGCAACTGCGAGATTACCCTTCTTGCTTACAATTTATGGTTGTTTAGGATTGCAGTGAGTGTGAACAGAATGTCCCTGCCACGGGGTGTGAAGCCTAGAACTGGGCTCTGAAGTTCTGTTCACCGCCCTTGCCTCTGTTACCTCCATCCCAGGGGACTGTCTGTACTCCCACCCTGGGGTCGCCAGCCAAATGGCCTGTGCCCCCGGCGGCCAACCCATGGCCCAGGGCAGTTAGCTCAGCTTGATTGCCCCACAGGAGGGCGGCAGGTTTAGCCTTGCCCGCCAGCAATTCTCACCTTTCAATCCCCTGGCTTCCCTTGGGAAGGAGTGTCTGGGCCCTGTTTCTTCCTAGCAGCTCATCCTACCCTCAGCTAATCATATCTTTACTGACTTGGGGTGAGGAGAGCCTAATGTGAACAGACTTTTGGGAACTCAGAGGGGAGAAAAATGTTGGAAGCTAGGGGTGGGCAGAGTGAGGGGCAGAGCAAGGGAGCCTTACTGAAGGCACATCTCCTCCAAGAGGCCTTCCTAGACTAAATCCTCTTTTCCTCTTCTCTCACTCCCTTCTGCATCGCCTTGACTTCCTTTCTTTATTCATCCCTCCCTCCAGCCCCACAGCACTTATGTACATATTTGTAATTCATTTATTTATATTAATGTCTGTCTCCCTCTCTAGGCTGTAAGCTCATTGTGGGCAGGGAATGCACCTGTTTATTGTTATACTCTCCCAAGTGCTTAGTGTCATGCTCTGCTCACAGTAAGTGCTCAATAAATACGATTGAATGAATGAATGGGGCAGAGTGAGGGGCAGGTAGAGCCTCAGACCCTGTCAATGGGGGTCCTTGGTGCCACTGTTTCCCAGCCTGTTCCCCTGGACAAGTCCCTGCCTCCCAAGCTGGGATGACGCTGAAAGCACTCACAAACGTGGGACAGCTCCCTGCTGATCCTGAGGTAACCTACGAACTCTACAGAGCGTGTTGATGCTGGGACCCCCAACCCCACTTGGTTCCACAGCCATTGTGTCCCACTCCCCAGTCCCAGTAAACATAGGCCCTCTTGCCCCAACACCCACTGGACTTGAGGGCAGGAGCAGAAGTGTTAAAAAGAAAAATTCCACAATAGAAGCATCCGGCTCTGCATCCTTTACCATCCCGGGGGATGAACCAACTGAAAACCAGATGGACTGGTATGAAACCAGCTAAATAGTTCTGCCAGCCTGGTTCGCCTCTGCCAACTAGGACCAACCAGAGGCCCCGGGCGACCAGGGTGGAACCACCGGCGGATCCTAGGAGGATGGGACTCGTGCCATGGTATTTGGGCTGGGAAGCCAGCCAGCTGAGCTTGGTGACCAGTGTAGCTTGCATGGCCTAGGGAACAGCATGTCCTAGAAATAGGCATGGTGTAGTGGATAGAGCATGGACCTGGGAGTCAGATGGTCGTGAGTTCTAATTCCTGCTCTGCCACTTAATAATAATAATGTTGGTATTTGTTAAGCACTTACTATGTGCAGAGCACTGTTCTCAGCGCTGGGGTAGACACAGGGGAATCAGGTTGTCCCACGTGGGGCTCACAGTCTTAATCCCCATTTTACAGATGAGGGAACTGAGGCACAGAGAAGTTAAGTGACTTGCCCACAGTCACACAGCCGACAAGTGGCAGAGCTGGGATTCGAACTCATGAGCCCTGACTCCAAAGCCCGTGTTCTTTCCACTGCGCCACGCTGCTTCTCTTACTTGTTTGCTGTGTGGCCTTGGGCAAGTCATTTCACATCTCTGGGCCTCAGTTACCCCATCTGTAAAATAGGGATTTAGACTGGGTGCCTCAAGAGGGACAGGGACCGTGTCTGCAACCTGATTCCCTTGTATCCACCCCAGCACTTAGTACAGTGCTTGGCACATAGTAGGAGCTTAACAAATACCACAATTATTATTATTATTAGAGATAGAGCATGGGCCTGGGAGTCAGAAGGACCTGAGGTCTAATACTGGCTCTCCCACTTGTCTGCTCTGTGACCTTGGGCAAGTCACTGAACTTCTCTGTGTTTCAGTTACCCCATCTGTAAAATGGGGATTGAGAATGTGAGCCCCAGGTGGGATAGGGACAGTGTCCAACCTTATTAGCTTGTATTATAATAATAATAATGTTGGTAATTGTTAATCGCTTACTATGGGCAGAGCACTGTTCTAAGTGCTGGGGTAGAAACAGGGTAATCAGGTTGTCCCACGTGAGGCTCACAGTTTTAATCTCCATTTTACAGATGAGGTAACTGAGGCACAGAGAAGTTAAGAGACTTGCCCACATTCACACAGCTGACAAGTGGCAGAGCCGGGATTCAAACCCGTGATCTCTGACTCCCAAGCCCGTGCTCTTTCCACTGAGTCACGCTGCTTCTTCAACCCCAGTATCTATCCCAGTGTTCAGAACAACGCTTGACACATAGTAAGTGCTTAACAAGTACATCATCATCATTAACCTTGGGAGTCATATCAGACCTGAGCTTTCCAGCAGCTGGGTGACATTTCTTTGGCGGGGCCAGAAGCTCTAATCGCTGGCCTGGGAAGCCCAGCTTAGTTACAGTGGAGACTGCAGCCATGCATCACGGTACCCCTCCTCTTCCTCTTCCCCCACTTTTTTCGGGGGCAGCAGCCGTGGCCGCCACTGTAGCAGCTGAGGATTTTTCTCTCCTGCAATTCTGGCCAAAAGCAGGAGCCTCAGTGGATCCTACCCTTGGCCCTCTTGGGTCATGAAGCAGAAGACTGAAAAGTATGACCTTTCCACCCAAGTTGGTATACCTAGACCTGGCCCTGCTTGGTTGCCGTAGGGAGTGGGGAGGGAGGAGGAAAGAAAAGAGTTGATTTCAGGGTCTTGTTTTATGCCGTCGAGTTGTCTTCGACCCATAGTGACGCCATGGACACGTCTCTCTCAGAATGCCCCACCTTCATCTGCAATTGATCTGGTCGTGTATCCATAGAGTTAGGAATGGAATGGATAGACCTCTGCCTGACTCTCCCTCCTGTAGTTGAGATTGGTAGGGTACTGGGAACTCTCCAGATATGAGCCTGCGGGGGGGGATTTCAGCATAGTAATAATAATATTTTTTAAGCATTTCCTTTGGGCCAAGCACTGAACTAAGTCAGACTCCGTCTTATCTGATTAACTTGTTTCTACTCCAGAATTTAGTACTGCGCTTGCCCCATAATGAGAACTTAACATATAATAATTCCAAAAATAATAATAATAATACATTTAATTATGGTACTTGTTAAGTGCTTACTTTGTGCCAAGCACTGTCCTAAGTGCTGGGGAAGAGACAGGTTAGTCAGGTTGGGCACAGTCCTTGTCCCACAGAGGGTCACTTTTAATCCCCATTTTACACATGACGAATGAGGCCCAGAAGTGAAGTGACTTGCCCAAGGTCACATAGGAGACATGTGGCAGATCTGGGATTAGAATCCATGACCTTCTGACTTCCGGACCCGTGCTGAATCCACTAAGCCACACTGCCTATCCAGTTAATTTCAGCCAAAGTATTTTGAGGGGCTGGATTATCTGGATGATTTATTAAGGCAGATCCAGGCTGAATATTTTCTATATGAAAACTCACAGGCAGTAAACTAAAGAAGGAGGTGAATAATTCCACAGCTTTGAGAAGCAGCATGGTTTTATGGATAGAGCACGTGCCTGGGAGTCAGAAGGACCTGGGTTCTAATCCCAGCTCCCCCATTTGTCTGCTGTGTGACTTTGGGCAAGTCACTTCACTCCTCTATGTCTCAGTTACCTCATCTGTAAAAGACTGTGAGCTCTAAATGGGAGAGGGATGGTGTCCAACTTGATTAATTTATATCTACCCTAATGTTTAGTGCAGGACTCTTCAGGTTGGAGCTGGTGATGGCAAATTCCAGAGGGGGACCCCCCTGGGAGGAACCCCGGTCAACCCTCTCGCACTTACCGATGGCAGTGAGGAAGACCCCGGCCTGGTCGATTGGCAAGTTCCCTTCCTCCCCGAAGTAGCTGACAGTGACCTGGGGGTGCACAAAGTGGGAGAGGGGAGAGAAAGAAGTGAGAGGGAAAGTAGGTCATGTGTCCAGTTACACCTGGGGAACAATTCCAGGAACACTTGCGCGGGTGAGCCAGGGAAAGTGGTTCAAGAGACTGTACCCATGGGTACTTCCTAGGGTGAAGGGCTGGGAAAACCCCCTCTGTGGGCTGGAATATTGAGGGGTTAGGCCACAGGTACTGGCAGTGGGTAAACTCTACCCCACACTATTGCTAGTGTATCTGAATGAGTTTTGCTACTTCTCTAGAGTTGCACTGAAGCTCCCCACCAAGTTGCTATTCTTCAGCTCCTCCAACTTCTGCTTTTTGCTGGCAAGGAAAGGAAAGGGTGGGGAGTAAAAGGCCAGCTCAGGGCAGAAAAGAGTCCCTCCCAGAACTGCCAGCTGTCCTGGTCATCTGGTGCCCCTGAGCAGGGCTCACCTACTTCTGCCCATAACAATTCCCAAAGAGAACTCTGAAGAACCAGTAGTGCCTGAAGTAGGCCTGTGCCTAGGTAAGCAGGGTGTTTTTTTTATGGTATTTGTTAATCACTTAATATATGTCAAACACTGTCTAAGCAATGGGGCAGATACAAGTTTATCAGGTTGGACACAGTCCCAGTCCCATATGGGGCTCACAGTCTAAGTTGGAAGGTGGAAAATTTAAGCGCCATTTTACAGATGAGGTATCTGAGGCACGGGAAAGTTAAGTGACTTGCCCAAGCTCACACAGAAGCCAAATGTGAGCCTGTTGTTGGGCAGGGATTCTCTCTATCTGTTGCCAAATTGTACATTCCAAGTGTTTAGTAGAGTGCTCTGCACACAGTAAGCATTCAATAAATTCAATTGAATTAATGAATTAAATGTTAAGAACGGGGATTAGAACCCAGATCCTCTGACTCTCAGGCTCACACTCTTTCCAATAGGTCACACTGCTTATTAGGCAGAAAACCAGACACTTGAGCAATGGTCCTGCTGGACGGTCCCAGCCTGGGTCACCCCAATTTAGGCCGGAGGCTCTCCTTGTCAGATTCTATTGAAGATTCAGACCTTTCCTTAGGGACTGGAGATTGGGAAAGTGGGATTTCACATTGGAAAACTAAATATCGGGGGCCAGGTGAGGAATCTACAGGCCTGACGGCTCAATGTTCCAAGACACTAAGCTCAGATCAAGGCTCAAGTGGGAGAAAGAGCATCAGCTAGCCTCAGCACCTGGCTTCTAAATAATAATAATAATAATAATGATGATGAGGGCAGTTGTTAAGCGCTTACTGTATGTTAAGCATTGTTACAAGCTAATCAGGTTGGGCACAGTCCCTGTCCTGCAGTCCCTGACCCACACGGGGCTCACAGTCTTAAATCTCCGTTTTACAGATGAGGGAACTGAGGCACAGAAGTTAAGTGACTTGCCCGTGGTCACACAACAGACAAGTGGCGGAGCTGGGATTAGAACCTAGGTCCGTCTGACTCCCAGGCCTGTGCTCTATCCACTAGGCCACCCTGCTTGCCTGTCAAGGAAGACTTGATAAGTTCTCGCAACAACGTTTCTATAGGTAGATCCCTTTCTTCCTCTGTATGAGAGGGAAACTGAGACCAAGGGAGGGAAAGGAACTTCTCTCCCCCGACCACCGTCCACTCAGCTGTGGGAAAGAAAGAGTGCCAGGAGCCAAACTCAGGGGTTCTGGTCACCCAGTCAGCCTCTCATGGGCTCCACGGCTTCCTCAGCCTCCATCTCGGGCTCCTCTTGAGCAGAGCTCCAGAGGGAGGAGGAGAGTTTCTCCTTATTGCAGAGCTGATTCTCAGGTGAGAGGATGCCAACTAGAATCAGGGAGGTTGAAGATTGTGGGCAGGGAATGTGTCTGTTTATTATTTATTGTTGTATTGTACTCTCCCAAGTGCTTAGTACAGTGCTCTGCACACAGTAAGTGCTCAATAAATAGGATTGAATGAATGAATGGCATGACATATTTCTTGTAAAGCCTCCTTAGAGAAGGAGGGGCCTCATCGGTGTCTCAGCATCACTCTATATTAGAACAGCAGATAAGACTGGATTCAGAAAATGTCAGGTTGAAGAAACTCTGCTCAGGAGGCCACTGGATGATTCCCACTTTGGGAGAGAGAGAGAGGGGAGAATTTTAGAGGGAACCTTTCTCCAATCCCAGGAAGCTACTTGGATTAGGCCACTGGGGGTGGGACTAAGGGCAGGGCTGAGGTAGAACTCAGTAGCAGCGGTTCCTTCCTTGGGCAGTGCCAGGTATCGTCTCCAGTCCACTGGGTATCCTGAAGCACAACTGGGGCAGGGGGCCGGTCTTTTGGATTGCTTATGGTGAGTCGGGACTGGCTACTAGGTTTGCATGGCATGAACGGGGGGCCTAGGAGGAGAAGGAAGTGGCCCTTCTTGGCTGCCGTACCTTATGGTCACTGGCCTCGGCGCTGGCTTGGTTCATGCTGAGGCTCAGGGTGGTGTCCGAGGAGATGGCCCAGCGCCGTTTGCCATTTCTAGTTGTCTCTTCCGCCTGCCCATTTTTCACCACGTCCACCCGCACCCCGGCTGTGTACTTCAGGCCAAAGGTCCGGGCCTCAGCTGGAGCCGCACTGCAACAGAGGAAATGGAGGGGAAGCACTGGGTCAAGAAATAGTGGTGAGAGGAAGCCATGGACATAAATTCCGTATTTATTTTGTTAATGAGATGTACATCACCTGGACTGTATTTATTGCTATTGTTTTAATGAGATGTTCATCGCCTTGATTCTATTTATTGCTATTGTTCTTGTCTGTCTCCCCCGATTAGACTGTAAGCCCGTCAAAGGGCAGGGACTGTCTCTATCTGTTACCGATTTGTACATTCCAAGTGCTTAGTACAGTGCTCTGCACATAGTAAGCGCTCAATAAATACTATTGAATGAATGAATGGGCAGGCAGGAGCTCTTCCTCTGCCTGACACAGCCTTCCATTTTAATGGTATTTGTTAAAAGCAGCATGGCTTAGTGGAAAGAACATGGGCTTGGGAGTCAGAAGCCCTGGGTTCTAATCCCAGCTCTGCCACTTATCAGCTGTGTGCACTTATCAGCTAAGTGCAAGTCACTTAATTTCTCTGTGCCTCAGTTACCTCATCTGTAAAATGGGGATTAAGACTGTGAGCCCCACATGGGACAACCTGATTACCTTGTATCTACCCCAGCGCTTAGAACAGTCCTTGGCACATAGTAAGCGCTTAACAAATGCCATCATTAATATTATTATTCCTTCCTCTGACATTTGAGAAAGATGGAGGCCCAGGGAGGAGGACATTCCCCACTTCTTGGTTCCTGCCAGTCCCAAGGAGTTAACACAACAGCTAAGAAAAGAGTCCCAACCCCAACTCCCCATTAACTCCCCTCCCCGGCAACCCGAGATCAAATCTGGCTCCAAGTAGCAAAACAGCCATTCCAGGAACCAGCAGCACAAAGAGCTACATTCATCCTGTTGGCGGTTGCTGTTGTTGCCTTTTTGTTTGGTGTGAGGGAATAGAACCCGCTCAGGCCATCTGGGCTCGGGAATAATGAGAGTCATTAACTAGGAGCCATTCTCTGGAATCAAGGGCTGAAACCTTAGACCCAGGAAGATCCTTTTGTCATTCAGTACTTGGAGCTCAGCACCTCAAAGCCCCTGGAGGATTCTCTCTCCTCCAGCATCTTTTGGGCTAGAAGAGAAAGAGGCCAATCTGAGGGTCTGGAGCTTCTCACCTTGAGGCTCAGAGCACTGGATTTGGGGAAAATGCTCCATGTCGGAAACATGAGAACCAGGATGAAAGAAGTCAGAGGAAAGGAAGGGTGGAGGGAAAGTGTCAGGAAATAATTAGTTATATATATTGAGCACTTATTATGTGCAGAGCACTCTACTTTGTGTTTGGGAAAGTACAATACCAGAGTTAGCAGACACATTCCCTATCCACAGCGAGCTTATAGTCTAAAGTAAGACCGTTGCTGAGCATAAGTTACTTAATAATATTAATAATAACAACAGTATTTGTAAAGCACTTAATGATTCATTCATTCAACTGTATTTATTAAGTGCTTACTAGGTACAGAGCACTTATCCAAGCAGTGTTAGATATGAATTAATCAAGTGGGACATAGTCCCTGTCCCACATGGGGCTCACCTTCTTAATCCCCATTTCACAGATGACATAACTGAGGCCCAGATAAGTGAAGTGACTTGCCCAAGGTCACACAGCAGACACGTGGCAGATCCAGGTCCTTCTGATTCCCAGGTCCGTGCTCTATTCACTAAGTGACACTGCTTTTCTACAACAGATTTAGTCTCAATACTTGAGGAAGTCCTATGGTCCAATGGAAATAGTCTGGGTGTCGGAGTCAGAGGACCTGGTTCTAATTCCAGCTCCACTACTTACTTACTGTATGATCTTGTGACAGTCACTTAGTTGCTCTCTACCTCAGTTTCCTCATCTGTTCAGTGGGGATCAAATACCTGTTCTCTCCTTCCCTTTAGACTGTGGGCCCCAGGGACAGGGACTATGTCTGACCTGATTAGCTTATATCTACTCCAGCACTTAGTAAAGTGTTTGGCTCATAGTAGGCACTTAATACCACAATTATCATTATAAGTACTCTTATTACCTCTAAGACTGATGCGGCTAAGGAGCACGGAAGGAGGCAGGGGTGGGAAAAGTGTCCAAGACAGTGCCTGTCCATGTCCAGTTTGCTGCCCACAGCTTCCTCTCTGGCCTCTTGAAACCAGTTGCTCATTAGTATCTGCTGGATTGTCAGCTTTCTGAGGGCAAGGATTGTGTCTACTTACTCTATTGGACTCTCCCAGGTACTTAGTACAGTGTGTGGCATACAGTAGGTGCTCAGTAAGTACCATTTATTGACCTCTCAGGCCAGAGAAGCTGCCAGCCCCCTATTGGCACTTGCTCCCTCGCAACCAGACCTGTGGAGGAGCAGGCCAAGGTCAGGCAAGAAGCAACAGTCTCCTGGGGATGGTCTGGTGCCAGATCACCTGCCCAGACTGTAGCCCGCAAAACACAAGGAGTTTCTGTGTCTTGAAAATACAATCTCTGATGCCACATGTTGGAAGCATTTCACTCATTCAATTGTACTTTTTGAGCTCTGTGTGCCACTGTACTAAATAATAATAATGATGATGATAAGTGTGGTATTTGTTAAACGCTTATTATGTACCAGGCACTATACTAAGTGCTGGGGTGGATACAAGCAAATGGGGTTGGACACAGCCCGGTCCCATGTGGGGCTCACAGTCTCGATCCCCATTTTACAGATGAGGTAACTGAGGCCCAGAGAAGTGAAGTGACTTGCCCAAGGTCACAGCAGACAAGAGGCAGAGTTGGTACTAGAACCCATGACCTTCTGATTCCCAGGCCTGTGCCCTTAACCACTACGCCATGATGCTTCTTTAAGCTCCTGGGAGAGTACAGTATAACAATGAACAGACACATTCCCTGCCCACAACGAGCTTACAGTCTAGAGACGAGCTCTGTGAACACCAGCCTGAGTTTGTCTCAGGAGCCTCTTCCTCCTCCTTCACACTGGGAGATTTCTCCTCTCCGCTCTCCTACCTCATGGCAGCAAAACTGCATTAGGGTGGGTGGTGGGGGGCCAAGCTGCTAGCAATGCTGCAGGTCAGGGCATCTGTCCAGCTCACCAGAGGACAATCCCAAAGGTCTGGGGTAGACAGTGGCCATTCAGGTTGGCTGGGACTCAAGGGAAGGGGGCTGGAGGCTGGTGGTTCCCACCTCAGAACTGGCCTGTGGGCACTGAGGGAGGATCTGGGGTTGGGGTGGGTCCCATCACGAGCATGATAATAATAATAATAACAAAAATAATAAGGGTATTTGTTAAGCACTTACTATGTGTCAAGCACTATTCTGTGTGCTGGGGTAGATACAAGGCAATCAGGCTGGACACATGTCCTACATGTGGCTCACAGTCTTAATCCCCATTTTACAGATGAGGTCACTGAAGCACAGAGAAGTTAAATGGATTTACCAAAGTGGTGGAACTGGGATTACTTTCCAGACTAAGCCCCCCCTTTTCCTCTGCTCCTCCTCCCCTCCCCATCGCCCCGACTCCCTCCCTCTGCTCTACCCCCACCCCTGCCCCATTTACATATTTATTATTCTATTTATTTATGTATATATATCTATAATTCTATTTATTTATATTGATGCCTGTTTACTTGTTTTGATGTCTGCCTCCTTCCTTCTAGACTGCGAGCCCACTTTTGGGTAGGGATTGTCCCTATTTGTTGCTGACTTGTACTTTCCAAGTGCTTAGTACAGTGCTCTGCACACAGTAAGTGCTCAGTAAATACGATTGAATGATGGAATGAATGAACCCAGGTTCTTCTGATGGGTGGGAGTGGGGATGGGAGGGAAATTGGTCAACAAGGGCAGGGCACAGTGCACAATCATTTATATGGTTAGGAGTGACTTTGTCCGGCAATGGGCTGGGACAAGACAGCTCCTCTAACCCCAACCTATTCACCCTCTCACACTGTTAACTCCTTGCCCATGTCCTCCCTCCTGCCTCAACAGTCTACCAATTTCTCCATCTTCAAAGCCTCACAAAAAATCTCATTTCACTGGGAAGTCTTCCCTAATTAACTGCTCATCACCCCACCTTATTCTCCCTTTCTTTGTCACTTGTGCATTTAAATCTGTACCCTCTAAACACTGTGGAACACATATACTCAGTTCCTTCTCCTACCTGAAGTGTATTTTAATATCCATCCTCCCAGCTTGACCATAAGCAGGGATCAGATCTCCCAACTCTATTGCATTCTTCCAAGAGCTCAGAACAGTGCTCTGCAGTTGGCACACACTAAATGCTCAATAAATGTCAGTGACTGTTTAGTATTAGAATTCCCGACTTTGGTGTACTCCTGTCTGGGTTTTAGCTCCTTAGCCAGTGGTTTCCAAAGCCTTTGTGGAATGCCACAACTTGCCACAGCCTTCCCCCCCACCCCCTTCTGGCTTAGAAGGGGGCTCAGGTGTTGGAGGTGTGGACAACTCCTTCCACGGAAACCTCCCAGACAGCCTCCTGGCTCCAGACCGCTGGCCAAGGCCCACATAGCTGCCCGGCCTTAGCTGTTGCTAACAACATGCCCAGCCCACCCGTAGCAGAGGACGCAGGGTTGCAGACAGATTCGGTTTCCTTACAGATTAATAAATGCATGAGTTCTAGCATGTGTTGGGTGTCCTGTTCCCTTTTGTATAGGTTTCCTGCTCCCTACTGGAGTCATATATGACTCTAAAGATGCCTCAAATAGTTCTTCCTGTGATGTTCCCCTTAGGGTTTCCACTAGTTCCTCACCCTGTGGAAAGCATCATTACCCCAGGATACATCAGTTCTGGAACAAGTTAGAGCAAGGGTGTTGTTAAATAGCTGGTTTTCACTTAGCCCAGCCTTGCAGACATGGGAAAACCTGTGTTTTATTCCTAGTCAGTCTGGCCTTCACTTTCCAGGTAGTAGTCAGGCACAGGGAGAGAAAGAGTCTATCTTTTTCAATTTGCTGGCTAAGGTTTGATTCTCACCCTTTAAGGATGGTGAGCTTTGTGCTCCAAAAGGGGCACAAAATTCCTCAAAAGGACCCATTGTCCATGGGATGCTAAATTTGGCCCAGGGCTCAAACACAGACTTCCACCACTGTCCCTTCAAAATCTCCTCCAACCAATGGGGCCTCAAATCAGGGATCTTAATCTTTATTTTAATGTCTCTTTCTCCCACCTCTAGACTGCAAGGTCCTTGTCGGAAGGGAACAGTTTTACCAACTCTGTTATACTGAACTCTCCCCAAACGCTTAGTGCAGCGCTTGGCACATGGCAAGTGCTCAATAAATACCAACGCTGATGGATCGCAAAGCAACATCTTAATAGAGAACCCCATGCTCTCAACAGACTAGAGAAATGAGGAATAGAAGAAAGAACGGAAGGTGGTGAGGAAGGAGGAGAGGTAAGTAAGTTAAGCAGTAAGGGGAAGCAGGGAGATACTGGAACATTGTTATTCTTTGCCAGTTCCATTTGCATTAACTCAACCAGCCTTACAGACCCCTGTGAGGCAGAGAATGGATGGGGTGTGTTCAGAGGAGTGCGAAAAGACACAATGAACAGTGGAAGTACTTGGATACTCTCTCACACCCAGCATGTAATGTATTTAATGTTCATACTCCACAGCTTCCCCTATTGGTAATTGATTAATTGACTTTAAGCTCATTAATTGACTTTATAGCTCATTAGACTATAAGGTCCTTGAGGGCAGAGATCATGCTTATCACCTGTATTGGTAGAGCAGCAGTGTGGACTAGAGGCAAGAGCATGGGCTTGGGAGTCAGAGGATGTGGGTTCTAATGCCAGCTCCACCACTTGCCTGCTGTGTGACCTTGGTCAAGTCGTTTCACTTCTTTGGGCCTCAGTTCCCTCATCTGTAAAATGGGGATTGAGACTGTGAGCTCAACATGGGACAACCTGACTACCTTGTATTTACCCCAGTGCTTAGAACAGTGCTTGGGACATAGTAAGTGCTTTACAAATATAATAATAATAATGTACTGTAAGTGTTTAGTACAGTGTTCTGCACACAGAAAGTTCTCAAATATGACTAACTGGACCCAGGACTCCTGGATCCCAGCTTCTTGCTCTTTTCAACCTCATACAGATGGAACCGTTGATCAATAGGGACAAAGAAGTTGGAATAAGGATACAAGGTCTGCAGTGGGGGGATATTTCCTCCAAGGAGAATTCCCTATATGGAATAGGGATGATACTTTCCCTGAACATCTTGAACCCTCCCTATCAGTGGTATTTAATGAGTCCTTCTGCGTGCACAGCACTGTGCGAAGCCCTTGGGGGAGTGCACTAGAGTTAGTAAACATGATCCTTGCCCTCAGGAGCTTATGCTATAGCAGGGTAAGACAGATAGTTCAGGTTAAGAGCAATCCTGGAGGGTTTAGGATGTCACCTGCCCAGACGCAGGGAGCTGGACTAGATGAGCCTTTCCAAATGCAGAGATGCCTTCTCACTTCCAATTAAATTCTCCTCTCTGATTCTCCCCACAGGGTCTTGGTTTGTCAAATTGACTATCCCTCACTGTCCCCTCTGGCAGGGGGATAAGGAGAACAAGAACACTGGAGTTAAGCAAGTAGTCCCCATCCTCCTGACTACATCTCCTGAGAAATCAGAGTTGGAGAGAAACCAAGAAGACTAATCCTTCTATGACCCACCCTACTCAGTGGGTCCTATCAGCTTTCCAACCCAGCCATCCACAGACCCTGGCAGGCTAGAAGACTGCCCCTCATAGTCCCATGGGGTCTGGGAGCTTCTGGGACAAGAGAACCAGGCAGGAAGGAGCAGGTCAGGGTCTGGTGCCCTGGTTGGCTCATTACCAAGTTTGGGGCTTGAGTCCTCCCCCTACTCATTGCCCAACCTTGGCCCAAGGAAGGAGAGGAGCAACACACAGCTGTCCACTGGGATGGCAAAGAGATTGGCACTTTCTTGGCAAAGGCCCCAGGCCCTTTGTGGTAACCTCGTCCCCCCATGGGATCTGGCTCAGCCACTCCTCGCCTGCCCCTGGGAACACCTCCAACCAGGGTCCTGGAAGGTTGAACATGTCCAGGCATTTGGGTGATTTATAGGGGCAATGTGAGCAGCTTGGGAGTTTGTCCCTGCTGGATCATTTTAGCAGATCCTCACTGGGCCAGAGACCAGCACAGAAACTGGTATACCTTTGGCTGCGGCCTCTGTCAAAGTCCTAAAGAGTGGACTCAAACCAGATCCATACTAATTGGGAGTGTCATTTAACATACCAACATCTTCTTGGTCCTGGTTTCCTTCCCCAGAAGTACCCTTCAATTCCAGCTTCCTCCAAACTGTTGGCCAGGGGTTCCCTGTTGGAAGCGTGGGTGGTGAGTCTGGCCCAGGATAGGAGTGCTCAAGGTCTTGTGTATCCCCTTTCTTCTCTCCCTACCTAATCTTCCCCCAGGTGCTGTTTCTTCCTCTTCCAGCTACTCCAGCCGGGGCAGGGTGAACTAACCCAACACAGAGAAGCAGCATGGCCTAGTGGATACTGCACGGGCCTAGGAGTCAGAAGGGCCTGGGTTCTAATTCCAGCTTCACCACATATCTACTGGGTGACCTTTGGCAAGTCACTTAACTTCTCTGTTCCTCAGTTACCTCACCTGGAAAATGGGGATAAGAGTCTGAACCCCATGTGGGACAGGGATTGTGTCCAACCTGATTAATATTTACCCCAGTTCCCAGAACAGTGCTTGACACATAGTATGCACTTAACAAGTGCCATAATAATTATTCCCTCTAGAGTTAGAGAAGCAGCATGGCTCAGTGGAAAGAGCCCGGGCTTGGGAGTCAGAGGTCATGGGTTCGAATCTCGGCTCTGCCACTTGTCCGCTGTGTGACTGTGGGCAAGTCACTTCACTTCTCGGTGCCTCACTTACCTCATCTGTAAAATGGGGATTACGTGGGACAACCTGATTACCCTATATCTACCCCAGCTTTTAGAACAGTGCTCTGCACATAGTAAGCTCTTAACAAATAACAACATTATTATTATTATTATTGTTAAGCTCGTTGTGGGCAGGGAATGTTTATGTTTATTGTTATATTGTACAGAGAACAGTGCCCTGCACACAGGAAGCACTCAATAAATACGATTGAATTAATGGAGGAGTGAGCGGATTGGTCTCCTGGCACTCGGAGCTATTGGGGAAAGCAGCACCTCCATGGGGTCAAAGTTCTCATGGGCTTCCTCTCCCCAGAAGTTCTCTTTGACTTCAAAGGGATCGGGAAGGAGGGAGGGAGTGGTGGAAATCAGTCTTAGTATAGTACTTAACACACAATAAGCATTCAATAAATACAATTGAATGATTGAATTTAGACCATTTCACAGGTGGATGAACAGGCAGAGGAAAGTCACCTGACCTCAAAAACTCAAAAGTGAGTCAGGTGCAGATCCCAAGGGCCCGAGCTGCTCCACCCAAAACAAAAAAGATCACTTTTGAGGGGAGGGGGATGGTGTCATCTCCCAGAGTGGCTACCTGGGAACTGAAGTGGTGACCCTGACTCCAGGCAAAGGCCGTTCATTAAAGAATGGGGAGAGTACAAGCGTCCTGGAGAGAAGTCAAATAACAAAAGCTGAAAACAAAACTCTTTCCACGTGAGAGAATGGGGGCCAGTTAAAATGCATATAGCATCGGATGTCTTCCTACACTACCCACTCTGATGGAAGGGATGGAGGACAAGTCCAGACAAAGGCGATTTGCACTGAGGGAGACAAAGACGAGGCACCGCCATCTCAGGCGGGAGCCTCTACTGGGGATGAGGGAGAACAAAACCGGGAGAGGATCAACCAACGCAATAGAGAGAACCACCAAAGTACCACCGCTAAGCCAAATCTTCTTCCTTCATCCTCTAGAGCTCTTCCAGTGACATGAAGATCTCCGTGTGAGTGCGTATGTGCGGGGGTCAAGCTGGGGAGGGTACGGGTAGCAAATGGGCCAGAACTGCCATAGGAGGGATTTAAGATAGATGCAGTAAAGAACCTCCCTAAGGTTTCCAGCTGTTGGACAGCAAGACCAAATGGGATTGTGAAGTCTTCTGGATGGGAGGGAGGAGTGCTATGTCTCTAGGATGGGCAGTCAGGCCTGGAAGCTAAGGGAATGGATAAAGGGGATTTTGGGGGGTTCCATCAGCTCTGAAGCTTGGTTTGTCAATCAGTGGTATTTATCAAGCACCTACTCTGAGCAGAGTATTGTACTAAACCCTTATGAGAGAACAGTAGAGTTGGTAAACATGTTCACTGCCCACAAGGGACTTACAGTCTAGAGGGGGAGATAATGGTACCAGTATTAATAATAATATTTGTTAAAGCACTTATGGGGTGCAAAAACCCTGTACTAAGCACTGGGAAAGAGTACATGCATGAGAATTAGCTCGGGTCCTGGTGGATACTGTGGGAGAGCCCCTTGGGTGTCTACTGGAGGGAAGGGCAGGGCCACCAGCAGCATTAACAGTACTCAGAGAAGGGGTGAGAGAGGCTGACACACTTTGTAGACATCCCTTGCCCACACTCATGGCGTCTTGTTTACCCTCCTGACCCCTTCGATCCTCTTTCCCCGTGTGAGTCCACTTGGACAAAGAGAAAAACCTTCGTCTGGTTCAACCAGGTCCTGCGGGGTGGCTGAGATGAATATAGCATCAGAGACTCCCTCACTGGTGGCAAGGTAACAGGGCAGCACTTAGCATCCTGGAAGCCAAGGATGGCCATCCATCCATCCACCCACCTGGGGCTAACCAATAACAGGACAGTTTCTTCAGGGACTGCTTTCCTGTCAGGTCCTGCCTTGTTTTCCCCTCTCCCTCCTGTGGCCAAGATGCCCAGGGCTCTTTCTCCCAGGTGCATGTGTCATCCCCATCCCAGAAAACCACTTGGTGTTCTCACTCTGCCTTCAGGCCCTACCTTGGGGAAAACTAGAGGAGAAGGCGAAGAGAACTGCTCCTGCTTCTGCCCAACAGAAAGGAAAGTTCTCCCCAGAGGCAGTGGGGATCACCCCCTCATCCGACCAAAACATTCCCCCCCAAGTTATCTTCTCCTGGTTGAGGGGGTCACCCTCTAAGATCTGGTGGTGGCAAGTGCCTCAGGCACTCAGTGGGGAGAAGGGGAGAAGGAGGAGCCTCTGCCCTGAGGGAGAATCGAGGCAGCAGGTGGCCTGTACTAGGATCCTTCTCTCACCCTGCCCTCCTACCTCCCTCAACCCCTGACTCCCCAGCCTGGCTTCTCATGAGGATTCAAGATGACACAAGATATGCACAGCTATAAACAAGAGTATTCAGTGACAGCAGAGGCTTATGGGATTAGACTGGTTCATGACAGACAAGCTACTTGAAAGACTAAATCCATCTTCAGGAAGATGACTGTTCTCAAGGCATGTCTTTTCTCCTCGGACCTTCCCTCCACCACCTCCTACTGCCCAGACTTTGGGGAGGAGCTGAGGCAGCATCTGCAGGTGGGGGCTTATTGTAAGGTCATCCATCATCTTAAATAAAGCACTACTCTCCTCTGGAATAGCAGCATGGCCTAGTGGATCGAGTATAGGCTTGGGAGTCAGAAGGATCTGAGTTCTAATTCCGGCTTTGTTACCTGTCTGCTGTGTAAGTTTGGGCAAGTCACTTCACTGGGTCTCAGTTACCTCATCTGTAAAATGGGGATTAAGACTGTGAGCCCCATGTGGGACAGGGACTGTGTCCAACCCGATTTACTTGTAACCACCACAACTCTTAGTACGATGCCCGACACATAGTAAGCACTTAGCAAGTGCCACAATTATTATTATCCTAACCATGAGATGGACAGGCAGAGACGAGGGAAGTTCCAAGGTGGAAGATGGGGTGCAGGCAGGAAAGAGCAGAGAATTAGGGGAAGTGTCAAGTGCAAGAGCGGGTTTAGGAAGAGTAGTGGAGGGACCTGGGCTAGTGAGTGTTTGAAAAGAAATGCCTTTTGCAAGGCACTAAAAGTATAGAGCGGTTGAGCGACTTGCCCAGAGTCACACAACACTCCCTTGGAGAAGCAAAGTTTACAAGCTCACTAAACATGAGCAGGAGGAGCAGCTGGCATGCGGTGGTAGCTTCGAGGCCTAATCTCTGGGCAATAGTCAGTGCTTACCTTACAGCTCTTGGCCCAGAGGCAGACAGGGAGGGGACCAAATACTTTCTGCACGGCTGGCCGGATCAGGGCCCGGGAGCGGGGCATCGGTGAGTCTGGTGATCCCTCGGCACCCTGTCCCAAGCCAGAGGGTCAGAGGCCCAGGGACAAGTATGGTAACCAACTGGGCTGAAGTTCAGGGAAGGTATTCCCGGACAAGGGTCCCTTGGTCAGACCCCAGGATCAGATAGCCAATATCAGAACACAAAGACCAGAAACACGACACACTCGGGGACTAAGAGCAGAGCTTTCTCAGGACCGAATCTCACCCCTTGATAACTGCCCACCTGCGCTGGGGAACAGCACCTCCACCTCTAAGGGCATTTTCTAAGGTCCAGCTCTTGGCGGGGCAACGGTGGGACCAGAGGCGCAAGAGGAGCAGACACATCGGTTGTGGCAGAGAGGGCTGGGGGAAGCTGGACCACAGCTGTCCCCGAGCCCCAAGGAGCAGGGGGTGGTTGGCAGGAGGGCAGTGGCTCAGGTGACTGAGAAGAAGCAGCAGGGAAGGGTGATGACAACTCAGAAAGATTAGGGGGAACCCAGGGAAGGGAAGGAGGGATGAGGGAGGAAGGGGTGATGGAGGAAAAGGAGCTGCCGGGCATGGGGAAGAACAGGGAAAGTAGGTGGGGAGGCAAGGGAGGGAGAGGCCAGGGTGTGCAGGAGTTGCAGGGGAGGGAGAACAGCGGGTGCAGGAGACGGTGGGCAGGAGAGGGTGATCCAGGGGTGCAAGAGTTAGGGGGCAGGGGAGGAAGAGCCCCGGGGTGAAGGAATCAGGGGGCAGGGGAGGGAGAGCCCATGGGTGCAGGGGACGGAGATTTCGGGGTGCAGGAGTCGAGGGGCAGGGGAGTGAGAGACCAGGGGTGCGAGAGGAAGAGCCCCGAGGGTGAAGGAGTCAGTGGGCAGGAGAGGGAGAGCTTGGGGCGCAGGAAGTGGGGGGTAGGAGAGGAAGAGCCCAGGGGTGCAGGAGAGGAAGAACCCTGGAGTGAAGGAGAGGAAGAGGCCTGGAGTGCAGGAGTCGGGGTGCAGGGGAGGGAGATTTCAGGGAGTAGGAGTCGGGGTGCAGGGGAGGGAGAGCTCGGGGTGCGGGAGGCAGGGGTCAGGGGAAGGGTTGAGATGCCCGGGGGTTGGGGGGTAAAGGGAAGGCAGGGGTCCTGACCTGAAGACATCGGTGCACAGCTGCGTGCCCAGCACGCAGACCGCCTCGATGCGGCTCCCGTACTGCAGCCGCAGGGTCCGCTCCGGCAGCATCGCGACAGGGCGGCGACGACAAGGACAGCACCACCGGCCCCAGCTGCTCCAGCTGAGGACGGCCCAGCTCCGAGCAGCAGCTCCAGCCGCCGCAGGCCTGCCCGTTTATCCACCAGCTGGAAGGGGCGGGACCGCAGACGAGTTCCTCCCTCTTTGGCCCGAAGACCCTCCCATCGCTCCCCCCCCCCCCGTCCCACCTCCCCCTTTTCATTCATTCAACTGTGTGCAGAGCACTGGACTAAACGCTTGGAAAGTACAATACGGCAATAAAGAGAGACGATCCCCGCCCACAGATGACTTACCCCTATGGGGCAGGGCCCGCTAGAAGAGCCACCCAGAGCGACCCTTTCCCTTTCACCTCCCCTGAGCTCCATCCCAGCCTTCTGCCCTACCCACTCCTAGCTTATTCGAGGTCAAAGTCCCAACCTTTTAAACTTGGGGACAGGGACAGCTTCAGGGGCAGAGGGCCTGCCTTTGGGGTCTCCTGGGGTCTGGCGGTCAGGGCTGGGACTGGACATCTGGGGATTGAGGGGACGTGATACGCTTGAAGGGCTGGGGGACGTTCATATGGAGATGTTCTGGAAGCAGAGGAGATGATAATAATAATGATAGTATTTGTTAAGCTCTTACTATGTGCGAAATACTGTTCTAAGTGCTGGAGGGAATACAAAATGATCAGATCGTCCCTCGTGGGGCTCCCAGTCTTGATCCCCATTCTACAGATGAGGTAACTGAGGCACAGAGAAGGTAAGTGACTAGCCCAAAGTCACAGAGCTGACAAGTCACGGAGCCAGGATTACAACCCATGACCTCTGACACCCACGCCTGTGCTCTTTCCACTGGGCCACACTGTTTCGCTTCTCTGGTTCTAACCTTCTTACTTTGCCTCGATCCCATAATAATAATAATTATTACTATTATTGTATTTGTTAAGTGCTTACTATGTGTACTAGGCACTGTACTAAGTACTGGCCACTGAACCTCACCGCTCAGCTCTCACCCATGTCCTGCCTCTGCCCTGGAGTGCCATCCCTCCTCATGTCTGATAATTACTGCTCCTGGATTCAAAACCTTATTGAAGACTCATCTCCTCCAAAAGCCTTCCCTGACTAAGCCCTTCTTTCCTCTTCTCCCACTCCCTTCTGCACCACCCTAACTTGCTCCTTTTATTCATTCCCCCCTTCCTAGCCCCACAGCACTTCTGTACATATCTGGAATTTATTTATTTCTATTAATGTCTGTCTCCCCCTCTAGACTGTAAGCTCATTATGGGCAGGGAATATATCCATTTATTGTTGCATTGTACTCTCCCAAGCGCTTAGTACAGTGCTCTGCACACAGAAAATGCTCAATAAATACGATTAACTGACTGACAGGGGAGGTCCAACCGACTGAGGTAGAATAGGGAGTCATCTTTGTAGCGGTGGTAACTCCCCAAGGGAATGAGCGTGAAGTGACAATAGGAGGGGATCCAGGACTCAGCCTTGAAGGACCCCCACATTTAGGAAGGAGGGGCCAGAGAGGAGAGAAGAAGTGTGAGTCCATAATGGGGAGAGAAGTCAAGGCACTAACAGCTTCAGGCCCTCGGTCCAGCCAACCTTGTCCTCTCAGTGCCCGGCCAGCAGGGATCCCGCAGGCCCCTGCAGTCTCCCTGGGCAGCTAAATTAGGCATTGATTAAGAGCACAGCAGCTGGGAACCACCATCAACAGGGAATATGTCTGCAGCAGCCTCTGTGAAAGCAGGGGGTCCCAACACCCCAGCGATGCCCAAACCCAGCCAAGGGATCTAGAGAAATTCAACACCAGGGCTATTGATCCTGACAACCTGCTGCCTCAGTGACTTCATCTTTCCCAGGGCCTAGCTGGCTGAGGGAGCACTGAGGACACGCCAGTTGGCATAGCCCTGGGTCAGAACGGGAAAAGGTCTGCCCGCCTATGGGCTCTGTTCGGGGATGGAGCGCCAGTCAATGAGGGGGAAAGCTAGCAACCCTCCTAGAGTTCGAAGATGAAAAGGGGAGAGGGGAAGAATTAAAGGTTCTGCTGGTTTCTACTCCCTAACCTCTATGCCTGAGCCCCGAGCCCACCGAGAAACACACAGAAGCAAGTAGTCCATAAAGTACATTACTTAGCAAAGTCTGGCACCCATGATGAGAGGAAGGTATGCAGAAGGCGGCTAAACTTTAAGCTAAATTAGACCTGGGTTCTAATCCCTGATCCACCACTTTCCTTCATTCATTCAGTGGAATTTATTGAGCGCTTACTCCTCCTCCCTTCCCCATTGTCCCAACTCCCTTTCTCTGCTCTACCCCCTTCCCCTCCCCACAGCAGCTACATATTTATTTATTTGTACATATTTATTGCTCTTTTTATTTTATTAATGATACGCATTTGTCTATGGTTCTATTTATTTTGATGGTAGTGATGCCTGTCTACTTGTTTTGTTTTGTTGTCTGTCTACCCCTTCTAGACTGCAAGCCCATTGTTGGGTAGGGATTGTCTCTGTTGCCGAATTGTACTGTCCAAGTGCTTAGTACAGTAGTCCGCACACTGTAAATGCTCAATAAAAATGATTGAATGAATGAATGAATACTAAGCACTTGGGGAAGTACAATACAATAATAAGCAGGCACATCCCCTGCCCACAACAAGCTCACAGTCTAGAGGGAGGGGAGCCAGACATCAATACAAATAGATATCATTAAAGGTATAATAATAATGATGATGATGGTGTAAAGTGCTTACCATGTGACAGGCACTGTACTAAGCATTGGGGTGGATACAAGCAAATCGAGATGGACACAGTCCCTTTCCCACATGGGGCTCACAGTTTCAATCCTCATTTTACAGATGAGGTAACTTAGGCACAGAGAAGTAAAGTGACTTGCTCAAGGTCACACAGCAGGCAAGTGGCAGAGGCGGGATTACAACCCATGACCTTCTGAATCCCAGGACCGTGCTGTGCTGTCAGGGTGCAAGGGAGCAAGTCAAGTGATGCAGAAAAAGAAAAGTGGGGGTTACTCTGGGAAAGCCTCTTGGAGGAGATGTGCCTTCAATAAGGCTTTGAAGTGGTGGAGAGTCATTGTCTGTCGGATTTGAGGAGGGAGAGCGAACCAGGCCAGATGCAGGATGTGGGCTAGGTGAGACTGAGGCACAGTGAGAAGATTAGCACTAGAGGATTGAAGTATGCCAGCTGGGTTGTGGAAGGAGAGAAGCGAGTTAAAGTAGGAAGGGGCAAAGTGATGGAGTTCTTTAAAACCAATGTGAGAAGTTTTTGTTTGATGAGGAGGTGGATAGACAACCACTGGATATTTTTGAGGAGGAGGATGACATGTCCCGAATGCTTTTGTAGAAAGATGATCTGGGCAGCAGAGTGAAGTATGGACTGGAGTGGGAAGAGACAAGAGGTGGGGAGGTCAGCACGGAGGCTGATAAAATAATCCCCCTGTTTGATCTTGGATAAGTCACTCTACTATACTGTGCCTCACTTTCTTCATTTGCAAAATGGGGATTCAGTATCTGTTCTTCCTTTTCCTTAGATTGTGAGCCCCATATGTGACAGGGACTGTGTCCGACCTGATTATCATATATGTATCCCAATGCTTAGAACAGTGCGTGGCATGTAGAAAATGCTTAACAGATAACATAATAACTATTACTATTAAGTTGATGGAAGAGAGAGAAAAGAGGTGTTCCCAGCTGAAGTGAGACTGAGGAAGCAGCATAGTCTTGTGGAAAAATCACAGGCCTGGGAATCAGGAGATCTAAATTCTAATCTGAACTCTGCCCTTTTTTATGGTTAAGTGCTACTATGTACCAGGCACTGTACTAAGCACTGGGGTAGATACAAGCAAATCAGGTTGGAAACAGTACGGGTCCCACATGGGGCTCACAGTCTTAATCCCCATTTTACAGATAAGGTAACTGAGGAAAAGAGAAGTTATTTGCCCAAGGTCACATAGCAGACCTATGGCAGAGCTGGGATTAGACAGTGCTATGCACACAGTAAGCGCTCAATAAATACGATTGAATGAATGAATGAATTAGAACCCAGGACCCGCTGACTCCCAGGCCCGTGTTTTATCCACTAAACCACAGTGCTTTTCTTGCTTGCTATGTGACCTTGGGCAAGTCGCTAACTTCTCTGTACTACAGTTTTGTTGTCTGTAAAATGGGGATAATATTCCTGCTCTCCTTCGCTCATAGAGCTCCGTGTGAGGCAGAGACTATGTCTGATTTGATTATCTTGCATCTACCACGGTGCTTGGTGTAGTGTAACAAATGCCACAATTTGTGTTATTATTCTTGAAGGGATCCCTAAATTTGCCTACCGAGGCAGCAAAATCCAACAGGTCTGTCCCATTATCTGGGCAGTTTGGATAATTGGCACTCCACTATGAAGAGCAGAGAGTTGTTGAGCGGGGCGGGGAACAGTTCATGTCTAGGCCAGAGGAGTTGGAACAGAGGGGTAGGCCGTGGTGAGGAACGACACTCCTCATCCCTCCTTGGGCTGGCTGCTTCCCAAGTGGGAATTTTGTTGTGGGGGTATTGTTGTCCAGAGAATGCCAGATTCTCAGGGTGAGCATTTAAAATTGTCTCTAGGTGGAACACCTATTATCACTCATGGGGTTTGAACAGGGTGGACCCTCTCTTTCATCCTGCCCAGGCCTCTGGGCCTGGTTCTCTGTTGTTCTCAGAGAATGTTGACAATCCAGCCTGCTCCCCGGGCTCTGAAATAAGGCCCCAAGGAGTACCTATCTGGGCCTCCACTGTAATTTGGGAGACTGACAAGCTTCACCTGCTTCCTCCCTGGGCCCTTTTTTACCCTTCCCCTTCCAGCCCTGCTGAGCTGCTGCTCACCTCCTCTGGGCAGGGAGAGAGAGAGAGAGAGAAAGAGAGGGAGAATGAGAGGGAGAGAGGTGAGCAGGCAGAGGGCTGCCCCCAACCCTAGTCCTTATTCAACCTTCTAATTCTTTCCCTCTTTGTTTCAAGCTCTGACCTGTTGCTCCCGGCTTATAACTTCTTCCCATCTCCCATCTGGCAGACCTCAGCTCTCCTCATCGTCAAACTCCTTCTGAAATCTCATCTCTCCTACATCGCCCCCAGAAGACCTTGCCTGATTAATCACTCCTCTCCTCAGGTTATTTCCCACCCAACGGCCACTCTAGCACTTCTTTATCACCTCAGCATTTGTAACGTCACACTTCCCGAAGCACTTTTGACCAGATTTTCCTCTCTCCACCTGATGGCCGTGCAAATCCTCCCGTGACCCACCACCCCAAACTGTGGATCTCAAGGCCCTCTACATTCTTCTCTCCTGGACCACCATACTGCCATCCTGCGACCTGCACTGACTCTCCTCCACACCACTGAGGAAGCTCCATACTGACCTAGCATCTTGGAGGGACAGACAGAAGCAGCCACAACGTGACGCCATCCCACAGAACCTTAGGAAGAACTGAGCGGCTGCCGCTGGAGCGCTTTTTGTGGCCGCGGTTGTGACTACCGACTCTGCTTCTCCAGCTACAGTGCCCTTCTCAGCTTTGTCATTATCTTTATATTGCCTTAGTGCTTTTGATGCATCTCTCCCTATATGTCTGCTGCAAGTACTGTCTCCCCATTTTTATTTTTAGATGGTGAGCCCCTCAGGGACAGGGACTGTGTCTAATTCCCACCTATGTATTCTTTCCCAGTGTTTAGTACAGTATTCTGCATGTAGTAAGCACGCACCTGGAAGTGAGAAGGATATGGGTTCTAATCCCAGCTCTGCTGCTTGTCTGCTGTGTGGCCTTGGGCAAGTCACTTCACTTCTCTGTGCCTCAGTTACCTCATCTGTAAAATGGAGATTAAGACTGTGAGCCCTATGCGGGACAGTGTCTGTGTCCAACCTGATTTGCCTGTATTCACCTCTGAGCTTAGTACAGTGCCTGGCACATAGTAAAAGTTTAATAAATATCATTATTATTATTATTATTAGTTATAATAATGCATACTATTATTACTAATAAATACTATTAGTACTGCTATCCATTACTTCTCAGGCTGCAAGGCCTTCCAGAAACAGCAGTTCCCTCCTCTGGTGTTATCGCTCCTACTAGTCTGCCTTTTCCCCCACTCCTTCACCACTCTCTTCCTCTGCACCTCCCCCAAAGCCTGCTGATCACGGCTCCCTGCATCTTCCCACGGTCCCAGCTGGGGTCCTGCCCCTTGCAACTCTCCTTTGCACCTCCTCCTGCAGTCTGTAGCCTGCTCCTCTCTATCTTCCCTCCCAGGGGTGCATAAACTGGGATCACCTTATGACTTAACAAACCAGGTGGGTACAGATGAACTTTGCCCATCTGGGCACCTTCCCTGAGTGCACTTGAGCCCCCACATATTGCCCCTTTCTCTTCCTCAGGCATGAGTGCCCCCCGCCTGACTGGCTAAGTCCCCTTGCAGCCAGCTGTCACCTTCCAATCTGCCAACACCCAGCCCTCAGTCCTTGGCTCTGACTGGTATATCTGCCTCTGCCTCTCATCGGCCGCTGTGTACTGGTGTGGAGCAGAGAGCACGGGGGGGTGTCTAAACTCAGAACTCCACATCTGATCATGCCCTGGGGGGGCACAGAGTGGCATCTCAGGGTCTGCCTTCTCCAGAGCAGGGAGAGACAATTCTGAACCCTTCTCATGGGCCACCTAAACTGGAGGAAGAGAAGGTCTAGGCCCCCGATCAAGTGACTCCCTGCTGCCCCTCAGACTCAAGAAAGAAGGTGGGAAGTGGGATAAATGTAGAGAAAAACCTTTTAGAAAGATTCCACCGTTCCTGAGCATGGGGGAGCAGAGGGACTAGGTAAAAATAGAGATGACTGCTGCACATATGCAGACATAGAGGGCAGCACTGACTCTGATTGGCAGCTATCTTGATATGGGGATCGGGTATGGGCACCACTTTGAATGTCCCAAATGGTGACCAACCTGGAAGACTCAGAGGCATAATGCACTCCTATCTTGTGCTGCACTGAGGTAATCGCTTACCTCACTTACTGCCTGAAGCTGACCCTGGTCCTAGAGCATCTCCAGGGCCGTTTTTTCCACAGTCCCATTCTTCGGGAGAGAGGGCTGTGGCAGGTGGAAGGGAGGCACACTGGGGATGGGGGTGCATGCCACAAGCCCATCCCCCTTCTCCCAGTCCTTTGGGCCAGTAGTAATCTAGATGCCGTCGGCAGGCCAATCAGAGCATGGACAGGCAGTGGTCCTCTCCCTTTATAAACTATGGTTAGAATCGGTTTCCTGTCCCAGGCATAGTCAATCAATCGATCCAATTTGTTGAGCATTTACTGTGTGTAGAGCACTGTATCTTGCACTTAGGAGAGTACAGGATAATGTAGTTGGTAGACCTGTTCCCTGTCCACAGTGAGTTTACGTTCTAAAGGGTCCTGTCCTGGCTGTGTCTTTAATCTGCTGTGTATCTCTGGGCACTGCACTTCTGGCCTCAATCTCCCTTCTGCAGAAAGAACCCCAGGGAAATTATGCCTTGAGCCTTTTTTTGAAGCCCAGTGGGGGATGGGGCACTTGGGGTAATGCCCTCTGGGCAGAATAAGGAGGGAGAGAGAGGGTCCTGGGACCTTGACCGCCCCTCAGATCCTGCCCCAGAACTGAGGCTGGAAGACTTCTCAAGTTCCCCAGGTCTCTTGTGGCTTGGTCTGCCAGTCAAGCACTGGTCTGGAAATGTCTGATGGGCAGAGACCCCTGGCAGGCCACTTTGGTTAAGCCTACACTCCAATCTCTGAGAGCAGCATGGTCTAATGGATAGAACATGGCCCTGTGTCTGGGAGTCAGAAGAACCTGGGTTCTAATTTGAGCTCTGCCACTTGACTGCTGGTGCTCTTGGGCAAGTCACTTAACTTCTTTGTGCCTCAGTTACCTCATCTGTAAAATGGGGATCAAGACTGTGAGCTTTTTGTAGGACAGGGACTTTCTTAACCTGATTATCTTGCATCTACTCCAGAGCTTCGTGGCTCAGTGCAAAGAGCACGGGCTTTGGAGTCAGGGCTCATGTGTTCGAATCCCAGCTCTGCCACTTGTCGGCTGTGTGACTGTGGGCAAGTCACTTAACTTCTCTGTGCCTCAGTTCCCTCATCTGTAAAATGGGGATGAAAACTGTGAGCCCCACGTGGGACAACCTGATTCCCCTATGTCTACCCCAGCGCTTAGAACAGTGCTCGGCACATAGTAAGCGCTTAACAAATACCAACATTATTATTATTAGCTTAATACAGTGTCTGGCACATCTCCAGCCCTGATCCTTCTCTTTCTCTCTCTCTCTCTCTCTCTCTCATCTCACATTTCCTCCTGCCTTCAAGACATCTCTACTTGGAAGCCCTCCCATCACCTCAAATTTAACACATCCAAAACAGAACTCTTTATCTTCCCACCCAAACCCTGTCTTTCCCCTGACTTTCCCATCACTGTAGTCAGCATCACCTTCTTTCTTGTTTCACAGTCCTGTAACCTTGGCGTTATCCTTGTCTCCGCTCTCTCATTCAACCCACATATTCAACCCATCACTAAGTCCTGTTGGTCTCACCTTCTCCACATAACTACGATCTGTCCTTTCCTCTCCACCCAAACTGCTACCATGTTAATACTATCACTTAACCTCTCCCTCCTTCAATTACTCTCCCCTTATTTAAAGCCTTATTGAAAACACATCTCTTTCAAGAGATCTTCCCAGATTAAGCACCTCCCCCCACTTCTCCACTCTCTTCTGTCTCACCCTGTTTTGCTTCCTTTGTTCTTCCCCTCTTCCAGCCCCACAGCACTTGTGTACCTATCTGTAATTTATTTATTTGTATTGATGTCTGTTTTTCCTCCTCTAGACTGTAATCTCGTTGTGGGCAGGGAATGTCACTGTTCCCAAGTGCTTAGTATAGTGCGCTGCACACATAAGTGCTCAATAAATACTACTGAATGAATGAAACACATCACAAAAGCCATCGGCATCCCCATGTCACTTCACTTCTCTGTACCTCAGTTACCTCATCTGTAAAATGGAGATAAAGACTGTGAGCCCTGTGTGGGACAGGGACTGTGTCCAATCTGAGTATCTTGTATCTGTCCCAGCACTTAGTACAGTGCCTGGCACATAGTAAGTGCTTAAGAAATACCATAATTATTATTATTATTGTTATGATGATGTTCCAGGACATCTGCAGCTCCAGGTGACTCCAGCCAGCTGGAGGCAAAGCTTTCCTGAAGCTCTCCTCCCCAGTCCATATCCAGCGGAAAAGCTGAATTAATCAGCTTAATTAATTCATTCATTAATTAAACTTCCAGACTGTAAGCTCACTGTGGCCAGAGAACATTTCTACCAACTCTCCTAAGTGCTTACTCCAGTGGTCTGCACACAGTAAGCTCTTAAATACCTTTGATTGATTGATTGCTTAATCAATGAAGGGTATTTCCTGAGTGCTAACTTGGTGCCGAACACTGTACCAAGTGCTGGGGGAGTACGGTAGAGTGAATGGAGGCAATCTCTGCCTTCAACTGTTTGGAGAAAGTGGATCATATGCTAGGGGTGATGAGAAGGGCGAAGGGAGCCTGTTCCAGAAGCTTAAGGGATAAAGAAAAAATGTACTGGGGATTTTGAAAGCATGTCCATGTCATTCTGGCTTTAAGATCTCATCTCGTCATGCTGTTTCAGTTCTAGCCAAATAAAGAAACCTATCCCCTCTCTGTGGAATTCCCTTAGGAATTCCAACACAGGCAGTGAGAAGACCGTGTGGGCATTTAGCTTTACTCAGGCCAAACCTGACTTGGGTCAGAACTGACTAGCACATTGAGTCTCATGTCATGAAAGAAAGAAAATAATTCAAAAATGACAGTTACTTCAGAAATATTGAAGCACTTAGTGGCGCCTGTCTGCCCTCTGTTAGGTGGCATGGGGTTTCTCTTCCCAAGCAGTCAGTCGATCAGTGGCATTTACTGAGCACTTGCTTTGGGCACAGCCCTGTGTTGAGCACTTGTGGGAATATGATAGAGTTAGGAGACAGGATCCCTTCCAGAGAGCCTCCCATCCATTCATTCATTTAATTGTATTTATTGAGCACTTAATATGTGCAGAGCACTGTACTAAGCGCTTAGGAGAGTACAGTACAACAATAAACAGACACATTATCTGCCCACAACAAGCTGATGGGAAAGACGGTCCCATAAGAAGCAACAAGTTCTTCAGGTCCTGGTGGTTCCTATTCTTCCCAATTTCCCTCCTACTTAATTACAGGTATATTACTAAGAGCTTTCTATGTGCCAGGCTCTGTACTAAGTGCTGGGGTGGATATAAGCAAATTGGGTTGGACACAGTGCCTGTCCCACATGGGGCTCACAGACTCGATCCCCATTTTACAGATGAGGTAACTGAGACGCAGAGAAGTTGAAGTGACTTCCCCAAGGTCACACAGCTGACAAGTGGCAGAGGCGGAATTAGAACCCACAACCTTCTGACTCCCAGGCCCATGGTCTGTCCATTACGCTATGATGTTTCTCCTGCTTCTACTTCTCATGCTGCTTCTACTTAGAATTTGAGTCTCATGTGGGACAGGGACTGAGCACAACCTGATTATCTTGTATCTACCCCAGTGCTTAGAACAGTGCTCGGTACATAATAAGTGAGAAGCAGCATGGCTTAGTGGAAAGAGCACAGGCCTAGAAGTCAGAGGACCTGGATTCTAATCCAGACTGCCGAATGTTTGACCTTGGGCAAATCCCTCAATTTCTCTGTGCCTCAGTTTCCTGAACTGTAAAATGGGGATTAAATATCTGTTCTCCCTCCTATTTAGGGTGTGAGCCCCATGTAGGATAGGGACTGTCTCTGATCTAATTAACTTGTACCTAGTCCAGCATTTAGAACAGAAGCAGCATGACCTAGTGAGAAGCAGAGTGGCCTAGTGGAGAGAACATGGGCCTGGGAGTCAGAAGGACCTGGGTTCTAATCTCAGTTTTGCCACTTGTCTGCTGTGTGACCTTGGACAACTCACCTAACTTCTCAGTGCCTCAGTTACCTCATCTGTAAATGGGGACTAAGACTGTGAGCCCCATGTGGGACATGGACTGTGTCCAACCTGATTAGCTTGAATCTACTCCAGCACTTAGTACAGTGTATAGTACTCAGTAAATGCTTAACAAATAAACTAAAAAAGTGCTTAAAAAGTATCATCATTATTATAACTAGTATTAATTTATGATACCCCGAGATGGTCCAAGCCAGGCCAACCGTACACACACTTAGAGAAGTGGGGGAAAGCCCAGAGGTTCTAGAGCAGAGAGAGGGTCCGCACCTCCGTCTCCCTCCCAGAGGGGAAGCTATTTGCGTGGGATAGCAGTCATTTTATTTTTAATGGTATCTGTTACATACTTATTATGTAACAAGTACTCAAGTACTGTTCTAAACCCTGGGGTAGATACAAGTTAATTAGGCCAGCTACAGTCCCTGTTCCACATGGGGCTCACAGATATAGGAGGGAGAACAGGTATTGAATCCTTATTTTGCTGTTGAGGTAACTGAAGTCCAGGGAAGTTAAGTAACTTGCCCAAGGTCACACAGCAGGCAGGGGGCAGAGGCAGGATTAGGACCCAGGTGCTGTGGCTCATAGGTTTGTGCTTTATCCACTTTACCACGCTTATTGGTAGGATCAGCCGGAGCATGGAAAATTACAGGGGAGGGTTTGGGCAAGGAGGAGCAGGAGGGCAAGGTGGATTAGATGCCCCCAGAGTAATTTTAGAGTCACTCTTCAGTAGGTGATAGCGGGGAATGGAGGCAGGAAGAAGTCCAGGCCGGCTTCTTCTGAGAGAGCAGGAAGCATGAAGCTGGTTCGTAGGAGAAGGTTGTGTGTTCTGCTGGGGCTTCTAAAGAAGGACTCAAGTGGGAGTGTGGCCACAGGAGAGCAGCTCAGAACCAAGTAGAATCGGGGGTTTTTAGGGGTGCCCTCTAGACTGTGAGCTCATTGTGGGCAGGGAATGTCACTGTTGATTGTTGTCCTGCACTTTCCCAAGCTCTTGTACGCTGCTCCGCACACAGTAAGCACTTAATAAATATGATTGAATGAATGGACCTGGGCGCAAGTTCTAGATTAGTGGGAAGTGATTATCTTTGCATTGTTTCTAGTTCTGATGTATCCAATTGTTACCTTTAAAATTAACTAAGTAAATTCCAGTGTTACACTCTCTGTAAGAGTACAAAATAGCAGAGGACTTTTGGATCAATCAATCAATCCATTTATTTACTGAGCACTTAACTATTGAGTAAGATAGGGTAAGTGCGAATGTGTACTATGTGAGTGTGTGGAGGCCATGAATTTGGAGATCTGAACTTGAAGAAGTCACAGATTGTAGCAGAAATGAGTAATGAAAAGCAGTAATAACTGTAGCATTTTTAAGCACTTTCTATGAGCCCAGAACTGCATTAAATGCTGTGGTAGGTTAGAAGAGAGTTAGTTCAGACAGAATCTGTGTCCTCTAGAATAAGGGGGAGGGAGAACAGGTATTTAATCTCCATTTTTCAGATGAGGAAACTGAGGCGCAGCAAAGTTAACCAGACTTTATCTTAGATCACACAGCAGGCAAGCGACAGAACGGGGATTAGAACCCAGGCCTCCTGACTCCCAGGTTTGAGCTCCTTTCATTCAGTCACTTTGTTTCTTGGAACCCATCATAATGTATATCAACTGATTGTCCTGGTTTTAGTAGAGGCCCTTAGATATAACAGTGACAACAATAATATAATCGTGATATGTGTTAAGCACTTACTATATGCCAAGCACTCTACTAAGCTCTGGGCTATAAACAAGATAATCAAGTCGTTCACAGGCCCTGTCCCACACAGGACTCCAGGGCTAAATACTCTGTTGTATTTTACTCTCCCAAGCACTTAGTACAGTGCTCTGCATATAGAAAGTGCTCAATAAATACGACCAATTGATTCCTTCCTGAATCCTCTCCCCAACTGACTTTCCCATCACAGTTGGGGTAACCATCCTCTCCAGCCTTGAAGCTACCTTTTTGCATTATCCTAGACTACGTCCCCTCTTTCAACTGCCAAATTTGGTCAATCCTTGTATATTGTCATTTTTTCCTCCATATTTCCCAGATCTGCCCCCCTTCCTTTTCATCCAAATTGCCACCACCTACTCCAGATGCTCATCACATCCTGATTAGACTATTGCCTTAGCCTTCTCACTGCCTCTCTGCCTCCAGCCTCTCCCCTCTTCAATCCAATTTTGTTGTCTGGATCATTTTTCTAAAATGTCATTCTTCACGTCTCCTCATTCTTCAAAAACCTTCAGTGGTTGTCCATTTCACAAAGCATTCATTCAATAGTATTTATTGAGCGCTTACTATGTGCAGAGCACTGTACTAAGCGCTTGGGATGAACAAGTCGGCAACAGATAGAGACAGTCCCTGCCATTTGACGGGCTTACAGTCTAATCGGGGGAGACGGACAGACAAGAACAATGGCACTAAACAGCGTCAAGGGGAAGAACATCTCGTAAAAGCATCAAGCAGACACTCCTCGCCATCAGTCAATGGTATTTATAGAGCTCTTAGAATGTGCAGAGCACTGTACTAAGTGCTTGGGAGTTGACAGACACGTTCCCTGCTGACATCGAGCTTACAGTCCTGATCTGTTTGAGACCTGGGTGAGTCAGAACCAAGGACACCTGGAGAGCTGGGGAAGAAATGGATCAGATGGGAGAGGGATGGAAAGAAGAGCAGCTACACTAGCCCTGGCTTCAATTCTGGTCAGGAAGACCCCTGACCCCCACTCACCCCATATTTCCCTTCCCCCAGAAGGATGAAGTGGGTCCAACTCCTGGAGTTCAGGTTCATCCTAGAGAAATCAAAATGTTCTAACCAGAATCTGACCTTCATCTCCATAGTAGGGCAGTGTACCTAGTGGAAAGAGCACAGGCCTCGGAGTCAGAAGGACCTGGGATCCTGTCTGTGCCACTTGTCAGCTGTGCAACCCTGGGGAAGTCACTTAACCTCTCTGTGCCTCAGTTTTCTCATCAGTAAGACTATAAGTCTATGTGGAATATGGGATGTGTCGATTATTAGCTTGTACCTACCCCAGTGCCATCAGCTTTAAGGTCCTTCATCAGCTCTCTCTGACTCACCTATCCACTGTTTTGTCCTACTGAAGCACAGCTAATGCTCATCTTTCCTTCTAGGCTCCCCGTGTCACCAGGTCCTGTTCTTAAGTCTCCCACCTCTAACTCCTTGCTCACATCCTTCCCCACTCCTGGAACTCTCTCCATCTTCAAATCTTCCAGATACAGCTCTCTTCATCTTCAATGCCCTTCTCAAATCCTTCCTTGTCCAGCAGACTTTCCTCAGTTCATTTTTCTTCCTTTCAGGTCAGCTCCTCTTAATTCCCCCCTCAGTACAAATGCAGTGCCAAACACCAGTAACTCCTTTGAACCGCATTCATTCATTCATTCATTCATTCATTCAATTGTATCTATTAAGCACTTACTGTGTGCAGAGCACTGTACTAAGTGCTTGGGAAAGGGCAATACAACAATAAACAGTGACATTCCCTGCCCACAATGAGCTCACAGTCTAGAGACGGGGAGACAGACATCAATACAAATAAAAGCATTTCCTTAAACCATTTATGCATCTTTCCATTCTCTTTTTCCTCCTTTTGGTAAATTATTTTGTGTCCGTCCCTCCATCACACTGTAATTTCTCTGTGGGCAAGGATATGTGGGGCGGCAAAATGGCCCAGTGGAAAGAGCCTGCACTTGAGAGAAACAATCTCTACCCTCACCAGCTCTGAAATCCCTCTCTGACCACAACCTCCTCACCGACCTTCTCTCCCATACACATCCCCGCCACAAATTTGTCCTGTTACCCCACAGAGTCCTCCAGTCTTTTGACCCCATCCAATTTCCTCAAGTCATTATGCCCATTTAGATTTCCCTCGGTGACCAAACTGACGGCTTCAACACCACCCTCTCTACTGAACTCAACTCGCTCTCTCACCATCTCTTCACGGCTCCCATATCACTAATCCACAGTGCTGGATCATTTCCACAGTCTGCTTTCTTTGCTCTTGTGCACAAGCTTCAGAGTGCTGCTGGCAGAAATCCAGATATCAGGTCTATCTCATCCATCTGAAGGTCATCATTGCCTGCTTTAACTCTGTCCTCTCCTCCCCCAGCAACACTGGTTCTCCATCCTTATTGACTCCCATTCTCATGGCCCTAGCCAGTTGTTTCAGGTATTTAACTTCCTCCACAAAAAACCTTGCCTACCCTGCCTGCCCTCAGGTCCTAACATTATCACAAGAGATCTCCTGCAACCTCTCAAAATCCTTCCCCTCCACCTGTGCCCCTGACTCCACCCCTTCGCACCTTATCAAAACCCTTGCCCGTTCCCTCCTTTCCTCCCTGATCATCGTTGTCAACTGTTGACTCTCTTACATCTTCTTCCCACAGCTTTCAAACATGCTCTTGAATCCCCTATTCTAAAAAACCCTCAACTCCTTTGCCCCATCTTCCCCCATCATTCCTCTCCAAATACCGGCTGCTTCCACTTCCTCTCCTCCAATTCTCTCCTTGATCCCCTCCAATCTGGCTTCTGACCCATTCACTCCACTGAAACTACCCTCATAGGTCACCAGTGATCTCCTTCTTGCCAAATGCAAAGGACTCTTCAAACCCAAACAAACATAACCCTACTTGACATCTTAGCTGCCTGTGACACTGTGGATCATCCCCATCACCTGGAAACATTATCCAATTTTGGCTTCACTGACACTGTCCTCTTCTATTTCTCCTCCTAGCTCTCTGGCTGCTCATTCTCAGTCTCTTTCGTGGGCTCCTCCGCTGCTTCCCACCCACTAACTATGGGAGTTCCTCAAGGCTCAGTTCTGGATCCCCTTTTATTCTCTCTATACACCCATTCCCCTGGAAAGCTCATTTGCTCCCATTACATCAACTACCATATCTATGCAAATGATTCCCAAACCTACCTTTTGAGCCCTGATCTTTCTCCTCTGCAGTCTTGAATTTCTTCCTGCCTTCAGGATATCTCTACTTGGATGTCCCAGCGACACCTTAAATTTAGCATGTCTAAAATAGAACTCCTATCTTCCCATCCAAACCCCATCCTCCTCATGACTTTCCCATCACTGTAGACATTACCACCATTCTCCCTGACTCACAGGCCTGTAACCTTGGGAATATCCTCAATTCATCTCTCTCATTCAACCCACATATTCATTCTCTCATCAAATCCTGTTCATTCACCCTTCACAACCTTGCTAAAATCTGCCCTTTCCTTTCCATCCCAAGTGCTACTGTGTTAATCCAAACACTTATCCTATCCTGCCTCGATTACTGCATTGGTCTCCTTGCTGACCTCTCTGCCTCCTATCTCTTCCCACTTCAGTTCATACTTCATTCCGCTGCTCGGGTCATTTTTCTACAAAAATGTTCAGTCCATGTTACCCATTCCTCAAGAACTTCCGGTGATTGCCCATCCACCTACGCATCAAACAGAAACTCCTTACCATTGGCTTTAAAGCACTCAGTCACCTTGCCCTCTCCTACCTTAAATCCCTGATTTCCTACTACAATCTAGCCCACACACTTCACTCCTCTAATGCCAACTCACTGTACCTCACTCTTGTCCATCTCATCACCAACTCCTCACCCACATTCTATTTCTGGCCTGGAACTCCCTACCACTTCATATTCGATGAACACTCTCTCTGCTCATCTTCAAAGTCTTATTAAAAACACATCGCCTCCAAGAGACCTTCCCTGACTAAGCTGGATTAATTCCATCTTTTTTTAATAGTATTTGTTAAGCACTTACAATGTGCCAGGCACTGAACTAAATGCTGGGGTACTTACAAGCTGATCAGATTGGATACAATCTGTGTTCCACAAGGGGCTCAAAGTTTTAATCTCTATTTTACAGATGAGGCAAGTGAGGCACAGAGAAGTTACATGACTTGCCCAAGGCCACACAGCAGGCAAGTGGAAGAGCCGAGATTAGAACCCAAGTCCTTTGACTCCTAAGGCCACGCTCTTTCCACTAGGCCATGCTATATCTTTCACTCTCTTCTCCCACTTTTTTCTGAATTTGAATTCACATTCTTTATTCATCCCACCCTTGGCCCCATAGCATTTATGCACATATCCATAATTTAGAAGCAGTGTGGCCTGGAGGATGGAGCATGGGCCTAGGAGTTAGAAGGACTTGCATTAATAACAATAATAATCATGAAATTTGTTAAATACTGACTCTGTGCCAGGCACTGGGGTGGGTACAAGCAAATTGGCTTGGATATAGTCCCTGTTCTAAGTGGGGCTCACAGTGTTAACCCCCATTTTATAAATGAGGGAACTGAGGTGCAGAGAAGTGAAGTAACTTGCCCAAGACCACACAGCAGACAAGTGGCGGAGCTGGGATTAGAACCCAGGACCGTTTGACTCCCAGGCCTGTGCTCTATCCATTACACTGTACTGCTTCCAGGTTTTGCCACTTACCTGCTGTGTGGGCAAGTCACTTAACTTTTCTATGCCTTGTTACCTCATCTGTAAAATGGGGATTAAAACTGTGAGCCCTATGTGAGATAGAGACTGTGTCCAACCTGATTATCTTGTATCTACCTCAGTGCTTAGTACAGTTCCTGGCACGTAGTAAGCATTTATCAAATAGCATTAAAAAAAAGTTTTTCTAGTCTTCTTACCCTTCTGGACTGTGAGCTCCCTGTAGGCAGGGAACATGCCTACCAACTCTTTTAATGTACTCTCCCAAGCACTTAGTTCAGCACTCTGCAGACTGTAAGCACTCAGTAAATATAATTGGTTGACTGATTGAGTAGACAAGGATTAATAATAATTGTGGTATTTGTTAAGCACTTACTATGTGCCAAGCACTGTATTAAGCACTTGAGTTGATACAAGGAAATCGGGTTGGACACAGTCTCTGATCCTATGAGGGGCTCACAATCGTAATCCCCATTTTCCAGATGAGGTAACTAAGGCCCAGAGAAGTGAAGTGACTTGCCTAAGGTCACCCAGCAAACAAGTGGTGGAGCCAGGATCTAATCAAAGTCTTGTCAATGGCTATTGTGTAACCTTTGGCAAGTCACAAACTCTCTGAGCCTCCCTATCCTAATCTTAAAATGGGGTTTAAATAGACCTGTGAGTCTCATATGGGTCAGGGACTCGGTTCCATCTGACAACCTTGTATCTGCCCCAGCTCTTAGCACACAACAAACAATGAAAGCCATAATTATCCTATCTATTGTACTCTCCTAATAATAATAATGATGATGATACTTGTTAAACGCTTACTAAATGCCAGGCACTGTTCTAAGATGCAAGGTAATCAGGTTGTCCCATGTAGGGCTCACAGTTTTAATCCCCATTTTACCCAGGAGGGAACCGAGGCACAGAGAGGTTAAGTGACTTGCCTAAAGTCACACAGCTGACAAGTGGCAGAGCAGGAATTAGAACCCGTGACTTCTGATTCTCAAGCCCGGGCTCTTTCCACTAAGCCACGCTGTTGCTTGGCATATAATAGGAGGTAATCAGTGCTATTGTTGGATTGACCGGGTTCGGCCAATTCTATCTTTTAGAAATTCCCTAGGTTCATTTGAAGTTGCGACAGAGGATTCCTGAGGATCTAGAGAAGCAGCGTGGCTCAGTGGAAAGAGCACGGGCTTGGTAGTCAGAGATCACGGGTTCGAATCCCGGCTCTGTCACTTGTCAGCTGTGTGACTGTGGGCAAGTCACTTAACTTCTCGGTGCCTCAGTTGCCTCATCTGCAAAATGGGGATTCAGACTGCGACCCCCACGTGGGACAACCTGATTCCCCTGTGTCTACCCCAGCGCTTAGAACAGTCGTCTGCACATAGTAAGCGCTTAAAAAATACCAACATTATTATTCTTGTTGACGACAGAGGAATCAGACTCCGGGGAACATCGGTATCAGGCGACGTCGAAGCCACCACCTCCTCATGGTCACTAGGTGGCGCCAGCTCCCTATCTCACAGCCCTATCTCTTCCTCACCTAATAATAATAATAATAACAACAATAATAATAAAAATGGCATTGTTAAGCACTTACTATGTGCCAAGCACTGTTCAAAGCGCTGGGATAGACACAAGGTTATCAGGTTGTCCCTCTTGGGGCTCACAGCCTTGATCCCCACTTTACAGATGAGACTGTAAGCCCGTCACACGGCAGGGACGGTCTCTATCTGTTGCCGACTTGTTCATTCCAATCGCTTAGTACAGTGGTCTGCACATAGTAAGCGCTCAATAAATACTATTGAATGAAGGTAAATGAGGCACAGAGAAGTTTCCTTCAAGTCCATCAGTTTTATTTATTCAATGGCTACTGAGCTCCAAGTACTGTATTAAGTGCTTGGGAGAGCGCACCAGGAACAAAACACATTCCCTGTCCTCAAGGAGCTTACGTTTCAGTGGATGAGTCAGATTGACCTAACATACAAACGGTGAGAATAGGAAGCAGAAGAAGGATCTAACAGGAAGTAATGGGAATATATTAGCATGAAAAGGCAACTTCTAGGCAGAACCAATCAATCAGTGGTATTTATCGAGCAATATAGTGCAGATCACTATACTGTGCACTGGGGAGAGTACATTGTAACAAGCCACACTGGGCTTACAGTCTAGAAGTAAACAAAGCATTAAGGCTATTCGGTCTTTGTCCTCATATGGGGAAATCAAGACTGTTGATAAATAGAATTCATAACCCCAGCCCTCTCATCCACTCTCCAGAGACCCCTCCACCTTTCTTCTTTAACATTCATGGTACTACCCAATACATAATACATTAACCCACTCAGAACCGGTCTGGGGGATGGCATCATCAAAACAAATTCTCATTGATTCATCTGCCCCAGGGCAGCTCTCGGCCAGAGTCACATGGTGAATATTTACCACTGGGCAATGGAGACAGGGGGCTTTAGCAGAGGGGCGGGGAAATGGAACCATTTTATTTGCTTTCCTTCCAGTCGAGGCTGAAGCTCTCAGCTAATTTGAGATTTTGGGGGTTTTCTTTGGGATAGCCGATCGTTCATTCATTCAATCATATTTATTGAGCACTTACTATGTGCAGAACGCTACACTAAATGCTTGGGAGAGTACAATAAAACAAAAAACAGGCACATTCTCTGCCAGACATCAATACAAATAAATTAATTACAGATATATACATAAGTGCTGTGGGGCTGGGAGTGGGAAGAGCAAAGGGAGCTGGTCAGGGAGTGGGAGATGAGGAAAGGTGGAGCTTAGTGTGGGAAGGCATCTTGGAGGAGATGTGCCTTCAGTAAGGCTTGGAAGTCAGGGGAGAGTAACTGTCTGTCAGATTTGAGGAGGGAGGGCATTCCAGTCCAGAGGCAGGACCTGGGCTTGGAGTAGGTGGCGAGATAGGTGAGAATAAGGCATCCTGAGAAGGTGGGGAAAACTGGCTACAGATACCCAAGAATTAACAAGCAAAACAATCACAGAAGCAGCATAGCCTAGTAAGCTCACTGTGGACAGGGAATGTGTTTACTTATTGTTATATTCCACTCTCCCAACTAAGTACAGTGCTCTGCACACACAATAAGCATGAAAAAAATACCACTGATTGATTAACCTTATCATCTACAAAAATTGAAAGGAAGCAGTTTGGCTTAGCAGAAAGAGTACGGGATTGGGGGCGGTTCGAGAATCCTGGGTTCTAATTTCAGTTTGCCACATGCCTAGTTTTTGACCTTGAGCAGGATCACTGAACTTTTTTGGCTTTAGTTTCCCTCTTTGGTAAAATAAGATTAAATCCTACTCCTTTCTACTAAATTGTGACCCTCATGTGGGAGAGGGACTGTGTCCAACCTGATTATCTTATATCCACCCCAGAGTTTACAGCTGTGTTTGATGCATGGTAAGCCCTTAACAGGTGTCACAGTAATAATAATAATAATAATAATAAAACAATAAAATAAAAATGAAAAGAGAGGATTTAAGGCTATGTAATTGTCATTATTACATATCCTTATATTCTCATTATTAGTATAATTATCAAGTTGGTACACATAATCACTGTCAACAAGGGGGAGACAGACTTTAAAATACATTACTGATAAGGAGAAAGGGAGAGTATAAGGATAGGAAATAACAACAGTCATAATAATAATCATTTCATATCCTTCTATTCTCCCTTTTCCCCTCTCAGTAATGTATTTTGATGTCTGTCTCCTCTCTAGACTGTAAACTCGTTGTGGGCAGGGATTATGTCTACCAACTCTGTTGTATTGTACTCTCCCAAACAGTTAGTAAACTGCTCTGCCCATAATGCACTGTGGCTCAGTGGAAAGAGCCTGGGCTTGGGAGTCAGAGGTCATGGGTTCGAATCCTGCCTCTGCCACTTGTCAGCTGTGTGACTGTGGGCAAGTCACTTAACTTCTCTGTGCCTCAGTTACCTCATCTGTAAAATGGGGATTAAGACTGTGAGCCTCACATGGGACAACCCGATTACCCTGTATCTACCCCAGCACTTAGAACTGTGCTCTGCACATAGTAAATGCTTAACAAATACCAACATTATTATAATAAACTCTCAACAAATACCACTGATTGATTGTTTGGAGGAAGCGGGGCCCTCTCACGGGTCAGGAGGATTCTGAGGGGCAGATTGTCTTTTCTCACCAAGGTTGACCCAGGAGATGCCTTGCCTCTCCTCCCTCTGCAGTGCGTCCACTGTCCTCAGTGGAGCTTGCTGCACAAGCAGGCTCTGGTGATTACTCCAATTTTCTGTTGGATCGTTGTGGGGAACTAATTTGCCATCCAGGTTTGCGGGATGAGGTGGCCACTGGCACTAAGGATCCACAGGGCACCCTGACCTCAGACCAGACCTAGGCCCTTTAGCACCTGCCTGGTGGTGTGACCCCTCATGTTTTGCACACACATCTCCTCCAAGAAGCCTTCCCTAACTAATCCCTCCTTTCCTCTTTTCCCGTTCTCTTCTGTCACCCTGATGTGCCTCCCCTTTTTATCCCCCCTTTCGCAGCCCCACAACGCTTATGAACATATCTGTCATTTATTTATTTATATTAATGTCCATCTCCCCCTCTAGGCTGTAAGCTTGGTGTGGTCGTTCATTCATTCATTCAATCGTATTTATTGAGAGCTTACTATGTGCAGAGCACTATACTAAGCACTTGGAATCTACAATTCGGCAACAGATAGAGACAATCCTTGCTCAACATTGAGCTCACAGTTTTAAGTTCACAGAGTTCACAGAGAAGCAGCGTGGCTCAGTGGAAAGAGCAAAGGCTTGGGAGTCAGAGATCATGGGTTCGAATCCCAGCTCCGCCACTTGTCAGTTGTGTGACTGTGGGCAAGTCACTTCACTTCTCTGTGCCTCAGTTACCTCATCTGTAAAATGGGGATTAAGACTGTGAGCCCCACGTGGGACAACCTGATTACCCTGTATCTACCCCAGCGCTTAGAACAGTGCTCTGCATATAGTAAGTGCTTAACAAATACCAACATTATTATTATTATTAAACGGGGGAGACAGACAACAAAACAAAACAAGTAGTCAGGCATCAGTACCAATGGTCAGGGAATTTGTCTGTTTATTGTTGTATTGCACTTTCCCAAGTGCTTAGTACAGTGCTCTGCACACAGTAAGCGCTCAATAAATAAGATTCAATGGATGAATGAATGAATGGACCTACACTTGCATGTACAAACTCAAACATGCCCAAACCCCATATCCTCCTTCCCATAGGCACAAGAATGCCTGCCAGCAATTAAAGATACAGCTAGGCCTGGGGGAAAAAGAGAAAATGAAAAAAGCAGAGACTTTGGAGATCTGCAGTGAGACCGGACTTGTCCGGCAATAAATAATTATTGATGACATCAGTGGGTCAGTCAGGGAATGTGGGGAGTCGGTGGAAGACTGTAAAGGTGACTGGAGGGCCAATGAGGTGATAGAGATGGGTACAAAGCCAACATATCAAAGAGAGGGTTGCAGTCCTCATCTGGATTACTCTCCAACCTGTACACATTTACATGTGGGAATAAAATTTATCTTAGAGTTAGTGCTTATTTATTGAGTGACTCTTCCATGCAGAGCAATGGGCACCCTTGGGAGAATAAAATAGTGACGAAAGGCATCCCTGCCTTCACAGAGTTTGTGATCTGCTGAGTGAAACAGGCAGACACAAATTACTTTTAGTTAGGAAGAGCAGGGGGAACTAATTTATTCATTCAATAGTATTTATTGAGCGCTTACTATGTGCAGAGCACTGTACTAAGTACTTGGAATGTACAATTCGGCAACAGACAGAGACAATCCCTGCCCACTGATGGGCTTACAGTCTAATCGGGGGAGAGAGACAAAAACACTAGCAATAAATAGACTCAAGGTATGTACATCTTGAAGAAGCAGTGTGGCTCAGTGGAAAGAGCACAGGCTTTGGAGTCAGAGGTCATGAGTTCAAATCCCGGCTCTGCCACTTGTCAGCTGTGTGACTGTGGGCAAGTCACTTAACTTCTCGGTGCCTCAGTTACCTCATCTGTAAAATGGGGATGAAGACTGTGAGCCCCACGTGGGACATCCTGATTCCCCTGTGTCTACCCCAGCGCTTAGAACAGTGCTCGGCACATAGTAAGCGCTTAACAAATACCAACATTATTTACATCTCATTAACAAAATAAATAGGGTAATAAAATATATACAAATGAGCAGACAAGCACAGTGCTGAGGGGAGGAGAAGGGAGATGGGGAGGAGCAGAGGGACAGGCGGGGAAAGGGGACTTAGCTGAGAGGTGCGGGGGGCAGAGAGGCAGCAGAGGGAGCAGAGGGAAAAGGGGAAGCTCAGTTTGGGAAGGCCTCTTGGAGGAGGTGAGCTTCCAGTAGGACCCTGAAGAGGGGAAGAGAGTTAGTTTGGTGGAGGTGAGGAGGGAGGGCATTCCAGGACAGTGGGAGGATGTGGGTCAGGGGTTGATGAAGGGATAGACGAGAACGGGGGACGGTGAGGAGGTGGGCGGCAGAGGAGCGGAGCCTACAGGGTGGGCAGTAGAAAGAGAGAAGGGAGGAGAGGTAGGAGGGGGCAAAGTGATGGAGAGCCTTGAAGCCTAGAATGAGAAGGAGGTCATGGGTGACCTTTGAGACAACGTTCTCGGTAGAGTGGAGTGGATGGAAGGCAGATTGGAGGGGGTCCAGGAGAGAATGGGAGTTAAGGAATTCTAGGCAGCGAGTGTAGAAGACTCGTTCTAGGAGCTTGAAAAGGAAGGGTAGTAGGGAGACAGGGCGATAACTGGAAGGGGAAGTGGGTGGAGGGAGGGTTTTTTTAGGATGGGGGAGACATGGGCATGTTTGAAGGTAGAGGGAAAGAAGCCTTTGGAGCTAATGCATTCACTTATCAGTAGATTTACAGTGAGAGCCTACATAGAGACATCTGGTAATGGCCAGAATATAGAAATATAATCAGAAGAATAAATAAGGAGAGTTCATGAATTGCTATTTGCATGAATGCTAAGGTGGCTTAGTATTCACAAGCATTAAATCGTTGAGATGGCACTTTTTAATCATGGTGATTGTACTGGCTAAGCACTCACTATGTGCCAAGCATTGTATTACGCTGGGGAAGATAAGAATAAGCTGGTAGGGCAAGATCTGAGGAGATAGGGATTAATCTGGGAAGGCTTCCTGGTGGGATTTCAGGAGGCTGTTGAGGATGGGGAGAGCAGTGGTCCAGTGGATTTGAAGGGGAAGGCAGGCAATTCCAGGCACAGGGTCTGAGGGAAGAGTCGAGAGCAAGGCAAAGTTAGGAGGTGAGCCTGGAAGAAATGGCAGATTCTTGGGGGGAACTAAGTGGGTGAAGAGAACATCTGAAAGAAAGAGAGAGCTTGAGGAGAACTCTGAAGCTACTGATAAGGAGTTTCTGCTTGAGGCAAAAGGAAATGAGTAACATAAGAAATTTTTGAGGACGATTTAGACAATGCCTTCCTCAGGATGACCCCTGGAGGCCCCTTCTAGCTCCAATCAATGACATTTATCGACACTTACTGTGTGTAGAACACTGGACTAAGGTCTTGGGAAAGTACATTACAATAGAGTTGGTAGACACGAACTCTGTCCAAAAAAGCTTATGGTCTACAGGAGATAGACATTGAAATAAATTACAGATAGAGGAAATGGCAGAGTCAAAGAATATGTTCGTAAGTGCTGTGGGGCTAAGGGAAGGGTAAATATTAAGTGCTCAAGAGATATAGATCCTATTACACAGAGCAGGCAGATGGGAGGGTGGTTAGAGGAAATGAGGATTTAGGGAAGTTCTCTTGGAGGAGATCACAATTTAAGGAGGGCTTTGAAGGTGGGGAGAGTGGTGTTCTGTCAGATATGAAGAAGAAGGGAGTTCTGGGCCAGAGGAAGGATATGGGCAAGGGATTGGCAGTAGGAAAGATGAGTTTGAGGTACAGTGAATAGTTGATATTAGAGAACTGGAGTATGGAGGTTAGTGTTATAGTGGGAGAGACCTGAATAAGTTCCTTAAATCTGATGTTGGGGCGTTTCTGTTTGATCCTGCCTTGGATGGGCAATGACTGGAGGTTTTTAAGGAGTGGGGAGATGTGGACTGAGTTTTTTTTAGAAAAATGATCCAGGCAGCAAAACTTAAGTATGGACTGGAGCGGGGGTAGACAGGGTTCAGGGAGGTCAGCCAGGAGGCTGATGCAGTAGTCAAGGTGGGATAAATAAGGGCTTGGATTGGTGTGGTAGCCGTTTGTGTGGAGAAGAAGGGATGGTTCTAGAGATGTTGTAAAGGCAGAAATGACAAGATGTTGTGACAGACAATGTGTAGGTTGAATGAGAGAAATGAGTGGCGAATATTGCCAAAGCTATTGGCTTTTGAGACCGGTGATGTTGATCTATGGTGATAGGAAAATCAGGGATTTGAGGGACAGGATTTGGGTGAGAAGATGTGGAGTTCTGAGTCAATCAATAAGTGATGACTGCTCCCTTTATCCCCAGCTACTAGGGCAGGGGCTGGGCAGAGCAGGGTGGCACGGAGACAGGGTGGTGGGAGAGATATGGTGGAATATGGGAGAGGGGCAGCCATTCCCCCAGGGGATCTTAGGGGATGTCCTGGGCTGCAAGCGGTGAGAACACATGTCCTCTCCACTGGGGCAACAGGGCCAGGGATCCCACAGTTTCAGAGTTGTGCTCTCTGCCAGCCTCATCCCAGGTCTTGGACCAACATGACAATTCTAGTCAGGATCAGAGTCGCCCTCCCAGCACACACCTTAAAATCTCCCCCCCGGTGGTGCCTCCACTCTCAAAATGAAACGTCAGCACCTCTGTTCCCAAGCAGACACACCTTTTATGGGTGGAAGCTGCTTGGAAGTCCGGTTGTCCAGACGCCTCCCTCCTCCCAGGCTTGGCCTTGGAAAATCTGCCTTGTCAGCCCCCGACCCCAGGTGCTCCAACCCGGGCTATGGGTCAAGACCACTCAGTACAGTGCTCTGCACATAGTTAAGTGCTCAGTAAATGCCAGTGAGTGATTGATTGAGTGAGGCCTTACCTCTGCCCCTGCCTTCCAGACCTTAACTTACCTATCTCTTCCTATAGCCAGCCCAATTCCTTCCTTCCCTGAAGCAAATGTGCTCACAGCTCCCTTTATGCTGCCATGCCCCTGAAAAAGGCCACATTCCTGCCATGCTGGAATGTTCTTAACCCTTGCCTCCCTTCTCTCTCCAGCGGTGTGGCTTAGTGGAAAGAGCAAGGGCTTGAGAGTCAGAGGATGTGGATTCTAATCCCGACTCTGCCACTTGTCTGCTGTGTGACCTTGGGCAAGCAACTTCACTTCTCTGTGCCTCAGTTACCTCATCTGTAAAATGGGGATTAAGACTGTGAGCCTTGCGTGGCTTGATTACCTTGTATTTATCCCAGTGCTTAGAAAAGTGCTTGGCACATAGTAAGCCAAAATTATTATTATTATTACCTGTCCTCTACCATCCCTCCTCCTGACTCACCATCATCACTAACTGCTCCCCTCTGCCCTTGATGGCTCTGACTCCTTGCTGACTCATTCTGTAAATGCTGGGCAGAGCTGGACCTTTTTACAGTCAGGGGTCTGTACAGTTTCCTCTAAAAGGTCATTCATTCATTCATTCAATAGTATTTATTGAGCGCTTACTATGTGCAGAGCACTGTACTAAGCGCTTGGGATGAACAAGTCGGCAACAGATAGAGACAGTCCCTGCCGTTTGACGGGCTTACAGTCTAATCGGGGGAGACGGACAGACAAGAACAATGGCACTAAACAGCGTCAAGGGGAAGAACATCTCGTAAAAACAATGGCAACTAAATAGAATCAAGGCGATGTACAATTCATTAACAAAATAAATAGGGTAACGAAAATATATACAGTTGAGCGGACGGGTACAGTGCTGTGGGGATGGGAAGGGAGAGGTGGAGGAGCAGAGGGAAAAGGGGAAAATGAGGCTTTAGCTGCGGAGAGGTAAAGGGGGGATGGCAGAGGGAGTAGAGGGGGAAGAGGAGCTCAGTCTGGGAAGGCCTCTTGGAGGAGGTGATTTTTAAGTAAGGTTTTGAAGAGGGAAAGAGAATCAGTTTGGCGGAGGTGAGGAGGGAGGGCGTTCCAGGACCGCGGGAGGACGTGACCCAGGGGTCGACGGCGGGATAGGCGAGACCGAGGGACGGCGAGGAGGTGGGCGGCAGAGGAGCGGAGCGTGCGGGGTGGGCGGTAGAAAGAGAGAAGGGAGGAGAGGTAGGAAGGGGCAAGGTGATGGAGAGCCTTGAAGCCTAGAGTGAGGAGTTTTTGTTTGGAGCGGAGGTCGATAGGCAACCACTGGAGTTGTTTAAGAAGGGGAGTGACATGCCCAGATCGTTTCTGCAGGAAGATGAGCCGGGCAGCGGAGTGAAGAATAGACCGGAGCGGGGCGAGAGAGGAGGAAGGGAGGTCAGAGAGAAGGCTGACACAGTAGTCTAGCCGGGATATAACGAGAGCCCGTAATAGTAAGGTAGCCGTTTGGGTGGAGAGGAAAGGGCGGATCTTGGCGATATTGTAGAGGTGAAACCGGCAGGTCTTGGTAACGGATAGGATGTGTGGGGTGAACGAGAGGGACGAGTCAAGGATGACACCGAGATTGCGGGCCTGCGGGACGGGAAGGATGGTCGTGCCATCCACGGTGATGGAGAAGTCTGGGAGCGGACCGGGCTTGGGAGGGAAGATGAGGAGCTCAGTCTTGCTCATGTTGAGTTTTAGGTGGCGGGCCGACATCCAGGTGGAGACGTCCCGGAGGCAGGAGGAGATGCGAGCCTGAAGGGAGGGGGAGAGGACAGGGGCGGAGATGTAGATCTGCGTGTCATCTGCGTAGAGATGGTAGTCAAAGCCGTGAGAGCGGATGAGTTCACCGAGGGAGTGAGTGTAAATGGAGAACAGAAGAGGGCCAAGAACTGACCCTTGAGGAACTCCAACAGTTAAAGGATGGGAGGGGGAGGAGGCTCCAGCGTAGGAGACCGAGAATGATCGGCCAGAGAGGTAAGAGGAGAACCAGGAGAGGACAGAGTCCGTGAAGCCAAGGTGAGATAAGGTATGGAGGAGGAGGGGATGGTCGACAGTGTCAAAGGCAGCAGAGAGGTCAAGGAGGATCAGAATGGAGTAGGAGCCATTGGATTTGGCAAGAAGGAGGTCATGGGTGACCTTAGAGAGAGCAGTCTCGGTAGAGTGGAGGGGACGGAAGCCAGATTGGAGGGGGTCTAGGAGAGAATGGGAGTTAAGGAATTCTAGGCATCGATTGTAGACGACTCGTTCTAAGATTTTGGAAAGGAAGGGTAGTAGGGAGATAGGACGATAACTGGAGGGGGAAGTGGGGTCAAGAGCAGGTTTTTTTAGGATGGGGGAGACGTGGGCGTGTTTGAAGGCAGAGGGGAAGGAGCCCTTGGAGATTGAGTGGTTAAAAATAGAAGTTAAGGAAGGGAGGAGGGCAGGGGCGATGGTTTTAAGAAGGTGAGAGGGAATGGGGTCCGAGGCGCAGGTGGAGGGGGTGGCACTTGCGAGGAGGGAGGAGATCTCCTCTGAGGATACTGCAGGGAAGGATGGGAAAGTAGGGGAGGGGGTTGTTGGGGGGGAGGGGAGAGGCGGAGGGGTGACTTTGGGGAGCTCAGACCTGATCGTGTTGATTTTCGTGAGGAAATAGGTGGCCAGATCATTAGGGGTGAGAGATGGGGGAGGGGGAGGAACAGGGGGCCTAAGGAGAGAGTTAAAGGTCCGGAACAATCGGCGGGGGTGACGGGCATGGGTGTCGATGAGGGAGGAGAAGAAGCTTTGCCTGGCGGAGGAGAGGGCAGAGTTAAGGCAGGAAAGGATAAATTTGAAGTGTGTGAGGTCGGCTTGGTGCTTGGACTTTCGCCAGCAGCGCTCAGCAGCTCGAGCATAGGAGCGTAGGAGGCGGATGGAGGAGGTGATCCAGGGCTGTGGGTTAGTGGCGCGAGAGCGGCGGAGGGAAAGGGGGGCGAGAGAGGTCCCTGACCCAACGCTTATGTCCATATCCGCGTTCCTTCCAGAGCCATGGTAGCAGCTCAGTGAGGTTGGGATTATGTTACTTTAGCTTGCTTTGAGCAGCGCCCAAGGTGCTGGGCAGCCCATGCTAAGTAGAGGCCTTTGAGAATGGGGAGGAGGAAAACCAGGAGGGGTAGGAGAAGGAGGTGGATGGTGAGGTGTGGGGAGGGGGGAATGGGAAAAAGGGCAGGGCAGAGATGAGCAGCAGCATGGAAAGACCATGGGCCTGGGAGTCAGAGAACCTGTATTCTAATTCCTGCTCTGCAATTGCTTGCTGTGTGACCTTGGGCAAGTCACTTAACTTCCCTGTATCCCAGTTCCCTCAACTGCAAAATGGGGATAAATACCTGTTCTCCCTCCTATTTAGACTGTGAGCCCCATGAAGGACAGGGACTGCATTTGACCTAATTAACTTATATCTACCCCAGAATTTAGAACAGTCTTTTATGAATAGTAAGTGCATTACAAATACCATTAAAAAAAGAAGAAAGTGGTAACAGATCAGAAGTGTTGAGGGCATGGAGTGGAAAGAGGAGCCACTGAGAGATTGCGGGTCCAGGCTGAACACCTAGTCTCCCTGGACTGAACGGCCTCTGTGCTGACTCATTCAACTGTTCACTGTGTGCAAAGCACTGTACTAAGTGCTTGTGTTGAGACCCAGCAAACCCAGGCCCGGCTTATGGCTCCGAACCAACAGACCCAGTTACATCACTGAGGATGATCTCGGGTGTCCTTGGCACGAAGGTCACAGGGTCAGCTCTGATTTATCATTCACCGCCACCTGTGTCCACCTGTGCCTGCTCTCAGATCTCACGCAGGGGCTTGGGGGAGCTCTGTTGCTCGCCCCAGAGCCTCGGCATTTACCTTTAAACTCTACCATGAGAAATAGCATGGCATAGTGGATAGAGCACGGGCCTTGGAGGACCTAGGTTCTAATGCCGACTCTTTCACATATCTGCTGTGTGACCTTGGGCAAGTCCCTTCACTTCTCTGTGCCTCAGTTACCTCATCTGAAAAATGGGTATAAGAGTGTGAGCCCCAAATGGGTTGGGAATGTGTCCGACCTGCTTAATTTGTACCTACCCCACCTTTTAGAACAGTGCTTGGCACAGAGCAAACGCTCAACCACTACCGTAGTAATAACAGTTAGTATTACTACTCCCATTCCCTTTTTAGTAATTTATTTAAAAATCTGTCTCGCTCCATAAACTGGAAGCTCCTTGTGACCAAGGACTGTGAGCTGTTTTTAATTGTACTTTACCAAGTACTTAATACAGTGCTCTGCACAGAGTAAGCTTCATTTCAGAGACACCCTAAGGGAGGATGCAAGAGAGGGCTGATGAGGGAACAGAAGGGCTGGGAAAGAAAAGAAAGGTAGAGAAAATCTTAACAACCCTCTTCAAGCATTTGAAGGCATCTGTTTGTGTTTTCCCTGTTTTCTCTGCCTTCTGAGGATAAGATGGAAAATGTAAGTTCGTTATAGGTAAGGTAGGTGTCTGCTAATTCTGTTGTATTGTACTCTCCCAAGTGCTTAGTATAGTTTTCTGCACATAGTAACTGTTCAATAAATACCACTGATTGATTGATGGAATGGCTGAAACTGCAGCAGTAGAGGCTTAGGTTAAGCATTAGGATGCCTTCCCAAACAGGAAGGAATGTAATAAATGTGGGAAGCAGCATGGCCTAGTGGAAGGAGCATTGGTCCGGGAATCAGAGGACCTGGGTCCTAATCCCGGCTCTGCCACTTGACACTGGCCAAGTCACGGTGCCTCACTTTCTCCAACTGTATAATGGGGATTCAGTGTCTGTTCTTCCTCCTATTTGGAGTGTGAGCCCCATGTGGGATAGGGGCTGTATCTGACCTGATTGATTTGTATCAATCCCAGCACTTAGTATAGTGCTTGGCACATAGTAAGCGCTTAACAATATCATAAAAATATCCTAAAAATAAAAAAAGAAAGCATAAAAATGATTAAACTGGACCCCATTTCTGAGAGTTGTTTGGGCCATCCCCTTCTCTGGAGGATTTTCTGGCTTTATAGAAAGCTATGAGTGTGGCACTGTCGTATGGCCCTGTCCAGAGGGGCAGGGGGATGGACTAAATGACCTCTTCAATTCCCGCCCAACCTATGGGGTCTACGGTTCAGTGACACGCCCCTCCCTCTCGATCTTGGGGTAATGTGAACAGTTTACCGTCAGCAGTAAGCCCATTTCTGGTCTGTGTTGTAGTCGGTGGTAGTGGAGCACCACGGCTTGTTCCGGTGGAGGGTGATGCAGTTGTAGTGAATCGTGTGGTTGTAGTAGAAAGGGAACCTGCACGGGAGGCCGGGCTTTATGGGCGTGTGGAGCTCTGTGGACGGAGACGCGTAGACAGACAGCCTGAGGACTGGAATGACCCCTGGGCAGCCTGACTTGGAGGCTCCTTATCTTCCTACCCAAACCCTGTCTTCCCTGTGACTTTTCCATCACTGTAGATGGCATCACCATCCTTCCCGTCTCAAAAGCCCGTAGCCTTGGCATTATCCTTGACTTCTCCCACGTATTCAATCCGTCACTAAATTCTGTCGGTCCCAACTTCGCAACATCACTAAAATCCACCTTTTCCTCTCCATCCATACTGGTACTACATTAAGACAATCATTCATCCTATTCCAGCTGGATTACTGCATCCGTCTCCATGCTGAATTCCCAGCCTCCTGTCTCTTCCCACTCCAGGCCATATTTCACTCTGCCGCTCAGATCATTTTTCAACAAAGATGTTCTGGACATGTCACCTCACTCCTCAGAAAACTCTAGTGGCTTCCCATCCATCTCCGCATCAAACAAAACCTCCTCACCATTGGCTTTAAAGCACTCCACCACCTTGGCCCCTCCTACCTCACCTCACTACTCTCTTTCTACAACCCAGCCTGCACACTTAGCTCGTCTAATGCTAAACTTCTTATTGTGTTTCAATCTCACCTTTCTTGCCACTGATCCCTAGCCCATGTCCTGCCTCTGGCCTGGAACACCCTCCCTCCTCTAATCTGGCAGACAACCACTCTACTGTACTTTAAAACCTTTTTGAAAGCACATCTCCTCCAAGAGGCCTTCCCAGACTAAGCCCCACTTTTTCTCATCTTGGACTCCTTCTGCATCACCCTGACTTGCTCCTTTTGGTCTTTCCCCTCCCAGCCCCAAAGCACTAATGTATATATCTATGGGAAACAGCGTGGCTCAGTGGAAAGAGCCCGGGCTTGGAAATCAGAGGTCATGGGTTTGAATCCCGGCTCTGCCACTTGTCAGCCGTGTGACTGTGGCCAAGTCACTTAACTTATCTGTGCCTCAGTTACCTCATCTGTAAAATGGGGATTAAGAGTGACAGCCTCACGTGGGACAATGTGATTACCCTGTATCTACCCCAGTGTTTAGAACAGTGCTCTGCACATAGTAAGCACTTAACAAATACCAACATTATTATTAATTTTGTTTATCCCTTTGTTCTTCCCCCCTCCCAGCCCCAAAGTGCTTATGTATATACCTGTCATTTGATTTATTTGTATTGATGTCTGTTTCCCCCGCTAAAGACTGTGAGCCTGTTGTGGGCAGGGAATGTCACTGTTTATTATTGTACTATATTTTCTCAAGTGCTTAGTACAGTGCTCTGCACACAGTAAGTGCTCAATAAATGTGACTGAATGAATGAATGGGGAGTCTCCCTGAGGGGGTCTGGCCATTTTCCATCTGGCAAACTGGGCAAAGTCCCAGGATTCTGGGCAGAGCTTTGAGGGGTGGGGTTGGGCTTCTGGACGTGAGGCCTCCAGGGATTGGTGTCACCGCCTGCTGTGATACCAATCGTGCGGATCCGGGGGTGGGATGAAAGTGGGTTTTCCCTTCAGCCCTCCCTACCCCATGGGGAGCTCCTGGGCCAACACCTTGGTAGTGACAGGGCAAAATAGCCTTCCTGCCCCACCTCGCTTTGGTCAGCTGGGCACTGGTTGCTTAGCTGTAAGCCTATTGAGGGCAGGGAATGTGTCTGTTTACTGTTATATTGTACTCTCCCAAGGGCTTAATATAGTGTTTTGCACATTGTAAGTGCTCAATAAATATGATGAATAATGAATTAGCTCAGCAGACTCCAGGATGCTCCCCTCCATCTCCTGGAAGGACTCTGTGGTCTGGATCCCCACTGGCTCCAAGACCCATCTCTAGAATCTGTCCCCTCCTGGTTTCCCCTCCTCAGCATGGACCAGGGGAGAGGGTCTAGGTAATTCATTTTTCCCTCTCCTCCCCTCCTCCGAGCAGTGCCCAGAGGCATTTCAACCCTTCAGGAGACTGGCAAAAAAAGATATTTTAGGTTAGCAATGACTTCTGGGCATGACAAAGCGAAAACAAAAACAAGTCCCATCATGGTGAAAATTAAATTTTCAACTGGGCAGTTTTGAGACCCAAGCTTGAGGAGAAGCTTGCTGTCATCCCGGACGGGTAGAAACACAGTTTGCTATACTGACTGGTGCCCGCACGAGCACATATGGAGCATGACTTAGCGGAAAGAGTACGTGTCTGGGGGTCAGGAGATCTGGGTTCTAATCTCAACTTCAGCATTTGCCTGCTGTGTGACATTGATCAAGTCACTTAGCTTCTCAGTGCCTCAGTTTTCTCCTCTGTAAAATAGAGCTTAAATACCTTCTCTCCCTCCTTCTTAGACTGAGAGCACCAGAACTGTGTCCAACCTAATTATCTTACATGAACTCCAGTTTAAAGAACAGTGCTTTGCCATATTTTTGCTAAATCAGCCCCACCTTGCAGAATTCACCTCGGAAGCTACATGCAGGTGCATGGAGGCTCCTCCCTGAGTGCTGACTGCTTCTTGACTACAAATGAACCATTTGGAAAGGATTATGCCCCAAAGACTCACAATAGAGAAAAAACACAGGGACAGTGTTGGGGAAACAAGTTGGCAGCATTAGCAGCAGCTGAAGTAATAAACCCGGAGAAATCACCCTTGCTCTTCCCCCAGTCATTCCCCTTTCCGTCCCCGTTCAGTCTGCATGGTCTCCCCCTCCCACTTCTCCTCTCCCCAGTGCTTTCGGCAGAGTTGCCCCCACCCCTGTTGTCTACACAGACTTCCCTTTCCTCTCCCCATGCTGTCCACACAGTGTTCCCCTCCACCTTCCCCTATTGTCCATCTCTCCCTCCCCCTGCGATCTGCATAGTTTCCCTCTCCCCCCTCCAGTCTGCACAGTCTTCTCCACCACTTCCCCCCATTGTCTGAACAGTCTCTTTCTTCTTTCTTCCCCTTTCCCTGCAGTCTCCCTCTCCCCCCTACAGTTAGAGCAGTCTCCCTTTTCCCCCTGCAGTTTGCACAGTCTCCCCCACCACAGTCTACAGTCTCCCTCTCCCCCCCTGCAATCTGCACACTCTCCTTCCTGCAGTCTTCAGTCTCCCTCTCCCCCTAGGATCTGCAAAGTTTCCCTCTTCCCTTCCCCCTGCAGTCTGTACAGTCCCTCCCTCTCCCTCTCTCTCTCTCCAGTCTTCAGTTTCCCTCTCCCCCCTGCAGTCTGCACAGTCTCCCCCCTGCAGTCCTCACAGTCCTCCCCTCCCCCTGCAATCTACAGAATCTCCCTCTCATCCTCCCCCTGCAAACAGCATGGCTCAGTGGAAAGAGCACTGGCTTGGGAGTCAGATGTCTTGGGTTCGAATTCTGGCTCTGTCACCTGTCAGCTGTGTGACTGTGGGCAAGTCACTTAACTTCTCTCTGCCTCAGTTACCTTATCTATAAAATGGGGATTAAGACTGTGAGCCTCATGTGGGACAGCCTGTATCTACCCCAGCACTTAGAACAGTGCTCTGCACATAGTAAGTCCTTAACGAATACCAACATTATTATTATTCTGCAGTCTCCCACTCCTCCTCCTGCTGCAGCCTGCCCAACCTCAACCCTCTGTCTGCACAGTTGCCCCTTCCTCCTGTTGTCTGCAGTGTCCTTCTCCCCCTCTCCCTGTTGTCTGCAGTCTCCCTCCTCCCCACAGTCTGCACAGTATCTCCCTCCCCACTTTGGTCTGCAAGTCTGTACAGTCTCCCTCAACCGCCCCACTGCTGACCCCCACAGTCTCCCTTTCCCCCTCCCCTTACTGTCCGCACAGTCTCCCTCTCCTCCCATTCCCACAGTCTGCAGAGTCTCCCCTTTCTTCCCCTGCTGTCCACATAGTTGCCCCCTCCCCCTGCATTCAGGCACAGTCTCCCCCTCCCTCACCTGCAGTCTTCACAGTCTCCCCCTCCCCCTCACCCTGATGTCCGCACAGTCTCCACTGCTTGTCCTCGTCGAAATTGCTGGTGGTCCCACACCAGGCCCGGCCCTCGTGGGCTCCGGTATTGATGCAGGTTGTGTGCACTTGGTTCTCGTAGACAAAGGGGAAGACACATGGGGTCAGCTCTGAGGAGGTACAGACAAGATACAGAATGGTCAAGCCAAGGCCAGCTCCCTTATGCTCCTCCTCTGCCTGCTCCCACCCTCTACCTCCTCCCAGTTGGGTCTTGCAAGGGCAAGGAGGGGAGTAAAATAATAAATATTAAAATAATAATTTTTATTATTTTACTCCACTCCTTGCCCTAGCAAGACCCAACTGGGAGGAGGTAGAGGGTGGGAGCAGGCAGAGGCGGAGCATAAGGGAGCACAAGGGAGAGGATCCTGCATTCTCTCCTGTCAGAGCATGTGTCTCTCCTTGGACTCATGCCATGTCCCCCTGACTCCTGGCCAAACGTTTTGGGGAGACTGTGGCATCAACACCTCCCTGTCCCTCTCTGCCCTCCTCCAGTCTAGGTCACCAGTGGTGTTGGCCAACATTATCAATCAATCAATCAATCAATCAATCAATCATATTTCTTGAGTGCTAACTGTATGCAGGGTGCTGTAGTAAGGGCTTGGGAGAGTACACTACAACAAGAGTTGGTAAGCATCACCCCTGCCCTCAAGGAGCTTATCATCAGACTTTTAACTTAATCCTGTATCAACATGGCAAGTAGGGAGGGTTTATGAGAGTTCTTGAGTTCCCTTGGGGGTCTTACACCCGACCCCACCCCCCACAAGCTCCATCTCTGTGATCTGAATGCTAATCCATCATCAGATAATAATAATAATAATAATGAGGATGGTATTTGTTAAGCACTTACTATGTGCCAAACACTGTTCTAATTGCTGGGATAAATACAAGGTAACCGGGTTGTTCCACCTAGGGCTCACAGTATTAACCCCTATTTTACCTTTGAGGTAACTGAGGCACAGAGAAGTTAAGTGACTTGCCTAAAGTCACACAGCTGATTAGTGGCGGAGCTGGGATTAGAATCCAAGACCTCTGACTCCCAAACCTGTGCTCTTTCAACTAAGTCACACTGTTCAATTGAGTTTGGACCTTGTAGACAGTCCATCCTGGAGTTTAGGGTGTGAACAGTCTTTCTCGCTTGTTTAGAGGGCCTGAAATATCCAGATTATCCCACCAATCTGCCCTCTTGCTCCTGATGCTCTCTCCCCTCGGGGATTCACACTATTCCTGCCCTTGCTGTTGCTCCAAGATTTTCCCAATACAGCTCAACATTGTCACTCCTTCAGGGACAGAGTGGCAGCAGGACACTCCTCTCTTTACCAAGCTTGACTGCTGGTTCACCACCCAGCAGGGGACAGGCTGTGAAGCTCCACAGAAAAGGAGTCCAAGGTTTGGACGGAAGCAGCAGTAATTGATTTTAGGCTCTGTCCTTCTCCTCTTGACTGGAAGTTCCTTGGCAGCAGGGATCTTACTGATTAATTCTATTATATTCTTCCCAAGCACTTGGTTTAGTGCTCTGCACAAAGTAAGTGTCGGAGAAGCAGCGTGGCTCAGTGGAAAGAGCACGGGCTTTGGAGTCAGGGCTCATGAGTTCGAATCCCAGCTCTGCCACTTGTCGGCTGTGTGACTGTGGGCAAGTCACTTAACTTCTCTGTGCCTCAGTTCCCTCATCTGTAAAATGGGGATTAAGACTGTGAGCCCCACGTGGGACAACCTGATTCCCCTATGTCTACCCCAGCGCTTAGAACAGTGCTCGGCACATAGTAAGGGCTTAACAAATACCAACATTATTATTATTATTAATAAATCAGAGAAGCAGCATGGCTCAGTGGAAAGGGCATGGACTTGAGAGTAAGAGGTCATGGCTTCAAATCCCGGATCAGCCGCTTGTCAGCTTTGTGACTGTGGGCGAGTCACTTCACTTCTCTGTGCCTCAGTTACCTCATCTATAAAATGGGGGTTAAGACTGTGAGCCCCACATGGGACAATCTGATTACCCTGTATCTACCCCAGTGCTTAGAACAGTGCTCGGTACATAGTAAGCGCTTAACAAATGCCATTATTATTATTATTATTAATAAATATGATTGATTAGTTGATTGACCCTTTTCCTTGAGGAACAAGCTGCAAAGGTTATTCCTGCCCTTCAGAGCTCCAGAGTGGCTTTCAGAGTTACTGAGACTGTAAACTCATTGTGGATGGGGAACATGTCTACAATGTACTACATTGTACTCTTCCAAGAGTTTAGTACAGTGCTCCGCACAGAGCAAGTACTCAATAAATAATAATAATAATAATGTTGGTATTTAAGTGCCTACTATGTGCAGAGTACTGTTCTAAGCGCTGGGGTAGATACAGGGTAATCAGGTTGTCCTACGTGAGGCTCACAGTCTTCATCCCCATTTTACAGATGAAGGAACTGAGGCACAGAGAAATGAAATGACTTGCCCACAGTCACACAGCTGACAAGTGGCAGAGCTGGGATACCATTGATCCACTGACTGATGGCAGAAAACCATGTCCCCAGGGGCCATAAAGTCTGGCAGTGACTGGGTATAATCCAAGAGGATTGGAGAATGGCTTCTCTCCCTTTTGGATTTGTGAAGATGTAATGGGAAGCAGCAGTATGGTCTAGTGGAAAGAGCAAAGGAGTGGAAGGCAGGAGATCGATCTGGGCTGCTGGTGAACTTGGAGAAGTCACTTAACCCTATGAACCTCAGTTTCTTCATTTCTTTATTGGGGATGATACATGCTACCTTTTCCTTTCAGACTGTGAATCTCTTATGGGATTGGAATGGTATCTAATCCAATTATTTTATACAATAATAATAATGTTACTACTTATTATGGCATTTGTTAAGAGCTTACTACGTGCCAAGCACTGTACTTAGCACTGGGGTAGATACAGGATCATTAGGCCCCCGTGGGGCTCATAGTCTAAGTAGGAGGGAGAACAGGTACTGAATCTCCATTTTGCAGATGAGGGAACTGAGGCATAGAGAAGCCAGTGATTTACCCAAGGTCAGACAGCAGACAAGTGGTAGAACTGGGATTAGAACCCAGGTCCTCTGATTCCCAGGTCTGTGCTCGTTCCACTAGGCCATGCTGTTTCTTTGTTGGAGAAGTAGCATGTATCTACCCCAGTGCTTAATGAAGAAGTCTTCCTCCAAGAGGCCTTCTTCTCCTTTAAGAGGCCCTCCCTGATTAAGCCCTCCTTTTCTTTTTTTCCTCTCCCTTCTGTGTTGCCCTGACTTGCTCCCTTTATTCATCCCCCCTCCCAGTGCCACAGCACTTACATGCAAATCTGTAATTTATTTATTTATATTAATGTCTGGATACTCCTCTAGACTGTAAGCTTGTTGTAGGCAGGGAATGTGTCTTTTTATTGTTGGATTGTACTATCCAATGAGCTTAGAACAGAGCTCTGCACACAGTAAGTGCTCTATAAATATGATTGACTAACTGACTAAATAAATATTATAATCAGCTTGCTTCCTAGAGAGGAGATGGTTCGAGTGTTTTGAGAAGCACTGTGGCTCAGTGGAAAGAGCCCGGGCTTGGGAGTCAGAGGTCATGGGTTCTAATCCTGGCTCCGCCACTTGTCAGCTGTGTGACCTTTGGCTGACACTTAATAATAATAATAATAATAATGTTGGTATTTGTTAAGCGCTTACTATGTGCCGAGCACTGTTCTAAGCGCTGGGGTAGATACAGGGTAATCAGGTTGTCCCACTTGAGGCTCACAGTTAATCCCCATTTTACAGATGAGGTAACTGAGGCACAGAGAAGTTAAGTGACTTGCCCACAGTCACACAGCTGACAAGTGGCAGAGCTGGGATTTGAACTCATGACCTCTGACTCCCAAGCCCGTGCTCTTTCCACTGAGCCACGCTGCTGCACTTAACTTCTCTGGGCCTCAGTGACCTCATCTGTAAAATGGGGATGAAGACTGTGAGCCCCACGTGGGACAACGTGATCACCTTGTAACCCCGCAGCACTTAGAACAGTGCTTTGCACATAGTAAGTGCTTAACAAATGCCATTATTATTATTATCCACTCAGTTTCATTTTAGGTAGGGAGGGGAAGAAATTTTTCTCCCAAATTAATGGGTGGAATAATGGAGGCTCAAAAGGGGTAAAGTGAAAGGCTCAAGGTCACACAATGAACCACTGGTCGGGCCTGGTGGGGGCTGAAGGTCCCTATTCTCCTGTCCTCCTGAGTGTTCCATCCCTCCTCTCCAGTTTTCCCTGAGCCACTAAGCCCATCTAATGGGATAGTCTGGAAGTAGGAGCTAAAAGGCAAAGATGAAATGAGGTGGGAGAAATAGACCCCAATTTTCTTCTCTTTGAAGATTCCTAAATCAGGGTGAGGGGAGGGAGAGCAGGGGGGGAGACCCCGGGATCCTGTCAAATGGATAGATTGGCTCACGCTGCTGTAGACAGTAAATCCACTTCCCATCTCGATCGAAGTTGTCCGTAACTCCACACCAGTGATCCCAGCTTAGACCTTGGTTACATGTGAGGTAGAGCTTTCCCTGGTAGATGTAGGGAAAATGACAGTGTTTGGAGCCTGAAAGAGAACCAGAATCATGTCAGTCAGTCAGTGGTACTTAGGGAGCACTTACTGTGACCATTCTAAGTGTTTGGGAAAATACACCATAACAGAGTTGGTAGACACAATTTCTCACAAGAGGCTTGAAGTCTACAAGGGGAGAAAAGCTCAGGGCCAGAGTAATGAGTGGCCAAAGGAATTGGGGCTGGATGAGACCCAGAAAAGCTAACCAGTTCCCGTTTCCTGTCTCTGGGCGGAAGCCCATCTAACCATCCCAAACTGGCAGAAATGTATTCTGAAATGCCTTAGTTATCCATTCCAGTGCATAGTCATCCTTCCTTCTTATCATTCACTTAAATATTCAATCTCTTTCCTCTGATTCTATAGAAAGGAAGAAGACCGGTTCCATCATTTGCATAATAGCATCAAGGGGCTCATCACCTTCTCTTTTCTAAGTTAATAATAATAATTCATAATTATGGTATTCGTTAAGTGCTTTCTATGTGCAAAGCACTGTTCTAAGTGCTGGGGTTGATACAAAGTAATTAGATTGTCCCTCATGGGGCTCACAGTCTTAATACCCATTTTACAGGTGAGGTAACTGAGGCACAGAGAAGTTAAGTGACTTGACCAAAGTCACATAGCTGATAAGTGGTAGAGCCCACATTAGAACCCACGACCTCTGACTCCCAAGCCTGGGCTTTTTCCACTAAGCCACGCTGCTTCCAGGCTAACTCTTAGGCCTTTAATCTGACAGTTGGTTGGTTAGTTGGTCAGTCAGTCAGTCAGTCAGTCAGTCAGTCAGTCAGTCAGTCAGTCAGTCAATCAGACAGTGAGTGAGCGAGTTAATCATTCGGTCAATCAATCGGTGAATCAATCAGTCAACCAGTCAATCAGACAGTCACACAGTGAGTGTGAATGTCTCAGTGAGTCAGCCAAAGAGTCAGTCAGACTGACAGTCAGCCAGCCAGGAAGTCAGTCAGTCAGACAGTGAGTGAATGAGTCAGTCAGATAGTGAGACTGACAGAGAGTCAGCCAGCCAGTCCACAGGTATTTATCAGGCTGGTGACTGTGGGCTCCTTTTTCGCAGGGCCAGAGTAATGACCAAAAAATCAACAGAGTTGGTCTTTGGAGAAGAGAATTCCTTCTGCAAATTACCCAGAGCTGCATTGGCCAGAGGAAAGAGTAGACATCCCCAGACTAATTGGTCCATCGCTGCAAACACCATCTCTCCACTCTCAGTACAGGAATGACCCCCCTGAGGGCGGGTTCACAATTTTATACACGGGCCTGGCCCCTCCCCACCCCAACCCTGCTCCCCAGCATGGACACTTAGGACACCCTGTTCCCTATCTCCAGAGGTCATTCGGCCTCTCTCAGCCGTGACCTCCCCAGGCCCGGCCAAAGCTTCTAGCCTGAGGAGCTGGATCTTTCTGCTGGGGCTGCTGCCATTGTGGGGAGGCAGGAGATCACAGGAAGAGTGGGAGGGCAGAGAGGGGTCCCTTTCTGCACTTCCTCTTTCTGGCTCCCGGCATGAGGTGCAGGCCCGGGCTGGGGGGCCCTGATCCACTTGGAGTTGTTGTAGGGAAAGCCCCAGGGGGCAACCACCAATTCTCAGCACCCCCTGGTCCAGACTCCCCTAGCCCCCCAGATTCACAGGGCAATGGGGGCTCAGGGGTGTGGTTGGGGAAAGGGAGTAGTAATAATAGTAATAATAGTGATGGTATTTGTTAAGCACTTACTATGTGCCAAGCACTGTTCTAAGCACGGGGCTAGATACAAGGTAATCAGGTTGTCTGACGTGGGGCTCACAGTTTCAATCCCCATTTTAGAGATGAGGTAACTGAGGCACAGAGAAGTTAAGTGGCTTGCCCAAAGTCACACTGCTGTCAAGTAGCGAAACCAGAATTAGAACACAGGACCTCTGACTCCCAAGCCCGTGCTCTTTCCATTAAGCCACACTGCTTCTCTAAAGCAGTGGGAACAGTTAACTGGTGGGAGCCCACCCCCTCTGTGCCCTCATCCCCGGACCCACCCCCAGGGAGGTTCTGAGGCCAGAAGCCATTCCTCAGTGGCAGCAGAGCAGAGCAGGACAGGGTGGCCCAACTGGGGTAGGGGCTCAGAAGAAGAATGAGGCCAGGCCTCCAGGGTAGGGACAGGACACAATCTCCCTCAGCCACCCATTCCAGTGCTTAATCACCTTCATGGTCATGGAGTTCTTAGAACTTCAATCCTTCCTGCTTCCATGTAAGTACCGGCCTACTTATTTTTATTACGGTGTTTACTGAGCGCTTACTAAGTGTCAAGTGGCAAGCAAAACACTGGGATAGATACATGATATTCAGATTGGATGTTGAACCTGTCCCTCTCAGGGTTCACACGATATTAATCGATAGGGAGAGTAGGGGTAGTCTTATTCTACTAAGGAAGAAACTGAGGCCCAGAGGTAAATTGGCTTGCCTAAAGTCACCCAGTTGGTCAGTGACAGAGCTAGGATTCGAACCCCAGTCTCCTGACTGACTCCCAGTCCTATGCCGTTTCTTCTAGGCCATGCTCCACACACCTTCTTTGAAGGACTCTTTATCAAGACCTTAGTAGAATATTCTGCATACAGTAAGTGCTCAATAAATACCACTGACTGATTGATCAAACTGCCGTACCTACTTATTCATTCTTGAAAATTGCCATTTTTCAGGAGATGCTGCCAGACACCTTGGCTCAAAGACTATTTCTCCAGCATCACTCGCTTTTCAGAGTCCAAAGGCTGAGGTTACTGCTATCAATCAATCAGTAAGTCATTAAATCAATTAATTTCGCTCCTTCGCTGCAGTCTCACATTGCCTCCTGCCTCCAGGACATCTCAAGTAGGTTGTCCGGCTGACCCCTAAAACTGAACATGTTCAAAACAGAATTCCTTATCTTTCCACCCAAATTGTCCCCCCTACGACTTTCCTAACACTGTAGACAGCACCACCATCCTCCCTGTCTCACAAGCCTGTAACCTTGGCGTAGATCCAGTGTCACAGAATCCTGTTGGTTCAAGCCTCATAGCCTCGCTAAATCCACCCTTTCCTCCCCAAACTGCTACCATGTTTAATCCAAGCACTTATCCTATCCTGCCTTGATTGTTGCATCAACTTCTTCACTGACCTCTTTGCTTACGGTCTGTCCCTCCTGCAGTCTATACTTCACTCTGCTGCCCAGACCACTTTTCTACAAAACTGTTAAGGTCCATATTTCCCCATTCCTCAAGAACCTCCAGTGGTTGCCCATCCACCTCCCCATCAAAGAGAAACTCCTTATGATCGGCTTTTAAGCACTCAATCACCTTGTCCCCACCTATCTTCCCTCCCTGATTTTCTACTACAACCCAGCCCACATACTTCGCTCCTCTAATGTCGACCTTCTCACTGTACCTTGATCTTTTCTCTCTCGCCACCAACCACTGACCCACCTCTTGCCACTGGCCTGGAGTGTCCTCCCTCTTCATATCCAACAGACAGTCACTCTCCCCACCCTTCAAGCCTTATTAAAAGCACATCTCCATGAGCCTTCTCTGAATAAGGCCTCATTTCCTCTTCCACTCCCTTCTGCCTTGCCCTTTCACTAGTATTCACAACCTTTATTTACCCCTCCTTCCCTCAGCTCCACAGGACTTATGTACATATCCTTAATTTAATTTATTCATTTATATTAATGCACATCTCCCCCTTTAGACTGTAAATTTGTTGGGGTCAGAGAATACCCACTATACTATACATATATTATATTATATTATATTACTGTACTATATTCTTTCAAGTTGTACAGCCTTCACTCCTCTAACACCAATTTACTCAATTACTAACATCAACTGGCTCAGTGGAGAGAACATGGGCCTAGGAGTAAGAAGGAACTGGATTCTAGTTCCGGCTTCACCACTTGTCTGCGGTGTGACCCTGGGCAAGTCATTTAGCTTCTCTGCATCTCAGTTACCTCACCTGTAAAATGGGGATTAAGACTGTGAGCCCCACATGGGACAGTGGGGCAGGGACTGTGTCCAACCTGATCACACTGTATCTTCCCCAGCATCTAGCACATAGTAAGCTCTTAACAAATACCATGAAAAATAAATAAATGCATAAATAAATACCACTGATTGATTGTTGGGTAGACCAAGCCAAGATTAGGCTAGGGGGTTTCTGGACTCATGACAGGACAGCACATTCCCACCTGTCCCTTTTCTCCCTCCATATTGGGAACATGATATTTGCCTTCCCCTTCCCTTCTAGTTCCCCCTTCAGAATTATAGTAAAAATAACAATTACAATAGTGGTATTTGTTAAACACACACTGTGCATCAAAAACTGGGCTAACTGCTGGAGGAGATATAATCAGATCAGACATAGTGCCTATTTCACACAGGCCTCAGAGTATAAGAGGGATGGAGAGCAGGTATTCATTCAATCAATCATATTTATTGAGTGCTTACTATGTGCAGAGCACGTAGTATTGAATCCCCATTTTACAGATGAGGAAATTGAAGGGCAGAGAAATTAAGTGACTAGTCCAAGGTCACACGGCAGGCAAATGGTGGAATGAGGATTAGAATCCAAGTCCCTGCTTTTTATCCTAAATCCTGCTCCCTCCTTCCCCAGCCCTCTCGACCTCCTCCAATATATGCCCCAGGCGTCTGCCCCTCCTGCTCACCTGCGCTACACCAGCAGAGTGAAATATGGACTTGAGTGTGGAGAGAAAGAAGGCAGGAAAGTCACTGAGGAGGCTGACACAGTAGTCAAGGTGGTATAGGATAAGTGCTTCGATCAGCATGGTAGCACTTTGGATGGAGAGAAAGGGGTGGATTCCAGAGATTTGGACCAGAAAAGGAAAGATCTATTTAGAATGCTATTTGCATGGAAAATCGCGGTGGACATCTTTCCTCTGCTAGATTGTCAACTCCTTGAGGGCAGGGATCTTGTCTACTTATGCTATTGTATTCTCTCAAGCGCTTAGCCCAGCACTTTCCACACAGTAAGCACTCAATAAATATGATTGACTGTTTGGTGGCTCCTCTCTGCTGGGACCTGGGGCTCCCTACACTGGGGGCAGTCAGAAGGCCCTGCTTCAGCCCCTAGTACAGCACCCAGCACCCAGCACCCAGCACCCAGCACCCAGCACCTGCCCTTTGCCATCCACCACACTTTTTAGAGGTTCCGACTCCCCAGCGGCAGTGCTGAAATGCAGCCCGAGAGGCTTGAAATCTCCATCTCTGGCTTCTCCCAGGGAACTGCAAGTTAATTAGCTCAAGTGCTGACTGAGAAACAGACCCACTTTGTATATAATTTACATAGCTTTCATTTACCATGAGTTCCTCCCCAACTCTGCTCCTTTCTCCCCACATCTCCAGTTGTGGATGTGTCAAGTTGGCCCAGATCTGGAGGGGAAAACTACCTATATGGGGGTGTCTATCTCCAATGGCAATCCCCAATGAATACCTCCCGACCCCAACTTCTCCCTCCCCTCTGGAGGGACTGTCCTCTCGCTGAGATGATAATACTGCAACCCCCGACTCCTGCCCTTCCCTTTTCTTTCTTGGGAAAAGGACCAGGAAGAGACAGAATCAATGAATGACATTTATTGACCACTGCACTAAACTTTTGGGGAAGTACAATAAAATAGAACTGGGAGAAGCTACACAAGCCCTAGTGGAGGAGACAGACATTAAAATAAATTACAGATAGGGGAAATAGCAGAGTATAACAATATATAATAAGTACTGTGGGGTTGAGGGTATATTGAGGATCAAAGTCAACACAGGGAAAGGCAAATAAAGTGGAGAAAAGAGAGATTAGTCAGGGATGGCTTCTTGGTGGAGATGTGATTTTAGGAGGGTCTTGAAGGTGGGGAGAGGGGTGGTCTCTTGGATAAGACGGGGAGGGAGTTCCAGGGCAGAGGGAGGATGTGAGCAAGGGATTGGTGGTGAGAGAGATGAGATCAAGGTCCAGATGGTAAATTGGGTTAGAGGAGTGAAGGCTGTGGGCCTGGTTATACTACGAGATCAGTGAAGTGATATAGGAGGGGTTTTGTCTTACCTTGTGCTGTCAAGTTGTCTCCACCTCACAGCAACTCCATGAACACATCTTTCCCAGAATGGTAGGACGGGGAATGCTGACTGTGACCAGTTCACTAAGGCACTAGTGATCAGGGAAGCAGCATGGCTAGTGAAAAGAGCACGGGCTGGAAATCAGAGGACCTGGGTTCTATTCCTGGCTCTGCCACTTGCTTACCGTGTGACCTTAGGCAAGTCACCCTCCGCTCCTCCCCCTTCCCCCTTCCCCTCAGCACTGTGCTCATTTGTATATATTATTTATTACCTTATTTATTTTGTTAATGAGGTGTTCATCCCCTTGATTCTATTTATCTTGATAATGTTGTTTTGTTTTTGTTTTGTTCTGTTTTGCTCTGCTGTCTGTCTCCCTGGATTAGACCATCACTGGGCAAGGATTGTCTCTATCTGTTGCCGTATTGTACATTCCAAGCGCTTAGTACAGTGCTCTGTACATAGTAAGTGCTCAATAAATACAATGGAATGAATGAATGAATACATTAAGTACCTAAAAGCTGATGGTCAGGAGTTTCTGTTTAATGAGGAGGTGGATGGGAAACACTGGAAGTTTTTAAGGAGTGGGGTGACAGCTGGAGTGCATTTAGCTTAATTCTTTAACTACCAGGACAAATCAATCTCCTCAGCCTGGCTTTAGGGCCTTTTCCCAATCAATAAATTAATCAGTGATATTTATTATGTGCGGAACACTGTAGAAGCATTTGGAGATGCCTTCCAGGAGCTAACAATCTAGTTGGGGAGACAGTTTAAAATTAATTACATATAGGGGAAGCAACAGAAAATAAGGTTATGTACATAAGTGTGCTGGGGGCTGGTTTGTGTATCTAAGTGCTTAGGAGATATGGAATTAGGGCATATGGGATACAGAAAGGAAGGAGGTAGGGTGGGGAGTGAGGAGATGAGGATTAGCTGGGGAAGACTTCCTGGAGCAGATATGATTTTACTAGGGTTTTGAAGATGGGGAAATTCCTGACCTGGATCTGTAAATTATGATTTCCCCTATGTGAAGTTGATCTTAGAGTCTGTCTTCTCCTACAGATTGTAAATTCAATATGGGAAGGGATCATGCCTACCAACTCTATTAAACTGTACTTTTCCCGGCGCCGCGGTGAAGAGCCTCGAGATGGCCGCACGCAAGCTCACCCTCAAGGCCATCGACTGGGCTGCATTTGGAGAGATCATTCCCCGCAACCAGAAGGCCGTCGCCAACACCCTGAAAAACTTCAACGAGACCCTCACCACCCGGTTGGCCACCCTTCCCGAGAAGCCCCCAACCATCGACTGGGCGTACTACAGGGCGAACATCGCCAAGGCTGGCCTGGTAGATGACTTTGAGAAGAAGTTCAACGCTCTGAAGGTTCCCATCCCCGAAGACCGCTACACTGCCCTGGTGGATGCTGAGGAGAAGGAGGATGTATGTTTGTTCCCGACACGGCGACCCCGGGCAGGATCCCTCCACACCTGGAATGGGGAAGGGGCTGTGTCCACTGGACTGGGGGATGGGGGGGGGTCCAGGCAGTGCTCCAGCAAGGCTATTCATGAAGCACTCCCCCTTCCCTAGAGGTTGCTGGTGGGATTAGTGGGGTCGTTTTTTTTTTTTTTGTTTTGTTTTTTTTTTTAAAACACAGTACTTGTTAAGTGCTTACTATGTGCCACGCATTGAACTAAAGGCTGAGGTAGTTACAAGTTACTCAGGTTAGACGTAGTCCATGTCCCACATAGGGCCGGTTTCACCTCTACAATATCGCCAAGATCCGCCCTTTCCTCTCCACCCAAACGGCTACCTTACTATTACGGGCTCTCGTTATATCCCGGCTAGACTACTGTGTCAGCCTTCTCTCTGACCTCCCTTCCTCCTCTCTCGCCCCGCTCCGGTCTATTCTTCACTCCGCTGCCCGGCTCATCTTCCTGCAGAAACGATCTGGGCATGTCACTCCCCTTCTTAAACAACTCCAGTGGTTGCCTATCGACCTCCGCTCCAAACAAAAACTCCTCACTCTAGGCTTCGAGGCTCTCCATCACCTTGCCCCTTCCTACCTCTCCTCCCTTCTCTCTTTCTACCGCCCACCCCGCACGCTCCGCTCCTCTGCCGCCCACCTCCTCACCGTCCCTCGGTCTCGCCTATCCCGCCGTCGACCCCTGGGTCACGTCCTCCCACGGTCCTGGAACGCTCTCCCTCCTCACCTCCGCCAAACTGATTCTCTTTCCCTCTTCAAAACCTTACTTAAAAATCACCTCCTCCAAGAGGCGTTCCCAGACTGAGCTCCTCTTCCCCCTCTACTCCCTCTGCCATCCCCCCTTTAACTCTCCGCAGCTAAAGCCTCATTTTCCCCTTTTCCCTCTGCTCCTCCACCTCTCCCTTCCCCTCCCCACAGCACTGTACTCGTCCGCTCAACTGTATATATTTTCGTTACCCTATTTATTTTGTTAATGAATTGTACATCGCCTTGATTCTATTTAGTTGCCATTGTTTTTACGAGATGTTCTTCCTCTTGACGCTGTTTAGTGCCATTGTTCTCGTCTGTCCATCTCCCCCGATTAGACTGTAAGCCCGTCAAACGGCAGGGACTGTCTCTATCTGTTGCCGACTTGTTCATCCCAAGCGCTTAGTACAGTGCTCTGCACATAGTAAGCGCTCAATAAATACTATTGAATGAATACTTTTCCCAGTCACTTAGAACAATGTTCTGCACACAGAAAGTACTCAATAAATACCATTGATTGAATGATATGTAGGTTGAGGGAATTCCAGACTTAAAGAAAAGTGTGAGGAAGGGGTCAGTGGTGCAACAAATAAGACTGGGGTCCAGTGAGTAGGTTAGGGCAGTCAAGTGTTCAGGCCAGGTTGTAGTCGAAGGGTGAGCAAATGTATGTGGCAGAGAGCTGGTTGAGTGCCCTGAAGCCTGCGGTTCCTGTCCCCCAAATCTCAGGAAGAAGGGGTCAGGGTGGTCCTTGCCGGGGACCTTAATACCACCCCAAAGGGATCAAGGTAAGATCTTATAACTTCCACCCAGCAGACTCGTCAAAGTCCAAAGAGACCGAGTCTCCAGGAGGATGGAGAAGATATTGGAGGGGAGGGAAGGGAGAAAAGCCCGGGGCAAGGCTGGACTTTGAAGAATCTTTGGTGTCCTGGTTGTGGTCACTTGGGAACAGGCAGGAAGTAGTAACATGACAGCTTAAGAAATAACACTGCCTGCTTCCATCCTCCCCTGAAAGGGTCCTGGCAATTGCCTGAATGCCCTCGTGCATGGTCACCCTGGTCTGTGGGGCCTCCAGTCCCAGCTTTGGCTCCCTGACAATCCATCGACTGGGAGCAGAGCCCCGAATCTTCTCTCAATTCAGTAGAAGCAGCAGCACGTTCTGGGAAAAGGGTGGTTTTCTGGGTCTTTTAGGAAAGTAGAGGTTGTTACTTAGAGATTTTCCTCTGGAAACTTTCCATCTTAGAGAGAAACCTGTGGAGAAAATCCCAAGAAGCAACTTTCACTTTACAAGCCTGTTACTTGTTTCGTTACTTCATCTATATAAAATGGGGATTAAGATTGTGAAAGTCATGTGGCACATGGACAGTGTCCCAACCTGATTAACTTGTATCTACCACAGCGCTTAGTACAATACCTGGCCCCATAGCAAGAGCTACAAATGACATTAAAAAAAAAGCCCTTCCAACCCCTCTTGGAATTGGTTGCCTTGCCCCAGAGTCAGTGAGAAGAGGACTCATTCCACACTTGGGGGCCATGGGGGTCTGAAACCTACTGGCTCTCCAAGTCTGCTGGGGTTAGGCCAACTGGTGTAGCCAGCTGGCTCTCAGACTCTAGGGACCCCTTCCCCTCTCCACTGGCTTGGTCAGGGAGAACCTGCACCCCGGGGCCAAAATGGTTCCTGGAACCAAAGGCTCTAGGTCTCAGCCCCTGGGGGGAGGAAGCTTAAAGAGCAGAACAACAGGACCAGGAGTCCATTCTGCTCTTAAACTTTCCCTTCCCTTGCTGGACTGAGCCAAGAAGCAACTGTCCTGTCTTGGCTATTTTACTTGGAGGCCCTGCACCCTGCTCTCCTCTCCCCTTCAGGACAACTCTGCTTATCCCTTTAGGACAAAGGCACCTCTCCCACCCCTCAGGCTCTTGGAGTCTAATGCAAGGCTTTTCCCCATCCTTTCTTTGCCTTAGCCAGTCTAGGTGCCAAAGCCTCCGCCTCCCCTGAAACACCCACTGCCTTTCCCAGCCAACCAGGCCCCAGGCAGCCGACCCTCCCACCTTGTTGTCTCACGTGCCCCTGACGCTCCAGGTCATCGTCCCCTTCAGCCCCCTCACCGCTGGCCTCAGCACTCCCTGAGACACTCTTCTCATCATGCCTGCTCTCCGTGGCCTCCTGCCCCAGCCCCTCCCGTCCCGCTGACGTGATTCCCCCAGGGGCCACACATCACTTCAATTCCCTCACCCAACAAGTTCCACTGACAGGCCGTTCCACAGCGCTCCGTCATGTCCGCTGACTGGCTCGCTCACCTGCGGCCTCAGTCCTCCTTCCCTCTGATTTGGCTGGCACCCTCTAAGATTTAGAGTGTAAGTGCCTTGAGGGTTCCTTGGTAGCAATTACTATTGATTGTCATTTGGTAAACATCAGTCAATCCATAGTATTTACTGAGCACCTAATCTGTGCTGAGCTCTGTAACAACATGCTTGGAAGAATACAATAGAGTTAGACATAATCCTTAACCTCAAAGGGTTTACAAACTAGTGGAACTGACTGACACTAAATTATAGGCAGGGCAGAGTAATAGAGTGTAAAGATATGTACATAAGTGCAACAAGAGTTGTGAGGATCCAAGTTGTAGGAAGGGAACTTTTTGGCTAACTGTGTATTCATTCATTCAATAGTATTTATTGAGCACTTATTATGTGCAGAGCACTGTACTAAGCGCTTGGAACTCTCCCAAGTGCTTAGTACAGTGTTCTGCAGTCAATCAATCCATCAGTGGTATTTATTCAGAGCTTACTATGTGCAGAGCCTGTACTAACCACTTTGGAGAGCTAGTTCATAGGCCTGGGAGTCAGAAGGAACAGGGTCTGCCTGGCTCTGCCACTTGGCCGCTATGTGACCTTGGGCAAGTCACTTTACTTCTCTGTGCCTCAGTTACTTCATCTGTAAAATGGGGATGAAGACTGCGAGCCCTACATGGGACAGGGACTGTGCCCAACCCAATCACCTTGTATCTACTGCAGAGCTTAGTACAGGGCCTGACACATAATCAGCGCTTGGCAAATACCACAGTAGCTATTGTTATTTTTACAGTACATCAGAAGTAAGCGCTCAATCACTACCATTGATTGATTCATTGATGCAAACTGCTGAAGTGAAAATTGGTTGGGTAGAGAATGGCGAGATGAGAAATTAATCAGGGAAAGCCTCCTGAAGGAGTTGTAATTTTAGAAGGCTTTGCAGATGGGGGAGTTGTGGCCTGCTGGATGTGAAGCAAAGGAGTTTCAGGCAGCGGAGTGGCCGTGAGATGTTGCGGGGCGAGAGAGATGAAAACAAACCCCAGTGAGTAGTTTGGCGGCATAAAGTCTCCAGAGGAGGATGAAATATTAGAGGTGTTGAGGTAAATTTGTGAGCACAGCACTTTCTTGAGGGCATTTCAAGTCCATTCATGATTCCTCACAAATCACCTATTTCCTGTGTCCCAGTTTCCCTCCAACTCCAGTTGTTTGAAATACTTTAGTAAATCAGATGGTCAGTCACTCATCTCCAGCCACTGGGAGAAGAGTGTCCGAGGGATTCAGCCAGCCGTGAAATAGTTACTCCTCCCAATACTGGATCTGAATCAGTAGCTGTGCACCCATCCCAGTACTTAGTACAGGGCTTTGCACACCCAAAGCACTTAATGAAATGTTACCATTGATAACTCTTGAGCTGAATGAGGTTGGCAGGCATCTGGGAGGTTTTTAGGGTGAGTCGTTTGATTGTGGGGCTCAGTGAGTGGAGAGTCCAAGGGAGCATCCTGTTCTGGGGACCTTGAGAAATGTTCCCTCTTTTCATCCCTGAGGTTGGATTCTGGCTCAATCTCGAGTGGCATTTGGGCTGGAACAAGCCAGTTTCTGGACTACCTGGTAGCCAAACCTGGGGTGAACCTAAGAACCTCAGGCTTGTTGAAAAAGGACAAAAACCCCAGTCTTTCCTCCTATTTCATCCCAGCTTTCACTCTCTGTCCTCCCAAACTCATCTGCTTCCTGGGCCTCATGTCCACCTTCCTCTTGTTTGGAGCTCCATCAGCTTCAAACCTGCCAGTCTTCAGCCCTCCCCATTTTCAATACACTTTGGAAAATCACCTCCTCCAGGAAGCTTTCCCCAATTAATTTCTCTTCTCTCCCTATTTCATTTTCTGAATTGCGCTCACAACTTTCCTGGATACTTTTGGGCATATTTATTTTTCTCTCTCTGCTTAAGCCTATTTTGCTCCTATCAGGATACGATTGTGTCCTCTTCCCTTGCCCCTGGCTAGATTGTAAACTCCTTGTGATCAGGGATCATGTCTTCTACATCTATTGTACTCTTCCAAATATTCAATATTCAATATTCGAGGTAATCCATAAATGCAGCAGATTGATTGATTTAAACTGTCCTTCAGCTCTCCCCTTATTCCCAGGATCATTTTCACTCCAGCCACCACCCTCCCAAATTTGCTTCTTGGTCACTTGCTGGCTTCTACTTCCTGATCGCATGATTTGGGAAACTGCCAGCAACCAACGGCACAAGGTAACCAAAAGCTTCTGAAAGATGGCCAGGCCCAGTTTTTCCTGGTCCCAGGTTATTTGCTGTTAATAGTACTTGTTGAAGAGCAAGAGAAGCAGCATGGCATAGTGGATAGAACAAGGGTTTGGGAGTTAGAAGGTCATGGATTCTAATCCTGGCTCTGCCATGGATTCTAATCCCGGCTCTGCCACTTGTCTGCTGTGTGACCATGGGCAAATCACTTCCCTTCTCTGTGCCTCATTTACCTCATCTGTAAAATGGGGATCAAGACCGAGAGCCCCGTGTGGGACAGGGACTGGGTCCAGCTCGATTTGCTTGTATCCACCCCAGTGCTTAATACAGTGCCTAGGAAATAGTAAGAGCTTAACAAATACCACAATTATTACTATTAGCTTGGTCAACTCTAATTACTCAGGGTAGGGTGACCTTCGGTCTGGTTTTATAGTGGGCGGTCTGGGTTTCAGCTCAACCCCTTAGACTGTGAAGCCCAATGGGGGACGGGGACTATGTCGGATCTGATTGTATCGCATCTACCCCAATATTTAGCACAGCGTTTGGCACAGGCTAGGCATTTAACAAATTCTACAATTATTATTATTATTAATTATCACTCATCAGGTCTGTCCCCTCCCTAGAACTGCCACTTTTCCTCATCTCCCATTCCCTTCTGGGTTGCCCTGACTTGCTTCCTTTGTTCTCTCCTTCTAGCCCCAAAGCACTTGTGTATATGTCTGTCATTTTATTTACTTGTATTGATGACTGTCTCCCCCACTCTAGACTGTGAGCTCCTTGTGGGCAGGGGATATCACTGCTTATCGTTGTATTGTACTTTCCCAAGGTCTTAGTACAGTGCTCTGCATACAGTAAGCGCTCAATAAATATGATTGAATGAATGAATGAATATTTAGGGTGGCCATTTGTCCAGTCCTCAGCTGGCCTGTTCCCTGACTGATGCCAATATAATTTTGGATGTTTTCATATCCTGTATGTTTGCTTGCTTTAATTAATTCATTCAGTTGTATTTATTGAGTGCTTATTCAGTCATACACGTAACATAAAATAAGTAACACAAATGTTATTCGGCACCTTTTAGGGGAACCTTCCGAACCTCGAGCGTTCCTCCGAGAGGACCCCAGGCCTCCGGTTCCCTGTTCTAGAGCCTTTGTATCCCCCTGGCCACAGGTCCCCATGAACATGGGCAGCATCTGCCCATTAGTTTACTGGGCATCGTCAAAAGTACTCAAAATCATTCCTTCATTCAATTGTAGTTATTGAGCACTTATTGTGAGCAGAACACTATACTAAGCACTTTGGAGAGTACAATACAACAATAAACAAGCACATTCCCTGACCACAAAATAGCAGACACAGAGGTGTCCGATGACAGGATGACAGGACAGGACAGGATACGAGATAGAGGGCAGACTCCCTGAAAAATGGTCTGCCTAGTACAAAACTGGATGAGAGTTTTATCCTATCCATCCTGGGCCTCGGCTTATCCCCTGGGGACAGTCCTTGGTACACCAGGAACCTTCAATGAAAGGCAGGCAGGGGAAGAAAGAAGTGAGTCAACCTTGCCCTTGGGCTGACCTCAACTCTGAGAACAGAAAAAGCTGGTTTGGGATTAATCCAGGGTGTAACTGTGTGCTTAAGGTGTTGTAGTTTGACACATATAGATTAGGAGCTTGTTGAAGTGGCTGCATTAGTGACTCATTAGCTGCCTTTGAACTGGGCACAGCCCTGTTCAGTTTTCACAAGAACAAGCCCTCTCATCCATCAGGGTCCATAGCCAGAGAGCGGAGCAGTCAGGTGACCCGACTTCCAGAAAGGAGCCGGCTCTGAAATTCTCAATCCTCACTGGTGGGTCACCCCCTGGGCTGTGGGCCCCAGTGGTAGGGTTAGATCTGGTGTTGTGAAACTTGTTTTTAAGATCCAAGAAACTACCTTGTCTGGCCCGCTCTTCCCAGCATCTCCTGGGGCGGCTGACTAATTTTTGTAGGCTCTCTGTCCCAGGTTAGATTATAGTGTTCCCTAAGGCTGCTCTTTCAAAGGCACCTAACCCACACGGCCTATGAATGGCATTGGGGTCCTGGTTGACCATCTCTCCTCTCCACTAGCCTCCCTCCGGTCCCCTGCGACCCCATTTTCCTCCTGTAACCCCCTCCCCCGCACCACTCTTGGAACTTGGCTTGGATAGGACCAGAAACAGTTCTAAGCAGAGCCTGGGAATTCTGGATTCTCCTGGTGAAGCTGTTTCCCTTCATGCCTCCCCTCCAATCAATCAATCAATCAATCAATCAATCAGTAGCATTTATTGAGCACTTACAGGGTGCAAAGCACTGAACTAAGCTCTTGGGAGAGCACAGTATAACAGAGTTGGTAGAGATATTCTCGGCCCACAACAAGCTGCCAGTCTAGAGATTGTGAGCTAGGACCTGTGCCCCTCACCCCTCACTTCCCACTTAATGTGGCCTGGTGGAAAAAGCCCGGGCTTGGGAGTCAGAGGATTGGGTTCTAATCTCAGGTCTGCCACTTGTCTGCTGTGAGACCTTGGGCAAGTTACTTCACTTCTCTGGCCCTCGATTTCTTCACCTGTGAAATGGAACTAAAATACCTGTTCTCCCTCCCCCTTAGACTGTGTTTAGGATAGGGACTGTGTCCGATCTGATTATCTTAGATCTACCTCAGTGCAGTACTTGGCCCATAGTGAGCACTTAACAAATATTTATTTTTTTCCCCCAGCTCCACATGAAGAATCTCTAGCCACAGAGCTCTCTGGTCACCGAGCTGCTCTTACCACTGGGTAAAACTGTATGGTCATAGGTCCTCTGTTGCCATGGCCCTGCCTCTGTTGGATAAAAGAGATAGCAGTGGTGGCAGAGGCAGAAGAGGGACCGGAAAAGTCACCTCTGGGTGCCCTCCTTCCCTGTGTTTTTAAGAATTCAGTTTAGAGCAGCTTGGCTGCACGCCAATAGGGTCCCGCTCATTATGTAGTATTTGCTTTGGGAGCTTCTGAAGGGGCTTCTTGCCCTCTTTCAGTGCCCACACTCCCTTTTGGCCCTTCTGATCTCTTGTCTGCCCCTAACCTGCTCTCTCTATTTTGCTTTCTTGTTCTCACTTTGTTAAATTTGTCATTTTTGAGTGAGTGACCTTTTATTCTGTGACGATCTCCTTGTCTTTGTAAATAGGTCTTATTGATCATCTGGCCTCTCTCCTACTTGGCATATGTTTACAGACTCCAAGTGCATTGTGGGCTACTTAGTTGTTCCTGTCCACTTATTCCTAACTAATATTCACATTTCATACAGGACACACATTTTCAGACTCCAAATGCAGGGTGGGTTAGCTATTCCTGTCCACCTGTTCTTAACTAATATTCACATTTCAGACAGGGTACACATTTTCAGACTTCAAGTGTATTGTTGGCTATTTAGCTGTTCCTGCCCAACTATTCCTACCTAATACTTTTCATTTCCTACAGATTCCTTTTCAATCAATTAATACTATTTATTGAGAGCTTACTATGTACAGCGCACTGTACTAAACTCTTGGGAGGCACAATACAATAGAATTAACACAAACTATCCCTGCCCATAAGGAGCTTACAGCCTAGAGGGAAAAATGTAATGTCTTGGTGCAGGTCACCTGGACTTCTGTCCCCAGTAGGATGCTTGATTTAATGGTTTTGTAATAGCTGACAGAGTGGCTTTTACACTTACGTGAAGTCCTGGTAGGTGGGAACAATTTCCATTTGGAACCACATCAGTGGAAATGATCATCACCTTGAGGGGAAGGAACAGCTTGGGAAAGGCAAAGAGCAGAAAGAGGGACTAGATGGGCACCCTGGCCCATCCAATCCATCCTGGTGCTGGTTGGGTGACTCTTTCCAGTCTGCGGGAGGTAATCAGGAAGGGCAGAATCATACCTCTCCCCTCTCACTCTCCCAAGAGACTGGCTCCACACTATTCTAAATACTTGAAGAAGAGGGGAGCCAATTGGCAGTTCCCCTTTCCTTTCTTCACTTTCATTCTCTTTCCCTTCTCTTTCTCTCAACCTTTCCCCCCTTGTCTTCTCTCCACCCGGTATCCCCCCCCCCCCTTCTCTTTGATGACTTTTCTCGAGCGGCCACTGTTGGCCTTCAAAAATGCTGGACAAGGGATATGTGTGACTTCATAAGAGCTACACGGGTGGGCAGCATAATAGAATGGGAGTCTAAGTGCCATTTTGCAGAAGTTTGCCCTAATGTAGGGTGTTTCTCTGGTGGGAGAGTCCTCTTGCTCCAAAGTCTCGTTAGTCCCTTTCCAGGTGCGTGTGAACATAGGAGTTTGGCGGCATGAGCTGAAAAGAAAAATCCCAGATATGGGGGTGTCAGATGCTATCTTGGTGTAGAATAAAGTATAGGTGAAGAGCAGGCTGAGCAGTATAAAACCAGATGACAGGCCACTTTGGTCCTTCCACCACAACAGCTCATTCCTCACTGTCTCCCGCCTCCCTGATTATGAAGTCCACCATGGCCCCATAAACAGCGTGACCTAGTAATTTCTTTATTTATATTAATGTCTGTCTTCCCCTCTAGACTGTAAGCTCACTGTGGGCAGGGAACATGTCTATCAACTGTTATATTGTATTCTCCCAAGTGCTTAGTACAGTGCTCTGCAAATAGTAAGTGCTCAATAAATATGATTGATGGAATGAATTGAATAGTAGAAAGAGCACAGACCCGGGAGCCAGAGGACCTATGTCCAAATCCCAGATCCACCACTTGCTTGCTCTGTGACTTTGGACAAGTCACTTAACTTCTCTGTGCCTCAGTTCCCTCACCTGTAAAATGGAGATTAAATCCTACTCCCTCCCACTTAGACTAGGAGCTCCATGAGGGCAGGGACTTTGTCCAACCTGATTATCTTGTATCTATTACAGTGCTTAGAACAGTGCTTGGCACAGAGTAAGTGCTTAATCATACCATAATCATCATTATTATTGTTATTATACTTGTCTGCTCGGTGAGTGTGGCCAAATGCAAAGTACTGTGGGTGAGGGATCTAGGCTTTTAGATGCTTCCCCTCAGTCTGTGATCTCCCTTTGAGTCAACCCCACCATATTTTCCCACCCTTCTTGCCCCTCCGCCCTTGCCCTTTTTCCCTCAGCTCACTCCCCCAGACCCACTTTCTTCCTTTCTGAGATGTTTGCTGCTCACACTCCTCCCTTCCCTACCTCTGGGAGCAGCCCCAGGGTTTAGGGTGGAGGGGTTTCATGGAGGGCCCAGGAGATGCCTCCCCCTTCTGGGTTGGGACCAGGATTGGATTTGGACACCACTGAGTCTCTGCCTTATACTTCAGGGTGGGTATAATAATGTTGGTATTTGTTATGCGCTTACTATGTGCCGAGCACTGTTCTAAGCGCTGGGGTAGACACAAGGGAATCAGGTTGTCCCACGTGGGGCTCACAGTCTTAATCCCCATTTTACAGATGAGGTAACTGAGGCACAGAGAAGTTAAGTGACTTGCCCAGAGTCACACAGCTGACAAGTGGCGGAGCTGGGATTTGAACTCATGACCTCTGACTCCAAAGCCCGTGCTCTTTCCACTGAGCCACGCTGGGTATGTCCAGACAAGCTATGGGACCTTAATCAATCAATCATTCAGTGGATTTATGGAGCATTTGCTATGTGCAGAGCACTGTTCTAAGCACTTGGAGAAGTACTATACAAGAGAACAGGCAGACATATTCCCTGCCCATAATGAGCTAACAGTCTTGAGAGGGGAAAAGAAGGGGAAATTCATCTATCTGGACCTTGTCTGGACAGTCTCACCCCAGCTCTGCCCCAACACACTAAGTAACCTGGGCTAGTTACTTCCCCCCTTTCTGCCTTAGTTTCCCCTTCTGGAAACATCTAAAAACATTTACCAAATCCTCTCCACTGAAGCAGCTATCACTCTGAGCCAAGCAGTGTAAGAGACAGCACTGCCTAGTGGATAGAGCATGGGCCTGGGAGTCAGAAGGACCTGAGTCTTAATTCCAGCTCTGCCACCTGTCTGCTGTGTGATTTTGGGTAAGTCATTTAACTTCTCTGTGTCTCATTTCCCTCATCTGTAAAATGGGGATCAAGACTGTGAGCCCCATGTGGGATATGGACTGTGTGCAACTTGATTAATTTGTATTTACCCCAGATCTCACTACAGTGCCAGGTACACAATAAGAACTTAAAAAGCACCTTTAAAAAAAAAAAGCTTGATTCAAAATGAAGCTAGACTATTTTATTAACCTCCTCATGGGTATCCTTGCCTTCAGCCTCTCCCCAGTGCAGTTTATATTACACACTAATGCACTGATATTCTTCTTGAAATGTAGCTTGGCACAAGCTTTTCTACTCCTCCAAACCTTCCAATGATTTCTCATTTTCCTCTATCTCAAATAAAGTGTCCTCACAAGAGACTTCAAAGCTCTCCCTCATCTTTCCCATTTTAATTATCTGCTCTCTTCACCTACTATTCCCCAACTGTCTTTCTCCATTTTTCACAAGTCAACCTCTTAATGGAACCTCACTCTTGACTCTCCCATCTCCATCCCCTTGCTCTGCCATTTAACAGCTGCGTGACTTTAGGCAAGTCACAACTTCTCTGTGCCTCAGTTCCTTTCTCGGTAAAATGGGGATTAAAACTGTGAGCCCTACATGGGACAACCTAATTATCTTGTATCTGCTCCAGTGCTTAGAACAGTGCTTGGCAAATAGTAAGCACTTAGCAAATACCATTATTATAATTATTATTATTAATAACCCTCAGGCTTGGAATCACCTCCTTTTCCCAAACTGACAGACCACAGCTCTCCCCTTAGTCAAAGGCCCCCGTAAAACTCCAAGATGTATTATCCCACCAGGTGCTCCAACCACTTGCATATTTATTTATTCTCATACACAACACTTGTATATAAATATATAATTCATCATTTATTCTGATTTCTTGATTTGTAAATGTTTTGATGTTGGTCTCCTCTATTAGTGGGTAAGTGTGGTATTTGTTATACACTTACTATGTGCCAAGCACTGTACTGGGGAAGATACAATATAATCAGATAGTTTGCAGTCCCTGTCCCACATGAGGTTCACAGTCTAAGAGGAATATGGGGGAGAACAGGTATTAAATCCCCATTTTACAGATGAGGAAACTGTGGAACAGAGAAGTTAAGTGAGTTGCTCAGGTCATGCATTAATCAAGGGGCAGAGCTGGGATCAGAACCCAGGTCCTCTGACTCCCAAACCTGTGCTCTTTCCATTAGACCACACTGCTACACTGAGGTTTCAGGAGGGTTCATAACAGACATGAGGTTTTTTAGCTGATTTTTTCCCTGCCCAGTTTAGTAGTACAGATATGGCACTGACTGCCTTTATATATAGTATTTATGGCTGAAAATATGAATAATGTCTTCCTAAAGTAGCCCAGGAAGCGGCTTCCACAAACCCTCTGGCTTAAGGATCCCAAGAACAAGGACCAGTCAATCAATCAGTGAAATTTATTGAGACTTACGGTGTGCAAAACACTACAGTAAGTGCTTGGGAGAGTACACTATAACAAGGTTGGTAGACATGTTCCCAGCCCATAAGCTTATAGTCACCAGAATCACTCTCTCAAGCACTTAGAAAAGTGCTCTGCACAGAGTAAATGTTCAGTAAATAGCATCATTTGAATGGCAGGGGGTTGGAGAGTTTGTGTATGTGGGGTCTTGTCTGGTGGGAGCTTCCGCACAGGTGCTAGAAGAGAGGAAGGAATTGCCAGAGTGAGATTCTGTGGAATTCTGCTGTGGCGCTACAAAATGAGTCCCCGGCGATTCCGGCATCTGCCGTGAAGACTGGTATTGAACCATTCATTCATTCCTGTATTCATCCATCCATTCATTCATTCAATCACATTTATTGAATGCTAACTTGTGTGCCGAGCATTGCACTAAGTGCTTGGGTGACTACAATATAACAATAAACAAAAACATTCCCTAAGAGAGACCCAGGGTTAAGCACTTCTGTAGATTCCTTTCTGCTTTGGGGCCTTCCCATCCATCTCTCCAGTTAATTGGAAGAAAATTTATATTTCAACAAAGGCCAGATGGAGCTCAGTAACTCATTTGAAGTCTTCCTTTGTAATATTTAATTATCTGACAAGTCTTTCCCAATTGCATTCATAATTATGCCTGTGAAGTAATCTTGGTCCAGTACAATTATTAGCAGAGTGATGCTATTAAACTTTCCCTGGCAATATTGAGCCATTAGGAGGCTGATGAAAACCAGTACCGACAGCCAGGAGTACCCAGCACTGATCTCTCTCCCTCTCTGCAGTCTCACATTTTCCAGAAAAGCAGCATGGCTCAGTGGAAAGAGCACAGGCTTGGGAGTCAGAGGTCATGGGTTCGAATCCCAGCTCTGCCACTTGTCAGCTGTGTGACTGTAGGCAAGTCGTTTAACTTCTCTGTGCCTCAGTTCCCTCATCTGTAAAATGGGGATTAAGACTGTGAGCTTCACGTGAGACAACCTGATTACCCTGCATCTACTCCAGTACTTAGAACAGTGCTCTGCACGTAGTAAGCGCTTAACAAATACCAACATTATTATTCTCCTGCCTTCAAGACATTCTACTTGAATGTCCTGCCAACCTCTCAAACTTAATACGTCTAAAACAGAACTCCTTCTATTCCTACCCAAACCCTGTCTTTTCCCTGACTTTCCCATCACTGTAGATACCACCATCCTTCCTTTCTCACAAGTCTGGAATCTTGGAGTTATCCTTGACTCCTCTCTCTCATTTAACCCACATATTCAATCTATCACTAAATCCTGTCAGTTTGACCTTCACAACTGTGCTAAAATATGCCCTTTCCTCTCCATCCTAACTACTATCACATTAAGCCAGTCAGTTATTCTATTCTGCCTTAACTATTTTGTCAGCCTACTTGCTGACCTCCCAGCCTCCTGTCTCTCCCCAGCCCAGTTCATACTTCATTATGCTGCCCAGATCATTTTTCTACAAAAGTGCTCAGGCCATGTTTCCCCACTCCTCCAAAATTTCCAGTGGTTGCCCATCCACCTCCACATCAAACAAAAACTAGTAGTTGTAAGTAGTTAGTAGAGAGAGAGAAATCACCTCGCTACTATCCTAATAACAATAAAAATAGTGGTATTTTTTAAGCACTTACTATGTGCCAAATAAAGTTCTAAGGTCTGGGGTAGATATGAGGTTATCAAGTTGATATCAAGGTAGATATGAGGTTATCAAGATGAGGTAACTGAGGCATTGGGAAGTGAATTGACTTGTCCAAGATCAAACAGCAAACTTTCAGCAGAGCTGAGATTCAAAACCACGTCCTCTGACTCCCAAACCAGCCTGCGTATTTCACTCCTCTAATGTTCTAGTGGTAACCTCTCACTCCAGGTATGATCTACCTCACTGCCAACCTCTTGCCCATGTCCTGCCTCTAGCTGGAGCTCCTTCCCTCTTCATATTCAACAGACAATTGCTCTCTTCCCCATTAAAGCCTTATTGAAGAGACATCTCCTCCAAGAGGCCTTTCCTGACTAAGCCCTATTTTCCTTTACTTCAACTCCTTTCTGCGTCACCCTGACTTGCTCTCTTTATTCATGCCCCATCACAGCTCCAAAGATTTATGTACATAGCTGTAATTTATTTATTTATATAAATGTCTGCCTCCCCCTTTAGACTGTAAACTCTTTGTGGGCCACAGAATGTCTGTTATTCTGTATGCTCCCAAATGTTTAGTTCATTGCTTGGCATGCAGTAAGCCCTCAATAAATATGACTGACTGTCTGGCGGACAGGAGAGGGAGGAGTCAGGCCTGGTTTGCATCTTTTGGGTGGTTCATTCCAGCAAAACTGTCTTGGACAGGAAAAGCGTGAACAGGAAGGTTTATGGAGTGTTTGCTGAGGGGTTGGGTGGGGGGAACTGGACTTAAATCATGAATGTTGCCAGACACCCCAAAATAGGCCTGGGTCTAAAAGAAACCAGGCTCAGAGGTGATTAAGAATTGCAATAAACGCTCTAGATTAACAGTTCTTTCCTTTTATGCTTTGGGTGGTGGATGGGCTTTTATTTTTCTTTAATTCATCTGTAAAGAGTAGGCTGAGGGATCAGGGTTGGAACTCCTGTATTCTTATTTCTGCTACTGACATGCAGGGTGATGTTCTACCTTAGTGGGCCACAGATTCTTCATGGGGAAATTGGGAATTATGACTCCAACTTTCCTCAGAGATCTGGAACCAGGAATGACCATTGCCTGGTTTTGTTCCCAAGTAGCTGGATGCCCTTGGATCAGTCTTTTTTCCTTTGAGCTTCAATTTCTTCACTTGAAAAATGGCAAAAATCCTTTTCCCATGACTCCCAGGAAGCTTGTTCAATCAATCAATCAATCAATCAATCAATCATCATTCAATTGCATTTTTGAGCACTTACTGAGTGCAAAATACAAAATGTTTGGGGGAGTACAATGGAGTAAAATAACAGAGACAGACATGTTCCCTGCCCACAAGAAGGTTACAGTCTAGATGGGGAGACAGGTATTGATATTAATAAATAAATTATGGGTATGTACGAAAGTACTGTGGGGTTGAGGGTGGAGTGAATAAAAGGGCTAAATCCAAGTGCAAGAACGATGCAGAAGGAAGTGGGAGAAGAGCAAATGAGGGCATAGTCAGGGAAGGTCTATTGGAGGAGACGTGCTTTGAATAAGGCTTAGAAGGTAAGGAGAGTGATCATATGTTGGAGTGAAAAGGGAGGGCATTACAGGTTAGACACAGGATATGGGTGAGAGGTCAGTGGAGAGATAAATGAGGTCGAGGTACAACAATTAGGTTGGCAGTAGAGGAGTGAAGTATGAGGGCTGGGTTGTAGTAGGAAATCATGGAGATAAGGTGCGGGGTTAAATTGATTTAACGCTTTAAAGCCGATAGAAAGTAATCTCTGTGGATGTGGAGGTGGATGGGCAACCACTGTAGGAAAACTTGGACTAAACAGTTTTGTGGAAAAATAATTTGCCCAGCAAAGTGAAGTATGAACTGGAGTGAGGAGAGACAGAAGGCAATGGGGTTAGCAAGGAAACTGATGCAGCAGTGAAGGTGTGCTAGGGTAAGTACTTGGATTATCATGGTAGCACTTTAGAAGGACAGGAAGGGGTAGATTTTAGTGATGAGAGGGTTGAATCAACATGATTTGATGACAAATTGAACATGTGGATTGAATGAGAGGTGAATCAAGGATAACAACAGGTTATGGCTTGTAAGACAAGGAGGATGGTGGTGCTGCTGTCTACACTGATAGGAAAGTTGGGGAGGGGTAGGGCTTGGGTGGGAAGGTGAGGTGTTCTGTTTTGAACATATTAAGTTTGTGGTGTTGCCAGGACATCCAAGTAGAGATGTCCTAGTGGCAGTAGGAAATGTAAGACTGCAGAGATGGAGAGAGAAAAGGGCTGGAGAAGTAGATTTGGAAAACATCCACATAGAGATGATAGTCAAAGCCTTATGAGCAAATGAGTTCTCCAAGGGTATAGGTGTAGATAGAGAAAGGAAGAGGACCCAGAACTGAGCCTTGAGGGACTCCCAAAGTTAGGGCCTGGGAGACAGAGGAGGAGCCAGTGAAAGACCCTGAGAATAAGCAGCAAGAGAGAAAGGAAGAGAACCAAGAGAGGACAGTGTCACTGAAGGCAGCTGAGAGGTTAAGGAGGATTAGGATGGAGTAAAGGCTATTGGATTTGGCAACAAGGAGATCACTGTTGACCTTTGAAAGGGCAGTTTTGGTGGAGTAAAGGGGAGAGAAGCCAAATTGGAGGGGAACAAGGAGAAAATTGGAGGAGAGGAAGTGGAGGCAGTGCATGTAGGTAACTTGCCCAAGGATTTGGGAGAGGAGCTGTGAGAGGGAGATGGGGAGATAACTGGAAAGAGTCATAGGATCAGAAGATAGGGGTATGGATTGAGCATGAGCATATTTGAAAGCAGTGGGGAAAAAGCCACTGGAAAGTAAACTGTTGAAGATGGTGGTCAGGGAGGGAAGGAGGGATGGGACAACTGTTTCGAAAAGGTGAAAAGAGATAGGGTGAGAAGCTCAGGTGGTAGTGGTGGGTTCATTCATTCATTCATTCAATAGTATTTATTGAGTGCTTACTATGTGCAGAGCACGGTACTAAGCGCTTGGAATGTACAAATCAGGTTTTGAGAGGAAATGGGAGATCTCCTCTTGAGGTAATGCTGGGAAAGATGGAAGGGTCGAAGAAGGGCCAGGAGGAGGGAGGGACTAGAGAGCAGCATGGAAGATTTTAGGGAGACCATACCTGATGTTTTCATTTCCTCAATAAAGTATTTGGCCAGTTCAATAGGGGCAAGAGATGGGGGAAGAGGGGAGACAGGAGTCTTGAGGAGGGACTTAAATGTCTGAAACAATAGGTGAAGGGAATGGACATGGGAGTCATTCATTAATTAATTCAATAGTATTTATTGAGTGCTTACTATGTGCAGAGCACTGTACTAAGCGCTTGGAATGAACAAGTCGGCAACAGATAGAGACAGTCCCTGCCATTTGATGGGCTTACAGTCTAATCGGGGGAGACAGACAGACAAGAACAATGGCAATAAATAGAGTCAGTAAGGATGGAGAAATAACCTTGCTGGGTGGAGGAGAGGCAGAGTTATAGCAGGTAAGGATGAATTAGAGATGGACAGGCTGATGCACTCCACGGATCGTAAACAGAAACAAAGGAAGGGGACTGGATAGGTGATCCAGGCAGGTTTATGGGCACAGAGAGAGAAAAACATTCTACACTGTCATGGCAAAAGACTGCTAATGAATCATAACTTATAAGGGAGAAAACACAAGAATATGTGAAGCAGCCTGGCCTAGAGGAAAGAGCATGGGACTGGGAGTCAGAGGACCTGGGTTCTAATCGCAGCTTGGCCATTTTTTTATGGTATTTGTTAAGCGTCAACTATGTGGCAGCCACTGTACAAAGTGCTGGGGTAGATACAAGGCAATCAGGTTGGACACAATCCTTGTCCTACATAGGATTCACAGTATTAATCCCCATTTTACATTTTACATTGTAAAATGAGGCACAGTGAAGTTAAATGATTTGCCCAAGATTACCCAGCAGACAAGTGGCAGAGTCAGAATTAGAATCCAAGTCCTTCTGACTCCAAGTTCTGTGCTCTGTGCACTAGATCATGCTGTTTCGCGACCTGCCTGCTGTGTGATCTTTGATGTGTCACTTAACTTGTCTGTGACTCAGGTTCCTCATCTGCGAAGTGGAGATTCACTAACTTTTTTCCCTCCTTCTTAGAATTTGAGTCTCGGGTGGGCCATGGACTGGGTCCATCCTCGTTATCTTGTATTTATCCCAGAACTTAGTACAGTGCTTGGCACACAGTAAGTGCTTAACAAATACCGCAGGGAAAAAAAACCCAGAATAGATAAAAATCTTAGAATTTGAGAGTAGGAAGGGACTTTCAGAGGTCATCAGGCACACCTCCCTGCATCAGACAGTTGAATATCTAAACTGGTGTGCAAAGTGCAAACAGTGATAAGCCCAGTCCAAACTGATTCCTGGGCTCATTCTAGCCACACAGTGACTATATCTTCTGGGCTGCCATCTTCAGCCAGTCTCCTTCTGAATTGGATTTAGGCAAGGTTTAAACTCACAGGACAGTCACTGTGTGCACCGCTTTACCTTAGCCATAGACAGGGGGCCGAAGGAGGGAATGATGAACCCCAGAGAAGAATCAGATACTCTTTCCATCACCATGTTAATAGAGAGCCATGTTTAAAGTCCGGTAATTTTGGCCGAGGCCAAGGCGACCTAGATGGGGGCTCCTGGGGGACCAGTTGCCACGGCCTCCCCAAAACCCTCGTCCAGTAGTCGAGGGAGAAGGCATGCATCAAGGGGGAGGCATATTCCCTGGCAGGAGAAAATTCAGGATCCTTCCTTCATTATTTTACTCCCCGCTTGGCCTTAGCAAGACCCATCTGGGAGGAGGTAGAGGGTGGGAGCAGGCAGAGGAGGAGCATAAGGGAGCTGTCCCTGGCTTGACCATTCTGCATCGTCTGCCCCTCCTCAGAGCTGACCCCATTGTGAGTCATTCCCTTTGTCTTCAAGAAACAAGTGCACCCAACCTATATCAAGACTGGAGCCCATGGGGGCCGGGTCTGGTGTGGGATCACCAGTAATTTCGACCCGGACAAACAGTGGAGTCTGTGTGGACAGCAGGGTGAAGGGGAGGGAGAGACTGCGCAGACTGCAGGGGGAGTCAGTCAGTCCATTGTATATATTGAGCACTTACTTTGTGCAGAACACTGTAGTAAGCACTTGAGTAAAATATAACATTATAACAGGAAAGGGAGATTGTGTAGACAGCACGGGGAGAGAGAGACTGTGCAGACAGTATGGGGATGGGGTGATTTAGGTGGACAACAGGGGGAGGGGGGATTGTGAAGACTTCAGGATGAGGGTTTGTAAATGTCTGGGGGTAAATCAGGGGAAGGTAAGAATGTAAGAGGCTTCACTTCCACTCTGCCTTTGCCTATTCATTCATTCAATAGTATTTATTGAGCGCTTACTATGTGCAGAGCACTGTACTAAGCGCTTGGAATGAACAAACTGGCAACAGATAGAGACAATCCCTGCCGTTTGACGGGCTTACGGTCTGATCGGGGGAGACGGACGGACAAGAACGATGGCGATAAATAGAGTCGAGGGGAAGAACATCTCGTAAAAACAATGGCAACTAAATAGAATCAAGGCAATGTACATTTCATTAACAAAATAAATAGGGTAATGAAAATATATACAGTTGAGCAGACGAGTACAGTGCTGAGGGGATGGGAAGGGAGAGGGGGAGGAGCAGAGGGAAATGGGGGGAAAATAGGGTTAAGCTGCGGAGAGGTGACGGGGGGCGGTAGAGGAAGTAGAGGGAGAAGGGGAGCTCAGTCTGGGAAGGCCTCTTGGAGGAGGTGAGTTTTAAGTAGGGTTTTGAAGAGGGGAAGAGAATCAGTTTGGCGGAGGTGAGGAGGGAGGGCGTTCCAGGACCGCGGGAGGACGTGACCCAGGGGTCGACGGCGGGATGGGCAAGACCGAGGGACGGTGAGGAGGTGCGTGGCGGAGGAGCAGAGCGTGCGGGGTGGGCAGTAGAAAGAGAGAAGGGAGGAGAGGTAGGAAGGGGCAAGGTGATGTAGAGCCTCGAAGCCTAGAGTGAGGAGTTTTTGTTTGGAGCGGAGGTTGACAGGCAACCACTGGAGGTGTTTAAGAAGGGGAGTGACATGCCCAGATCGTTTCTGCAGGAAGATGAGCCGGGCAGCGGAGTGAAGAATAGCCCGGAGCGGGGTGAGAGAGGAGGAAGGGAGATCAGAGAGAAGGCTGACACAGTAGTCTAGCCAGGATATAACAAGAGCCCGTAGCAGTAAGGTAGCAGTTTGGGTGGAGAGGAAAGGGCGGATCTTGGCGACATTGTAAAGGTGAAACTGGCAGGTCTCGGTAACGGACAGGATGTGTGGGATGAACGAGAGAGACGAGTCAAAGATGACACCGAGATTGTGGGCCCGAGAGACGGGAAGGATGGTCGTGCCATCCACGGTGATAGGGAAGTCTGGGAGAGGACTGGGCTTGCTAGGGAAGATGAGGAGCTCAGTCTTGCTCATTTTGAGTTTTAGGTGGCGGGCCGACATCCAGGTAGAGACATCCTGGAGGCCTACACCTGGCGTTCCATGGTACGATGCAGTCTGGGCTAGTATCACGTCCCACACACCAATCCCTGAACCCATCCTCAATAGTCCCACCCTCTGGAAGCTCTACCCAAAGGCTCAGAATCAAGGGAACTAGGATGGTGAGTGGACTGCCCTCCTCCAAGTAGGGTCTCCAGTCAACCAGGTTGATCCCAGACCCTTTGATCCCAGACCCTTTGGCTTTCCCCAGTCTGTTCCCGCTCCAGTACCACGTGACACAGGATGTTGTTTTGGGTGGCTTTTTTATTTGCTCTGGCTCCATGTACTGAAGTCTGCGGCTCAGAAATGCTGCCCATGTCGCCATGGACCTGGGAAGAGCCTTCACTATTGGCTTGGAGATGACTAGGGTAAGCAGGGATTCTGTAGGTTTCCATGGAATCTTGCCTGATGACACGTGTTGTATGGCATGACCTGCTTAATGTATATAATGTATCTGTAACCTGCAATTCTTCCTGCTAGGTGGGTACAGGGACAGGTGGGATATTTGAATATCATATAATAATAATAAGAGTACTTTATAAGTGCTTACTATGTACCAAGCACTGTTCTAAGAGCTTGGGTAGATGCTAGCTAAGCAGGTTGGACACAGTCCATGTCCCTCTTAGGGGTCACAGTCATCATCCCCATTTTACGGATGAGGTAACTGAAGCTTGGAGAAGGGTATTTTTTTTGTGGTATTTGTTAAGCATTTACTCTGTGCCCGGCACTGTTCTAAGGGCCAGGGTAGATATGAGATAGTCAGGTTGGACACAGTCCATGTCCCACATGAGGCTCACAGTCTTAATCTCCATTTTACAGATGAAGGAACTGAGGCACAGAGAAGTAAAGCGACTTGCCCAAGGTCACACAGCAGACAAGTTGCAGAGCTGTGGTTAGAATCCAGTCCTTCTGACACTCAGGGCTTTGCCCAAGGTCACCCAGCAGACAAGTGGTGGACTCAGGATTAGAACCCAGGTCCTTCTGCCTCCAAGGCCCTTGCTCTAACCACTGTTATCAGTGGTCACTCCACCTCCAAGCCAGGATGGCCAGGGACCTTTACTGTCTTCTGTATGCCAGTGGATCATGCCACAGAGTTCCAGTCGCCCATCAGGCCCGGCCTTCTACTTCGACCCCACCAGCCTCAGTGGGAACAGGTCATGGAGCTCCATCACCATCAACTACAACGCAGACCATTGTCTTCCCTGGGCTGAGGGAAAAAAAGTTGTGTTTTCCTAGACAGCCAGAAGGGCCCTGGAGAGGACATTTCATCCACCGGCCCCAGCCTCAGGGCAAGGCTGCATGCGCATCGCCACAAAAATCCTGCTTTTTGAAAAATAATTATATGATGAGGAGCCACACCCATTCAGGATCAGACATTTAGAAGGAATGCGGCCAAGTGTCTCACATCCCAGGCTGCCGGGAAGTCCTCTCTAGTGTCTAACCTAAATACCTCTCGCTGCAGTTTAAGCACTTCCCCTGCTTCATCATAAACCTAAATCATCCCCTGCCAAAGCCAAGGAATGGTGGCCTCATCTGAACTGAACTGGGGGCCCCTGACCCCTAGGCCAACTGGAAGAGAGGGGCTGGGCTTTACTTCCAGGGTCTCTCTGACAGTCAGAAAGTTCTTATGTTGCACCGAATTCTTCTATGCTACAGTTTAAGCCCATTGTCACAGGGCAAGGGTTTCCTAAAATATCACTGGATTAAATAGTAAACTCGTTTAGGCAGGGAATGTGTCTGTTTATTGTTATACTGTACTCTCCCAACCACTTAGTACAGTGGTCTGCACACAGTGAGCACTCAGTAAATAGGATTGAATGAATAGGTAGCCCCCTCCAAGATCTCCTAGCCGCCCCTTTGGAGAGCGGCCCAGTGAGAAGAGATGAAGACAAAAGTAGGCGTGGGTGGTTGAAGGTAGCACTGGCCAACCCAGCAGCTTCTCTTCTAGAGAACCCTTCCCCATATCCTTCCTCTGCATACTGCTGGCCATTCTCTCCCTCTCTAGACTGCAAGCTCTTTAATAATAATGGTAACAATAATAATAATAATGGTGCTTGTGAAACACTTACTATGTGCCAAGCACTGTTCTAAGTCCTGGGATAGGTACGAGTTAATCAGGTTGCACACAGTCACTGTCCCACATGGGGCTCCACTCTTAATCCCCATTTTACAGATGAGGAAACTGAGGCCCAGAGAAGTTAAATGACTCACCCAATGTCACACAGCAGACAAGTGGTAGAGGCAGGATAAGAACCCAGGTCCTTCTGACTCCCAGGTCTGAGCTCTATCCACTAAGCCACACTGCTTTTTGTTATGGATAGGGAACCTGTCTGCTAATTCTGCTGTATTGTACTCTCCCAAGTGCTTAATACAATTCTCTGCACATCATAAGTGCTCAGTAAATATCACTGTTAGATTGCTTAATGGATTCATCCTCCCAACTTCTCGGCAGTCAGGGGAGATTCTTCCCTTTCAACAGACAAATCATAAGAATAATTGTAGTATTTTTTAAGATCTTTTTATGTGACTAACACTGCATTAAGTGCGGTAGATACAAGCAAATTAAGTCAGACATGGTCCTCGTCCAACACGGGGCTCACAGTTTAAGGAGTATGGAGGGCAGGAAACAAATTCCTATTTTACAAAGGTATTCATTCAATACTGAAGGCCAGAGAAGTGAAGCGATTGACCCAAGGTCAACATAGCAGAGACATTATTATTATTATTATTGTTAACAATGATATTAATGATTATGGTACTTGTTAAGCTCTTACTATGTGCCAAGCACTGTTCTGAGCTCTGGGATAGATCCAAGTTAATCAGGTTGGACATAGTCCCTGTTCCATCCAGAGCTCACATTTGTAATCCTTATTTTACTGAGGCCCAGAGAACTTAAATGACTCACCCAAGGTCATGCAGCAGACATGTGGCAGAGTCAGAATTAGAATCCAGGACCTTCCAAGTCCCAGGCCTGTGATCTATCTACTAAGCCACATTGCAGCTGTTTCATATAATAATAATTTACTATATAATAATATTATTATGTCATAACAATATTATGTAATAATATGATATGATCACATTTTCATATATATATATATGACTAGGCTCACAGTCCAAATCCCTGTTTTACAGATGAGGTAACTGAGGTCCAGAATAGTGAAGTGACTTGCCCAAGGTCACATAGCAGACAAGTGGTAATGTCAGGATTAGAACTCATGGCCCTCTGAATCACAGATGTGGGCTCTATCCACTACGCCATGTTGCTTCTCTACCCCACCGCTTAGTACAGTATTTGTCACAGAGTAAGTGCTTCACAAATACCACATTATTATTTTTATTATTGTTAATACTATTAATAATAATTACATCTAAGTGCCTACTATGTGTCTAATGCAGTTCTAAGGGCTGGGGGAGTTATAAGTTAAGCAGGTGGGACACAGTCTCTGTCCCATATGGGGCTCACAGCGTAAGTAGGAGGAAGAATTGGCTAATTAGAACCCAGGTCCCCTGACTTCCAGGATCTGAGGCTCAGAGCATAAGAAGTGTTTGCAGTATGGATTAGTGTAAGAAAATCCTCAGCTCAGGAGAGCCCCTCAGTGTTAGGGCAGGGGCCTGCCCACTGAAACAACTCCCTAGGCCTTCTTTGGTAACCATGACAACCATCTCATCCTCTCTCAACCTTCTCATCTGGGACCCAGACGTATCTTGTGAAATTCTACCCCAGATGCCTGGACACTGGGCATGGTCTTAGCAAGGATGAGGGGCTGTGAGGAGCCAAGGCTTAAGTGGCTAAGGGAATCAGTGTGGCCTAGTAGATAAAACATCGGCCTGGAAGTCAGAGGACCAGGGTTCTAATCCAGCTCGGCTGCTATGTGACCCATGGCATAGTGAATAGAACAGTGGGCTGGGAGGCAGAAGGCCATGGGTTCTAATCCCAGCTCCTCCACTTGTCTACTCTGTGATTTGAGCAAGTCATTTACTTCTTTCTCATTGCCTCAGTTAACTCATCTATAAAATGGACATTGAGAGTGTGAGCCCATCATGGGACAGGGACCTTGACCAATCCGATTTGCTTGAATCCACCCCAATGCTTAATACAGTGTCTGGCACAGAGTAAGCACTTAACAAATACTCCAGTTATTATTATTATTCACTTCTCTGAGCCTCATTTTACTCATCTGCAAAATGGGAATTAAAACTGTGAGCCCCAGGTGGGACATGGGCTGTGTCCTAACTGTTTAGCTTGTATCTACCCCAGTGCTTAGTAAGTGCATTCCAAGTGCTTAGTACAGTGCTCTGCACATAGTAAGCACTCAATAAATACAATGGGAAGCAGCATGGCTCAGTGGAAAGAGCGCAGGCTTGGGAGTCAGAGGTCATGGGTTCAAATCCAGGCTCTGCCACTTGTCAGCTGTGTGACTGTGGGCAAGTCACTTCACTTCCTCTGTGCCTCAGTTCCCTCATCTGTAAAATGGGGATGAAGACTGTGAGCCTCACGTGGGACAACCTGATTACCCTATATCTCCCCCAGCGCTTAGAACAGTGCTCTGCACATAGTAAGCGCTTAACAAATTCCAACATTACTATTATCACAGTGCTGGGACATAGTAAACATTTAATAAATGCCATTAAAAAAAAAGGCAGAGCAAAAAAAATCTTTATTTGGACATAAGGTGGACTGGATTTTTCAGGAGCATGTCTGCCCTTTTAGCCAAACACAAATGTTTAGGTGAAATCTCACTGTCGACGATGCCAGCGTCACCTTCAGACCTGAAGGATTTGGGTAGGGGTGTCTGCCCGGCCTCTCCCATTACCCTGGAATTCTTGTGGGTGGGATGCTTCCTCTTTGTCTCTCCGTCTCTCTATCTCTAATTCTCCACAGCAGGTAGCCCAGGACACTACCCTGGTGAGTTCTCAGTAAATACAGAGAGTTTCTAACAACCCAGGGGCAGTTTTCTTGAACACCCTTGAGGAACAGCGAGGCCTACTGGAAAGATCACAGGTCCAGGAGTCAGAGGAACTGGGTTCTAATTCCGGCTCCTCTGCTTACCTGCTGCGTGACCTCAGGGGAGTCACCTCTCTTCTCAGTGCCTTGGTTTCCTCCTCCGTAAATGGGGATTCAATACCTGTTCTCCCTCCTATATAAAGTTACAAAATCCTGAAGGAGCACAGGATAATCATAATTAATGGTGGTATTTGTTAAATGATTACTATGTTCCAAACACTGTGCTAAACTCTGGGGTATAACCAGGTCAGAGTCCCTGTCTCACATGAGTCTCACAGGCTAAGGGGAAGGGAAAAACTGTGTGGAAGGTACACTATTACCTGGCTGAGGCAAGGAAGTTCACGCTGTGGTGACAAGGAATGTGTCTGTTTACTGTTCTAATGTACTCTCCCAAGTGTTTAGTACAGTGATCTGCACACAGAAAGTGATCAATAATTGCTACTGACTGACTGACAGACAACACCCTTGTGCCTCTCCATTTCTTCCCATTCCGAATCCTGTAGGTCATGTTTAACCTGGGCAGACTTGTGTTGTTGGAAGTTTGCTTCCCAGTTTTTCCACCGTTTTTACAATAAATCACTTAAAGACACATGCTTTGAAAGAACCGGGTATTCTGTTAAATGCATGAATATCTCTCTCTGGCCTCTCCATTTTTGAGGCCAACCTTACTGGTCTCAACAGTTTGGCTTCACTCCTTGGACCTCCTCGAGGTGGGGAAGAAATTTTCTACCTCTCCCTCCCCACCTCAGTGCCTCCCTTCTAAATGGCATCATTTTGGAAGTCCTTCCGGCCCTCAATCCTAGTGTGTTTCTAGAGGAGGACGTCTGACTGCTACTTTTGGCTCAGGCTAGAAGTTTTAAAATGTAAAATCTTTAACCATGACCACTCTCGTGCAAATGCCCCCTGCCAAGTTATGCCAGTCCCCTCTACCCTTCCCTGATTTCTTTTTTCCTGAGCAGAATTTTCCAGCTTGGAAGATTTCCTTTAGGAAACTGAATTGTACTTTCCAAGCTCTTAGTACAGTGCTCTGCACATAGTAAGCGCTCAATAAATATGATTGAATGAATGAATGAAACAGAGCTACCTAGGGGTTCAGGAAAGGAGTGTGTATAGGTGTGAATGAATGTGTATGAGTGTGTGGGAGCATGTGTGTGGAAATGAATATGTATGAACATGTTTAAGTGTGCATGTGTGTGAATGAATGTCTATGACTGAGTGTGTGAATGAAAACACATGAGAATGTATGTGTGTGGGTGAGCCTGTGTTGAGAGTATATGAAAGAATGTGAATGAGTGTGTGTGGACATGTGCGCCGTGGGTTATGATTGTGTATGCAATGTGAATGAGTGTGTGTGAACATGTGCACTGTGGGTTATGGTTGTGTATGCATGTGAAGGGGTGTAAATAAATGTGTGTGTGTGTGTGTGTGTGTGTGTGTGTGTGTGTCTTCCCTGTCCCCTCCAGACCCAGAAGCAGATTTGGGTGAAGAAGAGCACTGCCAGTTTAATCCAATTTCTTCTCTGCTCCTCACACTCTCTGCCCCTCAACCCACTAAACACACACACAAACACATATATACTCTCTCTCTCTCTCTTTCTGCCTGCCTGATCTTCCTTACACCCACCTTATCCAGAGTTTCTGGTGACAAAGGCACACCCTGGGCTGGCCCCACCTTCCCCTCAGCCCATGGGGCTGTGGTGTCACCCCTGCCTGGAGGGAGGGGCTGGCAATTTGTTGGCTGAAGGCCCAGAGAAGCCTTGGGATCCAGTCCTAAAAGCTGAGGGGGCGACTTGATTCAGTAGCTAAGACATTGATCCCGGCAGTCCCCTTTCCCCAGCATCTTACCATACCTCTAGGAAGAATAGCACCTGCTGAGCGGGCAGTCACAAGACTGGGCCGGAAACCACTTTGTTTCCACACCATCCACTTTGCCCACGTGAAGCAGGTTAGGCTCATTTCTCAGTGCCATCTGTGCAACAGGGATGATGTGTGAGTTCCAGCCACCCCACGTTCTTGAAGGGAAACTGAGTCAGAGAAAGGAGATGTGCTGTGCCGGGAGGCAGGCTGAGTCAGGGAACCTGGTCTGCAGAGTCATTCTGCCCCATGTTTCAGGTTCCCTTCTGCTTGCAGGCCTCTGAGGGATTCTGTGGAAAACACATATGCCTGGGAGTCATAGCCTGGGTGCTAATCCTGGCTCTGCCACTTGTCATGTAGTCTTGGGCAAGTCACTTCACTTCTCAGTTACCTCATCTGTAAAATGGGGATTAAGACTGTGAGCCCTACGTGGGACAAGGACTGTGTCCAATCTGATTATCTTGTATCTACCCCAGAGCTTAGAAATCACTTTACAAATATCATTAATAAAAAAAAAGGAATGACATTTGTCATAGGCAGCTGTTGAGGAAGGAAAGGGTTTAGTGTTAAGATGCCCCTGACAGGATGGTTTCTAGGGATTCTTGGTCTCCCAGATAACAGTAGGTTTGAATGTAAAAAGAGAGAAGGGTTTTGAAGAGTTTTCCAATTGCTAGCTAATCCTCTAGACTGCAAGGCTGTATCCTCTATGTGGCCAGGGCAGCGTGGCTCAGTGGAAAGAGCACGGGCTTTGGAGTCAGGGCTCATGAGTTCGAATCCCAGCTCTGCCACTTGTCGGCTGTGTGACTGTGGGCAAGTCACTTAACTTCTCTGTGCCTCAGTTCCCTCATCTGTAAAATGGGGATTAAGACTGTGAGCCCCACGTGGGACAACCTAATTCCCCTTTGTCTACCCCAGCGCTTAGAACAGTGCTCGGCACATAGTAAGCGCTTAACAAATACCAACATTATGAGAAGCAGCGTGGTGCAGTGGAAACAGCACGGGCTTTGGAGTCAGGGCTCATGACTTCGAATCCCAGCTCTGCCACTTGTCAGCTGTGTGACTGTGGGCAAGTCACTTAACTTCTCTGTGCCTCAGTTCCCTCATCTGTAAAATGGGGATTAAGACTGTGAGCCCCACGTGGGACAACCTGATTCCCCTGTGTTTACCCCAGCGCTTAGAACAGTGCTCTGCACATAGTAAGCGCTTAACAAATACCAACATTATTATTATTATTATTAGATGTCTACCATCTCTCTCCCAAGTGCTTAGTACAGTGCACACAGTAAGCCCTCAATAAATGCCTTTGATTGATCTGTGCCCTTGTCATTACAAACAGATATACACAGTGGTAAAGATGGTGGTTTTTACATAGTGAGAGACTCATTTGAATGGTCATGCCAAAAGTATGTAGCGTGTCAGCACATGCTAATTCTGCACAGTGGATGGTATGGGTGGAGAGGGAAGTGACCAAGATTATTCCATCCTCTGGGGATGTTCACGGGAATGGTGGAAGAGAAATTGTGAGCCCAAGAGCAGGACAGGTGTTCTCTAATCCCAGAAGCTCCGGCTCCCAGGTTTTGCTGTTTGCTACTTTGGCTGCTGGAGTCTGGGCGCTGGGCTTCTGGGTCTCTTTGGTTTATGGGTTTTTTGTTAGCGAGGCTGAGAAGCATCATGGCTTAGTGGAGAGAGCATGGGCTTAGAAGTCAGAAGGACCTGGGTTCTAATCCCTGCTCTGCCACATGTCAGCTGTGTGACCTTGAACAAGTCACTCAACCTCTCTGTGCCTCACTTACCTCATCTGTAAAATGGAGATAAGAAGGTGAGCCCCAAGTTTGACAGGGTCTGTGTCCAACCCGATTAACTTGTATTTACCTCAGATTTTAGAAGAATGCTCCGCACACAGGACTTGACAAGTACCATAATACTGGGGGAGAGGGATCTGTGGGGACTCGGCTAATAAACTCAGCTCTCCTCATGTAATGGGAGTCTCTTGCTGTCTGAAGACTCCTTGGATGGGGAACTGGAAAAGGAGTCCTGTGGGATCTTTTCCAACAGTACCCATTTCAGGGTAGCCAAAGCTGCAGTCCCTCCCCTCCCATCCTGCTCCACTGCCACCATGGCATTGCTGATGGAAGGGTTGCCCCCCATTCACCCAGCCCCCTTGGCCTCCTCAGCGAGGCCAGCATTCCCCCCCTCTGTTGGCCAGGGTGTTTCAGCCTCCCAAACTGAGTCTTGAGAGGTCAGTCTACCATTTTTTGTTTTAAATGGTATTTGTTGAGTGGTTATTATGTGCCAGGCAGTAATAATAATAATAATAATAATAATGATAATAATGGTATTTGTTAAGCACTTATTACATGCCAAGCACTGTTCTAAGTGCTGGGGTAAATATAAGGTAATAAGGTTGTCCCACGTGGGGCTCACAGTCTTAATCCCCATTTTACAGATGTGCTTACTAAGGCTCAGGGAAGTTAAGTGGCTTGCCTTAGGTCACCCAGCAGACAAGCAGCGGAGCTGGGATTAGAGCCTAGGTCCTTCTGACTCCCTGGCCCATGATTATCCACTAGGTCACTCTGCTTCAGGACCTGAGCTCACCAGAACCCACTGCAGCTTAGATCCCCATTCCTCCCCATCTCCCCACTCCCTGGGGTCACAGAAGAAGGGAAAGGACATCTTCCTTGTTCCAGAACAACTCCCACATCTCAGCCCTGAAGACAGCTAGAATCTGGCCAAATTGCCCAGCTTCATGTCCTGCCTCATCCTTTGGTCACTTGGTAATCAGGCCTAGCTCTGGAGGGGACAGGTGAGACCGGCTGGAAGCACACCTGATGCCAGGTGGAAGAGTCATCCCCCAGGTCCTCCTTCTGCCCCCAGGGCTCAGGCCCCACTGCCATTCCCTCACTGCTCCTCACGCCGATGAAGGAAGAGGTCTAGGAGCTTTGTATCCAGCCAAGAGGACAACCAGACTTTTACCTCCTGGGCTCTGGCACGTTGGCCAACTGCCTGCTGAGACTAAAGGGGCCCCTTGAAGGGAGAGTCAAGGACTTGGGCTATTGGATGAGTCTTCCTTTGGCCATTCAGGCCAGCAGTGATGGTTGGGAGGACCCAGATGGTAGGAATGTGTTGTGCGGAAACTGAGCATGTGAGGAACTGGCCCTGCTGAGCATGTGCAGCAGTGTTTCTTGGCATGTGCAGTGAAAGTTGCCAAATGCAGGATCCCAGGTGTTCGCTCTAAGAAAGAGCCCTCTAAGGGAGGCAGGAGAAGCAGCATGGCCTAGTGGAAAGAATATGGACCTAGGAGTCAAAGGACCTGGGTTCTCATCCCGGCTCTCCCAGGTACTTGCTGTGTGGCTGCGGGCAAGTCGCTTAACTTCTCTGTGCTTCAGGTTCCTCAAATATAAAATGGGGTTAAGTACTTGTTCACCCTCCTATTTAGACTGTCTGTGAGCCCCATGTGGGGCAGGGACTGTGTCCAACCTAATTGACTTCATTCATTCATTCAATCTTATTTATTGAGTGCTTACTGTGTGCAGAGCACTATATTAAGTACTTGGAAAGTACACTACAGTAATAAAAAGAGATAATCCCTGCCCTCAGTAGGCTCACAGTCTAGAGGGAGGAGGCAGACATCAATTCAAGTAAACAGGCATCAATATAAATAAATAGAATTTTTATATATATATATGTATATATACATACACACATAAGTGCTTTGGATCGGGGAGAGGGGAGAAGAGCAAAGAGAATGAGTCATGTTGATGTAGAAGGGAGTGGGAGCTGAGGAAAAGTGGGGCTTAATCTGGGAAGGCCTCTTGGAGGAGGTGCACTTTCAGTAGAGTGATTGGAGGATTTGAGGAGGAAGGGCATTCCAGGCCAGAAGTAGGATGTGGGCCAAGGGTCGGAGGTGAGACAGTTGAGATGGAGGCACATTGAGAAGATTAGCAACAGAGGAGCAGAGTAGGGATGTGGGATGTAGAAGGAGTGAGGTGAGGTAGGAGGGGCCAAGGTGATAGAGAGCTTTAAAGCTAATAGTGAAGAGTTTTTGTTTGATATGGAGGTGGATAGGCAACAACTAGAGATTTCTGAGGAGTGGTGTAACATGCCCTGAACATTTCTGTAGAAAGATAATCTGGGCAGCGTAGTGAAGTATGGACTGAAGTGGGGAGATGCAGGAGGTTGGGAGGTCAGAAAGGAGGTTGATGCAGTAATCTAGGCAGGATAGGATAAGTGATTATACTAATGTGGTAGGAGTTTGGATGGAGAAGAAAGGGCAGATCTTGGTGATGTTGTGAAGGTGAGACCTACAGGATTTGGTGACTGATTGGATATGTGGGCTGAATGAGAGATTGGAGTCAAGGATGACACCAAGATTACGGGCTAGTGAGATGTGAAGGATGGTTTGTTCTGACTACAGTGATGGGAAAGGTTGGGAGAGGAGAGGGTTTAGGAGGGTAGATAAGGAACTCTGTTTTGGATATGTGGTGGGCAGTGGTGGGAGAGCAGTGGCGGGAGGACATCCAAGTATAGATGTCCTGAAGGCAGAAGAAGATGCGAGCCTGGAGAGAGGGAGAGAAAACAAGGGAGGAGATGTAGATTTGGATGTCGTCCTCCTAGACATGGTAGTTGAAGCCCTGGGATCGAATGAGTTCCCCAAGGGAGTGAGTGTAGATGGAGAATAGAAGGGAACCAAGACCTGACCCTTGAGGGACCCTACTGTTTTCGGATAGGAGGGGGAGGATGAGCCAGCAAAGGAGACTGATAATGAAAGGGCAGAGAGTAAGAGGAGAACTAGGAGAGGATGGAGTTAGTGAAGCCAAGGTTGGATAATGTATCCAAGAGAAGGATGGTCCACAGTGTCAAAGACAGCCGAGAGGTCGAGGAGAATTACGATGGAGTAGGAGCCACTGGATTTGGCAAAAAGAAGAACAGCATTGGAGGAGAGGAATTTGAGGCAGTTTGTGTAGTTGACTCGCTCAAGGAGTTTGGAGAGGAAAGGTAGGAGAGAGATGGGAGATAATTGGAGGGGGCTGGGGGCCAAGCGAGGGTTTTTTTAGAATGGGGAGATGTTGGCATGTTTGAAGGCAGTGGGGAAGAAACGACTGAAGAGTGAGCGGTTGAAGATGTTAGTTAAGGAGGGAAGGGGCGAGAGTTTTTATAAGGTGCGAAGGAATGGGGTCTGATGTGCATGTGGAGGGGGTGGCATTTGAGAGGAGGCAGGAGATCTCCTCTGGAGATTCTGCTGGGAAGGATGGGAAAGTTGAAGGGGGGGCCGAGAGGAAGGGAGATTGGGGGGGGATTTGGGGGAGCTCACACCTAATGGTGTTAATTTTCTTAATAAAATTGATGGCCAGATCACTGAGAGCGAGGGATTGGTGGTAGTGGTGGGAGGGCGGGAAATGGACAGGGGACCTGAGGAAAGAGTTAAATACCTGGAACAACTGGAGAGGGTGATGGGCATGGGTGTCCATAATTTTGCTGGGCAGATGAGAGGGTAGAATTAAGCCAAGAAAGGACAAACCTGAAGTGGACAAAGTCAGCCTGATGTTTAGATTTCCACCAGCAGCATTCAGCAGCTCGAGCATAAGAACGAAGGAGGTGGACAGTGCAGGTGATCCAGGGCTGTGGGTTGTAGCTACTTATTTGTACCTACCTTGTACCTACTCCAGTACTTAGAACAATGTTTGGCACATAGTGAGTGCTTAACAAATACCATAAAAAGGACAAGGATTGGGAGTCCTAGAACTCAAGAGCCAGAAGGGCCTTGAGAAGTCATATAGTCCAACCACCTGTCTTGATGCCAGCTTACATCTAAAACCATCTATGTAAATCATTGACTTACAAAGACTCTGTCTTTATTTTTCAGATTAGCTCTTTTTTTAAAGGTATTTGATAAGTACTTACTATGTGTGAAGAACTGTACCAACCACTGGGATTAATATATACTATTTGAGGCCAGGGGACATGTGTATAGCTTCTACTGAAATCCTCTGAGTGCTTCATCCTCAGTAAGAGCTCAGGAAATGTTACTGACACCTGACTGACATTTCCAAGTGCCTATAAAAGAGTTCTGAGCACAATGAGTGTCAAGACATCCTGTCCTGAGCACTGTGGATTTAAGGCAGAGAGTGGTGGTCTTCTCAAAAAAGATCTCTGAGGACTAAGATTCCACAACCTGCAAGAGTCCTGAGTAATAATAATTATGGTATTTGTTAAGTGCTTACTATGTGCCAAGCACTGCTAGGGTAAATACAAGCTAATCAGGTCCCACAAGGGGTTCACAGTTTAAGTAGGGAAGCAGCATGGAGTAATGGCTAGAGCACAGACCTGGGAGTCAGAAGGTCATGAGTTCTAATCCTGACTCCACCACTTGTCTGCTGTGTGACCTTGGGCAAGTCACTTCACTTCTCTGGGCCTCAGTTACCTCATCTGTAAAATGGGGATTAAGACTGTGATCCCCATGTGGGACAGGGACTGTGTCCAACAGGATTTGCTTGTATCAACCCCAGTGCTTAGTACAGTGCCTGGCACATAGTAAGGACTTAACGAATGCCATCATTATTAAGTAAGAGGGAGATCGGGTATTGAACCCCCATTTTTACAGATGAGGAAACTGAGGCACAGAGGAGTGAAGTGACTTGTTCACAGCAGGCAAATGGTGGAGCCAGAATTAGAACCCAGGTCATCTGGCTTCCAGGACTGTGGTCTTTCCATTAAGGCCGTGCTGGGTCTCAGGATCCAAGCTGGTTCCCATCACAGCTGTGCTGGTAATCCCACCCATTATTGGACTATTCTCCTTTCGTTCCCCAGAAGGATCTTGAGAAGCCATTTATTGAGCAACCACTGGGTATAATGCACTCCCCTGATTGCTTGGAAAAGTCCAACACCAGGAAGTGGCAGAGGTGGGATGGACAGTAACAGTAGTGTAGTAACTGGGGCAGCAGCAGCAGCAGCAGCAGCATTTATTGAATTCCCACTTAGTGTGGTGTACTGGACTAGAAGTCATATGTTCCCTGCCACGAGGAGCGTAAACTCTAATTCAGTACTATTCATTATGCACTTACTATGTGCAGAGCACTGTCCTAAGCACTTGGAACGGACAATTCGGCAGCAGATAGTGACAATCCCTGCCCAGTGACGGGCTCACAGTCTAAACGAGGGAGATGGATAGCAAAGCAAGACAGAACAAAACAAAATAAGACAACCTCATTGAGATAGACTCAAGGATATATACACCTCATTAACAAAATGAATAGGGTAATAAATAATATATAGAAATGAGCACAATGCTGAGGGGAGGGGAAAGATGAAGAGCAGAGGGTGGAGGGGTGAGGGGAGGAGGAGCAGAGGGAAAGGGGGGCTCAGTCTGGGAAGGCCTCCTGGAGGAGGTGAGCTCCCAGTAGGGTTTTGAAGAGGGGAAGAGAGTTTGGCGGATGTGAGGATGGAGTGCATTGCAGGACAGCAGTAGGACATGGGCCAGGAGTTGACTGTGGAACAGGCACGAAAGGGGGACCTTGAGGAGAGACATATTCTCCTAATGGGAGAGAAATACGTAAAAATACAGCTGGAGTAATTAATAGAATGTATAATTGAATTAATACATATCCACAAATGCTGAGGACGTGTAAAAATGCATTTTTAAGTGCTGTAAATGACTGGTAGGTTTGTACAGATTTAGGGTATTGGGGATTAAATGGGAAAGGCTTGTTGAGGAGATGGGGTTTTAGGAGGATTTTGAACATGGAAAGAGCTGTTTTTTTGGTAGGGTTTTTTTTTTTTTTGGATTTAGGTAGGGAGTTCCAGGCTGGGGAATGGCATGAGTAAAGGGACAGGGGCAGGAAAGTTGGGAGAGAGGTCTAGTTAGAAAGCTGGCTCAGAAGAAAGGACGAGGAGAGCAATCTGGGGAGTAGTGGCTAGCAGGAGTTGCAGTGGTAGATGGGGAGAGTGGATGGAGAGCTTTGAAGCCTGGAAATGCCAAAAGGGTCTTGGTTTGCCCAGGTTTCTGGTAACTCGAGGGAATATGTCTCAGCGGAACCCTAAGTACCTAATCACCATCCATGATGGTATTTCCACCCACCAGCAGCTAGCAGGGGCGATCCCACAGTGAATTTCCCTTGGCCCGTGGCACAGGGAGCATGGCAACTGAGCAGGAGAGTGGGTTCTGGGGCGGGGGCTGAGCAGGATGCCATCTCCTCAGGGACTCAGGAATCTCTGCGGTAGTCGAGAGGTGCCCCAGGCTGGCCCCAGACTCCGAACCCAGCTCTCTCTCATCCTGGGGGGCTTGAAGAGATAAATTACCTGAACTCCTAGCTGAGTTGTGACTTGAGGTATCAAGCGGGGTTTAGCCATGCTTCCCCACTGTCTTCGACCTCAATCAATGAATTAATCAATGGCATTTACTGAGGGCTTACTATGTACAGAACATTCAATAAGTACAACTGACTAACTGGCCCTCCTCAAAAACTCCCAAGGGAATGCACATCTGGGAAGGCATATCTCCTCCAAAAGACCTTCCCAGACTGAGCCCCATCTTTCCTCATCTCCCACTCCCTTCTCTGTTACCCTGACTTACTCCCTTTGCTCTCTCCCTACTGCCCCCAGCCCCACAAAGCTTACGTATATATCTGTAATTTAATTTATTTGTACTGATGTCTGCCTCCCCCCAGTTTAGATTGTGAGCTCACTGTGGGTAGGTAATGTCACTGTTTATTGTTGTATTGTATTCCCCCAGTACTTAGTACAGTGCTCTGCACACAGTAAGTGCTTAATAAATACAATTTAATGAATGAATGAATGCTGAGTTTCTTTAAATTTTCTCTGTCATTCTTCAGAGAGGTTTGGGCTGAGACTGAGTCCTTGGAGAGATTTCAAAATTCTCCAGTTGTCCAACCCTCTCCCAGAAAGAGAAGGAATTGAGGGATTTCAAGAACAAATTGTTCTTTTTAAAGCCAGTGCATCCTCAGCCCCTGTTTCACTGAAGAGAATGAGTAACGATGCTCTGTACTTATTTTTTAACTTCCCTCTGTGGGTCTCCAAGCACGTTGGAAGGGATAATGGCATCTTTCTCCCAACCCTAAATCCATTTGTAATAATGCCAGGCACCCAAGGGCACGTTGGGACAATTTGTTAATAAGGTAAAGTGTGGTCCATTTTTGAAGATGACGCCGAGGGTGGAGGTGAGATCCACGTAAATGGGCGTAGTTGAAAAAGAGGAAACCGTGTCAGGCAGTCCTTTCCATCCACGTGCACGTGAAGATTTCCCAAAGGTCCTGGGGTCATTTGACACAGCCTTTTCCCCTGGCAGAATATCGGATGCATTGCCTTAAAGACAGTACCCCACTCCAGGGAGGGCTCAGCTCAATTTGTTGCTAAAAGCTGTATTTCCTAGCAATCAATCCATTCTCTGTGCCTCAGTTCCCTCATCTGTAAAATGGAGATTAAGACCATGAGCCCAGTGTGGAACAAGGACTGTGTCCAACCCGATTAGCTTGTGTCTACCCCAGTACTTAGAACAGTGCCAGCATATAAAAAGCACTCAACAAATACTACTATTATTGTTATTAGTGATAGTATTGTTTATTGAGTGCCTACTATGTGAAGGCAGGAAACAGCTTGGCCTAGCGGAAGGAGAAAGGATCTGGGAGCCATAGGACTTGGGTTCTAATTTCAGCTCTGCCAACTGCCTGGTGTGTGACTTTAGGCAAGTCATTTAACTTCACTGTACTTCAGTTTCCTCATTTGTAAAATGGGGACTTAATATCTGTTCTTCCGCCTACTTAGATTGTGAGCCCCTTATGAAACAGAGATAACGCCCAAATTGTAACTACCCCAGCACTTAGAACAATGCTTAGTAATCCCTTAAGAAATACAACAACAGTCACTGAATTAAGCACTTGGGAGAGTACAATAGAATCACTAGGCAAGGAGCTTTCAATCTCGGGAGACAGATACTCAAATTACAGAAAGGAGGAAAGAATTGAGTATAAATATGTATATTTTAGTGCTCTGGTGAGTGGTTGCATGAATATCTTAGTGAAGAGTCATTAACAGGGGACATGGGGAGGGAAGATGAGAGATTAATCAGAGAAGTCTTATTGGAGGAGATGTTATTTCAGAAGGGCCTTGTAAAGATTAGTGGTCTGCCAAATGTGAAGATGGAGGGAGTTCCAGGCAGAAGAGAGTGCATGCACAAGAAGTTGATGGCAAAACAGACAAGTATTTGGCACGGTGAGTAGATTGACTTGAGAAGAGGAAAAGGTGCAATCTGGGGTGTAGTGGGATAGGAAGGAGATAAGAAAGAAGAAGAGAGCTGATTGAGTGCCCTGAAGCAATGGTCAGGGGTTTCTCCTTGATTGAAAGAGGGTTGGGCAACCATTGGAGTTTTTGGGGAGAGGGGAAATATAGACTCAGCAATTTTTTTAGAAAAATGATTGGGTCCACAGAGTGAAGTATGGACCAGAGAGAGGAGAGGCCAGGTGTAGGGAGGTCTGTTTGGAGGCTGATGTCCTCATGTCGCTCTTCACTGATGAATTTGGCAAAGCAGGGAATGAGATGAAGTTAGGGCAGCCTGGAAGTCATGTGACCCTCCCTCCCAGTTACCTAGTGGATCACATGGCAAGAGAGCTTAGTGGTAGGGTCCTCCTGTGAGCCAACCTTTGAATTCTCCTTTCCTTTTCTCCCATTCCTTTTTGCCTTGCCCTGACTTGCTCTCTTTGTTGTTTCCCCCATCCCAGTCTCAAAGCACTTATGTATATACCTGTAACATTTATTTGTATTGTTGTCTGCTTCCATCCTCTAGAATATAAACTCAGTATGGGCAGGGAATGTGTCTGGTAATTTTTGTATTGTACTTTCCCAAGCGGTTAATACAGTGCTCCACACACAGTAATCGCTCAATAAATATGATTGAATGAATGAACAAATGAATGCCAATCCTATAGGCACCTGCTACAACAGCTGTCTTCTTCATAATCTGCTTATTCTTTGGACTCATGCTCTAAATTTCAGAAAGTCACTGTTGAGAGGGAAAGAAGAAAGGTATCTGGTGAAGGGAACTGGAAAGCTGGGTCTGTGGCAGCTTCTCTCTAGTTGCTCTGAGAGCTATTTTCAGTGAGTTTTCACCGGCTATGTTCATGACATTACTCAGTTATGGGATCACATATTATTATTATTATTGTATTTGTTAAAGGCTAACTTTGTGTCAGGCACTGTACTAAGTGCTGAGGTGGGTACCATCAAATCGGGTTGGACAGATTCCCATTTTACAGATGAGGTAGCTGAGGCAGAGAGAAGTGAAGTGACTTGCCCAAAGTCACACAGCAGATAAGTGGCAGAGCTGGGATTAGAACCTGTAACTTTCTGACTCCCAGGCCTGTGCTCTATCCACTAGGGTCATGGTGCTTCACATGCATCACAGGTGGATTTTAGGTGAATTTAGCAGGTAGTGGCATCTTCTTGGAATCCGAAAAAGAACTAGACACACAACACTCACCCCCCCCCCCACATACACACCCCCACCCCCACCATGGGATAACACTAAGCCATGAACCCCTTTGAAATTCATCATTCCAAATCCCAAAGTTTGATTTGGAGTGGCAACCTGATCATAGAGTCAGACTCGTCCTAGGTTGCCCATCCCTCCCTCCCAGCATCCTTTTGGTCACTAGGGGTACACCCGAGTTTCCTAGCTAGAAGGTGTCCCATCAACCTGAGGTACCCAACAGAGCCCCCCAGAAAGATTGGCTTCAATCCTTTCCTCTTCTCCCACTCCCTTCTGCGTCACCCTGATGTGTTGCCTTTATTTATTTCCCCTTCCCAGCCCCACAACACTTATGTACATATCTGCCTCCTCCGCTAGACTCTAAGCTTGTCATGGGCAAGGAACTTGTCTATTTATTGTTATATTGTACTCTCCCAAGTACTTAGTACAGTGCTGTGCACACAATAAGTGCCCAATAAATACTTGAATGAATGAATCACATCTTCCATTGATTACACAAACATCGCTATTTCTCTAAACTCTCTCTTCCCAAGAGCTTCAATCTCAAGACCAAGACCTAAACCTTTGCATGAGAAACATTTTTCACTCACTGTAACAGCGAACAATTAAAAGACCAAAGAGAAAGGATGGAGATCACTCAATGGATGGTAGTTATGAGCCCCCACGGTGGGCAGAACTCTGGACTAAGTGCCTGAGAGAACACAATAGAGTTGGTAGACCCAATCCTGCCCTCAAGGAGCTTACGAGCTAGTGGAGAGGGAGAGGGAGAGGGAGGGAAAGAAAGGAAGGGCTGAACAATCCAGTTGTTTGTTAGATTCTAGGGTAGTGTGCTTGTCGGCCCCTCCTTTCAGTCAGTCGCATTTACTGAGGGTTTACTGTTTGCAAAGTACTGTACTAAGCACTTGGGAGAATACAATACAACAATAAACAGTCACATTTCCTGCCCATAATGAGCTTATAGTCTAGAGGTCTTTTGAACCTCTCCTTTGAACCTTTGAACCTCTCCTCTCCTCTCTCCTCCCATTCATGGCACTGCCAAGGGGAGCCGATCCAGAGGAGATGCCAAGATCTGTCCAAGGTGATTCCAATGCCAGCCACCCCTGAGCATTAGGAGGCAGGCGGCTTCTTGCGGAAGGGTCTGAAGTTAATAATAATAATAGTAATGGTAGCTAAGTGCTTACTATGTACCAAGCACTGTTCTAAGGGCTGGGGTGGATATAAGGTAATCAGGTTGTCCCATATGAGGCTCACAGTCTTAATCTCCATTTTACAGATGAGGTAACTGAGACATAGAGACGTTAAGTGACTTGCCCAAAGTCACACAGCAGACAAGCAGCGGAGCTGGGATTAGAACCCATGCACGATCTCTGACTCCCAAGCCCGGGCTCTTTTCACAAAACCTCGCTGCTTCTCTAAAGTTGAAGTTGAAGGCTTTCTCTTGAGTTCCTTGCCCAGTTGGTGACTGAAGTTGGGAGGGGTTGGAAGCGTGGGGGACATGTGATTCAGCATGGGATCCTTGGCTCTAATCAGGAGAAGGCACTTTATGGGGGTAATTAATCCAGTTAACTAATACTAATTTCATGAATTATTCCTTGGCACAGCCCCGCCCTGCCTAATGGCCCACAGATGAATTATTAAAGGTAGGAGTTGGGATGATTCACGCTGGGCCTCACTGCTTCATTTAGAGCTGGGTGCACCAGACCTCAACTCCTGTGTGCTCATCACATTTTTAGACTTCAGATAATTATAGCCATTAAATGATTGGGCAAAAAATGGTCTGTGGGCACACTGGGCAAGACGCAAGATGGGGCTAAACCTCCCTGAAAGCAGTAAGTCTTGCCGGCGAGACGGAGGGATGAAACATAATGGTTTATTGGCCTCCTGTGAGCCATCTGAGCAACACCGATGTTCCTTTCCATTAGTGTCATCCGGAACCATTTCTAAAGCCTTTTGAACTCTAGTAATAATGATAATGATGGTATTTATTAAGTGCTTGCTATGTGCCACGCACTGTTCTAAGCACTGGGGTGGATACAAGGTAATCAGGTTGACCCACGTGGGGCTCAGTCTTAATCTCCATTTTACAGATGAGGTAACTGAGGCACAGAGAAGTTACCTTTGGGCAAGTTACACAGCTGACAAGTGGCGGAGCTGGGATTAGAACCCATGATCTCTGACTCCCAAGCCTGTGCTCTTTCCATGAAGCCACACTGCTCTAGTCCTCTAGACTGTCAGATAGTTGTAGGCAAGGAACCTATCTACCAACTCTGTTGAATTGTATGCTTCCAAGGACTTACTACAGTGCTCTGCACACATTCATTCAATTGTATTTATTGAGCGCTTACTGTGTGCAAAGCAGTGTACTAAGCCCTAGGGAGAGTACAATCAAACAGTTCTCTATGCTTCAGTTCCCTCATCTGTAAAATGGGGATGAAGACTGTGAGCTTCACGTGGGACAACCTGGTTACCCTGTATCTACCCCAGCACTTAGAACAGTGTTCTGCACCTAGTAAGCGCTTAACAAATACCAACATTATTATTATTATTATTAAAAAGACACATTCCCTGCTTACAATGAGCTTACAGTCTAGAGCTGGGGAGACAGACATTAATATAAGTAAATTATTTACTGACATGTACATAAGTGCTGTGGGGCTCGGAGTCGGTATTATTGATGGATGGGTTGCCTGAAGGTTTTTATTTTTCTCTCCCACTGCAGTTTGCCCACCAGAAAGAACTTCAGCCAGGAGCAGATGCTAAAATGGAAAGTTGGGCTAAATCACAGTGCCGGTGCTGTGTTTTTCTGCCCTCAGCTCAAACATCTATGAGTGAGGAAGAAGAGTAAGGTTTGAGTAAATGAGAAGCAACATGGCCTAGTGGAAAGAGCATGGACCTGAGAGTCAGAAGGACCTGGGTTCCAATACTGGCTCCACCACTTGTCTGCAGTGTGACCTTGGGCAAGTCACTTCACTTCTCTGCACCTCAGTTACCTCCTCTGTCAAATGGGTGTTAAGACTGTGAACCCCACTTGGGACATGAACTCTGTTCAATCTGATTGTCTTGTATCTACAGAGCCTGGCACATAGTAAGTGCATAGCAAATACGATAAAAAAAATTTAGAAAAATTTACTGAGCACCACTAAGAGCAATTCCCTGTAATGAGTGCTTGGGAGCTTGGGAGTATTATAGAATGAGTAAACACGATCCCTGTCCTTATTGTACTCTCCCAAGTGTTTAGTACAGGTTCTCTGCACCCAGTAAGTGCTCAGTAAGTACCACTGATTGACTGATTGATAAGAAGACCGACTTTTGGGCTGCCTGGAGAATTCAACTTCCTAAGCTTCCTAAGCTATTCTCTCCAGGCAGGAGTGGTGGGTGGGGAGCTGTGAGGGGGGCAGCTTGAAGTAGCGATTGGAATAAAATCAGCTTCCTCTGCTGGCCCAAATGGCCTATAAGTAACATTTCATGGTGGATTCCAGGGTCTGTGGCTCTTGTGAGTCCTTTTTCCAACTTACTCCCAGGAAGGAGAATGGGTTGTTATGGTGTAACAGACTTATGGGAGGTAGCCTAAGGTGAAAGGCCTGCTCAGAGGTGCTGTCCATGCAGAACTATGACACTCTTTGAGTGGATGTTGTTTAATTGGTTGAGCAGGAAAATAAGCTTGTATGTCACGTAATGGAAGCTTTCATCACAGTCATTAGCCCCGATGCTGGGTGGTTAGAACTATGCTAGTGTTTTTTAATTCATTAAGAAAAATTAAATAACTGAAGCTACCTGAGTTGGGCTGGGCTGGTAGGGTTCCTCAGTTTCCCCTTACTCCACACGTGTTCTTCCTCTTTGTTTCCACAGCTCTTACGCCAGTTGGGCATCGCTCAAGTGCCAGTTGTTACCCTAGCTCACTGAGCCGGGCTCAGCTTCGGGGCCTGTTGACCCTAAAACTATTCTGCAACTCCGGCACCTCTGGGGAGATTCTGGCTTCTGTGCCTTCGTTGGGCCATCCAAGTTGGGCAAGGGGCTAACACAGAACGTTGGAAGGGGTTGGGATATTGGTAGTCCGTTTTATGTCCATTAGCAGTGTGCTTGTTCAATCTAGTTGATTAGACTGTGTCAGAGAGTCAGCTTGGTGTAGGTTTGATTTTTCCTGGCTCTCCTCTTCCCTCCAGGAAGTCTGTCTGTCTGTCAGTCAGGCAGTCAGATTCCAGGTTGTAGGGATGCCTCTATGTGCACCCACCTGGGGAGAGTTACAGAGGAACAAAAACTTGACCCTGTCATCGTGAGGCTGACGTATTTGTAAACATGGAAGTAGAAATCATGTGCAAAAAGACAGAGCAGCATGGAATGTGCAGGGAATTAATTTTATTTATTTCTTTTTATGGTATTTGTTAAGCCTATGGATCAATGCCTTATCATGGCAGGAGAGTTTGCATAAACTGATGCAGATTAGAACTGTGTCATATAAGGTTACCTGTAAAGGAAAGCCAAAGTGTCAGACAAAGTCGATTCACCTGTGCTGGGCAGCAGGGGCATAGGAAAGAGTCAAAGACCGATGATCAAGTGATGATCATCGCAAGGCATTTGATGAAGATTTATTAAGCTCCGATTATGTGTCAAACACTGTTCTGAGCACTGGGTAGGTACAAGTTAATTAGGTTGGTCACAGTTCCTGTCCTGGATGGTGCTCACAGTCTAAGCAATGTATTAAGTATTTTTCACAGAGGCATATATAAGTTCTGGGAGTCAGCTGGAGTGGCTGGAATATGGAGAAGCTAATTTGGAAAAGTTTCATAGCTTTAGCAGTCGTGAAGGAAGAGAGGGATGTGGATTGATGGTGAGGGAAGGCAGCATGGCCTGGTGGAAAAAGCGCAGGACTGGGTGCCTTTTCTGGCTCTGCTGCTTGCTGGGTGCTTTTTCTGGTCTGCCACTTGCCTGCTGAGTGACCTTGGGCAAGTAACTTATCTACTCTGTGTCTTGGGTGTCCTCATCTGTAAAATAGGGGTTCAACACCTATTCTTAGACTTTGAGCCCCATGGAGGACAGAGCCTGAATATCTTGAATCTGCTCTTGAATCTGCTTAATACAGTGCTCAGCACCTCATAAACGTTTAACCAAAACCACTCCCACACAGAAGAATGGCACAGGCAGTGAATAAGGTGGGGGCATGAAGGAATCCCAACAGGTAATATGACTTTCTCGAATGTGATTTTGATGTTTGGCTATTGACCGACTTGTGATAATTTCATAGGCGGCATATCAAAACAATTCTTGATAAGAATTTTTCTAGTTTACTTTGGATCGATTTGGACCTTACAGTGAAGAGGGAGTAGGGCGAAAGCTTCTTATTATCGACAGGGTCATTCTTTGGCAAGCCACAGAGGAATCTTGGCAGTGGTGGTGGAAAGCAACTTTGCTCTGCTGGAGCAGAAGGACGGAGCTGGATCCAGGAGGTATCGTGACTTGTGAGAGAGACTGAGTACACTCCAAGCCCCTAAGGAAGAAGACCATAGAGTTCAAACTGGCTCTCTAGAAGAGAGTTTGCCAAGAGGACAAACATCTCAACACTGATTTCCATTGTCAAGGGGACACTCACTTAGAGGTTGATCTCAAAGGAGCGGAGAATTACTCTCCCGTGCTTCAAAGCCTTATTAAAGGTTCATCTCTCCCAAGAGGCCTTCCCTGACTAAGCCCCCATTCCTCTTCTCCCGCTCCCTTCTGCGTCACCCGGACTTGCTCCCTTTATTTACTCCCCGCCCCCCCAGCCCTACAGCACTTATGTACATATCTGTAATTGATTTGTTTATATTAACATCTGTCTCCCCCTCAAGATTGTAAGGTAGCTGTGGGCAGGGAATGTGTCCCTTTATTGTTGTATTGTACACTCCCAAGAGCTTAGTACAGTGCTCTGCACACAATAAATGATCATTAAAAACGATTGAATGAAAAAACATAAACAGCTTATGCTGATGGGAAATGGAGCCAAACAGAGGCCAAGCCAAGGGAAAGACTGTTTCAAGCAAGTAGTTGATCCCACAGCTGCTGCTTCTAACATTCTTGCAATCAATCAATCAATGGCATGTAGGCAGTGCTTACTGTTCGCAGAGCAATAAATGCTTGGGAGAGAACAATACAATAGAGCTGGAAAAGCAGCATGGCCTAGTGGATAGAGTCCAGTCCTGGGAGTCAGAAGGGCCTGGGTTCTCATCACAGCTCTGCCCCTTGTCTGCTGTGTGACCTGGGCAAGTCACTTAACTTCTCTGGTCCTCAGATACCTCATCATCGATAAAGTGGGGATTAAGACTATGATCCCCCTTGGGACAGGGACTGTGACCACCCCGATTTGCTTCTACCTACCCCATTGCTTAGTACTGTGCCTTAACAAATACCACAATTATTATTATTTTTATTATTAGACAAAATCCCTGCTCACAAGGAACTTACAGCCCAGAGTCAGGACTGAGCCTCATGTGGGACAGGGACTTTGATCTGATTATGTCATATCTACCCCAGCTCTTAGTACAGTGCTTCGCACATAGTAAGTGTGTAACAAATACCACAGTCATTATTAGTATTATTAAGTTGCTCAACAAAAGGAGGACTGAAGCAGGAAACTGAAACATGAGTTTGGCTTTAAAAAATCCTTTCCAAAGTCTTGTTTTAATCCCATTGGATGTTTTTTGAGCATGGCCTAATGGAAAGAGCACAGGCCTGGGAGAGGAAGGATCTGGGCTCTAATCCCAGTGCTGCCACTTCCCTTCCATATGACCTTGGACAAATCACTTAACTTCTCTATGACTCAGTTTCCTCAACTGTAAAATGGGGATTCAAAACCTCTACCTAGACTGTGAAACTCATGTGGGACAGGCACTGGCTCAGACCTGAATAACTTGTATCTAGTGCGTAGATCAGTGCTTGACATATAGCAAGCGCTTAACAAATACCATAATTATGATTATTAGAGGACTATTTAGGTGAGCACACATTTTCCTCAGTAGTTTCTTCCAGGGCAAAATACCTCGAGAAGACTCACCTGCTGCCCTAGGCTCCTCAGCTCCCCTTCCTCCTGTCAAACTTGTCCTGAGTGGTCCCTGTAGGAACCTGAAGCTCCTGCTCATGTTTTCACCATTAAATTGAACCTTTCTTTGCTGGAGGCCTAACATCTTCTTCTTTCCCATTGTATTTGTTCAACATTTACTTGACTACTGTTCTGTTGCCTAACTTCTTTCAGGTGCTAGTCCTATAGCCTGAAGCTCTTTTGCAAGGCTTTGAAAATCTACTTACCAATCTGTACAGGGGCCTGCACACATTGGAGGTTTATAAATTCTGTCAACTGACAGCGTGACAGAAAAATCTCCCAGTTGGGACTTCCATATCCTAGACAATTAAACCAGAGATACTCAGCATGGCGGAGGGAAGCAGCACGGTGTAGTGGATAGAGCACAGGCCTGGGAGGCAGAAGGACATGGGTTCGAATCCCCACTCCCCCAGTTGTCTGCTATGTGATCTTGGCTTCAAGGCTCTCCATCACCTTGCCCCTTCCTACCTCTCCTCCCTTCTCTCTTTCTACCACCCACCCCGCACGCTCCGCTCCTCTGCCGCCCACCTCCTCACCGTCCCTCGGTCTCGCCTATCCCGCCGTCGATCCCTGGGTCACGTCCTCCTGCGGTCCTGGAACGCCCTCCCTCCTCACCTCCGCCAAACTGATTCTCTTTCCCTCTTCAAAACCCTACTTAAAACTCACCTCCTCCAAGAGGCCTTCCCAGACTGAGCTCCTCTTCTCCCTCTACTCCCTCTGCCACCCCCCCTTTACCTCTCCGCAGCTAAAGCCTCATTTTCCCCCTTTCCCTCTGCTCCTCCACCTCTCCCTTCCCATCCCCACAGCACTGTACTCGTCCGCTCAACTGTATATATTTTCATTACCCTATTTATTTTGTTAATGAATTGTACATCGCCTTGATTCTATTTAGATGCCATTGTTTTTACGAGATGTTCTTCCCCTTGACTCTATTTATTGCCATTGTTCTTGTCTGTCCATCTCCCCCGATTAGACTGTAAGCCCGTCAAACGGCAGGGACTGTCTCTATCTGTTGCCGACTTGTTCATCCCAAGCGCTTAGTACAGTGCTCTGCACATAGTAAGCGCTCAATAAATACTAGTGAATGAATGAATGAATGAATCTTGGGCAAGTCGCTTCACTTCTCTGGGCCTCAGTTACCTCATCTATTAAATGGGGATTGAAACTGTGAGCCTCACGTGGGACAGTGTCCAACTCAATTTGCTTCCCCCAGTGCTTAGTACAGTGCCTGTCACATAACAAGCACTTAAATACCAGTATTATTATTATTATTATTATTATTAATAATATTCCCAAGTGGCCCTTGCCTAGAAGTAACTGGGTAAGAAGCCAGAGAGAAGTGATTTAGAGAGAAGTCAGTGAGTGGCTTGGCATCCTCAACTAAACAGGTCTGATTTGAGGACTGCCTCGGTCTAAAGCCCCACTCTGGGCCTTCCCAGTCCAGGGGCTCTGAGGTCTCTTTCCTCCTTGGGAATCATGGAGGGACCTCAGGCTAAGGGTGATTGCACTGGGGCTTCCAATGTTAAATGGGGTGAAGGCTTCCAGCTCTCTTGACTGTGCCCCGCTCCCCTGGGAAATTCTGTGAGATCCCATGCTCAATCTCCTTGGCAGTGCTTGTCTCCCCCACCCTTGGAACAGCTGAGATTCAGCTGGCAGCTACTTCAGCTGAAAACTCTGTCAGGGCAGAGGGTCCACCTGCTCAGCTGCCAAGTCGGTCTCTGCTCTGACTGAGCTGTAGAAACTGGGCTGGGAAAATGTAGGCAACACCCATGAGGATGGTGTATCCTCATTAGAATAACTGTAGTGTTTGCTAAGAGTTTAGGAAGTACCCAGCACCATACTAAGCCCTGGGGTATATTTAAGATAATCAGATTGGACACATCTGACCCACATGAGGTTCACTGTCTTGGGGCAAGGGGAACCGGTATTGAATCACCATCTTACAGGTGAGGAAACTGAGGCACAGAAAAGTGAAGTAACTTGCCCAAGTTGGGATTAGAATCCAGGACCTCCAACTCCCAAATGTCTGATTCTTCCCTTAGGCCAGCTGGCTCTCTCTGACAAGGGTGGGTCTCTCCTATGTCTTTGTGAACAAAAATATAGTTGATTCAATACCACTGAATCATAGAAATTTGGACCAGAAAGAATTTGAGAGGTCTGTTCATCCATCTCCCACCTCCAGACCGCCTCACAGGTGGCTCAATCAGGTACTTTGAAGATTTCAAGAGAAAGCCTTCTTCAACTTCTCTCAGCTTCCTCTTTCTCAGGTCTGAGTTCCTGGATGCTGAGGAGACATTCTGGGGGAAGGTTGCCATGGGCATGCCTTTCCTTCCATTCTAGTTGTTATGCCCAAACTTCCATTTGGGTAGCTTCTTCATTCCTCAGAGATCAAGCTCAGATGCAAGGTCCTTGCGCTGGATGGTTGGAGATGATGCTAGAGGAGGGGGCCAAGTAGCAGAGGTCAGAGCAGTGCTTGGTATCCTACACCTCATCAGTTTAACCCCTCATGGCTCTCCTACCCTTGTCCACATGACCTCTCAATTTTCCACCTTTTCCTGGCATCTCCTGACAGCTCATTCTTGCAAAATTTCTGGCAAGAAGCAAGTGTCTCTCCTTAGCTGGTGCCACGGGCCCAAGGTAATAATAGTAATAATAATTGTGGACTTTATTAAGCACTTACTATGTGCCAAGTACTGTGCTTAGAGCTGGGGTAGATGCAAACTAATAAGATTAGACATAATCCTTATCCCACGTGGAGTTTCCAGTCTGAGGGGAAAGGAAAGCAGGTTTTTAATCCTCTTTATACGTATGAGGAAACGGAAGTACAAAAAGTTAAATGACTTGCCCAGGGTCTCACAGCAGGCAAGTGTTGGTGGTAGGATTAGAACCCAAGTCACCTGGGCCCCGAGCTGTTTTCACGCTTCATCCTAAAATGACATTGTTGGAGAAAGGGGTGGGGAAGGACATTAAGACACTGTTGGATGACTTCTGGAATGAAACTGCCTCAGCCTCATTCTTTGAGGCAAGAACTTCAGTTCCTCATTGAGCTCAAGCCCGCAGACAGATCCAGTGCTTCTAAATAATAATGATGATGGTATTTGTTGAGCACTTTCTATGTGCCAAGCACTGTTCTAAGAGCTGGGGGAGGTTCAAGGTAATCAGGCTCTCCCACTTGGGACTCACAATCTTAATCCCCATTTTACAGATGAGGTAACTGAGGCACAGAGAAGTTAAGTGGCTTGCCCAAGGTCACACAGCTGACAAGTGGCGGAGTCAGGATTAGAACCCACGACCTCCGACTCCCAAGCCTGTGCTCTTTCCACTAAGCCAAGCTGCTTCTCTAAATGGCCTCCCCAGTCATCCATCAGGTAATTTGCCTTCTTGATATTATATATATATATACATATATATATATGTGTGTGTGTGTGTATGTAAACAAATGTACGTATAATATCGAGGAGGCAAAATTACATATATACATATATACATTTATAATATCAAGCAGGCAAATTATATATTAGAGTGTGTGTCCTATGTGGGACAAGGACTGTGCACAATCTGATTATCTTATATCTACCCCAGAGTTTAGAACAGGGCTTGACACATAGTAAGCGCTTAACAAATATGATAGTAGTAATAATAATAATAATAGCAAAGGGACTCAACGGCTAGGGTGGCCACGCGGACCTGTTATGGTGGATATTGAACCCTGAGACACACATGGTGGCACCATATGCAGCAACGCCAGGTTCACAGCATAATGTGATGATGTCACATATGCCGTTTTGTGAAAGTCTATATTAGTCCATCCCAACCTAGGGCGTTTCACGGGGAGGCCTACTACTCCTTCCAGAGCTGTTGTTTTGCTCTTCATGTGAACAGGGATGCCACTTCTGAGGCCTGGAACTCACCAGGGGCTAAAGACTGGGTGCTAAAGATGAAGGAGCAGACAAAAAGATGTCCAGTATCCATTCCATACCAGACAGAGGATGGACCGGCTGCAAGCTTGGCAATCCGGTCTAAAGTGGGGTGACTGTCCGCCCTCCTGATGGCTAGCTCCTGAGGTCAGAGAAAGCAATTGAGAAGAGGCTGGGGGGTTGTTTCATTGGTAGTCATAAGGAATAATGAACACTTCCCCGATTGGCTGCTCCCTCCGGAGCCACCAAGCCAAGCCAAAAACAAATACCGAGGAATCGTACTGGCTTGTCAGAACACAGACTGACACAGTGGCAGATTAGAGGGTGTGAAAAAGTCAGTTGAACATGTTGGGACATAGAAAGGTGGCATCCTGTTCCCTAGAGTGATTGTCAAGACTTAAAGAATCCAGCAGTCACCCCCTGCCAAGGGACTGGTTGTCCTCCTCGGTCTCTGCCTATCCTATGATTATGGGGGAAGCAGCATGGCATGGTGGATAGAGCACAGGCCTGGAAATAAGAGGCCATGGGTTCTAATCCTGGATCTGCTGCCTGTCTGATGTGTGGGCAAGTCACTTCTCTTCTCTGTGCCTCAGTTACCTCATATGTAAAATGGAGATTGAGACTTTAAGCCCCACGTAGGATAGGGACCGTGTCCAACCTGATTTGCTGGTTTCCACCTCAGCACGTAGTGCTGTGCCTGGAAAATAGTAAGTGCTTAACAAATACAATTATTATTATTCTCCTTGAATGTTTCCTTTGACACCATTTGTACTTTCCAGAGATTTAATTTGTTACTTCTTGCAATCACCAGTCTAAAAGAGTTCACCTTCTACCTTTGTAGGTGAGAAAAGTTTGAAGCCCAGAGAGGGAAAGTCCTGGCCCTAGGGTCAGGCAGCACTGGTACTGGCCAGGGAAGGAGATCTAACTTCACTCTATCCTCTGATTCCATGACAAGTCATGGATGGGAACCAATGTAGCCTAATGGGCAGAGCACAGGCCTGTAGGGTCTAGTTCTGACTCTACCTCTTACCTGCTGGATGATCTTGTGCAAGTCACTCCCGCGTCTCCGTTTCCCCATCTGTAAAATAAATAGGACACAGCCATTCTTCCTCTTGGACTGTGAGTCCTGTGTGGGACAGGGACTGTGTCCAATCTGATTGCCTCATACCTGCCCTAGTGCTTGGCACATAGTGAGCACTGAATAATTACCATCATTATTATTATTAGATCTGAGCACGCCCTGGCAAGCTCAACCATTTTGCCAAGGTATTAAGACACATTTTTCCTAATTATTTCAGATTAAAGAAGCAGCGTGTTCTCGTGGAAAAACCATGGGTCTGGGAGTCAGCAGAACTGGATTTTAATCCTGGCTTGGACACTTTCTGCTGTGTGACTTTGAGCAAGACATTTAACTTCATTGTGCCTCAGTTACCTCATCTGCAAAATGGGGGAGTCATTCTCCCTCCTACCCTCCAATTTAAACTATGAGCCCCATGTCCAACCTGATAAACTTTCATCTACCCTAGCCCTTAAGAGCCCACTTGACACATAGTAAGCGCTTAACAAATACTATGAAAAAGCACAACTTGGTGTCTACCCCAGTGCTTAGAATAGTGCTCGACAGATAGTAAATGTTTAATTAATGCCAAAATTATTCTTAGGTATTATTAAAACATGCAATTTCCCAAGGTAGTTCCATGGCAACATCCCTAGAGAGCACTTGAGCTTAATCAAGGATTTGCTGGGCAGCTTTCCCCATGTTACTTAACCTCCCTGGGCCTCAGATGTCCTGGCTGAAGAATGGGGTTAGCTAGGATGCATTTAGATTTTGAAGAGACAGTTGTGTTTTCATGTCCTTGCTTGTCCTCTAGAAAAATATGTGGTTGCTCTAGTTGCATTCCGGACAAAGTTGAGGCTCTCAGCAGTCTATTAATCTTTTCCCACTGCAGTTTGGAGTCTGGGGTTGTGCAAAACGCCCTAAACAAAATGCTTATTAAGTCCAAGATTACCCACTGCTATTTCTGGCAATGGATGGAAGAACAAAATGGGCTTTCCCTATACTTGCCATTTTCTGTCACGTTTTTCTCACCCACCTGCATTGCAGAGCAGGGTGGGCTTGAACTAGGAGGACTGTCGACTGGACTCTGCCCCTTCCCCTTCTTGGTCCCTCCCTGGCCCCTTCCCCCCATATTTACTGGCTCTTTTTTTGGGTGGGGGTTGTGAAGGTGAGAATTGGATTCTGGGTCAACCTCATAATATACAGGAATTTGCTTAGGAGAAAATAGTTGGAACCTAAATCATGAGATCTTGTGTGTATTTGTGGCCTAATGGAAAGAACGTGGACCTGGGAGTCAGAAGTTCTGGGTTTTAATCTGGCTCCGCCACTTGTGTGGTGTGTGACCTCGGGCAAGTTGCTCTGTGTCTCAGGTACCTCATCTATGAAATGGGGATGAAGACTGTGAGCCCCGCATGGGACATGGATTAGGTCCAACCTGATTATCTTGCATCTATACCACTGCTTAGTACATTTCCTGACACTAACAAATTCAATTAAAAAAAAAATTGGAATAAAGATGGAGAATCTAACTGGCCTACTAAGCTAGACTTGTCCTTTTTTTCTACAGGTTACTAAATCTTCTAGATTTCTGACCCATCAATGCCAGGATCTGGGAGCATGTGAGAAGGACTGGGAAAAATCTGGTGTGCTGGTAAAATGGTTTGAATCTATCTGAAAGGCTACAATACAGAATGTTAAGTCTCTTCAGGAAGGTAATGCTTCTTTTTTGGAAAGTATTTGATTATCAATAGTTCTCTTCTGGTATAAGCCATTCACTAGCCATTCCTCTGGTGAGGGGAGGGAGGTAATCTCAGAAGGGCTGGAGCCATCACTCTCAACAAGCAATTATGACAACACAATGATTCTGAGGTTGAGGTAGTCTAAATAGCACGGGTAGCTGTCCAGGCTGCAAATCTACCCTCCAATATATATATAGAATGTATTAATATTTATAGAATGTATTAAGCACTTACTATGTGCCAGGCATTATACTAAGCACTGGAGTAGATACAAGATTAGTAGGTTGGACAGAGTCCCTGTCCACCATGGGGCTCACAGTCTCAATCCCCATTTTACAGATGAGGTAAATGAGGCACAGAGAAGTTAAATGACTTTCTCAAGGTCACACAGCAGACAAGTGGCAGAGCAGGGATTAGAACCAAGATCTTTCTAACTCCTAAATCCATGCTCTACTCACTAGGCACCCTGCTTCTTGGCTATTAAAAGTCTATGTTCCCACTGACTTGGAAGACTTTCCCCAAGGACCTAACTTACTCCTCAGAGTAGGCTCTCTCTCTCTGCCAAGAATCGTCTCAAAACTGATTTTCTTCCATGCAAGAGGACTTCCCTGATTAAGCCATCTTTTCCCTAACTCCCTCTCCCTTCTGAATTATCTGAGCACTTGTATCTGTACCCTTTGGTTTTCTCCTCACCCTGAGCCCCACAGCTCTAATGTTCATAGTTGTAAATTATTCATTTATGTGCATGTCTGTCTCACCCTCTAGACTATAAGCTCATTATGGGTGGGGAGAGTGTTTACCAACTGTTATACCCAAGCACCTAGAACAGTGCTTTGCATTCTGTAAGCACTCAATAAATACTACTGATTGATACCATTAAGGAACCTGTGGTCCCTTTCCCTCTCAGTTCTTTAAACTTGGAAAGACAGGAGAGCACTGCTGCTCGTTCCCCTGAAGCAGAGGATGGTGGTGTCAGCTGGGACCTTCAGGGACCTGAAGTTCAAGTGAATTTCTTATCTTTTTTACTTTTTTTCATGCCTGTGCTAGGCACTGTTCTGAACACTGGGGTAGATACAAGCTAATCAAGTTGGACACAGTCTATTTCCTGCCTGGGGCTCACACTCTTAATCCTCATTTTACAGATGAGGTAACTGAGGCACAGAGAAGTTAAATGACTTGCGCAAGGTCCCTCAGCTGACAATTGGCGGAGTTGGGGTTAGAACCCAGGTCCTTCCAACTCCCAGGCCTGTACTCTATCCTCTAGGCCACGCTGCTTTATTGAGCCCTTGTTGTTGTTATTGTCTTATGCTGTCGAGTCTTGTCCGACCCATAGCGACGCCATGGACACATCTCTCCCATAAGGCCCCATTTCCATCTGCAGTCATTCTGGTAGTGGATCCGTGGAGTTTGGTAAAAATACGGAAGCTGTTTACCATTGCCTTCTTCCACGCAGGAAACTTGAGTCTCCACCCTCGACTCTTTCCTATGCCGCTGCTGCCCAGCTTAGGTGGGTTTTGACTTGTAGCAGATTGCCTTCCACTCACTAGCCACTGTCCAAGCTAGGAATGGAATGGGTGTGCCTCTGCTTGACTCTCCCTCCCGTAGTCGAGACCGGGAGAGTACTGGAAACTCTTCAGCTGCGACCCTAAGAGGGTATTGAGCCCTTACTGGATGCAAATCACTACAGTAAACACTGGAAAATGCAACAAAATTGGTAGACCAATCCCTGCCCCCAAGGAGCTTATAGTCTTCAGGGGAAGTCAGACATTTAAGTCGACCGGGGATAGGTAAAATAGTAGAATATAAGACAATTTACATGACCTTCACACGTGGCTCCTGGACTTTACTGGTGGTGATTTAAGCATCTTTCCATACTTCCATGTGGGGAGGGAGTTAATCTCAAAAGGGTTGGAGCCATCACTCTCAACAAATGGTTATGACAATGCAATGACTCTGAGGTTGGTATTATTTAAATAGCACAGGGTAATAATAATGATGGTATTTGTTAAGCACTTACTTTGTGCTAAGCACTGTTCTATGCACTGTGGAAGATACAAGCTAATCAGGTTGTCCCTTGTGGGGCTCACATTCTTAATCCCCATTTTAAAGATGAGGAACTGAGGCACAGAGAGGTTAAGAATAATGTTGGTATTTGTTAAGCGCTTACTATGTGCAGAGCACTGTTCTAAGTGCTGGGGTAGATACAGGGTCATGACGTTGTCCCACGTGAAGCTCACAGTCTTAATCCCCACTTTACAGATGAGGTAACTGAGGCACAGAGAAGTTTAGTGACTTGCCCATAGTCACATAGCTGACAAGTGTCAGAGCCGGGGTTCGAACCCATGACATCTACTCCCAAGCCCATGCTCTTTCCACTGAGCCACGCTGAGTGACTTGCCCAAAGTCACACAGCTGACTAGTGGCGGAGCCAGGATTAGAACCCATGACCTCTGACTCCCAAGCCTGTGCTCTTTCCATTAAGTCATGCTGCTTCTCAGGGTAGCTGGCCAGGCTGCAAATCTACCTTCACCCCCACAGCAGAAGGCCCAGTGACTCAGGAGTCCGTGAGAGTCTTTCTCTCAGTTTGTATTTACTGAGTGTTTACTGTGTGCAGAGCACTGTACTAAGTGCTTGGGAAAGTCCAATATAACAATAAACAGACACATTCCCTGCCCAAGACAAGTTTGCAATCATGGCAGGGTTCATCCCTTCACCCCCTCAGAAGTCAGAGCTTCATTTTGGAGAGTGTGTTTAGGGGTCACCTCTCTCCCATCCTTCCTGGAAGCCAAGACCGATAATGTCCAGGCGCTGCCTCCGACACGAACCACTCGTCTCCTTGCCCCTGGTTTCAGAATACCTTGTCTGACCCCGAGGGAGCCTTCCAGATTCAGCTTTCTCAATCCCATCATAAACCGTTTTTACTGCAGAAGACACAATGTTCTGCTGGGCTTCTACATGCCCGTTGTCTTAATGGGGCAGAAGCACCCGGCTGTGGATGCTACAGGGACGGGTAATGAAGAAAAATGCTCTGCGCCTGTCACACGGTGCCAGCAAGAGGCGAGACATAGCTGCTTCTGGCATCCCACCCTGACCCTGGAGGCAGATGCCCTGCACAGGCCCCTCGGAGGAATTCTGGCCAGGAAGTCGTGGCGTGGGGAACCTTGGCTGTGTGCCTGCCGCCCCTCCTTCGGTAGGGGTAATTCTTGCTGAGGATGCTGTGGTTGGTCCCTCCCCACCCTCTGGCCCCAGTCAAGTGTTGGACAGCTGTTCAGTTCGTCCTTTCCTCCCTTGGCGGTAGGTGGCTCTGACACATCTCCCTTTTGGCAATTCCAAGCCCAGCAAGGCCCATGATGCTTTGCCCTGGTAAACGTGGAGAAGCTGCTGGTGCTCCCTTCCCTCCTGGGCCTGCAGGGGCAACTCGGGCTGATGGTGGGCATGTGGACCCTCCCCACTCCATGCCAAGTCCAGTGCTGGTCTACACCATGGTGTTGGACAGGGGTGCCTGGCGGTTCAGCACATGCTGGCCGTGCCTGCTTCAAGAGCCTGAAGGGGAACTGCCAGACTGGTGCACTCTGTGGCCGACATAGACCTGATGGACCTCACTTGCCAGGTGCCCGAGGCCATGGGACGGCTGGAGTGGTGAGATCACTGACTCTTCGCAGGACCCTCAGGCAGAGTCAGTCAGTCATTCAGTCATATTTATTGAGTGATTACTATGTGAAGAGCACTGTACTAAGCACTTGGGAGAGTACAATATAACAATGACTACCTCTCCTCCATGCCTGTGTTCACTTACCATCCATAACAATAATAATAATGGTATTTGTCAAGCGCTTACTATGTGACAGGCACTGCACTAAGCATTGGGGTGGATACAAGCAAATCGGATTGGACACAGTCCCTGTCCCACGTGGGGCTCATAGTTTCAATCTCCATTTTACAGATGAGTCACCGAGGCATGGAAAAGTGAAGTGTCTTGCCCAATATCACACAGCAGACAAGTGGCAGAGCTGGGGTTAGAACCCATGACCTTCTGATTTCCAGGCCCAAGCTCTATCCGCTACGCCAAGCTGCTTCCCTAAAATAATAATGATGGCATTTGTTAAGTGCTTACTATGTGCCAAGCACTGTTCTAAGTGCTGGGGTAGATACAAAGTTATCAGGTTGTCCCACTTGGGGCTCACAGTCTTAATCCCCATTTTACAGATGAGGTAACTGAGGCACAGAGAAGTTAAGGGACTTGCCCAAAGTCACACAGTTGACAAGTGGCGGAGCTGGGATTAGAATCCATGACCTCTGACTCCCAAGCCTGTGCTCTTTCTGCTAAACCTGAGAGACAGGAAGCTTCCAGGACAGATGGCCCAGAGGACAAGGCAGAAAGTTAGGTCATCCTAGAGGGACTTTTGATACAGATCTTCCCTACTGAGCCTCTCTGCCTGCTCTTCCAAGTCCTCAGGACCCTGACTCTGCCACAGGGTCCCATTCATAATGTTGGTGTTTGTTGAGCAATTCCTATGTGTCAAGCACTGTATTAAACATTGGAGGAGATATAAGCATTAGAAAAGTGCTTGACACACTTAACGAACACCATAATTATTATTATTACTAGGTTGGACATAGTCCCTGCCCAACATGGGGCTCTCAGTCTCAGAGGGAGGGGGAACAGGTGTTTAATCTCCATTTTACTGATAAGGAAACTGAAGCTCAGAGAACTTAACTTACCTTCTCATTGTCACACAGCAGGCAAGTAGCAGAGCTGGAGTTCGAAGCCATGTCCTCTCACTCCTAAGCCTGTGCTCTTTCTACCAGGTTATGTTGCTTCTCCATAGAATTACTCTTTTCCCTGCTCAAATCCTCCCTGCAACCTAGGAGAAGTGCCAGGTGGTCTGTTAGGAAGATGCACTGTGGGCAGGCTGAGACATTGCTAAGGTGGAGCAAAACACTGCTACCAGGCTTAAATGGGGGCCCAGGGCAAACTGGCCATCAGGTTGACCATTTTTATATCAGACAGTCTGATTTTTAGCTGGATTGTCCCCGGCCCAAGGTTGGTCTGTCACCAGATGCCCTTGTGTCTGGTAATTTTATCTTTGGCAGCCACTTCTCTCTGTCGCCGTGCCCGTAGCCAGGTTCCAAGGCTCGGAGGTGGTGCCTGTGGTTTTGGGGACTTGGAAGGGGAAGGAAATAACACTGGAATCAAGGTGGGGATGCAGGGTCCCTCTGGGGAGATCTGGTGATTTCTACTAAAGGAGAAGCAGCGTGGCTCAGTGGAAAGAGCATGGGCTTTGGAGTCAGGGCTCATGAGTTCGAATCCCAGCTCTGCCACTTGTCGGCTGTGTGACTGTGGGCAAGTCACTTAACTTCTCTGTGCCTCAGTTCCCTCATCTGTAAAATGGGGATTAAGACTGTGAGCCCCACGTGGGACAACCTGATTCCCCTATGTCTACCCCAGCGCTTAGAACAGTGCTCGGCACATAGTAAGCGCTTAACAAATACCAACATTATTATTATTATTATTATTATTACTAAAGGTTATGTTTCACTGCATAACCTGCACATCATTTCACATTCGTTCTGTCAGTCAATTGTATTTACTGAGCGCTTACTTTATCAAGTGCTTGGGAGAGTTAAATATAACAATAACCAGATGCATTCCCTATCCACAGTGAGCATGCATCCATTCCTTCTGGCTCCACCAAAACATATCTGGTCTGAGCTATTGTGGTCAGTGGCCCTCCCACCTCTGGGGGAAGTTGGGGGACACAAATACCGATACAGATAAATCCAGGGCTCAAGTGGCAGAGGCCTCCAAGAGTAGAAAATGCCAAGCAGCGATCAGAATGACCCCGTCTCTGGGTGCTGCTTGGCTGGATCTAGGGAGCCCAGCGTGTACAAGTGCGTGTTAGTTTGCTGTTCTAGGCACTGGGGACTTGGTGTGGGACTGTCAACCCCTGGCCATTCGGAGGAGAAGGTGGGATCACTAGACTGTAAGTATCTTGAAGATGGGCATCGTATCCACCTGCTTCATTCAATGTTATTTATTATTATTATTATTATTGGTATTTATAATGGCATTTACTAAGCGCTCACTACGTGCAAAACACTTCACTAAGCGCTGGGGTTGATAGAAGGAAATTGGGTTGGACCTAGTCCTTGTCCCACATGGAGCTCACAGTCTCAAGAGAAGTGAAATGATTTGCCCAAGATCACAGAGCAGACGAGTGGCGAAGCTGGGGTTAGAACCCATGACCTTCTGACTCCCAGACCCGTGCTCTATTCACTCCACCATGATGCTTCTCAATTATATTATATTGTACTATCCCATACAATAATCGATTGTATTGAATTCTCCAAGTGCTTAGTACAGTGCTCTGCCCACAGTAAGTGCTCAGTCAGTACGTATTATTTGATTGATTTAGGGAGGAGAATTAACACCAGTTCAGCCGTTCTACTTCTCCAGCTGGAGCCTTGGCCCGAGCCCCGGTCATTGGTTCGGGGACCAGCTGCAGAGGGGATTGAGAGTGGTAGTTGGCAAGACCCTCTAGAACAGAGGGTTTAGGGTAATGTCCTGTTTTGGAGTGTCATCACCAGTGAGTACGTGGGGACGCGGGGGTGGTGCAGGGCTGGACCTCTCTGTGCCAGAGGGACCGAGACGAATCGTCATGGGTGGAGTGACAGAACCTTTTAATTATGCCTTTTCTCCGCCTTCTCTTCCTGCCTCTTCTCTGCTCCCAAAGAAGCTTTCCCTGTTGGTTACTGCCTGGCTAGGACAGGGACCACCCTCTGTGCCACAGAGACTCGTGAAAATCTTTCTAGAGAGGGCGGGACAGCAGGACAAAAGGACAGCAGGATGGCTGTTGTTTCTCCCGTTGGCCCCAGGGGCAGCTATAAAATGAGCTCTCAGGTTTAGCTAACTGAATGGGCAGTGAAAAGCTAAAGTGGGTGCTAAAATGTGTATGTGTGTTTGAATGCATGGACGTATGGAGTGACAGGCTGTGTGCAGGTGTAAGCATGTGTGAGGTGTGTATTTGTGTGTGAGCATTGGTTGTTGAGCTTGGTGGGTGGAACACAACTCCAATTAAGCCCAGGGGAGGGAGCCCAGAGGGCAAGAAGGAGGAAGGCCGAGATTCGGCAAAGCCCACACACATGCCCAGTATCAAAGGGATGCTTAGGTGGTCTCTTTCCAAGGGCTCCAGGGCTCACAGACTCCCCAGCCCCTTAGCAGAGAAGCAGCGTGGCTCAGTGGAAAGAGCGTAGGCTTGGGAGTCAGAGGTCGTGGGTTCTAATCCCGGCTCTGCCGCTGCCAGCTGTATGACTTTGGGGAAGTCACTTAACTTCTCTGTGCCTCAGTTACCTCTTCTGTAAAACGGGGATTAAAACTGTGAGCCCCACATGGGACAACCTGATCACCTTGTATCCCCCAGCGCTTAGAACAGTGCTTTGCACATAGTAAGCGCTTAACAAATACCACCATTTTTTTTTTCTCCCTGGAGTCCACTTCTCACTTCCCACTTCGGGGGTTAGGCTACATCCGTTCTCCTATCACGTCTGTTTCCACTATACCACTGACATAGGACATGATGACAACATTAGGGAACATTAATAATAATAATAATAATGTTGGTATTTGTTAATGTGCAGAGCACTGTTCTAAGCGCTGGGGTAGATACAGGGGAATGAGGTTGTCCCACGTGAGGCTCACAGTCCTAATCCCCATTTTACAGATGAGGGAACTGAGGCACAGAGAAGTGAAGTGCCTTGCCCACAGTCACACAGCTGATCAGGGGCAGAGTCGGGATTCAAACCCATGACCTCTGACTCCCAAGCCTGGGCTCTTTCCACTGAGCCACGCTGCTTCTCTGACATTCTTCCCATGACCCAAGTGTGTCTGCCATATCACGTGACACACACGTGGGCACAGGAAGATTCTGTGGAGGTAGAAATGGGGGAATGGGCCGAGGTGTTGTAGCATCATGCTGCTGCTCTGCTCTTGTGCTGCCTCAGACTGACTGGACTGGGCTTAGGGAGACCATTGCCTGCACTTTATATACCGGGAAAACACACGTGACATCACAGTTCTTACACGAGGAATACAGTGAAACATATTGACACACCTTTGCCACTCTGCAGGAGGGTTCAAACTCAACCCAAACCTAGAACATCTCTCTCCAGCCACCCGCTTCCTCCAGAATCCCCATGAAATCTGATTAGCTTCTTTTCTACCTCAGCACTTAGTGCAATGCCTGGCACACACTAAGTGCTTAACAAATGCCAAAAAAACCCCAACCAAAACAAACAAAAAAAATGGCCAAAGTGATGACATCTTGGGCTAATCCTGTGCCCTGGAGCCAGAGAGCGGCAGGAGGCTGCCAGGGAGAAGGCCATGAAGGCACTATGGTGTTCACTGCTTGAATTAGCCAGTTGTTTTTCAGGATTCCTGCTGAGCCTACCCACCCTGCCTGGGCAGGAAGTTTTGTGTCCTCTTTCCCCCCACCAATCCTCTCTTCTCTGTAACTCTTCACACAGGGAATCCATCAGTCAACTTATGGTATTTACTGAGAGTTTACCATGTGCAGAGTACTGTCCTAAGCACTTGGGAGAAGACGGATGAGTAGACAAAATCCCTGCGCTCAAGGTGTTTACAATTTAGGGGGCAGAGAAACATTAAAATGAATTTCAGGTAGGGGAAGCCAACGAATATAAGGATAATATGGACATAAATGCTGTGGGGGTGGGGTAAGTACCTAAGTGATTAGCAGGTAGGAACTCAAGTGCATAGCTGACGCAGTAGAGATGGAAAACAGCATTTTGAGATGAGATATTAGCGAGGGAAGGTTTCCTGGAGGAGATGGTGTAGGCTTTGAAGGGCTTTGAAGATGAGGGCTTTGAAGATGAGGGGAGTGCTGGTCTATCGGATATGAAGGGGAAGGGAGTTCTAGGCAGGAAGAGGGCATGAGCAAAGGGTCCATGGTGAGAGATACAAGGTCATAGCACATTGAGTAGGTTGGTGCTAGAGGAGTGATGTATGTGGATTGGATCAAGGTGGGAGAGGAGATAGGTTGGGGTAGGGTAGAAGAGAGATGATTAAGGGTCTTAAGGAGTTTCTGTTTGATGAGGAGATGGATGGACAATGACTGGAGGTTTTTGAGGAGTGGGGAGACTTGGGCTGAACTTCCTCTAGGAAGATGATCTGGGAAGCAGAGTCAAGTATGGACTGGACTGGGGAGAGGCAGGAAGCAGGGAGGTCAGCGAGGAGGCTTTTGCAGTATTCGAGGTCTAATACGATAAGAGCTTGGAACAGCAGCAGTTTGGATGAGAGGAAGGGGCAGATTCCCAAGATGTCGTGAAGAGAGAATAGACAGAATTTGGTGACTGACCAAATGTGGGTTCAAGGAGAGAGAAGGCTAATGCCAAATTTGTTAATCATTCCTGACTGGACAGCCAGGGAAGTGATGGCTAGTCACTCAGGAGAACCCTGATCCTGAGCTGTTGGTCACTGACTCTCAGCCAGGGAGTGAACTGAACCTGAAATGTTTCCCTCAGCTCCTTCCCTTCTGGAACAGACCTAACCCCTGGGGCAGCTCAGATCTGGAATCCCTCGGCATGTGTCCTGGGCCAGTTTGGCATCCCTGGCATGACCAGATTTGACACAAAAGTGAGTAGAAGGCAGAGACCTCATTTGGGTGTAGGGGGGGCCTCACCCTATTCACACCCTGTTCATGTCCTTTGTCTTGGTGGTGGCCTGGAACTTCCTTCCCCTTCATATAGAGAGGCAGCATGGCTTAATAGAAAGAACCCGGGCCTGGGATTCAGGGGACCTGGGTTCTAATTCCTACTCCCTCACTTGTCTGCTGTGTGATCTTGGGCAAATCACTTCACTTCTATTTGCCTCAGTTCCCTCATCTGCAAAATGGGGAAGTAGTTCTCTCTCCTATTTAGACTGTGAGCCCCCCTGTGGGACTTGACTATCTTGTTTCTACCCCAGCGCTTAATACAATGCCTAGTATGTAGTAAGCACTTGACAAATACCACAATTATTATTATTATTATCTGACAGACAATATTCCCACCTTCAAAATCTTATTAAAATCCCATCTCCTCCAAGAGGCCTGCCCCGACTAAGCCCCCTCACTCATTTCCCCACTCCTTCTCCCTTCTGCATCACTTGGATCTGTTCCCTTCAAACACTTGATATTCACCCCAAGTTCAGCACTCAGGTACATATCTGTAATTTATTTTAATGTCTGTCTCCCCCTCTAGACTGAACTTCTTGCGGACAGGGGATTTGTTTACCAACTCTGATGTATTACACTCTCCCAAGCATTTAGTACAGTGCTCTGCCTACAGTAAAGGCTCAATCAATGTGATCTATTGATTGATAATGTTTCACTCTGAAGTCACTGAGTCCCACAACTTTTTGGTTCTGCCGCGGCAGCTGTGGGGCCAGCAGTGAGAGAGCATCCTGGGAAAATCAGCAATCAGAGGCTGATTCAAAGCACTGTTCCCTGAGCCAATCAAGGAGGAGGAGGAATCTGAACGAAGAGCCTACAGGGCATCCTTGTCCACATCTGATAAGATTTCCTGATCTTGGAGGGAAAGTAATTTCCCTGGCCACAGGTCTGAATTTATTTCCATCCGGGTAACCCTTCCCTTCTTCCAAATGAAGAGAGGTCATCGCAGAGAAATCACTCGCAAAGACAGATGGGTTCCTATGCCTCATTTGCTAGTTGTTTTTACTACCTTATGTTTATGTTTTTGAGTTGATCTTGTCTCTTCCATCACGTAACCAACACATGCCTTTTCTGTTTTGAATCAATTCTCAACTCCATTCATTCTCTCCAGCTGGAATACCCTCCCTATTCCTCTCCAACCACCCCATCCCTCCCCTCCAAAATACTCTGGAAAAGCCAATCATTTTTTGGGCTTATACTCTCAAATTTTTTTTATATTCTAGGCTTCTGCCACTTGGGCTTTAGTTTTATGTTGTGAGTTGCTTAAGGTCAAGACAGTGTCAATGTGGCTTAACGGATGGATTACGGTTCTGGGAGTCAGAAGGACCTGGGTTCTAATCCTGGATCTGCCCCTTGTCTGCTGCGTGACCTGGGGCAAGTCACTTTACTTCTCTGGGTCTCAGTTAACTCATATGTAAAATGGGATTAAGAGTGTGAGTCCCATGAGAGTCAGGGACTGTGTCCAACCTGATTAACTTGTCCCTAATCCAGATTTTAGAACAGCACTTGGCACATAGTAAGGGCTTAATAGCTACCAAAATTATAATTGTTCTCTTTTCTCTGATCCCATGGAGTCCACTAGAGCTCTTACCCAGAGGTCTTCCAGTTTATAAACATAAAACACACACACATACACACACACACACATATATATATATATATATATACATGCACATAGGCTTACCCCAAGATACAGTCTCATAAAATGGGGCTATATGGCCAATGTCTGTAATATGGGGTACATTTTCTCCTAGACTTAAATGTTATACATTGGCATAGGTTTCAAAGCCTCTGGGAAAATGATAGGACATTCCTTTGACTGCTCTGCTCTGGTTCATTAACCCATCACTGAACTATTGTTTACTCTTTGTTAAAGGAATTCAAAATAGAGGATGCCAACATTAATTTAATGAGGAGTTGTAGTATGCTTATGAATCTTAGGATGGGGCTGCCAAAGCAGAATCTTGTTCTTCTGATTCTAGTAGTGGTTTATCAAGTGTAGAGAGGAATTTTTTCCAATTTAGGTTGAACAGCAGCCTTTCTCTTGTCTTCATTAAGTATCTGATAGCAGGCCAGAGTTTAAGATACGGCTCTCTCTAGGTTTTTTTATGTTCTGTTCAGGGCCCCTCTTATGGTAGATACTAACTGGTTCCCTAAAACACAAACCCCTCCTGAAATTAACATTTCAGTAACAGAGTACTAGAATGGGAAAAGTAAAAATCCTGAAGTAACTGGATGGAAAATATTAATGGTGTACGAAGGTTTCGTTTGATGATGTTCCTGTCTTGTAACCAAGATTTTCATAGCAAAAATGTATTTTCAGACTCACTGGACCAAACAATACACCTGGTCATTCATTCAGTCATTAAGTCTCTAGGAAGTTAAAAACCATATTGGAGCTTAATTAATTCATCAATCAACCCATCAATAAGTAGTATTTATTGAGCACTTGCTGTTGACAGATTAATGAATTATGAATTTGGGAAAGTTCAGTAGAGAAAGTAGACACAATTCCTGCCCTCAAGGAATTTACAGGCTAGCTTCAATATCTCCCTAATGTTGTGGAAGAAACAGGTAGACAAAAACACATAAATAAAGGAACAGAAAACTTAAGCAACTGGGATAGTAAACCATATAAAAGACTCAGAAAACAGACATCAGAAGCCTTCACAAATAAATTACAGCAATATACTTTAAATTCTTTGGGATTTACTGGAACGGTTGGAATGAAAGGAGGGGTTAATCTGAGAATGCTTCACGGAAGAGATGGACTTTAATAATTTTGAAGGAGGGGTGGAGCTGGTTTTGTGAAGAGGAGTGGGAGTGGCAATTCAGGCAGATGGATTGGCATAACCAACACTTTCAGAAGGGTGAATTGAATTTGACAGGGTGGGGGGAACCATAAATAGTGAACACCCTCTGAACTATAGTAGGAGAGAGTCCCAGGTGTGAGGTCCTGGGTCTGGCCCAAGATCCCAGAACAAAGGAGGGAATGATTATTATGGGCAGGGAATGTGTCTACCAATTCTTCTATATTATACTCTCACAAGTGCTTAGTACAGTGCTCTGCCCACAATCATCACTCAATAAATGCCATTGATTGACTAATTGATGGGGCGCAAGGCCAACCAGTGAGCAAGCAGGAGTCGCAAACAAGAGGACTCAGCAATATAAACAGTTTTAATAGTCTGAAGCCCAGGATTAAAATTCTCCTTAATCCACCTCCCGTCAGTGGAATTCATGAAGGTCCTTCCCAGCCCCCTGGGAATTGCTAATTGCTTAATTGTCAGGATGAGACAGTTACATATTTCTGGGGACTGAGGAATTTGGTGGGGGTGTAAGGAAGTAGGGGGGTCATCCCAGAAAGGGGCGAGGTCTCTCTCCAAAATAAAGGGTTGGGAACCAGAATGCGGAAGGCAGGGGATTAACAGTTATGACAGAGTGGTCCCAGGCTCAAGCAACCATCTCCCGGGGTGGTGAGGTGGTGGTAGTGATTCCTTGTTCCATCGATGCTATTTATTGAGTGCTTACTTTGTACAGAGCACTGTACTGAATGCTTGAGCGAGTCCAATACAATAGAGTTGGTAGACATGGTCACTGCCCTTAAAGAATTTACAATCTAGTCTCATGTTGTCTTGTAGCCTCTATACCCCCTTCCCTCCCAGCCCTGTCTACTTACGCCCAGCCGTCTCTCTGACTGCTCTAATGGGGAAACTGGGAATTCTCACTTAAGCTGTAGCGGGAAGAGATACCTATTGTTACTTACGGTGCAGCAACTCTCTGCCACTGAACTGTATGAATGAGTCCGAAATAGAAAATTGATTGATGGGTGGATGGAAGAGGAGTCAAAAAGCTCTGCTTCTTAGGCAATCATATTTTCTGAGCACTTACTGTGTGCAGAGCACTCTACGAAGTACTTGGGAGAGTACAATATAAGAATAAACAGAGACATTCCCTGCCCACAATGAGTTTACAATCTATTAATATTAATAGATAAATTACAAATATGTACATAAGTGCTACAAGGTTGGGAGGGAGGATGAGTAAAGGGAACAAGTCAGGGTGACGTAGTAGGGAGTGGAAGAAGAGGAAAGGAGAGCTTAATCAGGGAAGGCCTCTTGGAGGAGATGTGCCTTCAGTAATCCTTTTCGGTAAGGAGAGGGCAATTGTCTGTCGGCTATAAGGAGGGTGGGGTTTCAAGGCTACTGGTGAGAGGTTGATGTTCAGATAGATGAGATTGAGGTTTCAGCGAGAAGGTTAGCGTTGGAGGAGCGAAGGCTGGCTTGTAGTAGGAGAGTAGCGAGGTGAGGTAAGAGGGAGGAAGATGATTGAGTGCTTTAAAACCAATGGTAGGGAATTTCTGTTTGATGCCGAATTGGATGGGCAACCACTGGAGGTTCTTGAGGGGAGAGGAAGCGTGGTCTTAACATTTTTTTGTAGAAAAATGATCTGGTCGGCAGAGTGAACCACAGCCTGGAGTGGTGAGACACAGGACGTTGGGAGGTCAGGAAAGAGGCTGTTACAGTAATCAAGGCAGGATAAGATGAGTGATATTAATTATGGCATTTTTTCAGAGCTTATGATGTGCCAAGCAGTGTGGTAGATTCATTCAATTCAGTCATATTTACTGAGAGCTTACTATGTGCAGAGCACTGTACAAGAAACAAGATAATCCGGTTGGACACAGTCCCTGTCCCACACAGGACGCTCAGTTTAAGTAGGGGGGAGGAGGATTTACTCCCCATTTTACAGATGAAGGAACTGAGGCACAGAGAAGTGAAGTGACTTGCCCATGGTCACACAACAGCAAGGGGCGGAGCCGGGATGAGAACTCAGGTCCTTTGACTCTCAGACCTGTGCTCTTTCCACTAGGCCACGCCTATTTTCCATGCTCAAAAGTGTTAATTTTCTGGAGGTAGGTAGGTGTACAGGCTGGTCTCATTATGATGATCCCATTACATTTCTTTTGTGGTGGGATTACAACTGAAATGCTATAAACATTCAATTATCCATGGTTTCAACCACCTCCCTCTCTAGCCAGAGAAGCTCATGAGTCAAATAATCTGATTTGGAGTGCCCTCTTCTTTTCTGTCTCCTGTTCACCTCTGGCAGAGGTGCAGTGTATCATACAGGGGAAGAGCCTGAAAAATCCAGAAATTGGACAATCGTCCTTGGAACTTTTGAAGGTTCACTAGAGGATATTTTGAGAGAAGCAACCCACTTTCCATGTCTGCACAATGACCTGCCCAAAATGTTGACATTTTCCACCTCAGACAGCATCATCCATGAGAGATACCTAGAGGGGGAGTCAGGAAAACTGGGAGCTAACCGTGGATCTACCTCTGCCTTACTGGGTGACCCCAGTCAGTCAGTCAGTCAGTTGTATTTATTGAGCACTTATTGTGTGCAGAGCACTGTACTAAGCGCTTGGGAGAGTGCCCCATAACAATTAGCAGACACATTCCTTGCCCAGGATGAATTACAGTCTAGAGGGAGAGACGGACATTAATATGAATAAATAAATTGCAGTTATGTAAGTGCTTTGGGGCTGGGGGAGGATGAATAAAGGGAGCAAGTCAGGGTGACGCAGAAGGGAGTGGGAGAAGAGGAAAAGAGGGCTTAGGCAGGGAACGTCTCTTGGAGATGGGCCTTCAATAAGGCTTTGAAAGGGGAGAGAGTAATTTTCTGTCTGATATGAGGAGGGAGGGTGTTCCAGTCAGAGGCAGGATGTGGGTGAAGGGTCAGAGGTGAGATAGACAAGACTGAGGTACAGTGAGAAAGTTAGCATTAGAGGAGCCAAATGTGTGCCTGTGTTGTAGTAGGAGAGTAGTGAGGTGAGGTAGGCGGGGGTAAGGTGATTGAGTGCTCTAAAGTCAATGGTGAGGAGTTTCTATTTGTTGCGGATTTGGATGGGCAACCACTGGAGTTTCTTGAGGAGTGGAGAACATGACCTGAAAGATTTTGTAGAAAAATGATCTTGGCAGCACAATGAAGTGTGGACTGGAGTGAGGAGAGACAGCAAGCTGGGAGGTCAGCAAGGAGGCTGACACAGTAATCAAGGTAGGAGAGGATAAGTGATTTAGATTAGTTTGGATGGAGAGGAGAGAGTGGTTTTAGCAATGTTGTAGAACAGTGCCCAGCACTTGGAACGGTGCTTGGCACATAATAAGTGCTTAACAAATACCATCATCATCATCATCATCATCAGTGTCGTGAAGATTGAACTGACAGGATTTAGTGTGGCTCAGGAGAGAAGCAGCGTGGCTCAGGGGAAAGAGCCCGGGCTTGGGAATCAGAGGTCATGGGTTTGAATCCCAGCTCCGCTGCTTGCCAACTGAGTGACTTTGGGCAAGTCACTTAACTTCCCTGTGCCTCAGTTACCTCATCTGTAAAATGGGGATTAAAAACTGTGAGCCCCACGTGGGACAACCTGTTCACCTTATATCCCCCCAGCACTTAGAACAGTACTTTGCACATAGTAGCGCTTAACAAATACCACCATTATTATTACTATTATGTACTGAATAAGTGGGTTGAATGAGAGAGCAGAGTCAAGGGTAATGCCAAGGTTAAGGGCTTGTGAGACAGGAAGGATGGTGGTGCAGTCTACAGTCATGGGAAGGACAGAGTTTGGGTGGAAAGATAAGGAATTCTGTTTTAGACATGTTTAGTTTGAGGTGACGGGAGAACCTTCAAATAGAGATGTCTTGAAGGCAAGAGTAAATGTGAGACTGCAGAGGGATAGAAATCAGGGCTAGAGATGTAGATTTGAGTATCAGCCGCATAGAGTGAAGCCATGTGAGCAAATGAATTCTCCAAGGGAGTGTAGATAGAAAATAGAAGGGAACCCAGCACTGAACCTTAAGGGACCTCCACAGTTAGGAGGTGGGAGGCAGAGAAGGAGCTTGTAAAAGAGACTGAGAATGAGCAACAAGAGAGACAGGAAAAGAACCAGGAGAGGAAAGTGTGGGTGAAGCAGAGGTTGGATGTTTCCAGGAAAAGAAGGTGGTCGGTCGACAGGACCCCGGGAAAGTCACTTAACCTCTCTGAGATGTCAGTATCAGAGATGCTGTGGAATCAAAGAGCTGGAGGATTAAAATGGGTGGAGATTCCCTGGAGGAAAGTTTCTTTGCACAGCTTGATTTTTGATGTGATGTCTTGTTGTGCCTTCTTCCACAAAAGCCAAAGCATCCCGAGGAGACGGGTAGGAGCTGGGATTGTGCCTTTCAGAGAAGACATGGTTTATCTTACATGGCTCGGTGGGTGCTACTTACCTTCCTCCACGGAACTGTGCTGTATCAGCGAGGTGACATCAAGTGGAGGAACTGGAGAAATGCACAGCTTGATCCAGGGAGCAGGAGAAGCTTGAGAGGGAAGAGGAATAGGGAAGGAATAAAAAATCAGTCAATCGGTGGTGTTTATTGAGTGCTTACTGTGTGCAGAGCACTATATTAAGTGCTTAGGAGAGTGCAGTACAACCGAGCTGGCAGATGTGTTCCCTGCCTATAATGAGCTTAACAGTCCTGATCTGTTTTAGACCTGGATGAGCTTGGACCAAGGAGAGCTGGATGGAGGGTTGTGGGGGGGATGCTATGGGCTGGATGGGAAAGGGAGGAAAGAAGAACAGCCACACCAGCCTTGGGTTCGATTCTGGTCAGGAAGATCTCCCTCCGCCCCTCCACGGGACGTCGGAGTGGGTTCAATCTCGGGAGTTCAGGTTCATTCTAGAGAAACCGAAAGGATCCAACCGGAAGCTGACCTTTGGCCTCATAGTAGGCAGCATGGCAGAAAGAGCACAGGCCTGGGAGTCAGAGGACCTGGGTTCTAATTCTGGCACCACCACTTGTCTCCTGCATGACTCAGGGCAAGTCACTCAACCTCTCTGTGCCTCAGTTCCCTCATCTGCAAAAGAGGGATTTGATACCTGCAGTTAATCAGTCGTATTTATGGAGCACTTACTGTGTGCAGAGCACTGTACTAAGCGCTCAAGACTTGGTAATTGAGAAAAGAATGATTGACATTACCTGAGGGCTTACTGTGTGTAGAGTTGATACAAGTGATCCCTGCTTCCAAGGAGCTTATGGAAAGCAAATGGAAGGCTGGCTTCCTCTAGACTGTAGGCTCATTGTGGACAGGAAATATGTCTACCAGCTCTGTTGTATTGTAATAATAATAATACTAACGATGACATTTATTAAGCGCTTACTATGTGCCAAGCACTGTTCTAAGCGCTGGGGGGGGATACAAGGTAATCACGTTGTCCCACATGCGGCTCACAGTCTTAATCCCCATCTCACAGATGAGGTCACTGTGGCACAGAGAAGTGAAGTGACTTGCCCAAAGTCACACAGCTGATAAATGGCAGAGCCGGGACTAGAACTCATGACCTCTGACTCCCAAGCCAGTGCTCTTTCCACTGAGCCACGCTGCAGGCATTAGTACAGTGCTTTACACACAATAAACGTTCAAAAAATACTGATCACTTGATTGACAACTATGGGTACGGTGATAAGGACTCACTTGTGGATCCTGGGCAATCAGAGGGTAAATGTGTTACTCTGGCCATGCAGCATAATGTAGTCATTCTAGAAGGAGCCTTTTGAAGAAGTCCACTTGAACCCAGAACGTTTCCCCAAAGCCACTGTGTTCCCCATCCAGTCAATCAGTCAATCATATTTGATGAGAGCTTAATGTGTGCAAAACACTCTACCAAGTCCTTGGTAAAGTACAGTATAACAATGTAACAGACACATTTCCTGCCTGAGCACGGTCCCTCCTTCCAAGCCGGGGAATTGGCAGCAGGAGCTGTCATGAAGGGGGAGGCTGGGTTTTGGGAAGGGCAATAGCAGGTATAAAGGTGGCTGGTGGAGTATCTGTACTGGTCAATCAATCGATCAATGACTTTTATTAAGTGCTTAATGTGTGCTGAAATCTGTACTAAGCTCTGGGAACAGTATAATACCTGACCACAAGGAGCGTAAAATCTAGAGGGGGAGACAGACATTGAAATAAATTGCAGACAAGGGAATCTGAGGGGACAGGCAAGCCCCAAACTAGATGGTCCAGTATAAAATGGGACAAAAGGTCATCCTACCTGTGAGAATCTGGCTACTTTTGAGAAAGAGCAGGTCATACAGACCATGGAAGGCCAGAGCTACCGGGGTGATGGAGAGACACGGATTGCAACTCCATGGTGGCTCAAGGCTAGATACCCTCTGCTCACCCTTCAGAGCCAAAGACGACCAATTTGGACCTTTTGGTTCTTGCACAGCTTTCTGCCTTCTTTTCCTCCCTTCCACTTCTTTTCATCTCTCCTTCCCCTCCCCTGCATTCAATTTAGCAGGAGCAATGGTGTGGAGTGGGTGAGTGCTAAGATAAGGGGTGGGGGGAACATGGGGAAGAGGGATAGAGGGAAGGAAGGAGGGGATAAGCAGCTTGTCAGGCCTCCCCTCTCCCTCCCCAGGTTAACTGGCTGCTGGATAGGTGACTGGCTAGTGGGGAGAAAGGGGGAAGGTGATAGAATTCCAAACCTGTAATGCTATTTTGAGTTTGGGGGTGAATGGGTAACTTCCTCCCTTCCCCTACTTGCTAATAATAATACTAGTGGTATTTGTTAAGTGCTTACTGTGTGCCAGACACTGTACTAAGCGCTGGGGTGGATACAGCTCATCAGGTTGGACACTGTCCCTGTTCCACTTGGGGCTCACAGTCTCCATCCGCATTTTACAGATGAGGTCACTGAGGCACAGAGAAGTGAAGTGACTTGCCCAAGGTCTCACCACAGACAAGTGGCAGAGCCAGAATTAGAACCAATGACCTTTTGACTCCCAGGCCCGGGCTCTATCCATTACACCAGCTCATTACATTTCCTCAAGCTCAAAATGCAGAGTTGGGTTCTAGGTGCTTTGAGGAGTTTGGGCAAGTAGAGACTGGAGCAGAAGAGAAAACTCCAGGAAGATAGGTTGTTCAAGATGTGTGACTTGTATATCCACCCTCTTCCTTCCTCCGCCTCCCTCACTGTGTTTTAATTGAGCGCAAGGAACGGTACTATTGGGTGCAGCCAGTCCTAAAGCAGTTCAATCGTGGTTCATCATTTTTTAACAGATATCCCTTTCCTCTCCCCTTCACTGTTAAGCTAAAATCCAAGGGAGCACCAGGTAATCAAGATTTCAGACTTTTGCCTGGCATGAAAGAAGGCATTTCAAACAAGGATCTTAGGAGTGGATGAAAAGTGGGTAGAAAAGCAGCAGTCCAGTGGATAGAGCACGGGCCTAAGAGTGAGAAGGGCCTGGGTTTTAATCCCAGCTCCACCACTTGTCTGCTGTGGGACTTTGGGCAAGTCACTTTATTTCTCTATGCCTCAGTTACCTCATCTGTTAAATGGGAATTGAGACTGTAGCCCATGTGGGACAGGGTGAGTGTCCAATCTAATAAGCTTACATCGACCACAGTGCTTAGTACAGTGCCTGGCATGTGGTAAGTGCTTAACAAATACTAATTAAAAAAAGAAAAAAAGAATCTCTATTGTTCTGGTTTCTATGGGGCCATGGGAGGCTCTCCCAGAAATGTCATCATCTGAGGATAAACAGAGTAGGAAAAGGTCTAGAAATGATCCCAGAACTCAGGTGATGTGCTCTGTCCTGTATGTGCCCAGCCCACGGCTCGTGCTCAATGCACGGGGTCAGCCATGCAAAGTGACACTCCATTTGATGCCTTCCCTGTTGAGGAATGTTGAGAGAAAATTTGGAAAACTCATTGCCTCTGAGCCAGTTTGAATTCCAGTTTGACCTGTCTTGATGCTTAAATTGTTGGGGTGATTTGGTTTTTATGCTATTTATTCATTGGGTAGCTTTTCCTTGGAAACATATATTTTTCTGTATGTTGTCCTCCTTTTCCCCTTTCCTCTTTAGACTGTAAACCCCTTTAGGGCAGGGATGAGAAGCTTTACATTCTCACTGCAGCTTCCCTAGTGCCTAATAATACTAATACTAATAACTATGGTATTTAAGTGCTTTACTATAGTTAAAGCACTGAGGTGGATACAAGATAATTAGGTCAGATCTTTGTTCCACACAGGGATCATGGTCTAAAGAGAAGGGAGAACAGGCATTTAATCCCCATTTCACAGACTAGGAAAGTGAAGCCCAGAGATGCGTGACTTGTCCAAGGTCACACAGCTGACAAGTGGCAGAGCCAGAATTAATAATAATAATAATAATAATGTTGGAATTTGTTAAGCACTTACTATGTGCAGAGCACTGTTCTAAGTGCTGGGGTAGATACAGGGTAATCAGGTTGTCCCACGTGACGCTCACAGTCTTAATCTCCATTTTACAGATGAGGTAATTGAGGCACAGATAAGTTAAGTGACTTGCCCACAGTCACACAGCTGACAGGTGGCAGAGCCAGGATTTGAACCCATGACCTCTGACTCCCAAGCCTGTGCTCTTTCCACTGAGCCACGCTGCTTTCCAGGTTCTCAGACTCCCAGCCCTGTGAATCTTTCCAGTAGGCCATGCTGCTTTTCAGTGTTGTACACCCTCTGAAACCTTAATAAATAATAGATTGATAGCAGAGTTGGTAAAAATTGTTGGTTGCAGTGATTTTATTTTCAGAATCTCCCCCGGCAGGAGAATGGACGAGAGAAACGTTATGATGATTTCATGATATTTATTGACTGCTCACTGTTTGTAGAGCACTAGACTAAGAGATTGGGAAACTACAATATAACCTGATGTCCGGAATTTAGAACAGTGCTTGGCACATAGTGCTTAGCAAGATGATTATTATTACTGTTACTATTATCATTCTTACAGAATTGGTACATGTGATACCTGTCCACAAGGGAGAGACAGACATTAAAGTAGATTAGGGATGGGAGAAAAATAGGGAAAAATGGTGAAGGAGAGATACAGAAAATAAAATCACTACAAGCACTGGGTTAGATACAAATTATTCAGGTTGTACTGTGCTTTCCCAAGCCCCTAGTACATTGCTCTGTACAAAGTAAGCACTCAGTGGTAGACATCCAGATCCTGGGGATTCAATCATTCCGAAGGAAACGACTAAGCAGTAGGGGAAACAGCTGGGGAGAGTCTGCATGACAATGATGGTCAGTGAACGTTTATCACAGTGCTCTGTACACAGTAAGTGCTTATTAAATACAGTTGAATGAGTGAACGAATGAATGATGAGTCTTGGAGGCCTGAATGGGTTTCTGGTCCTGCCTGAAGCCAGAAAAAGTTGGAAGAACCCGACTCAAGCTGGGTGGTTGGGCATCCAGCCCGAAACCAGCGGGTCTCACTACATCAGCATTGGCAGAGTGGCTTAGGATGTAGGCTCCCAGAGGGCAGGGATGGTACAGTGCCTAACACAGCTCCACGCAGATAACAGCTGTTAATAAATACTCTTGATGTTTATGATGATGACGATAGAGGTCCCAGGTAGGGAAGCCCAGACGGCTGTCATCCCCGGCTCCAACCCGGACAGAACCAAAGGCCATCATAAGAAAAAAAATGGCTTAGAAAAGGGGGAACTTATTGATAGCCCCTCTCAGAGGGCTGCTGACTTCTGTCAACAACTTTGGCCATGACCAAAATGTGCTACTTGGTGGAAGTCTGCTCAGAAACGCCATCCGAGCGGTGAATCACAGTCAGACATAACTTCCTGTCATTAGCACAGTTGCTCTGGGGCAGGTTTGATAGGAATGGAATGTGTATTTATTTCTCATTTTCTGGTGAGTCATGGGGCCCTCTGCTTGCCCCTTGGTTAGACCCTTTCCCCCCACCCTGGACACTGCAATTTCCCCTCCCAGTCTCCCAAACCTCAGCACGGTGCCCGGACCCGGCAGCGGGGCGCTGGGGCCGGCGGGGTGGGAGTCAATAGGTGCAGGTCCGGGCTGGCAGGTCCTCTTGTGGGCTGGTTTTGGGGGAGCCGGCTAGCTGAATCACGGATAGCGACCTGGCTGGGCAAGACATCCACTTACTCTCCCAAGCTGGAGGTGGCAGCCCGGGGCCGTGGAGCCTCGAGGGTAGGTGGAGAGGGCTGTCACGTGTTCTCGGGAGCTGCCCATTGGTCCGGGTTCCCATTCCCTGCATGGCCAGGGGAGAGTCCAGCCTGCCGATCCCCTCCTTGGCAGAACACGAGGGTTCCCCCAGCGGCTCCAGCGGTGAGTCAGCATCAGCTGGGAAGAGACCTGTGTGGGCAGAGGGTTGGGTCGCAGAGGGGAGGGGAAGCCCGGGCAGTGGTGGTGGAAGACCGGAGAGCTCTTCTGGTCCCCTTCTCTCAGGTCTCAAAGATGACACCCAAGTTTGGATTCCAGGCCTTCCATGACCCTCCAGGAGTCCGGGCCCAAGACCATGGCCGCAGGGAGCAATTCAGCTCTGGCAGTGCCGGGAGCGGGAACCCCTTCTCTTCCCTTGGGAAACAGGGGCTGGAAAATTTTGGATTATCTTCCAAAATATCTGAGCGGTGACAGCCAGTGATAGTTTCTGCTACCCTTCATTGTCACCCCTTGTTTAACCCCCCTCCAATCCTGTACAACCCAGAGGAAACTGCTCGAGGAGTTGGGAGCTGAGAGAGGGTTTGAGAGGTGAACGTGTGTGCGAGTGTGTGTCGGGTGGGTTGGGGGGGTGTCATAGGCCTTACACTCCCAAAATTCCCTGGGCTAGGATAGCCAATAAAGAAAATGGGAAATTGAATTAGAAAGACAAAACGCTAAAACGCAATCTGAAAACTATAAGGATATGTCTGTACTCCTCTTGCATACATAACGTGTGTACAGGTTGTGGGGGCTGTGTCTCTGTGTGTTTATTCCATTAGAATGGAAATTTCAGGAAAGCAGGGGTACTCCAGCATGATCTAGTGGAAAGAGCATTATTCTGCGAGTTAGGAGACCTAATCCCAGCTCTGTCAGTTCCCTATTTTTGACTTTGGGCCAGCCACTGCACTTTTCTGTGCCTCAGTTTTCTTGTTTGTAAAATGGGAGTTAAATACCTGTTCTCCTTCCTATATAGACAGTGGGCAGGGACTGCATCTGATTAGTCTTTGTCCCTCAGAGTCCTTTTCCTCCTCTTCCTTGTCTTCCTCCTCCTCCTCCTCCCCCACCTCTTACTGAGATTCCAACTTCTGATAACGTCTCAGCATTCATTAAAGCAGATCCCCTGACTGTAACAACCTCCTCACTCACTGTAGTGAGAAGAAGGCCTTATGCTGCACACGATAAGCGCTCAATAAATATTGAGTGACTAACTGGCTGACTCTTACCAACAGGGAAACCAAGCCACAGACGAAGCCCCTTCACATCCACCAGAAGGATCCAGGCATAGGGGCCAGTTCAGAGCCCAATCTCTCTTCTCCTGTGATGGGTGGGAGTGAAGGAAGTCAGCGTGCTGGGAGCAAGAGTTGGGAGGGGAGTTCAAGATTTTTTTTTTTATTGGTATTCGTTAAGCAATTACTGTGTTCCAGGCACTGTACTAAGCACTGGGGTAGATACGAGATAATCAGGTTGGGCACAGTCCGTGTCCCTCATGGGGCTCACAGTCTTAATCCCCATTTTACAGATGAGGCAACTGAGGCACAGAGAAGTTAAGTGCCTCGTCCAAGGTCACACAGTAAACACTCTGTTGAGCTGGGATTATAAATAATAATAATTGTGGTATTTGTTAAGGGCTTACTAGGTGCCAGGCACTGTACTAAGCACTGGGGTGGGTACAGGCAAATCATGTTGGACACAGTCCCTGACCCACATGCGGTTCACAGTATTAATTCCCATTTTACAGATGAGGTAACTGAGGCCCAGAGAAGTGAAGTGATTTGCCCAAGGTCACATAGCAGAAAAGTGGCAGAGCTGGAATTAGAACTCAGGTCCTTCTGATTTCCAGACCTGTGCTGTCTCCATTCTAACACGCTGCGGGGTGGTCCCTCAAAGAGGTGGAGGAGCACTAGGGAATAGCTGGCTTGGCCCCTTAAGCTTTCGTGGGTCAGGAATGTGTCTGTTTATTGCTATATTGTACTCTCCCGAGCACTTAGTACAGTGCTGTGAACAAAGTGAGTGCTCAATAAATACAAATGAATGAAGTTTACAGATCTGGGGGTGCGGGAGGACTCATGTTTCACCCACTTCTGGAGAGAGGTGTGTCCATACGGCTGAGGGGTTCCTGATCACCCAGGGCTCCTTCCCCCTCCCCCATCCCCTGGAGTGACAGTATCTTTTGGAGTGACAGCTCCCTCAGTCAAATCAGATCAGGGCAGGGAGCCAGGGGGTGGAGGAAGGATCCATCGGCTAATCAGGTCACACGGGCAAATTAGAAGGGAGGAGGGAAGGGGCGGCCCGGCCAGGCTTCTTAATCTTGACCCGCCGCCTCCTGGGTGCTCTGTGTACAGTGGCCAAGACTTCAGAGGGGAGAGCGGGCTCCCAGCAGCACACTTCTATGGTCGGGGTCTGACCCCCGAGGGGAAGAGGAGGAAAAGGAGTAACATGGCCCAGCAGAGAACCGTCCGGGTGTCCCTGGACTCCCCCTCCTATGCCGTCTGCGTGGTGGGCACGGAAACCTTGGTTGACATCTACGGGTAAGACCCTGGACCACCCCTCTCTGCCAGGTCCCCTCACCCCCGTCTCTCCACCTTCTTCGGATGGGCTATGCTGCCCGGTCAGAAACTTCACAGAACTGGTTCCTGGCCAGGGTATCAGAGGGGAGAGTGGATGTTGTTTGTGCCAGGTGAAGATGGAGTTGGCAGCCGAGCCGGAGAATGAGTAATTCACCTTGATTGACTTGTGCCTGCGCTGGGCAAGTTGCTCCTAAGAAGGCAGCCGGGCTCTTAGGGGAGGATGGAATTCTGTTAGATTTTGGTGGCACCTGGTGTCCTGGTGGTCTGGAGTCTATGGGCATGGTTACCTGGGCTCCCCAACTTTCCTGTGACTCGCTGGGCCACCTTTATAACAATAGTGGTATCTGTTCACTGCCTATTATGTACTAAGTCTTGTACTAAGTGCCGAGGGAGATGCAGGGGGAATCAGGTTGGACACAATCCCTGTCCCACATGGGGCTCCAAGTCTAAATGGGAGGGAGAACAGGTATTTTTTCTCCATTTTACAAATGAGGAAATCGAGGCCCAGAGAAGTGAAGTGATTTATTCGAGGTAACACAGGAGGCGAAATGTGAAGCTGGTATTACAACCAGGTCCTCTGACTTTCGGACTCGTGCTCTTTTTACTAGACCACATTTCTTCAGCCAGCTAGTTCCCCTCCTCACCTGACTCTGACCGGTGAGGACTGTCAGAAAGGACTAGTTCCTCAAGATGTTTGTCCTGCTTTGGGTGGTCTTGAGGAAGAGATGGCAGGGCAGAGACCTGCGGACTCGCACCATCACAGCCAGTAAGTCCAGTGGAGTCTGCCCACTTGTTTGGTGAGGAATTTCTGGGACTGTGTTAAGCTGGGGCACGGGGTGGGTGTTTGGGCCCTGCCTTACCCCCTGTTTTGGCATCGAGGGTCAGGCCCAAGGTAGCAGGATCCCCATTTGGACTGTAAGTTCACTGTGGACAGGGAATGTGTCTGTTATATTGTTGTGTGGTGCTTTTCCAAGCAGTAAGTACAGTGCTCTGCATGCAGTAAGTGCTCAATAAATATGACTAACTGACTGATCTCTGGCTGGAGGAAGGATGTGGAGATGTCCTGTCTGTTCATAGGAGCTGAGCTCTGAGGGCTGGGATGGAGCAAAAAGAAGCCACTTCCCCAGATGTTCAGGGAATGGACTCTCCACCAATGGATTATTTGAGGGCAACAGATAGTTCTCCCTCCGCTGAGGCTTCCCGAACAACCAAAACTTTCAGTTCCCACATATGACAATCCAGGTAAAGCGTGGCGTAGTGGGAAGGGTATGCGATCTGGGAGTCAGGAGACCTGGGTTCTAATCCCATCCTCTTCACTTGTCTGCTGGGTGACATTGGGCAAATTGCTTAACTTTGTTGGGCCTCTGTTTCCTGTTCTGTAAAATGGGGATAAAATGCCTGTTCTCCCTCCTAGTTAGACTGTGAATCCTCCTGTAGGACAGGGTCTGTGTCTGACCTGATTGTATTGTGTCTATCCCAGTGTTTAGTACAGAGCTGAACGCAGAGTAAGTCCTTCATCAATACCACAGTTATTATCATCAATCACTATCATTACTGTTATGAATATTAGTATTATTATTGCACACCAACTCTGCTCTTTCCCGGCCCCTACCTGTTCTGGAAGAGTGAGGTCTTGGCTGCCTCGTGGTGGGGAGGGGACAGGGAGAGGCTGGTGAGAGACCAAGATGCCTTAATAATAATAGTAACAATAATAATATTGTATTTGTTAAGCACTTACTATGTGCCAGACACTGTTCTAAGCAATGGGGTAGACACAAAATATGTGAGTTGGACACAGTCCCTGTCTTACATAGGGCTCTCGGTCTTAATCCCCATTTTACAGATGAGGGAACTGAGGCACAGAGAGGTTAAGTGACTTGCTCAAGGTCACACAACAGACAAGTGGCGGAACCTGGATTAGAACCCGAGACCTTCTGACTCCCAGGCCTGTGCTCTATCCACTAGGCCATGCTGCTCCTCTACGGGATGGGGGTTCTCCTCGTGCTGGGTAGAGGGGAGCCCCTGAAAAAACATAAGACCCCCAGATCTAGCGAGGGGCAGAGATGCAATTTGTCCTGCAGGGGCTATGGGTTTGAGATCCGGTATCTGCAGATTGTAAATGTTGGAGTGGTTTCTCATTTTGCTATTTCCTCCTGTTGAGGGGAGGTGATTCTCATGGGACCTACTTGGACCTACTTCCTTTTGGTGGGTTATGGGTTACCTTTGCCCACCCAAGTCTGGGAGGATCTCCCTTCTTTGGCGGAGACTAGCCGGCTTCACTTTAGTGTACGGTCTTGGCCCCTCCAAAGCCAGGCAGAAGTGGCTCAGGGAAAGAGCAGGAAGCAGGGAGGAGTAACGCAGATTTCCTTTGGGACCTCTCAAGCAGGGAGTTGGAATGATGCCACTCTCAGGCTGGGCTCTTGTGCTGGTTTTCTGGGGGCTGGGAGGGACAGGCATGAGGAGGGGACAAGGCAGAGCCAAGTTGGAAGTAATAACAATAATAATGTTGGTATTTGTTAAGCGCTTACTATGTGCCGAGCACTGTTCTAAGCGCTGGGGTAGACATAGGGGAATCAGGTTGTCCCACGTGGGGCTCACAGTCTTAATCCCCATTTTACAGATGAGGGAACTGAGGCACAGAGAAGTTAAGTGACTTGCCCACAGTCACACAGCCGACAAGTGGCAGAGCTGGGATTCGAACTCATGAGCCCTGACTCCAAAGCCCATGCTCTTTCCACTGAGCCACGCTGCTCCGTGCTTCTCCTACTCTCTCAAGTAGGAAGAAGAGCAGGTTTAGTAGCCCCCCAAACCTCCCAGAGTCCCAGTGGATGACTCCAGTGCTGCCAATACCACTGTCCACATCTTTTGGGGGCCACCTCCCCAGCCCTAAGTTTGAGGTGGAGTCTTCTAAGAAGTTGGAGTGTCCCTCTCGGGACTGTATATTCCTTGTGGGCAGGGAACACATCTACTAACTCTGTCGCATTGTATTCTCCCAAGTGCTTAGTACAGTGTTCTGTACACTCTAAGCGTTCAATAGATACGATTGATTGACTGGTGTGCATCTGGGGCTAGAAGCTCAGCTGTTCTCAGCAGATGTTCTAGGGTGTGCTTTGGAGGAGAGCTTGTTGGATTTCTCAGGAAGGTGTCCCGGCGGCCTGGTTTGGAGAGGGCCGGGCTGGAGCCGAACAATTCAGGGGAGAGGGACAGAGGCCTACAAGGCCCTGAGTTAACATTTTACAGCCGGACTGGGAAGGACTCTGTCTCCATCTTCCCGGGGGACTAGATGGACCTACAGTGCATCAGAAAGGATTTAGGTCAGACTGCATGGGAGATGGAATATTGGACCTGGCTCCCTAGGGTGATTGTGGACTCTGCCTCATGGAAAATTTCCTGGAGTGGATGGGATGCAGAGGAGTCAAGAGGCTGGGGTCTGGGCTAGGTTATATCCCAGGCCCCGGATGGAATGCGTGTGTTTGTCGGGAAGGCCGGGCTCTGGCCGGGCTGAGCCCTGGAAGGTGTTTCTAACCTGCACCACCCCATGAGCTGGGGACCGAAGGGCAAACCTCCTGGCTCCTAGCAGTGGGGGCTGAGGGGAGGCGGGGAGGGGTGGCCTCCAGGGTCGCGGTATGGGGGAGAGGCAGTTTTGCAATCACCTGGGAGCCCCAGGCCCCTTGTCGAGAGCCAATCACAGTTTGCTCTGGTGACATCATGGGAAGTGATTAACCCAAACCGCATTGGGTTTCGCGGCAGTGGCAGTTTGGAGAAATATTTTTGTTTCATCTATTACGGGCTGAGTGCTGACAGAGCAGGCCGGCTCCAGAGTCGGGTGGGACACAGGCCCTCTGCCCTGGAGCTCCCGCAGCCAAGAAGTGGCTCACCTCAGGGGGCCAGAGACAACCGGCCAGTCAGGAGCCCGAATGATCATGGCTGACATAGCCAGTCCCCCAATCAGCCGGGACTTAGTCTTGCCCTGGGGGCTTCTAAGAAAGCCCCAATTTCTGCCCAGTGACAGTACTGGGGTCCTGATGCTGACTTTGAGAAAGTTCCCTCATCCTGCGGTTTATCTCTTCCTCCTTGGGCCCTGGAGAGAAGGAGTGGGGAGTGGGGGCAGGGAGAAGCAGGGTATGCCTGGTAGGGCAGAAGGGGAATTGGGAATCTGACTTGAAAGAAAAACAAAACCGAGGTCCTTACATTTAGTCCTGATGTGGCCTGAGCATGGGCAAACATCCCTCCGCCCTCCTTCCCTATTCTCGCCCAACTTGGTGGCTTTGGAAGGTATTGACTTTGGCAGCGCCTGGAAGCCCTGTCACACCAATAAAGATCTCTAGGTGGAACAAAGCCCAAAACAATCCCACTGATCCAATCTTGGACTTAATTAGCCCAATGTACTGGAGGCAGGAGGCCGAGCCCAGGGTGGCAGAGGGTAATGAGTGTTTATTCACTTCGGATCGGGGAGACGGAGCAGAGGAGACGATGGTGGAGGTGGAGACCTTGATCTCGGTTGGTAACTGCAAGTTTCTGTGGTTGGCAGGAGATGGGGCTTAGTCAGTCGGTCAATCATATTTATTGAGCTCTTACTGTGTGCACTTGAGAGAGTACAATATAGCAATATAAAAGATACATTCCCTGCCCTCAGTGAACTTAGGGTCCAGAGTTTACAGGCGTATCTGCTTGGCCTTTCAGCCTGTTCCACTGTCTCTCTGATTTAGGTCCCCAGCAATTCCTATAATCTCTTCCCCTCCTGAAACCCCAGCCTGCCAGCTTTCCCTCCCCGACCTGGTCTTCATCTTAGAAGCAACGTGGCTTAATGGAAAGAGTATGGGCTTGGGAGTCAAAGGACATGGGTTCTAATTGCGGCTCTGCCTCTTGTCTGCTGTGTGACCTTGGGCAAGCCACTTAACTTCTCTGTGACTGTTACATCATCTGTAAAATGGGGATTAAGATTTTTGAGCCCCATGTGGGACAATCTGATTACTTTGTATCTGTCCCAGTGCTTAGAACAGTGCTTGGCACATAGTAAGCAGTTAACAAATGCCATTATTATTATTATTGGGCCTTAATCAACCAATCAATCACTGGTATTTAATAAGTGCTTACTATGTGCAGAATGCTTGAGAAAGTACAATAGAGTTGATAGATGCTATCCCTGCCCACTGAAAGTTTACTAGGTTACTAGGGGGAGATAGACATTAAAATAAATTACAGATAATCAATCAATCAGTCACATTTATTGAGCTGTTACTGTGTTAAGAACACTGTACAAAGTGCTTGGTAGAGTACAATACAAAAGAGATGGTAGACACAGTCCCTGTCTAGAAAGAAATAGGTGGGGGAAATAGACGAGTATTAGTATATTTACATAAGTGCTCTGGAGCTAGAGTGAAAAGCAAAGCGCTTGAAGAGAACAAAGCCAAGTGCATAACTGACGCAGAGGGAAGGGCACATAAAGGAAATGAGAGCTTAATCAGGGAAAACATCTTGGAGATGTGATTTTAGGAGGGTTTTGAAGGTGAAGAGAGTGATGGACTGGTTGATTTGAAAGAAGAGGGAGTTCCAGGGCCGAGAGCTAGGATCAACTTGGTAGCAGTTTGGAAGGAGAGAAAAGGGTGGGTTCTATAGCTGTTATGAAGGTAGAACTGACAGAATTTTGTGTCACTGAATGTACCAGATGAATGAGAGAGATGAGTCAAGGATAGTGCCAAGATTACAGGATTGTGAAACCAGGAGGGTAGTGGTGTTCCCTACAGTAACTGGAGAGTCTCAGGGAGGACAGAGTTCAGATAGGAAGATAAGAAGTTCTATTTTGTACACGTTAAGTTTGAGGTGTCAGTAGGACATCCAAGTAAAGATGTTCTGAAGAGGAAATGTGAGCCTGCAGAGAAGGAGAGCGGTCAGGGCTAGAGAGGTTAGATTTGGAAATCACCCATGTAGAGATAATTGTTGGAATTGTGGGTGGGGTGTGAAGGAGGGAATGAGTTCTTGAAAAGAGGATGTGTAGATGGAGAATAGAAGGAGACCCAGACCTGAGCCTTGAGGGGCATTTAGAGGATGGGAGATGGAGAAGGTGTTTGTGAAAGAAACGAGAAAGAGCAACCAGAGACATAGGCGAATCAGGAGAGGACAGTGTCAGTGAAGTCAAGGTTAGATAAAAGTTCCAGAAGGAGGTGGTGGTCCACAGTATCGAAGGCAGCAGAAAGATCAAAGGAAATTAGGATGGAGTAGAAATCATTAGATCCCTCCCTGGCCCACATTCTCTCCCCATAGAACACACTCGTTCATGTCCTGACTTTTCCCATCTGTATCTGTACCTTCTGATGTTCTCTCTCCCACTTGTTGCCCCTCTAGCTGTCCAGCTCATTTCCCTTTCCTGTAATTTTGGGCAGGCCTGCTCTCCCCTCTTAGCTCTCTGCCCTTGATTCTTGAAGTCCCACTCCTTACCTCTCAACCCCATTTCTTCTGTGGTCCTTCCCTGAATTTTGTTGTCAGTGCTGCCACCCACCTCTCTGGCCTCGCCATGTCCCTCCTCCCCCCCTCCCCCCTCCCGCCCCTTCCTATCCTCCCCTTCCCCTTCCCCTCTCTCGCTCAGCTCTTTCCCCCTCTCTCCTCTGTCTCCTCCCCCCCCCCCCGCCCTAGAACCCCACTTTACCAGCGCTACCCCTCTTCCCCCTCCCCCTACTCTTCCCCCCACCAAACCCCCTCTTCACCCCCTCCCCCCTTCTCTCTTCCCCACCCACGCCCCATCCCAGTCCTCTTGTCCCACCGCTACCCCTCATCCCCCTCTCCCTGTCCAGGGCCCCGCCACCTCCTTCCCATCCAAACCCTCCCCTCCCCCCGCCCTTCCCCCCCTCCCCCCCTTGCACCCACAGCTACTTTCAAGTGTGGCCTCTGGAACCCCCGCTCTAGTACAGGTAAGCTACCGTTCATCCATGACCTTTTCCTCTCTCGCTCTCTCCTCCTCCTCGCCCTTTCGGAAACGTGGCTCTCTCCCGAAGACACGGTCTCCGCCGCCGCTCTCTCCCGCGGAGGCCTCTCCTTCTCCCACTCCCCCAGACTCACCGGTAAGGGAGGAGGTGTCGGCTTCCTCCTCTCGCCCCGATGCCGCTTCCGCACTATCCCTCCTCCCCCCTCCCTCTCCTTCCCCTCCTTCGAAGCCCATATCATTCGCCTCTACCACCCACTCCAGTTACTTGTCGCCGTCATCTACCGCCCTCCCGGTCCCACCTCCGACTTCTTCAACCACCTTGACCCCTTTCTCACCTTCCTTCTCTCCTTCTCTCTGCCCACTCTGATCCTCGGAGACTTCAACATCCATATGGATGTACCCGACGACTCCTCTGCCGCCCGCCTGCTATCCCTCCTCGACTCTGCCGACCTCCTCCTCCACCATACCCCGCCCACTCACCGACTCGGTCACACCCTCGATCTCGTCATCTCCTACCGCTGCACTATCTCCTCCCTCACCGATTCTGAAATCCCTCTCTCTGACCATAACCTTCTCACCTGCCTCATCTCTCACACTCCCTCCCCCTGCAAACCTTCGCTACTGCCCCACAGAGACCTCCGCTCTCTCGATCCCATCCGTCTTTCCAATAGCATCTCTCCTCACCTTGCCGCCCTGTCCTCTCTTCCCACTCTCGACGATCAGGTCTCCGCTCTCAACTCCACCCTCTCTACTCATCTCGACTCTCTCGCCCCCCTTTCCCTCCGCCGCTCTCGCTCCACTAACCCACAGCCCTGGATCACCTCCTCCGTCCGCCTCCTACGCTCCTATGCTCGAGCTGCTGAGCGCCGCTGGCGAAAGTCCAAGCACCGAGCCGACCTCACACACTTCAAATTTATCCTTTCCTGCCTTAACTCTGCCCTCTCCTCCGCCAGGCAAAGCTTCTTCTCCTCCCTCATCGACACCCATGCCCGTCACCCCCGCCGATTGTTCCGGACCTTTAACTCTCTCCTTAGGCCCCCTGTTCCTTCCCCTCCCCCATCTCTCACCCCCAATGATCTGGCCACCTATTTTCTCACGAAAATCAACACGATCAGGTCTGAGCTCCCCAAAGTCACCCCTCCGCCTCTCCCCTCCCCCCCACCGGCCCCCTCCCCTACTTTCCCATCCTTCCCTGCAGTATCCTCAGAGGAGATCTCCTCCCTCCTCGCAAGTGCCACCCCCTCCACCTGCGCCTCGGACCCCATTCCCTCTCACCTTCTTAAAACCATCGCCCCTGCCCTCCTCCCTTCCTTAACTTCTATTTTTAACCACTCAATCTCCAAGGGCTCCTTCCCCTCTGCCTTCAAACATGCCCACGTCTCCCCCATCCTAAAAAAACCTGCTCTTGACCCCACTTCCCCCTCCAGTTATCGTCCTATCTCCCTACTACCCTTCCTTTCCAAAATCCTAGAACGAGTCGTCTACAATCGATGCTTAGAATTCCTTAACTCCCATTCTCTCCTAGACCCCCTCCAATCTGGCTTCCGTCCCCTCCACTCTACCGAGACTGCTCTCTCTAAGGTCACCCGTGACCTCCTTCTTGCCAAATCCAATGGCTCCTACTCCATTCTAATCCTCCTTGACCTCTCTGCTGCCTTTGACACTGTCGACCATCCCCTCCTCCTCCATACCTTATCTCACCTTGGCTTCACGGACTCTGTCCTCTCCCGGTTCTCCTCTTACCTCTCTGGCCGGTCATTCTCGGTCTCCTTCGCTGGAGCCTCCTCCCCCTCCCATCCTTTAACTGTTGGAGTTCCTCAAGGGTCAGTTCTCGGCCCTCTTCTGTTCTCCATTTACACTCACTCCCTCGGTGAACTCATTCGCTCTCACGGCTTTGACTACCATCTCTACGCAGATGACACGCAGATCTACATCTCCGCCCCTGTCCTCTCCCCCTCCCTTCAGGCTCGCATCTCCTCCCGCCTCCGGGACGTCTCCACCTGGATGTCGGCCCGCCACCTAAAACTCAACATGAGCGAGACTGAGCTCCTCATCTTCCCTCCCAAACCCGGTCCTCTCCCAGACTTCTCTATCACCGTTGATGGCACGACCGTCCTTCCCGTCTCTCGGGCCCGCAATCTCGGTGTCATCCTTGACTCGTCTCTCTCGTTCACCCCACACATCCTATCCGTTACCGAGACCTGCCGGTTTCACCTCTACAATATCGCCAAGATCCGCCCTTTCCTCTCCACCCAAACGGCTACCTTACTGTTATGGGCTCTCGTTATATCCCGGCTAGACTACTGTGTCAGCCTTCTCTCTGACCTCCCTTCCTCCTCTCTCGCCCCGCTCCGGTCTATTCTTCACTCCGCTGCCCGGCTCATCTTCCTGCAGAAACGATCTGGGCATGTCACTCCCCTTCTTAAACAACTCCAGTGGTTGCCTATCAACCTCCGCTCCAAACAAAAACTCCTCACTCTAGGCTTCAAGGCTCTCCATCACCTTGCCCCTTCCTACCTCTCCTCCCTTCTCTCTTTCTACCGCCCACACCGCACGCTCCGCTCCTCCGCCGCCCACCTCCTCACCGTCCCTCGGTCTCGCCTATCCCGCCGTCGACCCCTGGGTCACGTCCTCCCGCGGTCCTGGAACGCCCTCCCTCCTCACCTCCGCCAAACTGATTCTCTTTCCCTCTTCAAAACCCTACTTAAAACTCACCTCCTCCAAGAGGCCTTCCCAGACTGAGCTCCTCTTCTCCCTCTACTCCCTCTGCCATCCCCCCTTTACCTCTCCGCAGCTAAAGCCTCATTTTCCCCTTTTCCCTCTGCTCCTCCACCTCTCCCTTCCCATCCCCACAGCACTGTACTCGTCCGCTCAACTGTATATATTTTCGTTACCCTATTTATTTTGTTAATGAATTGTACATCGCCTCGATTCTATTTAGTTGCCATCGGTTTTTACGAGATGTTCTTCCCCTTGACTCTGTTTATTGCCATTGTTCTTGTCTGTCCGTCTCCCCCGATTAGACCGTAAACCCGTCAAACGGCAGGGACTGTCTCTATCTGTTGCCGACTTGTTCATCCCAAGTGCTTAGTACAGTGCTCTGCACATAGTAAGCGCTCAATAAATACTATTGAATGAATGAATGAATTCCTTCTCTCCGGCCCTTTCTGTCTCCCCTGTTTTGTTTGTCTATGGTATTTGTTAAGTCCTTACTCTGTGCCAGCCACTGCTTTAAGCACTGGGATAAATACAAATTAATCAGGTTGGACACAGTCCCTGTTCTACATGGGGCTCACAGTCTCAATTCTCATTTTATGCATGAGGTAACCGAGGCACAGAGAAGTGAAGTGACTCGACCAAGGTCACAAAGTAGACAAGTGGCTGAGCTTGAATTAGGATCCAGATCCTTCTGACTTCCAAGCTCATGCTCTATCCACTAGGCCATGCTGCTTCTCACTTGTTGCTTCCTCTTCTCCCCAACCCCTGATTGACTGCCATTCTCTCTAGCTTCCAATTTTGGGCTATCTGGGGTCTAACCTTTTGGTCCCTCTGCCTTTCCACCTGGGGACAAAGCAGAAACAGATATGGCCTCTACATGTCACCCACACCTCACGTGGGCCCTGCAGAGGGGCTTTAGGGGATGAGCAGACTATTAAGCACCGTAGGGTAGTGGTAGAAACAATGAGGTCTAGTGGAAAGAGCAGAAGACTGGGAGTCAGAAGACCAGGGTTCTAATCCTAATGCCACCGTTTGCCTACCGTGTGACCTTGGACAAGACACTCACCTTTTCTGGGCCTCAATTTCCTCATCTGTAAATGGTGAAGAAATAGTTGTTCTCCCTCCAGTGAGCCCCTTATGGGACAGGGACTGTGTAATAATAATAATATTAATAATGGTACCTGTTAAGCACTTTTTAAATGCGAAGCTCTGTACTAAGCAATGGGGGAGATACAAGATAATCAAGTTGGATACAGTCCCTGTTGCACTTGAAGCTCTCGTGCTAAGTAGGATGGAGAAAAGTTATTTAATTCCCATTCTACTGTTGAGGAAACTGAGGCACAGTGAAGTGACTTGCCCAAGGTCACACAGCAAGCAAATGGTAGAGCCAGGATTAGAGCCCAGGGCCTGTGGCTCCCAGACCTATGCTCTTTCCATTAATAATAATAATAATAATAATGTTGGTATTTGTTAAGCGCTTACTATGTGCAGAGCACTGTTCTAAGCACTGGGGTAGATACAGGGTAATCAGGTTGTCCCACGTGAGGCTCACAGTTAATCCCCATTTTACAGATGAGGTCACTGAGGCACAGAGAAGTTAAGTGACTTGTCCACAGTCACTCAGCTGACAGGTGGCAGATCCGGGATTCGAACCCATGACCTCTGACTCCCGAGCCCGGGCTCTTTCCACTGAGCCATGCTGCTTCTCTAGGCCACATTGCTTCTCCTCTGACTTGATTATCGTCCATCTACCCCAGAGCTTAATATGGTGCTTGGCACATAGGAAACACTTAACAAATACCACAGTATTAGGGAAGGGTGGCTGTTGGTGGGAGACACGAGGGAGGAGGGGGCTCTGGGTGTAGTCAGGAGGGGGCTTTGTGGTGCAGTCAGGAGGGGGTTTTGGGGTGCAGGCAGGAGAGGGCTCTGGGGTGCAGTAGGGAGTGAGCTGTGGGGTGTAGTAAGAGGGGGAGTATGGAATGTAGTCAGAAGGAGGATCTGGAGTGTAGTCAGGAGGGGGCTGTGGGATACAGTCAGGAAGGGCCTCTGGAGTGCAATCAGGAGGAGGCGCTAGGGTGCAGCCACTGAGGCCCCACTTAAGGTTGTAAGATTTCTTTTCATTCATTCATTCACTGATTCATTGATTGATTGATTGGTTCATTCATTCATTCAATCAAACGTATTTATTGAGCATTTACTGTGTGCAAAGCATTGTATTGAGCAGTTGGGAGAGTACGCTATAACAACAGACACATTACTGCCCACAACAAGCTTCTGCACAGGCAATGCTTCAGCTCCACCCTGGGGCTCCCTGCTTGCAGAGCAGCTTTGGGGAGCAAGAGGGCCGGACCAAGGCCTCTAGAATACAGCAGTGATGCCCATAACTGTAATTTATTTATTTATATTGTGTGTCTCTCCCTCTAGACAGTAAGCTTGTTGTGGGCAGGGAATGTGTTTACTGTTCTGTTGTAGTCTCCCAAGTACTTAGAACAGTGCTCTGCACACAGTAAGTGCTCAATAAATATGACTGAATAGATGAATGAATGAATGAATCCGTGGACCAAGGGCTTCTGGGTGTAGTCCTGTGACAATAGGATTTGAGGAACCTTTTTTTTCCTTTCTCATATCCAGCCCCACCCCTCAGTTCAGGGCTTGTGTGGGAACCAATCAATCACTCAATCAGTGGTATTTATTGAGTGCTTACTATGTGCAGAGCACTGTACTTAGTGTTTGGGAGAGTACAATACAACAGAATTAGCAAACACATTCACTGTCCATCTGAGCTTACAGTCTAGAGGGGGAGAAAAACTTTTATAGGAATAAATAATTTATAATATGTAATTTAAAAATATGTACATAAATGCTGTGGGGTTGGGAGTGGGACATATATCAAATGTCCAAAGCTCACAGATCCAAGTGAATAGACCATGCAGACAGGAGAGCGAACAGAGGAAAAGAGGGCTTAATTGGAGAAGGCCTCTTGGAGGAGAGGTGATGTTACTAGTGCTTTGAAGGTAAGAGAGAGTGGTGGTCTGGCATATGTGAAGAGGGAGGGAGTTCCAGGCTAGGGGTAGGTTGTGGGAAAGGGGTCGGTGGTGAGATAGACAAGATGGGGTACAGTGAGTAAGCTGGGGCTGGAGAAGTAGAGCGTGAGGGCTGGGCTATAGTAGGAGATCAGTGAGGAGAGGCATGATGGAGAGAGATGACTGAGTGCTTTAAAGTCAATGGTAGGGAGTTTCCATTTGTTGCAGAGGTGGATGAGTCTGTTTATTATTATATTGTACTCTCCCAAGAGCTTGGCACAGTGCTCTGCACTCAGTAAGCGCTCAATAAATATGAACGAATGAATGCTGAGCAAGCCATTGTCAGGCAGCCAGGGATTCCCCAGAGGACAAGGTGGGTATTTTGGGCTTAACCTAAATCATGCAAAGCAGCAGTAACTATAGCCCAATCTGGCTTCTAGCCAGCTCTCTGGGAGCAGCGTGGCTCAGTGGAAAGAACCCAGGCTTGGGAGTCAGAGGTCATGGGTTCTAATCCCTGCTCCGCGGCTTTCCAGCTGTGTGACTTTGGGCAAGTCACTTCACTTCTCTGTGCCTCAGTTCCCTCCTCTGTAAAATGGGGATTAAAACTGTGAGCCCCACATGGGACAATCTGATCACCTTGTATTCTCCCAGCGCTTCGAACAGTGCTTTGCACATAGTTAGCGCTTAACAAATAGCACCATTATTATTCAGCCCTGAGGCTACTGGGATACTTCGCTAAGGGACAGAAGAGGCGGTCAACCTGGTCTAGGCCACATGACTCTCCAAGCTCCCAAGTCTGGGTGGGATTGTCCTGGGAGTGCCGCTTGGCAATATTAGAAATAGCTCTTCTAGTCTCCATTTTCATCCTGAGGTCCTTCAACTCAGGGTCTACTTTTGACTTGAAATATGAAATCTTTGCTCCTTTTCTAGACGGTATACTCCTTGTGGTCTGGGGTTGTGCCTTCCAATTCAGTTGTCTTGTACTGTCCTAAGCATTTTGTACAGTGGTCTGCACATTTTTCATTCATTCATTCAATCATATTTATTGGATGCTTACTATATTCAGAACACTGTACTAAATGCTTGGGAAAGTACAATATAATAGTAAACAGCCATATTTCCTGCCCACAATAAGTTTATAGTCTAGAACGGGGGAGACAGACATTAATATAAGTAAATAATTTACAGACGTGTATAAGTGCTGTGGGACTGGGAGGAGGGGGTGAATAAAGGGAGCAAGTCTGGGTGACACAGAAGGGAGCGGAAGAAGAGGAAAGGAATGCTTGGTCAGGGAAGGCCTCTTGGAGCTGTGCCTTAAATAATGCTTTGTAGGGGGTGAGAATAATTGTCCTTCAGATTTGAATAGGGAGAGCATTCCAGGCCGGAGGCAGGACGTGGGCGATGGGTCGGCGGTGAGATAGACGAGCTCAAGGTACAGTGAGAAGGTTAGCTTTAGAGGAGTGAAGTGGGCTGACGGGGTTGTAGTAGGAGAGTAATGAGGTGACATAGGAGGAGGCCAGGTGGTTGAGTGCTTTAAAGCTAATGGTGATGAGTTGACGTTTGTTGTGGAGGTGGATGGGCAACCCCTGGACTATTTTGAGGAGTGGGGAAACACATCCTGAACGTTTTTGTAGAAAAATGATCCGGGCAGCAGAGTGAAGTATGGACTGATGTGGCAAGAGGTAGGAAGGTCAGCAAAGAGACTGATCCAGTAATCAAGGCTCGAAAAGATAAGTGTAAGTGCTCAATAAATATCACTGATTCATTGATTAACTTAGGGATTCCCTGAAATCCTCTCTCAACAGGCAATAGGCATATCTTGGCAATACTGCCAAGTCATGCTCTTGCCCTTTCCTTCTCTTTATAAATAATTTGTATACATTTGCATAAACCAAGTTTCCTTTTCCAGATGACTTTTTTCACTATCTTCTTCTACAACCTCTTTCTCCCACTCAATCTCCCCACTGCCATGTGACTTTGGGCAAGTCGTTTAACTTCTCTGTGCCCGTTTCCCCATCTGTAAAATGACAATTCAATGCCAGTTCTCCTTATCACTTAGACTGTGAACCCTGTGAACCCTGTGTAGGACAGCAACGGTATGCAAACTGATTTTGTATCTGCCCCAGAGCTTAGTACAGTGTTTGGCACATAGTCAGTGCTTAACAAATACCAGTTATTATTATTGTACTCTTGAGTACTGTTAAACCAGAGGAAGAGCAGTCTTGAAAGCCGCTGAGTGTCGGGCGTCCAGAGAAGCAGAATGGGCCTCCCAGCTGATCACTTTGGTGACCTAGGCATCTTTTACCCCTGAAGGAAGAGGATGGGGACAGGAAGAGAGAAACGCTCACTGTGGCAACAGAGACTTGACCCTGGTGCTTTCCACTTTGCCTGCTCAGGAACACTTTGCCTGAGGGAGTAGAGGAACCTGTGACACCACAAATGCTCAGAGGAGCCCTTCGGTGGGAACTCCCACTTCAGGCTCCCCACTTCACCACTTGCCTGCTGCATGACCTTGGGCAAGCCACTTAACCTCTCTGGGCCCGAGTTTCCTCATCTGTGAAATGGGGATTCCATACCTGTTGTCCCTCCGACTTGGACTGTGAGCTCCATGTGGGGCCTGATTATCTTGTACCTACCCCGGTGCTGAATATAGTCCTGGCATAGAGTAAGTGTTTAATAAATACCCCAGTTATTATTATTCAGGCAGTCTGTCGATTCGTCTTCTAGTTCTACTCCTCCCAGGTTCCCAAAGGATTATAGGGCACTTGTTTTACAAGATTGTTATCTAGGGTGTTGGTTGGTGGTGGGGGAGGGGGGAAAGGGGAGAGAACACTTAATTCTAGTCTGGGGAGGAAAAAGACACATTCCATTCCATGACCCACGAGTTCTGCACATGAAATACTTGTGATCATTTATGAAACCTTTTTAGCATATTCGGGAATCGATCGAGCCTTCTGATAAGTCCTGCAGCTTCAAATCCCGCATCTGAGCGGCTCCCCAAAGCCACCGAGCTTGATAAACGGAGACAATTTGGGGTGTTCTGCACTCCCCCAAATCTGCTTCACCTCAGTGTCCTATTTACCTCTAGGAGCCCAGAGTGGGTCTGTCTCTTTCCTTAGGCGTTTCTGTTGACACCACTGCCCCTGCTCCTCCCAATCCAGTACAACCACATCTCTCCTCAACAGGGCTGATCCCTTTCTTTATTGCGGCCTCAGCCAATCAGATTTCATTGTGGGCAGGGAATGTGTTGGTTTATTGTTACGTTGTACTCTCCCCAGCGCTCAATACAGCGCTTTGCACACAGTAAGCGCTCAATAAATATGAATGAATGAATGAATGAATGAATGAATGAATTTCAAGGTCCCTAACACTGTTCCAGGGCTCTTTCTTTCCCCGGTAAGCTACTGTCAAAGATTTGAAGGGCAGCCACAGGCCTCCTGGGAATAAGCCTGACTGTGTGCCACCACCTCAAAAACGGCTCCCAGAAACCAAGGAAAGTAGATATAAGAGGAAGGAATTAACCAGAAAACCACAAGAAAAGCCAGAAATGATGCCAAACTGGAAGTTTGCAGAGGGAAATCTAAACCGCTTTGGTTTGTAATGTATCTCAGGCTTGTCTAAACATCAGAGGCTTTCTAAAGGTACAGCAGGGTCTGGGCCATGGGATGACCATTTATCCGGTATTATCCTGGGCAGTCTAGTTTGCAGCTGATCTGTCCACTGTGGCACTGATACAGCATTGGACACCTTTACAACTGGTATGTTTATCTATTAGTGCCCAATCATCATTTAGGTTTTGTAAGGAGAATCTTCATGTATGTCCTTATGTCCCTACTGATCAACCAATCAGTGCTACTTCGCTTCTCTAATGCTAACCTTTTCACCATAATCGCTCTAGCCTATCTCGCCACCCACCCCTAGCCTACATCCTGCCTCTGGCCTGGAACACCCTCCCTCCTCAAATCCAACAGACAATTACTCTCCCCCACTTCAAAGTCTTATTGAAAGCGCATCTCCTCCGAGAGGTCTTTCCAGACTAAGCCCCCTTTCCTCTTCTCCCACTCCCTTCTGCTTCAGCCTGACTTGCTCCCTTTTTTCTTCCCCCCACTCAGCCTCACAGCACTTATGTACATATCTGTAATTTATTTATTTGTATTGACATCTCTCTCCTCCTTTCTAGACTGAAGCTCATTATGGGCAGGGAATGTGCCTGTTTATTGCATTGTACTCTCCAAAGCTCTTAGTTTCTCTGCACACAGTAAGTGCTCACTAAATATGACTGAATGAATGAATTTATTGAGTGATTACTATTTGCAGAGCCTCTGATGTCTTCCCACCACAGTACTTGTATACAGATATTTGCCTCTCCAAATGAGAAGCAGTAGATAGAACATGGGCCTGAGAGACAGAGAACCTGGGTTCTATTCCTGGCTCTGCCACTTGTGTGACCTGGAGCAAGTCGTTTCACTTCTCTGTGCCTCAGTTACCTCAACTGTAAAATGGGGATTTAGATTGTGAGCCCCACATGGGAGAGGGGCTTTGTCCAACCTGATTAGCTTGTGTCTACCCCAGCACCTAGTACAGTGCTTGGCACAATAGTTAGCACTTAGAAAATACTATTAAAATATTCACCCCACCCTCAGCCCTACAGCACTCACATACAAGTGTGTAATTTGTCTTTCTCTCTAGACTGGAAGATGCTTGTGAACAGGGACCGTGTCTACTAACTCTGTTACATTGTACTCTTCCATAATCAATCACTCCCTCAATCATTCAATCAACCAGTCATGTTTCTTGAGCGCTTACTCCCTAGAACTTAGTAGAATCCTTTGAACACAGTAAGTGCTCAGTAAATACGATTGATTGATTGATCGATTGATTGATTTAGTATCCAGGATTGGCCCCCCAGCTTATGCCTTCCAGGAATGGCCCCCCAGCCTTTGCCTTACAGGTCTGGCCCCAAACCCTTTTTGTTCCAGTTCTGGCCCCCCAGCCTTTGTCTTCCAGGTCTGGCCCAAGACACTTCTCTTAGTGTCTAGCAAGGAGCTTGCTAGATTGTAAGCTCCTTGAGGGCAGGTATCATGTCTATATTAATTCTACTGAACTCTCCCAGTGTGCTCAGTATAGTGCTCTGCACAGAGTAAGTGCTCATTAAATGTGATTGATTGATGTCCCAATGGCTCTGTAGTCCCCCATCATTAGCGAAAGGGAAGAATGCTGAGAACTTGAAGTCTGAGAATCTGCAATCATAATAATAGTGATGATTATGATATATAATAATCATAATAAATACTTACTCTGTGCCCTGCACTGTACTAAGTGGTCGGGTAGTTACAAATAATCAGGTTGGACCCTGACCCTTTCCCCCATGGGCTCACAGCCCAAGTGGGAGGGAGAACAGCTACTGAATCTCGATTTTTCAAGTGAGGAAACAGAGCCATAGAGAAGTTAGATGACTTACCCAAGGAACCTCAGCAGGTACATGGTGCAACTGAGATTAGAACTCAGGTCCTCCGACTCCCAGGCCCAGACTCTCCACTAAGCCACACTGCTTCTAATTGATTAGAGTGACAGTTGTTTTTACAGCATCCCTGCCGGTAGTGTTCCCACTGGGGCACAGAGTTTGGCAAGTGAGTAGCTGGGCAGGGGTGCAGCATGTTGTTAAGTTTATGAGAAGGTTTTTTGGGATGGAACAGAATGATCAAAATGGCCTCAGCACATTGCCAATACTGTGCCTTGATCGTGATCAATTTCCTCATACCAATGTATACATTCATACATGTACCTCATACATAGGTACCTTATGTCTACTGCTTGTGCCATGATTAATGTGAGAACAGCTATCTCTCTACCCCCTTTTTAGAACTCATGTATCATCATTACTGGAATTTATGGGGCATATACTTTGTGCAAAGCACTATAGTAAGTGCTTGGGAGTGTACAAGGCAACAGAGTTGGTAGGCACATTACCTTCCCACAGTGAGCTACAGCCTAGCGATATATACATATTTTGATCACTCTAGCTCTATCAATCAATCAGTCAGTCATATTTATTGAGCACTTACAATGTACAGAGCACTGTATTGAGTGCTCGGGAGAGCACAATACAACAGAATTAGCAGATACATTCCCTGCCTACAACAAGCTTATAGTCTAGAGGGAGAGACAGACATGAATATGAATAACTAATTTACTAGGTGTAAACATTTTTATATTGGTCTCCCCAGTTAAGTGTAATCTCCTTGTGGGCAGGGGTTGTTTCATTTTTTTATTCTGTACTTCCCAACCATCTAGCATAGTGCTAATGCACCATACTAAGTGAGAGCTCGATAAATACTAATGCTACTTAGCATTGAAGTTATCCTCATCTTAGAGCAGCTACGCTAGGTGGGGCAAGTGAGGAGAACAAATGCCAGTGGGAGACCCAAGCAGCTGCTTTATGCCGAGCTGAAATTGGGAAACCAAAAGCAAGGAGGCCAAAGGAAATGTTTTAAGAGCACGGTAAAAACAAAGCCTTAGAAAATAATTGCAATCCAGCTGAAAACTGGGAGTCAGTTGCTGGGAACAGACCGGCCAAGGCTCACTGCCCTCAAGAAGGGAGTGGCTTTCTTTGAGCAATAACTTTGCACAGAAAGAGAGACAATGAGGCAAAAGAGAAAACAGCGCCAGGCACTTCACCCATTAAGTACAAAAACACAACAAGGGACACCCTTTTTTTGTGCCCAACGCATGCCAGACTGTGAATCCTGCACTGGTCTTTTCAACCTCCCACGCACCCATGGGTGAACTTCCCTGTCAGTGGTGTCTTCTCCTAATCTAAAGGATAACTACTTGGGTTGCTGCTACTTCCACTTGCAGCAGCGTAGGCTAGTGGATAGAGCACTTGCTTGGGAGCCAGAATGACTTGGACCCAGGCTTACTGGATGCAAAACACTGCACTAAGCACTTGGGGGAATAGACTACAACAACAGACAAATTCCCTACCCACAAAGAGCTCAGAGTCTAGAGGGGGAGATGGACATTAATATACATAAGTAATAAATAAATACATATGTAAATAAATGAATTACAGATATGTACATATGTGTGTGGGGATCGGAGGGAGGATGAATGAAGGGGGCAGAAGGGAGTGGGAGAAGAGGAGAGGAGGGCTTAGTCAGGGAAAGCTTCTTGTAGATATGCCTTCAAATAAGGCTTTGAAATGGGGGAGAGCAATTATCTGTCTGACATGAGGAGGGAGGGCGTTCCAGGACAGAGGTAGGATGTGGGCGAGAGGTCCGTGGCAAGAGAGACGAGATCGAGGTACAGTGAGAAGGTTAGCTTTAGAGGAACGAAGTGTGTGGGCTGGGTTGTAGTAGGAGTGTAGTGAGGTGAGGTAGGGGGCAAGGTGATTGAGTACTTTAAAGCCTCCGCCACTTTTCAGCTATGTGACCTTGGGCAAGTCAGTTCGTTTCTCTGGGCCTCAGTTCCCTCAACTGTAAAATGGTGATTTAATACTTCTTACCCCTCCTACTTAGACTGTGAGCCCCATGTGGGACAAGCGCTGTGTCTGCCCTGATTAGCTTGTATCTTTCCTAGTGCTTAAAACAGTGCTTGACACTTAGTAGGTGTTTAGTAAATAACACAATTACTGGTACATTCCAAGCGCTTAGTACAGTGCTCTGCATATAGTAAGCACTCAATAAATACTATTGAATGAATGAATGAATATTATTGTTATTGCTACTTGTCTTATTTTCAAAATAAAAAATTTATAGTCCCATTGTCTTTTTCCCTCCCTTACATGAAATTAAGTTCTTAATATGAGCTAAGTATTATAAGGTCTGCATTGGGGGTGCAATTTGCCTAAAAGGCATTTGGTTGGATTATGACTATGTCTTGGTGTCCTAACAAATCTACCAATCCTTAGTAGAAGGGGTTGAACTTTGACCCGACAGGCCCCGCCTACCCCTACCAATCATATGATGCCATTCGACGCTGGCCAGAACCTGCCTCCACCCTGGCACTTCGGAGCAGCCGTGATGGAGGCAGGGTGTGGGCCGGGTGTGGGGGTGGAGGTGGGTGCTGCTGCTGCTGGGCCCTTAGGTGTGGCCACCGGCCATTGCTCTGGAGCCCAGAATGACAAGTGGGGAGATTTGGGAGACTGACCTCGGGTGACACAAACCCTCAGGGTTCGGGCAATGGTGAGGGTCCACAGGAGCTTTCCTGCTTTCCCTGCTCCCGTGGTCGCTCTGGAGCCAAAACTGATGAGAGAGGACAGTGGAGAAAACCCAAACACTCGCATTCCTGGTGGACAGTCCCCACACCCTCAGTTGGCGTGGGTCCCTTCCTCCCTAGCTTCATGAAAAGTCCTGATTCCCTCTTCCCCTGGGCCCCTTCCTCCCAGAGTTCATGGAAAACCCCACCTCCCTCTTCCCCAGCTCCTGGTTGGAAGATCGGGTGACCTCAGAATTTCTTTTACGAGGAGAACTGATCGGTAGCCATTATAAATCACTTCTTTATTGAATCATCTTGAAAAATTTTGCCAGATTAATGGGTAGAGACATAAAATGTGCCAACCTGTCATGAAACAGTTGAGGACAATCACATCCAGGTATTTGTGCACTTTGTGAGCACTTCTCAGGTGGCTTGCCGGAGAACTCTCCAGTGCACTGTAAAATTTGCTTGCCTAAGAATGATCCAGCACATATGGGTCTATTACTTTCTAACTGGCTTTCAAGTTTCCTCTAATAGCAATAATAGTGGAATTCATTAATCAATCATTCGTATTTTTTGAGCGCTTACCCTGTTCAGAGTAATGTACTAAGTGCTTGGGATCGTACAACATAACAGTGTTGAGAGACAAGCTCCTTGTCCACAATGAACTTATACAGTCTAGGAGACGGTCGTTAATATAAATAAATGAATTACAGCTATGTACGTAAGTGTTGTGGGGCTGAGGGAGGGGTGAATAAGGGGTGCAAATCCAAGTGCGAGGTGAGACGGGGAGAAGAAGAAATGAGGGCCTACTTGGGGAAGGCCTCTTGGAGGAGTTGTGCCTTCAGTAAGGCTTTGAAGGTGAGGAGAGTGATAGTCTGTCAGATAAGAAGAGGGAGGGTTTCCAGGCCAGAGGCAGGAAGTGGGTGAGAGGTCAGCAGCAAGATAGACAACATCGAGGTTCAGTGAGGAGGTTGGCATTTGGAGGAGTGAAGTGTGCGGGCTGGGTTATAGGAAATCAGGGAGGTAGGGTGGGCGGTGGCGAGATGATTGATTGCTTTAAAGCTTATGGTAAGGAGTTTCTGTTTGATGCAGAGGTTAAGCACGTATTATGTGTCAAATACTATACTAAGTGCTAGAGTTCATACAAGATTATCAGGTGGCACATCCTTCCTGTCCCGCACAGGACTCACAGTCTAAGTGGAAGGGAGAAACGGCATAGAATCCTCACTTTACAGGTAAAGAAACCGAGGCACAGGGAAGTTAAAAGATTTGCTCAGGGCCATGGAGCCAGTATTGAAATTCAGGCCCTCTGACTCCCAGGTCCGTGCTCTTTCCACTATGCCTCGTCGCAGGACGGTTGGAACTTTTACAGGTCAACTCATCCATTCCACTGCTGTGAGGGTGATGACATTTGCAGGGAGCTTCCTGGGTGCCAGACATCACCCGCCTGCTGGCACAGGCTCTGGCTGTTGAGTGGAACACCTCTAAGGCAACTTAGCTCACAGGATATAGAGCTGGGCAGCCTGGAGGCTTTGGAAGAGATTCCAGTGGGAAGAAGCAGCGTGGTCTAGTGAACAGATCAAGGGCCTGTTAGGTAGAAGAACCGGGCTTCTAGCCCTGGCTCCACAACTTGTCTGCTGTGTGACCTTGGGCAAGTCACTTTACTTCTCTGGGCCTCAGTTACTTCATCTGAAAAATGGGGATTGAAACTGTGAGCCCTCTGTGGGACAGGGACTGTGTCCAACCTGATTTGCTAGTATCCACCCCAGTGCTTGGAACAGTGCCTGGCACAATATTAAGTGCTAACAAATACCACAGTTATTAGTATTATTATTCTTGTTATTAAGAAGCACAGCCCAGTGGAGAGCAATGGGCCTGGGAGGCAGAGACCCTGGGTATTAATCCTGAATCTGCCACTTGCTTGCTGTGTAATCCTGGGCAAATCATTTGACTTCTCTGGGCTTCAGTTTCTTCCTCTTTAAAATGGGGATTCAATACCCGTCCTTCCTCCTCCTCCCGTGAGCCCCGAGAGGGGTCAGAGATTGGGTCTATCCTGATTATGCTGTATCCACCACAAAAAGTGATACAATGCCAGACACAGTAAGCGCTTAAGAAATGCCCCAATTACTATGATTGCTTAGTAAATACCACAGTTATTATTATAGAGATGGTGCGGTTAGCAGAAAGTGTAGGGAGGTTGGCTTAGGAAGCCCCCTCTTTAGGGAAGCAGACGAGGAGATCGGAATGGCGGGGTGGCCCATGCCGTGTCCTCTTTGGGGAGCAGTGGCGGCCGACCAGACAGGAAGTAGCAATGGCAAGTCGCTTGCTTGGCCTTCAGCCAAGTCTTGTAAGACTCTCTAGAGCCTCTGTTACAATAACAGTGCAAAGCCACTCCAGGTGCTTCGCTTCGCCCTCGGCGGGAAGCACGTTGGATGATGAGCTCCAAGAAAGAGGATTGTGTGTAGATGTTCATGTCTCTGCCATATTTGGATCATGATTCCTACCACACTGTTACTCACTCCACTCCCCAGCTTCACAGCTCTTCCGGACATCTCCTTATCTCTGGCTGACTCCCTTACTTGCATAATAGTTTAGTATCTGTCTCCCAGAAATATTGTACGCTCTTTAAGGGTTGTCAGTCAGTTGCTCTCCCAATTGCTTAGTATGATGCCTAATTAATTAATTAATTAATTAAGGCATTTATTAAGGGCATACTATGTCCCAAGTACGGTACCTACAAGCTGGGTAGATACAAGGAAATCAGCTCTGATAGAGGCGCTGTTCCACCCAGGGACCACTGTCTAAGAAAAAGAACAACAGGTATTTAACTCCCATTTGACTGACGAGGAAATTGAGTCACAGAGGAGTTAAGTGATTTGCCCAAGGTGACGCAGCAGACACGTGGCAGAGCTGGAATTAGAACCTGGGTGCTTTGATTCCCCAAGCCCATGCTCTTTCCAGTGGGCTCACTGGGGGCAGGGAACTTGTCAATCTGTTACATCGTATATCGTACTCTCCCAAGCACTTAATACAGCGCTATGCACACAGTAAGCACTCAATAAATGTAATCGATTGATTGACGGATAGGCCACGCAGCTTCTCAGTGGCCAGCACTCAGGAGGCTCCTTCTAAATGCCAACGACTGATGGTGGTCTGATCCCCTTCTTTAGGGGTTTCTAAATATCAGAGAGCTTCCCATCTGACTAAACTGGCATAGCTGAGGAGCTGCTGAAATGAAGCCTCGGTGAGATGATCACTCGAAGGCCCTCCTACCTTATTCATTCTGCCCCTCCTAGCTTACCTCACCCTTCTCCAACTACAACCTAGCCTGCACACTCCTCTCCTTGAAACCTGTCTATTCACTGTATCTCAATCTCATCTGTTTGGCTGCCGACACCTCGCCCCCATCCTCCCTCCAGCCTGGAACTCTCTCCCCCTTTTTATCCGACAGACCACCACTCTTCCCACCTTCAAAGCCTTAAGACAATCACATCTCCACCAAGAGAACTTCCCCAACTAAGCCCTCATTTCCCCTATTCCCTCTCCCTTCTGCATTGCCTAAGCATTTGGATCTATACCCTTTAAGCACTTGATATTCACCATGCCCCCAGCCCCAAGTACTCTTCCAAGTGCTTAATACAATGTTTTGCACATAGTAAGTACTCAATAAATACAATTAATTATGTACATATCTGTATCTGTAAATTATGTTTAGTACAGTGCTCAGCACACAGCAGATTCTCAATAAGTATGTTTGATTGATTGATTAACTGACTGATGTCTGTGTCCCTCTCTAGGCTGTAAGCTCCTTGTAGGCAGGGAATGTGTCTACACACTCGGTTGTATTATACTTAGAGAAGCAGCGTGGTATAGTGGATAGAGCACGGGCATGGGAGTCAGAAGGTCATGGGTTCTAATCCTGACTCTGCCACTTGTCTGCTGTTTGACCTTGGGCAAGTCACTTAATACAGTACTTCTCACACAGCAAGTGCTCAATAAATTCGATTAATAATAATAACTTCACTTCTCTGTGCTTCAGTTACCTTATCTGCAAAATGGAGGTTGAGACTGTGAATCCCATGTGGGACAGGGACTGTGTTAAACATGATTTGCTTGTCTCCACCCCTGCGCTTAGTACGGTGTCTGCCACAGAATAAGCAATTAACAAATGCCATAATTATTTTTATTATTATCACTCTCCCAAACTCTTAGTAAATACCATTGATTGATTGATTGCTTTTCTTGCTTGTATTAGGGAGGAAGAAATGCAGGTAGGATGCCTCTGTGGCATTCCAGCAACTGTGTCCAGCTGATTACTGGTCTGGGAACCGGTGGTCATCCCCAGCATGACTATTGCACTTCTACAGATCAGATGGTCCCCTGGCCGGGGGTACCCCTAGGCCGGGCCCAATCAGGCTGTATCACCTGAGAGCCGCCCACAAAACGTCAGTGCTCTTGACTTTGGAATTCGGAGCCGTCTGGAGTGTTTTCCTGTAATAAGGAAGGCCTCTCCTCCTATCTCTGTCCAGATTATTGTTGGCATCCAGAGATTCAGAAAGGGAAACTGCGGTCCACTGTGAAAAAAATTCACACATGGCCAAGTAAGGGCCAAACTGGGATCACCCTTGGGATCCCAGCTCCACCGTCTACTTGCAGTGTGACCTTGGACAAGTCACTTCACTTCTCTGTGTCTTAGTACCCTCGTCCGCTAAATGGAGATTAAATACCTCTTCTCCTGCTTTCTCAGACTGTGAGCCCCATATGGACCTTTTTTAGATGGTACTTGTTAAGCATTTACTATCTGTTAAATACTGTTCTAAGCCCTGGGGTAGGTACAAATTAATTAGGTTGGACACAGACCTTGTCCCGCATGACTTGCATACTGGATGCCAGTCATAGTCTGTGTATGAGGGAGAACAGGTATTTAATCCTCATTTTACAGTAAGGAAACTGAGACACAGAGAAATTAAGTGATTTGTTCAAGGTCACACAACAAGCAATTGACAGAGTCAGAATTAGAACCCAAGTCCTCTGAGTCCCAGACTTGTGCTCTTTACACTAGACCATGTGATTCTCTGATTATCTTGCATCTACCCTAACACTTGGCTCAGTTCTTGGCACATAGTAAATGCTTAAAAATACCATTATTATTATGACTATTATTATTATTACAATTCTTCATTCCCCCAGCTCCTTGCCCGCATCTTACCCACGAAGCTCCTGCTCTCCGTGGAGGAGTCCACCAGGCTCAATTGCTCTCCCTGTCGCCCTATGCCAGGTCCGTGCCCAGGGGTGCTACCTCCTTTGCTGTTAGCGGGAGTTCTGCCGTGAAGATCATCATGGTCTACGACCCCAAGGTGATGAGGAAGCCCATGGACACGTCTCGATGGCCCCTGGACTCAGAGGTGGAAGTGGTGGTGGCCATGGATGCACCAAGCTCTCAGATCAATGATGCCAAGGTAAGACACCTCTTCCCCGACTCTCCCCCTGCCTCCTGCACATCCCACCCCTGCCCATCTTCCTGAGAAGGGGAGAACAGGCCAAATGTCTCAGAATCAATTCAAAATCACACACACACACACACACACATATACACATATGTTTGCACATGCTTATATACTCATTCACCTTCACTTTGACATGCATGTACCCGTGCATGAATATAGTAGTCACACCCTCACACCCACCCACACACAAATGTATTTGGACACACAACACACTGTCCCAAGATCCTACCTGACTGTAGGATGGCTCCATTTGATCTCTTAGGTGTGGTTCCTCTGCTTCTCTCCACCCAAACTCCTGACTCCTCTTCCATCTTCCTCTTCTCAATCCCTGACCAGTCCCTCGTGTTTTAGTGGGTTACTCAAGGAATCTTGGAATTCTGGAGCAGGGAGGGAGCAAGAGACGTCATTTTGTCCAGCTCCCTGCCTCTGGGTTAAACTAACATCAAGCTCTTCATTTTCCAATAATTTCCTTCCTCCAAATGCTGGTACCCTTCCACAATTACTCCAGGGACAAACCGCCCGTAACTCTGTCGATCAAACTGAAACCGTGGCTGAGTTCAGCCGTGACCTGGTGATGTTTTCACAGGTTCGAATTTCATATTATGGACCCAGTGGAGACTCTGTCCTAGCCCAGGCTGTACTGATCCTCACTAGTGTTGGTAAGTGTCCTGAACCCCAGTCTCTGCCCTTTCCATTCTTCCATCTCTGCTTTGGTTAGTTCCGCAGCCTGGAGAGTTCTAGTTCCTCCTCTCTCTGAAGAGGGATGAGGATGAATGAAAAGTTGTTGGAAATGTGCTTTGAGCTGCCTGGAGGAAAGGGACAGGAATATGGCTGAATGTGAAATGAAGGTTGAGGAAAGGATGACTAACAGCCACAAAGCTCTGACTCCTTTCGAGATGCCTGTCAGCCAGTCAGTCATTTGCTCTCAGTCAGTCAACAGTTCACTCAGCCAGACAAATCAGTCAGTCATTCACTTTGTCAGTCAGCTAGTCAATTGTTCACTCTGTTATTCAGCCAATCAGTCAGCCAGTCATTCCCTCTGTCAGTCAGCCAGTTAGTTGGACAATCATTCTCTGTCAGTCAGCTACTCAGTTGGACAATCATTCCCTCAGTCAGCCAGTCAGTTGGACAAGAAGACGGTCAATTGCTCAGTCACTCAGCCATTCAGTCAGATGGTCAGTCACTCAGCCAGTTAGCCACTCAGTCAGATGGTCAATCGCTCGGCCAGTCAGCCAATCAGTCACTCAGCCAATCATTTGGACAGTCAGTCAGACAGCCAGTCATTTACTCAGTCAATCAGTTAGTCAAATGATAGGTCAGACAGTCACTCTGTCAGTTGGACAGTCACAAAGTCAGTTAGTTGGACAGGCTGACAGCCAGCCAGTCAGTCATGATATTGCCTGTATTGTGCACTCGTCTGCATTCTTTGTGCCTTAGGGTCAGGCAGAAAGCAGGAGGAGGCATGATTCCTACCCTCAAAGTGCTGATAGTTTAGTGAGGCAGCCAGTCAAGCTCAGACACACAAATTCAATGCTTTGAGGAAGAGGAGGAGGAGGAGGAGAAATACCTGAGAAGGAATGAAATCTGGATTGTGACTATATATGTAAGCCCTGGGCAAGGGGGAGAACCAGGGGCCAGAAAGTTCTCTGTACAGATCCCCAGGCCAGGGCCAGGCTGGTCCAGGGCTAGCTCCTGGCCACCATCCAGAGTGATGTCTTCTGCTGTTTTGTGACATTTCAGACATCTCTCTGGAAGTTGACACAGGCCGTACTGGTGTGGTGCAGAAGAGCAAAGTGGACAAGGTAAGGAAACTGGCTGTCTGCTCTCCCAGGAGATGACCCTGGATTGGGTGTTGGGAAGGCAGAGGGTGAACTTCCTTAGAGCCAAGGCACTGAGGCAGAGACCTGGGGCTCTAGGTGCAGGAAGCAGAGGTGGTGGGGATGCCAGCAATTTCTGTCATGCTCACAATCCAAACCTGCCCTGCAGAGGTGGAGAAACTGAGGCACAGAACTGTTAAGTGACTTGCCCACAGCCAAGTAGCTCCCGAGCTTGGTGTTCTTTGAACTGCCTCTTCATTGGCCTTATTAAACTGGCTGATCGGCTGTTAGACTAAAATCTTTTGGGGCCTCTGGAGAAGAAATTTTTAGGGGTAAGTTGAGTTCTGGCATGGTGAAAAACAGGGTGAAAAGGCCTAGTGGAATGAACACTGAACTGGAAGTCAGGAGACCTGGGTTTTAATCCTGATCAATTGCCTGCTGTTTGACTTTGGAAAAGTCCCTAAGCTTCTCTGTGCCTCAGTTTCATCATCTGCAAAATGGGGATAAATACCTGTTCTCCCTCCCTCTTAGACTGTGAGCCTTGGGTTGTTTTTTTAATGGTACTTGTTAAGCGCTTACTACGTGACAGACACCAAACTGATAGGGTAGATACAAGTTAATCAGATGGGACACAGTCCCTGTCCCACATAGGGTTCCCAGTCTTAATCCCCATTTTACAGATGAGGTAACTGAGGCACAGTGAAGTGATTTGCCCAAGGTCACAGAGTAGATAAGTAATGGAGCCAAAATTAGAACCTAGGTCCTTCTGACTCCCAGGCCTGTGATCTATCCACTAGGCCACACTGCTTCTTCTGCAGCTTCTTGGGTGGGACAAAGACTGTGTCCATCTTGATTCTTTTGTATCTACCCAAGTGTTTGACCCATAGTAAGAGTTTAACAAATCCTATGATTACTATTATTATTGTCTGCTGGTATCCGCAGAACCAAATCCTGGAGAATATCCAGGCAGGAATTAAAATGATCTTATAGCAAAGAAGTAAGGAAAGAGGCAGGAGGGGACACTGGGCAAGCAATGGGGAGCATTAGCTAGATGGCTGATGGGGAGGATCAGTCACTGAGAAGGGATGCCGACGCTGGATGGAATTAGAACAGGGACAGGTCACCAGGGCTGGCTGCCCATAGAGAGCCAATCAGGAGTTTGGCCAGGGGTCACAACTCTTAAGCTTGGGGAAGGAGCTGGGGTGGAGTTTGGGCAGCCAGCAGGAGAGTGTGGTGTGAATGTGGGGTGGTCAGAGGCAGGGCCTCCCCGCTTGATTTCCCCTGCAGAAAACGTGGAGATGGGGCCCCGACGGGCACGGTGCCATCCTGTTGGTGAACTGTGACCGGGATGATCCCAGTTCCCAGGACATTGACTACGACAAGACCAGTATACGCACCTTGGCAGGTAAGCTGGGTGGGGAAGGGGGGAGATCCACTCTGCAGGGAAGCCAGCCCCACTCAGCATTTGCTGTGGTTGGTTGCTCATGCCTGGGCCCTCAGGGGGCAAGAATGATATATCCAGGCCTCGGGTTTCTGGACCATCTCTCAGAAACCACTCGCCCATTTGTGGTCCTGTTGATCCTCACATTATCCCTGTGAAGGTGGAGGCAGGAATGATGATCCCCATTTGATGGGTGGGAAAACTGAAGGACAGAGATGAAATGACTGTCCCAAATCATGAAGCAAGCCAGTGGTGGATCTAGGGCAAGAATTCAGATCTCCACATCCCAAGACTGGTACGCTGCCCATGGGACTGCCCTGCTCCACTGCCTTCCCCCCCGGGGCTTAGAAGGATTACTTCCTAGTCACCTCAGGATGTCCAGTGACTCCTGACTTTCTCACAGATGGCAGGTTAGTGCAGCCCCCACCCTTGGGAGCCTGCCTTTGGCTCTGGGATTGCAACTTCCACCAGCTCTGCCCCTCTGTCCAAAACGGATTGGCCAGGCAAAGTCTCCCTTCCTGTCCCCTCCTGCTCCCCCGTGCTTGGGTCCTGGAATTCCATGTACCTCCACAAGTGGGGACAAGTAGGGCATTCATTTTTATTTAAAATTCCATATTCTGCCAAGGAAATTTTGATGAACAAACCAAAGTTTCCCAGAGCCTATTCTATTCCATGGTGGTTGGTTGAACTAATCTGAAACCTGCACCACTCAATAGTATTAATTGAATGCCCACTCTGAGCAAAGAGCTCTGTGAAATGCTTAGTACGTCCTCAATAAATACCATCGACTAATTGGAGGGTTATAAAGGAGAAATTCACAGCCTAAAGGGGTGAGGGGTGGATCAGCTTTTTTTTATGGTACTAATTGCTTACTATGTGCCAGGCTCTATACTAAGCAGTGGGGTAGATACAAGGTAATCAGGTTGGACATTGTCCACATCTCACACTGTGTTTCCATGTCTCCTCTAGACCTATAGCTCATTAAGGGCAGGGAACATTTCTGCTAATTCTGTTGAGCTGTACTCTCCCAAGTGCTTTGACAATGTTCTGTACATAGCAATGGCTCAGTAAATACCACTGATTGATCGACTGATGGGGCTAACAGTCTTAATCCCTATTTTACAGATGAGATAATTGAGGCACAGAGAAGTCAAGTGACTCGCCCAAGGTCACACAGCAGATAAATGACAGAGCCGGGATAAGAACCCATGTCCTTTTGGCTCCCAGGCCTGGGCTCTATCTGCTAGACCACGCTGCTTCTCTTTGTGGCCTTGGGCAAATCTCTTTCCCTTTGGGTGAGTTTTCCCTTTCAGCTTGGTAACCAGGAGGCTAAGCTCTTTTTTAAACCATAAATTCCAATGGTAGGGAGCAGAGACCTTACCTGTTTACCTTTCCCCTCTTGGGTGACCAGAAGAATTCTTAATAAATACTATATGCTGCTTCTGCTGCTGCTGATTCCTTTCCCCGGTGTCTGTCCTCCCCTGACCATTTTCTACTACTATTAATAGAGAAGCAGCGTGGCTTAGTGGAAAGAGCACAGGCTTGGGAGTCAGAGGTCCCGGCTCTGCCACTTATCAGCTGTGTGACTTTGGGCAAGTAGCTTAACTTCTCTGTGCCTCAGTCACCTCATCTGGAAAATGGGGATTAAGTCTGTGAGCCCCACGTGGGACAACCTGATTACCCGGTAGCTACCCCAGTGCTTAGACCAGTGCGGGGCACACAGTAAGTGCTTAACAAATATTATTATTATGGTATTATAGGATGGTATTATTACTATTAATTCTTCTTCCACTAAAAGGTAACAATAATGACAGTGATAGTATTCACTGAGCACCCACTGGGTGCAGTGCTGTTGAACTCAGGTGCTTACCACAGTGTATTGCATTCAATACACTGCTCAATAAGTAACTTCCGCTACTAATCTCATGACACATGCCCCCCCACCCTTCCCACAAGGAGCACGCATTTAAGCCGGAGACGGGGGAGACTGCAGTAAACGCTGAGGGAGGGTAGAAACAAAAAGCGGTGGCTCTTAGTTCGATAAGACTGTCAGTGATGGGAGTTGATTGGAGAAGCCTTTTGGAAGCGGGAGGATTCTATGAGGGCCCATGGCAGGGGTGGTTGGATTTAGGGAGAGGGGAGGGGGTTCCAGTGTGAGGGGAATAGTGTGAGTGAGGAGACACAGGCAGGAGAGCGCGATATACGGTTAGGAGGTTGGCTTGGGAAGAATGAAGAGAATGCGCTAAGGGCTAGTGGGTCAATCATTCAATCACTGGGAGAAGCAGCGTGGCCTAGTGGGAAGAACATAGAGCTGGGAGTCAGAGGACCTGAGTTCTAAACTTGCCTCTATTATGTATCTACTGTGTGACCTTGGTCAAGTCACTTCTCTAGGCCTCAGTTTCCTCATCTGCAAAATAGAGATTCATTACATGTCCTCCCTCTTAGACAGTGAGCCCGATGTGGGACCTGACTGTCTTGTATCTACCCCAGTGTTCTGTACAGTGCTTGGCACATACTAAGTGCTTAACAAAGATCATAATTATTGTTATTATTGTTAATGGTATTTGTTGAATGCTTACTGTGTGCCGAGAACTGTATTTGGGGCATGGGAGTGATTAATACAGTTGAACTGATATTCACACTGACTGCCCACAAGGAGCTCACAGTCTATGGTGGGAGATAGACATTAAAATAAATTACACATAGGGGAAAGAGAAGAGCAGAGAAGCAGAGAAACAACATGGCCTAGTGGAAAGAGCGTGGGCCTGGGAGTCAGAAGACCTGGGTTCTAATCCCTTCTCTGCCATTTGTCTGCTTTGTGACCTTGGGCAAGTTACTTAACTTCTCTGGGCCTCATTTACCTTATTTTTAAAACGGGGATTATGACCGTGAGACCTGTGTAGAACAGGGACTTCTTCTAACCCGATTATCTTGTACCTACCCTAGTACTTAATGCAGGGCCTGGCATAAAGTATGAGCTTAACAGATACCATTAAAAAAAATAAGGATATGTACCTAAGTGCCCTGGGACTGGAATGAGTATCAAAACGCTTAAGGGCGAAGAGAACATATGTGCAAAATGGGGCACCCCGATGCAGAGCCTTAAAGGGGATTTTGAGGAATTTTAGATTGATTGAGAACCACCCCCCTGAGCCCAGGACCAAGCTTGAATCAATATCTTCAATCGTTACCACAGCACCTAGCGCAGTTCTTAGCACACTAGAGGCACTTAGAAAATGTCAGAAGTAACAACCACGGTGATGACGGAGATGTTGATGAAGCTGTAATTTACTAAATGGCCCATCGAGAGCTGAGCCTCACAAGTCCCAGAGAGCAGTTTATGCCATGGGGAGAATCTGACTCATTTCTTACCGTGAATATAACCTCGAGTCAGGCCAAGCCCAGGGTCTGCGTGAGCACAGAGGCACATGTCCCGTGCGGGCTCGTGGGCTCAGAGCACCCAGGAAATGACCTAATCAGAGGGACTTCCCTGATTGGAAGGCAAGAGCAGGAGGCCCGGCCATCTAATTGTCTTGGGTGGAGAGAGTGACCAGGTGTCTTGTTTATGACAGCTTTGTGTTCACCACAAAGTGCATTAGGGTAGAGGAGTTGGCTTGTAATTATCAGGCTTAATCCCCAAAGCTTTGACAAAGTAAACATGTGAATAAATGAGGACAAGTTAAGCTGCTAAAAAGCTCTACCTATTCACTTCTCTGACGAGGCCTTCAACCTAGCCTCTCAACCTGTTCCCACTCCAGTTCCATTTTATCCCTTCTTTTCTGGTTCTTTCCCAGGAACCCAGTGAGCCTGAAAAATTTAGCCCATTTTTAAGTGATACCCAGCATTCCCTGCCATTCCTCAGACCATATGACTCTGGAAAATGGCAAACTTACTTAGCAAGAGGGACATATTATTTGCTATTCCTGATGAGAAAGGGAGTGGGACTTGGAAGAAGAAAAGCTCAGAGGAAAGTCCCGTCTTGTAAATAGTCTTAGATTGAAATAAGAGTTAGGCTACAGAAGGAGAAACATCTTGACTGCTAGGATTCGGGGGTAAACACCAGGAGAGGTGACTGAGGATGATTATTATGCCATCGCTCCTGCCCTGGAGGTCTTTAAGGAAAGGATTGTCACCAATGGACTCTGACTGGCTTAGGCCAGAGGTGGCCAAGACTCAGGAACTTCAGAGCCACCAACCCGAAGCTTAATATGGCCGATAAAGAAGAATTCCTTTAGCTAGAGTGACGAGTGGATATCCTAGGAGTGGGGATTACGGTGATTAAGAGATGGAGCTGGGTTGGGGGTGGGGCCTGGGGTCAGGTGCCATACCCCTCCCTGACTTGGGCCCTCATGGGCGGGGGGCATCATCGTCAAAGGGGAAGGGGCTGGAGAAGCAGCATATTGCACCCCTGGATAGAGCATTGGCCTAGGAATCAGGAGGGTCTGCATCCTAATCCTGGCTCTGCCACGTGACTCTCTGTGACCTTGAGCAAGTTACTTCACTTCTCTATGTCTCAGTTACCTCATCTGTAAAATGGGGATTAAGACTGTGAGCCTCATCAGGGACATGGACTGTGTCCAACCCTATTAGCTTGCAACTACCCCATTAAATTAATACAATGCTTGGCATATAATAAGCACTTAAAAATACCATTAAAAAATTTAAAAATAATGCTACATACCCTGAGCCAGTGAAATGATCAAGAATAAGCAGTGAGCTGCCCAGCAATCGAAGGAGACTCCCACAGTTTGGCCCCCTATGGTTTAAGCATTCTCCTGCCTGGAGGAAGGAGGCTGGAAGAGATGACCTAGAACCATCCCTTCCGGCTGCGAGATTCTCTGATTCTCCTTGTCTTCAGACTTGCAGGACATGTCTCTAATGGTCCTCAGAACAGAAGGCCCGGAAGCCCTCTTTGCTAACCACCAGCTGGTTCTCCACGTCCCCGTATCAGATGCCGACAAAGTGGGCGTTTTTCACGCCACTGGTGAGTGGATCATCTTCAATAACCAGTCACTCTCTGGAATCTGCATTTCCAGAGCTGCTTGATACTCCACCATCTCTGCCCTTTCTGACGCTCGGTAGAAGTGGCCTCCTTTACCTTCCCACTCCCCGTCTCGAGTCCCTCTTACGTTCTCCACATTTTGGATTTGCCATCCGCTCCCTTTCTTTGTTTTCCTTCTCAGCTGATCTGGGCCTCCTCTGCACTTAGATTCTAAGGCACCGGAGGACCAGAAACTATGTCTAATTCTCACTCAGCTATTCTTTCCTATCACTCAGTACAGTGATTGACAATCAGTCAGCACTCAGTAAATACTACTGCTACTGTGCTGCTACTATTTAGTCAGAGAAGAGGCCTTCCTTTATTATTCCTTTATTCATCCCCACCTCCCAGCCCAACGGCCCTTATGTACATATCACTAATTTATTTATATTAATGGCTGTCTCTCCATCTATATCCTAAGCTCTCTGTGGGCAGGGAATGTGTCTGTTTATTGCTGTACGGTACTCTCCCTAGCATATAGTGCAGTGCTCTGCACACAGTAAGCCCTCAACAAATACGATCAAATGAATGAATGATTACAACCACTTGACTGCTCAGTCCTAGCACATGGCTGCATTCTAAACAACAGGCTGAAAGCCAGGTGCAGTGGGAAAGTAAAGTTCTTCTCCCCCCACTGCTGCTGTGGAGCCTCAGCTGGTGGATGGCTGATGAGGAGAGCTTGGGGTCTCTTCCTAAACCCAGTTCCACCAGGGTTAAGGGGGCTCTGGACAAAGCCTGGGCCTTCCACGGATCACCTCCTCTTCCAGGACCACCTGACAGGGTGATGGCGTTAGCATTCTAGTCTCACTGTCTGAGCCGTGGTGATGAGCTCTCATAAGTGGCAGCCTATTCTGGCATGTGCTGATCTCTGGTCTTCCCTCCAGCCCCTTCACCCTTCCCTTTTGTGTCCCTAGGTGGAAACTCTCTCTTCCAATACAAGCACGTGCTGGGACCTCAAAAGTTGTCTTATATCGTGGAACGGGAGCCGGGGGAGAAGGAGACGACTTTCTACGTGGAGGGGCTGGCCTTTCCCGACTCCAACTTCTCTGGGCTGGTCTCCTTCAGTGTCACCCTGCTGGACATCGCTGATCAGGTAGAGTTGGGGCAGGGAGGGTCTTGGTCCTGAGAAACCTGGGGGTGGGAAGGGAGAAGTGAGCAGCTGGAGGCAGGGTCGTTGGCCTTTCTGAGCGGGCAGGCATATTATTTTAATCGTATTTGTCAAGCACTGTTCTAAACACTGTGGTAGGTACAGTTTCACATAAGGCTCAAAGTCTTAATCTCTATGTTATAGATGAGACAACTGAGGCCCAGAGAAGTGAAGCGATTTGCCCGAGGTCACACAGCAGACAAGCGGCAAAGCCAGGATTAGAACCGAGGTCCTTCTGATTTCCCAGGCCTGTGCTCTGTGCACTAGGATACGATTAAGACTGTGAACCACAAGTGGAACATGGATTGTGTCCTACCCAATTAGCTTGGATCTACTCCAGTTTTTAGGACAGTACCTGGCCCATAGAAAGTGCTTAACAAATACCATTAAAAAAGAGGCCTCGTTTAGTGCAAAGCACACATTAAGCATTCAGTAAATATCATGGATTGAATGTGTATATCAACCCCAACACTTGACACATAGTAAACGTTCAACAAATACCAGAGCCATTATTATCCAGTCACTTGTGTCCTGCAGGATTTCCTCGAGTCTCCGATTTTCACCGACTCAGTAGTGTTCCGGGTGGCTCCTTGGATCATGACCCCAAACACCCTCACCCCCCTGGAGGTATTCGTGTGCAGGTGAGGATCATTTGGGTTCCCTCCTCTGGGCTGCTCTGGTTGCCTTCCCAGCTTCCTCACTTCTGGATTTTCCTCCACTATCTGGGAGTGTAGAAAACCACCACTGGACTCTAACAAGGGCCAAGATTTCTTCCAATCCTGTCCTGGAGGCTTGCCCCATGAACGCAGAGCCACGACCAGTTGACCTACCCTTTCATGATTTTCAGGCCAACGACTAGCCTGAGGAGAGTGGGCAGGGAATGTGTCTGGTATATTGTTATACTCTACTCTCCCAAGTGTTTAGTACAGTGCTCTGCACACAGCAAGCTGTCAGTAAATATAGTTGACTGATTATATTCAATAGTATTTATTGAGCGCTTACTATGTGCAGAGCACTGTACTAAGTGCTTGGAATGTACAAATTGGTAACAGTTAGAGACAGTCCCTTCCCTTTGATGGGCTTACAGTCTAATCGGGGGAGACGGACAGACAAGAACAATAGCAATAAATAGAATCAAGGGGATGAACATCTCATTAAAACAATAGCAAATAAATAGAATCAAGATGATGTACGTTTCATTAACAAATAAATAGGGTAATGAATAAATAGAGTAATTATGCTGCAGGATGACAGACTATAGGCAAGAACTTATAGATGCCGAAGGTTATATTCTGTAATTAGTAGAAAAAGTAATAATGTTTATTAAGCCCCTATTGTGTGCCTAGCATTCATTCATTCATTCAGTTGTATTAATTGAATGCTTCCTGTGTGCAAAGCACTGTACTAAGCACTAGAGAGAGTACAGAACAACAACAGACACATTCCCTGCCCACAGTGAGCTCACAGTCTAGAGGATTTATTCAACAGTATTTATTGAGCACTTAACTATGTGCAAAGCACTGCACTAAGCACTGGGAATGTACAATTTGGCTTGGACTAAGCCTTGGGAAAAAATACACAGGTGAGAATGAGCCACAGTTCTTGGCCCCCAAGAGGCTCAATCTCCAAAGGAGAGGAGAGCAGGGATTTGCGGGCAGACAGAGAAGGAAAGTTGAAGCAATAGAATATAAAAATAACAGACTGGGCTCTCCATGTGGGACAGGACTGTGTCTGACCTGATGATCTTATATTTACCACAGCAGTTAGTAGAGTAATTGGCACATAGTAAGTGTTTAACAAACACCATCAAAGAAAGAATATAAAGACTGAAAGGCCATTATAAGCAGGGAACCTTTCTGCCGGCTCTGCTGTATTCTCCCCGGTGCTTACAATAGTACTCAACACCCAATAAGTGCTCAATAGGTATCATTAATTGATTGGTTGATAAAGTCAAGGACAAAGGTGATACAAAAAATATAAAGAAAGACAACAGTAGGGCATCATGACCTGGGGTGTAGAATTTTGGGTTCTCAGTCATTCATTCATTCATTCATTCATTCGTATTTATTGAGTGCCTAAACTCTGTGCAGAGCACTGTGCTAAGTGCTTGGAATTTACAATTCAGCTACAAAATTATGTCTTATGTCCTTTTCCTCCCAAAGGCCCAAGGTGCCCAGAGGAGATGGGGGCATATCTGTTACCAATTTGTACATTCCAAGTGCTTAGTACAGTGCTCTGCACATAGTAAGCGCTCAATAAATACTATTGAATGAATGAATGGATCTGTTTCCTTGGGTTTTTAATTCATTCATTCATTCATTCATTCAATCATTCAGTCATATTCATTGAGCACTTAGTGTGTGTAGAGCACTATAGTAAGCCCTGGGTAGAGTACGATATAACAATAAACAGACACATTCCCTGAACAGAACAAGCTTACAGTCTAGAGGGGGTTGTTGTCTTATGCTGTAGAGTCTCTGCCCTTGACTCTCTCTCATGCCTCTGCTGACCAGCAGAGGTGAGTTTTGACTTGTAGCAGATTGCCTTCCACTCACTAGCCACTGCCCAAGCTAGGAATGGAATGGATATGCTTCTGCTTGACTCTTCCGCCTGGAGTTGAGACTGGTAGGATACTGGGAACTCTCCAGGTGCGAACCTGAGAGGAGCTATGGGGGACACAGACATTAATATAAATAAATAAATGACACATATGTATCTAAGTGCTGTGGGGCTGGGAATGGGGAGGGGGGGTAAATTGAAGGCGTAAATTAGGGCGATGCAGAAAGGCACGGAAGAGGAGAAGAGGGTTTAATCAGGGAAGGCCTCTTGGAGGAGATGTGCCTTCAATAAGGCTTTAAAGCAGGGGAGAGAGCTTTGTCTGCTGGATGACAATTTTGATTCTCGTACTAGAGGGAGAAACAGCCTCTTCTGAGGCCTGGGGAATGGTTGAGGAGACTCTTCTAGGTCCCAAGGATCACCAGTCAGCTTGAGACAGGAGAATGCAATTGAGCCCATTGTTCCAAAGTCACCACCTCAACCCAGTCCTCATATGGAATCGCCCAAGAAGGTTTCCGTGGTCTGAGAGACATAAACAACAGAGGCAGGACTGTAAAACCTGTCTGACATTCCCTTGGCTTACTATTATTGTGTATTATCACCACAGAACTTGGAAGCGGGCTCCACTGATGTCACCTTTCACCCCGTGAACTGGAGACACCCTCCACTTCTTAGCTCGTTGGCCCCTTGTCCACCCCAGTGAGTAGTCAGGTCCTCGGATATTTTTATCTCCATTTTATGGGTGTAGAAAATGAGTCATAGAGAGAGGAAAGGCCCCAGGGATGAATCACGGAAAGAGAGCGGGGACTAGAATCCAGGAGTCATGGTTCCCAAATGACGCTGCTCAACTCCCATTCTCCCCTCTTCTTCCGCCCGCTCCTCCTGCTCCTGTCGCTCAGCCTCGATGACAATGAGAGCCCCAATGTCGAGTTTTTGGAGGCTGTGACCAAGTTGGCACTGAAGGCCGACTGCCAATTGACCATCTGTCCCCTGGTGGACAATCGGAATGACCGTTGGATCCAGGTAAGGGAACTTAAGGGCCCCAAACCTGGGAGGATCCTGCTAGGGATATACCCGAGTAGGAGACTTTTGAAAAGGGCCAGACCTTTGGGTTCCCAAGTTGGCTTCACCTCCCTGGAGCTGCCAGGCAGGAGGAAAGTTGGGTGCCACGATTCTTGAGGCTATTTTCCAGTTTTCAGCAAAGGATGACTGTGCCATCCCAGCCTCTTTCTGACCTCTCAATCCTACATTTCAGCCTCAGAGAAAAACTACTGGCTGAGGAGCAAGTCTGGGAGATGAGGAGGTGAAGAGTGTCTTGATTATCTTTGACTCCAGCACCTCCAAGCACAGCCCAGCATAAGCCAGAATCAGAGACTCCTCAGGGTGGAGAGAGGTAGTCTGGTCCATCAACCTGTCTTGGAAGCAGGACCACTACAGCTGAGGGGAACCTCTTCCTGAACTCCCTTCAGACAAGGGGATCTCCCTGCCCCCACCACCTCTCTCAGGCACCTACTCCAACAACAAGCACCTCTCCCTATCCAGAAGGTCTTCCTGGGGCCTAACTTCTGCAGTAAGACCTCTCCTGTGGTCCCTGGTGACATCACCCTGTTCTCTTTCTGCCCCTCACAGGATGAGATGGAGTTTGGCTACATTGAAGCACCTCACAAATCCTTCCCTGTCGTCTTTGACTCGCCCAGAAACAGAGGACTGAAAGACTTCCCCTTTAAACGGGTGCTGGTAGGTGGCAGGGTCTGTTCCCCACATTTTTGTGGGACTCGTTAAGAGCTCATAACTTGTGAAGCACTGTTCTAAGCACTGGGGCGGATACAAGTTAATCAGGCTGGATACAGTCCCTGTCCCACATGTGGCACAGAGTCAAGTAGAAGGGAGAACCGGTGACATATCCACATTTTGCAGTTGAGGAAACTGAGGCACAGAGAAGCGAAGTGACTTGCCTAAGGCTACAAAGCAGGCAAATGACGGAGCTGGAATTAGAATCCAGGTCGTCTGGCTTCCAAGGCCTATGGTCTTTCCACTAGGTCATGTTGTTTCCCAGCGTGAGCTCGTTCTCGGGGTGGGTCTCTTCAGAGCACTGGCTCCTTCCTCTCTCCCAAACACTCGTGACAAAGGGTATTTGGATCAGGGAGAATGGGAGTATGAGAATGAAAAGAGGTGACAGAAATCTAGAAAAGGTGTTAATTCCCAGGAAAAGTAGGCAACACGCACATCAATTGATTATTCAGTGGTATTTTACTGAGTGCTTACACTGTGCAGAGCACTGTATGAAGTTCTTCGGAGAATGCAATATAAAGGAGTTGATAGACACTATTCCTGCCTTCAAGGAGCTGGCTGGACCACTGCCTGAAAGTAGATTTCACAGTGCATGGAGGCAGATGTAAATCACATGCAAGCGACCTGGTGGTAATCAATAGCTTTAGGGAGACTCATAGTGGAGACTGCTGATTGAGTAGAATCGTAGAATCCTGGCATTGGATGGGACCTCAAGAGTTCATCTGGTCCAGTCCCCTGCCTCAGATGGCACTCAAACCACCTGGGAGAGAAGACTCCTGGCGAGCCTGAGTTGAGTTTTAGTTTTTCAGCTCAGTTTGGGTCCAGGGCCTGCTCCTTTTATTATCTTTCCTCTGGAGACTTCCAGCAGATTAGTGGGGAGGGGAGGGGCTGAAGACCTGGCTGAGGGACATCAAGTGTGACTCTTCTTTCTTTCTGGTGACACAGAGCTGTGGCCCAACTGTGGTTAGAAAAAAGGTTTAAAAACTCCCTTAGAGGGACCCCTCCCTTAATAGCTCTACCGCTCCAGGCTGATTTTCACCATATTATGCAGGATCTGGGGACTCAATAATAATAATAATAATAATGATCATAATGATGGTATTTGTTAAGTGTTTACTATGTGCCAAGCCCTGCACTAGGCACTGGGGTAGATAAAGATAATCAGGTGCCACATGGGGCTCTTATTCTAAGTATGAGGGAGAACAAGTTTTGACTCCCCATTTTGTAGATGAGGGACTGAGGCCCAGGGAAGTGAAGTGACTTGACAGAGGTCCACACAGCAGATGAGAGGCAGAGCCAGGACTAGGACCCAAGTCCTCTGACTCCCAGACCCAGGCTCTCTTCACTAGGCCACTATGCTTCACTTGGCTCCTTCCGAAGTCAAGCTGAGCTCCCCAAAATGGAACCTGGGGAAATACCTCTCCTCCCCTCCCTGTCCCCCTCCCCCAAGATCCCACACACACCCCAATTGACCAAGCCCAAGTGAGCTAAATCTCCGAGCTGGGCCTGTCCCATAACCTCCATTTCCCAGCAGCAGGGGAATGTGTGAGCACAGCCCCAAAGCCTGTTGGATATAAGGGATATTGGAGAGTCAAAGATGTTGGAAATCCTGTGAATGACTCACTTCCGGGAACCATTCTCGAGCTCTGAATTCAGAGGAATGTGGACTGCATTCTTTCAAGGCTGGACTCATCGAGCTGCCGTATTACAGAAAATCAGGGGTGCCTCAGACAGGAAGGCATCAAATACTAGGTTAAGTTTCCTGCCCTTCCACAGGCTGCTCTTTGAGCCTTTTCAGGACCCAAGGGTTAGTAGCGAGGGTTAATACAGGCTAGGCTGATATAGTCAACCCAGGACATATTGACTTGCAGGCTTTGGTTTAGCCTGGGAAATTTACAGTTGGTATGGAAGGATTGGGCAATCCTTCAATCAATTTGTGGTATTTATTGAGCGCTTACTACTACTACTACTAATTATGGTATTCGTTAAGCACTTACTATGTGCCATGCACTGTTCTAAGCGCTGAGGTAGATAAAGGGCGATCGGGTTATCCCATAATGGGGCTCACACTTTTAATCCCCGTTTTACAGATGAAGTAACTAAGGCACAGAGAAGTTATGTGACTTGTTCAAGGTCACACAGCAGACAAGTGGCGGGGGTGGGAATAGAACCCATGTCCTCTGACTCTCAAGCCCGTGCTCTTTCCTCTAAGCCATGCTCCTTCTCTACTATGTGCGGAACACTCTACTAAGTGCTTGGGAGAGTACAATATTACAAAATTAAGAGACATGTTCCCTGACCATAAGGAGCCTACAGATGTTAGGAGAGGCAGTGTGGTCTAGTGGAAAGAGCTTGGGAGTGGTGGTCAGGAGACCTGGGTTCTAGTTCCGGCTCTGCCACTGGCCTGCTAAGTGGCCTTGGGTAAGTCACTTAACCTCCCTGTTCCTCAATTTCTCCTTCTGTAAAATGGTACAATACCATACAATACAATACCATAACAATACCTGTTCTCTCTTTCAGACTGTGAGCCTTCTGTGGGACAGGGACTGTAACGTCCACACAATCAGATTATCTTGAATTGACCCCAGTGCTTCATGTTTCATAAACCTCTTGATTACCCTTCCAGAGGGATAGACTGGTTGGGCCCCTTCAGAGCAGGACAGAGAAGGAGGGGAGAGGAGAAGTCAGTTGACAATTCCACCAGGCTGCGGGACTCTGGTTTGGAGCCCATTGGCTCCTTGATTCCTGGCAGCGATTGGCTGTTCTTGACCCTCTCTGAGGGTGGGATTGGGTGGGAATGTTTCAGCGTGGCTTAGTGGAAAGAGCATGGGCTTGGGAGTCAGAGTTCATGGGTTCTAATCTCGGCCCCGCCACTTATTAGCTGTGTCACTTTGGGCAAGTCACTTGACTTCTCTATGTCTCAGTTACCTTATCTGTAAAATGGGGATTCTGACTGTGAGCCCCACCTGGGACACCCTGACTACCTTGTATCTACCCCAGCGCTTAGAACAGTGCTTGGCACATAGTAAGTGCTTAACAGATATCAACATTATTATTATTATTATTATAATTCTCCAGGGTCCGGATTTCGGCTACGTGACTCGGGAGCTAGAGAACGGGCAAGCCTCCAGTCTCGATTCCTTCGGCAACCTGGACGTGAGCCCCCCGGTCAGTGTCCGCGGGAAGGAGTACCCCCTGGGACGGATCCTCATCGGCAGCAGCTTCCCCAAGTGAGGAAGGGTGGGGAGAACCCGGGGGCACCTGCACAGCTGGGGATGGGGCATCTCAGCATGGTGCCCCTGGAGGAGCCTGGGGGTGTGTGACTGTGACTGCCTAAACTGCAGGTGTTTAGGCCTTTTTTTTCATAGCATTTGTTAAGCGTTTACTATGAGCCTGGCACTGTACTAAACATTGGGGTAGATACCAGCTAATCAGGTTGGACACAGTTCCTGCCCTACATGGGGCTCACAGTCTTAATCCCCATTTTACAGATGAGGCAACTGAGGCATAGAGACTTTAAGTGACTTGCCCAAGGTCACACAGCAGACGTGGCAGAGCAGGGATTAGAACCCAGGTACTTCTGACTCTTAGGCCTGTGCTTTATCAACTAGGCCACGCTACTTCTCGATTCCTGGCAGTGACTGGCTGTTCTAGACCCTCTCCACGGGGGTGGGGTGAGGGGAGCGTCACCATTTGACTCCCCGGTCGGGAGACACAGGGTGAGAAATGGAAGATGTGAAGAAAGGGGTGCCAGCTGTCTTTCTGGGGTGGGTTGAGTGAGGCCTTTCAAGTGGCAGGACTAGAACAGCCCCATCCCTGCCCTGAGACAAAGGGGCCAAGCTGTCCGTCCGCAGGCCAGAATGCCAGAAAGCAACCGAATGCTCCTCTCCCACCTGGATACTCAGGTTTTTGGCCTTTGACATGGTTCCGGGAAGTGGTGTCCATGAGGACTGAAGCACTTCAACCTGGCCCTGGCTGCGGCACAGAGAGCCAAGGCTCAGCACCAGGAAACGCGCTGGTCCAGAACTAAGCTGTTGCTCAGTGTCAGTGCTCGGCTTCATCCAGACCTGCCTTGGAAGGCCTCGGGAAAGGCGGGAGGCAGGATGCCAGGAACCTGTAGCCCCTCCCAGCTGGGCCTTTCAGGAGCCAGAAACACACTGCAGTCTGTTGGTTAATCATATTTATTGCAAGCTTACTGTGTGTAGGGCACTGTACTAAATCATAATGTTGGTATTTGTTAAGCGCTTACTATGTGCAGAGCACTGTTCTAAGCGCAGGGTCATCAGGTTGTCCCACGTGAGGCTCACAGTCTTTATCCCCATTTTACGGATGAGGGAACAGAGGCACTGTGAAGTGAAGTGACTTGCCCACAGTCACACAGCTGACAAGTGGCAGAGCTGGGAGTCGAACCCATGACCTCTGACTCCGAAGCCCGGGCTCTTTCCACTGAGCCATGCTGCTTCTCTGGGAAGAGTACAATACAACAATATAACAGACACATTCCATGCCCACAACAAGCTCATATATTTATTAAGTTACTACTCTGTGGAGAGCACTTTATTAAGTGCTAAGCACAAGCCCTGCCACCATAGAACTTACAGACTAGTGGGGGAGATGGACACCTAAAAAACTTCCAGGTAGGGGAAGCAACAGAGTGCAAAATATGTACATATGGAGAGGGTGGGGTGAGTACCTAAGGACTGAAAGAGTAAGAACTAAAGTCAGAGGTGACTCAGTAGGGTGGGGACATGAGAGACTAGTCAGGGAGGGCTTCCTGGAGGAGAAGTGATTTTAGTAGGGCTTTGAAGATGGGGACACTGGTAGAAATCTGAACGGGGGTCGGGAACAGGCAGCTTTGAGAAGGAGTCGCAGGCCAGTAGGGTAATGGGAAGAGTCTGTGAGCCCCGTGTAGGACAGGAACTGTGTACCACCTGATTATCTTGTATCTACCCCAGCTCTTAGTACAGTGCTTGGCACACAGTAAGTGCTTAGCAAATACCACCACTACCATTATTATTCCAAGGCGAATCTAGCTGTTTTCTCATTTCCATCCAATTTCAGGTTTGACCTTTCCCTGCCAGGGCACTATTTTTTCTTTTTATGGTATTTCAGCCCCACGTGGGATATGGACCATGTCCAACCTGATTAACTTTTATCTACACCTGCACTTAGCATAGTGCCCGACACATAGTAAATGCTTAACAAATACCATATATATCTATATATTTTCCTCTTTCTTTGGCACCATGCCACAATCCTGCAGGAAGGGTTTTTCCAGACTGACATCGTTCAGCCCACTTCCAGGGAATGGGGGTGGGTCCTGTTGGGGAGGGTCCTGTCCCCTCATTGAGAAAAAGGGGCACTTGGGGTCAGAAACCCTCTAGCTAGCAGCTGGGCAGATTCCCTGGACTCCAGGCCAGAGGATGGAGCTGCCTGCCTTGGAACAAGGGATGGATGGCTTCCATCCACTTCCATCCACCAACAGATCATGTTAGGACAGTGGCTGAGGACTCCCAGATGCCCTCTCTGCAAAAGTGCAAAAAGAATTACTTGGTCCTCAAGATATCTACAGAAGGTTACGTGTCTTCTGGGGTAGTCTGATCCCAGGGATGATTTTCTAATGCCTTAAAATAATTCTTGGAAGCTCCTTGAAGGCAGGGATCATATCTGCTAACTCTATTGTCCCCTCCAAATCAATCATTGATCAATGGTATGCATTTGTTAATGGGTTCAACTACCATCTTTATATGGATGATTTCCAAATTTACATCTCCACCCCTGAACTCTCTCCTTCCCTGCAGCCTTGCACTTCCTGCCTTCAGGACATCCCTACCAGGTGTTCCATCAACACCTCAAACTTTACATGTCCAAAACAAAACTCCTCATCTCCCCACCCAAACCCTGTCCGGCTCATTTTTTCCATCACCGTAGATGCTCTGCATAGAGTCAACTCTCAATAAATACCATTGATTGATGAACTGATTGAGCACTCTGTGCAGAGCACTGTGCTAAAAGCTTGGGAAAGTACAACAGAGTTGGTGGACACGTTCCCCTTCCCTTTCCCCACAGCAGACCAGCCCATCCCATTCCTCTCTATCAGGGGGATCCCCCGTAAGCCTTCCTTTTCGCCTTTAAACAACTCTTGTCCTTGGACACATCTCTAGACTGTAAGCTTGATGTGGGCAGTGAATATGTCTGTTTATCGTTGTATTTTACTTTCCCAAGTGCTTAGTGCCTGGCATATAGTAAGTTCTTAACAAATACCATTACTGTAGTAGTAGTAGTACAGTGCTCTGCACAGAGTAAGTGCTCAGTAAATATGATTGAATGAATTTTCCAACCTAAGAGACTCCTATAGAGATCCCGAGACTCCTTTCCCTGCTAGTGAATCACAGCAGGGTGTTCCCCCGGCCCGCCTTCCACTGGCGGTGGGGGATTAGAGGTGCTCAGGGTCCAGTAGGGAAGGACCTGAGAGGGCAAATGTTCTTTCCCAGGTGCTTAGTACAGTGCCCTGCACCCAGTAAACACTCAATAAATAGCATTGATTGATTGCTATTCAGAACAACAGTTGGATTTGGGAGGGACTCGCTTGCTCTTCCTGCTAGAATAGAGCTTGGGAATTCTTCAGGAGGACCCAGCAAGGAGAAGGGAGAAGATCCCAGTCTGGAATGGCAGCAATCTGGACATTGTCCACTCAGTGCACTAGATGGCACCAGCTGCCTGGCCTGGGTCCGCGGCGCCTCTTTCAAGCAGGCCTAGGTCCAGATTGTGGTTTTGGGGCTGCCCCACTGAGCAAAATCTCCCCCGGCTGCCCTGACCCCCTAACGCTGCTCTCTTCTTTCCCCAACTTCCTCTGGGGACCAGGTCAGGTGGCCGGCGGATGGCCAAAATCATCCGGAACTTCCTCTACGCCCAGAAGGTCCAGGAGCCCGTAGAGCTGTACTCTGATTGGCTTGCTGTAGGTCATGTCGATGAGTTCCTGAGCTTTGTCCCCGCCTCCGGCCAAAAGGTGAGACCACCCAGAGGGATGCCATCCCCTCCCCCTGCTGCACATTCAGTGGGATCTGATGCCAGCAACCCTCCGGACTCGGGGTGGGGAAGGGGAGGGCAGGTTTCCCACGCACAAGGTAGGACAATGCAACATGCAGGGTAGAACACAAGGGAACACATATGATGGAATAAAGGAGGGATACAAGTTCATTCAATCGTATTTATTGAGCTGTGTGCAGAACACTGTAATAATAATGTTGGTATTTGTTAAGCGCTTACTATGTGCAGAGCACTGTTCTAAGTGCTGGGTTGGATACAGGGTAATCGGGTCGTCCCACGTGAGGCTCACAGTTTATCCCCATTTTACAGATGAGGGAACTGAGGCCCAGAGAAGTGAAGGGACTTGCCCACAGTCACACAGCTGACAAGTGGTGGAGCCGGGATTTGAACCCATGACCTCTGACTCTCAAGCCCGGGCTCTTTCCACTGAGCCACGCTGCTTCTCCACGCTGCTGTACTAAGCACTTGGAAGGTGACAGATACATAGACACATTCCCTGCCCATAATGAGCTTACACTCTAGAGTGGGGGAGACATTCATATAAATAAATGAATTATAAATATGTACATAAGTGCTGTGGGGCTCAGAGAGGGGAAGAACAAAGGGAGCAAATCAGGGTGAGACAAAAGGGAGTGGGAAAAGAGGAAAGGAGGAACTTAGCAAGGATCTCCTGGAGGAGATGTGATTTCCAATAGGGCTTTGAAGTGGGGGAGAGCAGTTATCTGTCTGATATGAGGAGGGAGGGCATTCCAGGCCAGAGGCAGGATGTGGGCGAGGGGGCGGCGGAGAGACGGGTGAGATCGAGGCACAGGTTAGTCCTAGAGGAGCAAAGTGTGAGGGTTGGGTTGTAGTAGGAGAATAGCTGGAGGAGGGAGTAGTTGGGGGAAGAAGGGGGTTTTGACCTCCAGGGCCTAATCATCAGCTTCACTACTAGTCACTAGTCAGTTTACTAGTAGTCAGTCAGTCATATTTATTAAGTATTTACTGTGTGCAGGGCACTGTACTAAGTGCTTGGGAAAGTACAATAGAACAATACAAACAGACACATTCCCTCCTCACAAAGAGCTTGCAGTCTATATTTTGGGTTTTGGTGCCATCTTACCCTGAGGCAGATGGATAGACTAGGTGACATCTCCAAACTAAATTCTGTGATTGACTTTGGCCTTGAACCTTAGTCCCATTTTCCTGAGAAGGAAGCATTTAACTCCTGCCCCTATGCCTCATTCACACAAATCCCGCTATTGATCCTCTCATGAGGCACTGAGTGGAAGCCCACTGCTCTCTTATCGGCTCTCATTATACTTGATTCTCTAAGACAGAGGGACAACTGGAATCTGAGTCCAATCCCTCTACTGTATTCCCTATCTGGAAGCTGTCGTCCACTAAGCCATGCCGGGAAACAGTGTGACCTAGTGGAAAGAGCCTGGGCTTGGGAGTCAGAGGACCTGGGTTCTAATCCTGACTCTGCCACTTTTCTGTTGTGTGACCTTAATTTCTCTGTGCTTCAGCTTCTTCATCTGTAAAATGGGGCTTAAATCCTACTTTGATTACTCCCTCTAGACTATAAGCTCGTTGTGGGCAGGGAGCTCGTCCACCAACTCTATTATATTATACTCTCCTAAGAGATAGCATAATACTCTGCAGACAGTAAGCATGCAATAAATATAATTGATTGATTAGACTGTGAGCCTCTGTGGTACAGAGCCTGTGTCCAACCTGATTATCTTGTATCTACTCCAGCACTTAAAATGAGGCTTGGCATAGAGTAAATGCTTAACAAGTAATGTAATTGTTATAAAAATAAGACCATGAGCGCGGCGATGCCAGTGGTCCAGACCAATGGTTCATCCAGTCCATTGTTCTGCCTCCAACAGTGATGACAGGATTCTTGAAAGAACTTTGTACAGCTGTGTGGCCTAGTGGAAATAGCATGGTCCTGGATTCTAATCCTGGCTCTACCACTTGCCTTCTGTGTGACCTTGGGCAAGTCACTCAACGTCTCTATGCCTCAGTGTCCCCATCTATACAATGGGGGTTCAATACCTGTTTGCCCTCCTACTTAGTCTGTGAGCTCCTTGTGGGAGCTGATTGTCTTGAATCTACTCCGGCGTTGAGTACAGTGCTTGGCACATAGTATGTAACAGATACCACGATTATTATTATTATGATGATGACGATGGCAGTCTTCCAGATATCCAATCACACCACTAGGGATGGCCATTTAACTTTTCTGTCTTGCTCATTAATTAATCCAAACATCTCTAGAAATGATTGACCATTTCTGCCTGCCCAGCCTCTAGTAGTATCCAATGCCCTGCGTTTTTCCCTGCTATGTGAAAAAGCAAGTAAGAAGTAGTGCGGTCTAGTGGATAGAGCATTAGTCTGGGAGTCAGAAGGACCTGGGTGCTAATCCTGGCTCCACCACTAGTCTGCTGTGTGATCTTGTGCAAATCGTTTAATATCTCTGTGCCTCAGTTACCTTATCTGTAAAATGGGGATTAAGACTGTGAGCCCCATGTGGGACAACCTGATTATCTTGTATCTACCCCAGTGCTTGGAGCAATGTCTGGCATATAACAAGCACTTAGCAAATGCCATTTTTTTAAAAAAGACATTCCTTTCTTTCGCTGCCAACAAGCTCCAGTCAGCATTTCTCCCTTGTCCTGCAGCTGAGGGACTTGGCAAACAGATCTATGTTTAGACCCATGGTGATTCTGGGGAACCTGGGTAAAAATGTCACTGGGGAAATGAGCAAGGCAACCCTCCTCCCTCAGTCTTTCTCTTCCCTCGCAGGGTTTCCGGTTACTCCTGGCCAGCCCCAATGCCTGCTTCAAACTGTTCCAAGAGAAGAAGGATGAGGGCCATGGAGATGCCGCCCAGTTTGATGGTGAGTTGCTATTAAATATAATAATCTCTGGCACTTCTCTGGAGCCTTTCATCATTGGATCTCCAGGTGCTATATAAACATTATTTAATCATCACACCTGACATTTTCATTCCACCTTCATCTGAGGATCTCTTGGAGCATGTTACAGACCTTAATTAATTCTCTAAACACCCCAGTATGAGGTAGGAATGATAATTCTCATTTTATAGGAGAGAGAACTAAGAAGCAGAGAAGTTAAGTGACTTACCCATGGCCACACAGCAACTCTGACCCAGTTGGGATCAGAGCCCCAAACTGCCGGCTTCTGCCCTGGGGAGGCGACCTAATCCAGTACATTTTTTTAAAAAATTGGTATTTGTCAAGAGCTATGTGCCAGGCACTATACTGGGTGCTGGGGTAGATACAACGTGGGACAACCTGATCACCTTGTATCACCCCCGGCGTTTAGAACAGTGCTTTGCACATAGAAAGCACTTAACAAATGCCATCATTATTATACAAGATAATCGGGTTGGACACAGTCCCTGTCCCCTGTGGGGCTCATAGTCTTAATCCCCATTTTACCGATGAAGTAACTGAGGCACAGAGAATAATAATAATAATAATAATGATGGTGCTTGTTAAGCGCTTACTCTGCCAAGCACTGTTCTAAGTACTGGGGTAGATACAACGTAATCAGGTTGTCCCACAAAGGGCTCTCATTCTTAATCCCTATTTTACAGATGAGGTAACTGAGACACAGAGAAGTTAAGTGACTTGCCCAAAGTCACATAGCTGACTAGTGGCAGAGCCAGGATTAGAACCCACGATATCTGACTCCCAAGCTCGGGCTCTTTCCACTAAGCCACGCTGCTCCTTGCTCAAGGTCACACAGCAGCCAAGTGGCAGAGCCGGGATGAGGATCCAGATCCTTCCGACTCCCAGGCCTGTGGTCTATCCACAGGCCACGCTGTTCCTTTGGCATCCCCAACTCCTCCTGCCATTAGCCCTGGGATGCCCATGGCTGGTGCCCACCAGCTAGCATGTCTGGAGAGGCTCCCACTGAACAGGGGGTGCTGGAGGGGGGATCAGGTGGAGGGGGCCTATCTAAGGACCTCAGATCTATACCAGGCCCGAGGCCTGGACTCCTCTACTGGGAGGGTTTCTGGACAGTTTCCTCCATAGTGGTGGGTACTGTAGGCTCATCACTAAAAACCTTGGCTGCCAACTCCCAAATCAGCCCCAGGCAAAGGATTTTGAGGGTCCCGAAGGGCTTTCCCCAGCCACTAGCCCAGTGCTCTGAAAACAACAAATCCTCAGTACAGGATGAATGAATGAGTGATTGTTTGAATGAATGAATGAATGAATGGATCAATCCTCCCTGGCCTCTTGAGTGATTGGGATTTCTCCTGATGAGAGTTCTGGAGTCTTGAGGTAATGGCCTCGGAGAAAGAACGGGAAAATGTTCTCCTTCTTCATTTCTTCCTCTCCTCCTCATCTTCCTCATCTTCGTTTTCCCCCCTTCCTCCTTTTCCTCCCCCATTGCCTCAGCAGCAATCCAAGAAGCAGTATGGCTCAGTGGAAAGAGCACGGGCTTTGGAGTCAGAGGTCATGGGTTCGAATCCCAGCTCGGCCACTTGTCAGCTGTGTGACTTTGGGCAAATCACTTAACTTCTCGGTGCCTCAGTTCCCTCATCTGTAAAATGGGGATTAAGATTGTGAGCCCCAAGTGGGACAACCTGATTCCCCTATGTCTACCCTAGCGCTTAGAACAGTGCTTGGCACATAGTAAGCGCTTAACAAATACCAACATTATTATTATTATGGGCATATGCTGCTTTATGGGAAGCCGCATGGCCTAGTGGAAAGAGCACAGGCGTAGGAATCATAGGACTAGGGCTCTAATCCTGGCTCCCTCACATAAATAATGTTAGTATTTGTTAAGCGCTTACTATGTGCAGAGCACTGTTCTAAGCGCTGGGGTATACAAGGTAATCAGGTTGTCCCACATGAGGCTCACAGTCTTCATCCCCATTTTACAGATGAGGTAACTGAGGCACAGAGAAGTTAAGTGACTTGCCCACAACCACACAGCTGACAAGTGGCAGAGCTGGGATTCGAATCCATGACCTCTGGCTCCCAAGCCCATGCTCTTTCCACTGAGCCACACTGCTTCTCTATGTCTGCTCACATGTCTCACATGTCTCTATGTCTGCTCACATGTCTCACATGTCTCACATGTCTGCTGTGTGACCTTGGACAAGTCAATGCACTTCTCTGAGTCTCAGTTTCCTCATCTGTAAAATGGGGATTAAATCCTAGTCCTTTCTATTTAGAATATGAGCCCCTGTGGCACTGGGACTGTGTCCATCCAACCTGATCATCTTGTATAAACCCCAACATTTAGTAAAGTGCTCAGCACACAGTAAGCACTTAACGAGTTCCATAATATATGCAATAAATAAAAGATACAGTTCCTGCCTTCACGGAGTTTATAATCTAATGGGGGAGACAAGTGGACACAAATCTCTAAAAATCCAATAGGTAGAAGAGGAAAAGCATAGATACCAATAATTAAAAGAAAGTAGGTAGCTAAATAAATAATAAATTGATAATGCACAGGAGTGGTAAGGATAGCTGTTAGTGTGGCACAATCAGGAAGGAAGGGATTAGTCGGGGAAGGCTTCTTGGAAGAGGTGGCTTTTAAAGAGATTCTTTGAAGGTAGGGGAAAGGATGTGTTTACATGGATTCCATGGGGGAGGGAGATTATCATTATCTTGGTATTTGTTAAGTGGTTACAGTGTGTCAAAAGCTGTTCTCAGCACTGGGGTGATGCAAGTCAGCCAGGTTGGACACAATCCCTGCCCCACAAGGAGCTCACGGTCTAAGTAGGAGGGAGAACAGGAATTTATTCCCAATTTTACAGTTGGGGAAACTGAGGCACGGGGAAGTTAAGTGACTTGCCCAGAATCCCACAACAAGCAATTGGCAGAGCTGGGATTAGAACCCAGGTCCTCTGACTCCCAGTCCCATGCTCTTTCTACTAGACCCCAACCCCTTCAATGGGTAATTGTAATAGCAGCAGGATTAGTAGTAATAGTATTTATTAAGTGCCTTTTGTGTCCAAAGCACACGATGTAAAATCCACAGATGAGAATTAGATACGGCCCCTGACAGTCTAAAGATGAGGTGGGGAGGGCTGGAGTCGGGCACATAAGGGAAGAAGAAATGGTAAAGCCTCAAAAACATCATAAAAGACAAGAGAGAATGATAAGTACTGTAAGAGCAATAGGGTCCCAAGTGGCTAGAGGGGTAGAATTTCAGGTCTCTAATGGCTCCGACTCCAACATTCACAATAGTCTCAGTAACAGCCACAGAGGTGGCCACAGCAGCGGCCAAAATAACAGTCACAGACGTGGCCTCAGCAACGCCCATGACAATGGCCTTCTCGACCTTCTAATAATAATAATAATAATGGTATTTGTTAAGCGCTTATTATGTTCCAGGCACTTTTCTAAGCTCTGGGGTAGGGACAAGGTAATCAGGTTGTCCCACCTGGGGCTCACAGTCTTAATCCCCATTTTAAGGATGAGTGAACTGAGGCACAGAGAAGCCAAGTGGCTTGCCCAAGATCACACAGCTGACAAGTGGCGGAGCCAGGATTAGAACCCAGATCCTTCTGACTGCTAAACCCGTGCTCTTTCCAGTAGGCCAAGCTGCTTCTCCAGAATTTGTGGAAGCCGCGCTTTTATTTTAATGGTATTTGCTAAGCACTTACTATTTGCCAGGCATAGTACACGTACATAAAACATGCCAGATACATTATTTATCCCACGTGGGGCTCACGGTCTTAATCCCCATTTTTGACAGATGAGGTCACTGAGGCCCAGAGAAATAAAGTGACTTGCCCAAGGTCACACAGCAGACAATTGGCAGAGCCGGGATTAGAACTCAGGTCCTTCTGACTCCCGGGCCCGGATCTATTCACTAGGCCACTAAGACCTTGCCTATCCCTGCTGGCTCAGAGAAGCTGGAGAACGAAACCTCAGCATGGTGCAGCCTGTTGTGCGGCTTGGTACTTGGACGTGGTGTAACACTCCCCGTCTTTTAGACCTTCCCAGCCCTGCTAGGAAGGGTGTGGGCAATGGGTTGGGACAGGGGAGTCACGAGCGAAGTGCCATTAGAAGGTTTGCTTTGGAGGAGTGGAGAAAACATGTTGGGGTGTAGCGGGAGAGACCGCTGCCAGATAATGCGGATTGCGCCGGACAGGAGTTTTTGGTTTGTCCCAAGAGAAGCGGGTGGCCACTGGAGGTTTTTGAGGAAGGGCATGATGTAACCCGAATGTTGTTTGTAGGCGATACATGATAATAATGTTGGTATTTGTTAAGCGCTTACTATGTGCCGAGCACTGTTCTAAGCGCTGGGGTAGATACAGGGTAATCAGGCTGTCCCACGTGAGGCTCACAGTTAATCCCCATTTTACAGATGAGGTAACCGAGGCACAGAGAAGTGAAGTGACTTGCCCACAGTCACACAGCTGACAAGTGGAAGAGCCAGGAGTCGAACTCATGACCTCTGACTCCGAAGCCCAGGCTCTTTCCACTGAGCCACGCTGCTTCCCTTTTGCTCTCTGTAGGTTAGGCTGAAGAGGGGAGAGGTCTTGAGGCAGTGGTATTGGTAATAATAATGTTGGTACTTGTTAAGCGTTTACTATGTGCAGAGCACTGTTCTAAGCACTGGGGTAGATGCAGGGTAATCGGGTTGTCCCACGTGAGGCTCACAGTCTTAATCCCCATTTTACAGATGAGGTCACTGAGACCCAGATAAGTGACTTGCCCAGTCACACAGCTGACAAGTGGCAGAGCTGAGATTTGAACCCATGACCTCTGACTCCCAAACCCATGGTTTTTCCACTGAGCCACGCTGCTTCTCAGGGAAGGGAAACAAGTACAGTGCTAAGCTCTTAGTACAGTGCTCTGCACATAGTAAGCGCTCCATAAATACTATTGAATATTACACTAATCCCGACAGGCAGGGGTGAGGGTTTGAAGGAAGGATGGGGAGGAGGGGGCAGATAGATCCTCAGCCTGCAGAGGGCCCGGCTCCCTCCACGTTAGGGGTATAGAGATGGGGGGCAGACCCACTCATCCCCCTCCACAGTTGCCCCAGTTCTCCTGCCCTCAGAGAACGGAAGCAGGACCAGAGTTCACCCAGTGATATCAGTGGCTCGAGAAAATAGAGCCCAAGCTGCTTAGTCAGTCAGTCAATCATTTACTGAGCACTTACTATGTGCAGAGCACTGTACTAAACACTTGGGAGAGTACAATATAGCAATAAACCAATACATTCTCTTCCCACAATGGGTTTACAGTCCAGAAGGGGAGAAAGACATTAATACAAATAAATAAATTACAGATATGTACATAATAGCTGTGGAGCTGGGAGGATCTAGCACTGAGAGTGGCTGGCTCTTCTTTGTGTTGCGCCACTCAATCAATGGTGTTTACTGAACGCTTAGTCTGTGCAGAACACTGTACTGAGTGCTGCAGAGCACTGTACTACGTGCTTGGGAGAATAACACCGGGAGACTTCCCTCTGCCCCAACACATCTTCTTGAGGTTATTTGTTATATGGTCAATGATCTCTCTGCTCTAAATTCAAGACCACCCCAAATAAGAGAGAATTGAGAAGCATCGTGGCCTAATGGAAGGAGTACTGGCCTGGGACTCAGAGGATCTGGGTTCTAATGCCGGATGTGACCATGAGCAAGTCACTTAACTTCCCTGGGCCTCAGTTCCCTCACCTGTGAAATGGGGATGAAATATCTGTTCTCCCTCCTCCTTAGACTGTAGGCCCCAAGCAGGACAAGCAGCGTGGTGTAGTAGATAGAGCAAGGACCTAGGAGTCAGAAGGTCACGGGTTCTAATCCTGACTCTGCCACTTATCTGCCGGGTGACCTTGGACAGGTCACTTTACTTCTCTGTGCCTCAGTTACTGCATCTGTAAAATGGGGAGTGAGACTGTGAGCCCCAAGTGTGACAGGGACTATGTCCAACCCAATTTACTTGTATCTACCCCAGCGCTTAGTTCAGTCCCTTGCACATAGTAAGTGCTTAACAAATACCATAATTATTATTATTACTGTGTCTGACCTGATTAACTTGTATCTACCCCAGTGCTTAGAACAGTGCTTGACACACGCAGTAAGCATTCAGAGCTTAATACAGTACCTGGCACACAGTAAGCACTTAACTAATGCCATAATTATTATTATTATTAATAACACATACCATCATCATCAACTGCCATCCCCCAGAGCACTCTCTTCTATCACTCGCTCCCTCTCCCTCACTCCCTTTGCCTCTGTACTCATTGTAGAGAGGCTTTTTTGAATTTCCCACACCTCAGTTTGATTCAGTCTTTGGCCTTAGATTCAAAAAAACACCAAGTTTAATGAGCACTCAAGGGGTCAGCTGGTCCAGCCCCCTGCCTCTAAATTGAAGTAACCATTGCTGCCCGAGTACAATGATCTGTCAGTGCCCTGTTCAGGGCTGTCCTCCCTGTGGGGAGGGGTTGGATGGGGGGCTGCTCTCTGGCTGTTTGGTTCTCCCCCCGGGGGACGGTTCAGTTGGCCGAGGAGGGGTAAGTGTAGCTGCTTCATCTGGGGCCTGGCTAATCACCCTGGATGCAGACAGACTCTTGTAAAGCATTTACTGCAGGGCAATTTTCTCCTTTTATTCTCCTGCCTTACAAGTTTGCTCCTGGGGGATCCAGGGGCCATTCTTGAATCACCCTCCGAAGCTGGCTGCCTCGCTTGGGGAAAGGGGGTTCCCCAAAGATGTTCCTGAATGGGGTGGGAGAGGACGGTGGTGTTCCAAAGGTGGGAAGAGCTGACGTGAGCTCCTACTCCATAGAGTCGGTCAGTCAATGGTATTTATTGAGCACTTACTATGTGCTTGGGAGAGTACAATATGACAGAGTTGGTAGACAGGTACCCTGCCCAAAATGGACTTACAATCTAGAGAGGGACACAGACATTAATATAAACAATTTATAATAAATAATTTATAATAATGTTGGTATTTGTTAAGCGCTTACTATGTGCCGAGCACTGTTCTAAGCGCTGGGGTAGACATAGGGGAATCAGGTTGTCCCACGTGGGGCTCACAGTCTTAATCCCCATTTTACAGATGAGGGAACTGAGGCACAGAGAAGTTAAGTGACTTGCCCACAGTCACACAGCTGACAAGTGGCAGAGCTGGGATTCGAACTCATGAGCCCTGACTCCAAAGCCCGTGCTCTTTCCACTGAGCCACGCTGCTTCTCCAGCAGCCTGCAGTCTTGGCCAATTCTTGTCTTCTCTTCAACTGGGGCCCACAAATTCACTTTCACTCTTTCCTTGTATGCTGATCATGCTCTCCATGGTGCAATCAATCAGTGATATTTATTGAGTGCTTACTATGTGAAGAGCACTGTTTTAAGTGTTTGGAAGAGTATACTATAACGCAGTTGATAAACAGGTTCCCTGTCCACAGAGAGTTTGCAGTCTAGAGGGTTCAGGCCATCCTCTCAATACTCAGACCCAGAGGGTTTCCCCCTCCCCTGCCCTATAAGCTCTGTCCATCCCCATTGGTTTCTTGGGGATCTGGTAGTTCCCTTATTGCCCTTGTGCTTGCCCAGAAGGTTTTCCCTTCTTGCTACCTTAGGGCCACTGTGGTTTGGAACTAGAGACTCTGGGGAAGCTGCTTCATGGGACTTTTCTCTCCTAGGATTGAAAATAGTAAAGAAAGTCACCATCAATGAGATCCTGGAGGATGAGACCTTAAGAAGCGACAGCAGATACGTACAGGTACAGGTCGGGCCTATGGGGTGCCCCCGGGAGGGAAGGGGGAGCACACAGCTGCCCCCCACAGCCCAGTGTGGGGTTGACTTGGTGTGGGGTTCAACTAGGCAGGGTGGCCTTGGAGCTGCCTGATCTTAGGGGAGCCCTGGGATCTGGGGAGGCAGGCTGTGTGTGCTGGGAGAGAGGGGAGAGAGAGCTGGAAAAGAGACAAGCCAGAATCATCAAAGTCATCATCATCATCATCATCATCATCATCATCATCATCCCTGGATTGAGCACTCACCCTTGTCTATGGTCCCATACTAGGTCAATCAATCAATCAATCATATTTATTGAGGGCTTACTGTATGCCAGAACACTATACTAAGCACTTGGGAAAGTACAGTATAGAGTTGGTATACATGTTCACTTTCCACAAAGCGATTATTGTCAAGGTGCTTTGTGGGCTTCCAGAAAAGCCTCCAGGAACTTCCACACAAAGGGAAGAGTCAGGAAGGAATTAATTCACCTTCAGAAGACCAAACCATGGGTGTGAGGAGGAAGCAGTGTGGCTTAATAGAAAGAGCACAGGCATGGGAGTCAGAGGCCCTGGGTTCTAATCCTAGCTCTGCCACCTGTCTGTTGTGTGACCTCGGACAAGACACTTAACCTCTCTGGCCTCAGTTTCCTTTTCTGTAAATGGGGATTCAGTACCCATTTTCCCTTCTACTTAGATTGTGACTCCAGAGAGGAACAGGGACTGTGTCCCACCTGATTACCTTGTATCTACCTCGGTGCTTAGTACAATGCTTGGCGCACAGTAAATACTTAAACAAATATGATGACATAAAAAGGAGGAAGAAGAGGTGCTGGAGTAAGAGGAGGTGGAGGAGAAGGAAAGAGGAGGAGGAGAAGATGGAGGAGGAGGAGGAGAAGATGGAGGAGGAGGAGGAGGTGGCAGAGTTGGGAATCAGTTCAGACCTAATTATGGATTGTGGCAGTCCCAGGAGAAGGGGCACCTTGAACTAATTCTGTTGCCACCTCAACACTGGGGAAACCTCCTCTCAACCACCGTGACACTTTTGTGTGTATCTTCATTCTCTGCATCTTTCTTGTGCATGCACTCTATTTTAGTGATTGCTGCTCCTCTTTGATTGTAAGCTCCTTGAGGACAGAGATCAGGTCTATTAATTCCAGGACTTTAGTATGGTGGTATGCACTGAGTAAAGGCTCAACAAACACTTTTAATTGCTTAACTGATTGATTGATTGATGGAAAAGAGCTCTCCCTGAGATGGGCTGCAGGCCCACCTGAATTGTGGGTGTGTGGAAGTATGTTTGTGTGTGTGAGAGTTGGGGAGAGGCAGAGTCAGCCCAGGGCTTGTTGGCATTGGGAAGTGTAAGCTGAACCCGGGCTGGAATCCTTGGTTCTTCCCTGTAAAGTAGCATCAGATGCCCTCTCTCCAGGCCAGTGCCCCTGCAGAGACAAAGCAGAGGGAATCAGGTTGCTTAAGGAAGGAGGGGCAGCTTTATGCCCCATTCCTGTGGCTCTCCATATCCCTTCCAGACCTTTGGGAAGGGTTGTGGCATAGCAAACTGCAAGGCCTATGAACCTAAGAGCAAGGAGGGCCCAGCTCTCTGCCTGAACTGTTTGCAGATGAACGTTGGAGATGGGGGTGATGCTGGCAAGCAGACTAATGGCTGGGCAGAGGGTCATTACAGGTCCCTGCGGTAGCCTTGGCACCTCTCGGAGAGCCTCTTGCTGCTGGAATTCGGGGAGAAGCTGGGCCTTTTCCCAGCTTCATTTGTCCAGGGTTCTGGGTACTTGCCCTGGGGCATCCTGCCTGCCTGCCTGCCTCCCTGCCTGCTTGGTCATCAGATCCAGGACTGATTAGTCCTGAAAGAGCCACAGAGCCAGCAGTGGGGTGGGGAGGAGGGGGCTTTGGAAGAGCTGCATGTATCCAGGTTCCTGCCCTGACAGGTTCTCTGGGACAATTAATTCAATAGTATTTATTGAGCACTTACTATGTGCAGAACACTGTACTAAGCTCTTGGAATGTACAATTTGGTAACAGAGACAATCCCTGCCCAATGATGGGTTCACAGTCTAATCGGACAATCAAGCCAGCATCAAAAATGTCAAATTGCAAATCAGTGATCCTATGTCTTCATGGGGTGTTGGCCAATGGACTTCCCCTCTGGAATTTGGGAGCTGATTTGGGGCCTTCTGGAAGTTCTAGAAGTGTCTTTGGTCTCCAGGGAGAAGATGGGGGTGGGGGTGGAGTGCTGATACAGAAAGGATTTAAATGGAGAAATGGTAGCTCATTCTCTGGAAATGAAGAAGATCGTGCCAGTAGGACAGGTCTCCTGGCAGAGAAGGCCTCAATTTTCTCTTGTTGGTGGCAGGCTTTGGGGATAGGCCTTGGGATATGCAAGTGAAGTGGCTTACAGGGGCAGGTGTGCTAACTGAGTTCTGGAGGAGAGGGAAATGGAATCCTGAGGAGGATCATGGAACCCTGAGGAGAATGATGGAATACAGTGGACAGATCATGGAATTTTTGGGGAGAGAATGGAGTCTTATTGGAGGGGGACAATAGAATTCTGCATCGTCTTGACAGGTAAGTCCTGTGGGAAATGATGGCGCATTGGGCCCATCTGGCTGGAAGAATCCCTTCTTCTGAGTTCATTTACTTATGTTAATGTCAATTTCCCCCTCTAGACTGTAAGCTCATTGTGGACAGGGCACATGTCTATGAAATCTGTTGCATTATTGTCTCCCGAGTGCTTAGTACGGTGCTCTGCACATCTTAAGCCCTCAATAAATACTGCAAATCGATCCAGAGTTGGGTGGCCAGAAACCTCCAAGCCACCCCCAAGTCAAGGGCACAAATCTTCCATGGGTTCCCCCTATCCAGTGTCTCTGCCTCCCCACTCTCTGTCATTCTTTCATCCCCAGAGCTGCATCGACTGGAACCGAGAGGTTCTGAAACGGGAACTGAGCCTGACCGAGCGAGACATCATTGACATCCCACAGCTCTTTAAGATCAGCAATTCCAGTGCAGAGGCGTACTTCCCGGACATGGTGAGGAGCGGGCTGGTGGGGAGGGAAGTGAGGGTCGCGGACATCCCCCCTCCCTCCTCTTCAACCTGGGCAAGGAGAGGCGGGCGATGGGGCCGGAGGATGTTAGGGGTTAGGATCTCCGATTTCACCGCCTCCATCCTGGGAGCACCTGCCCTTCTCCTCAGAACCCCGCTGTTCCTCAGCCGTTGCTTGGGTCAGACCTGAAAGTCTGAACTGTGCTCACTGGGACCCTAATTAACCCAGAGGAGCTGACGAGCCAGATGCGATGATGTGATCTAATCTCTTTGGGTGCGTTGGAAAGCAGAAGTCCAGTGTGTCACCCAGGGTGGGGCCAGATCTGATATTATCAGCCAGGCCAGGAGCCTTTGGCTGGGGCCATCAGAGGGCTGGGAGCTCTTTGAAAACCATCCATTATTCTGCTGGGAAATGGTGGTGACGGGCAGGGACTAGGGAGAGGGCTAGCTAGCCCAAAGAGCCCAGAGCCAGCCCCAGGACCAAGATTAGGTCTGAATTTCCCCAGCTCCCAAGTCCTTAGTTCAGTGCAAACAGTAAGCCCTCAGTAAACACCATCAGTTATTTGATTGGTAAGGGCAAGACGGAAAGCACAGGGCCAGTGCCCCAAGTGACCTGCTGGTAGGGCTCAGGGTGAACTCCATACTGGACTCTGGGCTGGCCTGGGGGTGGGAGAAACAGGCGGCCAACCACAGTGCTTAGGAGGAAGCCGCCGCTACCATCGCCCCTGACGTTCCTGCCATTGCCACTGGCCAGCTCGCAGTGAATCAGTGGTATTTATTGAGTGCTTACTGTGTGCAGAGCACTATACTAAGAGCTTGGGAGAGTATGATATAACAGAATTAGCAGGTACACTCCCTACCCATAAGGAACTTACAGTCTAGAGGGATTGGATCTGCTTGACAGTCCAGACCCTGTGCAGCCAGACCGCGAGCGGCTGTCTAAGACCCGGCTTGGCCCGAGTCAGCGTCCACTGTGCATGAGATAGGAGGAGGAGGCTTGGGCAGCAGGATGACTGCTATGGCCGTCGTCAAGAGGAAGGGACCTGTCTGCTCAGGCCATACCCCATCCGTGAGCTGGCTCTGGCTCCGAGCCCCAGTTGTTTCCCCATCCCCCCTTCCCCCTTAACAGACCTGCCAGGTCCTAGAGTTGGGGAGAGATGTATTCTGGCTGGGATGAGTCTGAAGGTGGGGAGGACTCAGGGGACCTGGGTCCTGAACCAAACTGCATGGCCGGGGCCTGGGAGATTGGATCAGTTGCATCCCCAAGGGCCGACGTGTCCTGTGTGCTGTCTCTCCTGCCATTCTCCACTGCCACCAGGCCCGCATCCAGCGGTAGCAGGGCGTAGGGATCGGAACCCAGGTACCTCAAGCAGGCATTCTCATTTGGGTGATGAGAACCCACTGCAAGCAGTCGGACAGAGCGTGGAAACAGTGCCTTCCCTCAGCCTAACCTCCTCCATTTTTCCCAGTTAGAGTCTAGAGCAACCCCCACCCCTCCCAATGTCTTCACCGGCAGTGTGGCCTAGAGAAAAGACCACAGGCCTGGGTGTCAGGAGGCCTCGGTTCCAATCCTGGCCCAGTCACTTGACTGCTTATGTGACCTTGGGCAAATCGCTAACTTCTCTATGACTCAGTTTCCTCAACTGTCAAATGGTGATCCTATACCTGTTCTCCCTCCCACTTAGACAGTTATCTTGCACCTACCTCAGAGCTTAGCATAGTGTTTGGCACTTGGTGCTCAACAGATGCATAACATAAGGAAGCCCATTTTCCCACCATCTCCCTCCCATCTTCACCTCCATCTTTCTCTCTGTTTCCTGTATCTAATCTAAAGTAGCATCATTGATGAGGGAAATAATGGGGGAGCTTTTTGAATACTTGACCAACAGTGCTCTCTATCAGTACTGGGGAAATGGGCATGGAGACCTTCATGACCTGCCTTTTAATCAATTAATCAATCAAGCAGTGGTATTTCTTGAAAGTTTACTGTCTGCAGAGCATAATAATAAGCTCTTGGGTGAGTACAATAGAGTTGGTAGTTTCAACCCCTGCTCTCTAGAAGCTTACAATCTAATGGGACTTACAGTCTAGTAATGTCACTCTAGACTGTAAACTCACTGTGGGCAGGGAACATGCCTACTAACTCTCTTGTGTCATACTCTCCCAAGCTCTACACACAGTAAGTGCTCAGTAAATACCATTGATTGATTGACTACCATCTTCCTTTGGTCAGATAGTCAGGGGTGAGGCTGGGAATCCGATCAGGCAGATTTGATGTCCAATTTCTCCCCTTGGCCACTCTGTTTCCTGTTTAGTTCTTTTCTGCTTCTTCCTGAACATCTCCTCTTCCCTCTCTGGTTTCTCCCCTTTTTCCTGGCCTTTTTCTCACCACCGAGCCTCCCAGCCTCCCAAACTCCCAGCTTCCAATCTGGGCATTTCCTTCTGCTACTCTCAAGTCAGGCCAGATGCCTCCACGGAGATGCCTCCGATCCGCTTCTTCTCCTTCCCTTGCAGGTGAACATGGTCGTCCTGGGAAAGTACCTGGGGATTCCCAAGCCTTTCGGGCCCATCATCAACGGTCGCTGCTGCCTGGAAGAGAAAGTCCTGTCCCTGCTGGAGCCGCTGGGTCTCAACTGCACCTTCATCGATGACTATTTATCCTACCACGTGCTGATGGGCGAGGTCCACTGTGGCACCAACGTCCGCCGGAAACCCTTCTCCTTCAAGTGGTGGAATATGATCCCCTGAGGCAGCTTCCCTCCCAGCATCCTCTCTGTTTGGGAACATCCATATTGGAGGAGCCCCTCACCAGCAGAGAAAATTCAATATTCTACATCTGGGGCCCCGACAGTGCAGCAGGGCTACCCCGTTACTGTAGAATACCATAGTTTTTTTTTCTTTTGAAAGAAAGGACCGACCTGAAAGATCCAACCTCCAGGAAGTCCAGAATGGAATAGATAGTGTTTTATTGAATCTCAATGTGAATGGCCTTAGTCCCTCCCTCGCTCTAGCATGAACATCTCTAGCATGAACATCCCCAATGGACTTCTGCAAGTGATTTTCCAGTTCGTGCAGTCGTACTGGACCTGTTGGATGCATTGAAGCTAGCCAGGTACTGGAGGCAACTGGGTGCTTATCACTGGGCTTACCCCTTTGGGCTCAAGTTGTCCCTCATAGAATTTGGCTTTAAAGGGACCACCCATCTCCTGCCACCGACTTCTCTCTGCATCAGGGTCACAGCCAACTCCTTGGATCCCATCACCTCATTTCACTCCCTGAGGACAGTCATGGTTGATCCCCTTGTCTTCCCCTTGCCTTTCCAAGACAAACAAGGATGGGGAAACACATATGCATTTAAATGTCCAATAAAAAACCTCCTTAATACCTAACTCTGCGGGCAGTAAGGGCAGTGCCTGCAACCCGCTGGAAAGCCTTCATTAAACGTGCATGCTGAATTCGCCAGGGTCATCGTGCCATAGCCCAGGGCAGTCAAGAGAAAATGGAAAATGGGGGTTGAAAGGATTGAAATGTCAGAAAGGAGCCATGTATGAATGCCAGGACCCTGGTTTGGTCCTAACCAGCCTGGTTTCCCTTCATTTCCCCTTTGCACTACTAATTTCCCCTGTAATTTCCCAGCTGCATTTTGGACATGGATGAAGGTGGTCATTTAACCATTTCCAGCCATCCCAAGACACCCTGTGTCTTTGGAAAAAGTTTCTCTGTGTGAGAATCATGTGTTTTGCGTCTGAACTGGGGCTCCTGATTGAAACTGAATTGGATAGTCCAGGTGTACGGGCAAGCCAATCAGGCCTCATAGAAAGAAAAAGGTTATCTCAGAAGGTGGGGTCTAATTCCTCTAATTGCCCTTAATCATCCCCCTTGGTTCTCAGGCAGTGGGAGGGTGAGTGTCCTTTCTTTCTGTTCCACGAGGACCCTGCCTCTAGTTGGAGTTTCGGTCTCAGTCCCTCAATGAGTAAACCTTTGTGTCAGACCCCGTATCCCTTCCCACGGAGAGGAGAGGGAGCCCTGGATTTTAATTGTCTCCGTTCGTGGTGAAATCATCCGTGGGCCCCAGGCTGCTCTTAGGCAGATCAGGTTGGAGCGGGCCCAGCGTGGCTTGCAAAGGGAAGCTCGTCCCTTACTCCCCAAGACCAGCTCTGTTCCCGCTGCCGGAGGTCTGACCTCTTGGATGGTCTGGTAGGGGGTGCCCCGGCCCTGGAACTTCCACACTCTGGGGGATGATGGGTAGCGATGATGATGGTGGACACGATGACGCTGACGACATTCCCTTGACACCCATCGACCTGGCTACTGGTCATGAAACCACCCTGATTAAACCTGGTGAGAGAAATCAACTTCTGGAGCAGAGGGCTCGGTTGTTGGCAGAATCCCACCCAGGATGAGGGAAAGGGGGATTCTTCAGCTGTGGCGTTGGCCGGCCTATCCTACAACTGGCACCTGGAGGAGTGTGGAGTTGTGGGTGCAGTGTGGGTATTCGGGGAAAGCCGCCTTCTCCCGCCTTACCCTCCGGCTCGGTGACTCCCTCTTGTTCTCCAGCGCTGGGAATGGACTGGGGGTCACATGACCAACCTCTCTGTAATTGCTGCTGATTGGGACCATCATGGGTCAGGACAGTCTTCTCTGCTGATGCTGTGATGGTTTGCCACAAGATCACCTCCTGGGTGACAAATAAACAACTGAAACACAGGCCTTGTGCTCCAGGTTGCTTGGCATACTTGCCAGGGTTGGATTGTGATTGGGGTTCAGTTGCTGGGGGGAGGCTGGGGGTTGTGAGGGGTAAGGAGTCTGTAAGGGCTGTGAGCCCTGGGTGAGACAGGGACTGTGTCCAACCCGATTTGCTAATCATCCATCCCAATGATTAGTACAGTGCCTGGCACATAGTAAGCACTCAACAAATACCATAATTATTACTGTTATTTTTAAGTGCCATTTTCCCACAGCTCAGTTGTTTAAGGGTCAGAATCTATTGCATCTCCCAAGGTAGAAACTTCCCTGATCCTTAGTGGAACTGTATCTTCTGCTTGCCACAAGAACAAGTGACCGGCTCTGCCACTCGTCTGCTGTGTAGCCTTGGCCAAGTCACTTAACTTCTCTTTGCCTCAGTTACCTCTTCTGTGAAGTGGGGATTAAGATTGTGAGCCTCATGGGGGACACCTTGGTTCTACCCCAGCACTTAGTACAGTGCCTGGCACATGCCATTTAAAAAAGAATGCTTTGCCAGAGGCCAGAGAGGAGAGGGACACTAAGGATAAAGATGCAGAAAAGATCTGAACGAGAGGACGATGCTAAAGAGATTTATTTAAAGAGGAGGGGACTGGGGTGGGGGACAGGGCCCTGGATTCCATTCTCAGCCTCACCACTGATTGCCTCAGGCCTTAAGAACCCCTGGGTTTTGAAATCTCACACTCCCTGGGTTGTTCAGCCCATTTTACAGATGAGAACCTGGAGGCAGCCTATGGGTATCGGGGGCAAATGATTGGACTGAGCCATCCTCAGACGGAACTGGCATTCCAGATCTCCCAGGCCCAGCGTGGCTTGGTGGAAAGAGCATGGGCTTAGGAGTCAGAGTTCATGGGTTCTAATCCCGGCTTTGCCACTTGTCAGCTGTGTGACTTTGGGCAAGTCACTTCACTTCACTGTGCCTCAGTTACCTCATCTGCAAAATAGGGATTAAGATTGTGAGCCCCAAGAGGGACAACCCGATGTCCTTGTATCCAACGCCCCCCAGCGCTTAGAACAGTACTTGGCACACAATAAGCGCTTAACAAATACCATTATTATTATTATTATTATTGTTACTATTATAGAGACCGTATCCAGCACAGTGGATAGACGTCCCAGTTTTCCAGACCTGACCTCTGGTTTCAGTGTTTCAGCAGCTCTTGGAGTGCAGATGAGGGAAACGTAAGGATATGAGTAGGATGGGTTCCACGGAGCTCAACTCCCATGCCCAACTCTCGACCCCAGAGATGGTGAGGTGCTTAAGGGAAAACGCTTCTCAAGAAGGAGTCCGTGGAGGAGAAAATGAGATGGGGAGGCGGGAGAGGATTTGGGCAACTCGAAGCCGGGGCTACGATCCAGAAACACCATCCCCCTGGCTGGGCTGGGTAGGGCAGGTGTCTGCCTGCTCCTTATGGGCTAATTACCCCGTCCACCCAACCGGTTCAGATGCAATTCACCAGGCCCTGCCCAGTCAACCCAAAACAGAGCTCCTGAGTTGCAGAGGGTGAACTGTCCGGGAGAGGGTGAGCAGTCAACACAAGACAAGGAAGAGGCGGGGTCTAGGAGCCCTGGCCCGCCCCCTCAAATCAAATCATGCCGATCCGGGACTAGGATAAGCATCGTGGCCGGGATCTCGGCAGGAGACAGGAGCCATGCCCCTGCAGAGGATCGTCCGGGTGTCCCTGGAGCACCCCACTAGCGCCGTGTGTGTGGCCGGGGTGGAAACCATTGTGGATATCTACGGGTAAGGAACAGTAACTGGGGTTGGGGCTGGGACTGGGGGCTGGAGATCACAAGGCTGACTTGGAGCCCTCTGGCTTTGCCCTTTGAGGGTGATAGATCCTACCACCATGGGACCCCACTTAGAATGGCTTTGGCTTCTGACGGGGAACCTGCCAGAGCAAAGACATCAAGCCTGGGTCATCCACTGGGGCTTCGGCCTGCCCGTGGCTGATTGAGCTGTGGGAAAGCTTCTCTTAGCTGTCCACAGTCAGGATGTAGGAGCTGACTCTGTGCTTGATGGGTTTGTATGGCCAAAATGGAAACCTAGTTTTGGTGTGGGAAGACGATGGTGACTTTTCTTCATCATCCTGTCAGTGGGAATTTTATCCAAAAGCGGCAAAGGAAGTCGATAGTTGGAAATGCAGTGTTGGCTGGTAGGAGAGGGTGGGACTGCTGCCAGCACTAGAAAGCACAGCACAGAATCTCAGGCAGTGAGTGATGTCCTGACCTCTGGCCCCCACGGGCACTAGGGTGGGGCCCTGGAGGCAGCCGGGTAGAGCCGCAGGGTCTCCGGGAAGCTGGACAGAACACGGAGACTCTTAGGAAAAGGAATCTGAGCCTTGGCGAGAGATGTCAAACTCCCAAGGGGAGCTGATTTTTGATCCTGGTGGAGGGATTTTCTTACTGCTCCCATTGAGGATGTAAACGGAGAGGAAATTTTGCCTGCTTAAGGGATGTCCAGGGACAGAGACCCAGGGGAAGGTGGGCGAGAGTGTGGCACCCAAAGCAGCCGCAGCAGCAGCAGCAACGTCTCAGATGGGAGACTGGACGACAGCACCACAGAGAGAGTGGGTAGAGCTGAGACTGCCCCCACGGCCCCACTGAGGAAGCCCTCTGACCACCTGGACTTGTACTCCTGGGCATTCCCTCTTGCCATTTCCTTGGCAAGGAATCTCCTAGGATTGGTAACAGTGCTCTGACAGGTCTGCTTTTCCCAGAGTTTGGGTCCCAGGACATTAGGCAGAAGAGGGTGAAAAACAACTGAGGAAGTGCCAGTCAGAGATGCCCAGAAGGTGCCAAGTTTGCCCAAGACAGCAGGGGTGGAGAGGAAACTCAGCCGGGCGCCACTGCCTCTCCTGGTGCTCGTTATGGATGGGGTTGACTCAGCCCACCCCAGCTGCCCGGGGCAGGGGGGGATTAGACAGATGGGCCTCTCTGATGACCTTGATCCAAGTTCTGTCTCTCCCAGTGGTGCAGCCCTCAGGGGGGCCTGGGGCATGGTCATGGTGCTCACCCTCCCCCTGCCCTTCCCAGGGGCTGGACTGCATCCAGACTGGTAGGAGGTGATCTCTGGGAGGTGGGAGAGCTGGATTGTTCTCCAATAAAGACAGCCTCAATGGCCCTTTCAGCGAAGGTCCTGGACAGGCATTTCCCCTGATCTGCTCCCCCAGGGCAGGAGGCAGGCTCTAGGGGCCAGACCAGCGAGGGCTTGGGAAAGGTGAAGGGAAAGTAATTTAGCCAAACCCCTCAGCTTGGTCATCCAGCTCGTGAAATCACCTGCAGCCTGGTCCCTGGCAAAGAGGGGAAACAGGAAGTGAAGCCAGTGGTCTCCTTTCTAGTCTGTGTCCGGCTCTGGCTGGGTCATTAAGTGGGTGAAGTGTGTGCTGGGCCTAGTCGATAAGAAGACGGGCCTGGGAGTCTGGTTTCTAATCCTGCAGCGCACATGTCTGCTGTGTGACCTTTGGTAAGTCACTTCACTTCTGTTGCCTCAGTTACCTCATCTGTAAAATGGGGATTAAAGATTTTGAACCCCATGTGAGACAGGGATTGTCTCTATCCTGATTTGCCTGTATCTAACCCAGCACTTAGTACAGTGCCTGATATTCAGTAAGTACTTTACAAATACAACTGTTATTATTATCATTATTCTTTCCCCTCTTCTTCCTAGGACAGGGAATCCCAGGGATGAGGGCTGAATCAGGGCTAGGACTCTGAGCTACTCTCCCAGGCCACCTTGGCCAGAACCGGGCTTGTCTCCCAGGGCGGGGAGCAATTGCCCAGTGTCAGGAGTGAAAGAATAAGTAGGCGATAAATTTTTTACCTAGAGCTGCTCCCTGGGGCAGGGGCATGGGGAAAGTGGCTTGGCCAATTTTTTTGTCCTTATTGAAAGGACTCTTTCATTAATCATCATCATCATCATCATCATCAGTAATAATGATGGTATTTGTTAAGCGCTTACTATGTGTAGAGCACTGTTCTAAGCACTGGGGTAGACACAGGGGAATCAGGTTGTCCCACGTGGGGCTCACAGTGTTCATCCCCATTTTACAGATGAGGTAACTGAGGCACAGAGAAGTGAAGCGTCTTGCCCACAGTCACACAGCTGGCAAGTGGCAGAGCCGGGATTTGAACTCATGACCTCTGATTCCAAAGCCCGGGCTCTTTCCACTGAGCCACGCTGCTTCTCTAAAGTGCTACTTATTGAGCTCTTACTATGTGCAGAGTGCTTGGGAGAGTATAGTAGAACTGAGATGTTAGACATGCTTCCTGCCTACAGTGTGCTTCATTCTTTCATTCAGTTGTATTTATTGAGCCCTTACTATGTGCAAAGCACTGTACTAAGTGCTTGGGAGAGTACAGTATAACAACAAACAGACATATTCCCTGCCCAGAATGAGCTTATAGTGTTTCATAGCAATTCCTGGGGGATTGAATTAGATCCTATCCCCTGGGGAAAGAGGAAGCCAGGAATAGAGAAGACAAGCACATTCACATGAAAAATAATTCTGTCACCTCACTGGAATGAGCTCTGCAAGTTTGCTTTTTTTTAGAATCAAATACCATAACATCCCAATGGGGTAAAGGGCAGGTGGAGGCAGGTCTGTGTAAGAAGGAGGGAAACTACAGGGCTAAGGTAGATTAATAACAATAATAATAATGTTGGTGTTTGTTAAGCGCTGAAATTCATCCATGAGTGCTTGTGTGACTGAAACATGTGGAACAGAGGCGGTCAATCTAGTTAGCTTCTCCCCCTTCTTTTCTCCCCTCCTGCCCCCACTACCCCACTCAGAAGGGCATGAATGAATTCAGGAGAACATTCACTTCCTAAGATCCCCTCCTTGAGCAGGTTCTGAACCTTTAAATGGATTTGGAGCCCAACTAATCAAAGGGAAGGTTTGGGAATGTTTAAAGGAGGACAGGTAGTTGGGGAAGGATCTCTTCAGTCATTTAAACACTGAAGGGTTTGAGCCATGATCCTGGGATAGCAGGTCACGTGGAAGGGTTCAGCCATCATCCTGCAAGGGCAGGACACAGGGAAAGTTTGGAGATGTGAGCCTGAAAGAACATGGGGCTCAGAGAGGGATCTGAGATGTGATCCCCAAGGGTTACAATACCCAGAAGATTTAAGGTTCCAGAGGTTAGGTCACTAGAGTGGTGAGGTTTCTGTCCATGGGGCTGAGAAATGATCAGAAAGATCAGTAGCAATGTACAAATGAAGGATACAGAGAGGGTGAGACTGCAGAACACTGTCTTGGGAAAGTACAGTACAACAATGAAAAGTGACATTCCCTGCCCAAATGAGTTCACAGTCTATGCCGTGGGAGAGAGACATCAATACAAATAAATAAAATTAGAGATCTATGCATAAGACCTGTGGGGTTGAGAAGGAAGGGGAAAAGCAAAGGAAGCAAGTCAGGGCAACCAGAAGGGAGTGGGAGATGAGGAAAAGTGGGGCTTAGTCTGAGAAGGCTTCTTGGAGGAGATGTGCCTTCCAGAAGGCTTTGAAGCAGGGGAGAGTAATTGTCTGGTGGAAGGGCAGAAGGGAGGGGTTTGAGGAGGAAGGGCATTCCATGCCAAAGATAGGATGTGAGCCAGGGGTTGGCAGCGAGACAAGTGAGATCGTGGCATAGTGAGAAGGTTAGCATTAGAGGAATGAAGTATGTGGGCTGGGTTGTAGAAGTAGAAAAGTGAGGTGAGGGAGGAGGAAGGGTCAAAGTGTGGAGTGCTTTAAAGCCAGTGGTGAGGAGTTTTTGTTTGTTATGGCAGTGGTTGGGTAATCACTGGAGATTTTTGAGGAGGGGGGTGACATGTCCTGGACATTTCTGTAGAAAGATGATCCGAGCAGTAGAATGAAGTATGGACTGGAGTGGGGAAGAGACAGAAATTTGCGAGGTCAGCAAGGAGGCCGATGCAGTAATCTAGGCAGGATAGGATTAATGATTTGGATTGGAACTCTGTTACCTAATTAATGTGCAAAAAATACTTGAAAGAAGTCTATTAAAAGTTAATGACCTCTCTGACCTCAGTGCTGCCGCTGTTATGGGCTGAAGGAGGTGCTCTGGGTTCCAGAAAGAGACACGGACCTGGTTGATTAGCTGAGGGAGGGGGAGGAAGTTCTTCTCCATGAGGTTCCTGGCATGGGGTGGGGGTGGGGGGGAGTGTGAGACTTGTCTCTTAGGTTATGCCTGGACTTTGGAGGAGGGATGGTGGCAGCAAATAATAATAATGGTATTTGTGAAGTGCTTACTATATGCCAAGTACTGTACTAATTGCTGTGGGAGATACACGGTGATTATTGTACACAGACCCTGTCCCACATTGAACTCACGGTCTCAATCCTCATTTTACAGATGAGGGAACTGAGGTCCGGAGAAGTGAAGTGACATGCCCAAGGTCACACAGCAGACAAGTGGCATAGCCAGGATTAGAACCCATGAACTCCTGATTTCCAGATCCGTGCTCTATCCACTACACCATATTACTTCTCGAAAGGGGAGCAGGCAGGAATTTGAGGTTCACTAGGGAGGGACCCTCAAATCTTGCTTCAAGAAGAGAAGAATTACAGGGCTTTAGGACTCAGAGAAGACTAACTATGATCCAGGGCTCTAAAAGTTGGGTTATTTTCAATTAATTAATCAATCAATGGTAGTCAAGTGCTTACTCTGTGCAGGACATTATGATAAGCACTTGGAAAATACAATATAGTTATTGCCATTGTTCTTGTCTGTCCGTCTCCCCCGATTAGACTGTAAGCCCGTCAAAGGGCAGGGACTGTCTCTATCTGTTGCCGAGTTGTTCATTCCAAGCGCTTAGTACAGTGCTCTGCACATAGTAAGTGCTCAATAAATACTATTGAATGAATGAATGAATGAATGTGCCGAGCACTGTACTAAGCACTGGGGTAGGTACAGGGTAATGGGGTTGTCCCACGTGAGGCTCACAGTCAATCCCCATTTTACAGATGAGGTAACTGAGACACCGAGAAGTTACTTGCCCAAAGTCACACAGCTGACAGGTGGTGGAGCCGGGATTAGAACCTCTGACTCCTAAACCTGGGCTCTTTCCATTGACCCACGCTAGAATGAAGACTCCAGGCACAGAATCAACTGTTTTACCCAGGAGTAGTACTACTAATAATAAATGATAATAAAATAATAATAATGATAGGAGAAATCTATTGTCACAGTCTGCCTTCTCCTCCAACCTCCTTCTACACTCCCCTTCTGTCTTGGCAGGCTGGATGTGGTCAGGAATTGTTGATCCAATTCCTCGCTCCACCAGCAGCGGGCCAGACTGTCAGCTCCTTGAGGGCAGGGATCGAATCTACCAACTCTCTTGTACTTTCCCAAGCGTAGAGTACAGTGCTCAGCACAGGGTAGGCACTCATTACATAGCATTGATTGATTGGGTGGGTGAATTTGAGCTCCAGCTGGCTTTGTTCTTCTTTTACTGGTCCTCCTGCTTGGTAGCTTCCTGCCCGAGGAATCTCAGGAGGGCAGCATGCCAGTCAGGAATAATCTGGTCTATGGTGGGGAACTCCGCTCCTCCCCTCCCCTTTTCCTGCCTCCTCCTCCCTTACCCAAATCATGGCACCATAGGGCTCCTAAGGTGACTGTGTGAGCTCTCCCCGCTGCCCTGGCCTCGGGGAAAAGAGGAGCTGGTAATCAATAACTACCCTGACAGCTTCTGCAGCTTGCTCTGCAAGGCACACAGCCCTTTATGGGCCTGACTTCCTTAACCCTCCCAACAACCCGTGAATCAGGTCATGGGAAGAGATGAGCGCCTCTGTCTTACCTATGAGAAAGTCGGCTTAAAGAGGTGAGGCAATCTGCTCCAGGTCCCATGGCGTTTGGGATGAAAACTGAGGCTCGTGACCCCTGACTGGCCTAGTGCCCAAGATAGGGAAGGCGCTGGAAATCGGGATCTGCAGGAGGCAGAGGCAGTGGGGTTGGGAGGACTCTTTTCCCATCAGGAAAAGGCAAACTACTTTTATCTCTCCACCAATCTGGCCTGTTATCAGCACAGGCCTGGGCCTGCCCTCCAGAATGACCAGTTCCTCCATCCCTCCGCTCAGGACAATGACCGGCCATCTTTTTTTTTTTTTTTGTAACTAACTCTTATCCAGGAGGCAGATTAAAATGAATTAGAGCGCTGATGACAACATTCTGGCTCTCTCCCTTGGATAGACACTTCCGCCGCCCAGGGGTGGGGTGGGGTGGAGTGAGAGAGTTCACAATTTAGACGGCTGTGTCCGCTCCTTCAGATAGCTAGCAAATCATGCAGGGCTCAGGCAGTGGAAAGTCTCTGCAGTATCTCCCATGACTGGAAATGACTCTTTAGACTGTAAATCCCCCTCTAGACTGCATGCTTGTTGTGGGCGGGGAATGTGCCTGTTTATTGTTATATTGCACTCTCCCAAGTGCTTAGTACAGTTCTCTGCACACAATAAGTGCTCAATAAATACGATTGAATGAATGAATTTGGAATAAGCAAATGCCTGGAGTATTCAGAACACCCTCTGCCTCCTCTCCCCAAAACCCCCAGCAGAAAACTCAGAACCGGATCTCGGATACAAACTCACTTGTACTCAAAATAGTTCCTTGAGAGGCCAGTAGAATTTCAAGTTACTAATAGAGACACTGAGGACCGGAGAGGCTTAAGGCACTGGCTCAGAGACCTACAGTGACCCACATAGGGACAGTAAAAATGTCCCTGAAATTCTAAATTCCTTGGCATCCTTTATCCCATCTAGGATCATACTTAGTGTCACCCAGACTGCGAGCCCGTTTTGGGGTAGGGATTGTCTCTATCTGTTGCCGAATTGTACATTCCAAGTGCTTAGTCCAGTGCTCTGCACGTAGTAAGTGCTCAGTAAATACTATTGAATGAAGAGGTTCCATCTCCGCCTCATGTACTGCACTTTCCCTGACTCATCTCTCCCTCCAACTTAGATTGTGAGCCCCATGTGGGACCCGATTAGCTTGTATCTACCCCAGAGATTAGAACAGTGCTTAACACATAGTAAGTGCTAAACAAATACCGCAATTATTATCTATCCCACCACCCTATCTCCACAGCTACTGGGTTCCCTATACACTTGAACCCTCACCACTTAAACATTTAGATACTCACTCCACTCTCTTCCTCCACAGTTCTTCTGTATACATCTTTAAACTTGGTTGCTTCTGCTACCTGTAATTCATTTTAGTGCCTACCTCTCCCTCTACACTCTAAATTCCTTGAAGGCAGAAATCGTGTCTAGTAACTCTAATACTCTCCCAAGTACAGTGCTCTGCACAGAGTAAGCCCTCGATAAATGGGATTGATTATAATTAATATTTTTGGTATTTGTTAAGCACTTGCTATGTGCTAGGCACTGTACTATTTTACAAATAATGTAAATGAGGCACAGAGAAGTGAAGTGACTTGCCCAAGGTCACACAACAGACAAATGGAGGAGCTGGGCTGAAGGCCAGAGAACTCCAGGAAGGCTTCTCTAGCTCCCCTCAAGGGCTGGGGGTGTAGCTGTAGCTTGATGGGAATATTCCCTGTATTTATAGAGCACCTTCCTTTCCAGATGCTTCACTGACCTTTACAGATATAATCTTGTTAATCTGTTCTCCCTCTCTTAGAATGGAGTTAGGGAAGACCTGTTATTATCTTCCTCTAGTAGGGGAGAGTGAGGTCCAGGGAGAGACCTTTTCAAACTTTCAGACTGATTCCAAATCTTCTTTGTGGGGGACAGCAGGGAGGCAACCTGGCCCTGAAGAAAGAGTCAGAAGGCCCAGATTCCAATCCTGGCTCTGCCACTTGCCTACCTTATGACTTCGGGCAAGTCACAACCTCCCAGGGCTTCAGTTTTCTCATCTGAAAATGGTGATGATTGTGGGCCCTCTGTGGGAGAGGGACTGTGTCTGATCTGATAACCCTGTATCTCCCCCATAGCACATAGTAAGCACTTGATAAGTGTCATAATTACAATAAGGGGAGAGGTGTAAGTTTGTGTGGGGGTGGGTGTGAGCCTCCTAGATTCTGCTTCCCTCTCTGTCACATGGAGGAAACCACCTGCTTATACCTCTGTGCCTGGTGCTGTAAAACGTGAACAAATCTCTCTCATTAGGAAATGGTTAAATGGTTGGTAATTACATATCTGAACATTGATTTTACAACCCTAGGATGAAATAAACTATCCTGGGAGAGTAAATCTGCTTTGGGCAGGGGAAAATGAGCCTGCTTTAAATCCTCCTTTCTTATCATTTCAAGAGATACAAATCACATTCGAAGAGAACTCTGAGAGCCATGCGATCCTATTCATGTGTGCAGGTGTGGCTGAAAAGATCTCTGAGCAACCACTAGCCATTTCCATTTCTGACATTTCCCCAGGATCAGGCTTCTGCTGCCTGGTCTCCTGTGACAGTGACCTTTGGTTGGGGGATTTTTCTCTCTAGTTTACAGAGGCTGAGGCTAAATCCTTACTTCTGCAGAAAGGCTTTTGCTGTAATGTTTCTTGTTTCCACTCGACACCCCTTCACCCTGCCCCCCAACCCCAACCCGTCCGACCACCCCGGCATTGCAAACAGCCTTGAAAGAGTAATCCCCCTCAGTAGCGCTGGCCCCGACTCTTCTTCATGTTTTCCAGCTAGGACAGGTGATTTTCTTGTCCTGCACATGTAAGAGTGTTACTGGGAAGGCCATAAAGCAGCACTTTTTCCTCTTCTCCCTATGCCAGTTAATGCCAACTCCTTGCCCCCACTGGCAAGAGTCCTGTGAAATTTCCGCCTGATATACCCTTTGGGTAGAGACGGGATTTAGGCTTCCGCCCAAACAGCCAATAAAACACTAATTAGGTAGAAAGTAACCTCGATTTGGTTAATAAAGGTGGAGAGGAATGCATGAAGGGTACTAAAAGCATACCCATGGGCACGGGAAGCTCCCTGGATCGTTGCCTTATGGAGTGACTCTGCCCCTCTAGTGCCAGTGAATGTCTGCCTCCCTTCCTCCAGAGGCCAGCATGTACCCTGAATGGGTTGGGCAAAATTATTTCTGGACTTTAGGCAGCAGAGTTTGACCCCATGTAGCCATGTGGAAGATTATAGCCCATGTGAAATAATCACCTTGGTCTCAAACGGGGAAACCTGGACCTATAGCATGGGTTTCTAAACAGATTTATTATCTCCTGCCCTTTAAAATTATAGGGGAGACTGAGTGATGACATGGTAGTTTCAAGTTTTTACAAGTTGCTTTGGGAACCCTTCCGACTCATCCCAGAGGAAACAGGAATATTTGAAGGGTGAAAGAGGCAGGAAGCACCTCTGGTTTCAAAGGGTTTTAAGAGAAGGTCTCGCTTCTCTTTTTAGGGCCAAAGTAGTTGGGTCCAAATTTATTTATTATTAGAAGTATTAATAATAATAATTGTGGTATTTGGATATTTGTTGAGTGCTTACTATGTGCCAGGCAATATACTAAGTGCTGGGGTGGGTACAGACAAGTCAGGTTGGATACAGTCCCTGTCCCGCATGGAGCTCACAGTCTTAATCCTCATTTTACAGATGAGGGAATTGAGACACGGAGAAGTTAAATGACTTGCCCAAGCTCACACAGTGGACAAGTGGCAGAGCCAGGATTAGAACCTAGGTCCTTCTGATCTCTAGATCCTTGCTCTATCCACTAGGCCACTCTGCTTGAAGAGGTCTCTTCCCCTTCCATTCTCACATGGGTTTTCCCTGAATGGAATCCCTGAGGATCTCAGCTCCCAGAGACTCTGTGGTTGCTAGGGGAAGGGGATGAAAAATCTTCTATGGGGAGTAGAGGAAGGGGGGATTTATTTCTCAACTTGGAAGAAAAACGCTTCAGTGTTGATCACTCCTCGCTGGATGGAAGTGGCCACATTGATGTTGGAGATTGACCTTGGCCCCCAGATACCTTTCTGTGATTTTTCTAGCTGTGGGAAGTCTTTTCAGTGCTCGTTCAGAGAGGAAACCCAGCGACGGACAGCGAGGAGTCACCCTGAAGGCGAACCCTGACCTGACGGTTGGTCCAGGGAGTTGGACTCCAGGGAGACTTGCAGCTTAGCTCCAAGAACCAATGTGACTCCAAGAGAGTTGGCTGAGTCCAAGACAGTCACTCCAAGGAAACAAAATGGTTTTTTAAGTAATAAGTAATAATTGTGATATTCATTAAGCACTTACTATATGCCAAGTACCATACTAAGCACCGGTAGAGATACATGATAATCAGTCTTCATACAGGGTTATGGTCTAAATAGGAGGGAGGACAGACTTTGAGTCCCCATTTTGCAGATGAGGGAACTGAGGGAAAGAAAAGTGAAGTGACTTGCTCAGGGTCAGATAGCAGACAGGTGGCAGAGCCAGGATTAGAACCCAGGTCCTTCAACTCCCAGGCCCAGGCTCTTTCCACGACACTTTGCTGCTTCGCAACAGTTTAGTTTCAGTTTGAGATGGTTTACTCTGTTGACCAGAGTCCTTACCCTTCAGTTCTGCTGGAACAGATATGTGGTCCCCCACAAATCCCCCAGATGTGTCTCTTGGAACCGGAGCCATTAGAAGGTCTTGTTGTTGTCCTTGTCTTTGTTTGACTTCCCCACTCTTGCCCAGGTCAGTCCCGGAGGGCACCACATCATTTGAAGTCTACAACAGCCCGGGAGTGGACGTTTACATTTCCCCCAACATGGACACGTCCCGACAACGGGCTGGGAGAAAGAGGTGGCTTTTTGACGTGGGGCTGGAGATCATCGTGGTCATGAAGTCTCCCAGCAAAGACCTCAACGACAGCCACGTGAGTTGGTCTCCACATTTCAGAGCGCGAGGCGTGGGGGCTGCAAAGGCGAACTTCCAGTCGTTTCCTCCAGCAGTCAGGGAGAGGCGGGGAGGCTGATGTTGATGCCTGTCCATCCGGTCCTGGCTGGACATGGAAGACTCTCTGCTCTAGGTTGAAATTCTTCTTAGACTTCTGCCGTCTTCACCTTTCCACCGGGCAGCCACATTCTTGGCATCTGGAAAACACAGTTTGGGGGCTCTCCTTCTAGGGTCTCAGCCTGAATAGAGTAATTTGCTGCCTTGATTGAGGTAACTTGATTGAGCAATTTGGGACATTTTAATAGGCATTTTAAAATTCCTTTAGCTTTGATTGGGGACCACAAGGGCTAGGGGCAGAGGGGGTCTGGGTCTAGAGCCGGTTGATTGTTACTTCTTCATACACAGAAACACATCATGGCAGTGCCTAGTTTGTAGTAGAGGACAGCAGGAATCTACGGTATGGTTGAAAACTCCGAGAAGGCAGGGAATGTGTCTCTTGCTTCTGTTGTACTCTCCCAAGCACTTAGCACAGTGAGTCCCACAAAATAGTGGCTCAAAAAATACAGAAGATTGATTGGCCTAATTATCCTGTATCTACTCCAGTGTTTAGTACAGCATTTAGCAATTACCAGAGAAGGAGCATGGCCTTGTGGAAAGAGCATAGGCCTGAGAGTCAGAGAACCTGGGTTCTAATCCAGGCTGTACTATTTGTCTACTGCATGACTTTGGGCAAGTCACTTAACTCCTCTGTTTTCAGTTGAGGATTCAGTGGGGATTCTAAACTCATTGTGGGCAGGGAATGTGTCTATAAAATTGTTATATTGTACTCTCCCCAAATGCTTAGTACAGTGCTCTGCATACAAGTGCTCAATAAATGATTGTTCTCTCTCCTACTCCTACTGCTACTGTGAACTCCATGTGGAATTTGATTATTCTGTAGCTACCCGAGTGCTTAATTCAGTGCTTGGCATGTAGTAAGCACTTGACAAAAGTTATTATTATTATTAATAATAATAATAATAATAAATACTTAATATATGCCAGGCACTGTACTAAGGGTTGGGGTGGATACAAGCTAATCAGGTTGGACACAGTCCATGTCCCACATGGGGCTCATAATCTTAATCCTCATTTTACAGATGAGGTAACTGAGGCACAGAGAAGTGAAGTGACTTGGCCAAGTCACAGCAGACAGTGGCAAAGCCCTACTGAGAGCTCAAAGCCCTACTGAGAGCTCAAAGCCCTACTGAGAGCTCACCTCCTCCAAGAGGCCTTCTCAGACTGAGCCCCCCCTTTCCCTCTGTTCCTCCCCCCTCTTCCCCTCCCCTCAGCACTGTGCTCATTTGTTCATTTGTATATATTATTTATTACCCTATTTATTTTGTTAATGGGGTGTACATCCCCTTGATTCTATTTATCTTGATGATTTTGTGTTGTTTTTGTTTTGTTCTGCTTTGCTTTGCTGTCTGTCTCCCCCGTTTAGACTGTGAGCCCATCATTGGGCAGGGATTGTCTCTATCTGTTGCCGAATTGTACATTCCAAGCTCTTAGTACAGCGCTCTGCACATAGTAAGCACTCAATGAATACTATTGAATGAATGAATGAAGTGGCAGAGCCAGGACTAGAGCCCAGGTCCTTCTGACTCCCAGGCCCGAGTTCTATCCACTAGGCCATGCCGCTTCTCACTGAAGCCTAGTGGATAGTTCTTATTGATCTTCCCTTTTATCACACAAGAGTCAGTGTGGACATATTGATCTAGCCATCTGTCCCAATAGCCAGAAGAATTTGAAGAGCCATTATCTTCCCAAACTGGTTTTAACCCACCATAGGGCTAAGAAACAAGTTTTAATTATGAAGATGCTTTATAATCACTTGCGTAGCTCCTCTTTATAATGACCTCTGTATTAGTTGATAGACAAGACAAAAATGAAGTACAGAGAAAGGAAATGGCACCTGGCTGACTCATCAGCAGGCTAGGATCCAACTCTCACATTGTTATTATTTTACTTATCAAATGTTCACTTTGCTTAATATGCTAAGTGCTAGGGTAGTCCCTCTAGGACACATAACCTAAGAGCTGGAGAAAGCAGTTTTCCTTATTTTCAGATCAGGAAAATGAGGCATACAGAGATTAAGTGACTTGCTCAAGGCGACACAGCAGGCCAGAGGAAGAGAAGGGATAAGAATCTGGGTCTCCTATTTCGTAGTTCCACTCCCTTTCCACTAGACCATGCTGCCTCCCTGAATCTCCCTCTGAATCTGTGGCTAATCAATCAATGATATTTATTTAGGGCTTACTCTGTCCTAAGTACTTGGGTGGGTATAATGTAACAGAGTTGGTGGACACTTTCCCTGCCCACAAGGAGATATTTCCTCTGATTTCACCCGGTAAACTGCCCACCCACCTCTCCATAACTGCTGGGGTGTGGTGGGGCCTTCCTTCCCCAAACAGACTGAGCAAGAAGCAGTGTGGCTTAGTGGGAAGAATAAAGGATCAGGAGCTCGTGGTGGTCAGGGAACCTGTTTGCCAACTCTGTTGTATTATACTTTCCCAAGTGTTTAGTACAGTGCTCGGCCAATAGTAAGAGATCAGTAAATACCATTGATGATGATGAGTCAGGGGATCGCAGCTCCACTGCTTGATTTCTGGGTGACCTTGAGCAAGTCACTTCACTTCCTCTGTGTCTTAGTTCCCTCATCTGCAAAATAGGGATTAAGACTGTGAGCCCTTTGGGGGGTAGGGGGCAGGGACTGCGTCCAATCTGATTATTTTGTATATACCCCGGTGCCTTGCACAGTATCTGGCACATAGTAAGCACTTATCAAATGCCATAAAAAAAAAAAAATACCTGTTCTCCCTCCCCGAGACGGTGAGCCCCATGTGAGACAGGGATTATTTATTTAATGGTATTTGTTAAACACTTGCTATGTGTCAGGCACTGTACTAAGTGATTTTATTGAACCAACCCCCTGCAGTGGGCCCAAAATAATTGCTTAACAAAGCAATTACTATTATTATTATTATTATTAGTGTAAGTGTGACTGCTGAACTCAGGGGTGGCCCTGTGGTTGTTCTTTTACAGATTCAAATTTCCTACCACTCTGAGGGCGAAGATGCTGCCTTGGCCTATGCTGTTCTGTACCTCACCTGTGTCGGTAAGTGCTGCCAGGGGGCAAGAGCTGATCGTTTCTCTAGGAGCCACCAGCCAAATCCATATGCTGCTTGAAGTCAGAGTCTCCCCTGCTCCCCTACCCACCTGCATGTTTCTGTCCCAGGCTGAGGCGAGCAGCTGGAAGAGCTAAGCTTCTTCCTTCTTGACCAAGCCTCTCCTTGGCCCCACAGCTAGTGGTTACTTCCTTGTGGATGAGTGATTTCAAGTTCGGGAGCTCTGGAGACCTTACTGGTTAGTGGGGCTGGAGCAGGCAAACTGCACTCCCACTGGGAAAATACTCAAGTCATTATATGCCCTAGTTATTTGGAGTTACTGGGCTCTATTAACTCCAAGAGAGGGAATCGGGAATTGGTATTTTCCATTGCGACTAACTTGATTTGGGTCAAGAAGGGGAAGTTGGGCACCAAGGAGATAAGGCACAGCTGGTTAACGATAGAGCTGCCTCATGCCATCTTCTGATCGGTCCAGGAGTGCACGTGATAGGAAGCAGCTGGAGACCAGGGTGCCTAAAGTGCAAGGAGCCCTGTGCCCTCCTACCTCAGCCATTGGCCTCTCCAGACTCTAGGGTCTGTTCTGAGGCCTTCCTGATGACAGGGAGAGGGGGAACTCGGGAAGCCAGGGAAAAGGCTCAAGATCTTCTCTGTTAATTGGATCGACATGGCAACTTCAGGCTTCCTGGGGAGTAGGAGTTTATAGGTGAGACTAGATTGGCATAGACCTGCCTGGCTGAGCTCTTCTGGGCTCCATTCTCCTGGTGTTCCGGTGGGTCTCCATTCTGACAATCCCTCTTGCCTTCCGTGATTTCAGACATCTCTCTGGACGCGGATGCAGACTGTGATGGGAAGGTGGAGAGGAGCTATTCCAACAAGGTAAAGTGCCATCCCTCAGGCCCAGGGAGGTAGGGGTGGATCAGAGAGGAGCCCATTCAGAGATGCCCATCCAGCTCCCTTGATAGTGTTATCCCAGGGAATTTGACGGAGCCCAGGGAACTAGAAGTAGCCGGATGTCGCTGGGATTGCCTCTTATTTTAAAGCCACGGGACAACCAGGCAGGGTGGCCAGTTTGAATTGCAGGTGGCAGATTCTAAACTTCTCTTAGTGAGTCAGTCAGTCACTGGTGTTTGATCAAGTGTTTACTTTGTGCTGAGCATTATACTAAGTGCTTGGGAGAGGGCAATAAGATAGAGTTGGTATATGTGTTCTCTGCCTTCAAGGAGCCAGTTCTCCTGTGTGGCAATAAAGGGAGATGCTAGTAGTGGGTGTTGCCACTTATCTACTTTCTGCATGGTATTTATTTACCATCACCAGCCCCCGACTCCTTCGGCTAATGTCAGACAATGGCTCTGGTGTGTCCAGAGCAAAGTATCCCACTGGGCCTCCCTCAAGTCAAAGTAATGGTTCTGAGCGCCCTCTCGATCCACTGTATTTATTGAGCACTTACTGTGTGTAGAGCACTGTATTAAGCTCTCTCAGACACATGCTCTGAACTAGTTGCGAGCAGCCTCCCGTCCCCAGCCTTAGACAAGCAGCGTGGCCTAGTTCATAGAGCACCAGCTTGGGAGTCAGAAGGACCCGGGTTCTAATCCCTGCTCTGCCAATTGTCTGCTGGCTGGCCTTGGGCAGTCACGTAACTTCTCTGTGCCTCAGTTACTTTATCTGTAAAATGGGCATTAAGACTATGAGTTCCATGTCCCACATGGGACTGAGTCCAAGATGATTAGCTTGTATCTACCCCAGTGCTTAGTATAGGGTCAGGCATGTAGTAAGCACTTAAAAAATGTCACAAAAAATCATTGCCAGGGCTACTTTAAGTCCTTTGGGAGGCCCTTGTTGGGGTCAGGGAATTCCATGGGGATGTTTCAGGCTCCCCTCTTATAGTGGGCATGTGGTCTGCTGGGATTCCCCGAGTCTCTATTGCCCCCTAGAAGGGGATGGTAAGGCAGAGGGGGGTGGGGAAGGGGAATCCCTTACCTCCTTCGGGGCCTCTACAGCCACAGCACCTGGACAGAAGTCCAGCCTCGTGCTGCATTGTGGATCAGCAAATGAGGAAAAGGATGTGCCTCTCTCCTGGAAGAGTTCTGGAGACTACTGCTTTTCCTGTCTATCACTCAGCTTGTCTTGATCCTTTGCAGAATAATTGGATCTGGGGCCCCAAAGGACTAGGGGCCATCCTACTGGTGAACTGTGACCGGGACGATCTGGACGGCGCCAAGAGAGACAACTGTGACCAGTGTGTGGGCAGCCTAGAAGGTACTGGAAGAACCTGTTCCCCTGTCCCCCTTATCCCTCCTAGCCCCCCGCCTCCCTAAGGGGGCCCCATGAGCAGCCACTTCCAGGAAACTCTACTTAACTTGTTAACTCCTCATTAGCCCTGGGAAACTTGAAATTTGTGTGATCTCCTCATGGTCATCAAAGGCCAATCTTTGCTTGGGCTCATGGTAGAAGAGAAAGCGGGGGCACATCAGTCTCTTTTACCACACCTGCATACGTGGTAAAAAGTTCCCCATCAGTAGCATCATCTTTGAACCTACCTGAAAGACTGCTTTATAAACACACATACACACAGCTATACGACTATATGGAAATATATATATATGTGTGTGTGTGTGTGTGTGCATATATAGTTCTTCAAGTCTCTGAAGGGAAATAAGGTCTATGACTCTGTTAATCACTCTTTTTCATCCCAAGGTTAATGACTTTTAGCAGACATAACATCATCGTTATGCTCAACAGGTGCTTATTGGGTATCCACAAAGTGCCCAACTCTGAACTAGTTGCTCAAAATAGTCCAGTTGCCTGCCCTTGTGCAGAGACAGTTCAGTACATGGGTGGGGAATGATAATAATAATAACGATCATCTGTTAAATTCTCACTTTGTTTCAAGTGCTGTACTAATGAATGGAGTAGATTCAATACAATTAGATGGGAAATAATCCCTGTGTCACATGGGAGTCACAGTCTAAAGGGGAGGGAGAACAGGTATTACAGATGAGGGAAAAGAGGCACAAAGAAGTTAAGTAATTTGCCCTAGGTCACACATCAGGCAAGTGGTGGAGCTGGGATAAGAATCCAGGTCCTCTGATTCCCAGACTTGGGCTCTTTTCAGTAGGGCGTACTGCTTCTAGGCTCTAGAATCTAAGAGCAGACATTGAGCTCAGTCCCCTTCCCTGGGAAGTTTACACTTGAACTGTCCAAAGAAGAGGAAGCTTCTGAGGAGTTCTTTGGAATTGGAAGCATCATGAAACCTCAGTTTTAATTGCCTCTGGATGACTCTGATTTCATCCTCAACAGAAAGGACGTAGTCACATCAGCCCCATGACCCATTTCACTATACTATCAAAGGTGGAGAAGACTCAGAAAGGAAAGCTGTCAAAAACCTTGGAAAATACCTCTTTTTTTCCTCAATAGAGGACTGTAACAGCTGATCCTGGTTGGGCAGAATACTTCCATGCTATTTCTGTGGGAGAGGGGAATTTATGGGGGATTGATAAATTAGTGCTTCTTAATTGCTAGACTGTTGTAAAGCTTGTACACGCCTGAGACAGAAACTAAACTGAGCTCCCTGAGGGACAGGGACCCTGTTGAACTCTCACCTCTGTATTCTTTCCCGACGCTTCGTATAGTGCTCTGCGTACACTAAGTGCTTGATAAACACTATTACTACTACTTTTATCTCACCTTCTCTTCAAACAATGAAGGTTTTATGATTAGTCTAAGAATAAAAACGGGGCTGGACTGGCTACAGACTGCAGCCCCAGGCTCAACGAACACCCAGGCTGACACATGCCCAGGGAGGAGCCTCCTCTTGGAGAAGCTCCAAGCAATTTAAAAACCCAACCACCACGGTGATGCTTTGAGATCCCAGAAAAAAAAAATTCTATAAATCCGTGAGGGTTTTATGGGACACTTCTGGTTTGGTGGTGGAGGTGTTTGGAAGAATGAAAACAGGCTGAGACGCCCTGGGAAAAGAGCTCGAATGATGAGCCTAAGACAATAAAGGTGGGCAAGCTCATCTTCAGTTACGCAGACTGATCTAGTTGGTATTTGTTAAGCGCTTACTATGTGCAGAGCACTGTTTAAGCACTGGGGTAGACACAGGGGAATCAGGTTGTCCCACGTGGGGCTCACAGTCTTCATCCCCATTTTACAGATGAGGGAACTGAGGCACAGAGAAGTGAAGTGACTTGCCCACAGTCACACAGCTGACAAGTGGCAGAGCTGGGATTTGAACTCATGACCTCTGACTCCAAAGCCCATGCTCTTTCCACTGAACCACGCTGCTTCTGGTCTAGTGGATAGACCATGGGTCTGGGAGTCAGAGGACCTGGGTCTAATCCTTGCTCCACCACTTCATTCAATAGTATTTATTGAGCGCTTACTATGTGCAGAGCACTGTACTAAGCGCTTGGGATGAACAAGTCGGCAACAGATAGAGACAGTCCCTGCCGTTTGACGGGCTTACAGTCTAATCGGGGGAGACGGACAGACAAGAACAATGGCACTAAACAGCGTCAAGGGGAAGAACATCTCATAAAAACAATGGCAACTAAATAGAATCAAGGCGATGTACAATTCATTAACAAAATAAATAGGGTAACGAAAATATATACAGTTGAGCGGACGGGTACAGTGCTGTGGGGATGGGAAGGGAGAGGTGGAGGAGCAGAGGGAAAAGGGGAAAATGAGGCTTTAGCTGCGGAGAGGTAAAGGGGGGATGGCAGAGGGAGTAGAGGGGGAAGAGGAGCTCAGTCTGGGAAGGCCTCTTGGAGGAGGTGATTTTTAAGTAAGGTTTTGAAGAGGGAAAGAGAATCAGTTTGGCGGAGGTGAGGAGGGAGGGCGTTCCAGGACCGCGGGAGGACGTGACCCAGGGGTCGACGGCGGGATAGGCGAGACCGAGGGACGGCGAGGAGGTGGGCGGCAGAGGAGCGGAGCGTGCGGGGTGGGCGGTAGAAAGAGAGAAGGGAGGAGAGGTAGGAAGGGGCAAGGTGATGGAGAGCCTTGAAGCCTAGAGTGAGGAGTTTTTGTTTGGAGCGGAGGTCGATAGGCAACCACTGGAGTTGTTTAAGAAGGGGAGTGACATGCCCAGATCGTTTCTGCAGGAAGATGAGCCGGGCAGCGGAGTGAAGAATAGACCGGAGCGGGGCGAGAGAGGAGGAAGGGAGGTCAGAGAGAAGGCTGACACGGTAGTCTAGCCGGGATATAACGAGAGCCCGTAATAGTAAGGTAGCCGTTTGGGTGGAGAGGAAAGGGCGGATCTTGGCGATATTGTAGAGGTGAAACCGGCAGGTCTTGGTAACGGATAGGATGTGTGGGGTGAACGAGAGGGACGAGTCAAGGATGACACCGAGATTGCGGGCCTGCGGGACGGGAAGGATGGTCGTGCCATCCACGGTGATGGAGAAGTCTGGGAGCGGACCGGGCTTGGGAGGGAAGATGAGGAGCTCAGTCTTGCTCATGTTGAGTTTTAGGTGGCGGGCAGACATCCAGGTGGAGACGTCCCGGAGGCAGGAGGAGATGCGAGCCTGAAGGGAGGGGGAGAGGACAGGGGCGGAGATGTAGATCTGCGTGTCATCTGCGTAGAGATGGTAGTCCAAGCCGTGAGAGCGAATGAGTTCACCGAGGGAGTGAGTGTAAATGGAGAACAGAAGAGGGCCAAGAACTGACCCTTGAGGAACTCCAACAGTTAAAGGATGGGAGGGGGAGGAGGCTCCAGCGTAGGAGACCGAGAATGATCGGCCAGAGAGGTAAGAGGAGAACCAGGAGAGGACAGAGTCCGTGAAGCCAAGGTGAGATAAGGTACGGAGGAGGAGGGGATGGTCGACAGTGTCAAAGGCAGCAGAGAGGTCAAGGAGGATCAGAATGGAGTAGGAGCCATTGGATTTGGCAAGAAGGAGGTCATGGGTGACCTTAGAGAGAGCAGTCTCGGTAGAGTGGAGGGGACGGAAGCCAGATTGGAGGGGGTCTAGGAGAGAATGGGAGTTAAGGAATTCAAGGCATCGATTGTAGACAACTCGTTCTAAGATTTTGGAAAGGAAGGGTAGTAGGGAGATAGGACGATAACTGGAGGGGGAAGTGGGGTCAAGAGCGAGTTTTTTTAGGATGGGGGAGACGTGGGCGTGTTTGAAGGCAGAGGGGAAGGAGCCCTTGGAGATTGAGTGGTTAAAAATAGAAGTTAAGGAAGGGAGGAGGGCAGGGGCGATGGTTTTAAGAAGGTGAGAGGGAATGGGGTCCGAGGCGCAGGTGGAGGGGGTGGCACTTGCGAGGAGGGAGGAGATCTCCTCTGAGGATACTGCAGGGAAGGATGGGAAAGTAGGGGAGGGGGTTGTTGGGGGGGAGGGGAGAGGCGGAGGGGTGACTTTGGGGAGCTCAGACCTGATCGTGACTTGTCTGCTGTGTGATCTTTGGCAAGTCACTTAACTTCTCTGTGCCTCAGCTACCTCACCTGAAAAGTGGGGATTAAAGCTGTGAGCCCCATATGGTACAAGGACTGTGTTCAATCTAATTATCTTTTATCCACCCCAGTGCTTAGTGCAGCACCTGGCACATAGTAAGTGCTTAACAAATACCATTAAAATGAATCAGTTGTCCTTATTGAGAGTTTACTACATGCAGGGGCATGCTTAAGCAGTTGGGAGAGGACACAGAGTAAGTAGGCATGATTCCTGCCCTTGAGGAGTTTATTCTTGACCTCTATGTCTCTTTGACCTGGGTTATAATAATAATAATGATAATAATAGTATTAACTGTGGTACTTTTTAAGCACTTACTATGTGCCAAGCCCTTACTAAGTACTGGAGTGGATACAAAATAGTCAGGTCTGACATGGGGCTTATAGTCTATGTAGGAGGGAGAGCAGATATTGAATCCCCATTTAGCAGATGAGGGAACAGAGGCACAGAGAGGTTAAGTGATTTGTCCAAGTTCACACAGCAGGTACTCCCAGGCCTGAACTCTTCCTCTAGGCCTCGCTGCTTTTCACGTCTGCTGGGATAAGGGGGGCTGGGCCAAGGGTGGAAGGGGTTGACAGGGGCCTGTGTTTGCCGAGCCTCAACTTTTCAGGGTATGTTAAAAGCCTCTCTGCTTTCTGCTCTTCAGACCTGAAGGACATGTCGCTCATGATCTTGAGGACGTATGGTCCTTCTGCTCTCTTTGATGACTACAAATTAGTTCTTCACACATCCAGCTCTGACGTGGAGAAAGCCAGAGTCTTCCATGCCTGTGGTGAGTGATCCCACCCAACCCTAGCCATCTAAAGCTGAAGACCGAAGAACTCTTTTTTTTTTCCCTGAGGAGGTGTCTAGGAGATGCAGATTATTTTCGAAGGAGTGAAAAACACTAGACAAAATTGTTCCTATCTTTTCTAAGCTTCAAGCCCATTACTGGGTAGCGATTGTTTCTATCTGTTACCAAATTGTACTTTCCAAGTGCTTAGTACAGTGCTCTGCACACAGTAAGTGCTCAATAAATACAATGGAATGAATGAATCCCACAAATGAGAAGCAGCTTGGCTCAGTGGAAAGAACACGGGCACTGGAGTCAGAGGTCATGGGTTCGAATCCTGACTCTGCCACTTGTCAGCTGTCTGACTGTGGGCAAGTCACTTAACTTCTCTGTGCCTCAGTTACCTCATCTGTAAAATGGGGATTAAGACTGTGAGCCCCATGTGGGACAACCTGATTCCCCTGTCTACCCCAGCGCTTAGAAAGGTGCTCTGCACATAGTAAGTGCTTAACAAACAAATACCAGCATTATTACAAATGACCACCATGTTTCTGCTTCTACATGTTGGGAAATTCCTGAGCCTTAAATTTGAGTAAATACAGTACATGTGGGAATTTTCTCTGTCTTACATTAGGGCAAATATAGGATATGTAGGTAGCTCCTGTCTCTTGTATTTGAGTAAATTCAGTACCCAATGAAGAGCCTGAGTCTTAGATTTGAGCAAATACAGTACATGGGGAAGTTACTGTCTTTTACACTTGAGTAAATACAGTATACCATATGGGAAACGTGTGGGTCTTATATTTGGGTAAATACAATTCATTTGAGGTATTGGGGTGTTTTATATTTCAATAAATCCAGTATAGGTGTGGAATTTATGGGTCTTACACGTGGAACATTTTAGAACTGCTAGGAAGAAGCAGACAGCTCAGCCTGAGGGTTTATGGGGTGCCATGCTCAGTATCAGGCACAGTGGGTGGGGCCCAGAACTATGAAAGGCATCCCACCTGCCGCCTCAGGGCCTTATACTCTAATTCCATCTTGGTGGACAACTTCAGACAAGAGGCAGGCCTCACAGTTAGATGTGTTCCAGACAATAAGGCATAAGCACTTAGTAAAGTGCTCTGCACCCAGTAAGTGCTCAATAAATACAATTGATTTGATAGATTGTTCAACCTGATTAGCTTGTATCTACCCAATGCCTGGCACACAGTAAGTGCTTAACAAACACCATTAATATGCTATGTGGATATTGATATTGATGTATCGTATATTTTATATTGATTCCATCAACTTATGTCCATGTTCTGGAAGGGGTAGTGGCTTGTGCATGATGATTCTTGGTGCTCAGGGCCTTCCCGGTCAAAGTCGTCTTGTCTGCTGAAATTCTTCCTCTTTCCCTCTCTCCTTAGCCTCTGAGGACGCCTGCCAAAACTATAAACACGTGTTAGGGCAGGACAAAGTCTCCTACGTGGTGGAGCGATGCCATGGAGATGAGGAGATGTTCTATGTGGAAGGGCTGTGTTTCCCGGATGCGGGCTTTTCGGGACTGATCTCCTTTCACGTCACTCTGCTGGACGATTCAAATCAGGTAGGGCCAGGGGGTCTGGGCTGTGGGTCTTGGACCATGGGGCTCCATCCAGAGGGGGTGCCCACAGGGGTGGTACACTGGTGGCTGGGGACCTGGGCACCAGCAGGGCAAAGATGCTGCTCTTTAGGCTCAGGTGACTCATGGCCGAACATCGTGGTGGCCAGCTCCCTGGGTGGGGATCAGCTGTGGGAGGGTAGACCAGCCGGGTTGGGCTAGGGCTTCGACTGATAAGACAGCAGAGAGGAGCTCTCTCCCCTATAGGCAAGGCTCAGGGCCACATGTTTCTAGCCAATTTTAATACCCCATGCCCAAACCAACCCTGATGGCAAATGGAAGGACATTAAGTCCCAGAGGGATCCAGTGGAAAGTGCCTGGACCTTGGAGTCTAAGGACCTGGGTTCTAATCCTGATTCTACCACCTACCTGCTTTGTGACCTTGGGTAAGTCACTTAAGTTCTCAATGCCTCAGTTTCCTTATCTGTAAAAAGGGGATTTAATATCTATTCCCCATCCGGGGAACCCCGTGAGGGACCTGTGCTGTGACTCCCCTCTAAACTCATACCTACCCCAGCACTTAGGTCAGTGCTTGGCACAGAGTAAACACTTAATGAAAGCCACAGTTAGTATTATTGTTAGTATTTTCCAGCAACCTCTTGGAAAAGATTGCAGGTTGAACATTTATGTTGGGCCCATGGAATTGACTTTTATCATTCTCTCTAGTCCTACTACTACTAGTAGTAATAATAATATTTATTAAGTGGTTACCCTATGCAAAGCACTGTACTAATCGCTGGAAAAGACCACACGGTTGGGGATTAGATATGGTCCCTGTCCATCTAAAACCAAGAAAATCCATCTCCCTTCTCCCCACCACAACTCCTGGCCTCCTTGACCCCCTCTTTGCTCCAGAGAGGCTGTAAGATCATTGTGGGCAGGGAATGTGTCTGTCATATTGTCATTATATCCTCCCAAGTGCTTAGTACAGTGCTCTGCACACAGTAAGTACTCGGTAAGTATGATTGATTGAGCGAGTCTCTGACAAAGTCTGGTAGGCAAGCAGGCCTCTGGTGACCAAGGGGTGCTAGAGGATCAGCCAGGCAAGAATCTGGCTCCGCAAGGGTGGCTGAAGAGAGAATGAGCAAGGACAGCCTCCCCGATTTCTGTGGACTCTGGTTTGGGATTGGAGTCCAAAATCTGCTCTCTTATGTCATTTCTTCCAGGATTTTCCCGAATCTCCAATTTTCACGGACACAGTGGTGTTCCGAGTGGCCCCCTGGATCATGACCCCAAGCACGCTCCCCCCGCTGGAGGTGTATGTGTGCAGGTGAGCCCGGGATGGCATGATGGGGCAGAGGGCCGACCACCTGACCTCAGCTCGGCCCAGGGGCCCGACCCTCCTGCTGTCTTTCTGCTTGTCCAGAAGTTTGGGGTCCACTGCCTGAGGTCTCTCCTTCCATCCTCTCCTCAGGGTGAGGAACAACACCTACTTTGTAGATGCGGTAGCGGCATTGGCCAGGAAAGCAGGCTGCAAGCTGACCATCTGTCCTCAGACAGAGAATCGCAACGATCGCTGGATCCAGGTAAACCCAGGGCCTGGGAGCCCCACCCCAACTTGCCCAGTCAGCCCAGCAAAGTCAATTCTACCAAGGTGATTTCTTAGCTAAGTTGGAGCTCTACGATTGGCAACCAAAATCTGATTATAGAGCCATGTCTTCTTATACAGTAGACAGACAATAACCACGGTTTGAAAATTGGCCCCGAACCTGCTTAAAAAACAAGAGGGAGTCCCACTGTATGGTCTCTTTTTTTACAGTATTTGGTAATTGCTTACTTCGTGCAAGTCACTGTACTGTGAACTGGAGTAGATACAAGCTAAACAGTCCGTGTCCCACGCGGGGCTCACAGTCTTAATCCCAATTTTATAGATGAGGGAACTGAGGCTTAGAGAAGTAAAGTGAGTTGCCCAATGTCACACAGTGGGCAAGTGATAGAGCCAGGATTAAAACTCAGGTCCTGTGACTTCCAGGCCTGTGCTTTATCCACCAAAACCTGCTGCTTCTTCTAAGTCCTTTGAACTTCGATTATGAGGGCAGTGTTCATTCAAAACTTGTGGTCTCTGGGGCATATCTGCATATGCCTCCAGTTCTCTTCTGAGCTCCATTTCTTCTTATTCGGTAGCACAAAACACCATCCTTCAATCTGCCAGCGCTGCTACTCCTCAAGCCTGGGGGCAAGTGAATTAGGATGGGAACTCCCCAGTGCCCTTCTCTCCACCCCTCCACCCCTCCACCTTCATTCATTCATTCAATAGTATTTATTGAGCGCTTACTATGTGCAGAGCACTGTACTAAGCGCTTGGGATGAACAAGTCGGCAACAGATAGAGACAGTCCCTGCCGTTTGACGGGCTTACAGTCTAATCGACTGTAACCTTCCCACACGTACCACGTAGGGATCAGGAAGATCAGTGGATCTGAATCCAACCTCCACATCAACATCGCTTTGTTTACACAAGCGGCCCAGTCATTGCATGAACCAAACCAGCTCCTGCCATGCTAATGTGATTTCTGTCCTGGCAGGATGAGATGGAGTTGGGCTACATCCAAGCTCCCCACAAGACCTTCCCTGTTGTCTTCGACTCCCCAAGGAATGGAGAACTACAGGATTTCCCTTACAAAAGAATCCTGGTGAGTTGTTCCCCTGCTCCTCCTCTTCCCTTCCTCCACTTTCTCTCCCCCTCTTTCTTCACATCCCCCTCTTCTTCTCTCCTCTTCCTTCTCTTCCCTTCCTCTATCTCTGCCTCTTTTCCTCCTCTTTTCTTTCCTTCCTCCTTCTCCTCCCCTTCTCCTCCTTTATCTCCCCTTCTTCCTCTTCTTATTCCCTATCACCCTAATTTCCTTCCTTTCTCCCCTCCCCTCTCCCTCCTCTTCATCCTCCCCTCTCCCTTCTCCTTCCACCCCCTCCTCCCCTTTTTCTTTCTCCTCTTGCCATCTTCCTTCTCCCCTTTTCCTCCTCTTTTCCTTCCCTCGTCCTCCTCCTCCTCCTCCCCTTCTCCTCCCTTATCTCCCTTTCTCCCTCCTCCAGCTGCCCTCCCCCTTACTTTCTTCCTGTTTCGCCTCCTTCTCCATTTATTTCAGAGCAAATCTGGAGTCCAATCCAGTAAAATCAGTGGTCTCCAATAAGAGGGTGCTGGGGGCCCTCCCTTAGGATTATGAAGTATTTCCATGGGGCCCTGGTGGAGGTGCTCATTATATTGAATGCATCTGCCTGGGCTAGAAACAGGAGGTAATCGCTTCCCTTGACCCAGATAATTTCTTGATATTTTTCTCCCTCTGCCCCTCCTCACACAGTCACTTCTCACTCACCCAGATCTTAAGCCTGCAGCATGGAGAAGAGAGAGGAGGAAGCTGGGGGAGGGGAGGGCAGGGCAGGGCAGGCAGAGAAGGTCAGGTGCAACTGGCTAGATAATAATAATAATGATAATGTTGGTATTTGTTAAGTGCTTACTATGTGCCGAGCACTGTTCTAAGCGCTGGGGTAGACACAAGGGAATCAGGTTGTCCCACGTGGGGCTCACAGTCTTAATCCCCATTTTACAGATGAGGTAACTGAGGCACCGAGAAGTTAAGTGACTTGCCCAAAGTCACACAGCTGACAAATGGCCGAGCTGGGATTTGAACTCATGACCTTCTGACTCCAAAGCCCATGCTCTTTCCACTGAGCCACGCTGCTTCTCTAGAGGCTAGAGGCACAGAACCCCCTGGACTCCAATTTGGATGACCCCAGGGTCAAACCCCGGTAAGGAACCAGTGGCAGGGCAATCTGTCTGTTCCAACCGGAGCAGAGTTTTACCTCAGGTCAGGGGTATGGGGAGGTGCCAGGTCCTGGCACGCACTGGGACTGGCTCACACCGCAGCTTCAGCTTTGGACATTTGGCCACACTGAGGCAGGGGAAAATAAATCACCCCTCCCCATCTGTACAATGCCATCGTGTCACCCTGTGTGCGCGTGCAGCATTCTGAATGATATCCTCATAGTAGGCTGGGCATGCACATGGCATTGCATAATGACATCAGGCAGAAGCCCGTTCAAACTCTGGAACGTAATGCGTGTGCCTGGGTGGACCCCTGGCCCTCCCCACCCTGCTGTGGAGCCGTTACTCTTCCCCTCTCAAGTCCCCCATTCACACAGGAGGAGGCTTCCGTAGTTTAAGTTCCACAAAGTTGGGCACTGAGGCAGCAGCCCCGCTGCATTACTGCCTGAAGCCGGGCCTGTTGGGAGCCATCCCCATCTCCTATGAGCATGGGCCATGCCTCAGGCCCTGAAACCTGGATTCTTTCAGAGCTGTGCGGTACCTGGTGCTATAATAATAATTGGGTCATTTGTCAAGTGCTTACTATGCATCAAATATTGTACTAAAGGCAGAAGGGTTTTTTTATGGAATTTGTTTTGGTATTTTTTTGCGGTTTTTTTCCAATCAATCATATTTATTGGGTGTTTACTATGTGCAGAGCACTGTACTAAGCACTTGGGAGAGTACAATCCAACAGCATTAGCAGACATGTTTCCTGCCCTTAAAGAGCTTAAGTGCTTACTAGGTATCAAACACTGGGAAGTGGAATTGCCTAGTAGATAGAACACAGGCCTGGGAGTCAGAAGAATCTGGGTTCTAAACCTGGCTCCACCACTTGCCTGCCGTGTGCCCTTGGGCATGACACTTCACTTGTCTGTGCCTCAGTTACCTCATCTGTAAAATGGAGATTGACTATGAGCCCCATGTGGGACATGGACTGTGTTCAACCTGATTAGCTTGTACCTACCCCAGTGCTTAGTAGGGTGCCTGACATACAGTAAGCACTGTAAGCATTAATACCATAAGAGACTGAAAAAAATCTCAAACATTGTTCTAAGTGTTGGGGTAGGTACAAGTTAGGTTGGACCTGATCCCTGTCCCACATCAACCTCAAATGTCTAAGGAGGAGGGAGAACGGTTATTGAATCCCCATTTTAGAGATGAAGAAACTGAGGTCTAGAGAAGGTAAGTGACTTGTCCAAGATCACCGAGCAGGCAAGTGGGAGAGCTCGGATTAGAGTCTTGATCCTCTGATTCCCAGGCCCAGGATTCATTCATTCATTCATTCAATAGTATTTATTGAGCACCTACTATGTGCAGAGCACTGTACTAAGCGCTTGGGATGAACAAGTCGGCAACAGATAGAGACAGTCCCTGCCGTTTGACGGGCTTACAGTCTAATCGGGGGAGACGGACAGACAAGAACAATGGCACTAAACAGCGTCAAGGGGAAGAACATCTCATAAAAACAATGGCAACTAAATAGAATCAAGGCGATGTACAATTCATTAACAAAATAAATAGGGTAACGAAAATATATACAGTTGAGCGGACGGGTACAGTGCTGTGGGGATGGGAAGGGAGAGGTGGAGGAGCAGAGGGAAAAGGGGAAAATGAGGCTTTAGCTGCGGAGAGGTAAAGGGGGGATGGCAGAGGGAGTAGAGGGGGAAGAGGAGCTCAGTCTGGGAAGGCCTCTTGGAGGAGGTGATTTTTAAGTAAGGTTTTGAAGAGGGAAAGAGAATCAGTTTGGCGGAGGTGAGGAGGGAGGGCGTTCCAGGACCGCGGGAGGACGTGACCCAGGGGTCGACGGCGGGATAGGTGAGACCGAGGGACGGCGAGGAGGTGGGCGGCAGAGGAGCGGAGCGTGCGGGGTGGGCGGTAGAAAGAGAGAAGGGAGGAGAGGTAGGAAGGGGCAAGGTGATGGAGAGCCTTGAAGCCTAGAGTGAGGAGTTTTTGTTTGGAGCGGAGGTCGATAGGCAACCACTGGAGTTGTTTAAGAAGGGGAGTGACATGCCCAGATCGTTTCTGCGGGAAGATGAGCCGGGCAGCGGAGTGAAGAATAGACCGGAGCGGGGCGAGAGAGGAGGAAGGGAGGTCAGAGAGAAGGCTGACACAGTAGTCTAGCCGGGATATAACGAGAGCCCGTAATAGTAAGGTAGCCGTTTGGGTGGAGAGGAAAGGGCGGATCTTGGCTATATTGTAGAGGTGAAACCGGCAGGTCTTGGTAACGGATAGGATGTGTGGGGTGAACGAGAGGGACGAGTCAAGGATGACACCGAGATTGCGGGCCTGCGGGACGGGAAGGATGGTCGTGCCATCCACGGTGATGGAGAAGTCTGGGAGCGGACCGGGCTTGGGAGGGAAGATGAGGAGCTCAGTCTTGCTCATGTTGAGTTTTAGGTGGCGGGCCGACATCCAGGTGGAGACGTCCCGGAGGCAGGAGGAGATGCGAGCCTGAAGGGAGGGGGAGAGGACAGGGGCGGAGATGTAGATCTGCGTGTCATCTGCGTAGAGATGGTAGTCAAAGCCGTGAGAGTGGATGAGTTCACCGAGGGAGTGAGTGTAAATGGAGAACAGAAGAGGGCCAAGAACTGACCCTTGAGGAACTCCAACAGTTAAAGGATGGGAGGGGGAGGAGGCTCCAGCGTAGGAGACCGAGAATGATCGGCCAGAGAGGTAAGAGGAGAACCAGGATCTTTTACTCATCCAAGCTGCTACTCTAAAGGTACAAATTTCCAGTTGGAAGGCAGGGTAGTCTGGAAGTGGAGCTTTGAGGAGGCAGAACTTCCTGAAACAACAACATAATAATAATAATTATGGTATTTGTTAAGCACTTACTATGTGCCAAGCACTGTTCTAAATGCTGGGGTAAATACAAGGTAATCAGGTTGTCTCACGTGGGGCTCACAGTCTTAATCCCCATTTTACAGATGAGGTAACAGTATGGAGAAGTTAAGTGACTTGCCCAAGGTCACACAGCAGACAAGTGGCGGAACCGGGGTTAGAACCCACGTCTTCTGACTCCCAAGCCCCTGTTCTTTCTACTAAGCCATGCTGTTTTTTTGCAGATCCTGCTCCCCCTCCTTGTAAATCATTTAAGTCTACCTTTCTTCCCATTAGAGTGTAAGCTCCTAGAGGGCAGGGATCATGTCTTTTGCTTCTAGTGCCCTCTCCTAGAATCCAGGAGGCGCTCAATAAACATCACTGTTGATGACGATGATGATTTTTGATGATGATCTGTACCATTTAGAGGAGCGGGATCATGGAATAATAAAAAAGGGGCTTAAGTACTTAATTACTTAAGTACTTAAGAAGGAGCATGGTCTAGTGGATAAAGATGGGCCTGGGAGTCAGAAATAATCCAGGCTCCACCACTTGTCTGCTGTGTGATCTTGGGCAAGTCACTTCACTGGGCCTCAATTTCTTCATCTGTAAAATGAGGATTAATACCGTGAGCCCCATGGGGGGTCATGTACTTTGTCCAACCTGTTTAGCTGGTATCTACCCTCGTGCTTAGTACGGTGCCTGGAATATAGAAAGTGCTTAACAAGTACCATAAAAAGTATTTGTTCTTAAGGATTTGATATACACCCCCAGCCCCGAACCAAACCAAACCAAACAGTCTCCCTCCAACCAGCTTCACCAAGATCAGGATGGAGAAGCCTGGGCTTAGGGCTACCTGCTCTCCCTTAGCTGCCAGGGCTAACCTGGCTCCTTCTTGCTCCTTCCCATCTGCTGGGGCCTAGCTCAGCTGGATCCCTTGCCCCCTGAACAAGAATCAGTAGCTCGCCCTCCCCCTCACCCCACTACTCCATGCTGGGTCGTCATCTTCATCATCCATGGTATTTGTTGAGCATTTATTGTGGAGCACCATACTAATCACTTGGGAAAGTACAATGCAACAGAGTTGGTAGACTCTTACAACTCTCCACAACAAGCTTACAGTCTAGAGGGGGAAACAGACATTAATAAAAATAATTACTATAATCCCGCTGCTGCTGCAATCCACTCTTCCCCATCAGCTCAGTGTCTACTACTTCCACCACTGGAACTCTTGGCTCTACATTATGAAGATAATAATGATAATAATTATAGTATTTGTTAAACACTTGAGGGTTTTAATCCTGACTTTTGCCGCTTGGCATGCATTCCTTCATTGGATCTCAGTATTTTCCCACCTCTAAAATGAGTATGAGAACTGCTGTCCCCTTCTCCCCTCATAGAGGACACAGTGAGGGAGACCAGGTATGTCAAGGGCTGACTGCTCCTGAGAGATCATTGAATGAATGAATGAATGAATGAATGAACTGTTGCCTTCGCTGGCCAGTCAGGTGATGTATAGACGATCCAGGTGAGTTCGTGGCCTCATCTCACTGGCTGCTTCCCCATGTGGCTTTTTCCCTGCAGGGCCCAGATTTTGGCTACGTGACCCGAGAACCAAGAAACAAGTCAGTCAGTGGCTTGGACTCCTTTGGGAACCTGGAAGTCAGCCCTCCGGTCGTGGCCAAGGGGAAAGAGTATCCCCTGGGGAGAATCCTCATTGGCGGCAACTTGCCGGGGTGAGAAACAAGAGGGTGGGCGGAATAACCCCTGGAGGAGCCCAGATGAAGTGAGAGAGGGTGGCATGGGGGCCGGGGGCGGGGGTGGCGGTGGTGAAGAAGAGCATCCCATTTCCTTTCCAACCTATTAATCCAACAATCAATCAGTAACATTTATTGAGTACCTGCTGTGTGCAGAGTGTTCTACTGAGCTCTAGAGAGAGTACATGCAAATGAAGGAGACCAAATCTCTGTCCATGAGAAGTCAACAATGGGTTTGAGTATTTCATGGCCACAGTAGAGGCATAGTGCCCATACCCATGTCTCCCTTATCCTAAAAAACCCTCCTTTGACTCCACGGCTCCCTCGAGTTACCGCCCAATCTCCCTCCTACCATTCCTCTCCAAACTCCTTGAGTGAGTTGTCTACATCCACTGTCTCCAATTCCTCTCCTCCAATTCTCTCCTTGACTCCCTCCAATCTGGCTTCCAACCCCTTAACTCCACAGAAAGTGCCCTCTCAAAGGTCACCAACGATCTCTTTTTTGCCAAATCCATCTTAATCGTCCTCGACCTCTTAGCTGCCTTTGATACTGTTGACCACCCTCTTTTCCTGGAAACATTATTCAACCTTGGCTTCACTGACACTAGCCTCTGCTGGTTCTCCTCTTATCTCTCTGGTTGCTCATTTTAAATCTCCTTTGTGGACTCCTCCTCTGCCTCCCACCCCTTAACTGCGCAGGTCCCTCAAAGTTCAGTTCTGGGTCCCCTTCTATTCTCTATCTAAACCCACTCCCTTTAATAACTCATTCGCTCCCGTGGCTTCAACTACCACCTTTTTGAGGTTGATATCCAAATCTACATCTCCAGTTTGACCTCTCTCCCTCTCTGCAGTCTCATATTTCCTCCTGCCTTCAAGACATCTCTGCTTGGATGTGCTCCCATCAACTCAAGCTTCACATGTCCAAAACAGAGCTCCTTATATTCCCACCCAAACCCTGTCCTTCCCCTATCTTCCCATCACTGAAGATGACACCACCATCCTTCCTGTCTCACAAACCCATAACCTTGACATTACCCCTTTTTAAAATCTCAGAAATAAAGTGGACAGAAATATTGAGACATTTGTAATCAATAATCAATAGCCCGTGGCATTATCCTTGACTCCTCTCTCTCATTCAACCCACATATTCAATACATTACTAAATCCTGTCAGTCCTACCTTCACAACATTGCTAAAATCTGCCCTTTCCTCTCCATTCAAATTGCTCCTACATTAATGCTATCACTTAACTTCTCTCGCCTTGATTACTGTATCAGCCTCTTTGCTGACCTCCCAGCCTCCTGTCTCTCCCCACTCCAGTCCATACTTCACTCTGCTGCCTGTATTATTCTTCTACGGAAACGGCAGGCCATGTTTTCCCTCTCCTCAAGAAATTCTAGTGGTTGCCCATCTACCTCCACAACCAACAAAAGCTTCTCACCACTAGCTTTAAAGCACTCAATCACCTTGCCCACTCCCACCTCACCTCACTTCTTTCCTACTACAACCCAACCTGCACACTTCACTTTTCTAATGCTAACCTTCTCACTGTGGCTTGATCCAATCTATCTCACCTCTGCCCCCTTGCTCACGTCCCGCCTCTGGCCTGGAATGCCCTCCCTCCTCAAATTGGACCGACAATTATGCTCCACCCTTTCAAAGCCTTATTGAGGGCAGATCTCATCTAAGAGGCCTTCCCTGACTAAGCCCCTCTTTACTCTTCTCCCACTCCCTTCTGCATCACCTTGATTTGCTCCCTTTGTCATAGCCCAGCCCAGCCCCACAGGACTTGTGTACATAACTGTAATTTATTTATTTATATTAATGTCAGTCTCCCCGCCTCTAGACTGAAAGCTCACTGTGGGCAGGGAATGTGTCTATTTATTGTTGAATTGGACTCTCACTAGCACTTAGTACAGTGCTCTGCACACAGTAAGTGTTCAATAAATACAATTGAACGAATGAATGAAACACTCAAAATGACATAAGCCATCATCCAATCAATCAGTGGTATTTATTGAGTGCATACTGTGTGCAGAGTATTGTACTAAACACTTGGGAGAGTACATCATCTAGACCCATTTTAGCTTGTCATTGTAGCCCCTGACTGTCTGTAACTTCACCCTTCCCTAGCCAATTAATCAATAGTATTTTTGAACCCCATATTCATGCACTTTCCTCATACCCCACATTAATTTACCCCACTAAAATAATATTCTGAAACCACTAACGAACTTTACTACAGCTCTGGGGTGGTCATCAATCTGGTTTTTAAGATGGACAATCAGGCTTTCAGCCCATCAGGTTGGGCACAGTTCTTATCCCCATTTTAGAGATGAGGTAACTGAAGCACAGGGAAGTGAAGTGGCTTGTGGTGGAGCAGGGATTAGAATCCAGGTCATCTGATTCCTAGGCCCTTGCACTATTCATTAGTCCACATTCCTTTCCCTACTTGGCCCAGCCTGCCCATCGTGGACCCCTCTAAAGGAATTTGGGCATTACTGGCAGAATTTAGAAATTGAAAATCAAAAAAAAAAATCTTTGTCACCTCAGGGGCTTTCCTCTGAGCAATGCACATATTCTATATAAAAAAAAGTATGCAATTCTTTTCAGCACTTGGTGAAATCAGAGAAACTCTGTGCATGTTTTTAAAAATCTCAAAAATAAGCTGGACAGAAATATTGAGGCATTCATAATCAAAAGTCTGTCTTGATTTCTGGCAAACACCTGCTGAGTGATTGATAATGCTAGAAAGGAGCATAATCAAGGATAATGTAGCAGAGAAGCAGCATAAACTAGTGGAACGAGCATGGGCCTGGGAGTCAGAGGACTTGGCTTCTTATTCTGACTGCCATTTTTCTGCTGTGGAATCTTGGGCAAGTCACTTAACTTCTTTGTGCCTCAGTTACCTCACTGCAATATGGAGATTAAGACTGTGAGCCCCATGTGGGACATGGGTTGTGTCCAACCTAATTATCTTTTATTTACCCCAGCGCATAGATCAGTGCCTGATACATAGTAAAGGCTTAACAAATACCATTTAAAAAATCCTTGTTTCTATGGTTCTGGAGTGGAGTCAATAGTTAAAATACTCCCTCTGGTGTCCGGAAAACTTTTGCTCTCCAACACCAAACCAACCATTCAATCAATCAGTCAATCAATGGTATTTATTGAGTACTTATTATGTGCTGAGGTCTGTGCTAGGCATTTGGGAAAGTACAATACAACAGAGTTGGCAGATGCAGTCCCCACCCACAGTGAGCTCTCACTCCAGTAGAATTCCTTTTCTTCATTTGTAAAACGGCCATTTTGAAGTACTGTGATCTCTTTTGGGAGATTAAAAATTAAACAGAGGTTCATCTCTTTGCTCGCTTTTAGCCTTCACTTTTAGCCTCCTGGCCAGCTGCTGGAAGAATATTTTTTAAAGTGTGTCTTAGCCTAGACTGGAGGCTTGATTCCCTACCAAATGGACACCCCACCTCTTAACTCTCAACAAATCAATCAAGCATTGGTATTTATTGAGCACTTACTGAGTGCAGAGCACTGTACTGAGTGCATGGGAGAGTACAATACAACTGAGCTGATAGTCACGTTCCCTGCCTACAACCAGTTTACAGTGATTATCTGGCCTGGATGTAATTAACGTCAGTTCTTTAGTGGGCTACTGCACTAAACAGTAATATAATTAAAATCACTGTGGTATTTGTTAAGGGCTTATTAAGTGCCAAGTATTGTACTAAGCATTGGGATAGATACAAGATAATCATTTTGGACTCAATCCCTTCCCATATGGAATTCAGTCTGGGGTGAGGGAGAACATATAAAGGAATTTGCCCCACAGTAGCTCTCTGTGGTTACTTGGACAAAGGAAATCTGCCAGGAGAGTTAGCAGATCATCACGTATGTGAATTTCAAATGCAATAACTTTTCATGTGTATATTATGGGAGAAGATTTTGACTAAGAGGAAACAGGATTAAATTGCCACCAGACAGAATTTGGTTAGAATAAGAAAAAAAGTCTTAGGGTGTGTTTGGAATCAATCAGTCATACTTATTGAATGCTTACTATGTGCAGAACACTCTCCTAAGCAGTTGGAAGAGTACAGTGTAACAGAGTTGACAGACACATACCCTGCCCACAGTGAGGTTACAGTCTAGAGGGTTGCCAGCAAGCTGTGGAGCCCCTGCCCTTGGAAATCTTAAAGACTGTACTGGGCACCTATGATCTTAAATGGTTCAAGGTAAGTCCTTTCTGGAGGCAGGATCTGGGTTAAGGAGTAAAAGTTATCATGGTATCTTCTTAGAGAGGCAGCACTGCCTAGTGGATAGAGCAAGGGCTTGGGAGTCAGAAGGACCTGGGTTCTAATCCCGACTCTGCCACTTGTCTGCTGGCACCTTAGGCAAGTCACTTAACTTCTCTTTGCCTCAGTTACCTCTGCAAAATAATAATGATGGTATTTGTTCAGTGCTTACTACGTGCCAAGCACTGTTCTAAGCTATGGGGTAAATATAGGGTAATCAGGTTGTCCCACATGGGGCTCACAATTTTAAACCCTATTTTATAGATGAGGTAACTGAGGCACAGAGAGGTTAAGTGACTTGCCCAAAGTCACACAGCCGATAAGTGGCGGAGTCGGGATTAGAACCCACGACCTCTGACTCCCAAGTCTGTGCTCTGTCCACAAAATGGGGTTTTAGACTGTGAGCCCCATGTGGGACATGGATTGGGTCCAACCTGATTATTTTGTATCTACCCCAGTGCTTAGAAGAGTGCCTGGCACATAGTAAATGTTTAACAAATGCCATAAAAAACAAAACAAAGCAAAAAAGCCCCACCCCACCCCATAGTACAGTGCACGATTCCAAGATCTTGAGAAGCACAGGAGAAGCAAAAGACACATTTCCCCCACACACAAGGAGCTTATACTCTAATAGGGGACACAGGCATGCAACATATTTACAAAGAGTTGAATCAGAATAAATACTTGAGTGTGAAGTTGAATATACATACAGTACAGAGGATGGACATAAATATTTGAGTACTTGTTGTGGGCAAGGAACATGTCTACAAACTTTATTTTAGTACTCTCCCAAGCATTTAGTATAGTGCTCTGCATAGAGTAAATGCTCAGTAAATATAATTGATTGATTAATGTTCTCGAAGTGGTTTTTTTGGTTGATATGACACGGAGTGTTGAAAATTAATCATTAAATTCTCTGTGCCTCAGTTTTCTCATCTATAAAATGGGGATTAAATACCTGTTCTACCTTCTACCTAGACTATGAACCAATACTGTAATAATAATTAATAATAGTAATAATAATAACAATAATAATTGAGGGAAACTTAGATCAGCTCTGGAGGTCCCTCCTACCTCTCTAAATTGAGAGCCAGTAATGATTTAGATTTAAATAGGGTTCCTGGTCAGAAAGCTGATGACTTAAATTAATTGTATTAAATATTCATCATCATCCCCTCTAGACTGTAAGCTCATTGCGGGTAAGGAATGTGTTTACCAACTCTGTTATATTGTACTCTCCCAAGTGTTTACAAGAGTGCTCTGTGCACTCTAAGTTTTTAATAAATATGATTGACTGATTGATCATAATCACTGTCATCATTCATCATGGAATTTATTGAGTCCCTACTGGGTCGAGAGCACTGTGGCAGGTGTTTGGGCATCCACAGTCAAAGCAAACAGTAAAGCCTCTACCTTCTAATGTACTCAAGAATATCATTTTGAGGTAATTTTTAAGTGTTTTTTTTCAACCATTTGGATTCCAGGTCCAGTGGCCGGAGGGTCACCCAGGTAGTCCGAGACTTCCTCTATGCCCAGAAAGTGCAGCCCCCCATCGAGCTCTTTGTGGATTGGCTGGCGGTGGGCCATGTGGATGAGTTTCTCAGCTTCGTCCCAGCCCCAGATAAAAAGGTACGTCTCCCTCGGAACCCTCCAACCCACTCTCCGGAGGCTGGCATTTCCAGTCTGCCTCTGGGAGACAACTCAGTTTTACCCTGTGGTATCATGAAACAGACCTAAAGGAATTCAGCCTGCAGTACAAAAATAAATGAATAAGATCTTAACGTGCAGATGGGGGAAGTGCAGATTCTGTGGTGGTGAGGGATGGGGAAATTGGGGAACTGAAAGTGTAGGGAGGGAGGGCTTTGAGTGTCCCCAGTCTGATGTGAATCTCCTCTCTTCCCCGGGCAGGGTTTCCGCTTGCTCCTGGCCAGTCCAAGTGCCTGCTTCAAGCTCTTCCAAGAGAAACAGAAATGGGGCCACGGGAGAGCGCTGATGTTTGAAGGTGTGATAGGTGGGTGCTCAAATTTTCTTTTTCTCCCTTCCCCATTATTTCATTATTGCTCACTCCTTTTGCCCTTCACTCCCAACCAGGGATTCAGTGACAAATCCTTCTTTTCCCATTTGGTTTCTGTGTTCGTTGGATCTTTCAGAGCATCCGGGCAGGGGGAGCTGGGAATGTCAGGGACACGTGAAATACTTGTTCCAGGGAGCTGACTCCATGACATTTCATAGGAAATTGTTGCTCTGGTCTCAGTCTAGCAGTGGTATTTATTGAGTGTTCACTGTTTGCAGATCACTTGGTAGAGTACACTACAACGGACTTGGTAGACAGATTTCCTCCCCACAGTGGTCTTGTGGGTTTATGCTTGCTTAAGTGAAAACAAACCAAAAGAAGAACTTCTTCACATAGCAAATGGTGAACATAAGGACCTCGGTCCCATTCATTCATTCAGTTGCATTTACTGAGCACTTATTGTGTGCAGACCACTAAACTAAGCACTTAGAAGATTACACTATAAAAATAAACAGACACATTCCCTGACTATAACAAGCTTATGGTCCTGAGGGGGAAACAGACATATAAATTATAGATATATACATAAGTGCTGTGGGGCTGGGGGGATGAATTAAAGGGAGCAAGTCAAAGTGACACAGAGGGGAGTGGGAGAAAAGGAAAGGAGGGCTTAGTTAGGGAAGGCCTCTTGGAGGAGATGTGCCTTCAGCAAGGCTTTGAAGCTGGGTAGAGTAATTCTTTGTTGGCTATGAAGAGGGAGGAAGTTTTGCAGGCTGGAAATATTGGTATTTTCCAAAGAGGTTTGGATATGTTCATGGACAACAGATAACCAGAGGAAAAGACATGCAAAGGGAAAAAGGTTAGCTGGTCCTAACCATTTTTTTGCTATGTTAGAGCATTGCTCTGAAAATCAGTAGACCTGGATTCTCAACCCAGTTCGGCCTGGGCCTGGCTATTGTGGGTGAAATACACACACACACTAGACACTGTGCTGTTCCCCTGCCTTCCTACTTACTTCTTGCACTTCCTTCCCCTATAGGAAGGTGACTGACAGAGATGAGAGAGAGTGGTGCTATGCTAGCCACTGGCATTATGATCAATTCTTAGGACTGCGGCTTATCTGATATCCCGTAAGGCTCCATCAGCAATTGGGATGGATGTCCAGGAGGGTAATCAATCTATTTAACACATTTATTGAACGCTTCCTCTGTGCAGAGCCCTGTACTCAGTGCTTGAGTGTTCCTCCAGGGTTACTGCTGCTGCTGATGGAGGTAGTAGGATACTAGGTGAGGAGGATTGGTGGTCGGTACCAATAACATCCTTGCTTATGGTCTTACGCTCATTCGTTTGCTTATTTTTAATAGTATTTGTTAAGAGCTTACCTTGTGCCAGTCACTGTACTAAGCTCAGGTGTCACTGTACTAAGCTCAGGAGTAGATACAAGCTAATCAGTTTGGACACAGTCCCTGGCCCCTGAGGGGCTTACAATCTTAATCCCCATTTTACAGATGAGGTAACTGAGCACCTGAAAAGTGCAGTGACTTGCCCAAGATCACCCAGCAGACAAGTGGATTAGAGCCCAGGTCCTTCTGACTCCAAGGCCTGTGCTCTATCCATTTGGCCATGTTGCTTCTCTTGGTTTTTTTTGATGGTTTTTGTTAAATGTTTCCTATGTGCCGAGCACATAATAAAGTTAATCAGCTCGGTAGACTGCAAGCACCTTGTGGGCGGGGATTGCTTTTAGCAACTGTATTGTATTATTCTTTCCCAAGAGTTTGGTACAGTGTTCTACCCATAGTAAGCACTCTATAAGCACCACTGATTGATTGATGGATTGAGATGTCATCAGCTGTACCTAGCCTCATGTCTGGGAATCTCTTCCTTTTTGTGGCTCCTTCCCCAAAGAGGACCTGGCCTGTCTGTACTGGGTTCAGGGAATGCTAATGGTCACCATTTACTGAACTAGGTCTCTCTAGAATTAGCCCATTTCAAAGATGAGAAAAACTAAGGCAACAAATTCCCGTGGTGCCAGAGTCAAGATTAGACTGAATCAATCAATAGGATTTATTGAGTGTTCTCTCGGGCAGGTCATTTTACTAAACGCTTGGGAGATTACAGTGGCGTTAGTAGACATGGTCTTTGCCCTCAGGGAACTTACAATCTAGCGGGAGAGACAGACATTAAAAATAAATTAAATCATCTCTTAGGATCGCACCTGAGAGTTTCCAGCACTCTACCAGTCTCGACTATGGGAAGGAGAGTTAAGCAGAGGCATACTCCCTTCCTAGCTTGGTCAGTGGCCAGCGAGTGGAAGGCAATCTGCTACAAGTTAAACTCACCTGTGCTGGGCAGCAGCGGCATGGCAGAGAGAGGAGGGTGGAGACTCAAGTTTACTGCACGGAAGAAGGCAATGATAAATCCATTCTGTATTTTTACCAAGAAAACTCTATGGAAAAACTACCACAGTGATTGCAGATGGAGGTGGGGCATTCTGGGAGAGATGTGTCCATGGAGTCGCTATGGATCGGAGATGACTAGACAGCATAAGACAAGACCCAAGTGCTGGGGCAGGAGTGCTGTGGGGAGAGTACCTAAATTTTGTGGGGGAGAGAACACTCAGAATACTGAGTCATGGCATTTCCCACAGAGCCACGAAGTCTTCTGCCTTTTCCAGAGTCCCTCAGACTCCCGTTTTCTCTAATCCAACATGAGACATCCTCAGCTAATAATATGTGAAGGTTAAACACAATTGCAAATTGCCAAAAAACAAAAATGGTCACAGAGTGTGGATTCATCTCAATATTAAACTTGTCACTCTGCAAATACCAAGATAGTAGAGAGTCAGAAGGACCTGGATTCTAATTCTGGCTCCTTCATTTGCCTGCTGTGTGATCTTGGGCAAGTCACTTAGCTTCTCTGTGCCTCAGTTACCTCATCTGTAAAATGGGAATTAAGACTGTGAGCTCCATGTGGGACATTGACTGTGTCCAACTTGATTAGCTTGTACCTACCCCAGTGTTTAGTACAATGCCTGACACATAGAAAGGACTTAAATGCCATAAAAAAGAAGATAATGCAGAATTACCTTCTGAAGTTTGAGAAGTAAAGTGAATTCTCAGCCAGAAGCAGGTGAGTCATCCTTTTTCTTCTCTGCACTTTCTGATCCCGATTTAAATTTCAGGACCTCCTCACCTCCCCATACCCCAAATTTCTGTGGCAGAATGGGGTAATTTCTTTTTCCATTCTTTCTTAACCCAATCTTCTCTCTTCCTTCCAGGAAATAGAAATGTGAAGACCATATCCATCAACCAAATTCTATCTAATGAAAACCTGATCAGTTTCAACAAGTTTGTCCAGGTATGGGGAGGGTGGCCTAAGAAAGACATCTTGGAGAGTCAGTGGGGCATCAGTGAAAAGCCCAAGATTCATGAATAAGGGTGTCCTAAGATCCCTTTCAGTCCTAACCCTAGGCCTGGAACCTCTGACATCTCCCCAGCTCTCATGGCCAACCAGAGTATGGTGCAAACCTTCAATAACAGTAGTAATAGCAGAAGTGGCAGAAGCAGCGTGGCTCAGTGGAAAGAGCATGGGCTTGGATCATGGGTTCTAATCCCGGCTCCGCCACGTGTCAGCTGGGTGACTTTGGGCAAGTCACTTCTCTTCTCTGTGCCTCAGTTACCTCATCTGTAAAATGGGGACTAACCCTGTGAGCCCTACTGGGACAACCTGATCACCTTGTATCCCCCCAGCACTTAGAACAGTGCTTTTCACATAGTAAGCGCTTAACAAATGCCATTATTATTATTAAGCAGTAGAAGTATTTATTAAGTGGGTTAGCCAGGATCCCAGTTGGTTCCTCTCTCAATTCCCTATTAGGAAATGATGCCTAAAGTTTTACTCTGCATATGGAGCCGATCTATTTATTCGGGAAGCAACATGGCCTAGTCTAAAGACCCTGAGCCTGAGAGTCAAAGGACCTGGGTTTCTTCCATATGTCTGCTCTGTGACCTCGGGCAAGTCACTTTACTTCTCTGTGCCTCAGTTGCCTCATCTGGAAAGTGGGGAATAAATCCAATTCCCTCCCACTTAGAATGTGAGCCCATGTGGGACTGGGATTGGGTCCAACATGATTAATTTGTATCTACCAGAGCACTTAGAACAGTCCTCGGCATGCAGTAAGCACTTAACGAGAACCATAATTATTCCTTGTTTTGATGTCTGTCTCCCCCCTTCTAGACTGTGAGCCCGTTGTGGGCAGGGATTGTTTCTCTTTGTTGCTGAATTGTACTTTCCAAGCAACTAGTACAGTGTTCTGCACATAGTAAGCACTCAATAAATAAGACTGAATGAATGAATTAGTTCACATCCCCAGTGATTCCTTCCTTGGCTAACCAATATCAGACACATACCCTGTGTGAACTGAGTTGAGGTATTGCTCGGGTCCTCCAGCGGATGGCCGTCTTGCACCCGGGCTTCTGGTTTCATTGCTTACGAATCGCAAGAGCGCCACCCAAAAGGCAGAGTGACCTTCGTCACTTCCCTTCCGTCCACACAACCAACCATGTGGGCTTAGCATACATGCATATGTTACACACACTTGGCATGACTATGCCAATTCATTCATTCATTCATTCTTTCAATCATACTCACTGAGTGCTTACTGTGCGCAAAGCACAGTACTAACCACTGGGGCTTAGCACAGTGCTCTGCACACAGTAAATGCTTAATAAATACAATTGAATAATAAATTCAATTGAATGAGAGTACAATACAACAATAAAGAGACACAAAGATATTGTGCAATCAATGATATTTATTGAGTGCTTACTGTGTGCAGAGCACTTAATACAGTGCTCAGGAGAATATGATACACTAGAATAGACATATATGATCCCTTGTCCACATGGAGTTTTCAGACTAGAGGAGGAATAGACATTAAAATAAATTGCAGATGAATATGTCACCTAAGTGCAATGACAATCAAAGTGCTTAATGGGTACCAGTCCAAGTGCAGAGGTGACAGAGAAGGGAGGGTTTATAGGAGAAATGAGGGCTTAGTCGGGGAAGGCCTCTTGACGTGGCTTAGTAGAAAGAGCTTGGGCTTGGGACTCAGAGGTCATGGGTTCTAATTCTGCTCTGCCACTTGTCTGCTGTGTAATCTTGGGCAAATCACATAACTTCTCTGTACCTCAGTTCCCTCTTCTGTGAAATGGGGATTAAGATTGTGAGGCCCAAGTGGGACAACATGATTACCTTATACCTACCCCAGCACTGAGAACAGTGCTTGACACATAGTAAGCACTTAACAAAAATCATCATCATTATTATCATTATTATATGATTTTAGCAGAGTTTTAAAGATTGTTAAAAGTGATGATCTGTCAGATATGTCTGGGGAAGGAATTCCAGTCCAGAGGAAGGACATGGACAAGGGATTGGCAGTGAGAAAGACAAATTCAAGGTACAATGAGTAGGTTGGTATTAGAAAAGTGAAGTGCACAGGTTGGGTTGTAGTAGGAGATCACTGGGGTAAAGTAGGATGGAGAGAGCTGATTGAGTGTCTTAAAGTCAATGGTACAGGGTTTCTTTCTGATGTAGAGATGGGTGGGCAACATTGGAGATTTTTAGGAATGGAGTGACTGTGGACTGAACATTTTTTAGAATGGTGATCTGATAGCAGAGTGAAGAATGCCCTGGAGAGGGGAGAGACAAGAGGCAGGGAGGTCAGTAAGGAGGCTCTTGCAGGAGTTAGTCAAGGTGGGAAATAAGTACTTGGAACACCATGACAGCATTTTGGAGAGGAAGGGGTGTTGTTGTGAAGGTAGAAGGAGAGGTCATGGGTTCAAATCGCTACTCTGCCACTTGTCAGCTGTGTGACTGTGGGCAAGTAACTTAACTTCTCTGTGCCTCAGTTTCCTCATCTGTAAAAAATGGGGATTAAGACTGTGAGCCTCAGGTGGGACAACCTGATTACCCTATATCTACCCCAGTGCTTAGAACAGTGTTCTGCACATAGTAAGCTCTTAACAAATACCACTATTATTATTATTATTATGATGATGTGGTGACAGATTAAATATTTGGGTTGAATGAGATGAATTGAGGATAATGCCAAGGTTACAGGCTTAAGAGACAGGGAGGATAGTGATGCTGTCCACAGCGATGGGAAAGATATGGAAAGATAGGAGTTTGGATGGGAAAATGAAGAGTTCTGTTTTGGACATGTTAAGTTTAAGGTGTTGGGATATTCTAGTAGAGCTATCTTTAGACAGGAGGAAATGTGAGACTGCAGAGGAGAGAGGTCAGGCCTGGAGTGGTAGATTTGAGATTCATTGGTATAGAGATGGTAGTTGAAGCCATGGAGGTGAATAAGTTCTCCAAGGGGGTTGGTGCAGATACAGAATAAATGGTTTCCATCTATTCCCTATTTACAGAAGGGCTATGGTGGATATGAGGTGGTGGGTGGTGACAAATGACCACCATCCATGATGATGATAATGATGGTACCTGCCAAGCTCTTATTATGTGCCAAACACTCTTCTAAGCACTGTGGTAGATACAAGTTTATCAGGGAGTACACAGTCCCTCTCTCACGAGGGGCTCACAGTCTAAGTAGGAGGGAGACAGGTATTTTATCCCCATTTTATAGATGAGGTAACTGAGGCATAGGGAATCAATTAATGCTATTTATTGAGTGTTTATTATGCATAGAACATTGTACTAAGCACTTGGGGGAGTATAATACAACAGAATTAGCAGACACGTTCCCTTTCCAAAATGAGCTTACAGTCTAGAGAAGTGAAGTGACTTGCCCAAAGTGACATAGCAGGCAAGTGGCAGAGTCAGAATTAGAAACCAGGTCCTCAGACTCTCAGGCCTGCGCTCTATCCACTGGGAAGAACTGCTTCTTTAAGGGTAGAGACTGCCTTTTCCCTTCCCAACCAGAAAATTATTTGGGCCGTGCCTTAGAATCCCAGGGAAAAGCAGGTGGCAGGGTTCGGTGGGGTGAAAGGTTCACAGTGGGATATGGGAACAGAAACTACAGGGCCACATGCTTTTTCATTCTGTCAGTCTATCACTGGTACTGATTGAACACTTACTCACAGAGACCATGTCTAATTCCCACCTGTGTATTCTCTCCCAGAACTTAATACGGTGATCTTGCATGCAATAAGCACCTAAATACTATTTCTACCACTACTATTCTGTACTAAGCTCTTGGGACTGTAATCTCACCATAGGCAAGGAACGTGTCTGCTAATTCTGTTATACTCTCCCAAGTGCTTAGTAGAGTGCTCTGCCCATAGGAAGCGCTTAATAAATACCATTGACTGAGAGAGTATAATACAATAAAGTGGGTAGACATGATCCCCTCCATCAAGAAGTTAACAATCTAATGGGGCAGACAGACATTAAAATAAATAAATGAAATAATTCAAATCAAATTATCAATCAATTAACATTTATTTATTGCTTACTGTGTGCTGAAGACCGTACTAAGCGCGTGGAAGAGGACATCGTGGCAGAATTGGTAGACACATTCCCAACCCCTGAGGAGCTTAGTCTAGAGGTTAAAGCAAAGGGAAGCAACCAAATATCATAATAGTGATAATAATAATAATCTTTGTTATATATATCTTTATATAATATATACATTTATATAAACATTTTATATTTATATATCTTTATATATCAATCACTATACCAAGCACTATAGATACAGGGTAATCAGGTCCCATAGTATAAGGAGAAGGGAGAGCAGGTATTGAATCCTTATTTTGCAGATGAAGAAACTGAGGCACAGAGAAGTTAAGTGGTTTGCCCAAAGTCACACAGTCAGGAAGGGGTGGAGCTGGGATTAAAATCCAGGTTCTCTGACTCCCAGGGCCGTGCTCTATCCACTAGGCCACACTGTTTAGGTACAGAAGTGCTGTGGGGTGGGAAAGGAAGTGGGTTGGGAGGGGTAACCTAAGGGCTCGAGAGTTGGAATTTAGTGCATGGGTGAGGAGGTAGAAGAGAAGAAAATTTTCCCAGGAACCCTCTGATGCAGCCACACTGCCTTTCCTCCTCCATCCTCAGAGCTGCATCGATTGGAACCGAGAAGTCCTGAAGCGGGAGCTGGGGTTAGCTGAGCGAGACATCATTGATGTGCCGCAGCTCTTCAAGTCGGAAAGAAGGAAAGCTGTGGCATTTTTCCCGGACCTGGTGAGCGGTTAGAGGGTCTGGCCTTGGGAGAACACAGCTCATTTCAGGGACTGGGCTTAGCTCTTTCTAACCCTTTAGGGTCCTCTCTCTAAGATCCCTATCACACTTTACCTGGCCTAATGGAGACACCCCCATCTGCTTGGCACTAATACAGTGCTTGGCACATAGTAAGTGCTCAACAAAAATCATTATGTTCTGATGATGATGATGATGATGTAATATTTCAGGAAGTTAAATCTTAAAATTCCATAGCTAGTCTGTCTTTCTGTGAATCTACGCTGGGCCCTAGATGCATGCTGGTTTATGGAGTGGTCTGCCTCCTTCCTTAGCACTCAAGGATATACATGTACTCAGTTATCTATTTTGACCACTCAAGTTGTCAATATTTCTATGTTTATCTCCCCCTTTAGAGCGTAAGTTCCTTGTGGGTAAGGAACATGTCACTTCTTCGTTCTGTACTTCCCAAGTTCCTAGTAGGGTGCACTGCTCAATAAATGCTACTGCTATTACTACTATGGGCAGAGGGGTGAAGAGTGGTAGAGTTAAGGTTTATATAAGGGGAAACTAAGGCACAGAGTAGGGGAAGTGTCTTGCCCAAGACCATACAATGTGAGCCAGCTGAGTCCTGAACCTCATTCAAGCCTCACTGAAGACATATCTCCTCCGAGGCCTTCCCTAAGCCCTCATTTTCTCGTTCCTCTGTGTCGCCCTGATTTGCTCCCTTTATTCACTCCTCCCTCAGCCCCAAAGCAGTTAGGTGCATATCCATAATTTATTTATTTATATTAATGTAAATCTGTAAGCTTGTTGTGGGCAGGGGATGTCTGCCACCTCTGTTATATTGTACTCTCCTAAGCGCTTAGTACAGTGCTCTGTACACAGTAAGCACACAATAAATACAACTGACTGATTGGAACTTGGGGCTTACAACTCCTTGATTCCTTGATTCTATTTATCTTGATGATGTTGTCTTGTTTTGTTCTGTTTTGCTTTGCTGTCCGTCTCCCCCGTTTAGACTGTGAGCCCGTCATTGGGCAGAGACTGTCTCTATCTGTTGCCGAATTGTACATTCCAAGTACTTAGTACAGTGCTCTGCACATAGTAAGTGCTCAATAAATACTATTGAATGAATGAATGAACTCCTAGTTCACCCCTCCAGCCCTCTTTCTGCTCTGTATATAGCTTTCCATTTCTCCACTTTGAAGCAGAGCTAAATTTATCTCAAATAGTAAGTGGCTGAAGGCATGTCTTATGGACTGTTATAAGGAAATTCTATTCTTTGTCCTCTTGCATCATCTTTTCCCTACTTTCTTTCCCTTTTCTTTTTGACTTCTTTACTTGTCCAAAGTTGTCAATATTTCTATGTTTATCTCCCCCTTTAGAGCGTTAGCTCCTTGTGGGTAAGGAACATGTCACTTCTTTGTTCTGTACTTTTCTTTTTGACTTCTTTACTTGTCCAAAGTTTCTCCCTTGTTACTTCACCCCCACAAAAGCCCCAAGCCTCTTCTTCACATTTAAGGAGTGACTAGCCAGTCAATCATATTTATTAAGCACTTACTGTACTAAGTACATGGGAGAGAACAATATAGTGATATAATAGACACATTATCTACCAACAACAAGCTTACAGTCTTGAAGTGGAGACAGGCAGAATGTGGGCGAGAGGTCGGGGTGAGATAGACGAGATCGAGGTACACTGAGAAGGTTGGTATTAGAGGAGCAAAGTGAGTGTCCTGGGTTGTAATAGGAGTAGTCTTTAAATCAAACTTGCAAATAAGCATAAAAACGTACCAGTCTGAAAAAAAAAATGTTACTAGACCACTGTCCCTGCAGAAGGTACTCACATGATTAAATCATTAATCACCACAAAGTGAGTACTATTTACATAGGACAAGGAGATACAATCCCAGGGCTTTGATTCTCACAACCCAGAAGTAAGTCGTGACTAATAGCCAGCCTTTCTAGCCTGGCCATCTTATCAGTCACCTTACTACTCCTGTATATCTTTTGTTTATTTAATTGTTCTCTCTTTTTGTATCTATGCTCTTTCTCTTTTACTTCTTGCATATTTGGCAGCTTATAATAATAATTATTATGATGATAATACTATGGTATTTATTAATCACTTAATACCAAGCAAAACTAAGCACTGGGGTAGATACAATACAACCAGTTCCGACTCACCCTCTATTCAACAATGGGAGGGAAAACGGATATTTCATCCCCATTTTACAGATGAGGAAATGGAGGCACAGAGAAGTTATGTGACTTCATCTAGGTCTCACAGAAGTGCTCTGCACAGTAAGCGCTCAATAAATACCAATGATGATGATGATGAGGTTCCTGGTGGAGTTAGGATTAGAACTCAGATCTCTTCACTCCCAAACCTCTACTCTTTCCACTAGGCCACACTTATTTGTTTATCTTCCCCATTAGAGTTACTGCGGGCAGGGACCTCATCTTTTATTTCAGTTGTGGGTTCTCAAGCCCCAATACAGACTTTTGCTTACAGTAGGGGCTCAGTAAATGCTACTGAAGATGATGATGATGATGATGATGGTGTGAGGGAAGATCAAGCAGGTAGTGGATGGCTCTAACGGTCAGGTGCTCTTCATCTTTACCCTCTCACCTCTCAGTTAAATCCTTCTCTCTTCTGGTTTCAGGTCAACATGCTTGTCCTGGGGAAATACCTGGGGATCCCCAAACCCTTTGGACCCATCATCAATGGTCGTTGCTGCCTGGAAGAAAAGGTCCGGACCCTGCTGGAGCCGCTGGAACTCAACTGCACCTTCATCGACGATTTCACCTCCTACCACGTACTGCACGGGGAAGTCCACTGCGGCACCAACGTCCGCCGGAAGCCCTTCTCCTTCAAGTGGTGGAATATGATCCCCTGAGCCAGCGTCCCTCCCATCATCCTCTGCTTAGAAACATCAGTGTCAAAGCTTCGAAAGAAATGCGGTCCCACCAGGAATAACAAGCATTCCTGACCCTTTCCTGGCTGACCCTCCTTCAGAATCTCCTTTGGCTTTCTACTTATGCCTCCGAGGAGACGGGAAGAGACTGGTTCAGGCTCCCGTCTCCCCAGCCACAGGACTGCATATCTTGATGCTTAAATAAGGCTCAGAGTCCAGTCTCACCGCACGGGGGGGTGGCGGGGGGAGCGGGTCCCAGGAACTGCCTAGACCTCCCTTGAGTAGCATCCAGCTTTTACCATGATGCCGTAACAGAATCAACATTCTATCCTTCCCCGTGTCCTGGAAAAAGGAGACATACACACCCTCTGGCTTGGTTCTTCCCAGTTGCCGTTCACTCACATCCCATTCACCTACTGAGAGCTATTCTGTGCTCACTCAAGATTAATAATTAGTAAGGTTACAAGGGGAGGGGAGGAAAAATACCCTGAGAGGCAGTCCCCACAAAGCAAGAGCTGAGAACTTGGAATGGATAGAGGACAAACAGCCAGAAATCAACAGAAAGGGTCCACTTGTTATCATCTGCTCTGAGAAACTTCAACAGTCTCAGGAAATCCCAGAAAAATGGACTTCACCCTGATAAATCTCCCACTCTGGCATGCAGGAGTCTGATTTTTCTAGTGAATTTAACTCTTGATGCTGGACTCTTGGGCATCCTAAGAGACAGGATTTGTTAGAGATCCCAAGATCCAGGAGACCTCAAAAAGCCAGCACTGCCAAGGCAGGGAGCAGGACAAATAATCTTAGGCAGAGTTGGATTGGCCTGGTGGGAGAAAGAGGCCTGTCTCGGAGTGTTGCTGGCTTTGATTGGCGGGGACACTAACTGGGGCACCTGGAATCTCTGTCCGTGAGAAAAAGAGCTACATTGGCCAGTTTCTCCCAGGACCCAGCATTCCTCCAGCTGACCCTCTGAGTATCTGTCTCACGAAGCAAGTGACAGGGACCGTCCAGCTGGTTGCCGGGGAGGTTTGAGAGCTTTCGAGTGTTAGGTGGTGGCTGAGGAGAAGATTGGGCCGATGGACGTTCACTGGGGCTGTGGGGATGGTTCTGTTTTCTCTGGGGGAGTAATCATTTGTGTTATGCTATGTGGAATAAATTGACCCAAAACACTAACATCTGGAATTTTACCTCCAAGGACAGGCAGGCTATGGTGCATGGGTTCCTTTCACTCATAGTTGTCACAGCACATTACAAATATTAACCAATCCCATATCCTGACATCTATTCATTCAGTAGTATTTATTGAGTGCTTACTATGTGCAGAGCACTGTACTAAGCACTTGGAATGTACAATTTGGCAACAGATAGAGACAGTCCCTGCCCAATGTCGGGCTCATAGTCCACAAAGGGAACACTGAATCCCAGTGAGGAAGGGGTGGATATGGGACCAGTCATGGAGTCTTCTGACAGTTTAACCTCTCTAGACTGTAAACTCCTTGTGGGAAGGAACTGCAAATGATTACTGTTATAGTGTGCTCTCCCTAGTTCTTAATACAGTGCTCTGAACTGAGTAAGCTCTCAATAAGTATGACTGACTGACTGATTCAACCAATCTCCAGGGTGCCTTTTTCTCATAAGGATTTAAAGATCCATGCCTCACCAGTCATAGTTTAATTCATGGGATAGGGATTAAATTGGTATTTGTGGGGTCTTGCACTTAGTGAGATAAAAATTTCCCTAATGTAGTGGTCTTGTTAACAAAGGGCAGAAGGGAGAGGTGGGACTGGAGACATCGTGACAGGAAAGGAAAATCACATTTGAAGCACAAACTACTTTCCCTAAGGACACAAATGCGCTTCTTCTTGCCAAATCCACAGGCATCTATCCTAATCCTTCTTGACCTCTCAGCTGCCTTTGATACTGCAGACCACCCCTTCTCCTGGAAACACTATCTAAACTTAGTCTCAGTGACACCATCCTCTCCTGGTTCTTTTGCGATCTCTCTGTCCACAACTTCTCAGGGTCTTTCACAGGCTCCATTGTTTAATCAATCCTGTTTATTGAGATCTTTCTGTATGCAGACCACTGTATTAAGCACTTGATAGAGTACAATATAACAGAGTTGGTAGACATGTTTCTTGACTACAAAGAGCTTGCAGTCTAGAACAGGAGACAGCCATTAATATAAATGAATAAATTACAGATAGATTCATAAATGCTGTGGGACTGAGGGTGGGCTGATTAAAGCATGCAAATCTAAGTGCAAAGGTGATACAGAAGGGAGTGGGAGAAGAGGAAATGAAAGCTTACTCGGGGAAGGCCTCTGAGAGGAGATATGATTTTATTTAAGGTTTTGAAGGTGGGAAGAAAGGTAGTTTGTTATATGTGAAGGGGGAGGGAGTTCCAAGCCACAGGAAGGATTTGAGCAAGGGTTTATTATGAGACAAATGAGATTGAGATAGAATGAGCAGGTTATCATTAGAGGAGCAAAGTGAGCATTCTGGAATATAGGAAGTCAGCAAGGTTAAGAGGGAGAAAGGAAAATGAGTGCCTTAAAGACGATGATAAGGAGTTTCTGTTTTATGCAGAGATGGATGGGCAACACCTGGAAGTTCTTGAGGAATGGAGAATATGAATTGAATATTGTTTAGAAAAATGATCTGGGCACCAGTGAGAACTATGGACTGGAATGGGGAGAGACAAGGAGGCAGGGAGGTTTAGTGACTTGTTGCAGTCATTAAAACAGGAGGTGATAAATCCTTGGAGCAGCATGTTTAGTGGATTAGAGCATGGACCTGGGAATCAGAAGGTCATGGATTCTAATCCTGGCTCTGCCACTTGCCTGCAGTGTGACCTTGGGCAGGTCACTTAACTTCTCTATGCCTCAGTTAGCTCATCTGTAAAATGGGGATTGAGACCGTGAGCCCCACATGAGACAGGGAATGTATACAACTCAATTTGCTTGTAATCACCCCAGCACTTAGTGCAATACCTGGCATATAGTAAGCACTTAACTAATACCATTATCATTATTATTATTATTATTAGAGGAAAGGAGAGATTTTAGATGTGTTAAGAAAGTGCAACTGACTGTGTTGGAATAGATACATGATAATCAGGTTGGACACAGTCCCTGTCACAAATGGAGCTCACAGTCTAAGGGGGAGATTAGATATTGAATCCCCATTTTGTAGATGAGAAAATTGAGGCACAAAGAAGTTAAGTGACTTTCCCAAGGTCACAGAACAGGCTAATGTCAAGACTGGGATTAGAACTCAGATCCTCTGACTCCCAGACCTGTACATTTTCCGCTAGATCACGTTACTTTAGTTCAAACCTCCAGGAATTGGGCTTGAAGTGGATCAGCCGGGAGTTCCCTTACGGAGGAGATGAGAATAAGATGGTCCATGTTTAAGGGGAACAGAGCAGAGCTGATCCTTGTTAGGACTGTTCTTTGAGGGCTGTTAGGATTTGGCCCTTTCATTCAGTTTGGGTCAGCGTTCTCTGGGCCCAGGAGTCTTGTTCAGAGCAAGCTTCAGCTTTCTCTGGGCCCAGGAGTCTTGAACAGAGCAAGCTGCCCTTGGTGGGGGTTCTATTTCTCCAGATTCAGTTTGAGCCTACTATTCTAGAGCCCAGTGATACACTGCCATGTACGTTTATTTCCCAGGGGAGTCCATGACCCTTCCCCTAATTTTTCAGCTTCAGATTTCCATTCCGGGAAGAGATCATGTCTACCAAATCTAGTTAGTGCACTTAGTACAATGCTGTGCAGACAGTAAGCACTCAATAAATACTCTGTTTTTTTGGTATTTGTTAAGCATTTACTCTAAGCGCCAGGCACTGTATTAATCACTGTGGTAGACACAAGCTACTAAGGCTCTACACAGTCCATATTTCACATTGAGCTCACAGTCTTCATTCATTCATTCAATAGTATTTAATGAGAGTTTACTATGTGCAGAGCACTGTACTAAGCACTTGGAATGTACAAATCGGTAGCAGATAGAGACAGTCCCTGCCCTTTGACGGGCTTACAGTCTAATTGGGGGAGACAGACAGACAAGAACAATGGCAATAAATAGAATCAAGGGGAAGAACATCTCATTAAAACAATAGCAAATAAATAGAATCAAGGCGATGTACATCTCATTAACAAAATAAATAGGGTAATGAAGATATATACAGTTGAGCGGACGAGTACAGGGCTGAGGGGATGGGATGAGAGAGGGGGAGGAGCAGAGGGAAAGAGGGGAGAAGAGGGTTTAACTGCGGGGGGGGGGGGGGGTAGAGGGAGCAGAGGGAAAAGGGGAGCTCGGTCTGGGAAGGCCTCTCGGAGGAGGTGAGCTTTGAGTAGGGTTTTGAAGAGGGGAAGAGAATTAGTTTGGCGGAGGTGAGGAGGGAGGGCAGTAGGATAGTTTGGCAGAGGTGAGGAGGGAGGGCAGTGGCCCAGGGGTCAACGGTAGGATAGGCGAGAACGGGGGACGGTGAGGAGGTGGGCGGCAGAGGAGCGGAGCGAGCGGGATGGGCAGTAGAAAGAGAGAAGGGAGGAGAGGTAGGAAGGGGCAAGGTGATGAAGCCTAGAGAGAGAAGTTAGCCTAGAGTCTTAATTCCCATTTAACAGATGAGGCAACAGAGGCCAGAGAAGTTAAGTGACTTGACCAAGGTCACATAAAAGACAAGTGGTAGAGCTGGGACGCAGATCCTCTGACTTCCAAGCCCATGCTCTTTCCACTAGGTCATGCTGCTTTATCTATCAACTGATTAATTGATTTCTAGGCAGATGACAGAAAGCCAAAATTCAGGAGTTCAGAGAGAGTTCTCAGTACAGCACATTCTCCTAACTTTCCCATCTCTTGACTCTGTGTTTAGGACAAAACATACAAACAAAAAGGCATGCGAAGGACAAGGAATAAACTCCCTCTTCCCTTTAGATTTCCTCCCACAATGGAGCAGAAAGACTTCATTCTTTTGATAGCGTGAGATCTAGAGGGAGAATCCTCAGGAATGCAAGGTTCACCACAGTCCCACCTTCAGCCATTACCTTGGTTGAGACTTCCTACTTACTTCAGTGATATTTGTTAAGTGCCAGGATACATTCATTTTACTCAGGTCTCACAATTTAGATAATTTACACTTTCACTTAGAAAAGTGCCAACTAATCCTTAAGCCAAAAAGAACAGATGTGTCAACTTTGGGGCCTAACTAAAAAGTAATAGTGATAGTGTTTATCAAAGGCTTACTGTTATCCAGAGCTCTATACAAGCTCCTGGAAAGAATACAGAAGAAGGAATTGGTCCTTGGCCCTCTGGCAATCTAAGAATGTAAGGGGGAGAGGGGTTTAGTGACAGACTTATGTAGCAATAAAGCAATAAAACACTAAAGCCACATAAAAAAGACACATATACATAATAGAAACAATTATCACTATGGTTCTAACCCAGGGACCTGGGTTCTTCCATTTTCTGAAGAACTTGGATCTCAGCTTTGCCACATGTTTGCTGTATGACCTTGGGCAAATCACTTAGTTTCTCAGTGCCTCTGTTACCTCATCTGTAAAATGGGGATAAGAATGTAAGCCCCATGTGGGGCAGGGACTGTGTAAAACCTGATTACTTGTATCAACCCCAGCACTTAGAACTGCGCTTGGCACATAGTAAGCACTTTACAAGTACTATTATTATTATTACTATTACTAATACTATAACCAGGAAGCAACAGGTATCTACCCAGAGAGGATTAAGAATCAGCCTGATTTGTTTGGGTTAGGAAAATCCTGCCTAAAGGCAGGAGGATGAACTAGATGAACATCTGAGGTCAGGGTTCTTTGTTAGGAAAGGGGAAAGAAAGGCTGTCATGGAGATATGAAATGCTCCCAAGTTTAATTGGTTGGAATGCAGTGCTCAGGGCTTTCTTCATATGAAACGTGTCTATTTTTTGAGGAATTGGATGTCCATCAAAAGTAGAGCGAAGTCCATTAGAGATAGCTGTTATGATGCTTATTAGAGTTAAAGGAAAGCTATAATAACACCAATACAATAATAATGACATTAATAATAATAATTGTGGTATTTGTAGAGTGCTTACTATGTGCCAAGAACTGGGGGAGATACAAGAAATCAGGTTTCATATGGGGCTCACAGTCTATGTAGGAGGGAGAACGGGAATTGAATTCCCATTTTGCAAATGAAGGAACTGCGGCCCAGAAAAGTTAAGTGACTTGCCCAAGAGAGCACAGCAGATAAGTGGCAGAGCCAGGATAAGAACCTCGGTCCTCTGACTCTCAGGCCTGTGCTGTTTACACTAGGCCATGCCGTTCTTTTATAAAGTAAAGCAAGGTATATTAGGAGGTAAAGAAGCAAGGGTCATAATGGATTACAAGCCAGCCATAATGTAGGATATTAACAGTTTTTTCAAAAGCCAGCATGATGTAGATTTTGAGCTGCAAGAGCCAAGAAATAATCCTTTACTCTACTTGGCTCTACATTGTTTCCCTATTTTGCAGATGAGGTAACTGAGGCACAGAGAAGTGATTTGCCCCTGATCACATGGCAGACAAGTGGTGGAGCCGACATTGGAACCTAGGTCCTTCTGACTCCTGGGCCAGTGCTCCATCCATTAGGCCATCCTGCTTCTCTCCTTCTTTTGATGATAAAGGCATTTTGATAATGAAGACAATCTCATGATAAAATTCTTATGGTAGGCAGAGTACACACTGATAGGGCCAATCTATGAACAGATGTGCTGAATAAAACAGGCGATGTAGAAACTGTAATCCAAATCCAGACTCAAACGATTAGACCGTAAACCCGTCAAAGGTCAGGGACTGTCTCTATCTGTTACCGATCTGTACATCCCAAGCTCTTAGTACAGTGCTCTGCATATAGTAAGTGCTCAATAAATACTATTGAATGAATTCAACCCACATATTCAAGACGTCACTAAACCCTGTAGGTTCAACCTTCACAACATTACTAAAATCTGTCCTTTCCTCTGTATCCAAACTGCTGCCATATTAATCCAAGCATTTATCCTACCCTTCCTAAATTACCATATAAGCCTCCTTGCTGACCTCCCTGCCTCCTGATTCTCCCTACTCCAGTCCATGCTTCACTCTGCTGCCCAGATCATTTTTCTATAAAAACATTCAGACGATGTTTCCCCAGTCCTCAAGGACCTCGAAAGGTTGCCCATCCACCTCTGCATTAAAGAAAAGCTCCTTACCATTGACTTTGAAGCATTCAATCACCTTGCCCCCTCCTACCTCACCTCACTACTCTCCTACAACAACACAGTCCACACACTTCTCTCCTCTAATGCCAACCTACTTGCTGTACCTCAATCTTGTCTATCTTGCCCCTGACCTCTCTCCCACGTCCTGCCTCTGGCCTGAAACACCCTCCCTCTTCATATCTCACAGACAATTACTCTCCCCACCTTCAAAGCCTTGTTGAAGGCACATCTCCAAGAAGCTTTTGTTGACTAAGCCCTCATTAATCAATCAAGCAATTAATGGTATTTATTGAGCGCTCACTATGTTCTGAGTGCTTGGGAGAGTACAAGCACAGAATTAGCAAACATCTCCAGCCCATAAAGAGCTAACATTCCAGAGGGGGAGATAGACATCAATGTGAAGCCTTCCCTGACTAATACCTCATTTCCTCTTTTCCCACTCCCTTCTACGTCACTCTGATTTGTGTCTCGTATTCACCCATCCCTCAGCCCCACAGCACTTACGTACATATCTGTAATTTTTCTATTTCTATTAATGTCTGTCTTCCCTTCTAGACTGTGAGCTTGTTATGGGCAGGGAATGTATCTACCAACTCATATTTTAGTCTTCCAAGGGCTTAGTACACTGCCCAGCACACAGTAAGCACTCAATAAATATGATTGATTGATTGACTGATCTGGAACCAAGCTTCAGGTCTGGTTATGTCACCCCACTTTTGTTTGGTAACTTGGAATGAATTAAGAAGCAGTGAGGTCTAGTGGAAAAAACATGGGGCCGGGAGCCAGAAGGACCTGGGTTCTGATCCCAACTCCACCACTTCCGTGCTGGGTGACCTTGGGCAAGTCCCTTAACTTCTCTGTGTCTCAGTTACCTCATCTGTAAATTGGGGATTCAGACTACTAGCCCCATGTGGGACTTAACATTGTGTCCAACCTGAATCTCTTGTATCTATCACACTTAATACAGTGTCCAGCACGTAGTAAATGCTTAAGGAATACCAAAAAAAAATATACTGCTGGCTTGACCCTACATGGGTCAGACTAGAGGAAAATAGTGGGGGCACCCCTCTTTTCAAAAAAAGGAACCCCCTTGCATGGCCCTGAGATAGGAACACTGAACCAGGTGTCCTCTGCATCTGATGTGGAATTCTGTCAAGTCTGCTCTTCTACACCCAGCCCCTGCTACAGTGAGGCACAGTAGGTGGAGGTTGGGAAGAAAGCAGATGCCCCACTCAGGAGTGTTGACTTTCTGGTGTGGGTCTATATGGCAGGCCGGTGGGCAGACCTTACTCGGGTCTTTCCCTTTTTGCTTTTGGGAAGCAGCGTGGCTCCGTGGAAAGAGCCTGGGCTTTGGAGTCAGAGGTCATGGGTTTGACTTCTGGCTCTGCCACTTGTCAGCTATGTGACTGTGGGCAAGTCACAACTTCTCTGTGCCTCAATTACCTCATCTGTAAAATTGGGATTAACTGTGAGCCTCACGTGGGACAACCTGATGACCCTTTATCTACCCCAGCACTTAGAACAGTGCTCTGCACATAGTAAGCGCTTAACAAATACCAACATTATTATTATTATTATTTCCTTTGTGCACAACCCCAACATCGGGAAAGAGCTCTCTCCAGCTCAGACACTATTGGTCTTTGAAGCCCTGATTTCTCTCCCTCTCTTCAGGCTCGCATCTCTTCCTGTCTTCAAGACATCTCTACTTGAATGTCCTCTTGTCATCTCAAACTTAACATGCCCATAACATAGCTCCTTATCTTTCCACCTAAACCCTGTTCTTCCCCTGACTTTCCCATCACAGTAGATGGTACCATCATCCTTCCCATCTCACAAGCCCGTAACTGTGGTGTTAAACTTGACTCCTCTCCCTTTCAACCCACATATTCAATCCATCACCAAATCCTGTCGGTCCCACCTTCACAACATAGCTAAAGTCCACCCTTTCCTCTCCATCCCTACGGCTACTGTGTTAATACAACCACTCATCGTTTCCCACCTGGACTACTGCATCAGTCTTCTTGCTGACCCTCAGCCTCCTCTCTCTCCCCACTACAGTTCATACTTCACTCTTCTGCCCGGATCATTTTTCTACAGAAACATTCTGGGCATGTCACCCTCATCCTCAAGAAACTCCAATGGTTTCTCATCTATATCTCCAAACCTCCACATCAAACAAAAACTTCTCACTGTTTGCTTTAAAGCTCCATCACCTCGCCCACTCCCACCTCACCTTGCTTCTCTCCTTCTACAACCCAGCCGACACACTTTGCTCCTCTTGTGCTAATCTTCTCACTGTGCCTCTATCTCACCTGTCTTGCCACTGACCCCTTCCTCTGCCTCGTCCTGGAATGGCTTACCTCCTCTTATCTGACAGACTACTCTTCCTCGCTTCAAAGCCTTAGTGAAGGTACATCTCCTCCAGTGGGCCTTCCCAGACTAAGCCCCACTTTTCCTCATCTCCAACGCGCTTCTGCATCATCCTGACTTGCTCCCTTTGTTCCTCCCCTGTTCCAGCCCCACAGCACTCATGTACATATCTGTCATTTTTATTTATTTATATTGATGTCTGTCTCCCCCACCACGACTGTAAGCTCATTGAGGGCGGGGAATGTCACCGTTTATTGTTGTATTGTACTTTCCCAAGCACTTAATATAGTGCTTTGCACACGGTAAGTGCTCAGTAAATACGATTGAATGAATGAATGAATGAATGAAACTCCTTCAGTATACTGAACACTTCCAGATCTCCTATAAGAACTGACTCCTTTTAGAGAAAGTGTTCTTAATTCCACCTGCAACTCATTCTCTAGCCCCCTGAAGTGCAGAGTCAGACCATTACCTGAAAGGTGACTTTCTCAGAGAAGCTTGGCCAGCCTCTCCAGCTGACAATCAAAGGACAGGACATTTGTCTGTGAAAACCTACCCTGAAGGTGACTTCTTCCTCCTCTGGCCCCTTTATCCTTGGGTTTAATCGGAAACCTCTCATGACTCATGGTTCCTTCCAGCTGGCTGAGAGCTATGGTCACCAGCATTTCATTGGGCAAGACTCATGAGGCGAAAATAGCTTATTTGCTCAGACCACTCTTTTGTCTTTGCACAGCACTTTAACTATTCTAGAGAGCTTTCACATCGAGGAGCATCATGGCCTACTGTGAAGAGAAGCAGGTTGGTATAGAGGATAGAGCATGGGCCTGGAGGCCAGAAGGCTCTGTCCCTTGTCTGCCATGCAACCTTGGGCAAGTCATTTCACTTCTCTGTGCCTCAGTTACCTCATCTGTAAAATTGGGGATTAAGACTGGGAACCCCATGTGAGACAGGGACTGTATCCAACCTGATTACCTTGTATCTTTGCCAGAGCTTAGAACAGTGCTTGGCACATAATAAGTATTTAACAAATACTATTATTATTATTACGTGCACAGGCCTTGGAGTAGGAGGACCTGGGTTCTAATCCTGGCTCTCCCAGTTGTTGTCAGTATGACCTTGGGCTATTTGCTCAACTTTTCTGTGCCTCAGTTCCCTCAACTGTACAATGGAAATTAAATGCATGTTCTTCTTCCTATCTAGACTGTGTAACCCTATGGGGATTGGCACTGTATCAAACCTGATTAACTTCTATCTACCTCAGCACTTAAAACAGTGCTGGATATATAGTAAGTGCTTAACAGATAGAATAATGATAATTATAATAAAATTGATAATAATCTTGTTTTGTCCCCACAGAATCCCTGTGAGGCAGGGAATGGCGGGTATTATTTTCTCCATTTCATAGATCGGGACACTGAGGTCCAAACAGGCTGCAACTAGCCTGAGTTCACATAGCAGTTATGGCAGATCTGGGCCTAGAGCTTATATTCTTTCTTAACTCAAACAGGAAGCCTCCAGGATTGGCACCTTAATGGTCTAATTGTCAATTAAGTTGGAGAAAAGTTATGTCTGATTTTTCTCTCTACTCTGGTTCTGAGTTTCTTTAGTTCTTTTGCAGCTGCACTTTTTCTACAAAAGAAACCTTAGAAGGTTGACTCTCAGGTCTGCTTAAGATATGGAAGAAGTAGAGACATGGGGTGGGGGAAGATACTTCAGGGCTACTGGTTCCAAATGTTGGAGCTGGGATACTCCGAATACCTCTTGGGGAGTGACAGGGTCAGAGTGGTTTGGAAAAATCCCTCCCATGTCACTCTTCTTCTCCCATCCAGGACAGTTCATTATACTCCACTGTGTATTTTACCGCCCCATTTGCTAAATAGAACAGAACTCTGGCAGGGTGGCCTACTAGAAAGAGCACAGGTCTGGGAGTCAGAGGACCTGCGTTGCAGTAGCGGCTTTACCACTTGCCGGCTGTGGAACCTTGGGCAGTTCACTTGATTCTCTTGCCTTAGCTTCCAAATCTATAAAATGGAGATGAAGTACCTGTTCTCCCTCCCCCTTAAACTGCGAGTCCCATATGAGACAGGGACTGTGTTCTACCTGATTATCATCATCTACTCCAGAGCTTAGTATAATGCTTGGCCCATAGTAAGCACTAAACAAATATCTTAAAATTATTATTATTAACTCAATTTCTGTGGGTTTCTACAGAAAATGAAAATTCTGGATCTAATCTATCAGTCAACTAACTTGGAGAAGAGTTCTTAATTTTATTGAATGATAATTGTCCTGGTGAGTCATCATAAAATTGAGCCCCTTACCTGAAGTAAGTTGCCGGAACACTACAGGTTGGAACTCTGGGCATTTGGGATTCAGGGCCCACGTCAGGTGAGCCATCAAGGAGGAGTGAGACTCCATTCTAGCATTACATGAGGACAGGAAGAGAAGCTTTGGGATGGATTACCCAGGGTTTCAGCCTGATGGGAAGGAGGTTGCTTTCTGCCTAGTGTGCCTGGGGGCATGGTGGCAGAATTGGCCAAGCAAGGCTCGCTGAATATCCCCTGAGAGGAAAGAGGAAATCTATTCTATATGATGAAAACTTTGGGAGTGTTGGAGTTCTTGGGCCTTACTTGGGATGAAGGAACTCAGCCTAGGGAATGTGAATGTCCAAATGGGAACCACTAGGTTTGGGAGAGAGAGTAGAGGGTCAAAACAGAGAGGCTCATGGGAGTTTTATGCTTGTGTGTTTTTGAGGAAATGGGTTGATATTTGAGACTTGGGAAGAAGTTGTTAACTCAAAGCATTCCTGTATGATTGGGAATCTGTCATTTACCACCATGGGACTCATGTAAAACTAAACCACTCCAGCCATGTTTGAATTGTACTACTTTCATTCATTCGTTCAGTTGTATTTATTGAGCACTCTTACTGTGTGCAGAGCATTGACTAAGCACTTTGGAGTGTACGATATAACAGTAAACAGACATATTCCCTGCCCACAATGAGCTTCAGTCTAGAGGGGGAGTCAGACATTAATATACATAAATAAATTACAGATATATACATAAATGCTGTGGGGCTGCGAGGGGAGATGAGTAAAGGGAACAAGTCAGGGCAATGCAGAAGGCAGTAGGAGAAGAGGAAAGGAGGGCTTAGTCAGCAAAGGCCTCTCGGAGGAGATGTGCCTTCAATAAAGCTTTGAAGTGGGGGAGAGTAATTGTCAGATTTGAGGAGGGAGGGCAACCCAGGCCAGAGGCAGAATGTGGGCGAGGGGTTCGTGGCGAGATAGAGGAGACTGAGGAACAGTGACAAGGTTGGCATTAGAGGAGCAAAGTGTGGACTGGGTTGTAGTAGGAGAGTAGTGAGGTGAGGTAGGAGGGGGCAAGGTGATTAAGAGCTTTAAAGTCAGTGGTGAGGAGTTTCTGTTTGATGTGGAGGTGGATGGGCAACCAATAGAGGTTCTTGAGGAGTGGGGAAACATGGCCTGAATATTTTTGTAGAAAAATGATCTGGGCAATAGAGTGAAATATGGACTGAAGTGGGGAGAGACAGAAGGCAGGGAGGTCAGCAAAGAGGCTAATTCAGTAATCAAGGCAGCATAGAATGAATGATTGTATGAATGTGTATTTCATGCAGGAAGCTGTCCTGGGTTGGGCAGGACTGGGCTGGGTCAGACACACTGAAGCCGGAGACCATTTTGACCTGTTAGCATTCTGAGGAAATCTGTGGTTCGTAATTCTTTTTCTCCATAATATCAGGTTTACAGCACTTGTTTTTTCCGCTCTTTCCTGGTCATCTGAATAGGCTTCTTGGAAAGCAAGGAGTTCAGAGCATCCTGGCCCGGAACTAAGTGAGTCATGAGCTATATCAAAGACTCTGAGGCTCTGAGCTGTTGATCTGCAGATCTGGGTGACCTCGTGCCTTAACTTGAAAGGCAAAAGAGGAACTAATCCAATCCAGCAGAGATCATGTATTTACTGTTGTTGACACGCAATCTCCTTCAGGACAAAAGTTGAGCCTGCTCTATGTTCTTCAAGGTGGCTAGAGCCTCCCGCCCCTGACTTCCTAGGTGGTCCTGATGATCTGGAAGACCTTCAAAGAGTGCCAAACTGACTCTCGGGAAGGGAGAATGTATCCAATTAAATGTTCAATCAATTAATGAATCACATTTATTGATTAATTGATTGAACATTTAATTGGATACGTATTTATTGAGTGCTTATTTTGTGCCGAGCACCAAGCTATGTGCTTGGGAGATTACAATATTGATTTGGTAGATACACGAGTCTTTAAAAGCTATGGCAGAAGGCAGCAGCAACAGCAGAAGCCACGCAGCCCTAGGATCTTCTCTACCCGAGTCACAGGTCTACAGAGAGGACTGTCCCTCTCCCCTTGCCCACCATCAGGGAGATTGTTCCCTGGCCCTAGAGTGGCCATTTGTCTGGGTTTCATCTTGTCTTTCAGGGGTCTGTCCCCTGCCCCATTCAGAGAAGGCCCTGTTCATCTTTCCTTCTGGGATATTATTTGAGCAGCCAAACTCCCTTGCTGCCATGTCACACCGCTTGGAAGTGATGCCTGATTTTATGGGGACTTGGGGTGGGAATGCAATGGCTCTGGAGTGATGGGGGGGGGGAGAGGTCCTCCCAAGTCAGGCCTGGGTCAAAGGTCAGTAACCAATGGCTTGCAAGCCAGATATCGTTCTCCAGCATAGGTGCTCACTTCCTGAAATGAGTCAGCACCATGAGCCTCTGCTGCACATGGGGCTCACAGTCTGTGTTCAACCTGATTATCTTCTATTTATCTCAGCACTTGGAACAGTCCTTGCCGCTAAAGTAAGTAAATATTTACTTACTTTAAGTACTTATGACTCTAAGGCAAGTCATTTCATCTCTCTGGACCTCTGTTTCTTCATCTCTAAAATGGAAATAACAACATGCTATTGTCCTCCCTCTGGATTACATTGAAATGTAACCAAACCACAGGCTTACATTTTTCAGGGGTCAGAAAGCAGGAACTCTGTTAATACAAATTCCAGGATATTATTGGTGTTGAGAGGAAGGAGGAAAATGCTTATTTTTCAGAGGGTTATTATCTCTTTAGTCCACAAGGAAAGAATGATTCTCCTCCTGTACTGACACTGTTTCTTCTCTCCATTCAGAAAACAAAAGTCTCGGGGCCTCTCTCACCGCAAAATCGTGGGCAGGCGATGAATTAATTTGGGGCCAAACAGGAAATGAGATTGTCTACAATGCTGAGCCCCCATTTCACCGTCGTTTCATTTCCTCGTCTCTTCTGGGTACACCAGAGCAGGTGAAATGGTAGAAAAGTGTGTAGTCAGGGGTTTTCCTCCTTAGTAGGTGCCCTGAGAGAGCTCAGTGAAGATGCATTTTATAATGTTAATGCTGCTGTTAGCTTTTTCCCAGTGGATGTGTTTCCCAGTACATCCCAGAGACCCCTACCTAGAGGAACACATTTAGTGGAGGTTGCAGTTGTTCTGAAAAGAAAGAAAACAAGCTAAACAGAATAAAAAGTTTTATATTAATTGGAAAGGATGCCTGAGAGCATGGGCTTGGGAGTCAGAGGTCATGGGTTCTAATCCCGGCTCCTCCATTCATTCATTCATTCAATAGTATTTATTGAGCACTTACTATGTGCAGACCACTGTACTAAGCGCTTGGAATGTACAATTCAGCTACAGATAGAGACAATCCCTGCCCAATGATGGGCTTACAGTCTAATCGAGGGAGACAGATGGACAAAAACACTGTGTGACTTTGGGCAAGTCACTTAACTTCTCTGTGCCTCAGTTATCTCATCTGTAAAATGGGGATTAACACTGTGAACTCTGCATGGGAGAACCTGATTACCTTGTACCTAACCCAGCACTTAGAACAGTGTTAGGCACACAGTAAGTGCTTAACAAATACCATTATTATTATATTTTTCAATAGCAATTTTCTCCCTTAAGTACAGATGAGCCCATTGCAACATGGTCTAGAGAGAGACAGAACTCCTTGGAAAGCAGTGGTGGCCTGCAAGCAAACTCACCTCAATCACTCAGCCGAATCAATGGTCTTTACTGAGAGTTTATTGTTTGCAGGGTGCTCTGCTAAGTGTTTTTTTAATGGTATTTGTTAAGTGCTTACTATGTATCAAACACTGTACTAAGTGCTGGGCTAGGTACAAGTTCATGGCTTAGTGGAAAAAGCATGGGCCTGGGAGTTAGAAGGACCTGGGTTCTAATCCCAGCTCTATCTCATGTCTGCTCTATGACCCTTAACTTCTCTGTGCCTCAAATATCTTATCTTTAAAATGGGGATTAAGAGTGTGAGCCCCATGTGGGACAGGGACTGCATCCAACCTGATTAACTTGTATCTACCCCAACACTGAGAACAGTGCTTGGCTCAAAGTAAGCGCTTAACAAGTATCATAATTATTATTAGTTATTATCGTTATTTGGGTAAGGCACAGTCCCTGTCCCTCATGGGGCTCACAGTCTTAGTAGGAGGGAGAACTGATATCTGATCCTCTTTTTTCAGTTGAGAAAACTGAGGCACAGAGAAGTTAAGTGACTTGCCCAAGGTCATACGGCAGGCATGTGGCATAGGCAGGATTAGAAACCAGGTCCTCTGACTCCCAGGCCTGTGCTCTTTCTCCTTGGCCACTCTACTTCTCAAGTAAGACATACCTTTCCCTGCTTAGCCATTGGTATCTGAGCAATGCTCACCATGAATGACAAGGGCCCAGAGTAGGTGCTCTACTGTATTTTCATAGCACAGCATGCAGGAGATTCTCTCTGAGATACATTCGTGACTGTCACTGGCAGTGTCAAGTTATCAATCAACGGTATTTACTGAGCGACCACTGAGTGCTTAGGGCTGACATAATAAATCAATCAATCATATTTATTGAGTGCTTAATCAATCAATCAATCATATTTATTGAGCTGTGCCTTCAAGAAGGCTTTGAAGGTGGAGAGAGTAATTGTCTGTCCCATAGGAAGAGGGAGGGTGTTCCAGGCCAAGTCACAAGTGCTTATAAGTGTTTGGGCTATTGAAAGAAAAGTAAAGCAAAGCAATTGTTCATTCACTTGCCCTCAAGGATCATATAAAATAAGGGGGAAGACAGGCAGTTAGAGGGACAAATTGGAAAGATCACTCTACATATTTTCTGTTTTAGAGATAGTGGGACCTGGGGACAAAAGCATGAAGGAGATCTGTGTCTAATCCCAGATCTGACATTCACCTGTTGTGAGATCTCTGGCAAGTTACTTGAATTCTCTGGACCTCAGTTTCCTCATCTGTAAAATGGGGATAAGGTAACCTGCTCTCCTTCCCTCTGAGATCGTGAGCTCCATATAGAACATGACTAGGTCTGATCTTAATCAACTTGCATCTAGCCCCAGTGCTTGACACTATTATGATTATGCTGTTGATGCCCATCTACTCATTTTGTTTTGTTGTCTGTCTCCCCTCTTCTAGACTGTGAGCCTTTGTTGGGTAGGGATTGTCTCTATCTGTTGCTGAATTACTTCCCAAGTGCTAGTACAGTGCTCTGCATGCAGTAAGTGCTCAATAAATATGATTATAGATACCATAATTATTATTACAATGATTCCCAAGCAATTAACAATCTTCTCCCCACAGGGAGTCAGTAAATGCTGTCGATGATGATGATGATGTATATTTGAATCAGTGTAGCCTAGTTGATAGAGCATGGGCCTGGAAGTCAGAAGGACCTGGATTCTAATCCCTGCTCCTCCACTTGTCTGCTGTGTGACTTTGGGCGAGTCTCTTCACTTCTCTGAGCTTCAGTTCCATCATCTGTAAAATGGGGATTAAGACTATGAGCACCATATGGGACTTGGATTGTGTCCAACCTGATTACTTTTTAGTTACCCCAGAGCTGAGAACAGTGCCTGGCACACAGTAAGCACTTAACAAGTACATTAAAAAAACACAAAGAAATCACTTAAAGCATAAAATAACTGATGGCAACTGATGACCTGATATCACTGAGACGGTTCTAAATCCGATCAAACTGCTGTCTCCACACCCCTCCAACTGAACTGCTGCCCACTTCCCCAGCTGATGTCATCGCTTCTGCTTTTTTTTTCTTATAGTGGTATAGGCTTGGTGATAAAGTCTCGGAAAGCAGGAAGTCCAGACCCCAGTCCAACCCTCCCCATGCCTGCCCAGGCCCGGCCCGACCCAGAACTAGCTCCTGCCTGTGCCAACCTGGACTTGCCCAAGACCATCCAGGGTGTGGCCCCGGAGGCCCCTGGACTTGAAGGTTTCTATGGGGAGCTACAGACCCCAAGAAGGGGCCCTGAGGGCTTCAGAGGGGGCAACCAGGCATCCACCCAGGAGTGAGCCACTTCCAGCTGCTTCTGGCTCAGTGCTTAGCACTTCTGTCTGGCAGTGCCAGGACCTGCCTCTCTCCTGAAATGGAGAACTGTAGGGGAAGGTCAGGTAACCAACCTATTTGAGAAGCAGCATGGCATGGGGGAAAGAGTATGGGCCTGGGAGTCATTGCTTGGATTCTAATCCCAGCTCTGTCAATTGCTTGTTGTGTGATTTTGGGCAAGTGTTGTAACTTCTTTGGGCCTCAGTTTTCTCAACTGTAAAATGGGGCTTCAATTCTCCTCTCTTTTACTTAGATGGTAAGCCCTTGTGGGGCAGAGACTTTGTCCAATCTGATGAACTTGTATCTACCCTAGCACTTAGAACAGAATTTAACACAGAGTAAGTGCTTAACAAATGCCATGAAAAAAATCACTGTTCTAAGTGCTAGTCTAGATACAAGTTGATCGGGTGGGACAAACTCCCTATCCCTCATGGTTCTAGATAGGAGGGAGGTCAGGGATTGAATCACCATTTTACAGGTGAGGAAACTGAGGCACAGAGACATTAAGTGACTTGTCTAAGGTCACGCAGCAAGCATGTTGGGGTGCCAGTATTAGAATCCAGGTATTCTCGCTCCCAGGGCCGTGCTTTATCCAATAGGCCATGTTGCTTCTTAAACTGAGAATGCCCAGATGATGGTGCCCCAGTGAGGAAGGAGACACAATCCGACCGCCAGCCCCTTGTGGGGAGGGAACATGTCTATCATCTCTGTGTATTGTACTCTCCCAAGTGCTTAGTACAGTGCTCTCCACCCTGCAGCCTAGGGTCCAAGCCATGACTTCAGCCAGAGGCCATGGTACATCAAGGCCAAATCTACTTCCGAGAGCAAGGACAGGTGAGGGGCATCTCAGACCCCACACCTCCGAGAAGCCGAAAAAAAAGATGAGTCTGTTTTGAAGTCCTTCCAGTAGAGCGGTCTCTCTGGGCTCTCTGGACAGCCCGGGCCGTCCCTTTTCCGTCCTCCTCTACCTCTGCCTAATCTAGCTCCATCAGCTGAACCTCAAGAAGGGAAATCGATCAGCTGGAGACCTTGGTGATAACTGCTGAGAAAAGGCTTTTCGGTTGTGGCATCAACACTGTTGCACATCAGCTCATGAGATCCACACAGACAAAATTGAGTGGATTGCACACCTTGGCAGAAAAATCGATTTCCTGCTGGCAGGTGTCATGCCCTGGGCCTTACCGGTACACATTTCAGTGAGGAGGAAAGTCTCTCCATCCACAGTCCCTTGTGTTTGCTGATTTGTCTTCAAGGCCTCAGAGGGCTTGTGATTGGCTTCGAAGGGTGGCTGGTCCTCCCCAGCGTGGGCAGTTAACATCTGGCTGTGCAGAAAGATCTGAACCGAACTGTACATTCCAAGTGCTTAGTATAGTGCTCTGCACAAATTAAACACTCAATAAATAGGATTGAATGAATGAATGTTCCACTGGTGGTTGTGGGGCGGGGCGGGGTTGGGGGGTAGGGGGGCACTAAAGACACTCCCAGAAGAGAGAGATCTGGATCTCCCACTGTTCACAGGAACAGCACATGGTTTCACACTGAGATTCAAAGGGAGAATTTGTTCTCTCAATTCTGAACTTGGAAGAGTTAGTTTCAAAACTTTTCCTCCATCTTTTCTGTCTTCTTCACACAGCCCTGTCCTCTCGTTCTTCACTTTTCCCACCTCCTTCCCGGGGATACCTGTTTTCCCTCTTACTTAAGCTATGAGCCCCAGATGGGATGGGGGCTGTGTCTGTCCTGTTAACTTGTACCTATCCCAGTGTTTTGAACAGTGCTTGACAAATAATAAGAGCTTAACAAATGCAGTGAAGCAGCATGGCTTAGTGAAAAGCGCCCGGGCTTGGGAGTCAGAGGTTGTGGGTTCTAATTCCGGTTCTGCCACTTGTTCGCTGAGTGACCTTGGGCAAGTCACTTAACTTCTCTGTGCCTCAGTTACTTCATCTGTAAAATGAGGATTGAGACTGTGAGCCCCACATGGGACAACCTGATTATCTTGTATCTCTCTCAGCGCTTAGAACAGTGTTTGGCACGTAGTAAGCGCTTAACAAATACCATAATTATTATTACCTCTTTAGACATTATGTTTGGTCCTGGCTTCCTGACCCATATAAAGATATTGAATTTATGTACATATACTTATATATAACTATTTCCCCTATCTGTAATTTATTTAAATATCTGTCTCCCTCTCTAGACCGTAAGTTCCTTGTGATCAGGGATCGTGTCTTACAACTCTACTGCATTGTACTTTCCCAAGTGCTTAGCACTGTGCTCTGCACACGTTAAGTGCTCAATAAATACCATTGATTGATTGATTGATTGATAAATTTGATTGATGGATGGACTGTTGTGCAAAATGGCAGTTGTTGGGTCCGCTCCCTGGAGCTATGCAGGCATTCCTGGCCTCTGGGCAGCTTCTGGCTTTTGTTTCCTCTCGCCAACTACCTGGAGTCTGCGTCAGTGTGTGGAGCTCGACTAAGGCCAGAGGCAATAAATCAGGCCAGCATTTAGTGCACCCTAGCATTTAGTGCAAACATGGTAGTGGAGGGGATGGTTCCTGAACAGAAAAATCAAAACGGGAAGCCAGGCCCTCGGCTTCTGGACTTTTCCTTACTAAAATCTGCAACCGAGGAAGGCGAAAGTTGTCCGTCCACGTCCATGCCTTAGCCTCTGCTCCTTGGAACCCTACTGATCCCTCTTAGCTCAGTGATACTGTTAATGCCAGTGTCTGTACAAGGAGATTGTGACTCAGGTTATGTTTATTATTATTACTATTATATTTGCTAAACATTTACTATGTATCAAGCGCTGTTCTAAACAATGGGGGAGATACAACTCAATCAGGCCAGAGAGAGAGTCCCCTTCCCATATGAGGCTCACAATTCCGGGACTGAAAGTGCCACAGAGCATTCAACCACTCAAGTTCCTATTTCTTACTGTGGCCTGGGGTCTTACCAGTAAGTGAATGTTGTATGACTCTCTGAAGCCTCTAAATCTTTGGGACTCCTATCCAATCAGTCAAGCAATCAGTGGTATTTACTGAATGCTTACTGTGTACAGAGCACAGTACTAAGAACTTGGGAAGGTACAATACAAAAAGGTAGGTATAGAGGATACCTGCCCACAAGGATCTTACCTACTAGAGGGGGAGACAGTCATTAAAATAAATTACAGGTAGACATGCACATAAATGCTTTGGAACTGGGGGCAGCTTAATTGACAGCTCCCATTCTGCAGGGAGGAATAAAGGAGTGTGTTGGACATTGCTCTAAGATGAGCCAGGCAGCAGCATACAGTATAGCTTGGAGGGAGTCAGGGTGGAGGCTGGGAGACAAGCAAAGCTGCTGATACAATAGTCTTGCCACGAAGACTTGGAGCTTGGACTAAAATGATAGCTATTCAAGTGGAGAAGCAGATGGGGATGTGGGAGATATCATGTATAATAGTGTTGGTATTTGTTAAGTGCTTACTATGTGCCAAGGACTGTTCTAAGCACTGGGGTAGATACAAGGTAATCGGGTTGTCCCAAGGAGGGCTCACAGTCTTAACCCCCATTTTCCAGATGAGGGAGCTGAGGCCCAGAGAAGTGAAGTGATTTGCCCAAGGTCACACAGCTGACCAGTGGCGGAGCCGGAATTAGAACCCACGACCTCTGGCTCCAAAGCCCAGGCTCTTTCCACTGAGCCGCCCTGAAAGTAACTGTAGAGAGAGCAGAGTAGGAGATCCAGAACCTTGAGAAACATCCACAGAAACAGATTGAGAGGAAGTGGATCACCTCAGGCAAGATCATTATTACCTTAAAGAGAAATTAAATAGTCTATTTAAAAGCAAGTGTATCAGTTGGTTTGAACAAGCTGTAGGGAAAATGGTTTCATTTTAAAAGTAGAGGAGTAGAGGGAAATTCTCCTCTTGACTCTAATCCTAAATATTGATTGAAGTGAAAATCTTTACTAACTCTGGGTGCAGTTGGATCTAGAAAATAATCTACCCTGACTTCTTGTGTTTCGCATGTGAAATCCTGTAGACTGGGCCAAGATGTCCTTTGGTACTTAAAGTATAAAATTTGAGAAAAGTCATGTGCATTCAATCAATCAATAGTATGTATTGAGCACTTACTGTGAGCAGAGCAGAGCACTGTACACTGGAGTAAGTAGACATTATTTTTACCCTCTAGGAGTTTACAATCTAGAATACAGTTAAACAAACCTGAAATTTCCAAAACTCTACCTATAGCGTGCTTCGAGCAAACCACTTAAAACACAACTGGACAAGAGCTAATGATATCAGGTCAACAATGGTATTTACTGAATTCTTACTGTGTGCAGAGCACTGTATTAAGTGCTTGGGAGAGTACAATATAATATAGTTGGTAGACACGGTGGCTGCCCACAGTGAGACCACCACTCTCTTCACCTTCAAAGCATTATGAAGGTCAAATATCCTAAAGAGGCCTTCCCCGATTTAGCCCTCTTTTTTCCCAGCTCATTCTCCCTTCTGCCTTGTCTGTGCACTTGGATCTGTGACCTCTGGATATTTGATAATTGCCCCACCCTCAACCCCAGAGCTCTTTATGTAAATATCTTTAAATTATATATTATGAATTATTTATTCATTTTCAAGTCTGTCTCCCCCTCTATACTGTGAGCTCATTCTGGACAGGGAACGTGTCTGCTAAGGTACAGTGCTCTGTACATAGCAAGTGCTCAATAAATACCAGTGATTGAGCAGCTTGGCTCAGTGGAAAAAGCGTGGGCTTGGGAGTCAGAGGTCACAGGTTCTAATCCGGCTCCGCCACTAGTCAGCTGTGTGACCTCGGGCAAGTCATTTAACTTCTCTGTGCCTCAGTTACCTCATCTGTCAAATGGGGATTAAAAAAAACCAAAAAAAATAAAAACTGTGAGCCCCACGTGGGACAACCTGATCATCTATCCTCCAGTGCTTAGAACAGTGCTTTGCACATAGTAAGTGCATAACAAGTACCACAATTTATTTTTATTTTTATTTAAAGGTTAAGAGAGGACAGATCTCCCTCTGCTGAATTAGAGGGCTCGGGTATTGGGCATGTAATTTTAGAGATAGCCAGCTTCCTAGGCTGTTCCTTGTCTCTCCTCAGCCACCGAGACATGTTCCAAAGAGAAGTCTAGGGAAGGAACAGTGAAATGGGTCCAAGCCAGCTTCAAACCAGAAGCCAGATGATGTAAAAAATCGTCACTGAAGGTTGGATTTCTGTTCAACTGAACCCAATCAGTGCCACTTGGAGCACATATGAGAATCCATTCCTGCCCTGCTGATCTACAGGAACTGCTCAAGATTTTTGGGACAGGCTAACTGGATCAGTGATTCTCTTACTTCTGGGTCTCTCCTTTGTCCTTTACCCACTGGTCTTTCCTAGATGTGCCCCACTGGGCAGCACAGCCTTCGACATCACCGGCACGGTGGGAGTTGTCATCGACGTCATCAACAGCTTTCCCATCAAGAAGACCCCCAACGATGTCTCCATATCGTTCCTGAACCCCAAAGTTGAGGTTGTGGTGACGATGAATGCTACGAGCTCGACCATCAATGATGAGAAGGTAGTTGTGGTTGGGGGTGCTCGGGAGAGAAGTTAACCTAGTTGGGCACCTCCTCATTGACTTGAATTAGTCAATATTCACTTTAGCCTCCAATACTGATCGTTAGGAATCACTGTTATGTATCAGAGAAGCAGCACGGAGTAGTTGATAGAGCGGGGACCTGGGAGTCAAAGTCCATGGGTTCTAATCTTGGCTTTGCCGCTTGTCTCCTGTGTGACCTTGGGCAAGCCACTTCACTTCTCTGGGCCTCAGTTCCCTCATTCGTAAAATGGGGATTAAGACTCTGAGCCCCATATGAAACAGAGACTGGCCAACCCGATTTGTTGGTAATCACCCCAGAGCTTAGTACAGTACCTAGCACAAAGTCAGCACTTAACAAATACCAAAAACAAACAAAAAACCCAAAAGGAAGTGTGGTAGCTAAAGAATCCCTTGGGAAAAGGATCATCAGCAGAAATTGTCTCCAGTAAAATGGCTTTAACACACAATGGGGAACACTGAATGTGTTAGTAATAGATCTAGGTTAAATGGATGGATTCTCCCAGGAAATGTAGTTTGTTGTGTTTCTTTGGTAAGGTGAGGGGAGATGGTATTGAATGGCTCCAGGGCCAATCTGAGAGACAAGTGCCTGGATGGTGCCAATCAGATTGACTTGTGAGATTTTTGCACCATTCATACTGAACTTCCTTCCAGTTTCTGAGGGACCCAAGAGGGAGAAATCAGACCCAGTTTTCCTGGCCTAGTCTCGCAGGGTATTTGACATCCTGGGGTCCTTGCTGGCAGTTATTATGGGAATTGAGTATCATGTGTCAAGTTCAAATGTTTTCCCAGGTTCAGATTACATACTACGGACCCAACGCAGGCCCGGTCCTGGGCAAGGCTGTTCTCTACCTCACTGGAATTGGTAAGTTCAACCAAATTTGCTTGTATCCACCCCAGCACTTAGTACAGTGCTTGACACATAGTAAGCTCTTAACAAATACCATTATTATTATTATTGTTATTAATAAAGTTAAGGACTTGGTAGAGTCAATAAATTGTCATCATCCTCCAAGTGCTTTATACAGGGCATTGGCCCTAGGGACAGCTCAATAAATACCATTCCTGCTATCATCAGCCGCAGTGTTCACTGAATGCTTAGTGGTTGTAAAATGAGTACTATGAGCATCCTGGCGTGTAGTGGGGAAGAGAAACCGCAGTGAGACAAGAACACCTAGGTAAGAGGCTGTTGTAGGAGAGTCTTGATGCCAATTTACTTCAAATCACTGCCTTCTCTCCAATGTTTTCCCATGATGTTACCCAATTCCCTTTTTTAATGGCATTTGTTAAGCGCTTACTATGTGCAAGGCACTGTACTAAGCACTGGGGAAGATGCAAGATAATCAGATTGGACACAATCCCTGTCCCACATAGAGTTCACAGTCTTTAACCCCATTTAACTGATGAGGAAATTGAGGCTGAGAAAAGTTAAGTGATTTGCCCAAGGTCACATAGCAGACGAGTGGTGGAGCTGGGATTAGAATTCAGGTCCTGTGACTTCCAGCTCCTTGCTATTTCCGCTAGGCCATGCTGCTTCTCTGAAGTACAAGATCATCAGTTTGGATCCAGTCCCTGTCCTACATAGGGCTCACATTTTAAGTAGGAAGGAATAGCATTTAAATAAGGTAATTGAGGCCCAGAGAAGTTAAGCGACTTGCCCAAGCTCACACAGCAGACAGGTGTGGGATTAGAACTCAGTTTTCTCTGACTCCAAGGCCTGTGGTCTTTCTATTAGGCCAAACAGCTCCTTTTAAGAGAAGCAGAGTGGCTCAGTGGAAAGATCCCAGGCTTGGGAGTCAGAGGTAATGGGTTTGAATCCAGGCTCTGCCACTTGTCAGCTGTGTGATTGTGGGCAAGTCACTCAACTTCTCTGTGCCTCAGTTACCTCATCTGTAAAATGGGGATTAAGACTGTGAGCCTCACGTGGGACAACCTGATTACCCTGTACCTACCCCAGTGCTCAGAACAGTGCTCTGCACATGGTAAGTACTTAACAAATACCAACATTATTATTATTATTTTGTATTATCCTTTACTTTGCTTTATCCATGCCTTCACTCATAAGGATTATGGAGAGTTGCCTGACTGTGAGGCCACTCTGGTGACTTTCTCCATGTTTCATGTCAGACATCTTCCTAGATGCAGACACAAACCGCAGTGGAAAAGTCAACCAAAGCCCAAGGAAGATGGAAAAGGTAAAAGCAGCCACAGTTTGATTTTAATGGGGGAAAATGGAAAATGGGCCAGATTCTCCCTCCCCAGGGGCCAAGGGGTAGGGTGGGGAATCCAGAGAGCTCTGCTGTGGGAGATGGAGTCAGGAGCTTCTGATCTGAGGTCTCAGTAGGCTGTTTCCCAGTCAATTCTATTTTGTTGGATGTCTGCAGAGTAACTGGACCTGGGGCCCTCAGGGCCACGGAGCTGTCCTGTTGGTCAACTGTGACCGGGATGGTCCCCAAACCGCAGACATGGACAAGGATGATGATAAGATACTAAACCTCCAAGGTAAAGTGTGGGCGGGCCTGGGCTCCTGGGTTTTATGTATGTTTGATAATTTTCTGGGTCTGAGCCTTCAAGAGGGGACTATTGAGGTTTGATGGAAATTTTGGACTTTGAAATTAAGTAGTAAAGAGTATTCTTTGAAATATGAGTCCTGCTTTACTCTCCTGACTTTCTTGCAACTTCCACCTTACTCCCTTCCCCCCTACCCTCACCTGCAGTAGTTCTTCCATATTCACCTGGCCTACCCTCCTATGGGCGAGGCCATTCCATGTCCATCATGTGTCCCTCCTGTGTTCCCCCCATGATGGGGCCCTCCTCACTCAACACACCCCACATGTCTCCCCGTAGCCACCCCATCCATTCCCTGCCGCATGGCTCCCTTAAATCCCAGCCTGGCTCCAACTCCCAGGTCACCGGCCAATGTGGGTGGAGAGGGACCCCATTAATACTTCTATTAGCTGTAAGCTCACTGTGGGCAGGGAATGAGTCTGCAATATTGTTAAATTGTACTCTCTCAAGAGTTTAGTACAGTGCTCTGTACACAGTAAGAGTTCACTAAATACTATTGACAGACTGACTGACTGACTGAGCAGGATTGGGTTGAAGAGGGTGACAGTAGAAGTTCCCACTCAGGCCTCCTTCCCTGTGGCCATTCCATGGCTTTGGAAGCCCCAGGTGGTATAATAATAATAATAATAAATGTAGTATTTGTTAAGTGCTTACCTTGTGCCAGACACTGTAACTAGACACTGGGGTGGATACAAGCAAGTTGGGTTGGACCCAGTCCCTATCCCACATGAATTTCAAAGTCTCAATCCCCATTTTATAGATGAGGTAACTGAGGCACAGAGAAGTGAAGTGATGGAGTCCACACGGCAGGAGAGGGAAGGTGTTAGCAGAAGTGGGGCGAGTTTTTTTGTTTTTTTTAAATTCAGATTGGATTCAGGTGTGGCTGCAGAACCAACCTGGCAGGCTGAGGGGTTGCGTAAATTGTTCATTTTATAATGAATTCAGGACAAATTCCAACCCACATAGACTTCAATCAATAGATCAATCTTATTTATTGGGGGCTTACTGTGTGCAGAGCACTGTACTAAGTACTTGGGAGGGTACAATGTAACAGACTTGGTAGATAACCTGCCCACAGTGAGCTTACAATCTAGAGGGGGTTACAGATGTTAATATAAAGTACAGTTATGTACACAAGGGCTATGGGAATGTTACTAGGGTCATTCTAGGAAAATTGACCCTCAAAAGGGCTGTCTCATAAAATATGAATGTGTAGTCGTCCTACCTCAGACCCCAAATCATGAAAACCAGCTTTTAAAATGCCCTCTGAATCTGTTGAACTAACTTGATGGAAGAAAATACTGTGGAATTAACAATCTCCTTAGGCTGGATCATTTTTCATAGTCCTGAGTTAGTTTTTCGCATGCTGGGCATCTGAACTGCCTTAGCCACAACCACCATCATCACACCGTCAGGACAAAATGACTAGATTCCTCTGGGAAAAACTCACTAATTTTTGAATGACTGCAGAGTCTAAACTGGACATTGAGCTTGGTCTTGTCTTGTCAAGTCGTCTCCTACCCATAGCGATGCCATGGACACATCTTTCCCAGAAAGTCCCACCTCCATCTGCAATCATTTTGATGCGAGTAGCACGTAAGTGGATTTGATGTCTAAATGGGTGCCTCCCCAGTGGGACATGAATATGGTGGGAGCTAGCCGCCTCACACGAGTGGGTAACGCATAACTGGGTTTAGTGCATAAGTGTATGTAACTCATAAGTGTATGTAACTCATTAGTGTTTAACGCCTGTTATTTAATGCAAAGGCGGGTTACTCCTGGGTGGGGCATGCACATGGTGGGAGCCAGCCGCCTCACCTCGTTGTGAATAAATCATAAGTGGGCTCTGGTGTCCGGCCACATGCGAGTAACATATCAGTGTATTCCTCCTGTTAGGGAAGCTTTCCCCAAAAGGGAAGGCCGATGTGTCATGCCTAAATAACTAATTATTCATTCATTCATTCAATAGTATTTATTGAGCACTTACTATGTGCAGAGCACTGTACTAAGCGCTTGTAATGTACAAATCGATAACAGATAGAGACAGTCCCTGCCCTTTGATGGGCTTACAGTCTAATAGTGGGAGATTAGATTAATTCAATTCGCCCATGGAATACATTTTATACAAACTCAGGTTTCCCATCCCCGGCCCCTCTCTCTCTCTCTCTCGCTGAGCCGATTCCGAAAGAACCTGTCCCCGGCGACGGGTGACACCCCTTCCCCTCCCCTCAGCACTGTACTCATTTGTATATATTATTTATTAACCTATTTATTTTGTTAATGAGGTGTACATCCCCTTGATTCTATTAATCGTGATTATGTTGTCTTGTTTTTGTATTGTTCTGTTTTGCTCTGCCATCTGTCTCCCCCGATTAGACTGTGAGGCCGTCACTGGGCAGGGATTGTCTCTATCTGTTGATGAATTGTCAAGCGCTTAGTACATTGCTACATTCCAAGTGCTTAGTACAATGCTCTGCACATAGTAAGTGCTCAATAAATACTATTGAATGAATGAATGAATGAATGAATGAATAGTGGATCCATAGACTTTATTTCCATAAAAATGCGGAAGTGATTTACCATTGCCTCCTTCCTTGCAGTAAACTTTAGTCTCTGCCCTTGACTCTCTTCCATGCCACAAGTGAGTTTTGACTTGCAACAGATTGCCTTCCACTCGCTAGCCACTGCCCAAGCTAGGAATGGAATGGGTGTGCCTCTGCTTGACTCTTCCTCCCATAGCTGAGACTGGTAGAGTCCTGGAAACTCTCCAGGTGCGATCCTGAGAGGGACTGAGCTATTTGGGGGACTGATATTCCTCAATAGCTTCCTCCACAAGGCTTCCCTTAGCCTGCGTCTTTGCTCCCCGTTGTCTCAGTTTACTGTCTCTATCGTTCTTTCACTGTAGACCTGAAAGACATATCCTTAATGGTCTTGAGAACACAGGGCCCTGAGGAATTCTTTGCTCAGCACAAGTTGGTTCTGCACATCCCTACATCCACGAAGGATAAAGTCAGAGTTTTTCAAAGCAAAAGTGAGTACTGATAGGTTCCTCTCCCTCCTCCTCCTCCTCCCAACTCTGCCTTCCACCTTCTTTCCTGCCTGCCCTCCCCCCGCCCCACCTATCCCGGTCACTATTCAGTGAATTATCAGAATGGGTTTGGTTCCAAATCCCACTTTGCTCCCTTCTCTCTCTGACTCACAGATGAAGGCTTTAAGGCCCAGTTTAAGATGGTGCTGGGGCCATGCAAGGTTTCACACGTACTGGAGCAGGTGAATGGCTGGCAGGACAGAACCTTCTATGTAGAGGGGCTCGCCTTCCCCGATGCTGACTTCTCTGGCCTGGTTTCCATCTCGGTCACACTGTTAGGAAGGGTCCACCAGGTACAGATGGGCACAGAGCTCTGGGGGAGATGGGAGAGGGCAAAGGGAGGGCCCAGGAAAGAGAAGGCTTTGAGAGCTGGGAGGACTGGGGAGGATTGAAACTGTGGGAGCTGGCAAGAATGTAGACTTTAGGGGAGCTGGGAAGATTAAAATGGTGGGGAGGCTGGGGGAGAATGGAACCTGGAGGAGAATGGAGGCTGGAGAAAATGGAGGCCAGAGAAAATAGAGCCAATGGATAATGGAGGCTGGGGTAAAAATGGCTAGAGGAGAACAAAGGCCGGGAGTAGCTCAGGGAGACTGGAAGTTTGGCGAATGGAGGTTGGAGGAGAATGAAGCCTGGAGGAGAATGGAGGCTGGAGACAATGGAGGCCAGGGAGAATGGAGCCAGTGGATAATGGAGGCTGGGGGAGAAAGAAGGTTGGAGGAGAATGTGGGCTGGAGGTAGCTGGGGGACGATGCAGGCTGCAGGGGAATAGATGGAGGGTGAGATCCAGGAGAGAAGAGAGGTTGAAGGCAGGGGATGTGGGCATCATGGAAAATGGTTGGATGTTCACTCTTTTCCCTCAGGTGCAGGGGAACAACAGGCCAGGATGGAGGGACTGGGTTAGGTCTCTCACAAGCCCCAACATGAGAAAGGTTGAGGAGGGGGATCAGGCTATTTATCATGTTTTGCTTTTGTCAGGAAGTCCCCGAGGTCCCAATCTTCGAAGACACGGTAGTGTTCCGTGTGGCTCCCTGGATCATGACTCCCAACACTCTGGCCCCTCAGGAGGTGTACGTGTGCAGGTGAGGAGGGGGGGTCTTTCCGGCATTGTGGGGTTGGTGCCTCCTGGGATGCCAAGTGCCATTCCCAGTTGGACATTCTGGTTGATGCTGTCACCCCTTCATTCTGAGTCCTTCCCCTACACTGCAGCTTCTAGCACAAGGCACCATACTTACATGAGCAGCGACAGCCTCACGATTCACTGAGTCCCCACTGTGGGCGGAACTACTGCACTAGGCCTGGGGAAAATACAATAGAAGTAAAAAACATCACCGCTGCCTTCTAGGAGCTTGCAATCTAGGAGGAGGAGGCTGTTGCAGGTCTGTCAGATCTCATTCCTGCCCCAGCATCTGGCAGTGGAGCCATCGTTAAAGACTGGAGGACGGGCTGCTTCCCTGAGCTGCTGTGAAAGCAGGGTTGTGGGGGGAGGTGTTCACAGACCCACACCTTGTCTGGGCCCAGCCTGGAGCATTAGCAATTTTCTAACCAGCCAGTGCCCCCTCATCCCCTGTCCCATCCCACCAGCCCATCAAAGCTCTCCCTCCCCCAGACCTGACATGTGGGGTCCCCTGGGCCTGCAGATTGCTCTGAAGGAGACCTCCTCCCTCCCTACCTGTTGCCGACTGGTTCTCTGGCCAGCCTGGGCTACCGTGCTCCGAGACTCCGAACACAGGAGACTGAGTTGCTCTGCCTTGCTCTCTACAGGATATCAGTAAATGAGAGTTTTGTCAAATCCGTGGCAGCTCTCGCCAAAAAAGCCAACTGCAAGCTAACCGTCTGCCCTGAAGAGATAAACGATTCAGACGTGTGGATCCAGGTAAGATCATCTTAGTGACAAAAAAAAGTGAGTTTCCAAAGCCTTCTTCGGAGGAGTCAGAGAGCTCAGGGAATCTGATCTGGGGACATACTGGAAGGCGGAAGGTGGAGCCAGGTACGTTTAATAACAGTTCAGCACCAGACATTCTGAGAAATGATTCATTTCTAGAGGTTTTAGCACCCTAGATGAAGATGCCTGTAGTGTAAGCCTTGCCTATTCCCAATTTAAGCCCTTCCAGAGAAGTCAGCAGTACTAGTGTTGGACGAGAATAAAAATTCCTAATGGAGAAACTCATCCCCTGCCATGAGTTCCCTCGGATAAATCCTCTTTGACCACAGAGGGAATCAATCAGTGGTATTTATCGAGTGCTTATTGTGTGAGAAAACTGGACTAAGTCCTTGGGAGAGTACAACACATTTCACTTGGTAGGTACAATTCCTGCCCTGGAGGAGATTACAGTTTAGTGGAGGAGTTTACAGAACACTTTGCAAGCATCATCAGCAATAAGAACAATAAAAAAAACTACCGTAGCTGTGTTTACTAAATACCTACTGTGGAGCAGACCCTTGTACTAGAAATTGACTGGGGAAAATTTCAAAATAATGTTATATCATGATAATAATAATAATAATGATGGTATTTAAGTGCTTACTATGTGCCAAGCACTGTTCTAAGCACTGGGGTAGACACAAGGTAAACAGGTTGTCCCACGTGGGGCTCACAGTCTTAATCCCCATTTTACAGATGAGGGAACTGAGACCCAGAGAAGTTAAGTAGCTTGCCCAAAGTCACACAGCAGACAAGTCATGGAGTCGGGATTAGAACTCACGTCCTCTGACTCCCAAACCCATGCTCTTTCCAGTAAGCCAAGCTGCTTCTCTAATCCCTACCTGTCCTTGAGATCTTACAAACTAATTGGGGAGACAGGATAGTACTGACTCACAAACATGGATGGGGATGCATAGAGGGCCTGGTTAGGGAGTGCATTTGGGGGGCTGGGATAGGGGATAGGAAAGCCACTGGATGGAGCAGGGCTGGTTTTACTTCCATCAAAGATGGGGGGCTAGCTTCACATACCTCAAAAATTAATCAGTGTTATTTATTGAGCACTAACTTTGTTCAGAGTAAGTCTCTTCTTCGAGAAGAAGGTCAGTGGTGAAATCAGAGAAGGTAGTTTCCAAGTAAAGGGGGCGGAACCCAGATTGGAGCGGGTCAAGGAGAGAGATGGAGGACAGGAATTTGAGTCTGCAGGGTTGGCAACTCATTTAAGAGTTTAGAGAGGAATAGTAAGAGGGAGTTGGGATGATAACTAGAGGGAGCTATGAGGTCAAGGAAGGAGTTTTTTAAGATATGGAGTACATGAGAACGTAAGCTTGATATGGGAATGTGTCTGTTCATTGTACTAAGTGCTTCTTCTTTGCAAATCTAATGGCCTCTACTCCAACCTAATCCTCGACCGCTCAGCTGCCTCAGCTGTGGACCACCCCCTTCTTCTGGAAACATCTAACCTTAGCTTCACTGACACTGCTGTCTCTTTATCCTTCTCCTGTCTCTCTGGCTGCTTATTCTCAGCCTTTTTCACTGACTCCTCCTCTGCCTCCCACTCCCTAACTGTGGGAGCTTCTCAAGGCTCTATTCTGGGTCCCCTTCTATTCTTCATCTCTACCCACTCCCTGGGAGGACCCATAGGCTCCCACAGATTCGACTACCATATCTATGCTGTTGATTCCCAATTTGACCTCTCCAGCCCTGACCTCTCTCCTTCTCTGTAGTTCTCATATTTCCTTATGCCTTCCGAATATCTCGACCTGGATGTCCCACCAATACCTGAAACTAAACATGTCCTAAATAGAACTCCTCATCTTCCCATCCAAACCTTGTCCTCTCCTCATCTTTCCCATCACTTTAGTCAACATGAATCAATCACTCAATCAACTGTATTTATTAAGGGTGTGAAGTAAAGGGGACAGAACCCAGATTGGAGCGGGTCAAGGAGAGAACTGGAGAGAGGAATTTGAGGCTGCAGGATTGGCAACTCATTTAAAAGTTTAGAGAGGAATAGTAAGAGGGAGTTGGGATGATAACTAGAGAGAGCTATGGGGTCAAACTGTGTGCACAGTTGTGTACACAGCTCTGTTCTAAATGCTTGGGAGAGTACAATAAAACAGAGTTGGTAGACTTGTTCCCTGCCCACAATGAGCTTACAGTTTAGAGGGGGAGAAGGCCATTAAAATAAATTATAGATATGTATGTAAGTGCTGTTGGGCTGAGGGATCCACCCCAGTGCTTAGAACAGTGACTGGCACATAGTAAGTGCTTAACAAATACCAACAAATACTACATGCCTGGGGATCAGAAGGACTGGGATTCTAATCCCTACTCTGCCACTTATCTGCTGTGTGACCTTGGGCAAGTCACTTAGCTTCTCTGGCCCTCAGTTCCTTCAGCTTTAAAATGGGGATTAGTACTGTGAGCCCTATGTGGGACAGGTACGGTGCCTAACCTAATACTAATAATAATACTCATAATAATAATTGTGGTATTTGTTAAGCACTTACTATATGCCAGGCACTATACTAAGCGCTGGGGTAGTTACAAGAGAGTTGTGTTGGACACAGTCCCTCTGACTCCCAGGCCCTTGGTCTTTCTACTAGGCCATGCTGCTCTCAATTAGATATCCTGATGAGCTTTTATCTACTCCAGCACTTAGAACAGTGCTCGATACATAGTAAGTGCTTAACAAATACCATTTAAAAAAAAAGTGAGGCAGAAGGGAGAGGGAGTAGGGGAAATTAGACCTTAGTTGAGGAAGACCTCTTTTCAGTCCCCAAATTTCCACTGACTCACAGAAGATACCAATTTTCAACTTCACTCTGTTACTGAATTAATAATTATGGTGTTTCTTTAGTGCTTACTCTGTGCCAAGCATTGTACTAAGCACTGGAGTATATACAAGATAATCAGGTCCCACTTGGGGTTCACAGACTAAGTAGGACAAAGAACAGGTATTGAATCCCTGTTTCAAGAAGAGAAATTAACTGACTTGCCCAAGGTCACAAAGCAGACAGGTAGTGGAGCTGGGATTAGAACCCAAGTCCTCTGACTCCCAGGCCCCTGCTCTTTCCACTAAGCTTCCCTGCTTCTCTGCACTAAGGCACTGAAATAAGGTAAGGTAAGTGGTCACAGCTACATAACTTTCCATGACTGGTTAACCCTTGTCACTTTCCTGGGTTCCAGCATGGCTAAGGCCCTGGAGATTGACAAATTCAGGAAAAAATCACCCCTGCAAATGGGCAGCACCAGATGTGAACAGATGTGTGACCCAATCTGAGATGTGAACAGATGTGTGACCCAATCTGAGATGTGAACAGATGTGTGACCCAATCTGTCTGGTTTCATCAGTCCCCTTTCTGCTCCTTTCCCAGGATGAGATGGAAGTCGGCTACATCCAGGCTCCTCACAAAATGCTGCCCGTTGTCTTTGACTCCCCGCAAAACAGAGGGCTGAGAGATTTCCCTTTCAAGTATGTGCTGGTAAGTGGCTGGGATTGATAACAATAATAATAATAATATTGGTATTTGTTATGTGCTTACTATATGCAGAGCATTGTTCTAAATGCAGGGTCATCAGGTTGTCCCACATGAGGCTCACAGTCTTAATCCCCATTTTACAGATGAGGTAACTGAGGCCCAGAGAAGTTAAGTGACTTGCCCATAATCACACAGCTGACAAGTGGCAGAGCTGGGGTTCGAACCCATGACCTCTGACTCCCAAGCCCGTGCTCTTTCCACTGAGTCACGCTGCTTCTCTAGTTAGGGCTGGCTCAGTCCTCATGACCTTGGTGCCTCTCCCATGAGTCTTGCGGCCAATCCCGTCAGTCTCTCCAAGCATCGACATCGATCTCACCAGTGGTAATTATCACGGTGATGTGATTCCTGTCTGGGCCATCCTCCTCTGCCTTGGGGTTGGGGGGGGGGTCTCTGGGAAACGGGGAGCAGGCTGGAAGCAAGAGGAACAACTTAGCAGGAGATGCAGACTGGAGTGCCACTAGGGTACTGAGTCACTACATTGGTGCAAGGACAGCACCTCGGGTTGTTCAGTGGAAGGAGCACCAGCTTAGGAGCCAGAGGTCATGGGTTCTAATCCTGACTCCACCACTTGTCTGCTTTGTGACTTTGGGCAAGTCACTTAACATCTCTGGGTCTCAGTTACCTCATCTGTAAAATGGGGATTGAGACTGTGAGCCCCACATGGGACAACCTGATTACCTTATATCCCCCTGGTTTTTAGAACAGTGCTTGGCAAATAGTAAGCACTTAACAAATGCCATTATTATTATACCACCTCCCCCACCTCATTCCTGAGGAAGGTAGAGCAGGGGAGCAAAGAATACAAGGGGAGCCACCTTTCCCCCCCAGTGGTTGTCACTGTGACCCCCCACTCACTGCCTGGGAGTTGTGTTCCAGAACCAGTGCCAGGACTCAGGTGGGATCGGAGCAAAACCACCCTCCCTCTTCCTCTACTGGGCATGACGGAGGGAGATGGGGAGGAAACTAGATCATCTTGAGCACTGGTCACAGAAGCACCCTGCTGAATTCTGACGGGAAAACATCCCTAAGAATACTGTGGTAAGCTCCAGGGTCTCTGGAGGAAGGGGACATCTCTCAGTCAATTTATCATTGAATCAATTATTTTTATTGAATGCTTACTGGGTTCCGAACACTGTACTAAGCTTTGGGAGAGTATGGTATAAGAGAATTGGTAGACACGTTCCTCTGAGGCTAAATTGCCTCCTGACTCAAGTCAGCTGTCAGGATTTCTGAGCCACTGGCCTAGGGAGGTGGACAAAAGGTGAGGATTCACCCAATACAATGAGCAATGATTTATCCTGGAATTGAGTCAATAAGTGCCGACATGATTGTGTGGTTTATGCCATCCACTGAAGAGCAGCTTGGCCTCTTGGATGGAACAAGAGCCTGGGAGACAGAAGGACCTGGGTTCTAATCTAGGTTCTGCCACTTGTCTGCAGGGTGACCTTGGGCAAGTCACCACTAGACTGTAAGGTCAATACAGAAAGGGAATGTGTCTGCTAATTCTGTTGTATTGTGCTCTCCCAAGTGCTTAGTACAGTGCTCTGATCATAGTAAGCACTCAGTAAGTATGATTGATTAATTGAACGATTAATTTTGTGCCTCAGTCATTTCATCTGTAAAAATGGAGATCAGGATTGTGAGCCCCATGTGGGATATGAATGGGGTCCAACCTGATTAGCTTGTATCTACCCCTGCGCTTAATACAGTGCCTGGCACATAGTAAGCACTTAACAAAAAATATTAAAAACAGAGAAAGAGAAGTCTATGAACAATTTATCAGTTTCTACCATGACTATATTGATTTATTCTGAAGCTTATCTGTCCTCTGTCAAATAGGCTATGCAAGTTAAGGAGAGTAGACGTTATAGAGCTAAAGGAATAGGTTGCTTGAACGCTGGCATTGACTTCCAATCTAAAGAGGCTAGTTTATTCATTCAGTCATATTTATTGAGCACTTACTATGCACAGAGCACTATATTAAGCACTTGGAAGAGTACAAGATAGCAATAAACAGACACATTTCCTGCTCACAATGAGCTTATAGTCTAGAGGGAGCTTACACTCTAGAGGAATTCCATTAATCTAGTGAGGAATGTGTTTGCCTATCCTTCACTGTGAGTCTTTAGTATTTAGAAGCTGTTTACCAGCCTGGAGAATATGGGCCTTCAACTCCCGCCTTCAATCTTGGTGCACTTTCCAATGGTGACATTGGCTTTTGTCCACTCTTGCCCTAGCGGGACCATGTTTCTCCAACTGAATGCTATCTGGGGGGTGGGGGGAATGCCTCTCTTTTAGGGCCCAAATTTTGGGTATGTGACCCGAAATTCAGGAGTAGACTCAGTCGACAGCCTTAATTCCTTCAGCAACTTGGAGGTCAGTCCCCCCGTCAACGTCTGGGGGAAGGAATACCCCCTGGGCCGTGTCATCATCGGCAGCAGTATCTACCCCAGGTGAGAAGGGGTGAGGGTAGATCCGGATCCCTACTTAGCCCAGGCAGCACGCTGGGCATCCTCGGGGGGAACTGGGGAGAAGACTGCATCTGAGGTTGCTGGGGGAGCTGCTAGAGGAACAGGTCAGAGTAACTCTCCCCGGGGGCCTTGAAGTTGCTAAAATCTTCCCTCAATTGTGAAAACAGTATTTCTCATTCGCTTGCAGAAATGCTAAGTTATTTCCAACCTCGTCTTGTGTCACTCCAGTTCACTCCAAGGAGCATTGAAAGGGGCTTGGAATCCTTTGGAGTCTGTGCTAATATCTTTTGCTTGGTCCTGTAAAGTTATAAATCATTTGCACCAAGAAGGCACTCTAGAGATTTCATTTCTACTTGTGCTTACTCTGCCCCTAATGTAGTAGAAAAGGAATTTATTATGTGCTCAATAGGTGCAGTGCACTGTACAAAATGATTGGGAGAGTACCACAGAAGCACAGGAGAGGTGGTTGATGACAGAGGAGATGGGATTTTGGAGAGCTTTGAAGACAGGGACAGCTGTGGTCTGTCAAGAAGAGGGAGCTACAGAATGACAGAAAATGTGTGTGAAGGGGACGATTGAGAAAGTAGTACAGCTAAGAGGTTTGTTTGGGAGGGATAAAGTGAGTTGGGGAGTTGCAACTGAAAAGATCTGGTATGTAAGATGGAGAAAAGTTGGTGGAAAACTATGAAGCTGATCATGAGAAGTTTTTGTTTGATGTGGAGAGGGATGGGAAGCCACCGAAGGGCTGTGAGAAAAGGAGGAGTTGCTTCAAGATGATCTGGGCAGCAGTTCGTAGTTGTAGATGGAGGAGACAGACCGGAGATAGGGAAACCAGGGAAGAGGTTGATACAGTGGTCCACCAGTGACATGACAAGTGCTTGGACTGAGGTGATAAGGAGTCATTTTACCCACCTATGAAATGGGAGAAATGATACTGACCTCTATGTGCTGCTGGCAGAAATAAGAAAGGGAAAAAGAGGCAAAACCCATAGCAAATTGGAATTACTGGCACAGCCTTAACTGTTTCAGAATCAGAGTAGCTCTCTGCCCTCAGCGGCTTCAGATAAACGCCCGGTCATCTTTGTGGTTCTGGACTCGGGAAATGGGTAAGCGAGTACAATGTTTTTTGTTCATTGGTCCGTGTGACTGACAGGACCGGTGGCCAAGAGTTAGGCAAGCCTGTGTGGGACTTACTATGTGTGCAGAAAGTGCAGGCCCCCATCAAACTCTTCTCTAATTGGCTCCTCGTGGGCCACGTGGATGAGTTCCTGAGCTTTGTCCCAGCCCAGGACGGAAAGGTGAGTTAACTGGGTTGTGGGGTTTCCTCTCCAACTCACCCTCCCTGTTTCTGTAAGTCTGTGGTTTCTTCACGGGAGATTGACAAGGACACCGTGACTTATCCAAAGGCTGGAGGAATGGCAGGGGGCAACTATATGGTCTTTGTTATCCCCTGCCGGACCCTCGCTATCAGCGCTAAAGGCTAATTGGAAACACCAGCCGGCACCTAATACAAGCCGAGGGTGTGCATCAAGACTCTTGCTTATTCATGTGGCTCCAATAAGGCTTAACATAAGTGGTCCATGCTAGGGCTCTGGGTTTGGCCATCGTTGACTTGCTGGGTAACTATAATCCCCTCACCTCAGTTTACACCCCTCTTGTCTGTAAAAGGGTCCAGCTGAGAAGCTTTAATGTGAAATTACAGCTACATAGACTCATTGGCAACCCATGACCCCTTTGGTAGAGCCTCAGGGTTCTGGGTCCAGTCTGAGGCCTGATTTTATAATGCTCCCTTCTTGACCGTGCTGAGAAGTCAAGCTGTGTCAGCTGTGTGACTTTGGGCAAGTCACTTAACTTCTCTGGGCCTCAGTTACCTCATCTGTAAAATGGGGATGAAGACTGTGGGCCCCATGGGGGACAACCTGATCACCTTGTATCCTCCCCAGCGCTTAGAACAGTGCTTTGCACAAAGTAAGTGCCTAACAATTGCCATCATTATCATTATTGTTAGAGTCTGCAGGGGGGGGGGGCTGAATTCATCCTGAGGAGTTGTTCACTGACCCCCATATTTTTCTCTGGCCAGGGTTTCCGGCTGCTCCTAGCCAGCCCTGATGCCTGCTTCCAGTTCTTCCGGGAGAAGCAATTGGAAGGGTATGGAGCTGCCGAGATGTTTGAAGAGATCGAGAGTTAATACTGTTCATGGTTCCTGCGTCATCCCCTCCCCAACTTGAAGATTAATCTCAGGGGTCTGCAACTAATGACCTTAGAACCGTATTTGGGTCTTCGGTGAAGCAAATGTGGCTCTCAATAATAATGTCGGCATTTGTTAAGCGCTTACTATGTGCCGTGCACTGTTCTGAGCGCTGGAGGAGATACAGGGTCATCAGGTTGTCCCACATGTGGCTCCCAGTCTTCATCCGGGATTGGGGGTGGGGGCAGTGGGTGCCCAGGGGCTCAGGTTAAGGGGGAGGGTCCCCCTCTGGACACCTTCACTACACCTCATAGCTCCACCACCAGACATCATTTAAAAGCGGCAGCGGCTGATACTAGATTCCGTTGTCATGGCAAACTAGGGAGAGCAGGACCACCTTTTGCCAGAGGTCATGCTGCAGCCAACTGTGAGGGAGGGGCACTGTCTCTAGTCCTCCCTTGGTGGGTTTGGGTGACAAGAGAGAGGCTGGGGTTTTGCTGCTTATACATGGTGTGTGGATAATGCCCTCTCTCGTACGTAGGGAGAGGAGAGAGGAGGGGAAGGGAAGGGAAGGCCCTAACTTGTTCCAGTGCTGACTCAATGGACCACCCCCCACCCCCAAACTTCTCCTCTTTGATGCAGTCCTGTTTTCCCTTCCTCAACCTTTCCCTTCCTTCCACCCCCTTCTCCTTCTCTACCAGCAGCAACAGCTGTTACTCTGAAGCAGCCAGGCAGGAGGAGCAGTGTGCCCTAATGGAAAGAGCATGGGCCTGGGAGACAGAGGACTTGAGTTCTAATCCTAGCTCTGCCATTTATTTGCTCTGTGACCTTGGATGTCATTTATCTTTTCTGGGCCTCAGTTTCCTCATCTGTAAAATGGGAATTAAGACAGTGAGCTTCACGTGAGACTTGGACTGTGTCCAATCTTATTATCTTGTATTTACTCCAGCGTCTAATTCGGTGCCTGGTAAATAGTAAGTGCTCAGCAAATACCATTTTTATAAAATGATATTACATTGCATTGTTCAAAGTGTGACATAACGATATCACGTGTCATGTGGAAGCCCTGTAAAACTGGTTAGCCCTGAGCTCCTTAGGGGTGAGGGGGTGGTTAATCCAGCCCATCTGCCACCGAGGGTGCCTTGTGCAGGAATGGGGGGAACCTTAAAAATCGCTGTGATCATGCAGGATTGGGGTTGAGGTATTTAAAACAATTAGAATCACAGTGAAGCCAGATACTTCAATGTGTGCTTAAATAGTAAGATTGACTCTTTGCACATGAACTACTTAAAGGTTACATTTAGTTTGGCTCTTCTGCTTGAAAGGATTCCCAAGCCCTGCCCTGATCTAGTGTTCATTCATTCAGTCTTATTTATTGAGCACTTACTGTGTGCAGAGCACTGTACCGAGCGCTTTGGAAAGTACAATACAAGAATAAAAAGACACATTCCCAGCCCACAATCAGCAGTATTGACTGTACACAGACCCCAAGTGGAGAAGGTGGTATTTGGTAGAAGGTGGCATTATTATTTTTGATAATAAGTGTGGTATTTGTTAACACTTACTATGTGATAGGCACGGTACTAAGGGCTGGGGTGGACACAGGCAAGTCGGGTTGGACATAGTTCCTGTCCCACTCGGGGCTCATGGTCTCAATCCACATTTTACAGGGGAGGTAACTGAGGCCCAGAGAAGTGAAGTGACTGGCCCAAGATCACGCAGCAGACAAGTGGCAGAGGAGGGATTAGAACCCATAACCGTCTTACTCCCAGGCCCCTGCTCTATCCATTACACCATGCTGCTTCTTATATGAGCTGTAGGGTTGAGGGAAGGGTGAGTATAGGATTCAAATCCAGGTGCAAGGATGACGCAGAAACGAGAGGGAGTAAAACAAATGAGGACTTAGTCAGAGAAGGCTCTTTGGAGGAGATGTGGAGTTCTGTCAGATATGAAGGGGGAGGGAGTTCCAAGCAGTGGAGGTCAGTTGCTCTTCCTCTGACTTCTGCTTGCTGCTGGGTTGAAGAAGACAATTCATGCATCAGGGTTTGACTTCCTCAGAGAAAGGTGTTTTAACTTTTAGACTGCTGTGTCAGGCTTTTCCTGTCAGAGATTTACACTTGGAGAGAGTTAGCACTCTGGCTCACCACACCAACGGTCTATACTTTATGTCAATTCTGAATTGGGACAAGAGCTTTCCTTAGATCTTTAGCTTTCATGAATAATAATAATAATGTTGGTATTTGTTAAGCGCTTACTATGTGCCGAGCACTGTTCTAAGCACTGGGGTAGACACAGGGGAATCAGGTTGTCCCACGTGGGGCTCACAGTCTTAATCCCCATTTTACAGATGAGGGAACTGAGGCACCGAGAAGTTAAGTGACTTGCCCAAAGTCACACAGCTGACAAGTGGCCGAGCCGGGATTTGAGCCCATGACCTCTGACTCCAAAGCCCGGGCTCTTTCCACTGAGCCACGCTGCTGAACTCAGACAGCCTCAAGATAGCTCTCCAGAGGTAGGGGTTTTGCCTCTGAATTTTTTTTTTCATCTGTCTTCACTATAGGTAAAGAAAAGAAATCAATAGATGACATTCTATCCGACAAAATGCTGGAAACATACAATGAGTGCGTGCAGGTTTGACAGCAAAGAAGCCCGGGAAATCATTTCACATTAAGTGGCAGGTTGTTATTTTGGGCTAATCATTCATAATTTATTGTATCTAGATAGACATCAGAAATCAGACACTTGGAATCGCTTGTTTGGACATCAAAATGGTGTCCAAATCACATCATAAATTTGAGATGAATTTAGATTATAGTGGGGCATGGGAAGGGGAGGTTGGGGACGGAACAGAGTTAGAGAGGTAGTTGATTCTCTTCTTGATCAATTTGACTGTTGATTCCCTTAGTGCAAACCAAGTCTCAGGGGCTTTAGTCAAGGAGATTAATCTCACATTGGCACTGATACCTTGAAGCTCATTATTTTTTTCCATATCTAAAAGGATGATGCCAATTCAATTTGTCTCTTGAGTATTCAAGCAATCAATCAATACTATTTAGTGAGTTCTTATTATGTGAAAAGTGTCATAGTAAGTGCTTGGGACAGAACAATGTAAGAGTAGACACTATAACTGTCCTCAAGGAGGTTACAGTCCACATTGTCTTTTCTTAATGGCTTTATACTTAAATGAAGGCTGTCGAAACTGTCCTCTTCTCAAGTGGCCTCAGAATAATAATGTTGGTATTTGTTAAGCGCTTACTATGTGCCGAGCACTGTTCTAAGCGCTGGGGTAGACATAGGGGAATCAGGTTGTCCCACGTGGGGCTCACAGTCTTAATCCCCATTTTACAGATGAGGGAACTGAGGCACGGAGAAGTTAAGTGACTTGCCCACAGTCACACAGCCGACAAGTGGCAGAGCTGGGATTCGAACTCATGAGCCCTGACTCCAAAGCCCGTGCTCTTTCCACTGAGCCACGCTGCTTCTCCAGAAGAGTAAGTTCTTTCCATCTTTCCAGAACTGCATCAGCTGGAACCGAGAAATCTTGAAGAGAGAGTTGGGCCTGGTTGAACAAGACATCATTGATATCCCACAGCTTTTCAAATGCTCTAACTATGAAACTTCAGGAAGACACGAGGCTGAGGCTTTTTTCCCAGACATGGTAAGGTGATGGTAGCATGCTGGTGTGATTCTAAACAACTGATCTAACTCCTGAAAAGAGGTTTAGCGCTCAGCATCACGAAAACCTTCTGATGATTCTGAGAAAGTAGCATCTGTGACCTGAGATAGAGCAGGTCCTGAGCTGTAATTTAGACCTGGATGATTTTCTAATTCCACCATAAATGTGTGCCCTTGGGCAAGTCACTCCACCAACCTAAGCCTCAGTTTCATCTTATATGAAGCTTGACTGTCATCCCTGCTGGTCTGGCATGTGGAGATGATGTTGTGAAATTCATTTAGCCCTATAGAGTTATTATTATTTTGATTTTAATAATATTTATGTGCGTACTATGTGTTAAGCACTGCACTAAGCACTGGGGTAAATACAAACTAATTAGGACAGCTACAGGCGTTGTCCCATATGGGGCTCGAAGTCTAAGTAGGAGCGAGAACAGGCACTGAGTCTCCATTTTGCAGTTGAGGAAACTGAGGGAAGTGAAATGACTTAACCAAGGTCACACAGCAGGCAAGTCACAGAGCCAGGATAAGAACCAAGGTCCTCTGGTTCCCAGGCCTGTACTTTATCCATTAGACCCTGCTGCTTCCCTAAACAACCAATGGGCTGAAACCTGGGATCGAACCAAGGACCTTTAGATCTTCAGTCTATTATTATTTATTTAGAATTGTTCCATGTCTTTCAGTTGAATAGGATTCATCTTTCTCAGCTTTTGAAAGAATAATTTGATCTTGATTCCTGCACCGCAAAGTAGTTTTCAGTCATGAAAACCCCTTTGAACACAATCTCCCAGTTTAAAGACAATACAAATGCCATTTTGTAGGGTTAGGGATTTTCCAAACTCGTTCACTGAACTAAAAGCAAAATCCAGACCATTAAGCACATCCTGATTTTTTAATGGTATTTGTTGAAAGCATGCTATGTGTCAGGCACCATACTAAGCATTGGAGAAGATACAGGCTAATCAGGTTGGACACCATCCCTGTTCCACATGGGCTTTACAGTCTTAATCCCCATTTTCCAGATGAGGTAACTGAGGCACAGAGAAGTGAAATGACTTTCCCAAGGTCACACGGCAGCCAAGGAGTGGAGCTGGGATTAGAACCAAGGTCCTCAGCCTCCCAGGTCCATGCTCCTTCCAGAGAGGCTCAGTGGAAAGAGCACGGGCTTGGGAGGCGGAGGTCATGAGTTCGAATCCCAGCTCTGCCACTTGTCAGCTGTGTGACTGTGGACAAGTCACTTAACTTCTCTGTGCCTCAGTTACCTCATCTGGAAAATGGGGATTAACTGTGAGCCTCACGTGAGACAACCTGATTACCCTGTATCTACCCCAGCACTTAGAACAGTGCTTGGCACATAGTAAGCGCTTAACAAATACCAACATTATTATTATTATTATTACTAGGCCATACTGCTCTCTCCTGGAGAGCAGAAGGCTTTTGTCTCAATCATGGGAATTCAATCAGTTTAGCAAGCAAACATCCAACTAACTATAACCTTGTATGTGCACCAGGAAACAAATGACAGCCAAACATTCAGTAGGTTTTTTTAGTTCCGGGATCCTTTATGTTGTGCAAAGAGAAAGCTGGTGTTTTCTTTCAATAAGGATATTGACCACCTGAGAGCTGAAGGTACTAGTAGTAATAGTATTTATTAAGGGGTTACCTTGAGCAAAGCATCTTGCTAAGGGCTGGGAAAGAGTACACAGGTAGGAATTAGACACAGACCCTGTCCTTTGAAAGGCTTGCAATCTATGAATAAATGGGGAAGACTGGAGACAGACACATAGCGAGAAACAGAACAGTAGAACATTAAAACAGCATTAGTGAGAATAACAGGGAAAGTGTCTGTTTATTGTTGTATTGTAATCCCCCAAGTGCTTAGTACAGTGCTCTGCACGCAATAAGTGTTTAATAAATATGATTGAATGAATGACTAATGCACAATCACAAAATAAAAACAGGTGATATTAAGTGGGCCGAGGTCCCCACTTCCTGAATTGATCGAGAAGACTTGAAGTAGCATTTTGCTTCCTGTAGTCTATGCACAGGGTGGAGATGAACACAGGATCGTGCTGGTTGTTGTCTCCATCCTGAATCTCTCTCCCCTCTCTGCAGGTGAACATGGTGGTCCTGGGAAAACACCTGGGCATCCCCAAACCCTTCGGGCCTATCATCAATGGTCACTGCTGCCTGGAAGAGAAGGTCCGGTCCCTGCTGGAGCCGCTGGGACTCAACTGCACCTTCATCGATGACTTCGTAATATACTACCAGCGGAAGGGAGATGTCCACTGTGGCACCAACGTCCGCCGGAAGCCCTTCTCCTTCAAGTGGTGGAACCTGGCCCCTTGAGTCGATGACTTTCCCAAGCATCCTCTCTGCTTGTTTCCATCCAGGTCAGGGAGGAGACACACCACCTGGAGTGAAGCAGATGAGATGAGTCCATCAGACACGTTACCGCAAAGTTCCAGCAGCCTGGCTTCGACAAACCCACCCTTGCTTATGCACACTGCAATGGCCTCTTTGGTCTTTTTCCGCAACCACTGAATCGGGAAGGCGCAGCATCTCCTAAGATGCTGTTAATAGAGAGCCAGACTTGGCCCAGCCTAGGGAGCCCAGGAGCCTGAACAGCAGCCAATAAAATCTTTAGTATAGTTCTGATTTCCTTCCTCCACCAGGCCACACCTACACCAGGAACAGATTCCCCATCTTTTTAAACATCTTTGCCTGAGAGCTTAACCTTTCAGCCGTCCATGGCTTCTGCCTAGCCTGCAGTGGAGCCTAAGGTGAAATTGAGTATTGTCACAGATATTTCATAAGGTCTCTTTGTAGACTGTCTCGTCAACGACCAGACACACGGCCCCCAAATCTCCCCACCCTTCTCAGTCTCAAAGATACCAGATCTGATGAAGAGGAGCACATTCAGGAGGTGTAGAAAGCTAATATGTTGGATGGTACATACAACTTTTAACAAATCTGAATTGATCCACAGCCTGGTTTCTATTCAGCTTGGTCCAATTTCTCTTAATCTTAGACTTGTGTCCTGTGCTAATTTGGATGATGAATAAAATCTTCTTTTCATGAAAAGTGGAGAGCATTAGTTATATTAAAACTCTTCAGTCCACAGATACCCCTTAGGGGACTTTCTATTAACCAAGAAGTACTGATTCATCTTTTTGCCCCATATAAATCATCTAATCATCTTCCATTGATTTCTAGAGGTAGAAAGGATGGAGGGGAATGAGAAGACAATGTAAGAGTACGTCCTAAACACTGTGGATATTCTAAAAGGAAAAAAACCCAACCATTTTCCCCTAAACAGAAGCTTGTCCCTGCTCTACTGGTGATTCTCTCATTAAAATAGTCAGTACTCTAAAAGATCTTGAGGTGTATTAGTCAATGAATATAATCTCTGCCTTAGGATTCAGAAATAATGAGCATGGGAGAAAAGGGAGGGGAGGAGGATGTGGGAAAGGGAAGAGGATTTTGTAATAACGTCACTCGAATCCCCTTAGAGGTCACTGTGGGAAAACAGTCCAGCTGGCCAACTGTGAGCAGAGAGTCATGATGAAGTTTGTGAAATAACTGAAATGAGCCACATCTGGCTGGGATGGTGGCCAGGGGCGTGGTGGTTGGAGGAAACAGGAAGGGTTGGACAGGGAAAAACCCAGACAACTCACTTCACACAGCCCCCGTCCCTCTGTGCCCACTCTCAAAGCTAATAATAATAATAATGATAATAATGTTTGCATTTGTTAAGTGCTTACTATATCTTAAGCACTGTTCTAAGCAACTTGGGGTAAATACAAGATAATCAGGTTGGACCCAGCCCCTGTCCCTCATGGGGTTCACAGTCTTAATCCCCATTTTATAGATGAGGGAACTGAGGCATGCAGAAGTTAAGTGACTTGCCCTAATCCTTAGAACTCAGATTACATTAGAACCCAGGTCCTTCTGACTCCCAGTCCCGTTCTCTTTGCACTAAGCCAAACTGAACAAGGGGACTGGCTGACCCACCCCACTCGTGGGCTGCCATCCAACCTGGGGGATGGTGGGAAACATCCACTGCTGCTAGCTGGGGCAGCGACCTGCCAAGGCAGCAGCATGAGAACTCTGCACTGTCAATCCTGCTCTCACTTTGGACCCTCCCTAGGTATCCTTGGGTGTTGTGATGGAGGAAAGAATGAGGACAGGAAGGGGTGGACTTGACCCTGCCAGGGTTCCATGATGGGATGGCACATTTGAGAAGCAGTGTGGTCAAGTGCTTCTAATTCCAGGTCCACTACTTGTCTGCCGTGTGACTCTGGGCAAGTCACTTCACTTCTCTGTGCCAGTTCCCTCATCTGTAAAAATGGGGATTCAGTTCCTGTGCTCCCTCCTACTTAGATTGTGAGCCCCATGTGGAACATGATTACCTTATATCTACCCCAGCACTTACTACAGTGCTTGAAACACAGAAACCACTTAACAGATACCATTCTTCTCATTCTTATTCTCTAGGACACATTATTCAGGTAAAATCCTTCAAAATAACATCTCTTAAATGTCTGCAGGGCAATCTGTTTCATAGCTTGTATTACTAATTCAGTCAATCAATCAATCACCTTGCTCCCTCCTACCTCACCTTGCTACTCTTCTGCTACAACCCAGCCTGCACACTTTGCTCCTCAAATCCCAACCTACCTCCATCTGGTTTATCTCATCTACGACCTCTCAACCACGTCCACATCCGGCCTCTGACCCGGAATGACCTCCCTTTAGAGAAGCAGTGTGGCTTAGTAGAAAAAGCCCGGGCTTGGGACTCGGAGGTCACAGTTCTAATCCTGGCTCCGCCACTTGTCTGCTGTGTGACTTTGGGCCAGTCACTTCACTTCTCTGGGCCTCAGTTCCCTCATCTGTAAGCTGGGGATGAAGACCGTGAGCCTCATGTGAGACAACCTGATCACCCTGTATCTACCCCAGCACTTAGAACAGTGCTTGGCACATAGTAAGTGATTAACAAATACCAACATTATCATTATTATTATTATATCTGAAGGACAATTACTCCCCCTGCCTTCAAAGCCTTACTGAAGACACATCTCCTCCAAGAGGACTTCCCTGACTAAACACTCTTTTCCCATTTTCCCACTCCCTTCTGCATCACCCTGACTTGCTCCCTTTATTCACCACCTCCTAACCCCAGTCCCAGAGCAATTAAGCACATATCCGTAATCAATTTATTGACATTAATGTCTGTCTCCCCATCTACACTGTAAGCTCATTATAGGTAGCTTAGTACAGTGCCCTGCACACAGTAAGCACTCAATAAATATGACTGATTGACTGATACTAGGTCACCTAAGCTGGTAAGTAGGTGGAGTTAGGGAAGAGGGTGGTGGGACTTTCCTCTGGAGCTGACCCCCGGCAGAGGCATAGGGGACAGAGCTGCCTCAGGACGCATATGGATGGTAAGCGGTCTGGGGAAAGGGTACCCTTTCAAGAGACCTCTTGCCCAGAGATGATCCCTGTCCACCCCTCGCCAGCCAGGACAGTCCCTTCAGACTTGCATGGATGGAGGCCTGGCTGCTTCACACTCACCGGGGCAGCGGTCAGCTCTCTGCGAATCCCAACCACCCAGGCCGGCGTCATTTTGAATCGTGCGACTGGATGAGTGGGACGGTGCCATGTTGGACCATAATTTGAACCTTTTCCCTGGAGACTGGCAGAATTGACAGGCAGCCCAGGCAACTTCGAAAGTCAACCTGACCCCTCTTTTGTAAATTACCTTTTTTACATTTCCTGTCTCTAAAACATCACTGCCCCCTGCAGTAGCTTCCCTGTAGCACAAGCTCCCGACTTGTGATCGGAGCAGAGGCCAAGTCCATCTGTTTCCTCAGAAGGGGAGGCTGGAGAATCAACCAAATAATCAGTGGTATTTATTGAGGCCTCACTTTGTGCAGAGCACTATACAGAGTGCTTGGTAGAGTGCAATACAACAGAATTAGCACACGTTTTCTTGAGAAGCAGCTTGGGCTAGTGGAAAGAGCACAGGCCTGGGAGTCAGAGGATGTGGATTCTAGCCCTGGCTCCTCCTCTTGTCTGCTGTGTGACCTTGGGCAAGTCACTTCACTTCTCTAGGCTTCAGTTACCACATCTGTAAAATGGGGATTAAGACCTCTCACTCTTGGCTTCAAAGATCTCCATCACTTTGCCCCCTCCTACCTCACCTCCCTCTCTCCTTCTGCAGTTCACCCAGTACACTCTGCTCCTCTGCCGCTAACCTCCTCAATGTGCCTCGTTCTCACCTGTCCTGCCGCTGACCCCTGGCCCACATTCTACCACTGACCTGGAATGCCCTCCCTCCTCACATCTGCCAAACTAACTCTCTTCCCCTCTTCAAAGCCCTACTGAGAGCTCACCCTCTCCAAGAGGCCTTCCCAGACTGAGCCCTCCCTTTCCCTCTACCCCTCCTCCCCTCCCCATTCCCCCTATTCCCTCCCTCTGCTCTACCACCTTCCCCTCCCCACAGCACTTGTATATATTTGCATATATTATTTATTACTCTATTTTATTAATGATGCATATATATCTATGATTCTATATATCTATTTTTATGGTATTGATGCCTGACTACTTGCTTCGTTTTGCTGTTTGTCTTCTCCTTTTAGACTGTGAGCCCACTGTTGGACAGGGACTGTTTCTATCTGTTGCCAAATTGTACATTCCAAGCACTTAGTACAGTGCTCTGCACGCAGTAAGCACTCAATAAATACGATTGAAGGAATGAATGAATGCGAGCCCCTAGTGGTACATGGACTGTGTCTAACCTGATTAGCTTGTATCTACCCCTTAGAATAGTGCTTGACATATAGTAAGCACTTAACAAGTACCACAGTTATTATTACAATGAGCTTACAGCCTAGAGAAAGTGATGAAAGGAATATAATCTCCCCTAGTTCTGGGACCAAGTGAGAGGGAGTCTCCGCCCCCCAGATGGTACCCTGGGGCTCTGTTCAATGGGACTGGGGACCCCACAGTCTTGAAGCCTTGATCAAATCCTTGGCCTCTATAGTGTAATAGAGTCCCCCTTTATAAATGATAGATAAGCCTCGGTCCGGTCAAAGTCTGGTCTTTGGAACCCCAAATCTGTACTAAAGAATGGATTAGCATGCTAGTGGTTTGTCCGACAGAGTGTCCCTCACAGTTTTTCATATTCCCGGGGAATAGGGCAGCAGTGGACGGTCCTTGGCAAGTACCCTCATTCTGGTGAGGATGTGTAATGTCCAGAAGCCAAACATGATTTGCCGGGACCCCGTCATCACTGGGAAGATTTCTGACCATGGAACCACTGAGGACATCTCACAGGATGGACAGGCTCAGTGGGAATCCTGAAAAGAAGTGGTTAATATGGGCAGTGAAGACCACGGTGGCTACTCTGATGGCCACAGGCTGCTTTATGGTTCCACGACCCAGAGCCAGCACTGTGCTGATGTCACTTTGGCTAAATGGGTTTTATTAGGGGCCACTTACTGATTTAGCACTGAGGTCAGCAACCTTTATATTGCCGAAGAGCCATACGAAAGGAAACCATGGAACAGTGAGTGTGCAAAGCACCATCAAATCAAGATCCATGTGACACATTATATCAATAGGGAGAGAGGGGAGAAGATAAGGATGATTTGAGGACCCTTTTAGTACCAGCGCCGGGGGGAGGAGGAGTTGGGGGAGTCAGGAGGATTCGGTGAGTTGGGAGTTTGTCTTTCCTGGCTAACAAACTGGGGAATGAGGTCAGGGGAATCCTTCCACAGATTCCCAGAAGGGGGATTTAGGTCTTACAGCACTCAGAGTTTTATCCAGAATCAGTTAAGCTAACCTGAGTCAAGGAATGCACTGGTGTTCCTACAGGCCAATCACAATTTTGTTGATTCATTCTTTATCTGATAGTGTATATTGCCCTAACTTTCTTACACACATATATGCCTACACACACACAAACACACACACACACCCCCAACACACACCCAACACACACACACACACTCTCTCTCTCTCTCTCTCACACACACACACACAAACACACACACACACCTCTCCTCACAATCTCAGTTGGCCAGGCTTTAGGGCAAGGTGCTCATATGAAGCTGGGAAGCCACTGGGGCCGGGCTCGGCTCAGAAGTGATTCTGAAGATTTCAGTCCTTATGCACTGTTTCTATACCATTCCAGGCTAGATGTGTTCCAGGTGCTTAAGCACCAGATATTGACCACATCCATTCTTGTTTTTTTTTATGGTACCAGTTAAGTGCTTACTATGTGTCAAACACAGTCCTAGGTTCTGGGGTAACAACTTAATTTAGTCGCCTGCAGTCATTGTCCCCCATGGAGCTTACAGTCTTAATCTTTTCCTCCTCTGGAACTGATTGAAAGAGCTTTTGCCGGCCTTCAGATAATGCCGACTCTGTGAGTGTTCCAAAATACTAGGGAGTGATACCGAGGGCATCCCGCTATCCAACCTCTTTCTCTGGGTGTGTATCCAGGAATAGTTCACAATCAGCACATCAGCTGTATTGATGAGATGTAATAATAATGATTAGGGGATTTATTAAATGCTTACTATGTGCCAGGCACTGTACTAAGCGCTAAATTTCAGTAGGTTTCTTCATGTCTTCTCCATTTTCTTCTCCCATCTTCTTCCACATTCATACACACATCCATCCATCATACCCATGCACCCTCTCTGAAATTTATGACAATTAGGGGAGAGAGGAGAAAGGGAAATAGGAAGAGAGGGGAGAGAGAGAGACTTTTACAGCTGGCTATTTTCTCCCTCCTTTTCCTCCTCCTCCTCTTATCTTCCTCCTTTCTGTCAGAGCTCTGAAGCTGCCACTTAACACCTGGGGGAGAGAGGGAAAGGGAAATAAGAAGGGGGGAGAGAGAGAGATGGACAGAGAGAGATTTACATCTGGCTATCTTTTTCCTCTATTTCTCCTCCTTCTGCTTATTCTTCTCTGTCAGAGCTCTGACGGTGAAGATGCCACTTAACTCATTTGCCCCAGACCTGACACTTGTGAGTGCCTATTAATAGTAATGGTGACAACCAGCCCTTTAGCTGAACTATCCCTCTGTCACGGGGCTTTCCCGCTAGCCATGTGCAGCTTCTGCTGATGTAGTGTGCACACTTAGCTCCTCTAGTGCCAGCTTGCTCACTGTGTCTTGATCTTTATCTATATCTTTATCGCCACCAACCCTTTTCCCACATCCTCCCACTAGCCTGGAACTCCCTCCCCTTCCATATATGCCAGACCATCACTCTCCTCACCTTCAAAGCCTTATTAAGGTCACATCTCCTGCAAGAGGCCTTCCCTGAGTTAAGCCCTCTTTCCCCTGACTCCCCTTCCCTTCTGCATCACCTATACACTTTGATCTGTACCCTGCGAGTACTTGATTTTCCTCCCACTCTCAGCCCCCAGCACTTATGTTCATATCTGTAATTTATTTATTTATATTAATGTCTTCCCCCCTCTCTAGATGGTAAGTTCCTTGAAGTCAGGGAATGTGTCTACTCATTCTGCTGAATTGTACTCTCCCAAGTGCTTAGTACAGTGCTCTGCACACAGTAAAAGCTCAATAAATATCATTGATTGATTAATGGATGGATGTGGATCCTGGCCCTGGCAGACGGCTGCTTTTTTTCTGCATGTGTCTGAGGGAGTAGTCTCATTATTATTATCATTACTATCATTATTATTATTTTATAACTGTAGTATTTTTTTAAGCACTGTATTAAGTACTGGAGTAGATAAAAAGATAATCAGATCGGACACAGTCTCTGTCCCCACATGGGGTGCCTGATCTAATTAGGAGGGAGAAGAGGTTTTGGAGCCCTATTTTGGAAGCACAGAGAAGTTAAGTGACTGGCCTAAGATCACAAAACAGGCAAATGGAGGACCAGAGATTGGCTGGTCTCCTTGGTACCACTGCTCCTTGCTGTGACGGGGCGTGTGGAGGGTTTGGGGGAGAAGGGGAGGAAAGCAGCTTGAGCTCATAGAACCTACCATCCAGTGAAGCATAGAGCTGTCATCTTGACTCCCACTCCCAGCTTTCTGGCTCAGAGGAGTGGGGTTGTCCAACTACTTCCTGCCCAGCTTTTTACAAAGTTTTTGACTGTGGAGACTGACAGTGACAACGTACTCATGATGCCACGTGCAGGGGTGGACGCCTACACTTGATTCCAAGGAGACTCAGATGTTGCTCCAGAGACAGAGTTTCCTGACCCTCCATTGCAAAGCTATTATATATAAATAAATTCCAGATACGTACGTAAGTTCTGGGGGCCGAGAGTGGGAGGAAAATCAAGTGCTCCTATCCCTCTGACTGCTCCTTCTCAGTTTCTTTTACTGGCTCCTCCTCTTCCTCCCACCCTCCGAAAGTGGGGATCTCTCAAGGCTCAGTTCTAGCGCCCCTTTTATTCTCCATCTACACCCACTCTCTTAGAGAACTTATTCGCTCCCATAGCTTCAACTACAATCTTTATGCAGATGATTCCCAAATCTACGTCTCCATCCCTGTCCTCTCTTCTTCTGGACAATCTCGTTTTTCCTCCTGTCTTCGGGATATCTCCACCTGGATGTCCTGCCAACACCTCAAACTAATCATGTTCAAAACTGAACTCCATATCTTCCCACCCGAACCCTGCCCTCCCCATGCCTTTCCCATCACTGTAGGCTTACCATTATCCTCCCTATGTCACAGGCCCAATACTTGGCTTTATCCTCTACTCATTTCTCTTATACCACCCACATATTCAATCTGCCACCAAATGGTGTTGGTTACTACCTTCACAACATTGCTAAAATCTGCCCTTTCCTCTCCATCCAAACTGCTACCAGCACTTATCCCACCTTGATTACTGCATCTGCCTCCTTGCTGACCTCCCTGCCTCCAGTCTCTCCCCACTCCAGTCCATACTTCATTCTGCTGCACAGATGATTTTTCTAAAAACAGTTCTGTCTTTGTCGCCTTACTGCTCAAAAACCTCCAGTGGCTATCCATCCATCTCCACTTCAAACAGAAGCTCCTTACCATCAGCTTTAAGTTGTTTAATCAGTTTGCCCCAACCTACTTCATCTCAGTGATCTCCTACTATGGCCCAGCCTGCCCATTTCACTCATCTAAAGCCAGCTCGCTCACTGTGCCCCAATCTTGTCTATCTCACTGCCAACCCCTTTCCCATGTCCTCCCATGACTTGGAACTCCTTCCACCTCCATATACTTCCACCACCACTCTCCCCCACATCAAAGAATTATTAAGGTTACACCCTCCTACCTCTCCTCCCTTCTCTCTTTCCACTGCCCACCCTGCATGCTGTGCTCCTCTGCTGCCTACCTCCTCACCGTCCCCCGTTCTCGCCTATCCCGCCCTTGACCCCTGGGCCACGTCCTCCCGCGGTCCTGGAATGCCCTCCCTCCTCACCTCTGCCAAACTAATTCTCTTCCCCTCTTCAAAACCCTACTTAAAGCTCACCTCCTCCAAGAGGCCTTCCCAGACTGAGCTCCCCTTTTCCCTCTGCTCCCTCTACCCCTCCTTTCACCTCTCCGCAGCTAAACCCTCTTCTCCCCCCTTTCCCTCTGCTCCTCCCCCTATCCTTTCCCATCCCCTCAGCACTGTACTCATCCTCTCAACTGTATATATTTTCATTACCCTATTTATTTTGTTAATGAGATGTACATCGCCTTGATTTTATTTATTTGCTATTGTTTAAATGAGATGTTCATCCCCTTGATTCTATTTATTGCTATTGTTCTCGTCTGTCCGTCTCCCCCGATTAGACTGTAAGCCCATCATAGGGCAGGGACTGTCTCTATCTGTTACCGATTTGTCCATTCCAAGCGCTTAGTACAGTGCTCTGCACATAGTAAGCGCTCAGTAAATACGAATGAATGAATGAATGAATGATCAGTCATGTGAGGTACCACGGGGTGACCGGATTGAGTGCTTTTAAGTCAATGTTAAGGAGTTTCTGTTTAATGCAGAAGTGGATGGGCAGCCATTGGAAGTTCTTGAGGAATGGGGAGAACTGAATGGCACTGAATGGTTTCTTTTAAGAAAAATGATCCATGTAGCAGAGTTAAGTATGGAGTGGAGTGGGGAGAGACAGGAGGCAGGGAGGTCAGTGAGGAGGGAGATGCAATAGTGGGATAAGAGAAGTGCTTGGGTCAGCGGAGTAGCAGTTCGGTTGGAGAGGAAAGGGTGGATTTTAGTAATGTTGTGAAGGCAAAACCTAAAGGATTTGGTGACAGATTGAGTTTGTGGGTGGAATGAGAGAGATGAGTCGAGGACAATGTCAAGGTCTTGGGCTTATGAGATAGAGAGGATAGTGGTATAGTCTACAGTGATGGGAAAGACACGGGGAGAACTGCGTTTGGTTGGGAAGATAAGTAGTTTGAGGTGTCGGCAGGACAGCCGGGTAGACATGTCCTGAAGGCAGGGGACAGAGGAGATTTCAGGGAAAGAGAGAGGTCAGGACTGGAGATGTAGAATTGGGAATCATACACATAGAGATGGTCTGTTAGAAAATGGATCGAGAGTTCGATGATTCACCAAAGAAACCTGGGGATGGAACTCCAGTATCTGTTACTAACCAAGATCCCACATGATTCCTTCTCCAGTTTCTCATCTGAGCAGTTATCTGACAGCAGGCGAAACCTGATATGTGACTAGAACTGAGTTTATTGAGCGGGTCCCTCAGATGCTTTTCCCCTAATAGAGCGCTCCTCTCCACCGAAAGATCCAAACACCAAAAATCCAGGACCCCAGAGTGAAAAATCCAGCTCAGAAGCAGACTCTAGGGGCAAGAGCATAAAACCATCCTGGGGCAAAAAGTGATGAAGAGCTTAAGCGAGAGCCTGGGGGCAAAGAGGTAAGAATAATGATAACGGTGGTATTTGTTAAGCACTTACTATATGTCAAACATTGTTCCAAGTGTTGGGGTAGATACAAGATAATCAGGTTGGACACAGTCCCAGTCTCGCAAGAGGTTCACAGTCTTAATCCCCATTTTACAGATGAGGGAACTGAGGCCCAGAGAAGTGAAGTGACTCACCCAAGGGCACACAGCAGACAAGTGGCAGAGCCAGGATTAGAATCCACTTCCTCTGATTCCCAGGCCTGTGCTCTTTCCAATAGGACAAGCTGCTTCCAAGAGAATCTGGGGGCCAGAGCCTCTGGGGGCTAGAGAGCACTGCCCTGCTCTTGGGCTCATATTTTCTCTCCCTTGGTTCACTTGATCACCACCCAAAGGGTCGGGCAATATTGGTCAACTCCTTCTCTGCCCATGCTGTCTCCTGCACAGGCTTAGTATAATAATGTTGGTATTTGTTAAGCACTTACTATGTGCAGAGCACTGTTCTAAGTGCTGGGGTAGATACAGGGTAATCAGGTTGTCCCACGTGAGGCTCACAGGCTTAATCCCCATTTTACAGATGAGGTAACTGAGGCCCAGAGAAGTGAAGTGACTTGCCCACAGTCACACAGCTGACAAGTGGCAGAGCCTGGATTCGAACCCATGACCTCTGACTCCCAAGCCCAGGCTCTTTCCACTGAGCCACGCTGCTTCCCCGTATGTATGCGCTGGCATGTTACATACTCTGGACAAAATGAATCAAATAAATCTCTTGCCACTTTAAAATTGACCTCTTCGCCACTGGGCATATCTGTTTGCTTCGGCAAGGGCCCAGGTCAGTTAATAGGTAGACGAGTTCCCTCTTCACCCCTCCACCCCTACCCCCTGGCCTTTCCAGCAGGGCTTTTGGTCCATTTACCATTGGCTCCAGAAAGTCTATCTTAGTATCATCTCTGAATACCTCCATCTCTTACTGTTATTTTGGGGAGCACGCTCCCTAGGAAATGGTTCTCTCCTCTCAACCCCAACACCGAACTTGAAATTGCCTATGGAGAAAGAGCGTAACCTTTCGACTGAGCACACCCAACCACTAAATCATCCCCAGACCTCTTGTCCTCGTGAAGTAATCCCAGGTCCTTCACTCTTTCCTAAGTCAATAATTCGGTAGAAACTTGTGTAACACTTTGGTTGCGTTCTCGGAAAAACACCGTGGAATGTAAACGACTTTATGATTCACTGAGTCAACAGGAAACAGACTCAGAGTTTTAAGAAAAATTTAAAATGTGTGTTTTTCAGAAATAGCAGGAATAATAATAATCAATAAAGATAATAATGATGATATCTGTTAAGTGCTTACTATGTGCCGAGCACTGTTCTAAGCGCTGGGGGAGATACAAGGTAATCAGGTTGTCCCACGTGGGGCTCACAGTCTTTATCCCCATTTTACAGATAAGGGAACTGAGACACAGAGAAGTGAAGTGGCTTGCCCAAGATCACATAGCGGACAAGTGGCAGAGCCGGGATTAGAATCCATGTCCTCTGACTCCCAAGCCCGGGCTCCTTCCGCTAAGCCACGCTGCTTCTCGGATAGTCTACACTAAAATAACCCAAGACAGCAGGAGTAGAAGGAAATTATACTAAGTGAAGTGGGACTGGCCAGCAGTGTTCCCCAGGAAAGAGCAAAATAGAATCTGGGGAGGCTCCACTGGCTAGACTCGTTATGCACTTTTGTAAAACAAGTGAATCGATTTATGGTATGGTATTGAGTGCTTATTGTATACAGAGCTCTGTACTGCTCACAAGGAGCTAACAGTCTAAAAGAGGAGACAATATAAATAAAGAAATCATGGATATGTACAATAAATGCTCTGGGACTGAGGGTGAGGTGAATATCAAGTACTTAAAGGGACGCATGTAAGTGCAGAGGTGATGCACGAATACTGCTTGGTGGTCCAGGTAGTAGATACTAGATTTTGACATTACTTCAGCACCACACTGTCCTCAGGGACAGAATCCCAAGCCCATGGACAAAGTAAGCAATGGGCTAAGGTGGGCAAGACGTTTGAGAGGTGATTTTAACAGTGATGAGGGTGTGACTGTAAGTTCCTTGTGGGCAGGGAATGTGTCTGCTTATTGTACTCTCCCAAACACTTAGTACAGTGCCCTGCACACAGTAAGCACTCAATAAATATGATTGAATGAGTGATTTGCCTAAGAGGAGCTTGGTTAATTGACCGATTTTTCTAAGTGTCCTATCGAAACTACCAATCCTTAGTAGAAGGGGTTGAAGTACGACCCTACATGGCACCACCTTGCCCCGTTGGTCATTTGACACAGTCTGATACTCGCCTGGTGCCCGCCCCCATGTACGGCCCTAATGGGTTGGGCAGTGGCCGCCGCATTCCCCTGTTCTGGAGTCACCTCTACCTCGGACTCCTGCTGGCCCCAGGGGAGCTATTGTTTTTAATTTTTTTGGCATAAAAAGAAAACAAAAATGAGGCTTCATCTCCTCTACCCTTCCCAGGGCTGGGCCCAGAGGGTGCAGGTTCTGGAGAGGAGCCACAGGTACTTTCCTGCCTTACCGGGTCTGGGCTGATGAGTGTGGAAACAGATTATTCATTCATTTATTTATTTATTCATTTATTTATATTAATGTCTGCCTCTCCCTCTAGACTATAAGCTCATTGTGGGTAGGGAATGTGTCTGTTTGTTGTTGTATTATACTCTCCCGAATGCTTTACTACATAGTAAGTGCTCAGAAAGTACAGTTGGCTGACTGACTGGTTGACTGACTGATTGACTTTGAGCAGCTGAACCCTCCGAAGGAGCCAAGACAGAGACGCTTTGGTCTGTGAGCTCATCGAAGGCAGGAATGTGTCTGTTTGTTGTTATATTGTACTCTCCCAAACACTTAGTACAGTGCTTTGCACTCAGTAAGTGCTCAGTAAATGTGATTGATTGATTGATTGTTTTGTGCTGATTTGCTGTTATGAGGGAAGGAAAAAGGCCTTCCATGTTCCAGAGCCCGGTCTGATCAAGAGGGGAGGTGGGTCTGCCCTACTCCTGGTTCAGCATTACCCTTCCCTCACACAGCCCAGCAACAGAGAGAGCTCTTCAAATCCAGACAGGAGAGCCCCAGCTGTGGCAGCCCAGATTGGGGTCCCCCTACGCCTGCCACAGGGGTCGGCCCAAGGCTTTGGTTTTGGAGGAAACTGTGTGTGCTCACAGTCTCAGCTCACTTCCCACACACAAGTCCTTTCCACCGATGGAGCTTCACAGAAAGTCCCTCCTCCCGCAGCAGGGCTCAGTGGAAAGACCACCGGCTTGGGAGTCAGAGGTCGTGGGTTCTAATCCCAGTTCCGTCACTTGTCATCTGTGTGACTTTGGGCAAGTCACCTAACTTCTCTGTGCCTCAGTTACCTCATTTGTAAAATGGGGATTAAGACTGTGAGCCCCAAGTGGGACAACTTGATTACCTTGTATTTCCCCCAGTGCTTAGAACAGTGCTTGGCATATAGGAAGCACTTAACAAATGCCATCGTTATTATTAACTACCCCCTGCTCTGAAGATAGGGAGACCTAGCAATTTGAATGATGAGGTGATTGATTAGTAGACAACATAAGCCACCCATTTATCATTCAGAACTTCACCTAACATTTTGAAGAGGAAAATGTGCCAAGCTAGTGTGCAATCAACTAGAGGGATCAGCCTATGTCTGTATATACAAAATTGCACTGGGATATTTCCCTTTATATAAGCTTTTGTTATACTCAATTGGCTTCACTCTACACATTGGCTCTACTTACTTGTGATTCCCCAGTCTAAATTCTTCAATCTCCTCATTCCCCTCTCACCTGCCTCTGACCCCTTGCTCTCTCTGCTTTCCCAGTGGAGTTCTCTCCCCCTGTCAAATCTGCAAGACACCAACCTTCCTCATCTTCCAATCCCTCCCCAAATCCCATCTGTTCTCCTCCCCCCAGTTATAACAATCCAATAATTCTAAAATGTATATGTTTCTACTCATCCTTAGCACTTGTTTATATGTCATCAATGGTATTTATTGAGCATTTACTGTGTGAAGAGCTTTATACTAAGTGCTTGAGTGTGTAAAATGCAACAGACACATTCCCCGTCCACAATGACTTGCAGTCAATATATATTTAATTGACTATTCAAATTATTCATTTGGATTCCACTATTTTTTAGTAATTTTGTCTATCCTGGTTGGATGGTACTGAATGAATGAATAATACTTGTTTTGTATTTTCTCATGTGCTTAGAATGATTCCTTACACAGCGTACGTGCTCAGTATTATCGTCTTCATTCGTGGAATAAGCACTTTTTGTAAATACTAGGTTTGAACAGACTGATTCATTCTACCAATGCGGAACTGAGTCACAGGTAGGTCAACCAGGCAGTAGAACAATGTCTGAATCTACATGGGCAAATGAAGGGAAATCTGAGCGACCATCTGGTGAGTATGACAACCAACAATAAGACACCTGTACCATTCGGATAAAAAATTCCCATAGACAACCACATTTGCCTCAGAAGCGACAAGCCTGTTCATCTGAGTTGCCTCAATCTAAATTTTCTTGATTTTTGACTTGAGTGACTGGGTATTCCCAGTCAGTTAGCCTCAGAACTGGGATGAGTGTCGGTTTACTTCTCGTACATGTTGCAGCACTTCAGATTTATGACCATTAGAACCCAGATTATATGTGCCCTGGAGCTCAGCTCACTTCTCCCAGACAACTCACTTGTCTAAACTCTGCTTAATCCGGCTCGATCAATTCACACACACAAAGGAAAAATAAACAGGCAGAGTCAGTGGTGATTACTGAAAAAAGGCTAATAAATGGTGACATCAACCCTGTTGCACATCAGCTCATGACATCTAAACAAACAACACTGAGTGCGTTACACAACTTTGCAGAAAAAACCCATTTCCTGCTGGCAGGTGTCATGCCCTGACCCTTACCCATCCACATTTGGATGGGTAGGAAAGTCTGTCCACCCACAGTCTCCTGTGTTTGTTGATTTGGGAAGGATATTTGTCTTTAAGGCCCCAGAGGGGCCCTGGGTGGTGTCATAGGGTGGCTGGTCTTCCCCAAGGTGGGCAGTTAACTCCTTGCTGACCAGGTTCTGTGCCACTGACAGGGACTCGGGACTCCTGGAAGAGAGAGCCACATCTTCCCCTGTTGATGGAGTGGCACATTCTTTCACGCTCTGATACAGAGAGAAAGTTTACTCGTTTTTGAACTTGGAAGAGTTTGGTCCAAAACTAATCGACTTTCGTAATGTAAAATAAAGAAAAAAGTGTTTTCCTTGTCTGCTCCTCCTTGACTTCTCTTCCTTGAAGAGTTGCCGCTATCTGTGCCCAGCTGACTCTAGCGGGCACTGTACATGTGATCCTGGCCCACTGGCCTTTCTCTCAAGCCCTTGCTCTCCACATGACCACAGTCCCAACTCAGGAGCCTGTCATCAGTATGGAGAGCATCTTAGGCCTTGCCACTCTCCCAGTCCTGGCTTCCTCTAAACTTGTAAGCTTGCTGTGGGCAGGAAATGTGTCTATTATATTGTTGCGTGATAACTCTCCCAAATGCTTAGTACAGTGTTGTGCACATAGTAAGCAGAAGCAGCGTGGCTTAGCGGCTAGAGTGCGGGCCTGAGAGTCAGAGGTCATGGGTTCTAATCTCGGCTCCACCACTCATCAGCTGTGTGACTTTGGGCAAGTCACTTAACTTCTCTGTGCCTCAGTCACCTCATCTGTAAAATGGGTATTAAGACTGTGAGTGGGACAGCCTGATTACCTTGTATCTTCCCCCGTGCTTAGAACAGTGCTTGGCTCATAGTAAATGCTTAACAAGTACCATCATCATTATTATTAATAACCTCTTTCTCCATTCAAACTGCTAACACATTTAGTGCAAGCATTTATCCTATCCTACCTTGATTACTATATCAGCCTCCTCACTCATCTCCCTGCCTCCTGTCTGTCCCCACTGTAGTCCATACTTCTCTCTGCTGCCTGGATCACTTTTCTACAGAAATGTTCAGGCCATGTTTCCCGACTCCTCAAGAAGCTCTAGTGGTTGCCCATCCACCTTCACATCAAACAGAAACTCCTTGCTACCAGCTTTAAAGCACTCGATCACCTTGTCCCCTCCTACCTCACCTCTCTTCTCTCCTTCTACAACCTAGTCTGTACTCTTCCCTTATCTAATGCTAACCTCCTCAGTCTACCTCGATCTCATCTATCTCACCGCCGACCTCTCATTCATGTCCTGCCTCTGGTCTGGAATGCCCTCTCCCCTCATATCTGACAAACAGTTACTCTCCCCACCTTGAAAGCTTTATTGAAGGGACATCTCCTCCAAGAGGCCTTCTCTGTCTAATTCCTCCTTTGCTCTTCTCCCACTCCCTTCTCTGTTGCCCTTACTTGCTCCCTTTATTCACCCCCTCCTCCCATCCCCACAACACTTATGTACAGAATGGTAATTACATTTATTTATATTAGTGTGTGCCTCCCCCTAAAGACTATAAGCTCATTGTGTGCAGGGAATGTGTCTGTTATATTGTACTCTCCCAAGTCCTTAGTACAATGCTCTGCACATAGTAAGCATTCAATAATTACAATTGACTGAATGACAAACTGATTGATGCCTGGCTGGCGGCCAGAGCAGCCTCAGGACCCGTCCAGGTCCCAGGATGCAGGCAGATAGATAGAGAGGGGACCAGATTAAAGCAGGCATCATGTCTCCCAGACATCACTTGTTAACTTCATTCATTCATTCATTCACTCAACTGTATTTATTGAGCACTTACTGTGTGCAAAACACTGTACTAAGCAATACAAAAATATACAATTTCCCTGCCCACAGTGAGCTTGCAGTCTACAGGGGGGCAATCATTAATATGAATAAGTAAATAATAAATAAATACATTGCAGACCTGGGCTAACTTGGGTGAATCTGGAGGCTGCATGAGGAAGAGGTTCAAGAACATTTGGCAACATCACCATCCTCCCCTTCTCTAAAGCCCACAGTCTTGGCATTATCCTTGAGCTCTGCCTCTCTTTTTCAGCCCCCAAATTTAGTCTGTCACTAAATGCTACCAGCTTTTCCCCTGCATTTTCAGAATCTATGCCTTCGTCACCTTCCAAATAGCCACCAACTTGGTCCAGGCATTTCCCATTAGGCTGCATTTGGCTCCTTAGGGGTTTTCCTGTCTCCACCCACTACCTTCCTTGGTCCATACTTTCACTGGGTGCCCACATCATTTTTCTAAAATATCATTCTCCCCTCCCCTCAGAAACCATCAGTTGCATCAAACCGAAAAGCCTAACCATTGGCTTGCAGGTATTAATTAACTCTCTCCCGACTATGAATCCATTCTCTTCTCTCACTACATCCCATCACACTAATGATCAAGACATTCCTCCTCCTTGGAATTTGTTCCCACCCCAAATCCTCAGACCACAGCTTTCCCCATTTTCAAAGCCTTTCTGAAATCACATCTCTTTCCCAAGTGCTTCCTTGATTAATTTTTCTCCCTGCCAGGATAGTTCCTCCAACTACCATCGAGCACTTCTGCATCAACTTCCCATGCATTCTCAACAGCCTGAAATGCTTCTGTACATACTGATTTGGGAATCGTATTTCTTATCTTGTTTGTTTCATATTGCTTATGTTGCAATATTACATTTTGCATATCTTCGGCATCTCTACTTTTCCTTCTTCCTCTTATCTATAATTTATTTCCATGCAGTCTCACCCTCCAGTCTGTAAATTCTTGGAGAACAGGAATCATTTAGATTAACTCTACCTTACTCTCCCAAGCACTTTAGGATAGACTTCTCTAGTAGATACAGAACAGTAGGTGCTCAGTAAATCTTGGTCTTCCAACCACTTAGTACAGTATTGTATTCACAGTAAGTGCTCAATAAATGCCACTGATTGATTGTTACTTGCATGATTGACAAACCACCTTTTTTTGTTTTGTTTTAACTCCACCATGCACAACCTAGCATTCTCAGCTGTGATTAAAACTTTATACCAGTCGACCATTTGCTAGATTAAAAATTAGTCTAGGGACGCCAACGCCATTAAGCAGCAGGGGGGATTCAAACAGTATTTTCACTTTTTTTTCAATTCCGTTCATCTTTTTAGACACCATAGAGGCCCCGCCTTCGTAACCTATACGAAGACACATGAAAAATGATGGCTGTTGGGCCTGTTCCCTGGAGAAAATTCACTGGGAGAGTACAGTATAATAGACACATTCCCTGCCCACAACAAGCTTACAGTCTAGAGGGGAAGTACAGTGCTCTGCAAAGCTTACTCAATAAATACGAATGATTGATTGATTGACATTCCTTTCTAAAATGTCTGTCTGAGGAAGGTAAAGGTTGTCAGTCTGGCTAAATACTCTGGACCCTGCTCTTTGGAACCCTGTTGATCCCGTCTTAGCTCAAGTGACACTGCCGATGCCAATGACTGTTCCAGGAGAGTGTGACTCAGGCTAGGCCCTAGAGCTGAAAGTGCCAGGTGGCACTCATCACTAAAGTCCCTTTGTCTTCCGGCTACCTGGGCTCTTTCCAGTAAGCACATGCTACACAGGTCTCTAAATACTGTCATTTATCAAGAAGGGAGGGGTTCCCTTTGAGCAAAACCTTCATAAGGAAGGAGAGACCAGGAAGAAAAAGAGAAAACAGTGCCAGGTGGTGCAAGCGTTAAACATCACAACATAACAGAGGACAGAATTTTTGTGTGCACAGTGAATCAATCAGTCATATTTACTAAGCATTTACTATGTGCAGAAGCACTGTATTAAGTGTTTGGAAAAGTATCACACAGCAGAATTAGGAGACACATTTCCTGTCCATAACAAGCTCACAGACATCGATATAAATAAATATATTACCGATATGTACATGAATGCTGTGGGGCTGACAGAGTGAATAAAGGAAACACCTCCCTCCTCACATCTGCCAAACTAACTCTCTTCCCCTCTTCAAAGCCCTATTGAGAGCTCACCTCCTCCAGGAGGCCTTCCCAGATTGAGCCCTCCCTTTCCCTCTGCCCCTCCTCCTCTCACCATTCCCCCTGCTTCCTCACTCTGCTCTTCCCCCTTCTCCTCCCCACAACACTTGAACATATTTGTATATATTATTTATTATTCTATTTTATTAATGATGTGTATATATCTATGATTCTATTTGTCTTTTTGGTATTGATACCTCACTTCTTGTTTTGTTTTGTTGTCTGTCTCCCCCTTCTAGACTGAGAGCCCATTGTTGGGCTGGGATTGTCTCTATCTGTTGCCGAATTGTACATTCCAAGTGCTTAGTACAGTGCTCTGCACACAGTATGTGCTCAATAAATGCGATTGAATGAAACAAAACAGAGCGATGCAGAAGGGAATGGAAAAAGAGGAAATGAGTTCAGAACTATGGGTTTTGATTGCCTTTTCAGGCACACACATGATGATGGGTAAATCTCTTCAGTAGCATTTCCTCTAGACCATAAGCTCGTTATGAACAGGTAACGGGTCTGCTAATTCTGTTGTACTGTACTCTCCCAAACACTTAATACAGTGCTTTCTGCACATAATAAATGCTCAATAACTGCCACTGATTGATCTTCAAATATAAGGTAAAGATATAATATAAGGTATAAGGTAAATATAATACATGATCAGTGTTGGAAGTGCTATTCAACTAGAGATAACTTGATTGACAACTCTTTGTCCTCTAGCAGAGAATGAGAAGGAGGTATATGGGTATCTTGAGCCATTAAGAAGGCATGGGGCGGAGCAAAAGACCAGTGTTCTTCAATCCTACTTTGCTGACTCACCTGGGTAGTATAAAGGCAACTGCATCAGGTCACAGCTAAAGCCTGAAGGGAAATAACATGTCTCGCCATGGATTTGTCCGTGTGTCGGTGGAGCGCCCCACTTATGCTGTCTGTGTGGTGGGGACTGAGACTCTGGTTGACATTTTGGGGTAAGCACATGGAACTTTCTTCCCCATGTCCTGGAGGCTCACTGGGACTTTGTCTGCTTGGTTCAGGTTTGAGCTCTGCCAGCCTGTTTCTGCAGGCAGAAGTTGTCGGGCGACCCAGCTATATTATAAGCCAAACTGAGAAGGATCCACCTGCCTGAAAGAATTCACTGGGCTCAATTGTTGCTGTCGTTGCTAGGTGGAGATCTATGGGCCGCTTGGGCTGAAAGACAGGTAGAGGACCTCTGACTCTTAAAGCCTCATTTAGTCCTTCGTCTTATATTCCTTTTCCTTTTTAATGGTATTTGTCAATTGTAATAACAACATTGGTGGGTTGTTTTTTTATCACTTACCATGTGCCAGGCACTGTACTAAATGCTGAGATAGACACAAGATCATTGGGATGAATGCAGTCCCTGTCCCACAAGAACTCAGAGTCTTAAACCCTATTTTTCGGATGTGGTAACTGAGGCACAGAAAAGTGAAGTGTCTTACCCAAGGTTACACAGCCTACATGTGGCGGTGCTGGAATTAGAACCTAGGTCCTTCTGATTTCCAGCCCGTTCTCTCTCCGCTACTCCGTGCCGCTTCTTGAACGTTTATTATGTGAGAAGCAGTGTGGCATAATGGATAGAGTATGGGCCTCCAACTTGGGTTCTAATGCTGCTCTACAACTTCTCTAGTGCGTGAATTTATGCATGTCACAACTTCTCCGTGCCTTGGTTACCCCATCTATAAAATGGGAATTTAGACTGTGAGCCTCTTGTGGCACATGGTTTGTGTCCAGCCTGATTAGCTTGTATTTACCCCATTGCTTGGTGCAGTGCTTGGCACAGAGTAAGCGCCTAACAAATGACACACTCAGTGAAATGGGAAATAATGCTATTTATGGCATCTGTTGATGTTAGGAAAGATACTGTATCCAACAAAAAAATCAGCTAATTCCATCTCTTCCTACTTGAGTTTGGAAAGGGAAAGACTTTAATATAACCCTTTTCCAAAGGGGGAAAAAATGTAGCACAAAGTCAGAGTGAGGAAAAGAACCACTAATCAACACTTAATCTAAGACTCTGTTTAATCAATTAATGGTATTTGAGTGCTTACTCTGTGCAGGGCACTGGAATACAATACAATGGAATTAGTAGGTATATTCCCTGCCAATAACAAGCTATCTGTGTATACGACTGTCAGAAATTGTTTCTGAACATGAGTTTCTTGAGTGGGGAAACTTTTATCTGTTCTCTGAATCATTCAATGCTTCCAGTTCTATTCTCCCCAGAAGCAAAGGCTCGTTAATACACCCATGGAATAGTAAACCTTATTCTTGATTGCTACTCATAACATGAAAAGTGCTCTTCTAGCTGAGAGGCATCTATCACGTTAATGGCAAATTGTGCATACTTAAACTGTGAGCCCCATGTGGGACTCCCATAGTAAGCATTTAACAAACTGTAGTCCTCCAATCTTCCATTGTATGTCTGGAATGTTTGCCACTGGGATCAAATAAGAATGGACTAGTCAAAACTCCCCTGTGCTGGGCAGCAGCGACATGAGAGAGAGTCAAGGGCGGAGACTAGAGTTTACTGAGTGGAAGGAGGAAATGGTAAACCACTTCTGCTTTTCTGGATTTTTTTTTTTTACCAAGAAAACTCTATGGATACACTACCAGAAAGATTGCAGATGGAGGTGGAGCTTTCTGGCAAAGATGTGTCCATAGTGTCCTTAAGGAAAGGAGACGACTCAAAGACATAAGACATAATAATGTTGGTATTTGTTAAGCACTTACTATGTGCAGAGCACTGTTCTAAGCGCTGGGGTAGACACAGGGGAATCAGGTTGTCCCACGTGGGGCTCACAGTCTTAATCCCCATTTTACAGATGAGGGAACTGAGGCACAGAGAAGTTAAGTGACTCGCCCACAGTCATACAGCTGACAAGTGGCAGAGCTGGGATTCGAACTCATGAGTCCTGACTCCAAAGCCATGCACTTTCCACTGAGCCACGCTGCTTCTCCAGACATGACAAGACATAGGCCCCAATGCTTTGGATTAGCTGTTCTTCCCATTGTCTGACTCACCTGCCAGGACAACCATGGTCTTTTAGTGGGACTTGACTTAGGTTGAGAAAGAAGGGTGGAAATTAGAAACAACTAGCTCTGGGGGTGTGAGTGCCTCTAGGCTGTAAGCTCCTTGTGGGCGGGGAACATGTCTACCAAGTCTGTTATATTGTACTCTCTCAAGTGCTTAATACAGTGCTCTGAACACAAATGCTCAAAAAAATCCATTTTTTAATGGCATTTAAGTGCTTACTATGTGCCATATACCAAATTGAGTGCTGGGAGTAGGCACAAGCTTGAAATCACTTTTTAATTAGTGACAGCAGCTGCTTCTTCCCACTGCCCTCCCAAATAGTGGGCCTGGAAGAACATGGTTCTTAACAGAGCCTGCTGGAGAAGAGATTCATCTATGGGAAACAAAATATTAATTGCCATGAGCTCACATTTTAAGACTTTATGCCTTTCAGGCTTTAGACCTTTTTGTACCATACATAAGTACGTATCTGTAATTTGTATTGATTTAATTCTCCCCCTTTAAACTGTAAACTCATTGAGGGAAGGAAACGTCTTCCAACTGTGCTATATTATACCTTCCTAAGCATTTAGTACAGCACTCTGTTCTGTACCAATCATTACTACTGATTTATTCATCTTGGCTTTGCAAAAATTCTGCTTCTCATTAAGGTTTTAGTATTTTCCCAGTGGGAGAATGAGTCTACCAGGCACTAAGCATTTCTTCTTCAGGATAGTGCCTATATTAAAATAAGAAATCACTTGTATTTTTTTTTAAGGCATCAATAATAACGTTGGCATTTGTTAAGCGCTTACTATGTGCTGAGCACTGTTCTAAGCTCTGGGGTAGATACAGCGTGGCTGGGGTAGCCAAGCGTGGCGTGGCTCAGTGGAAAGAGCCTGGGCTTCGGAGTCAGAGGTCATGAGTTCGACTGCCAGCTCTGCCACTTGTCAGCTGTATGACTGTGGGCGAGTCACTTAACTTCTCTCTGCCTCAGTTACCTCATCTGTAAAATGGGGATTAAGACTGTGAGCCCCACGTGGGACAACCTGATTACCCTGTGTCTACCCCAGCACTTAGAACAGTGCTCGGCACAAAGTAAGCGCTTAACAAATACCAACATTATTATTATTATTATTATTACAGGGTCATCAGGTTGTCCCACTTGGGGTGCACAGACTTAATCCCCATTTTACAGATGAGGTAACTGAGGCACCGAGAAGTCAAGTGACTTGCCCAACGTCACACAGCTCACAGGTGGCAGAGCTGGGATTCAAACAGGAACATCAGTCTATCAGTTAGTGGTATTGATTTATTTACTAGTATTTATTGAGCTCTTACTGCATCAGAGTACTGTACTAAGCCCACAACTCTACTTTTCATTCTTCTAGAGTACTGGGCCCACTCTTTTTGAGAAAGTTGAGGGGTATTTGTAGACAAGAGGAGAACCCCAATGATAGTCATATATCTAAAAGACATGACTTGAGAAAAGGGTTTGGCTGAAAGAACCCGAGCCTGAGAGAGAACCTGGGTTTTAATCCTGGCTCTGACATTAACCTGCTGTGTATCTTGAAGAAGTCACTTAACTTCTCTGTGACTCAGTTCCTGCATCTGCAAAATGGGGATTCAATACCTGTTTTCCCTCCTACTTAAACTGTGTGTCCCTTGAGGGACCTGATGATCTCATATCTACCCCAGTGCTTAGTACAGTTCTAGGCACATAGAAAGCACTTAAAACCAAAAAACAAATAGAATAATGAGAGTTGTATATGTTAAATACTATGTTCCAGGCATTGTACTAGGTGCTGGGATAGATACAGGATAATCAGTTTGGACACTGTCCATGTTCCACATGGTCTTAATCTCTATTTTACAGATGAGGTAACTGAGGCACAGATACCTTTATAGTGATTTGTCCAAAGTCACACAGCAAACAGTGGAGCTGGGATTAAAAACAGATCCTTCTGAGTCCCAAACCTATGACTAGACCATATTGCTTCCTTTTATTATGATCATGTGGAAGAAGGAGAGCATTGCAGTGAGTAAGCATTTAGTAAATATCATCACCACTATTACTTTCACAACTACTCGAAGAAGGGTTGTATTGCAGTCTTTGGATTGGGGAAAGGTTGCTGGTTATTACTTGGTAGTATTCCAAGATCACTAAAAGGCTAACAAATGGTCTCAAATGGCACCTCAAGAGATCTGAATTTGAAAGTGTATCATGCTTCTATGGGAGTAGATGTAGGAAACCAAGTACATTCTAGTTTACCACATAATTCTGAGGATTTGACATGAGGTATTCTTCAAAATACAGAAGGATGGTCTCTACTCTTTATATACTGTGATGATGCAGCTGAAGGTGATGTTTTTGTGAGGCTCTTTTAACTGAAAGGACAGATGTGGGTTCTTTAGCCCTTTCTGCATGTGAAGGGACCTTTGAGCACATGGTGGAGTAAACACTTGAACAAACCAATTCTGGCTTGATTTAATTTCTTGACCTTGATGTGGTAAAATGTTGGGATTTCATTGCAATTCAGCAAATGCATATACAGGCACACACATGCTCACTCACCAACTCAAAAGGAAGGATTTCCAGTAGCTATTAGATTTTTCACATTTAGGAATCTTGACTTTTTTAATGATCTTATCTCCTACAGGTTACAGTCCATAATAATAATGGCATTTAAGCCCTTACTATGTGCCAGGCACTGTACTTAGCACTGGGGTAGATTCAAGATAATCAGTTTTGGACACAGTCTCTGTCCCACATGAGACTCAGAATCTTAATCCCTATTTTATAGATGAACTGAGGCCCAGAGAAGTGAAGTGACTTACCCAAGGTCACACAGCAGACAAATGGCAAAGCTGGGATTATAATTTATGACCACCTGACCCCTCCAGGCCCAAACTCTATCCACTACACCATGATGCTTCCATGAAGGCTATTTGAAACTCCAGGCTGTTGTACTTCTTGACTGAATCCCACATTCCCAGTGAATTGCTTTTTTAAATTTCCTTATTAATTTATTTTTCTTTCAAGATGCTGAGATCTTTCCACCTCAGGTACTCATCTGCTGTGGAGTAGTTGCTTGTGACCACAGATAATTTTTGATGATTAGGAAACCGATTAGTAACGGGGCAAAGAAAACCCACTCCAGACTCTGGCAAAAGCAGGAGTTAAAAGTAGCTTACCTCCCATGCTAAGCCAAGCGGACCCATAGCTACCAACTCCCCAGAACTAAATGAGATTTCCTCTAGGACAGCCCCAAACCCACTTCAGTCTCTGGTGGTTTTTTTTAATGGTATTTAATCGCTTACTTTGTGTCAAGCACTGTTCTAAGCCCTAGGGTAAATGTGAGGCACAGCCTTTGTCCCACATGGGGCTCCCAGTCTAAGCAGGAGGGAGAGTGGGTATTGAATTCCCATTTTGCAGGTGAGGAAACTGAGGCACAAAAGTTAAGCAATTTGCCCAAGGTCACATAGCAAGCAAGTGGTGGAGCTGGAGTTAGAACCCAGATCCTCTGACTCCCAGTTCTGTATTTTTTCCATCAAGGCCATGCTACTTCCTTGATCTTGTTTGCTGACAGCAAGCAAGCCCTTCTTCTTCTTCTTATTGTTATGGTGTTTAAGTGCTTACTATTTGTCAAATGCTGTTTTAAGCCCTGGGTAGATACAAGTTAATCAGGTCCTTGTTTGAGTACTTAAAATAGCTTAGGTATACCTGATCCCAAGAGGCCCTTAATGCAGGGGCAAATGTTATTTATTGCTGTCTTCAGTGATGCAACCAAAAAAAGAATGAACACTCTGACCTGGTTAGGCTGCCGGGAGGGTATATCTGACCAATAACTGCTCCGACAGGCTTGGAACAGCTGAATCTAAATCCTCCGACAAAGTAATTCTCTGATACTTCTCTAGGTTGACAAAACAAATTAGGCAAGATAAGAAGAAACAGAAGTAAAAGCATTCAGGAATTCGCACACTTTGCACAGACATGTTGGAATCTGTGAATGTTTTAAAGAGAGAGGAAACCCTCTTTCTTTACACGATTTTGTCATTTTAATCTGGAGAAAATCACAACTAGCACTCATTGAGGCTTTAGAGTAAAATGGGACCTAAAATAATAAAAATAGCCACTTTTTTAGCAATCACTATGTGCCAAACACTAGGCCCAGAGATAGATACAAGATAGTGTGGTTGGACAGAGTCCCTGTCCCACATGGAATGTGCACTCTAAGTGGAGGAAGAACTGGTAGTGAATCCCCATTTTACATATGAGGAAATTGAGTCACATGAAAGTGTAGTGATTTGCCCCAAGTCAAACAGCAGTCAAGTGGAAGAATTAGAACTAGAACCCAGGTCTCCCAATTCCTAGCACCATGTCCTGGCCATTTAACCAATTCTTAGGACCCTGCTCTGTCCATTTGGCCACACTGCTTCTCTGCACATTGGTTTTTTCCATGGCCTAAAAGGAACAGGACAATCAGTTCACTGATCCCTAATGTCATAGAGCACTACCAGAATCATCCCAGTTGGCAGGAAACCTGTCTTCCTACCGAGAAGGTCCTTGTGAATGAGATTCAATTAACCTTAATACTTACTGAATGCTGACTGGGTGCACAGCACTGTATTAAGCCCTTGGCAGAGTACAATACAAGAGAGTTGAAGAAATGTGCCCTCCCCACATTTAGCTTACAGTTCAGCTTCCACTATGTCCCTGATCCCTGGGAAACAGCTTTGCCTAGTGGAAAAAGTCTGGACCTGAGAGTCAGAGGACCTGAATTCTAATTCTAGCTGCACTGTTTGCCTGCTGTGGTACCTGGGCAAGTGACTTAATTGATCTGTGCCTCAATTTCTTCATCTGTAAAATGAGGATTCAATACCTGTTCTCCCTCCTACTAAAATTATAAGCCCCATGTGTCTGTCTGTCTCCCCCGATTAGACTGTAAGCCCGTCAAAGGACAGGAACTGTCTCTATCTGTTACCGATTTGTACATTCCAAGTGCTTAGTACAGTGTTCTGCACATAGTAAGCACTCAGTAAATACTATTGAATGAATGAAGGGCAGGGACTGTCTCCAACCTGATTAATTGGTATCTATATCCCAGCAATGAGAACAGTGCTTGACAAAGCTGTCCATCACCTTGCCCCCTCCTACCTCACCTCCCTTCTCTCCATCTACAGCCCAGCCTGCACACTCTGCCCCTCTGCTGCTAACCTCCTCACTGTGCCTCGTTCTCGCCTGTCCCACCGTTGACCCATGGCCCACGTCCTACCTCTGACCTGGAATGCCCTCCCTCCTCACATCTGCCAAACTAACTCTTCCCCTCTTCAAAGCCCTACTGAGGGCTCACCTCCTCCAGAAGGTCTTCCCAGATTGAGCCCCCCTTTCCCTCTGCTCCTCCTCCCCTTCTCATTGCCCCTACTCCCTCCCTCTCTTCCACCCCCTTCCCTTCCCCACAGCATTTGTATATATTGTATGTATTACTTTATTTTATTAATGATATGTATATATCTATGATTTTATTTATCAATTTTGATGGTATTGATGCCTGCCTACTTGTTTTGTTGTCTGTCATCCCCTTCTAGACTGTGAGCCCGTTGTTGGGTTGGGATTGTCTCTATTTGCTGCTTAATTGTACTTTCCAAGCTTTCAATACAGTGCTCTGCACACAGTAAGTGCTCAATAAATATGATTGAATGAATGAATGACCATAGTATATGCTTAACAAATATACTATTACTACTAGTAATACTAATAAAAAATCCCTGAGGGTTGGCAGGCTAAGCAAAGCAGGTGGAAAAAAACCCCAAAAAAACAAAGAATGAGCTGGGCCAGAAAACGTGCTGTGTGACCTTAGGCAAGTCACTTAACTTATCTGTGCCTCAGCTACGTCATCTGTAAAATGGGGATTAAAATGTGATCCCCACATGGGACAACCTGATTACTCTGTATCTATCCCAGTGCTTAGAACAGCACATAGTGAGCGCTTAACAAATACCACCATTATTATTATTCTTATTTAGTTTTTAGGGACAACTCTTTTTGCCTGCAGAGCCCTTGAACAAGGTTAACGAAGATACACTGACATCAACTAAACTGTATTTGAGTGTTCACTCTGTGCAGAGCACTGTACTAACATTTGGGAGAGTACAATAGTCAGTACACATGATCCCTGCTCTCAAGAAACTTACAACCTAATGGGAAAACCAGACATTAAAGTAAATTACAGGTAAGGGAAGCAGTGGAGATTAAGGCTATGGACACAAGTACTATGGGGGCAAGGTAAATACCTCAGCACAGAGAAGGGGGATTAAGTGCAGGGGTGAGGCAGTAGAGAGGAGAGATAGGGTGGAAGGACAAAAACTTATCATTCAATCAATGGAATTAATTGAGTGCTTACTGTATGTGAAGCACTCTATCACACATTTGAGAGAGTACACAGTAAGGGAATTGGTTGAACAATCCCCTCCCACAGGGAGCTTAATGTGTAAAGGGCGTGACAGATACTGAAATTTAGATAGAGCAAATGGCAGTACAAGAATATGTATACAAGTGTTATGGGGCTGAAGCTGGGTTTTATATCAAGTGCTTAAAGCGTTCAGATCCAAACCCACAGGTGGTGCAGGAGGGAGAGGGAGAAGGGAAAATGAGGGCTTAGTTGGGGAAGGTCTCTTGGAGGAGATGTGGGGTTTTTTTTTTTTTTTAGGATGGCTTTAAAAATTGGGAAAATGGTGGTCCATCTGATATGAAAGGAGAGGGAGGTCAGTGGTAAGACAGTGGAGACAGAGGTACAGTGAATAGGTTGGCATCACAGGAGTTGAAATAGATCAGTGAGATAAAATAGGAAAGTGAGAGCTGATTGAGTCCTTAAAGCTAATAGTAAGAAGTTTCTGTTTGCAGAGGCGGATGGGCAACTATTAGGGGTTTTTGAAGGGTGGTGAGATGTGGACTGTTCATTTTAGAAAAATGATCTGGACAGCAGAAGGATCTATTAGAGAGGGGAGGGACAGGAAGCAGGGAGAACAAGGAGGAGGCTGATGCAGTAGCCAAAGCGCGACATGATAAACTTTTAAATTTATCATGGTAGCAGGTTGGTAAAAGGAGATAGGGCGGATTCTAGAGATGTTGTAAACATAAGCGCTTGGGAGACTGCAGTACAGTAGAGTTAGTAGACATGATCCCTGCCCTCATGATTTCCAGCTTAGTCAAGGAAGGCTTCCTGGAGGGGATATGATTTTTCAGTAGGGATGTTTAAGGAGAGAGTTGAAAAAGGGCAAGAAGTTGGCTTTTTGGATGCGTACGAAGCAGTTTGTCATTTACCCAGGTAGAGACTGTGGGCTCAGAACGTTGCTACCTTGCCCATTCCCGATTCAGTTTCCTTCCAACCAGAATGTACAAGAATCAATCAATCAATCAGTTGTATTTATTGAGTGCTTACTGTGTGCAGAATACTGTATTGACCACTTTTTCTGTGGTATATATGTACCCTCTTCAAAGCCCTACTTAGAGCTCACCTCCTCTAAGAGGCCTTCCCAGACTGAGCTTCCCCTTTTCCCTCTGCTCTCTCTGCTGCCCCTCTACCCCCTCTTCACCTCCCCTCAGCTAAGCCACCTTTTCCCCCCTTTCCCTCTGCTCCTCCCCCTCTCCCTTCCCCTCCCCTCAGCACTGTGCTCGTCCGCTCAATTGTATATATTTTTATTACCCTATTTATTTTGTTAATGAGATGTACATCACCTTGATTCTATTTATTGCTATTGTTTTAATGAGATGTACATCTCCTTGATTCTATTTATTGCTGTTGTTTTTGTCTGTCTCTCCCGATTAGACTTTAAGCCCATCAATGGGCAGGGACTGTCTCTATCTGTTGCCGATTTGTACATTCCAAGTGCTTAGTACAGTGCTCTGCACTTAGTAAGCACTCAATAAATGCTATTGAATGAATATAAGTGCTTACTATGTGTCAGCCACTGTACTAAGAGCTGGAGTAGATACAAGCTAATCAGGTAGGATGCAGTCCTGTCCCACATGGGACTCACATTCTTATTCCACATTTTACTGAGGACCAGAGAAGTGAATTGACTTGCCCAAGGTCACGCAGCAGACAAATGGCAGAGCTGGGAATTGGAATCCAGGTCCTTCTGATTTCCAGGCTCATGCTCTAACCATCAGGCCACACTGCTTGGGAGAGTGCAGTGTAACAGAGTTGGTAGACATGTTCCCTGCCCACAACAAGCTTACCATCTAGAGGACTAGATTTCAAAGAGCTTTGGAAATTATTCTGGGCAACAGTTCATGGATTAAGCTGGGTCTTGAGCAGAATCCACTTTCCTTCTCTCCCCATTCTCTTACATGTCTCATTACTATGAGATGCAGAGGAAAGAGGACATAACTGGGTGTTGTGGAGGGCCAGGCCTGCTGTGTGACCTTGGGCAAATCATTTTGCTCCTCTACATTAAATTGAAATAATGGAATTTAAGTGTTTACTATGCATCAAGCATTGTACTAAAAACTGGAGTAGATACAAGATCGTCAAGTAGGACACAGCCCCTTTCCCACATGGGTTCACAATCTAAGTAGCAGGAAGAAGAGGAATTGGATCCCCAAATTTAAAGATGAGGAAATAGAAGCACAGAGATATTAAGTGACTTACCTGAGGTCCCACAGCAGGTCATTAGCAGAGCCAGGATTAGTACCCAGGTCCTTAGTGGAAAGAGCATGGGCTTGGGAGTTCCACCACTTGTCTGCTGTGTGACCTTGGGCAAGTCACTTAACTTCTCTGTGCCTCAGTTACCTTATCTGTAAAATGGGGATTAAGGCCCACATGGCACAACCTGATTACCTTGTATCAACTCCAGTGTTGGGAACAGTGCTTGGCACATAGTAAGCACTTAACAAATACCATTATTATCATTATTAGTATTTCCACTAGGCCACATACTTCTTAGGCCTCAGTTTGCTCATCTATAAAACAGGGATAATAATACCTATCTTTACCTCCCAGGGATGTTGGGAGGACAAAAATGAGATGAGTAACGGGAAAGTGTCTTGGAATAAAAGCAGTTCATAAAATCAAAGTACCATTATTGTTTCGATGGCCATCTTTATCAGCCTGGGGTCAGAGGGAAGGAGGGCATTGAGGGTTTCTATCCCCTCACTTTTCTCTAAAGACTGTGAGCCAGCAACATCCCATCACTTGCTGTAGCCCTAAATTAATTCCATTGTATTTATTGACCACTTACTCTGTGAATAACACTCTACTAAGTGCTTAATAGGAGCTAAGGCCAGGACCCTCCTTCAGTCATTTCTGACCCATAGCAACTCCATGGACACACCCTCTTCAGAACATCCCATATTCTGTAATAAGGTCGTTCTGGTAAATGAATCTTCAGAGTTTTCTGGGTAAAGATATGGAAATGATTTTCCACTGCCTTTTTCCATGCAGTAAAAACTTACTGCCATCGTCAGACTTGATTTTCTGCCTTTGATGTTTTCCCACACTGCTGCCGCCCAGCACAGGTGAATCGACTTTGCCACTTCGGCTTAGATCTTTCCATTATGGATAGCTCTATATGGCGTAGCTCAAAGCTTCATCAGAGTATGCAAAAACTCTCCTGCCACAATAAGGCATCCATACCTAAATAGGAGGTAGGACCAGGCCGCCGCTGTACCTGAAGAGGCCGGAAGCCCTGTCAACAGGGCAATATCCCACAGCCCTATCTCCCACCTCTAGACTATAAGCTCATTGTAGGCAGGGAATGTGTCTGCTATATTGTTGTATTTTACACTCCTAACCACTTAATACAGTGCTCTGACTGCAGTGACTGCACTGATTGACCGACCGACTGGGGAAGATACAAGTAGAAATAAGCAGGAAAAATCTTCCCTTTCTGTGGCTTAATCCATACAGTGTTTTAATCATTGAAGGGGAACTGCTTTAGCACTGCTCTCTCAAGAAAAAAGTCATTTTGAAATCCCTTGAACCTCTCTCCTTCAGACAATCACTGAACAAGGGAGTAGCTGAACTCCGGTTGTTCAAACACTCCCCAGATGTCTGTCGGCTGAAACCTGGCATGGGAAAAATCTATCCTTCTGCAAAGTGGCAGAGTGCGACCAGGGAATACAGAGAGTTGTCAAGGAAGATAGGCTGGAGCTGGCCTGCTTCCCTGAATAGTGGGGATTGTAGGATTTGCACTTTGAAGAATTATACCCTCGGGCAGCAGCATTCAATTTTAGGGGGGCATTTGCTTTTAAAAGAGGGGTAGTTGAGAGGCTGGGGGTGGGAAGGGGTGTGGGTGTTTGCACAATAAAAAAAGATTCCATGTGCATGATATCAACCTAGTAAAACAACTTTCTGGAGCCAAGTTAAGTGGGACAGCCACATTCAGTAAGGTACATGTTTATGCGGCTCATGAAATCCACATTGCCAACTTCAAGGGAAATAAATAGCAACTAAGTATGGAACTCACTTCACATTCAGGAAAAAGTAGACTAGGGCTTGTGTAAATTTCAAGACACATTTGATAAAGTTACTTCCAAGGGGGCGGTCGGGGGAAACAGTCATGTCAATCAATGGTACTTAGGAAAGTAAGCTAGAATTAGTTTAGCCAATAGACATCTCAGGGTGCATTATTTGGTTTGAATGAACTGAAGATGATTTAATTCTTAGAGGAGAGGAAAATTACAGTGACCTCATTTGCTGAGGTGGCGTGAATGTTTACCGGTGCTTGGTGTTGCAGGGCTTAAAATAGTCTTCCAGGACATGCACCTTAGCCAATGAAAGCTTTGTCTTTCATTATGCTGCAAGACCCTTTGGTGCCTGCACAGCTGGGTCAGGTCAAAACAAAAGAGGTCTCGAGCTCATGAAGCAGGATGGGGCGTCTCCAATCCCCAGTCTCGAGCTGAGAGGATCACGAGCTCAATATTTTGCTCCTCACTGGCCACCACAAACAGCTTTGTTCTTGCTGACTCTTCGTGGGCAGTGCTTGGATGGTCTCCATGGCAATGGGGCCAGAGGGATGCTGGAGGCTGCTGAACTAAAGGTGGGGAATGTTCACCAGGAAACATTTGGGAAGGGTCTTAGAGTCAGATTGGACTGGAGGTTGGGATTTCTGCCTTCTAGTCCCAGCCCCTCCACTTACCTGCTGGGTGACCTAGGGCAAGTCACTTAGCAGTGTAGTTCAGTGGAAAGAACATGGGCTTGGGAGTCAGAGGTCATGGGTTTGAATCCCTACTCTGCCTCTTGTCAGCTGTGTGACTGTGGGCAAGTCACTTACCTTCTCTGTGCCTCAGTTATCTCATCTGTAAAATGGGGATTAAGACTGTGAGCCTCACGTGGGACAACAACCTGATTACCCTGTATCTACCTCAGCACTTAGAACAGTGCTCTGCACATAGTAAATGCTTAACAAAGACCAACATTATTATTAACTTTTCTGGGTCTCTGTTTCCACATCTATAAAAGGGGATTAAACAACTGCTTTCCCTCCATAATATTGTGAGCCCCAGGTGGGACAGAATCTATGGTGGATTGTATTGTACCTACTACAATATGCTAGGCACATTGTAAGTGCTTAACCAATATTATTATTATTAGTGCATAGCTCAAGCACTTTCTGCATGATAACAGTGGTGGAGGCTCCAGCTTTGGCAAGGTGGCTACTTTCGTCCCCCATGCCCCCTGACTCAGTTGAATGAACTCCTGACAATGGTTTAAATCTTAAAGGAGGAGAGGAAAATGATCTTGACCTCATTCCCTAAGGTTGACCCCCTTCTCCCTCCCGACAACTCTCCTGACTCTGGCTCCATGGCCTTCTGGTCACCCAGTTCTTAGAACAAGGATTAAAGAAAGTTGGCGTGTGCACTCAAGGATACCTAGAATTTCAGAAGCTCTACCAATGGCAGCCAAAGAGGAATTCAATGTAAGTGAAATTGAATTTTGCAAGGTTTCTGGTAAAAGAAAATAATTTCCAAAAGGACTGTGGGATGGCAGATGATCAACCTATCTAATCCCAGCCTTGCCATTTGCCTGCTGGGGGACCTTGGGCAAGTCACTTAATTTCTCTGGGCCTCTGCTTGCTCATCTGTAAAATAGGGATCCAATTCCTCTTCACCCTCCTACTTAGTGGGCCATTAATAGTGCAGAGTTGACTGGGAATGTTGTGGAATTGAATTAGCTATTATTTATTCTTTATCCACTGGTCTTTCCTAGATGTGCCCCAGGAAGTAGCACTGCCTTCAACATCTCCAGCACCACGGGAGTTGTCATCGACACCGCCAACAGCTTTCCCGTCAAGAAGACCCCCACCGGGTTAACCAAATGGTCCTTGAACCCCAAAGTGGAGGTCATGGTGATGTTGAGTGCTCCGAGCTCGACCATCAACGAGGAGAAGGTGGACATCATTGTGGAGCCTGGGGAGAGATGTTAAATGACCCCCTTTCCCTTAGTTGGACACCTCCTTGTTGGGTTGAAATATTCACTGTCCATCTTGGCTCTCCTATACTGAGCGCTAGGGTTCACTACTGTGTATCCTTAGATTAAAGGATTAGACTGTGAGCTCATCATTGGGCAGGGATTGTCTCTATCTGTTGACGAATTGTACATTCCAAGTGCTTAGTACAGTGCTCTGCACATAGTAGGTGCTCAATAAATTTGATTAAATGAATGAATGAAAGGAAGACTGGGTATAGCCACGGTATTGTAGGAAAATGCATCATCTGCAGTGTTATCTCTCTTCCTGTGACAAATGACTTTACTAACAGTGGGGAACGCTAGATGTGCTAGTAATGGCTTGAAGTTAAATGGATGGATTCTCCCAGGAAATCTAATCTGAGGTGTTTCTTTGGGTGGGTGAGGGAAGAAGGTTTTGAATGTCTCCAAAAAAACCATTGTGGATGGTTGAAGACTCTATTGGTGCCCATTAGATTGACATGTGAGATTTTTGCACCAATCACATTGAACTTCCTGGGCCACACAGGTACAGGATCAGACTCAATTCTCCTGTCCCAGTCTCCCAGAGTGTTTAAAATAATAATAATAATGATGGTATTAGTTAAACACTTACTACGTGCCAAGCACTATTCTAAGCGCTGGGGTAGATATAAGATAATCAAGTTGTCCCATGTGGGGCTCACAGTCTCAATCCCCATTTTACAGATGAGGTAACTGAGGCATAGAGAAGTTAAGTGACTTGCCCAAAGTCAAACAGCTGACAAATGGCAGAGCTGGGATTGGAGCCCTTGACCTCTAACTCCAAAGTCTGTGCTCTTTTCACTAAGCCACGCTGCTTCTCACGTTTGACATCATGGAGTCTATACCAGCAGTTACTACAGGAATTGAGTATGGTGTGTCAACTTGAGCTGTTTTCCCAGGTTCGGATTTCATACTATGGACCCAAAGCAGGCCCTGTAGTGGGCAAGGCTGTTCTCTACCTCACTGGAGTTGGTAAGTAAAGTTGGAGATTTGGTAGAGTCAATAAATCTTTATAAATCCTTAACAGCATTTATTGAGTGCCTATTCTATGCAGAGCACTGGAGTAGGAAGGCAGAAAACATATGTAAACAGGGCAATCCCTATCCTTAGAAGATGAATGTGAATACAAATGTTAACCATAAATAAGTAAATAGTAATAATCATGGGGTTTAAGTGCTTACTAATAGCTAAACACCTATTAAGCTCTGGGTAAGATTAAAAAATAATTAAGTTAGTTGGAGTCCTTGCCCCACATGGGGTTCACAATGTAAATAGGATGGATAACAAGTATTAAATCTTCATTTTACAGACAAGGAAACTGAGGCACAGAGAAGTTTAGTGACTTGCCCAAGGTCACCCAGCAGGCAAATGGCAGAGCTGGTATTAGAATCCAGGTCCTCCGACTCCGAGATCAGTGATCTGCCCACTAGTTTGTGCTGCTTGTGATAACCAGATATATTATTACAGTGTTAGAATAGCTGAAGGGATGGAATGACCTGGAATATGGCAAATTTAATAATGTTAATGTTGGTATTTCTTAAGCGCTTACTATGTGCCGAGCACTGTTCTAAGCGCTGGGGTAGACATAGGGGAATCAGGTTGTCCCACGTGGGGCTCACAGTCTTCATCCCCATTTTACAGATGAGGGAACTGAGGCACAGAGAAGTGAAGTGACTTGCCCACAGTCACACAGCCGACAAGTGGCAGAGCTGGGATTCGAACTCATGAGCCCTGACTCCAAAGCCCACGCTCTTTCCACTGAGCCATGCTGCTTCTGGAAATGCATCTCAGGGGAGGAGGTGACTTTGGGGAAGGTTTTGAAGAAAGGGAGGAAAGAGACAGGTGAGTAAGGGACAGTTAGAAGATTTAATCAAGAGCAGCAAATAGCATGAACATGGGTGTAATGGAGATGAGAGATCACAGGTGAGAAGCAATTACCTAGGTAAGAGGCTGGCTGAAGGAGAGCCTTGAAACCAATCTACTTCAAATCACTGCTTTCTCTCCAAGTTTGTATCATGAGGTTGTCTAGTTCCCAAATTTCAGTCCCCCACAGTGATTCTGAGCCACGTGGATCCAGCCAAGGCCTACACCACAACTTCCATTTGTTTGTTTTAGCTGTGCCACTTTTCCCCTTCACTAATAGGGATTGTCGAGAGTTGCCTGACTGAGCCTGCTCTCCTTACTGGTGATTTTCTTCATGTTTCATGTCAGACATATGCCTGGATGCAGATACAAGACGCAGTGGTAAAGTCACCCGAAGCCCAAGGGAGATGGACAAGGTGAAAGCAGTCAGAGTTTTGTTTTAATGGGGGAAAACGGAAGGTGGGCCAGACTTTTTCTCTCCTCAGGGAATGAGGGGGTAGGGTGAGGAATCCAGAGAGCCCTGCTGTGGGAGATAGAAGTTTCTGACTCCAGGCTCCGAGGAGCCTGTTTACCAACCACTTTCATTTTGTTTGGCATCTACAGAGAAACTGGACCTGGGGCCCTCGGGGCCATGGTGCTGTCCTGCTGGTCAACTGTGACCGGGACGGTCCCCAAGCTGCAGGCATGGACAAGGATGATGACAAGGTGCTCGGCTGTAGAGGTACGTTGTGGGCTGGGCTGGGCTCGGCTCCTGGCTGAAGCCTTAGTTTGAGGGTGGCCAAGCAGAAGCAGAAATGAGCCACATGTTGTGCCTATTGACTTGCTTTTGTGCCTGGCAGGGGAAGACCAGTTCACTTGGGCTTTATTTCACCATGTTAGTTGGGGAACTCCATGTGATGATGCAATCACTTATCTTATCCTGCCTTGATTAATCCTTGACTCCTTGATGACCTCCCTGTCTCCTGTCTTACTCTACACTGTTCCATACCTCACTCTGCTGCTGCTGCTTTGTAGACATCATTTGTCTACAAAATGGTTCAGGCCACTTTTCCCCTCTCCTCAAGGACCTCCAGTGGTTGCCCATGCACCTCCACATCAAAAAGAAACTCCTCACCGTCGGCTTTAAAGCACTCAATCACCTTGCCCCCTCCTACCTCACCTCACCTCACTACTCTCCTACTACAATCCAGCCTGCACACTTCGTTCCTCTAATGCCAACCTACTCACTGTGATTCAAGCTCATCTATCTTGCCATCGACCTCTCACCCATGAGCTATCACTGGCTTGGAATGCCCTCCCTCCTGGTATCTGACAGACAATTACTTTCCCTGTACTTCAAAGCCTATTGAAAGCAGCTCTCCTCCAAGAAGCCTTCCCTGACTAAGCCCTCCTTTCTTCTTCTCCCACTCTCTGACTTGCTCCCTTTATTCATCCCTCCTACTATCCCTACAGCACTTACGTACATGTCTGTAATTCATTTATTTGTATTAATGTCTCTATTCCCCTCTACACTGTAAACTTGTTATGGACAGGGAATGCGTTTGTTGTACTGTACACTTCACTTAATACAGTGCTCTGCACACAGTAAGTACTCAAGAAATATGATTGACTAATAGCAGAGCCTCCCTGCAGCCCTCATGAACCCCAGGTGGGGAGAAGTGCAATGAACAGCTCATGGCCTGGCCATCCTTTGCTCACCTCTATCCATATCCCCTAACCTTCTGCCCCCAGAAGCACCAGCTTGATGTTTTGGCTGAAGGAATTGGTTTTATTCTGCGGCTCTCGACCAAATGAAGCTTTTGGGTTATTGCTCTTCAGTTCATGAGGCTTGGCTGCCGTAGACTGAGGACCACACAAGCTAGATGATTTTCAATCAATAGGGTTTATTGAGCACTCACTATGTACAGAGCACTTTATTAAGCACTTTCTGGAGAGCACAATGCAGTAGGTAGACATGATCCCTACCCTCAAGTTGCTTATAATCTAGTGGATTTTATAGGACATCTTATAAATATTTTATATGGGACTTTAACTTTGTCATTAATAAAAAGTGTTCTTTGGAAATGTATTAGAGACAAAATATTGTTTTACCAAGTCCTTATTGGTCATTCTTTAATAATTATGGGTTTTTTTAAGCACTTACTATGCGCCAGACACTGTACTAAGCCCTGGGGTAGACATAAGGTTATTGGGTTGAGGACAATCCCTGTCCCATATGGGGCTCATAGTCCTGATCCCCATTTTACAGATGAGGTAAACGAGGCACAGAGAAGTGAAGTGACTTGTCTAAGGTCACACAGACAAGTGACGGAGTCATAATTAGAACCCATGACCTTCTGACGCCCAGGCTCTAGCTATTACACCATGCTACTTCTCGTTCTCATTCTTTCCTCATTTGCCTCTCTCTCTCTCTCTCTCTCAAACCCTTCTTTAATGTCTCACCTGTCATCTGCACTGGTCCCACCTTCCTCATGCTCTTTTTCTTTAAAAAAAGCTTCTGGTTAGATGGCTCCCCATCTCCCCTCTCCCTCAATCTTCTTGGCCACTTTTAGCCCATTCTGAATATGAGCCCCAAAGAGATTGGGGTGCGGCGAGGGTTTGGGGTAGCAGAGTAGGGTGGAGCCATGGGGGAATGGAAGGAGGGCAGAGCAGCAGCTTTGGAGCAGGCATCCCACCCGGCTTGCTGCATTTCTCTACCCAGATTGAGAGGCAGTGGGCCATGCTGGACTGCAGGATTCACGTGGCAAGGAAGAGACAGGGTAGGCTGGGGCAGGGCCAGTTTACTCACTGAGCAGAGAATGTGTCTGTTATAGTCTCCCCGGTGCTTAGTTTAGAGCTCTGCACACAGTAAGTGCTCAGTATATACGATTGGCAACTGACTGACTGACAAAGAGAAGAACAAGCCATTCTGGTTGAGTTGGTCCGTGACCATCGCAGAGTTGACTGGGCATTGGCTAGAGCTACATAAGTTACTCATTTTGCAATGACTGCTGTGCAAATCCATTTTGATTTCACACGGGAACAGGATGTTTTAGAAAAGCTGGCTAAAAATACAGGCATGGGGTCAGGCTACCTTGGCCTGAAATAATAATAACAATAATTGTTACTGTACTTGTTAAACATTGTTCTAAGCACTGGGGTAGGTAAAGTTAGTCAGGTCGGACGTAGTCCCTGTCCCACATGGGGTTCACAGTCTAAGTACGAGGGAGTGGGATTTAATCCCCATTTTACGGTTGAGGTAACTGAGACACTGAGAAGTTACTTGCCCAAGGTCACATAGCAGGCATATGGCACAGTTGGGATTGGAACCCAGGACCTCTGACTCCAAGACCTGTGATCTTTCCATTAGGTCATAATGAGGACAGGACTTGCCAAACTAGATTTTTTAACTGCCCACTGAGCCTGTTGGATTAACTGGATGGAAAAAAATGCTGTGGAATGAAGCAGGGAAGCAACGTGGTCCAATAGAAACAGCATGGGCCTGGGAGTCAGAAGACCTGAGTTGTAAACCCAGCTCTGAGACTTTTCTGTGTGTGATGTTGGGCAAGTCACTTCACTTCTCTGTGCCTCAGCTACTTCATTTGTAAAATGGGGATTAAATCCTACTCCCTTGTACTTAAACTGTAAGCCCCGTGTGGGACAGGGGCTGTGTCTAAACTAATTTAGCTGTGTCTTTCTCAGAGCTTAGGACAGTGTTTAACACATAGTAGGTGCTTAACAAGTAGCATTATTTAAGGAAAAAAAAAATCTCACAGGTAAAGTCCTTCAGGCTCAGGTTTGCGATGGTGCCAGGGCCACTCAAGTTCTCGCACATTCTGGAGCCAGTGAGCGGTCAGCAGGGACTGTGCTACATATCACTGAGCTAGGGGTCTTGTGTACTGTGTTTCTGAACTGCAGTGAGCACACTGTCAATCACATCTCTGGGGCATCAAAGGGCTTGATTCCTCTTGGAAAAACTTCACAAGCTGTTGACTGCTGAGTCTAAACCTGATAATGAGTTAGATGGGAGCCTGTTATTCTTCAATCTCCTCTACTTGGCTTCCATTAGCCTGCGTGTTTGCCCCCCTCTGCCTCAATTTGCCGTCCCTGTCATTCTTTCATTCTAGACCTGAAGGACATGTCCTTGATGGTGCTGAGAACACGGGGCCCTGAGGAATTCTTTGCCCAACACAAGTTGATTTTGCACATCCCCACATCCAAGATGAATAAAGTCAGAGTTTTTCAAGACAAAAGTGAGTACTAAAGGTTCCTCTCCTTCCTCCTCCCCCAGCACTCCACCTTCTTCTTTCCTTCTCCTTCACTGTCCCCTGACCCAGTGACTATTCAGTGAACACTGAGTGGGTTTGGTTCCAAATCTCACTTTGCTTCCTTCTCTCACTGGCTCACAGGTGAAGGTTTTCAGGCCCAGTTTGAAATGGTGCTGGGGCCGCACAAGGCCTCCTACGTACTGGAGCCGGTGAATGGCTGTGAGGATAGAACCTTCTATATAGAGGGGCTCACTTTCCCCGATGCCGACTTCTCCGGCCTGGTTTCCTTCTCGGTCACATTGCTGGCCCGGGCCCATCAGGTACAGATGGGCATGGAGCTCTGGGAGAGGGCAAGGGGAGGGGCCGGGAAAGAGCAGAGGCTGGGGGGCTGGGGAGGACTGAGACCATGGGAGCTGGGGAGAAGGGAAACTGTAGGGAAGTTGAGAAGGATTAAAACTTCAGGGAGTCTGGGGGAGAATGGAGGCTGGGAAGAATGGAGGCTGGGAGACAAGGCTAGGGTGAGATGTGGGCTGCAGGGGACTAAATAGAGGGTGAGATCTAGGAGAAAAGAGAGGTTGTGGATATTGAGATGCAGAGAATGTGGACATCCTGGAAGGATGACCTCTAGGAAAGAAGAGAGGTTGGGGATGTTGAGATTCAGAGGATATGGTCATCATGGAAGATGACATTCATTCCTCTCCATCGGATGCAGGGAAAGAACTGACCAGGAGGGAGAGGCTGGGGTAGGCCTCTCAGAGGCCCAACTCAGAGTTGAGGAGGGGCATCAGGTCAAGGCATCTTGTTCTGTCTTTGTCAGGATGTCCCCGAGTTCCCGATCTTCGAAGACACGGTGGTGTTCCGAGTGGCTCCCTGGATCATGACTCCCAACACTCTGGCCCCTCAAGAGGTGTACGTGTGCAGGTGAGGGGGGTCTGCCCGGTGTTGCGGGGGTGGGTCCTCGTGGGTCGCCATGTGCCATTCCCAGTGGGACACTCTGGGTGATGCTGTCGCCCAGTGTTCTGAATCCTTCCCTTGGATTCTAGTGTCTAGCATGAGACAGCCACATCACAATTTGTTGAGCACCCACTGTGGGCAGAGCCACTGCACTAGGCTTAGAGAAAGCACACTAGAAAGAAAAATCATCACCCTGCCTTAGAGGAGCTTACAATCTAGGGGGAGGATGCTGTTGCATACCTGTCAGATCTCGTTCCTGCTCCAGAACCTGGAAATCCATCAATCTATCAATCAATGATAGTCACTAAGTATTCACTAGATACAGAACACTGTATTGTGCATTGTACTGTGTGTGTACCCTAAAATACAGTCTTAGACACATTCCGTGCCCACGAGGAGCTTCCAGTCTAGAGAGTATGGAAGTGCAGTGGGGCTGAGGGTGGGGTGAATAGCAAGTAATAATAATTATGGTACTAAATAGGCACATACTATGTGCCAAGCCCTGTTCTAAGTGGTAGGGTAGATAATACTTAATCAGGTTGAATATAGTCCCTGTCCCACCATGGGGCTCATGCTCTTAATTCTTAATTAAGAATTGAGGCCCAGACAAGTGAAGTGACTTGCCCAAGGTCTCACAATAGACAAGCAGAGTAGACAGAATTAGAACACAGGTCCTTCTGATTCCCAGACCCAAGCTCTATCCACTAAGCCATGCTGCTTCTCACTAATAATTATGACATTTAAGTGCTTACTATGTGCCAAGCACTGTTCTAAGCACTGGGGTAAATACAAGGTAATCAGGTTATCCCACGTGGGGCTCAAAGTCTCAAACCTCATTTTCCAGATGAGGTAACTGAGGCACAGAGAAGTTAAGTGGCTTGCCCAATGTCACAGAGCAGATAAGTGGCAGAATGGGGATTAGAACCCACAACTGCTGACTCCCAACCCCGGGCTCTTGCCACTAGACCATGCTGCTCTTCTTATTATCATTAAGCCACATTGCTTCACAGGCAAGTGCTGTAAGGGCAAAGATTCAAATTCATAGGTGACATACAGAAGGGAGAAGGAGTAGGGGAAATGAGATCTTGATTCTATTAATTGCCATTGTTCTTGTCTGTCTCCCCCAGTTAGACTGTAAGCCAGTCAAAGGGCAGGGACTGTCTCTATCTGTTACCGATTTGTACATTCCAAGCGCTTAGTACAGTGCTCTGCACATAGTAAGCGCTCAATAAATACTATTGAATGAATGAATGACAGCTGGGGAAGGCGTCATGAAGGAGGCATGATTTTAATAAGGCTTTCTAGGTAGGGAGAGTGGTGGTCTATTTTTACAAGAATGGGGAGGAAGTTCCTGACCAGAGGGAGGATGTGGACAAGGGGTTGGGGTTCAGAAAGATGAGATTGAAGTTCACTGAGTAGGTTGGCATTTAGAGGAGTGAAGTGTGTGGTTTGTGCTGTAGTAGAAGATGAGCAAGTGCACGGGAAGAGATGATGGAATGCTTTAAAGCTGAGCGTAAGTAGTTTCTGTTTGCTGTGGAAGTGGATGGGCAACCACTGGAGGTTCTTGAAGAGAGGCAGGTGTAGACTGCTCTGAGCAGTAGAGTGAAATAAGGGCTGGAGTGGAGAGAGAGAAGAGTCAGGGAGATCAGTAAGGAGGCTGATTAAAGTAGTCAAAATGGGATATAATGAGTGTTCAGATCAACGTAGAGACAGGGAAGATGGTGGGATTGACTACACTGATGGGAAATTCATGGGAAGGAAAGGTTTGGGTGGGATGATGAGTAGACCCACCAGGACCAAGTAGAGCTGTCCTGAATGTAGGAGGAAATGTATGACTGCAGAGAAACCAGGACTCGAGAGGTAGAGTTGGGGATCATCTGCACTGAGATTATAGTTGAAGCCATGGGACCAAGTGAATTCTCCAAGGGAGTAGATATAGATGGAGAGTAGAAAGGGACCCATAGCTAAACCTTGCAGGACTCCCACATTTAGAGGGTGGAAGGCAGAAGAGGACCCTACAAAAGAGACTGAGAAGGAGCAGCCAGAGAAATAGGAAGAGAACCAGGAGGGGACAGTGTCAATGAAGCCAAGGTTAAATAATGTTTCCAGGAAATGAGGGTGGTCCACAGGGTTGAAGCAGCTGAGAGGTGGAGGAGGATTAGGATAGAATCCATTAAATTGTTTTCAAGAAGGATATCTTCGGTGACCTTAGAGGACAGTTTCTAAGCGGAGAAAGGGGCAGAAGCCAGATTGGAGAGGGTTAAGGAGACAATTAGGGGAGGGGAAGTGAAGGCAGTGGGTATAGACAACCCACTCAGGGAGAAGCTAGAGAAGCAGCATGGCGTAGTGGATAGAACCTGGGCCTGGGGGTCAGGTCATGGGTTCTGATCCTGACTCTACCACTTGTCTGCTGTGTGACCTTGGGCTAGTCACTTCATTTCTCTGTGCCTCAGTGACCTCATCTGTAAAATGGGGATTTAAGACTGTGAACCCCATATGGGATTCAAGAGCTTAGTACAGCACACAGTATGCGCTCAGTAAAAGTGACCATCTGATTAGCTGTATCTAGTGGAGAAGCAGCGTGGCTCTGTGGAAAGAGCACGAGCTTGGGAATCAGAGGTCATGGGTTCTAATTCCAACTCTGCCACTTGTCAGCTGTGTGGCTTTGGGCAAGTCACTTAACTTCTCTGGGCCTCAGTTACCTCATCTGTAAAATGGAGATCAAGACTGTGAGCCCCATGTGTGACAACCTGATTACCTCGTATCCCCCCAAGTGCTTAGAACAGTGCTTGGCACTAAACAAATGCCATTATATTTATTATTACCCCAGTGCATTGCCCAGCACATAGTAATCACTTTATAATAATTGTGGTATTTAATAAACACTATGTGCCAAGCACTGTTCTAAGCACTAGGGTAGATTCCAGGTAGGTTGGACACAGTTCCTATCCCACGTGGGGCTCACAGTTTTGATTCCCATTTTACAGATGAGGTAACAGAGTCCCAGAGAAGTGAAGTGACTTGTCCAAGGTCACACAGCAGATATGTGACAGATCCAGGATTAGAACCCATAACTTCTGACTCCCAGGCAGGAAGGAATGGTAGGAGTTGGTCCAATAGCTAGGAGCAGGTTTTAACTCCATTGAAGTCTGAAGGCTTGGCCACTCCTCTGAGTTGGTATGAAGGCAGGGTTGGGAGGAGGGGTGCTCACACACCCATGCCTTGTCGGGGCCCAGCTTGGAGCATTAGCACAAGCAGCAGGCCGGGGGGCCCTGAGGCAGCATCCCCTTACGAGCCAGGGTCCCCTTTACCCCCTGCCCCATCCCACTTACCCCTCAAAACTGTCCCTCCACCAGACCTGACAAGCGGGATCCCCTGGGCCTGCAGATTTCTCTCAGGGAGATCTCCACCCTCCCTGTGTGTTGCCGACTGGTTTTCTGGCCAGCCTGGGTTACCGTGCCCTGAGACTCAGAGCACAGGAGAATGAATCATTTTGCCTTGCTCTCTGCAGCATAAAAGAAAACCAGAGTTTTGTTGAATCCGTGACAGCTCTTGCCAAGAAAGCTAAGTGCAAGCTGACCATCTGCCCTGAAGAGGTAAACGATCTGGACGTGTGGATCCAGGTAAAACATAACAGTGAGGAGGCTTGAGGTCTGAAACCCTCCCGGGTTGATGCAAAGAGCTTCGGGAAACAGCGTGGCTCAGTGAAAAAAGCCCGGGCTTGGGAGTCAGAGGCTGTGGGTTCTAATCCTGGTTCTGCCGCTGGTCAGCTGTGTGACTGTGGGCAAGTCACTTAACCTCTCTGTGCTTCAGTTACCTCATCTGTAAAATGGGGATTAAGACTGTGAGTCCCACGTGGGACAACCTGATTCCCCTGCGTCTACCCCAGCGCTTAGAAAAGTGCTCTGCACGTAGTAAGCACTTAACAGACACCAACATTATTATTATTATTATATTTACAGAGCGCTTACTGTGTGCACAGCACTGTATGAAGTGGTTGGGAGAGTACAATAAAACAATATAACAGATGCGTTCCTGCCTTTATCACCTTTAGAAAAACTTGCCAGATATCAAAACACTGACACTGGTCGTACAAGCTGGATTCCACATGGAGTGAGTGCCACATTCCAGGTCACATGACAGACACCCTTGGAGTCCCATACCACCTGAAAAGCCAGTCCCAACACCCTCCCTGAGTCTTCATCCTACAAAGGATGATCAAGGTGAAACATATGCACCCACCCACATTTTTTTAAACCAAGTATTCAAGTTCCAGTGCTTAAAATATAAGAATACAAACATTAGAAAATAGCGAATTTACAGAGATCATGCCTACGTGCTGGAGTAGTTTGGACGTGATGGTGTGACCAACTGTAGACAAGTGATTCTCAGAGGAGCAATCCAACCCAAACTTAACTGAAGCTTTTGGAAAGCTGTTCAGTAATGAGAAGCACTGTGGCCTAGTGGGAAGAGCCCGAGCCCAGGAGTCAGAGGACCTGGGTTCTATTCCCAGCTCTGCCACTTGCCTGCTGTGTGGCCTTGGGCAAGTCACTTCATTTCTTTGTGCCTTAGTTCTCTCATCTGCAAATTGGGGGATTCAATGCCTGTTCCCCCTTCTACTTAGACTGTAAGCCCATATGGTACCTGATGATCTTGTATCTTCTCCTGTGCTTGGCACGTAGTAGGTGCTTAACAAAAACCACAATCATTAGCAATCAATCAATGCTCTATATTGGGCACTTACTCTGTGCAGAGCACTGTATTAAACACTTGGAAGAGTACAGGTATAATGGGTAGAGCACAGGCTTGGGAGTCAGAAGATCAGGGTTCTAATGCTGCTCTGCCACTTGTCTGCTGTGTAATCTTGGGCAAATTGCTTCACTTCTCTGGGCCTCAGTTACCTCATCTGTAAAATGGGGATTGAGACTGTGAGTCCCACCCTCATGGGACAGGGACTTTGTCCAACCCTATTTGCTTGTATTCTCCCCAGCAGTGTCTGGCCCATAGTAAGCACTTAAATACCACAATTATTATTACAGTAAAAGAGTTGGTAGATATGTTCCCTGCCCATAATATTACTAGTATCATATAATTAGTATATTATATGATCCTACTAATTGTAAATAATGAGCTTGGATGTAGGGTGATCTTGGTTACAGCTCCTAAAGGTCAGGGATCAGGGAAAAGCAGCATCAAGACAGAACTTTCTAATTCCTTGGAAAAGACCCAGGGTGTCCACCCTGAGCACTTTGCAGAGTGAGGGGCAGAATTTGGGTCACCTTCCGCAAAACCCTCCACCTGCCTTTCAATTAGCGAGTCCTCTGAGAACATGGCTGGTATTCCTTCCCATCCAAATATTTTAATCTGTGAAAAACGGATGCAAATTGAACTGTCCAGTATAAAACCCGACGAATGGCCGCCCTACTTTCAGCCGCAACAATTGAAGTGAAAAGCGGGCTGAGCGGATTCCTGAATCCACTGCTTTGACTGCACCAACCCAGATCTTTCTGTTCCAAACCTTCCACTGATTCACAGTAGGAACTGATTCCCACCTTCACTTGGCTACTGAAGTAAGGCACTGCACTAAGGAAAGGGAATGAGTGAACAAGTCTACATAACTTTCTGTGGCTGATTTCATCCTCTTCATTTTTCTGGGCTCCAGAATGGCTAAGACCCTGGAGGTTGACAAGTACAGGAGAAAATCACCTCTGCATATAGGCAGCCCCGGTCGTGAACACATGTATAATCCAGTCTGCTTGATTTCATCACAATCCCCTTTCTGCCCCTTTCCCAGGACGAGATGGAGGTCGGCTACATCCAGGCTCCTCACAAAACACTGCCTGTCGTCTTTGACTCCCCGCGAGATGGAGGGCTGAGAGATTTCCCTTTCAAGTATGTGTTGGTACGTGACTGGGAGAAGTTAGGGCTGGTTCAGTCTTCTTGTCCTTGAGACCCTTGCCATGAGGCTTGGGGTCAATCTCGTGAGTCTCTGTGAAATCAGCATTGACCTCACCAGTGGTAATTGTCACGGTGATGTGATTCCTGTCCAGGCCATCCTCGTCTGCCTCTGGGTTGGGGGTCTTTGGGAAACAGGGAGTAGGCTGACAAAAAGGGGAACCGCTTTGCAGGAGACGCAGACCGGGCTGCCCCCAGGTATTGAATCATTACATTAGTAATAATAATTATGGTTTTTAAGTGCTTATGGTGTGCAGACATTGTTCTAAGCACTAGGGTGGATACAAAGTCATCAGGTTGGACACAGTCCCTGACCCACATGGGGCTCACAGTCTCGATCCCCATTTTACAGAAGAGGTCACTGAGGCCCAGAGAAGTGAAGTGACTTGTCCAAGGTCATACAGGAGACAAGTGGCAGAGCCGGGATTAGAAACCAGGACCTTCTGGTTCCCAGGCCCGTGCTCTATCTGCTACATGGTGCTCCTTGACCAGAGCTCCCAGCAGTAAGGGACACCCCTTTTCCTGGGAGCTGTGTTCTAGAATGGCTACCAGGACCCAGGGGCATCGGAGGAGAGCTGTCCCCTCGCTCCCTCTGCTGAGAATGCCACAGGGAGATGGTGAGAAAGCTAGATCAGCCTGGGCATTAGATACTGCAACACCCATCCCTTTACCTGCCAAAGAAAACCCCAACAGGTCACCCTGACTTGCTCCCTTTATTCATTCTCTGCCCCCTCCAACCCCGCAGCAGTTATGTACATATCTGTCATTTACTTATTTGTATTAATGTCTGTCTCTCCCTCTAGACTGTAAGATCACTGTAGACAGAGAATGTCCGTTTAATGCTATCTTGTACTCTCCAAGCACTTAGTACCGTGCTCTGCACACAGTAAGCGCTCAATAAATAAGATCGCCTAAGAGACACTTATTAAATTGGAGTCTTAAAGTTGCCAGGGGCGACACCAGTGTTAAACACAGGCCCAGCAGGAGTCTGAAGCGATAGGCTAAGGGAAGCCTCTTTGAGATGGAAGTAGTCCGAGATAAATGGCAGGCTCTCTGTACCGCTTGCCACAGTGTATAATGATTTTTGCCCCAGTACAGTTAATAAAACCTAAAATGAAAGTGTGGTTTATGCCATCAGTGGAAGAGAGTCCAATCTGTGTGTTTGTCTCTTGAAATAAATGGATTTATTGGGAAATTTATCTGCCATCCTCTGCTAGATGTATTTTTGTATGCGGTGAGGAGTTGGACAAGGTTGCTAGGAGCCAAGGGAATGGTTGAATGATCAGTGACATTGACTTTCTGCTTAAAAGAAGAACCTATTTGCCCAACTTTCAAGGAGGCCCTTTGGCACTAGTAAGCTGCTTATTTTCTTAGGTTTGAATCATGTGCGGAACAGGGACTGTGTCTGATCTGATTATCTACTACCCAGCCAGTGCTTAACACTGAGATTGACACAGAATAAGCCCTTAATAAATACCATTAACATTATTACCAGAGATGTCTTTACCTCAATCACTTGCATCCAGTTTTTCCCAATAATCACATTTATTGAACACTTACTATGTGCAGAGCACTGTTCCTGATCCAACCGTAAAGACAAAGGCTTTTATTGCTTTTGCCCTAGCCGGGCCATGTTTCTCTAACTGGCTCTTTTCTGGGGGATGTGGGGGATGTCTCTCTTTTAGGGCCCAGATTTTGGGTATGTGACCCGAAACTCAGGATCAGAATGGGTCGACGGTCTCACTTCCTTCGGCAATCTGGAGGTCAGTCCTCCCGTCAGCGTCCGGGGTAAGGAATACCCTCTGGGTCGGATCCTCGTCGGCAGCAATATCTTCCCCAGGTAAGAAGGGGCGAGGGCAGACCGGGATCCCCGCTGGACCTGGGCAACACACTGGGCACCCTTGGGGTGGTTTGGGGGGTGGGCAAACAGCATCTGGGATTACAAGGGGGAGCTGCTAGAGAAACATATCTGGGTAGTTTCTCCTAAAGGCCATGAAGTTGCTTCTCTCAACTGTGGAAAAGAGTGTTTCTCATTCACCTGCAGAAATGCTAAGTGATTTCCAGCCTCCCCTTGTATCACTCCAATTCATTCCAAGGAGAATGGAAAGGGTCTTGGAATCCTCTGGGGTCTGTGCTGATGTCTTTTGGTTTGTCTTCTTTTGTTCTAAATCACTGCATCCAGTAGGCGCTCAATCATATCATCACCACCTTGCCTAATTGCCTGGATGATCAAAACAATTCCTCCAAGTCAGATCCTCCTTCTAGAAAATGAGAGAAAAATGATGCTGAACTCTGTGGCCTGCAGACAGGAATATAACAAAGGGAAAAAGAGGCAAAGTCCTTAGTTTTACGGTGGCCATAATGGTTGCCTATCAACCTTTGCACAAAACAAAAACTCCTCACTCTTAGCTTCAGAGCTCTCCGTCACCTTGCCCCCTCCTACCTCACCTACCTTCTCTTTCTACTGCCCACCCCACATGCTCCGCTCCTCTGCCGCTCACCTCCTCGCTGTCCCCCGTTCACGCCTATCCCGCCGTCGACCCTGGTCCATGTTCTACCTCTAGCCTGGAATGTCCTCCCTCCTCACATCTGCCAAACTCTCTTCCCCTCTTCAAAGCCCTACTGACAACCCACCTCCTCCAGGAGGCCTTCCCAATCTGAGCTCCCCTTTCCCTCTGCTTCCCCTCCCCTCAGCACTGTGCTTATTTGTACATATTCATTACCCTATTTATTTTGTTAATGAGGTGTATATCTTCTTAATTCTATTTAGCTTGATGTTGTTTTGTTTTGTCCTATTTGGCTTTGCTGTCTGTCTCCCCTGTTTAGACTGTGAGCCGGTCACTGGGCAGGGATTGTATCTGTCTGTTGCCAAATTGTACATCCCAAGCATTTAGTACAGTGCTTTGCACATAGTAAGCGCTCAATAAATACTCGTGAATTAATGAATGTTAGAACCTGGGCACTCTTCTGCCCTGAGCAGCTGCAGATAAAGTCCCAGTCAATATCAATCATATTTATTCATAACAATAATAATAATGACGGTATTTGTTAAGTGTTTACTATGTGCCAGACCCTGTATTAAGTGCTGGGGTGACTACAACCAAATCAAGTTGGACACAGTCCCTGTCCCAAGTGGGGCTCACAGTCTCAATCCCCATTTTAAAGATGAGCTACTTGAGGCCCAGAGAAGTGAAGTGATTTCCCCAGGGTCACACAGCAGGCAAGTGGCGGAGCCGGGATTATAACCCAAGAATTTATGGCTCCCAGGTCTGTGCTCAATCCACTTTGCCATCCTGCTTCTCATCCCACCATGATGGAAGCCAGCTGGTTTACCTTTACGACTTTTCTCTTGTTTGTAACCAGCTGAATGAACAACTTTCCAAGAAATAATGAAATATTTTACTATGTGCAGAACATGTACTAAGCCCTTGGAGATCATAATATAACAGAGTTGATAGGCACATTCCCTGTCCACAGTGAACTTACAGTCTAGAGTGGAAGACAGAATGATTGATATACATAAATAAATCACAGATATGTATATAAGTGCTATGGGGTTGAGGGAGAGGTGAATAACGGTGCAAATTACAGCTCTCGTCTCGGACACTGGTTAACCGGGCACGTTGTCGTCTGTTCATAGGATCGGCGGCCGAGAGTTAGTCAAGCCTGTGTGGGACTTCCTCTGCGCGCAGAAAGTGCAGGCCCCCATCGAACTCTTCTCTGATTGGCTCCTCGTGGGCCACGTGGATGAGTTCTTGAGCTTCGTCCCAGCCCGGGATGGAAAGGTGAATGAACTGGGTTGGGCGGGGGTGTTCCTCTTCAGCTCACCCTCCTTGTTTCCCTAAGGCTGTGGTTTCTTCATGGGTGGCTGACTTAGCCACAGGCTGGAGGAATGGCAGGGGGCAACAATATGGTTACTGTAAGCCCAGGATGTGCATCAAGACTCTGTTATTCGTGTAGCTCCATAAGGTTTGACTTAAACCATGCTAGGTCTCTGAATTCGGGCCATCATTGAATTACTATATAAACTCAATCTCTCACACCTCAATTAATCTCAGGAAACAGCGTGGCCTAGTGGAAAGAGCACGGGCCTGGGAGTCAGAGGATGTGGGTTCTAATCCCGGCTCTGCCCTTTGTCTGCGGTAACCTTGGTCAAGTCACTTTACTTCTCCGTGCCTCAGTTCCCTCATCTGTTAAATGGGGATTAAGACTGTGAACCTCATGCAGGACAGGGACTGTGTCCAACCCAATTATCTTGTATCCAACCCAGTGCTTAGAATAGTTCTTGGCACCCAGTAAGGGCTTAACAAATGCCATTGTTATTATCATTATTAGTAGTAGTAGTATTAATAATAGATGCACTAAGAAACTGCCTAGGGGTGAACTCTGTCACTCAGAAAAATTCACTAGTAATACTGTAAGCTAATTTGGAGGGGGTGTTAATTTTTTAATGGTATTTGTTAAATGTTTGCAATGTGCCAAGCACTATAATAAACATTAAAGTAGCTACAAGATAATCAGGTTGGACATAGTCCCTGTTCCACACCGGATGCACAAAGTAGGAGGGAGAACAGGGATTGAATCCCCATTTTACCACTGAGGTAAATGAAGCACAGAGAAGTGAAGTGACTTGCTCAAGGTCACACAGCAGATGTGTGAGATGGTCAGAATTAGAACCAAGTCCTCTGACTAGCAGGCCCACGCTCTTTCCATTAAGCCACGCTTCATCCCTAAAGCTGTTTCTGTTTTGTAATCTCTATGGTAGGGGACATGGCAACACTGAGAATGGGTGGAATCAGGGCTATCAGGGTTAGTTTCTCTGCCAAGGGGGGGGTCATTGTCATTACTGGTCTTGGATGTGGAATGGAGACATGGACCCAGCCCTGCTGCTAGAGTCTTGATGCCCTAGGCCCGTCCTGACATCTGCCCTCTGAGTCTTGGGATTACTTTTCCAACTGTGCCGGGAAGCAGTGGGACCGGGGGTCGGGAGGGTCACGCTGAGGAAATGTTCAATGACCCCAGGTTTTTTCTGGCCAGGGTTTCCGGCTTCTCCTAGCCAGCCCCGTTGCCTGCTTCCAGCTCTTCCGGGAGAAGCAATTGGAGGGTCATGGAGCTGCAGTGATGTTCGAACAGATTGAAGGTCAGTACTGTTCTTGTTTCCGGCATCATCCCCTCTCCATATTGGAATTTCCTCTGATATTAATTGTGTACAAATCACTGATGGGGAATGGCACAGTGAACGGAACTTTGAATAGTAACAATAACTGGCATTAGTTAAGCGTTTACTACGTGTCAAGCACTATACTAAGCGTTGGGGTGAATACAAGCTAATCATATGGACTCCCTTCATCCTCTATTCCTCAGATCTCATCCTTCGTTCTTCAGTTAGTCAATAAATCAATCTGTCAATAGGATTTTTTGAGCACCTCAGTGTGCAGAGTTGAGCCCTGCCTTCAAAGAACTGGCAATCTAACAGGGAAGGGAGATTAATGTAGATTACACACAGGTGGAAGGAATAGAATTTACAGTGAAATTACATGCGTGTTATGGGGGATTGTGAGTCATATCTAGGCTTTAAGTTCCTTTTTTATGGCATTTTAAACTCGTACTATATGCCAGCTTCTGAACTAAACACTGGGGTAGATGAAAGCTAATCCGGCTACACACAGTCCATATACAACGTGAGGCTCTCAGTCTTAATCCCCATTTTACAGATGAGGCAACTGAGGCAAAGAGAAGTTAAGTGACTTAGCCAAGGTAACACGGCAGACGAGTGGCAGAGCCGGAAAAATAACAACTGTGGTATTTGTTAAGCACTTACTATACTTAACATAGTAAGTGGGCCCCAGTAGTAAAGGCAATTGAGAGGTCAAGGAAAAGAGGACAAAGTAGAGTCCACTGGGATTTGTCCAAGGGACCTTAGACAGTGCACTCTTGGTGTGAAGGAGCCGCAGACCTCACTGTGGTGGGTCAAGGAGAATGATGGAGGGGAGGAAATAAAGTCAGGGGCTGCAGGGGTTTGGATAGGAATGGGAAGAAGAGGCCAGGGTGATGTCTGGAGAGGGCAGAGGGGGATCGAGAGAGGAGGGCTTTGTTGCCAATGGGGTGATTTGATCATGGCTTTTTTTGTTCTTAAAATAGGAAAGGAAAAGAAAACCATAGATGATATTCTGTCGGACCAAACCCTGAGAGCACACAATAAATACGTGCAGGTATGACAGCAAAGAATCCTGGGAACTAGTTTCACAGTACTAAGTGGAGGAGTGTTACCAGGCACTATTCATTCATCATTCCTTGATGGCTATATATAGGAAGGTTCTTGATGGTTTCTCTGTTATGTGTAGCCCAGCTGTTAGCCAACTAGCAGATTTTTAGGCTAATCTGGATTGTAGCTGGACATGGAATGGGGAGGTGACAGGGGGAAGCAGTTGGAAGGTGTCATTTGGCCTGGTATTTTCCCCCTTTGTAAACCAAAGATCATGGGTTCTAATCCCAGCTCCACCACTTGTCTGGTGTGTGATCTTGGGCAAGTCACTTCACTTCTCTGGACCTCAGTTATATCATCTGTAAAATGGGGATTGAGACTGTGAGCCCCATATGGGACAGGGATTGTGTCCAAACCAATTTGCTTGTATCTACCCCAGTCCTTAGTACAGTGTCTGGCACATAGTAAGTGCTTAACAAATACCATTATTATTATTACTATCATCACTAATAATAATAATAATTAAAGTGACTGCTTAGTAGAAAATCTTATATCAGCATTCAGATGAGGAGCTCTAACATGCATAGCTGTTACTTCCATTGTCTAAGGAAATATTCTCAACTCCGGTTGTCTCCTGCTCTTTTCTGAATGATTTAAGATAGTTCACTGCCTAAACTCGATCTTCCCCATCTGGTCTCAGGAAGAGAATAAGTTTCATTCCATCTCTCCAGGGTTGTATCGACTGGAACCGAGAAATCTTGAAGAGAGATTTGGGCCTGGTTGAACGAGACATCGTTGATCTCCCACAGCTTTTCCAACTCGTTAAAAATAACCCTTCAAAAAAATGCAAAGCTGAAGCTTTCTTCCCAGACATGGTAAGGAGAGGGTAGCAGGCTGGTGTGAGTCTAAACAACTCAGTGTTATCACTATAAATTATTTAGAGCATCTTCAAGAAGACCAGCCCATGACAACGTTGTGGACACTGAAATAGTAGTGTCTCTTCGGCTCACCTCCTCCAGGAGGCCTTCCCAGACTGAGCCCCCCTTTTCCTCTTCTCCTCCTCCCCTCCCCGTCATCCCGACTCACTCCCTCTGCTCTTCCCTGCTCCCTGCCCCACAGTACTTGTGTGTACATGTACATATTTATTATTTTATTTATTTTATTAATGATGTGTATATATCTATAATTCCATTCATTTATATTGATGCTATAACTGCCTGTCTACTTGTTTTGTTGTCTGTCTCCCCCCTTCTAGACTGTGAACCTGTTGTTGGGTAGGGATTGTCTCTATTTGTTTCCAAATTGTACTTTTCAAGAGCTTAGTACAGTGCTCCGCATGCAGTAAGCCCTCAGTAAATACAGTTGAATGAATGAATGAATTTCTGAGGTCTAAATTAAATTCTGAGGTCTAGAGAAGCAGCGTGGCTCAGTGGAAAGAGCACGGGCTTTGGAGCCAGAGGTCATGAGTTTGAATCCCGGCTCTGCCACTTGTCAGCTGTGTGACTGTGGGCAAGTCACTTAACTTCTCTGGGCCTCAGTCACCTCATCTGTAAAATGGGGATTAAGACTGTGAGCCCCACGTGGGACATCCTGATTCCCCTGTGTCTACCCCAGCGCTTAGAACAGTGCTCGGCACATAGTAAGCGCTTAACAAATACCAACATTAATTAATTAATTAAATTAGATCCGGACTCTTTTTGTGATTCCACCATGACTGCATGTCCAATCAATCACTTTTTGAGCACTTACTGTGTGCAGAGCACTGTACTGAGCATTTGGGAGATTACAGTATAACAGAGTTGGTAGACATGTTCCCTGCCCACAAGGAGCCTACAGTCTAGAGGGGGAGACGGACATTCATATAAATAAATGCATTCCAGATAAGTTCTTGGGTACGTCACTGCACTGCCCTCTGCCTCAATCGCAGTTTGTAAAGTTGGACTATGATCTCTGCTATGTTAACATATGATGAGGTTGAAGATAAGTCTTCACTGAGTTCATTTTGCAAAAATGCCTTACAATGTTATTTAATCAATCAATTGTATTTATTGAGCACTTACAGGGTGCAGAGTGCATGGGAGAGTACAGTATAATCGATTTGGTAGACACGTTCCCTGCCACAGTGAGCTTTACGGTCCAGAGGGAGAGACATCCATTAATATAAATTATGGATATATTAAGTTGCAGAAAGAATATATGGTTTGTTTAATATTGTTCAGTGGCATTGTAGTTGAAGAGGTTTCAACCCCTCCAGCTTTTGAAAGGATAAACTGTCTCGAGTCCTGCACCTTAAAGCACTTTTCAGTCGTGACATCTCCCAGTCAAAAGGCAATAGTATTGCCATTTGTTAGTGGAAGGTTCATTACCCACCTCATTCAATGACCAAATGGCAGAATCTTCCCAGAACTCTGAGATCATCCCTTGGTCCTGATCCCTTGAGATCTGGAGGTGATAGTAAATGAGCAGAGACCCCCAACTCCTGGATTAATTCAGAAGGCTTGAAATGGCATTTCCCTTCCCATCCTCTGGGCTCAGTATCTGGGGTAAACTCTAGATCGTGCTGGCTGTTGTCTCCATCCTGAATCTCTCTCCCCCTCTGCAGGTGAACATGGTGGTCTTGGGGAAATACCTGGGGATCCCCAAGCCCTTTGGGCCCATCGTCAACGGTCGCTGCTGCTTGGAAGAGAAGGTCCGGTCCCTGCTGGAGCCGCTGGGACTCAACTGCACCTTCATCGATGACTTCTTCACCTATCACGAGAGGAAGGGAGACGTCCACTGCGGCACCAACGTCCGCCGGAAGCCCTTCTCTTTCAAGTGGTGGAACGTGGTCCCCTGAGCCGGTGCCTCTCCCAGCACCCTCTCTGCTTCTTTCCATCCAGGCCAGGGAGGAAACACGCCAACTGCAGCAAAGCAGATATGATCAGACCAAGAGACGCATTACAGTGAAGTTCCGGCAGCCTGGTTTAGACAAACCCACACTTGCTTAAACCACTCTGCAGTGGTCTCTTCCTTTGGCCTCTGACTCCAGTTGCTTAGCTGGAAGCAGCAGCAACTCCCAAGATGGTGCTAATACGAAAGCCAGACCACGGCCCGGCCCAAGAGCCCAGTAGCAGGGTCCTGCTGCCTGAACAGCAACCGAACTAAGCTGCAGTAAAGGTTTGACTTTGGTTTTCCTTGTTCCATGTCACCTTGGAAGATTCCCCTTATAAAACATGTTCCAGGATGCCTTAGCCTTCAGCCATCAGTCATCCTTAGGTGATCGGCAGTGAGAGCTGCTGTGAAATTGAGTCCTGTTGCACATATTTGTTTAATTTTTGCTTTGTAGATCGGGAACCACATTTCCCAGCTCTCCCCCACTCTACAGAATCTCAAAAGTACCACATCTGATGGCAGGGAACACTGTTGGAAGATTTATAAGGCCAGTATGTTGGATGGAAATTTCATCTTTTAGAAACCTCTATTGATCCACAGCTTAATTTCTTTTAGGCTCAGTCTAAATACTCTTAGTTCTAGAGCAGAGTTCTGTTCTAAGTTGAATGATGAATAAAATGCCCTTTTCAGGCTGAATGAAGAGCCTCACTTAGCCTAATGCTCTTCAATCAATGGTATTTGAGTGCTTACTATGTGCAGAAGCTGGAGAAGACCTTCAAGCACCGCCCGGGGCGGGGACCTGCCCGACGAAGCTGGGATCTCTCCTCCCGGAGGGCCAAAAACCAACACAGACTATCAGCCATCCCGTGGGTCGGGGACCTGCCCGAGGAAGCCAGGACCTATCCACCCGGAGGCCGAGAAGCGGGAGCAGACCATCAACCATCCCCTGGGCCGGGACCTCCCCGAGGACTCCAAGATCTCACCTCTGAGCAGCCTCAGCCTGACCAGGTCTTCAGCCATCAGAACCACTGTTTATTGCCTACCATCCGCCGCCGCCACCAGGATTGTGGGTCATTCCGTTTTCAAGCTGCTGTGGTCAATAAGTGGCCATTTTCTTCCCCGTACCTCTTTCTCACCTCTCGGATCAAGGTGTGGCTGACCAGCTGCCAGGTTTATACATGAGCACATTTCTTAAGGTTCCTGCCTTCTCACCTATTCTGCCCAACCCAGGCTCCTTTTTTACTCCTTTTCTCAGGTGTCTTCATCCCCATACCCTCTAAGACTATTTAGTCATCTCCTGAAAACTGCGGTGAACACTGGACTCTTCCCTCTCCTCACCCCAGGAAGAATTCAGCTATAGCCTCAGGGCTCCCCTAGTCACTGGCCTTTTCCAGTGGTCCAAGGACAATTCAACCATCTCCTCTGGGTATCACTGGATTATGTTATTATTGGTGTCGTATATTGTTGTAATTGTTATACTGCTGTCATTTACCTCCCCGACCTCACCAAGACCCTTCAAACCCCCCATGCTCCTGTCTGCCCTTCCCAATCCTCTCTTTCCACCTCACCTTCCCCACCTCTTCCCTGTAACCTCCCCCTCCCCCTGCATGGCACCCTGGTCCACTTATTCCCATTCAACCCCTCTTGTCCCAGCACCACCCCTCGCCCCCCACCCCTCGTGCTGTCCCCAACTCACACACACACCCCTACACAGCTGCTGCCAAGTGTGGCCTGTGGAACGCCCGCTCCATCATGGGGAGCTCCCCTTCATCCTTGACCTGTTCCTGTCTGTCACTCCTTCTCCTCGCCATCACTGAAACTGGAAGGGGCAACCCCCATATCCTAGATTCTGTCTCAGTGTGTGAGCAAAGACCAGCCAGACTGGGTTACAGAGCTGCCAGAGAGTAGGTAAGTTGGGGTATTCCCTAGTTGCCCTCGGGGACTGTTATGGAGGAGAGAGAAGGATCATGGTCTAGTGGAAAGAGCGTGGGCCTGGGAGTCAGAAGCCCTGGGTTCTGATTTTAGATGTGCCAATTGCTTGCTATGTGACCTTGGGCAAATCACTTCACTTCTCTGTGCCTTGTTCTCCTGCTCTCTCTCCTGCCTAGACTGTGACACATAGTAAGTGCTTAACAAATACCATTTATGAAGGAGAGAGAGAAAGAGAGAGGAAAAGGGGGAGAGGGTTGGATGGGTTTGACCGAGTCTTTAAGCTATCACTGCTTGCTGCTGGTGCCGTCCTGGCAGCACTGGTTCCCGGCTTCTGCTCAAAACCGGATACCCAGAGAGCCCAAGTCCAGTGCCTAGTGTGTATTGAAGGTGGGAGGGTGGAGAAGTGATGGAAAAAGTATAATCTCCCCTAATTCTCGGATGGAGCATCAGCTGTGCTGGGGGAGAGATTGCATCCCCAAACAGCCTCTTGGGCTCTGTTCAGTGGGTCTGGGGACCCCACATAAATGAAGCCTTGATCAACTCCTTTGTAATGACATTTGTTAAGTGCTTAGTCTGGGCCAGGCGCTGTTCTAAGCGCTGGTGTAGATACAAGGTAATCAGGTTGGACACAGTCCCTGTCCCACATGGGGCATACCATCTTCGTCCCCATTTTACAGATGAGGTAACTAAGGCACAGAGAAGTGAAGTGACTTGCCCAAAGTCACAGAGCAGACAAGTGGCAGAGCCAGGACTAGAACCCAGGGCCTTCTGATTCAGTCATTCAGTCATATTTATTGAGTGCTTTCTGTGTAAAGAGCACTGTATTAAGCACTTTCATTCAATAGTATTTATTGAGCGCTTACTATGTGCAGAGCACTGTACTAAGTGCTTGGAAGGTACAAATCGGTAACAGATACAGTCCCTGCCCAATGATGGGCTTACAGTCTAATTGGGGGAGAGCATTGGGAGAATATAATATAACAGGTGCATTCCCTGCCCACAGTAAGTTTGAATCTAGCGGGGGAGACAAACATTAACAGAAATGAATAAATTACAGATATGTACACAGGTGCTGTGGGGCTTGGGGGGGTGGGTTAAATAAAGGGAGCGAGTCAGGGAGATGTAGAAGGGAGTTGAAGAAAAGGAAAAGAGGGTTTAGTCAGAGAAGGCCTCTTGGAGGAGATGTGCCTTCAATAAGGCTTTGAAGGGGGGAAGAGTAACTCCCTGTCATATTTGAGGAGGGAGGGCGTTCCAGGCCAGGGGCAGGACGTGGACGAGGGGTCGACAGTGAGAGAGATGAAATCGAGGTACACTGAGAAGATTAGCATTAAAGGAGTGAAGTGTGTGGTCTGCATTGTGGTAGAGCAGCAAGAGGAGGTTAAAGGGGACAAGATGATTGATTGCTTTAAAGCCGATGGTGAGGAGTTTTTGTTTGATGCGGAGGGGCATGGGCAACCACTGGAGTTTCTCGAGGAGTGGGGAAACGTGGTCTGAATGTTTTTGTAGAAGAACAATCCAGGCAGCAGAGTGAAGTATTGACCAGAGTGGGGAGAAACAGGAGGCAGGGAGGTCAGCAAAGGCTCGTACAGTAATTAAGATGGGATAGGATAAGTGATTGGATTAATGTGATAGCAGTTTGGATGGAGAAGAAAAGATGAGTTCTAACGTTGTTGTGAAGATAGAACTGACAGAATTTAATGATGGAGTGAATAGGTGGGTTGAATAAGAGAGAGGCCTTATTTACTAGGCAATGCTGCTTCTCCTTGACATCTGTAAATTGACACTAATTTATCACTACAGGGAAGTAAGTGAATCTTTAGAGAAAGCAAGCATTTCTGCAGCTTCCAAAGTGTGCTATGCTCTGCCCTCAAAGAGTTTATGTACTGGAAGAATAGCTTCCTGGGGTGGAATTATACCTAACCAATAGCTTAATTTTTCTGAATTCTAATATTCTTTTTATTATCATGATGGTATTCCTTCAGTACTTACTTATGATCTTGGACTATGTGTTTCATGTCCCTATGTGGGATAGGGACAAAGTCAGATCTGATTATTTTGGATCTTCAGCAGTGCTTAATACAGTGATTGGCATATTGTAAGCACTTACCGAATACCACAATTATTATTTTTATTATTATTATTGTCACCAAACACTGTGCTAAATGCTGGACAATCAGAGCAGAAAGAATCCTTATTTCTCATGGAACTCTGTCAATCAATGGCATTCATTCAGTGCTTATTGTGTGAAGAGCACTGTACTAAATGCTTGGGACCAATTCCCTTCCCACAACAATCTTACAGTGTAGAGGGGGTGACAATAAATGCATAATAATAATAATGGTATTTGTTAAGCACTTACTCTATGCCAGGCACTGTACTAAGTGCTGGGGTGGATACAAGCAAATCGAGTTGGACACAGTCCCTGTCCCTCGTGGGGTTCACATTTTCAATCTGCATTCTGCAGATGAGGTAACTGAGGCACAGAGAAGTGAAGTGACTTGCGCAAGGTCACACAGCAGACAAGCGGTGGAGCTGGGATTTACAGATATGCATATAAATGCTGTGGGATTGTGGCTGGGGTGAGTAAAATAATGTCCAAAGGTCACAGATCCAAGTGCATAAATGACACAGAAGGGAGTTGGGGGAAAGTGGGCTTAATTGAGGAAGGTCTCTTGGAAGAGACTTCCTTATTTAATCCTTATTTTACAGATGCAGAAACTGAGCCATAGAGAGGTAAAATGACTAGCCCTGGGTCATACAGCAGTTCAGTAATAATAATAATGTTGGCATTTGTTAAGCGCTTACTATGTGCAGAACACCGTTCTCAGCGCTGAGGTAGATACAGGGTAATCAGGTTGTCTCACGTGAAGCTCACAGGCTTCATCCCCATTTTACAGATGAGGTAACTGAAGCACAGACAAGTCAAGTGACTTGCCCCAAGTCACACAGCTGACAAGTGGCAGAGCTGGGATTAGAACCCGTGACCTCTGACTCCCAAGCCCGTGCTCTTTCCGCTGAGCCACGCTGCTTCAGTAATGGAGCCAAGATTAAGACCCGGGTTCTCTGACTCCCAGATCCATGATCTCTCCACATTTTACACATCCTGCTTCTTATAGATGGGGAAAGTCTCAGAAACAAATCCATAAATCCATGACATACTACTCTGTCATGGAAGGGGTGGATGGTGGGTTAGGAGTGTACAAATAACAAAATCATTCAACTTGTATCAAATCTGCTCTCCAATGCTCCCTTCAGGGTGCACCTGAAGTAAGTAAGGCAGGGGGTGCATAGAAATAAAGAGTATTCTTGGACCAGCCATAGGGCACAGGTTCTTTGTTATGAAGGGGAATGAAGAAAGAAAGAAAACTCTAATTAGGAAAACTCTTGACAAAGGGTGACCGGAAAACCTAGTGAAAATTTGTCTTTCATCGTATTGTATAGAAATATTTGCAAATTACGTGCTCAGTAGAAAATTATGTGGAACAAAAATAGGAGTTCTCGATTGTTACCATCTCTGGCAGCCACCTTCAACAACAGTCTAAATTAAGCTCCTTCTGAGTGCAGAGCATGACTCTTGGCCTTTGATAAACTAGAGTAATATAACTGACCTGACTTGCCCTTTAGAAACATACTCTTGCTAAGAGTCATCTCATGGGTAGGTGACCCTTTCTGGATGCCCTACCTGGGGGTCCCCAAGAAGGATCTAGAGCCTTAGAAGTGCACCTTCCATTTCAGACAATCCTCTGCCTCCATTTCTTCACTTCCAGTGACCCCACAGGGGGATTTTCCACGAGATAGACTAAGCCTCAGACTAAAGGTGGCAGATTTTATGGAGGGGAAGAGGAGGGAACAACTTTTGCCACCAAATCCTGGGTTGGTAGTCAGAGTCCTAGACTACTGCTATCACCCAGATTCAAACTTCCTATTCAAATTCACCTGCTGTCCAATGAAGAGGCAAAGTGCTGAGGCAACTGGTCAAATGAGTCACAGGAGACAGGGGAGCTTAGGATAGAAAATGCCAAAGCCATGAATTTTTTTATCTTCTTCAAGGCTCTTCACCAGGAGCCTCCTTCTACTTCTCTTTTCCCCTGACCTGTTCTTAGGTCTGTTCTTTGTTCCTTTCAAGGCAACCTTCTCCCCAACCCTTCCAGGTCTCTCACCTCTCACCTCACCCCAGCCTTTCTCCTACTTAGAATTCCTTCTTTCTCCACTGTGCCAAATCATATCTTCCTCCTCCCTGCTCTTTCCAACCCCTTCTAAAAAAAATCTCTTCCAGGAGAATCTCTAAAGTTAGAATGAATGTCCCCATTTAAGTAGGAAAATGGCAGTTCTGAACTAGACCAGAAAGCATCCTACATTATTTTTGTGCCATGCAATTTTCTTCTGAGCATGTATTTTGTAATTATTTCTATACAATATGACTATGGATTAAAAGAGAAATTTTCATTAGATTTTCCAGAGACTCTATGCCAAAAGGTTTTCTTCATTTCTTCATTCAAGAGAAACTGTGTCACCTAATGGAGAGAGTACGGGCTTGGAAGTCAGAGGACCTGAGTTTTAATCCTGACTCTCCCACTTGTCTGCTGTGTGATCTTGGGCAAGTCATTTAGGTTTTCTGTGCCTCAGTTACCTTATCTGCAGAATGAGGATTCAATACCTAGTCTCCCTCATGCTTAGACTGTGAGTCCCAAGTGGGACCTGATTATCTTGTATATACCCTAGTGTTTAGTACAGTGCTTGGCTAATAATAATAATGGTACTTAAGTGCTTACTATGTGCCAAGCACTGTACTAAATATAAGATAATCAGGTTCTACATGGGGCTCACAGTCTAGGAGGGAGAACAAGTATTGAATCCCCGTTTTGTAGATGAGGGAGCTGAGGCACTGAGAAGTTGTCACCCAAAGTCACCCAGCAGACAGGTAGTGGAGCCGGGATGAGAACCGTGGAGCTGGGATGAGAACCCAGGTCCTCTGACTCCCGGGCCCATGATCTTTCCACTAGGCCACACCACTTCTCATATAGTATACAATTAATGAATACTATTATTATTTATTTCTCATTTGACCCACATATTCAATGTCACCAACTCTTGTCGGATTCATCTTCGTAACATTGCTCAAATCCATCCTTTCCTCTCTATCCAAACTGCTTCCACACTGATCCAAACACTTATGCTATCCATCCTTGACTATTGCATCTGCCTCCTTGCTATCCTCCCGACCTGCTGCCTCTCCCCACTCTAGTTCATACTTCACTCTGCTCCATGAGTCATTTTTCAACAAAAGTTCATCTCAGGTCTCCCCACTCAATCAATTGTATTTAATGAATGCTATGTTCCAGGCATTGTACTGAGCACTGAGATGGATACAAGCAAATCAGGATTGACACAGTCCCAGCCCCACATGGGGCTCACATAGTCCCCATTTTGGAGATGAGGTAACTGAAGCACAAAGAAGTAAGTGACTTGCCCAAGGTCACACAGCAGACAAGTGGCAGAGTCAACATTAGAACACAGGTCCTTCTGACTCCCAGGCCTGTGCTCTACACACTAAGCCATACTGCTCTTACCTCTACTCACTTTTTTGAAAATACCAAAACAGGCAGTATGTTTGAGGTTATAAATCAGTGAGAGCACCTCAAGTTTGGATAATTTTCCTCTGCTTATATTGTCTAGATTTCAATGCCACCAATAGGAAAGAACCATTTTGTTTTCCAGGCAGTTATCTCGGTCTTTCTCTTTCTCTCTCTCTCTCTCCTCCCCCTTCCTTCTGTTCAAACTAGGTATTATCATCCATTTCTTTTAGATTTAACATGCTTTCTGTAATATATCAAGTAAATCTCTTAAGTCCGATGCCCTCGAGGCACAGAGCTGAACCGGCCCAGGCAATATCTTGAAAGGAGGATGATAGACCCTACTTCCAGGAAAAGGGTTAAGGAACTTCTTTTTTGAAAGACCTAAAAGACTCCTTTTTCCCCATAAAATGTAAAGTTGGGCTTCTCTGCCTCCAACAGTCTCGTTTCTGTTTTAAGCCAAACTCACATTTAAGCCAAACTCTATCTTGTTGCAATTGAAACCCATTTTCTCTTGATCCTCATAATCACTGCCCCCAGCATAAATTAAGTCCTTCTCAGCATCTCTCCCAGCATAAATTGGACTTTCCCTACCCTATTCCCCACCCCCAGCCCACTCCTGGCCTGAGGGAGCTCCCTCCTCTCACCTCAAGGCATCCCCACAATAGCAGAGCTCTCCATGCCTGCATCCCGACAGGATGCTGATAAAGGTGTTCTTTCTCTGCCCCCATCCTTGGGAAAGTTTTGTTCTGGCACCTCCTTCAATCAATTAATCAGTGATATTTATTGAGCACTTACTGTGTGCAGACCACTGTACCAAGCAAATGGGGGAGCACATTCAGTCAATTGTGTTTATTGAGTACTTACTGTATGCAGACCACTGTACTAAACGTTTGGGGGAGGACAATATAACAGTGATAGAGACACATTCCCTCCCCACAGTGAGCTTACAATTTAGAGGGATAAAGCAGAATTGGTAGACATGTTCCGTGTCCACACCTGATTGGTCCCTGTGGCCCCCAGCAGATCATCCCCCACCATTAGGATCATGTTTCAACCCCATGAAGATGCAACTGTAGACTCTTCCACAAGCTAACTGGGGAAAGAAGGAAAATTGACAAGGCCAATGAAACAAAATGTGAGGATGTACTCAGACCACAGATGGGGCAAGATGCCCAATGGAATATGCAGGAATGTGGTTTACAGAGAAGTCAAACATTATGGGCAGAGATTAATTCTGTTTTATTGTACCCTCCCAGGCACTTAGTACAGTGCTCTGCACATAGTAACCACTCAGTAAATTTGATTGATCTGCACTCATTAATTTTTGAAAATATGCAGCAGCCTGGCCCTCCCCTCAATTTGCTCTTACCTTTCAAGGGATATAATGTAGGTGGGGAGAGTTTGCACCTGGTGCTTGTTCTCTGGGCAACGTGGCTGGCAAATGGTCATCTGATTGGCTGTCCTGTGTGCCTGCTTCATTAAGGGCACAATTTTCAAAGCTGTACCAAACAGCCCCGTTACGGTAGATGGATGTCTGCTAAGTCTAAAAGCAAAAGTCTCTGGCAGTGGAACACAGTCTGCCCAGCTCCTCCAGTGGTTGCCCATCCACCTCTGCATCAAATGACAATTTCTTACCATCCACTCTAAGGAACTCAAAACTCTCTTAAAATCGCTTCCCTCCAAGAGGCCTTAACTAACTAATCCCTTATTTTCCCTACTCCCCTTTTCTTTTGCATCCACTATATACTTGGATCTGTACTCTTTATATGCTTGATATTCGCTCCACCCTCAGCCCCAAAGCATTTGATCTACACATCCCAAGTGTCTAGTACAGTGCTCTGCCCATAGTAAGTGCTCAATAAATATCACTGATTGATTTATATCTCTTATTTTAGTGTCTGTATCCTCTCTTTAGACTTGTAAGCTCCTTGTGTGCAGGGAACACGTTTGCCAACTCTATTATACTGTACCCTTCCAAGCCGTTAGGGTAGTGTCCCATATAACAGAGTTGGTAGACACAGTTCCTATCCAGAATGAGTTTACAGTCTAGAAGGGGAGACAGACATTAATATAAATAAATGAATGATGAATATGTATATAAGTGTGATGGATCTCTACTCTCCCAGTTCTCTGCACATAGCGCTCAATAATAATGGTATGTAAGTGCTTACCAGGAACCAGTCACTGTACTAAGCCCTGGGGTGGATACAAGCAAATCAGATTGGACACAATCAATGTCCCACGTGGGGCTGACAGTCTTAACCCTCATTTTACAGATGAGGTAACTGAGGCACAGAGAAGCAAAGTGACTTGACCAAGGTCACAGCAAACAAGTGGTGGCGTGGGATTAGAACTCATGACCTTCTGACTCCCAGGCCCGTGCTCTATCCACTACCCCATGCTGCTTCCTTGAATCAATGATAAATACCAATGATTGATTAATTGATTGATACCTGTAACCACCCTTAAATCCATGTGACCCCCCCACCCCCAAGAACTCCACCCTTCTACATAAGGCCAAGTTATGGGCTAACCTATTTCATTTATTTACACTATAAACTTCTCAAGGGTAGGAACTTTTTTTTTTGAATCCTCAACCTGAAGAAGTTATGGAGACATCTTAATAATAATATTTGATAAACATTTCCTAGGTGCAAAATCCTGGATTAAACAATGGGGTCAAAACAGATTAATCAGGTTGGTTATGGTCCTTCTCCCACATGGGGCTCACAATCTAACTAGAAGGAAGAACATGTAATGAATCCCCATTTTACAGACGTGGAAAGTGAGACGGATGTTAAGTGACTTACCCAGGTCACCCAGCTGGTAAGTGACAGAAGCAGAATTAGAACCCAGGTCCTCTGACACCCAGGCATGTGCTCTTATCACTAGGACAAGCCATTTTTACTAGGCCATGCTGGTACTGGTTCACCTCTCTGCATCCGAGTGGAACTTCAGTTTCCTCAGGACAGACATAATAAAAATAATAATCCGTGGTCTTTGTTAAGCGCTTACTATGTGCCAAGCACTCTCTTGAGCATTAGAGTAGATAAAAGAAAATCAGATTAGGGACAAGCCCTTTTTCACATAGAACTTACAGTCTAAGGGGGAGGGAGAACAGGTATTGAATCTCCATTTTACCACTGAAGAAACTGAGACACGGAGAAGTCAAGTGACTTGCCTGAAGTCACACAACTGGTGAGCAGCATTGCTGGGATTAGATCTCAGGTCCTCTGCCCCCTGGCCTTGCTCTTCCCACAAGGCCATTCTTATGTCTCTCCTAGTTTTCAAAACTGTGGCTTAATATTACTTTTATTTTATTTATTTTATTCGCGTCATGCCTGCAGAGTGATATTTTCCTGCATGCCCAGAATGAATGCTCTGCCTTCCTAAAAGTGTCCCTCTCAGGCATTCCCAGATCCCCTTCTGTCCCTCACATGCACAATTTTGGACATGAAATTGGTGTCAGCACAACCCTTCTGCTTTTTTATGGTATTTATTAAGCCGTTACTCTGTGCCAGGCACTGTACTAAGTGCTGGAGTGACTATGAGCAAATTGGGTTGGTTACAGTCCCTGTACCACAGGGGTCTCCCAGTCTCCATCCCCATTTCACAGATAAGGTAACTGAGGCCCAGAGAAGTGAAATGACTTGCTCAAGGTCACACAGCAGATAAGTGGCGGACCTGGGATTAGAACCCACGACCTTCTGACTCCCAGTCGAGTGTTCTATCCGCTACGCCACCTCTCCTTCCATGAGCCCTGCTTGGCAACTCTCCTCTCTGTCCACCTTCATTATCCGGAAGAGGAGAACCAGGTTTCCCCAAGAAGAATGAGCTTTCTTCCTTTTTACTTTGGGTTTATACAGACAGGGTGTGAATATGACCCTTCTTCAGAGTCAGTGATGCTATTTCATCAGACCGGGCCTTCTGGCCTTAGGAGGTGGGCAGGATGTCAGCACTCTCAAAAAGCCCTAAACCGGTATTTGCATTGTAAAGAAGTCCTAGACCCAGCCATATTCCTGTTTGAAGGCGCACAGACAGTTGTTCTTTGGTTAGAGGGCTTCTTCATGAGGCAGGCAGTGTTCTCTCCCTCTTCAGGCAGAGAAGAGCAGAGCTCGGATCTCACTCTGGGGATTGAAACTGTGAGCTTGTTGTGGGCGGGAAATGTGTCTCTTATAGTTATATCGGGATCTCCCAGGTGCTTAGTACAGTGCTCTGCATACGGTAAGTGCTCAATAAATACAGTTGACTGACTAACCGACAGGGGAGAGCCCAGGCCACGGCCAGGTCTTACAGTCAGCAGTGGCAAAACAGGCCCCTGAATGTTGTGAAATTTGCCATTTCCCCTGGTTTCTGTCTCCTCTGTGCACCTCAGCAGATGTGGAAACACCAGTTTGTTTCTTCCTCTGGCCCACCTCCCCATGTGTTTGGCTTTTCATGATGAACACACTCTTGTTGATTTGACTTATCCCACACTAACACTTTTGAAACCTGTGGTTTCAGGCCTTGACCAATTGGATCACAGTGCAAAAAATTGCCAACATCCTGCTTTCTTATCTGCACCTACTTCTTTCGCAGCACTGAAACACTGAGGATTGCCGTGTTTCGTAGGCAAATAGTGAAGCAGTAACAGTTGTAATAATGGTATTTATACAGTGCACTCTAACAAGCACTTGTGGAAATTGTAGAGGAGAAAAACAAACATCCTCTGCTCTCATACTGTGTTCGAACTGTGCCTCTAGTCTCTAATGTGTTGATAATAATGATAATAATTGTGGTATTTGTTAGGTGCTCTAGTCCAGAGGCTCATTCTGAGCAGGGAATATGTCTGTTTATTGTTGTATTGTACTCTCCCAAGTCCTTAGTACGGTGCTCTGCACACAGTGCTCAATCAATACGATTGAATGAATGAATAAGTGTTTACTAGGTACCAAGCACTGTACTGAGTGCTGGGGTAGATACAAGATCATGAGGTTGATTATTTGTGGTCCTTCAGTCTACGGGTTTCATCCTTCACAACATCGCCAAGGTCCCTCCTTTCCTCTCCATCCAAACTGCTACCTTGCTGGTACAAGCTCTCATAATATCCCGACTGGATAATTACATCAGTCTCTTTTCAGAGCTCCCATCCTCCTGCCTCTCCCCGCTCCAGTCTATATTTCACTCCGCTGCCCGGATTATCTTTCTACAGAAACGCTCTGGGCATGTCACTCCTCTCCTCAAAAACCTCCAGTGGTTGCCTATCGAACTTCGCATGAAGAAAAACTCCTCACTCTTGGCTTCAAAGCTCTCCATCAACTTGCCTCCTCCTACCTCACCTCCCTTCTCTCCTCCTACAGCCCACCCCGTACACTCCGCTCTTCTGCCGCTCACCTCCTCACGGTCCCTCGTTCGCGCCTGTCCCGCCGTCGACCCCTGGTCCACATCCTACTGTTGACCTGGAATGCCCTCCCTCCTCACATCCACCAAACTAACTCTCTTCCCCTCTTCAAAGCCCTACTGAGAGCTCATCATCTCCAGAAGGCCTTCCCAGACTGAGCCTCCCCTTTCCCCGGCCTCTCCTCCCCTCCCCATTCCCTCTACTCCCTCCCTCTGCTCTTCCCCTTTCCCCTCCCCACAGCACTTCTGCATATTTGTATATATTATTTATTATGCTATTTTATAAATGATGTGTATATATCTATGATTCTATTTATCTTGATGGTATTGATGCCTGACTACTTGTTTTGTTGTCTGTCTCCCCCTTTCAGACTGTGAGCCCATTGTTGGGCAGGGATTATCTCTATCTGTTGCCAAATTGTACTATGTGCTCTGCACATAGTAAGCATTCAGTAAATACGATTGAATGAATGAATGAAATTCACTCTGCAGTATGAATATGAGGCCCATTGGAAAGAGATCAGGCCCGGGAGTCAGAAGACAAGGTTTCTAATCCCAGCTCTGCCACTTGTTGGCTGTGTGATCTCAGGCAAGTCGCTTAACTTCTCTGTGCTTCAGTTACCTCATCTGCAAAATGGGAATCCGTTACCTGTACTCTCTTCTACTCAGACTCTGAGCCCCATATGGGACCTGATTATCTTCTATCTACCCCAGCACTTAGTATGGTATTTGACACATACTAAGCACTTTACAAATAACACAGTTATTATTATTTATTATATGGGATTGGTCTCAGAGCCCTTCAGGCTTCTTCCACTTCCTGTGTTCCCTAGTTCAGTCCTTGGCTACCCCGACACCAGCAGATTTTTTTCAATGCCCCCTGCGCTCCCTAATCGCCATCACCTCTGAGCCTCTTCCCAAGCCAACTTCAGGCCTGGCTTCCTCAGATCAACACAGGGACTCAGGGGTACTTAGCTCAAACCAGCTCAGAGATGCCCCAAGCTAGACCAGGTGCCTAATGCAGGATAGGAACTTTGTCCCACCTGTTTTATCTTGTGGCTACCCCAGTGCTCAGCATATAGGAAGCGCTTAAAAAATACACCCAGAAAATCCCCAAACTAGCATGTGGATTCTTCTGGGAATCACTGCTTGCATGTCAGAGGTGCTAAGGTGCATAGGACAGAATGCAGTGCTGTGTATGTGAGAATGAAGCACTCAGAATTCTTTGAATTCTTCTCTCACACCATACCACTGGAGGTTTATGAGGAGCAGATAGATGAGGAGCAGCATGGCTTAATGGAGAGAGCACAGGCCTGGGAGCCAGAGGTAATGGGTTCTAATCCTAGCTCCACCACATGTCGGCTGTGTGACCTTGGGCAAGTCACTTAACTTTTCTGGGACTCTGTTACCTCATCTGTAAAATGGAAATTAATATTGTGTGCCCTTTGTGGGACAGGAACTATGTCCAAACTGACTACCTTGTATCTACCCTTGTGCTTAGAACACTGCTTGGCATATAGTAAGTGCTTAACAAGTAACATAATTATTATTATTATTATTGTGAGTTTGGAACGATGTTTCGTAAAGATGATCTACCAGTAGAGAGTAGTAATGTTCTCTTTGTCTACTAACATAACCCCTGAAGTCCCATTTTCTTTGTGAAGGTTTTGGATGCTAGTGACTGGGCACCTATTCAGTTCACTTTGATCGTATTTATTGAGTGCTTTCTGTCTGCAAAGCACTGTACTAAACTCTTGGGAGAGTACAATATAGTAATAAACAGACACATTCCCTGCCCACAATGAGTTTACAATCTAGTGAGGGAGAACCAAAGCCATTATTGAACCATCATTATTATTGTTACTCAGACACTGCTCTGTCCATAATACATTCAACACGATTGATTGATTTACCCTACCCTTAATGGGATATCAGACTCAGGGAAATATGGCAACTTCTAGAAAGAAGTAACTCGTGCCTCAGAGCAATCAGTCTGGGATTGAAAATCTGGTCACTGCTCTCCTATGCCTTTCATTCATTATTCAATAGTATTTATTGAGTGCTTACTGTCCGCAGAGCACTGTACTAAGCACTTGGGAGAGTACCATTCAATAATAAATGGACACGTTCCCTGCCCAGAACAAGTTTACAGTATAGAGGACTGTTAGCTAGAGTTCATTCTGGAGTCCCAGCGTGCTCTAAGCCGGTCAGAGAAGGAGTGTGGCTTATCGGATGGAGCCTGGGCCCGAGAGTCAGAAGGATCTGGGTTCGAATCCCGACTCCACCTTGTCTGCTGGATGACCTTGGGCAAGTCACTTAACTTCTCTGGGCCTCAGTTCATCTGTAAAATAGGAATAGTAGTGTGAGCTCTATTTTGGAGAGGGACTGTGTCCTACCTGACTAACTTGTAGCAGTGCTTAGAACAGTGCTGGGCATATAGTAAGTGCTTAACAAGTACCATAATTATTAATTATTATTAGAAAGTTTCCCCAACAGCCAAGCCCCAGTGACCACATCCTCCAGGGAGACCTCCCCTGCTCCCCGCCTCCCACCCATTGCCCCCAGTTCAGAGGCACAGCTGACTAAATTTTCTATTAACACACCCTGAGGTTTGGAAAGTGGAAGGATGACAAAGCATTGGGGAAGGTGCACAGAGGGGCTCTCGACCCATAACTGAGAAGGGTAGGGCGGGGGTAAGCCACCGGTGACCTCGGATCTTGACCTGCTGACTCACCCGGGCCGCATAAAGGGAACCGCCAAGTTTGGCTCCAAAGCCCAGAGGGAACTAACATGTCTCTGCAGAGGTTTGCCCGCGTGTCTGTGGAGCAGCCGACTCATGCCATCTGCGTGGTGGGCACCAAGCTGGAGGTTGATGTTTTCAGGTAAGTGCTTGGAATCTGATTGATAGTAATAATAATAATAATTCTAATGATGGTATTTGTTAAGCACTTACTATGTGCCAAGCACTGTTCTAAGCGCTGGGGTAGATACAAGGTAATCACAATGGACACAATCCTTGTCCCACATGGGGCTCTCAGTCTTAATCCCCATTTTACAGGTGAGGTAACTGAGACCCAGAGAAGTGAACTGACTTGACTAAGGTCACTCAGCAGACAAGTGGCAGAGCCGGGATTAGAACTCCTGTCCTGTGACTCCCAAGACTGTGCTGTAGCGGCCTAACGCTGATTTGTCTGGTTAGCTCAGGTGGGTATTTTGGCAGATGCCATCAGTCTGTCAGGGTCCACTGGAGCTGAAGGGCCTCTTTCTTCTGCTCTGGTCCTGCCTTCCAGGGAAAGAGGCTCCCCTGGGCTTACTCCTCACACCAAGCAGAATAGGGATCTGGGAATGAGGAGAAACAGTGTAACACTGACCACTCTGGAGTCGGAGGAGTGGCTTCGATTGACTGCTGGGTGCAGGGAATGTGTCTTGGGTTTCTGTTGTACCTTTCCCAAGTGCTTAGCACAGTGCGTCATGTCAGTGGGTCTGTTCAACAAATGCCATTGCTGCTGCCAGTTGAGGGAGTGCTAGAAAGTCAAAGGTCTCCTCTGTTCCGATGAAGGGAGCGTAGCCTAGTGGATAGAGCAACTGTCTGGGTGTCAGAAGGACCTGGATTGTCTGCTGGGTGACCCTGGACAAGCCATTTAACTTTTCTAAGCCTCAGTTACTTCATCTGTAAAATGGGGATTGATTGAGCCCATGTGGCACATGGACTGAGTCCAACCTTATTAGCTTGTATCTACCTCAATGCTTAGTTAAGTGCCTGGCACATAGTAAGCACTATCATGGTGTAGTGGATAGAGCATGGGTCTGGGCATCAGAAGGTCATGGGTTCTAATTCCCACTCTGCCACTTGTCTGCTGTGTGTCCTTGGGCAAGTCACTTCACTTCTCTGTGGCTCAGTTACTTCATCTGCACAATGGGCATCAAGATTGTGAGTCTCACATGGGACAGAGACTGTTTCCAACCCGATTTGCTTGTATCTAACCCACCGCTTAGTCCTTTTCCTGGTGCATAGTAAGTGCTTAATAAATACCACGATTATTTCTCATTAATAAATACCATAAAAAGGGAGCTTCCATTACCTGGAGGGTAGCACCAGGGGCCAAACTCCAGTCCCAAACACCACTGATGTTCTGGAGATGATGACGGCGACCTTTAATGCCCATCTTATCACCAGGTCCCATATGTGGTAAGTTCTATTCTTCAGACCTTGGACAAAAGCAAGCCACATCTTGGGGCATACCAGTAGAAGAAAGGTAACCCCACCTCTCTGTGCCTGACAGCGGAGAGCAAACCTCATGACAGGAGGAACCCAAACGTACAGTACTCCTTTGCATCAGAATGATGCTCAGTGTGTCTGATTCTTTAGCCATCTAATGTTAGAAAGTTATCTAGCGAGATTTAGTAAGCTTCTTCAGGGCAGGGATCTACCAACACTATTATACTTAGTACCGTGTTCTACACAAAGTAAGCACCCAATAAATACCACTGACTGATTGATGGATTGCTTCAGTTCAGTCAGGAAAAGCTCAAGAGCAACATGGTGAGATGATGCATGTAAGTGATTTTTTTCTTTGCTACTGAAACTTGGTTTGAATCTCCCGACTGGTCCAAAGTCTGAGCAGGGGACCCCCACCCCTTGAGAGCCCCGGAGCTTATGGTTTCAGAGGTTTCCATCAATCAGTGGTTTTGCTGACCCAAGGATTCCCAAGCTGGAGGTGGTCATGGTTGTTCCATCAGTGCTTGTTCTGGTTACATGAATGTGAAGTCATTTCTGAAGTTATATTCTTCAGAAAATACCCTGGGTCCATGATGGCCTGGACAATTATAGGTCCTACTCCCTAAACTACAACGTGATTTTGTGTCTTCTCTCTGGGAAAGTGTGAGATCTATAGCTTCAGTGGACAGCAGCAGGTTTCTGCGGTCTGACGCCAGTGGTGTGGTGCCTTTTATTCTTATTTATTCAATGCCACATCTTCACCATAAACTTCCTGCTCTGTTCATCGGCCGGGTCGTGCTTCACTCCCATCTTGTTCTACGAGGATTAGTGTATAATTACTTGCCTCACAAAATGGAATTGGAGAGTGCTTTGGGAACTTTGTGTGTGCTTACTTTTTAATCGATCGAGCAATCAGTTGTACCTCTTAAGCACTTAAGTATTAAGCATTACAGAGCACTGTAATGAGCTCTTGGAAGAATATACTATAACTGAGTTGGTAGACCAATTCCCCGCCCATAAAGAATTTACTGTCCAGAAGGGGAGACAGACATGCATAGATCTCTAATTTTTTAAATGTCTGTCTCCCCCTCTGGACTGTAAATTCTTTATGGGCGGGGAATATCTCTTAGCAACTCACACAGCCACTGTGGAGTGAGGGCAGAGTAAATAAAGGGTGCAGATTCAAGTGCAAGGGAGACAGGAGGGAGTGGGAGTTGAGTAAATGAGGCCTTAGTCAGGTAAGACCTCTTGGAGGAGATATGATTTCAGTAAGGCTTTGAAGGTGGGAAGAGTGATAGTCTGTTGGATGCGAAGAGAGAGAGAGTTCCAGGCCAGAGGCAGAATGTGAGGGAGGGGATTGCGGTGAGGTAGATGAGATCGAGCTACACTGAGTCGGTTGGTGTTTGATTAGTGAAGTGAGCATCCTGGGTTGTAAAAGGAAATCAGTCAGGTAATAAAGGAGGGGTCAAGGTGATTGAGAGCTTTAAAGCCGATGGTGAGGAGTTTCTGTTTGATGCAGAGGTGGATGGGCAACCACTGGAGATTCTTGAGGAGTGGAGAAATGTGGAATGAATGATTTTGTAAAGCAGTGATCTGGGTAGCTGAGTAAAGTATGGACCAGAGTGGGGAGAGATTGGAGGCAGAGATGTCAGTGAGGAGACTGATGCAGTGTTTTGGCCAATGTGAAAGCAACTTCAGCCTTCGAAGGTAGGGCTACTCCCGATGGCTCTCCACTCTCCCGCATTCTTCCCTAATGCTTAGGATTTTTTTTTAATGGTACTCGTTAAGTGCTTACTATGTGCCAGGCAGCGTACTAAGCTCTACAACTGATGCAAGATCAGCAGCCTGGGCCGAAGGAGGAGGATTTAATTCCCATTTAACAGTAAGGTAACTGAAGCACAGAGAAATTAATTGGCTTGCAAAAGGTTACCCAGCAAGCAATGGCAGAGTTAGGATTAGAATCCAGGCCCTCTGGCTCCTAGGCCTGTGCTCTTTCCACTCAGCCATGCTGCTTCCCCAGTATTCAGTCCTCTGTTCACCTTGGCAACTCAATGCCACCGAATGATTGATGATGCTTTGAAAGCAGGGATAATTTGTGGCGGTCCTGTCAGCTGCTGCACAATCAGGAGAGCCTTGTATCAGCCTGCTAGGTCTGCACAAAATGATATTTTCAGCTGAACAATAAGAGGTGAAACTACTGAACCAAGACAGTGCAGTGTGTTTGTTCTTCTCTTCCTCTCCAGTTGTGCTCCGAAGGGCTGCACATCCTTTGATGTCAATGGCTCCGCAGGAGTTGTGGTCAAAACCTCTCCCAACCTAAAAGGCAGTAGGCGTCCCACCAGTTCAAGCAAATGGCCCCTGGATGGTAAAGCGCAGGTCGTGGTTATGATGAACGCTCCCAGTTCTTCTATCGACGACCAGAAGGTGGGTGTGGGGAGAGGTGGGGAAGGAGTTAAACCCAGTTCCGTTTCTTAAAATGGCGCCGTAAATTAAAAATCTGTGTCTATTCGAGGCCTCAAGAGGAAGAATTTGGTTGGCGGCCTAACTTATTGAAAAGACCATGGACCCGGGAGTCAGGAGGCCTGGATTCTCATCCCAGCTGTTCCTGACAAGTTGGACAAGTCACTTTACCCCTCTGGCTCTCAGTTTTCTCATCTGGGGCTAATAATACCTGCCTATCCTCCCTCACAGTCTAGGTAGGTGGGAGAACTGATATTGAATCCCCATTTTACAGATGAGGAAAATGAAGCACAAGAAGTGACTTGACCAAGGTCACAGCAGGCAGGTGACAGAGTCAACATTAGCATCCAAGTCCTCTGACTCCCAGGTCCATGTTCTTTCCACTAAGCCACGCCACTACTCAAACTTTTGGTTTTACCTTCTCGCTCTTCCTGCCGCTGTACTAATCCCCTTCTGAAACCCTTGGGCCCTGGTGGTCCTCTGAATTTCTGTTGAAGGACAGGGAGAATTTCTCCCAGTCAGGGGTTCCATTTCAGCCCCACACTACACTTCAACACTTCCATACCTTTGGAGTTTTGACATTTGTTTGCCTTTCCGTCATATTAAGATTTTATTATTCAGTGGCAGGGATAGAGAGAGCAGTGTGACCGCCTCGGGCACTTTTTGAGGTCAGATGCTCAGGATAATCCCTGGAATCTGGTAGTAGTAATAATCGAATCGATTCATTATCTGCTGTTTGCCAAATACTAAGTACTGAACTAAGTGCTGCGAAACTACATGGATGGGAATTAGACATGGTCCCTGACCTTCGTACTTTTTGCAGCATTTAGTAAAGTGCTTGGCACATGGTAGATGCTTAATGAATTTGATTACATGATCTAAGAATAAGGGGAGGAGGGTTGGGGATGGATATGTAAGGAAAGGTCGAACAATAATAACCAAGAAACAACTTGAAAAGAACCAGGATAAAAACAAATACCACAGGAGCTGCAGGTCACTGTAGCTGCAGGAGCGGTTTTGTGATACGGCCCGGAGTCCAACAGACACAGCAGCCACTGACACAGCCACCCCAATCTCACCTTCAAAAGATTTCCAAGGGCCCCGGTGCTGCCACGGGGGATGTAGGCTGAAGCCAAGCTCCCCTTGGGATTTCTTCTCATCCAACTGCAGAGAGAAACCACCAGCATCCCCCTGCCGCCTTCCCACAGTGACCCCCAGGGTCCCGCTCCCGACATGCCCTATGGGAGGGTCACAGGGGCATTTGTTCTCCCAGACAGTTAGTACATCTGCACACGGTAAGCACACAATAAATACCACTGATCGACTAATTGACCGACCGATGCACTGCAGCACCGTGCGGCCCCTACAAATGTTAGAACATCTGGGAGGTTCGGTTCTGGCTGAGCCCCGGACTCACTGGACTCTGAGCTGTCTCTTTTAGGCTGTTTTTGAATTCATATCATTTCATCCTTTCTACTGTGCCTGCTGCCAAACTCCTCCCCATCGTATCAGATTGTGAGCCCCCGGAAGACCAGGGACTGGATCGAATTCTCTCTTGTGCACTATTTTCCCAGCCTTAGTACAGTGATCTGCCCATAGAAGGTGCTAAATAAATGATAACAGTAATAACAATAATAACAATAATTATGATACTTTTTAAGCACTTATGTGCCAAGTACTGTTCTAAGCGCTGAGGTAGATACAGGTTAATCAGGTTAGACAGAGTCCCTGTCCCACATGGAGCTCACACTCATCTCCATTTTACAGATGAGGTAACTGAAGCACAGAGAAGTTAAGTGACTTGCCCAAGATCACACAGAGGACATGTGACAGAGCTGGCATAAAAACACAGACCAGCTGACTTGCAGGCCCGTGCTCTATCCACTAAACCACTCTCCTTTTGTGGTGACCGCTTCTACTCACCCTGCTAATGTGGAGAGAGCAAGATGGGGCCCCAGTACCTCTCTGTATTCCCCAAATCCTCCCTTGTAGTTGGCTGTGCTGTAGCTGATTTCACCAGATGGGTGACTGACAGCCCATGCCAATCAACTTCCCCTCCTGGGGGGTTTCTAAAGAGTGAGCAGGTCTGGGGCCTTTCCCCTTTCATCCTGGTTGGGAATGGGCCGGCTTAGACCATCACAGGCGGCTCCTGAGGGAGCGACATGGCTAGAGTAGATACAGAGGATGTGAGGATGTACGGCAGTTTCTCCATGGAGATTCGGGGGCAGTGAAGATTGACCTCCCTAGAATTGGGTGGGGAGCGGTGGCTACCCTCAGCCAGGTTCAGGGTCCAGTTTCCCCACAGTGGGACACGCAGCGTAATGCCAGATGGGTACCAAGGGTGCGTGTGGCTCACTTTCGGCCTGACTGACGGGCAGTGTCCTTTCAGGTTCGGATTTCCTACTACGGATCTAAAGAAGGCCCTGCCCTGGGCAAAGCTGTTCTTTACCTGACCGGCATCCGTGAGTAACCCCGGGGATCCTGAAGCCTGATTCCATTTCCTGATCGGGAGGCAGGCCAGGTGGCCAAGGGACCTTCAGCTGAGGCTTCTCTTGCTCCTTAGGGATGGGAAACAGGTCGTACCCCTCCTAGGGCATCTTCTGGGTTTAGATCAGAATGTTACTGGGACTCCTTTGAGATACTTGGGCCACCCTGAGCACCTTAGGAGAAATGCTCTCTATTTTCAACCAAGCTAGGTTCGAGTCATCATCGCTCCCGAACACGGACATGACCAGATTCAAGGCCTGCAGGATTTATTGGGCTTTGCCAGTCCTAAATAACAACCAACTAAGCACAGCACTGTAAACTGCATGGGCAATGATTCAGTCTTGTTCTCTGACCCTCAAGGGAAAGAGAGAGGGATAAAAAAGCAAACAGGCTAAAATAGGCAAATAAAACCACAGTAAAAATGAGCTAAAAGGTTCATTCAATAAATTGTATTTATTGAGTGCTTACAGTGTGCAGAGCACCATACTAAGAACTTGGGAGAGGACTATATAACAATAAACCCACAACATTTCTATCCTACAACAAGCTTACAGTCCAGAGGGAGAGATAGACATTAATAAAATCAAATAAATGACAGATATGTTCATAAGTGCTCTGGAGCTGGGAGGAGGAAACAAATGAAGGGAGCAAGTCAGGGTAACACAGAAGGGAAAGGGACAAGAGGAAAGGTGGGCTCAGGCAGGGAAGGTCTCCTGGAAGAGATGTGCCCTCAATAAGGCCTTAAAGGGGCTGGTATTTATTGAGCACTTTCTCTGTGCAGAGCACTGTACCAGTTGATGGCTGGTGAGTGAGGATGGTGCTCCAGGTCCAGTCACAGCAGCCTGACAAAGCTGTCTTGCCCTCTCTCAGGTTCTCACACTTGGGAAGGTCGTATGATGAGGATCTGGGTCTGGGACACCTCAGCTGCTCTACCTGCCCTCTGCCCCACTGAGCTCTGCTCTAATTGATTACGTCAGCTCCTTGAGGGTGGGGATCATGTCTGACAACTCTATCATACTCTCCCAGATGCTTAGTAGAGTGCCCTGCACCCATTTAGTGTCAGTAAACACCACTGATTGCTTTAGTTCTTTCTAGTGTTTTAGTTTCCCCCTGCATCAGTGGAGGAGGCTACCCATCCCCTCATCCCCGAGATGTGCTGAGCAGGTTACTAGTGTGCATGAGCTTCAGAAAGGGCTAACTCGGACAGGGCAGGAGAACTAGAAGATGCCGTTGCCCCCTGCCTCTCGCTCACCCACCCGTGTTTTCCATTTCAGAAATCTCTCTGGTCGCAGACACCAACCGCAGTGGGAAACTGGGCAAAAGCAAAGCCGAGTCTGACAAGGTAGAGGGCTCCATTTTGACCACTGAGGGGAAAGACCTCCTAGAAGATAGGATCCCAACGGGCTTCCTCCCCTTTGTGTCCTGGGAAGAGGCAGAGAAGCTTCTAGCTCTCTGCTGCTCGGATACTATGACTGGGCCAACACTGTCTTTTTGGGACGTCTGCAGAAAAACTGGACCTGGGGCCCTCGGGGCCACGGCGCTGTCCTGCTGGTCAACTGTGACCGGGATGGTCCCCAAACCAAAGGCACGGACAAGGATGATAACAAGGTGCTCAACAAGGAAGGTAATGAGGGGACCGGGAAAACTGAAGACCTAAAATAATCACAGTAGAAACTGTCCCTACCATGTCCTTAAATACCTGCTGAGGTTTAGAACTGGCTACTAAGCAGCGTGGCCTAGTGGATAGAGCATGGGCCTGGGAGTCCGAAGGACCTGGTTCTAATCACCTATCTGCTGAGTGAACTTGGGCAAGTCGCTTTACTTCTCTGTGCCTCAGTTCCCTCATCTGTAAAATGAGGATTAAGACCGTGAGTCATTCATTCAATCGTATTTATTGAGCGCTTATTGTGTGCAGCACACTGTACTAAGCACTTGGGAGAGTACGATGCAACAGTCCTGTGAGGGACAGGGACCGTGTCCAACCCGATCCTCTTGTATCTAACCCAGTGCTTAATACAGTGCCTGGCATATAGTAAATGTTTAACAAATACCACAAGTTTTATTATTATTATTATTATTCTACTGAGCTACGAGGAAGGCAGGATGCAACAGGTGTGCTCTTTCTGTCCTGGTTTACCTGGTCATGGAGTGTGGGCTCTGAAGTGCTACCTTGCTGTCTAAAGCGTCACGACCATCTGGTCATGGGTATTAATCCCGGGTTCACCACTTGTCTGCTGTGTGACCTTGGGCAAGTCATTTTACTTCTCTGTGCCTCAGCTATCTCATCTGTAAAATGGGGTTTGAGATTGTGAGCCCCACGTGACAGGGGCTGTGTCCAAACCTATTTGCTTGTATCCACCCCAGTGCTTAGTACAGTGCCTGACACATAGTAAACACTCAACAAATACCATAATAATAATAATAATTATTATTATTATCAGAAGCTTATTCTCCACATCTATTTGTGGATGATATGGGAAGCTCGGTGGCCTAATGCAAGAAGTCTGGTCCTGGGAGTCAAGAGTCCTGGGTTCTAAACTCGGCTCTGTCACTTGTCTGCCATGTGACCTTGGGCAAGTCACTTCACTTCTCTGGGCCTCAGTTTCCTCAGGTACTTTTTTTCTTGTATGTGTTAAATGCTTACTATGTGCCAGGCACTGTACTAAGCACTGGGGTAGATGCAAGCTAATCAGGTTGGACACAGTGCCTGTCCCACATGATGTGCACAATCCTAATACCCATGAGGTAACTGAGGCACAGAGAAGTTGTGATTTACTCAAGATCAAACAGCAGAGAAGTAAGCAGCGTGGCTCAGTGGAAAGAGCCCGAGCATCGGAGTCAGAGGTCATGGGTTCGATTCCCGGTTCTGCCACTTGTCAGCTGTGTGACTGTGGGCAAGTCACTTAACTTCTCTGTGCCTCAGTTACCTCATCTGTAAAATGGGGATTAACTGTGACCCTCACGTGGGACAACCTAATTACCCTGTATCTACCCCAGTGCTTAGAACAGTGTTTGGCACATAGTAAGCGCTTAACAAATACCAACATTATTATTAGTAGTAGTAGTAGACCCAGGATTAAAGTCCAGGTCCTTCTGACTTCCAGGCCTGTTCTGTATCCACTAGGAAACACCGTCCTCTCTCAAATGGATATTCAATATCTCTTCTCCCTCCAACTTGGATTTTGAGTCTTATGTGGGACAGGGACTGTGACCGACCTGCTTATCTTGTATCTATCCCAGAGCTTAGCATAGTGCCTGGAACATAGTGAGTGCTTAAGTATCACAATTATTAGAGATTACATCAAGTGATGATGATGATTTGTTAAGTATTTCTTAAGTGCTTATTGTGTCAAGCACTGTTCCAAGGGCTGGGGTAGATACAAGTTAATCAGGTTGGACACAATCCCTGTCCCACACGAGATTGTCTTAATCCTCATTTTACAGATGAGGGAACTGTGGCACAGAGAAATTAAGTGGCCTGCCCAAGGTCACACAGCAGACAGGTGGTAGAGCTGGGATTAGAACTCAGGTCCGTCTGGCTCCCAGGCCCAAGCTCTATCCACTAAGTACAGTCCCTGCCCTCTAAATGATCCTTCTTAAAGTTTCTCCCAAGCCATTTGGGACATCCACTTGCTTCTTATTTTGTTAATGAGGTGTACATCCCCTTGATTCTATTTATCATGATTATGTTGTCCTGTTTTTGTCCTTCTGTCTCCCCCTATTAGACGGTAAGCCCATCATTGGGCAGGGATTGTCTCTATCTGTTGCCGAATTGCACATTCCAAGCACTTAGTACAGTGCTCTGCACATAGTAAGCGCTCAGTAAATACTGTTGAATGAATGAAAGGAGATATCGAATTTCCATTGGAGAGAGGACAGTGTTTCCCAGTGGATACAGCATAGGTCTGGAAGTCAGAAGGACCTGGACTTTAATCCTGGATCTACTACTTCAGCGGGCCTGAAGAAGCCCGCTGGGTGACCCAGACCCAGAACTCCTGAGGTGGGAAAGAAAAGCCTGGTGCTTCCCCCTACCAAGGGCAAAGCTGCCTGTAGGTAATGGGAGAAGTTGGGGTATCACCATCCAGAGGCCCGTCCACCACTCTGGAGCAGCTGAAGCAGCTGAGGAGGGGGCCCGCTGAACCCTCTCTCCACCCCGACTCCTGGGTTTCTGAGCTTGAGGGGTCCGGCTGTCTTCTCGGTTCCAGACTTGAAGGACATGTCGCTGATGATCCTGAGGACCCGGGGCCCGGGGGATTTCTTTGTCCAGCACCAGCTGATTCTTCACACACCCAAGAAGGACAGCGACAAAGTGAGAGTCTTCCTGGCTTCAGGTGAGCATCCTTGGGTCTTTTTTTATGGTAGTTGTTAAGCACTTACTATGTGCCAGGCACTGTTCCAAGCACTGGGGTAGATACGAGCTAATCAGTTTGGACAGACTCCATGTCCCACTTGTTGCTTGCGGTCTTAATCTCGCAGTCCTGAAATGCCCTCCCTCCTCACCTCCACCAAACTAATTCTCTGCTCCTCTTCAAAGCCCTACTCAGAGCTCACCTCCTCCAAGAGGCCTTCCCAGACTGAGCTTCCCCTTTTCCCTCTGCTCCCTCTGCTGCCTCTCTACCCCCCCTTCACCTCCCCTCAGCTAAGCCCCCTTCCCCCCACCCCCGTTTCTCCCCCTCTCCCTTCCCCTTCCCTCAGCACTGTGCTCGTCCGCTCATTTGTAAATATTTTTTATTACCCTATTTATTTTGTTAATGAGATGTACATCCCCTTGATTCTATTTATTGCTATTGGTTTTGTCTATCTCCCCCAGTTAGACTGTAAGCCCATCAATGGGCAGGGATTGTCTCTATCTGTTACCAAATTGTACATTCCAAGTGCTTAGTATAGTGCTCTGCACATAGTAAGTGCTCAGTAAATACTATTGAATGAATGAATTTTCCAGATGAGGTAACTGGCCCAGAAAAACGAAGTGACTTGTTCAGTCACACTGCAGATATGTGTCAGAGTTGGGATTAGAACCCAGGTTCTTCTGACTCCCTGGGTGCCCATGGAGCAAGATGCTGGACCCCAGCCCAAATGGCAGAGTACACAGATCCCAGCCCTTCAGGTCAGTCAGTGGTGCTCCCCAAGCCTTGCTCGGACTAAGGTTCCTGGTGTCATTCCATCTTCCTGAGCAGAACCGGACTTATAACCACATTCCTATGGCAACTCAAGCTTGGAAGAGAACAGTAAAATAAATAGACATGATTTCTGTCCTCAAGAAACCTATAATCAAAGAACGTAGAGAAGCAATGTGGCCTAGTGGATAGAGCATGGGCATGGGAGTCAAAAGGACCTGGGTTCTAATCTCAGCTCTGCGACTTGTCAGCTGTGTGACCTTGAGCAAGTCACTTAGTTCTTTGTGTCTGTAAAATGGAGAATGAGTCTGTGAGCCCCACGTGGGACATGGACTGTGTCCAGCCCAATCACCTTGTATCTACCCCAGAGCTTAGGGCAGTGCCTGGCACATGGTAAGTATTTAAATTATTATTATGGTCTGTGTCCAACCTGATTATCTTGTATCTAACCCAGTACTTAGAATAGTGCCTGGCACATAGTAGGCGCTTAAGAAATGCCATAAAAAAATCTACTGGGGGAGACAGATACTAAAATAAACTCCAGGTAAGAGGAAGTGATAGAGTTAAAGAGTAAATTAAGTCCTAGGGGGAGGGATGAGCACCAAAATGTTTAGGTGGAACAGAAATGGTGAATGCCAGGTACAGGGGTGTAGGGTGAGGATGTAGGGTGTTTCTATGCACTTGGATCTATATCCTTTAGTATTCACTCTACCCTTGACCCAGCACTTATATATATATATATATATATATATATATATATATATATATACATACCCATAATTTATTTATTTATATCAATAAATGAATGTCTCCCCCTCTAGACTTTAAGCACAGTGTAGGCAGGGACTGTACCTAGGAACTCTGTTGTTCTGTACTCTCCCAAGTGCTTAATACAGTGCTCTGCACACAGTATGCACTCATTAAATATCAATGAATTTCTGGTTGATTGGACATAAGAAATTAAGTAGGAAAGATACCCTGGAGAACACGTGATTTCGGGAAGCCTTCAACGATAGGGAGAGCCAGATGTGAAAGAGAAGGGAATTCTAGGCATGAGGGAAGAGAGATGAAAAGAGAGATATAGTGAATAGCTTATCCTGAGAGACAAAGAGGCTGTGAGTAGTGGATAAGCAGGGGGAATAGAGCAGGGGGAGTTTCTGCTTGATACAGAGATGAATGGGTAATCGTTGAAAGTTTTTGCAGACTGGGGAGATGAGCATAGAAGCATGCTGGAGAAAAATGACCCAGGCATCAAAGTAAAGTATGACTGGAAAATGGGGGAGGCTGGAAGGAGGGGGTTAGAGAGGAGGATTATTATTAATAATAATAATAACAATAAAAATAAATGGCATTTGTTAAGTGCTATGTGCCAGTCACTGTACTAAGTGCTGGGGTAGATATATGATAATCAGGTTGGACTAAGTCCACATCCCACATGAGGCTCATAGTCCCGTGGCTCAGTGGAAAGAGCGCGGGCTTGGAAGTCAGAGGTCATGAGTTCGAATCCCGGCTCTGCCACTTGTCAGCTGTGTGACTGTGGGCAAGTCACTTAACTTCTTGGTGCCTCAGTTACCTCATCTGTAAAATGGGGATTAACTGTGAGCCTCACGTAGGACAACCTGATTACCCTGTATCTACCCCAGCGCTTAGAACGAACAGTGCTCGGCATATAGTAAGCGCTTAACAAATACCAACATTATTATTAGTCTTATTCCCCATTTTACAAATAAGGTAAATGAGGCACAGAGAAGTTAAGTGACTTGCCCAAGGTCACATAGCAGACAAAATGGCAGAGCTGGGATTAGAACCCAGGTCCTTCTGATTCCCAGACCCACGCTCTATCCACTAGGCCATGTTGCCTCTGCATTTATTGTGTTGTGATATGACAAGTGCTGGGACTGGCGTGGCAATAACTAGCATAGAGAGGAAGGAGTGGATTCTGGACATGTTGTGAAGGAAGAACTATCAGGATTTGCTGATAGATAAAATATGGGGTTCGAAAGAGAGGAAGCAGTCGAAAGTAATGCCAAGGAGTTGTGGGATTAAGATACAGGGAGGAAGGTGATGTAATGAACTGTGATGGAAAGTTAGGTAGATGAGATGAAATGGGAGTTAATATGAGGAGATCAGTTTTGTACTTATTGAGTTAATTGCACCAACATGACATTCTTATAGAGATGTCCTGGAAGCAGATAGAAATGCGGGATTGAAGAAGAGGAAAGAGAGATCTGGGCTAGGGAAGAAAATTAGGAAGACTTCCATGTAGAGGCGGTAAATGAACCATAGGGTCAGATGAGCTCTCCAAAGTAAAGTAAGAAGAGAAGGGGATACAGAACTGAACTCTGACCGACATCCCCACTTAGGGGTGGGAGGCAGAGGACGAGCTGGTAGAAGAGACCTAGAAGGACCAGCCAGAGGGAGAGAAGAGGAGATTGTGTCAGGAAAATCAATGGAACGCAGCCCGGGCCCTGTTTTTACAAAGTGGGTCTTGAACTCTAGCTTGTCTAAGCCGGGAGGAACCAGAAGTGTGGAGGTAAAATCTCTCGAGGATTGCCAAGGAGCCTTGAGCTGATGCTCTAAATGGCTGCTTAATGGCAAGAGCCTGATCCAGCCAAGATATTTACTGACCTGGGGGATGACTGGCAATTTATGGTCTACTGTAGTCATTTTCCCTGCGAGATTAGCAGGCAATGGAACTCCTCCCTCCCTGGAAAAATTAAGCTGCATGTGACCTTAACTGATTCCTACCTCTCCCGGAAGGGACCCGAGGGATATCTGGGTGGCGGGAACCTTCCTCTCCCTGGCCCAGCTGGGCCCAGGAGTTGCTGTAATGCGTGGTTTGTCCCCTTCTGCCCCAGGAGATGACTCACTGGCCCAGTATGAGATGGTGCTGGGGCCACGCAAGGCCTCACGCGTACTGGAGCCGGTGAATGGCCAGCAGGATAGAACCTTCTATATAGAAGGGCTCGCCTTCCCCGACGCCGACTTCTCCGGCCTGGTTTCCTTCTCGGTCACACTGCTGGGCCGGGCCCACCAGGTACAGATTAGCGCGGAACTCTGGGAGGGGTTGGCCTGGGCTGGGAAAGGGCAAGGGAAGTCGCTGAGGGGGTGAGAGACCAGGAACATGGGGGTTGGGAGAGTTGGGGAGAATGGAGGCTGCAGGGGATCTGGGAAAGATTAGAACTGCAAAAAAGCCTGGGGGAGAGAGGAGGTTGGAGGAGAATGGAGGCTGGGGACAAGGAAGTCTGTGGAAAATGGAAGATGGGGGAGAAAGGAGGCTTAGAGAATAGAAAATGGGGTGAATGGAGACTGGGAAAGAATGAAGGTTGGGGAGAATGGAGGCTCGGGGAGGATGGAGGCTGGGGAAGAATAAAGTCTGAAAGAGAATGGAGACTGTGAGAATAGAGGCCGGGGGAATGGAGACTGTGAGAGTAAGGAGGCTGGGGAGAATAAAGACTAGAGGTAAATTCAGGCTTGAGGGGATGGGCGGCTGAGGGAGCTAAGTGGAGGGTAAGATCTAGGTACAGTGCAAGTGCTTAGAACAGTGCTCTGCACACAGTAAGCGCTTAATAAATATGATTGAATGAGAGAAGAGAGGTTGGGGTGCTGATACACAGAGGATGTGGTCATCATGGAAGATGGTTGGATGTTCACTCCTCTCCTTCAGGTTCAGAGGAAGAACAGGCCAGGAGGGAGAGACTGGGTTAGGTCTCTCCCTGGACCCAAGGAGGGGATTGGGGAGGGGGATCCAGCCATGCTCTCTTGTTCTGATTGTGTCAGGATGTCCCTGAAGTCCCGATCTTTGAAGACACGGTGGTGTTCCGGGTGGCTCCCTGGATCATGACTCCCAACACTCTGGCCCCACAAGAGGTGTACGTGTGCAGGTAGGGAGGGTCTGCCCGGCACTGCGGGGAGGGGCTTTACCGGGCCACGAGCCGTTGACACGAGGCCGGGTCTGCTCCTAGCCAGTGGTCTTTGTCGCATTGCACAAGCCCAGGCAAAGGGGTCCACATCCACATCCTGGCTCCACGGAGGGACAGAGAGCCTGGGCAGCAGTGCCACCTGTTTCAGGGTTGATAAAGGCTTAGGGTCATCCCCATCCACTCCGTTTAGAAAAAAATGGCAGGGCAGGAACAAGGAGGCTGACCCTATTCCCTTGAACCCATGCAGAATGGAAGATAATAAGGAGTTCGTCGAGGCCGTGGCCACTCTTGCCAAGAAGGCCAAGTGCAAGCTGACCATCTGTCCTGAGGCCGTAAACCGAAATGACCAGTGGATCCAGGTAGTATCCCCGGGGTGGAAGCGCAGGGTATGGTGTCCTGCCACCCAGGCTGATGGACTTCTGGGTCTAGGGCCAGGAAGCAGCAAAGTAAATCTCCATGTTCTTACTCTCATCTCTTTCACCACTGATCTTTTATAAATAATAATAATGATGATGATACTGTATTTGTAAAGTGCTTACTATGTGCCAGGCACTGTACTAAGTGCTGGAGTGGATGCAAGCAAATAGATTGGACATAGTCCCTGTTCCACGTAGGGTTCACAGTCTCAATCCCCATCTTACAGAGAAGCAGCGTGGCTCAGTGGAAAGAGCCTGGGCTTGGGAGTCAGAGGTCATGAGTTCGAATCCCGGCTCTGCACCTTGTAAGCTGTGTGACTGTGGGCAAGTCACTTAACTTCTCTGGGCCTCAGTTACCTCATCTGTAAAATGGGGATTAACTGTGAGCCTCACGTGGGACAACCCGATTACCCTGTATCTACCCCAGCGCTTAGAACAGTGCTCGGCACATAGTAAGCGCTTAACAAATACCAACATTATTATTATTATTGTTATTATGAGGTAACTGAGGCACAAAGAAGTGAAGTGACTTGCCCAGGGTCACACAGCAGACAAGTGGCAAAATAGGGATTAGAACCCATGGCCTTCTGACTCCTAGGCCTGTTCTCTAGTCACTAGCCCCATGCTGCTTCTTGTTTATGTCCTCCCTCCTTCCTGAAACTCCCCACCCACTTTGCATATAGCAAACCACTGCTCTCTCCATCTTCAAAGCCCTTCTGCAAACATATCTCCTCCAGGAGGCCTTCCCTGATCAATCTCTCTTTTTTCCTCTTCTTACCCCCTCCACTGCCTCTTCCACACTTCAGCATCACCTGTGCAGTTTAAGTTCTCATCCCCTAAACATTTGGGTAATTGCCTCACCTCCTCCCTCTCACAGCACTTCAGTACCTATCTTTAAATTCCGCTTACCCTTCTCTGTAATTTAATGCGAAACAGCATGGCTCAGTGGAAAGAGCCCGGGCTTGGGAGTCAGAGGTCATGGGTTCCAATCCTGGCTCCGCCACTTGTCAGCTGTGTGACTTTGGGCAAGTCACTTAATTTCTCTGTGCCTCAGTGACCTTATCTGTAAAATGGGGATTAAGACTGTGAGCCCCATGTGGGACAATCTGATCACCTTGTATCCTCCCCCCCAGTGCCTAGAACGGTGCTTCACACATAGTAAGTGCTTAACAAATACCATCATTATTAGAGAAGCAGCGCGGCTCAGTGGAAAGAGCACGGGCTTGGGAGTCAGAGGTCATGGGTTCGAATCCTGATTCTGCCACTTGTCAGCTGTCTGTGGGCCAGTCACTTCAGTTACCTCATCTGTAAAATGGGTTTAAGACTGTGAGCCTCATATGAGACAACCTGATTACCCTGAATCTACCCCAGCGCTTAGAACAGTGCTCTGCACATAGTAAGCACTTAACAAACACCAACATTATTATTATTATTAGATTCCCTGCCCATAAGGAGCTTACAGTCTACCCTTTGGGGGTTTTTTTAATGGTATTTTTAAGTACCTACTATGCACCAGACACTGACCAGGCACCGACCAAGCGCTGGGGTAGATAAAAGCCAATCAGACTGGAGTACGCAGAGCTCTTACTGTAAGCAGAGAAGTGTACTAAGCTCATGGGAGAGTACAGTTTAGCAGAGTTGGTAGTCACATTCCCTGCCCACAGGCAGCTTAGAGACTAAGAGGAGAGACAGACATTAATTAAGAAAATATACATAAATGCTGTGGGGCTGAGGTGGGGTGACTACCAAGTACCCAGAGGATACAGATCTAAATGCAACTAAGTGCTTGGATGAGTATACAGAAGCAAGACAAATGCTTCCTCCCCTAAAAAGATCTTACAATCTCAAGGGAGAACGAGACAGGCAAGAATATGATTCACAAATAGTGGGAACAGGAGAAAGAACAAGGATACAACGGGAAAGTAGCACGGATATAAGAGGAAGAAATTAGCTGAATAAATCACTGAATATTCAACTGGACATACGTATGTTCATTTGTAGTGAGGATGGGAAAGAAATTTGTAAATAGGGAGGCTGGGTTACCTAGTGGAAAGAGAGTGGGTCTGGGAGCCAGGAAACCTGGATTCTAATCCCAACTCTGCCCCAGTGTCTGCTGTGTGACCTTGAGCAATTTACTTAACCTTTCTGGGCCTCAATCTCTTTATTAGCACAATGTTTTGGCACATAGTAAGTGTTTCCTAGAACCCTGGATCATTATTATCGTTGATGATATTGACAATATATCATTACCAATGAAAATGATTGTAATAGTAATAAGAAGAAATACTAAGAGGCTGTTTGGGTAGAAGTGATTTGGATGTTGTGAATTAATCAGAGAGGTCTTTCTGGAGGAAATGGGATTTTAGGAGGACTCTGAAGATGAAGGGAAAACTGTGGGCTGGCAGATTTGGGGTTGAGGATAAAAATTGTAGTATTTGTTAAGCACTTACTATGTGCAAAGCACTGTTCTAAACTCTGGGGGATACAAGGTGATCAGGTTGTCCCACGTGGGGCTCAGTTTTAATCCCCATTTGACAGATGAGGTAACTGAGGCACAGAGAAGTGAAGTGACTTGCCCAAGGTCACACAGCTGACCAGCGGCAGATCCGGGACTAGAATCCGTGACCTCTGACTCCCAAGCCCGTGCTCTTTCTACTGAGCCACCCTGCTTCTCTGAGACGACTTCCAAGCCCAGGGGAATAGCATGAGCAAAGGGGTCAGAGTTGGGAGGATTGATAGTAAATATAGATAGAAGGGGATAGTGGGAGTTATGAGGCGGGCCAGATGGCAATAGCAGGTGAAGGGAGTCGATTTGTAAGATGGAGAACGCTCTGCCACTTGTCTGCTGTATGACTTTGGACAAGTCACTTAACTTCTCTGTGCCTCAGTTTCTGCATCTGTAAAATGGGGATTAAGACTGTGAGTCCTATGTGGGACAGGGACTGTGTCCAACCTGATTATCTTGTATCTACCCCAGGACTTAGAACAGTGCCTGGCACATAGTAAGCATTTAACAAATACCATAATTATTATTATTATCACTTTTAAGTCTCTTTCCATTTCTTCCTCCAGCCCAGATCCCCCCCTCTAAGTTTATGAAACTGGAACAGAAATGGGGGAAGAGGTCTGAGGGCAGGGTTCCTTTTAGGCAAATGTTTGTAGAAAGTGGGAGCATAATTCCCACTGACTTGTTTCCTGAGGTCCAGAATGGCTATAGGCCAGGGGTTGAAAACAACCTCTGCATCCCACAAAATTTCCCACCATGACCCAATCGGTCTGGTTTCATCACAGTCCTCTTTCTGTCCCTTTCCCAGGACGAGATAGAGATCGGTTACATCCAGGCTCCTCACAAAACAATGCCTGTCATCTTTGATTCCCCGCGAAACAGGGGGCTGCGAGATTTCTCTCTGAAACACGTGGTGGTAAGTGACCAGGGTTAATTTCCATCGAATGGACCCTTGACCCCACTATCCCATCTAGGATAGATCAGATAATAATAATAATAATAATAATTGTGGTACTTGTTAAGTGCTTACTATGTGCCAAGCACTGTTCTAAGCGCTGGGGTAGATGCAAATTAATCCAGTTGGACGCAGACCCTGCCCCACGTGGGGCTCACACTCTTAATCCCCATTTAATAGATGAGGGAACTGAGTCCCAGAGAAGTTAAGTTACTTGCCCAGGGTGATACAGCAGACATGTAGCAGAGCCGGGATTAATAATAATAATAATAATAATAGTACTTGCTAAGTGCTTACTATGTACTAAGCACTGGGGTGGATAGAAGCAAATCAGGTTGGACAAAGTCCCTGTCCCACAGGGAGCTCACGGTCTCAATCCCCCTTTCATAGATAACTGAGACCCAGAGAGTGAAGTGACTTTTCCAAGGCCACACAGCAGATAAGTGGCGGGTTGGGATTAGAATCTATGACCTTCTGACTTTCAGGTCCATGCTCTATCCACTAAGCCACCCTGCTTCTTTTAGAAGCAGATATCAGTTAGCTTCATGAGGCTCAGTCTTTTGAAGCTAGAGGCCTGAAGTGCTAAAAAGGAAGAGGGGAGGTGGGGAAGGATCTGCAGTGAACTTTTAATTCCCTGAAGGGTTCACTCACTACATCAGGAACAAGAAAGTAACATATTACATCTATGTGTTTGGGAAACCACAATAGGATGGTTCATGTATTCACTGAATTATATTTATTGAGCACTTACTGTGTACAAAGCACTATACAAGTGCTTCAGAGAGTACAACATAATGAACAGACCCATTATCTGCCTGCAGTGAGCTTACAGTCTAGAAGAGGAGACAGACACGAATATAAATACATAAATAGATAGATAAATAAATAAGTGTACACAAATGCTGTGGGCCTGACACCCTGGCTTTTGAGGAACTGATTATGTGCAGATCCTGGGGTATGGGTGTACTTGACTGAAAAGAGCAGGAAGTGACTGGTTGGGCTAGTGAGGCTAGGCTTTTGGGCCCTGCAACCAACCAACCCGATGAAGGGAGGCATAAAGACCCTCTCTGTGGCTTCTGCCTGGCAGAGGCCCGTTCCCCTGGCTTGGCTGGTGCTGATTGGCCGGTACTGATTGGATTTTCCCTCCAGGGCCCGGACTTTGGCTATGTGACCCGGGAACCAAAGGATGGCATTGTCTCCAACCTGGACACCTTTGGCAACCTGGATGTGAGCCCCCCGGTAACCGTGCGGGGAAAGGAGTATCCCCTGGGGAGAATCATTTTTGGCAACAGCATCTTCTCCAGGTGGGGTGGTTGGAGGCTCCCTCCCCCTCCTCTTCCCCAAATCAATCAATCGATCGATGATACTTATTGAGCACTTATGTGCAGAGCTCTGTGCTATATGTTTGGGAGACTACAATATAATGGGGCTGACAGACATGTTCCCTACATCAATCAATAGTATTTTATAATAATAATAATGTTGGTATTTGTTAAGCGCTTACTATATGCAGAGCACTGTTCTAAGTGCTGGGGGAGAGCCGGTGTCATCAGGTCGTCCCACGTGAGGCTCGCAGTTAATGCCCATTTTACAGATGAGGTAACTGAGGCACAGAGAAGTGAAGTGACTTGCCCACAGTCACACAGGTGACAAGTGGCAGAGCCGAGATTCAAACCCATGACCTCTGACTCCCAAGCCCGGGCTCTTTCCACTGAGCCACGCTGCTTCTCAATGCTTCCTCTCTGACGACCACTATACTAAGTGCTTGGGAAAGTATAATATTTAGGAGACATGAGCCCTGCTCTCTAAGGGACTGTAACAGGACAGACTTTAAATTAAATTGCACAGAGTGGTAACTACTGAGTTTAAAGATAATAATAATAGTGGTATTTTGTTAGGTGCTCTGTAAGCACTTACTATGTGCCAAACACTGTACTAAGCACTGGGGTGGATACAAGCAAATCACGTTGGACACAGTCCCCGTCCCACGTGGGGCTCGCAGTCTCAATCCCCATTTTACAGATGAGGTAACTGAGGCACAGAGAAGTGAAGTGACTTGCATAAGGTCACACAGCAGACATGTAGCAGAGATGGGATTAGAACCCACGACCTTCTGGTTCCCAGGCCCATGCTCTATCCACTACACCGCCTGTACCTAAATGCTGTGGGGGGGGGAGGGGGAGGGAGGAGCGGTGAGTACATCAGTACTCACCTAGAATTGCCAGGGTGGAAATGGGGTGGGAAGATGAGAGAGAGAGAGAGATTAATCAGGCAAGGCTTCCTGAAGGAGATGTGACTTCCGAAGATGAGGAGAGTGGTGGTCTGCTATATTGTTATAATTTGTATTATAATTATTACGGAAGCAGCGTGACTCAGTAGAAAGAGCCCGGGCTTGGGAGTCAGAGGTCATGGGTTCGAATCCCAGCTCTGCCACCTGTCAGCTGTGTGACTGTGGGCAAGTCACTTGACTTCTCTGTGCCTCAGTTATCTCATCTGTAAAATGGGGATTCACTTAACTTCTCTATGCCTCAGTTCCCTCATCTGTCAAATGGGGGTGAAGACTGTGAGCCTCACGTGGGACAACCTGATTACCCTGTATCTACCCCAGTGCTTAGTAAGCGCTTAACAAATACCAACATTATTATTACTATGTATTAAGTGCTTACTATGTGTCAAATACTGTTTTAAACACTGGGGTAGATACAAGCTAATCAGGTTGGACACAGTCCCCATTCCCCATGGGGCGCATAGTCTAAATAGGAGGGTGCCTGTGCATGTGAATCCCCATTTTAATCAGCCAGTCAATCGTATTTACTGAGTGCTTACTGTATGCAGAGAACTGTACTAAGCTCTAAAGTACAATGCAACAATAAATAGACACATTCCCTGCCCGTATCAGAATGAGTAGACTGAAGCACAGAGAAGTTAAGCGATTTGTCCAGAATCACTCAGCAGACAAGTGTGGAGCTGGGTTTACAACTCAGATCCTCTGCCTCCCACTAGGCCATGTTCAGTCATTCAGTCGTATTTATTGAGCGCTTACTGTGTGCACAGCAACTTACTAAGCACTTCGGAGAGTACAATACAACAATAAACAGACACATTCCCTGCCCACAGAGAACCGTGCATTTATCAAATACTATAAGAATAATAACGATGACGACGATGTGGCAGATACCACTCTCCCCATCTTCAGAGTCCATGTGAAATCAAATCTCCCCCAAGAGGCTTTCTCTGATTTCTGTCTATCTCATTTGTCTCTCTCATCCTCGCTCTACTCCCCTCTTTCTGGCACTTCTAGCTCACCCAAGCACTTGATATGAAGAGGGACAGAATTCCAGTCTGGAAGGAGGGTTGGGGCGAGAGGTCAAAAATAAGAGATGAGAACAGGGCATAGCAAATAACAGCTGCTTCTTCCTGTTCCTTGTGGAAACTGTTCACAACCCACAGCGCAGACCATTAAGAAGTACAATGAGATTGAGAGGGTGGTGATTTCAGATGCTAAGTCTCATAAGGTAGTCTGGCCCCGAATTTCTCGTGGATCCAGATCTGCTTCGGTTTGACGTTCCGTATCTGGGGAAAGCCATTTCGAGATCCGAGGGCTGCTTGGGGCGGAGGGGGAGGAAGGGGTTCGAGGCAGTCCAGTCCTCGCAACTCATGAGGGCTGCAGTATGCTGCCTCCACTTTCAGATCTCCACAAATGTAGTCTGGGGCCAGGAGACCCCCATTTTTGGGTCGGGGGTGGTGAGGGGGTTTCCATACCAGCCCTGTGAGTTCTAATGGTGTTCCTGTTTGGGCATTTCCCTTTGCCAGACCAAAGGGCACGGAGCTGATCAAAGTCCTCCGAAGTTTTCTCTACGCTCAGACAGTGCAGGCCCCCGTGGAACTCTTCTCCGGCTGGCTGCTGGTGGGCCACGTGGATGAGTTTGTGAGCTTCGTCCCAGCCCAGGACCGGAAGGTACCGTTTCCCTGCTTGGGGGTGCACGGGAGGGAAGGAAGCAGGAGTCATTGGCAATGAGGGCGGAGAGGGGCGGCTTTTCAACCCGACCCACCCGGCCTTCCAGCTCAAGACTAAATCCTTGACCTATGTTGGATTAACAGAGCTGAAATCATCTGACACAGCAAGGCAAGCTTGGGCAAGGCAAGCGTGGTACCTGCTGACCCCCAGGAATCAAGCACTATGAGAGGCACATTCATTCAGTCAGTCAGTCGTATTTATCGTATTTATTGAGCGCTTACTGTGTGCAAAGTGCACATGATATAGAGAAAGGGATAAAGTGCACATGATAGAGAAGCAGCGTGGCTCAGTGGAAAGAGCCTGGGCTTGGGAGTCAGAGGTCATGAGTTCGAATCCCGGCTCTGCCACTTGTCAGCTGTGTGACTGTGGGCAAGTCACCTCTCTTCTCTGTGCCTCAGTTACCTCATCTGTAAAATGGGGATTAAGACCGTGAGCCTCACGTGAGACAACCTGATTACCCTGTATCTCCCCCAGCGCTTAGAACAGTGCTCTGCATATGGTAAGCGCTTAACAAATACCAACATTATTATTATGATATCAAAGAGTTACACCAAGGAGGCAGCCTGAAAGGATATCGGGGGAGGCATTTTGAGGCAGAGCATAGTTTTCACATAGTGTGGGAAGAGCCTCGAAGTAGTCCGTGGTAACCGGGGCTCACCAGACTATGGAAAACTCTCGGCTTCTTTTCCTCTAGATAGATTTCCCTCTCATTTGTTGGGTTCCTTCTGGCGACAGATACTTGGGGCGGATCACGTGGATCAAAAAATGAGGCCTGGGGTCTGAAATCAGCCTCGGGATTTTCCCACAATTCCCCACAGATCCTCAAGGATACCAAAGAGGCAGAGATCGAGTCAGGAGGGTGAGTGGCGGCCCCGACAGTCCTTGCCATTTCTTGACTGGACTCCTGGGCTCAGAACTGTCACCATCCCCAGACGCTGAGCTCAGGACACTGGTTTCTGGGTTATAATTATGGTACTTGTTAAGCACTTACTATGTGCCAAGCACTGTTTTAAGCACTGGGGTAGAGAAGAGTTAATCAGGTTGGACACAGTCCCTATCCCACAGTCCAACTAGGAGGGTGCAGGAGTTAATCCCCATTTTACAGATGAGTTAAATGAGGCACAGAGAAGTTAAGTGACTTGTCCAAGATCACACAGCAAACAGGTGGCAGATTTGGAATTAGAATTCAAGTCCTCTGACTCCCAGGCCTGTGGTCTTCCCCCTAGGCCACGCTGCTTCTCCACACACTGAGCCCTGGGGAAGCCACAAAAGCAATCACACTGAGGGACTGCTCACTGACCTAAGATTCTCCTGCCTCCAGGGTTTCCGGCTGCTCTTGGCCAGCCCCAGCTCCTGTTTCCAGCTCTTGCGGGAGAAGCAGGAAGAGGGATATGGCAGTGCCGCGCTGTTTGAAGGGATTAGCGAATATCTGCTCTCTCTCATTGGTACATCCTCCTTCCTCTGATTCTTTTATTCCAGTAAAGCTAATTAAGGCTTTTTCTTTTTTTTTTTAATGGTATTTTAATGGTGGTGTTAAGCACTTACGAAGTGCTCTATGCTCTGGAACAGATATCAGCTAATCAGGTTGGACACAGTCAATGTCTCACATGGGGTTCACAGTCTTCATCTCCATTTTACAGATGAGGTAACTGAGGCACAGAGAAGTGAAGTGACTTTCCCAAGGTCACCCATCGGACAAGCGGCGGAGCCAGCATTAGAACCCAGGTTCAGCTGACTCCCAAGCCCATGCTCTATCTATTAGGCAACACTGCTATCTTCCAGTGAAGTTTTCAGCTCAGAGTTCAGGTGAAAGTGAATGACTTGTCCTGAGCTTCTGTAGAAAACAAAGTCCAGCGGCTGGGGCGATGGAAACGACAAAATATCCCCAGGTGATTAGTGGTGAATTTGATCACTTGTCAGCGTAGAGGATTGAGTGACATTAGATTGGGGCTTGGGTGGGCTGGATATATTCTGGTGAGGTTATATCCTCACGTGAGCCCCCCCCATTTAGGTGGGAGTTTACCCTGCAGACCAAGTCTTGGGGCTCTATTCCACTCCCCGTCCCTGCAGTCATCCTGTCTGAACCCAAGACCTGTCCCAGGGCCCACAGACAGGTTGGCAGGTGGCCAGCAGTTCGGGCCAGTCCTCTAGAGGTCTGATGTCGCTTAGAACAACGCTCTGCACATAGTAAGCGCTTAACAAATACCAACATTATTATTATTATTATGTGCTGTGTCAGGGTCAGTCTGTGGATTCTGAGGCAAGGCAAATGAATCATTCTTTCAAACACATTGGTTTGAAGGGCCCCTGAGTCTCCTGGTAATGATAGGTCTGACTCAGCAGGCTTGGACCACTGGAAAAGACATTTAAAAACCCCACAGCGAAGACACCACAGACCCCAGTAAGACCCCACAGACACAACGCTGGCGCCTTGGAAGCATCGCCATCGAGAAGGAGGTCAAGCCATCCCCTTGTGACCGCTTCGGCCTCTCTTCCTTCTGTAAGACAAGATCGAGGATGGAGGTTGCGTTAGATGCATGACTTGCAATCGGAAGGGATGGCAGCCATGTCCTCACCCTGTTTGGAAATTTCCCCTTATAACAGACTCCTCTGCAATTCAGGCTACAGCCATCCATTTTGCTCTCTCTGACCGATGGCTTTTAATTTGGTTCTGTCTCCCTAATTGGAGACCTGTTCCCAACCTCAAGCCACTTGTTTGATGATTGAAGCCCCTGGCCAGGGGCCTGTCAGCATCATGATGTCACTGGGTGACCTTGGGCAGATGATGTACATTTTCTGGGCTTGGGTAACCCCAGCTCTAAACCCTTACACTTCCCAGTTGGACCTTCATGAACCCTTAAATCAGAACCTGGGAGGATGAACAAAAATGGGCCCTGCACATCCCACAGAGGTTGGAAATGGGAAATAATTAGACCCGCCTCTCCTTGTTTGCCTGAATTCTGGACGCTAACATGCATGGAACCTGGCACGCTTTACAGAAATGTGCTCAAGCTCCCCGAACGTAGATTACTTCTTGAGGGGACTCTGATCCCCCTTCTTCAGAGTCACTGTGTTGCCCTCCCAGTGCGTGGCTTGTAAGCCACAAACTTTGGGGGCAGGAGCCGGGGCGAATGGAGATGGGGGGCTGAAAGAAAAAAGAAAAACAGACGTGTAAAGGCCTCTGGAGCCAGCTCTGGACCGGACAACGGGCAGACCAGATGAAAACCGGATGAAGGGCCACCCTAGGAACAACTCCTCTGATGGGTTTTCTTTTTAGGACTTTTAACCTCTGAATTAAGAGTTTAGTCTCCAGTCCAAAGATTGGAATTTGGGTTCCTCTACTGACTCAACAGGCTGAGATGGATTCTAAAAGGGACAAAGAAGCCTTCTCCAATCATCAGCACTTAGTACTGGCACATAGTAAGCATTTAACAAATACCATGACTATTATCCACTTAGCAGGGTCTGCAGGATTAATGAGTGGGCAATTCTGCTCAGCAAACCTATTTTCATTTCTTTTTTTTGTTTCCTTTCCTTTCAGGAAAGAAAAAGATGACAATCGATGACATTCTGTCTGATGAAACCTTGAGCCAGCACAATGACTATGTGGAGGTATTCATTTATTCAATCATATTTACTGAGAGCCTATTGAGTGCAGAGCCCAGTACTAAACAACTGGGAGAGTACAATATAATAACAGACACATTCCCTGCCCACGAGCTTACAGTCTGGGGAGTGCAGAGTGGGGGAGTGGGCAAGCATATTAATATAAATAAATTACAGGTATAGGAGCAGAGAGGCCTGGGAAATCTCACAACACTGAATGAAGAATTAACACTATTACTGACTAGCTCTAACCAGAACTCTTTAATAGATGGTGAAGGACCAAAATCGGCATCTTCCCCAAAAATAATAACTTGTGCTACTTGTTAAGCCCCAGGCACTGTGCTAAGCACTGGGGTAGGTACAGTTATGAACATAGGTACAGTTCCTGTCCCACATGGGGCTCACAGTCTCTAAGGGGGAGCTAGCACAGATATCGAATCCCCATTTAACAGATGATGAAACTGAGACACAGAGAAGTGAAGTGACTAGCCCAAGCTCAACCAACAGGAAAGTAGTCTAGTGGTAAAATCGTGGACTTGGGAATCAGAGGGCTGGGTTCTAATTCTGGCTCTGCCACTTATCTGCTGTGTGACCTTAGGCAACCATTAACTTCACTGTGCCTCAGTTATCAAATCTGTAAAGTGAGAATTAAAGACTGTGAGCCCCAAATGGGACATGAACTGTGTCCAAACTGATTACTTTGTATCTACCCAAGTGCTTAGTACAGTGCCTGATACATAGTAAGCACTTGACAAATACCATAAAAAAAAGTGGTGGCGCTGGGGTTAAAACCCGGACCCCTGATTCCCATCTCTATGCTCTTTCCATTAGATCACACTGCTTCTCACAAGGCAGCGTTAGTGAAGTCTTGCAGGATAAATCTCCCATGAGTGCATGAGATGAAGAAACCCTGTTGATGGAGAGGACATTGATTCATTCAGTCATACTTATTAAGTGCTTACTGCGTGCAGAGCACTGTACTAAGCACTTGGGAAGTACAATACAATAATAAACAGTGACATTACCTAAACCTCAAGGAGCTGCGAGGGACAGGGTTAAAAGCCGTTGGGAATCTTTAGCACTTGAGGTGGTGATGGTCCTTGCTCTCCCCTAAGGCCAATGATAGGAGGGACTGCTGACATGGTGTTTTCCCAGCTCCGCTGACTCTTCGGCCGTGGGAAGTTTAGGATGAGCTAGTGCGAACGATGCCCAGATAACACAACCGGCTTGGTGGCATCTGCTGCCAAGTGGCTTGTTCATTAACATTTATGAGATCCCCCCGGCCCGTGGGCTGAACCAGTCTGGACTGTTGGGTGTTGAACTCTTATCCAAGTTACACTGGTTAGCACCAACATTTGATTTTAGCACCTCCCTGGCCGCCGGGGGTTAAGGGTTCATGTACCTCTTTCTTGACATTCACTTTTGGAACTGGCTGGGGAATGAAGCTGGGCCCTGAGGCAGCCAAACGGCCCGTGGGAAAGACACGGGCCTGTTTATCTGGGGACCCGGCTCCCCCCCTCCCTCAGCTGTGTGACCTCAGGCAAGTCACTTCATTTCTTTGGGCCTCAGTTTCCTCATCTGTAAAAGGGGGATTCAAAAGCTGTGTTTCGACCTCTCCTCCCTTCTCTCTTTCTACCGCCCACCCCGCACGCTCCGCTCCTCCGCCGCCCACCTCCTCGCCGTCCCTCGGTCTCGCCTATCCCGCCGTCGACCCCCGGGCCACGTCCTCCCGCGGTCCCGGAACGCCCTCCCTCCTCACCTCCGCCAAACTGATTCTCTTCCCCTCTTCGAAACCCTACTTAAAACTCACCTCCTCCAAGAGGCCTTCCCAGACTGAGCTCCCCTTCTCCCTCTACTCCCTCTACCGCCCCCCCCTTCACCTCTCCGCAGCTTAACTCTCTTTTCCCCCCATTTCCCTCTGCTCCTCCCTCTCTCCCCTCCCATCCCCTCAGCACTGTACTCGTCCGCTCAACTGTATATATTTTCATTACCCTATTTATTTTGTTAATGAAATGTACATCGCCTCGATTCTATTTAGTTGCCATCGTTTTTACGAGATGTTCTTCCCCTCGACTCTATTTATCGCCATCGTTCTCGTCTGTCCGTCTCCCCCGATTAGACTGTAATCCCGTCAAACGGCAGGGACTGTATCTGTTGCCGACTTGTTCATTCCAAGCGCTTAGTACAGTGCTCTGCACATAGTAAGCGCTCAATAAATACTATTGAATGAATGAATGAATGACTGTGAGCCTCATATGGATGGGGCCTTGTGTCTGACCTGATTATCTTGAGCCTATCCCAGGGCTTTTGACAGGGAGTAAGCTCTTAACAAATAATACGATTTATATTATTTCCTCCCCCATCTCATTCTGACCTGAGCTAAAGGAAGAGTCGCAAACAATTCCAGGGGCAGTAGCTAAGTGGTACCTCAGAACCCTGGAGGGAAATGAATGCCAGAAAATGAAAACAAGGTCCTATATAAAGACCCAAGGAAGAAAAATGAGAGGGAGGGAAAGAGGCAGAATCTCCTAGGAAAAACTGGGTCTTTTCCTCAGTAGTGATAGTAATAGTATTTATTAAATGCTTACTGTGTGCAGAACACTGTAATAAGCGCTGGGAATTAGACACTGTCCTGTTGGATAATTTTGTCTAAGTTGGCTCTTAGGTTGTTTACTGTTTTCTCTTTACTACTAAAGGTGGTCATTTAAACTGTCTTTTTTTCTCAGTTATGCCTCCAGTAGTCATTCTCTCTCTCTCTCTCTCTCCATAAATATATGTATATTTATGGCATTTGTTAAGCACTTACTATGTGCCAGGCCCTGTACTAAGTCCTGGGGTCGATACAAACAATCAGGTTGGACACAGTCCCTGTCCTACAAAGGACACTCAGTCTTAATCTCCATTTTACAGAGGAGGTAACTGAAGTACAGAGAAGCTAAGTGACTCTCTCTCCCTCTCTCCTCCTCCTCCCCCCCCCCCCCTTTCTTCTTCTCTTCTGCTTCTAGAGAAGCAGTGTGGCTCAGTGGAAAGAGCCCGGGCTTGGGAATCAGCAGTCATGAGTTCGAATCCCGGCTCTGCCACTTGTCCGCTGTGTGACTGTGGGCAAGTCACTTCACTTCTCTGTGTCTCAGTGACCTCATCTGTAAAATGGGGATTAAGACTGTGAGCCTGACGTGGGACAACCTGATGACCCTGTATCTACCCCAGCGCTTAGAACAGTGCTCTGCACATAGTAAGCGCTTTACAAATATCAAATACCAACGTTTTTTTCCTCCCCAGAGCTGCATCAACTGGAACAGAGGTGTCCTAAAATGGGAGCTGGGTCTGGATGAAGAAGATATCATTGATATCCCACAGCTCTTCAAGCTCCAGAAAGTACCGAGCCCAGGAGATTTGACCCAAGTTACATCCAAAGCAGAAGCTCTCTTCCCAGACCTGGTGAGAAAGTGGCAGAGGGGAGGGGAGAATCATCTTGGATGCACATGGCTCACTCTGTAAATTGTTTCTTGGCAAGCCCACGTGTTTGCTATGATCTTTTGCGGAGGTTGGGCCTGTGACAGGGTGCTGTGGTCATGAGAGTTGAAGGAGAGTACAGTGGTTTGGAGTAGAGAGATATAAATACCTATCCCAGCCCTACCTCTACCTGCCTATTCTTGGACAAGTCCTTTCTTTCCTCTATTTCTCAGTTGTGCCTTGAGACTGAGACTTGGGATAGCCCAAGAGACTCCGCTTCATACCTATCCTCTGCTATCCCTATTGTACTTTTTTACAGTATCCGTTAAGCAATTATTGTGTGCCAGCCTCTGTACTAAATGCTGGGTTAGGTACAAGGAAATCAGGTTGGACGCAGTCCCTGTCCCACATGGAGTTTGCAGTCTTAATCCCCATTTTACAGATGAGATAACTGAGGCCCAGAGAAGTGAAGTGACTTGTCCAAGGTGACACGGCAGACAAGTGGCAGGCTCATGCTCTTTGCTCTAGGCCATGCTGCTTCTGTATTTGATACAGCGGACCTCTCCTTTCTCCTCAGAAAACTACCGGTACTCTGTTTTGCCAGAGCACTAACCTGGTTCTCCTCCTGCCTCTCTGATCGCTCCTTCTCAGTCCTGTCAAATGGCTTCCAAACTACTCTCCTCTTTTGACTTTGGGGAACCTGTGAGCTCTGTTCTGGATCCTCTAACAATTCTCATTCTACATCCTCTCTCTCTCTCGGGGAGCTCATTTGCTCACCTCCCTCTACCCCGATCTCTCTGCGGACATATAACCCTGCATCTCCTCTTACCTCCAGGACATTTCCGCTTGGCTGTCTTTCTGATACTACAAGTTCAAGTCTCAAACAGAACTCGACATCTTTCTTCCTAAACCCCAAACTCCCCATACTTGTGAAGCCGTGTGGCTTACTGGAAAGAGCACAGGTCTGGGAGTCAGAAAGACCTGGGAGTCAGAAGAACCTGGGTTCTAATCTCAGCTCTCTCACTTGGCAAGTCACTTCACTTCTCTGTGCCTCAGTTACCTCATCTATAAAATGGGGATTAATATCCCTGGTCTCAAGGATTTTTCCAATCAGTGTTTTGCATAGCTCTTTAATTTCCAGGGCCCCCCCTCACATTAATAATAACAATAATAATAATAATGGTATTTGTTAAGCGCTGACTACATGCCAAGCACTGTTCTAAGCGCTGGGGTAGAGACAGGGTAATCAGGGTGTCCCACCTGGGGCTCACACTTTTAATCCCCATTTTACAGATGAGGTAACTGCGGCACAGAGAAGTTAAGTGACTTGCCCAAGGTCACACAGCAGACAAGTGGCGGAGGCGGGATTAGAACTCACGTCCTCTGACTCCCAAGCCCGTGCTCTTTCCACTAAGCCATGCTGCTTCTTTCATTACTTATCTCATTTTTCCCCCACAGCAACCCTAAGGGGTAAGTAGGAAGGCAGGTATTATGATCAACATTTTGTAGAAAGGGAAACTGAGGAGCAGCAAGGTAAAGCTATTTGCCCACAGTCACACACCCGGCCAGTGGCAGATTTAGATTCAAACGCGGGTCCTCTGATTTCCAGATCTGCACTCTTCCACTACAGTATATTTACGAGCTCTGGTCATATCACTGCTAGACTACTGGATTAGCTTCCTCTTCAGTCTCTCAGCCTCCAGCCTCTCCCCCCTACAATCTATACTATGTGCTAAAGCACGGATCATCTTCCTGAAGCTTCACTAAGCCCACAGCTTTCCTTTGCTCTCCTAAAAACCTTCCACAAAGCACCTTCAAACCCCGAGCCTTTCTAAAAGCCTCCTCCTTTATGAGACCTTCCCACTAATCATTCATTCAGTTGTATTTACTGATAGCTTACTATTTGCAGACCACTATACTAAGCATTTAGGAGACTACAATATAACAATTGTTATAAACGATTATAACAGACATATAATATATAATGTATAATTATAAACAGACATATTCCCTGCCCATGAAGAGTTTACAGTCTAGAGGAGAGGACAGAAATTAAAATAAATAAATTACATATATGTACATAAATGCTGTGGGGCTGGAAGGGGGATAAATAAAGGTAGAAGGGAGTGGGAGAAGAGGAAAGGAGGGCTTAGTCAATGGAGGTCTCTTGGAGATGTGCCTTCAGTAAGGCTTTGAAGAGTAATTGTCTAATTTTTGGAGGGTGGCCAGAGGCAGGATGTGGGCTAGGGGTGGGTGGCAAGATAGACAAGACTGAGATACATAATCCCCACCTCTCTGGTCATTTAATCCCTTCAGCCACCTTTACATCAATATATCCATTATTTCAGTTTTGGTCCTCTAGACTGTAAACTCGTTGTGGGCAGGGAATGTGTCTGTTATATTGTTAAAGTCGTACTCTCCCGAGCTCTTAGTTTACTGCCGTGCACACAGTAAGCACTCAATAAATATCACTGATTGATTGCTTCTCTTTTCATCAGTGGGGCCTATTCTTTTACTCTTGTTTTCTATTGCTTGTGTACTCTCTGTGTCTGCTTGTGCCCTACCCCCTCCGCAGACTGTAATCTCCTTGAAGGCGGGGACTAGACTACCCACTTTTACTGTATCTTCCCAAGAGGCTGGTACAGTTCTCTGTTCATAGTAGGCTCAACAGATCCTCCTGGAGATGGTGATGATGGTGATAGGTGCTACAGAGGCTCCTGAGAGACCAGGAAGCGGCAGTGCTCTCCCTGATCACCTCCCAGAAAATGCCATTACAAGGTCATTTCCTCACGGCCTCATTTCCTCATAATAGTTGTAGCGTGATATTGATTGAGCACTCACTGGGTGCAATATATTGCACTAAGTGCTCAGGAAATACATAACAGAAGTGGCCTGTTCCCCACTCACTCAGAATCTGTGCTCTAATGGGGAAGACAAAAAAAGTACTTACTAATAAGGAAATAGAAATAAAACGTTGAATAAGCGTATATACCAGCAGCATGGCGTAGTTGATAGAGCCTGGGCCTGGGAGTCAGAGGTATCTGGATCCTAATCCTGACTCTGCCACTAGCCTGTTGTGTGACCTTGGGCAATTTACTTCACTTCTCTAAGCCTTGGTTACCTCATCTGTAAAATGAGGATTAAGACTGTGAGCCTAATGCGGGACACAAGCTCTGTTTCCAACACGATTTGCTTGTATTTACCCCAGCATTTAGTACAGTGCCCGGCACATAGGAAGGGCTTAACAAATACTACAGTTATTATTATTATGCCAAAGTGCTAGGGATGGGAATAAATAAATACACAGGATGTAGAGATGGCTGGGGGCTTGATGCAATTTGAGTTGCAGAGGATGAATCTGGAAAGGCTTTTTGGAGGAGGTGGGATTTCAGGAGGGCTTTGAAGATGGAGAGGGCTGATGATGACCGGTTTTGGTTGGGGAGGGAGATTGAGGTCAGGGAAATAGTGTGAGAAAGGGGATGGAAATGAGAGAGACGAGATTGAGGCACAGATAGATGAGTAAACCTATATCCATCAATGGTATTTACTGAGCACTTACTGTGTGCAGAACACCATACTAAGCGCTTGGGAGACTCCAGTATAACAGACCTGACACTCATTCCCTGCCCACAGCAAGCTTACAGACTAGAGAGGTCTAAGGCCATTAATAATTTACAGATACGGAATGTATCTGTGCTGTGGGACTGAAGGTGGGGTGAACGAGAAATGCCACCAAAGCACCTATAGAAGATGTTTTGACATTTTTAAGAGATGGCAGGGATCATTCAAAAAATCTGTAGGAAATTCCGATGCAGCACTTGGTGAGTATATCCTGTGGCCATTCAGTTTCTCATGGCATTTTGGCCCGGTGAGCACCTCCGGGGTCAGGTTTATCTTGCTGTTCCTACCCCTGGGCTATGTGAAGCTGTCAAAAATAATTGTGGTATTTGTTGGACACTTACTCTGTATCAAGCCCTGTGCTAAGCACTGGAGTAGGTACAAGTTGATCGGGTCCCACATGGATCCTTACATTCTAAGTAGGAGGGAGAATGGGTATCGAATGTCCATCCGGTGATGGAACTGAGGCACAGAGAAGTTAATAATAATTATAATCAATAACTGTGGTATTTGTTAAGCATTTTCTATGTACCTGGCACTGTACTAAGCACTGGGGTGGATATAAGCAAATTGGGCTGGACACAGTCCCTGTCCCACATAGGGCTCAATCTCAATTCCCATTTTACAGATGAGGTAACTGAGGCACAGAGAAATGAAATGACTTGCCCAAGGTCACCCAGCAGACAGGTGGCAGAGCTGGGATTAAGTCACCCATCCAAGGTCACACAGCAGAAAAGCATTAGAGCCGGGATAAAACCCAGGTCCTCTGACACCCAGGCCTGGGCTCTTTAGACTAGGTCATGCTGTTTCTCTACTCCAGGGCTTATGGTGAGTGACTGTGAAGAACCAAACATTACTCCCCTGACATAAAAGAGCTGACTTCCCATTAAAGGGAGCGTATCTTTTTGTTGTTATTAAAAAAGGCCATGGGAGCATGTTTTTCCTTTATTTTCAAGCCAACCTGGCAAATCATTCCATTAGATTGTAAGCCAAGCCAAGAGGGACTTTTCTTTCTTTTCCGCAGTTTTCTCCTGTGCACCACGTTCAGGACAGTGCATCAAATAGCCCTCAGTACAGTCTTGTCTTATGCTGTCGAATCGCTTCCGACCCATAGCTACTCCATGGACACAGCTCTCCCAGAACGCCCCAGCTCCATCTGCCTTAGTTCTGGTAGTATTTCCTTAGAGTTTTTTTGGTAAAAATACGGAAGGGGTTTACCACTGCCTTCTTCCGTGCAGTCAACGTGAGTCTCTGCCCTCGATTCTCTCCCATGCTGCTGCTCCCCTAGCACAGGTGAGTTTTATGTTGGTATTTGTTAAGTGCTTACTATGTGCAGAGCACTGTTCTAAGCGCTGGGGTAGATACAGGGTGATCAGGTTGTCCCACGTGAGGCTCACGGTCTTAATCTCCATTTTACAGATGAGTTAACCGGGGCACAGAGAAGTTAAGTGACTTGCCCACAGTCACACACCTGACAAGTGGCAGAGTCGGAATTCGAGCCCATGACCTCTGACTCCCAAGCCCGGGCTCTTTCCACTCAGACACGCTGCTTCAGTATAAGTTTTGACTTATAGCAGATTGCTTTCCACTTGCTAGACACTGTCCAAGCTAGAAATGGAATGGGTATGCCTCTGCTTGACTTTTCCTTCCGTAATAATAATAATAATAATGTTGGTATTTGTTAAGCGCTTACTATGTGCCGAGCACTGTTCTAAGCGCTGGGGTAGACACAGGGGAATCAGGTTGTCCCATGTGGGGCTCACAGTCTTAATCCCCATTTTACAGATGAGGTAACTGAGGCACCGAGAAGTTAAGTGACTTGCCCAAAGTCACACAGCTGACAAGTGGCCGAGCCGGGATTCGAACCCATGAACTCTGACTCCAAAGCCCGTGCTCTTTCCACTGAGCCACGCTGCCGTAGGCGAGCCTGGTAGAGTACTGGAAACTCTCCAGGTTCGATGCTGAGAGGTTAGGGTACAGTCTACTGAGGATGAATTTATCCACCCTGGAACTAAGGAGCTAGCCTTGGAAATGAGGCACATTTATCTCTCCGGCTGGATTGGATTCTCCTGAAAAGCATCGATCGTGTCTACTTTACTGTATTCTCCCAAGCGTTTAGAAACAGCTGGGAAGCAGCGTGGCCTAGAGGAAAGCCCACAGGCCTGGGAGCCGGATCTGTCTCTTGCCTGCTTGGGCAAGCCACTTGACTTTTTTGAGCCTCAGTTTCCTCACCTGTAAAATTGGGATGCAATACCTGTTCTCCCTCCTACTTAAATTGTGAGCCACATGTGGGACAGGAGCTCTGTCCAACGTGATTATCTTTTATCACTTCCAGTGCTTAGCAGAGTGCTTGGCAGAGAGTAAGCTCTAATACCCTGCAGGCTCTTTCTGTGGGCCTCAACACCCAGGCCCCAGGTCCCTGCAATGCTGCTTCGTCTGTGCCCTTGGATCTATACTCTTTGGGGAGTCGGTATTCACCCTACCCTCGGTCCCACAGCACTTACGCAGGGAATGTGAGAATCAGCCTGGCTTAGATGAAAAATCATGGGTCCGGGACTGAGAGGACCTGGGCTCTAACCCCAGCTCTGCCAATTTCTTGCTGTGTGACGTAGGGCAAATCACTTAACTTCACTGTGCCTCAGTGCTCCTGTTCTCCCTCTTTCGTTGACTGTGGGTTAGAGACTGAGTCCAACCTAATTAATTTGTATTTATCCCAGCATTTAGAAAAGTGTAAGCACTTAATGGATACCTTAAAAAAAAGTCTACAACTCTGTTGTATCGTGCTCTTCCAAGAGCTTAGTATAGTGCTCTGCACACAGTAAGTGCTCAATAAATACCATTGATTGATTGACTACTAATAGAGAATCTCTGCCCCGTTGACTTTAGCGGGCAGCAGGGGCATGAACTCAGACGGCGGCTCTTGGGTTCTTCTGTTCTGCCTCTCCCCTCGCTGCAGGTGAACATGGTGGTCCTGGGAAAATACCTGGGGATCCCCAAGCCCTTCGGGCCCATCGTCAACGGTCACTGCTGCCTAGAAGAGAAGGTCCGATCCCTGCTGGAGCCGCTGGGACTCGACTGCACCTTCATCGACGACTTCTCCACCTACCACGTAGAGAATGGAGAAGTCCACTGCGGCACCAACGTCCGCCGGAAGCCCTTCTCCTTCAAGTGGTGGAACATGGTCCCCTGAGCCGGCCCCCAACCCCCTCTCCCGGGCAGGAAGCAGCAGCCTCATCTGGAGCAAGGCAAATGAGAGAGGTGGTGGCTGGGTTTCAGCTTTGGCAGCCTCGCTTTCCCCCGCCCGTCCCTGCCAACAGCTCACCTCTTCCCGTAAGCCCCGGGACTCAGGCCTCGGGAGCAACCCCGCCGACTTCTAGCAGAAAACCAGTCAGTGTGAGGAGCCCACAGATCACTCTCGGTATCGTTGAGCAGCCGGACTAGTTTTCACAATCGCTAATAAAGGCTTGAGCGCACAAGAAGCACACTGGTGGAGGTTCTTTGTTTGAGGCTGCGGGGGTGAGAGCCAAACAGGTGCATGAAGCCTGGGGCCTGGGCCTGGCCCGGAGCACTCCGACTCTCCCTGCGCGGGCGGCGATGGGGCCCCCCTGCCCACTCCATGCCCTGAAGGAGAAGTTCCGGGACCTGGGAGCGAGGGGCACAGGGGGAGATTGGGTGAGGAGGGAGAGTGTGGAGCCGGGAGCCAAAATGGCTCCATGGACAAACCCCCATTCTCCTCTCCTTCATTTCATTCCCTCCCATCGTGATCGGTTTGTTGGAAGAGCCAGTTCCGTTCTCTACCATTCCCTCCTTGGTCCTCAAATCCTTCCAACCCTCTGATCCTCTCCTAGGTTCGAGATGGGACATGCACCGATTCCAAGCTCACCTCCCGTAACAGGTTTTCAGAAAGATACCGGAGAGTTAGAGCAACCGCACGGAGTTGACAACCGGTAGGTACTTTGTTGATTCATTCAGGAGTAGGAAGAGTAGATGCTCACGCTCCAGACAGCAGAGGGAAACCAAAGGTTCTGCAAAGCAGCTGCCGGAGCGGGGGGCTTGGCCCCCCAAAGGGTAAGCAGCGTATTTTTAAAAGCCATGCCGGTTTACTCTAAAGAGGGGTTCAGGCATGAGCTTCGTATGTATAACAATAGAGTGAAGGAGTTCAGGGTGTAATCGTCTTGGGAAGTATCCTCCTGACCAAGTACCGTTTTTTTCCCACGGTCCAGATGTTTGGGTTTGTCCTTATTCTATGATGTCTAACCCCCACTCTTCGTGAGATAAGAACTACATTCCTCAAATTGAGCCATTCTGCACGTGGTGCAGGAATGTGGTTATTCTTCATTACTGACCTTCATCCCAGAGATAGGCTGATTCTGTTTGATCATCTGTGATACCATTCTACAGAATCTAGGGGTCATAAATAGGGCAACTAACTAGCCCTGGGAGCCCTTCAGGCCCTTTTTCCCATCCTATGCTGTTAATGAAGTTAGTCAGTCAGTTGTATTTATTGAACGCTTACTGCGTGCAGAGCACTGTACTAAGTGCTTGGAAGAGTACATGGAAAAATAAACAGACACATTCCCTATCCATAAGAGCTTAGAGTCTAGATGGAGAGACTGACATTAACATAAATTTAAAAGTTTAAATTTTAAACTTTTTAAACTTTCTAAACTTTTAAAATTTTAAACTTTAAAAGATATGTACATAAGGGCTGTAGGGCTGGGAGACGGGTTGCATAAAGGGAGCAAGTCAGACAGTGGTATTTATTGAACTATTATTGTGTGCAGAATACTGTTCTAAGAGCTTGGGAGAGTACAACACAAAAATAGACAGATACATTCCCTGCCCACAATGAGCTTACAGTCTAGAGGGGGAAACAGATATTAATGTCAATAAATAAATTATGGTTTTGCAAACCCCGCTCCACCCTCTCATGCAGAGCCGAGTTTTGTGTGGACTGCTTTAGAGACTGTCTATTCTGGGGATGGTTGGCACAGAGCTCTCAACTTGGCAGCCCTCAGTGTCCAACCCTAAAAGCATTTCCCTAACGGGGCCAGTTCCCTTCGGGGTCCCCGGATGGGAGGCTCGCCCACCATTTCTGGAGAGCCATTCCATCGCCATCGTGAGCCCGTTGTGGACAGGGAGTGTCTCTCTTTGTTGCTGAATTGTACTTTCCAAGCACTTAAATAATAATAATAATAATGATGTTGGTATTTGTTAAGCGCTTATTATGTGCAGAGCATTTGTTAAGCGCTGGGGTAGATACAGGGTAATCAGGTTGTCCCACGTGAGGCTCACAGTCTTCATCCCCATGTTACAGATGAGGTGACTGAGGCCCAGAGAAGTTGAGTGACTTGCCCATAGTCACACAGCTACCAAGTGGCAGAGCCGGGATTCGATCTGCACACAGTAAGCGCTCAATAAATACGATTGAATGAATGAATACCTTCTGGGCGTAGCCAGTAGCATAGGGAGAATTGACTGCCGCGAAGAAGCTTCTGAAAACTCAAGTGAGATCGTGAGGTTGGACCCAGATACTAAGGCCTCATGCTAAAACACACGGGAAGAACAATAACAGTAACAACAGTGAGGGTATTTGTTAATTCCTTACTCTGTTTCGAGCAACTGTTCTAAGCGCTGAGATAGGTACAAGCAGCGTGGCGCAGTGGAAAGAGCACGGGCTTTGGAGTCAGGGCTCATGAGTTCGAATCCCAGCTCTGCCACTTGTCAGCTGTGTGACTGTGGGCGAGTCACTTAACTTCTCTGTGCCTCAGTTCCCTCATCTGTAAAATGGGGATTAAGACTGTGAGCCCCACGTGGGACAACCTGATTTCCCTGTGTTTACCCCAGCGCTTAGAACAGTGCTCGGCACATAGTAAGCGCTTAACAAATACCAACATTATTATTATTATTATTACAAGGTAATCTGGTTGGACACAGTCCCCGTCCTACATGGGGCTCACAGTCTTAATCCCCGTTTTACAGAGGCCCAGAGAAGTGACAGGACTTGCCCAGGTCACACAGCAGACAAGAAGCAGAGCTGTAATTAGAACTCAGGTCCTTCTGGTTCCCGGGCCCGTGCTCTGTCCACAAGACCATGCTGCTTCCAATAGAAGAAGAAGAAAGAGCAAGTAGGACAATATCCTAATATAATTGTGGCTCACTGGAAAGAGCACGGGCTTTGGAGTCAGAGGTCATGGGTTCGAACCCCGGCTCTGCCACTTGTCGGCTGTGTGACTTTGGGCAAGTCACTTCACTTCTCGGTGCCTCAGTTACCTCATCTGTAAAATGGGGATTAAGACTGTGAGCCCCACGTGGGATAACCTGATTCCCCTGTGTCTACCCCAGCGCTTAGAACAGTGTTTGGCATATAGTAAGCGCTTAACAAATACCAACATTATTAATATTTGATAAGTGCTTACTCTGTGCCAAGAACTGTTCTAAGAGCTAAGGTAGATAAAAAATAATCACATCAGAGACTATACCTGACCCAGTCGGGGTTCACAGGGGGTGAGAGAACAGGTATTTAACATGGCATAGTGGATGGACCACTGGGCTGGGAGTCAGAAGGTCATGAGTTCTAATCCCAGGTCCACTACTTGTCTGCTATGTGACCTTGGACAAGTCACTTTACTTCTCTGGGCCTGAGTTACCTCATCTGTAAAATGGAGATTGAGACTGTGAGCCCCACCTGGGACAGGGACTCTGTCCGACCCGACTTGCTTGTAACCAACCCGGCGCTTAGTACAGTGCCAGACACATAGTAAGTGCCACAAATACCACAATTGTTGCTATTAGATGAGGCAATTGAGGTCCAGAGAAGTTAAATGACTTACCCAAGGTCATCCAGCAGGTAAAGGGCAGAGCTGAGAATAGAACCCAGGGCCTCTGACTCCTAGCTTCAGTGGAGAGAGCACGGGCTTGGGAGCCAGAGATCATGGATTCGAGTTCTGACTCTGCCACCTGTCAGCTGTGTGACTGTGGGCAAGTCATTTAACCTCTCTGTGCCTCAGTGCCCTCATCTCTACAATAGGGATGAAGACTGTGAGCCTCATGTGGGACAACCTGATGACCCTGTATCTACCCCAGCGCTTAGAACAGTGCTCTGCACCGTCAGCACTTAAACACCAACATTATTATTACTTCTCATTTTGTCCCCTGAATTTCTGAAACTCCATCTCTCCCTCTCAGCTCTGGGAACAGGGCCCACGGACCATTCAGGGGGCCACAGCAGATGGACCAATGAAAGGCTTCACCCCTCAGGAGAGGCAACGAGCCCTCTGGACTGTAAGCTCGTTGTGGGTGGGGAATGTGTCCGTTATATTGTTCTACTGCACTTTCCCAAGCGCTTAGTACAGTTCTCTACAGGCAGTAAGTGCTCAATAAATTCGATCGACCGATTGACGAGCCCAGCCACTTGCTGGAGGGGGTTTTCCCTCCTGTCCTGGCAGCTGGAGCAACAGTAATAATCTAATAATGGTATTTGTTAAGTGCTTACTATGTGCCAAGCACTTTTCTAAGCACTGAGGCAGACAGGAGAAGCAGCGTGGCTCTGTGGAGAGTGGAAAGGGCTTGGGAGTCAGAGGTCATGGATTCGAATCCCAGCTCTGCCACGTGTCAGCTGTGCGACGGTGGGCAAGTCACTTCACTTCTGTGCCTCAGTTACCTCATCTGGAAAATGGGGATTAACTGTGAGCCTCACGTGGGACAACCTGATTACCCTGCATCTGCCCCAGCGCTTAGAACAGTGCTCGGCACATAGTAAGCGCTTAACAAATACCAACATTATTATTATTATAGGAGGTAATCAGGTTAACCCACGTGGGGCTCAGTCTTAATCCCCATTTTACAGATGAGGTAACTGAGGCCCAGAGAAGTGACTTGCCCCAAGTCACTCAGCTGAGAAGCGGTGGATCTGGGATTAGAACCCATGACCTCCCGACCCCCAAGCCCGAGTTCTTTCCTCTAAACCTGGAGCCCTGGGGCTGGGGGAGGGAAGTGGGTGCGGATTCTGCTTCCGTGTGCCAGCAAAGCCCCGCCTGACTGGGCAGAGGTGCCGGAGACCGGGGGGGGGGGTTTGGGTCCTCCCCAGGTGCCCTCAGGGGCTGTGATGGAGGGGAGAAGGGGGAGAAGGAGGATGGACCCCATCGATAAGACATCACTCATTGCCCCTGCTTTTCATCCAGGAGCACAGGCCCCAGGCCTCTGCTCCCAGCTGAACTCAGGTTTTCTTCCTCGTCAAAAAGTTCCATTCCATCCCCGCCCAGATTGAGTGGCGGAGCGCTCCGATCCCACCTCATCACACCCCCAAAAGAAATCCGGTTCCTTGGGAGTTTCTGCTCAGTTTAAACCCTATATATTCATGTGCTGAATGGGTTTATATTCAGCACATGAAGCAGGGTGCAGTTAGCAGGAAAGCTGCGTGGTGGAGCGGAGGGAACGTGGGCCTGGGTGTCAGAAGGTCATGGGTTTTAATCCCGGATCCTCCACTTGTCTGTTGTGGGACCTTGAGCAAGTCACTTTACTTCTCTGTGTCTCAGTTATCTGTAAAATGGGGATTGAGGCTGTGAGCCCCACGTGGGACAGGGGCTGCGTCCAACTTGATCTGCTTGTAACCACCCCAGCGCTTAGTACAGTGCTTGGCACATAGTAAACACTTAACAAATGCCATTATTATATAGAGTACACACTACACACTAAGATTAATATCGCCATGTTAATATTACACATGAAATATCTTTTGAACCTTTATTTTCCACCTATTTCTGGCTACCTATCTTTTCTATGGCATTTGTTAAGTGCTTACTTTGTGTCAGGGACCGGACTAATCGCTGGAACAGATACAAGCTAATCAGGTTGGACACAGTCCGTGTCCCAAATGGGGCTCACAGCCTCAAACCCCCCATTTTACAGATGAGGTAACAGAAGCACAGAGAAGTGAAATGACACGCCCAAGTTTTCCACAACAGGCAGAGCTGGGATTAGAACCCAGGTCCTTCTGACTTCCAGGCCTGTGCTCCATCCACTAGGATTCGCTGCTCAGCTTTTTGCGACTTCACCGTTAGCATTTCCAGTGGCAGGGGCAGGTGGGGAAGAGGCTAGGAAATCCAAAGCTTTGAATACAGTTCTTGGCTCCGGGGAGAGGAGAGGATATTCCAACTATCGGCTCAGGGGACGCTTATGAACTCACCTTTTGGCTTCAGTGATGTGGACACTGCTCTCCCATTTCCATGGATAACTTATCGCCGGTGACATTTAACTGTCGTCTTCATCAGTCAATGGTATTTAATAAGTGCTTACCACGTGCAGGGGGCTGTGCTAAGCCCTTGGAAGAGTACGAAACAGCAGAGTCGGCAGACACATCCCCTGCCCACAACGAGTTTACAGTCTAGAGGGGGAGACAGACATTACTATGAATAAATTACGGATATATACGTAAGTGCCGTGGGGCCGAGGGGGGGAAGGATAGTGAGTGTTCAAAGGTCACAAATCCAACTGTATAGGTGACTCAGAAGGGAGAGGGAGTCGGGGAAGAGATCTTAATCGGGAAGGCCTCTTGGGAGAGATGGGACCTTAATAAGGCTTCTAAAGGGGGTGGGGAGTGTGGTGGTCTGGTGAACATGGAAGAGGAGGAATTTCCAGGCCAGAGAGAGGACGTTGGAAAGGGGTTGGAAGTGAGATAGAACAGTGCTTGTCACATAGTAAGCACTTTACACGTACCATTATTTTTTCAAGAAGCTCCACGGTATAGCGGATAGAGCACGGGCCTGGGAGTCAGGTCATGGCTTCTAAGCCCGGCTCCACCACTTGTCTTACCTTGCGTAAGTCACTTAACTTCTCTGTGCCTGTTACCTCAACTGTAAAATGGGGATTGAGGCTGCGAACCCCACAATGGGACAGGGCTGTGTCCAGATAGATTTGCTCGTATCTACCTCAGCATTTAGTACAGTGCTTGGCACTTAGATGCCATTATCATTATTATCGTTATCATGATTTACTCCAGGTTGAGGGCAAAGCTACCGGAAAACTTGGCCGGTAAGCAATAGTGGAAGGGCTTGCTGCTTGGTGCCATCTTGTGTTCAGTAGTTCGCACAGCGAAAAGCCACATCAATAGGCAGCAGCGAGGAATCTTGGGGGGAAAAAACAGCAAAATTAATTCCCACTTCCACTCCCATCCAAACAGCAGCTTATCATGTCTCCTGCACAGACCTGCTCTTTACTCGCCTACGATTACTCAGGAGCAACCTAGGTGAATTTCATCCCTAAGTGACATTTTCAGGGTGACTACAGCAGGAGTTTGCAAATGTAATTCATTCTCCGGTGAAACGATGCTGTGTTCGGAAGGGCGGGGGGAAGAAAAAGAAGAAAAAAAATCGGGAAAGCTGAAAACACATCACAGGTGTGCTCTTCCCTTGCTACTGAAAGACACACTGGAAAAGCCAAGGAGTAAACAATGTTGTCATTTATTTAAATCATTTACTCCAAGAAATATATATATATAAAAAAAACCATAGGACAATTACAGCACTAAACCAGGCACCTTAAAACCAAAATAAAACCTTTTCCAGGATTCCCTCTATCCCCACTTAGTCCTCTTCCAAATTCTCCTCCTCCCGGCCAGCTGAAACAAGGGCATGGCAGTAGGATAGAAGCACAATTCCTAAGAGCCCGAGCCCCTTTCTGTCTCTAGAAAGCCCCATCACTCTCTCCAGACTTCCAGGGGTTAGATATTCTGGTATTTTTCCCAAGTCCCTAAACTCAAAGGACTTTCCTAATTAGGAAACCATTTTCTCAAAAGCCAAAAGAGGTGAAGATTTGAGGAAACCGGGTTTGTTCATTTGGATGGAACAAAGCCAAGACTCAGTGGTCTATTCCCACAAGAGTCTAGAGATGTTTTCCTGGGGTAGAGCAAGGGGAAAAACTAACCCCCCAAATGATGGCAGTGTAGCATATACAATCTGAGCCCCGGCTCAACCCGCCAACCCCCCAGTCTATCTCATCCGCCGAGAAACCCAGCCTCAGTTGTTCATAATGCCAACCTGTTCTTGGGCACTAAAATGAACCACAAAGAAAGGCTTGTTGTGCCTGTGTGTGTAATGAATACCCCGACACAACCCCATTTGCAAAGGGGGTTTGTTGTCTGGGGAGGCCTGCTAGCGCCAGACACAGAGGCTGTGTTCGTTGGGCAGACGTGAAGCCACTTCAGGCTTTAATTTACAGTTGGAACTGTGAGCTCTAGCAATCTTCACTAGGTAATCCTGTCACACGACCGAACTGTATGAACTAGGAACGGGAACACCATTTGGGCCTCCCGGGCATGAACAGTCCTTCTTCAGAAATGGGTCTCGGTGATGAGATCTTGAAGGCGTGAAAGGGTCAAGTGAATTTATCAAACTGTCACGAGAGAAACTCAAAATGTGAGTCGCTCCCTGCTTGCTTTTTGAACAGAAGGACGAATGTGAGATTTGGCAATCCTTTAAGAGATGAAACTACTCCATGTAATTCCTGCATGACTCCAAAGCACAGGCAATAAGACTGGCCAAGGGATACAATCCGACGGCCAGTATTCAAGGAAAAAAAATCCCTCCTGAGCATGGAGGAAAGACGTTACAAACAATAATCCTTTGAGGATAATTTCCTGGTTATTGTGACAATTTCCAAATGCTATTAATAGTCTATGAAAGCCTAACTTCACTGGACTCTCCCTTGCATCAGTGACTGACATTTGAATTCTCCACCCCCTGACCTCCCGAGCATCACTGCCCTATTATTACAACACCTGTTAAGCAACAGAAACTCAACGTAACAAAGCATCAACCCAATAACCTCCTAATATCCGAGTGAGCAGCCTATAGCTGACCTGCAAGAGAATTCTTTGTTACCGGGTGAAGTCAGAATGGAACTCTTACTTCTAGTACAGCAGCATTGGGAAGAAACACTTTGGGCAGGAATCCAGATTACAATTAAAAGAAAAAAATACGCTCCGACACGTTGCAAGGGGCTCGTAAATCAGTGCGACCATTTGCTGAAAGAACGAGGCAGATTCTGCCTGGTGAGGAAGTTTGGGGAACTTCCACTGGCTTCAAGATGGAGGCTGCATTTCAAGCAGGCGTCAGGGAGAGGTAAATGATATAGAGACGAGAGGAGATGGGCTGATCTATCGCTGCGAGGGCTTGAGAAATTCCCTTTTTACGGCCCACAGACCAGTCTCCGATGATGTGCGGGCAAAGAGGCTCTTTGCCCCCAGGGACCCATAACGGACTAACCTTTAATTGAAGAAATGCAGAGAAAGCTCCTTTCCCTCCTCCTCACAAACTGTCAGGTTCCATTTCATAAGAAATGCTGCTCCTTCAGGTCACCCTGTCACCATGACCATCTTTTCTTATTTACAGGCTCTAAGCAAATCTTAGCGATGCCCGGATATAAAAGATTCCCCGTTTTCAAGGCCTCTTTATAGCTAAAATTGAGGGCTTTACTCGAGTCGCCTGACTTGGTGATAGCCTCGCACACCGAGAGAACTGAGACCACAAGGCAAACGGGGGTCAGGAGGGAAGATGGCCGGGGAAACCGATCCAAGCCATCCCCCCTTATGCCAACGGAAAAGGGCCCCTTAATGTGGGGTTGAGCCCCCAGCTTATACCGACTCTGATCACGGTGGTCCCCCATTTGTCGGCGCGAAAGGGCGTCCGACTCATAGCAGCTCTGCTCACGGAGTTCAAAACAACGAGAGACTGAATTTTGGAAAGGGAAATACAAAAACCCCAAACCGAGGCTGAAAGTTCCTGCCGTTTTCATAGGAATGGTCTTGTCAGCTATGAGCAAATATTTTAATTAAACATTTAGAAAAAGGAAAAATAATAAAAAAGACACGCTTTGGAAATTATACAGTAACGGGTAGTTAAAACGTTGAATCGCATAGAAAATGGAACCAGGGGAAGTCTAACAAAAATGCAGTTTAGTTCAATTTTTGCTTTTTAATCTCTTCATACGACTTTGCGTCCCAGTGCACATTGGAAATGACAGCTGCCTCTAGAGCTTTGGAGTTGCATGGCTCCCGGGATGATCAGAGGGTGCGGGGGTTATATTCTGGCAGTTTCTTTAGTTTCTCCTTCTCCGTTTCGCTCTCGTCCCTTGCTATCACCAGAGAGTGCGAGTAGCCCATGGCAACCTGGGGGAAGAAATCAACAATGGCATGAAACCTTCCAAAGACAGAAGGGCAGGGAGTCTTTGGCTCGGTGGGGTGAGAGACGGCAGGGTAGGGTGTGGGGTCGCCCCGTCGGAGGTGAGTTTAGGCCGGGCGTCAACGGCTTTGGGTTTTTGCTTTCCTCTTGCCTATCTGGCTGTTGACGTTCCCCTTCACATCCAACAGTCCACGATGTGCCCCCTCCTTCAAAACCCTTCAAAAAGCACATCTCCTTTAAGAAGCCTTCCTAACCTAAGCCTTCATTCCCCCCCGCATCTGCCCGCCCCTCTACATTAACTATGCACTCAGTTCTGGATCCTTTAGGAACTCTGTATTCACTCCGTGCCACTTATGTACATAGACTTATAATCTATTGTTTCCCCTATCAATACTTTCTTTTAATGTCAGTCTCCCCCTATAGACTATAAGCTCCTTGTGGGAAGGGATCACTCCTACCAAGTCTACTGGATTTTACTTTCCAAGTCACTCAGTACAGTGCTCCGCACTCAGGAAGCACTCAAAAAAATACCACCGATGGGTGAGATGGTCAGGGGCGGTAACCTGGCTTAAAAAGAAAAGAACTCCCGGGAAATACTGTCTCCACAGTAGAAAACCTACTCTCCTCTCCATCAAGTCCCAACATCTGACATGCCAGAGCCTCCTAGGCCCTCACGCTTTTCTAGCGAATCTAAAAAAAAAAAGCCTCCTGAGATGCCAAATCACGACACCACAGAGGGAGTGATCTGAACGTCTGCCCTGTCTGCACTCACCCCGTGGGGACGCGGTGCTCTCAACCACCCAGCTCTGCGTGCTCGGTGCATTCTGTTCCGTGGGAGGGGGGAGGAGAGGGCTTCCGGGGTCAAAGCTGGCGGAGAAGCCACGCCAGACTGGCGATTGTAACAGCATGGGCATGTGCCTCGCCATCTGCCCCTTACTGCTTTAATTCGATTGATGTGCTGAGCGGTGTAATGATATGTACCGGGCGGGGGAGGGGCGCCCAACAGCCACGAGCAACGCCTTCAGCCCCAGAAGCAAATTAATTCTGGCAGGTCGGGTCACGCTTGGAAGCAATTGGAGCTGTTAAAGGCACAGTACTGAACCGCCGCCAGGTCCTGCCTACGTTCCCTCTACCCCCTGGCGGCGGGAGCTAGGGAACCCGGTTTAAGACGGGGCGACAGGGACCACGGATCGACGGTGACTACGAGAAATGAGATGATGTGGTCCTTGCCCTCTGGGGCAGGGGATGAGTGAATGCCATTCCCAGAGAGGCCGCCGCATCCTCTCCGGGGCTGGGTCTTGGGCTCTGACAAGCTCGGCCGTCTCCCTTGCTCACCTGCTCTGTATAAATGCCATCCAGGGTTTTCACCTCTTGGGCCGCGGTGGAGGACTTGGGCTTGTGATCTCCGTAGCCCTGGTGAAACAGAACACAGCAGATCCGGGTGAGTTTGGAGCTGATTTGCCACAGGACGGGATCCGGGAGCCTGGCTTGGGTCGGGTGACTCATTGCCTATTTGCTCTCCACCACTCTGCATCCCCTGATTCCTTGGTGCCTAATGACAAATTCTTCCCCGGTGGGGTCAGGCACTTTGGAAAAACGGTCTATTTTCATTTGTATCAGTGATTTATTCTGCTATTTTATTCTGCTAGATTTGCCCTACTTCCTGCTCTATTCTTCTTTCTTCCTCTTGATCTATTTGCAATTTTTAATCTGTCTGTCTCATTAGATTGTGAGCTCCTTGAGGGCAGGGAATATTTGTCTTGGGCTCTCCCAAGTGCACAGAAGAGTGCTTCGCACTCAAAAACAGCTCAATAAATACCCCCGATTAGTGGTTTCATTTCCCAGTGGTTCCTCCACGGCCACTTAGGGCTTCAGCTTCCAAAGGGGCTACTTTTTACCCACAGAGTAATTCAGCCCCACAGAAACCTGGCCTGGACATCTCTACTCTCTCCCCAACTTAGATACACAGACTGTCGGTCGCTCAAGGGGCAGAGTCTGCATCTAATTCCCTCCTGTGTTCTCTTTCCCAGGGGTTAATACAGTGCTCTGCACAGCGTAATAAATACCACGACTTCTCCACCTCCAAGTACGGTCACTTCCTATGTGGGGCAGGGGCTGTGTTCAATCTGATTATCTTGTACCTACCCCAGGGCTTAGTCAGTAGTAAGCGCCTGACAAATACCACAGTTACGGTTACTAACTGGACACTGGCTATCATACTCATCATCCATTTCAGGGAAAGGGACAAGGAAGGCAAAGTAAATGCCCAAGGTCATGCAGCCATCGGCACAGGTCCAGACTCCTCTCCAGTATACAAAGGTGGGCAATTAGGGTGCAAAACCCCTGAGACACTCCAAGACTTCAGAGCGCAGATAGTTAAAATAAGCAATGGGGGACAGTATTGGGAATGTAATGGGAACTCTAAGGGGCTTAGTGAGAAGCAGTGATAATGACAGGCAGGAAGAGTGACCCTGCTTGGTGACCCAGGCTTTGGGGAGTGCAGTTTTTTCGTTTTTTTCTTTTTTTTAATGGTATCCGTTAAGCGCTTACTATGTGCCAAGTTCTGTACTACACGCTGGTTAAACCATACCCAGAATCAATTTCCCTCTTGTCAATTGCTCCGGCTGCTCTCCGGTCCACTAGATGGAAGGTGTGTGTATAGTGTGGGTGTGCGCATGAAACAATGGAGATATGAGAATGGGAAACCTGGATTTAAGGTTGGGGGGTGGGGGGGGAGGGTGGACCGGACTGTGGGGATGTGTGTTTGTGTGTGTGTGTATGTTATGGAGGGGAGAGAGGATAATGTCTTGGGACTGCTATCCCAGAGGGTCATCTCAACTGGGTTTTCTAAAAATCAAAATTCCCCCTTCCTTCACAGATTATACTTTGTGATCATCATATCTTTTAGATATGTCCACAGAGTCCATTTTAAAAGGGTCTCTAAGAACATAGGGAGGCAGCGTGGCCTAACGCATTAGGCATAGGCCTGGGAGCCAGAGGTCCTGGGTTCTAACTGGGACTTCACTACTTGCCTGCTGAGTGATCTTGGGCAGGTCGCTTGACTTCTCGGTGCCTTGGTCCTCAACTGCAAAATGGGGATTCAAAACCTGTTCTCCCTCCTACTTAAGACTCTTGGCCCTTGTCCGACCTGATTAACACGTACCTACCCCAGCATTTAGGACAGTGCTTGACACACAGTAAGAGCTTAACAAATACTATTAAGAGAAACAACGACAGATTTAAACTTCTGCAGGACGCCTAAGTTCCTGTTCCCTTTCACACCCTACAGAAAAGTGGCTCATTTTAAGGTTCAATCAAGCCTGGTCATCCTGAATTTCTTCTCCCTGCCTGGCTCCCTGGGAAATCAACGGAAACAGAAAAAAAACATGCAGGCCATGGGAAGAGAGAATTCAGCCTCAGAGTTTGAGACAATAGAGCAAGGAAAGCTTTCTCTCCCCTTCTCCTTCTCTACCCCAAACATGTGAATTTTAACACGGAGAGGACAAAACGGAGAAGGTAAAGGCATTTGCAGAAAAGTCACTCTGATGGGGGGAAGAGGAGCGAGAAAAGGGAAGAAAAACCAAGAAGATGAATAAATAAACGTGCTTCAACAAGCCACTCCGCTCTGATGTATGTCTTGGGAAATTGAGATGAGCAAGTGCACCTCCAGAGAGCTGGGGCCTGGGCTCTCCAGAAGCCTTGTGGGCAGGAGAGATGAGAAATGTGGTCCATTAGCTCAGCCTTGATCACTCAAGTAATTGAAAAGAAAAAACAAGAAGAGAGGATTCGAGTCAATTTTGTCAAGTGAGGGACAGCAAGTCGCATTTTTGGTTTTCAAAAAGTACTCCGTGATTAGCTGGGCAGAATCCCATTCTGGGATAAATATTACAATGAGTCGTTTCTTCCCGGCCATTTGGTGATGGACTCACAATTTTAAAGGGGCTGAGATTGCCCAAGGAAAATGGAGCCAATTAGGGGCATTTTTGCCACCAGTTCTGTAAGGATGAGACACCTGGGGTGCTGCTCAGTGCTAATTCCTCCAGAATCTGGGAGACGTGACACCGAAAGAAGTAAACAGAGAAGGGACACTGTGTCTGTGGTGGGGAGGGGAAGAGACCTTCAGCTCCAACGTGCCCTGGGTTTGGGGAAGTGCTGAGCTTTTCCAGGTGGCTGGACCATCCCTCCTCTCTCTGCCTGAAACGGGGTCTTCCCGAGCCACCGTAAAATGCCCTGTCTGGAGAGCCAAACTGCTCACATTTGCTGCTAACGCACATCTAATCAGAGAAGTCGCACTGAAAACCAATGAATGCTCAGTGGTGGCAGAATGAGCAGATTATTGCACTCTCTGAAGGCCAGTGGGGTCGACTGGTACGGTGCTAACGCTTAGTACATTGTTTACACACAGTAAGCTCTCAATAAATACGACTGAATGAATGATTGAATGAACTGAATGATTTTAACACAGCTCTGACACCGTCCTCCCAAAGAAAGGAAAAAGGCCCACACCAGGGAGGGGAGGAGAGGAAGAGAAAAAGCGCCTTTGGACGCAATGCAGCTTTGGGGGTCAGATTCGGTGATCGGAGAATGGCGCTCTATGGTTCCAGGGAGACAAGGGGACAGTGAGGTTGCTTCCTTACCAGTTCGCCGAAGGTTGGAGATGGGCCCCAGCTGATTGTGCTCTCGTCGGCAGCCACTATAATACTGCTCTTCCTGAAAACACGGACAGAAGCTGTGAACTCTACCAGGGGGCTCTTCCCTCTCTCTAGATTATAAACTTGTTGTAGGCAGGGAATCTGTTAAATTGTTACACTGGACTCTCCCAGGAGCTTAGTAGAGTGCTCTGCACACAGTAAGAGCTCAATAAATATGACTGACTGGCTCCCGCTGGCCTACGCGGCAGTTTCTTGGTTTTACCGGCTCTTTACATCGTGCTAGAAATTTCAGTAATGTCACAGCCTCCCTTATCCACTATTCACGCTGCAGTGCTTGGCACATAGTAAGTGCTTAACAAACACCATCATTATTATATTATTATTATTCAGGGTTTTAGGAAGCAAATCACTTTTGGTTTTCACTGAAAACCAAAAAGGGCCAACCCGAGGTCAAGCTGGTCATCCCACCCGTCTCTCGCCATTCAACACAAAGACATCCGCCCTCCGAACCCTAGCCAGGTCCATCCCCTCCCGACTCACTCAAGCCCCATATCCATCACTATGGATACACTGTCATAGTTGAATGTTCCCTAACCCCCGTCCCAGTTAAATTGATACACGATGGCTGCAGCCTGCAGCTACTTGTGGTTGCCAGGGAATGCTGGGGGAGAAGGTGACTCCAATAGAACCAAACGAGTGTTAATTTTCACAACAGTATGGGACCTGGCCAATGGCCGCTCTCCTGGACGCCCATCCCCTCTACTGCTTTCCTTTTACCGAAGTGACCGAACTCCTCTCTGGATAGCCCCCACTCCCTCCACCACTGAAGGAGCTAAATACCCTTGAGTAAGAAACGCAGGGCATTAAGTGTTCTATCCAAGGCCAGATAACTAGGCTTCAGAGCTAAGAGTTTAAAAAAAATAATAATAATCAACAGATTGTACGGCTCGAAAAGTCGGATGGTCCTCTCTTCCCTTTCAATAGCTAACATCCCACTCCGATTCCAGTTTAAACAGAAAGACCAGGACTCGTAAAATATCTTTTCCTATCCTCTCACCAAAGAGAAGATGACCCTCGGTCCTACAACAGGCACTTTTTTGACCTGCTAGTCATTTCCCTGCCTGTAAATGTCTGGAATTTCCACCATCATTTTCTGTTCTGTAGAGAAGCAGCGTGGCCTAATGGATACAGCACAGGCCTGGGAGTCAGAAATACCTTGGTTTTAATCCCACCTCGGCCACTTGCCTGCTGTGTGACCTTGGGCGAGTCACTTTACTTCTCTGCCCCACAGTAACCTCATCGGTAAAATGAGGATTAAGACTAAGCCCCACGTGGAACGTGGACCGTATCCAACTTGATTAGCTCATATCTACCTCAGCACCTAGAGCGGTGCCTGGCAAGGAGTATGTGCTTAAATACCATTTGAAAAATACAAAACAAACAGCTAGGCCCTCATCGCATTCCTGATATCACTTCTGCCTAATCAAGTCAAAAGGTAAAATCGTACAGGAATATTCCCAGCCTCCAGCGGGAAGAACTGGGTGAATCAAAAGAATATCTGACTCCAACCCAGGCAATTCTGAATTAATGCACCTCCCACGCTAGAAACTGGGTCCAGTCACCAAAATGAAACCTCGCAGTCCGAAATTAAAAGTAGGAAGCACTTGTTACTTACCCACAAGCCAGGCTGCGGATTTTCCAACCACAGAGATCCTGAACTGCTTTGGGGTACATGGTAGATTCGCGGGAGGTGTTGGTCGCACCCCAGAAAAACAGCCCACCTGGAAAAAAGGGACAAGGAAATATCTCTAAATGGGAACCAATGCTAGAAAAGGTCTAAATACTAGTACCAGAAAGCAAATGAGAGAGGGAAGAGAGATGCCAAGAGGGAGCCAAGTCCCAACAGATGAGCAGCAGCATGGTTCAGTGGAAAGGGCACGGGCTAGGGAGTCAGAGGTCATGGGTTCAAATCCCGGCCCCGCCGCTTGTCAGCTATGTTTCGGGCAAGTCCCTTAACTTTTCTGTGCCTCAATTACCTCATCTGTAAAATGGGCATTAAGACTGTGAACCCCACATGGGACAACCTGATCACCTTGTAGCCTCCCCAGTGCTTGGAAAAGTGCTTTGCACATAGTAAGCGCTTAACAAATGCCATCATTATTATTACTATGAGCACTAGTGACTTATGCAAAGAAAGCAAATCAACTTTCACAGTCCTGTAGCAACGACCAAAGTACCCACCCGCTGGAGCATGGATATGACACGGAAAGGGTTTTGTCCCGCAGACCGTGGGACCACCAAGAAGCAAAACTAACCGATTTCACTGACGGCAAAGGAGCAGGTGTAGCCCGCGTAGATGTGGGCAGCCCCGCGGCCGGGGAAGTCAAACAGCTTTACCAGGCGCGGCACCATCTCGTCTTTCTGCTCCGCGTGGCCCAGCCGACCGTACCCTCCAAAGCCCCAGGAGAAGACACGCTTCTGGGAATCTAAAACCAGCTGCGGTAGGGAGGGACAGACAGAAAGCTTCAGTTCAAACAGGTGGGTCCTGGAATGACTGGAGGTGGGAAAAACAGACTCCTGTTTTCGGAGCTCTGTTGAGTCTCCACTGTCAATGCAGCAGGAACAAACAGACAAACAAAAATCTGAAGCCGCTCAAGAGGGAGTGGTTAAGCCAGGAACACAGATGAAATGATGCTCTGAATGCAAGGACAGTTAAGCTTTTTCTCTGCCAACTCCTTAACCTTCGGTAGGTCCAAGCGGGTTAGGTCTCCACCCAGCAAAAAAATTTCTGCCCGTTTCGTATTACCATATTAAAAAGCAGAAAGAGCAAGACCAAAGATCCTTCAAAACACTATTATTGGAATTTCTCATTGGAATTTTTGTGGTGACCCAGGACCCGACCCTCTACCCAGTGAGCATGGTATAATATAATACATTTCTAACAAATAGAAATTCATTTGCTTTGTAACACGCAGCCAGAGGTGCCAGAAAATTAAAGTTCCACTTCTATCCCAGCCCCAAGTCTACCAATTGAAGAATGAAAAAGGAAGTGGTGCTTCCTTGAGGAATCCCCCCACGTCGCAAGCATCCCCCAGGGAGACAGGGGACCATTTAGACTGTGAGCCCATCACTGGGCAGGGATCATCTCTATCTGCTGCCGAAGTGTACATTCCAAGCGCTTAGTACGGTGCTCTGCACATAGTAAGCGCTCAATAAATACTATTGAATGAATGAATCCAAAATGAAATGCACCTCTCTCCTGCTCGGTCACACTTCCAGTATAATTGAAACATGCTGCAGTAAGCTACACATGGACAGGGATTGTGCTTACCAGCTCTGTCATATTGTTCTTTCCCAGGCATTTAGTACAGTACTCTGCACAGAGTAAGTGCTCAATAAATGCCACTGATTGACTGATTGGCAGGCCCTCGGAAATCTAGTGTGGACTGCAATTTCAGAATTCTTAGACAGAAAGCTTCTTTAGGGCAGGGATTCTGTCTTCTCCTTACATCATATGCTCTCAAGCACGCAAGACTGTACTCTTCACACAACAGGTGCTCAATAAATCTCAGTGATGATGGCAGTGAATTAACTTAATGCAAATCCTTCCACAACATCCAGTCTGGTGAGGCTCAAAAGTTGCGAAAATCAGGAGCTGGGAAATAGCTGCACTTGCAGGGTCTTTCCAGACTTTTCCTTAACCATTCGTCAAGAGGTGACCAAATTCAAAACCTTTCCTGGTTCATGCTCAGCCAGCACCGCCCCCGAGAGGAGATGCTCTAAACCACTGCTCTGGGATCTCCAGGATGAAACTGGATTTAGAGCAGCTATCCCCATTTCACAGACAAGGGAACTGAGATCCAGAGCGGTTAAGTTGCGACGCAGTGTGGCCAGGTGGAAAGAACTCAGATGGGCCTGGGAATCAGAGGACCTGGGTTCTAACCCCAGCACTGCCACGTGTCTGCCCAATGGCCTTGGGCAAGATACTTCACTTCTCTGCTCAGTTACAGCATCTTCAAAATGGGGAATAAACCCTACTCCCTCCTACTTGGATGGCGAGCCCTCTATGGGACAGGGACTGATTAACTCAAACCTACCAACTCTTAGAAAAGTGCTTGGCATTCAGCAAGCACTTAACATGTAGCAAAATTGTATTATTACTATATTAGAAGAAGGAGGTTGGCTTTCAAGGGAAAACTGAGGGGTTAACACAAGATTTTAAATAGCTACAGAGTCCTGGTCTCTCTACAAGATTTTTCCACCACAAACCCACTGCTCCCGTTCAGTGGTGGACATCCAACCGGGAAAGCGCCGTCACACAAATTAGCGGGCGCTCAGCTCCGACGAGATGTCAGTGTGCCCGGATGACGCGAGAGTGGTCTCGCTGAAGTTCTCTCAGCGAGTACGTAGACCCAGGGGCTTACCGTGTGATTGGTACCACAAGCCACGTCTCGCACCACCACATTTGGGACGGGCAGGATCTGGCCGTCTTTTGTCTTTTCGATGAAGATGGCCACCCGGCGGGGCACCAGCTCGCAGTCGTACTCTATCCTCTGGGCCCGGGCAATGAACTTCCCATCAGAGTTGTGTCCTGCCACAACGAGGAGTCAGGAGTTAAAATGGGGTTTGGTGAGAGAAAGAGCTCAAGACCCTGCTTTTTCTAACTATTGCAGAGGGGGAACAAAATGAAAGATGAGGAAAACTCTTCACCAGATCTCTGGCACCACTTGGACAAAGCTGCCTCTAAAGGATTTACCCTAAAGGTGCCATTATGGATGCCTACAGAGGGCATGGTGTTCTGCTTCCCAAGGTAGGTCCTCACATTTGAAAAACAATCCAGAGAATGAATCGAGTCCCTGGATTTCCCCAATCACATCGGGAGATATTTGGTTTACATAATCACTCATCTCTGCCGCTTGTCAGCTGTGACTGTGGGCAAGTCACTTAACTTCTCTGTGCCTCAGTTCCCTTATCTGTAAAATGGGGATTAACTGTGAGCCTCACGTGGGCCAACCTGATTACCCTGTATCTGCCCCAGAGCTTAGAACAGTGCTCTGCACATAGTAAGCGCTTAACAAATGCCAACATTATTATTATTATTATTACTTAAGTCTACCAAAGACCACAGAGATCGTCCCACTTCCATTCAGAGAGTTTCCCATAATCCTCCAAATGATGCTAGGGCCCCAGGATCAAGGAAGCCAATGACGCTTCGGTGAAAGCTGGAGGAGATCCGTGTGGAGCCAGCAGAAGAAACACGGTGAACTCTCGGGAAGAATGGGCTTTTTATTTTAGCAGGGGAAATGTTAACTGATGAGCAGATGATAATAGCGGGTGGGGAAAAAAAGAGCCCAGAACTGGAGGCTGTTCAGGGTTGGAACTGGAGGTTCCTCTGTCTTCCTCTGACACGGAGCTTGGTTTCAGATTCTCTTCTTCCAGTGAAGGTGGGGAAGGGAAGGGGCACCAACTAGCCTGAGAGTGCCTAGGTTCGTCCAGAAAAACCCGGCTCCTCTTAGAATCAGAACACACCACTTGGCTGAAATTTTAGAGCTGCTCATAATGGCTTTTATCTGAGATCAACTCTGCCCACACCTTAATTACATACATGAGGGACCTCACAAGGGTGTCTTACCCTTAATGCACAATAAGTTTCAAAAAAAAATAAAATAATAATATTGAAAAGCGCCATACCCAGCTGACCATACTCAGGGCACCCAAAGGAATAGAGGTTTCCTTTACAGTCCATTATCATACTGAATTCGGCCCCACAGGCCATTTTGGTAATTGGTTGGCCGTTGTACATTATCTGAAAAGAAAGACAATATGAACTTGAAAACATAGGAGCAAACAGGAGAGAAATGAATGACAGAAAAACAGACCGACTCCTCTGCACCCTTCTGGAAATTGCCGTGGAAAATCTCTCAGGTTGTAGAGTAAACTCAGCCCCCACTCCTCTTAGGGAAAAAGAGGATGAAAAAGTGACAGAGAGGAAGATACAGGAACCAATTTATGTTGTGTTGGGGGCCAGAAACAACTTGGAGACAGACGGGAAAGCATGCACTGCTGGAATAGGTTTTTTGGCTTGATAGAGTGAGTTTGGGCCTGAATCTGCCCGAGGTAAAAACAAAACTCCAAGTCCAGGCCTCCTCACGGGGAAATGCCCAGGGAAGCTAAAGACATACCACAAGTTCAGCTCCCAAACTACCCGACCCTGACATCCGCCTGTCTCGGCCCATCAGTTACTCAATAGATTGTATTTATTGAGCGTTTACTGTGCGCACAGCACTGTACTAAGCACTGGGGAGAGTACACCACAACGCTACTCCCTGTCCACCCGGCAGAAACACATGCTCTGTGTGACTACGACAGGGTGGCTATCTGTCAATCCATGCAGATTCTAACTTTTTGGTAAGGTAGTACCAATGCCCTCCGCATCCCCCAGTTCCAGCCGAAAACTGAGGCTGAAAATATTTCTGCCATTAAGCGTGGCCTAGGGAGGGAAAGAGTGTGGGGCTGGAGTGTCAAAAGACTCGGGTTCTAGTCCCAGCTCTGTCATTAACCCGCTGCATGACCTTGAACAAATCACTTAACTTCTCTGCACCTGTCCATATTTAGTGGTATTAACAATACCTGCTCCTCTCAATCTCACTGGGACTTGGGGAGGATAAAAGGAGATAACTGATGCGAAAACGCTTTCAAAAAGGTAAAGTGTCATAACAACAAAAAAATCAAGGTATTAGATTATTTAATATTTGTATTTAGTTCTGGCATTTCTGAAACCTAGATACTATTTTGGCCCATGTCCACCCAGCATTAACTTGACTTTCAGGTCTTCTCTCTGTCTCCACACCACTTCAAAAACAGTGAAATGGTGATGTGAGTCAAGCGAAGGAGGAGAGCAGGAAAGGGCTAGATTCATCAGCCCCTAAATAATCGAGCATTGACTATGTGTTTCAAATGCTCACCTTCTCACCTAATTTGAAAATCCCCTAGGGAAGAGCAACATTTTTCTTAATTAACCCTGCCCGTGGATGTCAACAAATAAGAAATTTGTAATTCAGTCATGCTTTTTTGACTATGGCATCTCCAAAGAGGAATTCCCCCGCCCCACACCCCTTTTCTCCATAAAGGGACTGTGCTGCCTTCCTGAGAATCGGTTCATCAGTTCTATCTAAAATTCTGAACTTTCCTGGGCCTAGTGGATTTTCATTAGTACTAGAGAAAAATAATGGCCTATCTCTAACACATTTTGAGATTAAGAATGTAGACTGTAGACTATAAGCACCTTGTGAGCAGGGAAAATGTCTACCAACTCTGTTGTTTCGTAGTCTCCCAAGTGCTTAGTTCAGTTCTCTGCACACAGAGAGCGCTCAACCAATGCCATTGATTAAGAAATTAATTGGATGGCGGAAGGTTTGTTCTTGGGAAAAAGGTTCAGTTATCTCTGCCTGTGGAAGAAATTTTGTTCACAACGGCCACTGCAATAGTTTGTTCTTTCAATGGACGAGGTAAATTTGGGGAGAAGAAAATCTTTACAACAGTCTAAGCCGGGAGCAAGGGAGAAGCACACTACCTGGGCAGGGCTAGGAATAGCATCTGTCTGATTGCCAAGCCCCAGCTGGCCCATCTTGTTCTCTCCAAATGCAAACACGGAGCCGGTTTCTGGAAAAGGAGAGCAAAACAAAGAGGGAAGATGCTGAACCCGGAGTCTGGAATGGCTGTGGATTTAGCAAGTGAAAAGCAACAACACGATTCAGCAAGTGCGACTCGCGGAAGGGAAACGGAGCGTTCCAAGAGTTGGTATAAACTGAGCCTTCTGGAGCAGAGAATTAATCCCGGTTGGAAAGTGAGGGCACAAGGAAAGACACTGTTCTGGCTTGCAAAGAGAAATGGGAGTAAAGGGAAAAAAATATTCTGTTCCTTCTCCTTAAGGACCTTCTTGGTTCAGTATCCTTTGTCCAACCTCAAGATGCTTCACGCTCAGGCTACTTGAGGAAGTCACCTGACACTCTCCTGGGTTAGGTGTCGTCCGCATCCGGCGGTACCATGCTCTGCCTCCGCTCCAGGGTGTGTGGGTAACACATTCACTCTTTCAATCGTACTTATTGAGCGCTTACTTTGTGCAGATTATTGTACTAAGCGCTTGGAAGATACAATACAACAATAAGCACATTCCCTGCCACATGGGTTATCACTAAGTTTAGGCTGGCCTGATGACAAACAAGCCAGAGGAGGCCCTGCTTCCCCAGCTAACAAGACAAGACACACACCCTTCCCAACCACGGTGGTGGGACTGGGGTTTTCCTCTTTTCCCTCAACCTCCATCTGGCAGCCATACACACCTGTCAGAGCTAATGTATGGTTCCGCCCACACGCAGCTGACACGATCACTTCGTTGCTCAGGACTTCGATGAGTTTCGGGGCCTCCACTCTCTTGGTGTCCCCGTGGCCCAGTTGTCCTTTTTCATTTCGACCTGAAAGGTGAGCAAGAGCGGTGCACAAGTTTGCTTCGAGATCCTTGAGCTGAAAGACATCTTGTCAGGGACTTCGGCAGTCAAATGTCAATCGACACACAGTAAGTGCTCAATCACTATCAACTGATAAGAGGGGAAAATCCTCCCCAGCTTTTCACCCTTACAAGGTCTTTTAGATGTAAAAGAATTATGGTAATCACTAATAATACTATTTACATGCTTATTATGTGCCAACCACTGTGCATAGATACAATAATTGTGATATTTGTTAAGTGCTTACCATGTGCCAAGCACTTTACTAAGCACTGGGATAGATAAGAGCAAGTCGGGTTGTACACAGTCCCTGTTACGAGCGGGGCTTCTGAGAAGGGAACTGAGGCCCGGAGAGTTCAGTGACTTGTCCAAGGTCACACAGCAAACAAGTGGAGGAGCAGGGATTAGAGGCCATGTCCTTCTGACTCCCAGGCCCATGCTGCCTCTCTACTCAGATTGGAAACAGTCCTTGTCCCACCCAGGGTTCCCAGTCCTTGAGGTAGGGAAAGCAAGAATTTTATCCCTATTTTACTGATGAAGGAACTGAGGTGCAAGAAAGTTAAGTGACTTGTCAAAGGTCACACAGCAGGCAAGTGGCGGGGCTGGGCCAAGGCTCCTGACTTCTTGTCCCATGCCCTTTCGCTGCCCGTGCTGCCTGGAACATCTCCTGCACAACTCTCCTTGGCATTCACTGTGCACCACTGAGTTGAAGGAATGGTCAGTAGAACTGATCAACTGGCACACCGAGTCCTGATACAATTCACCGCTAGCTTCCCATCCATCTAGTGGCTACCACATACAGGAGAAGGCTCCAGGTTTGGCACTCTTTCTGCACCCTGTTTCTGAAACATCGTATGAAAAAGAGTTTGTCCTTTACCTAAGTCTGAGGGGTAGAAAAAAGAAAAAAAAGTTCGCATCCTCAACATTTTGAAGTGCATTTGAAGACATCTGCTCTACAACAGTTTAATAAATCAGAGCTCTAGGCGAAGAGTTCGGGCCTTTCGGTTTACACTAGTCACTTCTCTTATTTTATCTACCTTGTAAATGATTTTCACACTTGCACTGCCAATTCCTACTTCCCCAGATATACCCTTCTGGCTGACAGAATGTCAAGTAGCAAGGGGTGAAGGGGCAAACAGCCCCCAAGCCTCCCCCACCATATACAGAGGCTAGTAGATCAACCAGTGAATCAATGGTATATATTGAGTGCCTCTGTGTACAGAGCACTGTACTAAGTGTTTGGGAGAATACAATACAACCAGTTGCTGGACACATTCCCTGCCCACACGGAGCTTACAGTCCTGATCTGTTTTAGACCTGGGAGAGCCTGGACCAAGGAGAGGTGGATGGGAGTGGGGGAAGATACAGACTGGATGGGAGAGGGAGGAAGGGAGAGGGAGGAAAGAAGAGCAGCTACACCAGTCCTATGCTCAATTCTGATCAGGGAGACCCCCCTACCATGGGAGGCTAGAGTGGGTCATTCATTCATTCATTCATTCATTCATTCAATAGTATTTATTGAGCGCTTACTATGTGCAGAGCACTGTACTAAGCGCTTGGAATGAACAAGTCGGCAACAGATAGAGACAGTCCCTGCCGTTTGACGGACTTACAGTCTAATCGGGGGAAACGGGCAGACAAGAACAATGGCAATAAACAGAGTCAAGGGGAAGAACATCTCGTAAAAACAATGGCAACTAAATAGAATCGAGGCGATGTACAATTCATTAACAAAATAAATAGGGTAACGGAAATATTTACAGTTGAGCGGACGAGTACAGTGCTGTGGGGAGGGGAAGGGAGAGGGGGAGGAGCAGAGGGAAAGGGGGAAAAGAGGGTTTAGCTGCGGAGAGGTGAAGGGGGGGTGGTAGAGGGAGTAGAGGGGGAAGGGAGCTCAGTCTGGGAAGGCCTCTTGGAGAAGGTGAGTTTTAAGTAGGGTTTTGAAGAGGGGAAGAGAATCAGTTTGGCGGAGGTGAGGAGGGAGGGCGTTCCGGGACCGCGGGAGGACGTGGCCCTGGGGTCGACGGCGGGTCAACCTCTGGAGTTCATGTTCATTCTAGAGAAACGAAACTGTCCAGCCAGAAGCTGACCTTTGACCCCAAAGTAGGTAGTGTGGCTTCATGGAAAGAGCACGGGCCTGGGAGTCAGAGGATCTACCCGGCTCCACGACCTGCCTGCTGTGTGACCTTGGGCAATCACTTAACCTCTCTGTGCCTCAGTTCCCTCGATTGCAAAGTGGGATTCAATATCTGATCTCTCTCCTACTTAGGCTGTGAGTCCAGCGTGGGACCTGATTACCTGGTGTCTACTCCAGTGCTTAGAACAGTGCTTGGCGCATAGTAAGCCCTCGACAAATAGTTCTATTATTATTACTAGGAGTAGAGTAAAATGAAGCCAAACCCTCAACTTTGTTCCAAAATTGAACCAATCTCTTTCCAACCAAGGCTAATGTGGGACAGGCCCAGTCTCCTTGGACCAAACTAGAACAAGGCTGGCTTCTAGTGAAGACAGGTCAAGAGCCCAAAAAGTGGTGACTGAATAGCAGCTTCTAAGTGTTATAGGGTATCATTTAATAGAATTAGGAAAATGATCAATAGAGAGTCTATGAAATGTACCACTAGAGAAAGAATAATTTAGTCACACCTCAGAAAGGTCGTAACACCTTTAAGGAAGGTTGGAGATTAGAAAAGACCCCGGAAGGAGATTATGGTATCTCCTTCCTTGCTAAATTTGGTTTTTAAATAGGAGAGAAAACTATTTGCAGTAGTTCAAATTAATCTACCTAGAAGAAGGGAGTTGACTAGATGTCCTGGGATGCAGGGGGGGTAGGTGAAATCACTTGACAGATCATACACAAGACAATATATTCATACGAATATATGAAAATTGACACTAAAATAACTTTCTAACATTCTTAAGAGAAAAGGGGAAGGCAGGGGAAAGTTACACCCTACCAAGCATATAGGGGATGAGGAAATTCCAAGTAATGTTAGCCTGCGATCATAAAAAAGAGACTGGTCTAGCCAAACTCATTAGCATTTTTCAACAGAATTACAAAATTAGCAGATGAATAGAACACAACAGATGTTAATATATTTGGACTCTGGTTCAGCATCTCATAAAATTGCAAATATGGTTCAAACGGTCTAAAATAGAAATACAGTCATATGGATAGAAAACTGGCTAACAGACCAAAAACTAAGGGCAGAGACTAAACACTAACAGGAAGAAGGTAGCAAAACCAACTAGGGAACAGCTTAATTTTTTATTTATCACTTTGATGATAAATTTATAGTATTTACTGAACACCTACTTTGTGTATTCTCTTAAGCACTTGAGAGAGTTCAATAAAACCAGCAGAAATAATCCCCACCCCTGAGGAGTGTCTTAATCTAATGACGTGGGAGAGGAAATACAGAGCATTTGAATGACATCAACAAAGGCTACTAAAATTGGAAGTGACGTTCAGTGCAAAATAGGGGGAAATCACCTCAAAAGTCCCTAAAGTAAAGAACCAGGGCAGAAAAGAAAACAAGTACTCCAAAAAAGGCAAGCTAATACATCTGGGGAAAGATAACATGAAATCCAGAAATGCAATGAGTTGGTGAAGCCTGTAAACCAAGAACAGTCATACAGATCAAGGGATAAAAGTGGGCAAGTTGATTAGATTGGAGCTGGGAACAAAAAGGCCAGTGTCCTTGAGTTTCTTGGGCTTAAAAAGGTATTTTTTAAGCACTTACAATATGCAATACACTGTACTAAGCACTGGGGTAGATACAAGCTAAGCAGGTTGGACATAGTCCACGTCCCACATGGGGCTCACAATATCTATCCCCGCTTTTTAGGAGGGAAATGAGGCCCAGAGAAGCTAAGTGACTTTCCCAAGGACACACAGCAGATAAGTGGCAGAGTCAGTATTAGAACCCAGGTCCTTCTGACTCCCAGGCCTGTGCTCCATCCACTAGGACACACTGCTTCTCCAGTGGCGAGCACGGGAACTTAGGGTTCACGGTACCAAGAAGACGGCTGATCATATGGGGACAAAACTCCTAGATAAGTATGCTTATGGAAGCAGGGCAAACGGCATAAGGAGGGAGTCAAGGAGCAAAATATGAGGAGGTTGGCTAAGGGATCCCTGAAAGGACACGGTAACAACCTCAAAATATGAAAGGTGGGGGAAAGGACTTATTTGTAGAGTTGGTCAGAGCAACTAGGAGTAAAGGAAAAGAAAGCATTATGGCCTAGTGGATAGAGCAGAGGCCTTGGAGTCAAAGGGACTTGATTTCTAATCCTGACTCCACCACGTAATTGCTGTGTGATCTTGGGCAACTCACTTCACTTCTCTGTGCCTCAGTTCCCTCATCTGTAAAATAGGAATTAAGACTGTGAGCCCTACGTGGGACAGCGACTCTGTCCAATCTGATTATCTTGAATCTGCCCAAGCTCTTAGTACGGTTTCTGGCACATAGTAAATGCTTAACAAATTCCATAAAAAAAGAACAAAAAATTAGGCCACAAATCAGGAAAAGCTGCTTTGGGCAGAACTCTCGGGCGATTTCCCTAAGGAGACTAGAGGAAGCGCCACCATTTGGGACAATTAAGACTAAAACAAACAAAACCTACATGGCAAGTTAAGGGGAGCAACACAGGGCTGGCCAACAGGAAAAACCCAATCTGAGCCGTTTTCCTGCTCCGGTGTCTCAGAGCCGATACTCACCCCAGCTCCAGAGCTTCCCCTCCGTGGTGATGAGGAGGCTGTGGGCCGCGCACGGGCCTGAAACCACCGTCCGCACCTGGACCCCGGAGAGGCATCCATATCTGTGCGGTCCCCAAAGGTTCTGACCCAGGTTACGGTAAGCAGCTGTTTGGAGAGAGGGGGAGGAAAAAAAAAATTCAAATTAAATGGAGCACCGAGGCTGAAGAGTGGAATAGACCGCTGACTGGCAGTTCTCCATCTACAAATGGAAAATTTCTGTCATGCTAGGTGACTGGTCATCCCTGGGACTACACAGGGAATTTCTGAAGGGGCAGAGAGAAGGAAGAGAGGGGGTGGGCTGAGAAAGGGTGGGGAAGACATGAGGCGTCTGTGTACGATTTTACGCTTGAGAAGTTGTTACGACATAGGAAAGGTGTCCCTTCTAATTTCATCTTAGAAAGCACTTCTTTAACCAACGGGACAGGCCTGCCACATATATCTTTTTCAATATTTTAAACCACCTGGTCGCTGACCGACTGTGGATCGAGTAGTTTAAAAATCAGAATGGTACAATTGCAAACAGCTGTTGAACAGTAGGACGCAGTTTAGGCGTTAAATCGGAGTGGATTTAACTGTCCCGGGTGAAGGAGTAAGACCCTTGACTGAGAGTTGGGGATTAAATCCGTAGACTTTAATCTCCTTGTGGGCAGGGGTCGTGTCTACCAGCTCGGTTGTAACGTAAGTGTTTTCACAAAGCACTTACTTGACTGTTCTGCACACAGAACACACTCAGTAAATACCACTGATTGATTAATTGATTGAAGCTGCTGCCGGAATCACCTCCGATGACCTGGATGCAGGCATTGATCAACTCTGCATCCTGCGACTGTTGGTTCAAAAACTTGGAACGTATATTTATGTTCCTGCAGATAAATATTTATCCACATTCTGAAAACTGCTACTTGTCCCTCAACTCCAATCACTTGGAGGAGGATCCAAGCTTTACCTTATTTGGCTATAATTGCTCTGCGGCCAAAAATGGCTTCCTATCACTCCGAGATGATTCAATAAAATAGAAAGCCACGTGATGTAGGATAACTGTTGCAACACACTGGATGCACTCAAGTTTCCACATTCTCCTTTACAAAGAAGCTAAATAAAAATCATTTCTCTGATATTAATACAATCAACAAAATGAAGTTTCCCAAAAAAGGTGAAAAAGGAAAAGTGTCCTGGGAGCCAGATGATGACCACGAAGTATGGAGACAATGATGGGAATGGCTTCCATTAAAAACACGGCAAATTACAGGGGAGATTCCATTTGTCTTTGCCCAAGTCCCACGCCAATATAACACTATATTTAGATATGTTTTGCCCAGTCGGAGTTTTACAGGTGGCAATTCATTGATTCACAGGTCCTCATCCCTTCCCTGCAAGCAGTGCTAGGCCGATAAATAACCCCAATTTGATCATTTCCCGGGAAGAGGAGAATTTCTCCCAACCTCCAAGAGCTCTCCCCAAAGTGATCAAAGTCACGTTCAATACACAACAGCGGTCCTGGGCATGGTGGGGTGGTGGACATTAATTCCAGAGGCATCCAGATCCTGTGCGACTGATCCGAATCCGTGGAGATGTGGCATAAATCACTGTTATCTTGTAAACAAACAAAGACTATGCAGTAGCTGATTTTTCAAGATACTTAGCAGTACATAAGCAAGGTCAGATAGGGCCAGTTTGTTCCTGCCTGACAACAGGAACAGTGCACAGTCCACAAAGATTGGAGCAGGAGAGGGTGGGTGGGGGAAACTAAAAAAAAAACACCAAAAAAAAAACAAAACAAAAAAACACACCACTCTTTTTTGCATACTTGGCACTGGTGGAAAAACGGGCTACTCCCTTTTCTCAGACTCCTCCTGCCTTCAGGGAAGGTCATTCATTCACGGGCTTGGACTCGCATGTAAAACTTTTAGGAATTCATAGGAAGCAGGGACTTTCCACCTTGCACAGCCAGGGGAGTTATCGAAAAGGACTTAAACAGAACCCCAGCTGTGTGACGTACAGAGCTGAGGCAGGGTTTCTAAGCCACACGTCAATCATCCTACGGCAAGTTAGATTGTTCCGAGATATTAATGCCATATCCTGATAGGCTTTACCACGTCATCAGGCCATCGTTATTAAGAGCTTACTGTGTGCAGAGCGCTGCACTGAGCGCTTGGGAAAATACGGCAGAGTTGGTAGACACGATCCCTGCCCGCGAGGAGCTTAAGAGTCTGTTTTCATCAGATTTCGTGTTGAGGGAGGCTTATGGGATGTGGAGATCTGAAACCCGAATGCTGCAGATGTCTTCCCGGTGGGCTCCGCGAATCTCTGAGTCGCTAGTGAACCCCGTTCTATCCCAGTGAGCGGGGATTGGTGGAGTCAGGAAAGCCCCAGTAGCTGGTGGTGATTTCCTTACAGGGATGAGTGCAAACACTGTTGCTTGGACCCAGTCCAACATGGTTGGGCAGTGCCATGTCTTCACTGTAAATAATAATAATGATGGCATTTGTTAAGCGCTTGACTATGCGCAAAGACCATTCTAAGCGCTGGGGGGATGGAATACAAAGTGATCAGGTTATCCCACGTGGGGCTCACAGTCTTCATCCCCATTTTACAGACGAGGGAACTGAGGCACAGAGAAGTTAAGTGACTTGCCCAAAGTCACACAGCTGACAAGCGGCTGAGCCGGGATTTGAACCCATGTCGTCTGACCCCCAAGCCCGGGCTCTTTCCACTGAGCCACGTAAACCTGCCTGCTCCGTTCCATTTACTATGCTGTGCTTCACTCCCGTCTTGTTTTCCAGGGGACCAGTGTGCAATGACTTGCCTCACGGACGAAGCGGGGTCGGAGAATGCTCTGGGACCGCTCCGGCAGAAAATGCAGTCCTAAAATAGGCAAGCTCGCTTTTGTTCTCAGTGGGATGAAAACCGAGAGGGTGGTCTCTTTGGGAATTCCAAAGGAGGGGAACAGGAGAGGGAGAGAAAAGCACTTCTAGGGGTGCCCTCTCCTGATTGCCGCTTTCCCGATCAAGCTACCGCCATAGGGGATCATGTCGTCGGACACTCCCAGTACCCGTAGCCTGTTTGAAGTTAAAAGATTTTCCCCTTTTGTCCTGGAGGGCTGGCACTTTTGTGGCTTTCATAAAGCAGAGCATGGATTCAGGAAGAAGGTAAGTAGGAAGGCAGGGAATCACCTCTTCATCTGAGCTTCTGGCTTTCAATTCAGTGTGTTCTTTAGCCCAGGGGAACTCGCGTTTTCCTACCTTGCTGCTTAGGCACTTCTTTGCGGCCAATGAGGTCCCAGTTGGTGGCTCCGAAAATCAGGAGCTGCCCCTTGCCCTTAGACCCTTCAAGTTTCTACAAGAGATGAAAAAGTGAGAGGAAAAATCAGGCCGGAAGCTGCTCTTGCACACAGGAAAAGGGGAATCTCGACAGCTTTGCGGGGCTCTAAGCAGTCCATAGGAAACAAAAGGAAAAATCATTCATTGTCAGCTTTGCCTCTGTTCACCTAGCAGCTTCTCACCACTAGCTAAAGTAGCTCTGGGCAACAGCACAATCTAATCTCCATGCTTTATGCATGTAATCCCATCCCTGCTCACAGCCCCTCATTTGTTATGCCCAAGGCTCATTTTTATCCTTTGATTTCTTTTTTAAATTACTTTGGCAAAATACACACACAAAAAATTGGAATTCATTCCCTCCTTCCCCCACAAACTGTCATGTTCAGGTATTTGCAAAATGCCTGTGGTGTCATAGAAGGGAAAATTATAACTGGCTTATCCTCAGGGCCAGATCTAAATTTTCCCGCATAGCACAAACAATGCTCCGCCTAAGACATTTTAGCTGCACGGTGCTAAGGATTTCTACTCCTGTCATGGCTTTTCATTTGTCTAGTACTCACATTTTCAAAGAAACAGAGTGGTCTTGTGGAAAGAGCACGGGCCTGGGAGTCAGACCTTGGTTCTAAACCCGGCTGCCAACTGCTGTGAGGCCTCGGGTAAGTCACTTAACTTCTCTGTGCCTCGGTTTCTTCAACTGTAAAATGGGGATTCAATACTTTTTCTCCCTCCTACTTAGACTGTGAAACCCACGTGGGACAGGGCCTGTGTCTGACCTGATGAACTCGTGTCGTCCCACAGCTTAGAACGCTTCCTGACACATAAGCGCTTAATGAATACCTTAATAAATAAATGAAAGACACAGATTCTCCGACTGCTGCTCTCCTTGCCGGACCACCAGTCTTGGAAGGGGCCTCTATAGATAATAATCATAATAATGATGGTATTTGTTATTACCATCTCTCCTGACTTGTAAGCTCACTGTGGGAAAGGAGTGTGTCTGTTATACTGTACTCTCCCCGGGGCTTAACACAGTGCTCTGCACACAGTAAGAGCTCAATAAATATGACTGACGGACTACAGATTTACCCAAGAACCCAAGATGGGAAGGGTCCTCTACGGCTTGATCCAGGAACCCAAAGATGCTTTTCAGAACCGGCCAGGAGAATAGCCGAGAGTTCAGGGGTGGCACTTAATTCAGAGTCTATTCATCCTGCTCTTCCATTAGGCAGAGAAATCGATGGTGAGTGAAACGAGGAATTCCCCAGAGCTCACAGTGTAAGTGAGAAGCCAGAGTTTCCAGACAGATGATTTGGGGACTCTGTTTGAGTCAGCTCTCATCCCCACCCAGTCTCCCACCTACCCCACCCCCCAACTACAGCAGGTTCCTGGGGGCCTGGGGCCACGGGGCCTCGGAAACTCTGAATTCATTTCAAAACTCCTCCTGGGCTGCCTATTCATCATGCAGAGGAAGGTACAAGAAACCGGTTTCACCCCTTCATCCAGAGCCTATCAATCAAACCCAGAGAAAAGGAGGGAGGACTCTACAGATCCTTCCATCCTTCCTTGATTTTTTTTTTTAAATGGTATTTGTTAAGTGCATACTATGTGCCAGGCACTGTACTAAGTGCTGGGGTAGATAGAACCTAATTAAACTGCACACAATCCATGTCCCACATGGGGCTCACAGTCTTAATCCACATTTTACAGATGAGGGAACTGAAGCCCAGTGAAGCCACGTGACTTGCCCAAAGTCAGATATTGGGCAGGTGGCAGAGGCCCGGGCACTATCCACTAGACCACGCTGCTTCTCGTTTTATGGAACCGCACAAACTTGGAAAGGGGGGTTTCGAGAACCGTTACTATGCCTTTTGGATATTAAACACATAAATTTAAGCTGGCTGTGGGCAAGGAATGTGTCCATTATACCGTCAGTGGTATTTATTGAGCACTTACTGTGTGCAGAGCACTGTACTGAGTACTTACACGAGTATAATATAACAATAGACACAATCCCTGCCCACAACGAACTGAAAGTCCAGACGGGAGACAGACGTTAATATAAATAAAATTGCAGATATGTATATATGTGCTGGGGGGCCGGGAGGAGGTCATATTGTACTCTCCCAAACGCTCACTACAGTGGTCTGCACACAGTAAGCACTCCATAAATACGACTGATTAACTGAATTCTTTTCTTTCCAGTTAGCTTCCTAGTTTTACAACTGAAATTACAGGCACAAGTCCCAAGAGGACAGATGCTGACCCAGTGCAGGTGAATGTGGGGTGTGAGGAAGGTGGTCAATTCGCCCTTGAAGAGATAAAGGGAAAGGACACAGCTTCTTTGCCACATTTCAATTATTTAAAGATGGACTTATAAGACAAGATACCACTGCTGTGCCATATAATACCCAGACTACTTGAACCCCAGCTTCGTCGCCCCTGGCTATCTGTCCTGGCTCCCTTAACCGGCAGGCCCCGCCCCACGATCTGATATGCCGGACTACTATTTCTATGGCCCAGAGGACATCGGGGGATGGATGAACAGTGGGTGGTTATACATCAATTCTTCTATCTTAAGAAACAGGAAGGAAAAGCCTTGTGGGTTCTCAGTAGATGCAACGGACTTACTCTCCATTCATTTTACGTGGGTGTGGTAGCCACAGTTATTGACAGGATCCTCGTGATCGGAGGAGAAAAATAATAGTATGGTATTTGCTGACCGCTTACTATGTGCCGGGCACTGTATTAAACACTGGGGGAGACGCAGTTTAAGCTGATCAGAAAGAGACCCTGTCCCACACGGGGGTTCGTTGTCTAAGAAGCAGCGTGGCTCAGTGGAAAGAGCACGGGCTTTGGAGTCAGGGCTCATGAGTTCGAATCCCAGCTCTGCCACTTGTCGGCTGTGTGACTGTGGGCAAGTCACTTAACTTCTCTGTGCCTCAGTTCCCTCATCTGTAAAATGGGGATTAAGACTGTGAGCCCCACGTGGGACAACCTGATTCCCCTGTGTCTACCCCAGCGCTTAGAACAGTGCTCGGCACATAGTAAGCGCTTAATAAATACCAACATTATTATTATTATTAAGAAGGGAGAACAGGTATTTTATGCCCATTTTGCAGAAGTGGAAACCGAGGCAGAGGTTAAACCACTTGCCCAAGATCACACTGCAGGCGAGTGGAGAAGCCGGAATCAGAACTCGAGTCCTACAGTAAACACTCAATCAATATAACGGATCGACCGATTTCCCCACCTTCAAGACCCTATTAAGGTCACGTCTCCAAGAGTCCTTCCCAAGTTAAGTCCTGTCCCTTCTCCGATATCTATGCGCTTGGATCCGTGATGTTTTAGGAATTTGGTATTTGCCCCACTTTCAACCCCACAGCACTTAGGTTCCTATCTATAAAGTACATATTACAAGTTCCTCATTTATATTAAAGTCTGTCTCCCTCCATAAACTGTGAGTTCACTGTGGGCAGGGAACATATCTATGAACTCTGTTGTACTGAACTCTCCCAAGTGTTCATTCATTCATTCAATAGTATTTATTGAGCGCTTACTATGTGCAGAGTACTGTACTAAGCGCTTGGAATGAACAAGTCGGCAACAGATAGAGACAGTCCCTGCCATTTGACGGGCTTACGGTCTAATCGGGGGAGACGGACAGATGAGAACAATGGCAATAGAGTCAAGGGGAAGAACATCTCGTAAAAACAATGGCAACTAAATAGAATCGAGGCGATGTACAATTCATTAACAAAATAAATAGGGTAATGGAAATATATACAGTCGAGCGGACGAGTACAGTGCTGAGGGGATGGGAAGGGAGAGGGGGAGGAGCAGAGGGAAAGGGGGAAGAAGAGGGTTTAGCTGCAGAGAGGTGAAGGGGGGTGGTAGAGGGAGTAGAGGGAGAAGAGGAGCTCAGTCTGGGAACGCCTCTCGGAGGAGGTGAGTTTTAAGTAGGGTTTCGAAGAGGGGAAGAGAATCAGTTTGGCGGAGGTGAGGAGGGAGGGCGTTCCGGGACCGCGGGAGGACGCGGCCCGGGGGACGACGGCGGGATAGGCGAGACCGAGGGACGGCGAGGAGGTGAGCGGCGGAGGAGCGGAGCGTGCGGGGTGGGCGGTAGAAAGAGAGAAGGGAGGAGAGGTAGGAAGGGGCAAGGTGATGGAGAGCCTCGAAGCCTAGAGTGAGGAGTTTTTGTTTGGAGCGGAGGTCGATAGGCAACCACTGGAGATGTTTGAGAAGGGGAGTGACAGGCCCAGATCGTTTCTGCAGCAAGATGAGCCGGGCAGCGGAGTGAAGAATAGACTGGAGCGGGGCGAGAGAGGAGGAAGGGAGGTCAGAGAGAAGGCCGACAGAGTAGTCTAGCCGGGATATAACGACAGCCCGTCGCAGTAAGGTAGCCGTTTGGGTGGAGAGGAAAGGGCGGATCTCGGCGATATCGTAAAGGTAAAACCGGCAGGTCTCGGTAACGGATAGGATGTGTGGGGTGAACGAGAGAGACGAGTCAAGGATGACACTGAGATTGCGGGCCTGAGAAGTGCAGAGAAGCAGCGTGACTCAGTGGAAAGAGCCCGGGCTTAGGAGTCAGAGGTCATGGGTTCTAATCCCCGCTCTGCCACTTGTCAGCTGTGTGACTTTGGGCGAGTCACTTAATTTTTCTGGGCCTCAGTTACCTCATCTGTAAAATGGGGATGAAGACTGTGAGCCCCATGAGGGACAACCTGATCACCTTGTATCCCCCCAGCGCTTAGAACAGTGCTTTGCACATAACAAGCGCTTAAATACCAACATTACCTTGATTCTATTTATTGCATTGTTCTTGTCTGTCTCCCCCATTAGACCGTAAGCCCATCAAAGGGCAGGGACTGTCTCTATCTGTTACCTTCACCTTCACCTTCCCTTCACCTCTCCGCAGCTTAACCCTCTTTTCCCCCCATTTCCCTCTGCTCCTCCCCCTCTCCCTTCCCATCCCCTCAGCACCGTACTCGTCCGCTCAACTGTATATATCTTCATTACCCTATTTATTTTGTTAATGAAATGTACATCGCCTCGATTCTGTCTAGTCGCCATTGTTTTTACGAGATGTTCTTCCCCTCGACTCTATTTATCGCCATCGTTCTCGTCTGTCCGTCTCCCCCGATTAGACCGTAAGCCCGTCAGACGGCAGGGACCGTCTCTATCTGTTGCCGACTTGTTCATTCCAAGCGCTTAGTACAGTGCTCTGCACATAGTAAGCGCTCAATAAATACTATTGAATGAATGAATGTTACCGATTTGTACATTCCAAGCGCTTAGTACAGTGTTCTGCACATAGTAAGCGCTCAATAAATGCTATTGATTGAAAGTGCTTAATATAGTGCTCTGCACACAGGAAGTACTCCAGAAGTACCACTCATTGATGATTGAGCTCCCAGGCCCAAGCTCAAGCCATGCTGCTTCTCATGTTGCCAGACAGGAAAAATCAGATCAAAGTTGTTCGGAGGAATGAATCGCGCTGGGCTCAGACAGCTCCAAGAACATCTGGCACGAGGGGGCCACATTTTGAGGGTGCGCCTTGACTGTCTCCCCCCCTAGACTGTAAGCTCCTTGCAGGCAGGGATCGTGTCTTTGAACCCCACTGTACCGCAATCTCCCATAAGACCTGCGTAGCGCTCTGCACACAGTAAAAGCTCAACGAATACCACTGATTGATCACCTCTCAAATCATTAAAACTACGACACTGAACTACCTCCCCCATTTTCCAAGTCCCAACGGTGCTAACTGCCAGCACTCTGCAAAGTAATCCACTGCAGGAAAAAGCTCTAGCTTTTTCTGGTAGGTACCATAACAGATGCTGGAATGACAATTGAGATGATGGGGTCCTGTGTGTTCCCTTTGTGATACAACTCCCCCAAATCTACATGACTGGGGGGCCCCTGATTGTCTTTTGGATATTAGCACAACACATAAACTCAGGTATTTATATTACAATCTGCCATAATTGTCAAGCTGAATTAAAGTTAAGGAGAGTACTAGACACATTTAGCATAACAATTAGGCTCTAAGACTTCATTGTCCTACTGATAAAATTTGGAAGTGATAAACCTTGCAGCCTTTTTGTTTTCACATACAGGATTAAAAGTGGTCACTTTGCAAGTTGAATCAATGCAAAAGATGAATTTATGGTTGGCCAACTACGGTCTTCCCAATATAGCTGCTTGTTGTCCTTTTTTTAACCTTCGCACGGTTTTCAAATTTGCCCCGCCACTTTCTCATGTGAAAAATCAACAATCTGAAACCATGAGAAATTGAAATATACCTTAACCCTACTCATTACTCCTCCTCCTCATCACCCTAGAAAGCCTGAACATACGGAAAGGATGTCAGGTGGTCCTACGATTCCCATAAAACATACGATATTTCTAGTGAGTGGGAGCGTCAGGTCACAAAAGCAAAAACCGAAAAGATGTCTTTTAATAATAATGGCATTTGTGAAGCGCTTACTGTGTGCCAAACACTGTTCTAAGCACTAGGGCATACAAGGTAGTCAGGTTGTCCCACGTGGGGCTCACAGTCTTAATCAGCGTGGCTCAGTGGAAAGAGCCCGGGCTGGGGAATCAGAGGTCATGGGTTCTAATCCCAGCTCCGCCGCTTGTCAGCTGTGTGACTTTGGGCAAGTCACTTAACTTCTCTGTACCTCAATGACCTCATCTGTAAAATGGGGATTAAAACTGTGAGCCCCACGTGGGACAACCTCATCACCTTGTATTTCCCCCCCAGTGCTTAGAACAGTGCTTTGCACATAGTGCTTCACAAATGCCATCATCATTATTATTATTAATCCCCATTTGACAGATGAGGTATCTGAGGCCCAGAGAAGTGAAGTGACTTGCCCAAGGTCACACAGCAGTCAAATGGCAGAGCCGGGATTAGAACCCATGACCTTCTGACTCCCAGGCCCTGGCTCTATCCACTACGCCATGCCGCCTCTCTAAAATGTAAGTCAGTTTTACTCGATGGAACAAACAAGACCATTCTGGATTCTGGGATACTGCTCATTTCCAAAATCCACACAGGAGCTTAAATCAATCAATGGCATTTACTGAGTGCTTACTGTGCGCAGAGCACTGTTCTAAGCTCTTGGGAGAGTGTGAAACAACAGAATTGGTAGATACATCTTCTGCTTCCAAGAAGTTTACAGTCTAGAGGGGGAGACAGACATTAATATAAACAAATTACTTATACGCACAAATGTGCTGTGGGGCTGAGAGTGAGTTAAACACCATGTGCTCAAAGGCTACAGTTCTAAGGGCCCAGACAACTCAATAAATCAAAGAAAAATTCCACCAAAATCCACCCATCTTTTAAGAGAATTTCATTTCACCTTGCTACTTCCATGCACGCCAGTCACGTAAACTTGTGCCGAGATGAACATCAATGGCAGAAAAATGCAATGGGCCTCCTCAATCAACCAAATGGGATTTCTGATATAAAGCTACTTTTGAATTATTGCCCAAGTGCCAGGAGCTCGTCTGCACGGCCGAGAGTCAACCTTTTAACATACATTCATTTGGAAGGCTGCATTTCTCTCTCCTCGGACGCGCGGCTGCTCGGAAAAATGCCTGCAATGATAAATTCCCTAATGGGCCATCAACTCAAACAGACTTCAGGCCCAGTGTGCCCTTATATTTATCTGCTCCTTTCCAATTGGACGGAGCTGTCTTGGGGGTCTGCAAAACCTTCACCAACCCTAGTTGGGGAAAAAAATGATTCTGCCAGGACTTGTGTGATCTGGCCTGCTGCCCTCCACTAACATCCGATAAAGGGCAAACGCCACCTGCTTTAACAGATTAACGTGAATGCTATGAAGTAAGCCGCCACACAGGCCGAGTCCAAAGTAGATGGCTACTAATAACCAGAATTGGATTTGTATACCGAAATCTTAAACCTCTTGAATAGAGGGGACCTCAAGGACTAAAAGAAGGATTGCTTCTCCCCTGCCTACAATCCTAAGAGCGGGGCATTGATCAAGACAACGTTTTTACAACAGCTCTATGTGCTCCCTTTCACGAGCCACTCCTTCATAGCCGTTTCTGCTAATAATCTCCGGGTCCACGGTCTTGGGCGGCATTTGACCACAAGACCCGCCCAGAGCCTCCTTTTATACAGCTCATCTTTCAGAGTGTTTCTAAAATAAAATTTAAAAAAATCACACCCAAGTGGCGCCACTCGTCCGGAAGGAGACAGGAGGTCAGGAGCCCTACAGAATCCTTGCGGTGACGTGGGAGTGGGATGAATCAATGGCATTTACTGAGTGCTTACTGTGGGCAGAGCACTGTCCTGAACCTTTGGAAGAGTAGCATACAGGAAGGAGAGTCAATGGACACGTTCCCTGCCCATAAGGAGCTTTTCTTTTTTTAATAGTATTTGTTAATATGTGCGGGCACTCTAGTGTGAGCTGGGGTGGATACAAGGTGATCAGGGTGGACACGGTGCCATGTTCCACATGGGGCTCAGTCAAAACTCCCGTTTTCCAGATGAGGTAACTGAGGTACAGAGAAGTTAAGTGACTTGCCCAAGATCACACAGTGGACAAGTGGCAGAGCCTGGATTGGAACCCAGGTCCTTCTGACTCCCGGGCATGTGCTCTATCCACTAGACCACACTGCTTCCAGGTGGATGTGAGAGGCCACGGACCCTTTCAGTTGGATTCACATCCTTGCTCCTTTCTGACACCAGGGTCACAGGGAGGAGACCTCAGACTGTAAACTCACTGTGGGCTGGGACCATGTCTACCCACTGTTACAGCCTACTCTCCCAAGCGTTTAGTACAGTGCCGTGCACGCGGTAAGCGCTCGATAAATACCCCTGATTGATTGCCTGACTGAGGGCCAGGCACCCAAGGTTCAGCCAGAGATTTCAGCAAGGGGCCTGAAGATACAAAGGATTAAGAGATGTCTTTCTGCCCTATAAAAGATGTTGAGGTCTGCTAGGCTGTCGATGGCCCGTCGCTGTGATCACACATATGGCAAAAACTGAGAATGAATGGACAAGAAGATAGAACTCAACCCCGAAGAGTTCTGAGGCCAGAGTTCCCATAATGATTTTAAAAAACTGAGATGCAACGTGACCTTCGGTGAAGTTTAATCCACACTCCGTTTCCCGATCTGCAAAACGAGACTAGCACTACTGTACGTACGGTTTGAGATGCGGTAAATCATTTAAAGTATACAAATTGGGGAGTGCCTTGGAAAGGACTGCAGATTTCACGTTTTTAAAATGGGTGTCTAATGCAAATGTAAGCAGAATTCGCTTTAGAAGATTACGGGTATTCTCGAATCAGAATGCCTAGCCTCTGTGGTTGGCAGAAACTCACTGTGAAAATATCCAGATGAGTTAACTACACATCTAGCCAAAACTACTTAGGTAAAGAAAACAAAAAACTTCCCAAGTTGGATCGCAAGGCACTAGAAGTCATTAAGGAGAAAAGCTGTGGGGTCTCCTCTGGAGATTTTTAAGGAAAAGATGGGATGGCTTCAAAGCAATAAGCTTGAGGGCTTCTCCATAGGACATTACGATGAAATCCTCAGAGGAAAATGGATATTAAAGGTGCTTGTTGCGAGCAGGGAAAGTATCTACCAACTCTGTTACATTGTACCGTCCCAAGGACTCGGTACAGTGCTCTGCACATAGTGAGCAACATGGGTCAGCGGAAAGAGTCCGGGCTTGGGAGTCAGAGGTCGTGGGTTCTAATCCCGGCTCCACCACTTGCCAGCTGCGTGACTTTGGGCAAATCACTTAACTTCTCTGTGCCTCAGTTACCTCATCTGTAAAATGAGGATTAAAACTGTGAGCCCCATGTGGGATGACCTGATCACCTTGTATCCCCCAGTGCTTAGAACAGTGCTCTGCACATAGTAAGCGCTTTACAAATACCAACATTATTATTAGAACAGTGCTTTGCACACAGTAAGCGCTTAACGAATACCACCATTTATAGTAAGTGCTCAATAAATACTACGGATTGAGAAACTTTCCACTTAATTGAGCTCCTTGACAATAAAGCTTACCTAGAATGTTGAAGCTGATTGAAAAGGCTTTACCTTTTGAAATCATTTTCCAAAGCAAGATTAAACACCAGGGGCTCGCAACAGACCGCTCTATTTTAAAGTCAATCACCTGGGCGTGAATGAAGTTCATGGAATAATCCGACTACATTAGCCTGTGGAATCTCTCCTGTAGGTCTTTAAAAGGAAAAAGCCAAGTGAACTGTAAGGGGGTGTTTTTTTAAAGGCAGAAACCTACACATTCTTCCGTTATCAAATTCCTTCTGGTTTCTCAATCATTTGCCCAGCTTGCTGCAACGATCAACCACCAGCACTTCACTGCTCGTTGCAGGCAGGGAACATGTTGTCTACCGACTTCTATGCTGTACTCTCCCAAGCGCTTAGTACAGTGATCTGCACACAGCAAGCACTCAATACAACTGTATATATCTTCATTACCCTATTTATTTTGTTAATGAGATGTACATCACCTTGATTCTATTTATTTGCTATTGTTTTAATGAGATTCTTCCCCTTGATTCTATTTATTGCCATTGTTCTTGTCTGTCTCCCCCGATTAGACTGTAAGCCCGCCAAAGGGCAGGGACTGTATCTGTTACTGATTTGTACATTTCAAGCGCTTAGTACAGTGCTCTGCACATAGTAAGCACTCAATAAATACTACTGAATGAATGAATACAGCTGACTGATTAATTAGCTTTTGGGGAGATCCAGCCCTTGACTTGATGACGTCGGTTGAATGCTTCTCTCTCCTCTTTTGGGGAGGCCACTTTTTAAGGGCATTAATGACTTGACATTTCCTTGTGAATACTGGGTGAAGTCCATCCCCCATCTGTGCTGTAAGAGCTCTTGGGGACTGTTGCCAAACTGTACATTCCAAGCACTTAGTACAGTGCTCTGCACATAGTAAGCGCTCAATAAATACCACTGAATGAGTGCCCCAACCTTGGCCTTATTCTTAGGTTGTGATCCCTGAGGAGACGGGACCGTATCTAATTCTCAGCGGTGTTTTTTTCCCCGCACTGCTTATTATACAGTGGAGGCTCATAGGAAGCAGCGTGGCTCAGTGGAAAAGAGCCCGGGCTTGGGAGTCAGAGGTCATGGGTTCGAATCCCGGCTCTGTCACTTGTCAGCTGTGTGACTGTGAGAAAGTCACTTAACTTCTTGGTGTCTCAGTTCCCTCATCTGTAAAGTGGGGATGAAGATTATGAGCCTCAAGTGGGACAACCTGATTACCTTGTATCTACCCCAGCGCTTAGAACAGTGCTCTGCACATAGTAAGTGCTTAATAAATACCAACATTATTAAATACTGAATTTTGAATGAGTGAATGGAGGTTCAGTAGAATGATTCCTGAGCAGGAACCTGCTATGGTCCTCCATAGGTGCCGCCAAAGGGTAAGACTTCAGTCGTTGTCGTACATTAATAACATGTACGATGGTATTTATTAAGGCCCTATCTGTATCAAGCACTGTGCTAAGTGCTATAATTTAATCAGATAATAAGAACAATTATGGTACGTTAAGCACCTAGTATGGGCCAAGCACTGTACTAGGCGCTGGGGTGGATACAAGCAAATCAGGTTGGACACAGTCCCTATCCCATATGGGGCTCACAGTCTCAATGCCCATTTTACAGATGAGGTACCTGAGGCCCACAGAAGTGAAGTGACTTGCCCAAGGTCACGCGGTGGACAAGCGGCGGAGCCGAGTCAGAGACCATCCTTGCCCAAATCCAAAGTTTAACCCAAAATGGTTGCTCCTTCTAGACTGTAAGTTCCCTGTGGGCAGGGAATGTGTCTACCGCTATTAGAGAAGCAGCGTGGCTTAGTGGAAAGTGCACGGGCTTGGGAGGCAGAGGTGGCGGGTTCTAATCCCGGCTCTGCTGCTTGTCAGTTGTGTGACTTTGAGCAAGTCAATTCACTTCTCTGGGCCTCAGTTATCTCATCTGTCAAATGGGGATGAAGACTGTGAGCCCCACGTAGGATAATCTGATAACCCTGTACCTATCCCAGTGCTCAGAACAGTGCTTGACACATAATTATAATAATAATGATGATGGTATTTGTTAAGCACTTAACTATGTGCCAGGCACTGTACTAAGCGCTGGGGTGAATATAAGCACATCGGGTTGGATGCAGTCCCTGTCCCACATGGGGCTCAGTCTCAATCCCCATTTTCCAGATGAGGTACCTGAAGCCTAGTGAAGTGATTTGCCCAAAGTCACATAGCTGAGAAGTGGCAGAATCGGGATTGGAACCCATGACCTCTGACTCCCAAGCCTGGGCTCTTTCCACTGAGCCACACTGCTTCTCATAGCAAGCGCTTAGCAAATACCCTCATCATCATCATTATTTTTGTAGTGTAATAATAATGATGATGGCATTTGTTAAGCGCTTAGTATGTGCCGAGCGCTGTTCTAAGCGCCGGGGTAGATACAAGGAAATGAGGTTGTCCCAGGTGGGGCGGTACTCTCCCAAGTGCTCAGTACAGTGCTCTGCACCCAGTAATAATAATAATAGTGATGATGGCATTTGTTAAGTGCTTACTATGTGCCGAGCACTGTTCTAAACGCTGGGGTAGATAGAAGGAAATGAGGTTGTCCCGAGTGGGGCGGTACTCTCCCAAGCACCGAATATAGTGCTCTGCGCACGGTAATAATAATGATAATGATGGCACTTGTTAAGCGCTATGTGCTGAGCACTGTTCTATGCGCTGGGGTAGATACAAGGAAAGAGGTTGTCCCAGCTGGGGCAGTACTCTCCCAAGCGCTGAGTACAGTGCTCTGAGCATGGTAATAATAATAATAACAATGATGGCACTTGTGGCAGTGTATTCATCTGGGACAAGCTCTTTCCTTGTATCTACCCCAGTATGTAGAACAGGGCTCTGCACATAGTAAGCGCCTAACAGATACCAACATTATTATTATTTATCCCCATTTGACAGCTGAGGGAACTGAGGCCCAGTGAAGTGACTTGCCCCAAAGTCACCCAGTTGATCAGTGGTGGGATTAGAACCCACGACCTCCGACTCCCAAGCCCGGGCTCTTCCATTCAATAGTATTTATTGAGCGCTTACTATGTGCAGAGCACTGTACTAAGCACTTGGAATGTACAAATCGGCACCAGATAGAGACAGTCCCCGCCCACTGACGGGGCTTACAGTCTAATCGGGGGAGAACCGAACTCAATCTTGCCACTGAGCCATAATGTATAAGTGCGACTGAATGAGTGCGGGACTGAGGGAGAGGCTGGGCCCCGAGAAGCAGCGTGGCTCAGTGGAAAGAGCCCGGGCTTGGCAGTCAGAGGTCATGGGTTTGAATCCCGGCTCTGCCACCTGTCAGCTGTGTGACTGTGGGCAAGTCACTTCACTGGGCCTCAGTGACCTCATCTGGAAAATGAGGATTAACTGTGAGCCTCATGTGGGACCACCTGATGACCCTGTATAATAATAATAATAATGGCATTTGTTAAGTGCTTACTTTGTGCCAAGCACTGTTCTAAGCGCTGGGGTAGATGCAGAGTCATCAGGTTGTCCCACGTGAGGCTCAGTCTTCATCCCCATTTTACAGATGAGGTCACGGAGGCCCAGCGAAGTGAAGTGACTTGCCCACAGTCACACAGCTGACAAGTGGCAGAGCTGCAGCCTGGCTGAGTGGAAAGAGCCCGGGCTTGGGAGTCAGAGGTCACGGGTTCGAATGCCAGCTCCGCCGCTTGTCAGCTGTGTGACTGTGGGCAAGTCACTTCACTTCTCCGGGCCTCGGTTCCCTCATCTGTCAAATGGGGATGAAGACCGTGAGCCTCACGTGGGACCATCTGATTCCCCTGTGCCTACCCCCAGCGCTCAGAACAGTGCTCTGCACAGAGGAAGCGCTTAACAAATACCAACATTATCATTATCTACAAAGCCACAGTGATCCAGAGGATTGGGGCTGCCACACTGCCACAATCCAGTTCTTGCAGAAAGAACAGTGCTCTGCACAGAGTAAGCGCCTAACCAACACCAACATGACTATTCGGGGCCGGTCGTGCAGGGGAGGGCGGAGGAAAACAAAGCTGGGCGCCACATGGGCTCCCGGGCTTCCCCCGCCTCCCAGGCCGTGGGGGTTGGTGCGCATGCGCCGGCGGCCCTCGCTCCCCCCCCGCCCCCCCCGCAGGGCTTCCCCAGTGCGGCGGGAAGGGGCGGCGCATGCGCAGTCCCCCGCGGCCTCGCCCCTCCCCTCCGCTCCCACCAGGCGGCGGGAACCTCAAAGCCGCCGTCGCCGCCGCCGCCATGGTCCCTTCTCCCCAAGGACCGGCCGAGGGGAAGGGGGTCACCACCACCACGTCGTCCGCCTCTCCTCCTCCCTCCATAACCCACCTTACAAACTGGGCTTTCCCCGCGGGAGAGGGAGGCGCCCGGACCTCACCGTCCCCGCCAAGCCGCCTCCCTTCCCGGAGGTTTGGGGCGGCATTCATTCATTAGTATTTATTGAGCGCTTACTATATGCAGAGCACTGGACTAAGCGCTTGGAATGGACCAATTCCATTAAAGCTCACCTCCTCCAAGAGGCCTTCCCAGACTGAGCTCCCCTTTTCCCTCTGCTCCCTCTACCCCGCCCCCCTTCACCTCCCTCTTCTTCCCCCTTTCCCTCTGCTCCTCCCCCTCTCCCTTCCCCTCCCCTCAGCACTGTCCTCGTCCGCTCAACTGTATATATCTTCATGACCCTATTTATTTTGTCAATGAGATGTCCATCACCCTGATTCTATTTATTTGCTATCGTTTTAATGAGATGTTCTTCCCCTCGATTCTATTTATTGCCATTGTTCTTGTCTGTCTCCCCCGATTGGACAGGGCAGGGACCGTCTCTGTTACCGATTTGTACATTCCAAGCGCTTAGTACAGTGCTCTGCACAGAGTAAGCGCTCAAAAAATACTATTGAATGAATAAATACTATTGAATGAATGAACAAATCAGTAACAGATAGAGACAGTCCCTGCCCTTAGACGGGCTTACGGTCTAATCGGCCAACCAACGGCCTGCCCTTTTGGGGCATGGCATTCCCCCCCCCCCAGGACCCTTTGGATGCCTGACTACTCGGTTCTCTTTGGCTGTCTGTGAACCCACTGTGGGGCAGGGATGGTCTCTCATCTGTTACTCTCCATTCTAAGCGCTTAGTACAGTGCTCTGCACACTCTAAGCACTCCATAATTACCATCTGTGATTCTATTTCTCTTGATGGCATTGACGCCTGACTACTTGTTTAGCCATCTGTCTCCCCCTGTGAGCCCACTGTGGGGCAGGGATGGTTTCTGTTACTATCCATTCCAAGCGCTTAGTACAGTGCTCTGAACACTGTCAGCACTCCATAAATACCATCTGTGATTCTATTTCTCTTGATGGTATTAACGCCTGACTACTTGTTTGGCCGTCTGTCTCCCCCTGTGAGCCCAGTGTGGGGCAGGGATGGTTTCTGTTACTATCCATTCCAAGTGCTTAGTACAGTGCTCTGCACACTCTAAGCGCTCCATAAATACCAGCTATGATTCTATTTCTCTTGATGGTATTGACGCTTGTTTGGCTGTCTGTCTCCCTCTGTGAGCCCGCTGTGGGGCAGGGATGGTTTCTAATCTGTTACTGTCCAATCCAAGCGCTTAGTACAATGCTCTGCACACTCTAAGCACTCCATAAATACCATCTATGATTCTATTTCTCTTGATGGTACCGACGCCCGACTTCTTTTGTTGTCCATCTCGCTCGTTGGGCCTGTGAGCCCGGTGTGGGGCAGGGACGGTCCCTGTTGCCGAACTGTCCATTCCAAGTGCTCAGTACAGTGCTCTGCACATAGTATGTGCTCAATAAGTACGACTGAATGAATGAATTGAATGAAGGTTATAAATTGGCGGTGATGATTCCGCCCGCAGACTGCACCGTGTCTGAGGCGGGTTGCGCGCCCCTCTCCTCACCCACCCGCACCCTGCCAAAACGGGCCCAGTCCCTCCTCCCCGGGGGCCCCCGTCGTCGTCAACGGCTCCTTCGTCCCTCCGCTGCTCCTGCCTTTTTCCCCCCAACTCACCAATGTTTTGTTTTGTTTTGCTGTCGGTCTCCCCCGTTTAGCCTGTGAGCCCGTTGTGGGGCAGTGCTGGTCTCTCTCTGTTGCCCAACTGTCCATTCCAACAGCTTAGTCCAGTGCTCTGCACCCAGTCAGCGTTCCATAAATACCATCTACGATTCTATTTATCTTGATGATATTGACGCCTGGCTCCTTGTTTTGCTGTCTCCCTCATTTAAACTGGGAGCCCGCTGTGGGGCAGATGGTCCCTCTGTTGCTGAATTGTCCATTCCAAGCGCTGAGTCCAGTGCTCTGCACCCAGTCAGCACTCCATAAATACCATCTCCATTTCCCTTGATGGTATCGACACCTACCTGTTTTGCCGTCTCCCCCGTTTAGCCTGGGAGCCTGCCGTGAGGCCGGGATGGCCTCTGTGGCCCAACCGTCCCTTCCAAGCGCCTAGTCCAGTGCTCTGCACCCAGTCAGCGCTCCAGAACTACCATTCCATTTCCCTTGATGGTATTATTCATTCATTCAATATTTATTGAGCGCTATGTGCAGAGCACTGTACTAAGCACTTTGAATGGACAATTTGGCAACAGAGACAATCCCTGCCCAATGACGAGCTTACAGTCTAATCGACGGGCTTACAGTTTAATCGATGGTATCGACGTCTACTTGTTTTGCCGTCCCCCATTCCCCCCCACCCCCGTTTAGCCTGGGAGCCCGCCTTGAGGCCGGGATGGCCTCTGTGGCCCAACAGTCCCTTCCAAGCGCCTAGTCCAGTGCTCTGCACCCAGTCAGTGCTCCACAAATACCATCTCCGATTCCATTTATCTTGACGGTATCGAAGCCTGACTCCTTGTTTTGCCATCTCCCCCGTTTAGCCTGGGAGCCCTCTGTGAGGCCGGGATGGCCTCCGTTGCCCAACTGTCCATTCCAAGAGCCTAGTCCAGTGCTGTGCACCCGGTCAGAGCTCCATAAATACCATCTCCCATTCCATTTCCCTTGATGATATCGATGTCTACTTCTTTTGCCGTCCCCCCCCCCGTTTAGCCTGGGAGCCCCCTATGAGGCCGGGGTGGCCTCTGTGCCCCAACTGTCCCTTCCAACCGATTAGTCCCGTGCTCTACACCCAGTCAGCTCTCCATAAATACCATCTCCCACTCCATTTCCCTCGATGCTATCGACGCCTACTTCTTTTGCCGTCCCCCCGTTTAGCCTGGGAGCCCTCCGTGAGGCCGTGATGGCCTCTGTTGCCCAACTGTCCATTCCAAGAACCTAGTCCAGTGCCGTGCACCCGGTCAGAGCTCCATAAATACCACCTCCCATACCACTTCACTTGAAGGTATCGACGCCTACTCGTTTTATCATCTCCCTCGTTTAGCCTGGGAGCCCGCCATGAGGCCGGGATGGCCTCTGTGGCCAACTGTCCCTTCCAATCGCTTAGTCCAGTGCTCTGCACCCAGCCAGCTCGCCATAAATACCATCTCCCATTCCATTTCCCTTGATGGTATCCACACCCACTTCTTTTGCCGTCCCCCCGTTTAGCCTGGGAGCCCCCCGTGAGGCCGGGATGGCTTCTGTGGCCCAATCGTCCCTTCCAACCGCTTAGTCCAGTGCTCTGCACCCAGTCGGCTCTCCATAAATACCATCTCCCACTCCATTTCCCTTGATGCTATCGACGCCTACTTCTTTTGCCATCCCCCCATTTAGCCTGGGAGCCCACCATGAGGCCGGGATGGCCTCTGTGCCCCAATCGTCCCTTCCAACCGCTTAGTCCAGTGCTCTGCACCCAGTCGGCGCTCCCCAATTCCCATCTCCATCCCATTTCCCTTGCCGGTACCGACTCCCACTTCTTTAGCCGTCCCCCCTTTTATCCTGGGCGCCCACCACGAGTCCGGGATGTCCTCTGCGCCCCAATCGTCCCTTCCACCCGCTTAGTCCGGTGCCCCGCACATAGTCCGCGCTCCCCAGATGGGACCGAATGACCGGCCGATTCCGGGAAGCCACGGCGGTCAACTTGGGGGGCCCCCCCTCGTCTCCCTGGTGCAGAAAGGGGGACCATCCCGGGCCCTCCCGTCCGTCCCCCCCGGGGTCCCGGGACTCACGATCTTCTCCTTGGTGTGGTCGGGCTCGGTGATGACGAGGGCGGCCGGTCCTGCCGCTTTGGCCGGGGCGGTTCTGGGGGGCCTCTTGCCCCCGCCGGGGGTCCCGTCCAGCTCGACGCCGTCCTCGTCGGCGCTGCTGCCTCCTCCTCCTCCTCCGCTGCTGCTGCTGCCCCGCTCGGCCCTCTCCCTCTTCCTCCCCGCCGGCCCGCTCCTCTTCCTCGCCCCGGCCCGGCCCGTCCCGTTCCCGGAGCTCGCCTCCTCCCAGGCCGCCACGGCCGCCTTCTTCTTTCGGGGCATCCTCCCTCCTGCGGACAGGGGACGGTTGAATGAAAAACCACGGACAGACAACCCCCAACACACACACCCCAAAAGCACCCCCCCCCAACCGACCTCCCTCCCCACCCCGGGAGGGGGAGGAAAAAAACCCGGACGCCTCAAGTTGCCACAAACCCCCCACCCACGTCTCCCCGCCGGTGAAAAGGCCAAAAAAAAAATCCATTGGAAAAGAAAAGGTAAAACATGGAGTAAAAGCCTGCTGAGAAATTCCCCCCACCCCACCTCCTCATGGTGGAGGAAAAGAAAAAAAACACACACACACAAAATTCCCCCGGCAAATTTTACCACCTGGCCGAAAAAGTAAAAAGCGGAAAAAAAGTCCACGCTGCCCCTCAACTGCGAAATTCAATCGCGGAAAGAAGGCTGGGACACTTTATAAAGATCGAAAATTTCGTCCCATTTTAACCTCCACTTCATAAGGGGAGTGATAACTCCCGCTTCCCCCCCCCCCCCCGCTTTTTCCATCTCCCCCACCTGCTGCTTTTGTCTCGACTCCCCCCCCCTCCTCGCCCGTTTTAAAGCCCACTCAAAAATTAAATTCAATTATCTCCTCTTCCTTGACCCACCCCCCTCCTCCCCCGGCCCCGTTCACCACCACCACCAACGGCTCAATATCCAAATTCACGTCTCCAGCCTCATCCCAGTTGATTCAGATCTTGGTCTTTTATTAGCCGGATCCTTTGGGGCGGGGGGAGGGGGCCTTTTCCCGGAGGAAAAAAAAAAAAAGCACAAAACAAAACAAAAAACCCCAAACACCTGCTTATGCCAATAAGAAAAATAAAACTTTAATGTTTCCCAACTCTTCCCCGATTCTCCTTTTGCAAGCGCGGTTCGGCCGTTTTCTCTCTGATCCAGGTTGCAAAATTGCTCAGCTCTGCTTTCTAGTTTTTCTTCCAGCTTCCCTTTTCTTTTGCTCTGTCTGCCTTTTTTTTTTATTGATTTTGAACAATGGGATCTCTGTCTGTCTCCGATTAAACCACGTGGATCCGCCTTCCTTCCCTTTTTTATTCATTCAAGCCCCCTTGCCCCCCCTCCAGGTTTTTTTTTACCTTTTCTTTATTTAAAAAAAAAAAAAAACTTTCCCCTTCCTCGCAAACTGATGTCTATTGAATTTCGATCCCCTACCTGGTTGGAGTGGTTGGAAAGCTCAAAAACTAAAAATAAAAAAGAACTTAATTGCTTTAATTTTTTTTTCCTGTAAGAAAAGGGTTCCTGCCCACCCACCAGACACACTTAAAATGTAAATATGAGCTACCAGAACAAATGCTACAATACAAAACAGAAACACATGTACGGGCAGGAAAAAAAAGAGCTAGAAAAGAGCAAGGGAAGCGAAACCCGGCCGTTTTAGCATAGCACCATCTTTAGGTGTGGATGACTCAAAGAAAACCCTACGGTGGAGTACAGTTGCCTATTTTCTAGAGTTTAGGGAGGTAAATAAACAGGAGTGGTATAGAATGTTTACCTCTTATTGGGTCTCAGATCTCTTCCCCCAATTTTATCTTCAGGTGGTTCAGTCTACATGTCTCAAACTTATTTTGCCTTTATGGGCAGACGGGATTGCCCCAAGAACATGTCTAGGCAAAATGATTTGGAATTTTAGGGGGTTTTTTCATTGTATTTATTAAGGACATACTATATGCCGGGCCCCGTGCGGTGTGCTGGGGAAGACTGCCTGCGTCCCCCATGGGGCTCTTAATCCCCCTTTTACAGATGAGGTAACTAAGGCACAGAAAAGTTAAGTGCTTTGCCCAAGGTCACACAGCAGACGAGTGGTGAAGGCTGGATTAGAACCCAGGTCCTTTTGACTCCCAGGCCCATGCTGTATCTGCTAGACCAAGCTGCTTCTCTTCCCTTCCTGAAAATTAGGCACTTTCTGTAGAAATCAGAGTGGGTTTTCATCATCGAGAAGTGTAATAGCTGAGTGCCGAAGAGAATGCTAAAGAATATTTCGGCAAATAGTCGCGCATGCAGGCCGTGTGCCGTACAGTCTGTTTTCACGGGAATCTTTCTACCGAAAAATGAACTTTGGACTTAAAAAAATAATTCCGCACTGACCGAGTCTTCAATGCTCTTTTCCAAAAAAACAACAACAGCAACAACATATGTTTCATAATGGTGCAACTTGTCCAGTTTCCTCAACACAAACTGCACAGGATTTTTAAAAAAATGTCAATTTTGATTGAAATGTTTCAAGGTGGACTGACGGCCATGTTTTTCAGACTCTGCAAAATAGGGTTGGAGTTGAGTGCTTTCTTTGACTGGACTAGACTGTAAGTTCGCTGTGGGCAGGAAACGAGTACCAACTCTTGTTATATCATACTCTCCCAAGGGCTCAGTACAGGGCTCTGCACATCATCAGCACTCAATAAGTATCACTGATTGATTAATTGATTGATTAGCACATGCCTGATTGAGAGCTGCTGCCCAATGGAAGGAGTAGAATTCAATAGTAAAATACTATTGGAATGAAGTAGGTGATGAGAGTAGGAGATCCTGAGTTTTAATCCTGGCCCCACCGCTTGCCTGCCGTTTAACTTGGCGCACTTTGCAAGTAGTTTAACTTTAACTACTCTGGGACTCAGTCTCACCTTTAAATGGGGATTTGGGGGCTTTGTCTGACGTGATTATCTTTTATCCATCCCAGTGCTTAGTGTAGTGTTTGGCATATGGTAAGTGCTTAACAATTTTTATTATTATTATTACGCCTAGGACTGCTGGGGGCTCTTTGCTGTTCCTTTCCCCCTGCTGCCAATCTGCTCCCACTGGGGATCGTCTTGTAGACTCCTCAGCATGGTAGGAGGAATGAGGGGAAAGGGATGGAGGGTGGGAGAGCAGCAAATGCTGTCTGTCATTCAGGTGGAGGTGCTGATGTGGAGTTTCCCAGAGCAGGCTCTGGAGAGGGTTTAGGGATATGTGCCCTCGTCTACCCTACCCACTCCTCGCAAGCATTACTTTGGCATCAAGGGTTCAATCTCCCCTCCAAGAGGAATTTCCCCCTAGAAAAAGCCTTTCCAAAAAATACGTTTCGACCTATGTGGACCTGACCAATGACCTCGTCATTTGACCCAGAGCTTTCTCAGCCACTTCCTAGGTGTGCTCCCCGATTCTAATTCAGCAAGATAGCCCCCTACCTTTCACACACACCCCTTAAAACATCACTAGTGGTATTCTGCTCTTATCCAGGACCTTCCTTCCACAGAGCTCCAAATTTTGGCACTCGCTGATGGTCTAGAAACACAGTGGAAGATAGCAATGAATACTACTGCAGGACGCTAATTTTCAGGAGCAGATTCTGCACCGCAAAATTGCATTGCATCCAAGCACTCAGGCAAATGAGAATTCAAAGGTCTTGAGCTCTGTTGTTTAAAAACCTCAAGTATCTGCTGAACATAAAAGATGAAAGTCTGGACTTAAAGGGCAGGGAGAGAATGGAATTTCAAATGGCAGAGCAACCAAGAGCTTCCGGGAGAGTTTCAAACCGGTTTAAGCAAGGGAAGCTCAGGGAGGGTACCGACACCTTCTGCTACTCTTCTCTCTATGGCAAAGCGTTACAGAGGTTTTAAATATTATCATTCATACCTTAAGGGTTGATTAGAAGGGAATTTCATCTAAAATAAAAGTGCCATCAGATGTCCGTCAGCAGATGACATGTTGCTACTTGTCTGTCACTCCAGCTGATGAAGAATCTATCCCCAGCAATTTGTGCAGTTTATTAACAGAGAGGACTGAGAGTACTTTCAGATTCCAGGTGGCAAGCGGTAGGTTTTTCTTCCCATTATAATGCTTTTTCCAGGATAAAAAAGGACATGCGTCAGAAACCCTGATGCAATTAGACGCTATTATCAGATTGCATCATCTGATCCAAGGCGTGGTGTTCCAGAAACTGGTTTTTCTTGAGGTTGGGCTACTGTGGTGAAGCACTTTGGCAAGAGGACTAAAGAACTGGCCTTACCTGTTGGATCACAAAAGAAATTTTTGCTCTGACATGCCTCAATCACATGTAACCACTGACCAAGCCCCATGTGACTTCTCTACCTGAAAGACTCTCATGTGACTTCTTTAGCTAATTTAGGAGCTAAATTATCTACACTTAGGTGGAATCCCAATTTCCCACCCAAAATGTGCTGTGTTTTATATTTCACCTCAACTGGGTAACTTCTCTCCATTCACATCAGAGGCAAATTGACAACACAAAGGTCTGTGACCTTCGTCCATTTGATATTCACCCCGATCCCAACCCCACAGCACTTATGCACGTATCTTTAAATTGTATATTATAAATTACATATTTATTCATATTAATGTGGTCACCCCCCGCCCCCCCCGCCAGACAGCAAGTTGACTGTGGGCCTGGAAGGCTTCTGTTGTATTGTTATACCATACGCTCTCAAGAGCTTAGTACAGTGCTCTGCACACACTAAGTGCTCAATAAAATCATTCACTGATTGAAAAGATAGAAAAGACAATAATATTTCTATGCTATTCCTGCATTAGGAGCAGGAAATCTGATGGTCTTGGTGGGATTTCAGCAGTAGAAGATTGACCCTAGGGCAGGAGAGAGCTGGGAGACAGCCAGTCAGCTCTCCCCTTCCTAGCTCACCTCGCTGATCTCTGTAGCAGTGTTGCTTAGTGGATAGAGCAGGGGCCTGGGAGTCAGAAGGCCCTAGGTTTTAATCCTGGCTCCATCACATTCATTCATTCAATAGTATTTATTGAGCGCTTACTATGTGCAGACCACTATACTAAGCGTTTGGAATGAACAAGTCGGCAACAGATAGAGACAGTCCCTGCCGTTTGACGGGCTTACGGTCTAATCGGGGGAGACGGACAGACGAGAACGATGGCGATAAATAGAGTCGAGGGGAAGAACATCTTGTAAAAACAATGGCAACTACATAGAATCGAGGCGATGTACATTTCATTAACAAAATAAATAGGGTAATGAAAATATATACAGTTGAGCGGACGAGTACAGTGCCGAGGGGATGGGAAGGGAGAGGGGGAGGAGCAGAGGGAAATGGGGGGAAAAGAAGGTTAAGCTGCGGAGAGGTGAAGGGGGGGCGGTAGAGGGAGTAGAGGGAGAAGGGGAGTTCAGTCTGGGAAGGCCTCTTGAAGGAGGTGACTTTTAAGTAGGGTTTTGAAGAGGGGAAGAGAATCAGTTTGGCGGAGGTGAGGAGGGAGGGTGGTCCAGGACCGCGGGAGGACGCGGCCCGGGGGTCGACGGCGGGATGGGCGAGACCGAGGGACGGCGAGGAGGTGAGCGGCGGAGGAGCGGAGCGTGAGGGGTGGGCGGTAGAAAGAGAGAAGGGAGGAGAGGTAGGAAGGGGCAAGGTGATGGAGAGCCTCGAAGCCTAGAGTGAGGAGTTTTTGTTTGGAGCGGAGGTCGATAGGCAACCACTGGAGGTGTTTAAGAAGGGAAGTGACATGCCCAGAGCATTTCTGCGGGAAGATGAGCCGGGCAGCGGAGTGAAGAATAGACTGGAGCGGGGTGAGAGAGGAGGAAGGGAGATCAGAGAGAAGGCCGACACAGTAGTCTAGCCGGGATATAACGAGAGCCCGTAGCAGTAAGGTAGCCGTTGGGTGGAGAGGAAAGGGCGGATCTCGGCGATATCGTAAAGGTGAAACCGGCAGGTCTCGGTAACGGATAGGATGCGTGGGGTGAACGAGAGAGACGAGTCAAGGATGACACCGAGATCGTGGGCCCGAGAGACGGGAAGGACGGTCGTGCCATCCACGGTGATAGGGAAGTCTGGGAGAGGACCGGGCTCGGGAGGGAAGATGAGGAGCTCAGTCTTGCTCACGTTGAGTTTTAGGTGGCAGGCCGACATCCAGGTGGAGACATCCTGAAGGTGGGAGGAGATGCGAGCCTGAAGGGAGGGGGAGAGGACAGGGGCAGAGATGTAGATCACATGTCTGCTGTGTGGACTTGGGCCAGGTCACCCAACTTCTCTGGGCCTCAGTTACTTCATCTGTTAAACGGGGATTAAGACTGTGAGCCCCATCTGGGACAGGGACTCCGTCCAACCTGATTAACTTGTATCTACCCCAGCGCTTAGAGGAGTGCTTCACACAGAGTAAGGTCTGAACAAGTGTCATTATTATTTATTACTACAAACGAACCTGCATGCTCTGTTCCTCTAACGCCCACCTGTTCTCTGTACTTTGATCTCGTCTATCCGCCACCCATCCCTTGCTTGCATCCTCCCTTGGTCCTGAAACTGCCTTTTCCTGAGTATCCGACAGTCCACCACTCTCTCCACCTTCCAAACACTCCTAAAATCACATCTCCTCCAAGAGGCCTTCCTGGATTAACCTGTCGATTCCTCTCTCTGCCCTCCTTTCTGTGTCAACTATGCATAACACTTTGATACCCAGCCCGGCCCCATGGGACTTATGTCGATATTCTTCTACTCTACTATTTCCTCTATCCCTAATTCATTTTAATGTCTGCTTCCCCCCTGTAAGCCCGTCAATGGGCAGGTACTGTCTCTATCTGTTGCCGATTTGTACATTCCAAGCACTTAGTACAGTGCTCTGCACATAGTAAGCGCTCAATAAATACCAATGAATGAATGAATGTAGACTGTAAGCTCGCTGTGGGCGGAGGACATGTCCACCAACTCTGTTGTACCCCCCCCCAAGTGCTTAGTACAGTGATCTGCACAAGTAAGCACCCAATAAATACCAATCAATCAATCAATCAATGACATTTATTGAGTGCTTTCTGAGTCCAGAGCACTAGGTACTAAGTGCTTGGGAGAGGATAATGTAGCAGAGGTCACGTTCCCTGTCCATGAGGAGCTTACACTCCAGAGCTAACAGTCAACCATTGATTGATTCATCGATTGATTGGAAGGGTCGCTTTACCCAGAGTGAAAGATGGGAAAGCCTGGGCTTCATAAGAGTTGCTCATGATAAAGGAAAATTGACCAAATGGTTATGTGAGCCGAATTGGACATGCACCAAGAGGAAGAAGCAGCGTGGTCTAATGGAAAGAGCATGGACCTAGAAGTCAGAGGATCTGAGCTATAATCCTACTGCAGCCACTTGCCTGCTGCGTGACCTTGAGTAAGTCATTTAACTTCTCTGGGCCTCAGTTTCCTCAAGGGTAAAATGGGGATTCAATACCTGTTCTTCCTCCCAGTAAGATCATGAGTCCCATGGGGGACTGGAACTGTGCTCAACTTGTTTGACTTGTATCTATCCCAGCGCTTAGAGAAGTGTTTGACATATAGTACGCACTTAATAAATACCGAAAAAAAAAGGAATGCACTCACTAGGCCTTCCTCAGTTGGGAATATCATTGCTGGGGAGGGGGCCCCTCTGTTCCTTTTTGAATGAAGGGGGTCCCCTGGCCATTTTTTAAGTCCAAGGACTGTTTTCTTCGCATGGGATCCGAAGGAAACACACTTCACTTACATTTGGGGTTCTAATTAACTGCTTGAGCCTAAACCTTGTACAGGCAACATTTGTCTCTCCACTGATAGTACCAGTTTTGTTCAAAACTCATTCTGATGCTACAAAGAATTGAAGAGAGAAAGAACTGATGAAATGCAGTCAGTTTCCCAGTAACAAGCCCTTTTCAAAGAGCGTCTGCTCCTTTCTCTAGTTAGTAAGCTACGGAGTTTCATATAAAGAAAATCTGGATTCATCAGTTTCCTTTAGCTCATTATTAGGTCTTTAATGGCTCAAAGGACAAAAAAATTTGTTTTTTAAAAGAGGCGTTGGATCCTTCTATCCTCCAGGCCAGCTGAGGGTGCATTTCTCCGACTTCTCTCCTGTGCCTGCCAAAAGAAAAGTACCAGATCTGAAATTCTGCCATCCGATCCCGCTTTTTACACAAGGAGCTCAGAGATAGCCAGTTCTTCAAGCCAAAAGGAAAGAAATGATCAAAAGTGATGCAATTTATTTTTTAGACAGCATCCCTCTGCATTTGCAGCGAGTATTCATGTCTTCACTAAAAACCGTGGGATGCAATCTCCTAGGATTAGCTTCCGTTCAATTGAACTATGATGCATTTGCTTAAAATTTAGCAAAGATATCCCCTCTGCCCTGGCATGAACCTGGAAATAAAGTTCATATTCTAAACATCATTCCTTAGGGGTGGCAGGTATGGATAAATGCTTTTAAGATCCGATGAACAGGAAAAGAGGAAAAATGATTACTGATCTTTTAACATCATTTGGAATTAGCAGAGAAATAAAGATATTTTGGTGGTCAAGTCGATTTTGGTTGGCATGATGAAATCTGATGAGATGAAGGAGAGACACTAAACCAGGCCTGGCTTTTTGTCCTACGTTGGTAAGGTGAATCATCAGAATATAATATGTGAAGCAACTTGGTGTAGTCTAGTAAATAACACTAAGATTGAGGGCCATGAGATCTTATACAGTGTGGCTCATTAGAAGGAGCATGGGCTGGGGAGTCAGAGGTCATGGGTTCAAATCCCGGCTTTGTCTCTTCTCAGCTGTGTGACACTGGGCAACTCACTTAACTTCTCTGTGCCTCAGTTACCTCATCTGTAAAATGGGAATTAAAACTGTGAGCTTGAAGTGGGACAACCTTTGCATCCTCCGCAGTGCTTTGCACATAGTAAGTGCTTAACAAATGCCATCATTATTATTATTATTATTATAACACCTGTAGTAGGTTCAGACGCTTACCTAATGTGTGACGTGGGCATGTCATTAATCTTGCCGAGCCCAAATTTCTAGCAATGAAGTGGAGTTACTATTGCTCTTACCATTTAATAAAGCGAGCTCCATTTATGAAAGATGCCCCATCATACATGACATGTGGGCTTTGATATATGACAATTCTGTGGCCTAGTGGGAAGAGCACAAGCCTGGTAGTTGGAGAACTTGGGTTCTAATTCGAGCTTTGCCACTATGCCTGCTATGTAACCTTAGGCAAGTCATTAATTCCCCTGTGCCTCAATCAATCAGTGGTATTTATTAAGCACTTGTGTGCAGAGCACTGTACTAAGCACTTGGGAGAGTACAATATAGTAGAGTCTACACTCTGGTAGACACGTACCCTACCCACCATGAACTTACAGCTTCAACTCCCTTATTGCTCTGATGTGCATATATAATTCTATTTATTTATGTTGATGCTGATGCCTGTTTACTTGTTTAGATATCTGTCTCTCCCCCTCTAGACTGTGAGCTCGTTGTGGGCAGGGATTGTCTCTCTTTATTGCTGACTTGTACTTTCCAAGCGCTTAGTACAGTGCTCCGCACACAGTAGGTGTTCAATAAATATGAGTGAATGAAGGAATGAATACAAAATGGGGATTAAATACCTGTTCTCTCCCTTGGATGGTGAGCCCCATGTGGTTCAGGGACTGTGTCCAACCTGTTAGACTTGCATGTCCCCCAGCGCTTAACACAGTGTTTGGTACAATAGTAAGTGCTTAACAAGTACCACAATTATTCCCTCTAGAGTAGGCTCCTAGTGAGCAGGGAATATGTCCACAAACACTGTTGTATAGTACTCTCCCAAGTGCTCTGCACACAGTAAGTGCTCAATAAATATGACTGATCAATTGATTTTTTTATCATATTTGTATGAGCCATCACTATGCCCCCTCCTACCTCACCTCATTACTCTCCTACTGGAAAGAGCCTGGGCTTGGGAGTCGGAGGTCACGAGTTGGAATCCCGGCTCTGTCACTTGTCAGCTGTGTGACTGTGGGCAATTCATTCAATTCATTCAATAGTATTTATTGAGCGCTTACTATGTGCAGAGCACTGTACCAAGCACTTGAACAAGTCGGCAACAGATAGAGACAGTCCCTGCCGTTTGACGGGCTTACGGTCTAATCGGGGAGACGGACAGACCAGAACAATGGCAATAAAGGCAATAAATAGAGTCAAGGGGAAGAACATCTCGTAAAAACAATGGCAACTAAATAGAATCAAGGCGGTGTACATTTTATTAACAAAATAAATAGGGTAATGAAAATATATACAGTTGAGCGGACGAGTACAGTGCTGAGGGGATGGGAAGGGAGGGGGGAGGAGCAGAGGGAAATGGGGGGGAAAGAGGGTTAAGCTGCGGAGAGGTAAAAGGGGGGTGGTAGAGGGAGTAGAGGAGCTCAGTCTGGGAAGGCCTCTTGGAGGAGATGAGTTTTAAGTAGGGTTTCGAAGAGGGGAAGAGAATCAGTTTGGCGGAGGTGAGGAGGGAGGACGTTCCGGGACTGCGGGAGGACGTGGCCCGGGGGTCGACGGCGGGATAGGCGAGACCGAGGGACGGCGAGGAGGTGGGCGGCGGAGGAGCGGAGCGTGCGGGGTGGGCGGTAGAAAGAGAGAAGGGAGGAGAGGTAGGAAGGGGCAAGGTGATGTAGAGCCTCGAAGCCTAGAGTGAGGAGTTTCTGTTTGGAGCGGAGGTTGATAGGCAACCACTGGAGTTGTTTAAGAAGGGGAGTGACATGCCCAGATCGTTTCTGCAGGAAGATGAGCCGGGCAGTGGAGTGAAGAATAGACCGGAGCGAGGCGAGAGAGGAGGAAGGGAGGTCAGAGAGAAGGCTGACACGGTAGTCTAGCCGGGATATAACGAGAGCCCGTAGCGGTAAGGTAGCCGTTGGGTGGAGAGGAAAGGGTGGATCTTGGCGATATCGTAAAGGTGAAACCGGTAGGTCTCGGTAACGGATAGGATGTGTGGGGTGAACGAGAGAGACGAGTCAAGGATGACACCGAGAACGCGGGCCCGAGAGATGGGAAGGATGGTCGTGCCATCCACGGTGATAAGGAAGTCTGGGAGAGGACCGGGTTCGGGAGGGAAGATGAGGAGCTCGGTCTCGCTCACGTTGAGTTTTAGGTGGCGGGCCGACATCCGGGTGGAGACGTCCCGGAGGCGGGAGGAGATGCGAGCCCGAAGGGAGGGGGAGAGGACAGGGGCGGAGATGTAGATCTGCGTGTCATCTGCGTAGAGATGGTAGTCAAAGCTGTGAGAGCGAATGAGTTCACCGAGGGAGTGAGTGTAGATGGAGAACAGAAGAGGGCCAAGAACTGACCCTTGAGGAACTCCAACAGTTAAAGGATGGGGGGGGGGGGAGGCTCCAGCGAAGGAGACCGAGAATGACCGGCCAGAGAGGTAAGAGGAGAACCGGGAGAGGACGGAGTCCGTGAAGCCAAGGTGAGATAAGGTATGGAGGAGGAGGGGATGGTCGACAGTGTCAAAGGCAGCAGAGAGGTCAAGGAGGATCAGAATGGAGTAGGAGCCATTGGATTTGGCAAGAAGGAGGTCACGGGTGACCTTAGAGAGAGCAGTCTCGGTAGAGTGGAGGGGACGGAAGCCAGATTGGAGGGGGTCTAGGAGAGAATCACTCAACTTCTCTTGGCCTCAGTTACCTCATCTGTAAAATGGGAATTAAGACTGTGAGCCTCACGTGGGACAACCTGATTACCCTGTATCTCCCCCAGCGCTTAGAACAGTGCTCTGCACATAGTAAATGCTTAACAAATACCAACATTATTATTATTATTACAACCCATTATTACTCTTCTCTAGTGCTAACCTTCTCACTGTGCCTCCATCTCACCCATCTCTCCCCGACCTCTTACCCATGTTCTACCCCTGGCCTGGAATGCCCTCCCTCCTCAAATCCGACAGACAGGTACTCTCCCCACCTTCAAAGCGTTAATGAAGGGACATCTCCTCCCGGAGGTCTTCCCTAACTAAGCACCCCCTTTCCTTTTCTCCCACTCCCTTCTGCATCGTCCTGACTTGTTCCCTTTGTTCTATCCCCCGCTCCCAACCTCACAGCACTTATGTACAAATCTGTAATTTTTTTTATATTAATGTCTGTCTTCGCCACTCTAGACTTAAGGATTGTTGTGGGCAGGGAATATGTCTATTTATTGTTGTACTGTACTCTCCCAAGTGCTTAGTACAGGGCTCTGCACACAGTAAGTGCTCAATAAATATGATTGAATGAATGAATGCCAGGCACTTTACTAAGGAATGGGGTAGATATCCTTCCCGTCTCTCAGGCCCGCAATCTCGGTGTCATCCTTGACTCGTCTCTCTCGTTCAACCCATGCATCCTATCCGTTACCGAGACCTGCCGGTTTCACCTCTACAATATCGCCAAGATCCGCCCTTTCCTCTCCACCCAAACGGCTACCTTACTGTTACGGGCTCTCGTTATATCCCGGCTAGACTACTGTGTCGGCCTTCTCTCTGATCTCCCTTCCTCCTCTCTCACCCCGCTCCAGTCTATTCTTCACTCCGCTGCCCGGCTCATCTTCCTGCGGAAACGATCTGGGCATGTCACTCCCCTTCTTAAACACCTCCAGTGGTTGCCTTTCGACCTCCGCTCCAAACAAAAACTCCTCACTCTAGGCTTCGAGGCTCTACATCACCTTGCCCCTTCCTACCTCTCCTCCCTTCTCTCTTTCTACCGCCCACCCCGCACGCTCCGCTCCTCCGCCGCTCACCTCCTCGCCGTCCCTCGGTCTCGCCTATCCCGCCGTCGACCCCCGGGCCGCGTCCTCCCGCGGTCCCGGAACGCCCTCCCTCCTCACCTCCGCCAAACTGATTCTCTTCCCCTCTTCAAAACCCTACTTAAAACTCACCTCCTCCAAGAGGCCTTCCCAGACTGAGCTCCTCTTCTCCCTCTACTCCCTCTGCCACCCCCCCTTTTACCTCTCCGCAGCTAAACCCTCTTTTTCCCCTTTTCCCTCTGCTCCTCCACCTCTCCCTTCCCATCCCCACAGCACTGTACTCATCCGCTCAACTGTAGATATTTCCATTACCCTATTTACTTTGTTAATCAATTGTATATCGCCTTGATTCTATTTAGTTGCCATCGGTTTTTACGAGATGTTCTTCCCCTCGACTCTATTTATTGCCATCGTTCTCGTCTGTCCATCTCCCCCGATTAGACCGTAAGCCCGTCAAACGGCAGGGACTGTCTCTATCTGTTGCCGACTTGTTCATTCCAAGTGCTTAGTACAGTGCTCTGCACATAGTAAGTGCTCAATAAATACTATTGAATGATTGAATGAATGAATGAATGAATAATCAGGATGGACATAGTCCCTGTTCCACATGGAGCTCACAGTTTTAATCCCCATTTTACAGATGAAGTAACTGAGGCAAATAGAAGTGAAATCACTTGCCCAAGGTCACACAGCAGACACATGCTGCAGCTGGGATTAGAACTCTTGACCTTCTGACTTCCAGGCCCATGCTCTATCCACTAGACCATGCTGCTTCTTGTAAAAGGTGAAAAATGTATTGGCTTTGAAGAGTAGGGATAATTCCAGCTGTAACATGCTACTGGGCTTGGGCATCACCACTGGGCATATCACCAGTCACCAATCATCACCACTGGGCATAATGACAGGGCCTCTACTTGGTGCCAGGGGAGATCTTCGCCAATCTCCCAGCTGCCAATTTTCCTGCCCATGGACTGCTGAACCCTGGTCCCAGGCTCCTGCTGCAGCCTGGAATGACGGGGAGTGGTGGAGGGAATGCCAGCCCGGGCTGGGGCAATCAATCAATCCATCTAAGGAATTTCCTGAACCCTTACCACAGGCAGTGAAATCTTCTCGGCATCTCTCCATTCCCACCTTCCTCTTGCTGTTGCTTCGATGCTCCCAACCTTCCCAGCAATATCACCAGGGAGAGCGACCTACTTCTTTTTCAAATGCCGTCGAGTCATTTCCGACATGTAGCACTGAGGGCAGGGAGTCTGACCATGGGTTCTCAAATTCTATTCCCTCCATCTGTGCCTCTGACGAAAATTCCTCTCACCTTATGAAAACACTTGCCCCTTCCCTCCGTCCTTCCCTGACTGCTCTTCTCAACCGCTCAAACACGCTCACGTCTCCCTTATTCTCGAAAAACTCTCCCTTGCCCCGACAGCTTCCTCCAGTTATCACCCCACCTCTCTCCCACCATACCTCTTTAAACTCGTCAAGCAAATTGTCTACACCTGCGACCTCCACTTCTCTGTTTCTCTCCTCGATCCCCTCCAATCTGGCTTTCACCCCATTCACTTCATGGAAACTAACTTCTCTAAGGTCACCAGGGCCTCTTTCTTGCCAATTCCAATGGCCTCTACTCCATTCAAAACCTCTTCGACCTCTCACCTGCTTTCAACACGGAGGACCACCTCCTTTCTTCTTGAAACACTATCTAACCTTGGCTTCACTGAAACCATCCTTTCTTGGTTCTTCCCTTATCTCTCTGACCACTCCTTCTCAGTCTCTTTTGCAGGGTCCTCTGCCCCTTCCTGAACTTTCTCCTTCTCTGTGGTCTAGTATTTCTTCCTGCCTTCAGGACCTCTCTCCTTGAATATAATAATGTTAAGCGCTTACTATGTGCAGAGCACTGTTCTAAGCGCTGGGGTAGACACAGGGGAATCAGGTTGTCCCACGTGGGGCTCACAGTCTTAATCCCCATTTTACAGATGAGGTAAATGAGGCACCGAGAAGTTAAGTGACTTGCCCAAAGTCACACAACTGACAAGTGGCCGAGCCGGGATTCGAATCCATGACCTCTGACTCCAAAGCCCGTGCTCTTTCCACTGAGTCACGCTGAATATCCCACTGACACCTCAAACTTAACATGTTCAAATCACCCAAAACCTGCCCATTCCAGTCTTTCCCAACACCGTTGATCACACCACCAGCCTCCCCGTCTCCCAAACACATAATCCTGGCATTATCCTCGAGTCACCTCTAACAGACATCCTGCAAATTCCAATTTCACCAAATACTGTCCGTTCGGCCTTCACAACATTTCTAGTACACGTCCCTTCCACTCAATCCAAACTGCTACCCTACGAATCCAAGCTCTTATCATATCCCATCTTGACTGCAGCCTCAGCCTCCCCGCAGACCTCCCTGCCTCCTGTCTCTCCCCCCTCTAATGCATTCTTCACTCGGCTGCTAGGATCATTTTCCTAAAAAAAAGTCAGTCCATATATCCTCACTGTTCCCCATCCACCTCCACATCAAAGAGAAACTCCTTACCATTGGCATTAAGCCCCTCAACCAGCTAGACCCCCTCCTACTTTACTGATCTCCTACTACAACCCAACCTCCACACTTCTCTCCTCCAGCACCAACCTATTCACTGTATCTTGATCCTGGTTTCACTCCTGACTCCTTGCTCAAGTCCTCCCTTTGGCCTGGAAACCACTCCCTCCTTATTAGAGAAGCAGCGTGGCTCAGTGGAAAGAGCCCGGGCTTGGGAGTCAGGTGTCTTGGGTTCAAATTCTGGCTCTGCCACTTGTCAGCCGTGTGACTGTGGGCAAGTCACTTCACTTCTCGGTGCCTCAGTTACCTCATCTGTAAAATGGGGATTAACTGTGAGCCTCATGTGGGACAACCTGATTACCCTGTATCTACCCCAGTGCTTAGAACAGTGCTCTGCACATAGTAAGCGCTTAACATATATCAACATTATTATTATTATTATTATTATAGCCGACAGTCCACCTGGAAGAAGGGTGGCTAGGGAAAGAACGAGGGCCTGGCAGTCTGGGGACCTAGGTTCTAATCCCAGCTCTGCCACATGCCTGCTGGGTGGCCTTGGGAAATCACTTAACTTCCCTTTGCCTTAGTTTCCTCATCTGCAAAGTGGGGATTCAATACCTGTTCTCTCTCCCTCTGTGAGCTCCAGGTGGGAAATTGCTACCCCATTAGTCCACTCACTTATTCTATCCCTCCTTGATTATCATATCAGCTTCCTTCCTGACTTACCTGCCTTCTGTCCCTCACCACTCCAGTCCATTCTTAATAATAATGATGTTCTGTTCTAAGCTCTGGGGTAGATTTACAGGGTCATCAGGTTGTCCCACATAGGCTCACAGTCTTAATCCCCATTTTACAGATGAGGTAACTGAGGCACAGAGAAGTTAAGTGACTCGCCCACAGTCTTACAGCTGACAAGTGGCAGAGCAGGGATTCGAACCCATGACCTCTGACTCCCAAGCCACGTTGCTTCTCTTCTTCACTCTTCTTCAGTCTTCACTCTGCTGCCCAGATCATTTTTGTACAAAAAAGTTCAGACCATGTTTCCCACTCTTCAAGAAAATCCAGTGGTTGCCCATCCACCTCCACATCAAACAGAAATTCCCCACCATCGGCTTTAAAGCATTCAATCACCTGGCCCCCTCCTACCTCACCTCACTACTTTCCTACAACAACCTAGCCCGCACACTTCACTCCTCTAATGCCAACCTTCTCACTATGCCTCTATCTCATCTGTCTCGCCACCAAACTCTCACCTACATCCTGCCTTTGTCCTGGAATGCCTTCCCTCTTCATATCTGACAAACGATTACTCTCCCTCCCTTCAAAGCTTTATGGAAGGCACATCTCCAAGAGGCCTTCCCTGACTGAGTCCTCCTTTCCTCTTCTCCCCCTCCCTTCTGCCTTGCCCTGACTTGCTCCCTTTATTCATTCTTCCGCCCGGCCCCTTGGCACTTATTTACATATCTGAAATGTATTTATTTTTATTAATGTCTGCCTCCCAGCCTAGACTGAAAGCTCACTGTGAGCAGGGAATGTGTCTGCTTATTGTTATATTGTACTCTCCCCAGCACTTAGTATAATGTTCTGGGCACAGTAAGCACTCCATAAATACAATTGACTGACTGATCAGGGAGTGTGTCTGACCTGATTTTCTTGTATCTATCCTAGCATTTATTACACTGGTTGGCACACAGTAAGTGTTTAACAAATGCCACTTTAATAATTTTTAATGTTTAATAATAACCATGACTACCTCTCTCCCCACTTTTGGAGCCCTTCTGATATCAAATCTCCTCCAAGAGGCTTCCCTGACTTGGCCTCATTTCTCCCTTTCACTGCAGCATGGCTCAGTGGAAAGAGCACGGGCTTTGGAGTCAGAGGTCATGGGTTCGAATCCCGGCTCGGCCACTTGTCAGCTGTGTAACTTTGGGCAAGTCACTTAACTTCTCGCTGCCTGAGTTACCTCACCTGTAAAATGGGGATTAAGACTGTGAGCCCCACGTGGGACAACCTGATTCCCCTGTGTCTACCCCAGTGCTTATAACAGTGCTCGGCACATAGTAAGCACTTAACAAATACCAACATTATTATTATTATTATTACTTGGATTTATACCCCTTAAGAACTCGATAGTCACACCATCCCAACCCTACAATATTTAAATACATATCCCTATACTCTCCCATTCCCCCTTAGTATTTTACCAAGTAAGGCAGAGAGTAAATAACATTACAGCCTATAGAGCTGGTGACAGTAAGTTTCTGTATTGTTATTAATGGAAGCAGCAAGCTGAAGAAAGATTTTTACTTCTACAGTTGGTAAAATACCCTGGAATACAAATGTTTTTAAAATGAAGTTTCAATAAGTACTGGTTAACTTGGCTTAGAAAGTTGCTTTTCTTTTGTCACTTCAGCTGCATTCAATCAACCAATGGTTTTTCTTGAGCACTTACTGTGCCTGCAATCCATTAGTCAATGGTATTTACTGAGCGCTTATTGTGTGCAGGGGACTGTAGTAAGCTCCTGGGAAGTATAACGCAAAAGTTGCTAAACATGTTCCCTTCTCATAAAGAAGCTAATAGTTTAAAGGGGGAGGCAGGCATCAAAATAAATAATAACTGCAAACAATTCTTATTTCAATAGAAATAGGCTATGCACTTTCCCATTACTGTAAACACCACCATCATTCTCCTGCCTCAAGTCTGTGACCTTGATATTATCTTCTTTCACTGGACCCACATAGTCTGTCACCAAATCCTGGCAAATATCTCCATAATATTTCACAGTATATAAATATAAATATATAAAAATAAAATATATTTCACAATATCTCTGGAATCCATCCCTTCCTCTCCATCCAAACTGCTGCCACACTTAAATTGCTCCTTGATTACTACATCAGCCTCTTCACCGACCTTCAGCAGCGTGGCTCAGTGGAAAGCGCCCGGGCTTGGGAGTCAGAGGTCGTGGGTTCGAATCCCGATCTGCCCCTTGTCAGCTGTGTGACTGTGGGCAAGTCACTTTATTTCTCTGTGCCTCAGTTACCTCATCTGTAAAATGGGGATTAAATGTGAGCCTCACATGGGACAACCTGCTTCCCCTGTATCTACCCCAGCGCTTAGAACAGTGCCTGCACATAGTAAGCGTTTAACAAATACCAACATTAGTATTATTATTATTCTCTCTCACCCCACTCCCCTGTACAATTCACTTTGGGGAAGCAGCGTGGCTCAGTGGAAAGAGCCCGGGCTTCGGAGTCAGAGGTCATGGGTTTGAATCCCAGCTTTGCCACTTGGCAGCTGTGTGACTGTGGGCGAGTCACTTCACTTCTCTGTGCCTCAGTTCTCTCATCTGTAAAATGGGGATTAAAACTGTGAGCCTCATGTGGGGCAACCTGATGACCCTGTATCTATCCCAGCACTTAGTACAGTGCTCTGCACATAGTAAGCGCTTAACAAATACCAACCTTAATATTATTATTTGCTGACTGGATCGTTTTTTCTGAAAAAAACATTGAGTTCACCTCTTCCCACTCCTCAGAAACCTCCGATGGTTACCCATCAGCCTCCGCATCAAAAAGAAACCCCTTACCATTGGTTTTTAAGACACTCAATCAGCTCTCTCCCTCCTGTTTTACCTCACTCATTTCCTAGTACAACCCATCCTTCACACTTCGCTCCTCTAATGCCAACTTACTCCCTGCATCTCGATCTTGTCTACCTCATCGCCGATTCCCTGTCCACATCCTCCCTCTTTCCTGGAACTTTTTTTTTTGGTACTTCTTAAGCACTTATTATATGCTAGACACTATACTAAGGGCTGGGGTCAATACAAGATAATGGGGTTAGACTCGGTCTCTGTCCCCCATGGACCTCCCTGTTTAAATTAGAGGGAATAGGATTTAATCCCCATTTTATAGATGAGGTAAATGAGACACAGAAAAGGTAAGTGACTTGCCCTAGTTCACACAGCAGTTCTCTTTCCACTAGGCCGTAGCGATTCAGCTAAGAACTCTCCTCCCCCTTCATATCCGGTAGACCACCACTTTCAAAACCCTTCTAAAAATCACATCTCCTCCAAGAGGTCTTCTCAGATTAAGCTCTCATTTCCCCTACCCACCCTCCCCTCTGTGTCAACTATGCAGTTGGCTTTGTATCCCTTAAGTACTTTGACGCTCACCCCAACCCCAAAGCACTTAAATACATAGCCTTACACTCTCCATTTCCCCCTTCTATAATTTTTTTAATGTCTGTCTCCCCCTTAAGTCTGCCAGCTTGTTTTGGGCAGGGATTGTGTCTACCAATTCTGCTGAATTATAATTTCCCAAAAGCTAAGTACAGGGTGCTTAATGAGCACATAGGAAGTGCTCAGTAAATGCCAACGGTTGACTGACTGTGAATGACTTGCAGCAAATTTTTAAGGCCTTACCTTTTGAAAGGATCCTTACGCTCAAATCTTTTCCCATGACCTACAGCAATGTTTCTCTTCAGAACCTACTGACTTGAGGCTGCCTCTTCTTCAATAAATCAGTCGATCATATTTATTGAGTCCTTGCTGTGTGCAGATCACTGTTCTAAGCGCTTGGGAGAAATCAACAGAGTTGATAGACACTTTCCCTGCCCACAAGCAGCTCATAGTCTAGAGTGGGAGATGGACAGAAATATAAATAAATAAATTGTGGATATAGTGCCTGGCACATAGTAAGCGCTCAACAAATACCGTCATCATCATAAATGCTGCAGGGCTGTGGTGAATAAAAGGAGCAAATCAGGCTGTCACAGAAGGGAATGGGAAAAGAGGACTTGGTCAGGGAAGGCCTCTTGGATATGTGCCTTCAATAAGGCCTTGAGGGTGGGGAGAGTCTATGTCGGATATGAGGAGGAAGAATGTTCCAGGCCAGAGGCAGGACATGGGGGAAAGGTTAGTGGCAAGATAGATGAGATCAAGGTACAGTGAGTAGGTTGGGATTTGAGGAGCAAAGTGTGTGGGCTGGATTGTAGTAGGCGAACAGAGAGGTGAGGTAGGAGAGGGCATGGTGACCGAGTGCTGTAAAACTTCTTCTCACCTCGTATATCTCAGACCTGAGAAAAGTGCAGGACCTCAAAATCTGGGGACGGTCAACCCTTGATCCTCCTGTCTTGCACCATGTCTCTCTAATAATGTCAGTCCAGTCTGGTTTGAGCCCAGCTGGGTGCTAGTTGGGAGGCCACTCATCCAGCTTTATATGAGGTAGTCTGGCTTTCAGTTGGTTTGTGCCCTCTCCCAGTCTGACAAAGTAATGGTCACGTTTCATCCCATATTTTTAAGTTCCCAGCTACCTTCCACCTCAGCTCAGGGCTCCAGGAACCTGGGCGGGGGGCGGCAAAATACAGTAGCACAGGGGTAAGGAGGAAGGGGAGTCCTTTGAGAAACTCTCCAGATCCGGGTAGATTTAGGTGGGTTGCACATGGATTTGCTCCCTTTGATCACCCCTCCCTCAGCCCCAAAGCACTTAGACTGTAAACTTGTTTTGGGCCGGGAACGTACCTGCTCTGTTCTTTTTTAATTCTGTTTTTACTGTACTCTTCCAAGCTCTTAGAACAGGTTTCTGAACATAGTAAGCATTCAGTAAATACCATTGATTGGTTGATTATGTATTGATTATGTACATATCCACAATTTATTTATAATTAATACCCGTCTCCTTCTCTATACTGTCGACTTGTGGCTGGCAGGGAATATGTCTACCAGCTGTTATATTGTACTCTCTCAAGCACTTAGCACAGTGTTCTGCACACAATAAGCTCTCAGTAAATTTGGTAGATTGATTGATCAATTGTGCTAAATATTCTGTGTGATGTCATGCCAATGTGATGAGTGGAAAGGCAGTGAGGAAACTAGGAGGCGCCTCGTGGTTAGGGAACGTGACTACCAACTCTTGTTACGCTGTACTCTCCCAAGGGCTGAGTACAGTGCTCTGCACACAGTCAGTGCGCAATAAATTGATTGATTGATTGATTGAAGAAGAGGCAGCCTCAAGTCTTGGGTCTTTGCTAATTTGGCTGGCAAGCACTTAGTACAGTGATCTGCGCAAAGCAGGTCCTCAAATACCACTGATTTGACCCTAATCAAGGTCATCTCTCCAGGCTTTCTTTCACTAAGCTAAAAGATAAGAAGTGAATTTCCATATCCATAGAGAATCAGTTCTCCCCTGAACACAGATTTTACCATTATTATTATCAATATTGTACTTGCTAAGCACTTCTATGTGTCAAGCACTATTCTAAGCACTAGGGTAGATATAAGATGAAATCTAATGAAAAAGGGCAGCAATAAATGGGATACCAAGATAGATAAATCTCCGTCAATATGCATTCGGTTTTAACAGAGGCTTAAAGTTTATTAGATAGAAACTGCAGTCAACAAATGGAACCATCTCCACTGCAGAATAACCTCTGCTGTTCTCCTTGGCGGGTCTCTCTTTTCTGGGATCTTGCTTTCACCTTCACCTAATTACCTTTAATTAATCCAAATGCAAGCATTGAGATGATCTTGGAGTTTGCAAACACTGATGCCGTGAAACATTCACTGTGAATGAAAACTAGAGGTTCTCATTTGTGTGTGGGTGTCCCCTTGTTGATCACAGATGAGAAGTTGCTAACCGAAGGGAAATTAGGGTAGTGGACGTGAAAGTAAGACAGGGGGAATGTGATTAGACATGTTGTATCATGCATAATCTGAAATGAATCCATAAAATCTACATGGGCCTCAGAAGTGTGACCAGCTGGTGCAACTCATCATCTAATGCAAGCAAGATTACAGGGCTTGAAAAGCAGGATGTTGGGATAAAAGGGGGATTTGGACTGGCAGGTGGGGAAACTGATCTTAGTCTATCTTGTTTGAAAATGTGGGCATAACTGTGTACACATTAAACATGTGTATGTGTTGACCATTGGACAATTTGGCTTTTAAAGCTGGGGAATTCAAATTATATATTGAATTAATTCGCCTCTCTGACCAGGGACACAATTACCTTGTCAAGGAGGGAATCAGCCTCAAGGGACAGAGGCACTAAACCTCTAATTATTATTAGCGTGTGTGTGTGTGTGTGTGTGTGTCATAGCTGGTTTAAATAACTATTATTCTACTCAAGTAAAAATCTACGTAAGTAGAAAAAAAGCACATACATTAGCAAAACTTAATAAATACCTTGGATTTTCGGTGTTTTTCTTTCTTTATCACTGCTGGTTCCTGGGGGATATGGATGAAAACAAAGCTGTCGTCTTTCACGTTAGTTTTGTTTAATATTTATTCCAAAAATAGGCTGAATACTTCTAGGCTCAATCCTGCCTGAAGGCAGGGGAATGGATGGACTAGTTGAATTCCAGAGGTCTGGCTCTCCTTTAAGGTTTTATTATACCCATTAGGATTCCCTTATTCTAAATTCCTTGGCATTTCTATCTTTCACTTGACCCTCCTTCTCATCCACTCAAGCAGACTTTCTTCCTTTCCCTTTCACTGACTTTACTCACTCAGAGAATTCATGTGGACAGGGACTGTATCGGTTTATTGTTATATCGGACCCTCTCAAGAGCTTAGAACAGGGCTCTGCACATAGTAAGCTCTCAATAAATATGACTGACTGGCTGAAGGGCAAGGACTAAGTTCCCAGCACAAACACTTCCTTAAGTATTTGTCAAAAATCAAAACCCAATCAATGGAATTTATCGAACGCTTATTATGTGCAGAGAGCTGGACTAAGCTGTACTGTACTAAACGCTTGGGAGGGTACAATACAAAAGAGTGGGCAGACGCATTCCCTGCCCGCCAGGAACTTACAATTTATAGGGAGAGGCAGACATAAAATGAATTTCAGATATGCTATGCTACGTGGTAGCAGGATCGGGATGGTAGCCGTTTGGATGGAGAGGAAAGGGCAAATTTAGAGATTTTTTTAAAGGTAGAACCAACAGGATTTGCTGACTGATTGACTCTGTGAGTTGAATGAGAGAAATGAATTGAAGATAGTGCCAAGATTACAGACCTATGAGACAGGGAGGATAGTGGTGTTAGCTACAGCCAGTGGAAAGACGGAGGAGAAAACTTTAGCTCACTGTGGGCAGGTAACGTGTAAATTCATAATGAGGCGTCGATCCTACCTTATCTCACTGCAGAGATGAATATGGAGCAATCTCAGCAATGACTCAACAGCAAAATACAAACAATTTAGCATGTAGGTACCACTGATATTTTCTAGCACAAGTCTCTTTATATTTCTACACCGATATATGTTTAATTACATTATTCTATCTATCTCAACTCTAAACAAATGGCATCTGTTTTTTAACATCAGCATTGGATGGCAGTGATGGGGGTTCATTAGAGTCACCCTTTACTTGGAAATCTTTAGCAGCCATCCATGGGGGTGAAGACATTTTATGTTATTTTTGGTTGGGGAATCCTTGGGAAGGTGGGGCGGACAATTGAAGGACTGTAATGAAGCAGCATGGCTTAGAGGAATGAGAATGGGCCTGGGAGTCAGAGTACCTGGGTTCTAATCCTGGATCTGCCAAAATGCTTGAAGTGTGACCTTGAGGAAATCACTTAATTTCTCGGTGCCTCAGTTCTTCTGGTCTCTTTCCTACTTAGACTGTAAGCTCCATACAGGGCAGAGACCGTGTCCAACCTAATTAACTTGCATCTACCTCAGCACTTAGAACAGAGAACAGTGTCTGACACAAAGTAAGTGCTTAATAAGTCCCAATAAAAAAGAAAAAAAATTGCTGGCCCTGCCTTACCCCATGGGAGGGGAGTGGGGGATGGCGGGGCAGAGGATTCCTAAAGCAGATAATAATGTTGGTATTTGTTAAGCGCTTACTATGTGCCGAGCACTGTTCTAAGCGCTGGGGTAGACACAGGGGAATCAGGTTGTCCCACATGGGGCTCACAGTCTTAATCCCCATTTTACAGATGAGGGAACTGAGGCACCGAGAAGTTAAGTGACTTGCCCAAAGTCACACAGCTGACAAGTGGCAGAGCTGGGGTTCGAACCCATGACCTCTGACTCCAAAGCCCGTGCTCTTTCCAGTGAGCCACGCTGCTTCTCTAATCATGCCCCTTGTTGCCATGGTTACAATATCCCTCATCTAGGAAGTCATGGAGATTGGGAAGAGTTATGAGAGAACATCAAGGGAAGTAGGGTGGTTTAGTGGAAAGAGCACAGGACTGGTCAGAGGTCCTGGGTTTTAGTCCTGCTTTTGTCATTTGTTTGCTGTATGGCCTTGGACACTTAACCTCTCTTTCCTCATCTGTAAAGTGGGAACTAAATATCTGCTTTCTCTCCCTCAGGTTTTACTCACTATTTATTCCTTGATCTCATTTGTTTCACCACCAATGCTTTGCCAATGGCCTCCCTCTATTCTAGAACTCTCTCCCATCTCATTTCTGATAGTCCATCCCTTTTCCCACCTTCAAAACCTTCCTAAGACCACATCTCCTCTAAGAGGCAATTCTGATTAGACTTTCATTTTTCCTATTCACCTTTTAAGCGCTTACTATGTGCAGAGCACTGTTCTAAGCGCTGGGGGAGATACAGGGTCATCAGGTTGTCCTACGTGAGGCTCACAGTTAATCCCCATTTTACAGATGAGGTAACTGAGGCACAGAGAAGTTAAGTGACTTGCCCACAGTCACACAGCTGACAAGTGGCAGAGCTGGGTTTCGAACCCATGACCTCTGACTCCAAAGCCCAGGCTCTTTCCACTGAGCCATGCTGCACCCCACTCCCAGTTCCATAGCACTTATTTTACAAATCCTTTTAGTCTCCCGTTTCCCATATCTGTATGGAAAAATGGTGAGACCTAATGGTTAAAACATGGGCCTGGGAGTCAGAAGGACATGGGTTCTAATTCTGCCTCAGCCACCTGTCTGTTGAGTGACCTTGGGGAAGTCACTTCACTTCTTTGTGCTTCAGGTACCTCATCTGTAAAATGGGGATTAAGACTGTGAGCCCCACATGGGACATGAACTGGGTCTAAAATTAGCTTGTATTACTCCAGTGCTGAATAAAAATTATGGTACTTGTTAAGCACTTATTATGTGCTAAGCACAAGCACTGGGGTAGATGCAGGTTAATCAGGTTGGACACGTTCCCTATCTGACATGAGGGTCTCATTTTAATTTCCATTTTATAGATGAGGTAACTTAGGCCCAGAGAAGTTAAATGACTTGCCCAAGGTCACACAGCGGACATGTGGCAGAGCCAGGCTTAGAACACAGTTCCTTCTGACTCGCAGACTCACGCCCTATCCATGAAACCACGCTGCTTAATCAGGACGGTGCTTGTCACATAGTACGTTTTTAACAAATATAAAAAATACTATCATTATTGTTACCATGATTATTTTTAGGGATCATTGAATTTGATAATCGAATTTATCAACTATTATGTTCTGCTCGTAAGATCGAGCTAATGAAGAGCACAAATGAACTTCCAATAGAGGCCAAATGGAAGACGGGAGTTGGGCCTTACCAATCTAGATCAAATCGAGAACTGCGTGATGAGCGCCAAGATTCGAGATTTCTACCTTTTCTCTTTTGAAGAAGTAGGATGTCAAGAAGAACAGTAAAGACAGCCAGGAAGGGGTTGGGAGACATCTTCTTTTATTCATTCATTCAATCGTATTTATCGAGTGCTTACAGTATGCGGAGCACTGTACTAAGAACTTGGGAGAGTACACTATAACAATAAACATTCCCTGCCCACAACCAGCTTACAGTCTAGAGTCTTCTCTGCGGCTTCCTCCACCCATCACATTCTGAACTTCTGACTTTAGCCAATTGTGTGACCTGGTGATGTTGTGGCGGGGGTGGTGTGGAGGGGTTGACTATGGGGGTGTTGATATCATGGACACTAATTGCAGCTGGGGCAACCTCGGGAAGATCAAAGAACAGCTCCGTGCGGCTCTTTGATCTTCCTGATAATTTAGCTTCTGATCTTCTGGATATTAAGGGTCTCTGGATGAACGTTCTAAATTACCTCTTCTAAGAACTCTTTCTTATTAATAATCATACGAAGAATTTTTTTTTAAACATTTATGGTCAAGCACTTACTAAGGCTGGGGTAGATAAAAGATAAGCAGATCAGAGACAGAAAGTCCTCTGAACAGCCCAAGGAAGACTGAGGCTGGGACCCTGAAATCCTCCCTTGTACTGGTAAGAGGCTGACTGGCTCTAAGGACAGATATTCTTAGATCGGTGGACCCTAGGATGAATCTAGAGCTCGGATTTGGGTAAAGGTATCCCACAGGAAGAGGAACGTCTAATGTTGTGGTAGAGAAACTGAGGAGGAGAATGAACAGTCATAATGGTATTTATTGAGTTCTTATTGTGTGCGGAGCACTGTACTAAGCATTTGGGAGAGTACAATGCGACAGAAGTGGTAGCTACGTTCCCTGCCCATAAGGCGTTTACAGCCAAAGGAAGAGGCAGACATTAATATAAATAAATGAATTACAGGTATGCACATAATTGCTGTGAGGCTGAGGGCGGGTTGACTTAAGGGGGATTAGGGTTGAGGAGAAAGAAGATCACAAGTGGGAACCCTGCCATCCTGTTGGAGTTGGGCCGGGGTCATGGAGGGGATCTTGAAGAAGACATGTTCTCTTTTCCTGGACTTCAGCTTCCATCTGGAAAATTATGAACTTTTCAGGCTCACTATGGAACACTGCTTTTTCCTACTTCTGAAAGTTTTCTCCTTATCTAGGCCATGAGCTCCTTGTGGGCAGGGAATGTGTCTACCAACTCTGATGTATTGTATCTCAGCGTGGCTCACTGGAAAGAGCATGGGCTGGGGAGTCAGAGGTCATGGGTTCAAATCCCTGTCCACCGCTTATCAGCTGTGTGACTTTGGGCAAGTCACTTGACTTCTCTGTGCCTCAGTTACCTCATCTGTAAAATGAGCATTAAGGCTATGAGCCTCACGTGGGACAACCTGATCACCTTGTATTCTCCCCAGTGCTTAGAACAGTGCTTTGCACATAGTAAGCACTTAACAAATGCTATTATTATTATTATTACCTACCCAAGCACTTACCAATCAATCAATCAATCAATCAATCAGTAGTATCTATTGAATGTGTACTGTGTGCAGAGCATGGTAATAAGTGCTTGGGAGAGCACAACATAGCAGTCAGTTAATCACATAGCGCTTACTATGTGCAGAACACTGTATTAAGCTCTTGGGAAAGTACAGCACAACAATATAACAGACACATTCCCTTCCCACAACAAGCTTACAGTATATAGGGAATAGAGGTGGCAAACATGTTCCCTGCCCACAATACAGTGCTCTGCATTGATTGATTAATTGACTGATGCCTGGGTAGGAGATTTTACCACTTTTCTTAGTCACTTGTCCCAGTTTACAATCAACCTGATAGAAGATTCTTTCCTGATACAACTTCAACCTGCTTTTATGTTATTTCAGCTTTTTTGGATGTAAAAAGTAACTTCAGTTTTTCTCTTTCCATATTTAGCATACACATCGTGTCTGGATGGTAGTAATGAAGTTATCTCTCTCAGCCTCTCGACAGAGTGAAAAAATTCAAATTTTTTTTTTTTTACTATTTCTGTTGTCTATTTGTATAGCTCTTCTCCATTCAATGGCTTGATGGGGTTCCTGACTAGATCAGAAAGAAAGAATGGCACCCTGTCATCTGGCTGCACGGAAGCTGTGGTTATGATAGAGGAGCAGCAAGAATTAATTCTCAGAAGCAAGGGGGGGAATGGGTACTAAGAGGGTAAAAAGTATGCTTGGTTGATGCTATTCGAATATGCCAGGCAGGAGAGAAGGAAAGATGGAGGAAGGAGAGGAGCGGAACCACTTGGAGGAGAGAATTAGACATTTGAATGTAAATAGTAGTCTATTTCTATTAGAAAAACCATTGAAACCCTTCAAATTCTGGTTTTCCTTTGATCCTGCGGCCCACTCCCTTGCCTTGGAAACGCGAGCTAACCTTGCTTTTATCGACACCATTGTCTCATGAATCTCCTTCCCCCTTTCCAGGACCTCTTGATTAGTCTATTTTTCTGGCTGCTCCTCTGCCCTTCCCCTCCCTCAAGACTCTGTTCTGGTTCTCCTTATTTCACTTTGTACTCACACCCTTGGGGAGTTCATCTGTTTGCATGAATTCAGCAACCAGCTCTGTGTAGAGGTCTCTCCTATCTGCCTCACTGGCCCTGACCTCTTACTCTTCTGCAATTTGAAATTTCCTCCTGCCTCCAGGACATCTTTACACAGATGTCTCGCCAGCACCTCATGCACATCATGTTTGAAATTGAAGTCCTCATCTTCCCTCCCAAATCTTCTCCTCCAACTAACTTTCCTATCACAGTTGACAATGCCATCCTCCCATCTCTGATGTCCAAAACCTTGGCATTATCCTTGACTCCTTCCTCTCTTTCAACACCCATATTCAGCCTATCAGTCAAATCATTCAATCAATCAATCCATCAATGGCATTTATTGAGTGGTTACTATGTGCAGAGCATTGAACCAAGCATTTGGGAGAGTATGACAGAATTAACAGACAAGTTCCCTATTCATGAGTAGCTTACAGTCTAGAGGGGTTCTTCCTCCAGTTGGTTCTTCCTCCACATAGCTCCCTACTCAATAAATGCTCAATATGTATCACTGATTGATGGATCAGGGTTTGCTCCTTCCTCTCCATCCAAATGGCCACTTTGTTGCTCCAGATTCTTGAATACTACATAATAATAATAATTATGGTATTCGTTAAGCGCTTACTATGTGCCAAGCACTGTTCTAAAGGCCGGGATAGATACAAGGTAATCAGGTTGCCCCACGTGGGGCTCACAGTCTTAATCCCCATTTTACAGATGAGGTAACTGAGGTACAGAGAAGTTAAGTGACTTGCTTAAAGCCACACAGCAGACAAGTGGCAGAGGCAGGATTAGACCCATGTCCTCTGACTCCCACCCCCAAGCTCTTTCCACTAAGCAATGCTGCTTCTCATCAGTTTCCTTGCAGACCTCTTTGCTTCCAGTATCTCCCCTCTCCTATCTATACTTGGCTCTGCTGCCCTCACCCTTTTTCTGTAACTTCATTCTACACATTTCTTCCCTCTCCTCAAAAATCTTCAATGGTCACCCATTCCTCTCTGCATCAAGCAGAAACCTCTGACCATTACCTTTAAAGTGCTCAATCAGCTCTTACCTAATTAGCCACTCTCTTCTCTCCCTGCACCCTAGCTCAGACTCTTCATTTCTCTCAAGATCACCTACTTAATTAGGTGATTGAGCTTCTCTCCCAAATACCATAATACCATCATTATAATATCATTATAATAATATAATAACGATGGTATTTGTTAAGCGCTTACTACGTGCCGAGCACTGTTCTCAGCACTGGGGTAGATAGAAGGTAATGAGGTTGTCCCACGTGGGGCTCACAGTCTTCATCCCCATTTTACAGGTGAGGTAACTGAGGCACAGAGAAGTGAAGTGACTTTTCTAAGGTCACACAGTTGACAAGTGATGGAGCCGGGATTATAACCCATGACCTCTGACTCCTAAACCCGAACCCTTTCCACTGAGCCACACTGCTTCTCTATATAGTATTTAAGAACCTGGAGCAACAAGGTGGCCATTTGGATGGAGAGGAAGGAGAGAACCCTGATCCACTGAACATTTATTGAGTAGAGAGCAATGTGAAGGAAGAACCAACTGGAGGAGAAACCCCTCTGGACTGTAAGCTACTCATGAACAGGGAACATGTCTATTCATTCTGTTGTACTCTCCCGTTTGACCTACTCAGTTGCTTCACCTGACCTCTTGCTTATGTTCTCTTCATTGCCTGAAACTCCCTCCCCCTTCATATTCAACGAACTGTGGCTCTATCCACCTTCAGAGGCCTTGGGAAATCGCATCTTCACAAGGCCTTTCCCAATTAATTACCCCTCCCTTGCGGTTGTATCTCCCCCCATATCACCTCTTCAGAACTTCTGCACCAATTACACATTTGCATACATAAGACCATAACACATAACTCATAGCAGTTCGACCTACATATCCTACTATTTAACCACTAACCCATATGTTTATATACTTCTTTTCCTCTGATCTGTAAATTCTTTCAGGATCTGCCTCCCTTGCCAGACTGTAGCTCTTTGAAGGTTCCATTGTACTCACCAAGTGTTTAGTCCAGTGCTCTGCACCAACTGGCCACTCAGTAAATAGTATTCGTTGATTGACTGAAACTCCAGAAATGAATGAATTCAACGTTGAGAGATGTGATGCAGGGAAAGGAAATCTTTCCCTTTAAAAAAATGCAGAAAATGGACAATAAATAAACTTTATTTGTGACTCAAAGGCTCCTTCCTCCCTGGAATTTTTTACCCTTCCACTCTCCCCTCTTCACAGCTATAATCAGCTCCAAAAGCTTTTGAAGTTTAATGTGGAAAAAATGCAAAACATTTGGGTCTTCATTGGAAAATGGCCTGCCTCTGTCCCTATAATATTACAATATCGCCTCCCAGCTCTTTTCAACTGCTGGTAAGGTTCAAGGAAATTGCAGGGTTCAAAAAGTCAGCAAAAGACATGGGGTGGGGATTAAAATCATCCCCTTAAATTGCTCCTGGAAGCCAAGAGGGAGCTGAAGACACCCACAAGAAGGCTGAGGTTCCAGCCTTTGGTAGAGGATGGGGAGAAGGTGAACTTTACATTAGTTGTTACTTTAATGTGTTCTCTAAGAGGAACTAAGGATGGAGTGATGTGAGTAGTTCTCTTGACAAGTGGCCAGAATGCCTGAGAAAGAGCTGAAGTGGAGCTTGAGAGAGTTTAATAAGAGTTTGGTAAATAATTAGAGTTTTAAAAGTTCACTCAGCCAGCCATTTGTTTGATCTCGGACGTCACCGCCCATGGACGCTGCTATGGCTGAATCGGCTTCTTGAGCGGTGGCACGATTCCCACTGACCGGGCTGGAGATTTTTCCACTCAAGATGCTTTGGGGTGAATTACTGCTCAGAACTCAAATGCACTGGCTGCCCCCTCTGAGGGAAAGAGCCGGTGCTGGGGTGTGGTTTGGTGTGGTTAGGTGTATGAAGGGCAAGACGGAACAGGCCCGACCTTTGAGATACTCAATTTTCCCCTCTGCTGTGGGAAAGCGGGGATTTGGAGCGGTGACCTGCCCAATGTCAGTGAGTCGGTGACAGAAAAAAGACGGAGAACTGGAAATCCAAAGTCCACTGGATCCTCATTGGCCGGTCAATCTACCTTGGGGAAATCTCCCAAACCCTGAATGGTTAGAAGCGAAGGATTGGAAACTCCATAGGCTTACAGAACGTGTTACCATGGAAAGATGTGACATCTCCCTTGGGAGATATTTAAAAGTATGAAAGAACATCGGGAAATATTGTCAAGTGAGCTGAAAGTGCATAGGTCAACAAGGAAAACTCTACAGTGCCACACATAGTAAGCGCTTAATGAATACCATAAAAAATTAGCAAATTAAGCAGGTGGCATGCCTGCTCTCTGGGAGCATCTAAAACATCATCATTGTCATCATTCCTTGAGGACACGAATTCTGTCACCCAATTCTGTTAATACTCTTCCAAAAACTTAGTCGGGTGCTCTGTAACCAGAAGTGCTTAGTACGTACCATTGATAGATTACTTTGTGCAGAGCCCAGCCATTTATTCATTGTGGGTTTATCCTCCCCACTCTTGTGAGTTCCTCGTGGGTCAGGGACAGTGTAAGAGCCAATGTCAGAGAAGCAGCATGGCCTAGTGGATAGAGCACGGGCCTGGAAGTCAGAAGGACCCGCGTTCTAATCTTGGCACCGCCACTTGTTTGCTGTGTGACCTTGGGCAAGTCACTTCCCTTCTCTGTGCCTCGGTTACCTCATCTATAAAATGGCAATTAAGACTGCTAGCCACTTAGGGGACGTAGACTACATCCAACCTAATTAGCCTGCATCTTGAAAAGCAGAGTGGCTTAGTGGATAGAGAACGGGCTTCGGAGTCGGACAGACCTGGGTTCTAATCCTGGCTCCACCACATGTCCTCTGTGTGACCTTGGGCAAGTCGCTTAACTTCTCTGTGCCTCAGTTATCCCATCTGTAAAATGGGGATTAAGACTGTGAGCCCCATGTGGGATAACTTGATTACCCTGTATCCCCCCTAGAGCTTAGAACAGTGGTTGGCATATAGTAAGAACTTAACAAATGCCATCATCATTATTATTATTAACTTGTACATACTCCAGTGCTTAGAACAGTGCTTGGCACATAGTAAAGCACGTAACAAGTACCATAATCATTCCTGCAGAAACGCTCTGAGCATGTCACTCCCTTCCTTAAAAACCTCCAGTGGTTGCCTATCGACCTCCGCATGAAACGGAAACTTCTCACTCTAGGCTTCAAGGCTCTCCATCCCCTTGCCCCCTCCTACCTCTCCTCCCTTCTCTCTTTCTACTGCCTACCCCGCACACTCCGCTCCTCTGCCGCCCAGCTCCTCACCTTCCCCCATTCACGTCTATCCCACCGTCGACCCCTGGGACACGTTCTCCCACTGTCCTGGAATGCCCTCCCTCCTCACATCCGTCAGCCCTACAGAGAGCTCACCTCCTCCGAGAGGCCATCCCAGATTGAGCTTCCCCTTTTCCCTCTGCTCCCTCTGCTGCCTCTCTGCCCCCCCTTCACCTCCCCTCAGCTAAGCCCCCTTCCCCCCCTTCCCTCTGCTCTTCCCCCTCTCCCTTCCCCTCCACTCAGCGCTGTGCTCGTCTGCTCATTTGTATATATTTTTATGACCCTATTTATTTTGTTAATGAGGTGTACATCCCCTTGATTTTATTTATTGCTATTGTTTTTGTCTGTCTGTCTCCCCCGATTAGACTGTAAGCCCGTCATTGGGCAGGGACTGTCTCTATCTGTTGCCGATTTGTACATTCCAAGCGCTTAGTACAGTGCTCTGCACATAAGAAGCGCTCAATAAATGCTATTGAATGAATTGAATGAATGAATGAATGAATGAAATCTCCAAATAGACAAAAAATAAAAGCGTAAGAGCATAGGAGCAAATTGATTAAAAAATGCAAGCAAACAACTAAATTGTACTTTCCAAGTACTTAGCACGGTGCTCTGCACATGGTAGGTGCTCAGTAAATGAATGAATGAGCTAAATGATTAAATCGATTCCAAGCATATAAAAACAAAAACACCAAGGCGGTGGGTGGGATCTGAAGACTAAGAGGGTGTGAATTAGTCAGGGCCTGCTCTTGAATGACTTTGAAGGAGGGGTCTGAAGACTAAGAGGGTGTGAATTAGTCAAGGCCTGCTCTTGAAAGACTTCGAGGAGGGGAGGGGTGTGGTTTTTTCTAGACCGGGAGCCGGTTGCTGGGTAGGGATTGTCTCTGTTTGTTGCCTAATTGTACTTTCCAAGAGCTGAGTACAGTGCTCTGCACAGTAAGTGCTCAATAAATACGATTGAATGAATGAATTTGAGCGAGCCGAAGTGTGGAGGCAAAAGCTGAAGGAAAAGGGCAGAGTGAGGAGATTCAGTAGTGCAGTACAATTAGAAGGCAAACTGGGAGGACCAGTTAGCCCGAGCTGGTGTATAGCGGAGACGGAATAGGTAGATAAGATAGAGCTAATGGAGAGTTCTGAAGCCAATTCTTTTTTATGATTACTATGTGCCAGGCACTGTATTAATTGCTAGAGTAGATACAAGCTAATCAAGTTGGACACAGGCCCTGTTCCACATGGGGTTCACGGTCTTATCCCCATTTTACAGATGAGGTAGCTGAGGCACAGAGAAGTTAAGTGACTGCCCAGGGTCACACAGCAGACAAGTGGCAGAGTTGAGATTAGAACCCAAGCCCTTTGGATTCTCAGGCCTGTGCTCTATGCATTAGGCCATGCTGTCTCTCAGAGTCAGTTCATTCATTCATTCAATAGTATTTATTGAGCGCTTACTATGTGCAGAGCACTGTACTAAGCGCTTGGGATGTACAAATCGGTAACAGATAGAGACAGTCCCTGCCCTTTGACGGGCTTACAGTCTAATGACAATGGAGGACTAGCTAAGCACAAGAAAGACCCTGCTGTGTACCAGGAGATCCCGCTCCAGGCGAAGAACAAATTAATTCATTCAATAATATTTATTGAGCGCTTATTATGTGCAGAGCACTGTACTAAGTGCTTAGAATGTACAAATCAGCAACAGATAGAGACAGTCCCTGCCAACTGACGGGTTTACAGTCTAAATTAATGTAGCTTGGTCCCAATTTAACACCCAAGGGGCGGGACCACTATAAACATAAGGCAGAAAGGGCAACTGTCCCAGGCCCGCGTCCTTTGGGGCCTCCATTTGGCTCTTGGAGAAGTTACATGCTCTCCACCTCACCTCCATCATGACTACTCTGGGTGGCAATCACCCTGGCTGGGTTAAATAGAAGTATTTACACTTGGAGGCAGGGAGCTCTCTAAGGAGAGCAGCAGATGAACTCTGCCCTAGAAGGTCATCTGGCTTTCCCTGCCTTAAGAAGAGGCAGAGATCTCTGGAGTCTCTCTCTCTCCGGAGTCTCTTTTTTTAAAAAAAAAATGATACCGATTAAGTGTTTACTACATTCCAGGCACTGTACTAAGCGCTGGGGTATATACAAGATAATAATAATAATAATGTTGGTATTTGTTAAGCACTTACTATGTGCAGAGCACTGTTCTAAGCGCTGGGGTATACAGGGTAATCAGGTTGTCCCACATGAGGCTCACAGTCTTAATCCCCATTTTACAGATGAGGTAACTGAGGCACAGAGAAGTGAAATGACTTGCCCAAAGTCACACAGCTGACAAGTGGCAGAGCCGGGATTTGAACCCATGACCCCTGACTCCCAAGCCCGTGCTCTTTCCACTGAGCCACACTGCTTCTCTTAATCTTAATCTATAATCAGGTTAGTTACAGTACTTGTGCCACATGGGACTCTTAATCGAAGGGGGATGGAGAACCAGTATCCCCATTTTGCAGATAAGGGGATTGAGGGATAGAGAAGTTTACTGACTTGCCCAAGGTCACACAGCAGGGAAGTGGCAGAGTCAGGATTACAACCAAGTTCCTCTGACTCCCAGGCCAGTGTATTTTCCACTAAAGCCACGCTCCTTCCAGCGTTTAAAACCTGTCTGCCTACATTTTGGTCGTGGAAGGGTTCGACTTGGTAGCATAAGGCAGGGAAAGATTGTAGTGTATTTTTTTGGTAAGGAATGTAACTGTGGCGTGGAGTTAGTCATTTGGCAGGACGCTTCGAAAAGAATGCAAATGTGAAAACCAGGCCCTCACATGGGAATTTCATTTCAATTATCCATTAAAAAAATGTCATCAGCTCTTTCTGAAATTCTGGTACCTTCTCTTACTTTCCATTTCCTGCTGTTAGGGTGGAGGAAGAATCAAAGCTTTGGTCATATCGGCAAAGAGCAAAATGTGTTCTCTAGAGAAATTTGTTCGAGGCCTAAATCTGTACAGTGTGTGCTAGGCAAATTGAATATTAAATACCAACTTAATGTTAGCTGGGACTACATCATTTCAACAAGAATATTATTATTTTCCTGCACCTCTCCTCCTCCTTTGAGGATTCCTTTTCTAAGAGGAAACTTGGCTTTAGTCTCTCTGGCAGAGAGCATTACAAGTCTTTCTAGCCCCCAGCTTCCTTCACCTGGCTAATAATAATAATGATAATATTTGTTAAGTGCTTATTATGTGGCAAACACTGTACTAAGTGCTGGAGTAGATCCAAATTAATCAGGTCAGACACAGTCCCTGTCCTACATGGGGCTCACAATCTAAGTAGGACAGAGAACAGGTATTGAATCCCCATTTCATATTTATTGTGGTGCTTTTCATATGAGGATACTCAGGCACAGAGAAGTTGAGTATTTGTCTAAGGTCACACGGCAGACAAGCGGCAGAGCCGGGCTTAGAACACAGATTCTCTGACTTCAGGGTCTGCGCTCTTTCCCCTAGGCCACACTGCTCCTCATTGGTCCAATCACCTCCAACCTATCGTTGGCGGCCTCTTCCAGACAAGCCCCTTCCATCCAGGCAGCGTTGGTCTTTACTTGTTCCGTGGCCCCAGGTTCAGGGCAGCCATAATATCAGAGGATCTTTGTCCAGATGCTATACATTTGCTTTAAAAGCCCTCCACCACTTTGTCCCCTCCTACCTGAGAGGACAAGAGAAGTAGCGTGGCTCAGTGGAAAGAGCCCGGGCTTGGGAGTCAGAGGTCATGGGTTAGAATCTCGGATCTGCCCCTTGTCAGCTGTGTGACTGTGGGCAAGTCACTTTACTTCTCTGGGCCTCGGTGACCTCATCTGTAAAACGGGGATAAAGACTGTGAGCCTGACGTGGGACAACCTGATTACCCTGTAAATCTAACCCAGCGCTTAGAACAGTGCTCTGTACATAATAAGTGCTTAACAAATACCAACATTATTATTATTACCTCACCTCGCTACTCTCCTACTACAACCCAGCCCGCACACTTAGCTTCTCTAGTGCCAACCTTTTCACTATGCCTCGATCTCACCTGTCTGGCTACCGCCTGGTAGCCCACCTCCTGCCTCTGGCCTGGAACGCCCTCCCTCCCGCTTCAAAGCCTTACTGAAGGCACAATTCCTCCAAGAAGCCTCCTAAACTAAGCCCTTCCTTTCCTCTTCTCCTACTCCCTTCTGCTTCACCCTGACTTGCTCCCTTTGTTCCCCTCATCCACCCCCAGCCCCACAGCACTTATGTACCTATCTGTAATTTATTTATTTGCACTGAAGTCTGTCTCCCCTTCTCTAGACTCTAAGCTCGTTGTGGGCAGGGAATGTGTCTGTCTACTGTTGTATTGTACTCTATCAAGGACTTAGGACAGTAAGCTCTGCACAACAGTAAACATTCAATAAATATGATTGAATGAATGAATGAATGGATTGAATGAATGAATATCTAACTTTGAGCACAGAGATCAGAGACAGGCCCAAGGGACTGTCCTGTCAATTGTATTTATTGAGTACTTAGTATATGCAGAACACTGTAGTAAGCACTTGGGAGAGTACAATAAAAGAGAATTAGCAGGCACATTCCCTGCCCACAATGAGCTTTACAGCCTGGAGTCCGTTCTCCCTCTTACTTAAGATTGTGAGCCAGAAGTGGGAGAGGGATGTTATCTGACTGTTAACTCGTCAGTGGGCAGGGATTGTCTCTATCTGTTGCCGAATTGGACATTCCAAGCGCTTAGTACCGTGCTCTGCACATAGTAAGCACTCTATAAATACTAGTGAATGAATGAATCTGACCTAATTGACTTGTATCCACCCCAATGCTTAAAAAAGTGTTTGTAGTAAATGCTTAACAAATACCATAAAAGACAGAGACTTTTTGTTCCAAATGAAGGTCCACTGGTCCTCATGGAGACTGGAAGCTCTCTCTGTCCCATTAGGGTTTGTTCCTGAAGGAGATTTGTGGTTGGGGAGCAAGGTTGGGGCTCCCAACACTTCTGAGCCGCTGGTGTCAATCTGGAGGTGGGTGTCAGAGTTCTGTTTATACTTTTATAGCTCTTTGCTGTTTACTCTTAGTTCAGTGCTCAGAAAATACCATTAATTGATTGATTGTTCATTCCAGCTCCCTCTGATGACACGGATGCTGTTGGTGTCATTAAGACTGAATTTTTTCCCCACTTTTAGCTAGTTTTGCCTCGGGCAGACATGGCTCTGGGTTTTTTGCTTTCAGAGTATGCTCCATTTTTGGCCAACAGCAGCATCGGAAAAAACGTTTCTGTGGGTAGCCTGCGATGGGGGGGTGTTAGCTCTCCTCGGAGGGAACCACATTCTAATTCTGGCTCTTCCAGGTTTCCCATCCTTCCTTCTCCCAATAGTCAGTCAGTCAATTTCAGTCAATCATATTTGTTGAGGGCTTACAGTGTGCAGAGCACTGTACTAAGCACCTGGGAGAGTACAAGACAATGTAGCAGCCACATTCCCTGTCCACAATGAACTTACAGTCTAGAGGGGAAGACAGACATTAATGTAAATAAATAAATGACAGATACGTGCATATGTGCAGTGGGACTGGGAGGGGAGATGAATAAAAGGAGCAAGTCAGGGTGACGCAGAAGGGAGTAGGAGAAGAGGAAAGGAGGGCTTAGTTAGGGAAGGCCTCATGGAGGCGATATTCTCTCTCTCCTCTCTCATCCTTACCTCTCCTCCCCTGCCCCCATTTCCATACCCCTGTCCAAGGTTTGGCCCCAGATGGAAACTAGAATCACAGTTCTTCCTTCTGCAGGGTAGGTTTTAGGGGGGAAGTTGGAGAAGTGACCTCCTGAGGTCCCCAAACACAGAAGACCGTGGAGGGGATGCCAGCAGGGTCTTCTACTCAGAACTTTCCAAGTGTGGAAATCTTGAGATCCATAAATTACGTGGTGGAAGTCATTTGTCCACTGCATTTGTCATTCATTTCTACGGTTATGTTCTCAACAAAGGGCTTGGACAGCCGTGGCCCAACTTCTGCAATATGTTCCGTGCTTTGTCAGTGTGTTTTGCTGGATGCTGCATGATTCCCACGCATGATTCCATGTGTATGCCAGGGCAACCGTTCTAGAAAGAGATGTAAATTTTTTCCTGCATCAGGGAGGCCAAATACCTGAAACTGTCCCATCATCCTGGCATGGGAGGTGAGGTAGTAGAGTGGGGAGAGTGATTGTAGTCCCACTCTATGTGCCCAGACTCTCAGGGGTGAATTCCAAGGTTTGACCATTTTGGCCAGACTGGCCTTCATTTCCTCTCCTGTCCTGTTCCTGGCTTTTTTTTTTTAATTAAAAGGAGGCATTTAAATTATAAGGGGGTACAACAAGGAATTTTACCCTTCATGTCCAGATTTACTCCTGGGAGACAGAACATCTCCTGGCCACCCTGAGGCACTGGAGAGCCAGAGGAATGGATAAAGAGGATTCCCCAGAGCACTAACCCTCTCTATAGAGATTGTGAGCTCATTATAGGCAGGGGATGTGCCTACCAACTCTGTTTTATTGCTCAGTGCTTAGTACAGTGCTCTGCACACAGTAAGCACTCAATAAATACCACTGATTGGTTGCCTGATAATAACAGATTCAAGAAGGTAATCATCACCCCCCAGTATCTTGACTGAGGCCTACTGAGGGCAGAATCTCTGTCTCTTTCTCTGTCCCCCTCGTTGGGTGTTTCTGACTTCCTAGAAATAATAATAATGTTAATAATGATGGTATTTGTTAAGCACTTACTATGTGCCAAGCACTGTTCTAAGCACTGGAGTAGATATAAAGTCATCAGGTTAGACGCAGTCCCTGTCCCAAGAGGGGCTCACAGTCTTAATTCCCATTTTACAGATGCGGTAACTGAGGCAGAGAAAAGTAAAGAGACTTGCCCAAGGTTACACAGCAGAAAAGTGGCACAACTGGAATTAGAACTCATGTCTTTCTGGCTCCCAGGACCACATTCTATCCACTGTGCCATGCTGCTTAAGAAACAGTGGAGGACAAAGATGCAGTCCCTGTCATTTGGAGAGCTTTCAGTAGCTTTCCTGACCAAGGCATCAAACAGTAATAATTACATGTAATTTTATGTCGTAATTACTATGTGTAAAGCAGTACTAAGCACTGGAGTAGATGTAAACCAATCTGGCGGGACACAGTGTGCCTGTTTCACATGGTGCTCACAGTCCAAGAAGGAGGGAGAACAGGGAAGCAGTGTGGCCTACTGGGAAGCAGTGTACCTTGTGGAAAGAGCAGGGGCCTGGGAGTCAGAGGACCGCGTTCTAACGCCGACTCTGTTGCTTGTGTGCTGTTTAACCTTCTCTCTGGCTCATTTCCTTCATCTCTAAAATGGGGATGAAGAGTGTGAGCTCTATGTGGGACATCTCTATGTGACCAACCTGATTAGCTTGTATCTTGCCCAGCGCTTAGGACAGTGCTTGACATAGAGTGATCATTTAACAAATGCGACAATTATTATTAGATACCCATCTGATAGATGAGGAAACTGATGCCCAGAGAAGCAAAGTGTCTTGCCCAAGATAACACAGCAGGCAAGTGGCTGAACCAGGGTTAGAGGCCAGGTCCTCTGCCTCTTAAACCCTGGTTCTTTCCACCAGGTCACACTGCTTCCCTGATTCAAATGGAAGCCCTTACTCAGAGTAATTCATTCCACTTGCCTTTCCCAAATTCTTGGAGATCAGGAATGCATGGGTAGTAGTATCTCTTCTTGAAAGACAAGGAAAGAGAAAAGGTAAGCGATTAAAGGCCAAACATCAAGTCCAGGGTGAATGTGAACTAGAAATGAAGCCGGGACTGGCACTCTTTCCTCTGAAACTAGCCTGCCTCTCCTTTAACCCGTTTTGGCACTGCCCCAGGTTTTCTTTTGTACTGTGAACATAAGCCTTACTTCAATAGAATAAGGCCCTATCAGGGCAGGATTAAGTAATCTGAGGCGATTATTTGGAAGTCATTCCGGAGCATCTAGAGCCGAGCCCTGTTTTCCCTAAGATATAAATTTGTTGCAAAGGCCAGCCTTTTTGAGGGTTATGGGTTGGAAGGAAAGAGTTTGTTTTGCTAAATGACATGCCAAGAAATGAATCATTTTGTGCTTGGTGTGATAAATTCGGGGACCAGTGGACAACTGGTCATTCAGAAGTCCTATCAACACTCAAAATATGATTACTCTCAGTTTAAAAGGAAGACATAATAATAATAATAATGTTGGTATTTGTTAAGCACTTACTATGTGCCGAGCACTGTTCTAAGCGCTGGGGTAGATACAAGGTAATCAGGTTGTCCCACATGAGGCTCACAGTCTTAATCCCATTTTACAGATGAGGTAACTGAAGCAGCGAGAAGTTAAGTCACACAGCTGACAGGTGGCGGAGCTGGGATCGGAACCCAAGACCTCTGACTCCTAAGCCCGTGCTCTTTCCACTGAGCCACGCTGCAAATGAGCCCCCTGAGAGTTGGGTACCTTGCCTCTCTTAATAATTGTGGTATTTGTTAAGCGCTTATTACATGCCAAGCACTGTACTAAGCACTGGGGTTGATACAAGCCCAGCAGGATCCACATGTGGCTCACAAGTCTAAGTTGGAGGGAGAACGAGTATGGAATTTCCATTGATTAGGTGAGGAAACTGAGGCAAGTTAAATGACTTGCCCAAGGTCCCACAGCAGACAAGTGGCAGAGCCAGGATTAGAACACAGGAACTTGATAAATACCATTACAACTGCTATAGCTACTTCTTCTACTTCTATTAGTATTATCTTCACTCAAGCTGCCTTATGTAAAAACTCCTAGTTTGGAAGGGTGACATCCAGGAATCCACAGAGGAGAGTTATGGGCAGGGAATATGTTTGCTAATTCTGCTGGGCTAGACTCCCCCAAGTGCTTAGTACAGTGCTCTGCACATAGTAAACCCTCAATAAATAGCATTGATTGACTGACTGATTGATAAGAGGGCAGCAAGTAGAATTCTAACATCCTCTACCACTTCCACTTCCTCTGACTCTACCTCGTCCTTGGTATATCAATCAATCAGTGGTATTTATTGAGATTTTACCATGTGGAGAGTACTATACTAAGATCTTGAGAGAGTACAGTACAATACAGCATTTATGTACATATCTCCAAATTTTATATTATACGTGACTTATTTATTCATATTAATGCCTGTCTCCCTCCCTAGACTGTGAGCTCATTATGGGTGGGGAACCCATCTGCTAATTCCGTTGTACTATCCCAAGCGCTAAGTACAGTGTTCTGTACATCGTAAGCCCTCAATTAATACCACTGATTGATTGATAGATAAGATCCCTGCCCATAAGGAGCTTACAGTCTACAGGGAGAAACAGACATTAAAGCCATTAAACAGACATTAAAGTAGATTAGGAAAGGTGAAAGAGGTGTAAGAAGAAGATGGAGAAATAGAGGGTTTAGTCTGGGAAGGCCTCTTGGAGGAGATGTGATTTTAGGAAGGTTCGGAAGGTGGGCAGAATGGTAGGCTGTCAAATATGAAGGAGGAAGGAGATCCAGGCCCGCGGAAGGATGTGGGCAAGAGGCTGGTGGCAGGATAGGCACATTTTCCCTTTGGTTTAAGAACGGCTCTCCAAGCCACTACTAAAACACATCAGCTTCGAGGTTTTAATGGCCCCCTTGGTATGACTGGGTTGATGGCAGGAATTGTTTTCAGCTGGAGGCCTGAGTATGTCTGGGCCTCCCAGCAAAAAACCGTGAAAAGATTTACAGCTTTGATCATTATAAGGAGGCCCAGTTTACAGCCACATGTTCCACAGAAATGGGACTTTAGCTAGCAAGCTGCCTTTTCCCACTTAGAATCAAGAACCTTTCCGGGGGCATGGGGAGTGAGGGGATTTTTTTTGTTTGCTAAATTAACTAGCAGGCCCTGGAGCCCAGTTAAAGTTGATGGCATACATATAAGGTTAACTTATATGAAGGAGACTAAGAATTAGATGCTGGAGGTCTGGAATCCAGGGTTTGGGTAGGCTCCTTGTGGGATTTTGTAAAGTTACTTAATGGTTTGGAGTTTGGAGGCACCCTAGAGGGGCCGAGTGGAGGGTAGGACCGTTCGTGAGTTGAATGAATTTATTCACTGATTAAACAAAGTGGTTCAAATGCCTTGAGACCCTGAGTCGAAGTACACCTTAGAAGCAAAAACCATCAATGGCTTAGGCTGGAAGGAATCTAGACAGCTCATTACATCTCTTCCCCTGATCCCCCACCCCTACCCCAAAGGCAATTTAACACTTAAATCGCTCTCTAATTTAAAAAAAATAAAAAAACTCTGGGAAGGAGGCCCCACAGCCTCCCTTAGTCATGTTTCCTAGTGTGGTCTGTGCTGGTGCTGTGCATTTTCAAAGCTCTTTATAAACATTACCCAATCCACACTCCAGTCTTACACACTTGGTGAGTCTCACTGTTGCCATTTTTTGCCTGACAAAATTACGGCAATCAATCCATGAATGGCATTTACTGAGTGCTTACTGTGTGCACAGCACTGTACTAAGCACTTACAGCAGAGTGTAAGGAACTTGGCCGAGGCCACAAGAAGCCAACAGCGGGAACCGAACGTGGCTCCTCCCAACTCCTCTTCCGCCAACCCCCACAGTCAACTCTGGTATGGACGGAATAGGGGAGGTATCCCATGTGTGGGGAATGTGGAACGAATTGTCCATGTCGACCCCCATTCGTGCCTTGACTCATCCTCCTAACTTTGGCTCCAGCCTCCCTTCATGCTAATCTTCTCTTCCCCTTTTCATCACCTTCCCAAAAAGTCCATCTAGAATGTCATCTGCAAAAAAGGAAGCAGGATAAATTTATTCCTGGGAGAAAGGACAATGTCAATTCACTTTGGTTGGGTCAGTGTTTTTAGGTTTGGAGTGGGGAGGGAAAAATGCTCACCCTCCCCTCAAAGTTTTGATAATTTATACTGGACTCCTCCCCCTTCTCCCTTCCTCTCCTGATCCGAGTTCTGAAGGCCAGCATCGGGGCATGACAGGTGAACGTGGTCAAACCCCTCCTATAATTGTTGTAGTATCTATGAAGCTCTTGCTATGTGCCAAGTGCTTTAGTAGATACAAGATAAGCAAATCGAAGACAGTCCCTGTCCCTCATGGGGCTCAGGAGAAAGAGCAGGTATTAAATTCCCATTTTTACACATGAGGAGATGAGAAGTTAAGTGATTTGCCTAAGGTCACACGGTGACAGAACCAGGATGAGCACTCAGCTCCCCTGACTTCTAGGTCCCTGCTGTTTCCACTAGGTCATACGGCCTCCCACTTCTCACCAGTCCTGCCTGCTCGCCTTGTTTTCTAAATATTGAGAGCATAGATATTGGTGGACTAAAAATTCTCCAAGTCATGAGATGGAACCAGATGCAGCTCATGTGAGTCAGAGATGGGTGCTATCACAAGTGCATCGAGAGGGGATTCTACAGTCACGCCTTATTGCATTCAGCCACAAAACCCGAGCTCAAACAAAATAGTCCCTTCCTAGTGCTGCCTGATGGCGCTTTTACCTTCCCAACCTTCGGGAGCACTTTTACACATATCCATTACCTACTCTTTGTACTTAAGCACTTAGCCTCCTAGCTAAGACTCTAGGTCCTCCCCTAGACTGTGAGTCCATCACTTCACTTCTCTAGGCCTCAGTTACCTCATCTGTAAAATGGGGATTGACCGAGAGCTCCACGTGGGACAGGTACTGTGTCCAACCCTATTTACTTGTATCTATCCCAGTGCTTAGAACAGTGCTTGACACATAGTAAGCACTTAAAAAATACCACAATTATTATTATTATTATTATCCCCTGCACTATAAGCCCCTTCTCCACATCTTCCCATCCTCCTTACCATCTTTCCCATCACTGTAGACAACACCATTATGTTCTCTGTCTCACAAGCTTATAATCTTGGCTGGAGCTCCCTCTCCCTTCATATCCCACAGATCCTCACTCTCCCCACTTTCAAGGCCTTATTAAAACCACATCTCCTCCAAGAGGCTTTTCCTGATTAAACCCTCAATTCCCTTATTCCCTCTCCCTTCTGCATCTCTCTTCAACTTGGATTTGTACCCCTGGAGCACTTGATATTCACCCTACTCTCAGCCTCACAGTGCTTATGTTTAGTCCATTTTTTTTCAAGTCTGCCTCTCCCTCTAGACTGTAAGCTCCCTATGAGCAGGGAAAACGTCTACCAACTCTTCTGCATGGTACTCTCCCAATCACTTCATACAGTGTTCTGGACATAGTAAGTACCCAATAAATGCCACTGATTTACTCGGCTCTCTAATTCAATCCACACATTCAATCTGTCACCAAATCCTGCAGATTCTACCTTCAAGACAGTGCTGAAATCCGCTTTTTCCTCTCCATCCAAACCACTACTACTCTGACTCAAATACTTATCACATCCTATCTTAACTATTGTATTCATTCATTCATTCAATCATATTTATTGAGCGCTTACTGTGCGCGGAGCACTGTACTAAGTCTTACTGTATCAGCCTCCTTGCTGATCTCCTTGCCTCCTGTCTTTCCCCTCTCTATTTCATACCTTACTTTGCTGCCTGGATCATTTTTTGAAAAAAAAAGTTCAGTCCCAGTCTACTCATTCAAATAAATTCAGTGATTACCCATCCATCTCTACGTAAAATAGAAACTCCTTACCTACGACCTTAAAGCACTCAATCAGCTTACCCCATCCTACGTTACCTCTCTGATTTTCTACAGCAACCCAACCCGTACATTTCTCTAATGTCACTGTACCTCAGCCTCATCTATCTCACTGCCAAATTCTTCCTCCTCATCCTCCTTCTGGCCTGGAACTCCCTCACCCTTCACATACAACAGGCTACCACTTTCCCCACCTTTTGAAACCTCACTACTAAAATCACATTTCCTTCACAAGGCCTTCCCCAACTAAGTCCTACTTCTTTTCCCTCTGCTTCAGCTATGCATTTGAAGCTGTAGTCTTTAAGCACTTGATATTGATCCCAACCTCAGCTCCATGGCATTTATGTGCATATGTGGAATTAATTTTAATGTCTGTCTCCCCATCTAGACTCTAAGCTCCTCGTGGGCAAAGAATGCATCTACCACCCCTGATTTACTGTAGTCTCCCAAGAACTTGATATAGTACACTGTAAGTGGGAAGCATTCAGTAAATAGTACCGATTGATTGATCATTCTTTAAGCCTGGGGTCATTGTGAGGGATCTATTGAGTTTCCTTCCAATCCTTTGAGAGGCTAAAATCAGTCTAAGAAAACAAGAACAAGAGAAGCAGCATCGCCTCATGGATTGAGCACGGGCTGGGGAGTCAGAAGACCTGGGTTCTAATCCTGACTTCTCCACTTGTATGCCGTGTGACCTTAGATAAATCACTTTACTTCTCTGTGCCTCGGTTCCCTCATCCATAAACTAGGGATTAAGACTGTGCATGCAATGTGGGACAGGAACTGTGTCCAACCTGATGATCTTATAACTACTCCGGCGCTTAGTACAGCACCTGGCACATAATGAGACCTTAACAAATACCATAAAAAAAGAGCTATTAGAAAATTTTCAGCTTTCCCCTTATTAAGAGGTTGGAGTTTTGGTGGTGGCTGGATCTGGCCCAGGCCCAGCTAACAACTGACTGGCACTGGGTTCTTCTGTCTTAATCACAGTGTGCTTCAGTCAAAATCTGTCAGGTTAGTGGGCATTGAGCGATCTGAAGAGGGAATGGTATTCTTTAATACCCGAGAGACCCCAAACTGCCAGAAAGGTCTCAGAAGGTAAGCCTGACTAAGGTAAGCTGTCCCTGACTAAGTCCTCCTTTCTTCTACTCCCACTCCCTTCCGTATCACCCTGACTTGCTCCCTTTATTCATTCCCCGTCCCAGCCCCACAGCACTTATGTACATATGTGCAATTCATTTTTTTTAATTAATGTCTATATCCCCCTCTAGACTGTAAACTCACTCTGGGCAGGGAATATGTCTGTTAAACAATTTGTATATTGTATTGTTGTATTGTACCAAGTGCTTAGGACAATGCTCTGCATACAGTGAGTGCTTAGTAAATATGACTGACTGACAGACTGAATGACAGAAGGTAAAGATTTCTGAGGTTTTCCATGCCTCTCAGAGGAATATCTCTCTCAGAAAGCAGTAAGAGTGGGAGAAAAGAAATTCTATGGTGCCCAACCTAGGCTGGCTAGAAGGGTCAGGTGAACCCCTTTTCAAGTCTTTTCAAGTGGGGCTTGCAAAACTGTGCGGAATGAGGTACAATAACAATAATAACAATAATGGTATTTGTTAAGTGCTTACTATGTGCCAAACACTTTTCTAAGCACTGGGGTAGATACAAGGTAATCAGGTTGTCCCACGTGAGGCTCACCGTCTTCATCCCCATTTTACAGATGAGGTAACTGAGGCGCAGAGAAGAGAAGTGAATTGCCCAAAGTCACACAGCTGATAAGTGGTGGAGCCGGGATTAGAACCCATGACCTCTGACTCCAAGTCTGTACTCTTTCCACTAAGCCACGCTTCTTCTCCCAAAGGCACACGCTTTGGGGTGGGGTGAGCTTTGAGCCAGATGTCTCTTCACTGGCTGAAAAATAGGGAAGGGGGCCTGGGGTAGAGGTAAGAAGTAAGAGACAGACATTGGAGCGAAATCGCTGAAGTTTTCTTTCAGAATGTTCCGTTACTGGTACTTGTTGGGATTGGACAGTTATGCAGATGCTGTCGAGGTAGGTGCCTTTGGAATGATGGGATGATGGTTGAAAACGGCGGGGTGGGGGGGCTGGACGGACTCCATGAAATCAAATTAGCTTTGAATTCTGTCCTTGAATGGAAAGTTTGGAGCTGTGGTGGGCCATTCTGGAGAAGGACGGGAATCCTGCAGTGAAGACTGAAAGAATATATGTCTGGGGGATGGAGAGAGGGATCTCAGAGACTGTGGCTTCTACTATATGGTCACACAAACCCTTCGTTCCCCATGGATGGGAGAGTCTCTGGGAGCTGGCGGGACCTTGAATTAAAAGTTGTGAGTGTTATTTCCCAAGGAATGTTCCTAACTGTGGGCAGTCAGGAAAGAAAATCCCCTGAATGAGGTGTTCGCTTCTGGGATTATGGGCATATGAGTGATAGGTTAGTGGAGGGGAAGGAGGAAGAGGGAGGAGGAAATGGTCCTCAGCCCCACAGCACTTATGTACGTATCTGTCATTGATTTTTAAATTTTATTTGTTATGGTATTTGTTAGGCACTTACTGTGTGCCAGGCGTTGAACTAAATTCTGGGGTAGATGTAAATTACTCAGCTTGGATACAGTCCATGTCCCATATGGGGCTCACAGTCTTAATTCCTATTTTAGAGAGGAGATAACTTAAGTAGAGAGGTCATTCATTTATTTATTTATTCATTCATTCATTCATTCGTATTTACTGAGTGCTTACTGTGTGCAGAGCACTGTACTAAGCACTTGGGAAATACAATTCAGCAACAAATAGAGACAATCCCTGACCACAGCAGGTTCACAGTCAAGAAGGGGAGAGGCAGACATCAAAACAAGTAAACAAGCATCAGTAGCATCATTATAAATAAATAGAATTATGGATGTATGCACATCATTAATAAAAATAGATAATTATAAATATCTACATATATACACAAGTTCTGTGGGATGGGGAGGGGGTAGAGCAAAGGGAGGGAGTTGAGGTGATGGGTAATGGAGGAGGAGCAGAGGCAAAGGGGGGCTTAGTCTGGGAAGGCCTCTCGGAGGAGGTGAGCCTTCAGTAGGACTTTGAAGGGGGAAAGTGCTAGTTTGGTGAATTTGAGGAGGAAGGGCATTCCAGGCCAGAGGTAGGACATGAGCCAGAGGTCGACGGCAGGACAGGCAACAGCTAGGCACAGTGAAAAGGTTAGTACGAGGAGTGGAGTGTGCGGGTTGGGATGTAGAAGGACAGAAGGAAGGTGAGGTAAGAAGGGGCAATGCGATAGAGAGCTTTGAAGCCAAGAGTGAGGAGTTTCTGCTTGATATGGAGATTGATAGGCAACCACTGGAGGGTTTTGAGGAGAGGTGTGACGCCCAGAACGTTTCTGTAGAGAGGTAATCCAGGCAGCAGAGTGAAGTATAGACTGAAGCGGGGAGAGAAAGGAAGTTGGGAGATCAGAAACGATGCCGATGCAGTAATTCAGTCAGGATACGATAAGTGATTGTACTAACGTGGTTGTGGGCAGGGACTGTGACTACCCACTCTGTTGTATCGTGCTCTCCCAAGCACTTAGAACAGTGCTCCGCACACCATAAGCGCTCAATAAATACCATTGATTGATTGTATGCGGTGTATTGTGCTCTCCCAAGTTCTTAGCACGGTGCTCTGCAAATATGCACTCAATATCGTTAATAGTTTGATGTTGGGATTTTTATATCGTGAGGGCAAAAAAGACATGCTGGAGTTTACCTGGAGAGAAGAGTCCTCAAAGTTGGAAGAAGGATCTGGAAGCAGGAATGGGCTATTCTAAGAAAAAGGGTGTCCCACAGCAGACTCCTGGTGAAAGGTTCAGGCGGAGGGAGTAAAGGGAGGAAGGGAGATTTCCATTCAACAGAGGCACCGGAACAGGACCAATTCCCACCTCTGTATTATTTCCCAGGGCTTAGTACAGTGCTCTGCACACACTAAGCGCTTGATAAATACCATTACTTCTATTATTATTAATGGAAGGGCTGGATGGGGAGGGTCTGTTGAAACCACTCTCCTCCCTTTTCTCCTTTCCCTTTTCCTTCCCACTGCATCTCAGTCACTTAGATTGTAAACTCGTGGAGCCAGCAGAGGTCACGTCCTTCCCTTCTCTGACCGTCGCCTGAGTTGGGGGGCTTGGCTAGAAATCTATCCCAATTAGAGTAGGAAAAACGAAGACCACCTCTAAGGCAATCAAGGGTCAGGAAATTTGCCTATCATTAGGACCCTGAATCAGCCATCTAGAGACTCTCTTCCCCCTCTGCCCTGTCAATCGACAGTCCTAAATTCCCTTCCCAGCCCAACATCATTTCGGATTCTTCGCTCATCCCTCTCCCCTTGTCTGCTGTGTGACCTTGGTTGAGTCACTTAACTTCTCTGCACCTCAGTTTCCTCATCTCTGATCTCCCTTCCTCCTCTCTCGCCCCGCTCCAGTCTATTCACTCCGCCGCCCGGCTCATCTTCCCGCAGAAATGATCTGGGCATGTCACTCCCCTTCTTAAACACCTCCAGTGGTTGCCTATCGACCTCCGCTCCAAACAAAAACTCCTCACTCTAGGCTTCGAGGCTCTCCATCACCTTGCCCCTTCCTACCTCTCCTCCCTTCTCTTACTACCGCCCACCCCGCACGCTCCGCTCCTCCGCCGCCCACCTCCTCGCCGTCCCTCGGTCTCGCCTATCCCGCCGTCGTCCCCCGGGCCGCGTCCTCCCGCGGTCCCGGAACGCCCTCCCTCCTCACCTCCGCCAAACTGATTCTCTTCCCCTTTTCAAAACCTTACTTAAAACTCACCTCCTCCAAGAGGCCTTCCCAGACTGAGCTCCCCTTCTCCCTCTACTCCCTCTCCCACCCCCCCTTCACCTCTCCGCAGCTTAACCCTCTTTTCCCCCCATTTCCCTCTGCTCCTCCCCCTCTCCCTTCCCATCCCCTCAGCACTGTACTCATCTGCTCAACTGTATATATTTTCATTACCCTATTTATTTTGTTAATGAATTGTACATCGCCTGGATTCTATTTAGTTGCCATTGTTTTTACGAGATGTTCTTCCCCTCGACTTTATTAATTGCCATCGTTCTCGTCTGTCCGTCTCCCCCGATTAGACCGTAAGCCCGTCAAATGGCAGGGACTGTCTCTATCTGTTGCCGACTTGTTCATTCCAAGTGCTTAGTACAGTGGTCTGCACATAGTAATAATAATAATAATGTTGATATTTGTTAAGCGCTTACTATGTGCAGAGCACTGTTCTAAGCGCTGGGGGAGACACAGGGGAATCAGGTTGTCCCACATGGGGCTCACAGTCTTAATCCCCATTTTACAGATGAGGTAACTGAGGCCCAGAGAAGTTAAGTGACTCGCCCACAGTCACACAGCTGACAAGTGGCAGAGCTGGGATTCGAACTCATGAGCCCTGACTCCAAAGCCCATGCTCTTTCCACTGAGCCACGCTGCTTCTCTTAAGCAAGCTTCTCTTAGTAAGCGCTCAATAAATACTATTGAATGAATGAATGAATCATCTGCAAAATGGAGATTCAATACCTGTTCTCCCTCTTATATTGTGAGCACCGCATGAGGCCTGATTATCTTATATCTGCCCCACTGCCTAGTACAGTGCTTGGCACATAGTAAGTGCTTAACAAATCTCAGAATTATTTTTAATTGTTATAAAAATAAAAAATGGTGGTATTTGTTAAGCGCTTACTAAGTGCAAAGTACTGTGGGATACAAGGTGATCAGGTTGTCCCACATGGGGCTTACAGTTTTAATTCCCATTTTACAGATGAGGTAACTGAGGCCCAGAGAAGTTAAGTGACTTGCCCAAAGTCACACAGCTGGCAAGTGGTAAAGCCGGAATTAGAACCCACAACCTCCGACTCCCAAGACCAGGCTCTTTCCAGTGAGCCGCTGCTTCTCTAATTCAGCCTCTGCCCCAGCTGGTCAGCCTACTCAGGGTGAGCTCTGAACTGTGGTGCTTGCCCAGACTGTGGGACTATATTTCAGCTTGAAGCCTACACAGACTTTTGCTTTTGTTTTTGTTTTTATTTTCATGGTATTTGTTAAGCACTTACTCTGTGTCAAGCACTGAGGTAGGTACAAGGTAATCGAGTCAGACGCAATCCCTGTCCCACATGGGGTTCACAGTCTAAATATTCAATCTCCATTTTACAGTTGAGGAAACTGAGGCCCAGAGAAGTGAAATAACTTGTCCAAAGTTACACAGTGGGCAAGTGGCAGGACAGAGAGGAGGAACCCAGGTCTTCTGACTCCTAGAGTTGTGCTTTTTCCAGTAGACCCAGCTGCTTGACTCAGAAGCACCAAGGAAATCCAGCTGGGAGGTGTTTTTTTCGAAGATAGAGGAAGAAGCAACTTGGCTTAATGGATAAAGCGTGAGTCTGGAAGTCAGAAGGACCTGGTTCTAATCTCAGCTCTGCCGCTGGTCTGCTTTGTGACCTAGGGCAAGTCACTTCATTTCTCTGGGCTCCCAAGCACTTAGTTCAGTAGTCTGCACATAGTAAGTGCTCAGTAAAACACCACTGACTGATTGATTGATTAATTGGGCCTCAGTTACCTCACCTGCAAATGGGGATTAAGACTGTGAGCCCCATGTGGAACAGGGAGTATGTCCAACTTGGTTATCTTGTATCTACCCCAGTGCTTAATACATCGACTGGCACATTGTAATAAGCACTGGACAAATACCATAAAAAAAAGGCAGGTTCCTTTTGGCTACCAGCTGAAGAGTTGAGCCTCTGGGGCTGTCTTGGGGTCTCTGCCCAAAGAGCAGCAAGAACAGCTGAAGCGGAGGGTGAGAGAGACACTACCATCTGAGGAAATGGTAATGATGATAATAATAATAGTGGTATTTGTTGAGAGTTTACTATGTGCGAAGCACTGATAATAATAATAATAATAATGATGATAATAATGGTTAAGCACTTACTTTGTGCCAAGCAGTGTTCTAAGCACTGGGGTAGATACAAGACAATCAGGTAGGGCACAGTTCCTCTCCCAAATGGAGTTCACAGTCTTAATCCCCATTTTAGAGATGAGGTAACTGAGACACAGAGAAGTGAAGTGACTTGCCCAAGGTCACACAGCAGACATGTGGCAGAGGTGGGATTAGGACCCAGGTCCTTAGATTACCAAGCCCGTATTCTATCCACTAAGCCACGCTGCTTCTAGTACTCAGGGTAGATACAAGGTAATCAGAATGGACACAGTCCCTGTCCCACATGGGCTCACATTCTAAATCCACATTTTACTGATGAGGTAACTGAGGCACAGAGAAGTGAAGTGACATGTCCAGGGTCACACAGCAGACAGTGGCACGAGCAGAGATGGATTAGACCTCACATCCTAGAACAGTGCTCTTTCCACTAGGCAACGCTACTCCATTTTCATCATTTCTTCATGCAACTCCTCAGTCCTAATAACAATTGTGGTTTTTGTTAAGCGCTTACTATGTACCAGGCACTGTACTAAGCACTGGGGTGGGTGCAAACAAATCGGGTCGGATACCGTCCCTGTCCCACATGGGGGGCTCACACTCTTAATCCCCTCTTGACAGATGAGGTTACTGAGGCCCAGAGAAGTGAAACGACTTGCCCAAGGTCACACAACAGGCAAGTGACGGAGTCAGCATTAGGAGCCATATCCTTCTGACTCCCAGGCCGGTGTTCTTTCCACTAGGCCACACTGCTTTGTCTTGTTTGCACACGTGGCTGCTTTCCATTTGCCTCCCCCTGGCTCCTCCGGTCCCATACATCCAAGAGGCGGTCTATGTCACCATCCCGTTCTCTGCTACTTGCTCCACATCGGGCAGGGTTGCCCCGAGAGGGGCCTATTCAGCTCTGGGCACTGTCCCACAGAGGTGGTCTAATGGCTGGTCTGGCTTAGTGGAAAGAGCCCGGGCTTTGGAGTCAGAGGTCATGGGTTCCAATCCCGGCTCTGCCACTTGTCAGCTGTGTGACTGGGGGCAAGTCACTTCACTTCTCTGGGCCTCAGTTCCCTCATCTGTCAAATGGGGATTAACTGTGAGCCTCACGTGGGACAACCTGATTATCCTGTATCTACCCCAGTGCTTAGAACAGTGCTCTGCACAAAGTAAGCGCTTAACAAATACCAACATTATTACTATTATTATTATTATTACTGTCCTGGGCAGACAGGGCTGAGGCGATGAGACCCAGGGATTCGGGGCTCCTCTGTCTACACCCTGCCTCATATGGAGCACCTAGGGCCGACCTCTAATTCGACCCTACTCCTGTTCGGAACACAGATCAGCAGGCAAGGGAGGAGAACAGGGAGCCCCCACCCCACAGAGAGGCCTGTTCTGGCCCACTGAGTCCTCCTTTCCCTGGGAACCACAAGAAGAGCTTCCTGATAGGCTCGTCCCTCCCTCCTTCCCACCCGCCACTGTAGACTTTGTGTGCCAGCCTGCGTGCCTTGCCCCTGTGCCCTCTCTTATACCATTCCGTGTGCCAGCTTTTATACCAGACTGTGTACTAGCCTGCATGCCTGCCCGCGTGTCTGCAGAGGGTACCCAGAGGAAATCTGAGTCCTGCTTCACAGCTGTAGTCAGTCAGCAGACGTGACCCTTTTGTGGATGTCAGCCCGCTGGGGCCAAGTGTAAAAATTGGGAAGCCTGAAGAGAACTGAAGAGGGAGGTCTCAAATCTTTAATCTGCTAGGACAGGGTTTTTCAATGCCTTTTATTTTGGGGCCTTTCTCGGTTTTCTTAATAATACCTGTGGTGTTTGTTAATCACTTACCAAGTGCCAAACACTGGGGTAGATACAAGATAATCAGGTACCCACAGTGTCTGTCCCCACCTACCTCATCTCGCTACTCTCCTACTACAATCCAGCCCACACACTTGGTTTCTCTAATCTAACTTTCTCACTGTACCTCGATCTTGTCTATCTCACCATCCACCTCCTGCTCACCTCCTACCTCTGGCCTGGAATGCCCTCCCTCCTCATATCAGACAGATAATTGCTCTCCCCCACTTCAAAACCTTATTGCAGTCATATCCCTGCCAAGAAGCCTTCCCTGACTAAGCCCTCTTCTCCTCTTCTCCCAGATCTACATCGACCTTACTTACTCCTTCATTCATCCTGCTGCCCATCCCCACAGGACGTACGTATATATCTGTAATTTATTTTAATTAATTAATTAGTTTTAATGTCTGTCTCCCCCTCTAGACTGTGAGCTTGTTGTGGGCAGGAATGTGTCAGTTGTTATATTGCACTCTCCCAAGCGCTTAGTACAATGCTTTAAACACAGTAAGTGCTCAATAAATATGACCGAATGAATGAATGAACGGGAGAGCAGGTACTGAATTCCCATTTTCCATACAAGGGGACTAAGGCAGAGAGAGGCTCAGGGACTTGCCAAGGTCACACAGCAGGTACATGGCAGAGCTGGGATTAAAATCCAAGTCCTCTGATTTCTGGGCCCGTGGTCTTTCCATTAGGCCATGCTGCTTCTGACTAGGCCATGTTGCTGGGTTCTCTTTGAATTGTTGAATTTTTCTCCATCTACTGTCCAGGCCTTGACATTTCATACTGTGCTCATTTGAATATATTTTTATTACCCTATTTATTTTGTTAATGAGGTGTACATCCCCTTGACTTTATTAATCATGATTATGTTGTCTTGTTTTTGTCCATCTGTCTCCCCCGATTAGACTGTAAGCCCATCAATGGGCAGGGATTGTCTCTATCTGTTGCCCAATTGTATATTCCAAGCACTTAGTTCAGTGCTCTGCACAAAGTAAGCGCTCAATAAATACCAATGAATGAATTTCAAAGCAATGCCCCAGCATTTAGACCAGAGTTCTGCCAGCCTGAAGCATTTAATAATGAATCCTTGTTGCTGAAGACAATAAGGAGAGGGAGAAGATAATCTCCTCCAGCCCCAATGCTGAATGAATACGGTGATGTGGAGCCCCTTCCATTTCCAAAAGGTGCAGTCCACTCAGGAGGAAGGGGAGAGGGCAGAGAGCAGAGTGGAGCTTGAGGGAGAGGAAAGAAAGAACGGGAGAATGAAAACTGGGAAAGAGAAAGAAGGGAGAGATGGGAGAGATGGGAGAGATTGAAGCCACAAAGCCTAGTGGATAGAGCACCGGCCTGGGAGTCAGAAAGGCCTGAGTTCTAATCCAGGCTCTCCCACTTGTCAGTTGGGTGACCTTAGACAAGTCACTTAATTTCTGTGCCTCGTTTACCTCATCTGTAAACTGGGGATTTTTTAAGACTGTGATCCTAAGTGGGTTATGGACTGTGTTCAATCTGATTAATTTGTATCTTCCCAGTGCTTAGTACCGTACCTAGTGCCTAGTAAATGCTTAACAAATACCTTTAAAAAAAAAAGAAAGGGTATTCAGGTTCCACTGCCAACGCGGCTTTGTTTCCCTGCTTCTGCCAACCCAGCTGAAACTGTGGGGTTCATCAGGCCCCCTTCTCTGTAAATGTGAGAATGTGAGCCCCATGTGGAACAACTTGATTACCTTGTACCTACCCCAGCGCTTAGAACAGTGCTTGGCACATAGTAAGCACTTAACAAATGCTATTATTATTATTATTGCTCCCAGCCAGGGGATGGCTGGTTCTATTGATTCTCTCCTTAGACTTTGGGGGGAATTCTCACTCCAAACAGGTCCCAAACAGGCAACCTGGCAGGTGATATTCTCCCCACCCCCACAGTACTTAGGTACATATCTTTAAATTATCTGCTATAAATTATTTATTCATGCTAATGTCTGTCTCCCCCTCTAGACTATAAACTCGTTAGGGGCAGGGAACGTGACTGCTAATTCTGTTGTAACTGTGCTCTCCCGAGGGTTTAGGACAGTGCTCGGCATATAGTAAACGCGACTCAGTAAATACGACTGATTGATGGACGGACGGATGAAATGCCCCAGCACTGTCTATTGAAAATGGGGAAACCGAGTAAGGAGGAGGCCCCAAATAGCGCCTTCGTGGGGCCCCGTGGGGAGAATTCAGCTGGCAAAGAGCATTTCTGAAGAGGGAAGAGCAGAGATCTTGCTCTGAGCTTTTCTTCGTGTTCCAGCAGAGGGCACCTTGGCATCAGGTTCGTACCAGCTCCAGGCCCAGACCCAGGCCCCCAAGCCGCCAATTTAAAACTCGTCTCCCTCCAAGTGAACTGGTTTGAAGATTGGCCTCGTGCCCTCCGGAAAACTTGCAACAAAGATGTTTTATCCGGGCTGCCTTGCTTGATCAGATGCATTGGCTCTGTTTCCTTTCCCATCACTCCACCACCAAGTCTGGGTCGAGAGGAGATTATTTCATCCTCAGAATCAGTCGCTCCCTCCAGCCAGCTTCTCTCCGCCACCAGACAGCTTCATGAAAGCCATTGTTCATTGTGCACGATATGAATACAAGGGTCTAAATGGTAGGGAAAATCTAACAAATTTGTCCTAGAACAAGAGGGAGGGGACAAAGCAGTTGACCTAATCAGTTGTTTCGGTCTTCAGCTTCTTTGAATGATGTACATTTGTCAGTTATTCAGTATTTTCGGGAGTCTGTTAAACTCCCTGGAGAATAAAATACTTCAAAGGAGTTTCCTCACACAAATCTAGAACACCTCATTGTTTCATCCTTGTCTGTCGTTACCGTTGCCCGTGTGAAGATTTTCATGACTAAACATATGGATTTAGCGTTGGACAGGAAACCGAGAGCCCTGACCTTCGGCGTCCGCTCTGCCGCTGCCTTTCTGGATGAACCTGTGTAAATCACTGCACTGGGCCTCCCGTTCCCTACCTGTATAATGGGGTCATAATACTTAGCCTCTGTCTACCAGGACCGTTGTGCGAATACATGAGATAATACAGGGGAAGTGCCACGTTCCTAGTGTAAGGCCAGGTACCTTTATTAATCACTCAGTGGTATTTATTTATTGGCATTTATTTATTTTCTGGCTCCTTCAAGTGCTCCTCCTCTTCCTCCCACTCCCTAAATGTGGGGGTCCCTCAAGGTTCAGTTCTGGGTCCCCTTCCATTCTACATCGACACCCACTCGCTCGGAGAATTCATTCGCTCCCGTGGTTTCAACTACCACGTCTATGCAGATGATACCCAAATCTACATCTCCAGCCCTGATCTCTCTCCCTCTCTCCAGGCTCGCATCTCCTCCTGACTTCAAGAAATCTCTATTTGGATGTCCTTCCATCACCTTAAACTCAACATGTCCAAAACAGAGTTCCTTAGCTTCCCACCCAAACCCTGTTCTCTCCGTCTTTCCCATCTCTGTAGACGGCATCACCATCCTTCCCTTCTCACAAGCCCGTAACCTTGTGTTATCCTTGACTCCTCTCTCTCAATCAACTCACACATTCAGTCCGTCACCAAATCCTATCAGTCCCACCTTTACAACATCGCTAAAATCTGCCCTCTCCTCTCCATCCAAACTGCTACCATGCTAATACAATCACTCATTCTATCCTGCCTAGATTACTGTATCAACCTCCTTGATGACCTATCAACCTCCTGTCTCTCCCCACTCCAGTCCATATTTTACTACGCTGCCCGGATCATCTTTCTACAAAAATATTCGGGACGTGTCACCCCCTTCCTCAAAAATCTCTAGCTGTTGCCTATCCACCTCCTCACCATTGGCTTTAAAACCCTCCGTCACCTTGCCCCCTCCTACCTCACCTCACTTCTCTCCTACATCCCAACCCGCACACTTTGTTCCTCTAGTTCTAACCTTCTCACTGTGCCTCCATCTCGCCTGCCACCCCGCCAACCCCGGTCCACACCCTGTCTCTGGCCTGGAACTCCCTCCCTCCTCAAATCCCACGTCAATTATTCTCCCACCAGTTCAAAGCTTACTGAAGGTGCATCTCCTCCAAGAGGCCTTCCCAGACTAAGCCCCACTTTTCCTCATCTCCCACTCTCTTCTGCATCACCTTGACTTGATCCCTTTGCCCTTTCCCCCTCTCCCAACCCACTGCACTTGAGAAGCAGCGTGGCGCAGTGGAAAGAGCACGGGCTTTGGAGTCAGGGCTCCTGAGTTCGAATCCCAGCTCTGCCACTTGTCAGCTGTGTGACTGTGGACAAGTCACTTAACTTCTCTGGGCCTCAGTTCCCTCATCTGTAAAATGGGGATTAAGACTGTGAGCCCTACATGGGACAACCTGATTCCTCTGTGTCTACCCCAGCGCTTAGAACAGTGCTCTGCACATAGTAAGCGCTTAACAAATACCAACATTATTATTATTATTATTATGTATAGATCTGTAATTTTATTTATTTGTACTGATGTCTGTTTTCCCTCCCTAGATTGTGAGCTCGTTATGAGCAGGGAATGCCACCGATTATTGTTGTATTGTACTTTCCCAAGCACTAAACTAAGTGCTCTCCACACAGTAAGCACTTAGTGTATTACTGTGTATTTAATTACTGTTGTATTTAAGTGTATTTATGTTAATAAATACAATTGATTGAACAAACGAATGAATATTGAGCACTTACTGTGTGCAGAGCACTGTACTAAGAGCTTGGGAGAGTACAACAATGTTGGGAGACAAATTCCCTGTCCACAAGGAGCTTTCAGTCTATAGAGAGCTCAAAAACTTTTCAAGGGAATTGAGTTGAGGACCTAGTGGCATCATTTCAAGTGGAATCTTAATTTATGAAACAGAAACCCAAAGATGCTTTTCTGGAAGTGGACCTCAAAAAACTCTCCAGGCCAGACACTGATCTTGAAGGAAGTAACTGTGTGAGAACATTCAAGACAGATGGTTACTTATTTTTTCCCCTTGTCTTTTTCCCGGTGCTTAGCACAGCGCTTCACACATAGTAAGCATTTAGGTGATGATAGAGAAGAGTGTTAGAAATGAGGGGTGAGCTAATAATAATAATAATAATGATGTTGGTATTTGTTAAGCGCTTACTATGTGCAGAGCACTGTTCTAAGCGCTGGGGTAGACACAGGGGAATCAGGTTGTCCCACGTGGGGCTCACAGTCTTCATCCCCATTTTCCAGATGAGGGAACTGAGGCACAGAGAAGTTAAGTGACTTGCCCACAGTCACACAGCTGACAAGTGGCAGAGCGGGATTCAAACTCATGACCTCTGACTCCAAAGCCCATGCTCTTTCCACTGAGCCATGCTGCTTCAGTCCTGAGACTAAAAGCTGCATGGTGTAATGGATAGAACATGGGCCTGGGAGTCAGAAGGTTCTGGCTGCTGATGCTGACTCTGCCACTTGTCTATTGTGTGACTTGGGCAAGTCGTTTCACTTATCTGGGTCTCAGTAATCTCATCTGTTAAGAGGGGATTAAGAGTGTGAGCCCCTCATGTGGAACAGGGATGGTATCTGACCTGATTTGTTTGTACCCACCCCAGTGATTAGTACAGTGCCTGGTACATAGTAAGCGCTTACCATAAACCACAATTGCTATTAGGACTGAGGAGCTGTGTGAAGAAATGGATTAAAATGGAGTAGTGTGGCCTAGTGGAAAGAGCACAGGCCTGGAAATTGCAGGAATGGCTTCCGCCGTTTGCCTGCAGCGTGGCCTTGGGCAATTCCTTTAACTTCTCTGTGTCAGTTTCCTCAACTGTAAAATGGGGATTCAATATTTGTCTCCCTCCTACTAAGACTGTATCCAACAATAATAATAATGATGATGGTATTTGTTAAGCGCTGACTATGTGCGAAGCACTGTTCTAGATTACCTGGTATCAAACCCCAATGCCTAGAGCAGTGCTCAACACGTAGTAAATGCTTAACAAATACCATAATAATAATACTTGATACAGTGGAAAAATATTTACTCCAACTAACTGGGACAGATTATTTTAAGTCCAAATAACTGAATAAGGCTGGATGTTACTTGCTCTTAGATGGATGTTCAATATTTCTTTTTTTTTTCCTTAATGATCTAAGCTAGCTTCCATTGGAGTAATAGATGTTTGCAAAATTGAGTTTCCCCTGAACATACTTAAATATCCCCATGCATGTTTGCCTTAGAATACAAGTTTTCTCCTGCTCTGGATGTCTTCTTTTCCTGCCCGGCCAAGAGAACATTTATCTGTCAAGGAAGGAAGGGAAGGCAAAGACAGTCTGGGTAGGAGTTTTTCTGCTTTTGACAAATAACAGTGACGCTGTACTCTGTGAATCATGAAAGCCTTTCCTGGAAGAGTTTAAACGATGTTTGAGACATGACTACATTAGCCTCACAGCATTCCTGTGACATAGGGAAGGGACAGGGATTATTAGCTCCATTTTATAATGGCGACACCAATAAATTTCCCAAGGATCATCTTTCTAGGCTCTGCCTATTCATGAAAATCATTTGGATAATCCAGATCCCCATTAATATATTTTTAGGTTTAACGATCCTGGTGTTTCAGTTAGTCAGAATTTGGTATTTTGGGGGCCTGGAATATCATCAACAGCACTTATTTTGGTCTCCATATGGAAGCGTGGGTTCATATCCCACTTCTGACTCACAGTTCTTCCCTTTAGACTGTAAGCTCGTTGCAGGCAGGAGCACGTCTCCCAACTCTGTCATACTGTACTCTCCTAGGTGCTAAGCACAGTGCTTTTCACAAAGTAAGCACTCAATAAATATGATTTATTGATTGATTGATTGAGTTAGAGCCTACTGAGGGCAGGGCATCATAGTAGGTGCTTGGACTCTTGATTATTATCACTGATAATAATAATGTTGGTATTTGTTAAACGCTTACTATGTGCAGAGCACTGTTATAAGCACTAGGGTAGATACAGGGTAATCAGGTTGCCCCACGTGAGGCTCACAGTCTTAATCCCCATTTTACAGATGAGGTAACTGAGGCACAGTCACCCAGCTGACAAGTGGCAGAGCCGGCATTCGAACCCATGACCTCTGACTCCCAAGCCCGGGCTCTTTCCACTGAGCCATGCTGCTTCCCATGTCTGAAGAGGATCAGATCATCCCAGTTTCCACCTGTTGGGGAAGATCTCCAATTCCTAACTTTCTTCCTCAACATGAATGTCAAATTCAGGATTGCTGTCTTCTAAGAAACCTTAGGAAACACCCAATCTGGGGGATGGTGAAGGGCGGGGTGGAAGGAGCCTGAAACTGTGATAGCCACCTTTCTGACCTGCTCAATCCTGTCCAAGAAAAGCAATATTTAGAAATTCAAAAGGATACTCCATCCCGATGTCTGTCAGTGAATCTATACCTCCTCAGGCTCCCTGGAAGGAATTCATAAAGGGCATGTTCAGCCTTGAAGATCTTTGGACTGAACTGGATTCCCAGCTCCACCAAACAGGGCTCCCAACCCCTACGAGGAATCCATAATTAGATAATAATAATGTTGGTATTTGTTAAGCGCTTACTATGTGCTGAGCACTGTTCTAAGCGCTGGGGTAGATACAAGGTAATGAGGTTGTCCCACGTGAGGCTCACAGTCTTGATCCCCATTTTACAGGTGAGGTAACTGCGCTACCGAGAAGTGAAGTGACTTGCCCAGAGTCACACAGCTGACAGGTGGGGGAAGCGGGATTAGAACCCATGACCTCTGACTCCTAAGCCCGGGCTCTTTCCACTGAGCCACGCTAGATCTAAGGGTTCAACAAACAGGCCATATTAGGCTACTTTGGCCATGAAAGTGGAGCATCAGGGTGATTCCTAGAGAGACGCAGGGCTTGGAGAAGTCGCCTGATGCTGGGTTGTTGGTAGGCAGTGATGGAGTAGGAAGGGTTTTTAAAGAGCTTAATAACTTTTTGACTCAGCAACGGAATCAACTATTGCCAGAATCAACTAGACCGTGAGCTCGCTGTGGGCAGGTAACATGTCTATCAACTCTGTTTAGTGTATTCTCCCAAGTGCTTAGTACAGTGCTCTGCACACAGTACGTGCTCAATAAATACAACTGATTGATCGATCGCAGATTGGTCTTAAATCGCTCCTTCCCTCGCTGAATCACGTAGTCCCAGGACGGCGTCGGTCCTGTCATAAGAGGCCTTAGAGTCCTTGGTCTTGGGCAAAGTCCTAATTCACCCCACCCTAGGGATGGCCCAGCATACCCCACCCCCACACCTCCTCACCAAGGGAACACAAGGATGAATGGGTCCTAACTTGAATTTAAGACGTTTGGGGAGGAAATGGACTGGATCCAGACCTACAGGTAGGGAAACTGTGAGACAATGTCTTCTTTGCTAGTTTCTGCTGTTTCCTTGTGTCACAACTCTCCCTCTCCCCGCCACCCACGCACATGGACAGCTCCTTCTCCTTTCCCTCAGCTCCACCAGCGTTCTTTCTTCCTCACTGTATTACTGGTCACCTTTCTCTGCCAGGCAGGCCCTTAATTTGAGAGTAAGTAATTGTAGCTCTCTCTGAACTTGCCTTGTTTTATACTGTCTAGTCATGTCCAACCCATAACAACTCCATGGACACATCTCTCCCAGATCGCCCCACCTCCGTCTGCAATCGTTCTGGTAGTGGATCCATAGACTTTTCTTGGTAAAAATACAGAAGTGGTTTACCATTGCCTTCTTCCACACAGCAAACTTGACTCTCCGCCCTTGATTCTCTCCCATGCCTCCGCTGCCCAACACAGGTGAGTTTTGAGTTGCAGCAGATTGCCTTCCACTCGCTAGCCACTGGCCAAGCTAGGAATGGAATGGGTCTGCCTTTGCTTGACTCTCCCTCCCGTAGCTGAGACGGGTAGAGTACCGGAAACTCTCCAGGTGCGATACTGAGGAGGGACTCTCCAAGTTATCCCTTCCATAATGCTTTTCTTTCCTTACTAAGATGGTTGTGGATGGACCGCGTGGGTACCAGACACACAGAACTGTGACATCACCCACGCTATGCTAGGCAGAGTGAGTAATATAAAGATGCTTCATGCACACCATTTTGAGGAAGTCTAGGTCACCCGAATTGAGAGCATTTCCCTGGGGGAACCCCTGACCTCTTCCCTGACTTCAGAGTGCTTAGTTCCTGGGGCTCTGTAACGTGGTCACCGATGCCGAGGCAGGGGACTTAGCAGGAGTCAAGGTTGAGGGATGCTGGATAATTAAAATAAAAACATTTGTACTCTTTATTCACCCCACCCTCAGGCCCCAAGCACTTATATACATAACCATAATTTATGTTAATGTCTGCCTTTGCCTTTAGACTGTAAGCTTCTAATGAGCAGAGAATGTCTACCAACTCTGTTGCATTTTCCCAAGTGCTTAGTACAGTGCCCTGCACAATAAGTGCTCAATAAATAAGATTAATTGATTGATTGATTAATTGGTCAACGTGTCCAATGCTGTATCTCTACCTGAAAGCTGGACTTTCCAGTATAGCGTGGCCCAGTAGAAAGAGCAAAGGCCTGGGAGTCAGAGGACCTGGGTTCTAATCCCAACTCTGCCATGTGTCTGCTGTGTGACCTTGGGCAGAGTCACTTAACTTCTCTGGGCCTCGGTTACCTCATCTGTAAAAAGGTTATTAAACCCTACTCCTTCCTACTTTGACTTTGAGCTCCCTGAGGAAGAGGGATGATGTCCAATCTGATTAACTTGTATCTACCCCAGCACTTAGAAAGTGCTTGGCATGTAGGAAGAGCTTAATAAGTACCATCATTGTTATTATTATTACTGCTGTTATTAATAATAATTCAAATTATTATTAATAGTAAGACAGATGAATATAAAACCCTATTTCTCACCTTCACCAGACACTCAGCATTTTGTACCCCAGCAAGCAAAGTTTTTTTTGGTATTTGTAAAGTGCTTACTATATGTCAGACAATGTACTAAACGGTGAGGTAGACACAAAATCATCTAGTTGGACAAAATCCATGTCCCACATGAGGCTCGCTGTCTTAATCCCCATTTTATAGTGGAGGAACTGAGGCAGAGAGAAATTGTGACTTGCCCAAGGTCACACAGTATGCAAATGGCAGAACTTGGATTAGAACCCAGGTCCCTCTGACTACCCACTAGGCCTGTGCACTATCCACTAGACCACACTGCTTCTCTTATTCATTCATTCATTCATTCATTCATATTTATTGAGCCCTTACTGTGTGCAGAGCACTGTATTAAAAACTTGGAAAGTAAAATTCAGCAATAGAGAGAGACAATCCCTACCCACACCGGGCTCAAAGTCTGGAAGGGGGGAGACAGACATCAAAACAACTAAACAGGCATCGATATAAATAAATAGAATTTAGACGTATATACATCAAAACGAGTAAACAGGCATCAATAAAAATAAATAGAATTGAAGATATGTTCATATATACAAAAGTCCCGTGCGGGGGCAGTAGGGGTAGAACAAAGGGAGCGAATGGGGTGATGCGGAGGGGAGGGGCAGCTGAAGAAAATAGGGGCTTAGTCTGGGAAGACCTCTTGGAGGAGATGAGCCTTTGAAGGGGGGAAGTGTGATTGTTTTGCGGATTTGAGGAGGGAGGGCCTTCCAGGCCAGAGGTAAGACGTGGGGCAGGGGTCGACGGTGGGACAGGCAAGAGCAAGACACAGTGAGAAGCTTGGCACCTGAGGAGAGGAGTGTACGGGCTGGGATGTAGAAGGAGAGAGGGGAGGTGAAGTAAGAGGGGCCAAGGTGATGGAGAGCTTTGAAGCCAAGAGTGAGGAGCTTTTGCTTGATATGGAGTTTTGAGGAGGGGGGTGACATGCCCAGAATATTTCAGTAGAAAGATAATCTGGGTAGCAGAGTGAAGTATGGACTGAAGTGGGGAGAGGCAGGATGTTGGGAGGTCAGAAAGGAGGCTGGTGCTGTAATCCAGGAGGGATAGGATGAGTGATTGTACTAATGTGGAAGCGGCACGGATGGAGAGGAAAGAGTGGATCTTGGCAATGTTGTGAAGGTGAGGCCGGCAGGCTTTGGTGACGGATTGAATATTTGGGGTGAATGTGAGAGCGGAGTCAGGGATGACACCAAGGTCCTGGGCTTGTGAGATGGGAAGGATGGTTGTGCGGTCCACAGTGATGGGAAAGTCAGGGAGAGGACAGGGTTTGGGAAGGAAGATCAGGAGCTCTGTCTTGGACATGTTGAGTTTTAGGTGGCGGGAGGACATCCAAGTAGAGATGAAGCCTGGAGGGAGGGAGCTAGAATATGAAAGGAGATACAGATTTGGGTGTCTTCCACAAAGAGTTGATAGTCGAAGCCGTGGGAGCGAATGAGTTCACCGAGGGAGTGAGTGTAGATGGAGAATAGAAGGGGACCAAGAACTGACCCTTGAGGATACCCCAAAGTTAGGGGATTGGAGGGGGAGGAGGAGCCCTCACAGGAGACTGAAAATGAATGGCCAGAGAGATAAGAGGAGAACCAGGAGAGGATGGAGTCAGTGAAGCCAAAGTTGAATAATTTATTGAGGAGAAGGGGATGGTCCACAGTGTCAAAGGCAGCTGAGCGGTCGAGGAGGATTAGGATGGAGTAGGAGCCATTGGATTTGGCAAGAAGGAGGTCATTGGTGACCTTCGAGATGGCGGTTTTAGAGTGGAGGGGGTGGAAGCAGTTAGTGGAGCATGAGAATGGGGCGTGAAAGAGCTTGTTGGAAAAATAGAGGCTTGAGGAGCTCCAGGGATATAACAGTTAATTCTCTAGGAGTCACTCAACAATTGCTTCATTCCTCAGAAGAATGTAGTGAAAAACAGAAATGAATGATTCAAAAAGCCCAATCTGATTAACTTTCTTGGCAAGGCAATGGCTTTGAGGCAATTTCAGCCTCAGAGGTTTTAAGCGGCAATCCAGATGCCGAATTATTTCCAAAGAGGAAGTATTTGAAAAAAATTCTTTGCCTCCTGAAGGAAATTCATCCTATCCTTGGCTTTGTGCTGCAGACTGGATACTTCTGTTTGGGTTTTCGGCATCCACTGCTGAAACAGTAAGCAGTTGGCACCAAGCTGCTAGACTTCAGATGAATCAGCTAATGAATGGAAAGTGCCTTATGAGGAAAATATATCACACCAGGATTGGTTGAAGCCTCCCGGAGAGCCCCCCATGTCAGTAATGGAGAATGTGAGGGGGATGATGAAGAAATAGGCTGTCTTTTGGGAATATTTTCTGGAGCCAAGCCTGCGAGCTAAATCCCAACCCAGCTGCTATTCCCCGAGTGACTCTGGGACATGCTTAAAGGGCTTATAACTAGGATTCTCTTGACTAATAATGGGAAAAAATGGGATTTGGATGAAACTCCACAAGGGACTCTAAGAGCCGGTGGTGAGCTGAAGGAATCTGTAGCTCAGCTCTTTGTCAACCGATGCGCGAGCTAATGACGTTTCTCAAATGCGTAGGTAGCTTCTTTCTTTGCCAATATGTATGCTTCTCTAACGCCCATAATGGTGAGCCTGCACTTTACTCCACATATGTGCCGAAGCGAGACGGAGGGACAACTCCGAAGCAGAAACGGAAGTAGCGTGGCTTAGTTTAGAGAGCGTGGGCCTGGGAGTCAGAAGGACTTGGGTTCTAATCCTGGCTCCGCCACATGTCTGCTGTGTGACCTTAGGCAAGTCACTTAACTTCTCTGTGCCTCAGTTACCTCATCTGTCCCATGTGGGACAGGGACTGTGTCCAACCTCAGTAACCTGTATCTACCCTGTGCTTAGAACAGTGCTCAGCATATAGTAAGCACTTAACAAGTACTATAATTATTACAACTCCAGGAGGGGAAGAAGTGGAGAAGGACAAGAGATAAGAGGAGGAAGGCAGAGGATCGGTAGCATGAGGAGGTGACTTAAGCTCTGCTAGGAGTCAGTCACCTTGCTTCTCTCCTTCTACAACCCAGCCCGCAAACTTCGCTACTCTGGTGTTCACCTTTTCACTGTGCCTCCATCTGGCCTGTCTCGCTGCCGACCCCTGGCCCATGTCCTGCCTCTGGCCTGGAATGCCTTCCTTCCTCAAATCCAACAGACAACTACTCTATCCCACATTCAAAGCCTTATTGAAGACACATCTCCTCCAAGAAGTCTTCCCTGACTAAGCCGCACTTTTCCTCATCTCCCATTCCCTCTACGTCTCCCTGACTTGCCCCCTTGGCTCTTCTCCCCTCCCAGCCCCACAGCACTTATGTACGTATCGGTACATAGAGAAGCAGCGTGGCTCAGTGGAAAGAGCCTGGGCTTGGGAGTCAGAGGTCATGGGTTCGAATTCCCGCTCTGCCAGTTGTCAGCTGTGTGACTGTGAGCAAGTCACTTAACTTCGCCGTGCCTCAGTTACCTCATCTGTAAAAATGGAGATTAAGACTGTGAGTCCCACATGGGACAACCTGATTTCCCTGTATCTACCCCAGCGCTTAGAACAGTGCTCTGCACAAAGTAAGCGCTTAACAAGCACCAACATTATCACTATTATTATTATATCGGTATATTTTATTTACTTGTACTGAACTCTCTCCCCCCCCCAGGCTGTAAGCTTGTTGTGAGCAGGGAATGTCACTGTGGGACTGTATCTGTTGCCGACTTGTTCATTCCAAGCGCTTAGTACAGTGCTCTGCACATAGTAAGAGCTCAGTAAATACTTTTGAATGAATTGTTGTACTGTACTTTCCCAAGCACATATACAGGGCTCTGTATGTAGTAAGCCCTCAATAAATATGATTGAATGAATGAATGAAACAAAGCAGCCAGTGTGCATCCTTTTCCCCCCATATATTTAAATCTCAATCTATTGATTGCTGGTTGCTATTCTCAGATTAATAATCTGTAAATTATATTCTATTAGTTTCTGCTGCATAATAATGATGGTATTTGTTAAGCGCTTACTAAGTGCAGAGTACTGTTCTAAACTCTGGGGTAGATACAGGGTAATTAGGTTGTCCCAAGTGAGGCTCACAGTTAATCCCCATTTTACAGATGAGGTAACTGAGGACAGAGAAGTGAAGTGACTTGCCCACAGTCACACAGCTGACAAGTGGCAGAGCTGGGATTCGAACCCACTCTCAAGCCCGGGCTTTTTCCACTGAGCCATGCTGCTTCTCAGCATACAACCCCATTGCTCTGATATTAGTTTTAGTATAATATTTTAGACTGTGAGCCTGTTGTTGGGCAGGGACTGTCTCTATCTGCTGCCAAATTCTACATTTCAAGCACTTAGTACAGTGCTCTACACATAGTAAGCGCTCAATAAACACGATTGAATGAATGAATGAATAACATGCTAGAAAATAATTAATTGGTATTGTTTTGGAGCAATCAAATACCCAACCTATGGGCAAAATTTCCTCTGTGGATTGTGCTGACATTTTCAGATCAGATTTGATACTGGTTCCATGCATAAAATTCTGAATTGCTGTTTTGGGTTTTAAGGTGAAGAATAGACAACGTGCCTAGCCCTTTACCTTCCTGTTCTCCCTGTACAACTGGGTTAACTAGGTGTGTGTGTGTGTGTGTGTGTGTGTGTGTGTGTGTGTCGATGTATATTTGCATGTGAGCCTGGGTGTGTGCTTGAGGTTGGGAGAAGGAACTGAGATTGGGGAAGAGCCAATAAATGCCCTGATTCCTATGCAAATAACTCTGGGCTCATGACCCTTGTGTTTTTTTGGGTTTTTTAATATTATTTTCTAATTATTTAATAAGTGTCCAGCAGTCTCCCAAGCACTGGGGTAGTTACAAGTTATCAAGTTGGACACAGTCCCGTCTCCCACAAGGGGCTCACGGTCTCAGTTGGAGGTAGGAGGATTTAATCCTCATTTTACAGATGAGGTAACTGAGGCACAGAGAAGTGAAGTGACTTGACCAAGATCACATAGCACACAAGTGGCAGAGTGGGATGAGCACCCAGGTCCTGCTGATTCCCAAACCTGTGCTCTTTCCAGAAGGCTATGCTGCTGCTCCTCTTCCTCCCTGCTTCCTGGGCTCTTTAAAGCCCTTAGCACCAGGTCTTGGGATGGCTCCCATTCATTTAGTCATTCCACTCCAGCCATTCCTCAAAACACTTGTACATTTACTTCAGGCTGCTGTGAGTAGAGTAGAGTAGAGTAGATTAGAGTAGAGTAGAGTACAGCATACCTTCTCCGGGAAGAATTTGACTAGTCTTAAATCAGTCTAAAGAAGGGGGGTTCTTCTGTTCTCTAAGAAAACAGATTTCACACTTTCCTTTACGTTTTCATTTCAGCACTTACTTCTTGATTAGGAAGTTCATTTTAAAATTTAACCAAAATCCCATATGCTGCCAAATTTCCTGAACTGTGAAATGAGACTTCAAATACCACAAAATCCCATTTTTTCCATGAGGTGAGAAATCCACTTTCTCAGGAAAACATTCTGTGGTGGCCACTGTCTCTCTCTTCTGGCAGCATGCCTCGTGTTACTCTTGGGAGCATGGCAAGGACTCTTCTAGAATAAAAAACAGAGGCTGGTCAAGTTGACCCAATGAAGTAAACATTACGAGCTTTGGTTTTACTTTTGAGTATGCTTATTATCCAGAAAGGGCTGGGCCCATTTTTGACTTTTCCTTTTCTCCGGAAAAATGGCAGAAAGCGCTTGGTCCCAACGTGGTCTTATGTACATATTTGTAATTTATTTATCTGTGTTAATGTCTGTCTCCACCTCTAGTCTGAAAGCTCACTGTGGGCAGGGAATGTGTCTGTTTATTGTTAGATTGTACTCTCCCAAGCACTTAGTACAGCGCTCTGCACACTATAGTGCTTAATAAATATGATTGACTGACAGAAAAATGGCCTAGAAAAATGTGGTGTTTGTGGCTGTGAAAATTGTTAATAAATCACCTTTCTTCAAGATGAATACCCCAATTCCATTTCTCACTGGAGAATCTTCAGCCATGGAAATGGTATCTTTTGATGTGGGCTATTGACGTCATATATTCAGCATTGACAAATTTTCCATTGCTTTTACAGGTTTCTGATGCATGGCTAATGAAGCGTCTTGGGCACTGGAGAGTTTGGCTCATTAAATACCTATATGTGCATGTCACTGGTGCTTAGCAATCTATCATTTCTTATTGTGCCTGGTATTGGTTTGTAGTCGGATGTTCATAGGTTTATTACAGATTAAGTGTGTTTGTGTGTGTGTGTGTGTTTGTGCACGTGCATTATGTGAACTGTTCTTTGCAGCAGGAAATCGGGGCAGCCTCTGAAGAGATTTATGACACGCCTGAAAAAACTTATAAACTTGTAATTTTGGTATCATTTAGACCAGGCAGCGGGCCAGTTTCTAAATTCAACCCCCTTAAATTGGTGTGAATACAAACACCTTCCGATAGGAGCAGGAAGGTGCGTTTGTCCTCCAAATTGGAGTGGGGAAATGGATTGGTCAGATAACTGTCCTGCCTCTGGTCTGCAACTCCCTCCCCCTTCTTATCTGACAGACCTTCACACCTTTAAAGCCTAAATTACATCTCTTCCAAGAGGCCTTCTGCAGCTAAGCCCTCATTTCCCCTAACTATTCCTCTCCCTTCTGTGTCACCCTTGCACTTGGATTTGCACCCATCATCACCCCACCCTCAGCCCCAAAGCACTTGTATACATACGTGTAATTATTTATCTTATTGTCTGTCACCCTCTAGACTGCAAGCCCCTTGTGGGTAGGGAATGTGTCTACCAAGGCTGTCATATTATGCTCTCCCAAACCCTAAGTACAGTGCTCTACAGAGAGGATTTTGCCTTATGCCGTCAAGTCGTCTCCGACCCATAGCCACGCCACGGACACATCTCCCCCAGAACGCCCCACCTCCATCTGCAATCTTTCTGGTAGTGGATCCATAGAGTTTTCTTGGGAAAAATACGGAAGCTGTTTACCGCTGCCTCCTTCTGTGCAGTAACCTTAGGTCTCCACCCTCGACTCTCTCCCGTGCCACTGCTGCCCAGGACACGTGGGTTTTGCACAGAGGAAGTGCTGAATAAATATGACTGATCGATTGATGAGTTCTTTGGCTGACTCTCTCAAGAGCTTAGCACAGTACTGTGCACAGAGAAAGTGCTCAAAAATATAATAATGATAATTATGGTATTTGTTAAGCGCTTACTATGTAGCAGGCACTGTGTTAAACACCGGGGTGGATACAAGCAAATTGGGTTAGGCAGAGTCCCTGTTCTATGTGGGGCTCACAGTCTCAATCCTCACTTTACAGATGAGGAAACTGAGGCCCAGAGAAGTGAAATGACTTGTCTAAGGCCACATAGCAGACAAGAGGCAGAGCCGGGATTAGAACCCATGACCTTCTGACTCCCAGGCCCATGCATATCCACTCCGCCATGCTACTTTGGTTGATTTACTCTTAGAACTCAACAGCCCACCTGAATCACTGACTTCCAGAAACCTGGAAGTTTTAACTCAGCTGATCCCTCCCGACCCCCCACCCCTGGCCAACTTCTCACCTCTCCTCCTGGATAGTGTAGACAGAGTTGATAAAGAAAGAAAAACAAACTCACCATCAAAAATCCAACTCATACATAAATAATAATAATAGTTGTGGTATTTGTTAAGGGCTTACTAAGAGCCAGGCATTGTACTAAGCACTGGGGTAGATACGAGGTAATCAAGTTGGACTCAGTCCATGTCCCTCCTAGGGCTCCCAGTCTCAATCCCCATTTTAGAGATGAGGTAACTGAGGCCCAGAGAAGTTAAGTAACTTGCCCAAGGTCAAGCAGCAGACAGGTGGCAGGGTCAAGATTAGAACCCAGGTCCATTTGACTCCCAGACCCATATTCTGTCCACTAGGTCATGCTGCTTCTATGTGCCAGTCTGCACCAAGTTCGGCTTCATCAGGGTCATCCCAAGGCTGTTTGAAGTCTGCCTGGCAGACTGCCTGACCTGAAGAGAGAAGAAAATGAGTCATTTTTCAAAGGTGGCACATAAGTCATCAGGCCCCAGCACGGGTGGAAAAAATGCCTTCAGCGTCTCTTGGCTTCCAATAAGAACTTGGCAAAAGGAACCAGAGAGGACCTGACTGCCAAGGGAAATGAGAGGAGGGACTAAATTCTGGAGCAAGATTTTTTTACTTTTTGGTTCCCAGCGAAAATTTCCAATATAATGTCAGTGGAGGCTGCTCGGGGTGCAAAGGAGACTTCATGGAGATTTTAATGTGAGCGTACTTTGTTCTTCGAATAATTATTTATAATTCTAGATAGTCTGGGATAATGGAGTCCTAGATGGGTAAATAGTAGAATGGTAATATTGTGGCCATGTGCTCCAAATGAGTTCCTCAGCTTCTTCACAGTCTCCTTGCCCTCTCCTGTCCACGCTCCACTCTTTTGCTCCAATTATTTTTCTAAAATATCATTCTGTGAGTACCTCCTCATTTTTCCAAACCCTCCAATCGTTACCCATTCTGCTCCACATGAAGCAAAAGCTCTTAACTTCTGGCTAAAGACACTCCATCAGCTCTCTCCCTCCTCATAATAATAATGATGACATCTGTTAAGCGCTTACTATGTGCCAAGCACTCTTCTAAGCTCTGGGGAGGATACAAGGTGAGCAGGTGGTCCCACGTGGGGTTCCCAGTCTTAATCCCCATTTCACAGATGGGGTAACTGAGGCCCAGAGAAGTGAAGTGACTTGCCCAAAGTCACACAGCTGACAAGTGGCCGAGTCGGGATTTGAACCCATGATCTCTGACTCCCAAGCCCGGGCTCTTTCCACTGAGCCACGCCGCAATCACTATAGTATCTGCTAAGCTCTTACTATGTGTCCAGAACTGTCTTAAGTGCTGGGGCAGATACAAAGCTGATCAGATCTGACACGGTCCCTGTCCTACGTATCTACTCTCTTCTCCCATTACATCCCAGCTCACACTCCTTTTTCCTCATGAGCTTAGTCACTGTTTCTTTTCGCCCCTCTCCTGTCTCGCCTTGACTACCCCCTCCCCACTGCTTGCCACTCCCTCCCACTTCAAATCCGACAGAGCAAGGTTCTCTCCAGCTTCAGAGCCCTTCTGAAGGCACATCTCCTCCAAGAGGCCTTCCACAGTGAATCTCTAATTCTCTCCAAGTTATATCCTGCCAACTGCCTGATATCTCTGCATTTCTGACCCAAGTGCTCTCACAGACTCCCTGAGCGCTCCCTTGCATATCCTACAAACCTTATTACGTAACTGTTTATCAGTGTGGCTCAGTGGAAAGCTCACGGGCTTGGGAGTCAGAGGTCATGGGTTCGAACCCCAGCTCTGCCACTTGTCAGCTGTGTGACTGTGGGCAAGTCACTTCACTTCTCTGGGCCTCAGTTCCCTCATCTGTAAAATGGGGAAGAAGACTGTGAGCCTCACGTGGAACAATCTGATTACCCTGTGTCTACCCCAGCGCTTAAAACAGTGCTCTGCACATAGTAAGTGCTTAACAAATACCAACATTATTATGTTGTGAGAGGCAGTGTAGCCTAGTGAAAAGAGCACAGGGCTGGGAATCAGAAGAGCTTGGTTCTAGCTTCCACTCTGCCACTTGCTGGCTGTGTGACCTTGGCCAAGTCTCTTAACTTCTCTATGCCTCAGTTCCCTCATCTGTAAATGGGGATAAAGATAAATGGGGGATAAAGATATCCATGAGTCACTTGGGGGAGAGGGACTGTGTCTGATCTGATTATCTTGTTATTTAGCAGAGTACATGGCAAGTCCTTAATGAATACCATGATTATTATTACCCTTGAACATATGTTCTTTTTCACCTTCTGTCTGTACATTATTTTAGTAACTGTTTCTCCTGCTCAGGAAGGGCAGACTCAGATCTATTTATTCTCTTATACTCTTTCAAGGGCTTAGGCAGTGTTTTGCACACATTAATCAATCATATTCATTGAGCACTTACTCTCTGTAGGGTACTTGGGAGAGTGCAGTGGAGTTAGTAGACATGATCCTGGCCCTCAAGAAGCTTACAGTCCAGTCTGGGAGATAAATATTGAACTGAGTTATATATAGGGGAACCAACAGAGTTAAGACTGGGAGCCTCATGTGGGACCGCCTTATGACCCTGTATCTCCCTCAGCACTTAGAACAGTGCTCTGCACCTAGTAAGCGCTTAACAAATACCAACATTATTATTATTAAAGATATGGACATAATTGTTGTGGGAGAAAGGGGTGGGATGAATACCTAAATGCTTAGATGAGGGGGGCTCGAGTGTGTTGGTGACTAAGTAATGGGCGAAGCAGGGTGAGGAGATTAGAGTTCAACAGGGAAGACTTCCTGGAGAATATATGATATCAGGAGGGCTTTGAAGAAGGGGAGAGTAGCGGTCTGCCAGATGTGAAGTGGGACGGAGTGCCAGGCAGGAGGGAGGGACGGAGTGAGCAGAAAACACACTGAGTAGGGTTGGCATTAAAGGAATGAAGTGAGAGGGCTGGGTTGTGATTGGATCAAGGACCAGTAGAGGGGAGAGAGCTGATGAATACTGGGCAGGGGGGAGTGTCTGCTAATTCTGTTATATTGTACTATTCCAAGTGCTTAGTCCAGTGCTCTGCACATAGTAAACACTCAACAAATACCATCGATTAATTGATTTGCTCCACCCATCTCTTTGTACCATCCCGCTGGGTAATCCATCATTGAATGATATCTAGCGAGGGCTGCCTTTGGTGATTTTCTCAGCAACACAGATTAAACAGAAACAATCCCAGCGTTCATGGAAGTGCAGATGACATCCTATCCCGCCTTGAATACTGCATCAACCTCCTTGCTGCTGTCTCTCCTCACCTCAGTCCACACTTCATTCTGCTGCCTGGATCATTTTTCTAAAAAACGTTCAGCCCATCTTCTCACCCCTCAGAAACCTCCAGCAGTTGCCCACCCACCTCCACATCAAACAGAAAACCCTTACCATTGACTTTAAAGTACTCAATCATCTTGCTCCCTTCTATCTCACCTCCCTGATTTCCTACTGCAACCCAGCACATTCGCTTCACTCCTCTAACTCCAACCTACTCACTGTACCTTGATCTCTTCTATTTCTCCTCCTACACCTTGCCCATGTCTTGCCTCTGGCCTGGAGCTCCCTCCATCTTCATATCTGACAGATGATTAACTCTCCCTACCTCTAAAGCATGAGAAGCAGCGTGACTTAGTGGAAAGAGCACGGGTTTGGCAGGTAGAGGTTGTGGATTCTAATCACGGCTCTGCCGCTAATCAACTGTGTGACTTTGGACAAGTCTCTTAACTTCTCTGTGCCTCAGTTACCTCATCTGTAAAATGGGGATTAGGACTGTGAGCCCCACGTGGGACAACCCGATTTCCTTGTAGCTACCCTAGGGCTTAGAACAGTGCTTGGTACATAGTAATTATTATTAATCAAAGTCTTATTAAAACCACATCTCCTTCGAGAGGTCTTCCCTGACTAAGCCCTCAATTCCTTGACTGCTGCTCCCTTCTGTGTTATCCTTGCGCTTGGATTTGTACCTTTTATTCCCTCCACCCTCAGCTCCACAACACTTATGTGCGGATCTGAAATGTATTTAAATGTCTGTCTTCCCTTCTGGACTGTAAGTTCCCTGTGGGCAGGGAACATACCTACCAACTCTTTTATATTGTACTCTCCCGAGTGCTTAGTACAGTGCTCTGCCCACATCAAGCACTCACTGATTGATTGATACGCACTCAACTACGGGAAGCTGGTAATCGCAACTCTGGAAATGGAGAATGGCAGCCCCAGAATGTTGTTATCTCAGGATTCTCACTCCCTTTTCTCTTGCCTCCAAAATAGAGCTCTTGTCTCCATCCTCAAAGACCCTACCAATCTCTCTCTGCCATCCCCCACCTCCAGTCATCCTGGCTTATTCTTGGCATTTTCTCCCCTAGGAGGGCAGGGGCATGGCAGGGGATGCTCTAATAGCCTGGTCTCCCTCCCACCCCTCTATTCTGGCCCCGACACATGAAGGAAAAAACATTTCTGACCGCTGATGTCAGCTACATGATGGAGACAAGACGATTGCTCACACTCAGGAACCAATTTAGAATAACAAGATAAATATTTACATCTCATGAAAGTGTTGTCAAGGGCGGGCTGTTGGAATGTGACACGAAAATCACATGGCTCCGCACACCCATTTAGGCAGAAAAAGTTTCATGGTGGAGAGGGGACATACCAGTGTCCTAAGGACAAGTGAAGGGGCATGGCATGGATGGGACTTTCAATCGGTAGTTTTCATTGAGCACCTACTGTGTGCAGAGCATGTGTGAAGCACTTGGGAGAATACAGTAAGTGGGAGTTACAACTCTGGACCTCAGGGAGCTTGCAATCTAATAGGGCAGACAAATATAATAATTTATAAATCAAAAGAGAAAGCTTAACAGTAGAGTATGTAAATCAAAATGTTAAAAGATTCAATGGGTTATTGTGAGTGTAAAAGTGTGGAACTGCTGAAAACAACGCTAATGTCGTATTTGGGAGAATGCTATCTGGGAAGTAGAAAAATCAAATGGGGAAGCCTTCCTGGCAAAGATGGGATTTCAAAATAACTTTTGAATAATGTTAATCGCATTTGTTAAGTTCTTACTATGTGCCAGGCACAGTAGTAAATGCTACGGTAAATACAAATTTGTCAGGTTGGACAGAGTCCCTGTCCCACATAGAGCTCACAGTCTTAATCTCCATTTTACAGATGAGGTAGCTGAGGTACAGAGAAGTGAAGTCACTTGTCCAAGGTCACAGAGCAGACAAGTGGCAGATCTGGGATTAGAACCCTAGTCTTTCTGACTCCCAGGCCCGTGCTCTAGCCACGAAGACACGCTGCTTCTCTTGAAGATGGGGAGAGCTGATATCTGGCCAGTTTGAAGGGGGAGAGAGTTCCAGACAGGAGGAAGGACTTGAGCAAGGGACCGGAGGCAGGAGAATTGGGAACAAGGGACAGTGAGAAGGTGGAGTGTCGGAGGATTGGAGAGTGTGAGCTGGGGTATACTAGAAGAAGAGAGTGGAGAGGGTAAACCTGAAAGCATTTGAGGAGAGGAGAGAAGAGATGGGTGTAGGGCGACATTTAAGAAAGATGAATCGAGCAGCAGAGTGAAGTCTAGACTGACAGGGGAGAGGCTGGAGGCAGAGAGATCAATGAGGAGGCTGATGTGGTAGTCTAGCTGGGATACATGAGCACCTGGAGTAGGATGGTGGCTTGGACAGAGAGGAAGGGGCAGAGTTAGAAAATGTTGTGGAGGAAAAACTGACAGCATTTAGTGACCACTATGAAAGTTGAAAGAGAAGGAGTTTGGGATAATGCTAAGGATGTGAGCTTACAAAACAGAAAAGATGAGCTGTTGTCAAATATGATGGGAAAGTTAGTTTAAGGAGAGGAATTGGGAGGAAAGATGAGGAGTTAGAGTTTTGACATCTTGAGCTTAAAGATGCCTGTAAACTCCGCTACACTGTAATCTCATTATGGACAGGGAATGTGTCTGCTAATTTTATTGAATTGTACTTTCCCAAGTGTTTAGTACAGTGCTCTGCACTGAGTAAGCACTCAATAAATACCATTGATTGATTGATTGATTAAAGTGCCAATAAGATAGATCTATATGGTGGCAAGGGGAAATGTGAGGCTTTACAGAGGATGAAAGAAAGAGGGGCTAGCAAGACAGATTTGGGAGTCATCCACTGCGAGGTGGTGTCTGAAGCCACGGAAGCAAGAAGCTTCCATAGAAGGTTGCAAATACCTTGCTTTTCTTTTGAGCTAAATAGGTCACAATTAGCAGCCCCCTAAATCTCCTCCATTTCCTTCCTATTCACTTCTCTGGAGACATCACCTGCTTCTATGGCTTCAGGGACCACCTCTCAGTGATGACTTCCAAATCTGCCCTGCTAGCCCCCCTTTCTTTCATCCTCTGTCAAGTAGCCTAATTGGCCAGCCACCCAAACTAAAACCAGAATTCATTATTTAGTGGAATTGAAACTTGGCCTTCCTGGACTAAGCTTTCATCTCCTTGAGGGCAGGGAATGTGACAGGTCATTTTGCTATCGAACTTTCCCAAGTGCTTAGTACAGTCCTATGCACAGAGTAAATGCTCAATAAATACGATCGAATGAATCCCCCACACCTTGTTAAGTGCTTACTGTGTGCCAGGCACATAGTTATCCCCCACACCTTACTTTCCGTCCCTACTGCCTCTCCCGTGGTCTTAGTCCAGTCCCCTAAGTACTCAGCTTCCGTACTTAGGTTCCTCCCCACCATCCCCACCATCCCCACCCCGACAGCAGTTATGTATGTAGGCTTGTACTTGGTTGCTGTGATTTATTTTAGCCTTTCTCCCCAGCTAGACTGTAAGCACCTTGAGGCCAGGGACCTTGCCTAGCAACCCAATTTATTTTGTTAATGAGGTGTACATCCCCTTGATTCTATTTATCGTGATTAAGTTGTCTTGTTTTTGTCCGTGTGTCTCCCCCGATTAGACTGTAAGCCCGTCAGTGGGCAGAGATTGTCTCTATTTGTTGTCGGATTGTACGCTCCAAGCGCTCAGTACAGTGCTCTGCACATAGTAAGTGCTCAATAAATACTATTGAATGAATGATCTCCCTTGCATTGAACTCTCCTAAATATTGGAGAAGCAGTGTGGCCTAGTAGATATAGCATGGTCCTGGGAATCAGAAAGACCTGGGTTCTAATCCCAGAACCACCACTTGTCTGCTGTGTGATCTTGAACAATCACCGCACTTCTCTGTGCCTCAGTCACCTCATCTGTAAAATGGGGATTAAGATTTTGAGCTCCATGTGGGATAGGGACTATGTCCAACTTAATTAGCCTTTATCTACCCTAGCACTTAGTTCACATAGTAAGCACTTAACAAGTACTATAAAAAAAAAAAAACAACCTCCTGAGTGGAGGGCTCTGCACAGAGTGAGCGCTCAAGAAATGGCATAGATTGATTAACATGGTGTATGCTAGGGATTGCTATTTCTATGATAATAATAATAATGATAATAATGTTGGTATTTGTTAAGTTCTTACTATGTGCAGAGCACTGTTCTAAGCACTGGGGGAGATACAGGGTAATCAAGTTGTCCCACGTGAGGCTCACAGTTAATCCCCATTTTACAGATGAGGTAACTGAGGCACAGAGAAGTTAGGTAATAATAATAATGTTGGTATTTGTTAAGCGCTTACTATGTGCAGAGCACTGTTCTAAGCGCTGGGGGAGATACAGGGGAATCAGGTTGTCCCACGTGAGGCTCGCAGTTAATCCCCATTTTACAGATGAGGTACCTGAGGCCCAGAGAAGTTGTGACTTGCCCACAGTCACACAGCTGACAAGTGGCAGAGCCAGGAGTCGAACTCATGACCTCTGACTCCGAAGCCCAGGGTCTTTCCACTGAGCCACGCTGCTTAGAAGACTCGGTAATCTGGGTCGAGCCTGATGCAGCACATGCAGGGTGACCTGCCATCCAGTGTATAACTGGACAGTCCAGTTTTCAGCTGACCTGTATTTATGCGGTTCCAATATGGTACTGGATGCTTTTATGCCTCTTCTCATGGCTTACTGGGTGGAGTACGGACCTAGAAGTCAGAAGGGCTTGGGTTCTAATCCTGCCTCTGCCACACGTCTGCTTTGGGATCTTGGGCAAGTCACTTAATTTCTCTGTGCTTCAGTTACCTCATCTGTAAAATGGGGATAAAGGCCGTAAGCCCCAAGTGGAACAGGGACTGTGTCCAACCTGATTAACTCGTATCTACCCCAGGGCTTAGAACAGTCCTTGACACATAGTTAGTGCTTAACGAGCACTGTGGCCTAGTGGAAAAAGCACGGGCCTGTGAGTTAGAGGTCGTGGGTTCTAATCCTGGCTCTGCCATGTCCGCTGTATGACATTGGGCAAGTCACTTAACTTCTCTGTGCCTCAGTTACCTTATCTGTAAAAGGAGGATCAAGACTGTGAGCCCCATGAGGGACTTGGACCGTGCCCAACTTGATTACCTTGTATCTACCCTAGTGCTTAAAACAGTGCTTGGCACTAGTAAGCACTTCACAAATAGCACTATTATTATTAATAACAATTTGGGCACCGAGCCTCCCCTACCATGGCACCTGTTGCCGATACCCTAGGATCTGAAGTGTTGCCAGACTTTACACTGACCTGGGCAGGCTGAGGTCCTCCAGAAAAATAATAGTGATAATGATAATTATGGTGTTTCTTAAGTGCTTACTATGTGCCAGGCAATGTACTAAATGCTGGGATAGATACAAGAAAATCAGGTTGAACACAGTCTCTGGCCCCCATGGATCTCAGTCTTAATTTTGTAGATGAGGTAACCGAGGCACCGAGAATTAAAGTGACTTGTCCAAGGTCACACAGCAGACAATTGACAAAGTTGAGATTAGAACACAGGTCCTTTGACTCCCAGGCCCATGCTTCATCCACTAGGCCACACTGGGGTTTGTAGTCCTCAAGGGTCTCGGGGACGCCTCTCCAACGGGAAAGGATCCAGCGCTTAGAACAGTGCTTGGCACATAGTAAGAGCTTAACAAATACCATCGTTATTATTATCCCCAACCCAGTCCAACCTACCGGGGATTGGCTCGGAGCCGGATCAACCTGACTGAAGATTTAGGTCAGTCAATCAGTCAGTCGTATTCATTGAGCGCTTCTGTGTGCAGAGCACTGAACTCAGTGAGTACAATATAACAATAAATAGACAACATTCCCAGTCCACAATGAGCTCACAGCCTAGAGGGGGAGACAGACCTTAATATAAATAAATAATAAATGTGTACATTTCTAGACTGTGACTCCTTTGTTGGGTAGGGACTGTCTCTGTTGCTGAATTGTACGTTCCAAGCACTTCCTATAATGTTCTGCACACAGTAAGCACTCAAAAAATACGATCGAATGAATACGTAAGTGCTGGGGGCTGGGAGGGAGGATGAATCAAGGGAGCAAGTCGGGGCGATGCAGAAGGGAGTGGGAGAAGAGGAAAAGAGGGTTTAGTCAGGGAAGGCCTCTTGGAGGAGATGGGCCTTCAATAAGGCTTTGAAGTGGGAGAGAATAATTGTCTGTCAGCTATGAGGAGGAAGGGCGTTCCAGGACAGAAGCGGGACGTGGTGAGGGGTCAGTGGTGAGATAGATGAGATCGAGGGTAGGTCCGATGGAAACTGTGATCCAAGCCCTGCTCGTACTGGACCCGACTATGCAGCTCAGCAAGACCCACTTGCGAGTAGAGTTCCTTCCATTCCCCTAATAACTGTGGTATTTGTTTAGTGCTGACTATGTGGCAAGCACTGTGCTATGTGCTAGGGTAAATACAATGCAGTCGGATCAGATACGGTCTCTGTCTCGCCCGGTGCTAAGGGCGTAAGGGGAAGGGAGAATAGATATTTAATACCCATTTTATGGATGAGGAAATGGCACGACAGAGAGTTAAATGACTTGCCCAGTATCACGCAGAAGGACAATATTTTCCCTGACCTCAAGGAGTTTACATTCTACTGGAAGTGTTTACAATCTAATGATCCTTGTTCTTCCAAAGCTGCCCTCTGTGTGTTCTTTGACTAAAGCTCATCTTTTCTGTTCCTCCTTTCACAGACTGAAAATACAGCTTTAGGGAATGGTCACAGAGGTGATTTAATGCTTAATGGTTGTCAGTAAAGTAATTAAATACGTCTACCAACATCACATTCCTGCAGTCCTTTTTAGGGAGAATTTGTTTCCAAAGAACAATCCAGCCAGATGGATTTTGACTATGTGGCTAGTTTTCCCGGCTCTTTGCACTGGTTTGCGTTCCTGATGAATGAGAGTAGTGTATGAAATTGAGGGCAGAAGTCGATCAAGTGGGCAGAGAGAGAGACTCTGGGCAGGGACTGAGGCGTTTCACGTCACATTTAACTGGCATTTGTAACCAGTGAAAAGCTTTTGGCTTTTTGCAGGGTGGAAAAGACAGGGCCCAAACTAGAATCTGAAGATCTCAGAATGGATAAAGGACAATATGACAACAGCAGAATTCTCCTCCAATCACTGATTCTTTTGAAACTAGATCTGGTTTAAAGACAATTTACTAACTCTACGGACCTGGCACTTTCAATACCCGTGAGCCTTGGCCTCTTTAGGGACAGATCTGCCCATTTTGGGGTGGTCCGGGCCCCCACTGCCCACCTCTTATCCATTCCCAGGTCTATCTGTCCTCTGCCGACAGAGTGGAACGGAAGAGGTGGGGAAACTCCAATTGGCCAATATCGTTCCATAGGAGCAGAACTGGCAGAATTGCAGAGAGGAGAGCTCAGTTTCTCTTCCCTCGGTCTAAGAAAGGGAACACCTTACTAGATCAGAGTGAAGTGTTTATACACCAAATTATATGCCAGACCACCACTCTCCCCACCTTCAAAGTCTTATTACAGTCACATATCCTCCAAGAAGTCTTCCCCCACTGAGCCTTCTGTTCCCCGACTCCCTCTCCCTTCTGTGTCTGGATCTGTTCCCTTTGGGTACTTGGTATTCACCCCACCCTCAGCCCCACAGCACTTCTGTACATATCCATAATTTATTTATTTACATTAATGTCTGTCTCTTCCTAAAAACTGCTATGGGCAGGGAATGAGTCTGCCAACACTGTTGTATTGTACTCTCCCAAGGGCTTAATACAGTGCTCTGCACACAGTAAGCACTCAATAAATACCACTGATTGACCAGATCAGAGACCCTATTGTGCTCAATATGTGCTTAATAAATAACATCGATTAATTTATCGATTGGCAGTTAAAATAAGATTTGGGTTAATTCAAACTAACCCTGTCGTCTCTGATGACAAGAAACAGACGAACCATAGCTCTACGTAATCCAGTATAGAAAGGTTCAGATTGATGCCTGGCACGAAGTAAGTGCTTAACAAATACCGTAATTATTATTATCATTATCTGCCTTACGTAAGGTCCTCTGTGGGGAAGGGTCAACAGCTTTGGAACAGAAGCCCTGAGTGAGGTTACTTCTCCTTTACCTTTGCAGATAACTACAGAAATTTACCAGCCTCCTCAACTCCTTTATTTATTCTTTGAGCAGCCTTCACCACTTCCAGGCACCTCCACCATGTGGCCTCCATAAACCCTTGGGGAGGCTAGTGGCTGCAGTAACTGCGGCTGTAGCTATGGCTGTAACTTGGATTTTGAACCACAAGCATCCTGAAATTAAGAAAATAATAATAAAAATGATATTTATCATGGGTTTACTGTGTGCAAAGCTCTGTACTGAGCTCTCAGGTAGAATCAAGATCGGACACAGTCCTTGTCCCATGTGGGACTCACAGTCTAAGCAGGGAGGTGGAAAGGTTTTGCATTCCCCATTTCGCTGACGAGGAAACTCAGACACAGAAAAGTTAAGGGACTTGCCCAAAGTCACACAGCAGCTAAGTGGCAGAGCTGGGATTAGAATCCAGGTCCTCTGACTCCCGGGCCTGTGCTCTTTCTCTGAGGCCGTGCTACTTCAGTTCTGCTGAATCGAATAGAGGAGCTGAAATTCTGCTCCTCTAGCCACAGCACCCCACTGGCTTTTGTTTTCATTTCGCATACACTCTGTGTATGTCTCTGTTTTTTATGTTGTTTCAGCGTTATCGTTTCATCACGATGTGTCTGCCTCCAATTTCTCCTCCCCCATTTATATCCCAAGACTGTGTGCCTCTGGAGGGACAGAGTTCAGGTCTCATTTTCCACCTGGACATTCTCTCCCAGCGCTTGGTACAACACTTACTATGCAGGAAGGGCTTAGTAAATACTATAATAAAATAAAATGAAAATAATAAAATGAATTAAATCATCATTCTTTGCTCCCGGCCCAGAAGTAATCATTACTAGCTCAGCTACGGTTGCTACGCTTAGGGATTGAAATCCCAACTAGAGTACCCTCGGTATATATGTTTTTTCGAAATTGAATACTCCTGCCCTGACAGCTTCCTACCAGAGCAGAAGAGGGCAGAGCAGCATCAGAGCGGGAATGGTATCACAGAGTTTCGGGAAAATTGTATGCGCTTGGCTGAAATGGGCCGAAAGAGCCACTCTTAACTTCTCCATTGTTGCGATGGCCCAGGAAAATGCAGAAAACTGAAAAAGTCCTTGGCTTTCACTTGAGCAAAGCTGCCTTATTGGGGAAAAGAGTTTTGCTTTTACTCGGCATCTTCTTTCATGGCTTCAAACGTGGGCTAACAGCATCCGTGGAGGAAAGATTAGGCCTCAGGGGTTTTTTCCTACCAAAAAAGACCTGTCGATCTGCGAGCCTGAACTTGGTGGTGAGATGGAGCGAGGGAGGCCAGGGGAGGATTCCTCATTCTATAGGCAACCAGGTTCTGGAGCTTGAGGACTCCAAACAGCTGGGTGGGGGTGGCAGTGGGTGGTATGGATGGCAGCTCTTTGAGAATCTCCTCCCTCCCTCTGTCCCTTCTCTGCCTGGGTGTCGGCTCTCCTGCGTGGAACCTCCACCCTTGTTTTTCAGCAGGTCCCAGGGCCCCGCCCTGGAGTGTTTTTGGAGACAGGGAAACTCCTGTCTCCGGTAGGTGACAGGAGTCAGGTAGGTGTGTAAAGACCACAGTTAGACCTCGGCTTTTCTGCGGCTGTGGTACAATCCCAACACCTGGGCTGCCTCCTTCTCTTCTTCCAACTTCTTCTGATCCACTTCCTCCTTCCCCTCCTCCTTCTCCTTCCTCTCTTTCTACTCCTTCACTTCCCCTTATTTCTTCCTCAACTCCTTTTCTTCCTCATCCTCCTTGTCCTTGTCCTCCTCCTCTTTCTCTTCCCTCTCCTCTTTCTCCTCCTCCTCCTGATCCACTTCCTCCTTCCCCTCTTCCACCTCCTTCCTCTCTTTCTACTCCTTTGCTTCCTTTTCCTTGTCCTCCTTATCCTCTTCTTCCTCCTCCTCTTTTTCCTTTCCCTTTTCCTCCTCTTCCCTCCTCCTCCCCCTCCTCTTTTACTTCTCTCTCCTCCTCCTGTCTTCCTGCTTTTGGCTCTTCTCATCTCCCTCTGCTTTTCTCCCATGGTCACTATTGATCTAGATCCCCAGACTTGGGGACAGTGGACACCCACCACCCACGCCGGGCACAGCCTCCACCTCAAATACGTCTACCTTCACTCACACTAGTGGGAGAGAAGCAGCGTGGCTAGAGAAGCAGCGTGGCTCAGTGGAAAAGAGCACGGGCTTTGGAGTCAGGGTCATGAGTTTGAACCCCAGCTCTGCCACTTGTCAGCTGTGTGACTGTGGGCAAGTCACTTCACTTCTCTGTGCCTCAGTTACCTCATCTGTAAAATGGGGATTAAGACCGTGAGCCCCACGTGGGACCACCTGATTCCCCGTGTCTACCCCAGCGCTTAGAACAGTGCTCTGCACATAGTAAGCGCTTAACAGATACCAACATTATTATTATTATTATTAGCTGGGATCAGGCGGCCACCTTTGCTGACCACCACTTCTCCCCCATCCACCCGGCCAGCACAGTAGTAGCAGGGGGATGGGGCCAAAGAGGGACCCGAGGTGGGCTCAGAGGCTCAGCTCCATCTCCCTACTCACAGTCATAATAACGATGGTATTTGTTAAGCGCTCACTATGTGCCGACATAGCCTAGTGGATAGAGCACGGACCTGGGAGTCAGAATGACCCGGGTCTAATCCCAGCTCCACCACATGTCGGCTGTGTGACTTGGGGCAGGTAGCTTCCCTCTCCGGGCCTCAGTTTCCTCATCTGTAAAATGGGGATTCAAACTGTGAGCCCCACATGGGACAGTTTGTCTCCCCCCCAGAGCTTGGTACAGGGCCTGGCACATAGTCAGTGTTTAGCAAATACCACAGTTATTATTATTTATTATTAGCGGAGTGGGTAGAGTATCAGTGCACCCTCAGGGGTGGCTTAGGTGACAAGGGCCTTCTTTTCACTGGGCACAGACCTGCGGTGGAGTGTTCCCCCTGCCCGTCCCTGGCGACGGCGCCATGGGATTTCTCTGCCATCTGAACCTCTTTTGGAGCGTGCATCTTTACTGCTACAAATGCCAACTGGGCACCCGACTCTGGAACCCTGTCTGTAATTAATTCGGCAGGAACCGCCCTGCCAGTTTGGGAATTTATAACTCACGACGTGCCCCGCTGCTTTATTGAAGTCACAGCGGGGGCAGGGAGGGGGCGGGCAGGGGAGTAGGGGTGGGCTTATCAGCTCATCGAGCCATGTGATTTCTCGCTGACCCATGTTCTATTTCTATTTAAATGAATTCCTCCCCCCACCCCGCCCCCATGCCCCAAAAAAGCCTCTCTGTGAAGATCATGTTTAAGCTGGTCAGGCTCTTTCTGGCAACACAAGTCAGCCACATGGCTCAGCAGATTTCTAAGCAACCCGATCCTTATCATTCACTTACCTGATACTGACCCTCGAACCCATTGTCGGGCAGCATCTTCCAAACCGGGGCCTTAATCGTGGTGGTAACTCCTCAGTGCTTACTATGTGCTAAGCACTATACTAAGCGCCCTGGTATATGCAAGATCATCAGGTGGAACACAGTCCCTGTCCCATAGGGGCCTAGCAAAGATGCCAGATTCTCATGCCTCCCCACCTATTCCTTTTCTGCTTTATACCTGGGGTCAGAGGGAGGGGCAAGTGTCAGCGGGAAGAAATGGAGGCGGTAGGAATAAAGGGAAAAGATCATTTTAAGGCGGGCAAGGGAAACCCTGCAACTTGAAATCAGCATGTGTCAGCATACCCGCATTGTCCGTGAATCATACGCAAAAGCACTTGTGACTCTCATAATTTCATATCCCGGATGAAGCTCATGGGAATATCCAAAGGGAGACCAAAAGGTGAGGGGAAAAATAGGAGGAACAAGAGCAGGGCAAGAGTCCTCTTGCCTGCACGTGTCCATGGCAAAAGGAGATCAAACACTTTAGCTAATCCTGACCTCCTGGCACTGTGTTTCTCTCTCTTTCTCTCTTACTCTCTCTCTCTCTCTCTCCTGCCAACCTGGGAGACAAGCCGAGTCCGCCCTTCCTGGAAGTTTCTGGGCCAGCAGTAGTTTTGGAGCTGGCAGCTAGGGACAGGCCTCATTGCCCTTCAGCACCCATTAGGGGGCAACACTCGAATTCTCTTCCCAGGGCTTTCCCAACCGTGATCCCCAGCCCCGGGTGAGTCCGAGAGAGCCCAACCCTGCCCACAGCCCGCACTGACTCAATAGCAACCACTCGAGGAGGAAGGAGAAGCACAGACTCGTAGGTTCTGCTTTGCTCGTCTTGCAGGTGAGTGAATCACATCCTGGACTCGGGATTCTCTGAATGCCGAGGTCTCCAGGCCGGGAAACAGCAGAAGGAGAAGAAAACTCACCAACAAGACACATCCCAAAGAGGGACCGGAGCCTCCTCGACCGGTCCAGGATTCACTGGGAACCGCCAGTTTCGGTTCCCCACCCGGGGCCGACCTCTACCGGGAGGAGAATTTGAAAAGAACCAAGTAAGCTGCCTTTTCTTGTCTGAGTCTTGACTTTGTTTTTGATGGAGGAGTGACATGAAATCCATTTGCTCTGAATTGGGATTCTTCCAAGGGCGGACATTCATTTGGATTTGTCTTCAAAAGATTAGGGGTGGGGAGAGGGGGTTGGGAAGGGAATCCCTTGGAATCCCTTGGATATATTTAATGCTGAGCTCCACCTTCCTCTTCTCAGTCATCACCCCCAACCCCATCAAGGCCCGAGTCCTTGATTTAGGTTTGACATCGTAGGTTTTCTTCTTTGACTCCAGCCTCGACTTGGTTTCTCGGAGATCCGAGGCCCAACGCGGAAGCTCTCCCCTGCTCCCTGCCTCTTTCACCCTTCAGCAACTCACTGGGTTGCCTCTCACCTCAACCTAACAGGCCAACCGTGGCCTAGGAACAAATGGTTAATGATTCCGGGAGGTAACTGGGCAGGCAGGTCAAGGAAGCTGGCTGAGATTGGAAGCGGTGTTTACTGGATGTCGACTGGCAGGAGCTTCCTGCAGGGAACATGTTTTTACAAGGGGAAGAAAGGTTTGCTGGCTGGTTACGTGACCACTGCTTCTTCTCTGTGCTGCAGTTTGTCACCTGTTAAATGGGTTTGTAGAGTTTTTGTACCTGATCTCGCTCAAAAAATGTTTTAAAGAAAGCGGCTGTGGGAATACCATGGGCTGATGAAGTAGCTCTAGCCTTTTTCTAAGAATCTTGTTCATCTGGGAGCCTCTGGATGAAAAACTGGCAGTTGTGGTCCGGGGGGATAGTGTGTCAGCGATGGGCGACGCTTCCTCTCCCTTCCTCAGGGCTAACAAAATCTTTTGTTGTTTAAGAGAAGCAGCTTGGTTTAGTGGAAAGAGAGTAGGCCTGGGAGTCAAAGGACCTGGGTTCTAATCTTGGCTCCATCACTTGTCTATGCTGTGACCTTGGGCAAGTGATTTCACTTCTCTGTGCCTCATTTACCTCATCTGTAAAACGGGGATTAAGACTGTGAGCCCCACATGGGACGTGGAATGGTTTCAACCTGATTATCTTATGTCTACTCCAGCACTCAGTAGAGTGCCTGGCGAATAGTAAGCGGTTAACAGATACCATGCAATAAAAAAACAAAAAAGGAGAATGGTACTCCATGAGCTGCGATTCCATGAACTGTGGGCAGACCTGAAATGAAAACTGGACAAGTGGCATTCGGCTAAGCAAGAGAGTTAGCAGGATGCAGCCTGTGGTGGCCCGGAGAGGTTGTTATGCGTCTTCATCTGTAGGAGTCATGTTCATTATTCAAAAGCACCTCCGTAACTAAAAGGGGTCTATGTGTTTGGAATTGTTTGTGGAAAAATATCCCTTCCTTCCCTTTGCGATCTCACTACCTGCACCAGCCAGCCAGGATGCAACAGATCGGGAAACAACGTAGCCCAGTGGATAGAACACGGGCCTGGAAGTCAGAAGGACCTGGGTTCTAATTCTGGCTCTGCCCCCTGTCCGCTGTATGACCTTGAGCAAGTCTCTTCACTTTACCTCATCTGCAAAATGGTGATTTAGACTGTGAGCCCCTTGTGGGCCATGGACCGTGTCCAGCCTGAATAGCTTGTATCTACCCCAGTGCTCAGTACAGTGCCTGGCACGTAGTAAGCACTTAACAAATACCATTAAAAAAAGCAAATATTTTTGCAGGAGTTCACACTTCTCCTGTCTCTGCTTCTCTCATGTCTATCTCACAGCTATTTTGACTGTCTTGTATTGATCACTGAAAGGTCTATTTGAAAAGGACACATTGTTCTGAGACTAGGGCGAATCCACGCAGAAAACTCCTGGAAAGAGAGTCCCTGTAATAATAATAATTATGGTATTTGTTAAACATTTATGTACCAGGCATTGTACTAAGCACTGGAGTGGATACAAGCAAATCGGGTTGGACACAGTCCCTGTCCCAAATGGGGCTCGGAGTCTCGATCCCCATTTTACAGATGAGGTAACTGCAGCCCAGAGGAAGAGAAGTAACTTGACCAAGGTCACACATCAGACAAGTGGCAGAGCTAGGATTAGAACCTAGGTCCTTCTGACTTCCAGACCCATGCTCTATCCCTCAGGCCATGCTAATAGATCTGCAGGGAATCTTGGCCCCAACACTAATAATAATAATGATAATGATGGCATTTGTTAAGCACTTACTATGTGCAAAACACTGTTCTAAGCACTGGGGAGGATACAGGGTGATCAGGTTCTCCCAGGTGGGGCTCAAAGTCTTAATGCCCATTTTACAGATGAGGTAACTGAGGCACAGAGAGGTTAAGTAACTTGCCCAAAGTCACAGAGCTGACAAGTGGCAGATCCGGGATTTGAACCCATGACCTCTGACTCCCCAGCCCGTGCTCTTTCCACTGAGCCACGCTGCTTCTCTAAATATGAGATGAATAAACTAGAGATGAATGGACTGAAGGGCAGTGATTCCTGGGATGGCGCAGCATGCAGCGGGACACTGGGGGACTCAATCAATCAATAGTATTTACTGAGTACTTACTACGTGCAGAGCACTGTACGAAGCACTTGGGAGAACACAATACAACAGAATTAGCAGACACGTTCCCAGCCCACTACGAGCTTACGGTCTAGAGGGGGAGACGGACGTTAATATGAACGTCCAGTTAGAGAGCTCAGCCTGCGTCCTTCCTCCTTTATTTTTCCCCTTTCAGTGGATCCAGGAAAAAGGAAAAAAAAAAAGAAGAGCACTATGGTATAGGGCCAAGAGTTAAGGTGAAGGAAGGCAGGAAGAAGCACAGTTTCGACTCGCATCTGGTCCGGGACCGGCTCTACAGGTCTCTTCCCGATACTCTCCTTTGCTGGGAGCAGTACGGCCCCATGCCGTAGCGCAGAACAAGTTTCTCTGCTTTGCAAAGGTTTTCCTGCTGCGGTAACGGCAGGGTTGATGTAGGGGCTGTGCCGTCTTCCTTTACCCTCTTGGGGCGAGTCCCTGTCAGTTAATCAAATGGAATAAAGACCACTGCATCCGACGGTGGGGAATCAAATTTCACGGCTGACACGCCATTCCCTGATTGTTCGGAAGAGGCCCGGCCGACTGGCGTCTCCCTCCCCAGCCGAGGTCGGAGCTGCTGCGTAAGGAGTACTGTGGGTAAGAGACCCGCGGTGTGTCTCCAGCACACCGGAGCTCTGCAGATGACGGAAACTGAGACCTAGGTCCGCCCCGAGGCAAACTTTTATTAAAAGCCAAAGTCGTTGTGCCGTCGCATGAATGAGAGTTGGAATGAATGGATTAATTTCGTCTTCCTAGGGAACATCAACTTTGGCGATATCTGTGGGATCCTCGTCAGATTTGGTTTCGCCGGTGACGGGTCAGCCGCTGACCGAACGGCTCAGGACCGAGGTCACGATGTGAAAGGAGAGAGCCAGCGGCCGTTGGTTTATGTGCATGTTTTGCCGCTACTGGCTGAAGCCAATAAGGTGACCAACGTGTGTGGGATTTTTTGAACATTTCTGTGGTCATAACAGGTCAGAAATTAACCAAAATCTAGAGATGCAGAGAGGCCTAGTGGAAAGGTTCCGGGCCTGGGAGGCAGAGGACCTGGGGATTAATCCCAGCTCTACCGCATGCTTACTGTGTAACCCTGGGCAAATCACTTAACTTCTCTGTGCCTCAGTTTCCTCAACTGTAAAATGGATTAAACACCTGTTCTCCCTCCTACTTAATGATAATGATGATGATGACATTTGTTAAGCACTTACTATGTGCAAAGCACTGTTCTAAGCACCGGGAGGGATACAAGGTGATCAGGTTGTCCCATGTGGGGCTCCCGGTCTTCATCCCCATTTTACAGATGAGGTAACTGAGGCACAGAGAAGTGAAGTGACTTGACCAAAGTCACACAGCTGACAAGCGGCGGAGCCGGGATTAGAACTCACGACCTCTGACTCCCAAGCCCGGGCTCTTTCCCCTGAGCCACGCTGCTTTTCTTCTACTTAGACCGTGAGCCCCAGACGGAACAGGAATTGCATCCGACCTAATTAACTTGTACCTACACCAGGACTTAAAACAGTGCTCGACACAGAGTCGGCCCTTAATAAACACCATTAAAAAGATAAATAAATAAATAAAGCTGGCCTCCAGCTCTCAACAGGGCAGGCGTCCCAGAAGCCAGAGGCCCCACCTCCTGTGAGCAGTTGGCCAAAGAATATGGCGTGTTTACTGCAATCCTCACCCAGGGTTTGCCTTGTCTGACTCAAGCAGCGAGATGCCAATGACAGGGATGGTGGAAGCTTGTAGCCAGGTGTCCCTCCCAGGGGAATCGCGAGATGTCTCAGTTCAGGCCCAAACTGGAATGCCGTCGTTTGGGCTTCCACTTTGGCCCTGCTGAAAACCCTGGTTTGAAGGGGCTGCTGATTCAGGAAGTAAGTGATGTTCACTGAGGATTTTTGATGGCTTCCCCTCATTTTGAAAAATATGGTTTGGTTTGTCCTCAAGATTCCCCTGGAAGAATGGTGAATGTAACGGGGGGGAGAAGGGGGAACGTACTCCGGGAAAGTGTGGGAAATCTGATATTCTTCTCCTATTGGAAACCAAGAACTCCTCCTCCCCTTCAAACCACCCCAAAACATCTTCTTAGTCTTCTCACTCTAGGCTAATCTTCTCACTCTAGGCTTCAAGGCTCTCCATCACCTTGCCCCCTCCTACCTCTCCTCCCTTCTCTCTTTCTACCGCCCACCCTGCACGCTCCGCTCCTCCGCCGCCCACCTCCTCGCCGTCCCCCGTTCTCGCCCATCCCGCCGTCGACCCCCGGGCCGCGTCCTCCCGCGGTCCCGGAACGCCCTCCCTCCTCACCTCCGCCAAACTCATTCTCTTCCCCTTTTCAAAACCCTACTTACAGCTCACCTCCGCCAAGAGGCCTTCCCAGACTGAGCTCCCCTTCTCCCTCTACTCCCTCTACCACCCCCCTTCACCTCTCTGCAGCTTAACCCTCTTTTCCCCCCATTTCCCTCTGCTCCTCCCCCTCTCCCTTCCCATCCCCTCGGCACAGTACACGTCCGCTCAACTGTATATATTTTCATTACCCTATTTATTTTGTTTAATAAGATGTACATCACCCTGTTTCTATTTATTTGCCATTGTTTTAATGAGATGTTCATCCCCTAGATTCTATTTATTGCCATGGTTCTCCTCTGTCCGTCTCCCCCGATTAGACCGTAAGCCCGTCAAAGGGCAGGGACTGTCTCTATCTGTTACCGATTTGTACATTCCAAGCGCTTAGTACAGTGCTCTGCACATAGTAAACGCTCAATAAATACTACTGAATGAAGGAATGAAAAGAAAACTAAGTTTGTCTACCCTTAGAACAAGCCCCTTTCTCCTGCCGGAAAAATCAATCAATTAATCAGTGGTATTTATTGAGTGCAGATCACTGTACTAAATGCTTGGAAGAGTACAACACAACAGATTGTAGACATGTTCCCTAACCACAGTGAGCTTAGAGTCTAGAGGACTGGAAAATAATCAACCAAAACCATGTTTATAAATGCCCTTCCCACCCCACTCCAACAGCTGAGAGCACTTCTTTTTGAGATTTTTCTCATGAGCTGAGGCGGCGGGGACTAATGGAAAGGGCTTGGGACTGGGAGTCAGAGGACCTGAGTTCTAATGCCACCATTTGCCAGCTGTGAGACTTTGGATGGGCAAGTCACTTCACCTCTCTGTCCCTCAATTTCCTCATCTTTAAATGGAGATGGAATAACTCTTTTCCCCGCCCCCACCTTAGACTGTGAGGCCCCTGTGAGTCAGGGACTATGTCTTATCTGATTATCTTGAAGTTGCCAAAGTGCTTAGTAAAGTGGTTGGCACATACTAAGCATTAAACAAATCCAACAGTGATTCTCAGAGAGCCAAGAGGCAGGGATTTGACTTCCTCCTCTAATTGCTGATTTTAATTCCATACCCAATAGTTTGTCGAACCGGGAAGTGGGAGTCCAGGTGACTCTAGAAGAGAGAATAGCACGGCTTTGGAGTCAGGGCTCATGAGTTCGAATCCCAGCTCTGCCACTTGTCGGCTGTGTGACTGTGGGCAAGTCACTTAACTTCTCTGGGCCTCAGTTCCCTCATCTGTAAAATGGGGATTAAGACTGTGAGCCCCACGTGGGACAACCTGATTCCCCTATGTCTACCCCAGCGCTTAGAACAGTGCTCGGCACATAGTAAGCGCTTAACAAATACCAACATTATCATTATTATTATTATTAGAATAGGTGGTCATGGGGGATCGGAGACTCAGAAAGAGTGATAGAAACAAGCTCCCTGAGAGGAGCGACTTGCAAGCAGAACACGAAGCAGACTCAGGCCCTCAAAAGGCCCAACAACGGGCTCCCAGTCCAAGAGGGGGAGAAAGACAGGAAAACAAAACCAGTAGACGGGCATCAATACCATCAAAATAGATAAATAGAATCATAGATATATGCACATCATTAATAAAATAGAGTAATAATATATACAAATATACACAAGTTTTGGAAGGAGGTAGAGCAGAGGGAAGGAGTGGGGGAATGGGGACGGGAGGAGGGAAAGGGAGGGCTCGGTCTGGGAAGGCCTCCTGGAGGAGGTGAGCTCTCAATAGGGCTTTGAAGAGGGGAAGAGAATTAGTTTGGCGGATGTGAGAAGGGAGGGCATTCCAGGACAGCGGTAGGACGTGGGCCAGGGGTCGACGGTGGGACAGGTGAGAACGAGGTACAGCGAGGAGGTTAGCAGCAGAGGAGCGGAATGTACGGGGTGGGCTGTATAAGGAGAGAAGGGAGGTGAGATAGGAGGGGGCCAGGGGACGGAGAGCTTTGAAGCCAAGAGTGAGGAGTTTTTGCTTCCTGCAAAGGTTGATAGGCAACCACTGGAGGTTTTTGAGGAGGGCAGTGACATGCCCAGAGCACTTCTGTAGAAAAATAACCCGGACAGCGGAGTGTAGTATAGACTGAAGCAGGGAGAGACAGGAGGAAAGGAGATCAGAGAGGAGGCTGATGCAGTAATCCAGTCGGGATATTATGAGAGATTGTCCCACCAAAATATCGGTTTGGATGGAGAGGAAAGGGTGGATCTTGGTGATGTTCTGAAAGTGAGACCGGCAGGTTTTGGTGACGGATTGGATGTGTGGGGTGAATGAGAGAGCAGAGTCTCTGTAATAATAATACTGTAATAATACTACTAATAATAATCATAGTTAAGTAAGAGAGCACAATCTCAATCCCCAGATTGTGAGCCCCACATGGGACAGGGACTGTGCCCAACCCGATTTGCTTGTATCTACCCAGTGCTTACTACAGTACCTGTCACATAGTAAACACTTAACTATGATTATTATTAGTAGTATTATTACAGTGCAGTAAGTAAGTGCAGATTAGACTGTAAGCCGGTCATTGGGCAGGGATTGTCTCTATCTGTTGTCGAATTTTACATTCCAAGCGCTTAGTACTGTGCTGTGCACATGGTAAGCGTTCAGTAAATACTACTGAACGTATAAATGAATGAATGAAAGTGGTCAATGCGTACAATTTGATCCTTCCAAATGGTCACCTAACCTTATTTCACCTTTAAAACCTTCAACGAGAGAGCGATTTGGAGTTATTTGCTGTTACGAAGTCATTCAAGGCCTCTCTCTAAAGCCTCCTGGCTGCAGCCAGTAACCTTGTTAATTAATGACAGTTTACTTGGCCAAGGCTAGATAGAAGTGCATTGTTCTCCATGACGGTGTCTTGTGTAACACTTGCCAAGCACCTTTCATGTCAGGAACTGGGAGGGCATGGATGGTCCGAGGAAACAGGGTGGCCTGGTGAAAAGGACACTGGCCTGGGACTCTGAAGACCTGAGTTCTAATTCCAACTCCACCATGTTCCTGATGTGTGACCTGGGACAAGTCGCTTAATCAATCAATCAATCAATCGTATTTGTTGAGCACTAAACTGTGCACCCAGCACTACTAAGCACTTGGAAAAAAAAAGTTGGTATTTGTTAAGCTCTTACTATGTGCAGAGCACTGTTCTAAGCCCTGGGGTAGATACAGCGTGGCTCAGTGGAAAGAGCACGGGCTTTGGGGTCAGAGATCATGAGTTCAAATCCTGACTCTGCCACTTGTCAGCTGTGTGACTGTGGGCAAGTCACTTCACTTCTCCGTGCCTCAGCTCCCTCATCTGTAAAATGGGGATGAAGACTGTGAGCCCCACGTGGGACAACCTGATTCCCCTGTGTCTACCCCAGCGCTTAGAACAGTGCTCTGCACATAGTAAGCGCTTAACAAATACCAACATTATTATTATTATTACAGGGTAATCAGGTTGTCCCACATGAGGCTCACAGTCATAATCCCCATTTTACAGATGAGGGAACTGAGACACAGAGAAGTGAAGTGAGTTGCCCACAGTCACACAGCTGACAAGTGGCAGAGCTGGGAGTCAAACCCATGACCTCTGACTCCCAAGCCCATGCTCTTTCCACTGAGCCACGCTGCTTGTGATATAACAATTTAACAGACACGTTCCCTGCCTATAAATTTCCTGCCTATCAAATGGGGATCCAATATCTGTTCTCCCTCCCCATCTGGGCCAGGGACTGTGAATGACCTGATTAACTTGCACTGACACCAGTGTTTAGAACAGTACTTGACACATAGCACTAATCAAGAATTACTATTCTTATTATTATCCTTGTTATCATGATCCAAACTTGCTTTCCCAGACCTTCAGGAGGGAAGATTCCCCACAAACCTGGGAGAGGTAATAATAATGGTGTTTATTAAGTGCTTACTATGTGCCAAGCACTTTCTAAGTGCTGGGATGGTTACAAGGTAATCAGCTTGTCCCATGTGGGGCTCCCAGTCTTAATCCCCATTTTACAGATGAGGTAACTGAGGCAAAGAGAAGTGAAGTGACAGCAGGTACATGGGAGACCAGGTCCTTTGAGTCCCGGGCCCGTGCCATTTCCACTAAGGCACGCTACTTCTCCCAGAGGTCTCAGCTGAGCGATGCTGAGCCCTCATTTCCTTTTCTCTGACATCCTCTGGGTCGCTCTCGCATTTGGATTTCATTCATTCATTCAATAGTATTTATTGAGCGCTTACTATGTGCAGAGCACTGTACTAAGCGCTTGGAATGGACAAATCGGCAACAGATAGAGCCAGTCCCTGCCCTTTGACGGGCTTACGGTCTAATCGGGGGAGACAGGCAGACGAGAACGATGGCAATAAATGGATTTGCGCTCTTTATTCACCCTCCCTCAGCCCCGCGGCACTCACGTACATATTCATATTTTATTTCTATTCATGTCTGTATCCCCTTTTAGACTGTAAGCTTGTTGTGGGCAGGGGGCATTTCTACCAACTCTGTTGTATTGCACTCTCCTAAGCGCTTAGTATAGCGCTCTGTACACGGTAAATGCTCAACGAATAGGATTGATGGATAATTGTACTCCCAGGGAAACTGAGTCACCCAAAGAGTGCTCGGGTCAGCAGCTCACTGATCAACAGGTATAGTAATAATAAAAATGATAAGTAATGATGGTATTTGTTAATGTGCCAAGCACTGTTCTAAACGCTGGGGTAGATACAGGGTAATCAGGTTGTCCCATGTGGGGCTCACAGTCTTCATCCCCATTTTTCAGATGAGGTAATTGAGGCACAGAGAATAATAATAATAATAATTTTGGCATTTGTTAAGCGCTTACTATGTGCCAAGCACTGTTCTAAGCGCTGGGTAGATACAAGGTAATTAGGTTGTCCTCAGTGGAAAGAGCACCGGCTGCGGAGTCGGAGGTCATGGGTTCGAATCCCCGCTCAGCCACTAATCAGCTGTGTGACTTTGGGCAAGTCACTTAACTTCTCGGTGCCTCAGTTCCCTCATCTGTAAAATGGGGATGAAGACCGTGAGCCCCACGTGGGACAACCTGATTCCCCTGTGTCTACCCCAGCGCTTAGAACAGTGCTCGGCACATAGTAAGCGCTTAACAAATACCAACATTATTAATCCCCATTTTCCAAAGGAGGTAACCGAGGCGCCGAGAAGCGAAGGGACTTGCCCAAAGTCACACAGCTGAGAAGCGGTAGAGCCGGGACTAGAATCCACAACCTCTGACTCCCAAGCCCGTGCTCTTGCCACTAAGCCACGTACTCGGGTGTCCCAATTCCCTGTCAGCAAGACCCAGGAAAGGGGCATTTTGGGGGTACCGGTCTCGGGGGAGGCAGAGGCGGCCCCCACCCCGGGCCGATGTAGGGAGTGGGGAGACCGAGGCCCTGGCAGAGGGTGGAAGGGTGATATCGGAGGGGAGGCTTTTAAAATCAAAACTTGGGATGGGGAGGGCGTAGGAGCCCGCGAGGGGGATGAGCGACGCAGTCCTGTTATGGACTCGGACGCCCCGAAGCCCGTCACTGCTACGGCTTTGGCAGAAGGACTTCCTTCCGCTCGACGGCCTTCTGGGTCTTGATAAGGAAGAAACTCAATGCTCACCAAGGCAGGGAGCCTGTGCCCTCGGCGTCTCTTTGAGATTCTCGCTCAGGGCCCGATTTAGAGCAATCCGGACCCTTCTGCTGTGCCCGCTGCTCGCCCCAGCACGAAGCAGAGTGGCCTAGCGGTAAGAGCACGGGCTGGGGAGTCAGAGGACGTGGGTTCTAATCCTGACTCCGCCACCTGTCTGCCGTGTGACCTAGGGCAAGTCACTTGCCTTCTCTGTGCTTCAGTTACCGCATCTGTAAAATGGAGATGAAGACAGGGAACCCCAGGTGGGACAGGATTCCCTTGCATCTACCTCGGCACTTAGAACGCGGTGCTTGGCACAGAGTAAGCGCTCAGCATATGCCATCATTATTATTATTCCCAGACGCTGTCACTCTGAGGGGGCACTCTGAACTGCCCATTTTGACCCTTCACAGACACCCTCACCCTGAAGGGGCACTCTGAACTGCCCGTTTTGAGCCTTTCAGCCCCGGGGCAAAGACTGTCGCCTGTCTGTTGTGTGATCTTGGGGAAATCACTTCACTTCTCTGGGCCTCAGTTACCGCATCTGTAAAATGGAGATTAAAGCTGTGAGCCCCATGAGGGACATTGACTGTGTCCAACCTGATGATCTTGTATCTATCCCAACACTTAAATGAGTGACCGGCGCGTAATTAGTGCTTAACAAATACTCTGAGGCGGCCTGGATTTATTGCCTTAGATTTCACTCTAAGATAACAGTCAGGAACTGCTGGGGATTAGTGAAAAACTGTCTATTTGTCTGTTTCTTGGGCTTTAAGAAGAATAGTAGTAGTAATAATAACAATAGTAGTATTTATTTATTTATTGAGAAGCAGCACGGGATCTAGGAGTCAGAAGGACCTGGGTTCTAATTCTGGCTCTGCCACTTGCCTGCAAGTCACTTCACATCTCTGTGCCTCAGTTCCCTCATCTGTAAAATGTGGATTAAGATTGTGATTCTCATGTGGGACGGGGACTGTGTCCAACTCAATTAGCTCGTATCCACCCCAGGACTTAGTTCAGTGCCTGGCACCCAGTAAGCGCTTAACGAATATCACAGTTATTATAAATCTGCCACTTGTCAGCTGTGTGACTGTGGGCAAGTCACTTCACTTCTCTGTGCCTCAGTTCCCTCATCTGTAAAATGGGGATGAAGACAGTGAGCCTCACGTGGGACAACCTGATGACCCTGTATCTCCCCCAGTGCTTAGAACAGTGCTCGGCACACAGTAAGCACATAATAATACTGTTGGTATTTGTTAAGTATTATTATGTGCTTACTATGTGCAGAGCACTGAACTAAACTCTGAGAGAGGATACACAGGTGGGGATTAGTCGTGATCTCTGACCCTTAGGGGCCTCACAGTCTCCCTGGCTTATCCTTTCCCCTGCCCTAACCTTTTCCCAGGCCTAACCTTTTCCCTTGGCCTATCCTTTCGCCTGACCTAACCTTGGGAAAAATAATAAATAATCGTTTAATCACTTAAAATAGGGTTAAAAATAATAATTTGTAAATTGAATCATAATAATAGTAATGAATATTTATTTGAAATTCCACAGAGGAGAGCTGAAAATCCTTTTACAGACAATAATTGTTTCATCGCAGCACCAAGGGAGGTGTGGAGGGAAATGGGGTCATCAGTACTTGATATCCGCTCCACCTTCAGCCACAGGACTTCTGTACATAACTGTAATTTATTTTAATGCCTGTCTCCCCTTCTAGACTGTAAGGTCCTTATGGGCAGGGAACCTTCCTACCAACTGTGTTGTATAGTAATAATAATAATGTTGGTATTTGTTAAGCTCTTACTATGTGCAGAGCACTGTTCTAAGCGCTGGGGTAGATACAGGGTAATCAGGTCGTCCCACGTGAGGCTCACAGTTAATCCCCATTTTACAGATGAGGTAACTGCGGCACAGAGAAGTGAAGTGACTTGCCCACAGTCACACAGCTGACAAGTGACAGAGCCGGGCTTCGAACCCATGACCTCTGACTCCCAAGCCTAGGCTCTTTTAGTACAGTGCTCTGCACACAGTAAATGCTCCATAAATACCATTAGTTGACTGAGGAAACTCAATCATAGAAGGGAAGCATCTCATATGCAGAGGCGGAACCAGAACTAGAATCCAGAACCCTCTCCGGTTTCAGTCTTCCACTGACCCAAGAGAATGAGTAGCCTCTCAAAGCCACTGTTCAGGGGCTGAGGAGAAACTTGGATTCGCTTTCAGAGCACTGATTTCTTCCGACTTCCCCTCTCCGTTGGAGCTCCGGTCCCTCCCTCCACTCTTTCTCTGCAGCCGGCCTCAATCCAGATCCGTGAATGCAGGTGATGAGAAGGGGATGAGTCCCCATTGCTTGGTTTCCACTTTTAAACCGAGGGTTTAATTGGTTATAGGTAACTCCCGTAACAGGGTCGCTCTGTGACCCCAGTTCAGGTCTCCTAGATCCTTAAAAACCCAGGCTGTAGGATCTTCTCACTAGATTTTAAGTTCCCTGAGGGCAGATGACTTATTGTGCCCATGAGCACTCAATAAATGTCACTGACTGCTTGATAGATACCTTCATGGATGGATCCAGGCGGGGCTGCAGAGAGGAGATGAGGAGCTTGAAGGAGGAGGGGGCTTAGAGGGATGCAAAGGGTGAGAGCAGAGACTCAGGAGGGTACAGAAGGAGGCGAAGGGAAGGGAAAATGAGACAGAAAATTTGGAGAAGCGGCGGCGTGTCATGGAGCGAGCATTGGCCTGGGCATCGGAGGACCCGGGTTCTAATTCTGGCTCTGCCGCCTGTCTGTTGTGTGACCTTGGGGAAGTCACTTCACTTCTCTGGGCCTCATTTACCTCATCTGTAAAATGGAGATTAAAGCTGTGACCCCCGTGAGGGACATGGACTGTGTCCAACCTGATGATCTTGTACCTATCCCAACACTTAATTGAGTGCCTGGCACGTAATTAGTGCTCAACAAATACTCTAAAAAAAAGGCAGGATAGCAACTCCTGCTCTCTCCCAGGAAGTAGGGTGGTGGTCCGGCAGTGATCAAGGCCACTGTGATGGGAAAGGGGGTGTTGGCCGGAGTACAGGGATCCCCAAATTGTGGCCTGGGAAGCGAACAGCAAAGACCCAGTGGAAAGAACCTGGAACTGGGAGTCAGTGGACCTGAGTTCTAATCCTGGCTCTGACACTTGCCGGCTGTTTGACCTCGAGGAAGTCATTTCACTTCTCTTCTCTTACCTCAGTTTACACCCAACTATAAAATAGAGATGAAAAATGGATTTTTCCTCGACCTTAGACTGTAAGCCCCATGGGGGACCTGACTATCTTGTATCTACCATACAGTAAGCCCTTAACAAATACTAAAATTCTTACTATCACTATTATTCTTGTTAAAGCATCGGGTCGGGGCCCTTTCCCGATTGGCCATACCCTCAGGAAGTCCCTGCTTCCTACCAACTTTCTTCTCTAAATGCTGTACTTCTGCACAGAGTAAGGACTCAATAAATATCATTGATTGATTGTGAACTGTGACCTGATATAATAGTAATAAAAACAGTTGTGGTATTTGTTAAGCACTTACTATGTGCCAGGCAGTACTGTAAGTGCTAGGATGGATAAAACAAATCAGGTTGGCTACGGACCCTGTCCCACATCTTAATCCCCATTTTACAGATGAGGTCACTGATAGGTTATGTGACTTGCCCAAGGTCACACGGCAGATACGAGGCGGAGCTGGGATTAGAACCCAGATCCTTCTGACTCCCAGGCCCGTGCTCTATCCATTAGGCCATGCTGCTTCTCACAATGATGTTTCTCACCCATTCTCCCACAGTGATGGAGTTGGGTTCAATCAATCGATCAATCAACCCATCGTATTTATTCAGTGCTTACCGTGTGCAGAACACTACAGTAAGCACTTGGAAGAGTACGCACAGTGGAGTTGGTAAACACATTCCCAGCGTGGCTCAGTGGCGGCGTGGCTCAGTGGCAAGAGCCCGGGCTTGGGAGTCAGAGGTCATGGGTTCGAATCCCAGCTCTACCACTTGTCAGCTGTGTGACGGTGGGCAAGTCACTTCACTTCTCTGTGCCTCAGTTCCCTCATCTGTAAAATGGGGATGAAGACGGTGAGCCTCACGTGGGACAACCTGATGACCCTGTATCTCCCCCAGCGCTTAGAACAGTGCTCCGTACATAGTAAGCGCTTAACAAATACCAACATTATTATTATTATTTCCTGCCCATAAGGACCTCACAGTTCAGAGGGAAGACAGACATTAAAATGAATTATGGTTATGCACCTAAGTGCTGGGTGGCTGACGGTGGGGTGAAAGTCAAATGCTTAAAGGGGGCAACTCCCAGTGCAAAGGTGATGCAGAAGGGAGACAGAGTTGGGGAAATGAAGGCTTATTTGGCAAAGACCTCTTGGAGGACATGTGATTTTTAGGAGGGCTCTGAAGGTGGGGAGAGTGGTGGCCTGTCACATATGAAGGGTGAGGGGATTCCAGGCCAGAAGGAGGACGCGGGCCAGGGGATGGTGGTGAGATAATAATAATAATAATACTGTTGGTATTTGTTAAGCGCTTACTATGTGCCAAGCACTGTTCTAAGCACCGGGGGAGATACAGGGTCATCAGGTTGTCCCACGTGGGGCTCACAGTCTTCATCCCCATTTTACAGATGAGGGAATTGAGGCCCAGAGAAGTTAAGCGACCTGCCCACAGTCACACAGCTGACAAGTGGCAGAGTGGGGATTCGAACCCATGACCTGTGACTCCCAAGCCCGGGCTCTTGCCACTGAGCCACGCTGCTTCTCTAGATGGATAGACGAGCTTGATTTACAAAGTGTGTGGGCTGGCTTGTAGTAGAAAATCAGAGACATAAGGTAGGAGGGGCAAGCTGATTGTGTGCTTTAAAGTCACTGGTAAGGAGTTCTGTATGGGTTCTTCAGTTAAGGAAAACTCTTTCTGTAGTTCATTCATTCAATCATATTTATTGAGCGCTTACCAAGTGCAGAGCACTATACTAAGCACTTGGAATGTACAATTCGGCAACAGATAGAGACAATCCCTGCCCAACGACGGGCTCACAGTCTAAAATGGGGAGACAGACCAAAAAGCAAAACAGAACCTACTCTCCACTCTGGTTCTCCCTCCAGAAAAACTCTTGTTGTTGGAAGATTGTGCTCCCCATGTGGGACAGGGACTGGGGCTGACTGCCTCCTATCTACCCAGGCACGTAGTACACGTGCTTAACAAATATCACGATTATTAATATTAGCATATTGTTCCCTAATTTTGCTGTCATCCCCTGGACTAAACTGAATGTATTTATGGTTTCTCTCCGTGTCCCGTCTGTCTCTGGTTTGATCCTCCACTGCACTGAGGCAGGCAAGCGAGTTACTCATCATCCATCCTCAGTAGTATTTATTAAGCACTTACTGTGGAGAACACTGTAATAAGAACTTGGGAGAGCACAATTCAACAGAAGACAGATACGTTCCCTGGCCACAGCGAGCTTCTCGAAGACTAGTTTTGCTGAAATTTCCACCCCCACGTCAACCATTTCAGCAGAGATACAACAGGGGAACAAACGTGGGCATGTAGGACATTTGGTTTCTAATCTAGTGTAGTAACCTCCGGCCTCCGAGACCTCTGTGGAGGAAGCCGTATTTTCTTTTCCTCTCAGCATTTCCTCTCTCACGTCTTCCAGTCCACGGGGGCTTCTGCGTTTTCCATCTGGCCTGAAGGGAAAGGGAGTGGATTTGGAGAACTATCAAGACCTTGAGTCTTTTCATTAACATTCCCTGACAGTGCAGGAATCATTTAGGAAGGTTCTGAGTCTTTAGTTTTACCTCAGCCTTTTTACTCTTTTACTTTTTACTCTTTTTATTTGTTTGGATGGTTATTCCAGGAAGTGGACATATCGTAGTTAATGATCCATCAATGTTCTGCTGAAGTCAGTATAGAGAAGGAAAGTTGGGGGTGGGTAGGTGGGTGGGTAGAAATAAAATGTCCAGTTTCTGTTTCCTCCTATTAGTGCCCTGTAGGTTGTCAGTCAAGAGACCCAAATTGAAGGGGGGCCACCAGGGTGGTCATCCAGGGTCCCCAAATTGGATTTCACAATTTGAAATTTCCCATATTAGGTTTAACGTCACACCCTGTCTGAATTGCTTCTCCTGTATCCACTGCAGCGCCCCACACTAAGCCAGCACTTAATAAACATTTGTAATCGATCCATCTTAACCTTTAGCCTCCAATTCCTTTTCTGGGTTAACATCCTTCCTCTGTTTGTTTTGAAACATTTTGGAAAAAAAAACCCAACAAAAAAACCCCAAAACCCCAAAACCCACCAAGTCGCTTTTGAAGAACGTGAATTACATAACCGCAAATGAAACTGTGAAAATGCTTAATCTGGAATTTTGTCCCCAAAGGGCCCTGATTTTTATTCCCTTGCACTGAACTCTGAACAGGTTCAATCTTTGCCCAGCAATAAACGGCTAATGAGAATGATGAGAGCCCTGGTGTTTAGTCTTCTGATGGAAACTCTTAGTTGATAATTGTTTCACTAGATGGATATCATGCCTGCAAACATTACACTGTCATTAAGGAATATTCCTCAGGCAATACAGGTGATATGGCCAAGCCTCTTTGGTGGGCAGATGAAATCTCCCTGGTTTCTAGCCACAGGGAGTTGGTGAGTATTGATTAATAAAGATGATGAGAAGCAGGATGAATGGATACAGTGTGCACAGATGTGTACATTGAACATGCTGCTTTTGTCTTCAAAAATGGGTTGAGCCTCCAGCAACAGGGTAGGAGAGAGGAATCTGGAAAAATGGCCCCAGAAAAATCAATTTCTGTGTCCAAGATTTTCTTAATGGTATTTGTTAAGTGCTTGCTATTTCAAGCATTGTTCCAAGCGCCGGGGGCAGATACAAGTCATCCAGGTAGGATCCAGTCCCTACTGGACATGGAGCTCACGGTCCGAGTAAGAGGGAGAACAGGTAATAATAGTAATGATGTTGGTATTCGTTAAGCGCTTACTATGTGCAGAGCGCTGTTCTAAGGGCTGGGGAGGATACAAGCTGATCAGGTTGTCCCAGGTGGGGCTCAAAGTCTTAATCCCTATTTTACAGATGAGGTAACTGAGGCACAGAGAAGTTAAGTGTCTAGCCCACAGTCACACAGCTGACAAGTGGCAGAGCCGGAATTCGAACCCATGACTTCTGACTCCCAAGCCCATGCTTTTCCACCGAGCCACGTTGCTTTATTTAATCTCCATTTTACAGATGAAGCAACTGAGACACTGAGAAGTGAAGTGACTCGCCCAGGGTCACCCAGCAGGCAATTGGTAGAACCGGGATTAAAACCCAGGTCCTCTGACTCCCAGGCTCGGGCTCTTTCCCCTAGGCCATGTTTCTTCCAGTTTGCCTGGGAGGAGAAGAAGAAGCAGCCCAGCTGCAAAGCCCTCCCGAAATCTCATCTCCTTCTGGAAACCTTCCCAAATTAATTTCTCATCTCCTAACTTTTTATCCTTTCAAATACTACATCATCATTTTCAATCCACCTAAGCACATTATAGGCACTCTACGAATATCACTGATTTACAGATTGATCGCAGAGCAATGTTCTAAATCCTTGGGAGAAGACAATAGAATTAGAGACGTTCCCTGCCCACAGGGAGCTTACAATCTAATGATTCCAGGTGGGGCACCTCGAGCACACGTAGACAGGCAGTTGGAAAACTAGACAGGGGAACAAGACGGACGCCACGGCCAACCTGAAAGACTGAGATTTAGAGTTTCGACACATAGAGTTTCACCTCAGAGCTGTTTGATGGTTTCTCCTCTCTCCTTCCTTTTTGCTGTAGGCTGGGGCCCTCCCCCGCAGCCTGGTAGGGGTGATCTGTAGAGGAAGGGAGATGGTAAGCTCCTTGCGGGCAGGGAATGTGCCTACCGATTCGGTTGGACTGTACTCTCCCAGCATGGGCCTGGGAGTCAGAAGGAAATGGGCTCATGCCTTATAATCCCGGCTCCGTCACTTCATTCCTTCAATCATTCATTCATTCGTTCATTTGTTCGTTCGTTCAATAGTATTTATTGAGCGCTTACTATGTGCAGAGCACTGTACTAAGCGCTTGGAATGTACAGTTCGGCAACAGATAGAGATAATCCCTGCCCAATGACGGGCTTACAGTCTAATCGGGGGAGGCAGACAGACAAAAACAATAGAATCAAGGGGTTGAACATCTCATTAACAAAATTAAATAGGGTAATAAAAATATATACAAATGGGCGGACGAGCACAGTGCTGAAAGGGAGGGGAAGGGAGAGGGGGGAGGAGCAGAGGGAAAGGGGGGAGAAGACGGGGCTTGGCTGAGGGGAGGTGAAGGGGGGGTAGAGGGGCAGCAGAGGGAGCAGAGGGAAAAGGGGAAGCTCAATCTGGGAAGGTCTCTCGGAGGAGGTGAGCTCTAAATAGGGCTTTGGAGAGGGGAAGAGAATGAGTTTGGCGGAGGTGAGGAGGGAGGGCGTTCCAGGACCATGGGAGGACGTGGCCCAGGGATAGACGGCGGGATAGGCGAGAATAGGGGACGGTGAGGAGGTGGGTGGCAGAGGAGCGGAGCGTGTGGGGTGGGCGGTAGAAGGAGAGAAGGGAGGAGAGGTAGGAGGGGGCGAGGGGATGGAGAGCCTCGAAGCCTAGAGTGAGAAGTTTTTGTTTCGTGCAGAGGTCGATGGACAACCACTGGAGGTTTTTAAGAAAGGGAGTGACATGGCCAGAGCGTTTCTGCAGGAAGATGAGCCGGGCAGCGGAGTGAAGAATAGATTGGAGCGGGGAGAGACGGGAGGAAGGGAGATCAGAGAGAAGGCTGACACGATAATCCAGCCGGGATATTATGAAAGCCTGTAACAGTAAGATAGCCGTTTGGGTGGAGAGGAAAGGGCGGATATTGGCGGTCTTATAAAGGTGAGACCGGCAGGTCTCGGTGACGGATCGGATGCGTGGGGTGAACGAGAGAGCCGAGTCAAAGATGACACCGAGGTTGCGAGCCTGAGAGATGGGAAGGATGGTCGTAGTATCCGCGGTGATAGGGAAGTCAGGGAGAGGTCCGGGCTTGGGAGGGAAGATGAGGAGCTCAGTTTTGGCCATGTTGAGTTTTAGATGGCGGGCAGACATCCAGGTGGAGATGTCTTGGAGGCAGGAGGAGATGCGAGCCTGAAGGGACGGGGAGAGGACAGGGGCTGAGATGTAAATCTGTGCATCATCTGCATAGAGATGATAGTCGAAGCCGTGAGAGCGAATGAGTTCACGGAGGGAGTGAGTGTAGATGGAGAACAGAAGAGGGCCGAGAACTGACCCTTGAGGAACCCCAAGTGTTCAGTAAAGATGATTGGCTGACGATAAGGTGGGGAAGGTAGAACTGCACTGCCATACTTGGGAAGCCAAATTCAAGAAAGATACGAGGGGCTTAGTCGGTTTCAAATTAAAATGCTCTCTGCGCCCAAAGAATTTACAGCATGAGAGGGAAACAAGCATCTAGAGTTTTAGATCCTTTCCATTTAAAATGCAACCATCCATCACCACCCACCAACAGGAGCAAAAACTGCACTTTGAACCCACCCTCTGCTCTGTGGTCCACCCCCCTGGATGTTTTTTGATGACGATCTTGTGACGTTCTACCTAGTACTCTGAAGGTTGAGAAGTTCATTCACTCATTCAATAGTTTTAATGAGCGCTTACTATGTGCAGAGCACTGGACTAAGCGCTTGGAATGAACAAGTCGGCAACAGATAGAGACGGTCCCTGCCGTCTGACGGGCTTACGGTCTAATCGGGGGAGACGGACAGACGAGAACGATGGCGATGAATAGAGTCGAGGGGAAGAACAGCTCGTAAAAACGATGGCGACTAAATAGAATCGAGGCGGTGTACATTTCATTAACAAAATAAATAGGGTAATGAAAATATATACAGTTGAGCGGACGAGTACAGTGCCGAGGGGAGGGGAAGGGAGAGGGGGAAGAGCAGAGGGAAATGAGGGGAAAAGAGGGTTAAGCTGCGGAGAGGTGAAGTGGGGGTGGTAGAGGGAGTAGAGGGAGAAGAGGAGCTCAGTCTGGGAAGGCCTCTTGGAGGAGGTGAGTTTTAAGTAGGGTTTCGAAGAGGGGAAGAGAATCAGTTTGGCGGAGGTGAGGAGGGAGGGCGTTCTGGGACCGCGGGAGGACGTGGCCCAGGGGTCGAGTCAGGGGGAAGAACATCTCATTAAAACAATAGCAAATGATAGAATCAGGGTGATGTACATCTCATTGACAAAATAAATAGAGTAATGAAGATATATACAGCTGAGCGGACGAGTACAGTGCTGAGGGGAGGGGAGAGGAGAGGGGGAGGAGCAGAGGGAAAGGGGGGAGAAGAGGGCTTAGCTGAGAAGAGGTGAAGGGGGGGATAGAGGGGAAGCAGAGGGAGCAGAGGGAAAAGGGGAGCTCAGTCTGGGAAGGCCTCTTGGAGGAGGTGAGCTTTGAGTAGGGTTTTGAAGAGGGGAAGAGAATCAGTTTGGCGGAGGTGAGGAGGGAGGGTGTTCCGGGACCGCGGGAGGACGTGGCCCAGGCAGGGGTCGACGGCGGGATAGGCGAGAAGTTCTCCAGGCACTTTGGCAGCGCCCTGCCTGTAGCTTCTACAGGCGGTTGGGGCCCTGGGGTGCAGAAGGCCATTGGAGAGGTTGGAGAAGGTGGAGCTCTGGTTCTTTCAGCTGCTGCTGCTGCTATGGCTTCTTTTACTTAATGCAATCTTGTCAATTTTACTCTCGGGAATCCCCTGCCGAATAATCCCCGGGGCCCTTTCTGAGCAGCGGCAGCAACAAATACCGACTATGCCTTCCACTCTAGAATGTAAGTTCCTTGTGGGCAGGGAATGCATCTACCAATTCTGTGGTATCGTACTCTCCCAAGTGCTTAGGACAATGCTTTGCACAGAGTGAGTGCTCAATACTTGCCACTGATTGATTTTTTTTTTTTTGATGGTATTTGTTAAACACTTACTATGTATCAAACGCTGCTCTAGCACTGTACTATGCCCTTGGGAGAGTACAGAATAACAGAATTGCAGACACATTCCCTGTCCACAGTGTGCTTACGATCTAGAGGGGGAGACGGACATTAATATAAATGCATAAATTATGGATGCAAACATTAATGCTGTGGGGCCAAGGGAGGGTGAATGAAGGGAGAAGATTCAAGTGTAAGGAAGATGCAGAAGGGAGTGGGAGAAGGGGAGATGAGGGTTTAGGGAAGTCACATCAGTTTTCTCATTTTAAACCCCGTACATCCCTGACCGTGGCAGGATTCATTTCCCCCCATTTTACAGGTGAAGAAACTGAGGTGGAGAGACTTTCCCAAAGGCTCACAAAAGGTCAGTAGCTGATCTGAGACAAGATTTCGGGTCTCCTGATTCCTAGGTGTATGTGCTGGCCTCTAATAATAATACTAATGTTGGTATTTGTTAAGCGCTCACTAGGTGCAGAGCACTGTTCTCAGCGCTGGGGTAGATACAGGGTCATCGGGCTGTCCCACTTGAGGCTCACAGTTAATCCCCATTTTACAGATGAGGTAACTGAGGCACAGAGAAGTGAAGTGACCTGCCCAAAGTCACACGGCTGACAAGTGGCAGAGCCGGGATTTGAACTCAGGACCTCTGACTGCCAAGCCCGGCCTCTTTCCACCGAACCACACTGCTTCTCTACGGGGAAACAGCATGGCCTCGTGGAAGGAGCACGGGTCTAGGAGTCAGGGCTGGGGTTCTATCTCTGACTCCGCCACTTGTCTGCTGGGTGACCTCGGGCAGGTCACTTCACTTCTTTGAGGCTCAGTTCCCTCGACTGCAAAATGTCCTAGTTAGACTGTGAGCCTCCTAAAGGGACCCGATCAGCTTGTATCTACCTCAGCGTTCAGTAGAGTGCTTGGCACATAGGAAGCGCTTCAGTACCGCGACTGTTATTATTATTGCTCGTATTCCTATAATAAGTGTACTCGTATTCTCTTCCTCTAGATTTCAAGCTGTTTGAGGGCAGGGATTGTTTCTGCCAACTCTCTTGAACTCTCCTAAGTGCTTAGTTCAATTCTCTGTGCACAGGGAGCGTTCAATAAATACCCCTGATCGTTTGATACTGTATGCAGCACTCCGTACTAAGGAGCGGCGCGGGGTAGTAGGTAGAGCCCGGGCCTGGGAATCAGAAGGTTTTCATCCCGGCTCTGCCACGTGTTTGCCATGTGACCTCGGGCAAGTCATTTCACTTCTCTGTGCCTCATTTCCCTCATCTGTAAAATGGGGATTGAGACCGTGAGCCCCAGGTGGGACTCCTGGGTCCCTGGGTCCAACCCGATTTGCTTGTATCCACCCCACCGCTTAGTACAGCGCCTGGCGATAGTAAGCGCCTAACGGATATCACGATTACTATTAAGTGTTTGGAAAAGTACAATAGAGGAGACGTTCTCCCTGCCCAGAAGGGATTTACAAGGGACACAGCTACTAACGCAGCATGGCTCACTGGAAAGAACCCGGGCTTGGGAGCCAGAGGTCACGGGTTCGAATCCGAGCTCTGCCACTTGTCGGCCGTGTGACGGTGGGCAAGTCACTTCACTTCTCTGGGCCTCAGTTCCCTCATCTGTAAAATGGGGATGAAGACTGTGAGCCTCACGTGGGGCAATCTGATTCCCCTGTGTCTACCCCAGCGCATAGAACAGTGCTCTGCACATAGTAAGCGCTTAACAACTACCAATATTATTATTATTAAAATAATAGTGACAGGAAGAGGGTGTGGGGAATTGGATCACGAGTCAATTTTTAAGTAGTAAGGGGCCTAATATCCATGTCTGTCTTTTTCTCTAGACCGAAAGCTCCCTGTGGACAGAGAATGTGTTTACCATCTCTGCACACAGTAAGCGCTCAATATATATGATTGACTGATCGATTTTAGCGCTACCGTGGGAGCACATCGGTGCTTAGGTTCTCTAGAAGAAACTCTCTAGGAGAAGGAGCCTGGCTCAGTGGCAAGAGCACGGGCTTGGGAGTCGGAGGTCATGGGTTCGACTCCCGGCTCTGTCACTTGTCAGCTGAGTGACTGTGGGCAAGTCACTTCACTTCTCTGTGCCTCAGTTCCCTCATCTGTAAAATGGGGATTAAGATTGTGAGCCTCACGTGGGACGACCTGATGACCCTGTATCCACCCCAGCGCTTAGAACAGTGCTCTGCACATAGTAAGCGCTTAACAGATACCAACATTATTATATTATTATTAGAAACGCTCAAAAGGATATAACCTGGGGGAGATTAAGTATCAGGTATCTACCTGTGAAGGATCTTTAAGGGAAGATAATAATAATAATAATAATAATGTTGGTATTTGATAAGCTCTTACTATGTGCAGAGCACTGTTCTAAGCACTGGGGGTGATACGGGGTCATCAGGTTGTCCCACGTGAGGCTCATAGTTAATCCCCATTTTACAGATGAGGGAACTGAGGCACGGAGAAGTGAAGTGACTTGCCCACAGTCACCCAGCTGACAAGTGGCAGAGCCGGGAGTCGAACCCATGACCTCTGACTCCGAAGCCCGGGCTCTTGCCACTGAGCCACGCTGCTTCCCGCAGCGAGATGGTAAGTGTCGATCCAAGCGATCTCTAAGTGCAACGGAAGCCTCCGGTCAACCCCCATCGGATTCTTCCCCAGTGTCTCTCACAGACCCAAGCAAGCCTGGGGAGGCTCCTGTTGACTATTGACAACTAACTCCTGTTTGGCTGTTCAGAGGCAGAGTGACTCAGTGGAAAGAGCACAGGACTGAGAGTCAGAGACCTGAGTTCAAATCACCCCATTTCCCTACTGTGTGAGCTGGGGTGAATGACTTGACTGTTCTGTGCCTCAGTTTCTTCATCTGTCAAATGAAGACTGCATGCCCGTTCTTCCTCCCCCACAGCCTGGGAGCCCCAGGAGGGCCGCGGACTGTGTCCGACCTGATTTTCTTGTATTTTGCATAGTGCTTGGCACAGAGTGAGCGGTGAACAAGTTCTAGCCTTAGAGAAGCAGCGTGGCTCAGGGGAGAGAGCCCGGGCTTGGGGTTCAGAGGTCATGGGTTCAAATCCCAGCTCCGCCGCTTGTCAGCTGACTGTGGGCAAGTCACTGAACTTCTCTGTGCCTCAGTTACCTCATCTGTAAAATGGGGATTAAAACTGTGAACCCCACGTGGGACAACCTGATCACCTTGTATCCCCCAGTGCTTTGCACATAGTAAGCGCTTAACACATGCCACCATTATTATTACCAATGGGAAAGACGAAGGGCCTGGGAGTCAGAGGACCAGGATTCTAATCCCACCTCCGCCACTTGTCCGCTCTGTGATCTTGGGCGAGTCACTTAATTTCTCTGTGCCTCAGTTTCCTCATCTGGTGTTTAAGATTGTGAGCCTTCCCTATTGTGTGTGCCCTGGGGACTTAACTGCCACTTGTCAGCTGTGTGACTGTGGGCAAGTCACTTAACTTCTCTGGGCCTCAGTGACCTCATCTGTAAAATGGGGATTAACTGTGAGCCTCACGTGGGACAATCTGATGACCCTGTTTCTACCCCAGCGCTTAGAACAGTGCTCTGCACGTAGTAAGTGCTTAACGGATACCAACATTATTATTATTATCATTAACCGTTCTGTGCCTCTGTTTCCTCATCAAAATGAAAACCGCATACCCGTTCTTCCTCCTCCATAGCTTGGGAGCCCCAGGAGGGCCAGCGACTGTGTCCAAACCGATTATCTTGTATTTACCCCAGCTCTTAGTACAGTGCCTGCCATAGAGTAAGTGTTTAACAAATACCACAATTATTATTATTTTTACTATTATCATGGACCCGGATGTTCTGGAGAAAATATATCCACAGATTCGCTATGAATCGGAAACAACTTGACGGCACTTGATAGTAATAAAAAAATGTGGACCTAAGCAGCATGATGAGTGTATATATCTATAATTCTATTGATCTATTCTGATGGTATTGATGTCTGTCGACTTGTTTTGTTTTGTTGTCTGTCTCCCCCGTTGGACTGTGAGCCCGTTGTTGGGTAGGGATTGTCTCTATATGTTGCCCAATTGTACTTTCCAAGCTCTTAGTACATTGCTCCGCACACAGAAAGCGCTCAATAAATATGATTGAATGAATGAATGAATGAATGAATGAATGAATGAAAGAGCAAGGCCTTGGGAGTCAGAGGAGGTTCTAATGCCAGCTCCGGACACTTGTCTGCTGTGTGACCTCGGGCAAGTCACTTCACTTCTCTGTGCCTGTAAAGTGGGGATTAAGACGGGGAGCCCCACGTGGAACAACCTGAGTCCCTTGCATCTTCCCCGGCGCATAGAACAGTGCTCCGCACATAGTAAGCGCTTCACAAGTACTATTATTATTATTCTGTGCCTCAGTGACCTCATCTGTAAAATGGGGATTAAGATTGCGAGCCTCACGTGGGACAACCTGATCACCTTGTATCTACCCTAGCGCTTAGAGCCCCCGCACACTCTGCTCCTCTGCCGTTCACCTCCTCAATGGGCCTCCTTCTCGCCTGTCCCGCCGTCGACCCCCGGCCCACGTCCTCCCGCGGTCCCGGAACGCCCTCCCTCCTCGTCTCCGTCAAACTCACTCTCTTCCCCTCTTCAAAGCCCCCCTGAGAGCTCACCTCCTCCAGGAGGCCTTCCCAGACTGAGCCCCCCTTTCCCTCTGCCCCTCACTCCTCCCCCATTCCCTCTACTCCCTCCCTCTACTCTACCCCCTTCCCCTCCCCACGGCACTTATGTCTATTTGCATCTATTATTTATTACTCTATTTATTTTCTTAATGATGTGCCTACATCTAGGATTCTATTTATCTATTTTGATGGGATCGACGCCTGTCTACTTGTTTGGTTTTGCTGTCTGTCTCCCCCTTCTAGACTGTGAGCCCGTCGTGGGGCAGGGATGGTCTCTCTCTGTTGCCGAATTGTACATTCCAAGCGCTTCGTACAGGGCTCTGCACGCAGTCAGCGCTCAATAAATACGATTGTTCCGTCAAACGGCAGGGACTGTCTCTATCTGTTGCCGACTTGTTCATCCCAAGCGCTTAGTACAGTGCTCTGCACATAGTAAGCGCTCAATAAATACTATTGAATGAATGAATGATTGAATTCATTCATTCATTCAACGCATACGATTGAATTCATTCATTCATTCAACGCATACGATGGAATTCATCCATTTAATAAATACGATTGAATTCATTCAATAAATACGATTGAATTCATTTATTCATTCAATAAATACGATTGAATTCATTCGTTCAATAAATATGATTGAACTCATTCATTCTTCAATAAATACGATTGAATTCATTCATTCGTTCAATAAATACGATTGAATTAATTAATCAATTCTATAAATACGATTGAATCCATTCATTCATTCATTCATTCAATAAATACGATCGAATTCATTCATTCAATAAATACGAGCGAATGAATGAATTCAATAAACATGATTGAATTCATTCATTCATTCAATACGATTGAATTTATTCATCCATTCAACAAAGACGAGTGAATTCATTCATTCATTCATTTCATAAATACGATTGAATTCATTCAATACGATTGAATTTATTCATCCATTCAACAAAGACGATTGAATTCATTCATTCATTCATTCAATAAATACGATTGAATTCACTCATTCAACAAATACGATTGAATTCATTCAATACGATTGAATGTATTCATCCATTCAACAAATACGATTGAATTCCTCCCTTCCTTCCTTCATTCAATAAAGACGATGGAATCCATTCGTTCAATAAATACGATTGAATTAATTCATTCGTTCAATAAATACGATTGAGTTCATTCATTCATTCATTCATTCATTCATTCATCCATTCATCCATTCATTCATTCAATACGATGGAATTCATCCATTCAAGAGATACGATTGAATTCATTCGTATTTATTGTCGTATTTATTGAGCGCTGACTGTGCGCCGAGCAGCGGACCGAGCGCTTGGAATGGACAATTGGGCAACCGAGAGAGGGACAGAAGGCCCTCCCCGCCCCCCGACGGGCTCCCGCTCGAATCGACGAATTTTGGGAAATCAAATACGCTCGAACGAATGAATGGGTGAAGACGACGGAACGAAGGAATACGACGGAAGGAGCCGAAGGAAGGGATGAAGGGTCGGGGCTCGGCGCACCTCGGAAGGAGGTAACCGAGACCATCATTATGATTATTCCCAGGCGAGCGGGCCGCCCCGCCCGTCTGTGCCAGGACACACCCGCAGGGTCCGAGGGACGGGGCGGGAAAAAAAGAAAAGAAAAGAAAAAAAGAAAAGAAAAGAAAAAAAGAAAAGAAAAGAAAAGAAAAGAAAAAGTCCCTCCGAAAAGCGGCAGAGGCGTTCGGTTGCCCGGGGCAGCGGGGGGGGGGGGGGGGAAGGGGGGCTCTTCATCCGGGAACTTTGGCTCCTCCTGCTCGGAGCTCACGCCCCCTGCCCGGGACACGCCCCCCAGCACGTCAATCATCGCCCCGGACACGCCCCCTCGACTCAGGATACGCCCCCGATGGAGCCAATCACGGTCCCGGACACGCCCCCCAGCACGTCAATCACGGCCCGGGACACGCCCCCTTGCCCCAGGATACGTCCCCCGATGGAGCCAATCGCGGCCCGGGACACGCCCCTCTCACATGTCAATCACCGCCCAGGACCCCCCCTCCCCCAGGACACGCCCCCTAGCACGTCAATCACCGCCCGGGACCACCCCCCTCCCCCAGGACACGCCCCCGACGGCGCCAATCACGGCCGGGGGACACGCCCCCCCACCACGTCAATCACCGCCAGGGACACGCCCCCTTTCCCCATGACACCCTCTCCCCCCCATGGCGCCAATCAATCACGGCCCGGGACACGCCCCCCAACACGTCAATCACCGGCCGGGACCCGCCCCTTCTCCCAGGACCCGCCCCCCTCAGCGCCGGGCCCCGCCCCCTCGGCCCACCCATCACCGCCCCTTCCCCGGACCCCGCCCCGTCCCCCCGCCGCCCCGTCCCCCCGCCCCCTCATGAATATCGAGGAGCGGCCGGGCCCGAGGGCGCCGTCCGATCGGCTGGCGGCGGCGGAGGGGGGCGGGGCCCGCGGCCGGGCTCGGAGGAGCCGAGCGGGTCGGGGTGGCCGGGCGGGGGGGGCCATGGCCGCGGGCGTTGCGTGCGGCGGGGTCCGGCGGAGCGGAGCGGCGCGGAGCGGCGCGGAGCAACCCCCCCGCCTCGGCCGGCGCCGCACACGCTCCTTCCCGGCCGCGGAGGCCGCCCGGGAGGGCGCGCGGGGTGAGTGCTGCCGTGAGTGCCGCTGACCCCCGACGCCCACCGCGCCGCGCCGCGCCCAGCCCCTCTTTGTCCCCGCCGCCCCCCGCCCCCTCCCCGCACCTCCTCCCGCCCCCTGCCCCCGCTCGTGCCCCCGCCCCCTCCCTGCAGCTACTCCTGCCCCTGCTGATGCCCCCGCCCCTGCTGACGCCCCTGCACCTACTCCCACCCCTGCTGACGCCCCGGTCCCCTCCCTGCACCTACTCCCACCCCCCGCCCCTGCAGATGCCCCCGCCCCCTCCCCTGCCGCTGCCCGCTGCCCTTGCACCCCCTCCCGCCCCCCGCCCCCTCCCTGCGGCTATTCCCGCCCCCTGCAACCCGCCCTTGCCGATGCCCTCTGCCCTTGCCCCTCTCCCCCTCCCCGCACCTACTCCCGCCCCCTGCACCCGCCCCTGCCGATGCCCCCGCCCCCTCCCTGCAGCTACTCCTTCCTCGGCACCCGCTCCTGCCCCTCTCCCCCTCCCTGCAGTTACCCCTGCCCCTATCCCCGCCGATGCCCTCTGCCGATGCCCCCGCCTCCTCCCTCAGCCCTGGCCCCGGTCGATGCCCTCTGCCCCCGCCTCTGTCCGTGCCCCCTGCCCCTGCCTCCTTCCTACACCTACTCCTAATAGTGTTGGTATCTGTTAAGCGCTTACTATGTGCGGAGTACTGTTCTAGGCGCCCGGGGGGAGATCCGGGGTCATCAAGGTCGTCCCACGGGAGGCTCACAGTTAATCCCCATTTTCCAGTTGAGGGAACTGAGGCACCGAGAAGTTAAGTGACTTGCCCACAGTCATTCGTTCATTCATTCGATCGTATTTAATGAGCGCTTACTGTGTGCGGGCACTGTCCCGAGCGCTTGGAAAGTACGATTCGGCAACAGAGACGATCCCTGCCCACAGTGGGCTCATAGTCTAGAAGGGGGGGAGACCGGCGTCAAAACAAGTGAACAGGCATCAGTAGCATGAGTGCTCCGTGCCCTTGCACCTGCCCCTGCCCCCCTGGCTGCCACCCCCGGGCCCCTCCCTGTGGCCGCTCATTCATTCATTCATTCATTCATTCGGTAGTATTTATTGAGCGCTTACTGTGTGCAGAGCACTGTACTGAGCGTTTGGAACGGACAATGAGGCAACAGAAAGAGACAATCCCTGCCCGTCGACGGGCTCACGGTCTAATCGGGGGAAGTGTCAATTCTACCTCTGCCCCGTGACCCTGATCACCTTACTCCTGACTTGCCGCCCCTCTTCGCCCGCCCCCGCCTCTTCGCCCACCCCGTGTCCCTCGGAGCATTCGGGAGACCGTGTCCCGTCGTCGTGGTCCTTGCCGTCCTTTTCAGGCCCACGGACGGAGGTCCCGTGGCTGGCAGAGGTCACGCCCGGCCTTTTCCTGGAGCCCCGCTGGTCGCGGGGGTGGCCCGCCTCGCTGGCCCGCCTCGCCTTGGCTCTAGAGCAAAATGTTGCTTTTGCTCTGCCCGGTAAAACCCTCAAGGTGAGAAGCGGCGAGCCGGAAGGAGACGCCTCCCGGAGCCCGGGCCGCCGTCACCCGAAGGTGAAACGGCGGGCTTGACCGGCCCCGGGAAGAGATCCGCCGGGGGTGAGGTGGCTTGGGTGGGTCCCCGGAATGCTCCGGGTTCGGATCGAGAAGCGGCGTGGCTCGGCGGAGAGAGCCCGGGCTTGGGAGTCAGAGGTCGTGGGTTCTGCTCCCGGCTCTGCCGCTGCTCAGCCGTGTGACTTTGGGCCAATCGCTTCTCTTCTCTGGGCCTCAGTGTCCTCGTCTGTAAAACGGGGAGTGAGACTGTGGGCCCCACGTGGGACAACCTGATTACCTCGTATCCACCCCAGCGCTTAGAACGGTGCCCGGCAGGCAGTAAGCGCTTCACAGATACCGACATTATTATTATTGTTGGCGGGGGTGGGTGGAGGGGGTATGCAGAGAAACCACCGCGGATTGAACTTGAAGCGTGGGTTCCGTGAAGCCCTTCCCTCCCTTAAACCTCCGACCTACAGATTTTTCCAATCCGGGCACATTCCCTGGAAGTGATTATCCCCTAGCTTGGAACCTCGCCGTGGGCAGGGGATGTGTCTACTGACTCCGCTCTGTTGTTGCATTGTTCTCTCCCAAATGCTTAGGACAGTGCTCTGCACACAGCAGGCGCTCAACAGATGCGACCGAATAATTGTTAACGCTTCAGAAGTAACTCGGTGCTCTTTGGGAGTTAGTCATATTAGTTTCTAGGCTTGTTGGACCGATACTTCCCAAACCCCCCGATATTTCATTGCCGTGATTATAATTTGGAGTTTCCGAGGGCTCTCTGCCAGGATCCCAAAGTATTGCACGTTATTCCCCCGTCTCATGAGTCTTCTGAAAGGAGGGAGAGGCTAGGAAGGTGCCCTTGTCTCCGCATCCAAGGTAATAATGCTGGCGTTTGTTAAGCGCTTACTATGTGCAGGGCACTGTTCTAAGCGCCGAGGGAGATACGGGGTCATCAGGTTGTCCCACGTGAGGCTCACAGTTAATTCCCATTTTACAGATGAGGGAACGGAGGCCCCAAGAAGTTAAGTGACTTGCCCACAGTCACACAGCTGACAAGCTGACCCTTTTTCCCCCTGCTCCCTCTACCCCCCCCTTCACCTCTCCGCAGCTTAACCCTATTTTCCCCCCATTTCCCTCTGCTCCTCCCCCTCTCCCGTCCCATCCCCTCGGCACTGTACTCGTCCGCTCAACTGTATCTATCTGCATCACCCTATTTATTTTGTTTAATGAGATGTACATCAACCTGATTCTATTCAGTTGCCATTGTTTTTATGAGATGTTCTTCCCCTCGACTCCATTTATTGCCATTGTTCTCGTCTGCCCGTCTCCCCCGATTAGACCGTGAGCCCGTCAGAGGGCAGAGACCGTCTCTATCTGTTGCCGATTTGTCCATTCCAAGCGCTTAGTACAGTGCTCTGCACATAGTGAGCGCTCAATGAATACTATTGAATGAATGGATGAAAAGTGGAGGAGCCGGGATTCAAACCCATGACCTCTGACTCCCAAGCCCGGGCAGATGTTACGTGAGCTCTCTAAGGTCCCAGGGCAGAGGTAGAATTGAGACTTGAACTCACATCTCCCCTCTCCTCATCCAGCGTGGAAGTGCGGATGATGGTTCTGAGGACCAAGAGCCCTAGTCAGAGAGGGCTGAAATCCTACGACTCGTTACCGGTCGCACACCTCTACGGGTGCAGGGAATGCGGAGGCCAGCCGATGAAAGCGGAAGGGAAATGTGACCTCTCCACCCCTCGGACCCCTTACCCCAAAACCATTGTCTGTGGGAACTGGGGACTGGGGAACTGGGCATTCGGAGACGCAGCGTGGCCTGGTGGAAAGAGCGTGGGCCTGGGAATTATAGGATCTGGGTTCTAATCCCAGCTCTACCAATTTCTTGCTGAGTGACCTTGGGCAAGTAACTTCACTTCTCTGGGCCTCGATTTCCTCGACGGCGAAATGGGGATTCAGTACCTGTTCTCCCAAGCAGCGTGGCTCAGTGGAGAGAACCCGGGCTTGGGAGACAGAGGACGTGGGTTCTAATCTCGGCTCCTCCACTTGTCTGCTGTGTGACCTTGGGCAAGCTGTTTAGCTTCTCTGTACCTCAGTTACGTCATCTGGAAAATGGGGATGAAGACTGCGAGCCCCACGTGGGGCAACCTGATTCCCCTGTATCTACCCCAGTGCTTAGAACAGTGCTTGGCACGTAGTAAGCGCTTAACAAATGCCAACATTATTATTGGCATTTGGGACATGTGGGACAGGGACTACGCCCAACCTGTTTGACTTGTACCTACCCCGGCGGTTAGAACGGTGTTTGACACGTAGTAAGTGCTTTACAGGTATCACAGAACATACAACAAACGAGCATTCTTAGACTCTGAACACGAGAAGCAGCGTGGCTCAGTGGAAAGAGCCCGGGCTTGGGAGTCAGAGGTCATGGGTTCGAATCCGGTTCTGCCGCTTGTCAGCTGGGTGACGGTGGGCGAGTCACTTCACTTCTCTGGGCCCCAGTTCCCTCATCTGTAAAATGGGGATGAAGACTGTGAGCCTCACGTGGGGTAATCCGATTAACCTATATCTCCCCCAGCGCTTAGACCAGTGCTCTGCACATAGTAAGTGTTTAACAAATACCAACATTATTATTATTATGATGGGCAGGGAATGTGTTATATTGTTATATTCTACTCTCCCAGGCACTTAGTACGGCGCTCTGCGTATAGTAAGTGCTCAGTAAATGCGATTGATTGGTTAAATACAGTCGGCTGGTTAAATACAATCGGTTAAGTATGATTGATTGGTAACCCCGGGTGGAACAGGGACCGTGTTCGATCGGACCATTTCTGTCTCCCCGCGTTGCCAAGCCCGGAGCTTTGGCCCAAAGGAAAGCAGCGTGGCCTCCTGGAAGGATCACAGAAGCGAGTCAGAGGGACCTGGGTTCTGAACCTGGCTTGGCCACTTGTCTGCTGTGTGACCTTGGGCAAGTTATTTAACTTCTCTGGGCCTCACTTACCTCATCTATAAAATGGGAATTAATACTATGAGCCCCAAGTAGGACATGAACTGTTTTGAACCTGATGAGCATGTATATATCCCAGTGCTTAACACAGTGCCTGGCACAAAGGAAATGTTTAACAAGTGCCATTAAAAAAAAATTATAGATGTGCAATAAACACCGTTTTAAAAAAAACAACAAAAGCAGAACTTTGGCCCAGGACCTTTTGCCTCAATTCCAGATGAGGATGGTACTTAATGTTTCAATTAATTTATAATAAAATATCAATAATAATTAAAATATATGTGGCGATTAGGTGCCTATTATGTGCCAAGTACTCTGCCAAGCATTGGAGTAGACACGAAAGTTAGATCGGACACAATCCCTGTACTCTCTGGAGCTCTCAGGCTGAGGGAGGAAGAACAAGTATTTAATTCCCACTTTATAGCAGAGGAAACTGAGGCACCGAGCGGTTAAGCGACTTGTCCGAGGTCACTTAGCAGGCAAGTGCTGGAGCTGTTCTCTTTACACTAGGCCACGCTCTGATCTAGAACTTTACCTCAGTTTGGCTGCCAGGATATAGGGGTCATGTATCCTCCATCACAGGCCCTCTAGAGTCTCTGGAATCCAATATTTATTGAGCGCTTACTATGTGCAGAGCACTGTACTGAACGCTTGGGAGAGTGCAGTATCGCAATAAACAGACATATTCCCTGCCCGCAACGAGCTTGCAATCTAGAGGAGCAAAGGGCCTGGCGATGGAGAGTGATGTAAGAGCGATTGAAAATGCTTGGGTTCAAGGTTTTTCATTCATTCAATAGTATTTATTGAGCGCTTACTATGTGCAGAGCACTGTACTAAGCGCTTGGGATGAACAAGTCGGCAACAGATAGAGACAGTCCCTGCCGTTTGACGGGCTTACGGTCTGATCGGGGGAGACGGACAGACGAGAACGATGGCACTAAACAGCGTCGAGGGGAAGAACATCTCGTAAAAACCGATGGCAACTAAATAGAATCGAGGCGATGGACAATTCATTAACAAAATAAATAGGGTAACGAAAATATATACAGTTGAGCGGGCGAGTACGGTGCCGTGGGGAGGGGAAGGGAGAGGGGGAGGAGCAGAGGGAAAAGGGGAAAATGAGGGTTTAGCTGCGGAGAGGTAAAGGGGGGATGGCAGAGGGAGTAGAGGGAGAAGAGGAGCTCAGTCTGGGAAGGCCTCTTGGAGGAGGTGAGTTTTAAGTAAGGTTTTGAAGAGGGAAAGAGAATCAGTTAGGTGGAGGTGAGGAGGGAGGGCGTTCCGGGACCGCGGGAGGACGTGACCCGGGGGTCGACGGCGGGACAGGCGAGACCGAGGGACGGCGAGGAGGTGGGCGGCGGAGGAGCGGAGCGTGCGGGGTGGGTGGTAGAAAGAGAGAAGGGAGGAGAGGTAGGAAGGGGCGAGGTGATGTAGAGCCTCGAAGCCTAGAGTGAGGAGTTTTTGTTTGGAGCAGAGGTCGATAGGCAACCACTGGAGTTGTTTAAGAAGGGGAGTGACAGGCCCAGATCGTTTCTGCAGGAAGATGAGCCGGGCAGCGGAGTGAAGAATAGACCGGAGCGGGGCGAGAGAAGAGGAAGGGAGGTCAGAGAGAAGGCCGACACAGTAGTCTAGCCGGGATATAACGAGAGCCCGTAACGGTAAGGTAGCCGTTTGGGTGGAGAGGAAAGGGCGGATCTTGGCGATATTGTAGAGGTGAAACCGGCAGGTCTCGGTAGCGGATAGGATGCGTGGGGTGAATGAGAGAGACGAGTCAAGGATGACACCGAGATCGCGGGCCCGAGAGACGGGAAGGACGGTCGTGCCATCCACGGTGATAGGGAAGTCTGGGAGAGGACCGGGTTCGGGAGGGAAGATGAGGAGCTCAGTCTTGCTCATGTTGAATTTTAGGTGGCGGGTCGACATCCGGGTGGAGACGTCCCGGAGGCGGGAGGAGATGCGAGCCCGAAGGGAGGGGGAGAGGACAGGAGCGGAGATGTAGATCCGCGTGTCATCTGCGTAGAGATGGTAGTCAAAGCCGTGAGAGCGGATGAGTTCACCGAGGGAGTGAGTGTAAATGGAGAACAGAAGAGGGCCGAGAACTGACCCTTGAGGAACTCCAACAGTTAAAGGATGGGAGGGGGAGGTTTTGTTCATTCATTCATTCATTCAATAGTATTTATTGAGCGCTTACTATGTGCAGAGCACTGTATTAAGCGCTTGGGATGAACAGGTCGGCAACAGAGATGGTCCCTGCCGTTTGACGGGCTCACAGTCTAATCGGGGAAGATGGACAGACAAGAACAATGGCAATAAATAGAGTCGAGGGGAAGAACATCTCGTAAAAACGATGGCGACTAAATAGAATCGAGGCGATGTACAATTCATAAACAAAATAAATAGGGTAATGGAAATATATACAGTTGAGCGGACGAGTACAGTGCTGTGGGGAGGGGAAGGGAGAGGGGGAGGAGCAGAGGGAAAGGGGGGAAAAGAGGGTTTAGCTGCGGAGAGGTAAAGGGGGGGTGGCGGAGGGAGTAGAGGGAGAAGAGAAGCTCAGTCTGGGAAGGCCTCTTGGAGAAGGTGAGTTTTAAGTAGGGTTTTGAAGCAGGGAAGAGAATCAGTTTGGCGGAGGTGAGGAGGGAGGGGGTTCCAGGACCGCGGGAGGACGTGGCCGGGGGGTCGACGACGGGATGGGCGAGATCGAGGGACGGTGAGGAGGTGGGCGGCAGAGGAGCGGAGCGTGCGGGGTTGGTGGTAGAGAGAAGGGAGGAGAGGTAGGAAGGGGCAAGGTGATGGAGAGCCTCGAAGCCTAGAGTGAGGAGTTTTTGTTTGGAGCAGAGGTCGATAGGCAACCACTGGAGTTGTTTAAGAAGGGGAGTGACATGCCCAGAGAGTTTCTGCAGGAAGATGAGCCAGGCAGCGGAGTGAAGAATAGACCGGAGCAGGGCGAGAGAGGAGGAAGGGAGGTCAGAGAGAAGGCTGACACAGTAGTCTAGCCGGGATATAACGAGAGCCCGTAGCGGTAAGGTAGCCATTTGGGTGGAGAGGAAAGGGCGGATCTTGGCGATATCGTAGAGGTGAAACCGGCAGGTCTCGGTAACGGATAGGATGTGTGGGGTGAACGAGAGAGATGAGTCAAGGATGACACCGAGATCGCGGGCCCGAGAGACGGGAAGGACGGTCGTGCCATCCACGGTGATAGAGAAGTCTGGGAGAGGACCGGGTTCGGGAGGGAAGATGAGGAGCTCGGTCTCGCTCACGTTGAGTTTTAGGTGGCGGGCCGACATCCGGGTGGAGACGTCCCGGAGGCGGGAGGAGATGCGAGCCCGAAGGGAGGGGGAGAGGACAGGGGCGGAGATGTAGATCCACGTGTCATCTGCGTAGAGATGGTAGTCAAAGCCGTGAGAGCGGATGAGTTCACCGAGGGAGTGAGTGTAGATGGAGAACAGAAGAGGGCCGAGAACTGACCCTTGAGGAACTCCAACAGTTAAAGGATGGGAGGGGGAGGAGGCTCTGGCGAAGGAGACCGAGAATGACCGGCCAGAGAGGTAAGAGGAGAACCGGGAGAGGACGGAGTCCGTGAAGCCGAGGTGAGATAAGGTATGGAGGAGGAGGGGATGGTCGACAGTGTCAAAGGCAGCAGAGAGGTCAAGGAGGATTAGAATGGAGTAGGAGCCATCGGATTTGGCAAGAAGGAGGTCGTGGGTGACCTTAGAGAGAGCAGTCTCGGTAGAGCGGAGGGGACGGAAGCCAGATCGGAGGGGGTCTAGGAGAGAATGGGAGTTGAGGAATTCTCAGCATCGATTGTAGACGACTCGTTCTAGGATTTTGGAAAGGAAGGGTAGTAGGGAGATAGGGCGATAACTGGAGGGCGACGTGGGGTCGAGAGCGGGTTTTTTTAGGATGGGGGAGACGTGGGCATGTTTGAAGGCAGAGGGGAAGGAGCCCTTGGAGATCGAGTGGTTAAAAATAGAAGTTAAGGAAGGTAGGAGGGCAGGGGCGATGGTTTTAATACGGTGAGAGGGAATGGGGTCCGAGGCGCAGGTGGAGGGGGTGGCACTTGCGAGGAGGGAGGAGATCTCCTCTGAGGATACTGCAGGGAAGGGTGGGAAAGTAGGGGAGGGGGTCGGTGTGGGGGAGGGGAGAGGCGGAGGGGTGACTTTGGGGAGCTCAGACCTGATCGTGTTGATTTTCGTGAGGAAATAGGTGGCCAGATCATTGGGGGTGAGAGATGGGGGAGGGGGAGGAACAGGGGGCCTAAGGAGAGAGTTAAAGGTCCGGAACAATCGGCGGGGGTGGCGGGCATGGGTGTCGATGAGGGAGGAGAAGAAGTTTTACCTGGCGGAGGAGTTTTGTTTCATGGAGGAGCTCATCCCCCATCATCCTATTTAACAGTCGCACCGAACCTCACCACACCACTCTGGAGTTGCAAGAGATAGGCATTCGCACCCCATTTTACAGATGGAACTGACTGGTCAAGGTCTCTAGACTGTAGACTCGTTGTGGACAGGGAATGTGTCTGTTTATTATTATATTATACTCTCCCAAGCGCTTACTGCAATGCTCTGCACACAGTAAGTGCTCAATAAATGAGATTGACTGACCCAGTTGGGTCAGCGTGACTACAGACTTAGCATTCGTCTGTCGAAAGGTCACAGGGCTAAGTAACATTGTGACTCTTAGTGGGATTGAGTGGTGGATCTAAACCTGACCATGCTGTGTGATTTTGGAAGAGTTTCATAACCTCTTTGGGCATCAGCACAGTTTTTTATATATATATTTACATATAAACACACATACCTATATGTACATACAATACACATATGCATATATATACACACGGTTACTCAGAGCATCACTACTTGGTGTCAAACTGGAAAAGTTATTTCTGGCACAAAAAATGACTTGGTTTCTATAGTCATTTGTTATGCCCTGTGCCGTTTTATATCCAAGCTCTACGAACTCTCTTTGAGGCTTTCTTTGGTAAAAAAAATCTAGTTCGCCTGAAAAGAAAGATGACTTTGGGCATGTCTGATCATTGTTCATGAAGTAGAGGAATCGTAGCACAGCTTTAACGGCTTCCTAAAGGGCATTTGGAGTTCTAAATGATTATGTCACGCCTGGGGAGAATGTGTTGGTAAAGAAAGTTAACTTAGAGTTGCATTATTCATATCCTCCTATATTAGTCCTCTCTAGTTACCTTAGAAATGGAGCTTATCTTGTTTTTATTGTGGTTTAAACCCACAAAAGAGGTATTGTTCACATTAGCGATACCATAATTGTCAATATTATGGGAAAACATTTGACCTATAAGAGTAGTTCTGCTTCTGCAATCTGCAGTTTTGCACATAAATGAGATTGCTTCTTCTACTGTTTACAAAATAAGCTCTGTTAAAATGGACCGACAAACTGTTAGTTGTTCAGACGATTCTACTAACTGAGATTGTTTTGACTGGAGAGTAAGTTACTGACTCCCACATCATTTTGGTTGATAATTGTTTTCCTGAAAGGATGTGTTACCCGGTATTGTTGAAATGTAGCAGGAAGCGCTTCACTTGGTTCCAAAGTAATTCTGGTTCTCAGATAAATTTCATATTTGGGCCTGAAAAATGTGATCACAGGCGTTAGGCGGATAGTGGAACTATGAGGTTAAGAACCATTCCCAGAATTTTCTGTTATGAGGATGACCCAGAACCCTTGATTGAGGATCCGGTAGTATAGTGTACAGAAGAAAAGAGTCAGGGTTCCTTATCCTGCAGTTTCATCTTTGGAGTAATAATAATAATTATTATGGCATTTGTTAAGCATTTACTATGTGCCAGGGAGTAGTACAGTTCACGGAATTAGATTCTAAAGAATTTGCTAGACTGCTAATTCTGTTGTATTGTTCTTCAATCGTTTAGTACGGTGCTGTGCACATAGTAAGATCTCAATAAATACCACCGATTGATTGATATATGCATATATATATTTGTGTGTGTATATATTCATTCATTCAGTAGTTTTTACTGAGCGCTTACTATGTGCAGAGCACTGTACTAAGCGCTTGGAATGTACAAATCGGCAACAGATAGAGACAGTCGCTGCCCATTGATGGGCTTACAGTCTAATCGGGGGAGACGGACAGACAAAAACAATAGCAATAAATAGAATCAAGAGGATGTACACCTCATTAAAACAACAGCAATAAACAGAATCAAGGTGATGTTCATCTCATTAACAAAATAAATAGGGTAATAAAAATATATACAAATGAGTGGACCAGCACAGTGCTGGGGGGAGGAGCAGAGGGAAAGGGGGGGAAAAGGGGGCTTAGCTGAGGGGAGGTGAAGAGGGGGGCAGAGAGGCAGCAGAGGGAGCAGAGGGAAAAGGGGAAGCTCGGTCTGGGAAGGCCTCTCGGAGGAGGTGAGCTCTCAGTAGGGCTTTGAAGAGGGGAAGAGAATGAGTTTGGAGGAGGTGAGGGGGGAGGGCATTCTAGGACAGCGGGAGGACGTGCCCAGGGGTCGACGGCGGGATAGGCGAGAACGGGGGACGGTGAGGAGGTGGGCGGCAGAGGAGCGGAGCGTGCGGGGTGGGCGGTAGAAAGAGATAAGGGAGGAGAGGTAGGAGGGGGCGAGGGGACGGAGAGCCTCGAAGCCTAGAGTGAGGAGTTTTTGTTTCGTGCGGAGGTTGAGGGGAGTGACATGGCCAGAGCGTTTCTGCAGGAAGATGAGCCGGGCAGCGGAATGAAGAATAGACCGGAGCGGGGAGAGACGGGAGGAAGGGAGATCAGAGAGAAGGCTGACACGATAATCCAGCCGGGATATTATGAGCGCCCGTACCGGTACGATAGCCGTTTGGGTGGAGAGGAAAGGGCGGATCTTGGCGATATTATAAAGGTGAGACCGGCAGGTCTTGGTGACGGATTGGATGTGTGAGATGAATATACGCATATATATGCGTATGGGAATGGAGCTGTTTACCTAGTATTTGTTAAGCGCTTACTGGATGCCGGGGACTGTACTGAGCACTGGGGTTGAGACTAGGTAATCGGGATGGACACAGTCCCTGACCCATATGGGACTTAGAGTTTTAATCCCCATTTTACAGACGAGGTAATTTAGACCCAGAGAAGTGAACCAACTTGCCCAAGGTCACCCAGCAGACAAGTAGTGGAGCCGGGATTAGAACCTAGGTCTTTCTGACTCCCAGGCCCATGCTCTACCTTCTATGTGTAGAGCACCGGAGCAGTCACTTAGAGTAAAAAATAATAATCATACTCATGATAATTGTGGTATTTGTTAAGCGCTCATTATGTGTCAAGCACTGGGGTAGATACAAGATAATCAGGTCTCGTATGGGGCTCACAGTCTAGGTAGGAGGGAGAAGAGGTATGGAATTCCCCTTTCACAGATGAGTAAACTGAAGCCCAGAAGAGTGAAGTGACTTGCCCAATCTCACACAACAGATAAGTGGCAGAAATGGAAGTAGAACCCCGGTCTCCCGACTCCCAGGCCCCCGCTCTTTCCACTAGGCCACGTGTGCTCGGGAACGTTCAATTTACAGCTCATAAAACAACCTCACCCGAAGGGGTTGACGAGACTCACAGGTCGCGCCGTTCATTGTTCCCAAGACCTTGTGGCTGATGACAATTCTCGTTCCCATTTTTGAAGGCACGGGGTCACTCCAAATGCCGAGTGACGATCGATGAGTAAGAAAGAAGGGGAACTGAATTGGATACAGATGAACATCAATCTTCCATCTGATAGAGAGCTAGATACATTATGGAACGAATGCAGGGGAGACCCCCTAGGAGAGCTTCCGTGCGGATGTTTTTGGGCTTGGTTTGGTAAAGTGAATTTTGTTTAATTCCCCCTCTAGACTGTAAGCTCCTGGTGGGCGGGGGATGCGTTTCGCAACTCTGTTGTATTGTGCTCTCCCGAGTGCTTAGTACAGCATTCTGCCCACAGCAGGCGCTCAATGAATGCCATTAATTGATTGTTTGATTGAGCCTACATTCCGTGTTGAAGGTGGGGATGAGGCAGAAGCCTGGCAGTTCGTTCATTCATTCATTCGATCGTACGTATTTACTGAGTGCTTACTGTGTGCAGAGCGCTGTACTAAGCCCTTGGAAAGTGCAATTCGGCAACAAAGAGAGACAATCCCTGCCCACAACGGGCTCACAGTCTAGAAGCGGGGAGATGGACGTCAAAACAGGTAAACGGGCATCGGTAGCATCAATTATACTTATATATGCACATCAAAACAAGTAAACAGGCATTAATATAAATAAATAGAATTATAGATATGTATATATATACACACAAGTGCTGTGAGGCGGGGAGCGGGGGCAGAGCAGAGGGAGCGATTCGGGATGACGTGGGGCGGAGGGGGAGCCGAGTCTTGGAACCGGAGTTGGGTTGAGCTTCTGGCCAGTTTATGACAGTAGGAGGCACAGATCTAGTATGCTAGGCCCTCCCCTCCCCTTCATAGCCTTTTTGAAGGCACATCTCCTCCGAGCGATCTTCCCCGACTGAGCCCTCGTTTTCTCTTCTGCATCACCCTTGCGGTTGGATTTGCACTCTCGATTCACCCCTCCCTCAGCCCCACAGCACTTAGGTGCATATCCGCAATCCGTATTAATGTCTGTCTGCCCCTCTAGACCGTAAGCTCGTTGTGGGCAGGGATCACGCCTACTGACTCTGTTGTACTGTTCTATTCTACTCTCCCAGACACGTAGTACAGTGCTCTGCGTATAACGAGTGCTTATTAAATACGATTGATTGCTTGATTGATGCCCTCCCCACTCCGGGTGAGTTGGCAAAAGGGAGCATGTATCTCCGCCACGAGCAACCTCCTCCCTTCGTCTCCACCCTAGGGAGGAGGATGCTGGCATTTGAGAGTTGTTGTTTCTGCCTCCGCCTTCTGACCTCCACCCCCTACCTCCCTCCAGTTGCAGCCTCTGCCGTGAGTAATCGATCGATCGGCAGGATCGAGTGCCTAATAATAATTATAATTAGGGTATTTAAGTGCTTACTATGTGCCAGGCACCGTACTGGGCGCTGGACACAGTCCCTGTCCCACTTGGGGCTCTCAGCCTCGATCCCCATTTTACAGATGAGATAACCGAGTCACAGAGAAGTTAGAGGGTTTGTCCAAGGTCACTCGGCAGACTAGTGCCGGGGTCGGGTTTAGAACCCATGACCTTCCGACTCCCAGGCCCGTGCTCTATCCACCACGTGGGCAGGGGCGTACTCTGTGCAGAGAACTGTGCTAAGGATTTGGAAGAGTAAAATAGGGTTAGTAGACTTTAACCCTCCCTTCGGGGATATTACCACTAAAATATATTACATATATTTAATATATATTAAACATGTATAATATATATAAATATATTATATATAAATATATATTGAATACATATATAATTAAATATATTAAATAAAATACACAATATACAACAATATTATAATATACAATAATAAATAAATACTATATAATATATAAATATATTAATATATAATATATAAATATTATAATATATGATAATATATAAAATAATGTATTTTATATATTTAATATATAATATATTAAATAAAATATAAAAATATAAAAATTAAATATATTAAATATCTCAGGTAGGAGGAAGCACCTGAGTTTGGAGCTGTGTCCCTACGTGCTGTGGTGGGAAGAAAGTAGCTATTTAGGGACAAAAAAAAAAGGGAGGCAGGAGCAGCACCCAGGCACAACAGCATTGGACTTCTTCCCAGGTCAGCCAATCTGGCTGGGCTTCCTGGAGGAGGAGCCCGATTCATGCTAAGGGAGAGGTGTGAAGAGATGAAATGAGATGTCCTTCCAAGTGCATGGTGTGTGGTGTGGTGAAAGATGACTGGAGTGAGGTGGTCCCAGGTCCTCCAGTGAGAAGCGTTAGCTTGAAAGATCACTTATCGCCCCTCTCCCCGGTGGCTTAGCCTGATGGAACAAGCGTGTCGAACTCTGAGCAGAATCCGTTTCTTCCAGACCAAGGGCTAGGAAGGGGAATTAATAGTAATGATGATGTTAATTCTAGTACTTGTTAAGTGCTTACTGTGTGCCCTACACTGTTCTAAGCCCTGGGGTAGGTACAAGTCAGTCAGGTTGGACACAGTCCCCGTCCCACTTGGGGCTCACCCTCTTAATCTTCATGTTGCAGATGAGGAAATTGAAGCCCGGAGAAGTGAAGCGGCTTGTCCGAGGTCACACAGTGTTCATTCGTTCATTCGGTCGTATTTGTCGAGCGCTCGCTGTGTGCAGAGCACTGTACTAAGTGCTTGGAAGGTCCAATTCAGCAACAAATCCCTGCCCACACGGGCTCACAGTCTAGATGGGGGGAGGCAGGCATCAAAACAAGTAAACAGGCATCAAAAGCAGGCAAGGGGTGGAGCCGGGATTAGGACGCAGGTCCTTCTCACTCCCGGGCCCGGGCTCTATCCACTAAGCCAGACGACCTCCGGAAAGGGCCCATCTTTTAACTCCCAGCCTGGGCCCTCTGGGGTGTGGAGGATGTAGCCTCCTTTGAGATCTGTAGTCACAATATGTTCCATAGTCTCTCAGGGAGATGGTGAAGCAAAGAGGAAGTCACAAACTTAATTCCTGGCCTCGCAAGCACTCATTCCACATTTAATGGGGATTGAGGGTGTGAGCCCCATGTGGGACAGGGACTGGGTCCAACCTGCTTAACCTGTTCCTATAGAACAGTGCTCGGCCCATAGTTAGCACATACCAAGTTCCATAGTAATTATTATTATTTACCGGAGACTGTAAGCTCTTTATGGTCAGGGGTTGTGTCTGTAAACTCTGAGGTAGTGCACTCTCCCGAGAGCTTCGTACCGTGCTCCGCACAGAGTAAGAACTCCACGATTCCACCGATCGATTTGCTGGGAGGCTTCAGCGTCTTGGTCGACACGGCTCTAAGGAAAGGTAGGCAGAAATAGATCAGAGGATAATAATGATGATGTTGCTGCTTGTTAAGCGCTTACTCTGTGCAGAGCAGTGTTCTAAGCGCTGGGGAAGTTCCAGGGTAGTCAGGTTGTCCCACGTGGGGCTCACAGTCTTCATCCCCATTTTACAGATGAGGTCACTGAGGCCCAGAGAAGTGAAGCGACTTGCTCACAGTCACACAGCTGACAAATGGCAGAGCCTGGATTCGAACCCATGACCTCTGACTCCCAAGCCCGGGCTCTTTCCACTGAGCCACGCTGCTTCTCATAGGTGGAGAAGGGATCTTGATCTTGTTCGGGGTTATCCCTATCCACCCCTAGCCCTTGTCCCCCTCCCCGAATATCTCTAGGGACTACCTCTAGCCTTTTCTTAAAGGCCGTGCCTATCAATCGATCAGTGGTATTTATGGAGTCCCGTGTGCAGAGCACTGTACTAAGCGGTTGGGAGAGTTCAATACAGTAGAGCCGATAGGCAGGAGCTTACAGTCTAGACCGGGGGCAGACACTGAGAAGAATCCTGGCCTAATGGAAAGAGCGTGGGCCTGGGAGTCAGAGGACCTGGGTTCAAATACCGGCTCTGCCGTTTGTCTGCTGTGTGACCTTGGGCAAGTCACTTAGCCTTTCTGTGCCTCATTTACCTGTAAAATGGGGATTCAATGCCTGTCCTCCCTACTGCTTAGACTGTGAGCCCAAAATGGGATCTGCTCATCTTATATGTACCCTGACACTTAGTACCACCCGGCACATAGTAAGGTTTAACAAATGCCACAATTATTATTATTATTATTATTATTGTTGTGAACTAATCAGAGAAGGCTTCCCACAGGAGGTGGAACTTATAAGCGGGCTTAGAGTTGTGACCTGGCACATTTTGAGAAGCGGCGTGGTCTAGTGGAAAGAGCACGGCCCTGGGAGTCAGAGATCCTGGGTTCTAATCCTGGCTCTGCCACTTTTCTGCTGAGACCTTGGGCAAGTCCCATAACTTCTCTGTGCCTCAGTTCCCTCATCTGCAGAATGGGGATTCAGTGTACTCAGTTTGTGAACCCCTTGTGGGACCTGATTAACTTGTATCTACCCCAGCTCTTAGTACACTGCTTGGCACATAGTAAGCACAGAAGAACTATTATCATCATCATTATTACTAATAAAAGCAAATTACAGAGAGAAGAAATGGCCAAGTATAAGGATGTATACTATCCTGACTCCTGTGGCTGAGGGGCATTTTAAACTGATTTCAGTGGACTAGTTGAAGACTCAAAATAAATCCTTGCACACATTAAATCAATCCACCAATAGTATTTATTGAATGCTTACTATGCGCAGAACACTGTACTGAGCGTTTGGGAGAGTACAATATAATAGAATTAGTGGACACATTCCCTGCCCACTCTCCTAGGCTAGCTCCCCTCTATTCCCCTCTCCGTGGCTGGCCAGCTTTGCCCTGTTAAGCGCTAATCGATCGAGTGGTATTTACTGAGCACTTAGTCTGTGCAGAACACTGTGCTCAGCTCTTGGAAAAGTACAATGCAATAGAGATTTTACAGTCTACAGTACAGCCCCCTCATTCCCATCCCCCTCTTACTCAAATATCATTATCTTCTCCACGTGTGCATCTCCCCCATCTCCGGAGCCAATAATAGTACTCAATCAATAAATCGTATTTATTCAGCACTTACTCTGGGCAGAGCACTGGGCTAAGCGCTTGGGAGAGTACGATATAACAGAGGAGTAATAGTGTTTATTAAGCCCCTTCCGTGTGCAAAACAGTAAGCACCGGGCAGGAATGCAGAGATGAGCATTAGACCCGCTCTCGGGCGCCCAAAGGATGCACAGTCTAAGAAGGGGAGACAGCACGGTGTAATGGAGAAGCACTGGCCTGGAAATTGGCGGACTTGAGTTTGAACTTCCTCTGCCGGCCTGCTGTGTGGTCACTTAAACTCTCTCTACTTCAGCTTCCTCATCTGCAAAATGGGGATAATAATACCTACCCGTCTGTCTGCCTGACGGGGTCGTTGTGAGGGGGAGAAAAAGAGAGAAGCAATGGGAGAGGACTTTGACAGTTAAAGGGCTAATCAGAAATTAAGGTATTAGAAGTAAAGGGAGGAGATGGGGTTGGTGACAGATACGTAAGGAAAGAAGAAACAGTAAAACCTCCCAAGCAACATAAAAGGCAAGGATAATAATAGTAAATGTAGTAAGAGCAATCGGTTATTGTAGGAGGAGCAGGGTTTTGGGCTTTTTGCAGCTCGACATCCTTTAGTTGGAAAGACCAGGCTACTGCCGTTTGCTCTCCCTTTCTGGGCTGGAGCAGGGGCTGACGTGAAGCCCAGATGTAGTACGAGGAGGGCGGCTCTTCTCTTTTTTTTTAATTGTATTTGTTAAACGCTTCTTATGTACCAGGCTCTAAGTGCTACAAGATAATTGGGTTGGACACAGTCCCTGTCCCACATAGGGCTCATTTTGCAGATGAGGTAAGTGAGGCGCAGAGAAGTAAAGTGGCTTGCCCGTAGCCACCCAGCAGGCAAGCGGCAGAGCCGGGATTAGAACCCAGGTCCTCTGGCTCCCAGGCCCGTGCTCCAGGTCTCTGCGGTCCGGAGGTAAAGAGGACCGGCAGAGGCCTCACGCAGCCAGAGTCTCTTCATTCTGCTGTAGGGAGCGGCTGACGTGGACTGGAGTAGCCAGGGATGGAGATGGCAGAGGGGCAGGATCCCATCACAGCCAACAGGTGGGAAGCAGCATGGCCTGGGTTCTAATCCCTGTGTTCACATCTCTGTGCCTCAGTTACCTCATCTGTAAAATGGGGATTAAGACTGTATGCCCCACATGGACCATAGACCGTGTCCAACCTGATTAGCGTGCATTCATTCAGTCGTATTTATTAAGTGCTTACTGTGTGCAGAGCACTGTACTGAGTGCTTGGGAAAATATAGTACAACAATAAACGGTGACATTCCCTGCCCACCATGAGCTCAGAGTCTAAAGCTTACTACAGTGCTTAGCACATAGTAAGCATTTAACAAATATCATTTTCAAAAAAATAGTCGTCTTCCTGTTGTCGTGATCGTGGTCTGGATTGAATGGATTTCTTTCTGTAGCTTCTGCTCAACTATTTTAATGCTCAGGGAGATACCAGATGACACCATTCCCCGCTAGCCCATTGTATCAACAGTGTAGGGCAGAGGCGTAACTTTCCTCTCAAGTTACAATCAAGGAACTACCTCCCGTGATTCGGCACTCATCTTGTAGATGGGTTGCCATTGTGTGGCCTGCACCATTGAAATGTCTTTCAAAGAGTCTGTTCTCATGTTAGCCTCCCTGGCAACAAAGACCCAACCCAGAGGGGAGAGAAAAAGGGATGGCGAAAAATGGCCCAGCACTAAATTTTGCTTGCCTGTTTATTTTCCTGCAGATTCTTGCTATGTGGGGGTGATTTTCTAAAGTGCAATTTCTTTTTCTCAGCCAAAGAGACATTAAGGATTAATCGAGTGCACAAGCGCGCACACACACCTTCAATCCAGCAGTAAAGTCTGGGCGTCTTGATGTGACGAATACAACTTTTTAAGTCAGAGCTAGAGGCCAGTATCCTCAAAGGAGTTAATGATTATTACAGTTGGGAAGACGTTGGATTCTGAATTTAAAGGCAGCTAATGCTCCTTCAATGCCAAAAGGCATAATCATTAGACCAATCAAAGCCTTTAAGGTTTTTTTTTAATGGTATTTGTTAAGCACTTACTATGTGCCAGTCTAGTCGCTGGGGTAGCTGCAAGATAATCAGGTTGTCCCACGTGGGGCTCATAGTCTTCATCCCCATTTTACAGATGAGGGAATTGAGGCTCAGAGAAGTGAAATGACTTGCCCGAGGTCACACAGCAGACAAGTGGCGGAGCTGGAATTAGAATCCGTGTCCTCCCAGGCCTATACTCTATTCACTAGGCCATGCAGCCTCTTTTAAGTTGAAGCCTTCAATCAGTCAATCATCAATCAATCAACGGTATTTATTGAGCCCTTACTGTGTGTGGAATATCGAGCACTTGGGGGAATACAGTAAAGTACGGACAGCCCTGCCTTCAAGCAGTTTACAATCTAATAGGGTAAATGGGAAAAAAAACACATTACAAATAGTTTAAACATACGTACACAAGTCTGTGGGGGTGGGGTGAGTATTAAGGTTCTCAGAAGGTACAAATTCAATTGCCTAGGTATCAGTCAATGGTACTCATTGAGCGCTTACTATATTAAACTCTTGGGAGAGTACAGTGTAACAAACTCACAGATACATTCCCTGCCCCCAGTAAGTTTACAGTTTAGAGGGGGAGACAGACCTTAATATAAATAAATTACAGGTGTGACCATAGTGTTGTGAGGATGAATAAAGGGAGCTAGTCAGGGAGATGCAGAAGGGAGTGGAAGAAAAGGAAAAGAGGGCCTTAATCAGGAAAGGCCGAGGAATAGGATGGAGAGATTAGTCAGGGAAGCCTTTGTGGAAGAGAGGTAATTTTGGTAGGGCTCTGAAGGTGGGTGGAGCAGTGATCTGTCAGATATGAAGAAGGAGGAGAGCTTCTGGCAGAAGGGAGGGCGTGAGCAAGGGCGTGAACCTTGGTGTGGTGCAAGGATTCCATCTTGTTCACTCCCCCAGATGAATTTACAAGAGGCAGAGCAACTTGACCTTGCAAGTAGAATCCCCAAGCGCTTAGATACAGTGGTCTGTACACAGTAAGCGCTCAATAAATACGACTGAATGAATGAATCCAAGAGCAGAAGGCCTAGGCCACTCAGTGGCTTCCAACTGGTGTGACCAGGCAGCCCTCCAGGGGATCATCATCATCATCATCAGTAAGACCGTGAGCCCCACGTGGGACAACCCGATTCGCCTGTGTCTACCCCAGCGCTTAGAACAGTGCTCTGCACATAGTAAGCGCTTAACAAATGCCAACATTATTAAATCATATTTATTGAGCGCTTACTGTGTGCAGAGCACTGAGTTGGCAAGGCCCAGAGCCACCCTGCTGGATTTATTGCGTGAGCCCCACTCACGATGAATTTACATCTGGGGAAGGGACTGGGGGTCCGCTTGGGCTTGGGATGGGAAAAGCCTGGTACCTTGGAACCAAAAGAACAAGAAGGTTCTGGGCAGGGGACTAAAATCCACCTCCCTTGGAAGCGTGAAGCAATCCGTAACGTTCGCACAGTTCCACCTGAGAGAAAATAGCCAAAACGATCCCAGTGCACCCGTCTTTCAGGCCCGTCACTGCACTTTAGCTCACAGCGGAGTGGGTTATTTCTCCATTCGGAAGAGATTGGGAGCCCCCGCTAGGTTAGGGTCATGGTTTAATTCCCACCCCCTGTATTGTTTTCTAGCGCTTAGTACAGTGTTCACACAGTAAGTGCTTAACGAATACCACCAAGTATGGCGTAATGGATAGAGCACGGGCCCGGGAGTCAGAAGGTTATGGGTTCTAATCCCGGATTCATCGGGTCTGCTGTGTGACCTCGTGTGACTTCTCTGTGCCTCAGTTACCTCATCTGTAAAATGGGGATTGAGACTGTGAGGCTCACATGGGGCAGGGACTTTGTCCAACCCAATTTGCTTGTATCCACCCCAGTGCTTAGTACAGTGCCTGACACAAAGTAAGCGCTTAACAAAAGTCATAATTATTATTATTATTACTACTACTGGAAGGGAAAGTATTCAGTCTTACCCCAGCATCACGGGTGGAGCTAGGAATGGAGCCGAGTTGTTCCGATTCCCAGCCTTAGCCATTAGCCAAGATGAAGTTGACAGCTCGGGCTCCAGGTCTGGATGTTTTAGACGACGAGGAGGCCAATTTGGCGGCTGGAAGATCTCCAGGAAAGTGCTGGCTTTTTTTAAAATAGTATTTGTTAGGCTCGTACTATGTGCCAAGCACTATACTAAGCACTAGAATCGCTGCAAGATAATCAGGTTGGGTACAGTCTGCGGTCTGATTAGTATGGGGTGCTGGTCCTGGGCTATTAAAAGCCGAAGCAAGAAGAGCTTTTCATTCAGGGATCTCTATTGTTTGTGTAGTGCAGGCTCTGTGCTAGTTGAAAAAAAGTGGGCATTTTATTCAGTTTCCTTGGAAAAAACAGTGGTTTAATGGGTTGGGGGTGGGTGGGGGAGGTGGGAAAGGTTCATGAAATTTGAGAGTTTTCCCAAGCCCAGATTCTTAAAGAGAAGTGACCTTAAGGGTTTTGAAATTCCCCAAACACTCCAGGGTGGTTCTGATCATTCATTCAGTCATATTTATTAAGTGCTTACTGTGTTCAGAGCACTGTACTAAGCACTTGAGAAAGTGCAACAATAAACAGTGACAGTCTCTGCCCACAACGAGCTCACCGTCTAAATGGGGGGAAACAGACATCAGTACAAATAAATAAAACTATAGATATATACTTAAATGTGGTAGGGCCGGGAGGAGGGAGGAAGAGAAAAGGGGGCAAATCAGGGCAACGCAGAAGGGAGTGGGAGACGAGGAAAAGTGGGGTTTAGTGTGGGAAGGCCTCTTGGAGGAGATGGGCCTTCAGTAAGGCGTTGAAGTGGGGGAGAGAAATTGTCTGTCGAATTTGAGAAGGGAGGGCGTTCCAGGCCAGAGGCGGGACGTGGGCCAGGGGTCGGCAGCGAGACAGGCCAGATGGAGGCACAGTGAGAAGGTTAGCACAAAAGGAGCCAAGCGCGCGGGCTGAGTTGTAGGAGAGAAGTGAGGTGAGAGGGGGCAAGGTGATGGACAGCTTTAGAGCCAGTGGTTGGAAGTTAATCCTCTTCTTCCGCTCAGCTCCCCATCCAGTTTCCCAACTGGGCTATTTGACTGAAGGGACTGAGGAGAGACTTTCCCAGACCTAGTTGGGACGATGACTATACTTTCCCAAGGCTTAGTACAGTGTTTGGCACACAGTAAGCGCTCAGTACATTCCATCGATGGAGTGATTTGCGAAGATCATATGCAAAGGGCTGAACTTTTTCCTGGAGTGTTTTCCCCCACACCATTGGTCACTGGGATATTTTTGGTGATAAAAGTCTTTGTGGCAAGAGCTGGACTGTGGCAGTGTAGCAGCCCCAATCATCTGGATCACCGTGGCTTTGTAGATAATAATAATAATGTTGGTATCTGTTAAGCGCTTACTATGTGCAGAGCACTGTTCTAAGCACTGGGGTAGACACAGGGGAATCAGATTGCCCCACGTGAGGCTCACGGTCTTCATCCCCATTTTCCAGATGAGGTCACTGAGGCCCAGAGAAGTGAAGTGACTTGCCCACAGTCACACAGCTGACAAGTGGCCAGAGCCGGGATTCGAACCCATGACCTCTGACTCCCAAGCCCGGGCTCTTTCCACTGAGCCACGCTGCTTCCCATCTCCTGTTGACTGAGGCAGTCTCATGCCCCAGGGCATAGCAAGAGGGAGGGATTGGATATGTTGATTAGAACATTATCAACCTTACTTTATCGCCTTCCTTGGGAGGAATCTGGATTTAGTGTCCTTTTGAAGGTCCTAATCTTCAGCCCTTCGTCTTAAATGGTGGAGTTCAGAATTCTATCATTTTGTACTTTTTAAAAATTGCTATTTGTTAAGCGCTCACTGTATGTCAAGTACTGAACCCAACAGTACAGTCAAGTACCCAACAACGGGCTCACTTCTAGACTGTGAGCCCGTTGTTGGATAGGGATCGTCTCTACTGGTTGCCAAACTGTACTTTCCAAGCGCTTAGAACAGTGTTCTGCACACAGTAAAGCGTTCAGTAAATACAACCGAATGAATGAAAGTATCAGGTGCCGGGGTAAATACAAGAAAGGTCAGACACAGTTCCTCTACTTCCTCTTTAATTCAGCAGGATTTATTGAGCGTCCATTGTGTGCAAAGTTCTGGAAGATTTACTACATTTTTTTGCCAGCGATCATAGTCCTCTTCATAGTCATTACTTCATTCCCATTTTCAAAGGAAGAAATCGCTCAGTGGGGTAGAGATGTCCTGTGTAACCTTAAACACATTAGCGTGAGGACTCAAGCCCAGGATTTCGACGCCTGTATTTTAAACACGCAAGCACGACGTCTCTCGCGTAACGAGACCTAGGTGGTAAGTAGTCAGGGAGGGGTTTACTGGTTTTCGTCCCTAATCACCCTTTCCACCTCCCTGGTGGTGATCAACATTCCCAATTTTCAAGTCTTGTGATGAGCCCAGGTAGCTAAGGATGGTCTTTCCCCTCTAAATCGAGATATCTGCTTGAGGTGGGGGGCTGTCCTAACTTGGAGCTCGTGGGCCGGTGATGCATTTGTGGAGTTTGGGGGCCGGTGGTGCATTTGTGGAGCTCGGGTCAGCAGTGTGTGTGTAGAGATGGTGAGCCAGTGGCCTGTTCGTGGAGCTTGAGGGCCGGTGGCACGTTTGTGGAGCTGGTGGGCCAGGGTCTTCTTTCTGGAGCTCCGGGAATCGGTGTGGTGCATTTGTGCAGCAGTCTTCTCCAGCTCTCTTGAGTATCAATCCATCAGTTGATCAATCGTATTCATTGATCGCCTACCGTGTGCAGCGCGTGGTACGAGTTCTTGGGAGGTACAATAGTTGGAAGACACGAAGCCTGCCCTCAAGGAGTGTATAATCTGCACACAGCTAGCGCTCAATAAATACAGTTGACTGACCGACTGACAGGGCAATTTAAATGCACCAAATGAATGACTTTGGGATTTGTGTTTTGCTCGGGTGAATTAAAAAACAAAGAACCCAGCTTTGCAAGAAGTCCTAAACCAGTAAAATGGTCTTTCTAATCTTCTCTGTTCTTTTCCCACTAGTCCAGCCCAGCAGATGGCCAAGGTTAGCCAGGCCGGGCACAGTGCCCATGTTGACGTGACTGTTGGGAGCAGCTTTACGTCTCTGATTGGCTCCTGAATTCTTACCGCTTGTTTTGGGTCCAACGGAGACACAGGCCGCCTTGGTTTCCTGGACTTATTCTCTCCATCTGTGAAATGACCAGAGTCGCTGAGAGCTGGTTAATCTCGAGGTTAGAGGGCAGCTTGGCCTCGTGGATAGAGCAGGAGTCGGAAGGAAATGGGTTCATGAGTTACCAATCCCGGGCTCCGTCACTTGTCTGCTGTGTGACCTTGGGCAAGTCACTTCACGTCTCTGTGCCTCAGTACCTCAAGCAGCGTGGCTCAGTGGAAAGAGCACGGGCTTTGGAGTCAGGGGTCATGGGTTCGAAAACCCAGCTCTGCCACTTGTCAGCTGTGTGATTGTGGGCAAGTCACTTAACTTCTTCTGTGCCTCCGTTACCCTCATCTGTAAAATGGGGATTAAGACTGTGAGCCCCACGTGGGCAGCCTGACTCCCCTGTGTCTACCCCAGCGCTTAGAACGGTGCTCTGCACATAGTAAGCGCTTAACCAAATACCAACATTATTATTATTATTATTAAATGGGGATTAAGACTGTGAGCCCCATGTGGGACAGGGGACTCTGTCCAACCCGATTTGCTTGCATTCCCCCCCTCTCTAGCACTTAGTACAGTGCCTGGCATATAATAAGCACTTAACAAATACCACAGTCATCATTATTGTTATTATTTTGGAAGGAGCGCTTGGGTGGGCATCGCAGGCCTGTGGATTCCAGTCATGTCCCCACTAGGTGGGTTTCACCAGGTGGTCTTAGGCAAGTCACTTAGCCACTCTGGGTCGACTCCTGTCTATCAGTCTATTGTATTTATTGAGATTTACTGGTTCAGAGTGCCGTACTCAGCCCTTGCTGAGTACAATGTATCAGAGTTGGTCGCGTGTTCCCTGCCTCTGAGGAGTTTTCAGTCTAGAGGACCTCGCCCACATCCTGCCTCTGGCCTCGGTCTCCCTCCCACTTCTTTTGTGACAGACAGTCACTTTCCCCACCTCAGAGCCTTACTGAAGTCGCATCTTCTCCAAGAGGCCTTTCCTGACTGAGTCCTCATTTCCTTTAGTCCCTCTCTCTTCAGACTCAACTATGCACTTGGATCTGGACCCTTAAAGCACTGGGTGTTCACCCCACCTTCAGCCCCATAGCGCTTACGAACATTACCATTTATTTATTTGATGTCAATGGCCGTTTTCCTTCTAGACTGCCAAGAGCAGATCTCCCAAGTCTGTTGTTCTGGGGTTTCCCAACTGTTTAGAACAATGCCTTTCACACAGTAGGGTGGCTCAGTGGAAAGAGCTCGGGCTTAGGAGTCAGAGGTCACGGGTTCTAATCCCGGCTCCTCCGCCTGTCAGCTGTGTGACTATAGGCAAGTCACTTAATTTCTCGGTGCCTCAGTTACTTCATCTGTAAAATGGGGATTAAGACTGTGAGCCTCACGTGGGACAACCTGATCCCCCTGTATCTACCCCAGCGCTTAGAACAGTGCTCAGCACATAGTAAGCGCTTAACAAATACCAACATTATTATTATAGTAAGTGCTCAATAAATGCCGTTGATTGTTGGATTGATTGAGCCTCAGTTTTCCCGCTCTGTAAAATATAAACAATTTATACCCCTCCCTTTCTCCCAGAGGTGATTTAAGGATAAAGTGAGAAAATGCTTTGCATTAATGCTGCTGCAGGAGCAGCGTGATTTAGTGGCTAGAGCACGGGCCTGGGAGTCAGAACGACCTGGGTTCTAATCCGGGCTCCACCTCTTGTCTGCTGGGTGATCTTGGGCAAGTCGCTTAACTTCTCTGAACCTCAGTTACCTCATTTGTAAAATGGGGGTTAAGACTGAGAGCCCAGTGTGGGATGGGGACTCTGTCCAACCTGATTAGCTTGTGTCTGCTTCAGCGATTAGAACAGTGCTTGGCACATAGTAAGCGTTTAGCAGATGCCATTATCATCATTAATAAGTATGGAATTTATTAAGTGCATACCACATGAACAGTTCCAGGGTTGATACATGATAATCAGATCTCACACAACCCTTATAAGCAGTGTGGACTAGTGGAAAGAGCCCGGGCTTGGGAGTCAGAGGTCGTGGGTTCTAATCCCGGCTCTGCCACTTATCAGCTGTGTGGCTTTGGGCAAATCATTTAACTTCTCTGTGCCTCAGTTACCTCATCTGTAAAATGGGGATTAAAACTGGCGCGCCCATGTGGGACAACCTGATTACCCTGTATCTATCCCAGTGCTTAGAACAGTGCTTTGGCACGTAGTAAAGGCTTAACAAATACCGTCATTATTATTATTATTATTTGAGGCTCATTTTCTAAGAGGTGGGAGAGCAGGTATCTTAGGCCCATTTTATAGTTGAGACTGAGGCATAGAGAAGTTAAGTGACCTTGTCCAAGCTGGGATTAGGTCCCAGGTTTCTTGGCTCCCAGTTCCATGCTCTCTTCACTAGACCAGTTATTGGGAAAAAAAGACACTAGAAATTTATCATGCTGAATTGGGGCAGCTATGGATTAAAAACACCAAATACTGGTTGAAGATGGATTTAGTTGTAACGAAGACCGGTTGAAGATGCCGTACCTTGATATAGGAAATACAGGGGAAGATACAAATGCAGAAACGTCAACCTTCTGTACCACTCTAAAAATAGTCACTTTTGCGCTAATAAAGAGTCCAATTACAAAACTCTTCATTCTTAAGAGCAAGAAAATAATAATTTTGTCTGAATTGGTTCCTAAAATAAATGGAGCCAGTTTTTGCGTAACACAATTTCAGAATAACAGACGCGAATCTAGGGTTCGCTGAAGGTGCCCTAACGGTAACCTAAAACAAACAAACAAAACAAGACAACGGTGAGTAATCAGGCTGACTTTTAGAGGTGCGATTGATTTAATGAATTAAAGAAAGTTGAGTTCACTGGATGAATGATGCTTTGCATCTGATTTTTTCCTAAGTATTTATGAAGCCCTTCCTATGTGTCAAGCACTGTTCTAAAGCACTGGGTGTAGATACAAGTTAATTAGGCCAGATCCAGTCCCTGTCCCACATGGAGTTGACACTCAAACTAGGAGGCGAGAACAGGTATTCGATATCCCCATTTTGCAGTCGAGGAAGCTGAAGCACAGGGAAGCTAAGCGACTTGCCCAAGGTCACCCAGCAGGCAAGAGTGGTGGAGTCAGAATTAGAACCAGACCCTCTGGCTCCAGGCCCATGCTTGTTAGGGAAGGAAGGAACTGGAAACCACAGTGCTGACCTAAAGTGTGATGGTGGTCTTAATAATAGTAACGTATTTTTTAAAGTTCTTACTGTGTGAGGAGGATACGAAGCTCTGGGAGAGAATCTCAGGGTGTGATCTAAATACAGTCCCTGTTTCTCTGGGGGTTCAACCTCCTTTCCCTCCGAATGGAACCAAATGAACCCTGGAATCTGTGCCTTTGGGGCACAGAAATCAGGCACAGATGTCCCCCCAAATAATTCACTGCTAAGTGTCACTCTCAACCCCCTGAACCGACGGAAACGGCTCCTGAATCCTGACCCCTCGAATGACAGCCCTGGGGACTGGTAGAGCTTTCTGAATCTCCACAAGGGATTTGTTTAGGGCAAGATTTGAACTTCGGGTCCAGGTTTCGGAGTGGATCCGAAGCCCTGTTCTTAACTTCCCGATCCCACTCACCTTGGTCGGTTCATTTTAGAGCTCAGATCTCCTGCCCCTCGAGCCCACCTGACCCCATCTCGGCAAACCGGGGACAGCAGTTCTGGGATCCTTCCCTCAAGGGCGGGAGGACTCGGATCAGCCAGGGAACTTCTTCCGATGGCATTATTTTTATATAAGATCTCATTGTTTGGACCCTCATCATCTCCTCTTCAAGAGGAAGGCTTGACTGTTCCTCACACTCCCCAAGGGAACTTTCGGTACTTCAGCCCAGTCAGCCCAGTAACAGAACCGATTCATTGTCTGACCTTAAAATGGGTGAAATGAACTAATTTCCTCGCAGAATACTTGAGACCATTGTCTGAGAGGGTGAGGACTGGCATCTGCTATGAATTATTGGGACTTTTTGAGAAGCAGCGTGTGCTCTAGTGGAAAGAATTAAGCCTTGGAGCGAGGGATTCCTGGAGTTCAAATCCCAGTTCTGCCACTTGCCTGCTCTGTGACCTTGGGCAAGCCAGTTTTCTATGCCTCCATTTTCTCATATGATAAATGGGGATTCAATACTTAGCCTCCTTCCCCCTAAGAATGTGAGTCCCTTGTGCGACAGGGAACTGTGTTTGTTCTAGTTATCTTGTTATTATCCCAGTGCTTAGTACAGTGCTTGATAACTTAATAAACAGTAACGGTGAATATATTTGCTTTCACATTTGACAGAAAAACATGAAAAGACATTGAGGGAGAGAATAGAAGGCGATACAATCTGAAAAACAATGCAGCAGCATCTGCTCCCTCTAGACTAAAAGCTCACTGTGGTCAGGAATGTGGCTGCCCACTCTGTCGTACTGTATTCTCCCAAGCGCTTAGTACAGTGTCTGCACATAATAAGCCCCTCAATAAATTGCTATTGATGATGATGATCTGCTGGGATACGATGATTGAGAACTGGGAGCTTCTGGGGAGGAGCGGTGGATGGTACCCACTTCTGAGAGTTATGGGAATCCCAGTCAAGGGCAAGATGTGGATTCCTTTCTAGTTTCTGGCTAAGCGATATAAGAACTAGACCACACCAATTCAGCATCCATTCAATGCTATTTATGAACACTTACTGTGTGTACAAAGTGCTTAGGACAGACAGTATAACAGAGTTTGGTAATAATAATATGGTTTTAAGTGCTTACTATATGCCAGGCACCGTACTAAGTGCTGGAGTGGATACAGGCAAATCGGATTGGAACAGTCCCTGTCCACATAATAATAATCAATAACGTTGGTATTTGTTAAGAACTTACTATGTGCAGAGCACTGTTCTAACGGCTGGGAGAGATACAGGGTATCAGGTGTCCCACATGAGGCTCACAGTCGTCCCCATTTTACAGATGAGGTAACTGAGGCACAGAGAAGTGAAGTGACTTGCCCACAGTCACACAGCTGACAAGTGGCAAAATGCCGGATTCGAACCATGACCTTCTGACTCCCGGACCCGTGCTCTAGCCACTACGCCATGGGGGCTCACAGTCTTATTTCCATTTTACAGATGAGGGAACTGAGGCCCAGAGAAGTAAAGTGCTTACTTGCCCCAAGGTCACACGGCAGACAATGGCCAGAGCCGGGATTAGAACCGTGGGAAACCAATCCCCGTCCAAAATGAGATTACAAGCTGTGGGGGAGTCGGATGGCAACCATTGTAGGTTTTCAGGGATTCGGAGGTATGTGTGTAACGATGTTTTAGTACTCTTATTCCAGGCTGAGCGCAGTATGGCTTGGAAGATAGGAAAGACTGGGAATTAGGAGGATAGCGAGGAGGCTGATGGAGTAGTCAAACTGAGATGTGCAAGTACCTGGACCAGTGTGGTGGCCGCTTGGGTGGAAGGGGAACGGGTGGATTCTGGAAATGTGGAGAAGGATGACAGGGTTTGGTGGTAGATGAAATATGGGAGTTGAAAGAGAGAGAGGAGTTAGAGATAATGCTGAAGTTAAAGGCTTGAGAGCTGGGAGGATGATGGTAGGATGGCGAAGGTGGTACTAGTAGTAGTAATAATGATGGCATTTGTTAAGCGCTTACTATGTGCAGGAGCACCGTTCTAAGTGCTAGGTAGAAGTAATAGTAGTGTTAAGCGCTTACTGTGTGCTGAGCACTCTATTAAGCATCCGTTGATAATGCCCAGGTGGGAATTAGACATGACCCCTGGCCCTTGCGGGAGGAGGATGGTGGTGTGTTAACTGTTGATGAGGTGGAGGAGAGTATTAAGAGGGAAGATGAATTCATAGCAGTGAGATTTCTCCCTCTTTGTGGCCAAGACAAATCAATCAATTGATGGATTTTAGGATAAGTGGTTACAGCGTGTTTAATGAAGATTAATTCAGGCGCAGACCCTGGACTTGAGCACATTGAATGTTTTCTCCCCGTCTGTGCTAGCTTAAACGGCATTTTCCCCTCTTGCTGACCAGTTAAGCGTTGAATTATTTCTCGCAATCCGGCTCCTCTCCCATCCCCTGACCAATGCTACATCCCCACTCGCCTCACTTGTCTGGGTATCCTGCTTTTAAATCTGACTGCGAGCCCATCACTGGGCAGGGATTGTCTCTATCTGTTGCGAGTTGTCCCTTCAAGCCGCTTAGTTACAGTACGCTGCACATAGTAAGCGCTCAGTAAATAGTGGTTGCCTATCGACCTCCGCTCCAAACAAAAACTCTCACTCTAGGCTTAAGGCTCTCCATCACCTTGCCCCTTCTACCTCTCCTCCCTTCTCTCTTTCTACCCGCCCAACCTTCCGCACGCTCCGCTCCTCTGCCCCGCCACCTCTCGCCGTCCCTCGGTCTCGCCTATCCCGCCGTCGACCCCTGGTCACGTCCTCCCGCGGTCCTGGAACGCCCTCCCTCCTCACCTCCGCCAAACTGATTCTCTTTCCCTCTTCAAAACCTTACTTAAAAATCACCTCTCCAAGAGGCCTTCCCAGACTGAGCTCCTCTTCCCCCTCTACTCCCTCTGCCATCCCCCCTTTACCTCTCCGCAGCTAAAGCCTCATTTTCCCCTTTTCCCTCTGCTCCTCCACCTCTCCCTTCCCATCCCCACGGCACTGTACCCGTCCGCTCAACTGTATATTTTTCGTTACCCTATTTATTTTGTTTAATGCATTGTACATCGCCTTGATTCTATTTAGTTGCCATTGTTTTTACGAGATGTTCTTCCCCTTGACGCTGTTTAGTGCCATTGTTCTTGTCTGTCCGTCTCCCCCGATTAGACTGTAAGCCCGTCAAACGGCAGGGACTGTCTCTATCTGTTGCCAACTTGTTCATCCCAAGCGCTTAGTACAGTGCTCTGCACATAGTAAGCGCTCAATAAATACTATTGAATGAATAAATACTATTGAATGAAGACCTTCTCCAAGCTCCTTCTTGTGCTGGTCCCATATCCTGACACCTTGACCCTTCTCTGGGCCCAGTCGCCCCTTGTAAAAACCTGTGCCTTGCTTCCTGGACCTTTGACCCTGACCATTCTGATCCAGCTTTTCAATATATCAACAGTATTTATTGAGCGCTTACTCTTCACAGAGCTCTGTCCTCAAGCGCTTGGGAAACTAAAACAGAGTTATTAGAAATGTTCCCTTCCCACAAGGAATTTACACTGTAGATGGAGAGACAGACATTAAAGTAAATTATGGATCTGTACTTAAGTGCTGTGGGGCTGAGAGTGGGGTGAATATCAAGCGCTTAAATAGTGCAGATCCGGGTGCATGGGCAATATAGAAAAGAGAGATAGTCGGAGAGACGGGGAAGGCCTCCTGGAGGAGATGTGATTTTAATAAGGCTTTGAAGGTGGGGAGAGTGGTGGTCTGTCTTATATGAAGGAGAGGAGCTCCAGGACAGAGGGAGGAAATAGGAAAGGGATTGGCAGTGCGATAGAGGAGATAGATGTGAGTAGTAGGTTGGAATTAGAGGAATGAACTGTGTGTGGGCTGGGCTGGAGTAGGAAATCAGCCAGGCAAGACAGGAGCAGGAGAGCTGATCAAGTGCTTTAAAACTGACCATAAGGAGTTTCTGCTTGATGCGGAAGGTGGATGGCTTACCACTGGAGGTTCTTGAGTGGGGAGATGTGGGTGAATTTTTTTTTATTTTTTTAACAAAAATGATCCAGGCAGCAGAGTGAAGTAAGGGCTGGAGTGGGGAGGTATCACTGACCAATCGCAAAAGGGAAAGGGTCAGGTCTGAATTTGTTCTGGAATCCGAATCGAGAGGAATCAAGGTGACATAATGGAGAAGTGTTTATTGGTCACAGATACCAGTCTAAGTGGACAATCAATGCGGTATTCGGTTCCCCGGAGGTAGCCTTTAGTCAGAAATAGCCACAAACTCCTTTCCTTCGTGCGCCTCAGGGCAAGCTGATCACAGCAGTTCCAATCCATTACTGGTGACTTCCAGGGTTTCTGACCTCCAGAGTTCCTTGTCCTAACTGGGGCCGGTCACAGAGCGAGTGTCTCGTGTCACGAAGGGGAGGCGTGCCAGGCTCAGACCAATTGGTGTCCCCTGTTCAGTGAGTTTGTTGTGGGCAGGGACTGTGTCTGTTATATTGTTACTCTCCCAAGCGCTTAATACAGTGCTCTGCACAAAGTAAGGGCGCAATAAATACAGTGAAGAAGGTTGGGCAGCTGCCATCCTCAACCTCCCTGGTCTCTTCCCAGCACTGCCCACTGGAGCTCCGCTCCCCTCCCAAAGATCTGAGGGGAGGTGATGTAGAAGCCTCTCAAGGCTCTGTTCTGGGTCCCAGACCTCTGATCTCTTGACCAGACACAGAAATGCCGAGGGCCTGCGGCGTCCTCATCTAGTGATCGTCCCCACGGCACTTACGCCATGCACCTCCCTGCACTGGCTGAGTAATCCAAGAGCCCGCAACTTTCCGTGCAAAACTCCTAAGTAATAATATATAATCATAATTAGACATCTGTTAAGCGCTTACTCTGTGCCAGGCACTATACCAAGCGATGGGGTATACACAAGCAAGTCGTGTTGGACACAGTCCCTGCCCCGCAAAGCGCTCACAGTCTTCATCCCCATTTTACCGATGAGATAATTGAGGCACAGAGAAGTGAATCAGCTTGCCCAAGGACACACAGCAGAGAAGTGGCGGAACTGGATCAGAACCATGACCTTCTGATCCCAGTCCTGTACCCTATCCACTCCTATCCACTACGCAATGCTGAAAATGTACTTGGGACGGTAGGGAATTGTGTCGGATGGATGTGTTTGGCATCATTGTTGCCCAAAGTAGCTGATGGACACTCACGAAAGCAAACAGCTGCCATCCATTTCTAATTACGTTTTGGAAATTCTTTAATAATAATAATGATGGTATTTGTTAAGCGCTTACTATGTGCAGAGCACTGTTCTAAGCGCTGGGGTAGACACAGGGGAATCAGGTTGTCCCACGTGGGGCTCACAGTCTTAATCCCCGTTTTACGGATGAGGGAACTGAGGCACGGAGAAGTGAAAGTGACTTGCCCACAGTCACACAGCTTGACAAGTGGCAAGAGCCGGATTCGAACTTCCATGACCCCTGACTCCAAAGCCATGGATATTTAAGAATATTTAAATAAAATATTAAGAATATTTCCCCTGCGGTGAAAAGCATTTTCAATCTACTACTATAGTGAATCCATCCTCATAGTATTCTTGTGTTTTGTTTTTCCTTTGGTATTGAGCAGAAGCAACTGAAACAGAGAGGTTAAATTATCTGTCCAAGGTAGGGATGGGACTAGAACCTAGTGGCGGGGAAGCCGCATGGCCTAGTGGAAAGAGCACAGGCCTGGGATTTAGAGGACCTGGGTTCTAATCCCAGCTCTGCCAGTTGCCTGCTTTGTGACGGGCATCTCACTTAACTTCTCTCTGCCTCAGTTTCCTCATCTGTAAAATGGGCATTCAATGCCTTTCATCCTTCCCACTTGGACTGTGCACTCCATGTGGGACAGGGACCATGTCTGACCTGATTATCTTATATCTACCCCAGCACTTAGAACAGTTTTTGACAAAACAACTGTCATAATAATAACAGTGATACATTGAATTCATCCTCACAATATTTCTGTGTTGAAGAGAAGAAACAGCTAAAACGCAGAGGTTAAATGACTTGCCCAAGGTCTCACAGCAAGTTAGTGGCAGAGACAGGACTAGAAGCTTTTGTCTTGTTCCAGGCCCAGTGTTCTCTCCCTAAGGCTTTGCTGTCTTAATTCATTTCTGGATTAGCAATGTAGCCCATGCCCTCAGCATATCGGCTTTTTCATTCCAAATCTACATCCCACTAATCTTGTCAGTGCTGGGTCTGGATTGTGATTTCTATGCTACGGGTGTCCCGTCCAGACTTAAGGAATCACTGCTGAAAGAAGGAAAGATGAGAACAAGAGATTGGATTCATCCCCCCCCCCCCACCCCCCCCCCCCCCCGGTCGCATTCTAGTAACAGTTATGTGCTTTTTCCCTCGAGAGATGGAAATCTTCTCAAGTTTCAAAGCTGCAGGTGAAAAAGCAACTGAACTATGTTGGACAAACACAAATACGTTCCTAATCCTCCCCAGTTTGATGGAATGACAATGCAAATAACCTGGCCCTGACAATGGAGCTCTCCTCCGAGACAAAATCAGGAGATGAGATTTAAGGCATGGGCCCTGTAAGGGACAGATAAGAGGATTGAACTGCTAGCATCAGTATCCTGTTTGCAAAAATCGGTTGTCAGAATCCCCTATTTTTTCTGAACCTACTTCCTTCTAGCATAGGCTCTAGAAGGGAAACGGGTGTTATATCGTACATTTTCTCATTTCATTTACACTGTAGATAGCAGTTTTCCCCCTGATATGTCAAAGCACTTAACTGACTTACAAGATTGAAAGGCATATTATCTGCACTCGGCTGTGGATCCTTTAAGCACTTTGATACCCCAATCTCACATCACTTATGTACGTAATCTTGTTCTCTATTATTTCCCCTACTTGTAATTTATTTTAATGTCTGTCTCCCCCTGTTGACTTTAAGCTCTTTAAATAAAGAATTATGGTATTGTTTAGGTGTCTACTACATTTTGGGTAGTACTGTGCTTGGCACCGAGGTAATACAAGATCTCAGGTTGGACACAGTCCTTGAGTTCTAATCCCAGCCCCACCGCTTGTCCATTGGGTGACCTTGGGCAAGTCGCTTAACTTCTCTGTGCCTCAGTTACCTCATCTGTAAAATGGGGATTAAGACTGTGAGCCATGTCCAGCCTGATTACCTTATCACCAGCACTTAGAACAGCGTCTGGCACATTGTAAGAGCTTAACAAAAACCATATTAAAAAAATGCCGTAAAAAAGGAGTCCCCTGTTCCTCAAGGGGCTCACAGACTGTCGGTTGTGGGGCAGGGAATGCTTCTATTTATTGTTGTATTGTACTTTCCCAAGTGCTTAGTACAGTGCTCTGCACAAAGTAAGCCCTTAGAAAGACGATTGAATGAATGAATAAATAGAAGGGATCGCATCTACCAACTGTTGTACTTTCCCAAGTGCTCAGGATAGTGCTGTGCACATAGTAAGTGCTCAAAGAATACCACTGATTGATTGCACTTTTCTTTGGCAAAGCAGGGAGCAGAGAGTTAAGGGGCTGAGTAAAAATGAACAAAAGTAAAACTGTCCCGCATCGGACTCACAGTCTTAAACCCCATTTCACAGATGAGGTAACCGAGGCAGAGTGAAGCGAACCGGGATCAGAACCCATGACCTTCTGACTCCCAGTCCTGTACCCTATCCACTCTGTGTGACTTGCCCAAGGTTCACACAGCAGACAAGTGGCGGAGCCGGGTTTAGAACCCCTGTCCTTCTGACCCTCGGGCCCGGGCTCTGTCCAAATACCATTGATGATGAAGACAATTAGGATGGTCTTTGCGGCTGGAGCACAGCCACCGGCCTGGACTCTTGTGGGACATTTAGGCAAGTAGAAGGCGTTCCAGCTCCGCAAATGAGTTGAGATCACTGAATGCCTGGGGTCCTACAGCCATTAGTTAAGAATGTCTGGTCATCGTCCACTCTCGGTCTCCAAAGACCCTTTTACTTCTGAGTAAAGCAGTCCTGCACCCCGTACTTGTGTCGCACAGCACATTCGGATGAGGCTTCCCAGGAGGGAGGCACGTAGGCCAAATCCACATCCCCGGAACCACGGGCCTGTTGTGTGCATCAGAGCGTAAGGTAGTGATGTCATATACACCATTTTGTCAAAGTCCGAGTCCAGCTGAGACTAGAGTGCTTTTCTGTGGAGATCCCTGGGCTCCCTCCCCGTTTCTTACTGCTTTCTCCTTTCTCCCGAGCCTGCTGTAACCCAGCCCACACACTAGGCTCCTCCTTACACCAACCTACACACTGTATCTCCATCTTGCACCAACCTCTCGCCCACATCCTGCCTCTGGCCTGGCACACCCTCCCTCTTCGTATCCATTCATTCGATAGTATTTATTGAGCGCTTACTATGTGAAGAGCACTGTACTGAGCGTTTGGAATGTACAAATCGGCAACAGATAGAGACAGTCCCTGCCCTTTGATGGGCTTACGGTCTAATCGGGGGAGACGGACAAAAACAATAGCAATAAATAGAATCAAGGGGAGGAACATCTCATTAAAACAATAGCAATACATAGAATCAAGGTGATGTAATCTGATAGGTGATCACTCTCCCCACCTTGAAAACCGTATTGAAGGCACATCTCCTCCAAGAGCCAACCCTGACTAAGCCCTCATTTCCTCTTCTTCCACTCCTTCCCATGTCACCTTGGACTTGGATTCGCTCCCTTTCTTCTCGTGGCTCACTGGAAAGAGCCCGGGCCTGGGAGTCAGAGGTCATGGGTTCAAATCCCGGCTCTGCCACTTGTCAGCTGTGTGACTGTGGGCGAGTCATTAACTTCTCTGTGCCTCCGTTACCTCATCTGTGAAATGGGGATTAAGACTGTGAGCCTCACGTGGGACAACCTGATTACCCTGTATCTCCCCCAGCGCTTAGAACAGTGCTCTGCACATAGGAAGCGCTTAACAAATACCAACATTATTATTATTATCTATCTATTTTTCCATCCAAAGCTGTAATTTACTCACTTACATTAATGTCTGCCTCCCCCTTTATAGTGTAAGAAGTTATGGTCAGGGCAAGTGACTCCCAACTCTGTTTTATTGTCATCTCCCAAGCGCTTAGTAGAGTGCTGTTCACGCAGTAAGCACTCAGTAAATACGATTGATTGATTGATTGAATGATTTCTTAGAGCCGTTGCACTGCCTTCCTAGGTCCCCCTGAATGTCAACACCACTTCCGAGCTGTGGAATCTGGGGGCAGGAGCTGAGGCAGAGGAAGGCTGAGCGCTCAAAATACAAATCCCGGATGGAAAGGCGTCCAGTGCCATGACTGTGGTGGACGGGGGGGCGGACCAGTGGGAAGCCACACTGTCCTGTACGAAACCGGACGGATGGCTCACCCAGGTGGGGCTCAGCCTAGCCTACAGGAGAGCCCTGTGTGGAAGGAGAGAGCCTCTGCTCCCTCTCCACCTATCCCAACAATCCCATCTACCTGTTCAGCCATTGCCTGTGGGCAGAACGTGTAGGAGGTTCTGTTACGCAAAACAGAGTTCTAAGGGCCCCTGATTCTCCCCTCTGGGCTGTCAGCTCATTGTGGGCAGGGAATGTGCTGTTATGTTGTTATATTGTACTCTCCCTAGTGCATAGTACAGTGCTCTTCAATCAATTGCATTTATTGAGCGCTTAGAAGCTTTAAAGCACTCAATCACCTTGCCCCCTCATATCTCACCTAGCAACTCTCCTATTACAACCTAGCCCTCACACTTCGCTCCTCTAATGCCGACCCTCTCGCCGTTCCTTGATCTCATGTATCTCGGAGCCAACCTCTCACCCACATCCTGCTTCTGTCCCGTAATGCCCTCCCTCTTTATATTCGCCGGACAATCACCGTCCTCCACTTCAAAGCCTTATGGAAGGCACATTTCCACCAAGAGGCCTTTCCTGATCAGACCCTTCTTTCCTTTTCTCCCCTCCCTTCTATGTTGTCCTAACTTGCTCCCTTTATTCATACCGCCTCCCAGCCCTATAGGACTTAGGTACATATCTGTAATTTTATTTATTTATATTAATGTCTGTCTCCCCCTCTATGCTGTAAGCTTGTTTTGGGCAGGAATGTGGTTATTGTATTGTTATATCGTACTCTCTCAAGTGCTTAGTATTGTGCTCTGCACACAAGTGAGCGCTCAGTAAATACAGTTGATTAACTGGCTTATTGTGTGCAGAGTACTGTTTGCAGCTATGTTCATAAGTGCTGTGTGTCTGGGGCAGGGGGTTAAGTAAGAAAGGGAGCAAGTCAGGGTAAGTGTTCAATAAATACGATTGATTGATTGGCCCTGAGGAGCTCTCAGGCTAAGGTGGAGAGTGAAGGACATTCAATTCCCATGAACAATAAAAACATTTAAAGGAAAATCACATCAGGAGATGGAGAAGCATTGAGAATCAGAGCAGCGTAATAGATAGAACAAGAGCCTAGGAGTCAGAAGGTCCTGGGTTCTAGTCTTGGCTCCTCCACATGTCGGCTATGTTTCTTAGGGTGAGTCACAATGTCTCTGTGCCTCAGTTCCCTCATCTATTTAATGGGGATTAAGGCTGTTAGCCCTATGTGGCACAGGGATTGTGTCCAAGCTGATTGGATTGTATCTACCTCAGTGCTTAGTAAAGTACCTGGAGCATAGTAAGTGCTCAAGAAAAACCATTACAAAAAAAAAATCAACTTGAAACAAAAAGGAACTGGAGGAGTCTCCTTTTCACTCAGAACAAGGTGAAGCATTTCAGAGCAGAGCAGCTCTCACTCTCACTACTTGAATCTGCCAGTTCCCTTCCCAGGAAAGCTAAAAATAAAGTGATTTTTTTTTCCGACACCTGCTTTTATGGCAAGAACTTGTGGTACATAGTCCAACCAGGCCTGGGTGGAAATTGGTGACTGTGTCAGCACTCTGTTCCCATTCTCTCTTTTCTGGCTTTCTCTCCCAAGGCAGAAAGCACATGACATTTTTATGATCCACCAGGGTAAGAATTTGTTCTTTTTTAGAGTGACTTTTTAAAAATAGCAAGAATCCTCCCTTCCTTAATCTGCCTCGCCTCTGGCATTTGCCCCAGACCTCTTTCAGTCTGAGGTTTTTGGAAATGCCTTATACGTAGTTTGGTAATATATTTGTTTATGAAACTACTCATGCCCAACCTATTCCCATTTTTCCTTCAGTGGGAGGAGCTGGAATCAAAATTGTGACAGTCCTGTGAGGTTCCTTATAAATGCATTTGGGAAGCAGCATGGCCTAGTGGAAAGACCACTGGCCTGGGAGTCAGAGGACCTGGGTTTTAAGCCCAGCTTCCCCACTTGTCTGCCCTGTGACCTTGGGCAAGTCACTTCATTTCTCTCCGCCTCGGGTATCCCCTCTGTAAAGTGGGGATTAAGACCGTGAGCCCCATGTGGGAAGGAGCTATGTCCAACCTGATTATCTTGCTTCTACTCCAGAACTTAGTATATCCATTCATTCGTTCGTTCGGTCGTTTTTGTTGAGTGCTTACTGTGTGCAGAACACTGTACTAAGCACTTGGAAGAGTACCATATAACTACAAATAGACACATTCCTGCCCACAACGAGCTCACAGTCTAGAGGGGGAGACAGACAATTAATATAAATGAATAAATAGATTAAATAAATGAATTTACAGATTCATTCATTCAATAGTATTTATTGAGCGCTTACTATGTGCAGAGCACTGTACTAAGTGGTTGGAATGTACAATTCGGCAACAGATAGAGACAATCCCTGCCCAATGACGGGCTCACAGTCTAATCGGGGGAGACGGACAAAAACAAGACAACATAATCACGATAAATAGAATCAAGGAGATGTACACCTCATTAGCAAAATAAATAGGGTAATAAAAATATATACAAATGAGCACAGTGGGGGGAGGGGGAGGGGGAGGAACAGAGGGAAAGGGGGCTTTGCTGAGGGGAGGTGAAGGGGGAAGGGAGAGGAGCAGAGGGCGGAGGGAGAGCAGAGAGGGAGCAGAGGGAAAAGGGGTAGCTCAGTCTGGGAAGGCCTCTCGGAGGAGGTGAGCTCTCAGTAGGGCTTTGAAGAGGGGAAGAGAGTTTGGTGGAGATGAAGAGGGAGGGCATTCCAGGACAGCGGTAGGTCGTGGGCCAGGGGTCGATGGTGAGCTAGGCGTGTACGAGGGATGGTGAGGATGTGAGTGGCGGGGGACCGGAGCGTGCAGGGTGGGCAGTAGAAAGAGAGAAGGGAGGTGAGGTAGGAGGGGGCAAGGTGATGGAGAGCCTTGAAGCCAAGAGTGAGGAGTTTTTGTTTTGTGCGGAGGTTGATAGGCAGCCACTGAAGGTTTTTAAGGAGGGGAGAGACATGCCCAGAGCATTTCTGCAGGAAGATGATCCGGGCAGCGGAATAAAGAATAGACTGGAGCAGGGAGAGAGGAGGAAGGGAGATCAGAGAGAAGGCTGACACAATAATCCAGCCGGGATATTATGAGAGCCTGTACCAGCACGATAGCCGTTTGGATGGAAAAGAAAGGGCGGATCTTGGCGATATTGTAAAGGTGAGACCGGCAGGCGTTAGTGACGGATTGGATGTGGGGGGGGTGAATGAGAGAGGTGAGTCAAGGATGACACCAAGGTTGTGGGCCCGTGAGATGGGAAGGATGGTCGTGCCGTCCACAGTGACAGGGAAGTCAGGGAGATGACAGTGTTTGGGAGGGAAGATAAAGAGCTCAGTTTTGGACATGTTGAGTTTTAGGTGGCGGGCAGACATCCAGGTGGAGACATCCTGGAGACAGGAGGAGATACAGATGTATACATATGTGTTGTGGGGATGCGAGGGAGGATGAAGGAATGAGCAAGTAAGAGCGGCACAGAGGGAGTGGACTAAGAAGAGAGGAAGGCTTTTATCAGGAAGGCTTCTTGGAGGAGATGTGCCTTCAATAAGGCTTTGAAGTGGGGGAGAGCAATTTTCTGTCTGATATGAGAAGTACAGTGCCTCCCACATAGCATTTAACAGATACCATAAAAAGAAATTAAAAATGCAATTAGACTAATTAGACTGTGAAACCCATTAGGAGCAAGGACTGTGTCCTCCCTGACTAATTGTTTCTACGCAGTGCTTGGAACAGTGATTGATATATAGTAAGAACTCAGCAAATACCTCTGCCTTTAAGGCTAACTCAATTTAGCTATGTGGGACAGGGACTTTATCTTGTATCTACCCCCATTGTTTAGTACAGTACTTGGCCCATGGAAAGTGCTTAACAAACACTATTTTTATCATTATTCTCCCCCTATAATTGTAAACCTAGACACTGCTTCTGAGCTGTGGAACTCTACGGCAGGAGTCTAGGTGGAAGGAGTCTGGGCATTTGAAATAAAAATATCAGATTTCGAGGTGTTAGATTCTGCATGCCTGGGTTGGGATAGACTGGCTGAAAATGACATAAAATCTGACAGTTGGCCACATTTTGCAGTCCTCAAGGAGGACTCTGGGAACTACTAGTGTATTAGGGTTGACTGAGTGCCCTCTTGGGGCAATACACTGTACTAAGCGCTCAAGAAGTACAAATCAAGGAAGTGACATGCTTCCTGCCCAAAAGGAGCTTATGCTGTAGTGGGGGAGACAGTCATAAACAGATTGAGTGGACATTTGTATAAACAGATACAAAGGCACTGAGTCTGGTCATAAATAAATTCATATGTGCTAGAGATGGCTGATGAGTTTCCAAGATTTAGGACACTGGAGAATTAATTGAGGAGGGCTTTTTGGAGGAGGTGGTGTGGGAGGAGCTGGGGGATTCTTGGGGGAGTCTGTTGGATTTGGGGAGGGAGGGAGTTAGATCCCAGCTGGGAGAACAGCAAGAGCAAGGGGATGGAGGCAGGAGAGTTAAGAGCGAGGTAGAGCTAGAGGTGGGTCGGGAAGATTGAAGTGAGCTAGTTGGGGAATATAAGGTGAAACGAGCAGAAAGGAAAGTTGGAGAAAGGGGAAACTGATTTGTGAGTTTTTATTTGATGCAGAAGGACACACAAAGCCAGTGGAGGATCTTGAGGAGAGGAGAGCTGTGGATTGAACAATGCTTCACCAAGACAATCTGTGCGGCAGTCATAGGGTAGAGTGGAGGGGCAGGAGGAGGCTGGGAGACATGAACTTGTATAAGGGCGGGAGCCATTCCAGTGGAAAAGGAGATACGTAAGAAGCATCAGCTGGATTTAGCAGTTTAGTAGATCGAATGTGAGGATTTGACAGAAGGCGAGGAGTTGAGGGTCACATTGAGTCTGTGAGACTTCCAGGACAGGGAGGGTGATGGGGTTATCCTTTAAGATGGGAAAGTTAGGACAGGCGTTTAAGGAGAAAGATGAATGGTTCTGTTTGAGACAAATGGTTCTACTGTTCTGAAACAAATCAGTAGCCTATGAAGTCAACAACTCAACCCTGCCCTCCCAGCTCTCCAATCCCACAGCCCCAAATAACTTGCCCCCCTCCCTTTTATGAGGGTTAGGGAGGAAGGGGTCCTGCTCTCTTCTCTTCTCCTCTCCCCAGGGCAGTCATTTTTTCTGACCTCAACTGGCAATCAACCCTACAGCAGGAGGAGTAACCCTTCTGAATAAATTCTCTCTCCTCAGAAAGTGACTGCAGACCCCATTTCTCATCAGCCTCATCTGAATCCCAGGAGACCATTCCTTTTTCAGTAAGGGGCTGTGAGAGGGAGGCACCCTCAATCTCTTTTGTGCTAATTTCGTTTAATAGCAGGGAATCTCTTCTTTCTCCCTTTTACAATTTGGATGCTTAGGAAGTCAGCTTTTGTCTCATGAGTCAATCAAGTAATGATATTTATTGAGTGCTTACGGTTTGCAGAGCACTGTAGTAGGCTCCTGGGAGAGTATAGTACAGTGGAGTTGGTGGACACGATCACAGAAAACCAGAAACAGTTTGATAGTCCTTTGCTGAAGCTCCTTTTTTGATTTTTCTCCCTCCTCAAAGGAAATAGAGTTTATTCTTGATTATTCAGGATTGGAGGGCCTAGGGACCAGAGAAAATTTAAATTCACAGTCTTTAAGCTTCATTTGCCAATTTCTTCCCCCTCCTCTTCCATTCTGCCTTTGACTAGAGCTGCTAGCTTTGAGTTGAAACTGATTTGAGCTTTTCCATGCCCTGTTCCCATACCCCGAGGGAGACAGTAAGGAGAGATGGAATGGCGGAAAAGCAAGAGGGAGAAAATGCATCAGGTCTGCAAGGCCCTGACTAATAATCAGAGATTGGCTGTGGTTTCTTCTCTGAGTCATAGTAGGCCCTCAGGTTTTACCTGGCATGCCTCTGCCGTGGGAATTCCCAAGCCTGATTTATCCGGCTATGCCTCTTCATTCATTCAGTCAGTCTTCCAGTGAATTAGTTTTCTTCTCTGCCGAGCTGGGATAAGCAAGTGTCATATTTAGGGATTTTGGGGGGGATGAATTTGTATTTTCAATGTGGCTGTCGGTGTCCCATTATTTACTCCGAGAAATTTCCTCAGTCTGGCTGTCCGGCTAAGGCATCCAAGACTTGAAGCCCACGCGCTCAGTACAGTGCTCTGCACATAGTAAGCACGCTGCAGTCAATCAACACCATTGAGTGACTGAAACAGAAGCCAGGTGGCTGGTGGTTCTGTATGGCCCGGCAGACACAACAGGACTGGCTGACTTTAATTGTGGTTAAATCTGGGACTTGTTAAGGGCTTACTGCATGCAAGGCGCTCTACTAAGTGCTAGGTGGATAGAAGCAAATCAAGGTGGACACAGTTTCTGTCCCACAGGAAGCTCACAGTCTCAATCTTCATTTTACAGATGAGGTAACCGAAGCACAGAGAGGTGAAGTGACTTGCCCAAGGTCACATAATAGACAAGTGGCAGGGCTGGATTAGAACGCATGATCTTCCAACTCCCAGGCCCATGCTGTATTCACTATGCCATGCTGCCATGTCATGCCATGACTTTGAAGGTGGGCTGTACTTCCACAGGCTCAAACAGTACTGGACACAGTAAATACCATAACAACAACAGGTTTGCTCTAAGGCCCTGATTTTCTATTTTGGAAACCACAGGGTTTTAAGGAGAAAAATATAATCAGAAAAAGCCCTATGGAAATCCTCCAAGCTGATCTGGCCACCAACCAGCCAGCAAAGATCCAGCTGGTTCAGTCAATCAGTCAGTGGTATTTAATGAGCGCTTGCAGCGTGCAGGGTTTACGAAGCGTTTGGGAGAGTGCAGTACAACAGAGTTGGTCGACCTACATCGAGCTTACAGTCTAGAAGGGGAGATAGGCATTAATATACAGAAATAAATTATGGATATGTACGTAAGCGCTGTGGGGCTGAGGGTGGGGTGGTAACCGAGTGGCCAAAAGATGCAGATCCAAGCCCACAGGCAATGCAGAAAAGAGAGGGAGCCGGATAAAAGAGTTTAATTTGGGAAGGTCTTTGGCAAAGATGTGATTCTAATCAGGCCTTGAAGGTGGAGAGATGGTGGCCTGACATATAACGAAGGGGAGGGAGTTCACAGGCTGAAGAACTTAGATATGAACAGGCTTACATTGACTCCTCTCCTGTTCCCGGACTTTTTCTTTATATAATTCCTCCTGTGGGGCCTGCCCTACAGCCACGAAGAGGTTAACCGGTGTTCCTTCAGGCCTCAGAGTCCAATCGGAGGGCACAGACACCGACAGTCCGGGGAAGAAGGAGGGAGGAGAAAAAGAGAGTGATAGAGAGCGAGCACCCTTTGTTTGCCCCAGAGACAAGCACACATACACACACGAGAAGGTCTCATGCATCTGCTGACATAGGGCAGGCTTCTGATTACCCTGGTGGCACAAGAGTGGGTGGAATAAGGGACTTGGGGATCCCCCTACTGAGGGGATGAAGCACTTCTGAGGTCTCTGGGGTTGCCCAGTTCGCAGAGGCGGGCGGGAGTTTGGGTGGGAGCATTTCCGACGTCACCTGCTTGGAACCCTGTAGAATGTAGGCTCTTGGTGGGCAGAGAACACGTCCACCGACTCTGTTACGTTGTACTCTCCTAAACACGTAGAATAGTGCTCTGCCCACTGCAAGCAGTGGGGGCTAATGGATAGAGCATGAGCCTGAGAGTCAAAAGGACTTGGGTTCTGGTACTGGCTCTGCCATGTAGCTGCTATGAGACCTTGGGCTCACTTCTCTTTTCCTCAGTTACCTCATCTGTAAAATGGGGGGTTAAGACTGTGAGCCCCACGTGGCACGGGGACTGTGTCCAACCCGGTTGCTTGAATCCACCCCAGTCAGATTACACCCTACCCAAGCGCTTAGTTTACTGCCTGGCACGTAGTAAGTGCTTAGCGAATACCGCAAAATATTATTATTGATATCCTTTTTATTAGCACTCATTAACTGTCATTGGTTGGTTGATTGATTGGCCTTCCCAGACTAAGCAACCCCCTTCTTCTTCTCCCACTCCCTTCGTCACCCTGACTCTCTCCCTTTGGTTCTTCTTCCCTCCCAGCCCCACAGCACTTCTGTACAAATCCGTCATTGATTTGTTTGTATTAGATTCCTGTCTCCCCTCCCCAGACTATAAACTCACACTGGCCCAAGAATGTGTCTGCTTATTTTGTATTGTACTCTCCCACGTGCTTAGGACAGTGCTCTGCATTCAATAACACGATTAACTGAATGAACGATTCAAAGCAGGGACTCCCCCTCAGCACCAAGAGGTGATTGGAGTGTAATGGAGGCCGATAGCGGTGAGGGGAAGGGCCTAGAGGTGTTTGGGAGGCCTGTCCACCCAAACTAGAGTCTGAAAAGTCCATGGGGTTGGTTTGGGACGCCCCCCTCCCCCAGGGAGCACCGTTGTTCTGGGCTCACGGAGCGGGGGAGACGTTGAGGCCTTTGTCCCCGGGTGAAAGGGGGTTTTCTCAGCCAGAGTCACCGTCTGCCAGAGCCCAGTGGGGCCCTCGGCCCAGGTCCCCGCGCCTGTCCGTGGGGTCAACTGGTCCATTGAGGGCTGCCCCGGCAGAGCTGCCTTATTGGTCGCTGGGGTGAAGCCAACCGGGTAGAATTTCACATTCATCATCCGCGGGGACGGGAGGGTGGACGCGGATTTAGTCACCTAGGACACAATTACGTTACTCCTTGGAAAGAAGTGTTCTCATTCAGGACCAGGATTGAATATTCACAACTCCGGCAGAGCAAGGAACCTAACAACCTTAATAATAACAGTAATGATAATCATCATCATCACCATCTTGACAGCTTAATTGGAGAATTAATAGTTATCTCAACTTTCTTGATCAAACTTTATTCTAGTCTTATTAGGTATTTGTTAAATACTCACGCTCTGTCAGGAACTGGTTCGAGCACTGGTGTAGGTACTGGATAATGACATCTGGCACCATCAGTCAGTCGGTCAGTTGTATTTACAGAGCACTTTCGGTGTGCATAGCACCGTACTAAGAGCTTGGAAGTGTACAATGTGACGATAGACACATTCCCCTTGTCCGCGATGAATTTACAGTCTAGAGGGGGAGACAGACATTAATATGAGTAAATAAATTACAGATACGTACATAAGTGCTTTGGGACTGGGTGGGGGGATGAATCAAGGAAGCAAGGCAGGACAGTGCAGAAGAGAGTGGCAGAAGAGGAAAGAAGGGCTAAATCAGGGAAGGCCTCTTGGAGGAGAGGTGCCTTCAATAAGGCTTTGAAGGGGGGGGGAGAATAATTGTCTGTTGGATATGAGGAGGGAGGGCACTCCAGGCCTGAGGTAGGACTTGGGCGAGAGGTCGGCGGCGAGATAGACGAGATCAAGGTACAAAGAAACGGTTAACATTATAGAAGCAAAGTGTGTGGGTTGGGTCATAGTTGGCTCAGTGGAAAGAGCCCGGGCTTGGGAGTCAGAGGTCATGGGTTCGAATGCCGGCTCTGCCACTTGTCCGCTGTGTGACTGCGGGCCAGTCACTTCACTTCTCTGTGCCTCAGTTACCTCATCTGTAAAATGGGGATTAAGACTGTGAGCCTCACGTGGGTCAACCTGATTACTCTGTATCTCCCCCAGCCCTTAGAGCAGTGCTGTGCACATAGTAAGCGCTTAACGAATACCAACATTATTATTATAGTAGGACAGTGGTGAAGTAGGAGGGAGCAAAGTGATTGAGTGCTTTAAAGCCGATGGTGAGTCGTTTCTGTTAGGTGTGGAAGTGGATGGGCAACCACTGGAGGTTCTTGAGGAGAGCAGAAACGTGGCACTGTCCCTGTCCTACTGCCCCACATTAGGCACAGTCTAATCAGAAGGGAAAACAGGGATTTTGTCCTCATTTTGCACATGAGGGAGCTGAGGTAGGGTGGGGATTACAACCCAGGTCTCCTGACCCCAGTACTCTGCTCTTTCCATTAGGCAACACTACTCCTCATCCTGAGAGCTGAGTGGAGGGTGCTTGCTCTATTTCCCCAGTATTGTCACACCAAGTGCTTAATTAACTTTAGTTTTACCTTCTGCAGAGTGGGCCAATAGTCAGCCTAGAGTCTTTGGTCAGAGGTCTTGCACAGGGGCTGTGGAGGTGAACCTCTCTGGGGTTTGGAACCGTCTTTGGGCACAGGGTAATAATGAAAAAATTAATAATAATTATTATTGTGGCTTTTGTGTAGCGCTGATTATGCGCCAAGCAGTGAACTAAGCACTGGGGTAGATAGAGTGCAATCAGATCAGAAACAGTCCCCTATCCTGCACCAGCCTCTTATCCCCAATTTTCGGATGATGAAACTGAGATCCAGAGAAGTTAAGTGACCTACCCAGGGTCAACACGGCAGGCAAGAGGTGGCACTTTGCTCTGTATGGTTTTGCTCCCTGGGGAGCATAGTCCTGTCCCACATAGGGTTCCCAGTCTTAATCCCCTGCTTGTAGATGAGGTAACTGAGGCACAAAGAAGTTAAGTGATTTGCCCAACGTCGACAAAGCAGACAAGTGGCCCGTGCTCTATCCGCTATGCCATATTGCTTCTCTGCTTTTTTATTGAGAGGACACTGTGTGCAAAGCACTGTACTAAGCGCTTGGGAAGCTACAGTAGAACGGACACATGCCCTACCCACAGCGAGCTTACAGTTTAGAGGGGAGAGAGTCATTAATGTAAATAAATAAATTACAGATATGTACATAAGTCCTGTGGGACTGTGAAGGGGGGATGAATAAAGGGAACAAGTTGGACTTAAGGCCTTGGATTCAAGTGGCTGACCTCTTTGTTATTATTTTTAATTATTGTGGTATTTGTTAAGCGCTTCCTTTGTGCCAGTCACTGTACTAAACGCTGACCTTTTGACCCTCCCACATTCTGTTGACCTCCGTCAACAACAGCGTGGCTTAGCGGAAAGAGCACGGACTTGGTTCTAATCCCCGCTCTGCCACTTATCAGCTGTGTGACTTTGGACAAGTCACTTAACTTCTCTGTGTCTCAATTACCCCATCTGTAAAATGGGGATTAGGACTATGAGCCCTACGTGGGACAACCCGATTACCTTGTATCTACCCAGTGCCTTAGAACAGTGCTTGGCACATAGTAAGCGCATAACAAATCCCATCGTTATTATTATTACTCCTTTTGTGGGCCAGGGTGCCGTCTGAAAGACCCTCGTAATAGCGATTGTGATATTTGCGAAGCGCCTCCTATGTGCCAAGCACTGTTCTAAGCTCTGGGGTAGATACAAATTCATCAGGTTGGACACAGTCCCTGCCCCACATGGGGCTCAGTCTTAATCCTTCTTTTACGGGTGAGGTAACTGAAGCACAGAGAAGTGAAGCGATTTGCCCAAGGTGACACAACGGACAAGTGGCAAGAGCCAGGATTAGAACCCACCTCCTCTGATTCCCAGTTCTGTGTTCTTTCCATCAGGCCGTGCTCGTGCCACCCGCAGGTACCCCTTTCCACCCTGACTCTTGGTACAGTCGGAAGGGCAAGGAGTGGCTCTGCCACTTACCTGCTTTGCGATCTTGGGCAAAGTCACTTCACTCCCTCTAGACTGTGAGCTCGTTGGGGAATGTTGCGCATGTTATATCGTTGTGTTGTACTCTCCCAAGTGCTTAGTGCGGTGCTCTACGGGCAGTAAGTGCTCAATAAATACCATTGATTGATTCGCTGGGCATCAGTTACCTCATCTGTAGAAGGGGGATGAAGACGGTGAGCCCCTTATGGGTCATGGACTGTGTCCAATCTGATTAGCTTATATCAACCCCAGCTCTCAGAACAGCGCCTGGCACATAGTAAGTGCTTAACAAATACCGTAAAAAAACCCCCACAACTTGCTGGACTTCCAGTGCCAGCCAGAGCTATGCCGAACTACAAGTCTGCTGCTTAGGCCGTGGCATGAGATGCCACCATTGACTGGGAATGCCAGGAAAGCAAGCCGAGGGTGGGAGAGAGCGGGCTAATCAATGCACGGGAGGGAGGCTCCTCCCAGGAAAGCTGGGTAGCGGTGAAATGCCCACCTTTTCTAGAGATTGCAGTCACCCTGCTTCCTTCACTGTAGGAGCTGGGATCTGGCAGGATTCTGAGAGCTGCCCGGAGCATCTGAATCAGGTGTCTTTGGCACGACCCCCGCCCCCTCAGGCAGGGTCTGAGCGGGACAGGCTCGATGATGGCTTCAGGAGGAACGGATGAGTGAGCTGTGGGCACGAGGGCACAGCCCGGGAGAGCAGCTTCTCCCGCTCTGTTCTCTGCCACAGAGACCTACGAGCCGTCACCAGCGAGCCTCTTTCGATGCCCTCTGGCTGCTAAGGATTTGTGTACGCATGCCGATGGGCCAGCTGGCAGGGAGAGGGGCCCCCGACTGCCAGAAGAAAATGGAAACCTGGAGGGGAAAAACGGAGAGATCTCTAGGATTCTGAAAGCTTTGGGGAGGACCCGAGCAGGAGAGGAAAGTTACCGTTTGACTTTGGGGGGAAGAAGTGCTCTGCTAAGTCCAGGTTCTGACCATCACGGCCCCAGGACCCAGGTGTTGTGGGCTCTGCTTTCGGCTGGCTGACAGTCCCTCCAGTGGGTCTCCATGTCGGGGGGGAAACAGTAGCCAAGCGGGCCCCACTGGCCCTGGGCTACCCGTCTGGGAGAGCGGCAGCCTGACCCGGCTGGACACTTGCGCGGGGGGCTGATCAGTGACTAGAGAAGGCTTCGGGACAAGGGTGAACGCTTCTAGTCTGAGTAGGCACCTCCAGTTTTCCTTTGAGTTAATAATTAGTGAAAGGTGGAGGCCCACTAGGTCTCTCTCCTAGCCTGATCCCGGATTTTCCTGCCACAGACCACAGCCACCCAATGCCCTGCACGGGTTCCGCGTTCGGGATCGAGGACGGGGACGGAGAGGTGAGGGGGCGGTGGTGGAGGCTGGACCCTCCCCGGGCTCAACCTCTGTGGCACGAGCGGCTTCTCCTCGGCCACCGAACCGCGGCAGCGCGACGAAGAGCAGGAGCCAGGGGGAATTCTCTTCTGATCGGATTTCCTGTCCTTCTTTCAACAGGAGAGAGGCTGGGGAGCTGCTGAACTGAGCCGGACCATAGCGAGAAAGAGAGAGAGAAAGAGAGAGGGAGAGGAAGAGATGGCTTCCTCAAACCCGCCTCAGCAGCCTGCAGTAGGTACTGTGACCATCAGTTTTCCGAGAGAAGAACATCTTGTTCGGACTTGCAGGGCAAACAGACCCATCCCTTAGAAAGTTGTGGGCCGAGGGGAAGGGTGTCATGTTCTAGGGGGTTGGACGGAGGGGTTGGGAGACGTAAATCGTAATTCTCCTTCTGCCGCGGTCAGTTAATTAAGCAAACCGGCCTCTCCCAAGTATTGGGTTAAGGAATACACCCGCTCCCTGCCCTCAAGGAACTTGGGTATTAGGAGAGGCAAGACAGACAAGCGTGATCTGCCCAACTAGAAGCGACATTTGGGAGAATGAGTCGAAAAGTGAGGGGTGTGGTTGTGGAGAGGATTAGGGAATGTGAGGGCTTAATTCGGGAAAGCTTCCTGGAGGAAGTGGCCTTGAGTTTCTGAATCATTTCAGTCGGAGGCTGACTGGTGTGTCCAGGTGATAGCCCCTGGATTTTAATCCTTTTTCTACCTTCTTTTGCTGAGGGATCTCAGGTCAAGACTGGTGTCTTGTGCCTTTTAACCCGGGCCTCAGTTTCCTTAGCCAAGTGCAGTCGATCAGCCAGTGGTATTTGCTACACTAAACCCTTGGGATTGTACTAATCCATAGAGTTGGTACTCATGATCCCTTCCTACAAGGAGCTTCCAGTCTAGAGGGCAAAGAACAACCCCTTCTTTTGCCGTCCTCTCAAAAGCCCTGCCCAATCCTTCAAGCTCTTCTGGAGAAAAGAGGGAGGGAAATACAAGGTGTCAGAAAGCCACGTCTATGAGCCTCACATTGCTGATCAGGGAAGGAGTCCTGTAGGACCTGGATCGCCCGGATAATTGATATCCACCGAAGATCCTCATCATGACTTGCCTTTTCCCATGTAGTCGCATCTCCTCAAGAGGCCTTCCCCGATTAAACCCACTTTTCCCCAACTTCTGTCATCTTTGTACTTGGATCTGTGCCCTTTGAGCATTTTTATTTGCCTCACCCTCAGCTCCACAGAATTTATGTACCTAACCGTAATTTATTTATATTACTGTCTGTCTCCCTCTGGAGACTGTAAATTCCTGGTTGGCAGGAAATGTTTTTTATCAACTCTGTCGTAGTGTACTCTCTCAAGTGCCTAGTACAGTGCTCTGTACACAGTAAGCACTCAGTTGACACCAAATACATAATACATAAAGAACAAATACGGGGTTGTAAAGACATAATACATAAAGAATAAATACGGGATTGTAAAGTATTTAATTCTCTCTATTCTTTATTTGGTGGTGAAGGGTCCACTAACGTACTCCCTCAGAGCACCGTGTAGGACGCATCCTGTGCTGTTACACCGGTAATCTAATTTCATGCATATTCTGTGGGGATTTACCCAGGCACAGAACTACGGTTGTTCAAAGCCCAGGTTCATTCAATAGTATTTATTGAGCGCTTACTATGTGCAGAGCACTGTACTAACCGCTTGGAATGTACAATTTGGCAACTGATGCAGACAATCCCTGCCCAGTTATGGGCTCGCAGTCTAAACGGGGGAGACAGACAGCAAAGCGAAACAGAACAAAACAAAAACAGGGTAACAGCATCAAGATAAATAGAATCAAGGGGATGTACACCTCATTAAGAAAATAGGGTAATAAATAATATATACAAATGAGCATAGTGCTGAGGGGAGGGGAAGAGGGAGGAGCAGAGGATGGGGGGGGGTGGTGCTCAGTCTGGGAAGGCCTCTAGACAAGCATGGAGTCTGAGCGTCAGAGTCTTCAGGGTCGGAGACGACGGTCTACTGGCCTGTGTACATTCCAAGCGCTTAGCACAGTGCTATGCACATAGTAAGCGCTCACTAAATGCTATTGAATGAATAAGTCCCTTTAGGGAAGTCTTCCAACTCTGTCATTCTCCTGAGTGCTTAATAGAAGTATTAATAGTATTTATGAAGTGCTTAATGTGTGTAGGGCACTGAACTAATTGCTAGGGAAGAGTGCACTGGTGGGAATTAGACCCGGAGTCTGATCCCGGACCTCAAGAGACTCACAAACAGTGAATATATATGGGGAAGAGGTGACCGGAGAGAGATACTCATCAAGAGCAATGAAACAATAAAATGCCAGATCACCAGTTCAGTGCTTGCTAGGTAGGATTGATTGATGGGAGAGGCTTCCTTCTAATGGAGCAGCTTGTACTGTTTTCCTTTTTTTGGAGGCCTGGAAGGTGGGACTCTTGGTGTGGTTGGCCATTGTCGTATTTGTTGAGCGCTTAGTGTGTGCAGAGCACTGTACTAAGCGCTTGGGGGTGTACAGTATCATAATGTAACAGACGCATTCCCTGCCCACAACGAGCTTCAGGTAGAATTCAGTTCTGACCGGGAAAGGGCCTTACTTCTAGGCCTCTAGAAGTAAGTCCTCTAGACTATAAACTCGTCGTGGGTGGGGAATATCTCTGTTATACTGTACTCTCCCAAGCCCTTAGCTCAGTGCTCTGAACGCAGTAAACACTCGATAAAAATCATTGATTGATTACTTCTATTCCTCTGTCACTTGTTTCCCCTCTCCCAAGGTCCACAGCAGGGTTCTTCTCCTGTCACCTCAACTGCCCCTCTCCATCCTTGGCTTCTGACCCATTCCCAAGTGGTGCCCGAGTGTGGGGTTGTACCTCTAAACCTCTGTTAATAATAATAATTAGTTATTATGGTATTTGTTAAGCACTTACTCTGTGCAAGGCACTGTTCTAAGTGCTGGGGTTGATGCAGGGTAATCAGGTTGTCCCACATGAGGCTCACAGTCTTAATCCCCATTTTACAGATGAGATCACCGAGGTACAGAGAAGTTAAGTGACTTGCCCAAAGCCACAAAGCCGATAAGTGGCGGAGCTGGGATTAAAACCCATGACCTCTGACTCCCAAGCCCGTGCTGTTTCCACTAAGCCACGCTGCTTCTCTGTTGTGGTTCCTAGTGGTTTCCATCACCCCTTCCACTCCAGTAGGGCAGCGTCATCCCTCCTCTTTTTTTTTTTAATCATATTGATTAAATGCTTACTGTGATCCAGGCACTGTACTAAGCACTGGGGTATATGCAAGCTCACCAGGTAGGACCCAGTGAATGTCCCACATGGGGCTCACGGTCTTAATCCCCATTTTAAAGATGAGGTATGAAAAAGTGAAGTCGCTTGTCCAAGGTCACACAACTGATAAGTAGTGAAGCTGAGATTAGAACTCAGGTCCTTCTGACTCCCAGGCCTATGCTCTATCCACTGTGCCACACCGTTTCTCTGCTTCTCTGCTCACTGTGGAGTGTTGATATTCTTTGTACTCCTGCCAGGGGTTGGCCAGGGGCAGGAATAGGGATTTCTCTGTCCTTTCCGACATCTGCGGCAAAACAGCACCTTCTCCGGATCCTCGTATTCCCTAGGCTTTGGCGGGCTCAGAATGGGTCAAATAGAGGACTTCATAGAGAAGCAGCGTGGCTCAGTGGAAAGAGCCTGGACTTGGGAGTCAGAGGTCATGGGTTCTAAAATCCCAGTTCCACCACTTATCAGCTGTGTGACTTTGGGCAGGTCACTTAACTTCTGTGTGCCTCAGTTGCCTCATCTGGAAGATGGGAATGAAGACTGTGGGTCCCACATGGGACAACCTGATGACCTTGTATCTCCCCCAGCGCTTAGAACAGTGCTTGACATATAGTAAGCCCCTAACAAATACCATCATTCTTCTTATTCATTCATTCAGTAGTATTTATTGAGTACTTACTCTGTGCAGAACACTGTACTAAGCGCTTGGAATGTACAAAAAGGTAACAGAGACCGTCCCTGCCCTTTGACGGGCTTACAGTCTAATCGGGAGAGACGGACAGACAAAAACAACAGCAATAAATGGAATCGAGGGGATGAACATATTTGCAGGTAGCCCAGGTCCAAGGAAACGTATGGCCGGGCCACGCCGAAGAGCCACTGACACTGCAAAATAACTAAACTATACAGCCTTTGCTGGGCGTAATTGGAATGCTAGTCTCGCCGCCATCAGTTCTCACCCGTATCGTATTGCCCACAACTAATACGAAGGAGGGAGGGCGTTCCAGGCCAGTGGCGGGATGTGGGCGAGGAGTCAGAGGTGAGATAGACAAGATCGAGGTACAGTGAGAAGGTTGGCAGTAGAGGAGCAAAGCGTGTGGGCTGCGTTGTAGGAAGAGAGTAACAAGGTGAAGTAGGAGTGGCCAAGGTGATTGAGGAGTTTTACAGGCCCCGGTGAGGAGTTGTTGTTTGATGCAGAGGTGGATGGGCAACCCCTGGAGTTTCCTGAGGAGTGGGGAGACACGGTCGGAATGTTTCTGTGGAAAAATGATCCCGGCAGCAGAGTGAAACATGGACTGGAGTTACAAGCTAATCAGACTGGAAACGGTCCATGTTCCACATGGGGCTCATCGCCTTAATCCCCATTTTACAGATAAGGTAACTGAGGCACAGAGAAGTGACGTTACCTGTCCAAGGTCACACAGCAGAGAAGTGGCAGAGTAGAAACTAGAACCGAGGTCCTTCTGACTCCCAGGCCTGTGCTCTATCCATTAGGCACGCTGGCCCCTGGGGTCACCTGAGGGGGACTACAAGAGTAATGACGAGTCGGCCGGACCGCACGTTGAACGGCAACCCTTCTGGGACTCCGGATATCCCATATTTATAAATATGACGTTGGTTTGTGGGCATTATTCACAATATTAACGACCAGTCTTTGCCATCATCCCCAGTCCCACGACCCGTTCACCACGACTCATTTCGTAATGCGGGGGCCTGCAAGTACTAAGTTACATCAGTCGATCAACCAACACGTACTGTGTGCAGAGCACTGTACGAAAGCCTTGGGAGAGTATGATACGATAGAATCACGCTGAAAAGCAGCGTGGCTTAGTGGAAAGAGATCGGGCTCGGGAGTCAGAGGTCACGCGTTCTAATTCCGACTCCGCCAGTTGTCCGCTTTGGGACTTTGGGCAAGTCACTTAGCTTCTCTGTGTCTCGATTACCTCATCTGTAAAATGGAGATTAAGACTGTGAGCCCCACATAGGACAACCTGATGACCTTGTAATAATAATGTTGGTATTTATTAAGCGCTTACTGGGTGCCGAGCACTGTTCTAAGCGCTGGGGGAGATACAGGGTCATCAGGTTGTCCCACGTGGGGCTCACAGTCTTAATCCCCATTTTACAGATGAGGGAACTGAGGCACAGAGAAGTTAAGCGACTTGCCCACAGTCACACAGCCGACAAGGGGCAGAGCCGGGAGTCGAACTCATGACCTCTGACTCTGAAGCCCAGGCTCTTTCCACTGAGCCACGCTGTATCACCCCCAGCGCTTAGAACAGTTCTTTGCACATAGTAAGCGCTTAACAAATACCATCATCGTTATTATTATAGAGCATGGGCCTTCAGTCTGGGGTCCAATCCCGGTTCCGCCACGTGTCTCCTGTGTGACCTTGGGCAGGTCACTTAACCTCACTGTGCCTCCCTTACCTCATCTTTAAAATGGGGATAAAAGTGTGAGCCCCATGTGGGACAGGGACTCTGTCCAACCTGATTAACTTGTAGCTACCTCAGTGCTTAGAATGGTGCTTGAACATAGTAAGCGCTTAATTGGTAGACATAATCTCTGCTCTCCAGGGGCTTACCTTCTAGTTTGGGAGGCAGACATTAAGATTAATGCCATATAGGGGAAGTGGCAGAGTATAAGGATATGGACATAAATGCTGAGGCACTGAGGATAGAGTGAGTATCAAAGTGCTTGCAGGGTAAAGACCCAAATGCGTCGGTGATGTCGAAGGAAGAACAAATAGGGAAATGAGTGCTTAGTCAGGGAAGTCTTCTTGGTTGAGATGTGATTTTAAAGCACATTCAATTTGAATGTGCTTTAATAATAATAATAATGATGACGGTGTTTGTTAAGCGCCTCTTATGTGCCAGACACTGTACTAAGCGCTGGGCTGGGTACAAGCAAAGCGGGTTGGACACAGTCCCTATCCCACTTGGGGCTCACAGTCTCCACCCCCATTTTCCAGAGACGCTAAGCGACCTCCCCGAGGTTACACAGCCGACAAATGGCGGAGTGAGGTTAGAACCCATGACCTTGTATCCATTACGCCGTGCCGCTTCTCCAAGTGGGGAGAGAGATAGCCCACTGGATAGGAAGGTGAAGGAAATTCCAGGCCAGAGGGAGGTGGGCAAGGGATCGGTGGCAAGATCGATGAGATCAAGGTACAGTGAGTAGGTTGGCGGCAGAAGAGCAAAGAGTGAGGACTTTTTTGTAATAGGAGATTCTCAAGGTAGGAGGAGGAGAGCCGACTGAGTGCTTTAAAGACGATGGAAGGATGTGAAGGTGGACAGCCACTAGAAGCTTTTGAGAAGAGGGGATACTTGTCCAGCATAGCTTTTGAGAAAGATGATCCAGGCAGCAGAGTTCATTCGTTCATTCATTCAATAGTATTTATTGAGCGCTTACTATATGCAGAGCACTGTACTAAGCGCTTGGAATGTACAAATCGGTAACAGCTAGAGACGGTCCCTGCCCTTTGACGGGCTTACGGTCTAATCGGGGGAGACGGACAGACGAGAACAATAGCAATAAGTAGGATCAAGGGGATGAACATCTCATTAAAACGATAGCAAATAAATAGAATCAAGGTGATGGACATCTCATTAACAAAGTAAATAGGGTAATGAAGATATATACAGTTGAGCGGATGAGTACAGTGCTGAGGGGAGGGGAGAGGAGAGGGGGAGGAGCAGAGGGAAAGGGGGGAAAAGAGGGCTTAGCTGAGGAGAGGTGAAGGGGGGGATAGAGGGGAAGCAGAGGGAGCAGAGGGAAAAGGGGTGTTCAGTCTGGGAAGGCCTCTCGGAGGAGGTGAGCTTTAAGTAGGGTTTTGAAGAGGGGAAGAGAATGAGTTTGGCGGAGGTGAGGAGGGAGGGCGTTCCGGGACCGCGGGAGGACGTGGGCCGGGGGTCGGCGGCGGGATGGGCGAGAACGGGGGACGGCGAGGAGGTGGGCGGCGGAGGAGCGGAGCGTGCGGGGTGGGGAGTAGAAAGAGAGAAGGGAGGAGAGGTAGGAGGGGGCAAGGTGATGGACAGCCTTGAAGCCTAGAGTGAGAGTGAAGTGTGGACTGGAGTGGAGAGAGACTGGAGAGAAGGAGTTCGGTGAGGAGGCTCGTGTAGTATTCGAGGCAGGGTAAGATAAGTGCTTGGACCAGAGTGATAGGAGTTTGGATGGAGAGAAAGGAGTGGATTCTGGAAATGCCACGAAGGAAGAATTGATAGGGTTTCGGGAACGGATCGATTTTGTGGGTGGAATGAGAGCTCTGCGTAGGATAATGCCAACACCATATGGGCTCTTGAGTCAGGGAGAATGGTGGTCTTGCCTACATTGATGGGAAAGTCAGTGGGAGGACAGGGTTTGACCGGGAAAATGAGGTGTTCTGTTTTAGATATGTTCAATTGGAAGTGTCAGCTGGACATCCAAGTAGAGCTGTCCCGAAGGCAAGAGAAAATGCGAGACTTCGAGAGATGTGGACAAACCTTTATTTCCCAATTTTCTCATTTTATTTGGTTTTGAGATTTCTCTCGTCCAGTGGGGAGAAGAGGTCGAGATATTTCGGAGCCTGGGCTGACTCCAGGTGTGCAGTCGGTATTATTAATAATAATTAGAGTCTCTCATTTATAATAGCACATCTAGCTCTGAAGTTCTTTCGGGGCTATCATCTCATTTTTTCCATTCAACAGCTTTGCACACGGGTACCCTGGAGACAGAGAGGTGAAGTGAAATGCCCATGTATGGGCACCCAGTGAGTTCAAGTGGCCAAAGTGAGATCAGAACACAGGTCTCCTCATTCCTACTCCAATCGACTGATCTGTGGTATTTATCGAGCACTTAGAGTGTGTACTAAGTACTTGGGAGAGGATAATAGAGTAAATAGAAATGATCCCTACTCTAGCATTCTAACAAACTAAAAATAACAATAATGATGATAATGGCAATTAAGGCATTTGTTAAGCGCTTACTATGTGCCAGGCACCGTACTAAGCGCCGGGGTGGGTACAAGCCAATCAGGTTGGTCACAGTCCCTTGTCCCCATTTTACAGATGAGGTAACTGAGGTACAGAGAAGTGAAGTGACTTGCCCAGGTCACACAGCCAACAAGTGGCGGAGCTGCGATTAGAACCCAGGTGTTTCTGACTCCCAGGCTCGTGCTCTGTCCGCTGTGCCGTGCTGCTTCTGTTATGATATGCTTATGATAATAATAATGATAATTGTGGTATTTGTTAAGTGCTTTACTATAGGCCAAGCACTGTTCTAAGCACTGGGGTAGATTTAAGGTAATCATGTTGGATACAGTCCCTGACCCACATGGGGCTCACAGTCTAAGTAGGAGGGAGATCAGGGATTGGATCCCCATTTTACAGATGAAGAAAATGAGGCACCAAGAAGTTTAGTGACTTGCCCCGGGGCACACCGCAGGCAGGTGGCAGAGCTGGGATTAGAACCCAGGTCCTCTGACTCCTAGGCCCTGCTCTGTCCACTAGGCCACACTACTCCTAGCCTGCTTTATACCAGGGGAGAAAGGGTACAGTGGAAACTCGATTTCTCCACCCCACTCTTCACTATGAAGGGCGAGGTGGGGAGGGGGACGAGTAATAGTAATAATGTTGGTATTTGTTAAGCTCTTACTATGTGCAGAGCACTGTTCTGAGCGCTGGGGTAGAGCCAGCCAGGGTAATCAGGTTGTCTCACGTGAGGCTCACAGTCTTAATCCCCATTTTACAGATGAGGGAACTGAGGCGCAGAGAAGTTAAGTGACTTGCCCACAGTCACCCAGCTGACAAGTGGCAGAGGCCGGATGCGAACCCGTGACCTCTGACTCCCAAGCCCGGGCTCGTTCCACCGAGCCACGCTGCTTCTCTATAAGGGCACAGGTGCCGAAGACTCCCTTTTGAGTGAAGAGTAGAGGGAGGGGGTCTTTATGGGGGAGTAAATGTGACAGGCTGGGCTCTGGAGGGGCAGGCAGGCTTCGTGGCGGCATCAGACGAAGAAAAGCTTGTGCGGGTGGCCTCACTGGGAGACCTCTTCAGACCGCTTGGAAGCCCTCGACCTGGTTGGAGACGTGGGGGTGAACAAAGCGAAAATCCCATCCTAGCAGCCAAGGGGGTGAAAATAACAGCTTCACTCCCCAGAGCTGGAAGCTTATCAATCAAACAATCAGTGCTCTTTCTTCCTCCTCCCTGCCTTCTTTCCTTCCCTTTCTTCTCTCCCTCCCTCCGTCCTTTCCTTCCTTCAGCACTTACTCTGTGCCAGGCCCTATCAAGCGCCAGAGTAGATATAAGCTAATCAGGTTGGACACCGTACCTATTTTACGTGGGGCTCGCAGTCTTACTTCTCATTTTACAGATGAGTCAGTGGAAGCGCTGAGAAGATAAGTGATTTTCCCAAGGTCACCCTGCAGACAAGTGGAGGAGGCAGGATTAGAATCCGGGTCCTTCTGACCGCCAGGCTCATGCTCTTTCCAGGAGGCCACACTGCTCTATTGAGGACTCACTGTATGCAGTACAGTGTACTGAGCACTTGGGAGAGTCCAATAGGGTAGACAGATGTGCTCCCTGTACCCGAGGAGCTTACGGTCCAAGCAGAAGCTTCTGAGGGCAGTGGAGTTGGCGCCTGTGGGCAAGAATGACAGAAACTACAAAAACTGCGGTCATAAAGCTTGGACGGGAGTCCCAGCTTCCACCTCAAACACCGATGGCCCGGCCTCGTCTCTGGACCGTGAGCTCGTCTCTAGACTGTGAACTCATTGTGGTTAGGTAATATGTCTGTTTGTTGTTGTACTCTCCCAAGCACTTAGTACAGTGCTCTGCACACATCCCTGCTCTGCCTCTTGGCAGCTGTGTGACTGTGGGCAAGTCATTTAACTTCTCTGTGCCTCAGTTCCCTCATCTGTAAAATGGGGATTAACTGTGAGCCCCTCGGGGGACAGCCTGATTACCCTGTATCTACCCCCAGTGCTTAGAACAGTGCTCTGCACATAGTAAGCGCTTAACAAATACCAGCATTATTAAGTGCTCAATAAATACGATTGAATGAATGAATGAATGAATGGCAGACAAGGACAGAGAGAGTGCATCCTCGGTCAACTCGTCATTACCCTTGTAGTTCAGGTGACCCCAGGGGCCAGCGTGCCTAGTGGATAGAGCACAGGCCTGGGAGTCAGAAGGACGTGGGTTCTAGTTTCTACTCTGCCACTTATCTGCCCTGTGACCTTGGACAGGTAACTTCACCAATCCTTGTGCCTCAGTTACCTTATCTGTAAAATGGGGATTAAGACGGTGAGCCCCATGTGGAACATGGACCGTTTCCAATCTGATTAGCTTGTAACTCCAGTCCATGTTTCACTCTGCTGCCGGGATCATTTTTCTACAGAAACATTCCGACCGTGTCTCCCCACTCCTCAGGAAACTCCAGGGGTTGCCCATCCACCTCTGCATCAAACAACAACTCCTCTCCATTGGCTTTACAGCACTCAGTCACCTTGGCCCTTTCTACCTCATCTTGCAATTCTCCTACTGCAACGCAGCCCACACACTTTTCTCCTCTAATGCCAACCTTTTCACTGTACCTCAATCTTGTCTCTCTCACCTCTGACCCCCTCACCCACTTCCCGCCTCTGTCTTGAAACGCCCTCCCTCCTCAAATCCCACAGACAATTACTCTCCCCCACTTCAAAGCCTTATTGAAGGTAAATCTCCTCCAAGAGGCCTTCCCTGACTAAGCTCTCCTTCCCTCTTCTCCCACTCCCTTCCGGGTCTCCTTGACCTGCTCCCTTTATTCATCCCCCCTTCCAGCCACAGAGCACTTATGTGTATATTAGTAATTTATTTATTTATATTTACGTCTGTCTCCCCGTCTAGTCTATAAGCTTGTGTGGGCGGGGAACGTATCTATTACTATATTGTACTCTCCCAAGTGCTCAGTACAGTGCTCTGCACACAGTAAGCACTCAATAAAAACCATTGAATGTACAAGTGAATCTAGCCCAGGAATTAGAAGTGGGCAGGGAACGTACCTATTACTATATTGTACTCTCCCAAGTGCTCAGTACAGTGCTCTGCACGCAGTAAGCACTCAATAAAAACCATTGAATGTATGAATAAGTGAATCTCCCCCAGGAATTAGAAGAGTGCTAGCCATACAATAAGGCACTTAACAAATATCATAAAAAAGAAACCCCAAACCAGATGAAACTCTGCTCTCCTTCTTGGTGGAAACTAAAGACAGGCACGAGTGTTGGGAGGGGAGAGCCGTCCCGTGGGCTTGAACCCTGGCTCCTCTCTGACTGCTGGGGATCGGAGTCCGAGCTGTTCCATAGGAGCCCTGTCCTGAGGATAAACTCGGGCTAGGTCGGTGAGGGAGGCCACGCTGTGGCCTCCCAACGGTCTCTCACTTGCTTCTGGCCTCACTGGAGGGATGGGGCTTTTCAACCCGGGAATGGGTCACCTGGGGAGGTGGCAGGAATGCTTTGTTTTTCCCCAAGAGACTGAGGTGATTTAGGAGGCATCCTTTCCAGAGGGAGAAGATTAGGTGACTTCCCCGAGTCCTTTTCAGCCTGAGGAGCCTCTGGATGTAGGACACTGAGGCATGAATCAGAGGGTGAGGAGGAAGGATGTTTATATTAATGTCAGTCTTCCCCTCTAGATTGTAAACTCAAGGGCAGGGAACGTACCTCCCAACTCCGTTGTATTGTACTCTCCCAAGCGCTTAGTAGAGAGCTCCCTGCACGCAGTAAGCCCTCAGTAAGTACCATTGATTGATAGGAGGAAGAAGGGTAGGATCCAAACCAGCAGAAGAGAGCAAACTTGTGGATTCCAGGGTTGGAGGGAAGAAGGAAAGGCCAGGACGGAAACGGAGAAGCAGCACGGCCTAGTAGAAAGAGCACGGGCCCGCAAGTCAGAGGACCTGGGTTCTAATCCCAGTTCTGCCACTTGCCCGCTTGGTGACCTTGGACAAGTCACTCATCTTCTCTGTGCCTCAGTTACCTCATCTGTAAAATGGAGACTAAGACTGGGAGCCCTAGATGGGACGGGGACCGTGTCCAACCTGTTGATCTTGTATCTAGCCCAGTGCTTGGTACAATGTACTATATATATAAAAAAGAGAAATAGACTCCTGCTCCTTCTAGCCAAACGGGCTCAGGAGTACAGAGGACAGGCTGCTCAGAGGGTAGGTGGGTGGCCCCAGGGGGTTTGGAGGGATATGAAGGAACCTGGGTAGGCAACAGTGTTTTTCTCTCAGAACAGGTTCCTGGGCAGCTGGTGTGATGCACTCTCCCCTGAAGAGCCTTTTATGGCCAGAGGGTGGTTATAACCCAGGCGGCAGGAGCTAGGAACCAGTCAGAGGCTAAATATGCTTCTGTTTGGGTCACTGGTGGCTTGCCACACAGTAACCTCGCCGTAGATAAATTCCAGGCTTCCACGTTGCCCCATAATTAACGTCGGGTCTGTTTTAAATGTCATCCTTAATCAGATCTCCCCCACTAGCCCACAGTGTACCTGGACTTTGCAAATACTCCTCAGAAATCGGTAGTCCAGAAAGAGCGTATTTGGCTGCGGATCTGCTTGTGGCTCCACCGACGTTCCTCCCAACCTCCCCCTGCTAGCATTCCCATCTTGGTCGATGGCTCGCTGGGTCACTGGGTTAGCAGAACACCACCAGCTGCCTGCACGGATGTGTCTGGAGTGGTTTATGCAAGCCCTGCCTGGAGGCTGGGAGGAATGCGCTAGATGATTTCTGGAGTCTCTTATTGCCCTGGGAGCCTGTAGTTTAATTTTAGTCCCACTCCTTAGTTCTTTATTGCTTCCTCTATCGGTGGCTTAGTCCCGGGACGCCCCCCTGAACGTCCCGCCGCGGCCCTTTCCTTAACGCCCGCCCTTCAGTCCTGCTAACCCCCTCCCTTCCTTCCTCATGTCTTCGCCCAGGAGACCATCGGGCTAAGAATGCCCCAGGCACCTCCCCCGAGCCGGAAGTGGATCTCGGAGAGGCCTTCGAGTTCGAAGACAGCGAAGAGGAGGAGGATTCCAAGACGGGACCGGGCAGCAAAAACCCCGAGCGGCGGGAGGGAGAGGCAACCTGGGGTGCTGAGGAGGAAGGGGTTCCCCTGCTGATCAACTTGGCTCCCTGCCCCTTCACAGGTAAGATGCCTCCTGGGTCTTTGGCCGTTTCCGTAGCCAACTTCTTCTGTCCTTCCCCTGGTAGTCACAACGGCCTAGATTTCAGCTGCTGCATCTGGTGTTGGAACAGGAAAAGAAAATGGGAAAATGCATGCTGAGCTCCTGGGAATTCCACATTCCTGGGATTTCTGGAACATCTGGGGTCACTTTGGCATAATTTTAAAGGATTCTTTTGGCAAGGGCCGTTTGGCTTTGGAGATCCCCATCTTTGCGTATGGAGTGTTCTCTGAAGGCCTCCAGATAAAGAAGCTGCGATTTTGAGAGCTAAATCTGAGGGGGACAGAGAGGCAGGCAGTAGTATTTATTGAGCAACTACTGTGTGCAGAGCATTGTACTAAGGGCTGGGGAGACAACTCTAATAGAGTTGATAGATGTGATCCCTGCCCGCAAGGAGCTGACCGTACAGCCCTTTCTGAATTTGTGACTGGAGGGCTTGGCCCGTAGGGTCACTTCCTCAGGCAGTGGGCATCTGACTGAGGTTCCCCCCCTCCCGCCCCAGCCACCGAAGGATCGAGGGACCTTGGGGTTGCCGACCCCGGAGTCTTGGAAAGGAGTTGAGTGGGAAATCCCTCTCTGGGTTGGAAAGTCGTTGTGGGCAGGGAATGTGTCTGTTATATTGTTGTGTTGTCTTCTCCCAAGCACTTTAGTACAGTGCTCTGCACACAGTAAATGTTCAATAAATATGATTGACTGATTGTTTGATTAGTTGATTGAAATCCCGGTCTTGTCCTTTCTGAAACCTTTTCCTTTTCAACCAGAGTGGCCAATATTAGCCCCTTCTGTGCCATAGGTGGGGTTTCAGGACCTTGGATATCCCGCTGATTCCTCAAATTTGATAAGTCCGAAATAGAATTGCTCATCTTTCCATCCAAACCCTGTCCTCCTCCTGTCTTTCACAAGACTGCAGACAACACCATTATCGTCTATGTGTCCCAAGTCCATAGCCATGGCATTATTCTCAACTCTCCTTTCTCATTCAACCCATGTATTCAATCTGTCACTAAATCCTGTCTGTTCTGCCTTCGTAACATTGCTAAAAGCCACCCTTTCCTCTCCTTCCAAACGGCTACTGTGCTGATCCAAGCACTATCTTATAAACAGTCTTGATTACTGCATCGGCCTCCGTGCGGACCTCCCTGCCTCCTGTCTATCCCCAGTCCAGTCTTCAATCTGCTGCCCAGATCATTTTTGTAAAAAAAAATCAGTCCTTGACTCCCCGCTCCTCAAGAACGTTCAGGGGTTCCCCGTCCACTTCCGCATCAAACAGAAACTCCTACCGTCGTCTTTAAAGCACTCAAACAGCTTGTCCCTTCCTACCTGACCTGGCTGATTTCCTACTACAACCCAGCCCGCACACTTTGCTCCTCTAAAGCCAACCTACTCACTGTGCCTCAATCGCATTTCTCTCACTGCTGACCCTTCGGCCATGTTCTACCTCTGGCCTGGACCTCTCTCCCTGCTTCATTTATGACAGACCACCACTCTACCCACCCTCAAAGCCTTATTAAAATTACATCTTCCCCAGCTAAGCCTTCATCTTCCCTACATCCTCTCCCTTCTGTGTCACCTATGCAATTGGATCTGTACCCTTTAAACACTTCCCTCCTCTCCCCCTGCAATTATGTACAGACCAGTAATTTAATATCTTTCTCCCCCTTTAGACTATAAACTCCTTAAGGGTAGGGAATGTGTCTACCAACTCTGTTTTATTACTCTCCCTAGTACTTATTACGGTGCTCAGCACCCAGCAAGCACTCAATAAATATACTTGATCAATTGATTGACTTCTCAAGGAAAATAGAGGAAAGAGAATGGGCCTAGGAGTCAAAAGGATCTGGGTTCTAAACCCAGCTCAGCCACCTGCCTGCTAAGTGACCCTGGGCCAAGTCACTTAACTTCTCTGCGCCTCAGTTCCCTCATCTGGAAAATGGGGATTAAGATTGTGGGACATGGACTGTATCCATTGCGATTAGTTTGTATCTATCCCAGTGCTTAGAACGGTGCCTGGCACATTGTGAGCACTTAACGAATACCATGAAAAAAAAATAGCTCCCCATCCAGGCTCAGCTGGGGACAGCGTTGACATTTTGACCGTTGCCGGTGGTGAAGGAATTCACATAGTCAGAGCCTGACTCGGTTAGGAAGAGAAGTCAAGGAAGCCTTGACTTGGAGAATAGAAAACAGCCTGGGGAAAAGGGCCTTAGCAGAAATCTGCTCTCTTGAGGCCTAACCCAAAAACCTCTAGATGTCAGGTCAACCCCACTCTCCACCTCCTTCCCTCTCATCTCCCCCCACCACCTCCCAATCCCAGAAGAGGGTACCAACACATACTCTTTGTTGGGAAGAAAGCAATAAAGAATAAAAAACTGCAGTGCCAGTTTTATTTGTTAATGGTATTTGTTAAGTGCTTACTATGTGCCAGGCAGGGAGGTTAAGTGACTTGGCCAAGGTCTTCCTATAGATGAGGAGCAGTGCCAGGACAAGAACCCAGACCTCCTAACTCCCAGATCCAGGATCTTTCCACTAGGCCACGCTGCTCTTTCAGGCTGAAGTAACTGAATGACTCACTTGAAAATAAAGCATTCTGTGAGGATTTGGATACTTCACTTTAACTTGCTTGTGAATCTGAAAGTAGCGTCTGCCCTTTTGGTTACTGTCGATCACAAAATCGCTGGAGGGGCCTAGATGGTTCTCTAGACTGTAAGCTCGATGTGGGCAGGGAATGCGTCTACCTTCTCCGTTATATTGTACCCCCCCAAGCGCTTAGAACAGTGCTCTGCTCATAGTAAGCACTCAAAAAATGCAATTGATTGACTGCTTGAAGGTCATATCCGGATCCATTCGAGACGCAAAATTTGACAGAGAGAGAAGTTGTCACCCCAAATTGCTGATGTTAGATGCGTTGTCTGAAGATCGGGATTCCTCAAGGCTCTGAAAGATGCAGTGGCTGGAACCCAGGTCTCAGTCCATCAATCTGTCGCATTTATTAAGTGCTTATAGTGTGCAGAGCGCTGTATCAAGCGCTTGGTCAGTACAATATACCGATATTACAGAGTTGTTAGACGAACTCCCTTCCCACAACAATTTGCCAGTCTAGGAAGGAGGATAGACTTTAATAGAAATGAATAAATTATGGGTATGTACCTAAGTGCTTTGGGGCTGAGGGAGGGGTGAATAACCTTATTACCCTATTTATTTTGTTAATGAAATGTACATCGCCTCGATTCTATCTAGTCGCCGTTGTTTTTACGAGCTGTTCTTCCCCTCGACTCTATTTACCGCCGTCGTTCCCGTCTGTCCGTCTCCCCCGATTAGACCGTCAGCCCGTCAGACGGCGGGGACCGTCTCTATCTGTTGCCGACTTGTTCATTCCAAGCGCTTAGTCCAGTGCTCTGCACATAGTAAGCGCTCAATAAATACTGTTGAATGAATGAATGAATGAATAAAGGGAGCAAACCAGGGCGACGCAGAAGGGAGTGGGAGAAGAGGAAAGGAGGGCTTAGTCAGAGAAGACCTCTTGGAGGAGATGTGCCTGCAGTAAGGTTTTCAAGGTGGGGAGAACCATCGTCTGTTGGATATGAAGAAGGAGGGGGTTCCAGGTCAGAGGCAGAAGGTGGGCGAGCGGTCAGCAGTGAGACAAACGAGATGGAGGTACAGTGACTAGGTTGACTGTGGCCCTCCCGTTATGTTCTCATTAGAGAAGCAGCATGGCTCAGTGGAAAGAGCGCGGGTTTAGGAGTCAGAGGTCTTGGGTTCTAATTCCGGCTCCGCCACCTGTCAGCTGTGTGCCTTTGGGCAAGTCACTTAACTTCTCGGTGCCTCAGTTACCTCATCTGGAAAATGGGGATTAAGACTGTGAGCCTCACCCGGGACGACCTGGGGACCCTGTATCTACCTCAGCGCTTAGAACAGTGCTCGGCACATAGTAAGCGCTTAACAAATACCAATTATTATTATTATTAGAACGGTGACTCGCCCTGCCACATGTCTCCCCATAACCCGCACACCTGGAGAGAGCAGGTGGGGTAAAAGAGAGAGACCCGATCTTTCCGATCTTAAAAGAGTCACTTGTGAGCAGCTGGATTTCATCACCTGAGCAGTTTTTTTTTTTTTTAATGGTATTTGTCAAGTGCTTACTATGTGCCAGGTGCTCTCTTAAGCTCCGGGTTAGATACAAGCTAATCAGGTAAGACACCGTCCCGTCCCGCATGGGGCTCACGGTCTCAACCCCCATTTTACAGATGAGGAGACAGAGGCACAGAGAAGTGAAGTGACTTGCCCAAGATCACACAGCAGACAAGTAATAGAGTAGGATTAGAACCCAGATCCTTCTGACTCGCAAGCCTGTGGTCTATCCCCTAGGTCATGCTGTTTCTCTGGCCGTTATTTAGATGAGGAACTGAGTGGGAATTTACCGACAGCCAGGCAGATGTGCCAGTGAGGACAGGCAGACCGGGGCTTCGTGAACCAGCCCAAGCGGGCCGGTGGCCGACATTAGCGGGGACCGGTTTACTGGGCTACCTAGGGCTCTCTGGCCGGCTGGTTGGAAAACAAAAGTCTGATGGGAGGGGATGGTGAGATCAGGTGAAGCAGCATGGTGTCATAGATAGAACGTGAGCCTGGGAGTCGGGAGGTCACGGGTTTTAATCCTGACTCTGCCACTTTCATTCATTCATTTGTATTTATTGAGCTCTTACTGTGTGCAAAGCACTGTACTAAGCGCTTTGGGAGACTACAACATAACAACAGACAGACACTTTCCTGCCCACACCGAGCTCACAGTCGAGCTCACGCACTTGTCCGCAGTCGACCTCGGGCGGGTCACTTCACTTCTCTGGGCCTCAGTTACCGCATCTGTAAAATGGAGATTGAGACTGTGAGCCCCATGTAGGACAGGAACTATGTCCAAACCAATTTGCCTGTATCCACCCCAGTGCTTAGAACGGTGCCTGGCACACGCTAAGTGCTTAAAATGCCAAATACCATCAGGTTGGGGGACAGACAGGCAGGGAACCTGTCTACCAACTCAGTTCTTTTGGACTCTTCCAGATGCTTAGTACAGTGCTCTGCGTGCAGTAAGCGCTTAATGAATACGATTGATCGAGACGAGTTGCCGGAAATCGAACTCCGTACCGGAAACGCTAGATCTGCCGGCTCTCTGATGAGTCTGGGAGCGGGGATGAGCTCCTAACAATAATAGTGATATCGGTTAAGTACTTACTAACCGAGTGGCCGGGCACTGTCCTAAGCGCTGGGGTAGATACAAGATAAGCAGGCTAGACACGGTCCTCGATCCCACATAACGGCGTAAGAAGGAGGGGGCAGGATTGAATCCCCGTTTTACGGATGAGGAAAATGAGGCCCTGAGAAATTCAGTGACTTGCTCAAGGTCACACGGCAGACAGGTCCTCAGACTCCCGGGCCCGTGCTCTCTCCCCTCGGCCACGCTGCTCACCTCCGAGCAGCCTTCCCCCAAGTGAGAGGCTGGGTGGCCGGGAGACGGTCACTTCCGACTGGCCCCTCGGCGATGTCTCAGGCCTGACTGTTTTCCTTCTGCTTTGTTTTCCCACAGATCCAGTGGCCGCCCAATCCCAGGCTGAGTAAGTGATGCCGCTTCCCTTTGCTTTGGCTGGTGAGATGTTGCTTTTGAAAAAGAAAGCCATGGGGTCGGAGAAGAGATGAAGAAATACCTTCGCTGTCTGTTGAACCGGAACCCAGCCCGGCATATGGGCTAAGGGGAGAAGCCTCTGACTTGGTGCTCAGAGTTTTGGGAAGGGGAGGGGAAACCTCCATCAGGACGTGGCCCAGAAGGTAGAGCACGGGCCCGGGAGTTAGAAGGATCTGGGTTCTAATCCTCGCTCCGCCTCTTGTCTGCTATGTGACCTTGGGTAAGTCGCCTGAATTCTCTGTGCCTCAGTCACCTCATCTGTAACCTGGGGAGTAAGTCTGTGAGGCCCATGTGGGACAGGGTTTGTATCCAACCCGATTACCTTGTATCTATCCTAGTCCTTGACCCATAGAAAAGGCTTAACCAGTGCCATCGCCATTATTATCATCAGGACCTGGTTTGGAAGGCCCCGTACCACCCTCCGGCCCCCGCGGCGCCACGCGACTAGAGGGGCGGTGGGTAGCGATGGGCGGACGGGACCCCAGGTGGCTGCCTGGAGAAAAAAATCCTCACCGTTCCCAACTCCTCTTTTAGCCGGATGGACAGTGAGGATGAAAACTGGCCATAAATTAGCTAGCGAGATCCACTTGGATTTTCTTCATTTTTTTTTTTTCCAAATTTCTGGGCAGTTGGGTCACGGGCAGTGGTAACGGGGTCACCTGCTGTGGCAGGTGGACACGGTTGGAAAGAAAGGCTGTTTCTTTTATGTATCAATCTATAAACTATATATTATACCCCATTTGTATTAATGTCCGTCTCCCCCTCTACACCGTGAGTTTGTTGTGGGCGGGGAACGTGTCTACCGACTCTATTGTACCGTACTCTCCGAAGCGCTTAGTAGAGTAAGAACAGAGTGAGCGTTCAGTAAATACCATTGATTGATTGATCAAACCCCAACTTATTCTTTAAAAAAGAGAGGAAAAAAAGGGTGGTTCAAGTCAAGCCGTCTTTGCCGTAGGGGCTGAATGGGGCACAGCTGACCAGGGTGCAGATTGGACTTGGCCCTTCTTGGCACTGAGAGGTCGGAGAGGTGCTCTTCTTTTTCCGACTCAGAGCAGCTGTGATCAGGATCAGGTTGAGACCTCGGCAGAGACGATACCCGACAGTTCAGCCGTTGTTACGCTGTACGACCTGGCCGGCCAGTCAGAGAACCCGCGAGCCGGATTCGTGGCCTGGTGGAAGGAGCACGGGCCTGGGAGCCAGAGGACCTGGGTTCCGGTCCTGGATCCACCACTTGTCTGCTGGGTGACCTCGGACAAGTGACCTAACTTCTCTGTAGCTCAGTTTCCTCAACTGTAAAATGGGATTCAGTGCCTATTCTCCCTCCTGCTTAGACTGTGAGCTCCCTGGGGGACAGGGACTAGGCCCCACCTGATTAACTTGTATCTCTCCCGGGCCTAAGGACCGTGCCTGATAAGTAGTAAACACTTAACAGTGGCCTAGCGGATAGAGCACGGGCCTCGGCGTCAGAAGGACCTGGGTCCTAATCCCAGCTCCGTCAAGTGACCTTGGGCAAGTCACTTCACCTCTCTGTGCCTCAGTTTTCTCCTCCTCAGTGTCCCACGTAGGACACCCTGATCACCTTGTATCCTACCCAGCGCTTAGAACAGTGCTTCGCACCTAGTAAGCGCTCAACAAATGCCATCGTTATTATTATTATTCTCAAGGCCTCAGTTACCTCCTCTGTAAAATGGAGATCAAGATGTGGGACAGGGACCGTGTCCAACCTGATTAGCTTGTGTCTCCCCCAGCGCTCAGTACAGTGCCTGCTCTGTAGTAAGCGCTTAACAGATACCATCAAACAAAACGTGAAAATAAATGTCGACGGAGACCACGAGACGTCACCCGAGCTTCTTCCTGCCTCAGGGCTGGTGCGGTTATCTCGTTTTTCAGAATTCCAGGGCAGAGGTCAGGGAGATGTTAGAAGGTACATGCGGAGGAAAGCGTTGAAAGGGCAGAGAGGAGACTCCCCGATATGTGAACGAGCCTCTCTGAATCCCAACGGCCACTTGGTACGGCCCAGGCTCTCTCTGGAACTCTCCGAGGTCGGGGTGAACGTGACACTGGATTACTGCTCCTCCGTTGCTACCGCCGACCTGTAATTTATTGTAGCGTCTGCCTCCCCTGCTACGGTGTAAGCTCTTGGAGGGCAGGGATCGGTTCTACCAAAAATATTGTATTCTCCCAAGTGCTTAGGACAGTGCTTTGCCCGGAGTAAGTGCTCAATAAATAGTACTCAGGGAATGAGGCAGCTGTTCATGGTCCAGTGGGTAGAACTCAGACCTAGGAGTCAGAAAGACCAGGGTGCTAATCCCAGCTCTGCCATTAGTCTGCTGTGTGGCCTTGGGCAACTCACTTCACTTCTCTGTGCCTCAGTTACCTCATCTGTAAAATGGGGATGAAAACGGTGCGCTTCGTGGACAGGGACTGCGTCCATCCTGATTAGCGCATAGTAAGCGCTTAACAATACCACAAGTATTATTATTGTTATTACTATTAATAATAATAATAATAATAAAAGGGAAAGTTCTTTGATGGGACAGTGCTGGTCTTGGCTTCTGATTAGATCAGAGAAGCAGCATGGCTCAGTGGAAGGAGCCTGGGCTTTGGAGTCAGAGGCCATGGGTCCGAATCGCGGCTCTGCCGCTTGTCAGCTGTGTGACTGTGGGCAAGTCGCTTCACTTCTCTGTGCCTCAGTTACCTCATCTGTAAAATGGGGATTAAGACTGTGAGCCTCAGGTGGGACAAGCTGATTACCTTGTGTCTACCCCAGCGCTTAGAACAGTGCTCTGCACATAGTCAGCGCTTAACAAATACCAACATTTTTAATTTATTTATCCTTTGGATTCTAATTCCTGCTTCACTCCTGATTTGCTGTGTGACCCTGGGCAAGTCTCTTAGCTTCTCTGGTCTTCACTTTCCCCATCTGGAAAGTGAAAGCAGAAATTGTCCCCTTTTCTCAGGGGAATACTGTGAGGATGAAAGGTTCACATGGCACCTTATTTATGGCCTGTAGCCTTTGCTCTTCCATGGACATGTGGCTCTGACACATGCTGCTGTGTGATCTTGGGCAAGTCACTTAACTTCTGTGCCTCAATTGCCTCATCTCTAAAATGGTGGTGGTGGGGGTCAATCAAACATATTTATTGAGCACTTACCATGTGCAGAGCACTGTACTAGGGGCTTGGGAAAGTACAATACAACAGAGCCGGTAGACATGTTCCCTGCCCACGAGTTTACAGTCTAGGATGAAATCCTACTCCCTCCCACTCGGACTGTGAGCCCCATGTGGGATGGGGACCTCGTACTTGTATCCAGTACAGTGCCAGGCAGGTAGTAAGCACTTAACAAGTAGTTATTATGATTAATGCGAGCATAAATCTCTCTTAGTGCCAGTTGCCTGAGGGGACCGTCTCCCCCGTCACCTTGTGGAGCAGGGGAAGCAGGAGGGTAAAGGCGGGACCGGCCCCAAAGTCGTCCCTCCTTCCCCCGGGTCTCGGGCCCCGTGCTCTCCAGAGCCCCAGTGTCCAGCCGCTCCACTCCTCTGGCATCGCCCGGCCCCCGGGATGCGCTCGGACCAGCTGACTTCGGCGCCTGGCCCGGAGCCCGGGAGGGAATTCTAGGCCCAAGAGGGGAGGGACTGACAGACGGTCAGGAGGAGGCCAGCCGTGCTCCCCTTCCTGATCCCGCCCGGTTTTCTCTTCACAAAATAAAATCCAAAGCGCACAGTTGGGCCCAGTATGAAGATCTGTCTGGGGAGAGGGAGGTCCCCGGCCCCGCTGGAGCTCCATCTCCCCTTGGCTACCGGCAAGAGCCACACAAGGGTGAGAGCGTGCTGGGGTTGATTCTGTGATCGGCTGGGCATAGCGGCATGGCCGCCTTGCCCGTGCCCCGGGCTTCCCCGCCCCTCCGCGGGCCACTGGCTCCGGCCCGCTCTCCTCCTTGTCCCCGCCTGGAACCGCAGCAGCTCGGCTGCTCGCTTGCCCCCCGGGCTTCGGCTGCTTCCCTTCCTCTGCCCTTGGCTGACGCTCTGCCTCTGCATCACGTGTCTCTCGGCTCGGGCGGCTCCGATGGCTCTGACATCACTGCTTGGTTAATGGACCCAGGTCAGGCTCTGTTTTTAACCTTGTGCAGGCTAGGCCTCGGTTGTTTTTCGAGTCTAATGAGGAGCAGCGTGGCTTAGTGGATAGAGCACGGACCTGAGAGTCAGAAGGGCCTGGGTTCTAATCTCGATTCCACTTGTCGGCTCTGTGACCTTGAGCAAGTCACTTAACTTCTCTATGCCTCATTTGTAAATTGAGAATTAAGACTGTGAGGCCCACGTGGGACAGGGACTGTCTAATCTGCTTAACTTGTATCTACCTTAGTGCTTAGGACAGTGCTTGGCACACTGTAAGTGCTTAACAAGTACAGTACTAATAATTATTATTAATAATTTTTACCTCTCTTCAAGCAATCGGTGACAATCATCGAGCTCTTACCGTGGGCAGAGTGCTTGGGACAGTACAATATAACAGACTCGGTAGGTACGCTCCCAGCCTCGGAAGAACTTACAGTCTAGACGGGGAGACAGACATTAATACAAAGAAATAAATCACGGATATGTACGTGAGTGCCGTGGGACCGAGGGTGGGGCGGAAAAAGGGCACAGATCCAAGTGCAGGTACCGTCGATGTCGTTCATCAGTCATGATCCCCTTTTATTGAACATTTTGCACCCAGACGGTCACCATGCTGGCCCAGTCACTGGTTGGATTCCAGCTTGACTACCGAACCAGCCTCCTCGCTGACCTCCCTGCTTCTAATCTCTCTCAACTTCCTACTTCCCTCTGTTACCTGGATCAGTTTTCTAACTTGTCATCCTCCGCTCATCTCCCCACTCCTCAGAATCCCCCGACCGTTACCCGTTCCTCACTGCAGGAAACAGAAACTCTAAACCATTGCCTTTAAGGACTTCCATCAGCTCTGTCTCTCTCCTCCTTAGTCACTCTCTACTCTGATTACCTCCCGGCTCCCATTCTTCATTCTTCTCAAAATAACCATCTTACTGTACCTTGCTGCTCCCATTCTCTCTCCCTCCACCGACTCCTTGCTCACCCCCTTCTGCATCATATCTGACAGACCACTGCTCTCCCCTTCTTTAAAGTCCTTTTCAAATTGTATCTCCTCTGGTAGGCCTTCCCTGTTTAATCTCTAGTCTCCTCACTTTATATCCCTCCTCTGTCACTGGAAGTCCTCCATTCCACCTAGGCATTTAAATATCTCACAACTTAGAGCACTCAATCATCTCGCCCCCTCATAATTCACCTCGCTACTCTCCTGCCACAACCCAGCCCACACACTTCGCTCCTCTAATGCTAACCTCCTCTTATGCCGTCAAGTCGCACTGCACCTCAGTCTCGTCTATCCCACCACCGACCTCTCGTCCACATCCTGCCTCTGGCCTGGAAGATCCTCCCTCTTCATAGCCTATAGCCTATAGACAGTTACTCTCCCTGCCTTCAAAGCTTTATTGAAGGCACATCTCTTCCAAGAGGCCTTCCCTGACTAAGCACCTCATTTCCTCTTCTCCATCTCCACCGACCTCTCGTCCACATCCTGCCTCTGGCCTGGAAGATCCTCCCTCTTCATAGCCTATAGCCTATAGAATTACTCTCCCTGCCTTCAAAGCTTTATTGAAGGCACATCTCTTCCAAGAGGCCTTCCCTGACTAAGCCCCTCATTTCCTCTTCTCCATCTCCCTTCTCCATCACCCTGACTTGCTCCCTTTATTCATCCCTCCTTCCAGCCCCTCAGCACTTAAGTCCATATCCGTAATTTTATTTATCTGTATTAATGTGTCTCCCCTCTAGACCGTAAGCCCATTATGAGCGGGGAATGTGTCTGTTATATGGTTACACTGTACTCTCCCAAGTGCTCAGTACAGTGCTCTACACATAATAAGCACTCAATAAATACTATTGACTGACAACCCTGCAGAGCATTTACACACATATCCTAGATACTCTATTCCTCTTATCTGTAATTTATTAATTAATTCATTGAATTATATTTTTTGAGCACTTACTGTGTGCAGAGCCCTGTATTAAGTGCTCGGGAAAGTACAATATAATAATAAACGTGCAATTTCCCTGCCCGCAACGAGCTTAGTATCCGCTTCCCTCATTAGACTATAAGCTTCTCAAGGGCAAGAATCATGTGTCCCACTTTCATTCATTCAATAGTATTTATTGAGCGCTTACTATGTGCAGAGCACTGTACTAAGCGCTTGGGATGAACAAGTCGGCAACAGATAGAGACAGTCCCTGCCGTTTGACGGGCTTACAGTCTAATCGGGGGAGACGGACAGACAAGAACAATGGCACTAAACAGCGTCAAGGGGAAGAACATCTCGTAAAAACAATGGCAACTAAATAGAATCAAGGCGATGTACAATTCATTAACAAAATAAATAGGGTAACGAAGATATATACAGTTGAGCGGATGGGTACAGTGCTGTGGGGATGGGAAGGGAGAGGTGGAGGAGCAGAGGGAAAAGGGGAAAATGAGGCTTTAGCTGCGGAGAGGTAAAGGGGGGATGGCAGAGGGAGTAGAGGGGGAAGAGGAGCTCAGTCTGGGAAGGCCTCTTGGAGGAGGTGATTTTTAAGTAAGGTTTTGAAGAGGGAAAGAGAATCAGTGTGGCGGAGGTGAGGAGGGAGGGCGTTCCAGGACCGCGGGAGGACGTGACCCAGGGGTCGACGGCGGGATAGGCGAGACCGAGGGACGGCGAGGAGGTGGGCGGCAGAGGAGCGGAGCGTGCGGGGTGGGCGGTAGAAAGAGAGAAGGGAGGAGAGGTAGGAAGGGGCAAGGTGATGGAGAGCCTTGAAGCCTAGAGTGAGGAGTTTTTGTTTGGAGCGGAGGTCGATAGGCAACCACTGGAGTTGTTTAAGAAGGGGAGTGACATGCCCAGATCGTTTCTGCAGGAAGATGAGCCGGGCAGCGGAGTGAAGAATAGACCGGAGCGGGGCGAGAGAGGAGGAAGGGAGGTCAGAGAGAAGGCTGACACAGTAGTCTAGCCGGGATATAACGAGAGCCCGTAATAGTAAGGTAGCCGTTTGGGTGGAGAGGAAAGGGCGGATCTTGGCGATATTGTAGAGGTGAAACCGGCAGGTCTTGGTAACGGATAGGATGTGTGGGGTGAACGAGAGGGACGAGTCAAGGATGACACCGAGATTGCGGGCCTGCGGGACGGGAAGGATGGTCGTGCCATCCACGGTGATGGAGAAGTCTGGGAGCGGACCGGGCTTGGGAGGGAAGATGAGGAGCTCAGTCTTGCTCATGTTGAGTTTTAGGTGGCGGGCAGACATCCAGGTGGAGACGTCCCGGAGGCGGGAGGAGATGCGAGCCTGAAGGGAGGGGGAGAGGACAGGGGCGGAGATGTAGATCTGCGTGTCATCTGCGTAGAGATGGTAGTCAAAGCCGTGAGAGCGAATGAGTTCACCGAGGGAGTGAGTGTAAATGGAGAACAGAAGAGGGCCAAGAACTGACCCTTGAGGAACTCCAACAGTTAAAGGATGGTGGGGGGAGGAGGCTCCGGCGTAGGAGACCGAGAATGATCGGCCAGAGAGGTAAGAGGAGAACCAGGAGAGGACAGAGTCCGTGAAGCCAAGGTGAGATAAGGTACGGAGGAGGAGGGGATGGTCGACAGTGTCAAAGGCAGCAGAGAGGTCAAGGAGGATCAGAATGGAGTAGGAGCCATTGGATTTGGCAAGAAGGAGGTCATGGGTGACCTTAGAGAGAGCAGTCTCGGTAGAGTGGAGGGGACGGAAGCCAGATCCTCTCCCAACCCCTTAGTAAAGTGCTCTGCACACATTAGATACCCAGCGAATGCTATCGATTGATTGAACGATAGACTTTTATTAAAGCCAGGTCAGCTGATTAGGGCTCCAAGGGCTGGGTTGCTGCCTGGGACTAATCTGGGGGTAGGAGGTTTGAAGGAGTGTTCATGGATCTATAGAAAAGCAGTGTGGCCTTGTGGATAGGGCACAGGCCTGAGAATCAGAAGGACCTGTGTTTTAATTCTGGCTCTGCCACTTCTCTGCCGTGTGACCGTGGGCAAGGCACTTCACTTCTCTGGCCCTCAGTTACCTCATCTGTAAAATGGCAATTAAGACTGGGAGCCCCCCATGGGACGTGGACCGTGCCCAACCTGATTAGCTTGTATCTACCTCAGCGTTTAGTACGGTGCGTGGAAACAGAGTAAGTGCTTAACAAATACCATTACAAAGGGAGTGGGAGATCATGTCTCCCAACTTTATTGTGCTCTCCCAAGCATTTAGTACAGAGGAAGTACTCAGCAAATACCATTGATTGATTGCCATGCCATCAACGTGGCAGAAGGAATTTCTTGGCACCCAAGATGGCAAGTGGTGGGATGGGTTTTCTTCCTATACTGTGACAAGGAGTACACTGAGGAAAATGCTTAGCGACCAAGGGAGGGAAGGGGTCCAGGGCTTGCTTTGCTGGAACAAAAACAAGAATAACCTGAGAGTTGAGCTTTCTTGTTCCCTGCTTAGCCTCAGAGAACTGTTCCCTGACAGAACGGTTTCTCTCAGGGAAGGATTCCCCCAGAAAACATTTCTCCTCAGAGAAAGGACCCTTCAGAGAACTGTTTCCCTCCAAGAACAATTCCCCCCAGAGAATGGTTACCCTTAAGAGAAACAGCATGGCCTACTGGCTGAAGCACGGATTTGGGAGTCAGAAGACGAGGGTTCTAATCCCGGCTCCGGCACTTGTCTGCTGTGTGACCTTGGGCTTCAGTTACCTCATCTGTAAAATGGGGATTAAGACTGGGAGCCCCACATGGGCCAACCTGATTACTTGGTATCTACCCCAGCGGTCAGAACAGTGCTTGGCACATAGCGAGCGCTTAAGTACCATAATTATTATTATTAGTTCCCTTCAGAAGAAAGTTCCCCTCAGAGAATGGTACCCCTCAGAGAATGGTTGTCCCCAGAGAACAGTCCTTCTCAAAGAGCAGTTCCCCCCAGAGAACAGTGTCCCTGCCAGAGAACAGTGTTTCCCTAAGAGACGGAGTCCTCCCTGAGAACGGTCTCCCTCAGAGAATGGTTCCCTTCGGAGAATGGTCCCCTCTGTGGAGATCAGTCCCCCTCTTTAGAGAACAGATCCCCCTTCAGAGAAGAGTTCCCCTCAGAAAACAGTCCTCCCAGAGAATGGTCCCCTTCATTAATAATACTAACAACCGTGGTATTTGTTAAACGCTTATTGTGTGTCGAGCGCTGTTCTAAGTAGATACGAGATGAGCAGGTTGGACACAGTCCCTCTCCCACGTGGGAATCGCAGTCTTAATCCCCACTGTATAGACGAAGTAACTGAGGCCCAGAGAAGTGATTTGCTCAAGATCACAGAGCAGACAAGGGGTGGAGCCGGGATTAGAACCCATGACCTTCTGACTCCCAGGCCTGTGCTCTATCCACTATGCCGTGCCACTTCTCACTACGTCACTGGTTCTCCCGCCACAGAACGTTCCCCTTCAAAGAACGGTTCCGCCTTGGAGAGAGGCTTTAAGCAAGATCTAGTGATGACTCCAGTTTTGCCTCTTTCCCTCTCTCCCTAATCAAGGGGCTCTTATTTTGGTTTTTGATGGGAGAGTGTGTAGACTGCGGCATGAATGACCAATTGTGTGGGGTATTTTTTATTTGGATAAGGACTTTGCCTGTTGGGAAACAGAGATGTGGAGTTCAGTCTTCTGAGACTCCCCTGGGAACATGGTATCCAGACTCTTTCCCTGGAATTTCACCCAGACCACATACCGTGAAGCCAACAGAGGTGGGATTTTTGTAGCTACTTTATATAAATACCAGATTTTTCGCAGATCGGTGCCGGGATGCGGGCCGGGATCTCTGCTCTTCACTCATAGCTCCGGAGCCCGTGTGATCTATTATTTTTGAGTCTCACTTTCACTTTCTCTAAAATGGGTTGTTAGGTACCTAACCCTGCCTTCTCTCGTAGGGATGTGGTGAAAAGTGGAAGGAGGAATTAGTTTTCTGTAATTCATTTCAGTGTCTGTCTCCCCTGGTAGACTCTAAGACTCTTCAGGGGAGGGGGTCATGTCTACTAATGCTATTGTCTTCTACCAAGCACTCAGTACAGCAGTCTGCTTCTATTAGTTGTTCAAAAAATACTATTGTCTGAATAGATTGGAAAGGGCTTTGAGTTTTTCTGAGGAAAGTCATGAGGGAGGGAAGGGTGAGGTGTCTACTCGTTCCTTTGTCCAATCTTCCATGCTGGAAAGCGGCATGGCCGAGTGGAAAGAACATGGGCCCGGAAGAACACGGGTTCGAATTCCAGCTCCACCGTGTATCTGCGGTGTGACCTTGGGCAAGTCATATAACTTCTCTGTGCCTCAGTTTCCGGATCTGAAAGTGGCGATTAAATCTTACGACCTCCTACTTAGACTGTGAGCCCCATGAGGAATAGGGGTTGTGCCCAACCTGATTAGCTCGTTATCTACACCAGTACTTAGAACAGTGCTTGACATATAATAAGCGCTTGACAAATATTGTAATTAATAATAAAGCTTGCAGTGGAGGGTAAGCAGCACAGCAATGCCGAGGGTGTGTTCAGGGTGGAATTATTTGCTCCCAACTCCCAAATACTCCCCCAAACTCCCAAATACTTCTCCTCCAACCTAATAATAACGGTGGCACTTGCTAATTGCTTACACGGCACCAGGCACTGGGGTAGAAGTACTGGGGTAGAAGCAAAATAAGCAGGTCCGACACAGCCCGTGACCCACTTGGGGCTCACGGTTGATAAGGGGTAGGGAGAACAGGTATTGAATTCCCATTTGACGAAGGAGGAAACTGAGGCCCACCAAAGCTAAATGATTTGCCCAAGGTTACCCAGCAGGCAAGTGAAAAGCAGCGTGGCTGAATGGAAAGAGCACAGGCCTGGGAGCCAGAGGACCTGGGTTCTAATCCCGGCTCCACACTTGTCTGCTGGATGACCTTGGGCAAGTCACTTAACTTCTCCGTGCTTCAGTTATCTCATCTGTAAAATGGGAATTAAGAGTGTGAGCCCCACGGGGAACAGGGACTGTGTCCTCTCTGATTAACTTGTATCTATCCCAGCACTTAGTCCAGTGCCCGGCACATAGTAAGAGCTTAACAAATACCAATAAAGAAAAAAAAACTAATGGACCAGGATTAGAATCCAGGTCTTCTTACTCCCAGGCCCATAATAATGATAGTATTTGTTAAGCACTTATTATGTGCCAAGCACTGTTCTAGGTGCTGGAGTAGATACAAGGTAATCGGGTTGTCCCACCTGGGGCTCACATTCTTAATCCCCGTTTTACAGATGAGGTAATGGGGGCACAGAGAAGTAAAGTGGCTTGCCCAGGGTAACCCAGCAGACAGGTGGCGGTGCCGGGATTAGAACCAACACCCTTTGACTCCCAGGCCCGTGCTCTTTCCACTAAGCCGCGCTGCTCACGCTCTCCCCCGGCCCCCAAGCCGTCCAGAAGTGGAACTAGTACATCCTCAAACCCGCCCTTGGGATGGCGAGTCAGGGGCGAGGAGGAAGGCTGCTGCTTCGAACTCCTGCCCCGTCTTGTACCTGAGCCTGGTGATGGGGACCAGCCGGGAGAGGGGAGCAGGGACTGGGGGTGATGGAGGAGAGGAGAAGGCAAAAACTGCTGCTCCTGAAGGGGTGGGCTGTAACAGTGCTTGGCATATAGTAAGCGCTTAACAAATATCATCATCATCATTATTATTAAAACCATCTGGGTATGACATTCAAGGGATTTAAAGATACAAGCACATTTTGAATTAACTGGGTTTAGAGTGACCTGAATTTCCGTTAAAGAACAATAGAGCATCTAATCAGTTGCCCGAATGGGTGTGGAGCGCATCTCTCTCAGGTCCACAGCATTTATGTCCATTTCCGTAATTTATTTTAATGCCTGTCTCCTCTAGATTTCAAGCTCCTTAACGGGCAGGGAACACGTCTACCAACTCGGTTATTTTGTACTCTCCCAAGCACATTCAGTACATCCGCACACAGCGCTTAATATGTACCATTGATTAATTGATTGATTGACTGAGCCAACAGCTGCTGTTCTTACTGAAATATTCCCAGGAGCTTTAGTTGGCTGGTCAGTCCGTCGCTTTCTCTTGCCAATGGCTTCTGTTTTCCCTCCGGTGGGCTACGACCTTTCCAGGGATGGGAGCGCCTCCAAACTCAGCTCTCTAAAGAGCTTGTTGGTGGGCCCAGATGGAATAGGGTGGCCTGGCGGATAGCGCAAGGTCCTGGGTGTCAAAAGGACCTGGGTTCTAATCCTGACTCTGCCACCAGTCTGCCTTGTGTGACCTTGGACAAGTCATCTAACATCTCTGTGCTTCAGTTATCTCATCTGTAAAATGGGGATTGAGACTGTCAGCCCCATGTGGGACATGGATTCCGTCCAACCCGATTAGCTTGTATCTACCCCAGCTCTTAATACAGTGCCTAGCACATAGTAAGTGCTTAGAAAATGTCATTACAAAAACAAAACAAAAAAAAGTGTCCCGAGACTTCAGAGCCGTGCAAGTGGGGCTGAGCAGATAGCAAGAGCAAGCAGACAGGACGTGAAAATCGGGAAACACCCCCATCCCCAGGTAACGTTCCCTCAGGTGACCGAGAAGCTGACGGGCCTGAGAGTTTAGTTCCCCCAGATTCTGTGGCCAGGAGGGAACAGGGAGGAACGTGTCAGGCCTACATTTTCTGTGGAATCCCCAAGTGTCCTAGGCAAAGTTCTTTCGCCTTTCTCTGCCTCTGTCTCCCCTTGGTAAGATGGCTGTGTTCCCTTCCCCACTTTGGCAGGGCAGTTTTGAGAGAGGTCCATTGGGTGCCTGGCACCATCCTAAACTCTGGGGTAGAGACAAAATAATTAGGTTGGAAACAGTCCATGTCCTACATGGGGCTCAATCTTAATTCCCATTTTACAGATAAGATACTGAGGTACAGAGACGTGCAGTGACTCACCCAAAGTCACGCGGCTGAGATTAGAACCCAAGTCCTTCCGACTCACAGGCCCATGCTCTTTCCACTGGGCCACACTGTTTCCAACTCCCTCTGGTTACATGGATTTTTGTCCTGGGCTTCCAGCTGGGAATCTTGATTAGGTTCCCCTACAGCCTTGGGACTGAGTTTATTTCCCGCCCTCCCCACCTCTTTTTGTTTTGATTTCTTCAACATATTGGTTTTGCATCACAATTACCAGCCCCCTGAGCCTGCTGCTTCCTGACGGGTCAGAGCTTGGGCCCGGGGCCATTGGCATCTAATCTTGTGTAGGCTGCAGTCAATCAGTCAATCGATCGATGGTGTTTACTGAGCACGTACTATGTGCAGAACACTGTACCAAGTGCTTGGGAGAGGACGGTACAACAGAATTGGCAGACACGTTCCCTGCCCATAACGAGCGGTGTGTTGGCCTCTCTGAGCAGGCAGCTGCAATCAGTCTGGACGCAGGCCATGGGGCGGACGGGCAGCGGGTCAGCAGGACGCCCTCATCGTCACCGGGGGCAGGGAAGGCAGGCTCAGGGCCAGAAATCTGCTAGGAGTGGGGAAGACTGGGGAGCTGCCATTTTGCTTGAGTGATATCTTAGTCCGGGAGCACTCCTGGAGATCAAAGGGTACACAGGGCCCCTCCACCACTGGCCAGAAAGAGAGACTGCCTTGAGCGGTCCATAATCTCAAATGTATCATTAGGGTACTTGTTGAGCGCTTGCTGCGTGCCAAGCACTGTACTGAACGTCGGGGTACGTACAAGTTAATTAGATTGGATACAGCCCCTGTACCACATGGGGCTCCCAGGCTAAGTAAGAGGGAGAACAGGCACTGAATCCCTATTTTACAGATCAGGTAACGAGGCCCAGAAAGTGAAGTGACTTGCCCACGGTCACAGAGCAGGCAAGCGGTGGTGCTGGGATTAGAAACCAAGTCCTCTGGCTGCCAGGTCTCTGTTCTTTCCATCAGGCCACGCTGCTTTCTGACAGCACCCTCCTCCTCCTCCTCTTCTCTCTCCCCCTTCCCTAATCCCAGCCATACTGGGAGGGGTAAGCCAGGGATAGGGTAACTTGATCCCCCAAGGAGGGTGTGAGGGGCTGAGTTTTGACCCTGCGTTTGTGGGGAACCCTAACCAGCCACGGTGGTCAGAGGTGTGCTATTTACCCGGACTGTGAGGACCCCAGTGTCCCCACAAAAGTGTTTTCTGAGGATCCCCGGGAGGCTGGTTGATGGGAGCCTTTCTTCAGAGTCCCGGTCAGAATGGGTGACGTGGAAGGGTTGAGCTCCGTGGATGGAGCTCTCTCTGAATCGGAAGGTTGGACTGGCCGGTTGGGCTGGGAAATTGTCCCCCTCTGGGTTGGTAGAAAATTCCAGGGATACAAAGCAACGCTTCATAATGGGAGACTCGGGAGGTTAACTGGGGAGAGGCTAACTCTTGGCCGAGGTGCTGCATGTTTTCTTCTTGGACTGTTGGAGGCCTATTCAGGGCGAACGGGTGGTTGTGGCATCCCTGGTGCTCAGGGATATCTTTTTTTCCCTCATATTCCCTCATAATAATAGTAATGGTATTTGTTAAGCACTTACTATGTGCCGGGCCCTGTAGAGAGTGCTGCGATAGAATCAAGCAAATCAGGTAGGACACAGGCCCTGTCCCAAGTGGAGCTCACATCTATTCTCTTATCTCGGTACTTTGTTACTTCTCCCTGTTTTCTGCCCCATCCTTCCTCCCAGGTGCCACACATTTTCCTTTTTTAATGGTATTTATTAAGCACCTACTAGGTGCCAGGCACTGTCGTGAGTGCTGGGGTAGAATCAAGCAAATCAGGTAGGACACAGTCCCTGTCCCAAGTGGAGTTCACATCTATTCTCTCATCTCCGTACTTTACTTCTGCCTGTTTTGTGCCCCATCCTTCCTCCCAGGTGCCACATATCTTTTCTTTTTTAATGGTATTTATTAAGCACTTACTATGTGCCAGGCACTCTACTAAGTGCTGGGATAGATACAAGCTAATGGGTTGGACGTGGCTAGGCTGCCTCCCTGTGAATTAATGGAGCCAAGATGCTAACGTCTTGGCAACGGGAAGGAAGGGCCTTTTGTGGCCTCTGTGGGCAGTGTTTGTGACTAACTGTCAGATGTTAATCAACTACTTGGTGCTGGACTTTCATACCATGTGAATTGGGTCAAATGGACATGGTCCCTGCCCTCTTAAGGATTTACTATCTATAGGTGACAGCTGAGACAGTTGTTAGCCCCCCATAATCAGGGAAATCACGGATCTGCCACTTGTCAGCTGTGTGACTGTGAGCAAGTCACTTAACTTCTCTGTGCCTCAGTTACCTCATCTGTAAAATGGGGATTAAGACTGTGAGCCTCACGTGGGACAACCCGATTACCCTGTATCTACCCCAGCGCTTAGAACACTGCTCTGCACATAGTAAGCGCTTAACAGACACCAACATTATTATTATCTATTCAGAGGAAGGAGTGACATAAATAGGTAAACTCCAGCATGAATATGCCTCTGGGACCCAGAGGTTGTAATGAAATTTTTGGATTCATCTGATCTTTCTCCTTCTCTGACCTGGCTGTTGCCACTCAGTCAATCAGTGGTATTTTATGAGTGCTTACTGTGCGCAGAACACTGTACTAAGTGTTGGGGAGAGGACGATACAACTGAATTGATAGACGTCCCATCATCTTCCCTGGCTTAGTATTCCCACCCTGTTGCTCCGATGCTCTGAGTAATGGTGCCATCCTGGAAAGTCTTTCCGGGGTTTAGTTGGGTGGCCCCAAAGAAGCAGCGTGTTTCTAGTGGAAAGCACGAGCCCAAGAGTCAGAGGACCTGGGTTCTAATTTTGAATCCGCCGCTTCCTGCAGCGTGACCTTGGGCAAGTCACTAAACTTGATCTCTGCCTCAGTTTCCTTAACTGTAAAATGGGGATTAAATGCTGGATAATGATATCAATCAGTGATATTTACTCAGTGCTTACTATGTGCAGAACACTGTACTAAGCACTTGGGAGAGTGCAAGACAGCAGAATTAACAGACACATTCCATAACAAGCATATCACTCCTATTACTAATAATAACGATATTTTTTAAAACACTTTGTGCCAAATACTGTATTAAGGCTTGGGTAGATGCAATACAATCAGGTCAGATCCAGCACAGTGTGAGTAGGAAGAAGAGCGGGTATTGAATCCTCATCTGACAGATGAGGAGATTGAGGCCCGGAAAAGTTTAGTGGTTTGGCTCAAGGCCACCCAGCAGACAAATGACAGAGCCGGAATCAGACCCCAAGTCCTCTGCCTCCCAAGCCGTCATAACCACTTCACTCACCACAGAACCGGGGGTCTCATAGACAGAGTAGCCAGTCCTCGGTCGCTAAAATCATTACCGAGCTCTCCTGGGGTTCCACCTACCCCCGCCACTTATATGTTCCTGACTCCGCATGACCTCAGAGAGGCCAGTTATTATCTCTGTGGCAACAGGAAGCTGAGGACTCCCACTTCCCCAGACATCCCAGAAGGACCTCAACACCCCGCCTAGGTCTTATTCCTAGCAGATTGAACAGACTCTCTCTGTCTTCTGAGCGCTTTCAATCTAATGGCAGCCCCTCAGACCTGGGTAGATGCTACTGTAAAAATCTAGACAGGAGGTCCGGCGACACAGAAGTATTGCCCGAATGCATCCATACCCAATATGGTTTTTTTTTTAAATGGTATTTGTTAAGCACTTACTATGTGCCAGGCACTGTTCTAAGTTCCGAGGTAAATACAAGATAATCAGGTTGGACATGGTCCACGTCCCATGTAGGGCTCACAGTCTTAATCCCCATTTTACAGATGAGGTAACTGAGGCGCAGAGAAGTGAAGTGACTTGCCTAAGGTCACACGGAAGACAAGTGGAGGAGCCGGGATTAGAACCCAGGTCCTTCTGACTCCCAGGCTCGTGCCCTAGCCACAAGACCATGCTGTTTCCACGTATTTTGGCCCTAATGTTTGTCTCTCCTTCTAGACTGTGAGCTTCTTGTGAACAGGAAATGTGTTATATCGTACCCTCCTGAGTGCTTAATACAGTGCTCCACACATAGTAAATGCTCAGTAGATACAATTGATCGATGACCTGAATTCTTTGTCAGTTCTTATCCTGCCAAATGAAGGCCAGCAACAGGGCGGTGGCCCAAGGGGTGAGATAACTGGGCTTTCACCGGCTTTGGGACACTTTCATTATTTGGATTTTGTGGTCTATAAGGCAGATGGGATTCTAGGGAAGTGTTTACCTGGATCGGGGGAGAGTGAGCATCCTCAGCTGTCAGTTGGCCCCCAGAATACCTCAGTCAGCAGACCGGGCAGCTGAGGTAGGGGGAGGCCGCTCTCCAGCTGTGGCACAGCGGACACTCCAGGGAGCGACTGCGTTGGCTGGGCAAGGGAGAGGCCAGACTGGCGTGTGGGGGACGGAGTGGAGAATCTGGAAGGGGGCTGAAGGGATGTGGGCCGAGCAGCTGACGGTCCAAGCTGTAGCCTTCCCCCACCCCTCACCTGCCGACCCAGGGAAGTGGCCGGTGTCTGGGGTCGGGGCAGAAAGCATGGAGGGGTTTTGGTCCCTCAGCTCTGCCTGAGCACTGCCTGAGCACTGCTGGGTTGACGTCTGAGCCTTAGTCTTCACTCTGGTGAATATGTTGGGAAAATATTCTGTGAAAGGAAGGAGGAAGAGTTTGGGAAGGGGATTCGTGTAAAGTGAGTGGCTTTGGAGAGGTAGATATGTTCCAGTTTATCCAGCGGATACTTAATATACCGCCCGCTCTGCGTCTGCTCGGCAGTCAATCGATCATATTTATTGAGTGATCACTGGGTACAGAGCATTGTAGTAAGCACTTGGGAGAGTATAATATAACAGTATAACAGAGTTGGTAGACACGCTTCCTGCCCACAAGGAGCTTACAGTCTAGAAGAAGAGACGGAGACATCGATATAAATAAATAATCGATAGGTACATAACTGCTGTAGGGCTGAGGGAGGGGTGAATAAAGGGAGCAGGGTGACACAAGAGAGTGGGAGAGGAGGAAATGAGCTTTTAGCTGCACAAGCTGAGTGCTTAATAAGTAACACCGATCGACTGAACTTAGTATCGTACATCAATCAATCAGTCGCATTTTTTGAACATTCAGTGTAGGCAGAGACCACTGTTCTAAGCGCTTGGGAGAGTACAGTACAGCGGTAGACATGTTCCCTGCCCACAGTGAGCTTACACTCTTTACCTCCTTTCGCTCTCGAGAGCGGGGATGGGTGACTTCTACTCCACTGAACCCTCTCAAGCATTTTGCACAGTTGTCTGTGTACAGGCACACTGTCAATATTGATGATTTATGGACTTCTTGCTAGATTATAAGATCCTTGATGACAGGAATGCCTTTCCTATGTTTTGTGCCCTCTTTCCAAGTCTGGATAGGAATGCATATGAGTAATAAATATTAGAGTTGTGAGAGCTGCAACAGCCAATCCTTTCTGCTTCCAGGGTTTTCCGTTGTTGAATCTTTTGGGTCCTAGCATTCCTGTTCTTTGATTCTTCTTGTTCCCCATTGGAGAAACTGAGGTACAGTGAGGTTAGATGGCTTACCCAAAGTCACATGGATGCCGGTCACCTGAAATGGGATCTCGGAGTGATGATAGTTATGATGATAATAATCGAGGTATTCCTTGAGCACTTTTTGCCAAGCCCTGAACTAAGCACTGGGGTAGATACGAGATAATCGGGGTGGACACGGTCCCTGTTCACTCACTCAATATTCAGTTATATTTATTTATTTTAAAGGTATTTGTTAAGCGCTTACTATGTGCCAGGCGTGGTACTAACTCTGGGGTAGATACAAGCTGATCGGGTTGGACAGAGTTCATGTCCCACTTGGGGCTGACAGTCATAATCCCCATAAATGGGATTCCCCATGTCTACCCCAGTGCTTAGAACAGTGCTCGGCACATAGTAAGCGCTTAACAAATACTAACATTATTATTATTATTATTATAATCCCCATATTACAGATGAGGTAACTGAGGCACAGAGAAGTGAAGTGACTTGCCCAAAGTCATACAGCAGATCAGTGGCCTGAATTAGGACCCAGGTCCTTCTGATTCCCAGGCCTGTGCTTTAACCAAGAGGCCACACTGCTTCCCTTTGAGTGCTTTCTGAGTGCAGACCACTGTAGCAATTTCTTGGGAGAGCATTATGTAGCAGAGTTGGAAGACGTGTTCCCGGCTCACAATGAGTTTATAGTCCAGAGGGATAAAAAATACAGTCCACACAGCAGGGAATGTGTCTGTTTATCGTTATGTTGTACTCTCCCAAGCGTTCGGTTCAGTGCTCTGCACGCAGTCTTGTCTCACGCTGTCGAGTCGTCTCCGACCCGTAGCGACACCGTGGACACATCTCTCCTGGAACGCCCCACCTCCGTCTGCAGTCGTTCGGGTAGTGGATCCATTTTCTTGGCGAAAGTATGGAAGTGGTTTACCGTTGTCTCCTTCAGTGCAGTAACTTGAGTCTCTGCCCTCGCCCCGCTCCGGTCTATTCTTCACTCCGCTGCCCGGCTCATCTTCCCGCAGAAACGATCGGGGCATGTCACTCCCCTTCTTAAACAACTCCAGTGGTCGCCTATCGGCCTCCGCTCCAAACAAAAACTCCTCACTCTAGGCTTCGAGGCTCTCCGTCACCTTGCCCCTTCCTACCTCTCCTCCCTTCTCTCTTTCTACCGCCCACCCGCACGCTCCGCTCCTCCGCCGCCCACCTCCTCGCCGTCCCTCGGTCTCGCCCGTCCCGCCGTCGACCCCCGGGTCGCGTCCTCCCGCGGTCCCGGAACGCCCTCCCTCCTCACCTCCGCCAAACTGATTCTCTTTCCCTCTTCGAAACCCTACTTAAAACTCACCTCCTCCAAGAGGCCTTCCCAGACTGAGCTTCTCTTCTCCCCCTACTCCCTCCGCCACCCCCCCCTTTACCTCTCCGCAGCTAAACCCTCTTTTCCCCCCTTTCCCTCTGCTCCTCCCCCTCTCCCTTCCCATCCCCACGGCACTGTACTCGTCCGCTCGACTGTATATATTTTCCGTTACCCTATTTATTTTGTTAATGAATTGTACGTCGCCTCGATTCTATTTAGTCGCCATCGTTTTTACGAGATGTTCTTCCCCTCGACTCTATTCATCGCCATCGTTCTCGTCTGTCCGTCTCCCCCGATCAGACCGTAAGCCCGTCAGACGGCAGGGACCGTCTCTATCTGTTGCCGACTTGTTCATCCCAAGCGCTTAGTACAGTGCTCTGCACATAGTAAGCGCTCAATAAATACTATTGAATGAATGAATGAATGACTCTCTCCCGTGCCGCCGCTGCCCAGCATAGGTGAATTTTGACTTGTAGCAGAGTGCCTGCCACTCGCTAGCCACTGGCCGAGCTAGGAATGGGGAGGGCTCTGCTTGACTCTCCCTCCCCGTAGTCAAGACTGGTAGAGTAATAGTAGTGTTGGTATTTGTTAAGCGCTTACTGTGTGCAGAGCGCTGTTCTAAGCGCCGGGGTAGACACAGGGGAATCAGGTTGTCCCACGTGGGGCTCACGGTCTTAATCCCCATTTTACAGATGAGGTAACTGAGGCACAGAGAAGTGAAGTGACTTGCCCACAGTCACACAGAGTACTGGAAACTCTCCAGGTGCGACCCTGAGGGGAACCTGCACACAGTAAACGCTCAATAAATACTATTGAATGAATGAATGGTTCGCAGTCTAAGTAGGAGCAGGTGAAATTGGCGGATTGGGGATCAGAATCCGGGTGTTTCGACTTCCAGGCCCGTGCTCTTTCCATTAGGTCACGCCGCTTGGTACCGGGTAGTTCGGTTGAGCCGTTCTAATTTATTCAGTTCTGTCGCCTAGCCGAAGGAACCGGGAACGAGGAGCAACCGTCCTCATGAAAGGTCAGAGTCCACACTGGAGGAGGCTCGAGCAGGGCCGTCCAGAGCTGGGAGTGGGAAACGCAGGGAGCTTCCAGGAGAACCTCCAGGTGATCTGTAAGGAGCAGGGGCTGCGGGTCACCCGGGAAAGGCTACGGTAGGCTGCGGTCTGGGTGAAACACGGGGCTCAGCCGAGGCAGCTGGCTCTCTCCCCCCCCGGGCCACGAGGGTCAGCCCCGCCCAAGCCCAGCAGCTCCCGCTGTCCAGAGGAAGGTCAGCTGCTAAACGGACTCTCCCTTCCTCTCTGCCAGTTCCCTCTTTGGTCCTGGGGACTCCTCCGGGGACTCCTCGCTGCAAGCGGGGAGTCTCGGAGGAGGTTGGAGCGGGGAAGAAGGGCGGCTGCTGGCCAGAGCCGGCGCTCGGGCTCCAAGCTCCGGAGGGGACCTCCCGGGTCCTCCGCGTGGACAGCGGAGGCTGGGGCCTGGGCTCTGGGCTCTTGCACAGGGGAGGGAGCTCCAGAACTGTATTTTCTCTCGAGTGATCGATTCCCAGTGGAGTTCTCGGCTGCTGTCCCTCAGCCTCTTGGGTGCGTGAGTATCGTTTTGTGTCCGTTAAGGCCTTTGGAGAAAACCGTTTGTAGGAGTCATCTGCCCCTATCTATTGGCGCCGAGGTGGTTAGGGCAGGGGAGTGGAACTGGGAGAAACGGCAGGGAAGGCAGCGTGGCCTGTGGGTTCTAATGCCGGCTCTTCCACTCGTCTGTGGCCTTGGGCGAGTCACTTCACTTTTCTGGGCCTCAGTTACCTCATTTGTAAAATGGGGATTGAGAGTGGGGGGGCCTTGTGTGGGAAAGGGACTGTGTCCAACCTGATTAATGTGTATCGACTCCGGTGTTCAGAACAGTGCCTGGCTGATCGAAAATGCCATTTAAAAAAAAAAGGAAAAAGTGGGAGCCTCTGCCACAAGCTCCAACGTGAGATCTTGGGCAAGCCACAAGAAACACCGAGTCCTAGTAGAGAGAGCTCGGGCCCGGGAGTCAGAAAGACATGGGTTCTAATACCGGATATGCCACTCTGCTGTTTGACCTCGAGTAAGTCACTTCACTTCTCTGTGCCTCAGCTATCTCATCTGAAATATGGGGATTGAGAATGTGAGCCCCGTGAGGGATACGGACCGTGTCCAACCTAATTAGCTTGTCTTTACCGTAGCACTCTGTCCAGTTCTTGGCACGTAACACTCAATAAATCCCGTAAGAAACAAAGATGGTGATGAAGAAGATGAGCCCCATGTGGGGCATTGACTGTATCGAACCTGATTGGCTTGTCTCTGCCCCAGCACTTAGTATAGTGCCTAGCACATAGTGAGTGCTCAATAAATACCATAAGAAAAAAATGGTGACTAAGAATGTGAGCTCCGTGTGGGGCATGGACTGTGTCTAACCTGATTAGCTCGTATCTACCCCCGTCGCTTAGTACAGTGCCCGATACATAGTAAGCGCTCAACAAATACCATAAAAAAAGTTATGTCCCTTCTTGGGCCATCTCGTGCTTCTTTGCAAAACATGGTCCCTCTAGCTCCTCCCACTTCCAGGGGACTGCTGGGTGCTTTGAGCCCCTGGAAGGAGGCTGAAGTGTCCCAGATTGGACTGTGGGCCCCAGGGTTAGGCTACCCTTCAGGGACGGGGGGTAGGAAAGAAAGGTGAGGGTCCTGGCCAGTGGGTGGGAAGCTTGGGTGGGGTCCGAGGGGCAGGGTTCCGCTGGTTGTTTCTGAGGAATAAGAGGGAGAACAGAGGTCAGGAAACATTGTGTAAGCTGAGAAGCTCCGGTCTGGCCGCCCGAGGGGAAGGGAAACGAAGAAGTAGACCGAGAGGTACGGATTGTACCCCCCAGACTGACTCGGTGCCTAAAGGTTCGAGCTAAGAAAAGGTTGAGAACGTAAGGCCCCACGAAGGACACGGGAAGCAACGTGGCCTAGTGAAAATTTTGAGCACGGGCCTGGGAGTCAGAGGACCTGGATTCTTATCCCCGATCTGCCGCTTGGGGAAGTCACTTTACTTCTCTGTGCCTCAGTTCCCTCATCTGCAGAACGGGGATTCAGTATACCTCTTCTCCTTCCTTCTGAGACTTGGGAGTGGGGAAAGGCAATTGTTGAAGATGAAGCGTGATCCAGGACAAGACAAGCATGATCCCCCGTGGGATTGTGAGCTCCTCGAGGGCAGGGATCACGTTCATGGACTCTACTGTATTCTTCCAAGCATTCGGTACAGTCCGTCATTCAGGGGTATTCATTGGGCGCCCGTTAAATGCAGAGTACTGTACTAAGCACTTGGCACAGAACAGAGTTGGTAGATACATCCCCTGCCCGCAGCGAGCTTACAGTCTAAAGATGAGTTTTCAATGCTTACAGTGGTCTAATACAGTGCTCTGTACAGCGTAAGCACTCAAAAAATACCACTGATTGATTTATCCAGCTGAATAATTGTGGTGTTTGTTAAGGGTTTATTTTGTGGCAAGCTCTATGGTGGATATCAAAGTGTCTGAGAGAAGCAGCGTGGCCTAGTGGATCCTGCATGGGCCTGGGATTCAGCAGGACCTGGGTTTTGGTTCGGCCACTTGCCTGGTGTGTGACCCGGGGCAAGTCACTTAACTTCTCTGTGCCTCAGTTACCTCACCTGTAAAAGGAATTATGACTGTGAGCCCTATATTGGATGTGGACTGTGTCCAATCTGATCATCTTCCCTCTACCTCAGCTCTTCGTACTGTGCCTGGCACGTAGTAAGCGCTTAACAAATACCATTTTAAAAAAAAAAACCCTCCCACCCCACCAAAAATACCCCCAAACAAACAAACCAACAAAAAAACCAAACTTCTCTGTGTCCAGTTCCCTCATCACTAAAATCAGCGTGGCTCAGTGGAAAGAGCACGGGCTTGGGAGTCTGAGGTCATGGCTTCGAATCCTGGCTCTTCCGCTTGTCAGCTGTGTGACAGTGGGCAAATCACTTAAATTCTCTGTGCCTCAGTTACCTCGTCTGTAAAATGGGGATTAAGACTGTGAGCCTCACGTGGGACAATCTGATTACCCTGTATCTCTCCCAGCACTTAGAACAGTGCTCCGCACATAGTAAGCGCTTAACAAATACCAACACCATTACTATGATTATTAAAATGGACAGAGACAGAGACATGTGGGACAGAGACTGTGTCCAATCTGATCAACTTGTATTTACCGCAGCTCTTGCTTTTGTGCCTGCCACATAGTAAGCACTTAACAATTACCATTAAAAAAGTCTCTGTCCCACACGGGGCTCACAGTCTAAGGAGAAAGGAGAACAGGTATTTGAACCCCATTTTGTATGTGAACCCCACTTCTCTCGGTCCCAGAGAAATGAAGTGACTTGCCCAAGGTCGCCCAGCCAAGTGGCGGAGCCAGGATTCAAATGCAGGTCCTCTGACTCCCAGGCGTGTGCTCTTTTCACCAGGCCTTGGTGCATCTCTCCGGCGGTTAGTCGGGCGATGGGAGATACGCCTGGACAATCCCCTTACCCTCCATTGGCAGGAGAGAAATGTTTCCACACCATTTCCCTCGGCTCCTGCTATCTTCCTACACCTACCTTTTTCCATGCCACAGGCTGAGACCAAGACTTGGTTCATTCTACCCATATGAGTGGGAATGGGAGGGATGTGAGAAGGGAGAGGAGGGAAGGGAGGTTGGATGCAGTGTTGACTTGACCAAGTGTTACTCAACCCTATTAGCCACACAAAATTGCTTTTTTTTTTCATTTTTTTGGATTACCTGTTATTGCCTCCTACTGCCTGTTCAGCACTTCTGTAACGCCTAAACACTTAAGCATTCACGGACTCTCTGATATAAAACCCAGGGAATGGCCATCCTATTTCGACTACCGCATCATCTTCAGCCCAGTCCGAGATACTAGGTTATCTTGTTTTTTTTTTATTAAAAAAATACATGTTAAGCACTTATTAGGTGCCAGGCTCTATACTATGGACCGGAGGAGATACAAACTAATCAGGTGGAACACAGACCCTGTCCCACATGGGGCGCACAGTCTTAATGCCCGTTTTACAGATGAGGTAACTGAGAGAAGCCAAGTGACTTACCCAAGGTTACACAGTAGAGGCGGAGGCTGGATTTGAACCTGGGTCCTTCTGACTTCTAGGCCCATGCTCCACCCGCTACGCTACGCTGATCTTCTCCTCTGGGGAGAATAACCCTGCTGTTCTGGGTGATGCCCCGGCAGCTTTGGACCCTCTCTTCCGGTCCCTCCCGCTTGCATCCCCACTCCGGTCTTCTCTCACCCTGCAGGTCCCTCGCCGTGGTCAGCAATGGGGATCCCGTGGGCCCTTCTTCCGCCGAACAGCGGAGCTCCAGCTGGAAAAGGAAGAGCTCCCGACGAGGTAGGACCAGTGGACCTTTGGCTCCCTTCCTTTGATCTGGCAGGCGGGAGGGGAACCCAACTTAACTGGGAGAATGGAGCTGTCTGGGGAGGGGGGTGCCGAAAACCCAAGGAACCACTGCCTTTTGCTTTATGAACGTTGTTGCGCAGAAGACGGGAGCCGACGTGTTAGGTTTCCCCACCGGTTGCATGGCGCGGTGGAAGGACCCTGGGCCTGGGAGCCAGAACGTCATGGGTTCCAATCCCGGCTCCTCCCCTCGGCTGCTCTTTGATCTTGGGAACTCACTTCACTTTCCTGGGCCTCAGTTCCCTCATCTGTAAATTGGGGATTGAGACTGCGAGCTCCATGTGCGAAAGAGACGGTGTCCAACCTGATTTGCTTATATCTACCCCGGTGCTTAATATAGTGCCTGGCACACGGTAAGCCCGTAATGAAATACCGCAATTATTATTATTATAATTAAGAGAGATTTAGGTGGGCTGGATGGTGGAACTTTTGGGTTGGGGGGGGGGGCTTGTTAAAGGTTAAAATCTGGGTACTGAGGACATTTCTTCCCCAGAGAGTTTTCGGAATAGGCGAGCTGGCTTTCTGGCATCAGTGTGGCTTTGCCTGGAGGAAGGGGAATGGACTAAATGACCCTTAAGAGTCTCTTACTCAGACTCCTACTCAGCGATGGGCCTCCTCCTCCTCTTCCTCTTCAAATCCAGCTTGACATGAAGAGGGCCAAGATTTCATTGCCTCAGATAATCACGATAATAATGATTGTGGTATCTGTTAAGTGCTTATTATGTGTCAGGCACTGAAGTCAGTCAGTAGCTATTGAGTGCTTATGGGGTGCAGAACACTGTACTAAGCACTTGAGAGAGCACAATATAACAGACACATTCCTCGTACGCGAGCTTACATTCTAGAGGACGAACTAAGCACTGGGGTGTATATAAGCAAATCGGGTTGGACACGGTCCCCGTCCCACGTGAGACTCAGTCTCGATCCCTCTTTTACAGGTGAGGTAACCGAGGCACAGAGTAGTTAAGTGACTTGCCCAAGGTCACACAGCAGACAAGTGGCAGAAACAGGATCTGAACTCAGATCCCTTCGACCCCCCCCCCCCCCCCCCCGGACCGTGCTCCCTCTAGTCGGCCAAGCTGCTACAATGCTGCTTAGATGACATTTCCCTGTCTTGTCAGAGGCTTGGAAGCAGCTGGCAACTTCCCAAGCCCTGGAATGCCAACTCCCACATCCATGGGAGGGCAGGGGCCTCGCTTGACCACGGCAGTGCAGATCTGACAGATGGCAGGAGCCTGTCATCCCCTCTCTCTCCCCCGTCAGCGAAACTCCCAGGGGCCTTGCTTGGAGGTCCTGCTTAATGTCACTTCGGCAGCGAGCGGCAGGAAAAGCCCAGAAAGCTGCTCCGGGGATATCGATCTCTTCGAAGCGAGCCGGCTCAGGGGATGGCCAACTCGGGGGCGGGGGGGGGGGGGGGGTGGCGTTGCTCGGAGCCTGCGTGGCGGCGGGGGCTCCTGATGGCTCCCGTACGCAGGCGCCCTCCACGGTCGCCCTGAGCGGCGGTCCGAGGGCCTGGGACCGACTGGCGCGGCGGCTACCGGACCGCCGGATTGGGGCTGGTGGTGGGAGGGAGTCGCAGAGGTGGAGAGCAGGCGGAGGGCTCCTTGGTGGGCGCATCCCTCCCGGGCCCCGGGGGCTATCAGCGGGTCTCATGGCAGATCCGGCGGGCTCCCCGAGAGACTGGGGCTCTGAGCCGGTGGTGGGTGGGGGGCTCTAATCACGGGGAGAGTTGCCAGTTGGTTTAGATCTAGAGTCGGCTTTGAGCATCTCCTCTACCGACAGCCTGAAGTGTCCCCGTGTTTACACTGCTCTCTCTTCGCGCTCCAGTCGATCGTTTCAATTTCCCCGTCCTGGAAGATGTGATTTATGATGACGTCCCGTGTGAGAACCTGGAATCCGCTCAATACGGTACGGCCCCACTGCCGGCTCTGTCGGGCGGGGGTTGGCGGGGGATGGCCGGGGCGAGGGGCTCGTGGGAGATCCTGGTTCTCTCCCCCGCTCAATCTTTCCTCCTCGCTCGAGGATCCTTCCTGTAGCAGGCTTCGCTTAGCTTTTATAAGTGGCTTCCCCTCAGCTTGGCCAAATGAACGACTGGCCTCGCTCTGCCGGTGTCTCGTCTTCCCGCTAAGAAATAGGGGCCTCCGAGACACAGGTACGGAGGGCGAGGCTGGATGGTGGAATGAGAATGGAGTCATGATAATAATAATAATAGAAACAGGAAGATCTCTTCAAACCTGAGAAGCAGAAAGGCAGTGTGGCCTAGTGGAAAAAGCATGGGCCCAGGAGTCAGAGGATCTGGGCTCTAATCTCAGCTCCGCCAACTGCTGCGAGACCTAGGGCAGATCACTCAGATTCTCTGGGCCTCAGTTTCCTCGACTGTTAAATGGGGATTAAAGACCTGTTCTCCCTCCTACTTAGACTGTGAGCCCCATACTGTGCAGGGACCGTGTCTGACCTAATTAACTTGTACCTACCTCAGCATTTAGAACGGTGTTTGTCAGTGCCCTTAAATACCATATTAAAAAACCACAAAAATAAACTCGTCTTCCTGAGAGGGTGATCAGATGGAGGCTTTGCCTGGTCTCCGGCCAATACGGTTCACCTTCAGAGTCCCAGGCTCCCCATCCAGCTAGACCCGAAAGCCTGGATTAGGCCCTCCCTCTCCTCCTCCCCTTTCCCCCTTCCTCTGCTCCATAACCGGCTGTGCCCTAGATGGTTGCGTGGCAAGCGTCGTGGCGTAATGGATAGAGCACGGGCCCGGAAGTCAAAAGGTCGTGGTTTCTAGTATCGGCTCCTCCGCTTGTCTGCTCTGTGACCATGAGGGGGTCACTTCGCTTCTCTGGGCCTCAGTCACCTCACCTAGAAAATGGGGATTGAGACTGTGAGCCCCTTGTGAAACAGGGACTGTGTCCAGCCCAATTTGCTTGTATCCACCCCAGCGCTTAGCACGGTGCCTGGCCCGTGGTATGAGCTTAACAAATACCATAATTTTTTATTAATTATTCATTATTATTCTTCTCTATCTGGTGAAAAAGTTCTTTGGAAAATCCCGGCTACTGGAGATCCTAGTTCCTGGCCAGAACAGATTTCAAGACTCTGTCCTGTTCATTTCTGAGTCCTACGTCCTTGCCGTACCGGATGATCGGCACCCGTTTCGCGCCAGGGACGCCCAAGCGGGATGGTCAGCAGCGGGGCCTGGATGAGAGGGGCCGGGATCCAGAAAGAGCACGGGATTGGGAGTCAGAGGTCTCGGGTTCTAATCCCGGCTCCGCCGCTAGTCAGCTGTGTGACCTTGGGCAAGTCACTTAACTTCTCTGTGCCTCAGTTACCTCATCTGTCAAATGGGGATTAAAACCGTGAGCCCCACATGGGACAAAGTGATCACCTTGTATCCCCCCAGCGCTTAGAACAGTGCTCTGCACATAGTAAGCGCTTAACAAATACCACAATATATATTCTAATTTTGGTTTTGCCACATGCCTGCTGTGGGACCTTGGGCAAGCCACTTCACTTCTGTGAGCCTCAGTGTCCTCATCTGTAAAACAGGGATTGAAGTACACGCCCTCTCTCCCCCACGGACCTGCGAACTCCGTGTGGAAAAGAGACTGTGCCTGAGTTGATTATGTTGTATTTACCCAGTGCGCGATACAGTGCTCGTCCCAAAGACGGGGCATAATGAAAGGCACAATCATAATCGGTCGGCGGTATTTATTGAGCATTTACGGTGCGCAGAGCACTATAGTAAGTGTGTAGGAGAGTACAATAAAACGGAGTTGGTAGTCACGTTCCCACTAATACCTGTTGTTATTATCATTGCCATGGAGACGATTGCAGCCTTGCCAGTTAAAGTTTCCTTTCCAACAGTCGTTTTCCCCAGCTGCTAGTTTACGCTCACGGGGATCCCCTCTCCCCAGAGCCATCACGATGTTTCTCAGCCGTAGATTTGACCCTCAGATGTGGTGTTTTTGCCCTTAAGGCGGCACTGCCTGATGGCTAGAGCAGTGGGCCGAGAGTCAGGAGGTCTGGGATCCCCACCCCTCTCCCCCTCGCCAGCGATGACTGCGTTGCCCCACTGCCGTTAGGCCTGAGCCCATTCATTCTTCATGTTCTGCTCCTAAGAGGGAAAGCATCCATTGGACCCACTCAGAAGGGCGGTGAGAGGCAAAGGGAGGACCTGGTGTCAAGGGTGGGAGTCAGAAGAGCTGCGTATTTTTCTTTTATGGAATTTGTCAAGCACTTGTGAGGTACTAGGCACGGTACTAAGCGCTGGGGGTAGAAACAAGCGAATGAGGTTGGACTCAGTCCTTGTCCCACACAGAGCTCACTATCTTAATCCCTATTCTACAGTTGAGGTAACTGAGGCAGAGAGAATAATAATAATAATAATAATAAATGTTGGTATTTGTATTTGTTAAGCTCTTACTATGTACAGAGCACTGTTCTAAGCGCTGGGGTAGATAGAGGGTGATCAGGTTGTCCCACGTGAGGCTCACAGTCTTAATCCCCATTTTACAGAGGAGGCCCAGAGAAGTGACTTGCCCACAGTCACACAGCTAAGTGGCAGAGCCAGGATTCGAACCCATGACCTCTGACTCCAAAGCCCTTGCTCTTTCCACTGAGCCATGCCGCTTCTCTAATACTAATAATACTAATTATGGCACTTGTTAAGCCCTTACTATGTGCCAAGCACCGTTCTAAATGCTGGGGTAGGTACAAGTTAATCAGGTCGGACCAAGTCCTTGTCCCACGTGAGGCTCACAGTCTTAAGCCCCATTTTACAGTTGAGGTAACGGAGGCGCAGAGAAGTGACGTGATTTGCCCAAGGTCACACAGCATAGAGGAGTGGCAGCGTCAGAATTAGAACCCGGGTCCTTCTGACTCCCACACTGCTGCTCTTTCCACGAGGCCACGCTGCGCAGAGAGACCTCGAGGGAATCATCTAACATCTATCTCTATGTCTTGCTTTCTCTATCTGGAAGATTCTCCTCTACCTATGCCCCCTTGGCTCCCAGGGGTGGGGTAAGAAGGAACGAAGAATATAAAGCTCTGCGCGGCTCTGGGGGAAAGTGGCCACACAGATCTGCGGAACCGAGCTGGTTGTCGTTGGGCTCACCGGCCCGCTGAGCGCCCAGCCCCCAGCTCGCTCGGTCGGGGTGGCCGAGAACCGCCGGCGTTAGAAGATCGGTCCGTCTGCGCGGAAGGTCACGGCCGGTCCACCAGCTGCTCCTTTCCCCGGCGAATTCCCCGGTGTTGTCTTTGGCTTAAAAAGAGCCCCGTGCCCCCCGTCCGCATTTGGAAATTGAATCATGCTAAACTTCAGTTAAAAATTATGGCCAGATTTGTACTGACGCATCCCTTCCTCCCCCAAGGTTTAGAGGGGCGGGGGCGGTAGGGTGGGCCTGCCGTCACGGTGACCCAACTGGGCCTCGCTCGGCTAAATGGGAAGGTGCCGTCTCGGCCAGGCCTTCACAGAGGCGGAAGAGAGGACTCGTGTTTAATCCCCATTTTATAGATGAGGAAACTGAGGCCCCGGTCCCTCGAGGAATAAGGACTCCGGAGGTCCGTTTGTCATCGACCTGCAAAGGGCCGGAGGGGGAGGGCGGGGGTGGTTACCCTGATGATGGTGGAGTTTTCCTTCCAGAGGTACAGGTAGCAGTAAGTCCTGAGACTGGAGGACCAAGAACCAGGCGGAAGGAGCTGTTAAGCACTTACTATATGCCAAGCACTGTACTAAGTGCTGGAGTAGATATGAGCGTGGCTCAGTGGAAAGACCCCGGGCTCGGGAGTCAGAGATCATGGGTTTGAACCCCGACTCTGCCCCTTGTCGGCTGCGTGACTGTCTGCAAGTCACCTCACTTCTCTGTGCCTCAGTTCCCTCGTCTGTAAAATGGGGATGAAGACTGTGAGCCTCACGTGGGACAACCTCATTCCCCTGTATCTACCCCAGCGCTGAGAACAACGCTCTGCACGTAGTACGCGCTCAACAAATACCGACGTTATTATTATTATTATATGAGGTTATCAGGGGGCTCATGGTGTAGGTAGGAGGGGGAACGGGTATTGAATCCCCATTTTGCAGATGAGGGAACTGAGGTACAGAGAAATGAAGCCATTTGCCCAAGGTCACATAGCAGTACATTCATTCATTCATTCGATCGTATTTCTTGAGTGCTTACTGAGTGCAGAGCAGTGTACTAAATGCTTGGAAAGCACAATTCAGGAACAGATAGAGACAGTCCCTGCCTGCAAGGGGCTCACGGTCTAGAAGTGGGGGGACAGACATCAAAACAAGCAAACAGGCATCAATAGCATCAGTGTAAATACATAGACTTATAGATCTATAAATATTAGTGTACATAAATAGAATTATAAATATGTGCATATTTACACAAGTGCTGTGGGGCGGGAAGGGGGGTAGAGGAAAGGGAGCAAGTCGGGGTGATGGGGAGGGGAGGGGGAGCAGAGGAAAAGGGGGGCTTAGTAGTACAAGGTGGAGGCAGGATTAGAACTCAGTTCCTCTGACTCCCAGGTCAGTGCCCTTTTCACTAGGCCATGCCGCTTCACTCTAGTGTCACCGGTTTGCCTGGCACCACCCACGCCCCCTCCGCCCTCCCGACGGTGTTCCCGCCAGGGCACCGAGGGAACGGGCAGGCCGAGGAGCAGCACACTGTGAAGCACTCAAGAAGGTTTTCGGCCTACGGGACCCATTCCCGGCCAAAGTGGCCAGTGCCCGATGCTAACACCAGCCTAAGCCGCCGCCTTGCGGGGCGTGTTCGGATATCGTTCCGGATGCCCGCGGGGCCTGTCCGCCCCGTGGAGTGCCCTCGGTGGTTCTTCAGATGGAAAGGTTCCCCAGTGAGGCACGGCCCCGGCAGGCTGGACCCCAAGCCCCCGGGTCTTTCCCTCTGGACCAACAACAAAACTGGTGATGGTGCCCGTAGTGCCCCGGGGGCTGGCGGCTGGGCGGGAATGGGCACTTTACTTTGGGTGTTTGGGACTTTGAGGAACAGAGTGGTCTAGCGATTAGGGCGAGGGCCTGGGAGTCGGAAGGACCTGGGTTCTAATCCCGCCTCCGCCCCTTGTCTGCTGTGTGATCTCGGGCAAGTCACTTCACTTCTCTGTGCCTCGGTGACCTCATCTGTAAAATGGGGATTAAGACTGCGAGCCCCATGTTGGACATGGAGCGTGTCCAACTTGATTAGCACTCAGAACGGTGCCTGGTACATAGGAAGCCCTAAACGAATAACATAAAAATAAAAAGCTCTGAATTCCCCTCTGTGTCCCCGGGGGGGGGGGGGGGGGCGGGGACGACCGTTCCTTCACTCTCTGTGCCTTAGTTTTCCCCCCGTCTAGGGCTTCCACCTGAGCTTCTCCGCTCCTCTCATCTCGTTTCCTCCCAGGAGTGGTCAGAAGCCAGTTTTAGCGCGCTTAGGACGTCATCCCCATCCATTTAGCCGAACCGCCGGCTCTCCGCTCCTGAGGGGGAGTGGGTCAGAGGGCGGGAGAGGGTTAGAGAAGGGATAGGCGATGGAGAAAAATCCATATATAGAGCTCATTGCTGGGCCCCGGAATGGCTAATCCCTGGCAGGATTGTTTTCGTAACCACTCCCCGGTCTCTCTTTCTTTTTGTCTTCTTCCCCACCCATCTCCCAGGAGTCTGCCCTTCCCGTCAACTCTTTTCTTCCCCTCGGTTCCTCCCCCTCTCTCCGAAAGAGAGAAAATAACCACCAGTCCCGCTCCAGCCAGCGCTTAGTGCCGGGGCAGGAATTGGGGGACATTGTTTTCAAAGGTTTTCTAGTGGGGCTCGGATTCCTTCACGCGTTCTCAGAGGGGCCACCCACGACACAACACTCCCCACGGCCGAGGCACAGCCCGCGCACCCTGGGCACGGCTCAGCCCAAAATGCTGTTTCGCAAACTGGATTTTCGGTCGAGTGCGTGGAGCTCAACTTCGGAGTAGACGTACGTTCGTCTCTGCCGTCTTGTGGAGACTGCCTTTATCCTCACCGCCTCCCCGCACCCCGTTTTCCTGGCACGATTGCCTATCCGGAGGGTTTCCCCCCACCGTTCCCTCCGAGACCCCCTCCCGCGTATTTCCAAAGAAAGCGAGGAAGCGCCGCCGGGCTGTAGGTCCCCGACGCCCTCTTCTGGAAAGCACTACCGGGACCCTTGGGGAAACTAGGGAAGTTTGAGCGCAAAGCCCCCCGTGGAAATGTAGCCAGCCCCTCTTGCTTGTTCAATCAATCAATCGATCCTATCTATTGAGCGCTTGCTGTGTACAGAGCACCGTCCTAATCGCTTTCAAAGTTGTTAGAGAAGGAGCGTGGCCTAGCGGCAAGAGCACGGAAGTCAGAAGTCGTGGGTTCCGATCCCGGCTCCGCCACAGTGTGACGCTGGGCAAGTGACTTAAAGTTCTCTGGGCCTCAGTCAAGCGGGGATTAATAATAATAATAATAATAATGGTGGTATTTGTTAAGCGCTTACTACGTGCAGAGCACTGTTCTAAGCGCTGGGGGAGATACAGGGTCACCGGGTCGTCCCACGTGAGGCTCACAGTTAATCCCCGTTTTACAGATGGGGGAGCTGAGGCACAGAGAAGTGAAGTGACTCGCCCACAGTCACACAGCTGACAAGTGGCAGAGCCCGGAGTCGAACTCATGACCTCTGACTCCCTAGCCCGGGCCCTTTCCACCGAGCCACGCTGCTTCCCCCAGTCCCCCGGGAGTCGAACTCATGACCTCTGACTCCCTAGCCCGGGCTCTTTCCACCCAGCCACGCTGCTTCCCCCAGTCGCCCAGTGTCCCCCAAGTGCGTCGAACAGTGCTTAGCACGTAGTAAGCACTTAACAAATACCACGGTTATTATTTTGTTCCCTATCCACAACGAACCTGTGGTCCAGAGGACTGTACAGAGAAGGCCACGGTATCCATCAAAAAGAGTTCCCCAGGTTGCACCAGTTCCCGCTTCTCTCAAGGCTAATCTAATTCTGCCTGTGATTTCTCAGACAACTCTTTTTTTTTTTTAACCAATGTGCTGCTTCTGAATAATAATAACAACCACCACAATAACTGTGGTATTCGTTAAGCGCTGACTGCATGCTGAGCATTCCAGTAAGCGCTGAGGTAGATTGAAGATAATCAGGTCAGATATAGTCCCTGTCCCACATGGGGCTCAGAGACTAAGGGGGAGGTAGAACGGGTGTTGAACCCCCATTTTACAGGTAAGGAAACTCAGGCCCAGAGAAGGTAAGCGACTTGCCCCAGCTCCCGTTCCAGCCAAGTGGCGGAGCCAGGTCTCCTGACTCCCGGTCCCATGCTATTTCCACTAGGCCTTGCTGCTTCTCTGTGACTTTTTTCCCAAGGCAGGCTTCTGGGTGGTTTCAGTCATTCATCCAATAGTATTTATTGAGCGCTCACTATGTGCAGAGCACCGTACTAAGCGCTCGGAATGGACAGATCGGTAACGGGTGAGACGGTCCCTGCCCTTTGACGGGCTGCGTGGCTCAGTGGAAAGAGCACCGGGCTTTGGAGTCACCGGTCATGGGTCCGAATCCCGGCTCGGCCACTCGTCAGCTCTGTGACTTTGGACAAGTCACTCAACTTCTCGGTGCCTCAGTTCCCTCATCTGTAAAATGGGGATGAAGACCGTGAGCCCCACGTGGGACAACCTGATTCCCCTGTGTCTACCCCAGTGCTTAGAACAGTGCTCGGCACATAGTAAGCGCTTAACAAATACCAACATTATTAGTAGTATTATTATTACAGTCTAATCGGGGGAGACGGACAGACGAGAACAATAGCGATAGATAGAATCGAGGGGACGAACATCTCATTAAAACAATAGCAAATAAATAGAATCAAGGCGATGTGCATTTCATTAACAAAATGAATAGGGTAATGAAAATATATACAGTTGAGCGGACGGGTACAGTGATGAGGGGATGGGAAGGGAGAGGGGGAGGAGCAGAGGGAGATGAGGGGAAAAGAGGATTTAGCTGCGGAGAGGTGAAGGGGGGCGGGAGAGGGAGTTTCTAGACCTTCAAGGGGCAGAGGGGCTCTCTCCCGGACACGTCTTTCTTCCTAGGGCCTCTGCCGAAGACCAGCCTGCTTCTGTTGCCGAGCCTGGACCAGATCCTCGCTTCTGATATCTTTTCTCCCCTCTGGCTGCCCAAAATCTCTTCCCTCTCTGCCGAGGGCACTCACCTGGCCTATATCATCACTCACCCTGGGCCGGAGTCAGTCAGTCGTATTAATTGAGCGCTTACTGTGTGCAGAGCACTGTACTGAGCACTTGGGAGAGTACAATACACTAATATAACAGACATTCCCCGCCCACAGCGAGCCTACAGTCTAGAGGCGGACCGATGTTCCTCTGAATTATGCCGCGGGTGCAAGGGACACCCAAGTTTGGATCTGGGAAAGAGGCTCCCGGTTCCAGGAGTCTAGAAAGGATCCTTGGGCCAGCGATGTCCGTCTCCCTACAGGGTCAGAGAGGAGCCTGATTTACGAGGATGTCCGCCGCGAAGGCGGGGCCCGGGAACCGGAGGACCTAGGCTGGAGCTCCAGCGAGTTCGAGAGCTACAGCGAGGACTCGGGAGAAGAGGCCAAGCCGGAGGTGGAGCCAGCCAAGCACAGGGTGTCCTTCCAGCCCAAGGTAATTGATGGGAGGGTCCGGGGGGCACCGGACGATTGCCGGAATGACGGGGGAGTGGTCGGAGAGAACGGGGGAGGCGGGGAAAGGGATGAGAATAGCTGATGTTCTCCTAGCACCTTTCTTCTGAACGGCTCTCCCTGTGATCTCACTCGTGTATTCTTTCCCGGCGCTTAGAACGGCACTTTGCAGTGGAAAGTAGCTCGGCCTAGTGGAAAGAGCTCAGATCCGAAAGTCGGAGGACCTGGGTTCTAATCTCAGAATCGCCCCTTGCCCGCTGGGTGAGAGGGAGAAAGTCACTTTACACTGTGTGTCAGTTTCCTCATCTGTAGACTGGGGATCAGATCCTGTCCTGTTTAGACTGGGAGCCCCATGTGGATCAGGAACTAGGTCCCACCTGTTTATCTGGAGTCTGTCTTGGCTCTTAGTACAGTGCTTGGTACATAGGCACATAAATACCATTGAAACAAAAAAGAAGTGTTTAATAAATACTATTACTACTATTCACTACTGGATAGGGAAGATGAGAGGTAGCATGGCACAGTAGATAGAGCATGGGCCCAGGGAGCATGGTGGAGTGGATAGAGCGTGGGCCTGGGAGTCAGAAGTCATGGGTTCTAATCCCGGCTCTGCCACTTGTCTGCTGGGTGGCCCTAGGCAAATCACTTCCCTTCTCTGTGCCTCAGTTACCTCATCTGTAAAATGGGGATTGAGACTGTGAGCTCTATGCGAAACGGCGACTGTCTCCAACCCCATTTGCTCGTACCCACCCCAGCAGTTAGTACAGTGTCTGGCACATGGTAAACGCTCAAATACCACACACACACACACACAAAAGGGACCCGGGTTTTAACTCCATCTTCCCTGCCTCGTCCGCTGTGTGACCTTGGGCAAGTCGCTTCACTTCTCTGGGCCTCAGTTACCTCACCTGTGAAATGGAGATTAGGACTGTGAGCCCCATAGGGGACATGGACTGTGTCCAATCCGATTAGCCGGTATCTACCACAGCGCTTAATACAGGGCCTGGCATATAATAAACGCTTAGCAAATACCATTGAAAAAGCATCAGTGTTTCCCCTGTTTTAATGATGGGAAAACCCAGGGCCAGAGAGGTTAAGTGTCTCACCCAGCATCCCACAGTGGCCCAGAGGGGGATCCAGAATTAGAATCTTTGTGTCCAGGGTCAGTGTTCATCCCTCGGGGCCATACTCTCTCTAACACAGCCCCTCCGTGTCTCATTGCTGTACATTTCTGACCAATTATGAAAGAGGAAATGGTTGTACCTGTCTGGGATTTCGATGAGCAACCTTATCTTTAGATTATGTCGGCTGCTCCTGGAGTTGACTGAGAAGACCGCTGTGCGTTTTCCTTCCCTGCGGGTGTTTGCCCTCTCCTCTCGACTGTGAGCCCCACGTGGGACAGGGACTATGTCCAACCTGATTAGCTTGTGCCCTTAGTTCAGTGCTTAACCCATAGTAAGTACTTAACACATGCCATAAAACTAGTACTTACAAATTATTAAGAGGATTGACCTCCATTTAATAATGATAATAACAGCAGCAACAATAATAGTGATCGTGTATCTGTTAAGCGCTTATTATGTGCCAGGCACTGTACTAAGCACCCGGGTGGATACAAGCAAATCGGTTTGGACCCAGTCCCTTTCCCCACATGGGGCCCACAGCCTTAATCGTCAGATTACGGCTGAGGTAACTGAGGCACGTAAGTGTGAAGTGACTTGCGTAAGGCCACACAGCCGACCAGTGGCGGAGCTGGGATTAGAACCCGTGACCTTCTGAATCCCAGGCCCAGGCTCCAGTTGCCTGACGGGTTCTAAGGATCCCAAGGAGGTGATGTTATCCTCCAGGCAGAAGGAGGCCTAACCCTATGACCCTGCAACTGGCCTGATAGCGGGCTCCGTGGAATAATAATAAATAGGATTGATCGATCGATCGGAATTACCCTGGAGCAAAACACGGTCCCGACTCCTGAATCTCAGTCTCTTAAACCGACCTGTCAGAAGCTAGTCCTTTTTTACCTAGTCGGGCTGCCTGGAAGCTGCATCTGTTGGATCAGTAGGTCAGTCAAGGATATCTTTTGAACAATCGCTTATCGTGTGCAGAACACTGTACTAAGCACGCGATGATAAAGAGCAGGAGGTTGGTAAGTAGGGTCTGTTTCGCAGCCCCTTTTGGGAAAGGGTTTTGTCCTCTTGTGGGAGCCGGGTGTTCTAGTAAGAATTTCCATCACAAAAACTTAATTGAACAGACTGTTTTGGTCACTTGCCAGCCTCCATCCCCTCCTGCTTCTCAACGGCTCTGGGTTGTCTGGAAAAGGCTTGCCCGAGGTTTGATTAGTCACTGGGTCAAATGAGATCTGCCATTTTGGCTCCTCTCAACTCCTCCGTGGCCGTTCCTCGGTCTTCTCTCGCCTCGCCACAGCCAGATCGCCCCTCCGGTGCCTTGGAGGGAGAGGCAGGGTTTCTGTGTTCAAAGCTGGAGGCAGATCTCCAGTGAAACTCGGCTACTTGGGGACAAGGATGTTTTTGGGAGCCTAGAATGCAGGGAGCTCAAATCTATATATATCCATGTAGCTATCTATACCTATCTATATATTTTATTTTATGAAAGCCAAACTCACGTGTGAGACTTTTTACCGGAAATGCCCAAGTGAAAGTCAGGCCCTCCGCCGTCTAACTGGATAAGTGCTGAGGAAGAAGATGGCACGAAGGGCTAGCACTCTAGAAAGGCTGTGGCGATGAGGCGGTGCCAGGAGGGGTCCGAGTGGGAGAATTCAAGGAGCTTTCTCAGTGCTTTGAGATCCTGCGGTGCCCGCTTTCCGCACGGGCCCAGCAAACTGGCTGCATGCCTCCCCGCCCTGCCTTGCCCCCTGTCTGGCTTACCACCTGCGCCTGGGCTGTGCGGGCTGCGTTATAGACAGCTCTTAGCTTCGGGGCAAGGGCCTGACTTTCCACCTGCATCCTGCACATCGCCATCCCCACCCCACATCCCCTCCTCTTTGCTCCTCATCGCCTTCTCTTCTTGGGTTTAGGGGCGGGGAGGAGAACGGGCTCACAGACCATCTGATGGAGGTTCAGGTTCCAGAAGAGCCGGCGCGGGCCATTTATCCACTCGGGTTCTGAGAGGCAAACAGCAGACCGGTGAAATCCGGGCCTCTTTAGGAATAGAGCCAGAGAATCCAGACGGAGGCTTCGGGAGACAAAGATGACAAAAAAGTCACCAGCCCCGTCTGGCGTGAGACCGGTGGCCCCTCACTTCTCAGCGGGGAGGGAGCAGAGAGGACGGGGGCGGCGGGGGGGACGGGACACGACTTTCACTTTTGTTTTGGAAAGCTGCCTCTCTGGAGGAGACGGAGCCGAAAACGACTTCCAAATATGTTCCCGTCTCACTGGGAGGGGCACTGGGGCTCGCTAGCCTTAGAGGCCCCCTCGTTCCCGCTGCTCTCCCGCTGTCGGAGGGGAGAGGCGTCTCCCCAGCCCGGGGAGGTTTGAGCCAGCCACTGGTGTCCTGGCGACTCTCGCCCATGGAAGGGTCGGACGGGAAACAGAGCCTGCCTGGGAGACTTCCCGGCTCCCAGGGGAGGAGGGCAGAGCCTTCACCTGCAGGCCGCCAGAGCCCACACCTGCTGCTGTTTTGGGTTGATTTCCCAGGTAATAGGGGCAAAGTGAGGTGGGGAAGGCCCGGAGGGGGAGCGTGACCAGCTGACTCCGGTCTGCCACTCCAGCCGCATCGTGTGGAACCCTAATTAGCCGGGCCTCTTAGCTTCTTCTCCCTTGTGCCAGCCGCTTATTAGAGTCTCTCTTCTCTTGCCTGTTGTTTTTATGTGCTTCCTCCCTCTCCCGCCTGCCCGCTTCTTCTGCCGCTGTCCTCCCGCCTGGCTGCTTGGGGCTCCAGCTCTCTCCAGATCTGAATAGGCTAAAGGAGCGGTACGCCAGGACTAAGAGGGACCTCCTGGCTTTGAGAGTTGGGGGGAGAGACATGCAGGAACTGAAGCAGAAGTACGATTGTAAGGTACTGTCCTTCCCGCCCGGGCACCTTCCGGGCCGGCCCTCGCCATCGTCCGGGGTGGTCAGCTGGGGTGCCGGTCGGTCTGGCGGGCTGGCCATCCATCCCCTGACTTGGGACCCCTTTTCCCTTCGGCACCTCCTTCCCCTTTGGGCCACGGCTCCTGGCGCTGAGTCCCACAACTCGGGTGGGAGGCCTGTGTTTAGAGGGGGCCAGGAGGAGATCGCTAAGGCTACCGAACAGGTTAGCGATGAGAGGGAGGGAATCCCCACCCGGAGAAACGCTTTCAGTATGGACGGACTCAGTGACGTTCTGCGAAACCAACTACGGGGAAAGAGTTGGGGCTTGGGAGTCGGAAGGACCTGAGTTCTAATCCCAGCTCTGCCACTTGTCTGCTTTGTAACCCTGGGCAAGTCACTTCTGTGTGGCTTAGTTACCTCATCTGGAAAATGGGTTTTAAGACTGTGAGCTCCATGTGGGGCATGGACTATGTCCAACTCCGATTAGTTTGTATCTCCCCCAGTGCTTAGTATAATGCCTGGCACATAGTAATCACTTAAGAAATACCATAAGAACAAAAAAGATGTTCCACTTTTGGGTCATGGAATGATGCACAGAGCAAGAGAGTGGGAGAGTTTTCCCAGCGTCCAGTGAGGAATAGGCATAGTTCAGGGGGTAGAGAATGCTTGCCCGCTCCTGAGTCCTAATGGTGCTCCTGGCATATGCTTCTGTGACGCTCTCCTTCCCTCGTCCTGGTGGCTCGGCTTCTTTGATTTCTTTTTTTAAAATCTTCCGACTCGCAAAAACCCTGATCCCATGACCTGAATGTGGCCCAAAGGGAAAAGACATTGGCTTCTCTTCAGAAAATCTCTTCCATCTCTACAAGCCTCAGAGATCGGCCTGTAAAATCTGAGACCAAATGGACAGAGAAAGATCACGGAATAGGGAAAGGGAGCTGGTCAGGTGGACTTAACCTGACCCTCTCTCGGCTGGATTCCTCGCTCTGCCCTCCCCTCCCTAGTGGTGCTAAGCCTGAGAGATGTTGGACTTCTCCTCCCCTCCCCACCTCCACTCGTATAGACAGAGCAGAGAGTGAAGATTAATGTATAGAACATGGGTTTGGGAGTCAGAAGGACCCGGATTCTAATCCCAGATCCTCCACTTGTTTACTCTTTGACCTTGGCCAAGTCACTTAACTTCTCTGTGCCCCAGTTCCCTCATCCATGAAAATGGGGACTACAACTGCGAGAGGTAACGTGAATAGAGCCTGGGCCTGGGAGTCAGAAGGTCATGGGTTCTGATCCTGTCTCCACCACTTGTCTGCTGTGTGACCTTGGGCAAGTCACATCTCTTCTCTGGGTCTCAGTTAGCCCATCTGTAAAATGGGGATTGAGACTGTGAGACATGTGGGACAGGGATTGTGTCCAACCCGATTTATTAGTCTCCACCCCAGCACTTAATACAGTGCCTGGCACATAGTAAGTGATTAACAAATACTGTAATTATTGTTATATGTGACATGTTCTATGTCCAACCTGATTAGCCTGTGTCTACCATGCGCTTACTACAGTGGCTGGCACGTAGAAAGCGCTTAACAACCACCGTAAGAAAAAATGGAGCCAGGGTGAGCGTAGAGCCCAGCGATCACAAGGCTCAGGAGCCTCGAATGTATGCAGAGATGAGCAGAAGCAGGATTGGGGACAGGATAGGTTGGCTCAGAGGGCCTTCTTTCTCAATCAGTCACTTTACGTTGAGCCACGGGGTCTTTAATGATCCAGTGACCGCTGAGTCATTTCACTCTTGGGCCTACCCGATGGGGTGGTCGAGGTGGGGAGTCTTTGTCCCCGAACCCCCTCCTCATCAGCCTTGGATGGAGAGCTGCCGCTGAAGGTTGTTTTGGGGTCACAGCCGATCGGTGGTATTTATGGAACGCTTACTGTGTGCCGGGCACTCTGCTAAGTGCTTGGAAGAGGATACCACGGAATTGGTAATCACATTCTCTGTCCACCGGGAGCTTCTAGTCTAGCCGGGGAGAGTATTGTCGGGGTAGGTATCTTAGCAAAGTATTGGCGGTGCACTCAGTAGCAGCCGATCCCCGGAACTCTCGAGGGGCGGCACTAAATCATCTCCCTTTCGGATGGTAGTTTTGACTAGGATTGGGGAGGGGTCCTCTTCGGGGAGAATGTGGCTTTTGATGTTAGGGATCCATTCTGACCTGTGAATTCTAAAGAAAGTGCCCCAGCATTTTAGAGTTGGGCAGAGGGGAGGAAACGGAGGCTGAAATCTGTGACCTCTGGACCTCCCTGGTCCTGCAGTAAGGTTCTTCCCTCAGAGGGGATCATCCGGGCCATCTAGTTCGCCTCTCGGAGGCGAGGGTGGGTTGGGACCGGGGGAGATGTGCGTGTGCCGAGTTGGAGGCCCGACGGACCGGCCGGGGGAGGTCATCGACTTGCCGCGGGCTCTTCTGATGACAGTTGTCTCCTTTCCTTGCTCCCTGCCCCGCCCGATCCTGCGCAGATGACCCAGCTGATGAAGGCAGCCAAAAGCGGCACCAAGGATGGCCTGGAGAAGACGAGGATGGCCGTTATGCGCAAAGTGTCCTTCCTGCACAGGAAAGAGGTGCTGGGTAAGGGCGCGGCCTTTGCCCAGGCCGCTGGTGGATGGGGAAGGGGTTTCCCCGCCTCGGAGGGAGGCCCCGTCCGGACCAGGGTTCCCAGAGAAGAAGTCTCTCTGTCTGCTAACGAGGCCGGGGGGTGGGGGAGATGGGGAGAAGGGAAAGACAAGCAAAAGAGAAGAGGCCGTGTGGAAATTCTTCAGCGGTTGCCTGGGCCCCAAACTGAGCAGCAGCATGGCCTAGTGGAAAGAGCAAGGGATCGGAAGTCGGAGGACCGAGGTCCTAGTAGTAGCTTCTCCGCTAGTCTGCTGTGTGACTTTGGGCAAGTCACTTCTCTTCTCTGGGCCTCACTTTCCTCATCTGTAAAATGGGAATCCACTCTCTGTTCTCCCTCCTACTTAAACTGTGAGCTCTATAGGGGACAGGAACTGTATTCAACCTAATAATAATAATTATTAACTTGCATCTACCCCAGTAGTTAGAACAGTGCTTGGCACATAGTAAGCGCTTCACAAGTACCATTATTATTATTGGTACTATTATATATTATTACTATTTTTATGGTACTTGTGAAGCGCTTACTATGTGCCAAGCACTGCTCTAACTGCTGGGGTAGATGCAAGTTAATCAGATTGAACCACAGTCCCTGTCCCACATGGAGTTCACACTCTTATTCCCTATTTAACAAATGAGGGAACTGAGGCCCAGAGAAGTGAAATGATTAGCCCAAGGTCGCATAGCAGACACGTGGTGGAGCCGGGAGTAGAACCCAGGTCCTTCTGACCGCCGGGTCCGTGCTCAATCCATAAGCCACGCTGCTTCTCTAGCCCTCCAGCCGCTCACTCTAACCTGGTTATCTTGCTCTAATGCTTGGCATATAGGAAATGTTTATTAGTAGTAGTATTATTACCACTACGATTATTATTGCTTTTCAGTGTGGCTTTTGAGAGCCCCTGGGGATAGACCATTCTGTAGTTTTAAAGAAAAAAAGCTCATCCCTAGTTTGAACCTTGCTGGGTAAAACGGGGATGACCCCTCTCTGATGTTGATTTATCTGCCTTAGTCACCATATTCTCCAAGTCTCCTCAGTGTAATGTACTTCAGTGGCTCTGCCCCGTCATCACGCCGAATTAGGAAATCCACTCTGTCCTTTCTATGCCTCCAGGGGAGAAAAGAAGGGAGATCGGTAGAGCAAGCAGCAGATTAAGGCCCTCACCCAATTTGCCCAACCTGCCTTGAGCTCTGAAAATCTCCCGAAAATCATGAATAAGCCCACCTTCTGTCCATTTTTTGGTCTCCTTGAGATGGGGCTACGTGGTCAGGTGATCACCGAGCACAAGGACCTCTGGCTCAGAAGGCCCCACTGTGGGGGGAGACCCTTTCTTCAAGATCAGTGGTCCTCCGTCGATCACTGTGTCAATCAATCAGTGGTTTTTATCGAGCATTTACTGGAGTGCTGAGCACCATAACTAAGCACCTTCCTTGTTTCCTACTTTATCCCATTTACCCAGACCTCTTCCAGTCCATCCCCTCTTACCCGTCTTGCCTCCCTACCCAGCGGGCTGTTGGTGGCGGGAGCCGATTCCCATATCGATCTTGCACTTTTCATCACCTCCGTAACATGTTGTTCCGTCTCAGGAATTTGAATCCCGCCAGTCATTGAAAAGCGGCGTGGCTTAGTGGAAAGAGCACGGGCTTGGGAGTCAGAGGTCGTGGGTTCTAATCCCCGCTCTGCCCCTTGTCAGCGGTGTGACTTTAGACAAGTCACTTAACTTCTCTGTGCCTCAGTTACCTCATCTGTAAAATGGGGATTAAGACAGTGAGCCCCACATGGGACAACCTGATTAGCCCGTATTTACCCCAGCGCTTAGCACATATTAAGCGCTTAACAAATACCATAATTATTATTATCTTACTGGAACAGTGTCTCTGCTTAATTTAAGACTGCAAGTTCCTTGTGGGCAGGGAGTTGCGCCTACCAACTCTGTTTACGTATTTTCCCGAGCACCTAGTACAGTGTTCTGCACACACTCGTTGCTCAGATAACATTGATTAATTGATTAAAGACTGCAGGGTTTCCTCAGTGCAAGGGCCACCTCCACTTTCTGGGAGTTAACCTTTACATTGTCAGCTCTTGGAGGTTAGGGCCTAGTTCTCTTGTACATCTGAGCATTCTCTTGAACCGAGTCCAGTTCTCTCATCCCAGCACATAACTTGTTTTTTACAGTATTTTTCTTTTTTTTTTTTAATGGAATCCGTTAAGCGCTTACTATGTGCAGGCACTGTACTGTGCACTGGGAAAGATACAAATGAGGAGCAGTGTGGCATAGTGGATAGAACATGGGCCTGGGAGTCATAAGGTCATGGGTTTTAAGCCCAGCTCCGCCACTTTTCTGCTGTGTGGCCTTGGGCAAGCCACTTCACTTTGCAGTTTCTCAATTACCTCGTCTGTAAAATGGGGATGAAGACCGTGAGCCCCATGTGGGACAACCTGCTTCCTTCGTATCTGAGTGCTTAGAGCAGTGCTCGGTACCTAGTAAGCGCTTAACAAATACCATAATTATTATTATTACAAGCTAAGCTGTCCCATGTGGGGCTCACAGTCTTAGCCCCCATTTTACAGATGAGGGATTGATAAGTGAATTCACTTGCCTAAGGGCAAACACCAGAAAAGTGAGGGAGCCGATATTAGAACCCGGGTCCATCTGACACCCAGGTCTATGCTCTATCTGCTAGGCCATGCTGTTTCTCTTATTAAACAGTTACTGTGTGCCAAACATTATACTAAGTTCTGGGTAGATACAAAATAATTGCGTTGAACATAGTCCCCGTTCCACATGGGGCTCAGAGCCTAAGTAGAAGGGAGTAGGATTTAATCCCCATTTTACAGATGCGGAAACTGAGACAAAAAGAAGAGAAGTGACTTGCCCGGATCACAGAGCAGACAAGGGCAGAGCCAGGATAAGAACCCAGGTCCTCTGACTCCCGGCCTCTTTTAAGGAGTCAGAAAAGTGGCGAAGGGCATTTTCCAGAGTAGTTACTGTGGGCTTGTAACCTTGGCCTGAAGTGAGTACAGAAGAAGATTCATTGAATTGTATTTATTGAGGGCTTACCGTTGTGCAGAATACTGTACTAAATGTTTTATTTAATAAAACGGAGTTGGTAGTCATGTTCCCTCCTCACAACGAGTTTACAGTCTAAAGGGTTAGGCAGATGTTAATGTAAATAAATTACAGATATGAGTGTTGTGGGGCCGAGGGAGGGGTGAATAAAGCGTGCCAATCCAAGTGCAAGGGTGACACAAAAGGGAGTGGGAAAGGAGGAAATGAGGGCTTAGTCGGGGAAGGCCCCTTGGCGGAGTCGTGCTTTTAATAAGACTTTGAAGGCGCGGGGAGTGACTCTCTGTTGGGTATGAAGAGGAAGGATGTTCCAGGCCAGAGGCAGAACGTGAGTGAGGGATCGTTGGCAAGATTGATGAGATTGAGGAACAGTGAGTAGGTTGGCATTAGAGGAGTGTGTGGGCTGAGTTGTGGTAGGAAATCAGGGAGGTGAGGTAGGAGGGGTCATGGCGATTTAGTGCTTTAAAGCCAATGGCAAGGAGTTTCTCTTTGATGTGGAAGGGCATGGGCAACTACTGGAGGTTCTTCAGGAGTGGGGAATCGTGGACCGAATTGTTTTTTTAGAAAAATGATCCGGGCAGCAGAGTGAAGTATGGACCGGAGTAGCGAAAGAGAGGAGTCAGGGAGATCAGTAAGGAGCCTGTGATGGGTAGTCGGGGCGTGATAGTATAAATTCTTGGATAGCAGTTTGGACGGAGAGTAAAGTGTGGATTTTAGTGATGTCGTGAAGGTTGAACCTACAGGATTTGGTGACATATTGAATATGTGAGCTGAATGAGAGAGGTGAATAGGGGATAATGCCAAGGTTACAGGCTTGTGAGACCGAGAGGATGGTGGTGCTGTCTACAGTGATGGGAAAGTCAGAGGGAGGACGGGGTTTGGGTGGGATGATGAGGAGTTCTCTTTTGGACATACCGAGTTTAAGGTGTTGGCGAGACATCGAGTAGAGATGTCCTGAAAGGAGGAGATGTGAAACTGCAGAGAAGAGAGATCAGGGCCAGAGTTGTAGATTGGGGAATCATCTGCATAGATGGTAGTTGAAGCCATAGGAGTAAGTGACTTCTTCAAGTGAAAGAGTGTAGAAGGAGACCCAGAACTGAACTCTGAGGGACTCCCACGTTTAAGGGGTGGGAGGCAGAGGGGGAACCCGGAAGGAGACTGAGAACGAACGGCCAGAGAGAGAAGAGGAGAACCGGGAGAGGACGGTGTCAATGAGGCCAAGGTTGGATAATGTTTCTAGGAGGAGGGGATGGTCGACCATACCGAAGGCAACTGAGAGGTCAAGAAGGATTAGGGTGGATTAGAGGACATTGGATTTGGCACGAAAGAGATCACTGGTGACCTTGGAGAGGTATCCGTGGAGTGACGGGGCACAATCCAAATTGGAGGGGGTTAAGGAGAGAATCGGAGGAGAGGAGGTTGACGCGTAAGAGTTGACAAACTTGTTCAAGGAGTTTGGAGAGGAATGGTAGGAGAGTGACGGGGCAATAACCGGAGGGAGCCGTGGGGTCAAGGGAGGGTTTTTTTAGGATGGGGAGACGTGTTTGAAAGCACTGGGGAATAAGCCTTTCAGGAGTGAACAGTTAAAGATGGCAGTCAGGAAGAGGGCAAGTGCTTGATAAGGTGTGAAGGGATGGGGTCGGAGGTGCAGGTGGGGGGGGGGGGGGTGGATTTTGAGAGGAGGCAGGAGATCTTTGGAGATAGTGCTGGGAAAGATGGGAAAGTCGAAGAAGGGGCGGGAGAAGGGAGGTTTTGGTTTAAGCCACTCTTAGAGGTAGGGCAGCTCTCAGGCGTCGTGTGTGTGCATCTGTGCGTATGAGAGGGCCAGAGAGAGGGTGCTGTCGGGAGTGGAGGAGGGGCTGGAGGCTTTCCCCTGTTTCACTTGAAGTGCGAGGTTGGCCCAGGGAGGGCTCTGGACAGCCCTCCCGAAATCAGGGACAGAAGAAAGGTCAGTCAGCAGACGGCTATTCCTGAAGCCAGCCCCTCCCCACCGATGCCCGCCGGCCCTCCGCTCGGCCCGCCGCTCGGCCCTCAGCACGGCCCTCCCCGCGCGCCCGAAGCCGCGCGGAGCTTCTCGTAAAATGACCCTTCCTTCTGAGCCGTTATTTATAGCCCCGGCTTGAATCACCAACCCAGAATGGAAACCCGTGGAGGAGGGAAGAGGAAGCTGAGAGGCAGGCGATTGGGGTGGGCGAGGGGGAATGCAGGGGACAAAATGTGGGGGCCCCGGTGCAGCTTCCACCACCCGGACACCGTCATCCGCTGCCCCTCCTCCTCCTCCTCTTCCGTGGCCTCCTCAGGTAAGGCCGTCGGCGCGGCCCAAGCTCTCCGGGCCTCGGATCGAGCACTCCGACTCTCTAGGGTTGCTTGCCGGCCCCAGCGGCTCTCCCCGGCGGCCAGATTTCGCCTGCTTCCTGCCTCCCAGCCACCAGATTGTGTTTGCTCAACTGACTCTCCCCGTTCCTTTCGTGCCGGGAGAGGAACGTCGCGGGGCTCCCGGGGCCCGGCTCAGGCAGCCCAGGCTGTGGGAGTCCGGCCCCTCTCCCTTGTCCCGAGCCCAGCCCGCCGCCCCCAGGGAGGGTGCCCCCGGCCTTTGGTTGCTGACGAGTAGGGAGGCTTTTGTTTATCTTCCGGGTGTGTGAAGGCTCTCTTTTGGAAAACGTATTTCTTCCTTTAATGTGCATTTTCTTTCCTCTCTTCGGCATCCACCCCTTTCAGAAGAAAACTATTTTTAGCCCCCCAAGGTCCCAGGCGATCCTGGCCCCGCTCTGAGCCAGACGCCGGGCAGTCAACAGCCGAGACTGGGCAGGCTGCCTCTGGGAGGGGTTCCGCTCGCGGGCCCCTTTGGCTGGGTGCAGCCGCATCTGGTGAGGGGCTCCCGGCTGCCCTGTCCCGGCGCCAGCTTGATTTTTCTCTGGCTTCCCAGAGGGCTCTCCAGCCACGTGGGTGGCCCAGACCTGAGCATTCGTGCATCTGGAGGTGTCCTGCTCCCCACACGCGATGCCCAAAGCTGCCAGACGGGCATTATTTCACTTTCCTTCTTGCCTTCCAGGTGACTCGGAGGAGGAGGACATGGGATTTCTGGAAGTCACCGTTCCAGATATCAAACACCCCTCTCCAGAGCTGGGCCCCATGCCTGAAGGACTGAGCCCTCAGCAGGTCTGGGATGGGAGGGTGTGGGTGGATATTGGGTGGCGGGGGTAGATGGACGGGTCCAACCGTAGGATGAGGCTGAAGAAAGAGGTGGATGGATGAACTCATTATGTTATTTGTTATATCGTATTCTCCCAGGTGCTTAGTACAGTGTTCTGCACACAGGAAGTGCCCAGTAAATATCGTTGACTCATTAAAGGGACTGGTCTGAAATGAAAGCCGCAATCTGGAACCGGGGGCGGCAGTGGGAAGAGCCCCGAGGGGCTGGTCGGGAGACTGGGGTTCTGACCCCAGCTCAGCCACATGAGTGCTTCGTGAGCCTGACACCCTCTCTGAATCTCAGCTTTTGTGCCCCAAAGTGGGAAGGAAAATCCCTGCTCCTCCTTTGTTGTGAGGATGGAGGTGATAAATGAAGTGTTTTTGAGGAACTTTTCTTTTGAAGAAAAGCATACTGTAAGGTTGAGAAAATGCAGCATTTATTTATCCCTAATTTACAGTTGAGAGAAGGGTCCCCCAAACTGGAATCCAGGAGCCAGGACTCTTCCAGATCACTGGTTACTAAGAACAGTTCCGTGAGGAATAAGACCGCTGACCCATGGAGGAATTAACAGTTCCTGAATCCCTGAGCACCTGGTGGATGAACATCTTTGCCCTCAGCAGAACTAGGAGTGGTGCCCACCAGGGAGCCCAGAGGTGGCCCAAAAGGTGCCTCTGAGCTTCTTGTGGGCAGGGATCGCATCTACCAACTCTGTAGTATTGCACTTTCCCAAGTGCTTAGTACAGTGTAGAGCACAGAGTAAAGCCTCAGTAAATACCCTTGGCCCTAGACCATGGTCCTGCAGAACAACCACAACTCGCTCCCTTTCCTCCCGCACTTCAAAGATGCCTCCCCCTTCCTTTCCCGTCCTCTCCCGCCTGAGACAGTTGTATAGACACTCTCCTCTGGAACCTGACTCTTGGAGAGAACGGCAAGAAAGGCAGGCGTGGTAGTGAGGCCCATTTCTGCCCCCAGACAATCAGTGGTATTTAGTGGGCACCTACCGTGTGTGCAGAGCGTCGTTCGAAGTGCTTGGGAGCATTCAGAGTCAATCCCTGCCCTCAAGGAACTTGCAATCTAGCGTTTTTTTCTGGCCTCTGCAGGTAGTGAGACGGCACATCTTGGGCTCCATCGTTCAGAGTGAGGGGAGCTACGTGGAATCTTTAAAGCGGATCCTTCAGGTAAAATAGACCCTCTGAGGCTTTGGGTATCTCTCCCAGGGTAGCGGGCATGGAGGGCAGTCGGGCATAAGAGCATGGGACACACCCTCATGATGTTGTTTGTAGCTTAAATAGCAGCCTCATTGTGGTTTCCTCAGCATTCACAGAATATGGGGAAATACTTTTTGGAAGAGGCTGAAACCAATGTGATCTGAAGGAAAATACTTAATATTAAAGATGTGGGGGAATTGGATCATCATGATTGGTGGGTAGCATGTTTGTTATGTACAGAAGGAAACGTCCGGGTGTCCGGAAAGGAACAAAAACTCTCCTTAGCACCCCGTCCGGGGATGTCACCCTACCCGGAGAGATGAGGGTTGAATTCTATGGCACCACCTCCAGAATTCTTTTCGCCAGTTATCCCAATCCACTGTCCAGTCACTCAGCAGACTTCGAGGCCATCTCCTCTGACTCCACCTCGTGCTTTTCATTCCCCCGATTAAAGGGGAGCCCTGTCGGTTGCGTATTCGTCGGTCTTCCGTTAGACCATAATCTCCTCGAGGACAGGGCTGCGGTCCAAGCACTCGCAGCGCTCGGGCCCTGGGAAGATGTGGGCGCTGAGCCGACTGATCCACTCCTGTGGAGAGGAGCGTGGGCGGCTGAATCCCTCGACGCTCTCTTCCGGCCAGGATTACCGGAACCCCTTGATGGAGATGGAGCCCAAGGCTCTGAGCGCCCGCAAGTGCCAAGTGGTGTTCTTCCGCCTGAAAGAGATTCTGCAGTGCCACTCCATGTTCCAGATCGCCCTGTCATCCCGCGTGGCTGAGTGGGACACGACGGAGAAGATCGGGGACCTCTTCGTGGCTTCGGTAAGGGAGGCAGACTCCCAGGAGCGGTCCCGTACTTGAATTAGGTTGGGGAGCCACCCGCCCTCAACGACATACATCTCTTCCAAAAGACCATCATTTGGAACCTGAGAACCAGCGAGCTAGGAAAGGCCTTCCATAGTTCATAAAGTCCAGCCTTCTGCCTCCAAGCTTAGATGGCAAGGTGCCCAGCTTGGGGTATCCAGAGGTATTCTCAAAAGGCCCCTGCCCCACTTGGCTCTAAACCCGATGGTGTTCCGTATTTTTTCCTTGAAAAGTGTGAGGTCAGTTGGGGCCAATAGCAGAGCTCTTCAGAACATATACCAGACCTCTCCTGCCCCATCACCCTAACCCTTCTCCCTTTGCCCCCCACCCCTGCCCCCGATAAAGGCCAGTATATCCATGGTGTTTTCTGAGCGCTTGCTATGTGCAGAGCACTGTACTAAGCACTCGGGAAAGTATAATACAACCGAGTTGGCAGATGCGTTCTCTGCCCAAAACGAGCTTACGGTCTAGAGTGTTGGCCAGAGGTCCCACCAGCACAAGAGGTCACTGAGCCTGAGCTGACCGTTTGCATCTGCGGCGTCCATCACGGTGCAGGTTTGGGCGAGTGAAGGCAGGCCAGGGGTGGGGAGGAAAGGGAAGTCCCGAGGGAAATCATTCTGTCCATCCCACGTCTGGTTCATTCCTCCAGTTTTCCAAGTCTATGGTGCTGGACGTATACAGTGACTACGTGAACAACTTCACCAACGCTATGTCCATCATCAAGAAGGCCTGTCTCACCAAACCGGCATTCCTGGAATTCCTCAAGGTTGGAGGCAGAGAGAGTCTTCTCTGTCCTGCACTGTGTTTTGGAGGGAAGAGGATGGGTGATCGTTAATAATAATAACTGTGGTATTAAGCGTTAGAGCGTTCCAGACACTGTACTAAGTGCTGGGCAGATAAGCAGATCGGGTTGGACGTAGTTCCTGTCGTTCATTCAGTCATATTTATTGAACGCTTACTATGTGCAGAGCGCTGTACTAAGTGCTTGGAATGTACAATTCGACAACGGAGACAATCCCTACCCAACAACAGGCTCACAGTCTAAACGGGGGAGACAGACAAAAAAACAAAGCAAGTAGTCTGGCAAAATGTGGAACTCAATCTCAATCCCCATTTTACAGCTGAGGTAATTTACGCCCAGAAAAGTGAAGTAACTTGCCCAAGGCCACACAGTAGACAAGTGGCGGAGCTGGAATTAGACCCTGGTCCTTCTGACTTCCAGGCCCGTTCTCTGTCCGCTAGGCGCTTGCTCGGTGCCAAGCACTGCGCTGATCGCTTGGGTAGATGCAAGGACGATCGTATTGGTCACAGTGTGGATCGTGGCTCTTCTGTGCCACTCGATCACCTGTATCATTCAGTGTTCCCACCTGTAAAGTGGGGGTGGGGTAGTGGGAGCGTTTTGCGTCTTCTCTCTTTGCGGGGTTTGGAAGGGCTAATATGTTGCCTGGGGCTTTGTGGGAATGAGCAGTCGTTGCGTTTTAGACCCCTCTGTTCCAAGACCTTGCCAAATAGCTGTAGTGATAGCACTTATTACTCAGTCACTGATATTTATTGGGTGCTTACTGTTTGCTGAGCACCGCATTAAGTGTTTGGGAGAGTACAGTACAACAGAGTTGGTAGACAGAGTTGCCCTCTTTTCAAGGAACTGGCAATCTAAAGGGAGAGGCAAGTAGTTATATAAATAAATTACAGATAAGTGCTGTGGAGTGAATATCAAGTGCTTACGAGATATAGATCCAAGGGCACAGATGATACAGAAGGGAGAGGGAGCTGGGGAAAAGAAGGTTTAATTGTGGAAGGTCTGTTGGAGGAAATGTGATTTTAGTGTGGTTTTGAAGGTAGAGAGAGTGGTGGTCTGGTGTATATGGAGGGGGAGGAAATTCGAGGCCAGAAGGAGGTTGTAGGCAAGGGATTGACGGGTGAGATAGATGAGATTAGGGCACAGTGAGAAAGCTGGTACTCCAGAATGTGAGCCCGCCGAGGGCAGGGATCATCTCTCTTTATTTGCCGTATCATACTTTCCGAGCGCTTAGTTCAGTGCTCTGCACACAGTAAACGCTCAGGAAATACGATTGAATGAATGAGAGTAAAATGGGTGGGCTGGGCTGTAGTAGGAGATCAGTGAGGTGAGAGGATGGGGCAAGTTGATTGAGTGCTTTAAAGCTGTTGGCAGGGAGTTTCTGTTCCATGCAAAGTGGTGGGAAAGAGTAACCGGAGAGGAATGAAATTGGGAACTTTCAGGGTAGAGCAAAGCTAAGTGGCTGTGGGACCACCTCTCCTTGGAGTGGTATTTTGTGGGGGTGAGGGGCAGCCAGTCACCGTGCAGCCCCCTCGGAGGTGGAGGGCCCCATCGCTCGTGCTGGGGATGGGGGCGGCTTGGGGGGGGCTCAAGGCAGTTTCTCTCTCGGCAGAGGCGGCAGGTGAGCAGCACGGACCGCGTCACGCTCTACGGCTTGATGGTGAAGCCCATTCAGCGGTTCCCTCAGTTCATTCTCCTGCTGCAGGTACGCTGCTCTGGAGGAGACTTTTTAAAAAAAAAATAATGGTCTTTGTTCAGCACTTACTCTTTGTCAGGCACTGTATCAAGCCCCGGCAAAGGTACAAACTAATTAAGTTGGACACAATCCTTGTCCCACCTGGAGTTCAGATTCTTAATCCCCATTTTACAGATGAGATAATGAGGCCCAGAGAAATTAAGTGACTTGCCCAAGGACTCAGAGCTGATGTGTGGAGCCGGGACTAGAACCCAGATCATTCTGACTCCCAGGCCTGTGCTCTATCCACTGAGCCACGCTGCTTGGAGGTTAAATGACTTGCCCAGTCACACAGAAAACACATAATAATAATAATAATGTTGGTATTTGTTAAGCGCTCACTATGTGCCGAGCACTGTTCTGAGTGCTGGGGTAGATACAAGGTAATCAGGTCGTCCCACGTGAGGCTCACAGTCTTAAACCCCATTTTGCAGATGAGGTAACTGAGGCGCAGAGAAGTGAAGTGACTCACCCACAGTCACCCAGCTGACAAGCGGCAGAGCCGGGATTCGAAGCCGTGACCTCTGACTCCCAAGCCCGTGCTCTTTCCACTGAGCCACGCTGCCTCTCTAACACATGGTGGAGTTGGGATTAGAACCCAGGTGCTCCGACTCCCAGGCTGATGCTCTCTTCACTAGGTCATGCTGCTTCCCATCGCTTCCCAACACCGGCCCGAGATCAGCTGGTTGGGTAGACCCGACCCAGGGAGGGCCAGTGGACAGATTGGAGCGGCAGCGCGGGAAGAAGGACCGCACGTGTCAGGGTGGGCTGGGGTCCGGAGCGATCGTCCCGGGCCAGTCCCGTGGCTTCCTCCTCAAACTGGGCACCGGGATGAGCCCCCGTCGTCGGGAGCCGGGGAGCCTCGAGAAGTGGAGTCCCGAGGTGACTGTCCACCTCGACTGAGGCGCTGTGGAGTCACCGCTTCACCCCGCCGTGCTCCCTTCCCCTGGCCCGCTCAGAAGTTCCCGTAGAAGAAAGATGGCCTCAGCGCTGTCCATGTTGACTGACGCGGGGGGCCCGAGGTCGGGTTTTCAGTTGGCCTGACCTCTGTCCGGGCCCAGCGTGGTGCTCGAAGCTTTTATGGCTATATTTTTTGCATTATTATTATTATCCTTTTTGACATCAAAATCTCCTCCATCGCGGTCCCCGTCACCGAGTCCCGCGGCTCGGACATCGTGCCGGACGCGACACCGACCCGGGAGGGCAAGGCAGAGATGTCGGAGCAGACGGGTGGTCGGACCATCCTGGGGAAATGCTCTCCGGTTCTGGGCCGATCGGGGCCGAATCGGGCAGACGGGCGAGATGACGATGATGTTGGTATCTGTTAAGCGCTTACTCTGCGCAGAGCACTGTTCTAAGCACCGGGGAGATGCGGGATCATCAGGTCGTCCCTCGTGAGGCTCACGGTCTTCATCCCCATTTTACAGATGAGGTAACTGAGGCACAGAGAAGTTAAGCGACTTGCCCACAGTCACACAGCTGACGAGTGGCAGAGCAGGGATTCGAACCCATGACCCCTGACGCCCAAGCCCGGGCTCTTGCCACTGAGCCGCGTACGTCGGCAGGTGACATCACCGTGTCACACTACCTGCCGGCCTAGTGTGTGTTCCATCACGGGCCCCTCGGGGACTGGTTTTTTGGAGGTCAGTGACCGGCCCCTCTCTGACTGGGCGTCAGTGCCCGCCTCTGCCCGCCCTGCCTCTCCTCTCTGACTGCATGCTCCTGGGGACCGGCGGAAGCTGGGGACGGAGGGCGGCCGGGACATCTTCCTGAAGGCCGGGTCTTCCCCTGCCCCCCTCCTTCCACCAGGACATGCTGAAGAACACCCCGAAAGGCCACCCGGACCGGCTGTCACTGCAGCTGGCCCTGACGGAGCTGGAGACGCTGGCGGAGAAGCTGAATGAGCAGAAGCGGCTGGCCGACCAGATGGCGGAGATCCAGCAGCTGACCAAGAGCGTCGGTGACCGGAGCAGCCTCAACAAGGTGAGGGAGCGGGGCGGGAGGGAGGGCCCAGTCCCGGTGGCAAAGCTCCCAAAGTTCTCCTTCTTCTCCTCCTTCTTCTCCTTCTCCTTCTTCTCCTTCTCCTTCTTCTCCTTCTTCTTCTTCTCCTTCTTCTTCTCCTCCTTCTTCTCCTCCTTCTCCTCCTTCTCCTCCTCCTTCTCCTCCTTCTCCTCCTTCTCCTCCTTCTCCTCCTTCTCCTCGTCCTCCTCGTCCTCGTCCTCCTCCTCCTCCTCCTCCTCCTCCTCCTCCTTCTCCTTCTCCTCCTCCTCGTTCTTGTCCTTCTCCTTCTCCTCCTCCTTCTCCTTCTCCTCCTCCTCCTCGTCCTCCTTCTCCTTCTCCTTCTCCTCCTCGTCCTCCTTCTCCTTCTCCTCCTCCTCCTCCTCCTCCTCCTCCTCCTCCTCCTCCTCCTCCTTCTCCTCCTTGTCCTCGTCCTTCTCCTTCTCCTCCTCCTCGTCCTTGTCCTTCTCCTCCTTCTCCTTCTCCTCCTCCTCCTCCTCCTCCTTCTCCTCCTCCTCCTTCTCCTCCTTCTCCTCCCTCCTCCTCCCTCCTCCTCCCTCCTCCTCCTCCTCCTCCTCCCCCTCCTCCCCCTCCTCCCCCTCCTCCCCTCCTCCCCCTCCTCCCCCTCCTCCCCCTCCTCCTCGTCCTCGTCCTCCCCCTCCTCCTCCTCCCGCTCCTCCTCCTCCTCCCGCTCCTCCTCCTCCATCTCCTCCGTCTCCTCCTCGTCTTCCTCCTCCTCCTCCTTCCCCCCTTCCCATTCCAGTCAGTGATCACTAGATGGCAATGCGCTCAAACCCATCTCCTCTCTCACTTTCTGCCAGGCAGATCACAACCTTCAGGGGCAAACAGCCTTCCTTGGGGCCTGTTCACTTTTTTTTTTCTTAATTTGGAATTTGTTCAGCGTTAATCATCTTTCAAACCCCGTTCTAAGCACTGGGGTAGATACCGGTTAATTAGATCGGACACAGTCCCGCGTGGGACTCCCAGTCTAAGTAGGATGTAGAACGGGAGACCGGAGGCACGGAGAACTTAGGTGACTTGCCCGGGTTCACCCAGCGAGCAATTGGCAGAGCTGGGATCGGAATCCAGGTCCTCTGTCTCCCAGGCCCGGGCTCTTCCCACTGGGCAACGCTACTTCTCTTGGGCAAAGAGCCGGAGACACAGTTGATCCAGGTTGCGGTGCACGGCAGGGAGGAGTATTCTAACCGCCTCTCGGATTTTTGCTTCGGGTGCCTGCCGCCGTGCCGGCAGACCGCCGTCACGGTTGGAGGGCTGGATTCTTCCAACCCCAGCCCCGCTACCTTACTGGGTCTGGGCCGGGAGAACGGGCTGGCTCATCCAGGGCACTGGGGCCGATGGGGATCGGCAGAGGACTGGCAGTGTTTAGGACTGGCGAGTTGGCTGCCGATCTGGATGTACCGACGTGGCCCTCTTTCAAGCTGCCACGCCGCCGCTAAGTTGCAAGCTCCTGGGGCGGTGAGGTAGTGGGGAGGGTGGACGTGAGCTCAGAACACTTGGCAGGTACCCAACACAGGCTGTTGGGCTCTGGAACTCAACCTGTGCTACCCGGGTTGTATTGAAGTTGCCCTGGTGGAAATCTTGGCCCTGCATCCTTTTAAAAAAAAAAAAAAAAAAAAAAAAAAAGGTTGGTATTTGTTAAGCGCTTACTATGTGCAGAGCACTGTTCTAAGCGCTGGGGTAGACACAGGGGAATGACGTTGCCCCATGTGGGGCTCAGAGTCTTAATCCCCATTTTACAGATGAGGGAACCGAGGCCCCGAGAAGTGAAGTGACTTGCCCACCGTCACACGGCTGACAAGTGGCAGAGCCGGGATTCGAACCCATGACCTCTGACTCCAAAGCCCGGGCTCTTTCCACTGAGCCACGCTGCTCCCCGAGGTCTCACTAACCTGCCCCTTCCCTGTAGTGCAGACTGCAAGCTCCTCACTGACAGGAATCACATCTACAATCTCTGTTGAGTGGCACTTGAGAAGCAGCATTGCCTAGTGGAAAGAGCGCGTGCCTGGCAGTCAGAATTGCTTGCTGTGTGATCTAGGGCAAGTCCCTTAACTTCTCTGTGCCCCAGTTTCCTCAACCGTATTAAAAAGGGAAAAAAGAATGAGGATTCAATCCGTATTCTCCCTCCTATTTAGACGGTGAGCCCCGTATGGGAAATGGACTCCGTCCGACCTGATTAACTTGTACCTTCCCCAGGGTTCTGAACGGTACTTGACACCTAGTAAGGATTTAACAATTACATGCCATAGTAATACATAATAGCAATACTTTCCCGAGAGCTTAGTACAGTCATCCGCGCACAGTGAGCGCTCGTTAAACGCCATTGATTTTCACCCTTTGGCGGGGCCCGGCCGGAGAGCTATCGTTGGCTTTCTGCAAACTGCTGACCCAGCTCCCAAGATGTTTGGGAGCGAGTGTCGCTCTTCCCCTGCCGGCCTGTCATCCTCGGCCGAGATGACGTGGCTTGGAGCCGGAAGCCCCGGCGGGGTCTGGGCTGCGACCGCTCCTCCCATCTCGAGAGGAAGAGAAACTGGGTTGTGGTTGAAAGTGAACCGAGGCAGATCTTTCCAAAGCTGCCTGGAATTGTCCGCTTGGGCTTTCAAAGAGGCGCTTGTGAAATATCCCCGGCCCAGCTGGGGAGGCGGGAAGGGGCAGCCCGAGAGGCTTTCCTCTTAGACCCTCTCGAGGCTCCGCTCTGTTTGGCGACTGACTCTGGGCCTCAAGGCGAGTCGAGGAGCTGTGCCGTCTACACAGCCAAAGTGAGCCGTTCCAAGGCTAGTTTGAAAATGCCCAAGGGACGCTAACGGAGCGTGGTTATGATGTTGGTATTGGGTAAGCGCTTACTATGCGGTCAGGCGTGGTTCTAAGCGCTGGAGTAGATACAGGCTAATCAGGTGGGACACGGTCCCTGTCCCACGTGGGCCTCAGTCTTAATCCCCACTTTACAGATGAATTGAGGCACAGAGAGGTGAAATGACTTGCTTAAGGTCACGCAGCAGACGTGAAGGAGCCAGGATCAGAACCCAGGTTCTTCTGACTTCCAGGCCCGTGCTGCTTCCCTGCGTGGTTGTTAGAGGAGTAACGGACTCACGGGTAGCACCGGCAAAAGGAAATCAATCCTTCAAACCAGGTTGTTGGAAGTCTCACCTACCCTTGAAACACTGAGATCTCCCCTGCTACTCTATCGACCCGGCCAAGGGGACAGTCGAGGTTGCGTGGCTGGGAACTGAGAGGCCTGAGCCCTGGTCCTGCTTCTGCCCCGACTAGCTGCGTGACCTTGAGTCAGTCATTCTCCTGCTCGGGTCTCCCCGGCCACGGTATTGAAGTCTCTCGGTGGTCTTCCCGTTGCAGTTGTTGACCTCGGGCCAGCGGCAGCTGCTCCTGTGCGAGACCCTGACGGAAACGGTATACGGGGATCGGGGGCAGCTGATCAAGTCCAAGGAGCGGAAGGTGTTCCTGCTGACCGACATGCTGGTCTGTGCCAACATCAACTTCAAGTGAGTGAACCCGTGAGGGCGAGGGGATGGGGAACGGGGAAAGGGAAGAGGGGCTGGGGAGAGGCGGAGGGGGTTCCTTGGGGTCCCGCCACATTCCGCAGTCACTCCCCTGGATTTCCAGTCGAATTCTTTGAGGCTGGGTCGGTAGGGGAGCAGTCCGTTGGTAGAATCCCTCCTCGCGGGCACGTGTCCCGGTCCTACTTGAAAGGCAGTGTGCCTAGTGGAAAGAGCGTGGGCCTGGGAATCAGAGGACCTGAGTTCTAATCCTGGCTCTTCCACCCTCTGCTGTGTGACCTTGGGCAAATCTACTATTAATTTCTCCGTGCTTTCACTTACCTCATCTGTAAAATGGGGATTAAATAACTGTCTTCCCCTTCCTTTTAAACCCGAAGCTCCAAATGGCAGGGACTTTGTCTGATCTGACTGTATTGCACAGTGTTTGGAATGTAGCAGTCCCTTAACTGTGATTACTATTATTACTGTCATTATTAACAATGATGATAATTCTCCCATCTCCAAGCCTGCATCCCGATGTGGGTGGGTCCTTGTCGCCTCCCTCTGTGCCCCTGGCTAGCACAATTCCCAAATGTAAGACAGATTGTAAGTCCAGTGAGGTCACTTCTTTTGCTTCTGCTGAATTCTCCCAATGCTTAGGATAGTGTTTGGCACACAGTAGGGATAGAATGCATACCATCGATAGGTTGATGATTCTAGGGTGGGAGTATTTTGTCTGGACCTTTTCTTAAAGTGTGTGCGCCTCCCTGACCTAAATGTAGGCTTGTGTGTACATATGAGTGTGTACGTATACACACCTGCTGCCTCTTCTCTGGAGAGGGAAGCCATGTCTCCAAGGCCCAAGCCATGGTGTCCTTTGGAAAGGTGAGAAATCACCACCGCACTGACCGCTGATCCTTTTTGTCTTCCTCAGGCCCGTCAATCACAGGTAGGTGAGGCACGCAGCCGTTGAGAACTCTGAGTGGGGCACGGGATCCTGGCTGGGCTCTCTCACCGCTTTTGCCTCCAACTAAGGAGGCTGTTGGGCTTGTGGGCTGCCGGCTGACGGGGTGGCATGTTTTTTGGCTGAGCTGCCGACGGCGGGCACGGAGGGAGCATCCGGGAGAGCAGCTGGCCGGGGGCTGACGGGGCTTCCTTCCTCCCTGTTCCCCGCAGAGGACAGCTGGAGATCAGCAGCCTGGTGCCCCTCGGCCCCAAGTACGTGGTGAAGTGGAACACGGCCCTGCCGCAGGTGCAGGTGGTGGAGGTGGGTCAGGAAGGCAGCAGCTATGACAAGGACAACGTGGTCATCCAGCACGCGGGTGCAAAGAAGACCTCTCTGTCCGGGCAGTCCCACAGTGAGTACTGATGTTCCCTGGGGGGGTTTCAGAGATATGGGGACCTCTGGGCCTGGGCTGTCAGGGGTCAGCCGGGGAGCCCTATGGACTGGGAGCCCAGGATACGGGCAGAGTTGAGACTTTTAAGCACCGGAGCCTAGCTTTCCCCCTCTGGGCCCTTTCTGGACTCCTGAACTGTACTATCCTCAGAAAACCCTCTCCTCTGGGTGCCCCATCCTTGAAATTAGATCTCCCCGATTTGGCTCTGCAGCCCATCTATACCGTAAGCTCAACTGTGGGCAAGGAATGTGTCTGTTATATTCATTCATTCAGTCATTTTTATTGAGCCCTTACTGTATTATAGCACTGTAATAAGCACTAGGGAGAGTACGAGACAACAACCGAAAAAAGACACGTTCCCTGCCCACAACGAGCGTTCATTCATTCAATAGTATTTATTGAGCGACAGTCCAGAATGGGTGGGGAGGCAGATATTATTATAAATAAATTACATATATGCTCGTAAGTGCTGCGGGGCTGGGAGAGGTGATGAACTAAGGAAGAAAGGGTGACAAAGAAGAGAGTGGGAGAAAAAGAGAAGGGGAGCTCAGTTAGGGAAGGCTTCTTGGAGGAGATGTGCCGTCAGTAAGGCTTTGAAGAGGGGCGGAGTAATTGTCTGTCGGATTTGAGGAGGGAAAGTATTCCTGGCCAAAGGCAGGACGTGGGAGAGGGGTTGGCGGCGAGGTGGATGAGATTGAGGCACAGTGAGAAGGTTAGCATTAGAGGAGAGAAGTGTGCGGGCCGGGTTGTAGAAGGAGAATAGCGAGGTGAGGTGAGAGGGGGCTAGGTGATTGTTATAATGTACTCTCCCAAGTGCTTAGTACAGTGCTCTGTGTACAGTAAGTGCTCAATAAATACAATTGATAGACTGATTTCAAGTGTCCTGGGACAAAAAGCCTTCCCACCATCAAGGGCTTGATTGTTCCCTGGCTTGTTGCCACTGGTGGGCCTAGTGGGGTCGGGCTGGGCTGGATCCGTGGGTATTGGCCGCTTTTTTGTTTCTGAAAGCTTTGATTGGAAAGACCAGGAGCAAGCCCCGACTACAACTATCAAAAGAAGGTAAAGCGCTCTGACAGGGAAGATGGTGGAGCCAATTCCATAGAACGTCAGACTGGGAGGGACTTGGAGAGGTCATTTAAGGCAGTCTCCTGTCTCCAGGCTGAGTCATCCCAAATCGGTGAGATTTTCATGCTTATGAAAGGATAGTCCAAAAATTCCCTTGCTCGACTGTTCCAGTTATTTAATGGCCTGCACTGCCAGGAAGTTGTTCTTTGGCTCTAACCTTTATCCCTCCTGCCGTTGCTCGAGGCCATTTGCTCTGGCTCTGTTCTCAGTGGAAACTGCGAGCGGCCAAGTGGCGACCACTGTAGAGCAAAGTCTCTGAAGGGTTATTGAAATCAGCACAAAGTTGAATTGGGCCAGCCAAAGTCATTCCAGTCCACTAGGGTCTATAAATCAATCAGTCCGTCAGGTACTTATTAAACAGTTACTTTATGCGGAGCACTCTACCGAGCGCTCCCGAGAGCACATTACAACAGAGCTGGTAGACACGTTCCCTTCCCATTAGGAGCTTACAGCCCATTCAATAGTATTTATCGAGCGCTTACTATGCGCAGAGCACTGTACTAAGTGCTTAGAATGTACAAATCGGTAACAGTCTAGGCAGAGGAGTTTACAATCCAAGGGGACACTCCCCCGTCTCTTAGCCCTGGCTTAGACCTCACCACCGGTCTGCGTTTTGCCCTTCTCGGCTCCGGCCCTGAGGTCGGGCCGACAACTGGAAGGGCCCTGGCGGGTGCCTTCCTCTCCATCTGGCCCAGCAGCCCCACGGCTCTGCGCATTTCTAACGGAAGTCATGTGCTCAACATCCTGAATAGGATTAGCACCAAGCGAAATCATTTTTTTTTGGTTTTTGGAATAAAAATTAATCACGCATCCTGGGTTTTTCAACCAAGACCCGTCGCAGGCTGCCGGAACCTCCCTCGGCCGCAGATGCGTGAAGGCCAATCGATTGCTCGAGTCAGCTGGAGAGGAGGAGGCCGTGCTGACCGGCGTCCCCTACAGGCCAGAAAGGCCCCGGTTTCACTTCCCGCCCTGCGGTGGGAACCAGTCTGCCCTCCCTGAGCCGCAGATGGTCGCGGCCCTGTCTTGCCTCATATGTCCTCGGTGGGCTAATTTGGGGATTTTGGGGGGTGGTCACATGACACGCCTCTGAGGATGAACGGCTGGGCGCAAGCCTAGTTCCACTTGGAGATCTCTCTCTTTGTCCTTCTCAACCAATCGTGCCACACTGGATCCGGGCACGATTTCGGTTTCCAGTTCGTGACTCCCTGATTGAAAGAGTGCATCCCAGAGGCTCTGCCCTCCTTCTGATCTTTTACGGGCCAGCCCCGAGAATGCCGCCCGTTGGAGCTTTGTCTGTCTCCCCTTCTCCTCCCAGTCCCTTACAGCTGCTGACGTGGGTCTTTTGTTGCTGGCCCAGCAGACTTTGATTTCATGCTGGCCTCCCTGTGCCCTTGAAACTTAGCCAAAGGAGCGCCCCTCCACCCCACCACAGGCCGCTGTAATAGTTGTGTTATTTGTTGAGCGCTTCAGGGAAGCAGAATGACAGAGTGACTAGAGCACGGGCTTGGGTTAATAGATGGTATTGGTTAAGCACCAATTCCGACTCCCTCGCTTATCTGCTGTGTGACCTTGGGTGAGTAGCTTCACCACCTCTGAGCCTCAGTTACCTCATCGTAAAATAGGGATTGAGACTGTGAGCCTCATGGGACAGGGACTCTGTCCACCCAGATTTGCTTGTATCCATCCCAGGACTTAGTATAGTGCCTGGCACATAGTAAGCACTCGACAGATACCATTCATTTATTCAGTCGTATTTATTGAGTGCTTACTATGGGCAGAGCTCCGAACTAAGCACTTGGAATGTACAGTTCGGCAAGAGAGAGAGAGAGACAATCCCCGCCCAACAACGGGCTCACGGTCCAGACGGGGGAGACAGACAATAAAACAAAACAAGTAGTCAGGCGTCAATGCTATCGAGATAAATAGAATCATAGATGTATATACATCATCGATAAAATAAATAGAGCAAAAAATATGTACAAATATGCACAAGTGCTGTAGGGAGGGGAAGGGGGAAGAGAAGAGGGATAGAGTAGGGGCAACGGGGAGGGGAGGAGGGGCGGAGGGAAAGGGAGGCCTCAGTCTGGGAAGGCCTCTTGGAGGAAGTGAGCTCTCAGGGCTTTGAAGATGGGAAGAGAGTATTCTGATTATTAAGATTATTACTTTGTGCCAAGCACTTTTCTAAGTGTTGGAGTAGTTACAGGTTATAAGATCAGACCCAGTCCCTGTCTCACACGGGGCTCACAGTCCGAGAGCAGGGGAAGGACAGGTATTTCATTACAGGCGAATCCCCATTTAACAGATCTAGCAAGGGACTCCGGATCTGTGCTCACACCTGATGGAACGCGGAGCCTGCTGAGTTCTAAGGAAGCTTCTCTAGGATAAGCTTCCCAAGTCAGAGATCCCCTCTGTGATACCTTAGGCCTGAAGGACCTACCAGGGACAGGTTGCCTAAGAGGCTATGGGGTGTGGCGGGCAGTCATGCCCGGAACGAGCCCCTCGGAGAGCTGACTGGACTCCCGACACCCCCGTCCCTGCCTTCGGTCGACTCACTTTTGTGCCTGTTTCCCCAGATAAGGTGTATCTCGGCCCTCCTCGCCTCTTCCAGGAGCTGCAGGATCTACAGAAGGACCTGGCGGTGGTCGAACAGATTACGCTCCTCATCAGCACCCTCCATGGCACCTACCAGGTGACCACCGTCTGGTCCTTCCTCAACAGTGGCAGGAGCTCCGGATCTGGAGCGGGGTCCTCCAGAAACCAGAGTCGATGGGAGGGCAGTCCTTTGCCGGCCACCCGCCGTTTTAGCCTGGCGTTTCGGGTTAGAAGATCCCTCGGGGCTGAGGGAAGATCCGAACCGGGTGCGGAAGAAGAACTAGCTGACAGGCCAACCCCACCCGTACTTTGACAACTGTCCTTCTGGCAGAGCCGGAGTAAAAGAGCCCAGTTTACAGGTGTTTCTCCGGAGCAACTCTGTCCTAAGGCAGAGCCTTCCGATTAGGGCCGGGCCCCCGGTTGGCTGGCGGATAATGATCCGTCCCTGATGTGGTGCTTTCTGCTCTTCAGAACCTGAACATGACGGTGGCCCAGGACTGGTGCCTGGCCCTGCAGAGGCTGATGCGGGTGAAGGAGGAGGAGATCCACTCGGCTAACAAGTGCCGCCTCCGCCTCCTGCTGCCTGGGAAACCGGACAAGTGAGTGGAGAGTTTGGCAGAAGCATTAGGCGGGGAGGGGTTCCGTCGTGGTCGGAGACACACGGAGTCCAGGGGGCCGATTGGGAGCCATCCAGTCATCCGGGGACGCGGACTCTTCTGGAGGATGTTGGGAATCTGGATCCAGAGACCACCTGCTCTGGACCTTAGAGGTTCACCGTGCGTGGATGCCCTGGTGTGTCAGGATAATAAAGTTCTAGTGCTTTTTTTTGGTTAGTTTGGAGCTAAACGAAGCCAGAAAGAGAGTTCCTATATGAGAATCTCCCTCCTCTACTAACTACAGCTTTCCAGACACCGACCCCGGGCTGGCCAACGGCATGCCGGGAAGCGGTGTGGGCTGGTGGTAGGAGTCATCTGAGACTAGGAGTCAGAGGACCTGGGTTCTAATCCTGCCAATTGCCTACTGTGTGAACTTGGGCAATTCACTTACTCCCCATTTTACAGACGAGGTAACTGGGGCACTGAGAGGTTAAGACTGATGCCCATGTGGAACCTTGGACTGTCTCCAACCTGCTTGGCTTGTATCTACCCCAGTGCTTAGTATAATGCCTGGCACATAGTAAGTGCTTAACAAATACCCTTAGGGACAAAATACGTTGGAAGCCAGGTTTGCATATCTGTGGACCAGGCCTCGCTCAGTCCGGCATCAGAGAATCCGGAGAGGGAGCTGGTCCTTCAGTGACGAGTGGGCAGAAGCGTTTTGACTTCCTTCCCCCCGCAGGTCCGGTCGGCCTATCAGCTTCATGGTAGTCTTCATCACCCCAACCCCTCTGAGCAAGATCTCCTGGGTGAACCGGCTGCACTTGGCAAAGATCGGCCTCCGTGAGTACCCCGTCTGGGAGAGGTTGGACCGGCTGGAGGGGTCGGGGCGATCCAAAGGTTAGGCTTTGAGGGGTCGGGAAACGATTAGGGTGGAAGGCAGATGGGGAGGGGGCCTCTAGGGGACGGCTCTGGCGGACACTGAAATGTGAGAAGAGAACGCTTGGAGTCCTAGAAGCAGAATCCCGGAGAGCGGTATCCGCGGTGTTCATTGAGCACCTGCCGTGTGGGGGGGGCACCGAACCGGTGCTGGGGAAACAGACGATAAACACGCACCCAGTTCTCCTCTGAACGTTCTGTCTCTGTCAAACCTCGCATTAAAGAAGACCCATGCTGTCATATTCACCGGTCCCCTGCCGGGTATATGTGCACAAATAGTCCCTTTAGTAACACAGCACGCTTAGCTCAGATGGACTTGTTTGGTTGAAAGAGCGTTATTTAACTGCATTCTAGCCAAAGCAGGTATTGAAAATACGTGTCGTGTCAGAACTGGTTTCTAGGTCTCTATTCCCGTTTTGAGGAGCTGACAGTTTAACGGAGGTGGGGACGACGGTAGGTCCAAATGAATGAGCCCGAGCTCATCTAGCGTCAAGTTACTCACTGTGCCCGATCTCATCTCACTCGCCGCTGACCCCTTTCCCGTGTCCTCCAACTAGCCCGGAACTCCCTCCCCCTCCGTATGCACCAGTTCACCACTCTCCCCATCTTCAATGCCTTATTGAGGTCACGTCTCCTCCAGAAAAGCCTTTCCCGACCAAGCCTTCTTTTCCCCAGCTCCCTCTCCTTTCTGCGTCATCTTTAAACTTAGATCTGTGACCTCTGGACAATTGATATTCACCACCACCCTCAACCCCTCAGCACTTGATGTACATATCTTTAAATTATATATTACAAACTATTTTATTCCCGTTTGTTTCCCCCCCAGACTGTAAGCTCATCGCGGGCGGGAAACGCGTCCGCCAACTTTGTCGTATTGTAATCTCCCAAGCTCTTGGCACAGCGTTCGGCACGTAGTGAGCGCTTGATAGATACCGTTGATGACGACGACGAGTGGGAGTAAAGGTGCAGGGGCTGTGGTGTATGGTGGGGCTGGGAGATATAGCAGATGAGAGCAGAGCTCAAAGATAGGGTGAGAGAGGGAGAAGCAGTCTGTGTGGGACTGTGTAGGGGAGCGTGGGCAGTCTCCAGTGCTTCTCTCCCTCTGGGTGATTGGGTCGAGGAGCATTGGAGAGGCAGAGAGATGGAAAGAATTGATCTGGGACCGGAGACAGAAGGACCGCAGAACTGTCAGGAAGCTGGTCTCCTCCCTGGAGTGGCCCTTAAGACTTGTTCCGCCACCTGAGAGCGATCGTAAGTTCCATTTCTGTCGTCCACGGCAATGTTTTCAGGCTTCTTCTGAGCCGGTAATCTATACTGAACTCAGTACTTTTGATCCTAATAATAATAATAATAATAATAATAATGAGAAGCAGCGTGGCTTAGTGGAAAGAGCACGGGCTTGGGAGTTAAAGGATGTGGGTCCCAATCCCAACTCTGCCACTTGTCAGCTGTGTGACTTTGGGCAAGATACTTAACTTCTCCGTGCCTCAGTTACCTCATCTGTAAAACGGGGATTAAGACGGTGAGCCCCACACGGGACAACCCGATAACCTTGTATCTACCACAGTGCTTGGTACATAGTAAGCACTTAATAAATAGCATTATTATTATTAATCGTATTATTATTAATGGGGACCAGAAGGATCTTGGGGGATATTCGCACCCCCCCCCTTCCCCGATGGCAGGCCTGCTGAAAAGAATTCCTTATCCCTCCATTGGGAGCCCTGGGTTTGAAGAACAGGAAGAACAGAAAGCCATTCTGGCTCTGACAGCCACACGTCCTCCAGAATTCCTCTGAAGATGTTCCGCTTCCTTATCTTCATTCCGTTTAGCTGCAGCAAAAGTTTTAATGGAAGGAAATTCATTTGAAATCTTATTTGAATGCTTGGGTTCCCCCAGGGCTTGAATAATTTGTTTCTTTTATTTTACCGGTTTGTTTTTATCTGCGCTGCCTGGTGGTGGGGGGGGGAAATATATAAACCTGTTAGAAGTAAAATGTGTAAAAGCATTTTATTCACCCAGGATTTTATTGTTTTTATTTTCTTTTATTTTTTTATTTGGTTTTCCCACCCTTGGGCTCAAGAGCCTAGGAGGGTTCATATGTAATTCACCCCGGAGTAACAACTAAGAAGACAGAAAGAGACTTTCTAGGGGCGGGTGGAGGGGAAGGGAGCCGCTCATGATACAATGGGAGAGAGGCTCAGAGGGACCGGGAAAGAGGCTATAAAGTGTCGCTGCACAGATTAGGAGAGGATAAGCACAGAGAGGCTGAATGATATGTTGAGGGTCACACAGAAAGTCAGTCCCAGCATTCGGACCAGACCCCAGGAATCCCCACTAGCCTGTGAGCCCCGTGTACGACAAGGACTGTGTCCAATCTGATTATCTCCTATCTACCCCAAAGCTTAGTACAGTATTTGGACTACGATAAGCGCTCAACCACTGCCAAAATTGTTATTATTAATGAGTCCTGATTTCTCACCTGAAGCGAAGTCCAAGTTTATTTTGCCACCCAGAATGATGGTCCAGATAGAGACAGATCTTGGTAAATAGGCAGGATGCTGGAAGATGAGGGAGAAGGATGAGAGGGAACTTTTTGTTTATAAGTCCCTGGACTGTAAGCTCACTTTGAGCAGGGAACGTGTCTGCTGACTGTGTTGGATTGTACTCTCCCAAGTACTTACCACAGTGCTCTGCACATAGTAAGTGCTCAATAAATACTATTGTTGTTGAAGTCCAACCTGTGATTCTAGGTCTCTCTATCCTCTTTTAACCCTCCAAAAGTCAGACCTCTTTGGATGCAGCCCTGGCGTCGTCGATGGTGATTGGCAGGAGTCCCTCCGAGCAGAGGTGGCTTCTCACGGGGGCGTCCTGGGAAAAAGAATACGGTTCAGAGGGACTAGGATAGCGCCGGCTTCAGCAGTTTGCGATTAATGGTGCCTCAGCCGAGGGCCACGCCATTTTGAATGAATCTTTGCAAAATGGGCTCAATGAATATCAACTGACACTAAATAAAATCCCACTTAATGTCAATTGGAAATCACAGGTTTGCCATTCCAACCGGCTCTTAATGTCAATTATCCCAAGTGGATTTTCAGTTTTCAGTGGCAACAGCTTTTTAATTTGTAGTCAGTCTGTATGGTGTAGGGCAGGAAACAGCGGAGAGCAGATTGGAGCAGAGACACCGATTTCTTTTCCCGTTAAAGATCGGAGGCGGGTGAAACCTCCATCTGTAGGGGGAAGGTCAGATCATATAAAAAAAAAAAAAGAATGATGAATTAGAAGGGCCGCGTTGGTGGCGGGGACAGTGAGGGTGATGAAGTTTGGCAGGAAGGACTGGGGGGGGGTGTTGCCTGGAGTCTTCTTGGTGGGGGAGAATGAGGTCTCATTCATAGCGGGGCAACCCTACCGTGTTGAGGGGTGCGGAGGAAACCAGGAAACGTGGGCCTGGGCACATTCAGAGAAGTACCTGAGTGTGCCTGGAGGAGCAGAGGAGGAATGGGGAGATTCTTTTATCCATTCAATCATATTTATTGAGTGCTTACTGGGTGCAGAGCACTGTACTAAGCACTTGAGAGAGTACAGTATAGCAATAAGCAGACACATTCCCTCCCCACACCGAGCTTACAGTCTAGAGATGTTCAGGAGACGTTGGATTGATCAGGGGTTAACTGTTGAGTGCCCAGGGTGTCAAATATCCAGGTGACTTCACTTCTCTGTGCCTCAGTTACCTCATCTGTAAAATGGGAATTAAGACTGTGAGCCCCATGTGGGACAGGGACTGTGTCCAACCTGATTACTTCGTACGTACCCGAGCGTTTAGTACAGTGCCTGGCACATAGTAAGTGCTAAACAGATACCGTAAAAAAAAAAGATCTCTTGCACCTTCTCTTTCTCCTGTCCACCACTGGGTGCATCGACCGCTTGGTAGCGTCTTCCCCAGAAAGAGGATAAGGACAGGAAGAGGGGGTAAAGCTCGAACCCACTGGGGTTCAAGAACGAACAATATCCAAGTCAGCGGTATTCGTTGAGTAGAGCACTGAACTAATCGTCTCAGGAAACATGTGGAGGACACAGCCCACGTCCTCAGAGTTGATGATCCAGCACATCTGGTTTGGCGGAAGATGACGGGGAGGTCTAGGGTTATTCATGCTGTGTCCTACCAGGTGACCTCAAAAAATTGAGAATTGGCTCAATGGGGATGGCTTATAATGTTGGCTTGGCCTTTGTGCTCAGGGCTTGTGTGATTGGTATTTTTATGAGTTTTCCTCTGGTTTTCTTCAGTAGCCCATCATTCAAATCTATTCTCCAGCGCGAAACTGGAAGGACTTTTACACACCCTCCTTGACTCATTTACTAAGGGACCTAAAAACTTAGACAATTTAGTGAAGATAATAATAATGATAATAAAAACTGTGGTATTTGTTAAGCACTCTGTGCCAGACTCTGTACTAAGCATTGGAGTAGATACAAATAAATCAGGTTGGACACAGTCCTTGTCCCACGTGGGGCTCACAGTCTTAATCCCCATTTTACCCATGAGGTAACCGAAGCCCAGAGGAATAATAATAGTAATTATGGTATTTGTTAAGCACTTACTATGTGCCAAGCACTGTTCTAAGCACAGGGGTAGATACGAGTTAGTTTGAACACAATACCTGTCCCACATAGGGCTCACCCTCTCCATCCCCATTTTACAGATGAGGGCACTGAGGCCCGGAGAAGCAAAGTGACTTGTCCAAGGTCATACAGGAGACGAATGGCAGAGCTAGGATTAGAACTCGGGTCCTCTAGCTCCCAGGCCCCCGCTCTACCCACTAGCTGGAGAAAGGTTAGGTTGCTGGGAGAAAAGGAGGGATATTTCAAGGGCCCATTAAAACCCTTCATGGCGCCTACTGTGAAGGTCAAACTACTTAAGAAGCTGTGAGGCATTTGTCTGGTGACCTGCAGGGTAGCCCACATTTTTTTTAGGGACCCAGTGTGAGGGCTAGAGTTACCAAATTCCATTTCAGCCACACTCTGAGCCCCAGCTCTGGAAATGTCATTAGACCGTAAGCTCGTAGTCAATCGTCAGTCAATCGTATTTATTGAGTTTTTGCGACGAGCTTATGGGGGGGAAGATGTCTGCTTATTCTTTTGTGCTTTCCCAAGCCCTTAGTACAGTACTCCGCACGTAGCAAGTGCTCAGTAAATACCATCCATTGAGTAATTGATCAGAAGGGACGCCACCAATCCCCAGCAACCCTGTCCTTAGAAGCTCTATCCGGAGAGCAGGACACCTCCACCTTACCGAAAATGGGCCGTTTGAAGTTTACCAACTCGCTTAGGAAAAATCCAATCATTAACCCTGAAAGTGCAGCAGAAAAGACATTGGAGGGGGAGAGTGGGGATTTCTACCTATCACTGAAAGGACATTTCTTGCTGTTAGCTAACTCCCCTCGCGGGTTCAGTTCTTTGCCTTTGATTTATTGGGTGACTCGGCCCGCCCCCTTTTGGACCCACCTTTGCCCAGGAGGAACTGTGTTCCGGATGATGCCGAGGGTATTCCCGAAGGGCTTTGGGGAGTTAGCTTTTTTGCGGGCGAAGCCGATCCTTGCCCCGTTCTGGGTGCCCTCTCCAATTGAAGTCACTTAGGATCCGGCTCCTTTCTGCCGCGGAGGGCAACTGCTGTGGATTAAGAAGGTGTGACAAGGATTTCTCCTGCTGCCATTTATTCCCCAGGCCGGGTGCCCAGGTCAATATAGTCCTGAGGAGGGAGGCTGCTCTCCCTGGGGTCCCGAGCCGGTGAAATGTTGTGGCCTGGGCTCCGAGGTTTTGCTTTAATGGAGTGGGCGGCTGGAGCAGGTGAACCCCCAGGGGAACAGGGGCTCGATCGAGGGAGGTGATTGGTGCGGCTGGGTCTGGGTCCCCGGCGGCTCCTCAGCAGCTGGAGGCAGAGCCCTGGGGGGCGGGCACGAAGGAGGGAAGGGCATTTTCAGTGACATGGGAGAGGAATGAAGTGGGGATTCGGGGTAGGAGCTCTTAGGTGTCATGGACTGCTCAGAGAGGGATTCTGGGCCGCCGTCGGGGATGATTTGAGACATCTGCACAGAGAGGGAAAGATTCCTCTTTCCCTTCCTGCTCTGTTGAAGATCATTGCATCACTTTGAAAGTTCGTACAAGATTCTAGTGGGACCCTGTTGGAACCCCTGACCCTAGAGCGTCTCTCCAAGGCGACGCCTCCCCCCTCCATTTCCCCTAACACCCTTCCCCCCAGCCACCCCGCAGTTTGGCTCCAGAGTCACCACTTGGCCTCCCAGGTCTCTGTTCACCTCCGGTGGCACCTCCAACGGGAACTGGCTGCTTTTAAATTGTTCCGTGACCTAGTGGAAAGAAGACGGGCGTGGAGTCGGAGGACCTGGGTTCTCATCCTGGCTCTGTCGGTTGCCTGCCGTGTGACCTGGGGCTCGGTTCTCTCATCTGTGAAATGGGGATTCAATCCCTGTTCTTCCTCCCTCCTAGACTGTGGTCCCCATATAGGGCAGGGACTGTGTCCAGCCCGATTATCTTTTATCTCCCCCAGCATTTAGTACGGTGCTTTGTTCATAGTGAGCCCTTAACAAATGCCACAGTGAATTCATCTGACAGCAGGCTTTAGAACAGTGACTTTTTGTACCTTCTAAAGTCAGCCCTTGTTATAGCTTACTAGGGGGCAGGTAGTAGACAGAGGCCAGAAGGCTTATTTCGATTTTACAGGTGATTAGTAGTGATAGGATTCATGGTATTTATTGAGCTCCCACTAAGTGTCACCTACCTAACCAAACCCTGGGGAAAGTAGAGCAGAGTCAAAAATAGGTTACCTACTTCCAGGGAGCTTTCAATCTAAGGGGAGAGCCTGAACTCACTACCTCACTGGGGGCTGGGTACGGCTGCAGGCTCTCCAGGGTCTGTGGGCCCGCGGGGGTGGACAGTGGCCGAGGCACGAGGTGGCAGGGCTGAGCCACTAACCCTTCCTTGTCCCATTGCTGCAGGAGAGGAGAATCAGCCGGGCTGGCTGTGCCCTGATGAAGACAAGAAAAGCAAAGCTCCATTTTGGTGTCCGATCCTGGTCTGCTGCCTCCATGCCTTTTCTTCCAAAGCGCTCAGCCTCCAGGTAAATGGGGTCTCCGCCCTACCCTGGCAAGATGTTCGCGGGGGCGGGTGCTTCTCCCTATGAGGGAGAGGCTGAGGGCAATCCCGTGTGCCCTTGGGAGGAGAGAACAAAGCACCGTACTAAATGCTGGTGGAGATGAAAGATAATCGGGCTGGACACAGTCCCTGCCCTATATGGGGACCACAGTCTAGGAGGGAGGAAGAACAGGGATTGAATCCCCATTTTACAGATGAGAGAACTGAGCCCCAGGTCCCACAGCAGGCAACTGACAGAGCCAGGACGAGAACCCAGGTCCTCTGACTCCAGTGCAGACTAGAGGAAAGAGCACAGGCCAAAAGGTCAGAGGACCTGGGTCCTAATTCTGGCTATGCCGGTTTTCTGCCATGTGACCCTGGTTGAGTCACTTCACCTCTCTGTGCCTCAGTTCCCTTATCTGTAAAATGGGGATTAAAGAGATCGTGATCCCCACGTGGGACAGGGACTGTGTCCAAGCTGATTAACTTGTATCGACCCCAGCACTTAGAACCGTGCTTGAGGGAACGAGGAGATCCAGTCCCGGTTGATTCCTTATAGCGGTACTAATGATAATAATGATGATGGTATTTGTTAAGCGCTTACTATGTGCTATGCACTGTTCTAGTAGTAGGAATAGTACTTATTAAGAGCTTACTGGACGCAGAGCACAGTATCGACTGGCGGGAAAGCACACCCAGGCGGGAATTAAAAGGTCTGGGTCTGTTTGGCTCTCTGTGGGCAGAAATGTGTCTGTTTTTATATTGTACTCTCTCAAGTGCTTAGTACAGTGCTTTGCACACAGTAAGCACTCAATAAATATGGTTGAATGAAAATGAGTGTGTGTGTGTGTGTGTGTGTGTGTGTGTGTGTGTAGGAGGGAAGACTGGTATCAAGCACATAAGGAGGGATGAAACAAAGCACTAAGACAGTGTCAAGACAAGAAACCAAGATCTGTGGTGATCCTAAGCACTTAGTACCATGCTCTGCACATAGTAAGCACTCAATAAATCCAGTTGATTGACTGTGGCTAGAGGACTGCTGAGTGACACTGGCAACTCTCTTCGTCGTCTTCTGACTCTGTTTACTGGCTATGCCAGTTACCTCAGTTACCTCATCTGTAAAATGGGGATTAAGACTGTGAGCCCCACGTAGGACAACCTGATTCCGCTGTGTCTACCCCAGCGCTTAGAACAGTGCTCTGCACATAGTAAGCGCTTAACAAATACCAACATTATTATTTACCCAGTAGAAAAATGGAGGTGGGTTCTGGACCCCCAGGCAGAGGCTCCCTTAACTGATCCTGGCTTCGACTCTGAGCCCGTGTGGGACGGAGATGAATTATCTGACATCTGCGCCATCATGGAGCACTGCGGTTTGGCACAAAGTAGGTGCTCATTGAATACCATCGTTAGTATTGAGTCTAGAGGGGCCCCAGGGGACCAATGGAGAAGTCAGTCAGTCCAGAGCAGTATGGGATTAAAATCAAGGCTTCCCTATAAAACCTCCCACGAGGCTCAGGCCAAATTACTTCCCCCATTAGCAACCTGACTGTCTCAGAGAAGATTGGATTAGTGAATTTTGGATTGGATGCTGAAGCTATCAGTCAGGCTCTGGGCCTTGATCGACCACCCACTTGGTGCAGAATATTCTACCAAGAGCTTGGGTATTAGAGGATTGGGACAGTTCTTGCCTTCTAGGAGCTTACCATCTTTTGGGGAACCTGGAGCCCCCTGACAATCCAGGAAGAATTCCTGATGAGAATCCAGGAAGCAAACAACATAGCCATCCTCCAGGAAGAGCGACCCCGACATCTATGGGGTGTGCAGTCCTGGAATTGTTGTCTGTTTTCATTGGTTTGTTTCTCCGGTGATGGGTGCGGGAACACACAGAACAAGAAGCCACCCGATCCCTGCTGTTCTGTTGGCATCTCTCCTCTCCACAGAGCTGGGGTTTCTTCTCGTGGGATCGCTGAAGTTCCTCGTGCCCCCATCCCCCATCCGATTCCCTCCTTAGCTGTCCTTGCTCTTTGCAAAAGAAAGCCCATTCTTTGGAACCTCCTCCCGTCTGACACATTCCCAAGAGGGGCCCGTGGCAGGAAGGACCTCGAAGACTATTTGCTACAAGTAGCTAAAGGCCCAAGGTCGAGAAGCAAGGAAGTGTTCTGCGGAGGGAGGCGTTGAGCCGGACCTCCTGTCTATGGATAGCGACCGCAGCCTCGGGTGCCATGGTCCAGCCCGCGACGGAGAACCCAGCCAATTCACTGTAGCTCGGGGAGAAGTCCCAGCCAACAGCTGCCGGTCACTTAGTGTGATGAAGGCTTCCTGATCTGGGGAAGAGACGTATTAGCGTGGGTTCCGGGCGAGCAGTTGAGTTTCTTTCCACGGTAATAGGTCCAGTGGCGTGATGGCTTAACGTTTTAATTTGCGGTTTTTACCGACAAGGAATCAATCCTACTGACTCCATTAGCCCACAGAGGGCAGTTCAAGGCTATGAGTCAGCCTCCTAGGGGTCCAGTTTATAGTGTAGGAAGAAAATATTGGGGGGAAAAATGCAAACTTCTCCCTCATTCGTGCTACAGATTCTCTCGTCTTGCGGTGTCCAGCAGACCCCGGACAGGGACCAGCCGCCTTTTCTCACAAGCGGAACTGGTTCCATCTCAACTTTCCAAGCCAGTCATGGGTTTTCTTCACCTCCATTCCCATTAGGGGGAAATCCAGATGGTGAAGAAATAAAGGTCCCCGGAAGGCACAGCCCACACCTCCAATCAGATGTCACACTTGAGGATGAAATTTGGGAGAAACGCAGCCATCCGTTCCTTCCCCGTCGGCTCTAGCTTTCCTCGAGGGGATCGTGGATGGGGTATCCTGGTTGGGTGGCACAATAGTTGCATGAAGGCGGGGGATCCCGTTCACCCTACTAAACCCGGAATGGGTTGCCCGACGGTGCCAGGAGTCAGATCTGACCCGGGGCGGGCACCTGTTAATAATAATAATAATGATGTTGGTATTTGTTAAGCGCTTACTACGTGCGGAGCACTGTTCTAAGCGCTGGAGTAGATACAGGGGAATGAGGTTGTCCCATGTGAGGCTCACAGTCTTCACCCCCATTTTACAGATGAGGGAACTGAGGCACAGTGAAGCGACTTGCCCACAGTCACACAGCTGTTCTAGGTGCCATCTTGCCTGGGGGCAGAAGGGAAGAGTTTCCGAGTTTGAAAATGGCAGAGCATCTTCAATCAGCATCTCGTGGAATGACTGGGAGGCTGTGCTTAGCAACCTGCCCGAGCGAGGGTCAGGTCCCATTGGTCTCCTTGACACGTCTTCCATTAGCTGGCATCTCCCAGCTGGGGAGCCATCTGCCGCCTTGTACGCTCGGGGAACGATGGGCTGCAAATCACCCTCGTTCGGAGTTTTATCGAACTTCACTTAGGAAGGCACGCACAGCTCAGATGGCAAGAAGAACCCACCACGGACCCCTTCGCTCCCGAGTGACCCGCGGCCTCGAAGGAGAGGCTGGTCGAAGCACAGGGGTCCCTAGGAGCCGGGGTGCCTCCACGGGCTGTCCCGCGATCCTCCGGTTCCCGTTCCCTTGCCTCGTCCTTCCCTTCCCTGCTCTCGTCGCCCCTCTTCCTTCCAGGTGCGTTCCCCATCAGCTCTCCATCCTCGGAACGAATTAGGACTTCTAAACGTTGAGGCTTTGTCCAATGACCAACCGTAACAGACGCGACATCGCGGGCTTGCCGGCTGTGCCGTATTCCGTTCCCTGCGTCGGCAGCGGCCCCGCCCCCTCCCCCTCCCCCCCCTCCTCAGCCAGCCTCAGGGGGAAACGAGCTGCTGGACCGGAACGGATTCCTGCTGGAATGCAGACTGCCGCTCGCTCGAATTGGACCACGTGGTGCCGATTCTTCCTCCAGAGAAAGGGCGGGGTACCCCACGCCCTCCTTAGATCTGCAGAGATGAGTTCGTTGGGGCTGGGCGGTTGTGTTGGAGGCCCCGTGTCTGATAACGCGAACGAGGGCGCCAGCTGGGATCCACGGCACGTCTCCCGCGGAGCCGGCTTCCCTCCGCAAAACCCTCCTCTACCCGCTCTGCCGTCACCATCACCTCCTCCGCCCTCGCCCACCGGGGTTCCCCGGTCTCCCAACTCTGACGCCGGTCTCGGATCCCCTGGCCTCTAAACCCTCCCCCTGACCCTAACCTCCACGGAAGGGCTTCAGATCACCGTGGCTCCTACCAGCCCAAGGCAGCCTGTATGGACTGATTTGAGCGGCATCAGGGAGAGGATGGAGCCAGGGAAGAGGGATTTCTGGGCCTCTTGGTCTTCAGAGAATAGGCAGGTGATTAGGTCAAGAGCTCTGGCGTTTTTTGTAACAGGTCAGCCGTGTCTCTGTCTGCTCCTTTTCTCTAGTGTCGACAGGCTCTTCTGGGGACCTGCCTGTCCACCCTGAAGTACAGACTGTCCCTTCAGATCCCCCCAGCCTCTCTGGTGTATGGACGCCCCAACTATGGCGTGAGGGCTTTCTCCTTGCCCCATGAGTCTGGCACAACCATCAGGGATTTCCATGCTCCGCCTGGGCTGCCCAAGGAGGAAGCTGCTCTCTGCAACTCCGGCTGATGGATGCTGGTGGAAGGAAGACCGTGTAATAATAATGATGTTGGTATTTGTTAAGCGCTTACTATGTGCAGAGCACTGTTCTAAGCGCTGGGGTAGACACAGGCGAATCAGGTCGTCCCACGTGGGGCTCACGGTCTTAATCCCCATTTTACAGATGAGGTAACTGAGGCCCAGTGAAGTGACTCGCCCACGGTCACCCAGCTGACAAGTGGCAGAGCCGGGATTCGAACCCATGACCCCCGACTCCAAAGCCCGTGCTCTTTCCACTGAGCCGCGCTGCTTCTCTGAGCCGCTGAGCCGCTCGCTGCTGCCGGGCTGTGGCCTGCTGGCTCTTCGTTAATGAGGCGGAAGGAGTGGTGAAACATCCCCGCTCCACACCTGGGCACCTTCGGCGGCAGAAAGGAGATCAGAGGGACTCTCTGGAGGAGAGGTTGGTGACAGAGGAGACGGAAGCTTGGAGACGCAGTTCCGGGCCGGACGGGCCATCGGAGGAGGATCGGGCCGCCTTCTCGTCTCCTCCGGGGTTGGTCCCCGGTGGCCCTGCTCTTGGCCCGGTCGGGTGACTCGCTGCCTCGCGGGGCCTCCGTCGAGAGAAAGCTCGGGCCCGAGGTTGAGGGCAACTCAGCCGCTTCGAGTGAGCACGTCGGACACGATGGATGCCTCTGACAACTTGGATCTAGTGTATCGATGGAAATTTATTGTGTCCATCCGCACAAGTTCCCGAGCCAGGCGCAGTGCAGAAACAAGTTAAGCAGATGGCCCCTGCCCTCTGGGAACTTCGAATTGAGTGGAGGGAGGAGTAATTATAATAAGAGAAACAGCATGGCCTAGTGGAAAGAGGTCGAGTCTGGGAGGCAGAAAGACCTGGGTTCTAATCCCTGCTCTGCCACCTGTCTGCTATGTGACCTTGGGCTGACCTTGGGCATGTCACTTCACTAGGTCACAGTTACTTCATCTGTCATATGGGGATTGAGACCGTGAGCCCCATGTGGGACAGGGACTGCGGCAAATCTGATTAGCGCCTACCTTCCCCTGCTTTTAGCACAGTGCCTGGCACGTGGTAACCACTTAAATACGATTTAAAAAGGAATAATGAAAAAAAAAAACTTGTTTATAGGATACCTTTCTTCTGAGAAACTCACAGGCCTTCACTTAATAATAGTAACTGTAATAGTAACCGTGGCACTAAAATGCTTGCTATGTGCCAGATATTGTACTGCTTGCTGGAATAGATACAAAATAATTGGGTTGGCCATAGTCCCTGTCCCATGTGGGGCTTAATTCCCATTTTAGAGCTGAGGAAACTGAGGCGCAGAGAAGTTGTGGCATGCCCAAGGTCGCAAAGCTGACAAGTGATAGAGCAGGGATTAGAACCCAGGTCTTTCTGCCCATGCTCTTTCCAACAGTGGAAACCTACGGAGTTTCATACCGTAACGTACGCAGCGGTACGTTATTTGTCCTTTTTTAAAAACGTTTATTTATCGGTGGTCTTAGGGGACTGTCGTCTCAGTGAGTAGGGACAGATGGATGGGAGTTTGTTTCCTACCTCGTTGGAGGGTTCGTATCTATCTGCTCTATTTTGTTCCCCTACGCTCTTAGTTCAGTGGTCTCCGCTCAGTAAGTGTTTAATGAATACCTTGGATTGATTGGTGATTTTACAAGTAGAGAAATGGAGGCCCAGAGGGGTTAACTGACTTGCCCGAGGTCACATGGTGAGCCAGGGGTGGAGCCGGGCCTAGAACTCGGTAGTCCGGATCCCAGTCCACCCCTTGGACCTTGGGGTCACTATGGAGAGTGAGCAGAGCAGTTGCCCAGGCCCATCCCAGCAGGGGATGCCAAACTCTAGGGATGCGGTTGACTCTATTTTCCCAGCGTGCCTAGCCGAGCACTCTCCTGTCTTCCTACCTCCTTTCGGAGTTTCCTTTTAGCGTCTCCGGGCCAGCTGGGAACAGCACGCTACACTGTAGTGCCTAAGGAGAGAGAGGGGGAAGAGAGACAGAGAGATCAAGAGAGCGCGAGTGAGCAGACGCACCGGGAAGGGTGTCTGGGGGGGGGTCTAGTACGCTACTCGATGAACCAAGAAACCCTAAGCAGTGGGAGTCCAAAGGGGACCCATGTCTAGACTGTAAACTCATTCTGGGAGGGAACTTTTCTGCTAACTCTGTCGTGTTGTGCTCTCCCAAGTACAGTACTCTGCACACAGCTCAATAAATAGGATCGATTGATTCAAAGGGGGATGAATCGTGGGGGGGTGGCGGAGAGAGGGGCAGAGGCACGTCCTGGAGGTAGGTCTCCGTGGAAGGGGTGCGGGCCAGGGGGCTCCCCCGAGGGACAGAAATGGTTCGTCATTCCTCTACCTCTGCACTGCCCTGACGGAGCTCTGTGGGATCTGTGTCCCCGGGGTCTCTTTCTGTCCCCGGGGTCTCTGTCCTCAGGATCTCCGTTCCCCGGGGCTGAAGATCAGCACTTGTGAGGTTTCCTCCGCGGGCCGGGAGAGGGCAGCACAGGCCAGCCATGTGCACCGCAGCGGCCTAGGAAGGGGTGGGGAGGTCGAGGCCCAGCCGCGGCTGCCCCGCCCAGACTCACTCGACCACCATCCCGACGAGGATCCGACCTGCGGGTGCCCCTCCGCGGCCTGCCTCTCCACCCAACTGCGCCAGGAAGCCCTTGAACTTAGATTAAAGGCGCGGGGTCCCTGCGTTGAACCCGCGAGGCCAAGCTGGTTAAGCTGAGGGGAGGCGACCCGGTCTCCATCTTGAAGGAGCGCATCCTTTCCGGGGGGTCTGCAGGGGAGTCAGGCAGGAGCCGGATACCCCTGAAAGGGGACTGGCCGGCTAAGAGCGAAGACCTCGTCGGGCGGCTGGATTTCTTTTGAGCTATTATTATTATTACTGCTATCGTTATCCTCAGATCTAACGATAATGACGTTCATCAAGCACTTATTCTATGTCGGGCACTCTTCTAAACGCTGGGGTCGATACAAGTTTAATCGCGTCAGACAAAGTCCCTGCCACACGTGGGGCTCACCATCTATATTGGAGAGAGAAGAGGTATCGAATCCCCATTTTACAATCGAGGAAACTGAGGCACGGAGCAGTGAAGTGACTTGCCCAAGGTCACGCAGCAGTCGAGCGGTGGATCCGGAATCAGAACCCAGGTCCTTCTGACACCCAGGCTTGTTATCTAATAATGATGGTATTTGTTAAGCACTTGCTATGCGGAGCACTGATCTAAGCGCTGGGGTAGATCCAAGGCGATCAGGTTGTTCCCACGCGGGGCTCACAGTCTTAATCCCCGTTTTACAGACGAGGTAACAGGCACAGAGAAGTGAAGTGACTTGCCCAGGGTCACAGAGCTGATAAGTGGCAGAGCCGGGATTAGAACCCACGACCTCTGACTCCCGAGCCCGGGCTCTTTCCCCACGCGGCTTCTCTGTCCACTGTATCCACTAGGCCACACCAGGGCCAGACTTAGACTACTGGGTGCCGAGGCCAGGGGCCCCTTTGCCTCCTCCTGCTTCCCTCTCGGGCATCTCTGGGTCTCGTCGTAATCGATCAATCAATGGTATTTATTGAATACTTACTTTGTGCGGAGCGCTGTATTAAACGCTTGGGAGAGAACAGGATAACAGAGTCGGTAGACATGTTCCCCGCTCACAGTGAGCTTAGAGTTTAGTCCAAGCCCCGAAAAAGGGGGTGGGCAGGGACCTGAGAGGAGAGGGCCCCGGGCTGCCGTCCAGCAATCCCGGCCTTACCGTGGTTCTAGGGTGGTTTCGGTTTTTGTTCCCCAGCAGGGACGGATCGAGGGAAGGATTGAGACTGGAACTGAGCACTCCGTTAGTACGAACTGGGATGATGATCAACTCACCTCGGCATCCCAGGGAACCAGAGACACCCCCCCCCCCCCCAGCCAAGAGTGATAGTTATGGTACTTGTTAAGTGCTTACTATGTGCCAAGCACTGTTCTAAGGGTAGATACAAGCTAATCAGGTTGGACGCAGTTCCTGTCCCAGATGGGGCTCGCACACTCTTAATCCCCATTTGGTAGGTGAGGCCCAGAGAAGTTAAAGTGACTTGCCCAAGGTCACACAGCAGAGACGTGGTGGAGCAAGAATGAGAACCTAGCTCACCTCCTCCAAGAGGCCTTCCCAGACTGAGCTCCCTCCTTTTTCCCTCTGCTCCCTCTACCCCCCCCTTCACCTCACCGCAGCTAAACCCTCTTCTCCCCCCTTTCCCTCTCCTCCTCCCCCTCTCCCGTCCCAACCCCTCAGCGCTGTACTCGTCCGCTCAACTGTATCTATCTTCATCACCCTATTTATTTTGTTTGTTTTGCTTAATGAGAGGTACATCACCCTGATTCTATTTATTTGCCATTGTTTTTATGAGATGTTCTTCCCCTCGACTCTATCTATTGCCATCGTTCTCGTCTGTCCGTTTCCCCCGATTAGACCGTAAGCCCGTCAGAGGGCAGGGACCGTCTCTGTCTGTTGCCGATTTGTACATTCCAAGCGCTTAGTACGGTGCTCTGCACATAGTAAGCGCTCAATAAATACTGTTGAATGAATGAGTGAATGAACCTAGGTCCTTCTGATTCCCAGGCCCGTGCTTTATCCACTGGCCACTTGGTGGGTGGGGCCGGGGGGGGGTGTGTGTGGACGGGGGCGTACGTGTGTTCGTTCATCACATGACACCCCAGCTGCCGTCTTTCTCTTCCCGCCAGCTCGGAGCCGTAGTCCACAACCCTGTGCACTCCTCCCTGCTGGGCTTCTCTGCGGTCAGCACCTCCCTGCCCCAAGGCTACCTCTGGGTAAGTCATCTCCCTGGGGGGGACACTGGGGCCCCAAATCTTGTCAGCGGCCCGGTTCCTTCTAGACCTTGGGCACGGGCTTATTTCTCCACAGTCCCAAAGTGGTGTCCAGACAGACTTGTTAGTGGGACTGGGCTGGAGGGTTTGGATCTCTTTCCCAGATCAGACCTCCTAGTCAGGGGACACTGACCCGGGGGTGCAGAGACCAGCTTCCTCCAAGGTCAGGGAGCGTTAGCCGGGGGAGGACACCGAGGGCTCCCCGGAGACTGATTTGGGGTGTGTCTGGCCACCCTGGGGACCAACCTACCTGAGTCCACGGGGTCCGGACGGTCAGCCGGGGCTGCCATCCACGCCGGCGGATGGTGCGCGTCTCGTGGCAGAGCTGGGCCGGGAGAACGAGGGAAGCCTGAAGCCGTGCCGTCCTCCCCGGCAGAGATCGGAGCTGGTCGGAACCGGGCGGCAGGGGCTGGGGGCTGTCCTTTGCCGCTGATTTCTCTGGGGGTCTTCTGTCCCTGCAGGTCGGGGGCGGGCAGGAGGGCGCCGGGGGCCAGGTGGAGATCTTCTCCCTGAACCGGCCCACGCCTCGCACCGTGAAGTCCTTCCCTGTGGCCTCTCCGGTGCTCTGCATGGAATACATTCCCGAGAAGGGCGAGGAGGAGGAGGAGGAGGAGGCGGAGGAGGAGGGGAAGATTGAAGAGGGCAGGGTGGCCGCTGACCATTCCCCTGCCCCATTGCACCCTACCATCTGTTTGGGCCTTCAGGATGGCAGGTGAGAGAACCTCCCCTCCCGCACCCCCTGGGTTCTAGGGGTGGTTGTCTCCGGATTTGGGGTGTTGCAGCGGTCTCTTCCTCCCTATCCTTCCTCTGGTGGTCCCCCCCCCCCCCACCGTCTGTCCGCCTATCACGCCCTCTTTCTCCACCTCACTCCCTCTCACCCTCTTGCATTGGACTCAGTTTTAATAAGCTCAAAAGTTTCCACGGTGGATATTGAGCACCCATGTACCCACGTGAGTCTGGAGATTAAGTCGCTGCCTCTCCATCCACCCCAGTGATTTCCAGGATGTCTTTTCTGGCTGGGGCAGAAGGCCCCTGAGTGGCTGCTTTCCAGAGGTTTGTAATAATAATAATAATGGTATTTGTAGAGCACTTTATGCCAGACATCATTCTAAACACTGGGGTATTTACAAGATAATCGGTTCGGACACAGCCCCTGTCCCACATGGGGCTCACGGTCTCAATCCCCATTTGACGGAATAGGGAATTGAGGCACAGAGAAGTGAAGTGATTTGCCCAAGATCACACAGTTCAATTCGGTTGTATTTATTGAGTGCTAACTGTGTTCCGAGCACTGTACTAAGTGCTTGGAAAGTACAATACAGCAAGAAAGAGAGACAGTCCCTGCTCACCACAGGCTCACGGTCTAGAGGTGGGGGACCAGCTCCACCGCTTGGGTTTCGAGCCCAGGTCTTTGTGACTCCCAGCCCCATGCTCTATCCACTAGGCAGTCAGGGAGGGCAAAATTGCAGCTTTTCCTAGACATAGCACCACTGTCAGAATGTCAGCTATTTTGTATTTCCCAAGCGCCTACTTACGGTGGTTCACCGTACCAAATGGATGGTCATTATTGCTGGTCCCCCACTCCGCCACCTCTCTCCTACGCTTCTATCTGGATTGCTCTGTGCCTCCTCTCTCCCCTCTTCACTCCATCGCGGGCTCGAGGGCAGAATGGGGCTCTGATGATCAGGGAATGAGTCTCAGTTGAGCTCCTCTGCCATGTGAGTCTTGAGTTTCTGCCCAGTCTCCATTGCTCCATCTGCACAAAGAGACTTTGGCCTCCCCTTTCATTTGGAACTGTGTGGTTTAGTGGAAAGAGCATGTACCTGGAGACAGAGGACCTGGGTTCTAATCCTGACTCTGCCAGTCGCCTGCTGTGTAACCTTGGACAAGTCACTTTCCTTCTCCGTGCTTCAGGTTCATCACCTGTAAAGTGGGAATTCAATTCCTTTTCTCCCCTCCGTTTAGTCTGTGAGCCCCATGTGGGGCGGGGACTGTGTTGGACCTGATCAACGTTTTTTTTTAATGGCATTTGTTAAGTACTTACCCTGTGCCAGGAACTGTACTAAGTTCAGGAGTAGATACAAGATAATCAGGTTGGGCATAAACACTTGAGAGAGTACAATGCAACAATAAAGAGTCAGTCTCTGCCCACAGCAAATTTACAATCCCACATGAGGTTCACAGTCTTAATCAAGCCCGTCGAAAGGCAGGGACCGTCTCTATCTGTTGCCGGCCTGTACATTCCAAGCGCTCAGTACAGTGCTCTGCACATAGTAAGCGCTCAATAAATACTATTGAATGAATGAAAGAATCCCCACTTTACAAATGAGGTTGCTGAGGCACAGAAAAGTTAAGTGCTTTGCCCAAGGTCACACAGCAGGCAAATGGTGGAGTCAGGATTAGAACCCAGGACCTCTGACTCCCAGCCCATGCTCTTTCCACTAGGCCACTCTGCTTCCTGACTTGTATCTACTTGTATCTACCCTAGCGTTTAGAACAATGCTTAAAAAGGACAATAAAAATAATAATGATAATATCTCACTTTCATCCAAAGCCCCAACTCTCTCCCATCCTTTATTTCACACCTCCTCCTCGAGGCTGTCCGGCAGCAGTGTGGTCTAGTGGGTAGAGCACAGGCCTGGGAGTCAGAGTATCTGGGTTCTAATCCCAGCTCTACCCCTTGTCTGCTGTGTGACCTTGGGCAAGTCACTTGACTTCTCTGTGCCTCAGTGACCTCATCTGTAAAACGTGGATTTAGAGTGTGAGCCCCATGTGGGACAGGGACTGTGTCCAACCTGATTAGCTCGAAATTACCCCGGGGCTTAGTACGGTGCTTGGCACGTAGTAAGTGTTTAACAGATACCATAAGAAAGGGAGGGCCAGGTGACCCAATGCCCCATTTTAAAGATGTGCCACCGAGCGCTAAGAAGTCAAGCAGTTTGCCGAAGTTCGCCCAGCAAGCCAGCCCCGTGGTTGTCCTCGTTGTTTGGATTCCTCTGTCACCCTGATGGTTGTTTCCCGCCCTTGTCTCCACAGTATCCTGGTGTACGGCAGCGTGGACACGGGGACCCAGTGCTTGGTGACCTTCAAGAGCCCAGGCCTGCGGCCCGTCCTGTGTCTCCGGCACAGCTCCCGCCACCTGTTCGCCGGCCTGCAGGACGGCACGGTGGCCGCGTACCCCAGGAACAGCGGTGAGGATCGAGGCACGGGACGTCCTTGTGCCCCATTACCGCTGTCCCACGGGCTCTGTTTTCCCTCTGGCCTCTCCAAGTGGGGTTAGGGTGCAAAGGTGTCGGCCGCCCGTGCCCCGTTGCGTGGTCCCAGAGATCTACCGGGAGGATGGGGCACGGCCCCCACTTTTAATACTCACTGGGCTGGGAAGTCCAAGGCCAAATGATCCTTGCCCACTCTTAACGCTGCCGCCTCACTTTTCTTCTCCCCTTCCTCCCCCCAACCACAGCCATGACCCTCCCCTTCTCTTCCTCTCCCCTCCTTTTCCTCTTCCTCCTCCCCCTCTTCTTCCCCTCCCCATTTCTTCTCCCCTTTCCTTTCTCTCCCCTCATCACCTCCATACTTCTGACCTCTTCCCCTCCCCCCTCTTTTCTTCCCCTTCCCCCCTCTTTCCTTCCCCTTCCCTTCCCCCCTCTTTCCTTCCCCCCCTCTTTCCTTCCCCTTCCCTTCCCCCCTCTTTCCTTCCCCTTCCCTTCCCCCCTCTTTCCTTCCCCTTCCCTTCCCCCCTTTTCCTTCCCCTTCCTTCCCCCCTCTTTTCTTCCCTTTCCCTTCCCCCCTCTTTCCTTCCCCTTCTGCCCTCCTTCCCTCTCTCCTTTTTTCTCTTGCCCTTCTCTTTGTCTTCTCCCCCCTCCCCCCCTTCCTTCCTCTCTGTCCCCTATCTTCTTCGCTCTTCCTCCTTGCCACAGCCTTGCTTTGGGTATCATTAGGATTAACGAACCCTGATTCCTTCAGCAGTGGCTCTCAGGGTTCTCCCCAAATGCCCATCGATAAGTGTGTGCAGAGCACTGGACTAAGTCCTTGGTACATTCCCTTGGAAACTTCCAAGGACCTCAGGTGGGAAGAGGCGGAGTTTAGTCCATTTCCCTAAAGCCAGCTGCCTGCCTTCTTCAGGCCTTAGGCTAATTAGATTAGATGGCCAAGATGCTATCCTTCTGTCCAGCCCAGACATGGGGGGAGGAATTCTCCCATCTCTTTGCCAAGATGGAGTCGGACGAGCCAGCGGGAAGCAGCGTGGCTCGGTGGAAAGAGCCTGGCTTCGGAGTCAGAGGTCATGGGTTCGACTCCCGGCTCGGCCACTTGTCAGCTGTGTGATTGTGGGCAAGTCACTTCACTTCTCTGTGCCTCAGTTACCTCATCTGTAAAATGGGGATTAACTGTGAGCCTCAAGTGGGACAACCTGATTACCCTGTATCTACCCCAGCGCTTAGAACAGTGCTCTGCACATAGTAAGCGCTTAACAAATACCAACATCATCATCATCATCATTTCAACCAGCCATCAAACGATGCTCTCCCCAGGGGAGAGTTAGCGATCTCTGAACTGCTGATCTGAAGGTGGGTGGAGGTCCCAGTCGTGCTGGGGGAGACTCGGGGGCTCCAGGGGCCGATGGTCTGAGGCCCATGTGCTCGAGGACGGGTTGAGACTGAGGCTGTTCCCGGCCTCCAGTTTCTCTTTTCCCTCTCCGTACCGGCGAGGCCCTAAGTGTTGGGTCGTCGCTGCCTGTTGTAGGGCTAGGAAATGAGTGTTTGTGCGGTGGGCTTCATTGCTTCTTAGAAGCGTGTGCTATTTTTCATTTATAGTTTTTAATTAAAGGGAGGAGGTGGGGGGAAAAAACTGCCCTCTCCGAGACAGGTGGGATGTGCGTGTGAGCGATCAAAAGCACTCAGTTTCGTCTAGGGAGATCCCAGCCATCACCTGGGGCCCCTTCAGAATCCAAGGGGTTTGAGGCAGGCTGGTGGGTTGGCTCACTTCATGGCACAGGGAGTGGTTGTCTCGTTCATCAGCTAGGGGTCCCATCCCCACTGGGCTCGTCCTGCTTTTCGCACTGGGGGAGGGGGTCTCCTCTCCCAAGGTGGATATCTCATGGACCTCCCTGTGGGGAGCTAGATGCTGCCAGGGAGGGGCTTTGGTCCCCATCGGAGTCCATCCTTCCCAGCGCGGCCCGGGGAGAGACCGTGACCTTAGCGATGGGAATCAGTGAGAGGGGTGGAAGAACGCGACAAGGGAATCCGGCTCCTGGGGTTTGCCTTTCTTTCCCTCGAGTGGTGCTTGTCTCTCTCCGGATTCTTCCGTCCTCCCCTGCGGTGCCCGGATAAGACGGAATGTGAGTTCAAGGCACCCCGGCGATGCCTAGGGAGAGTGACTCTGCCAGCTTTGGCTCCGCAGCGTCTTCTGGAGGGGGCCCAGTGATATCTATGGGAGGAGGGCAGAGGAGAGTTCCCACAGGTGGTCCCCAGCCCCGTCGGTCATTCTGTCAGCAGACACTTAAGTCCCCGAGACTCATACTCGCTTCTGGAGCAGTTCTTTTCCTGGCGTTATACTCTCTTACACCCTCTCTAGCTGTAATGGATTCTTGCGTCTGCCTCCCCTGCTCGATCGGAAGATCCTCGAGGGCAGGAATCAGGTCTTGGATTAAGCTTCCAAGTGTTCGGTACAGTGCTGTGCACTCAGAAGGGCTCGGCCGATGCCACTGATTGATGGATTGCCGGAGACACTGATTGAAAGCCCTCAGGTTCTTGGAGATGGAGTGGAGTATGATAAGCCATTGCTGCTGGCCTGGCTCCGTAGCCAGTTGCTCAGAGGCCACGATCAGAGGCAGGGCATTGTGATGGGGAGGGCAGGCTCGGGGGTGGGGCTGGGAGGAGGTGATCTGGTGGAGAAGGGGAGCTGGTCCCCTGCTTTCCAGGCGAAAGCATCAGTCTCCACTTCCACCGGCGCCTCCAGCTCCATGCCAGTGTTCTGGAATTGTCCATCCCCAGGGACCAGTTGGCTACCAGATTGCTAGGGAAAGGCTCCAAGACAGAGCTCGGGCCTGGAAGTCAGAAGGGCTTGGTTCTAATCCCCACTCTGCCGCTTGTCTGCGGTGTGACCTTGGGCAAGTGACTTCACTTTTCTGGGCTTCAGTTAACTCCTCTGTAAAGAATTAAGATTGGGTGGTCCACATGGGATATGGACTGCGTCCAATCTGATTAGCTTGTATCCACCCCAGTGCTTTGTACGGTGCCTGGCACGTAGTAAGTACCTAACAAATATCATTTTTTAAAAAAGAATAAAACGCAGGCCCTGCCCGCTGAAGTTGGCAGTCCCTCTGTTAGGGAAGCAGGTAGGAGAAACACAGCATTTAGGTGGCAGAAACGGACAGGGCCACAGAATCGACAAGCTCCGTGAGGCCGCCTGCACGTACGCACGCTCGCCCCCAAGCGTGAATTGGTTCTGGCCTGGCCCAGAGTGTTGGAGGGGTACAGATTATAGCTTTCAGAGCTCTAGTGACCCCGGGTGGGTCCCTCTGGGTCCCCGCTACCCTGCTGAATTGGCATCAGGCCGTGTTGCCCTGCCAGTGGCTGCAGGATCTTTGTAGGCAAAAAACGTTGAAGGAAGGGAGTCCATCCCTGACCGAGGAGGGAAGCCATCAGATGACTTCCCCAAGAGCCCTTTGGCAGAAGATGGAACGGTGAGCTGCAAGGACCATCCTAGATTTGCCCCAGAGCGGCCCTTCTTGTTTCCTTGGATTCTTCTTCTGCCCATTGGCTCCAGCATCTTGCTCCTGCCACCCCACTCCCCCATGCTAACGCCAGCCCCGACCCTCACCATTTCCCAGGGAGACTGTGAACCCTTTTCAAGCTTTCTCTTCGGGGCTGGCCGGTCGGGTCTGAGGGGCTAAGAGGAAGCCATCTCCTGCTGCTTTCCGACAGACTTCCCGGGGCATCTTTGTGAGGCAGCAGAGCCTCCTGCCGGCAGGCACAGAGACCCCCTGTGGTGGCCCAAAGGGGGGAGGGCCCCATGGCGGAATGGGTAAGGAGAAGGGGAGTGAGGGAGGGTTGGTATCAGAGTCACGATGGGAAGGGACGAACTGGACCCTTAGTTCTTGGGAGATAGAGAGAGAACTTCAGCTAGAGGGGTCAGGGCAGCCTACAAGACCGGGGCAGGTCACTTGCCCACACCCTTGGCTAGGGAACATATGATTTTGTGGCAAGAAATGGAAAACATTCTCACTCTGTCACTGGAGGACGACAGGGGACTCACATCGGCAGCCACCGTTCTTGCACACGGGTGGATTTCCCAATGAGGAATCTTCAGCCTTCTTTTGTTGTGATTTAAGGTGTTGGTTAAGGGTTTCTATGTGATAGGCACTGTATTAAGCACTGGGGTAGATACAAGCTAATCAGGTTGGACACAGTCCACGTCCCACGTGGGACTCACGGTCTTAAACGCCATTTTACAGATGGGGTCACGGAGGCAAAGAGAAGTGAAATGATTTGCCCAAGGTCACACGGCGGAGAAGTGACAAACCGTTCCTCTCCTGGAATCCCGGTGCCTCATGGGAAACCAGGCCCCCGGGATGGGCCCTCGTCTTCAGCAAGTTTGGGAGCGGCCCAGTCCTCTCCGGTCCTCCTTGTGGACAAGAAACACGTCTGTCAACTCGGTTGTATTGTACTCTCCCAAGTGCTTAGTACGGTGCTGGGCACCCAGTAAGTGCTCAATAAATGCCATTAATTGATTAATTTAGGCAGGGGGTGTTGAAGGGCCACCGGCTGCTTGCGCGTGGAGACCTCTGGGCCTTTGACAGCCTTTCCCTGAACCCTGCTAAGAGGGGGTGGGCCCACTCCCCCTCCAATCAATCAATTAATCGGTGGTATTTACTGATTGCTTATTGTGCTTGGGAGTGGGCAATTCGAGGAATCAGGTGTTAATTCCAGCTTCCTTGGAGCTGGAAGGTCCCAGAGAGCCAGGACACTGGACACTTCCACAGGGAATGCCCTGGGCCCTACTTGGATGCAAAAATCCCTAAACTGCCGGGTTGGATGTGGGAATGTAAGGAGGGGCCCAGTGCCCCTCCCTTCGCCAAACAGCCTGGGCAGAACCTCCAGACCCCCTTTAATAGGGCTGAACTCAGGATGGAGAAGGGAGGCCAGGGGAACCATCGTACCTCTCCTCCCAGCCTCGAGCAATCAATCAATCAATGATGTACATTCATTCAGTTGTATTTATTGAGCGCCTACTGTGTGCGGAGCACTGTCCTAAGCACTTGGGAAGTACAGTTCAGCAACAGAGACAATCCCTGCCCTGTAAGGGCTCACATTCTAGTACTTTCAATGTGCAGAGCACTGTACTAAGCACTTGGGAGGGGACAATATAGCAGGGTTGTATTATCCACAGTTAAGAGCCACACCCCGCAGCTAGCAATACTGAATGAGAGGGATGGGAATCCCTACCTCTGCTCCTCTCTTCCTGGTGTGAATACTTCTTAGATGCCCCCTTCCATCCCCATGAAGAAGCGTCACTCCTCCCCTAACAACCACCGGGGGAGAGGCGTTGAGCCAGATCTCCTGGCACGTGTTGACAACCGGGGAGTGGGAGGAGGAAGGCTGAATTGTCCTTGGGCTGCTGCCAAGGACCGTAAGTTCACTGTGGGCAGGGAACGTGTCTACCAATTCCGTTAGATTGTACTCTCCCAGGCCGCTGCTGCTGCGGTGCTCCTTCCCAGGAAGGAATGGGGAGTTTGTCAAGGTGGGAATCAGTCAACAGCTGGCTTCTTTGTGCCCACCCGTGCTGCCAGCTGCCGCCACCGTCACCTCGGGACCTTCCCTTTCCCTCCAAGCCCAGAAAGTCTGCCCGGACCTGGCGTCCAGCTAACTGGTCCCGGGCCGGGACCGGGCTGAGGCCTCCATGTTCCCCCCTCCCCAGGCCCCCAATGGCTGCCTCTCCCCCTTGCATACCGATGAGGCCGGCAGGCTGCTGCAGTGGCCTTCTGTGGTGTCGGCTGGGATTTCAAAGAAAAATCAATTTTAATAAGCGGGGCTCTGATGGCAGATAAAACGGCACTCTGGGAGGGCCAGCTGTCTTGGTGCGGGCCACTGGTAACCTGATGTAAGGGGAAGTCCCGCCTCCATCACTCAGCCGGTGGGCTAGGATCACTTCCTCCCGCCGGGGGCGGAGGGAGAGGGCAGCACTCGACAGGAATAGGGCTGAGGTGTTGAAGAGGTAGGGTTTTTGCAACTGTTTCTTTTTTGTAGTATTTGTTAACCGCTTACTCTGTGCCGGGGGCTGTTCTGAGTGCTGGGGTAACCAAGTTGGACACAGTCCATGTCCCACTGGGGGGTCACCGTCTTAATCCCCATTATGCAGATGAGGTTCTTGAGGCAACCTGAGGTTCGGACGGTCTTTCCCGCCCAGTCCACAGACATTTCTTTCCCCTTTCCTTCTGCTTGAGGGGGTGGGACCCGGGGGAGTAGAGAACTTTGGTTCCAGGCCGACAGTGACCGACTAGCTAAACCTCTGCTCCGTCCTGAGTCTCAGTCTATCTCTCTGTAAAATGGGGCCGACCGTCCAAGGGAGTTTAGGACATTGTCTTCTCTGGAGTCAGTTAAGAAGAGGGCAGGAGCTATTTGTCGAGGATGACTTGTCTGCAGCACCAGACAGAGGCAGGGGTGTGGACCAGATGGTTCTCAAGGTCCCTCCCAGATTTAGGGTTCAGTCCATCAATTAGTGATATTTGATGAGTACTTCCCGTGTACTGAGCACTTGGGGGAGTACAACTGCGTAAATAGTCAATCATTAAATACCGTGATATCTTCAACCAGAGGTCATTAAAATAGCATCTTTGGTCACCTTTTGCCCCTTGGCCACCTGAAATATGTCAATTACTCCTGCGGTAAACATATGAGAGCGGCAATTGGAGAAGAAAACCATTTCCCCCCTTCAATCGGTTGCTAGATTGAGCACTTAGTATATGCAGAGCACTGTACTAAGCCTCTGATCGAGTACAATAGATGTCAGAGAGTTGGGGCCCGCCTTCAAGGAGCTTCCCCGCCAGTTATTTACGAAGATTGGGGAAAGGAGGAAGAACAAAGAAGAGCGATTTTTGAGACTAGCTTTCTGACCTATTCTCGTATCTTCACCTTCCCCCATCTATTCCCACCTCCCTTGACTAATAATAATAATAATGATGTCGGTATTTGTTAAGCGCTTTCTATGTGCCGAGCACTGTTCTAAGCGCTGGGGTAGATACAGTGTAATCAGGTCGTCCCACATGAGGCTCACAGTCTTCATCCCCATTTTACAGATGAGTGAACGGAGGCACTGAGAAGTGAAGTGACTTGCCCAAAGTCACACAGCTGACTACCACCTCCTTCTCCTCTGCCAACCGCAGAAGTACAGAAACAAAGGCGCCAGCCAAAAGGCCCCGGGGCTTGGCTTCCCCTCGCCCATTCTCACTCAGCCATGGTCATGAGTGGCTGCTCAGTAATCCCGGTCCGGGGGCCGAAGAGCTGGGGAGGGTTCAGTTGAGGGGTGACCAGTCTCTGACTTCCTGTGATTTCCTCCCCCAGGGGGCTTATGGGAGCAGAACAGCGCGCCAGCCAGCGTGACGGTCGGCCCGGGACCCATCCGAACCCTCCTGAGCCTGGATGACACGGTGTGGGCCAGCTGTGGCCACCGGGTCACCGTTTTGGACGCCACCACTTTGAAGCCTCAGGTACCGATGCTCCTCCCCCTGCTTCCCGGCCCAGGCCTTTCTAGAACCCAAGCAGTAGACCCCGACTCCTTGTCTCAGCGTCAGGGGACGATTCCTGCCACGGCCCCTACCGGGGCCCTCTGGGAGCTGAGCTCCAGGCCCGCCTCTCTGCTCTGGGAGCACCGAGGAGCCGATCTCCCGCTCCTCCCTCTCACCGGCCCACCTGCCCGCAGAGAATCGGGAGCGTCTCGGTTCCCTGGGCTCTATCCGGGCCGAGCTTGGCCACCTCCCACCTCCCCGAGTAGGCTGCGGCCGAACGGTCCGCTCATGGAGACGTTCGCGGTGTGATAAAAAGGGCCCGGAGTCGGCCATAACCAAGACCGCGCACCAGAGAGGAGAGAGAGGGACGGACCCGCTAATCCAGACAGCCTTGGAGGTTAGCTCTGTTACCACCGCAGCATTCCACTGAGGCTTCCAGAATTCCTCTTGGCAGCATTTGGTGGGGCTGGGGCAGAGGGAAGAGAAAATCATGAGAGTCTGGAGATTCTCATCCTCCATTGCCATTATCAAACTCAGTCTGTTTCCAGACAGTTAGCTTCCCCGTTAAGCTCTGAGGAGGCCAGGCGTTGGGGTCACAGGGCTTGGCTATGCGGAAGCAACGGCCTCAAGGTGGCTCCTGCTCCTCCCTCTTCCCCTCCTCTCTTCCTCTCCTGCCTCCCTCCCGGGGCCGCCTGCCTTCCAACTCTGCCAAGGAAACCACAACAACTTCCTTGACTTCCCCGTTCTCCCCATCCCTCCCACCCCCTTTTTCTTCCCCTTTTCCGTTCTCCACTTCCAACCTGACACCTCCTTGATCTCCAGACTTGGATAAGAGAAGGAGAGACAGCTGCTTTTCAGAGGGAGACTTTGACGTGTGGCGACTGATCTGGGACCTTAAGCATTTTGAAATTGGAAAGGGTCCAGCACTGGGCATCTCCACACCCTTGGGACCTGACTTTGCCATCAGGGGGTTTCAGACTTCTTCATCCTGGGACTCCCTCGACGTTTACATGCCCCCATCGTGCTCTGCCCAAAACAGTCGCCTACAGTTAGTCTTCCTTCTCGTCATCGCAGCGGATCTTCAAAGCTGGGAGGGAGGGAGGGTAGGTAGGGGGAGGAGATGAGCCTCCACCGCAAGACCTCAGTTCAGAGCTCTGAATCCTGCAGGATCTCTTCCTTCCAAAATTCCCCTGCAATATTGCCCTCCAGAATTTTCCTGTAACACCACCCTCTTTCAGAATTCCCCTGTAACATTGCCCATCTCCTGCACTTCAGAATTCTCCAGTGCCACCACCCTCCTCTTGCCTCCCAGAATTCCCCTTGACAGTTGCCCTCCTCTCTCAATTTGAGAACTACCACTCTTTCCCTGATCGTCAGAGCCCTCTCCACCCACCACGGTGTGGGGTGAATCTGGAAATCCTTCGGGGAGTGTCCGAGTTGTGAGTAGGAATAGAAGGAGACGGGGATGTGGTTACCGCTGCACGTGATTTTCCCACCGAGGGAGCGGTTGCCGACTGCTCTTGACTCCTCAGGAGGGGGTTTGCGGACCACTGCAGGGCCTGGGAGGTGACGGGATGGGAGAAGCAATGTGAGACAGGGACGGTGTCGGACCTGATAAACTCATACCTACCCCAGTGCTTGACATAGAGTAAGTGCTTGACAAATTCCAGAATGATGATAATAATGTCAATAATAATACTAATGCTCAGAACACAGTGTCCCATTTGGATTGGACATCGTGTCCCATTTGGATTGGACATCTTCCTCCCTGCTTTTCCTCTCGGCATCTGTTGTCTGCCATCCTCTGGGTTGGGTACCCGATCCGGCATTTCCCCGGCCCAGGGTTGGTCCCACCACCCAGCGTACTGTCTCTCTGCCTGAGTTCCAAGCTGGCGAGTCTCCCCACAGCCAATGCCAAGCTGCCCTAGATCTCTTCCTACCTGAGGGCCGGCCCACCTGCCAACCGCTTGTTATTCAGTCAGTCAGGAATCCTATTCCCATTGCAGTGTGTTAATAAGGTGCCTCCTACAGGAATCGACTGAACCGCCCTCAGCCTTCCCGGCAGTGCACGCTCCCCTGAATACAGAGAGCTCTGCCCCCTCCACACCCCCCGAATCTTCGACCCTTCCAATCTACACCCCTCCCGTCCTTCCTCGTTTCCTTTTGGCCCCGGTACTGCATTCCTACCTCGCCTTTCCCTTTTCCCCCAACGGCTTCCAGCAAGCTCCTCTTCCTTGCCAACTTCAAACCAGTCTTGGGGATAAACAGGCAGCCTCTGGGGTAATGGAAGGTCCTCCGGGGAAGTGTCAGTCCAGCCACCAAGCTGGCTTCCCGGATCAGTCAGCCAATCGTATCTATGGAGTGCTTACTGCTTGCAGAGCACCGTACTAAGCTCTTGGGAGAGTACAGTATAACAGAGCGATCCTTCTGGTCCCTGAAGCTCCCCGGGGGATGTAAACTCTCCGACTTTCCGACGATACCCATTCCTGGGTTGTAAGTAGGAGGACATTCTCCAGGGCAATCGCTTCTAAATCTCTTTTGCTGCAGTTCAGCATCCCTTTCCCAAAGAAGCCTGTTCTGTTTTAGTTTATGCTCATGTTATCGATGGTCTTGAAATTTAGGATGGATGATATAGATGATCAGACCAGCATAGGAAAGGAGGGCATAGTGAGCTTTTGTGGAAAGGGATTGAGCTAGATAGAAAGGAACCTTCTTGCTTTCCCTCCTTTCTCCCCCCCCTTCATCTCTTTCCCACTTCTCCCTTCCCACACTGTAGGTCAGTCAATGAATCAATGGTATTGAATTCTTACTGCGTGTAGAGCACTATACTAAGAGAGCACCGTACAGCAGAGTTGGTAAACACATTTCCTGCCCACAGTGAGCTTACAGTCTATAATTTATAGCTGTCACTTCATTCTGCTGGAATGCCCAAGACAGCAGAACTGAGGAACCTCTCCCTGTACGCTCAAGTTGCCCTCCTCCCCTTCCTCTCTTCCTCCATCTCCTTCCCCTCTCCTTCCCCCTCCTCCTCCCCTTCCTTCCTCCTTCCCTTTCCTCTTTCCCCTACTCTTCCTCCCTCCATTACCCTCCTCTTTCCCATTCTCCTCCCTCCTCCTCACCCTCCATATCCGTCCTCTTCTCCCCCTCCTCCTTTCCCCTACCCCTCCTTCACCACCTTCTCCTCCTCATCCCTTCCCCTCTGCCTCCACTTCCTCCTCCCCCTCCTTCTTTTCCTTCCTCTCCTCTCCAGTCAGAGCTTTTAGTTGGAATGTGTTGAGATCCTCCCCAAGGTCTCATCTCAGGGCTCGTCTATGACACTCGGGCTGGAAGGTATCTCAGAAGGTCATCCAGCCATTCCTTGTATCCAGCATGGATCCTCCCACCCCTTCCCCATCTCTCCTTTCCAAGTCAGGTGATTTTTCCAACCCATTTTTCTTAATCTCCAGGGCAAGGAGCTTCAGCACCTTCCTCATCAGCCACATTTCATTCCCTGAAAAAACCAGGAACTTCTTCCTTGTTTTGAACCGAAGTCTCTCCTGATGCAGTTTAAGACCATTTTTTCTTGTTTGGTCATCTGTGGAGAGGACTCTTTTCCTGGGGAGGGAGAGAGGCCAGCTGTTGAGGAAGGAGTACAGGGTCCGCTGGATCAGCTGCCTAAGGCCCGCTCCTCTCAGGGGTCCAGGCAGTCAGGTCCTAGGCCTGGCTTCAGCTGCACCTTCCTCGAGTTGGAGGACTGTCTGGAGTTTGCTGCCAGGTAGCTGGATGACGTACTAAAGCTGATATTTGGATAGGGCCCATGGGGTGAGGAGGGTCCTGTGGGGAGTCCTCAGGTAGTCTCTGGAGAGTCTGGGGGTCCCAGGGATAGTCCTGGAAGGGAGGATAGGACCGCACTTGCCAGGAACCCTGCACCAGCTCCATCCACCGTTGTCCCACTTCAGGACCAATTGATCATTCTCCTGGACCCCACCGAAGGCAGAGGTAGAGGAGTTGCTCCTCCCAAGCCCCCCCGACTCCTCCCTGGAGAAGCCTTCCTCCAGTTGCTGCAGGAGGTTCTGCTTTCCCCCTCTCCACTTCAGCTGGAATTGCAAAAGTTCTGATGCAGGGCTCCTGGAGCCAGAGGAAGGATCGACAGCGGCCCTACCCCAGGTGGTCCCCTCCACCCGTGCGGCGTGGTGTAGTGGATAGAGCATGGGTCTGGGAGTCAGAAGATGATGGGTTCCAATTCTGGCTCCACCACTTATCTGCTGTGTGGCCTGGGCAAGTCACTTAACTTCTCTGTGCCTCAGTTACATCATGTGTAAAATGGGGATTAAGAATGGGAGCCCCTTGCGAGATAGGGACCGTGTCCACCCCAGCGCTAAGTACAGTGCCTGGCACATAGAAAGCGCTTAACAAATCCTGTAATTATTATTATTATTCAGTCTTCTCCCTCCCAGCCTCCCAAGTGCCCCATCTCCAGAAGCGCTCCGATCCCGATGAACCCCTCTGGGCTATGGCTATTTGGGATTTCTCCGCACTCACCCCTCTTCAGAGAGACCAGTATCACCCCGCGTCCGAATTTTCCAGCAGGCTTGAGTGTGGGGCAGAGGGTTGGAGAGAGGAGGGGAGCGTGGGGTTCAGCCAGAGCAAAAACCTATATATGAAGCTCAGTGAAATTGAAAAGTTTAGGCGAGCAGCAAAACGCAGAGAGCAAGTCTTCCGCACATACACAATCATTTTTCCATTCCGAACAGTAACAAGGTGAACGCTATACATATTTAATAAAGAGTTGCTCCCGCTGTTTGGAATTGAATGAAAATGGGCTCCTTCTCTAGTGCGGAGCCTCTGGAAACGTTGTATTGGGCTGCTTTTAATGACTGCCCATTGCAACCCAGATGGTTCCCCGTGCTTCATCTCTGCAGCCCAGCACGGGGCGGGGACCCCGGGGGGCCTGAGGCCGGGGGTGGGGGCGGGTACCGAGCAGAGCAGTCGGGTTGGGCGGGGGACGCTGGCGTAAGCGTGTTTGCCCCCTGAGATTCAGTTTGCCCTCTCTCAGTGATGGGAAAGAGCTTTGGACAGGGAAGACAGGCAGGGAGGGTGGTCCAGAAAGAGGAGGCTACAGGGGATTGGATGTGGATGAGATGGGTTTACTCTGCCTGTCTTGGACTTCTCACCCCTACACGCACGCACTTTTCTGAGCACATGGCAGCCACAGCTGAGAAGAAATGGAAGTAATGCAGTTACGGGATTTATTCGAGACAGCCGATCCAGGGCGCCACATCCACTTTGGGCTCGAGTCGCGTGACTGTGCCTGGATGCCCCAGTGCCCACCAGCCCTTCCCATTGGTTCATCTGGGCAGACCAGGTCGGAACTGCTTGGCCCTCCTCAGCCACAAGCTGCCAGGCTTCTGCCAGGTTGGTGGTGCCCATGATCCTAGTGGCCAGTAGGGTGAGGCAGGAGCCTCACTTCCCCCAGCAGAGTGAGCGGAGACAGTGTGGTTCACTCCCGCCCTGAGTGGGGTCCTCCGGCCTTTTAGATAAGGCCCTGTGACCCTTGCCCCTTGACCTCCAGTCCCTTCCTTCAAGGGAGGACCCTTGTGGGGCTGCTCGGTGGCGAGGTTGCCCTGTAGACTGTCAGCCTCTTGAGGGCCGGAATTGCATCTTCCAACTCTTCTGTATTTAAAGTCAATCAGTCAAATTTATTGAGCACTTCCTGTGTGCAGAGCACTGTACTAAGGGCTTGGGAGAGTACGTTATAACAGATTTGCTGAGTGTTTTCCCTGCCCGTAATGAGCTTACAGACTAGAGAAGGAGCTTCCAGACTTTACCGAGCACTTAGTTCAATGTTATGTATATAATGAGCACTTAACGATACCATAGATTGGTTGATGAGCTTTCTGTTCCTTGGTGGGTGTTCAATCCAGATTAACAACAAATCTATAATATTTATTGAGTGATTACTCTTTGCAGAACACTGTACTAAGTGCTCGGGAGAGAACAATAGAGACAATAGGACGCCTGCTCTTCAGGAGCTTACAGTCAAGCCAGGAAGATAATCACTAAAATAGTAATGATGGTATTTGTTAAGCACTTACTATGTGCCAAGCACTGTTCTAAACACCGGGGTAGATACAGGGTAATCAGGTTGTCCCAAGTCGGTCTCACGGTCTTAGTCCCCATTTTACAGATGAGGTAACTGAGGCCCAGAGAAGTGCAGTGACTTGCCCGAAGTCACCCAGCTGGCAAGTGGCGGAGCTGGGATTAGAACCCACGACCTCTGACTCCCGAGCCCGGGCTCTTTCCCCTAGGTAGGAGGAAGCAACAGAGATTAAAGATATGTACATAAGTTGTGGTTGGGGGAGAGTACCCAGTGAATGAGTTGTGTTTGTTGAGAGCTTACTGTGTGCAGAGCGCTGGACTGTCACTGGCAGAGGATAGTACAATAGAGTTGGTAGACATAATCCCCGTCTTCAAGGAGTTTGCAGTCTAGTGGGGGAGACAGGCATTGAAATAAATTACAGATAGAGAAGAAAGAGTATAAAGATAGGGACATAAGTAATGTAGAACTTGGGGCTTGGTAACAAACTACTTAAGGGGTCCAGATTCCAGTCCACAGGTGATGCAGAAGGGAGAGCAAATAAGGAAAGAGAGGGTTTAGGGAAGGTCTCTTGGAGTGGATCTTTAATTTATTCATCTATTTATTTAATTTTTTTTGTTGGTATTTGTGAAGCGCTTACTATGTGCAGAGCACTGTTCTAAGCGCTGGTGTAGGTACAGGGTAATCGGGTTGTCCCACGTGAGGCTCTGTCCCACGTGAGGCTCACAGTTAATCCCATTTTACAGATGAGGTAACCGAGGCACATTGTGTTAATGTCTGTCTCCCACTCTAGACCGTGAGCTCATTGTGGGCAGGGAATGTGTCAGTTTATTGTTATATTGTACTCTCCCAGTCTCTTAGTGCAGTGGTTTGCACACAGTAAGTGCTCAATAAATACAATTGAATGAATGAATATGATTTAAGTAGAGCATTGAAGATACGGAGAATGGTATCTCCAGGCCACGGGGAGGAAGTGGGCGAGGGATCTGCAGCGAGACAGACAATATCGTGATACAGTGAGAGGTTTGGCATTAAAGGAGCAAACTGTAGTAGGAAATGGGTGAGGCAAGAGAGGAGGGAGAGAGCCGATCGGGTGCCTTAAAGCCGATGGTAAGGATTTTCCGTTTGGTGCAGAGGTGAATGGACAGCCACTGGAGGTTTTTGAGGAGTAGAGAGACGTGCACAGAACTTTTTTTTTGAAAAATGATATGGGCAGTGGAATGAAATAGGAACTGGAGTGAGGAGGGACAGGAGGCAAGGAGGTCAGGGAGGAGGCTGATGCAGCACTCGAGAAGGGATAAGATAGCTTGGATCAGCATGGGAGCAGTTTAAATGGACAGGAAGGAGCGGATTCTGGAGGTGTGAAGGTAGAGCTGATGGGATTTGCGACAGATCGAATATGCGGGTTGAATGAGGAATGAGTCTAGGATAATGCCAAAGTTATGGGCTTTTGAGTCAGGAAGCTTAGTTGTGTTGTCTATAGTCATTAGGAATGTTATGGGGAGGAGGCTGACTGGAAAGATGAGGAGTTCTGTTTTGGGCATATTAACTCAGAGGACTCAAGTGCATAGGAAGTTTTGAAGTGGCAATAGGGGATGAGAAAGGGTGGGCGGTGGAGACTAATTAGGGAAACCCTCCTGAGGGAGATGTGATTTTAGTACGGTTTTGAAGGAGGGGAGAGCTGTGGTTGACCTACCAGATGTGAAGTGGGAGGGAATTCCAAGCAGGAAGGAAGATTTGAGCAAGGAGTCGGAGAGAGAGACGGGAGAGATGAGAGCGAAGCAAAATGAGTAGTTTGGCAGTAGAGGAGCGGAATGTGCTGGCTGGGTTATAGTGGGAAAGGAGTGAATATAGTAAAGGGGAGAGAGCTGACTGCCTTGAAACTGAGCCTTCTGGGATTCCTCCCCCAGATCTTCTTAAGGCTTGTGACTGCTTGTGTTAGAATGTGAGCATTTCCTTCTGCCTCAAAGACGTCTCTATAGGTCCCACTGACACCTCAACCTTGATGTGTCCAAAAGAGAACGCCTCGCCTTTCCACCCAAACCCTGTCTTCCCCTGTTTCCCATCACTATAGACAATACTACCGGCCTCCCTACCTTACAAGACTATAACCTTGGTTTTATCCTAAACTCTCTCATTCTACCCACATATTCAGTGTCACCAGATCCTTTTGATTCTGTCTTGACAACACTGATAAAAAAAACCACCCGTTCCTTTCCATCCAAACTATCACTCTGATCTCAGCACTTATCCTATCTTGCTTATCCAAGCACTTATCCTATCCTGCTTTGACTACTGCATCTGCCTCCTGTCTCTCTCCTCTCCAGTCCATTCATACTTCACTCTGCTGCATGGATAATTTCTCTAAAATAATTCAGTGCTTGCTGCCCCGCTTCTCAAGCACTTCCAATGGCTTCTCATCTCCCTCTGCGGCAAACAAAAGTGTCTGACCATTGGTTTTAAAGTGTTTAATCAGCTCACCCCCTCCTACCCCACCTCACTGGTCTACTACAGCTCAATCCACACATTTCACTCCTGTAAGTGCCAGCTGACTCACTGTGCCCCACTCTCATCTATCTCAACCCTGACCTCTCTCCCATGTTCTCCCCCTAGTCTGGAACTCCCTCCCTGTCCATAAATGCCCGATCACCACTCTCCCAACCTACAAAACATTATTGAGGGCACGTCTCTTTCAAGAGCCCTTCCCCGATTAAGCCCTCTTTCCCCCCAACTCCCTCTCCCGTCTACGTCATTTAGGCACTTGGATCTCTGTCCTTTGGGCATTTGCTGTTCACGGTACCTTCAACCCCAAAGAACGTATATTCATATTTTAAAATGATATATTAAAGAAAGTATTTATATTAATGTCTTTTTCCCCCTGAAAACTGTAAGCTTGTTGTGGGCTGGGAACGTGTCTACCAACTCTGTTTTATCGTACTCTCCTAAGCACTTAATACAGTGCTCTGCACATAGTAAGTACTCAGTAAATCCCACTGGTGGTGATGACGATGATGATGGTAAGAGGATCAGGAGGTCTGAAGTCCAGCCCCAGCTGGACTGCTGCTTCTGTTCCCCGTTAGACTGGAAACTTGTGGGCAGGGGGCAGGCCACTTTGTTATTCTGTACTCCCCAAGGCCCTAGTACAGTGCACCACTCCGACTCTCAGCTCACTGTGAACTGCTCTTGTGGCCCCTGTGGCCTAGAGCTGATTGCTTAACCTTTCTGGGCCTCCGTTTCTCCATCTGGAAAATGGGGATAAGCCCACTGTACCCATCTTTACTTCCTGAGATTGAATAAGGTTCGATGTGAAAGCGACAGGTGTTTGGGAAGGAGAATGGTGAGGTGTAAATCCCAGCTTACCGGAGTCAGAGTTACCCTGAAGTTGTTGCCCAGGGCATCCAGTGGCCCTCTGGGGTCCTGAGCAAGTGACTGTGCATCCCTCAGCACCTCTCTGGATGGGAGTGATGCTGGGAACCATAAAAGAAAGGTGGGCCCCGTCAGCTTGCCGTTTCCTTCCCTGGTGTCCTGGGACCGACCAGGTCCACTGGATCGTTCTGGCCCCAAAATACCCTGCGTGTGGTCTGCTCAGACCCTGGCCCACCCTGGCCCCGAGGAAGCTGGGCCACATCCTCTGGCCGGGATTCCCTCCCCCGGGGCTTTATAGGCCCGCATTGCCCTCCAGGGGATGAGGAGCCTCTGGGTTGATTTTGAGCTCCAGGAATTTGGTGGGGCCGGGTGACTTTTGGGACCCCAGGGAGGGAAACTGTCTGAATGTCAAGGCTTCCCTTAGCCTCTGCTCCCCCCCTCCCCCATCACTGCCCCGGTGCATTGCTGACACCTTGATCCCAGCACAGAAAGCAATAGGGACCTTTAAATAACATAGCCACGGGGGTCTGTGTCAACACCGAGTCCTCATTGCCCATTACCTCGATAGCCACTTTCAGAATCTAATCCAGTCGTTTGGGAGTTCATTTGAACTGATCGCCGGAGGGGAACTGATCGCCGCTTGAATCTTAATTTTGAAAACGTATCGGACAAGCCTGCTCCCACCTACCCTGCCACGTTCCCCTTCCCTGTCACCACTGGGCCCCATCCAGGACCTCCACGTACTGAAGGTCGCAGATCTGAACCCGGGCCAGTCTGGAGTCCTGTTCACCCTCAGGAGAACAAGATGCCCCAGGATGTTTGTCTCCCCATTGTCTGTGCAAAGGTGTATGGGTCACCCCGATCTTCCTCCCTAACACAGACGTCTCGATCCATTAATGTCCGGCCTAGGCAGTTTAAGCTCAGCCTTCCCAGGAGTAGCAGGGTTGGAAAATGAACTTGGGCTAGGCGCTCACGTCGTTGAATTTCACTCCCCGTTTTACTAGCACTGAGGAGGGTGGGCTAGTCAGCGAAATAATTTTTCCGGTGGAGAGTGGACTAGTAACCTGTTGTGTGTATTTGCAAGGCTGTGTGGGCCGCGACATTGGACCGGGTGGCCGGCTTTCTGGGTCTACTCTCGGGTCTTGAAATCCACTTATTCTGTCCTCTTGGCCACCTATGATGATGATGATGATAAGAAGAAGAAAATGGTGGCATTTAAGTGTGCACTATTGGCAAGGGCAATACTAAGTGCTGGAGTAGATTCAATTGCTTAGTACAGTGCTCTGCACACAGTAAGCGCTCAATAAATATGATTGAATGAATTTAAATCGGATAAAGCCCCTGTTTCAAATAGAGCTCACAGTTTAAGAAGGAGGGAGAAGTATTTAATCCCCTTTTACAGATGAGGAAACTGAAGCACAAAGAGGTTAAATGACTTGCCTAAGGTCACTCAGCAAGCAGCGGCAGAGCCGAGATTAGAACCCAGATCCCCTGACTCCCAGACCCATGCTCTTTTGACTTGACCATGCTGCCTGTCCCCCGGGCCTCGGTTTCCTTTCTTGTCCTTTAGGAAAAGGAGTCTTAGCCTCCTGCCTTAGAGGGTGAATATGTTAATGTGGGTTCATGGCTTTGAGCTGCAGCGATGAAAGTTGCTACCTAAGTATCTTATTAATGACCACACATTTTCCCCCGACCTTAGCACTTAGCAACTTACACGCTGCTTTCTCTCTAGTTCTTCGGCTCTGCCCTTTGCCATTAGCCTCCGTGTTTCTTGTGACTATCCATGACGAGATAGAGCGGTTCTGAAGCAATTCCGCTGTCTCTTGGCAGAAGCGGCATTTACCGAATTCTTTCCCTTTCCTCCCACCTCCCCCCCGCCCCCAACCGCCTTTGCACCCTTAATTTTCACATTTAGTGCTCAAACTTAGTTTGCATGTATTAGCCGTTGTAAATCTATCATGACAACGCCGTGCGGGATGAATAATGCATCACCGGGCTGTATTAGTTTTCCTATCTCCCATCTTATTTATGACACAAAACGGGTGGGAATTTGCAAAGGAGAAGTCTCGGTGTGATGCAAATTGGCACGAGGGTCCGGAAGATTGACTAAGTTCTTGCAATACTGAAAAACTGCCAAACCGGAGGCCCCTGACGCCTGGACCACTGGAGCGTGAGGAACTCAGGGTCAGTGCGCTTCATGAAGTTGTTTCCTCTCAGCAATTTCGTCTTAATTTTTTTATTAAAAAAATCGTTAGCGGGGGGAAAGCCTCAGAAATGGATTTTCTCGCCATTGTTCACTGTTCAGGAGGAGGTGAGAGGGCAGCAAGCTCATAAGTGAAGACGGCTTTGATCGCGACAGGGTGGATTTAAGTTTTCCATAAGTGAAAAACTTTCTTATGTCCATTAAACCCTGGAGCGAGTAACCAGGGGGATTCGTGAAATGATTTCCATCGCGACCTTAAAAATAGAAATACTGAAACAGTTTAGATGAAGCCCGTTGGGACGCGGAGGGATGGAGCCTATAACCGTTTTATCTTATGGCCCTAAGTTCTCGATCAATTCAGGGCATCTGGAAGATGCCTGTTCAGTACACATCAGAAGCACAGTCCTTTAAGGGCTTCAAAAGAAGCAGCATGGCCTAGCGGAAAGAGCACAGGCCGAGGAGTCAAAGGACCTGGGTTCTAATCCTGACTCCACTTGTCTTATGTGTTTCCTTGGGCAAGTCACTGAACTTCTCTGTGCCTCAGTTCTCTCACCTGCAAAATGATTCAATTCCAGTTCTCCCTCCTACTTAGGCCGTGAGCCCCATATGGAATCCGATGAACTTGTATCTACCCCAGTGCTTAGAACAGGGCTTGGCACATAGCACTTAATAAATGCCACTATTATTATTATTATTATTATTGTTACTGTAGGTCCCAGTAATCTGTGCACGTTGGATGTATCTGTGAACTGCTGTTTGATCTCAGTGACTGTGATCTTTGAATTGAGAAATGTTTTCTCCCTCCGGATGGGCATGAATTCATATTTGCAAACAACTCTTGGAGGAAGAAAAGTTTCCGGAGTTACGATCATCACTCCTGAGTGATTATCTCCACATCCTCTCACATACCCCGAGCAAGTGAAAAACCACTCTGCGGCAGAACCCTTATCAATTCTTGCTTTCTGACTAACGTGAGCAGCTACCGTGATCCCAGAGCTTGGTCAGTCATGACGTACGGGCTTCCCGGCCTGGTTGGGGGTAGATATAGGCATTGAGCAGAAAATGGTGAAACGGGGTGGGAAGGGGAAAAAGGCTGGAAGGAGACTAGATTTCATGGCTTGAAAATCACGCCCTGTCGGGGTCTTAGGGGCTGCGGGATAGGGTCTCCCGCAAGGAGACTGGGCTGATGCTGCATTGAGTGGGAGCCATTCACCGTCACTGACGCATAGTAATTGGGGGTTTGTGGAGGGGGCAATTTTGCACTTCTGTAGGACCCTCTCAGCGGGGCTCTTGAGGACCTCATTGATCTTTATGGTGTCTAGGAGAGCAAGGGGGGGGGGACTAGGGGTCCCCTGTCATTCATTCATACATTCAATAGTATTTATTGAGCGCTTACTATGTGCAGAGCACTGTATTAAGCCCTTGGAATGTACAAATCGGCAACAGATACAGTCCCTGCCCATTGACGGGCTTACAGCCTAATCGGGGTAGCTACAGAAGCTGAGCCCTAGAAGATTCGCCCCAGGTCCCCCAAGCTTCCTGTGCCCCTCCACATCAAGCAAAGGCCCCTCACTCTCATTTTTGAGTTTATCTAGCAGCTTGCTCCATCTTCCATCTGCTACCTGTTCACTCACCTCTCTCCAGCCCACTGTCCTCTCTCCTGTCAAGCCGACGTTCCTGAGCCTCGCCCTCATGCTCCCCTTCCGTGGTCCATGTTGTCCCCCCAATCCTGGGGCTCTCTTCGTCCGTGAGTCTGACATTCTCCTGGAGTCCTACCTTCTCCAACGAAGCTTCCCCGTTAATTTCTCGGAGCCCTGAGCTGTACAAGGCCTAGTGTGTAGAGAACGGGCCTGGGAGTCAGAAGGACCTGGGTTCTAATCCTAACTCCGCCACTTGTCTGCTGTGAGACCTTGGGCAAGAAACTTCACTTCTTTGAGCCTCAGTTACCCCATCTGAGGACTGGGGATTAAGACTGTCAGCCCCCAGTGGAAATGCACTCTCCGGCCTGATTAGCTTGTATTCATTCATTCAATTGTATTTATTCAGCGCTTACTGTGCGCAGAGCACTGTACTAAGCGCTCGGAAGAGTACAATACAGTAAACAGACACATTCCGTGCCCACGATGAGCTTACAATCTAGAGAGAGGAGAGAGAGAGCAATCCAAATAAATTACAGATACGTTCATAAGTGCTGTGGGGCTGGAAGGGAGAAAGAACAAAGGGAGCTAGTCAGGGTGACGCAGAAGGGAATGGGAGAAGAAAGGGGAGCTTAGTCTGGGAAGGCCCGTTGGAGGAGATGTGTCTTTAATAAGGCTTTGAAGGAAGGGAGAGTAACTTTCTATCAGATTTAAGGAGGGAGTGCATTCTAAGCCAGAGGCAGGACGCGGGTGAGGGGTCAGCAGTGAGATAGGCGAGAAGGAGGCACAGTGAGGAATTTAATAATAATATTGGTATTTGTTAAGCGCTTACTATGTGCAGAGCACTGTTCTAAGTGCTGGGGGGATACAAGGTAATCAGGTTGTCCCATGTAGGGCTCACAGTCTTCATCTCCATTTTACCGATGAGGTCACTGAGGCACAGAGAAGTGAAGTGACTTGGCCACAGTCACCCAGCTGACAAGTGGCAGAGCCGGGATTCGAACCCATGAGCTCTGACTCCCAGGCCCGGGCTCTTTCCACTGAGCCACGCTGCTTCTGGCTCTAATTTAGCATTAGAGGAGCGAAATGTGTGGGCTGGGTTGCAGAAGGAGAATAGCAAGGTGAGTAGGAGGGGGCAAGGTGGCGGACTGCTTTAAAGCCAATGGTGAGGAGTTTGCGTCTGCTCCAGGGCTTAGTGTAGTGCCTGGCACATAGTAAGCACTTAACGAGTACCACACTAAAGCAGAGTGGTTTAGTGGAAAGAGCATGGGCTTGGGAGTCAGAGGTCGTGGGTTCTAATCCCAACTCTGCCACTTGTCAGCTGGGTGACCTTGGGCAAGTCACTTAACTTCTCTGTGCCTCGGTTACCTCATCTGCAAAATGGGGATTAAGACTGGGAGCCTCACGTGGGACAACCTGTTTACTTTTGTCTACCACAGTGCTTAGAGCAGTGCTTGGCACACAGTAAGCGCTTAACAAATACCATCATCATCATTATTATTATTACCCTAAAAAAAGGACTTCAGCCAGACCTTTCACTCTGATCCTCTTTACTGTAGCACCCATGTTTTTTAACTCTTGGTGGGTCTGGACTTTTATGGGGTGACCTTAGGGACTGGGTTTTTGGAACTGGGAGCTAATTGGGAGATCTGATCTCTGGGCTGGATCCACACAGGTGGAGTGGCACCAATTTCCCGAGTCAGCACGGACAGCCCCTTCGCCGACTGTCTCTGTCGGGAAAGGGACTTGCAAGTCTGGTGTCTCGTGCTCGACAACGGGAGCAATCTGGACACTTCAGAAATATGCTTTAGGAAGTAATTGCCAAGCACTGTGCAAGTCATTGTTCCTGTGTGTAAGAATGCATCGCCTTGCGGTCATCTGAGAAGCAACATGGCTCAGTGGAAAGAGCACGGGCTTGGGAGTCAGGGGTCGTGGGTTCTAATCCCCGCTCTGCCACTTGTCAGCTGTGTGACCTTGGGCAAGTCACTTAACTTCTCTGTGCCTCAGTTACTTCATCAGTAAATGGGGATGAAGACTGGGAGCCCCATGTGGGATAAACTTGCATCTCCCCCAGCGCTTAGAACAGTGCTTGGCACCTAGTAAATGCTTAACAAATACCAACATTATTATTATTATTATTGTTGTTGTTATTATCTGCTTGGATCTCACGAAGCAAACATGAGAGTGGGAGAGAGAGCAGGAAGAGGAGCCGTGCGAGAGGATCTTAGGGACCAGAGGAAGCTGCGCGAGCCAACATCTTAGGCAGTGTGAGTGGCCTCCTTGCCCTAGCTGGACTAGAGCTGGCCTAGTCTGGACCCCAGCTGGCCTCCAGCAGGCCCCTGGAGTGGTTAACGAGGAGCCCTGGCTGCCGGTTAGAAGGGTCCCTCAGAATACTGCCGATCCCCACACCTCACATCCCTCCTTTTCCCTGCCCTGCCCACTGAAAAAATGCAAGACAGGACATTTCGCTCACGGGCTATTGAGAAAACTAATGTTTAGTCTTTCTCTATGTAGCCTAATTTCAGTTGCGGGCATGTAGGAAGCGTGTCTCGGTAACCTAGGGGCTTGTCCCTGGACAGACACAGCCTGACTGAACTTTTGGAGCTTGAGTATGGTCTTCCCTGCTTGATTTTTCCTACTCCTGGGTGACTCCCCATCCCCTCACTGCCCTGCTCTGGGGGGGTGGTCCCCCCTTGAGCCGAGTCAGGGCCTCACCGTAGTGCCCGGCTGGAGCAGGGGCACAGTGTGCTCGTGGAATCCCTTGAGATGATACCTTTGTAAGGAAGAGGCAGAGCTTTAATTAGGACTAATATAAAGGGATTGGGAGAAACTGAGGCCCCTGGAAACCCAGCCATTTTTCTCCAGGTGTCGACGCAGGAGATGAAACGGTACAGTGATTCTCATAATTGAACAAAACAAAAAATAAATTAAAGAGAACTAATGAGAGGAATATCAATAGCTCCCACTTTTTGTATTCTCCAAAAAGGCTGGATTTGCTGATGGAATTTTTTTTTAAAGACAAAATGTCAAATTGAAAATAGATAAATTCTCCTGCTGAAGAAGGAAACTTTGCTAATGGAAACTCAAGGCAGGGAGTGCCAAAGGTGAAGAGGAGAAGTGGTCTGCTGTTAAGAGGTCCATAGCTACTGGCCGCATTATTTTCCCGTCCTTCTTCCTGAGCAAACCGGGCCCTTCACTTTAGCCAAGGGGGTTTGGCAGGATTGTTCGGCACTAGCAACTTTGGGCCACCCAGGCCAGGGCTGTGGTTTAAAACTCCACGAGCTGGGGTCGGACCTCCCCTGTAGAGCAGTTCATTGAAATTCAGAGAAGTCGTGCAAAAAGCAATTAGCTTCATCAAGTCATTTTAAATGATAAAAGGGAATGAAGGATAAACATGATTAATAAAGTACTTTTCACTTTGGGGATATAATGAGTTCATATTTATTGAGCTCACACGGAGACCTCAGCACAGTACAGGGCAGTAGGCTCTCAGGTTGGGGAATAGACTTGGGGTTTGTGCTCAGGCTTCCCTAACGAATCCAGCATCGAGAGGAGAGCCGTGCTTTGGTGGGAAACGGGGGTAAGCCTCTTGTGGGCAGGGATCCTGCCTACCAACTCTGTTGTATTGTGCTTTCCTGAGTATTTCGTTCAGTGCTCCACCCCCAGTGAGCACTCAGTGATCACAATAGATGGATTGATCAACTGGGGGTCTATTAGGAAAGCACCCAAACTGTGTCATTCCCATCTGGACCGCCGCCTCCGTGAGGTCACGCTTTCCAGAGGCCGGGAAATGTGATGGCAGATTGGAAACAGAGTTCCTTTGAGCCTCCTGCCCCTGTACCTGCGATGGCCATGGATCGAATCTCCCAGTGAGCGGTCACGGTGACACCGGCTCCCAGCCTTACACTGATCCCTCCTGCTGGGAAGGAGATGATAATAAGAGTAATAATAATAATAGCAATTGTTTGTTAAGCACTTATTATGTACCAAGTACTGTTCTACGCGCTGGGGTTGATAGAAGGTAATCAGATCCCACATGGGGCTCACAGTCTAAGTAGGTGGAAGAAAAGGTATAAAGTCCCCAACTTAGGCACAGAGAAGTTAAGTGACTAGCCCAAAGTCAAACAGCAGACAATCGGGGGAGCCGGGATTAGAACCCAGCTCCTCTGACTCCCAGGCCTGTGCTCTTCCTACTAGGACGTGCTGCTTCTTGGAGAATCCCATGAATGTCAGTGGGATCACTGATCCCAGGCTAGGGGCTTGCCTCACTGGATGTTGAGGCTCTTTCCCGGTCATGTGATCTGACCTCAGGCAGACATCCCATCTGTGGCCTTGTTTCTACCTGAAAGGATCTTTTGCTCTTGAGAGTGAGTGCCGTGTCGAATTGATCTCAACCCAACTCCTTTGTGTCGCTTCAATGATAATGACTTTGAATGCTGGGCTGCTTGGTTTGGGGATTTATAGAAAGGATTTATAGAAATGGTATGTAATGGAGACACTTCTAGCTACATAAATATTGTGCTCGCGGAGGGAAGGTTGTGTCAGCATTTCCATTACAAGATTCTGGGTTCTATAACTCGGCCCATAAAATTTAACTTTGAGATGGAACTTGGGATAGGTATGCCTTTAGAGGCCATCTTCTGAGGAATGGAAATGGTTTGAGTTTTTAAACCCTACTGAATGTAATTTTAAGCCTGACCAAAATCACATCTCCTCCAGGAAGCCTTCTTAGACAAATAATAATAATGTTGGTATTTGTTAAGTGCTTACTATGTGCAGAGCACTGTTCTAAGTGCTGAAGTAGATACAGGGTAATCAGGTTGCCCCACATGAGGCTCACAGTCTTAATCCCCATTTTACAGATGAGGGAACTGAGGCACAGAGAAGTTAAGTGACTTGCCCAGAGTCACACAGCTGGCAAGTGGCCGAGCTGGGATACGAACACATGACCTCCGGCTCCCAAGCCCGTGCTCTTTCCACTCATCCTTCTACGTCACCTATTCGTCTGGGCTCCAGTCCCCTCAGCACTTTGAACTCCCCCCACCCCCCACAGTGCTTATGTCCATATCCTTATTCTTGGTTCCTTCCCCATCTTGTAATCTATTTTAGCGTCTATCTCCCCCACCAGATTTCAAGCTCACTGAGGGCAGGGATAATGTCCATTTAGTAGCAGATCGGGGAAGCTGGAGGAAAAGCAAAGATAGAAGCTGGAAGCCGTCCAGACACATCTGTCATTCAAGAAGTGGTATTTATTGAGTGCTTACCGGGTGCAGAGATCTGTTCTGAGTGCTTGGGAGGGAGAATACAACACAACAAGGGTTGGTAGGCACGTTCCCTGCTCACAAAGAGCTTAGAAGTGGGCAGAAGGAGAGCATAAATGAATGTTTCGACAAAAACGTTTGGGGCCGCCCACGTGTTGGACATGAGAGATCGAGCCCCGAACAATCCATCAGTCAATCAATGGTATTTACTGAGCACTTACTGTGTGCAGAGAACTGTATTAAGCACTCTGGAGAGTTGGAAGGCACGCTTCCTGACCAAAGGAACTTACATCAGGGCCGAAAAAGTAGTAAAATACCAAGATGAAAATGTTCCTACAGTTCAGAGTGCTAAGGATCTCATTAAAGTGGATAAGGTTGAATTAAGTGGGGAAGGCTTCCTGGAGTAGATGGGATTTTAGGAGGGCTTTAAAGATGGGGAGAGAGCTGTGGACTGGTGGATTTGGGTGAAGAGAGAGTTCCAGGCTGGGGACCGAGATGGAGAGAATGGGGGCCTTGGTTTCAGGGTGATCGAGGACAGGGAAGGATCTGTAGAAGTGATCGTGAAGGGCCCTGCCCAGGAAGAGGGTAACGGAGCCAGAGAATGGAGGTCCCTGAGGGGAAATTGCCATTTCCTTCCGAGTGTAGGAAGAGGATGGCGAGATCATGGGCTAGACATAAGCCATCCCCTTCTCGAGTGGAGCACGGCCTAGAAGTTCATCCTTTTGAGTGTCACACTCTCCCGAGGGGAGGCCCAAGAGACCCGCCCTGCTCTCCACGTGAGTGTGAGGGAAGAGTTCCATGGCTTAGTGGGAAGAGCGTGGATCTGGGAATTGGAGTCAGAGGACCTGGGTTCTAATCCTTGCTCCACCACTTATCTGATGTGACCTTGGGTAAGTCACTTCACTTGTTTGTGCCTCAGTTACCTCATCTATAAAATGGGGATTAGGACTGCGAGCTCCATGTGAGCCATAGACTGGGTCCACTGAATTAGCTTGTATCTAACTCAGCACTGGCACATACTAAGTGCTTAACAAACACCATCAAAAATAGAAAAGAGGGGCTCAGCATCTTCCCCGGCCTCTCCGGTCCGTAGCCAATCCTCTCCTTCTTAGCATTCTGTCTTCCAGAGGCCCTTGAGAGACCATCGTTGGCAATGAATGTGATTGCAAATCTCGTTTCAGTGTCTCTCCTCTCCCAGGGCTTCCCCAACTTATCATAAGAATCAGCACATTTGCCGTTCCATTTTCCTTTTTGTCGCGGGTTTAAATGAGTAGATCCGTCTTGATCTGTACACGTCTCCCCGTTGGTCCTGATCCGTGCCGCAGAGCCGCTCCCGTGACTGACACAGAGCCGGGAAACCGGACACTCTTCTTTTGGAAACCATTGTCTTTGGGTGAGAAAAGGGCAAAATCACCATAGGGAGGAGCAAGAATGGGCAGAGAGGAAGAAGGTGCTGAAGCTGAATCAGATGATCCTGATTCCCCTTCATCTTACTGGCAGCATTCTCTCCCTCTCACCCCTCTCTTCTCCGCTCCGTATAGAAGAGTGAGCTCTGTCCGCCACAGATCTCCTTGGACCGTGCTCTTCTTCCTCCCTTAGGCCTGCACTGGGGCAGGCAGTGTCTCTGTTGAGCAGTTTTGGGGCCTGAACTCTTGATCGGTGGGCTGGCCGGAACTAGCCAGAGAACTCTCTCTCTCTCTCTCTCTCTCTAGACTCTCGGTGTGCCAGCTCACGCTTCTCCCAGCCTCCTCCTGGGTGGGAGGGGATGGAGAGATAGGGGTTACTGAATCCCATTTGATGAGACCTTCTTTCCTTAGAATGCTTAAGACATTTTCCCCTCAGTCACCTCCCGTATTCTAACATTCATTTATTCAGTCACCTCGCCTCACTTTAGCCTGTAAACTCCTCTCTAGACTGCAAAGTCCTCGTGAGCAGGGATCGTGTCTACCCACCTTGCTGTACCGTGCTCTCCCAAGTGTGTTGTTCAGTGCTCTGCACCCAGGAAGCGCTCAAGAAATACCATTGATCGATTATTGTCTTAACATCACCGAGAAGTGGGGAGGAGCGGGGATTCTTATCTCCGTCTCAGAGGTGGGGAGACTGAGGCCCAGACGGGGCTCCTCTGGTGAGTGGTGGAGCCATCCTCTTGTCATCCTGCTGGGAGCAGGCTAGGAGGGTCCCTAGTTAATAGCACCAGCTAGAGCGGTGAAGCCGAACCATTTCCCACCGACAAGCCTGAGGCGGATAGTTGGGTCCCGGGGGTGGCTGGCCGTGGAGACAGTCCTACCCTTTTCTGGCCTCCTTCTCTTCCTCTTTTTCATGTGTTTGATCGGTTCGATGACCACTGGGCATCACTCAGTACTGTGGAACTTAGGCATTTAGGCCCTGCTCTGCTGTTCTCCGGCATGGGCCCTCCTCTGATGGAGGATGCTGGGTGTGATCAGCTGGTGGTAGTGTAGTAGAAATATCAGTGGTATTCATTTAGCACCCAGTTTGCGCCAAACACTGTACTAGGCACTGGGAAAGAATATGCAGGTGGAAATTAGTCTCTGTTCCTGTCCCTTGCTGGGGGGGTGGTGCTTAGAATTTAATAATAAAAACAGGGAGAGGGAAATGGTGACAGACACATGAGGAGCGATGAAACAAAAGCACTGAGATGGCGTAAACACAAAGAACGAGTCTCAGTAGACTGCTGGAGTCAGAGGAGCAGAGTTTCCAGTTCAGAGTCCACATAGCAGCATAATTATTAGATTGTTAGCTTGAAGCAGCATGATCTGGTGAACAGCATGAGCCTGGGAGTAAGAAGGACCTGAGGTCTAATCCAGGCTCCGCCACTTGGCTGTTGTGTGACTTTGGGCAAGTGACTCATCTTCTCTGTGCCTCAGGTACCTCATCTGTAAAATGCGGATTAAGACTGTGAGCCCCATGAGGGACATGAACTGTGTCAAACCTGATTAGCTTGTATCTACCCCAGGACTTAGTACAGTGCCTGGCACTTAGTGCTTAACAAATGCCATAAAAAAATGCAAAATACAAAACCATGGCCACAACGGGTGCTCCAGCAGCAGCCTCCCGGTCTTCCCATGGTTCTGTAGCCGTTTCTCTCTACCCACTGGGGTGGCAGGTGGAGGATTAGGATGGCGGCTCTTCGGTGACCTGGGTGAGTCACGATCGGTGTGGCTAAAGTCCGTGGAGGTTGGCCTGGCAGAGGGATGGGGGAGGCCAACAGAGAAAGGGAGATGGGAACTGGAGAGGAAGTGAACGTGAAGGAGCTGGGACGGGCAGTCCCTGCTCGACTCCCAGACCCCTTGTTCAGTCCTCTGGCCTTCGGGTTGGAAAGGGAAGGGTCAGGTCAGATGGAGAGGAGGAGCAGGTGAATTGTTTCAGTAGTTCATTGAAATTAAGCATCCCTGACCTCTATATGGAAAAGAAAATGATCAGGGTTCTGAAAATAGCCTTTGCACTTGAAAAGAAAGCAAGGAAATGAGGACCTCAGAGCTTGGCTGCAGCCCAACATTGTAGTGCAGGCTGGGTACCTCAATCGCGTCAGATGATGGGAACTCTCCTTAGGACGGCTCCCAGCCTCAATCAATCATATTTATTGTTTAGACTAAGCACTTGAGAGACTACAAAATACTGATTTGGTAGACATATTCCGTGCCCACAGGGAGCTTACAGTCTAGAAGGAGAGACAGACAACAAAATAAATGACAGATACGTACATAAATGCTGTGGGGCTGAGGGTGGAGTAAATGAAAGGTGCAAATCCAGATGCAAGCCTCCCACCTTTATGTACTAGTCAGGCCCACTGCGTTACTCTCAGTTAGTGTCCGAGGGTCTCTTGAGTTGCTAGCTGCCGAAGCAGCCTAATTCCGGCAAGATCTTTCGCCATCTTAATGAGCTCCTCCCACAACTAATAATAATACTAATGGTATTATTATTATTGAGCCCCAGGCGGGTCAGCCTGTTAACTTTATATCTACCCACTGCTTAGATCAGGGTTTAAGCATAGTAAGTGCTTAACAAATACCATTATTATTATTATTACGAGTGCTTAGTACAGTGCTCTGCACATAGTCAGTGCTCACCATTGACTGATTGATCAGATCTGACAAGTTGTCAAAGTCTTTCAACACCCCCGAGAGGTCCCTGGGTAGGACTCGCTCTCCTCTTGGGAAATACGAACCTATTTGACTCCGCTAGGTTTGTGCTGGATTAGATTCTGACCGATCGCAGGCCGGTTCCACTTGCCACCACTGTGATTCTCTCCGCTTAAGCCTCCCTCAGGGCTGGCACTGGAAATTTTAGTTAGGCTTTGGGCTCGGCAGGGCAGACCTGTTCCAGGTGCCTATGGGTTGTGAAGGACGAGAGTCTAAGATAGCGGGAGACTTCTCTTGCTGGGTGGCATTGGGCAAAGTCTACAACCTCTACGTTCCCCATTTTTCCTCCATGCAAAATGGAAGCGACAACTGGTACTGGTCCCCAAGGTAGGCCACTTGGTCGATTGTGTGTTTTGAGCTCTTTTTGGAAGAAAGACATCCAATAAGTCCAAGATGCTTGGTAAAGAATGATAGTTTTCTGAGAGTGAAAGGCCAGGTGACAGTCGACTTGTTCGACTCTGTCCCCGGATTGCCAGCCTGCTCCCTGCACATACCTACCCCTCTGCTGCCCCAGTCCAAAACAGTGACCCTCATGTAAGTCAAGAGGCCTGGACTCTCACACCCACAAAACCAAGGTGGCCTGGGTCCAGCTCCTGGACCCCACAGACCATTCCTGTTTCAGCGGTTTCTTAAGCTGGCCATCCCTGGGGATCCCCCCCCCCCCACAACTGCCGTGGACATTGTGACCACGTGCGTGTAGGTAGATCCCCTGGACCTCAGGAGCTACAACACCAAGCTGCCCGGGCAACCAAACATGTACAGAAGCCACAGTCATCCCCTTCCCATCCAATGGTCTTGCTGATCCATTTTCATTTGGCCCCGGATTCACCTTTGGCATAGTATTGGGGGAGGCCAAGCCCTGGCCAGGGTTGGGTGAGACTAGATTGGGTTTTTGACTGGAGAGAGAGACCCACGTTCTTGGAGCTTATAGAAAGTCCAAACTGTCTTTTTTGTCTGGTGTTTGATACGAAGTGTGTCCCTCCTTCCCTCTTACCATGGAAAGTTGAGAGTTGGTTTTGCTCTCTTTCCTCTGTGTCTCATTTTTCTCTCTCAGTCATTTCTCTTTCCCTCTTTTTTCTCTTTCTCCCTCTTTCCCTTTTTTCACTTTTCTCTTTCTCCCTCTTTCCCTTTTTTCACTTTCTCTTTCTTCCCCCTTTTCTCTCTTCCTCTTTCTTTTCTCTCCCTTTTCTCTCTCTCCCTCCCTCTTTTTTTTGCTTTCTTTTTTTTTCTCTCCCTCTCTTTTTTCTCTTTTTTTCTTCTTCCAACTCCTTTCCTTTTCTGTCGGATCCACGGTGGCTGGGTGACCAGCTGGGAGAGAAGACCGTTGGGCTTATTGCCTGAAAGTTTCTTCTTTAGTCTTGGAAAGAGTTGAGAGGACGCAACCAGAAAAAGCTCTGTGCACACACCCGCTCACGCGCCATCCATCTCTGCACGGAGCAACCATCCGAGAACAGCCTGCCTTTGGACTTACTTTTTCCGCGGTTGCGATTGAAGCAGCTGGGACTGGGGGGGAGGTGACATGCAAAGCTAGGGCTCTCTCTGGGCTTTGGCATGCACTACCAGCCCAAGAGACAGGACCAGATCTAAGTCCCACCTGTGTATTTTCTCCCAGTGTTTAGTACAGTGCTCTGCATAAAGTAAGTGCTTAAAAATTCTACTACTACCAGCGTGCCGTAGTGAAGCAGCGTGGCATAGGGGATAAAGCAAAGACCTGGGAGTCAGAAGGACCTGGGTTCTAATCCCAGCTCTGCCACTTGTCAGTTGTGTGAGCTTGGGCAAGTCACTTCACTTCTGTGTGCCTCAGTGACCTCAGCTGTAAATTGGGGATTGAGACTGTGAGCCCCTCGTGACAAGGACTGGGTCCAACCCTATTTGTTTGTATCCATCCCAGCGCTTAGTATAGTGCCTGGCACATAGTGTTTAACAAATGCTACAATTATTATTATTATTATTAATTATTATTACTATTACTAGTCAATCATATTTGTTGAGCACTTACTCGGTGCAGAGTACTGTCCTAAGCACTTGGGAGAGAACAATATAACAATATAACAGACACATTCTCTGCCCACAACGAGCTTACAGTCTAGAGGGGGAAACAGACTACTACTATTATATTACCACTCCTACCAACCCCCCAAGCCTTGACTTGCAAAGAAGCCTCCCTTAGTAGAAAGAGAAATGATCAGGAATTTCAATTTCTAAAACAGTCTGGAAAAAAACCAATTAGAAGTTGAACCTGCCTAGAGGTTGGAAGAAGCGCTATCAGACATGAGCCTCCCTAAAATCACTCCTGCCCCTCCCCAGTCCCTCCTCGCCTTTCGGCCTCCTCTTCGACTCTCACATCCTTCCCGGCAATATCCTCAGAGGAGATCTGCCTCCTCTCAAAATCCACCCCCTCCACCTGTGCATTTGACCCCATCCCTTCATGCCTTATCACAACTCTCTCCCCTCCCTTCTTCCCTCCCCAACAGCCATCTCCAAGTATTGCTCTCCAATGGCTTCTTCCCCACTGCCTTCAAACATTCATTCAATAGTATTTATTGAGCGCTTACTATGGGCAGAGCACTGTACTAATCGCTTGGAATGTGCAATTCGGCAACAGATAGAGACACTCCCTGCCCATTGACGGGCTTACGGTCTAGTCGGGGGAGACAGATGGACAAAAACAAGACAACTTAATAGCAATTAATAGAATCAAGGAGATATACACCTCATTAGCAAAATAAATAGGGTAATTAAAGTATATACAAAAGAGCACAGTGATGAGGGGAGGGGAGGGGGGGAGCAGAGGGAAAGGGGGGAAAAGAGGGCTTAGTTGAGGGGAGGTGAAGGCGGGGCCAGAGAGGGAGCAGAGGGAAAAGGGGAAGCTCAGTCTGGGAAGGCCTCTTGGAGGAGGTGAGCTCTCAGTAGGGCAAACATGCCTATGTCTCCCCTGTCCTAGAAATAACTCTCCCTTGACCCCACAGCTCCCTCCAGTTATCGCCCCACTTCCCTCCTACCATTCTACTCCAAACCCCATGAGCAAGTTGTCTACACCACTGTCTCAAATTCCGCTTCTCCAATTCTCTCCTTGACCCCCCTCCAATCTGACTTCCGTCCCCTTCACTCCACAGAAACCTCCCTCTCAGAGGTCACCAGTGATCTTCTTGCCAAATCCAATAGTCTCTACTCCAACCTAATCCTACTCTACCTTTCAACTGCCTTGAACACTGTGGACCACCCCTTTCTCCTGAATACATTATTCAACCTTGCCTTCACTGATTCCATCCTCTACAGGTTCTCCTCTTGTCTCTTTGGCCATTCATTCTCAGTCTCCTTCTCCTCCTTTGCTTCCCACTCCCTAACTCTGGGGTCTGTGTCTCCTTCTATTCTCCATCTATACTCACTCCCTTGGAGAACTCATTTGCTCCCATGGCTTCAACCACCACCTCTACGAGGATAGTATCCAAATCTACATCTCCAGCCCTGATCTCTCTCCTTCTCTGCAATCTCTCATTTCCTCTCATCTTCAAGACATCTCTGCTTGGATGTCCTCCAATCACCTCAAGCCCAACATGTGCGAAACTGAACTCCTTATCTTCCCACCCAAACCCTGTCCTCCACCTGACTTTCCCATTGCTGTAGACGGCACCACTATCCTTCCTTTCTCAGAAGCCCCTAACCTTGGTCCTCGACTCCTCTCTCTCATTCAACCCACATGTTCAATCCATCACTAAATCCTGCCGGTCCCACCTTCACAACATCACTAAAATCCGCCCTTTCCTCTCCATCTAAACTGTTACCGTGTTAATACAGTCACTCATCCTGTCCCTCCTGGATGACTGCATCTGCCTCCTTGCTGTCCTCCCAGCCTGCTGTCTCTCCCCACTCCAATCCACACTTCACTCTGCTGCCCGGATCATTTTTCTACAAAATCGTTCAGACCGTGTTTCTCCGCTCCTCAAGGACCTCCAGTGGTTGCCCATCCACCTCCGCATCAAACAAAAACTCCTCACCATTGGCTTTAAAGCACTCACCACCTTGCCCCCTCCTACCTCACCTCACTGTTCTCCTACTACTCAGCCCTCACAGGTCACTCCTCTAGTACTAACCTTCTCATTGTGCCTCAGTCTCGCCTGTTTGGCCATTGACCCCTGGCCCACATCCTGCCTCTGGCCTGGAATGCCCTCCCTCCTCAAATCTGACAGACAATTACTCTTCCCTGCTTCAAAGCCTTATTGAAGGCACATCTAGTCCAAGAGACCTTCCCAGACTAAGCTTTTCCCTTTCCTCTTCTCCCACTCCCTTCCACATCACCCTGATTCGCTCCCTTTGTTTTTCCCTCTTCCTAGCCCCACAGCACTTATGAACTTACCCGTAATTTATTTATTTATTTATATTGCTGACTGTCTCCCCGCCCACAACTCCGAGACTATGAACTTGTTGTGGGCAGTCGATGTGTCCGTTTATTGTTGTACTGTACTTTCCCAAGTGCTTAGTACAGTACTTTGCACCTAGTAAGGGCTCAATAAATTTGATTGAATGAATCACTATTGGCTTTCCCACTAGTAGTAATAGTATTACTATAATAAATAATACTAAATAATAGTATTTATTATGTTCATACTGTGTGCGAAGCCCTGTACTGTAGTTATCTCAGCCAGTTCTGTGAGTTGAATCTCTCCGAAGAATCACCTTGGCTTTCTCTCAGAGACAGAGTGGCCCTGGAGCCTAGGGGGAGGCCATGCCATCTGCTCCTGGCCTTCTGGGCCTAGCAGTCATGCCAGAAGAAATGGTTTGGGTTTCAATCAATCAATCGATGGTATTTATTGAGCTCTTGCTGGGTACAGATCACTGTGCTAGGCACTTGGGAGAGTACAGTCTAACAGAGTTGGTAGTTGGTAGAGAAGCAGCATGACTTAGTAGATAGAGCACAGGCTTAGGAGTCAGAAGGACCTGGGTTCTAATCCCAGTTCCGCTACTTGTCTGCTGGGTGACCATGGGCAAATCATTTCACTTCTCTGTGCCTCCATTCCCTCACATGGGAAAGGAGATTAAGGATGTGAGACCCATGTGGGACAGGGACTATGTCCAACCCAATTTGCTTGTATCCAACCTAGCATTTAGTACAGTGTCTGGCACATAGTAAGCTCTTAAATACAGTAATAAAAACAATAATAATTATACATTTTCTGGCCATGAGGAGCAATGGAAAGCAGATGGCTTATTCTTCCCAGCCCTCTGGCCAATGTCTGGGTGTGCATTTATCCCCAGTGAGATTGGGACATTTCCCACATCTGCCCATTCCACTCTCTCTGGTCTGCTCCCACCTTGGTCCAACTTCTTGTCCTAGCATGCCTATCATATCGGTTTCCTTGCTAGTCTCTGCCTCCAGCCTCTCTCCCCTCCAATCCTTGATCCACAAAGGGCTCAGACTTATTTCCCATTTTACAGGTGAGGTAACTGAGGCTCAGAGAAGTGAAGTGACTTGCCCAAGGTCATACAGCAGGCAAGTGGCAGAGCTGGGACACAGGCCCATGATCTAACTGCTAAGCAATGCTCCTTCCCCTGCTTGATTGAAGAGCTGAAGTGGCAGTTGGAGGGACATGAAGTGAGAAGATTAGAGATTAACTGGGGAAGGCCTACTGGAGAAGATGTGATTTTAGAAGGGCTTTGAAGATGGGGAGGTCACTGTGTAGTGGGAGGAAGTTTCAGCCAGAGGGGAGGATGCATCAAGAAGTCAGAAGCGGGAAGAACTAGAAAGAGGCAATGTGAGTAGGTTATCGTGAGAGGAAAAAATGGGAGAAGAAAGTGGATAAGTAGGAAGGAGAGGGCTGATTGAAGGTCACAAAACCAATGGGGAGGAGTTTTTGCCTTACCCGGAGAGGAATGGGCAGCTGTGGCCAGCATGTGAGAATGGGGAAATGGGTGCAGAACATATTAGCCGAATGATTCGGACAGCACAGTGTGGAGTAAGGACTGGATTGGGGAGAGTCTGGAAGCAGCATGGCCTAGTGGAAAGATCACAGACCTAGGAGTCAGAGGACCTGGGTTGTAACTCTAGCTCCTCCACTTGTCTCTGTGCGATCTTGGGCAAGACACTTCACTCCTCTGTGCCTCAGTTACGTCATCTGGGGATTAAAACTGTGGGTCCTATGTGGGACTAGTTCTATGCAACCCGATTATCTTGTATCTACCCCCTAGTACAGAGTGTGGCACATAGCGCTTAACAAATAGATTAAAAAAAAAAGAAGGGAGGTCTGTGAGAAGCCTGATGCAACAGATTTTACAAGGGTCTGGACTAGCATTGTAGCCACTGGGGTATAGAGGAAACAGTAGATTCTGGAAATATAGTGGAGGAAGAGGCGACAGGATTTGATGACAGACTGGATGTAGGAGTTAATGGAGAGGTTTCAAGGATAATGCCAAGGCTGCAGGCTTGCGAGGCAGGGAGGATGTTGTCAACTGTGATGGGAAAGTTAAGTGGAGGAGAGGATTTAGGGCAAATTGAGCTTGGGGTACTGGCGAGACATCTGTGTAGAGACATCCTGGGGGCAGGAGGAAATGTGAAGTTGCAGAGGAGGAGAGACACTGGGGCTTGCAAAATGCATTAGAGACAACCTGGAGGCAGGAGGAAATGCAAGATTGCAGAGAGGGAAAAACGTTGGCGCTAGTGGGATGCATTTGCGAGTCATTCACATAGAGATGGTAGCTGAAGCTCTGGGAGCGGATGAGCTGCTCAAAACGAGTGAATCTAGGCTTGAGAAGGGGTTGCAGAACAGAACCCTGATCGGCACCAACAGGCAGTGGGTGGGAGATAAAGGAAGAGCCGGTAAAAGAAACTGAGAAAAATTGGCCAGAGCTGAGAAGAAGCAGGAGAGAACTGTATCAGAGATAATGTTTCTAAGAGAAAATGGTGGTCCCCAGTGGGTTAGGACAGAATAGGTTCCAGTAGATTGTCAAGAATGACTTTAGAGAGCGTGGTCTTGGTGGAGTGAAGGGAGCAGTAATTAGATTATGGAGGTCAGGTGGACCTCGGTTCTAGTCCCAGCTCTGCCACTTATCAGCTTAGTGACTTTGGGCAAGTCACTTAACTTCTCTATGCCTCAGTTGCCTCATTTGTAACATGGGCTTTAAGCCTATGAGCCCCATGTTGGACATGGACTTGTGTCCAGCCTGATTACCTTGTAACTATCCCAGTGCTTATGTACCAGCCTGGTACATAAATGCAGTTGAGTGAATGAATGAACCTAGTAAGAGCTTAACAAATACCATAAAAAATAAGAGAGAGAGATGGAGGGGAGGAGGTAGTAGGTGTAAATAATCTGATCTAGGAGTTTGGACAGGAAGGAGCTCCTCTCTGTAATTTTCCCATCTCTGTCCATGACACCACCATCCTCCCAGTTTCTAAATCCTGCAACCTTGGTGTCTCCTTGATTCCTCCTTCTTTTTCAGTTTTCACAGTCAAACCGCTGCAAAATCTGCCAATTCTTACTATTTTTACTATTGTTATTATTACTATTAAGCCAAGTTATTACTAAATGTCAGGTACTGTTTTAATTGCTGGGGTAGTTACAAGTTAATCCGTTTGGACAGAATCTAGTAGTAATCCCCATTTTATGGATGAGGTAATTGAGGCAGAGAAAATGTAAGTGATTTGCCCAGGTTCACACAGCAGCAGAGCAGAGCTGGGATTAGAACCCAGGTCCTTCCGACTCCCAGGCCCGTGCTCTAGCCACTAGGCAACCCTGCTACTCCTCTCTCCCATCCCTCCTCAATTTTCTGCCTTTTTACACTGCTTCCAAAGACTGCTGCACAAAAGCAGTTTTGTTGGACAGCTCTAGATTTCATCTCTGCAGACTTTGCATTCTGTTGGGAAACAGGTCCATGGCTCCTGTCCCACAAGGGAGAAAGGGAAGGGGATGGAGGAGGAGGGGAAGGGACGGGATGAGACAGGCCTGTGAAGGCTGATCCAAAATGCCAATTTGCTTTCTTCCCACTTCCTATTCCTGCTCTCTTTATCTCAGCAGTTGTAATTTGGGGAGGGAGGGTGAAGGCAGGGGTGGAAGCTTGACACGGGACAGAAAGATGGGGACAAAATAAATATTAAAGGCTCAGTCAGTCGTATTTACTGAGCTCTTATTGTTTGCGGAACGCTTTACTAAAAGTGTGGGAGAGTACAGTATATCAGACGCAATCCCTGCCCATAATGAGATTACAGTGTAGGCCCACCTTTGACCCATCAAGCAGCTCCCACCAGTGCCCTTCCCATCCTGTTCCCAGCTGGAAGTGGGCTTCCTCTGGCTTCCTGCTCAGGAGTAGAGTCAGGGGTCCAGATGGAGGAAGAGCCGTGCCTGGGGGGATGCTGCCTGAGAGCCCCCTGGACGCTCATGGCCCCGAGGGGTCAGTAGGCTGGGTGTGGTCAGCCCAGCTGGCCCCAGGGTAAGGTGAGTCCAGCACTTGCCATCAGGACCACCGTTTCGGGGCCTGCCCCACTCAACTTCCTCCCCAGCTCATCCTCCCGTGCCCTCTCTGTGCGCCACAGCAAACCTTCGAGGCGCATCAGGATGAGGCGACCAGCGTGACTCACATGGTGAAGGCTGGCAGCGGCGTGTGGATGGCGTTCTCCTCCGGCTCCTCCATCCGCCTCTTCCACACGGAGACCCTGGAACCTCTGCAGGAGATCAACATTGCCACCCGGACCACCTTCCTTATGCCAGGTGGGCAGACGGCGGGCGGGTGAGAGTGGGCGAAGCGTGTCCTGGGGCGGCCGGAGGGAGGGGGTCAGTCCATCAATCAGATGGATTTATTGAATGCTCACTGGCCGTCGAGCACTGTACTAAGTGCTTAAAATTTACTTTAATGTCTGTCTCTCCCTCTAAACTGTAAGCTCTTCGTGGCCAACTCTGTTGTACTATCTGAAGTGCTTAGTTCTGTGTTCTGCACACAGTAACTGCTCAATGAATACCACCTATTAATTGATTTATTGGGAGAGGACAGTAGAGTTAGAGACACAATCCCTCCCCTTAAGGAACTTCAGTCAAGGCTGGGGAGAGCCACCACTCGTCCGAGGATTTTAGCTATATAGTGACATGGCTCCTCTCCAGCCAGCCCTCAAACAGCCAACCGGTGAGAACCTGGAGCGGTCAGGGCTGGAGGATTTTGAGATGCCCCTCTGATCCAAGCCCCCTATTCCAGGGTTGACTGAGCGTAGGACCCAAGGCTCCCAATCCTGGATTCTCATCCCACCTGGCCTGGCCTCCCAAATCAACTCAAAAAGGCAGTCAGTTGTTCTTATCGATTACTAACTGTGTGCAGAGCACTGTACTAAGCCCTTGGGAGAGTACAATACAACAATAAACAGACCCATTCCCCGCCCTCAACCTGGCTCCGTCTGCTGCCTTCAGGGTACCCCAGGTTTCGGGGTGCCTAAAAAGAAGCAGTCCCCCCCTCCCCAGTCACCCCCTAAGCCAGGATGCCAGCCCTCTGCACCCTCTTCACTTGGCATCGTGTCCGAGGGGAGGTGGATTTCGGAGCGCAGTGTCTCCTTAGTGGCGTTTGCCTTCTGGAAGGGGAGAAGACGAAAAGGGATTCCTAAAGTCTATATTAGACATATCCTTCAAGGCTTTTAAGTATTTTTTTCCTCTCCCCTGCCACTGGATAAAGTAATTGCGTAATTAGTAATAAATTTGCTTCTCCCGGAAGTGTGGGTTTTTTTTAAGGGCACGTTAGAATTCATCTCAGTTCCCTCTCCGACCCCCTTCTTCTGCCAGACTGCACAATTGGTATTAATGCATTTTTGAACCTAAACTCCCTCGTCCTTTTAACTAGACAGGTCATTAATAAAATGTTCTCAGAGAGCCTGAGCTTTTTAAAGTTGTATATCTACAGATATATGGCTTGGGTGAGTCGAACATTGCAGCATTAAGTCTCTATGATAAAATATTTATTCGCCATTAGGATGTTTTTTACTGTTTTTTGAAAGCATCTCTCTCTTCCACGAGGCGGGGGAGGCCTGGGACGAGACCCGGAGGTGAAGCTATCTTTCACCTCTCTGCTGCGTTTTGTCCTTTTTTATTTTTTTCCTCTTCTCCTCCCCCATTTGCGGTTTTACCACCAACTGGGGAACGTGAGGATGCATTTTAATGGGGAATTACCTTTTCCCGCCAATCCTCGAGCATTATGGGAGCTCAGCCTGAATGGAGAAGGTGAGCGGAGATGCATTTTATTGGGACTGTGGATGTTAATTATTCATCAATGAAAATAGTAGCAACCTCTGGAATCTGTTCTCCAGTTTCAGTCCGAGAAGCGGGGAGCTCAGGCAACTATTTGGATGAGAACGGGAGCGCCTCCGCGGAGGATCCCGAGGCCCAGGGTGGGAAGGGGGTGGCCTGGGGCTGGAAGGCGAGCAGGGAGCAGGACATTGGCACGTAGGTCTTGGTTGGTGGCTCTGTCTGGTCCCACTGGGTGCCAGGAGTTTCTCCGGCTCACAGGGTCTCCCTTCCAGTGTCGGGCATTCGTCTGCCGCCGAGGCCCATGGCAAAGGAGAAGGCGCTGAGGCCCCTTCCTCCCTGCAGAAGCCTCTGCTGGCTGATGGTCCCCCCACACCTAGACCCAAGGACTGGGTGCGATGAGGCAGCGGTTCTCAGGATAGAGCGACGGGGGACCTTGGGAGGCGATTTGGCAAAATCTCTGCTGATGGGATGGTGGGAGAGACTGTCCCCAGCCACTGAGGCAATGATAATAATGATAATAATGATAATTATGGTATTCGTTACAATACCACAAGGCACTGTATTAGGCGTTGGGGTAAATACAAGTTTATCAGGTTGGACACAGTCTCTGTCCTCATGGGGCTCATCATCTCAATCCCCATTTGACAGATGGGATAACTGAGGCCCAGAGAAGTGAAGTGCCTTGCCCGAGGTCACACTACAGGCAAGAGGTAGAGCTGGGATTAGAACCCATGACTCTCTGACTCCCAGGCCCGTGCAGTGCGTGATAAGCTGCTGTGACTGGTTCTCCCAGGGCTATCCCCTTTGGGGCTCTGGGCTAATGGGAGAGGGGGGCCTTGGAAGGGGAGGGAGACCTTAAGGAACCATATAGGCACGTGCAGCACAATGTTGGGGATCTCGCGCTCTCCTGGACTTCTCTCATGTGACAATTAGAAGTGACGGCAGGCTCGGCCTCCATCCCACCCACCTCAGCCTGTTCCCTGGGAACTCAAGTCCTCTATCCCACCTAGTCTTTCAAACCCCCTCCCCGGCATCTTTCTCACCCCTGACCCCAAACACACACACAAACACACACCCGAAGTAAATCCAGCCCCAGGGTGGCAGTGACCCTTCTGAAGAGGGTTAGAGAAGGATCATTGCTCCCAGCGGGCTCCTCCCCTACCTTCTTTTCAGCCGGCAGAGCCGTGCCGCGGCTAAAATGAGAAGACAGCGCAGGGCCGATCGTGCAGGAAGAACTAATCTGGACTGACATCAAAAACATGTTAATTCATGGCAACGAATTATCCGTTTCATTGTCCGTGCCTAGAAACAACAGGGAATTCTGTCCTTGTAAGGGAGAGGCAGTCATGCATTCAGAATGTAAAACACGGGTTTGAAACACCACGTTCAAAGTGTTGCCAACAAATTGCCAACCCTCACTGATCCTCCCCGCCCCCCAGCCTCTGCGCCACCCATCCTTGCGGCACTGGCATCCGCTTGTGCCCGTTTACTTGGATTCAGGCCTGTTGAAGGTTTCCTTCCTTGGTCTTTAATGCTTCGGTCATCTTCTGCCAGTGCCCCCGGCCCTTGTTCCCATGCCTCCTGTGGGAATCTCTTTGGGGATGCCCATTTTCTGGTATGGCCCAGATGCACAGGAAGCCTCGTTCCCATCTCGCTCCGAGGTGCCACCTGGTAAAGTACCGACCTGTCTTGGCTTGTGTCCTGCCCCGGTCCCCCCAGCCTCCCCAGTCCCCGAGTGACTTCGGTGCCCGCCCCTGGTAGAATGGTTATGATTCTCCTGCCAATCTCTCCCCACAGGCCAGAAGCACGTCTGTGTGACCAGCCTGCTCATCTGTCAGGGCCTACTCTGGGTGGGCACCGACCAGGGAATCATTGTACTGCTGCCCGTGCCCAGGTTGGAAGGCATCCCCAAGATCACAGGTGAGGTGGCTTGGCTCCCGGGAAAATTCCCAACATCCCCTCAGCCCCCCCCTTCACAGCCATTTCCTCGCACCCAATAAACTAGGACTGCCCAAGCTCCGGGACCCAGGCCAGCACGGAGCCAGACCGGCTGTGGATCAGTCAATCGGAGATATATATTGACTGCTTGTCGTATGCACAGCTCTGTACTAAGCACTCGGGAGAGTACCGTAAAGAAAAGAGTCAGTAATGATAATAATAATGTTGGTATTTGTTAAGCGCTTACTATGTGCAGAGCACTGTTCTAAGCGCTGGGGTAGACACAGGGGAATCAGGTTGTCCCATGTGGGGCTCACAGTCTTAATCCCCATTTTACAGATGAGGTAACTGAGGCGCGGAGAAGTTAAGTGACGTGCCACAGTCACACAGCTGACCAGTGGCCGAGCCGGGATTCGAACCCATGACCTCTGACTCCAAAGCCCGGGCTCTTTCCACTGAGCCACGCTGCTTCTCTGTGACTGCCTCAATTGGGTACTTGTTAAGTGCTGACTACGTGCGAAGCACACCGCTAAGAGCGGAGCTAGATACAAGATAATCAGGTTGGACACAGTCCCCGTCCCACACTGGGCTCACAGTCTAAATGAGAGGGAGACCAGGTATTTAATCCCCATTTTAAAGATGAGGAAACTGAGGCCCCGAGAAGGCAAGTTCTCAAGCCACGATTAGAACTCAGGACCTCCGCTTCCCAGCCTGTGCTCTCCCCACTAGTCCACTCGGCTTCTCTGCGTCTCTGGTGTGGAGAGGGAGGGAGTTCCAAGCCAGGTGGGAGAGGCGAGAGCAAGGACCAGCAAGGTGGGAGTCGATCTGTGGCCCCTCACTTTGAGCGGGGGACAGACCCTTGTCAGCTCCCTGGGTGGCAGCAGGACCGATGGGGTGAATCTGTGGAGGGAGGTGTGGGGTCAGAGCACTAGACGGTTCGTGGGAGCTTCAAAGTCACCGGAAGCCTGCTTCGGTCTGGGGCTGGGGGCCGGGGGGGTGCGGTGTCCCCAAACCCTCAGGATAGGCCGGCAGTGCCCCTCCGTTGCCCTGGTTGGGGGTAGGAGACGCTGACTCCCTCTTTCTCCCCGCAACCCCCAATCTTTCAGGAAAAGGCATGGTATCGCTCAACGGGCACTGTGGACCAGTGGAGTTCCTGGCCGTGGCCACGAGCACCCTCGCCCCCGACATCCTGAAGAGCGACCAGGAGGAAGCGGAGGGGGCCCGCCCTGACGAGGAAAAGCCCGAGGGTCCGTCCCAGCCCCCGGCCGCCCCCGACAGCCACCCCGTCCGAGAGATGACCAGGAAGAAGGGGATCCTCCTGCAGTACCGCCTGCGCTCCACGGCCCACCTCCCCGGCCCCTTGCTTTCTATCCGAGACCCCCCGGCGGCCCCGGGGAGCGCTCTGGAGAACAGCGAGGAGGACGGCTCCATCTACGAGATGGCGGACGACCCGGACATCTGGGTTCGCAGCCGGCCCTGCCCCCGGGATGCTCACCGCAAGGAGATCTCCTCGGTGGCCATCATCTCCGGCGGCCAGGGCTACCGCAATTTCAGCGGCGGCGGAAGGCAGCCCCCGACCGGGGAAACAGACAGCACCCTCCTCATCTGGCAGGTCCCCTTGACGTTATAGCGTCGGCTCCCTTTCCCATGGTGCGCTGCCCCGGCCGGGCTCAGCCAGCTGGGCATCTGGCGGGCATCAAGGATCTACAGTTGTGTGTCTCGGCCTCTCCCCTGTCGGGATGCCCCAGGGAACGCTGGAATGGCACACCCGCGGCACCGGGGACCCGTCGGAAGGCGTTTCACTCATCACTGGCTTGCGGGGAAGCAGGTGCTTATATTACTCCCTGAGGGAAGCAAAAGCCAACTTTTTTTTAAGGGTCTTTTGAAGTTTCTGGTTTGGGTTTTTAGGGGCCTCTGGAAGAATTGGCTGGGTTTGTCTCTTTTTTACCGCAGACTCGCGGCTGCCGCGGAAAAGCCGACGCTCTCCTGGAGGGCTTGGGGGAAGGGAGATCCTTCAATTTTGCTGAACTCGCCGTCACCTCTCGTGGCAGGGGGTGTGCGTGAGCGTGCGTTTGTGTGTGAATATATATATAAAAACATATATATATATAATGTATAGTCTACGTGTATAAATAAAGTCTGTATATATTGGGGCATCGGGAGATGCCGTAATAAAAGGCACAAACTCTGTATGTAAGTGGTGTGAGATTCCTTGGGGTTTGGTCGTGCCCTTCGAAACTTGGGGTGGCTGCACTGAATTCACCCATCCGGGAGGATATAATAATAGTAGTAATAATAACAGTAATAATATAGTCTCTAGACTTGAAGCTTGTTATCTGCTAATTCTGTTGTATTCTCCTGAGCACTTAGACCAGTACTCTACACATACTAAATGCTCAGTAAATACCGTTGACTGACTGATTGACCAATAATAATTTTCACATTCGTTAAGTGTTTACTGTGTGCCAAGCGCATGTACTAATAATAATTGTCATATCTGTTAAGCATTTACCATGTGCCAACCACATGTACTGAGCCCTAGAGTTTACACAAGATAATCGGGTCCCACGGGGGACTCACTGACTGAGTAAGAAGGAGAACATGTACTGAATCCCCATTTTGCAGATGAGGGAACTGAGGCACAGATAATTTTTTTTTAAATGGTATTTATTAAGTACTTAGAACGAGCCAGGCACTGTACTTTGTGCTGGGGTAGATAGAAGCTAATCCGGTTGGACACCGTCCATGTTGGAGCTCACACTCTTAATCCCCATTTTTTACAGATGTGGTAACCGGGGCACAGAAAAGTTATCTGCTCACGGCTGAGGCCAGGGAGGATGGATTATGCGTACGTAGGGTGGAGAGGGTGGGTTATCTGCACCTATGTCTGGAGGCTGGCGAAGATGAGTTATTTGTATGCATTTTTTGAAGCCTGGGAGGATGCGTTATCTGAACATAATGTCTAGAGGCTGGGTGGGAGGGATTATCTGTATGTCGTGTGACCTTAGACGAGCCACTTAACTTCTCTGTATTTCAGTTACCTCATCTGTAAAATGGGGATTAAGACTGTGAGCCCCATGTGGGACAACCTGATTACTTTATACCCCAGTGCTTAAAATAGTTCTTGGCACATATTAAGCATTTAAAAAGTACCATGTCTGGAGGCTGGGGAGAATGGGTTATCCATGTATTTGTCTGGAGGCCAGGGAGGATAGATTATCTGTACAGATGTCTAAAGGCCAGGGAGGATGGGTTGTCTATACGTATGTCTGGAGGCTGGGAGGCTGGGTTATCTGAATGTGACGTCTAGAGGCTGGGCAGGGGAGGGATCGTCTGTAATTATCTGTAATGCGAGATCTGTACATATGTCGGTGGCTATGGAGGATGGGTTATCTTCACATGTGTCGAGAGGCTAGGGAGGATGGGTTATCTACGCATATATCTAGAGGCTGAGGAGAGTGGATTATCTGCCTGAATGTCTGGAGGCCGGGGAGGATGGGTTGTCTGTTCGTATGTCTAGAGACCAGCAAAGATGGGTTATCTGAGCATACGTCTGGAGACCAGGAGGACGGATTATCTGTATATATGTCTGGAGGATGGGTTATCTGTATATATGTCTGGATGATGGGGAGGATGGGTTATCTGTACATACTTCTGGAGGCCAGGGAGGATAGGTTATCTGCCCACATGTCTAGAGGCTGGGGAGAATGGGTTATCTGCATATCTGTGCGGATGATAGGGAGGATAAGTTATCTGTACGTATGTCCGGGTGAAGGGGGAGGAGGAGAGGAAATCTCCTCAGGGACCCTGCAATTCCAACTAGGGCTAGTTCTTCCTTGGCTTCGGCAGGTCACATGGTTGATGTGCAGCAGCTGGGTCAGTCCGGCCCCTCCCCTCGCCACCCCCACCCGCCGAGGTGACTGAGCCCCGCTGATTTAATGAGGGCCTTGGGCGCACTGGGGTGAGAACCGGGGCGGGGCGGCTGCCACGGTGGTTGTCAGCAGCCCCAGGAGCAGGAGCTTCCGGGGAGGAGGAGGAGGAGGAGGAGGAGGAGGATGTACAGCGGCACTGGCCGGGAGCAGAGTTTGGAAGAGGGCCAGGAGTGTCAAGTCAGCAGCTGTGGTTGAGAGCCACTGCCCTCCAGGCAACATTTGGAGGGAAGAGACCCTGCCTCCCCTCTCTGCGCCTGGGGAATCTCTGCTCCCTTTGGGCAAAGGGAACCGTTTTCACCATGGCAGAGGGAAAACGACCACCCACCGCCTCGCCTGCTGCTCTGAGGACAGGCGAGGAGAAATAATAATAATAATATTGATAATTATGGTACAGGGTAAGCGCTTTCTATGTGTCAAGCACTGCTCTAAGCACTGGGATAGATACAAGGTTGTCTCATGTGGGGCTCACACTTTTATTCTCCATTTTGCAGATGAGATCACTGAGGCACAGAGAAGTTAAGTGACTTGCCCAAGGTCACAGAGCAGACAAATGGCAGATATAAGGTAATCAGGTTGTCCCTCGTGGAGCTCACGGTCTTAAACCCCATTTTGCAGATGTGGTCACTGAGGCGCAGAGAAGTTAAGTGACTTGCCCAGGTTACGCAGCAGACGAGTGGCTGAGCGGGGATTAGAACCCTTGTCCTCTGACAACCAAGCCCATAGTCTCGCCCGCTAGGCCGTGCCGCTTCTCCATGGCGGCCCGTATACAAGGACTGTGGTGAGCCGGACAGCTAGAGGGTGAGCCCTCCTTGATCCAGAAGGCTTCAGCAGCAGGCCTTTGTGGAGGCAGAGGGATGGCTGAGATGACCCGCGGAGATCCTAAATTCTATATTTTTTCCAAAAGGGGAGTCCCGGGGCTCATCAAGGATGGATTCATCGGTCGTCGCTACTATGAATCAAGCCGGTTGAATTCCCAATCCGAGGCAAGCGGCCACCCTTCAGGGACCGTGGGGATTGGCAGATGCTGAGATTGGGGGCGGTTGGGTCAGACAGAAAGCACTATACTCCCTCAAAACCAAAATGATGCCAAGCCATTTCAGCTGATTTCCCTACCATCTTGTGTACGCTGCACTTCTCTTCAGGGGCTAGTTCTGGGACACTTGTCAATACTACTTGGATAAATCATGTCCAATGTGGGCAATTCTGAGTAAATATGCATCTGGGCTGGAACAGGGCCCTTAAAGGAGGCTTCTCAAAGCAATATCCAAGGCAGAGTTCCGCCGTGATTGATGACCTTGGATTCCGGTCATAGACCCATATGAAGATACATCAATTAATCGACTGTATTGAGTGCTTTCTGTGTACATTGTTTGCCAAACGATGTACTAAGTTCTTTGGTCAGGAGACTTGCAGAACTTAGAGAGGAGGGCAGCCAGGCTGATCTATCCATCGTTCAAAAGAACTGTTAAGGTCACGTCTTCTCTAAGACGCCTTCCCCGGTTAAGCCCTCTTTCCCCTGGCTCGCTTTCCCTTCTGCGTCGGCTGAGCCCTAGGACCTGTGACCTTTCGACATGTGATATTTGCCCCAACCCCATCCCCGCAACACTTCTGAACCTATCTTTATATACTATAAAGTACTTATTCATATTAACATCAATCTCCCCCTTTAGAATGTAAACTCGTTATGGGCAGGAAACGAATCTGCTAATTCCATTGTATCTTACTCTTTCGAGCGCTTAGTACGGTTCTCTGCACATAATAAGCGCTCAATAAATACGATTGATTGATTCAACGCCTGTGTACAGGGCACTGTACTAAGCACTAAGAAAAATACAATAAGAGTAAATAGACATGGTCCCTGTCCTCAAGGACCTGACGATGATCAGGGGGTTGGGCGGTCTTCAAATCCCGGTACATCAGCAAGGAGAATTCGCGTGCCCTCGGAGGCTGAAATAAATAAAATGGAACACTTCTCTGCCCAGAGCTTGGTAAATATGGATTTTGGTAACATAGAAAGGTTTCGTTGACAGAAAATATTGGCAGGCTCAAGTAGGGTTTGAATACATTCTTAAACAAGAGGTGGACAATGGGCAACTAGGGGGAAAGGGAAGGAATCGATTATGGTATAAACAGTGTACCCGGTGTTACTCCCACTGTCCCCTGCAAGTTGTGGTCCAGCTGGGCACCGAGTGTAAGGAGCCAGAGCGCGGGCAGGGGCACAGGAAATTGAGACGTGCATGGGCAGGACCCATTTTCATCCCAAGCAGTGGCAGAAGACTATCGATGCTGGGCCCTAAAGCGGTGACGCAGCAGGTGGCGGTGTCCTTAGCTGCTGTGGATTCCCGGATGGCTTCTTCTTCTTCGTAATGATATTTGTTAAGCACTTACTTTGTGTCAGACACTGTAGTCTTCATCGTGGCTCAGTGGAAAGAGCCCTGGCTGGGGAGTCAGAGGTCATGGGTTCGAATCCCAGCTCTGCCACTTGTCAGCTGTGTGACTGTGGGCAAGTCGCTTACCTTCTCTGTGCCTCGGTTCCCTCATCTGTAAAATGGGGATTAACTGTGAGCCTCACGTGGGACAAACTGATTACCCTGCATCTACCCCAGCGCTTAGAACAGTGCTCTGCCCATAGTAAGCACTTAACAAACACCAACATTATTATTGTGAAGCAGCGTGGCTCAGTGGAAAGAACCAGGGCTTGGGAGTCAGAGGTCATGGGCTCGAATTCCAGATCTGCCACTTGTCAGCTGTGTGAGTGGGCAAGTCACTTACCTTCTCTGTGCCTCAGTTCCCTCATCTGTAAAATGGGGATTAACTGTGAGCCTCACGTGGGACAACCTGACTGCCCTGTATCTACCCCAGCGCTTAGAACAGTGCTCTGCACATAGTAAGCGCTTAACAAATACCAACATTATTATTATTACTAAGCACTGGATTAGATACAAGATCATCAGGTGGGGCACAGTCCATGTCCCACCTGAGGCTCAAAGTTTTAATCTCCATTTTCCAGGTGAGGTACTTGAGTTAAAGAGAAATGAAGTGACTTGCCCAAGGTCATACAGCGAACCGCGAGCTCCACTGAGGGGGGAGGATCGTTCAGCCTCCAAAATGAGACTTCACCACAGCAGCCCTCCCAGAGAAGAAGGGGAAGTGCTGAGGGAGATTGACAGCCCTTTACTGGAACTTTGAGAGGAGGAGGAGAGGAAGAACAAATGCTCTCATTCCAGCTTCTCAAGGTTCCAAGTTTTCTTCAGAGAGTGCTCCCCTCTGTTTAACACAGAGTCTGGAGTCAGAGGGGCCTTTCAGAGTTCATTCAGTCCATCCCGCTGCCCTCTTATGTGGGGAATCTCTGCTCGTCAAGAAAAGCAGGCCTCGAAATCCCTCTCACAGTCTTCTCCCAGCCGATCCTCGCAGTTTCAGTTTCCTCCAGATCCAAGGCCCTTTGGGGACCTGGGCTGTGGATCAGTTTAAAGGTGAAGGGCCCTAAAGCCTCACCAGGGAGTGTGAGTGCTTAAAACCCTGACCCGTGCTAGCCCGACAGTCCAGTGAGCCTGCGGGCTGGCTCTGGGGCAGAGTCGGGTGCTGGGGTGGAGGGGGCGGGCAGGAGCAGAGAGGGTTTAGATGAGCTCTCTGGGAGCAAGACCTACCTGAATTGTTGACCTAGACAATGTCTTCTCTGGTCCCTAATCGGGCCTTGAATGTAGAAGTCTGGGGTTTGTTCTCCACAAAACAGAACTGTCCCCAGATGTTTGCTGAGGGAACTGGAAATACAGCCTTCCGAGCAGGGCCGACCCTAGACTCCTGACCATCCTGCGGGGCAATTTTTTAAGTGCTTACTATGTGATGAGCACCATTTTAAGTGCTGGAGTAGACACAGTACAATCAGATCAGATTCAGTCCCTGTCCCACATGGGAGACTCACAGGGTAATCAATTAGTGGTATTTATTGAGCACTCGTTGTGTACAGAAGATACTACTAAGCACTTAGGAAAGTACAATACAACAGACTTGGTATACCCGTTTCCTGCACCAGGAGCTTATAGTCTAGAAGGGAGCTTACACTCCACAAAGGGGAGAGGAAACAGGTAGTCTCCATTTTATAGATGAGGAAACTGAGACACAAAAAAGAGACTTACCCAAGACCCCACACCGGGCAAGTGGTGGAGCCACTGTGCTTTGGTCGGGACTTATTCCGATGCTCTGCACACAGTAAGTGCTTAATAAATACAATTGAATGAATATCTCTATCTACCTCAGCACTTAAAACAGTGATTTGCACATAGTAAACACTTCACAAATAGGGAAGCACCACATCCTATTGGACCTTGATCTCCGTCTATCTCGCTGTAGGCGGCAACCACCTCCGCCTCTGATCTCGAATGCCCTCCCTTCTCAAATCTGACAGACAGTTGCTCTCCTCACCTTCAGAGTCATATTGAAGGCACATCTCCCCTAAGAGGCCTTCCCTGACTAAGCCCTCCACTCCACTCTTCTTCCACTCCCTTCTGCATCACCATGATTTGCCCCTTTTATTCATCCCCTTTTCCCAGCCTCAGGGCACTTCTTTACATACCTGTAATTTATTTATATTAATGTCCGTCATCCTCCTCTAGACCGTAAGCTCACTGTGGGCAGGGAATGTGTCTACTTGTTGTTGTACTCTCCCAAGAGCTTTCTACAGTGCTCTGCACACAGTGAGCACTCAATAAATACGACTGAATGAATGAGAGAGGACAGACCTTGGGAGTCAGAGGGTTTGGGTTCTAATCCCAGCTTCGTCACTTCTCTGCTGCGTAATCTTGGGCAAATCACTTCGCTTCTCTGGGCCTCAGTTGCCTCACTTGTCAAATGCAAATTGTGAGCCCCATCTGTCCTGTCTGATTATCTTGTGTCTACTCTACGCTTAGAGCAGTGCCTGGCACAAAGTAAACCCTTAACAAATACCATTAAAAACAAAACAAAGCACCATTCTCGTCTTCATCATTAGCGGAGACTTCCTAAAAGCCATATAAATAATCGCAGAAAGACAGGTGATGTTTCTTCGGGCTCTTGATGGCTTGCTGCCCGATTTCTTTTAAGCCCCACTGCCTGATGTCTTTCAATTCCCGGCACGTAACCTTCCTCCATCCTATCTGCCACAAGACTTGTTCTCTCCTCCTCTGAACTTCCGTGAAGACCTTATTTAAAAACACCCAAGGGGGAGATGGGCGGGAGAGAGGCAGGGGTGGCCGGGATGTGGGAGGGCGGGAGGGTGATAAGGGATGGAGGTTTCATTATGCCCAACTTCAGAAGCTTCTGGAAAAAGGCCTATCAAGAAATGGTAATATCCCGGGCTCCTCTCCTAGTAGCCGAGCACTCCCTGTATAATTCATGAAGCTGATACAAGGGCTCACTAGCCCAAGGCTGCCCAGGTTCTAAGACCCAGCTGAGGCTGGGGAATGGGATCCCAAGGCAGCTGGTTAGCGGGGTCATCAAGGGCTCTCAAAAAAAGCCAGCCCCTGGAAAGCACCTAACATAATGCACATCTCGCTCTCACACAGTCCAGAGTTGGCATCGTAAAGACGCTGCTTCTGTGGAAATCCACCTGATTCCGGCCTGAACTTGGGATGTTTCTCGGGGGTGTCCTCACCCCACTCTTGGGTCCGTGTGAACCCAGATGCTACATCTGAGCTGCAGAACTTGATAACAAGAACTGCAAGGGAGGGAGGCTGGCATTTAAAATAAAAATTGATACGGATCCAGTACTGAATCTGTACTGGGCAGAGAACAACCCAGCTGATATTCACTGGAGTATTTGTTAAGGGCTTATTGTGTGCCAAGCACTGGAATAGATACAATGCAATCAGTTGAGAAGCAGCCGGGCCTAAGGATAGAGCACAGAAATGGGTGTCAGAAGGACCTGGGTTCTAATCCCCCTCCCCCATTTGTTTGTTCTGTGACCTCGGGCAAGTCACTTCACTTCTCCGTGCCTCTGTTTCCCTCATCTGTAAAATGGGGATTAAGACTGTGAGCCCCATATGGGATATGGACTGTGTCCAACCTGAATAGCATTAATAATAATAATAATAATGATGTATTAAGTGCTTACTATGTGCCAGGGACTGTACTAAGGGCTGGGCTGGATACAAGCAAATCGGGCTGGACACAGTCCCTGTCCCACATAGGGCTCACGATCTTAATCCCCATATTACAGATGAGGGAACTGAGGCCCAGAAAAATGAAGTGACTTGTCCAAGGTCACACAGCAGACATGTGGCAGAGCTGGGATTAGAACCCAGGTCCTTCTGACTCCCAAGGCCGTGCTCTATCCACTAAGCCATGCTGCTTCCCTGCTTACCGTAGTGCCTGATACATAATAAGCACTTAACAAATACCATTAAACAAAAAAAGAAGATCCACAGTCCCTGACTCACATGGGGCTCACAGTCTAAGGGGGAGGGAGAACAGTTATTTAGTCCCCATTTTACAAATGGGGAAACCAAGGCTCAGATATGTTAAATGACTTTCCTGAGGTCACACGGCAGGCAGGTGAGACAACTGGAATTAGAACCCCGGTCCCCTGACCCCCCAGGCCTGTGCTCTTTCCATTAGGCCATGCTGCTTCTCCTGATATGCCAGACGGTCTGATTTTAAAACCAGCCTCTGGCCCCCTTGGCCACGGTGGAGTCACTGCGTTTCCTTCTTCTGGCCAACCAACCACAGCTCTGCCCCATTTTACTGTTTGGGGATCCTGGGCCCCTCCTGGCAACCCTATGTTACTAGCACTGAGGCTAGTTGTCTTGTCTCCCACTAGATTCTCTTCCGGCTCCTCAGCACTTATGTATATATCTATAATGTTATTTATATTGATGTCTGTTTACTTGTATTAATGTCTGCTCCCTCCCTCTAGACTGTGAGATGGTTGTGAGCAGGGATTGTCTCTCTTTATTGCTGTATTGTACTTACCCAAGCACTTAGTATAATGGTCTGCAAACAGTTAAGTGCTCAATAAATACAACTGAATAAATGAATTTAAGGACTGGACCTTGGGGACAGCAAATTGGCCCCTTTTTCCCAAGTTGGGGTGCTGTGGGTTGAAAGAGAAAGGACTAAGGGGAGAAGCAGTATGGATTAGCGGAAAGAGCATGCAACTGGGAGTCAGAGGACATGAGTTCTAATTCCACCATGCCACTTGTTTGCTATATGACCTTGGGTAAGTCACTTAACTTCACTGTGCCTCATCTGTAAAATGGGGATGAAGACTGTAAGCCCTAGGTGGGATAAGGTACTATATCTGAGCCAGTTATTTTGCATCTACTTCAGCCCTTCAGAGCCTGGAAAATAGTAAGTGCTTAACAAATACCAATCAATGAATAACAAGTGGCCACCTCTTTCTTTTGGGGTACTTTCTTATAGGATAGCCACTCCTCTCTCCCATCCTGGCAGCTTCAGCAGCCAATGCTTCCAGCTGGAAGAGAGAGAGAGGAGAGCGAGAGAGAGAGCGAGCGAGAGAGAGAGAGAGATGGGGCTGTGTGTTATTCCTTCCACCTTCCTCCTGTAGCCTTGATGGGTAGATTTTTAGAGAGGCTCTGCTTGCTTAGTATTTACTAAAGCAAGCCAGACGGAAGCCAATCCAAAAACTGAAGCTTGTTTCTCAACTGCTGCCTTTTGGGGAGATATTCTGAAACTTTCACCTTTCTGGTCTTCGGGTCAGAGCTTTCGGAATAGGGAGTAGGATAGCAAGAGGTCCTAAACCATAGTGTTTCCTGCCTCCAGAATTGAGCCCAGCCTTCTCAGTGCCTAGGAGCTTCCCCCGACATTCCCACGATCTTATGGCCTAGAGGCTTAGGCTTAGTGAAGTCCAGCAGAAAAGATGTCTTCTTCCTTCTTCCTCCCTCCTTTTCCTCTTCCTCATTTTCCTCTTCTTCCTCCCTCTCTTTCTCCTCCTCCTTTAATGTGTTGACCACTAAATCAGTGTTTCAGTATTTTGACCAGGAAATCCAGTACACCACCCCCGACACACGCATATATGAATTTGCATAAGCACACACCCAAATAATATACATTTGCATATTCATTTGGTTGTTCAGTTTGCAGGGCTTGGACTGGATGTACAATTCAAGCGTTTCCGGTAATGTATCTACCGACTTTGTAGTACTGTACTCCCCCAGGCACTTAGTAGAGTGCTTAATACTTAGCACCCAGTAAGCACTCAGTAAGTACGATTGATTGAAGTCATAAAGCCTGCTGCTGTTAACCGAGCCCCAAACTCAGGGTCCTGCCCCTGAACCCTTCAATCAGTTAATCAATAGTATTTTCTGAGCATTTACTATGTGCAGAGCACTGTATTAAACATTCTGGGGAGTACAATACGACTGTAAGCTCATTGTGGCAGGGAATGTGTCTCTTTATTGTTGTACTGCACTCTCCCGAGAGCTTAGTACGGTGCTCTGCACATAGTAAGTGCTCATTAAATACGACTGACTGGCTGAATGAGCAGACATGTTCCCTGTCCATAATGAGCCTACAGTCTAGAGGGGGAGACAGACATTAATATGACTATTTCCCCAGAGTAGAGAGAGACTGGAAAACCAAGATAATTGGGAGCCTCAGGCCCTGTTACATGGTGGGAGGCTTGGTAGGCAGGCCTCCCCCCAGCCCTCAGACCCCCTCATGTCCTTTAGGAAAGCAGTCAACCCACCCCTGACACCCTACCCAAAGCAAGCTTTCTCTTCTCCCTTTGGTAATGATGACAGGTGGGGAGTTGGTGCTCTCCTAGCCTGTCCTCCCTCTAATTTTCCTTTTTCTCTTTTCAAACGTTCAATTTGTTGTGTCGAATCGGCCCAGGTGTGTGGAATTAAGGACCGGGTCGTCCAGTAACCACAGCAACAGCGCCATGGCAACGGGCTCATGGCACAAACCGTCTCCCAGGACGATGGGGTGAAAGGGGGAGGCCCGAGGGTCCGCTGCTTGCTGGGAGGGGCTCTGCTTCCCTCTGCCAGGTGACTGAGAGACTGTTTGGTTGAATCTGGACACTTAACTGTCTACTTTTTCTCAGTCCTTAGTACAGTGCTCTGTATATGGTAGGAACTTAATAAATACTATGACTACTTCCCCCATGGAAAAGTCTGCCAAACTCAGAGAACCTGAAGGCAGGAGGCCACAGCCTGGCTCTTTCTGGCCTTCATTACTGAATTATGAAGTCACTCAGGGCAGGAAGGGGTCAGAAATTCATTGCAGCCTCCTGCTATGGGGACAGAACGTCTTTTCCCATTAAAAGATCTCCAATTCCAGAGTTAACTCAGTCTCTCTCTCCCAGCTCAGGCTTAGCAATCAGAGTACCTGGTTTCTAATCCCAGCTCTGCCCCTTGCCTGCTGTGTGACCTTGGGTAAGGCATGTCACTTCTTTGTGCCTCCATCTCTTCATCTATAGAATGGAGATTTAGTATCACTTTTCTCTCCTCCTTAGGTTGTGAGTTCCATCTGCTACTGGGTCTGGTATTGTATTATACCCAACCCTGTTCTTGATGCATATAGTAAGCACACTTAAAATTATATTATTATATAATCTATAATAATTTGGGGAACCTGTCAGCAAGAGGGTTGAGCCAGCCGTATTGTGAGGGATCCCTTCATTGTGTCCAAGCTACATCTCTCTTGCTGTCCTGTAAGGCCATTCCTCCGCAGCTCCACTCTGGGCGGTGAAAGGGCAAACCAAGAGTCTGCGTTGCTTCACGCTGGACTTTCAGCCGATAGAAACGTCACCACCCTCATCCTTAGGGGTGAGTCTGTGAACCATCGGAGTGGTTGTGAGAGGGACCATAACCAAAGGATCGCCCTAGCTCTGGACCCAGCCACCAGCCTAAATAACCCCTGGGAGTAGATCTTCTGCCCCCTTAGACTGTGAGTCCCCTGTGGGACAGGGACTTTGTTGTCTGATCTGATTGAATTGTAACCACCCTAGTGCTTAGTACAGTGCTTGGCACATTGTAGGTATTTACCAAATACCACAGTTGGTTCAAGCAATCAAATTGATTGAGCTCTTGGGAGAGTTACAGTAGAGTAAAATTTACCAGATCAGGTGGGGCTGGTCTTTCAGTTGAGGGTAAGGGCTGAGGGTTGGGGTGTTGGAAAAAGAATTGCCCTCCAACCTGCCTGAGAGAGAGAGAGAGACAGAGAGACAGAGAGACAGAGAGAGACAGAGATATGCCATCTTGGTTTAGGGCATAGACGAGCAGGAGGAAGAAGAGGTAGGCAGTGGGAGGAGAAATCCATTAAGTTTTCCAAGAGCTGAATCAATGTAATGGGATCCTCTGTTGGCTTTGATTTGATTTTCATTTTCTTCATTACAATTATCAGACTGATATTCCCAACAGCTCAACCTTGAAATGGGACCACAAGGTAGCGGCTGTCAGAAAAGGGAATATGACCAGATTACACCAATTATCTAATATTTTCCTAATTAGACATCAAAATGCACCTAACCCATTTGTCCCCTCCTCCCCCCAAATTAGCTCAATTATTGTTATGCTTTCCTGAGTATCAGTAGTTGTCACAACTTCATGTCCTGAGAGCCGAAATCCTTTGAGAGCATCTGTCTCTCAGATGAAATTGAGTGTTGGTCCTGAGACCAATTAATTCATACTGAATGTTGACAAGGGATCCCTGGATTGGTCAAGAGGAGCTCTCTCTCTCTGCCTGCTGAAGTGACCTCATTGGTTTCCTCAGCCAGCAAGGTCTGGAACGATCCTGGATGTGGTCTCCCCCTTGAGCTGAGGGAACTGGGACTTGTCTCATGAACTCCCAGGATCACCTTTGCTTCTCAGGGAGGGACCATCTTGAGGGGACAAGAATAATAATCGTAATAACTGAGGTATTCGTTCAGCACCGTACTGAGTGTTGGGATAGATTCAAGTTAATCAGGACCCACGTGGGGAGCCCAGTCTAAGTAGGAGGGAGACCAGATATTGAATTCCCATTTTGCATATGAGGGAACTGAGGCTCAGAGAAGGTAAGTGTTTTGCCCAAGGTCACAGAGCAGGTACGAGGAGGAGCCGGGATGAGGACCTGTGTTTTCTCTCTCACAGGCCCATGCTTTCTCCACTAGGCCACACTGCTTCTCTTGCCAGATGCAGAATAAACCAGAAGCTTAAAGAGTATTATCACTTGCTTGTAGTCACAGATGTCACTCTAACAGTAATAGCTGCAGTTTCAGTGCCATTTATTGAGCACCCACTTGATGCAATGGTCTGTACTAGGCGCTTGCGAAGTGCAGAATAAAGAGGTGACACGTCCACAGACAGCCGAGTGTTTACATTTTAAAGTGGGAGTCAAACTGAGGAGTAATGCAAATGAATAATCGAATATACAAGTGAATAATCTTATAAATGCTTAACAAATACCACATTTACTATTGTACTTTCCCAAGCGCTTAATACAGTGCTCTGCAAACAGTAAACTCTCAATCAATACCATTAACTGATTGGTTGATTCAACAAGAGTGATGAGGTCCAATTCCTAGGTGCCGGGGTTGACTGAGGGGATTATATGGCTCAGAGCACTGGGAGATTAATCAGGGAAGGTTTTGTGGAAGAGGTGTGATTTCAGGAGACATTTGAATGCGGGGAGAGCTGGGGTGGGAAGGTGGAGGGTCGAGTTGGTGGAAGGGCATGAGGGAGGGGGTGGAAGCGGGAGAGTCGAGAGTGAGACGTGACAGCTAGCTTGTTGGCTGGAGCGAAGTCAGTGAACCGAAGAGGAGTCGGTGAAGAGGGGACAGCTGGTAGAGAGCCTTGTAGCTGATGGGTAGGAATTTTGGCTTGAGGCAAAGAGGAATGACACGTCAATGGAAGGATTTGAGGAGAGGGGAGAGGTGAGACAAGTGACTCTTCAAGAGGATCCCTGCAGCGGGGTAGATCTGGGAGTTGTCGTCACAGAGGGGGAAGCTGAAGCCAAGGGACCGGGTGAGCTCCCGGAGAGAGTCGGTGAAGAACAGGAAGTGTAGGGGACTCAGCCTTATGGGATCCCCATACTGAAGGGATGAAGGGTGGAAGAGGAGCCTCTCCTAGGTGTTTAGTATAGTGCTCTGCACACCTTAAGTGCTCAACAAATGCGACTGAATGAATGAAGGAGCCAGTAAACAAGACCAAGGAGGAGCGGTCGGAGAGACAGGACTAGCCCACCCTGGAGACTTTGGATCCAGACTGGGCCTGGTCTTGCCTGCAGGGAGCCATATATTGCACTCTCCCAAATGCTTTGCACAGTGCTCTGGATATAGTAAGCACTCAATAAATCAAGTAGGAGGGAGAATAACTTGCAGCCAACAGTCTAGAATAGGAATGAATGCTTTCGAGAGTCAGAGGTGGCTGGCCAGAGGGATCTCATTTAGAGTGAGGCCTTGGGATCCTACACCTGTTCAGAAGCAAGTGGGGAGGGAGGGGCTCTAGTTTATGGAAAAACACTTTAGAGCAGTGAAAGTTCCCAGTCTGGAATCTAGAGACCCAGAGCTGTTGGAATAAGTCAATCAGGAGGCAGAAGGGAGATGAAGAAAAAGAAAAGAGGGCTTAGTCAGGACAGGGCTCTTGGAGGCTGGGAGAGTAATTGTCTGTTGGATATGAGAAGGGAGGGGGTTCTAGGCCAGAGGCAGGACATGGGCGAGAGGTTGGTGGTGAGATAGATGAGATCAGGTATAGTGAGAAGGTGAGCATTAGAGGAGTGGGCAGGGATTGTCTCTCTTTATTGCTGAATTGTACTTTCCAAGCGCTTAGTACAGTGCTCTGCACACAGTAAGCGCTCAATAAATATGATAGAATGATGAATGAATGACGTAGAAATATCCTGAAGCCAGGAGGAAATGCGAGCCTAGAGAGAGAGAGAGAGAGATGAGGGGAGGAGATGTAGATTTTAGTGTCATCCGCATAGAGAGGGTAGTTGAAGCCAGGTAAGCGAATGAGTTCTCCAAGGGAGTGAATGTAGATGGAGAATAGAAGGGGACTCAGAACCAAACTCTCGGCCCTGCGGGAGGGGAGGAAGTTGGAGAGCTGTCGTCGCTGCTACCCTAAATAAAAAAAAATCCCCTGGCACTTAAAAATGAATAAAAATTATACATCTCCTGCCCCCTTCCAACCTCCCCATCTCCTCTCTGCCCCCGTCTGGGGCTTTGCACGCCAAGAAGCCGGAGTTGGGGTGGAGGGGAGCCAATGCAGGGGGTCCCAGCTTTGGTGGGACATTTGAAGATAATAATAATATAAATACCAATGATAATGGTATTTTAAGTGCTTACTGTGAGCCAGGCACTGTACCAAGCCATGGGGTGAGTACAAGCAAATCGAGAAGAACGCATAGTCTCATAGGCTCATAGTCTCAAGCCCCATTTGACAGATAAGGTAACTGAGGCCCAGAGAAGTAAAATGACTTCCTCAAGGTCACACAGCGGACGAGTGGCAGAGGCGGGATTAGAACGTGGCTCCTACCCCTCTTGGCCCCTCACCCCTCCGCCTCCTCTTTGTGTCCTGTTGCATCTCTGCGCCCAGCTATGAGTACGGGGAAGCGGCTGCTCCTGGCTCCAAACACCCCGAAGCAGGGGCAGTGGGGCTGGGGGGAGCAAGGAGACTGATTTAGTTTTTTCAGAAATGTTCTCTCCTTCAGTAGGTCTCTGAGTCCCTCTCTGATCTCACTATTACCTGGGAACAGGAAGATTTTTAATAAAGCTTCAACTGAAACAAAGCGGCTCCGGCTCCAAACCCTTCCCACAGCAGGGACGAGCAGCGGTAGAGGACTGGGATGGATACACGTTCTATCCATCGTTAATAACATTTTAATAAAGTTTCAGATCCTGTCGGCAGATAGCCCCCTTGACTCCAAACCCCTCCTGAAAACTGACAGGAAATGTGGCTGCCAATTGTGTTGTATTGAACTCTCCTAAGCGTTTAGTACAGTACCCTGCACATAGTAAGCGCTCAGTTAATACCACTGATGATGATAATTGTTGAGTACTAATTTTGATTTTTCAGAAAAGTTCTCTCTCTATTAAACAGTGTGCCCTAGTGAACAGATGTTGGGACTGGGAGTCAGAAGAACCTGGGTTCTTTTACTGACTCCACCACTTATTTGCTATATGACCCTGGACAAGTCGCTTCTCTTCTCTGTGCCTCAGTTACCTCATCTGTAAAATGGGGATTAAGACTGAGCCCCCTGTGGGACAGCGACTCTGTCCAGCTGGATTTGCTAGTATCCACCCCAGTACTTACTGCAGTGTCTGACATGTATAAAGTGCTGAACACCAAAATTATTATTAGTATTATTATAATCATTATAGTATTTGCTAAGTGCTTATTATGTGCCAAGCACTATTCTAAGTGCTGGGGTAGATAGAAGGTCGTCCCACGCGGGGCTCCCAGTCTTAATCCCCATTTGACAGACGAGTTAACTGAGGCACAGAGAAATGAAATGAATTGCCCAACGTCACACAGCAGACAAGTGGTGGAAGCAGGATCAGAACCCACGTCCTCTGACTCTCAAGCCCGTGCTTATTATTATCAAAATTTCAGATCCTGTTATCAAGGACCAATCAAAGAATGTGACCCATGTCAGGGGTAACAGATGAAAAACAATGACATATATAGCCTTGCCATAAATTAAATCCTTCAACTGAGTGAAGGAAGGTCAGATAGGAGCGCCAGGCACGGCTGTAATTCAATCAGACATAGTTTAGTCTGCCTTCGCTCCTGTCATATACCCGAGTGGGCCGCCCAGAGTGGACAGTCTTTCCCTGGGCAGCCCTCCTCCCCTCCCTACCCCACCCCTCTCCGGCCCCAACCCCCCAAACCAGAGGAAGAGAGGGCACGACTGATCGGAATTCTCCCAGCACCTCACAGGGCAGCTGCTCCCGGCACTGTCGTTCGCCGCGCTCCAGTGACTTTGATTATCTTTATCAAATTAATTTACTTTAGCCAGCACGGACACCTAATTAAGACATTTCTTGGGGCCGTGTTCAGGCTGCCTAATCTCCTGGGCCCGCTTCACCTCCCAGAAAATTTCCCTCATATACCGAAGTCATCAGAGCCCCATTGCCCACCAGTGATTGGCCAGCGAAGGAAGGACTGGGAAGGACGGGGGGCTGCCTTCCTTCTCGATCTTGGCATTGCTTGAGTATCTGTCCAGTCCCGAGTGGTCAGAGTCCTCCCAAACCAGTGTATCTGTCTCTTTACCTTCGTTCAGTCCCCTCTGTTCTCAACAGACGGGCACCTCTCCTGCCTGAAAAGATCTTTTTAAATAGTATTTAAGTGCTTTCTGTCTGCCAGGCACTTTACTAAGCACCACACTCTTAATCTCTATTTTTCAGTTGAGGTAACTGAGGCACAGAGAAGTGAAGTGACTTGCCCAGTATCACAGCAGACAAGTAGCAGAACAGGGATTAGAACCTAGGTCCTTCTGTCTCCCAGGCCCGTGCTCTATCCACTATGCCATGTTGCTTTTCTGGTTTCTATTTGTTGCTTTTAATGCCAAAGTATCTTACATTAATTATTTTTATTTACTCCCCACAAATGGAATTATGGGGAGTATGGTATTTATCCACGGTGACATGGTTTTTAGATATTACTATCCCCATTTCACAGATGGGGAACAGAGGTATGGGGAAGTTAAGTGGCTTGCCCAAGGCCACAGAGTAGACAGGACCAGGACTAGAACCCAGAACCTCCAACTTCCAAAGCTATAGCTCTCCCACCAAGCTTTTCCTTTCTGAGCTCTCATCTTCTTGTCTCTCCCGGCTTCAGTCTATACTTCACTCCACTGTCCGGATTATCTTTCTGCAGAAACGCTCTGGGCATGTCACTCCCCTCCTCAAAAATCTGCAGGGTTTGCCTATCAACCTTCGCATGAAGCAAAAACTCCTCACTCTTGGCTTCAAAGCTCTCCATCACCCGGCCCCCTCCTACCTCACCTCCCTTCTCTTCTTCTACAGCCCAGCCCACACACTCCTCTCCTCTACCTCCGCTAACCTCCTCACTGTGCCTCGTCGACCCACCTGGCCCACGTCTTACCTCTGACCTGGAACGCCCTCCCTCCTCACATCTGCCAAACTAACTCTCTTCCCCTCTTCAAAGCCCCCCTGAGAGCTCACCTCCTCCAGGAGGCCTTCCCAGACTGAGTCTTCTCTTTCCCTCTGCTCCTTCTCCCCTCCCCATTGCCCCTACTCCCTCCGCCTGCTTTATCCTCTTCCCCTCCCCACAGCACTTGTATATATTTGTACATACTTATTGCTCTATTTATTTTAATGATGTGCATTTATCTATGGTTCTACTTACCTGTTTTGATGGTAATGATGCCTGTCCACTTGTTTTTTTTCTGGTCTGTCTCCCCCTTCTAGACTGGGAGCCCATTGTTTGGTAGGGATTGTCTCTATCTGTTGCCAAATTGCACTTTCCAAGCACTCAGTACAGTGCTCTGCCCACAGTAAGCGCTCAATAAATATGATTGAATGAATGAAGCCACACTGCCTCCCCTGTGTGAAGGAAAGGACAGCCTTCAGCTTTCCCGAGACGCCTGTTTCAGGGATGAGCCTCTGCACTCTTTCGGAAGTCCACCCTTGAGTCTGAGCTGAATCCTTCCTGCTGCAGATTCAGGTCTTCTGTCCTCCTGGATCCTCAGTGGAGTTGGAGAGCAGCTGGTTTCCACCTCTACCTGATCATGCGGAATAGTCGGGGATGCCGTTCTCAAGCCATCATTCAGCCCAGTGTTGGATCTCAGCAGCAGTCAATCTTTGGCTCCTTCATCACGGATGGGTTCCCGGGAAATTGCCCCTCCCTATCTCTCCAGCATGGGGAATGGTTGAGGCCCTCTCTCTCCAGCTGAATGATTTGGAAACAATTAGGGAGTGTTCCTGGAACCTCCAGGAGCCAGGTGCATTTCGGGCCTTAGGAATGGTTTGTCCCTCCCTGTAACCCTTCCCTCTAGCAGAAGAGCTGAGCTGAGATCCCTGCGGGTAGGAGTAGGGTTGGGGGCCCCTGGGAGGCTGGACCTGGAAGGTCGGCCCAACCTAGCTCCGCTCCTCCCCGGCCCGCCCAGGGATGGTGGCGCCGGGGATAAAGGTGACCCAGAGATCCAATTTGCTTGGGTTTTCAAAATGCTTCGGAGAAGGTCTTTCCTAAGAGGCTATTAAGGAAAATAAATAACCACAGAGTCAAGGGCAGAGGCTGGACGTTTCATCACATATACAAATGAAAACGGGTTTGGAGAGGAGATGCTGCTCTGGGGATTAAAGGCAAGGGTGGGGGCGGTTACAGCTAATCACACTTACACTCTGAGATCTGAGAGCACTTAACAGAGATGACTCCTTTTCTCTCTCTCTGGTAAATCAGGCATGTAGTGAGGAGGAGTGGAAGGCCAGCAGAGGAGGAGGCAGAAGTGGGAGCAGACCCAAGGATTCTGACTTCCAGGCTCCAGGACTCTGGCTGCCTCATCTGGACAGAGACACGGTTGAGGGCCCAGCGGGAGGACAGAAGTGGTTGGCCGTAGCAGGGTCCAACAGCAGCTTTCAGAGGGTCTGGCCCGATTTCGATGGCCACTGATGGTGTTTGGGAATATTGGCATTGCGATGTCCGTGATGTCTGGACCGTAAGCTCATCCTAGACTGTAAGCTTGTTCTGGAGTTTTTCATCTTAGTCCAGAAACCCCTCCAGGTCCAGCCCCTTTCCCTCACAGCAACCCACCACCTCAGTTTTTTTTTCTCCAGCACCCCCCAGCACTGGGCTGAAAGCGTGGGTGGGCCCAGTGTGCAGAAATTACAGGTGGGTCTCCATCCAGGTGGCCCCGGTATTCTCTGCATGAGATCCTGTAGCAGAGAACTACTGAGATGGGGCTGGTGGTGTGGGCACACTCTGGGCCCTGGAGAAAGGGCCCATCCCAAAGCAGACAGAGCTTGAGGCTCAGGATTGGGGAAAGCTTGGCTGGAGCTGGGGGTTGTAGGAGCCCAGAAGGGGCTTTAGAGGGAGTGGAGGGTTTCAAGACATTTAGGGGTTCACGTTAACAGCCAGGATGGATGTTAGTGGGAGTCAAAAAGCCCCAGGTGAGAAAACTAGGGGTGAGTTAGCATCCCCAGAGGAGGTCAGCTGGAAAACTGAACAATCCAGGGTCTTCCTGGCTTGTAGGATTTGTGCCGACGGCCTTGTCGATCTCATCTCGTCACAATCTTGTCTCTCTTTCCATCAGCTCCTTGCTCATGTTCTTTCCCCTGTCCAGAACTCTCTTCCTCTTCATATCATTCAATCAGTCAAACAATGGTATTGATTAATCACTTACTGTGTGCACGGCACTGTACAAGGTGCTCGGGAAAATGCAGTACAATAGAGTAGGTAGGCTCGATCCCTGTCCTCAAGTAGCTTATCCGACAGACCACAGTCTTCAAAGCCATACTGAAATCACATCTCCTCCAAGATGCCTTCCCTGACTAATCCTCATTTCCTACCCCATTCTCACTCTATTCTGCATCACCTGTATGCTTGGGTCTGTACCCTTAAGCACTTTGATTTTCATCCCTCCCCGAGTCCTGTAGAACTTATCTATATATCCTTGTAAACAGTGTTGCTTACCCTATCTGTAACCTGTTTTACTGTCTGTCTCCTCTCCTAGATTGTAAACTCTTGAGGGCAGGGGTTGTGTTCACCAATTATATTGCATTGTCCTCTCCCAAGCACTTAATTCAGTGCAGGGCACCTAGTAAGTGCTTAATGAATACCATGGATTGATGGGTCAATTGACTGATTGAGAAGCAGCATATCCTAGTGGACAGAGTATGGTCCTGGGAGTCAAAAGGACCTGGGTTCTAGTCCCGGCTCCATCTCTTTTCTGCTGTGTGACCTTGGGCAAGTCGCTTCACTTCTCTGTGCCGCAGTTACCTCATCTGTAAAATGGGGATGAAGACGGTGAGCCCCATGTAGGATGGGGACTATGTCCAACCTGATTACCTTGTATTCATTCATTCAATCGTATTTATTGAGCACTTACTGTGTGCAGAGCACTGTACTAAACACCTGGGAGAGTACAACAATAAAAAGACACATTCCCTGCCCACAGCAAAGCTTACAGTCTAGATGGCGGGGAGGTAGACATCAATACAAATAAATAAATTACAGATATGTGGAAGTGCTGCGGAGCTGGGGGCTGAGGGAAGAACAAGGGGAGCAAGTCAAGTCAACACGGAAGGGAGTGGGAGAAGTGAAAGGGGGCTCAATCTCAGAAGGTCTCTTGGAGGAGAAGTGCCCTGGCACATAGTAATAGCTTAACAAATACCATAAAAAATGGATTATGCCAGGGAGTAGGCATTACTAAAACTGGCCTCAGGGTCACACTGGATGATGTTTAGCTTTGTAATTGAGGCTTTCCCACCTCTGGTCCTCTCCTTCACAGCGACTCTTTGAGCAGACACAGAACAGGAGGAAGGCTGGCTCTCAGAGGGAAGAGCTGCACCTCCCTTGAACTTAATAATAATGATATTTGTTAAACACTTTCTATGTTCCAAACACTGTACTAAGTACTGGGAGAGATACAAGCTAATCAGCTTGGACACAGTCCATGTCCCACATTGGGCTCACGGCATTAATCCCCATTTTATAGATGGGGAACCTGGGACACAGAGAAGTTAAGTGATTTGCCCCAGGTCACACAGCCCCCAGCCCAGACCCAGCGATGGGGGATGGGCAGCACAGCTTCTCCAGGCTGTGGAAAAATCATGAAGCAGGTGGGTCGGCGGCCCGCTGGAGGGGGAGGAAAGCGCTGCAGGCGTAGAACACGTCAGTCTGCGGCAGGAGGAGACCAAGATGGATGGAGCACACGGGATGGAGATGAGCTGACAGATTTTGCATATAAATGCCATTGCATTTCTCCTGGCCTTCCGTTAGTCATCTCTCTCCATCAGCTTGCCTGCCTTTTCCCCACCACTCAGCCACCCACCCACCATCTGGCTGGGGGGTGGTCTCCATCTCAGGCTCTGAGAAGGAGGATAAAGGCGGGGGAGGTGTTCAGTCAGCCCACCAAGGCCCATCCCGGCTTCTCCCTACTTCTAGGGACCCAGAGTGGGGTCGGCAGGCCGGACCCTCACCCTCAGGCTGAAGAAAGGTTTTTCTCGGTGCATTCTGGAGCTTTCATCACCATTCACTGTCGTTAGGTGAGGGGGAGGACATTGATCAGATTCCATGAGCTGCTGTTGAACACAGTCTGAACAGCAGTCGGAGAACTCTGGCAATGAGCTCTCAATTTAAAAAAGCAAAGAAAATGATGGGGGGGAGAAATAAAACAGGTCACTCAATTTTCCCTCTCCCATCCCTCCCTCTGCTACTCACAGGGGTGTCTACACTAACAAATGTTCCAGGTAGTTCAGATCCAATATACATGTTGGCTTCAACGATTCAGCTGTTTCAGGCCAGAAAAATACTAATGCCTGAAACATTTGAATAGTTGAAGGGAATTTGTATTTTCGCCTTGGAATTTGCGTCTTTAGTCCCAGGAGACTGGACAGCGTCTCTCCTTTACAACTCATCCCCTTTACACATACAGATACACACGTAGATACCCTCTCTCTCTGTCTCTTTCTTTCTCTCTCTCTCCAATTGGAACAGAAAGCTCAGCTCTGCAAAATTAGACCTGCCTTCAACTGAGTTTTATCTTCTCCTGAACGGGAAGTGGTCCGGAGGTAAAATAAGTGAAGCGAGGAAAAATCAAGCTCATCTTGGGGAAGACAGTGAATAGCTCTTTTCGGTGTTGGGAGAGCGTTTAATCTAGAGGCAGGAGTGGGGACTAGAAGTAATGGTAATAGTTGTAGTAGCCTGCTGTGTAACCTTGGGCAGATCATTTTACTTTCTGCCTCAGTTTCTTCACCTGAAAATGGGAATTCAATTCCTGTTCTCTTTGCCCCTTAGACCAAAAGCCCCATGTGTACAGGGACTAGGTCTGACCTGATTATCTTGTTTCTATTCTGGTGTTAAGCACAGTGCTTGACACATAGTCAGTGCTAAGCAGCCATCGCCATTATTATTTTTAGTAGTAGCATAGCATTTGTTGAGTGGCCACTTCATTCATTCAGCAGTATTCACTCAGTAATATTTATTAGTATTTAGTATACTCGCACTTGGTGTGAGTGCCATGTGCTTAGTATAGTTGGATAGTTCAGAATAAAGAGGAAACCTGATCCCTGCCCGGAAGGAGCGGGCACTCTGGACATCACAGTCCTGTTCTGGTCTAGGGATGGAAAGGTCTGCCTTTGATGGTGTCTGGGGGCATGGGCCAGTCTGCAGTTCCCATCTGGCTATGACTCTCCAGATTCACTTCCCATGAAGAAACGTAGCCTAATGGAAAGGGCACGGGGTTGGGAGTCGGAGCAGCTGGCTTCTAATCCTGGCTCTGCCACTTATCTGCTATTTAATCTTGAACGAGTCACTTCACTTCTCTGAAGCTCAGTTAGCTCATCTGTAAAATGGGGATTAAGACTGTGAGCTCCATGTGGGAAAGGGACTGTATCCAACCTGATTGCCTTTTAGCTACTTCAATGCTTAGAACGGCGCTTGACACATAGTAAGTGCTAAACAAATGCCATGATTTTTTATTATTCTGGTGGTCCCCTAAGTCTGGGCCTCTCAGGCCAGGAACCGGAGCCTTGGGAGGTGTGAGGAGTGGCCAGGGAATAGAGCCCAGAGCCAGAACCACAGCCCAGATCACCAGTTGACCTCTAGCAGCTCCACCCCCAGTCCCGGACTGGGAAATGATGGCTGGTTTTATTTTAATATGGAACACTTTCATTAGTTTTTATACATTTTTACATGAAAGCCAGATTCGTTTAATGGAGAGAACACAGGACTTGCATGTGGGGGTGAGAGGGTGGTCAGGAGGCCCAGGTTCCAGTCTTGGCTCTGCCACTGGCCCACTGTGACTTGGACAACTCATTTAGATTCTCTTGGGCCTCCGTTTCTTCAGCTGTAAAATGGGGATTCAATACTTATTTTTCCTTCTACTTAGACTGCAAGTCCTCTGAAGGACAGGGACTGTGTCTGTCCTGATTATCTTTTATCTAACTTAGAACAGTTCTTGGCAGGCAATAAGTGCTTAACAAATACCACATTCGTTATTATTGTCATCATTTTAGATGTTGAGCCCTGTGTGGACCGGGACCGTTTCTGATCTGATAACCTTGTATCTGCCCTAGCACTTAGTACATAGTGAGAGCTTAATCAATGCCACAACTCTCATCATTATCCCCTGGGGGAGTACCTTGAGATAGCTGGGGCTTGAGTGGTGATGTCAGCCCCCAGACTCCCAGGACCCTGGATGTTTCCAAGTTGAGTGAAGCAACACAAGCCTCCAATCAATTAGTCAATCAGTGGTATTTACTGAGCTCTTACTATACAGGGTTCAGAGCACTGTACTAAGTACTTGGGAAAGTCTTGTCTTATGCTGACGGTAGGAGTGGTTTCTGCCCTCAAGGAGCTTAAAGTGATAGGGAATGCAACCGAGTAAGATATAGACATAACTGCTGTGGGGGCGGAGCCGGGATTAGAACTCACAACCTCTGACTCCTAAGCCGGTGCTCTTTCCACTAAGCCATGTTGGGACTGAAGTGCCTAGGTGACGCAGAAGGGAAGGAAGATAACGTGGGAAGATGAGAGGTTAAGTCAGGGAAGGCTTCCTGAAGGAGATTCGACTCTGGCAGGGCGGGAAGGGTGGTGGTCTGTTATACGTAGGGGGAGAGAGTTCAGGCAGGAGGCGGGGTATGAGCATGAGCAAGGGGCTGACGGTGGGAAATTTGAGATTGGGGCACAGTGAGTAGGTTGGTGATAGAGGAGTGGAGTGTGAGGCTGGGCTGCAGTGAGAAAGGAGAGAAGTGGGTAGGGAGGAGAAAGCTGAAGAAGTATCTTAAAGCCTATGTTGAGGAGTCTATGCATGATGGGAAGAAGGTTGGGTAACCATTGGAGGACTTTGAGGAGTGGAGAGGCTTGGGCAGAGTGTTTTTATGGACCTTCAGGGCCAGAGCGTCCTTCCTTGTGTCTGGCTCACAACCCTCCATCTGTAAGGAAGCCCCTCCACCTCCATGCCTGCGAACATGGCCAAGACTACTGACAAACCCCGACTGCCCTGACTCCACCCAACGATCTGGCCACCTACCTCATTACGAAAATTAACACCATCTGGTCTGAACTCCCCAAAGTCACCCCTCCCCCTTCTCCATCCCCCCTGCTCCCAACCCTCTCCCCTATTTTCCCATCCTTCCCTGCAGAATCCTCAGAGATCTCCTTCCTCCTCGCAAGTGCCACCCCCTCCACCTGTGCCTCGGACCCCATTCCCGCTCACCTTATGAAAACCATCGCCCCTGCCCTCCTCCCCTCCTTAACTTCTATCTTTAACCCCTCACTCTCCAACGGCTTCTTCCCCTCTGCCTTCAAACATGCCCGTGTCTCCCCCATCCTAAAAAAATCCTCTCTCTACCCCAATTCCCCTTCCAGTTATCGTCCTACCTCCCTCCTACCCTTCCTTTCCAAACTCCTAGAATGAGTCATCTACACTAGCTGCCTTGAATTCCTCAACTCCAACTCTCTCCTGGACCCCCTCCAATCTGGCTTCCGTCCCCTCCACTCCACCGAGGCTGCCCTCTCAAAGGTCGCCCGTGACCTCCTACTTGCCAAATCCAATGGCTCCTATTTTTTCCTAATCCTCCTTGACATCTCAGCTGCCTTTCACTGTCAACCATGCCCTTCTCCTCCTCACTTTATCTCACCTTGGCTTCACGGACTCCGTCCTCTCCTGGTTCTCCTCTTATCTCTCTGGCCACTCATTCTCGATCTCCTTCGCGGGCTCCTCCTCCCCCTCCCATCCACTAACTGTAGGGTTCCTCAAGGGTCAGTTCTTGGCTCTCTTCTGTTCTCCATCTATGCTCACTCCCTTGGTGAACTCATTCGCTCCCACGGCTTCAACTATCATCTCTGTGCAGATGACACCCAAATCTACATCTCCTCCCCTGTTCTCTCCACCTCCCTCCAGGCTTGTATCTCCTCCTGCCTACGGGACGTCTCCACCTGGACGTCTGCTTACCACCTAAAACTCAACATGTCTAAAACTGAGCTCCTTATCTTCCCTCTCAAAGCCTGTCCTCTCCCTGACTTCCTGTCACTGTGGACGGCGCAACCATCCTTCCCGTCTCTCAAGCCCTCAACCTTGGTGTCATCCTTGACTCTACTCTCTCAATCCCCCCCACACATCCAATCTGTCACCAACACCTGCCTGTCTAACCTTCACAATATCGCCAAGATCCGCCCTTTCCTCTTCATCTAAACCGCTGCCGTGCTGGTACAAGCTCTCATAATATCCTGGCTGGATTATTGTATTAGCCTCTTCTCTGATCTCCCTTCCTCCCGTCTCTCCCCACTCCAGTCTATTCTTCATTCCGCTGCCCGGATCATCTTCCTGCAGAAACGCTCCGGACATGTCACTCCCCTCCTCAAAAACCTCCAGTGGTTGCCTGTCAACCTTCACATGAAATAAAAACTCCTCACTCGTGGCTTCAGAACTCTCCATCCTCTTGCCCCTTCCTATCTCACCTCCCTTCTCTCTTTCTACTGCCCACCCCGCACTCTCCACTCCTCTGCCACCCACCTCCTCACCGTCCCCCATTCACGCCTGTCCCGCCGTCGACCCCTGGCCCACGTCCTCCTGCCGTCTTGGAACGCCCTCCCTCCTCACCTCTGCCAAACTAACTCTCTTCCCCTCTTCAAAGCCCTACTGAGAGCTCACCTCCTCCAGGAGGCCTTCCCAGACTGAGCCTTCCTTTTCCCTCTGCCTCTCCTCCCCAGTGCCCCTACTCCCTCCCTCTGCTCTTCCCCCTTCCCCTCCCCTTAGCACTAAGCATATTTGTATATATTTATTACCCTATTTATTTTCTTAATGACATGTGCATCTCTATGATTCTATTTATCTAAATGATGTTGTTTTGTTTTGTTCTGTTTGGCTTTGCTGTCTGTCTACCCCGTTTAGACTGTAAGCCCGTCACTGGGCAGGGATTGTCTCTCTCTGTTGCTGAATTGTACATTCCAAGCGCTTAGTACAGTGCTCTGCACATAGTAAGCACTCAATAAATATTACTGAATGAATAATGAATGAATGAAAAGGCTCAGGACTCCCACATCAGCCCTGGGCCACCCTGGCTCCTGACAGTCATCCCGCGGGTTGCATCCATGTACGCCTTTACGTTTTACCACCTGGCTTATTTTACAGGCTGCAAGCCCCATTTAACATTTACGATAGCACACTGCTCCTAAGTGCACGATGGGGGAGATGGAAAGGAGGAGGGACTGGAGGGAGAGGAGGAGGGACTGGAGGAAGAGGAGGAGGGAAGGACCACGGCCGTGAGGAGAACACGTCTCCGGCACGGACAAATTTAGTCTATTTTCCTGAACATAAAGTTGTCCTTTAACCACTTGGTGGCTCTCTGCGGACCTGAAATTCTGGAACTGCAATCCTGTGTACCCTTCCCAACCTGCCCCTGCTTAGCTGCTGGTTTATAATAATATTAATAGTAATACTACAACTAATAATAATAATGATAATAACAGCATTTATTAGGCACTTATTTTGTGCCAACCACTGTACTGAGTGCTGAGACAGATACAAGATAATCGGGTTGGACACAATCCCTTTTCCACATGAGGCTCCCGTCTTAGAGCCCAGCGAAGCCGGATGCTCAGGGCGACCTGAGGGGCTGTGGGGTAGCCTGGACTGGTCCCTCGGAATTGAGTGAATCGAGAAGCAGTGTGGCCTAGTGGATAATGATAATGCTGCTATTTGTTAAGCGCTTACTATGTGCAGAGCACTGTTCTAAGCACTGGGGTAGATACAGGGTAATCAGGTAGTCCCACGTGAGGCTCACAGTTAATCCCCATTTTACAGATGAGGGAACTGAGGCACAGAGAAGTGAAGTGACTTGCCCAAAGTCACACAGCTGACAAGTGGCAGAGCCGGGATTCGAACCCATGACCTCTGACTCCCAAGCCTGGGCTTTTTCCACTGAGCCAGGCTGCTTCTCAATAATTATGTTGGTATTTGTTAAACGCTTCACTGTTCTAAGCGCTGGGGTAGATACAGGGTAATCAGGTTGTCCCACATGAGGGTCACAGTCTTAATCCCCATTTTACAGATGAGGTAACCGAGGCACAGAGAAGTTAAGTGACTTGCCCACAGTCACCCAGCTGCCAAGTGGCAGAGGTGAGATTCAAACCCATGACTTGTGACTCCCAAGCCCGGGCTCTTTCCACTAAGCAACGCTGCTTTGGAGCACGGGCCTGGGAGTCAGAAGGACCTGGGTTCTAATCCCAGCTGTGGAAACTTTCTTGACTTCTCTGCGCCTCAGTTCCCTCATTTGTAAAATGAGGATTAAGACTGTGAGCCCCATGTGGGACAAGGACTGTGTCCAAGCTGTTTACGTTGTATCTATCCCAGAGCTAGCTCAGTGCTTGGCATATAGTAGGCACTTAACAAATACCATATAAAATAAAAAAATGTCTTTAGGGCTGCTGGTTTCTCATGAACAATCCAATCAATCAGTGCTATTCATGGAGTTCTTGCCGTGTGCAGAGCACTGTCCTACGCACTACAATAGACCCCGTTCTTAAGGACCTGGATGAAGACCTTGCCCTGGGATACCAGGTTGAACTCCTCAGGAGGAGCTCATTACAGTCCTCATTTCCAAAGAAAAGAAGGCGAGGCCCAGAAGAAATTGGGAGGTGGGCCTTTATGTCTACACTTTTCATTTTAAACACCTAGCCTCCTTCCGTCTTGGCTCCTGGTGCCCAGTTCCATGGTTCAGTAGTGGCGCCCCTGTCCACAGAGAAACAGCGTGGCTCAGTGGCAAGAGCCTGGGCTTGGGGGTCACAGGACATGGGTTCTAATCCCGGCTCTGCCACTTGTCAGCTGTGTGACCTTGGGCAAGTCACTTCACTTCTCTGGGCCTATATTCCCTCATCTGTAAAATGGGGTGAAGACTGTGATCCCCAAGTGGGACAACCCCATTATCTTATATTCCCCCCCCAGCACTTAGGACAGTGCTTGGCACATAGTAAGCACTTAACAAATACCATTATTATTATTACTACCTGAGAAGGAAACAACCAGTGAGTCTGGAGCAAGCTGAGATCAGCGATTCCATGGTGCAGTGGCTAGAGCGCCACCCTGGGAGTCACAAGGTCATGAGTTCTAATCCTGGTTCTGCCACTTGTCTGCTGTGTGACTTTGGGCAAGTCACGGCACTTCTCTATGCCACAGTTACCTCACCTGTAAAATGAGGATTGAGAGTAAGAGCCCCGTGCAGGACAGGGACTACGTCCAATCCGATTTGTTTTTATACTCCCCAGCACTTAGTACAGTGCCTGGTACACAGTAAGTGCTTAACAAATATCACAATTATTATTATTATTATTATCATTAGAAACACTCTAGGCTCAGAGAGACTGGACAGATTTCCACAGAATGGTACCTTTGACATCACCACATTACACTGGGAGCCTGGTGTGATACAGACATCATCTAGTGTGCGTGCCCAGGGTCAGAGAAGGACACCGGTTATACAACAAGGAGGAACAGAAGATGGGGAGAGGCTTTAATATCTACCTGGCCCCATCAGATTTGGGGCAGTAGTAATTCCCATGATTTCTCCCTTTTGCCACTTACAAACAGACTTATTAATAATAATAATGATAATAATGTTGGTATTTGTTAAGCGCTTACTATGTGCAGAGCACTGTTCTAAGCACTGGGGTAGATACAGGGTAATCAGGTTGTCCCTCGTGAGGCTCACAGTCTTAATCCCCATTTTACAGTTGAGGGAACTGAGGCACAGAGAAGTGAAGTGACTTGCCCACAGTCACACAGCTGTCAAGTGGCAGAGCCAGGATTCGAACCCATGACCGCTGACTCCCAAGCCCGTGCTCTTTCCACTGAGCCATGCTTCTTAAAACTCCCTCACCTTGCAGGTGTATACGTGAAAGCCGCTCACCGGAGAAGGGCTGGAAATGCTGGGATAAAAGGTTCTCGGTGTGACTCGTCTGCTGCAGTAGGGAACATGGCGAGATTCAGAGTGTTTCTGTATCTGTCAGAAGCAGAAGGCTGCGGTAGCTGCGGTGTAAAACTACCCTGAAAAAGAGTGCTCTGAGTCAGAGAACGGAGCAGTATTGCCTCTTAAAGCAATTTTCACTTTCTTTTTCTTCTCTCCTCGCTTTTCCGATCATTCTGCTCAGTGATCATGCTTTCATCTCCTTCTCTACTCACTCCACCCCTCCCTAGCCCTTTCTAGCCAGTTCAGCTTGGTTCTTGGGACTCAAGAGTGAACGGAGGCCTTGAAAACCAGCCCAAGGGAAAACCTTAAGGTGGCGGCGAGCCTGAAGCTGAGGGCAGAAAAATCGATCTGAGAATCTGAACCTGTCGGTCCCCTCTCCTGAAGGTCAAGCGAAAAAGAGGTAAACTGAAGCAGCAGTAAGAGGGATGTAAGTTAGATGGAAGAACCTCCTGACTGCCTTGGAAGGGGCATTGGATTCCAAGTGGGGGATTGCAGAGGGTGGTGGATCACCTTTAGACATCTACAAGAAGTGGTCAGTTTCTCACTGGTCTAATGTGTTTTAGGGACCAGGCTCCCCAAGGCCAGGTTTTGTCTAGATTTTGGGCTAGTGTTCTCAATTTCCACAGTGCTTTGCTCCCAAGAACAGGTTTTTGTCTTCTCAAGTGTCCTAGGCCTGATAATAATGCTGGTATTTGTTAAGCGCTTACTGTGTGCAGAGCACTGTTCTAAGCGCTGGGGTAGATACAGGGTAATCAGGTTGTCCCCCGTGAGGCTCACAGTCTTCATCCCCATTTACAGATGAGGTCACTGAGGCACAGAGAAGTTAAGAGACTTGCCTGATCTGACTCAGGACCCCAGGAATGATAATAATTGTGTTGAACCCACAACAAGCTGCCTTTTTAGTGACTGTTTGCGATCCCGTGAACAACAACGAAGAAGAGACTTTGTGAAGCCACTGATGGACTCTACCTGAAGCAGGTGATTGCTGTGGGGGGCAGAGCACGGAGGAGGCGGGGCTTTCTCTCCCCGTTCTACGTGGTAACGGGACTGGACCAATCTGTGATTGGCATTTAAAGCCCCAGCTGTGATGCCTAAGGGATGTAAAGGGGGGCACCTGGAGAAGCAGGTGCGTAAAGAAGTACAGGTAGCACAGAGATGCAAGCACTGAAGCAACAGAAGGCAGCAGTACTTGGAAGTAGAAAGAAGAAGCACTGGCAGAATGGACTCCTTTGAGCCCAAACTGGTATTGTACCCTTGCGTGGTGGAGTGAGTATACCTATGTGTCACTCCCTTGCATGTTGGTAAAACTAAGTAAAAAAACTTTTCACATTAACGTTGGTGATCAGAGGTGTGGTTTGAACTCTATTATTGGTCAGTGAGGCTCCCCGGCTCCAGGAAGGTCTTGGTTGGCGTGAACCTGAGGGGCTTGCAACTAATAATGATGATAATGATGGCATGTAGTATTTCCTATGTGCCAAGCACTATGCTGAGTGCTGGGGTAGATATAATATGACCAGATTAGACACAGTCCCTGTCTCTCATGGGGCTTATAGTTGAAAGAGGAGAGTTGAATCCCCATTTTACAGATAAAGTGAGGCATAGAGGGGTGAAGTAATTTTATTAAAATAATACTTGTGGTATTTAAGTGCTTACCATGTGCCAGGCACTGTACTAAGAGATGAGGTAGATACAAACAAATCGTGTCAGACACAGTTTCTATTCCACATGGGACAGAGTCCCAGTCTTAATCTCCATTTTACAGATTAGGGAACTGAGAAGCAGAGAAGTGAAGTGATTGGCCTAGTCACACAGTAGACAAGTGGTGGAGCTGGGGTTAGAACCCAGTTCCTTCTAAAGCCCAGGCTTGTTGTATCCACTAGGCCACTCTGCTTCCTTGCCCAAGGCCACACAGAACAGGCAAGTGGCAGAGCTGGGACTAGAACCCGGGTCTCCACCGAGCCAGTCCCAGGCCCTTTTCTCTAGGTCATTCAGAATAGGTCCAGGAGCCCAGGCCCAGGGACACCTTGGTATAACCAGGAGAGACAGATTCACGAGCAGAAGAAAGCTGCAGTTCCCTCCTTGTTCTAGTGACTATCTTCAGGGAGCAGGGGATGGTGGGGGGGAAAAGGATAGGGAAATGCAGGGCTGAAGCTGGGGGATTTTTATTTTTTGATATTTCAGTTCTTACTAAGTACCAGGCACTATACTAACCACTGGGGTTGATACAAGTTAACCGGATTGGACCCAATCCCTGTCCCATATGGGACTCACTGTCTTAATCCCCCTTTTACAGATGAGGTAAATGAGGCACGGAGAGGCTAAGTGACTTGCCCAGGTTCACCCAGCAGACAAGAAGCCAGGTCCTTCTGACTCCCAGGCCCATGTCATTATCCATTAGGCCACTCTGCTTCTCACTAGATCACGCTGTTTCTCTTGGATTCTAATGGAATATTAGTGACCCCCCTGCTAGGGCCTGGACCCCGGACCCAACCTGGCCTCAGAAACTAAGGTGGAGTCAGGACTAGACATGGGAAAGTGGGAATTTTCACCTTTCGTGGTCTTGTTTCTTTTTCGGGCCATGGGGGCAAGAGGGAGCAAGGTAATTGGGTGAGACAGGGAGAGGTGAGAAAGAGGAAAGGAGGGGAAGGGAGGAGCCATAGGGAGAATTGGGAAGGGGTAGCCGGCACCCAGTGGGACGCAAGGGGGAACAGCAGTGGGAGAGAAAGGGAACAGAGTGGGGGGAGGAAGGTGAGTGGCCTGGAACGCAGGAGAGGAAGGAGAAACAATGGCCCCCTTCTGCCTCCCCTGTGCCTCTCTTTTGAGGCCCCTTCACCCTCTAAAAGTCCGATCCTGCCCTTGGGACACAGAAACAGGCCCCTCCTCACGCAGAGAGGGCTAATAATAATGCTGGCATTTGTTAAGCGCTTACTATGTGCAGAGCACTGTTCCAAGCTCTGGGGTAGATATAGGGTAATCAGGTTGTCCCACGTGAGGCTCACAGTTAATCCCCAGTTTATAGATGAGGTAACTGAGGCAGAGAGAAGTGAAGTGACTTGCCCACAGTCACACAGCTGCCAAGTGGCAGAGCCGGGATTTCGAACCCATGACCTCTGATTCCCAAGCCCGGACTCTTTCCACTGAGCCACGCTGCTTCTCTACCATTTCACTCACAGGCCACTCTGCTTTCTCCCAGCAAAGTGCACTTTCTCCCAGCAAGGTGCACTTTCTCAGTCACAAGCCCAAGGAAAGAGAACCCTCTTTCAGGAAGGATACAGGCATTTGGGAGAAATGGGGCAGCCAGGCTTTTGGAACCACAGGACCACTGTCACGGCCAGTCTGTGTCCGAACTGCCAATTCCTTTACGCCCGTGTCCTTTCTTCTCCTCTCTTGTTCCCTCTTGGACCACCCCCACCCTTCTCCAAGAGCACAGAGTAACTGTTCCTGCCTTTCATAATCAGGTCAAGGAGGAGGAAACTGGGGCTGAGCCAGGGGAGGGGGAAAGGGGAGCTAATTGTGTGTTCGAGGGTCACGCCGACCTCTTTCCTATTTCTGGCAATGGCAGGGTGGGGGCTGCGGGAAGAGGAGATGGGGAGAGGAAACTGAGAAAGGTGAATGCAGGGGACCAAGTCTAGGGCTGACAGTGGGTGGAGAAAAAGGGATTGGGAAGGGGAATGGGGAGAAGAGATTGGGGAGGGGTGAATGGAGGAGGATGGGGAGGGGGCCGAGGGATCGGAGGCGGAGGAGATTAGAAAGAGGCATGGGGTAGGGCGCAGGGGACTGGGGAGCGGGATGGATGGGAGAAATGAGGTTGGGATGGGGATTGGGGGAGCTGAGATTGAAGGGGGCAGAGGGTGAAAGAGAGGACATTGGAAAGGGAATGGGAGTTGGGGAAGAAAATTTATAGGAGGGAGCATCAGGAACATTGGGTGCTGTCCTAGAATGCAGGGATTCAAGCACTGGAAAGGAACCCTTCCCATCTGCTAGTCAGAGGACCTGGGTTTTAATCCTGACTCTGCCATTGGTCTGCTATGTGACAATGGGCAAGTCACTTCATTTCTCTGTGCCTCAGTTTCCTTATCTGCCCATTGAGGATTAAATCCTGCTCCTTCCTCCCTAGACTGTGAGCCCCATGCGGGTTAGGAACCGTGTCCAACCTGATTAACTTGTATTTACCTCAGCACTCAGAAGAGTGCTTGATACATAGTTAGTGCTTAACAAGTATCACAGCTGGCATAGTGGATAGAGCATAGGCTTGGGAGTCAGAAGATCTTGGGTTCTAATCCTGGCTCCTCCACTTATTTGCTGTGTGACCTTGAGCAAATCACTTCATTTCTCTTTTGTCTGTTACCTCATCTGTAAAATGGGGTTTGGGACTGTGAGCCCCACGTAGGACAGATACTGTGTCCATCTCGATTTGCTTGTACCCACCCCAGTGCTTAGTGGTGCCTGGTACGTATTAAGTACTTAACAAACATCATTATTATTAATATTCATAATTCATTGAAAAAGGGGGCATAGCTCTAACAGCTATACCCAACCATCCTAAGTATCTCAGCTTGTGTTTTGCACCCAGGACTTGTGCCCACGAACTGAAATTAGAGAGCTAGCTCCCAGATGGTTGGATCCCACCAAGGCAGACATAGCAGCGTGGCTTAGTGGAAAGAGCCTGGGCTTTGGAGTCAGAGGTCATGGGTTCGACTCCCGGCTCTGCCACTTGTCAGCTGTGTGACTGTGGGCAAGTCACTTAACGTCTCTGTGCCTCAGTTACCTCATCTGTAAAATGGGGATTAACTGTAAACCTCACGTGGCACAACCTGATTACCCTGTAGCTACCCCAGCACTTAGAACAGTGCTCGGCACATAGTAAGCGCTTAACAAATACCAACGTTATTAGTTGAGAGGGAGGGCATGGAAGTGAGACATTTTGGTGCTGACCAGATTGAATGAATCCATCTGACCTGATTAACTTCTATCTCAGTGCTTAGAACAGTGCTTGACACTCAATCATTCAATCAATCAGTTGTATTTATTGAGCCCTTAGTATTGGGAGAGTAAAATATAACAATATAACAGACACAGCCCTGGTCCACAATGAGCTTACCGTCTACAAGTGGGAGACTGACATTAACATAAGCAAATAAATTATGGACATGTACACAAGTGCTGTAGGGCTGAGGTGAGAGGGTGAATAAAGGGAGCAAATCAAAGTGATGCAGAAGGGAGTGAGAGAAGAGGAAAGTAGAGCTTAGTTAGTGAAGGTCCCTTGGAGAAGATGTGCCTTCAATAAGGTTCTGATACAAAGTAAGCTCTTCATACATTCTGGGAATGTAATCTCCCAGAAAAGCAGGTGGGACAGTTTACTGTCAACCAGACCTGGAGAGAGAATAATCATCATCGCCAGCAATGGAATTTGTTGAGCACTTACTCTGTGCAGAGCACTGTACTCAGTGCTTGGGAGATTACACCAGAGTTGGTAGGCAAGTTCTCTGCCCATAGAAAATTTGAGAGAATCAGAGCTCTTCAAGGCTCTTGCTCCCTTACAGGTGTTGAGTTTTATTACAATTGCCTCTATTCCTGTTGCCTAGAAATGGACATTCCTTCGCTACTACTGATGATGGTGATATTTAAGTGCTTACTGTGTGCCAAGCACTGCATTAAGTGCTAGGGTAGGTATGACATAATCAGGTCCCACATGGGGCTTCCGGTCCAAGTAGGAGGGAGAACAGGTGTTGAATCCCCCATATTGCAGATGAGGAAACTGAGGCACAGAGAAGTGATTTGCCCAAGGTCACACAGGAGACAAGTGGCAGAGACACTTGGGTCATTTTGGCAGGCCCTCGTGCTTTGTGATTCAGATGTTTTGGAGAGCTGGCCCTCGGAGAAGCTGAGATGTGAGAAGGTGTGGCATCTCTTCCTGAAGGATGGATGGCAAAAGTATAGAACAGTGCTTGGGGCACAGTAATCGCTCAATAAATACCATGGATTGATTGGATCGAAGGAATCTCAGGTCAGAAGTCAGTCAGTGTTTGGCCAACCCAATTCCTCCTTCGGCTCAACCAACTCTACAAGCCTACGTCTGTCCGCACACCCAGAGCTGAACAGAAACCAGGTAGCGGGTCCAGAGGAAATAATAACAATAGGAATAATAATTATGGTATTGTTATACTCCTATTATGTGCCAAGCACTGTTCCAAGTCCTGAGGTAGATACAAGTTAATCAGGTTGGACACAGTCCCTGTCTCACGTGGGGTTCACTCTCTCAATCCCCATTTTACAGGTGAGGTAACTGAGACCCACAGAAGTCAAGTGACATGCACCGGATTCTCCAAGCCTAATTCAGCTCCTCTTGTAGCTTTCTCCTTTTCCAAACGGTTCTTCCGAGTACCTAACAAATATCTCTTGTTTCAGATATGGCCCTTTTCGCTCTCTAGCCCTTAGGGAAATTCCACAGAGGAGGATAGAAGAGACGGAGTGATTGGACATTTTGCTTTCAAGATGAAGTAAATGAGGCCCAGTGAAGTGACTTGCCCAAGGTCATATAGCAGAAAAGTGGCAGAGCCAGAATTAGAAGCCATGACCTTCTGACTCCCAGGCCCGTGTTCTATCCATTAGCCGGCTTAGGTGCCTGTGTTTCCTACAGTTTTTGGTTTGCCGAAGGGGATTGGGAAGTTGGATATCAGGTCTATCAACTCTGCTGTACTCTCCGGAGTGCTTAGGACAGTGGTCTCCACACAGTGCTTAGTACAGTGCTCCAGCACTTATTACAGTGCTCTGCACAAAGTAAGTGCTCAATAAATATGATTGAATGAATGAATAAGTGTTCAGTAAATATCACTGATTTATTCAGTTGTATTTATTGAGCATTTACGGTATGCAAAAACTGTACTAAATGTTTGGAAGGGTACAATATAACATCAGACACATTCCCTGCCCACAACGAGTTCACAGTCTAGAGGGACCTCCCAGACTAGTTTGTCGACTGATAGATGTGGTGTGTCAAATCTCTGGTGCTCTGAGCCAGGGGCCTTGGGAAGGAAAGGGAATGGGGTGCTTTTGGGGGGGCCCTTGGGAAGTTTCTTTTTCCCGGAAAGATTTTGATCATCTTCTGGGCTGACCTGGTACCTCATAGACAGATGCGCATCCACCAGATTCTCCAAGCCTTCTTCACCCCTCTCATAGCTTCCTCCTTTTCCAGACAGTTCCTCCTGGTACTCAATTTAACTCCCGCTTGCTGCAAATCTGGCCCATTTCACTCTCTCGCCCTTTAGGAAATCCCACAGAGGTGGGGAGAAGAGACAAAGTGACTGGACATCTTTCCACAGGGAAGGCCCACTTTCAGTCAATCAATCAAGGGTATTTATTTAAAAACTCACTGTGAGTCAAGCACTGTGCTAAGAACTTGGGAGAGTACACTATAATAGAGTTGGTAGTCATGATTCCTCCCCAAAAGGAGCTTATAGCCTAGATGAGGAGTCATGTGTCACACTGTTCCTCAGAATATTTACAACATGCTGTGCTGCATTTTTACTTTCATCTTGTTGGGGGGTTCATAGTCCCCTGGGCTGTGTGGCCTAGTGGAAAGAGCACAGGGATGAGAATCAGGAGTCCTGGCTTCTAATCCCAACTCTTCCCTGGTCCTTCTGTGTGACCTTGGGTGAATCACTAACCTCTCTGTGCCTCAGTTTCCTCATCTTTAAAGTGGGAGTTAAACACCTCTTCTTTCCCTCTTAAACTGCAATTTCCTGTGGAGACGAGGCCTATGTATGACTCTCGTGTATCTTTTCTTCACCACAAAGGGCAGTGCTTGGCTAATAAAAAAATGCTTAATGAATGCTACTATTATTTTAGCTCTTTCACACTCTTCCTCACGATTATTACAGTGCCCTCGATGTTCAATGAATGTCACTGATTAACGGAGTGGTGGAGCCGATCCATTTCCAGCAAGGACTGTCTGGAGCCGTGTGTGTGTGCATGTGTGTCTGTCTGGCTTTATTTATGGTAAGCACGGAAGAGGGAAAATCTCTTCCCACAGGAGGCATCAAAGAAAACATCCTCTATGGTGGAAAAATAGGATAAGTGGGTTGGTGAGTATTTTTTCATGATTAAATATTCTTTTCTCTTCAATTAATTTTTAATTCATCACCACCTTTTTATTCACTTGGTGCTGAGCAAATTTGTCAGCGGGCCTTAGTGGGATATTTAGAGCTTAGGCTGTCATTATCTTTAAATCAAACAAATGTATACTATTAATTGAAAATTTAAAGGCCTATAAGGAGATTTAAAATAAGAGGAAACAGACCAAACCTGTGTGATTCCCTGAGGCACCACGAAATGGAAGCAACTCTCAATAGGAGGCTTGGGGGTCGGAGGGGTCAAATCTAGCGTGGTCTTTGGAGAAATACGGTCCCAGAGGAATAAAAGAGTGAGATGGGGAAAAAAGGACGAAGGAGGGGGAAATTTCTTCTGCTTGGGCTCTTAGTGAGCCATCCTCAAGGGCCAGGCGAGATAGACAGCACCTGTTGAGTAATGGAAGCCAAAAGGCTAGGATTCTCTTAGCAATCACTTCACTTTCCTTCGCCATGTCATCTGTGAAAGGGAGATTAAGATTGTGAGTCCCATGTGGGACAGAGACTGTGTCCAAAACTAATCATCTTGTATCTACTCCAGCCCTTTGTAAAGTGCCTGGCACATAGTAAGCGCTCAACAAATACCACAAGGAAAAAGATAGCAGTTGTAAAGATGTAAACAACCTATCTGAGGAATTTAGTTGCGATTGGGAGATAAGGTCACTGGGGTTCAGAGAGAGTTTTTTTTTTCTTTTTAGGATGGGGCAAAATGAGTGCTTGACAAATAAAATACCATTTAAAAAATGAGAGCGTTTGAAAGCAGAAGGGAAAAAGCAATGTTCTATCTGTAATCTATTCAAGTGATCTATTTATACTAGTGTAATTTATATTTCCCCCACTAGATAGGGAGGGCAGGGAGCATGTCTTCTAATTCTACTGAACTCTCCCAAGCAGTTCAGAGCACAGTCCAGAACTTCCATCACTGTTTCCTCAACCCACGGTCTTCCTGGACTTCCCATCTCTGGATGACCCTCCACAACAGACACGGGAATCATTAGGCACTGATGACTTCCATTTCAGTGATATAGAGTTTGGAGAAAATGCAGCAAGACATATAGAAGACTTACATAAAGACAAGCACATCAGCAAAAGTGTGTGCACACACACCCCACCCCCCCACAAACACACATGGCTTTGACGGCTGACTCTCTCAGGTCCATCTCTGAATGAGAGCTGAGGGTGGGTGGGAAAGATTTCTCAAAACTCTAAGCTCTGAAGCCTGGGGCTGGGGACAGGAGGGGTGGTTGGGGGTGGGAAGGTTTGAGCAGCTGTTTGGCAGGGATAGGGGCTCTTTTCAAACACCTCCTCCCTCTACTTATCTTCGCTGAGTGGGGTGTGTGCCCTCCTGCTGGGATTTGACATTTAGCAGCTACTGTGCCGGGAACAGCTGAACTGGAATACAGACATGCCAACCATGTTAGATTGCAGGGGGCCTGTACATACCTGAGCATTCAAGCGCTATAGAGTGTCAGCTCTTAGACCTATGCGAGATCAGGCGGCAGGAAAATGCACTGAGGAGCAGTGACGGCAAGCCTAGGTAGGCGCTGCCCAGAGCCTCACAGAGTGGTGACCTACAGGGCACTGAGTGGGGGGACCGGGCCCACCTCCCCAAACTATTTCCAGTCATCTGAGGGTCAGCGGTGCCCCTTGGTGGCAGTGACCTGTCCCTCTCGGCTCCTCCTGTACCAGTTTTCCCACCAGTCATCCCCTGGGTTGGCACCATCCAGGTCCAAGAGGAAGATCACCCTGGGGTGGGTGGGATGGAGAGGTTAGAGACCCAAGGGTTAGATCCTTCTGACCTCGCTCACTCCACCCTCTCCCAGGGTCACTCAGCACAGTCCTGGGCCCTTGTAGAGAATAATGATAATTATTATATTGGCATTTGTTAAGCATTTACTATTTTCCAGGCACTGTACTAAGCACTGGTGTAGATACAAGGTAATTGGGTTGGACGCAGTTCCCGTCCCACATGGGGTTCACAGTCTTAATCCCCATTTTACAGATGAGACAAGCGAGGCATGGAGAAGTTAAGTGACTTGCCCAAGGTCACTTGAGCCAGGAACCTCTTGTAGGGTAGTCCCAGGGATCTTGGGAGACACTATACTCTGAATCTGTTACAGCGGGTGACATGATATACAGTGACACGATATACACCATTTTGGGGAACTCAGTCTGAGTCCTTCAACTTATGGTTTTCCACGGCGGGAGGAATATGCATCTCCCACCTTGCTCCAGCCCCTCTGCATTTTCATTTTGGATCCCTGTAAGTACTGGTACCGCTTCTGAGCCACGGAACTTGGAGCACCTAATGCCGGATCAAACCTGGGCAGGGGACTTGCCAGCTGGAAGCCGATTGAACGGCCACTCCACCCCTGGGGGGATTTGCCTATCTGTAAGACTGGCTGAGATTTCTGAAATGCTCTGTGAGGCTCCCTGAGCCCCGACTCTGGCCACGGAAATTGGCCGGTCACCGGTGGACACTTGGAGCCATTGATTGTAGGGACCTCTCTGTAGCAGCCCCTGATGCCTGCGAGGCAACCCACTGCAAACCTGGCAGAGCCCAGGCCAGTCGTGCCAAGAGAAAAGGGCCAGAAGGATTTGTAAGGTTCTTAGAAAGGGGCTGAGGGGTGAGCGTGGATCTAGACTGTCTCCGGCCTCATGGAAAAAAACCTTGGGGGAGGCTGGAGAGGGTGGGTGACCTCTGACCCATTGCCACCCACCTGGTCTGGCCCTATTGAGTCATAAGGGATGATGAATTTCAAAGCAGAAGTCAGCCAATGGTGTTTACTGAACGCTTATTGTGTCAGAGCACTGTTTAAGTGTGGTGTTTATGAGCCCTTACTATGTATAGAGCGCTGGGTTTAGTGCGGTGTTCATTGAGCATCAACTCTGTAGAGATCACTGTGATAAGTGCTCAGCCATGTCTAGAATTGTGCTGAATTGTACTCTTCCAAGCTCTTCGTACAGTGCTCTGAATAGTAAGCTCTCATTAACTATATGAAATTTTAACAGAAATTAAAATGAATTACAGATAGGAGAAATAGAGTAAAAGGATAAGTTCCGTGAAGCTGTGGTGAGTCTCAAAGTGCTTGCAGGGTTTCACAGTCAAGTGCATAGTAGAAGCAGAGATTATAAGCTCTCTGTGGGCAGGGAACATGTCTGCCAACTCTATTATACTCTCCCAAGTGCTTAGTATTGTGCTCTGCACAAAGTAAGGGTTTAATAAATACCATTGATTGATTGAGGGCTTAGTCAGGGACTAACCTGGTACTCGGGGTGTATTCAGATGGGCCCTGCAAGATTTGGGCCTGGAGTGCAGACCCCCATTCATTCATTCATTCATATGTATTTATTGAGCGCTTACTGTGTGCAGATCACTGTACTAAGCACTTGGAAAGTACAATTGGGCAACAGATAGAGCCAATCCTTACCCAACAACGGGCTCACAGTCTAGAAGGGGGAGACAGACAACAAAACAAAACAAGTAGACGGGCATCAATAGCATCCAAATAGATAGAATCGTAGCCCAAGCAACCCCCTGCTGGCAGAGATGCCAAGACCCAACATGGGTCCGGTGAAGACTCTGAGGAAACAAAGAGCAGATGAGCCTGCAGAGTCGGGCGAGGAGGAGGGAAGGCCACCCTGGGAGATAAACGCCAGTTAGCTTCATTAGGCCGCTGTGCCCGCCCGAGCCTTCCAGCTCTCCGCGGGCGGACAAGGAGTTGGCGTCCTCCAAGATCCTGGCTCAGGTTCGTGCACAGCTGAGAATAACTTGGCTCTTGGCTGGAATCCCACCTTTGACTTTCAATTCTTCCTCCCTTTTCCTCCTCTCCTTCCGCCTCTTTTCTTCACTCCTCTCCCTCTCCTTCCCCTCTCTTTTCTCCCCACCACCCTTCTTCCTCCCACATCTCTCCTGCCACCTACAATCACAGACTCTTTCTCCATGGGGCTGGGGTGAAGGGGTTAGGATGGGCAGCAAGAGCAGCCCACAGTTCCCCACAGCTCCTCGCTCCTCACACCGCTCCCCCTGTGGACGGTCACATCGTGCAGTGTCGGCCCATACTGCCTTTCCCCTTCAAGGCTCTGCCGCCCCCATTCAAAGATCACGGTCGGGAAGTTGATGGGCCAGTCCTTCTGAGAGGGGCCCTCAAGTGATCCCACTGTTGGCTTCCTCCCAGGCCCCGCACGGGTCCCGATAGGAACGCCAGCTCTGCAGGCGTTATTACTGGGTCTGGGGTTTGGCGGATTTCTGGAATGATAGTATCTCTCCTGTTCCCTGTAATTACTCCCCCGTCAGAGCTTCTCAGTCCTAACAATAGAAACGCCGGCAAAGAATATTCCAATTAGGCACCTGGGCATCCTCTTTCTGCCTGCAAAAGTCATTCGCAGGGCTAGGCGTGCATGTGGTTTGGAGAGGGGCAGAACGGTCATTCCTTCCACGCTCATGCTCAAGGACATCAGCAAGCTGGCCAGCAGCTTTCCCGGGTATCTCTCCGTGGCATTAGGGCAACCCGGCCACCTCCCGATTCCCTTCCCCCAGAGCCCGGCGTGGCCCGTGGGGAGCCGGGCCCACGGGCACTTCGGGAGGGTCTGGCCAGTCTGGACACAGTGGTTTCGGAGAGCAGAGTTAAGTACTTGGAGGATGCATATTTTACAGTGCATTTGTTGTGCGATTACTGTGTGCTATGTTCCCTCTAGACTGTAAACTTGTGGGCAGGGAATATGTCTGTTATGTCGCTATACTGTACTCTCCCAAGCTCTTAGTATAATGCTCCTCACACAGTAAGCACTCAGTGAATACCACTGACTGATTGTTGAACACTGTTCTCAACAGTTGGAAGAGAACAATAGAGCAAATAGAGACAGTTCTGCCCTCAAGGCGCTTACAGTTTTTGTCTGGGGCTACGCAACCTCCTCTCAGTTTGCCTCGTATGGGGAGAATCACAGGAAGGTAGAGTCTGCAGGCTGGGGGCCATCTTTTCCAGCTTCCTGTCTCCGGGCCAGGTGAAGAAGAGCTATCCCAGGATGGATGGTTACCGTTCCCATTCATCCCTGCTTTGCCATTTGCTTGTTCTGTGACCTGGGCCAACTTATTTTCTGTGCTTCGTTTTCTTCACCAAGAAAATGGGGGTAAAATACCCATCCTCCCTCCCCGCTAGCCTTTGAGCTCCATGTGGTACAAGGATTGTGTCTGAACTTATTGTATTTTATCCAACCCATTGCTCAGCACAGTGCTTGGAGAATACCAAATACCAAACTAATATTATTATTATTATCATCATCATCCTTATCAACATCATTATTATTATTATCATCATCTCAGGCCAGGGTAGAAGACGGAGAGAAGCAGAGAATCGGAATGGGTGCCCTGGGACCAGACAGCTGGGAAAGGGGATGGGGGGGCTGCATTCCCTTAGCTAATGCAAGGCATTAGCAAGGTATTCCCTTGGGTGAATGAGAGGATGATGGTTAAACTTCACTTCTTGTGGAAAGATGGCATTCAGAATCACAGTCCCTGGGTTTGGTGGGACAAAACCTCTGATTCATTCAATAGTATTTATTGAGCTCTTACTATGTGCAGAGCATTGTACTAAGTGCTTGGAATGTACAATTTGACAACAGATAGGGAGAATCCCTGCCCAATGACAGGCTCACTCTGATTAGAAACAAGTGCCACCTCAGACATTCCAAGGTTGCCATTTCAGGCTGTAACCGTTTTAGCCTACGTTGAACACCTTGCTTGACATTGTGTAAGTGTGCAGTGATTTACAAACTCTAGTTATTTATTTACTTCTACATTTCCATAGTCTAGCTTCTTAGATGGTGAGTCCCATTCGGGGAAGGGACTGAGTTGAACTGGATTATCTAGAATCTACCTCCGCACTTTGCAGAATAGTTGGCATGTAGCGAGAAGCAGCATGGCTCAGTGGAAAGATCACGGGCTTGGGAGTGAGAGGTCATGGTTCTAATCCCGGCTCCATCACTTGTCAGATGTGTGACTTTGGGCAAGTCACTTAACTTCTCTGTGCCTCAGTTACCTCATCTGGAAAACAGGGATTAAGCGTGTGAGCCCAACATGGGACAACCTGATTACCTTGTATCGCCCCCAGTGCTTAGAACAGTGCTGGCACATAGTAAACACTTAATAAATACAATTATTATCGTTATTATTATGTAGTAAATGTTTCATAAATACCACCACCATTATCGGTCAATCAGTAAATAATATTTGAGCACCTACTATGGTCAGAGAACTGTATCAAGCCCTTAAATGAATACAGTAGACTTAGAAGACACAATCCCTGTCTTCAAGTAAGCTTACAGTCTGGAGCAGGAGAGAGAGCCAAAAGATTTTACAGAAAAAGAAAAGAGGAAAGATGGATATGTAAATGAGTAAATGCCCAACACTTAGGGTTTGTAAGAAAATTGGTTCCAAAGTGTTTTGGGTGTAACTGTACATTTCGTCCAGGAGTGCTGAAGTGGAAGAAAGTGAGATGTGACTGGATGAAAAATTAATTGAAGAAGGCCTCCAGGAGGTGATGGGCTTTTAGACCACGTTTGTTGGTAGGGAGAGCTATGGACTAGCAGATTTGAAATTCTGGGGAGGGAGTTCCAACCAAGAAGAATGGTGGGGCAAGGGATCAGAGAAAAGAGAAATGAGAACAAAGCACAGTGAATAGGTTAAGTTGACAGGGGCAAACATTGTGAGCGGCGGTGTAGTGGGTGAATGGAGTGGATCAAGTGTCATAATTATAACAAATACACTTTAATATATAATAATACTTGTGGTATTTGTTAAGCACTTTCTATGTGCCAAGCACTGTACTAAGTGCTAGGATAGATACGGTATAAGCAGATCGGACATGGTCCCTGCCCCGCTCGAGGTTCCCAGACCAAGAAGGAGAGAGATTAGGCATTTTATCAGCCTTTTACAGATGAAGTAAATGAGGCACAGAGAAGCTAAGTGACTTGTTCAGGGTCACACTGCAGGCAGGAATTCCTGCTTGATGTGGAGAACGATGAGTAATTATTAAATATTTTTAAGGATTGTGGAGACTTGAGTAGTAGGATCCCGCAGCAGGGTAAGCTACGGACTAGCTAGTGGAATGACTGGAATCAGAGCCAACAGGAAGGAGGCTGATGCAGTGGTCAAGCCAGGGCCTGGGCAGCGTGGTAGTCACTTGGATGGAGAAGAATCAAGCAATTAATCAGTGGTATTTACTGAGTGCTCACCGTGGGCCGAGAACTGTACTAAGTGCTTGGGAGAGCATGAAATAACAGAGTTGGAAGAAGGAGAAGATCCTAGAAATGCTGTGAAACATTTGGCAACACATTGAATATGGGGGATGAAAGACACAGAGCAGTCAAGTATAATGCCATGGTGGTAGATTTAAGAGAGTAGGAGGGCTGTGATATTGTGTACTGTGATAAATCAATCAGTGGTATTTATTGAGCACTGTCTGTGGGCAAAACACCATACTAAGCGCATAGGAGAATACAATTCAAGACAGCTGGTAGACACGGTCCGGTCTCTGCTCACAACTAGCTTACAGTCTAGTGGGGAGACAGTAATACAAATGAATAATTTACAAGTATGTACATGAATGCCGTGAGGCTGAGGGTGGGGTGAAATTCAAGTGCTCAAAGGGTACAAATCTAAGTGTGATGGGAAAGTTAGGGGCAGAAGAGGATTTGGGAGGGAAGATGAGTTCATTTTTGCATATAATGTTCTTGAAGTGCCAGTGGGACATTCACAGAGAAATGTCTTAGAGGCAGAGTCCACAGAAGGAGAGAGGTCAGGGATAGAGTGGAAGATTTGGGATTCATCCACAGAGACGTGATAGTTGAAGCTATGAGAGTGGATGAGCTCTCTGAGAGAATGAGTGTAGGTGGAGAAGAGAAGGAGATTCAGAACTGAGGCTTGTGGGACCCCCTCAGGGGAGGCAGGGGAAGAAGCCACTAAAGAGATTGAGAAGGAGCAGTGGGAGAGGTGAGAGGTGAAAAGGAGAGAGCTGTGTCAGAAAAAAACAAGTTGAGATAGTGTATCCAAGAGAATGGGATGGTCCAAGGCGTCAAAGTTAAGGAAGTAGTCGAGGAAGATGAGGACAGAGTAGAGTCTACTGGATTTGTTAAGAAGAGGGTCATTAGGGATTTTGAATAGATTAGTGTCACGGTGGAGTGAAGGGGGAGAAACCTGGTTTGTGGAGGGTCAAGGGGAGAGATGGAAGAGAAGAAGTGGAGGTAGCAGGTGTAAACAACCTGTTAGAGGAATTTGTACAGGAATGATGAGGGAGGTGGGGTGATAACTGGAGGGAGCAGTGGGGTCCAGAGCAGGTTTTTTATTAGGATAAGAGAAGCACGGGTGTATTTGAAAGCAGAGGGGAAGACACAGCCAGAGATGGCAGTCAAGGAGGGAAGAAAAGTGGGCACAGGAACTTTAGAAAGTGAGATGGGATGAGGTAGGAGGCCCAGGTGAAGGCAGTAGATTTGGAAATGAGGGATAGATTTCCCCCGAGAAGAAGCCAAAAAGGGTAAAATAACAATGCTGGTATTTATTAAGCGCTTACTACGTGCAGAGCACTGTTCTAAGCGCTGGGGTAGATACAGGGTAATCAGGTTGTCCTATGTGAGGCTCACAGTCTTAATCCCCATTTTACAGATGAGGGAACTAAGGCACAGAGAAGTTAAGTGACTTGCCCACAGTCACACAGCTGACAAGTGGCAGGGCCTAGATTCGAACCAATGACCTCTGACTCCCAAGCCCGTGCTCGTTCCACCGAGCCACGCTGCTTCTCGTGGCTCAGTGGAAAAGAATAGATATGGGTGTGAGAGGGAGCTGGTTTTGCAGTCAGAAGTACGTCCCTCTCGGTGAACTACGTCCCTATCCTGAGCTGAACTTCTGCCCTCTTTCCTGCTGCCTCTAAGGGTAGGTTCTCCACCAGCCTGGAGTCAGAGGAGAGGGATTAAACACGCTAACATCTGAAGTGAATTTCCTAATTAACTTCAATTTGCCAATTACCAACTGACCTGTACCTTCAGAGACTTAAGGAAGAGGGAATTGAGAGCAGAAGATGAATGAAGACTTAGATACACATGTAGGAACTGAAGCAATAGTTCGTCCAAACTCAGGTTATTCTATCCCTTGGATCACAGGAGATAGACTGGAGTTTTGAGGGAAGCAAAATTTCCAAACCAGGATGCCGTTTGCAAAAACCAAAGGTGAGGAGCCAGGACTACAATTCCAAGAGCGCGAACAGAAAGCCCACCCCCTGCCCAGCTTCTCGAGTTCCCGTCTGGGCCATTTAGCTCCCTTCGCGCTGACAGCGAATCTCCGGCCATCCTTATGCCGATATCTGTTCTCTGCGGATGAGCTTCCTCTTACCATTGACAGGGATGGAATCTTCGGATGATGTCACTGACTCAAGGCGGAAGGGACTAATTGAGAGTCTTCCATTGACCTCCTGTCTCTACCTTCTTCAGGCCATACTGCTGCCCAGATCATTTTTATACAAAAACATTCGAGCCAGGTTTTCCCAGTCCTCAAGAAACTCCAGTGGATGCCTCAAACAATCCTCACCATTCACTTTAAAACACTCAATCATCTTGCCCCCTCCTGCCTCACCTCACTACTCTCCTACTATAACCCAGCCTGCACACTTCACTTCTCTAAAGACAACCTTCTCTCTGTACCTCTATCTCGTCTATCTCCCAGCGACCCCTCGCCTACTTCCTACCTTTATCCTGGAATGCCCTCCCTCCTCATATTGGACAATTACTGCCCCCTGCTTCAAAGCCTTATGGAAGGCACATCTCCTCCCAGAGTCCTTCCCTGATTAAGACCTACTTTCCTCTTCTCCCACTCCCTTCTGCAACACTCTGATTTGCTCCCTTTATTCATCTCCTCTTCCCAGACCCACAGCACTTATGTACATATCTGTAATTTATTTATATTAATGTCTGCCTCCTCCTCTAGACTCTAAGCTTGTTGTGGGCAGGGAATGTGTCTGTTCATTGTTCTATTGTACTCTCCCAAGTGCTTAATACAGTGCACTACACATAGTAAGTGCTCAGTAAATACGATTGAATGACTGATTGACCTCCCCCAGGGACTCAGGATCCAGGAGGTCCTGCCCTCTCAAGCCTGCTCCTGGCTCTCCAGAGCTCTCCACGATAGTGACCATTCAACCAACAGTGATGACCGACCGACTGACTTTGAAAATGGATTTCTCACATAAGGCAATTTTCGTTCCCCAAATTCCCGTTCATTTCCAGGAAAGCCAGGAACGATAACCTGCCATCAATGTCGATACGTTTAAAGAATAATATCTGGAGGTCACCAGTTTATCCTTTCTCTTTAAAGAAATGGCTAATAAATTCCTGAGTCCCAAACAAAGAATGAGAAGTGGTTACAAGTACAATTCCTTCAGGAGGAATATTCCATCAACTACCCTAGAACAAATGATTATCCAGGAGGTTGTATGTATACACTTCAGAGACCAAGGTGCTCCAAGCTGGAGCAAATGTTCCAAGACTTTCTCTGTGGGATAAAAGAAAGATTCATTTAAAACCAAATACCTGAATAAACAGCCAGTGTTTGTATAAATTTTCTCCTTCTCCGGTCTTAGGTAGTGAGCAGCTACCTCCTAAGGGAGCCCTTCCAGTCTCCTCGTAACGAGGAGTTCTTCTACCTCCACTGTGAGGAGATCACGGGCCTGCTAACTGTCACTGGAGGAAGACAAGGCTTATTGGTGAGGGATCAATCAGTCAGTGATATTTATTGAACGCTTACTGGGCACTGACCAGTCTACTAAGCACTTGGGAGAGTACAGTACAACAGAATAGCTAGACACGTTCCCTTCCCACAAGAAGCTTACAGTCCAGAGGTGGTGACAGACATATAAATGAATAAATTACAGATATGCACAGAAGTGCTGTGGGGCTTAGGGTGGGGCTTAGAGTAGGGTGGGGAGCTTAAAGGTTAGGCCCTGGAAACTCTCCACTGGTCACTGGTAAGATTGACCCCCCCCCGAATCATCAATTCTCATGCCAATAGGGACCAGAAAGGTATTGGACCCCATCAGGAAGTACCCTTACCCTCTTTGTGAGTGGTGAATCAAGCGTCTTTCTTTAAAACTCCTCAGCATGGAGAGTCCCTGACCTGCCTTGGTAGCCTGCTCTGGGCTCTGGCTAATCAAGCTCTGTCCTGAAGTAAGTTAGTTAAATTCAGGTATTTACTAAGCACTAAATATTTTTTGACATGTGCTTAGTACTAGGGTAAATATGAAACAATCAGATTGGACCCTGTCCTTGTTCCACTAGGGTGTCACCATCTAAGAGGGTGGGAGAGAAGGTTTTAGAAGCTTTCTGACCCTCACATTTTCTTAATGGCATTTGTTAAGCACTTTCTATGTTCCAGGCACTTTTCTAAGCAGTGGATTAGATACAATCTAATCAGGTTAGACCCAATCCATGTCCCACATGGGCCTCACAGTCTTGATCTCCATTTTACAGATGAGGTAACCGAGGCACGGAGGCACGTAGAAGCTAAGTGATTTGCCCAAGGTCACACAGCAGACAACTAGCAAACCAGGACTAGGACCCAGGTCCTTCTGACTCCAAGGCCCATGGTCTATCCACTAGGCCATCCTGCTTCTCAAAATTATACTGCTGAAAATAGATCCAACTTTCCAAGGTGAGGGGATAATGATAATGAAATTAATAATAATAATAATTTTGATAATTAAATTTGTGGTGTGGTATTTTTTCAGTGCTTACTATGTGCCAAAATCTGGGATAGAAAGGAGATAGGTCCCTGTGAGCTCCTCGAGAGACAGAGTCTTTGTCTAATTTCCCCCTATGTATTCTTTCCCAACACTTAATAAAGTTGTCTACACACAGGAAGTGCATAATAAATGCACTTAGTATTATTACATGGGACTCACAGTCTAAGGGGGAGGGAGACAGGTATCATATCCCCACTTTACAGATTAGAAAGCTGAGGAGCAGAGAAGTTAAAGTGATCTACTCAAAGATCTCCCAGCAGATAAGTAGTTGGCAGAGCCAGGATTAGATCCCAGGTCCTCTGACTCCCAGGCCAGTACCCTTTCCACCAGGCTGGAGGACACAGCAGAGAGACCACTACTTCTCTGCAAGAGATGGTTCTTGCTTTGCGGATATGGTCCCACACCGAGTCAGTTTGTGGATGGTCCCTGGACTCTGGGTCAAAGGAGACCGTAGTGGGTGAGTAAGGTTGGACCTGGAATGTTCCCGATGATGTCCAGCTGCCGGACAAGGAAGGCTCCTTCCGTGGGCCTGTCCCTTACCCACCCCGAATCCTGAGACGCAGAAAGCTCTATGAACTTCTCGGGTTAGGTTCAACGTGAGTGTGATAGGTTTGGCTGCTGAGCTCCAGAGATGAGCTGTTTTGGGTAATGCGGTTGGAATTTCAGGATTTTTATCACGTTGTTTACCAGGGCTTCTGACACCTGCTAGGGAGCTGCTCTAAATTCCCCGAGCCATGGAAGCAGGGTTTTATCTTGTTAAAGGATAGTGTTCTGAAACACTTCCCGGCAAGCTCAGTTCAGCATAGCAGCCTGCCCATTTTCTGCTCAGCTTTGAGCAGAGCAGAGCAGAAGAAATAGTGTGCATGTACATATATGTATGTATGTTCTTGTATGTGTCTGTATGCACTTTCATGGTTGAGACCAGAGTGCTTGCAGATAGCATATTTGCAAGCTTGCAAGTGTATTCCTTGGGAAGAGCTTTGGCTCTAAAGGAACCTATTTAGCTTGGAAACAGTATTGGAAGCCCCATGGCCTGGTGGCTGGACCATGGACCTGGGAATCAGAAGGACCTGGATTTTATTCCCGGCTCTTCCACATACTTGTCTGCTGTGTGATCTTGTGAGAGTCACTTATCTTCTCTGGGCCTCAGTTACCTCATCTGTAAAATGTAGATAAAGATGGTGAGCTCCATATGAGACATGGGCTGTGTTCCACCTGATTATTTGCCTCTATCCTAGTGCTTACTAAAGTGCCTTGCACATAGTAAGTGCTTAACAAATGCTATTTTATAAAATAAAGATTATTTTGCAGTTCTTCTGAGAGGCAGGGAGATGGATGAGATGATGTATCAGGTCCCTTTTTAGCCCTGGGAGTCATTGGTTCTAGGACTGTTCCAGAGGATACTATGGAGCCAAAGCAGCTGCACGGTCTCTGCCGGGTTAATAATAATAATAGTAATAATGATACTTAAAATACCTGCTAACTGCTTACAATGTGCCAAGCACTGCTCTAAATGCTGGTGTAGGTAGAAATTAATCTGGTGAAGATCCTGAATTCTGTTCTTGGTGATGGGCAATGGCCAGGAGAACTTCCCCAATGCCTACAGGAGCAGAAACCCTGACCAGATACCCTCTCTCCGCAATTCCCACCCAACACTTCCAAAAGAAGCAGGAGATGGACTTAATTTCCAATTGATTCTGAAGGGGAAAGTGAGGCACAGAGAAATTGTGACTCGCTATAGGTCACACAACTGGCAAATGACAGAGCTAGGATTAGGACCCAGGTTCTCTGCCTCCCATCCCATGCTCATTCCGTTAGGCCACTAGGACTAGTGCCTTGCCCAATTTGAACATCTTGTTCAGCTGTACCTTTGGCTAGTACTTGTCAAGCTCCCTTACATTTAAGAACAGGTCGGTAGAACGGAAATTGGAAACCAATCTCACACTGGAGAGGAAGATCGAATCTTCCTGTAATGGCGGTCATGCTTCATGCCCGTCTATGTGTTAGAGGAGTTCTTTCTCCTTCATGCGTATTTACAAATATTGAGCCTAAAGTGGTGAAGAAAATCCCATGGCTTTAAGGCAAGTTGCGGGGGATTCATGGCTCCCCCAGAAATGCTCTTCGGGATCGCATAAAATCCCCTCGCTTCCCAGAAAATGGCTCCCCTGATATAACCACATTTCACAGCATGCTTGCAGGTGATAGCCTGTGTCGCCGCTTCGGGAGGGTTGGAGGTAGTCATACTACTGGAGCCCTTTCCTGGGCCCTCCTGGCTTTTGGGACTTGGGCCCGCCCCCCGCCTGGGACCTCAAGCCCTGTGGATTTGGTTTGCTCCCATGGGTCCCCCGCAGAAGAGCCGACAGGCTCCGGGTGAGCCCGATCCAGGTCCCTGGGCCTGCGGGAGGGGAGGGAGGGTGTCACGCTTAATTACCTGTGCTGCAGCGCTCAATCAATCTGGCTGCAGCTCCTAATGTGCCGAGAGATTGATTCGCTCGGCTGGAGTAGCGGGATCGATTTCCCCAGTCTTAAAGGAGCAGGCGCCGACTTTCGGAGCCACCAGCTTCAAAGGTCACGTTGGAGGATTTTGCTTTTTGGTATTTAGAAAAGCAGTATGGTGTAATGGAGAGAGACCCGGGAGTCAGAGGACTTGAGTTCTAATCTTAATTCCAATATGATGTTGAGCAAGTCACTTAACTCCTTTTTACTTCAGTTTCCTTGTCTGTAAAATGGTGATTCAGTACCTTTTCTCCCTCCTACTTAGACTCAAGCCTCATGTGGTACAGGAACTAATGTCCTATCTGGCTGTCCTGTATGTGCCCCAGCACTTAATATGGTGCTTGGCACATAGTAAATGCTTAAAATTTCTCTAATTAGTGTGTTCAATTTACACTGGGGTAACTGGCAAGAGGGAACAGCTGCAACTCCAGCAGCTTTTCAGAAATGGATCGTAAGGTCTAAGAATTCTGGGAGGGTCATCTAGTCCATCTCCCTGCCTCAAAGAAGGAATATGCCTATAAACTCCCAGATTACTGTCTGTGGTGTTTTTGAAAACCACATCTTGTGGCTACCTATTCTCTAAACTCCCTGTTCCTCAAGTCAGAAAGTTCTTTCTAGAACCTCATCTACAATTTGGCTGACTGTTCAGAAAGTTCTTCCTAGTTCCTCACTTACAATGTAGCTGGCTGTCCTCCAGACTCACTGCTCCGTCACTCCCTCTCAAGGAAAGACAAAACTGCTGCCTCCTTCAATGCCAGGGGTAGAACTGTGCTGAAGTCACTAGGGGACTTAGTCGTGACCCCAGGGGAATCCATTTGCCCTATGATGGAGGTGATAGTGATATTCTCTGAGCCTTTGCTCCATAGGCTAAATCACAGATCACTTTCTACCTAACTCCACCTCTGCTCTCATGTTCAAGAGCCAGTCAGTCAGTGGCATTTATTGAGCGCTTACTGTGTGCAGAGAACTGTGTTAAATGCTTGGGAGAGTACAGTATAACAATAAACAGATACATTCCCTGCCCACATGGAGCTTACAGTCTAGAGGGAGCTCACAGTCTAGAGGGTGTAAAGAGTGACATGGGGGCCCAGGAAGGGAGGGTATCCATGATGGGAGCTGCCTCGGCACACAGTGACTTTTCCATCCCCTGAATTGTTCACTATCCCTCTCATAATAACAATAATGATAATAATAATAAATGGCATTTGTTAAGTGCTTACTACATGCCAGACAATGTATTAAGTTCTGGTCCAGATAATATTGATAATGACGATGGTATTTGTTAAGCACTTACTAAGTACTGTTCTAAGCGTCGGGGTAGATATAAGGGGATCGGGTTGTCCTACGTAGGGTTTACCATCTTTATCCCCATTTTACAGATGAGGTAACTGAGGCACAGAGAAGTGAAGTGACTTGCCCAAAGTCACACAGCTGACCAGCAGTGGAGCTGGGATTAGAACCCATGACCTCTGACTTCCAAGCCTGGGCTCTTTCCACTGAGCCAGGCTGCTTCTCAATACAAGATAACCTGGTTGGACACAGTCCCTGTCCTACATGGGGCTCACAGCTTTAATCTCCACTTTACAGATGAGGTAGAGGCACAGAGAAATTAAGTAATTTGCCCAAAGTCACACACAGCAGACAAGTGGTGGTCCTTGGATTGGAACCAGGCCCTCTGACTCCCAGGCCCTTGCTCTTTCCACTAGGCCTCTGTTGATACCTCTGTTCTTTTCTGGGTTCCTCCCTCTCTCAGGCAGAAATTCCTGACCCTTAGTTCTTTCAATGAATCAACTGATTGCATTTATTGAGCATTTCCTGCATTCAGAGCACTGTCCTAAGTGCTTGGGAGAGTATAACAATATAACAAACACATTCCCTGCCCACAGTGAGTTTACAGTCTATAGAGGGAGTCAGACATTAATGTGAATAAATAAATTACAGATATGTACATAAGTGATGTGGGGCTGGAGGGGGTGATGAATAAAGGGAGCAAGTCAGGGGGACACAGAAGGGAGTGGAACAAAATAAAAAGAGGGCTTAGTCAGGGAAGACAATCAATCAACGCTCTCCTCTTTCTCATCCACTCCCTTCTCCCACTGCACCCTTGCTTGCACTCTTTGTTCTTCTGAAGCCAACCTTCTCACGGTGCTTAGTTCTCCTCTCTCCCACTATCAACCTCTTGCTAGAACCCTTCCCATCACCTGGAACCCCCATCTCCCTTCACATGTGGCAGACCCCAGCTCTCCCATCTTTAAAACCCTTCTGAGAGCATATCAACTAAGCAATCAGTACCTCCATGTGTGCTTAATGTGTACTGAGCACTGTTTTAAGTGTTTTGAAGAGTATAACAGAGTTGCTAGACTTGTTCCCTGCCCACAAGGAGTTTACAGTCTAGTTATAAGGTGTTTATAATCTCCAGTCTCTAGGAAACCTTTCTCTATTAGATTTTAATCTCCTTTTATACCCCCCTACTGCAATTTGAGCACGTCCATGTCACCTAAGCACTTGGGTCTTCCCCTTCCTATCATCTATCAAACCATATGTAAATATCTTTAAATTCTATCACTTCCTCCTATCTGCAATTTGTTTTACTCTGACTCTTCCTCTAGATTGTAAACTTCTTGAGGGTAGGGATTGTGTCTACCCAGTGTCCTCCAAGCACTTCATACTGTGCTTTTTACACACTCTGTGCTCAGTAAATACTCTGATGGGTTGATGGTGTCCTCAGTTCTTGAAAGTTAAGGAGAGCAGGTTGGTTTCACCCATTCGTCTCAACTTGTCTCAAGGGCAGAGATGGTGTCTTGGCCAACCTCTTCTACTCTCACGAGCCAATCTAGTAGAACACTAGCCTCACCTGACCGATCACCAGGCCCCATCCCACCTTGGGGGGCGGGGGCACAAGAGCAGAGGTTTCCCCACTCCCACCCTACTTCCCTCCCATTATACTTGATTGTAATTACAGTTCTTTTTGAAAGAACTCAGTTGGTGAACGAATCACCTTATCGTGTCTCAGCAAACTCCTTACAGAGGGCTGCTCTCCTTTCAGGTTCTCTGGCCCCAAGGAGCAGTCTGCAGGAAGCTTTTTCTATATCAGGCAGCAAACAGCTCTCAGATGGAATCTTTTGCTCCTTGACAAGATGAGACAATTACCTCTCCGGCTTCCTTCTTCCTTTCCCACTTGTCCCCACTCCTTAACCCATTTCAAGAGTTTCCCAGAAACCAGCAACCCCTCCTGTCCTTCTGGGCAATCAAACAGACCAATAGACTTAGAGATTCCTGGAGTTCTATTCTCCTGTTTCATCTGAGTAAAGATAAAACATCCTCTTGCCTCCGTGACCCGCCTAAGTCATCGGTTTTATCGTGAGTCCCGATTCATCCCTGCAAGCTTGGTGAGGTGTGAGCGAGGTCCAGTGAGTGGGGTGGTGTTCGAGGAGCGACGAGCGTGGGCTGGGGATGTAGTAGGAGAATGGTGAGGTTATTGCACACAATTAGCACTTACTAATATCACTGATTGATTAAAGAATGATGGCCCGACCTACCCCTGCAAAGGCATAGACTGCAGAAAACAGACCGAGAGGTAAAGGCTGATATGGCAGTGGGAAGGAAGTAAAATAGAAGAAAGACCAGAAAGGTAGGAAGGGCATGGCGTGAGTTAACCAGAAGAATGGGCAAATTAGAAATTAAATAAATGATGTTGCTGCTGCTGGTGATAAGAATGGTCTCCTTCGCTACAAAAATGGTTTCCTTCACTACACAGTCTTAATCCCCATTGAACAGATGAGAGAACTGAGGCATTGAGAAGTCAAGTCAAGCCTACGGTGATCCAGCAGACAAGTAGCAGAGCTAGGATTAGAACCCAGCTCTTCTGACTCCCAGGCCTCAGCTCATTCCTTTAGACCATGATGCTTCTCTTTCCTGATTGCCTAATCCCTCTACCTTATACTCCCCTTAGTTTGTCATTACAAAAGCAATGTGGCTTAGTGGAAAGAGCATGGGCTTGGGAGTCAGAGACAGCGGGTTCTAATCCCGGCTCCGCCACTTGTCTGCTGTGTACCCTTGGACAAGCCACTTAGCTTCTCTGTGCCTCAGTTACCTCATTTGTAAAATGGGGAGTAAGACCGCGAGCCCCACATGGGACAACCTTATTACTTTGTATCTACCCCAGAGTTTAGAACACTGCTTGGCACATAGTAAGCGCTTAACAAATGCCATAATTATTATTATCTGAGCTCTTGAATCCTAATTCTCTAAGGAGTCACCCCCTTCTGTACAGAAGCACCTATCTTTAAACTCAGTTGCTTATAGGAATGAATCCCCAATATTGTTGTTATTATAACATTGCATTTGTTTAGCATTTACTTTGTGTCTTGTTCTTTTCATTCAATCGTATTGAGCACTTACAATGTGCAGACCACTTTACTAAGCACTTAGCCCTGTTCTAAGCACCGTTCTAAGCGCTGGGGTAGATACACGCTAATATCTATCTAAGAGAGTTTAGGTGTTGTCCTTTCTGGAGACAGAGGGATAGATTACATGATCTCACATGAATTTTCTTTCATTTTTCTCCCTTGTAGTTTGTGATTTCTTTTTTATGGTATTTCCTAAGCACTTAATATGCACCAGGAACTTTACTAAGCACTGGGTAGATGCAAGTTAAGCGGTTGGACAGAGTCCCTGTCCCACATGGGGCTCACAGTCTTAATCTCCATATTACAGGTGAAGTAACTGAGTCACAGAGAAGTTAAATGACTGCCCAAGGTCTCACAGCAGGCAAGTATTGGAGCTGTAATTAGGACCCAGGTCCTTCTCACTCCCAGGCCTGTGCTCTATCCACTAGGCCAGGCTCCTTCTTGTGCTTCATTTGAAAAGACCTAATTACTGAACCCAATGGCCAGTGGTGGGGGGGGATGATAACTTGGATGATAGGCTTGCTGAAGACTCGGTTCCGACTAGGATAGAAAGTCCTAATTTGCCATGAAGCTTAGCTTGGGAAGGCCAGTTTCATGTGAGTCTTGTCTGATTGGCCAATCCCAGTTCTTGTTCACGTCCCCAACAATCTGGCTTGTGGAGGGCTAAAAGTTAGCTTCACCTGGCTTCGATGCAAGGTGTGAGCCTTTTCTACCACCCTGTCTTTCTTCTTTCTCTTCCTCAAGAAATTCAAATGACGTGATTGATGGGCTGCTGATGGATGTCAGTTTTCTGATTAGGCCTTAATTCAAACCGTAAATTAATCTATAATGGGGAGGTATTTTGATTTGACAATTAGTCTTTCATAACTGCCCCATTTTGGTCCCTTTGCTCTAGGACATATTCACCCAGGAGACAGGCATCTTCCTCACTTTTTGAGGCTACTGTTTCTCTCCATTTTGAGGGTCAGAGAAGTTAAAGATCACCCAGGCAGTGAGAAACAGAGGTGGGTGGGGAAGTGGGTGTTCCAGCCCAGGACTCTTTCAAATTCTGGTCTCTATAAAGAGAACATGGAGTTGCGCTAAGACCACAGTCTTAGTTGCAAGGGGGAAAAGAGTTATGCTAAGACCACAGTCTTAGTTGGAAGGGGGAAAGTAAGAGGAAGTCAAATGGGCATTGAGCAGCCACAGGGAGGATTCTTGGAGCTGTGGCATTTACAAGCCCAGGACTGAACTGGGGAGAAATTGAGACCTTTGCTGGGCAGGTGGCAGCAGAGCCCACGCTTTTCTGGAATAGTTAGTGGATTTAATTCAGTCATTCATCTAATCATATTTACTGAGCGCTTACTGTGTGCAGAGTACTGGACTAAGTGCTTGGGAAAGTACAATGCAACGATAAACAGACACATTGCCTGACCACCACAACGAGCATACAGTCTAGAAAGGGGAGACAGACTTCAATACAAATAAAAAAATGACAGATATGTACATAAGTGCAGTGGGGCTGGGAAAGGGGAAGAATGAAGGGAGCAAGTCAGGGAGACATAGAAAGGAGTAGGAGAAGAGGAAATGGGAGGGCTTAGTCTGGGAAGGCCTCTTGGAGGAGATGTGCCTTCAGTGAGGCTTTGAAGCAGGGGAGAATAATTGTCTGTTGGATTTAAGGCACTTCATGGGCTCTCTCCCCGTCACTACAATCCAGTCCGCACACTTCTCTCCTCTACTGCCAATCTATTCTCCCTATACCTCAATCTCCTCTACCCCTTGCCCATGCCTTCCCTCCTACCTGGATCTTCCTTTCACTTCATCTCTGGCAAACCACCACTCTCCCCATCCTCACAGACCTCTGAAATCACATCTCCAGGAGACCTTTTTTTTTCTTAAAAAAAAGATATTTGTTGACTACTTACTATGTGCCAGACTACTTGTTTTGTTTTGTTGTCTGTCTCCCCCGTTTAGACTGTGAGCCCATTGTTGGGCAGGGATTGTCTCTATCTGTTGCCGTATTGTACATTCCAAATGCTTAGTACAGTGCTCTACACCTAGTAAGTGCTCAATAAATACGATTGAATTAATGAATGAATGCCAGGCACTGTACTAAGCACTGGGGGTAGATGCAAAATGATCATGTTGATCCAAGTCTGTGTCCCACATGAGGCTCACAGTCTTAATCCCCATTTGACAAATGAGGGAACCGAGGCACAGAGAAGTTAAGTGACTTGCCCAAGGTCACACAGCAGACAAGTGGTGGAGCCAGGATTGGGACCCAGTTCCTCCGACTCCCAGACCCTGTGTTCTTTCTCCTAGACCACGCTTAATCACCTAAACCTACCTTAATACTCCTCTTAGTATATCATCTATGCCCTTGAATCCCAGCTCTCTAAGTTCTTAGCTATATGTACCCCCTTCCGGTACATATGCATATATCTTTACACTCAGTTGCTTTCCAATCAATCAGTAAATCAATGGTATTTATTGAGTGCTTACTCTGTGTAGGGCACTGTATATACTCTTGGGAGAGTATAATACAATAGAATTGGTAGACATATTCCCCGCCCACAACGAAAATGCATTTCAATGTCTCTCTCCCTGATTAGATTGTCAGCTCCTTGAGGGTAGGGATCATGCCTACTATGTTGTACTGTACTCTCCCAAGCACTTAGTACGGTGCTCTGAACAGAGTAAGCACTCAGCAAATACTACTTACTTATTGATCGTCGCTCAACTCCGCTTCTGCCCCTCTTCAAACCTGCACTTTTGAGGTGTCATTCAGAACATCCCCATAGGTCTACAAGAGGTTGAAGGAGCAGAAACGTACCCAGTCTGCTGACCCCGGCCAAGCACGGACTGCTCCCATTCTGGAGAGCGGCCAAGAAGCCAGAGCCCGATCCCAAAGAATAGGGCTCTAAGGTAATTGCTGTTGGACAGCCTTCCTGCTCTTCTTTGCACTTACTGCTCTATCCAGTTTCTATTCTTGCCCCTTCTGAGTCCATGTCCCAGCAACAGCATCTCTCTTCTATGCTTGTTTACAAAATGAAATGATTAGAAGCAGCGTGGACTAATGGAAAGAGAACGAGCCCGGGAGTCAGAGGACCTGGCTTCTAATCCTGGCTCTGCTACTTCTCTGCTGTGTATCCTCGGGCAAGTCACTTCATGTCTCTGGGCCTCCATTTCCTCATCTGTAAAATGGGGATTTATTATCTTTTCTCCCTCTCCTGTAGACTGTGAGCCCCTTGTTGGACAGGGACTACTTCCTACCTGATTAATTTGTATCTACTCCAGGGTTTAGTACTGTGCTTGGCACATAGTAAGCACTGAGCAAATGCCATTATTATTATCATTATTGTTAGAAGCAGCAAAACTTCCTGAATAAAGCCTGCTTTTATTCTAGGAGAGTAGACAGGGCCCACTGAGGTTGGTTGGGATGAAACAACAATTTGGTGCTTTGACAGAATCTAGCCAAATGCCAGATATCAAGATTTATCAGGAGAAACTTTCCCACAGGCTGACGAGAGTTCAAACTAACAAGTGCTCTGAATGTTGGGTTTACCTGTTTGTGGCTCTGGGACGTGGTTCGACTGATCATTTTTCTACAAAAATGTACTGGCCATGTTTCCCCACTCCTCAAGAGACTCCAGTTGTTGCCCATCCACCTCCACATCAAACAAAAACTCCTCACGATTGGCTTTAAAGCCCTAAATCACCTTGTCCCCACCTACCTCACCTCACTACCCGCACACTTCGCTCCTCTATTACCAACCTTCTCACTGTACCTCAATCTCGTCTATCTCGCCTCTGATATTTCACCCACATCCTGCCTCTGGCCTGGGATGCCCTCCTTCCTCTTGGCTGACAAATAATTACTCTCTCCCCTGCTTCAAAGTCTTATTTAAGGCACATCTCCTCCAAGAGGCCTTCCTGCCCTCCTTTCCTCTTCTCCATTTTCCTTCTGTGCCACCCTGACTTGCTTCTTTTATTCATTCTCCCCTCCCAGCCCCAAAGCACTTACGTGCTTATCTGTAAGTATTTATTTATATTGATGTCTGTTTTCCCCTCTAGACTGTAAACTCGTTGTGGATTGGGAATGTGTCTGTTTCACTGTTATATTGTACGCTCCGGTAAGTGCTCAAAAAATACAATTAAATGAATGAATGAATGAATAAAGTTCGGGGAGGAAAGAGCGTGGTCAGGGTTCAGACTGGGAATTGGGATGGATTGCCTGAATACTTTGCCATGTCCAGCCAGTGTCCATGATTTGTCTGCTAGTGAGTGCCAAGGACTGGCTGCGCCTCACTCATGTAGTGGGATTCCAGGAGGGAAACCTGAAGGACTTCATCCGCAAGGTGCTAAGGGTCGCTCAGTCATTCTGAGATTATTCCCCAGCTTTTTCCGAGCTCATTGTGATTCCACTCCAAAAAAAGAGATTCCCAGATGCTGACCCAATACTGTTTAATTTATTTTTTATGGTATTCCTTAAGCACCTACTATGTGCAGGCTCTAAACATTAGAGTAGATACAAGATACTCAAGCCGGACATAGTCTCTGTCGCAGACGGAGCTCACAGTATAAATTAAATGGAGGAGGATTTACTCCCCATTTTACAGATGAGGTATCAAGAAGTGAAATGACATCCCCAAGATCACGTAGCGGACAAGTGGAAGAGCTGGGATTAGAACCCATGACTCCCATGATCTTTCCTGCTTCATGACTAAAAGACATTTGGCTCGATCTGTGCGATTTTCAAAATTTTGGATCCCGGAGCTGGAGGAGGTCATGGAGATCGTTGAAGCCAGCCAGAGTTAACTCCCATGGTCTGCTCCCTCCTGAAGGATTCAGCTTTCTCTCCCCACTGGATTTTTTTTAGCTCCTTCCCACCTAGCAGAGTGTGAGAAGTTATTTGTTTCCCTCTCCTAGGCTCAGGCAACTTCTGCTCCACGGACCAAATTCCCCTGATGCCACTTGGCATAGCATCTGGGAGGTGGACATCTTTGGAAGGGGCTGTACGCCTTCACCAAAGAGGAGTAGGAAGAGTCCAATTGCTCTCTGAGAAACTCCAACCCTGTTCTTCAAAAAGGGGAGTCAAAACTGGGGACTTACTGGTCTGCACTGGAGGCTCAGGAAGGAGAGGTTTTGGGAGAAGGAGGCAAGAAGGATCCAGGGAGCAGGCTGGGGTTAGGAAGCATCAGGAGGAGGGGAACTGAGTGTTGACTGGACTGCACAAGCTCTCCAGGCTGCTCCTGTCCTGCCACGCTGAGATGGAGGGTGAAGAGACTTTGTTTTGTTCTCCCTGGTTTTCTTGGCCTTTCGTTTCTCTCACCAAGGAAGCAAGAGGAATTTATCTTGAGCAAAGCATCAGGGAGAGTTGATTTGGCCTCTTTTCGGCTCTGAGCCTTCTTTTTTCAATTTATTATTTCCTTTTTCCAGTCATTCATCTCTCCTGCCCAGCAAATCCCTCTGCTCCCAAGACTGCCTTACTGTTCTGCCTTTGCGCCTCTGTCTCACTCCGCTTGAGAAGAATGACGATCCAGGAGAATTTCCGTGGCTCTGAGCATTCCACCATGAGCAGGCTTCCCCGGCCCCTTTCTCTCCTCCAATCCCACTCTTCTAGTCGTCCTTCAAGAACTGCCAAGAAGGCTCCCCTCCAGGACCCTCTGAGCACTCGTCCTTTCCCCTTTCCCTAGCAGGGTCTGACCATCACTCCAGTTTGGCTCCCTTGACCCGTGGTTATCCCGGGCCCCCAAAACTGCTAGTTTAGGGTCGTGGGAACCTGGGTAAGCCTGGTCTTTGCCCTTCAGAGGGCAACTTGGGAACCCCCAGAATAAGTCTGTTAGTGGCCCTCATTATTTTCTTCTCTCTCAAATAATCCAGAAAGGAGTGGCTCTTTCTGAGAGGGACTTTCGTAAAGATGGAGAGAAAATGAGGCAAAAGAGAAAAGAGAAGGAAACATGACCAAACAAGGGACACCCTTTTGACATACACAATGTGGCCAGATGGTGTAACTATCCTTATACTCTATTATTTCCCCTATCTGCAATTTATTTTAATGACCGTTTCCCCTGAAGACTATAAGCTTCCTGTAGGTAAGGATCACATCTATCACTTTAGAGTATTTTCCCAAGTTCATAGTGCAGTGCTCTGAACACGGCCAAGACTCAATAAATACCACCCATTGATTGATTCATCGATCGATCCCACATTGACCTTTTCAGTCACCCATGCGCCTAGAGGTGAATTTCACTGTGGATGGGTGATTCCAAAGGACAGCTGGACACCACATAGTTTCCATCTATTGCTCAGTTGGGGAAACTGAGGATAAGAGCTATTATTATTCAGGGTGAGGGTTGGAATTCCCCAGGGGCAGACATGGAGCGAGGACTCCTCTGCATCAGCCCCGAGTCCGACAAGTAGCACTTAGATGTGGATCTGAGGTATAGATGAAGATTCCAGGAATCCATTCACTCTCATCCAGGGCCTTTTGACTCTATAAAAAGTCCAAAGTGTTTCCTGAAATCCAAAAGTCAATGAAGAGGAAAGATTGATGTGTGACTTCCACAAACTTCTCCAAGTTTCTGAGTCAGGGTGGGTGGGATGATTCCTCCTTGCCCTGGGGCAAGGAACTGGCCAGGGGTAGATGAGGGATTTTCTCTCTTGCAAGGCAGACACTCCCCGTCCCTCTAGCGTGTGTCAGCTTGCCAGCTGGCTAAGGCAGGATGAGGGCAGGAAGGGAGGAAGCTGCTGGTGGGTCTCAGCCCTCCACCCCCATTCATTCATTCATTCATTCATTCATTCAGCCGTACTTATTGAGTGCTTATTGTGTGCAAACCACTGCACTAATCACCTAGGAAAACAAAATACAACAATAAACACATTCCCTGCCCACAGTGAGCTTACAGTCCAGAGGGGGAGACAGACATTAATATAAACAAATAAATTACCTATATGCACATAAACTACAGACATGTAATATTCATTCAATCATATTTATTGAGCGCTTACTTTGTGCAGAGCACCGTACTAAGTGCTTGGGGAGTACAATTCAGCAACAAATAGGGACAATCCCTGCCCACAACGGGCTCACAGTCTAGAAGGGGGAAGACAGATGTCAACCACGTAAACAGGCATCAGTCTTCCCCTATTTAACCTTCTTTTCCCCAATTCCTCTCCCTTTTGTGTCATCTATACACTTTGATCTGCATTCATTCGATCCTGTGGTATTTATTAAGTACTCGCCAGGGACCGTACTGAGCGCTGGGGTGGGTACAAGCAAAATGGGGTGGACACGGTACTACCTCATGTGGGGCTCACATCTCAATCCCCATTTTACAGATGAGGTAACTGAGGCCCAGAGAAGTGAAGTGACTTGCCCGAGGCCACACAGCAGACAAGGGATGGAGCTGGGATTAGAACCCATGAACTTCTGACTGCCAGGCCTGAGCTCTATCCATTATGCCATGACACAATTAAAGATACGTACATAAATTACATACATAAATTACACGTGGAATCTCAGACAAAGGGAGGCTCCCCTGCACAAAATCTAATTATCCTAGTCCTGTAGAAACGGTATTCTGACACTACCCCAAATCCCCTCCTCCAGGCCTTCGGCGGTGACTCTGCCCCGGGCCTCAGAACCATCCCCTTCAGACACTTGCTGCGGAGCGGAGCAGGCAGATAGTCCTCAAACGTCAACTTCAATGCTTACTTTATGCATAGCACTGTACTAAGCACTGGGGAGAGTACAACATAACAAAACTGGAAGGTACTTTTCCCGCCTGCAACAGGCTTACATGTTGAGCATTAGTTTCACGAGAAGCAGCGTGGCTCAGTGGAAAGAGCATGGGCTCGGGAGTCAGAGGTTATGAGTTCGAATCCCGGATCAGCCACTCGTCAGCTGTGTGATTGTGGGCAAGTCACTTTACTTCTCTGTGCCTTAGTTACCTCATCTGTAAAACGGGGATTAAGACTGTGAGCCTCATGCGGGACAACCTAATCACCCTGTATTTACCCCAGCGCTTAGAACAGTGCTCTGCATATAGTAAGCACTTAACAAATACCAACATTATCATTAGTTTCAACACTCTCCTCAGCTAGCTTTTAAGTCAGTTTTTTTACTGACTCCTTCCTGTCTGCAGTGAACTGTACTGGGTGTTTTGGAGCGTCCCAAAGAAATAGGAGATCCATCTCCTCTCTTCAAAGAGTTCACGATGGACGTGTTGGAGTTTCTCCTTGGGTCTCTAACCTCGACCCTCTCTAGAGGGGCCACTGACAGGCACAGACAAGTGGGAGAAGAGGGTCATGGTCCTGAATAAACCAAAACCTGCCTCTGAATCCATGGATTTCTAGATGGGATCAGGTATTCCCATTATTCTGGAGCTGGATTCCAGCTGGCACTGTCCCACCCTTCCCCTCTACCACATCATCCCAGTTCAATTTCCCAAAGGGGTCAGGGGGCAGATGGTTTCGAGGGCTACCTTTAGTCATCAGTGACATCTTCCTCATGGGCATGTGTCCGGGGTTGACTACCAGCACTGTACCGGCGGCTTGGAGAATTTGTAATGTAACAGACTGGATCCCTGTCTTCCAGCTGCTTATAATCTTAAGGGGGAAATTATATGGATTAGCAGAACATTCACATTAATAAGTCTCTCTATGTAAAGGAATGTGACTCTGCTATGTGACCTTTTTCTCTGGGCCTCAGTCTCCTCATCTGTAAAAGAGGCATTCAGCATAATGGATAGAGAATGAGCCTGGAAGTCAGAAGGTAATGGGTTCTAATCCCGGCTCCACCACCGTTTAGCTGTGTGACCTTGGGCAAGTGACTTGACTTCTCTGGACCTCGGCTTCCTAATCTGTAAAATGGGGATTGAGACTCTGAGATCCCATGTGGGATGGAGACTGCGTTCAAACCAATTTGCTTGTATCCATCCCAGCGGTTCTTATAGTGCCTGGTAATAATAATGTCGGTATTTGTTAAGCGCTTACTATGTGCCGAGCACTGTTCTAAGCGCTGGGGTAGACACAGGGGAATCAGGTTGTCCCACGTGGGGCTCACAGTCTTCATCCCCATTTTACAGATGAGGTAACTGAGGCACCGAGAAGTGAAGTGACTCACCCACAGTCACACAGCTGGCAAGTGGCCGAGCCGGGATTCGAACTCATAGTAAGCGCTTAAGAAATTCCAGAGTTATTATCATAATCATTATTACTATTAATAATAATACTGTTCTCCCTCCCCCTTACATCCTGAGCCCCATGTGGGATAGGGACAGTGCTCGACCTGATTATCCTCAGTTTAGTGCTTGGTTCAGAGTAAGCATCTAACAAATACCAGGGTTTTCCCTAGAGGGTTTCCCCTAGAGAGGGGGCAGCCAGAAGACAGGGGTTGGGGTCAACATGGAGGAAATGACGTGAGAACATAGCTGAACAAACCTCCTCGAGGACTCTGATTGAAAGGGCAGACTCTGGAGCCAGAGAGGGGCAGTTGTCAGGGTCTCAAAGCTGGAGCCGGTGGTCAAGGTCCACCTTAACACATTGACGATAATCAAAGTAATAATGCCCACCACATGCAGAGGAGAAGGGGGAAAATACATCTCCCAGTTGGGAAATTATTGTATATTTTAAAGCCTGGGAGCAGATCGTTTAGAGGGGGAAATGAATTTCCCAGGCTTCCTCCAATATGGATAAATCAGCGCAGATGCTCCAGAACCTTAATTTACCCCATGAAACGATGCTGATGGGTGTTTATGCATTGGCAAAGTAATAGCTCCTTTGGAATTTGTAGCAATTGCTTCCAAAACTATTGGATGTTTATTGAATTTTGTAGGCAGGGGCCACCATTACCCAACCCCCTCACTCTTCCCGAGAGACGGAAAGCAGCGATCTGGGAAAGTTGGCCTTGTCTCCAGATCGACATCTTGGTGACGGAGCGAGATGGGTTGGTGTCAGTGCTGGGGCGGGGGGGAAGGGGGAAGGGTCTCTTGAGGCCCGGCCCCCACCGACAATGACAGGATAATAGGTCTTGCTAGAGGTTGTCCGGCACCGATGTTCAACGTTTGATGTTCAAGCTGAGACCTCCGGTGATTTGTGGGAACTAGGGGCCTCCACCAAGGGAAATGAGCCCCGTTGTCAACAGGAGAGATGTCCACTGGCTAATGATGGAATTTATTAAGTGTTCACTATTTATTTATTGATTGATTGATTTCACCGGCCCTTCCCTTCCAGGGCTGTGGCAGAGCTAGGTCTGCCCTGCCTGGGAGGCACCTGGGTTGAGTGTCATGGCCCCCGACCCGATGCTCGGCCCCGGATGGCTTGACACCGAGCCCCCGAGACCTCCGAATGTGATGCCAGGACCCCGCTCCGCCCCACAGTGCCCTACACTGCTCTTATGAAACAGGGCTTGTCGATCCAGCCATCTGAAGATGGAACATCGCTCTGTGGGAGTGGAGGCACATTCTTCCTCGGCTTCAGCTTCACTGGGCTCGCTAAAGAATGAAATCTCTATTTTGTGACGACGACGACCAAAAAGAAAGAAAAAAGCAACTCCGCTACCTCCATTGCCAATCTCTTTCTGACGACGGGGGGCTGAGGGTCAGAAGATAAAAGATCCGAGCGGATGACTGAATGACAAAACTTTCTCTCTGGGTCCCTTGGCCTTGGCTCTCATATTCTAATGCTTGCGATTTATGGGTCCCGCTCGGCTCTAATCCTCCCGCTTTTCAGCCTGCTAGAGGGAATGAGCCTCTGATCCTAACTTATAGCCCAGGCGGTGCCTCGCTCGAAAATAGATCAGAGAAGGGGATGTATTATCCATGAGGAGCGATGCTTGGGAGGGATAGGAGAGGATGGAATGGGGGCCCAACAGTGGATATCCTTTGGCCCCGCAAATTTCCAGCCGTCTCTCTGACTTCTGGTCGTCCCTCCTTCCCCAGGAGAGCTGGTGTGCGCTCTTGTAAATGGAGGCTCTCTGAGAGCCTTCATTCCATAAAAGCCTGATGACTTGCTTTTAGTACCGTAACAGTGTGGCTTAATGGTCTAGCAGAAAGAACTCGGGCCTGGGAGTCAGGGGACCTGGGTTCTTAATCTCAGCTCTGCCACTTTCCTGCTGGCTGACCTGGCGCCAATCACTTCACTTCTCTGAGCCTCGGCTTCCCTCATCTGTAAAATAATAATGTTGGTATTTGTTAAGTGCTTACTATGTGCAGAGCACTGTTCTAAGCGCTGGGGTAGATACAGGGGAATCAGGTTGTCCCACAAGGGGCTCACAGTCTTAATCCCCATTTTATAGATGCAGTAACTGAGGCACAGAGAAGTTAAGTGACTTACCCACAGTCTCACAGCTCATTACCCTATTTATTTTGCTAATGAAATATACATCGCCTCGATTCTATTTAGTTGCCATTGTTTTTACAAGATGTTCTTCCCCTTGGCTCTATTTATCGCCATCGTTCTCGTCTGTCCGTCTCCCCCGGTTAGACCGTAAGCCCGTCAAACGGCAGGGACTGTCTCTATCTGTTGCCGACTTGTTCATTCCAAGCGCTTAGTACAGTGCGCTGCACACAGTAAGCGCTCAATAAATACTATTGAATGAATGAAAAGTGGCAGAGCCGGGATTCGAACCCATAACCTCTGACTCCAAAGCCCGTGCTCTTTCCACTGATAAAATGGGGATTCAATTCATGTTCTTCTTTCTGCTTAGACTGTGAGTCTTGTGTAGGACGGGGGCTGTGTTCCATCTAATTGCACTGCATCTATCCCAGGGTTTAGTGCAGAGTTTGCCACATAGTCAGTGCTTATTAAATAGCCTGATAATTATTATTGTTAGTCCCAAATTATATTGATGATTTTTTTAAGGTATTTGTTAAGTGCTTACTCTGAGCCAGACACTGTAATAAGCACCAGGCTTAATACAAACTAATCAGGTACCTGTCCCACAGAGGGCTCACAGTCTTTATCTCCATTTTACAGATAAAGTAACTGAGGCACAGAGAAGTGAAGTGATTTGCCCAAGGTCACTCAGCAGACACTCGGCAGAGCCCAAATTAGAACGCAGGTCCTTCTGACTCCCAGTCTCCTGCTCTGCCCCCTAGGCCAAGCTGCTTCTGTTTAATAATAATAATAATGTTGGTATTTGTTAAGCGCTTACTATGTGCCGAGCACTGTTCTAAGCGCTGGGGGAGATACAGGGTAGTCAGGTTGTCCCACGTGAGGCTCACAGTTAATCCCCATTTTACAGATGAGGGAACTGAGGCACAGAGAAGTTAAGTGACTCGCCCACAGTCACACAGCTGACAAGTGGCAGAGCTGGGAGTCGAACCCATGACCTCTGACTCCGAAGCCCGGGCTCTTTTCCACTGAGCCACGGTTTAAAACTAACAAGGTGTCAAGCACTGGAGCAGACACAGGATAATCTGATCAAGCCCAGTCCCCGTTTCTCACAGGGCTCACTGTTGAAGAAAGAGACCGAGCAAGACCCTATCCCCGTTTTACAGATGAGGGAACTGAGGCCCAGAGAAGTTGAATGAGTTGACCAAGGTCATCCAGCAGGCCGGTGGCAGAGCTGAGATTTGGACCTGGTTCCGCCCACTCGGCATCTTTGGCTCTCCTCCTTGTCCGTTCTACCTCCCTTGTTTGCAGTCGTTGATTCACCCCACATCTTTGGGGTTTCCACAGGAGCGTCACAGCCCAGCGAGGCTAAGCGTGAGTCCAGAGCAGTGCAGCCCAGCCTCGCTTTGGTAAGGCAAGCCTGGAACTCTCAGCCCTGCTAATGAGCCATGCTGCTTCTTAGAGAGAGGTGGAGAGGCTTATTTTGTCAGACCCGTGTTTCCTCTCTCTTCCTCCAGCCCATTCTCCTCCACTCAGACCTCCCGTGATATCTGCAGCTGTGGTCAGGAGGAAGGTGAATGGACACCAAGGGTCAGGGAGGTAGGCTGTTATTTCTAGGTGGCCTATATCCTCTTGTCTGGCATCTCCCAGCTGGGCAGTGTCATTTTAGGAGTCAGGGGTGAGAGGAAGTGAGGGGAATCATGCATTAGGGCTAAAATGCCCGGCTTGGTCCTGCCTGGAAGGAGAGAAGCAGTATGACCTCGCGGAAAGAACACAGGCCTGGTAGTCAGAAGACCTGTGTTCTAATCCAGACTCTACCTATTGCTTGCTTTGTGACTTTAGCAAAGTCACTTCACTTCTCTGTGCTCAGTTGTCCTGTTCTCCCTCCTACCTAGACTATGAGCCCCATGCAGGACAGGGGCTATGTCCGATCTAATTCACTTGAATCTACCCTAGTACTTAGAATAGTGTTTGATACCTTGTAAGCGCTCAACACATACCATAATAAACGAACAAACAAACCCCACGCTTACTATTCCAACAGATCCTTTCAACAGCCCAGAAAGTTATCTGGCGAGCACCCCCACCACGAGAGTGGAGGCCACAGGAGAATGGACCCTGGTGGCGGAAGCGTTTTGGGATGGAACTTTATCTTCCCACATGGGGAGTGAGGACTAGAAGGGACCAGCAGCCAGCAGGAAGAACCGTGATCTACCCCACTGCAAAACGAGGCAATACCAGGAATCTGGAGATCCTAAATGCTGTGACTGCCACGGCCCTCATTCTGGTGGACGCGGATCCCAAGGCGGTGAGAGAACATTCGATTTCCCAGGAGGACGTGTAAGCCTCTGGGCTAGAGGGACGGCTGTGGCATCTTCCAGCCTTCACCTCTGCCCTCTGCTCAGCCCCTCTCCTTGAAGGCAAGGGGTTTCCAAGAGGTTTTCCCAGACTAAGCTCTCCTTCGTCTTGTCCAACTCCCTTCTGCACCGCCTTGCCTTGGCATCTTTTATTCATCAACCTCCTCCCGGCCCCACAGCACCTATGTGCATATTTGTAACTCATTTTTTAATTAATGTCTGTCTCCCCTCCTAGACTGTAAGCTTGCTGAGGGTAGGGAATGTTTCTTTTAATAATAATAATAATAATACTGTTGGTATTTGTTAAGTTCTTACTATGTGCCGAGCGCTATCCTAAGCGCTGAGGTAGGTGTAGGGTAATCAGGTTGTCCCACGTGAGGCTCACAGTTTTAATCCCCATTTTCCAGATGAGGTAACTGAGACACCGAGAAGTGAAGTGACTTGCCCAAAGTCACACAGCTGACAGGTGGCGGAGCTGGGATTAGAACCCATGACCTCTGACTCCTAAGCCCGGGCTCTTTCCACTGAGTCACACTGCTTCTCTCTGCCAAGGGTTTAGTACATTGCTCTGCACACAGTAAGCGCTCAATAAGTACGGCTGACTGACATCTTGTAAGAAATCACCAACCCCTGGTGATATTCCATCTTCAAAGGCTCCCTCCAGGGGCCCGGGATCTTGTGAATCAATCAGCGAACAAATGATTGGTATTTATTGAGAGCCTACTTTGTGCAGAGCACTGTACTAGCTGGTCACCTCTTCCTCCCACTTTCAGGTTGGGTCTTGCAGGCTGACAGGAGTGAAATATCTAGTGGCTAGTGAAGGCATAAAATCTGAAATGAGTTCAGCCAGTAATTCAGTCCCTGGCCCAAGCCTGCCTAGTCAGACTGTATTTATAGCTTTGGTCTGACTGTATTTCAGTCTTTTACCATGTCTTTATCAGTCACCTTAGGAAGCAGCGTGACATCAGTGGGTAGAGCACGGGCCTGGGAGGCAGAAGGACCTGGGTTCTAATCCTGGCTCTGCCACGCATCTGTTGTGTGACCTTGGGGATGTCACTTCACTTCTCCGTGCCTCAGTTACCTCATCTGTAAAATGGGGATTAAGATGGTGGACGCCGTGTGGCACACCGACCGTGTTCAAAGTGATTACCTTGTACGCACCCCAGAGCTTAGTACGGCGTCTGCCACATAGTAAGAGCTTATGAAATGTCATTTTTATTATTTTTTAAATATTATTATAGCATTTTTTTTTTGAAAGACAGGGCATCTAGCACCAGGATGCTAATGCTTCAGAGGGATCTCGGTGTCTATCTCCTTGATTCTGTTTATCTTGATGATGATGTCTTGTTTTTGTTTTGCTCTGTTTTACTCTGGTGCCTGTCTCCCCCGTTTAGACTGTGAGCCCGTCACTGGGCAGGGATTGTCGCTATCTGTTGCCGCACTGTCCATTCCAAGCGCTTAGTACAGTGCTCTGCACATAGTAAGCGCTCAGTAAATACTATTGAATGAATGAATCCTGGAACTAGCGGTGGCCCAAGAAGGACCAGACAACCTCCTTCCAGCTGCCTGGCCCATGCCCACGGAGTCTTGGCTAGTGGGCAGGGCTTTCCGGGAATGTCCGGTGAGACATCACTTGGGGAAGGTCTCAGCTCCATCTCTCCCCTTTGGAAAAGTTTGGATTGCTGAATGTGTCTACCAACTCCATTGCACTGTACTATCCCAAATGCTTAGTACAGTGCTCTGCTCACAGTAATAATAATAATAATAATAATGATAGCATTTGTTAAGCACCTATGTGCCAAGCGCTGTTCTAAGCAGTGGGGTAGATACAAGATAATCAGGTTGTCCCATTTGGGGCTCACAGTCTTAACCCCCATTTTACAGATGGGGTAAATGAGGCATAGTGAAGTTAAGTGACTTTCATTCATTCAATAGTATCTATTGAGCGCTTACTATGTGCAGAGCACTGTACTAAGCGCTTGGAATGAACAGGTCGGCAACAGATAGAGACAGTCCCTGCCGTCTGACGGGCTTACGGTCTAATCGGGGGAGGCGGACAGACGAGAACGATGGCAATAAATAGAATCTAGGGGATGAACATCTCATTAAAACAATGGCAACTAAATAGAATCGAGGCGATGTACAATTCATTAACAAAATAAATAAGGTAAAGAAAATATATACACTTGAGCGGACGAGTACAGTGCTGAGGGGATGGCAAGGGGGGGGGGGGAGCAGAGGGAGATGAGGGGAAAAGAGGGTTAAGCTGCGGAGAGGTGAAGGGGGGCGGTAGAGGGAGTAGAGGGAGAAGGGGAGCTCAGTCTGGGAAGGCCTCTTGGAGGAGGTGAGCTGTAAGTAGGGTTTGAAGAGGGGAAGAGAATCAGTTTGGAGGAGGTGAGGAGGGAGGGCGTTCCGGGACCGCGGGAGGACGCGGCCCGGGGGTCGACGGCGGGATGGGCGAGACCGAGGGACGGCGAGGAGGTGGGCGGCGGAGGAGCGGAGCGTGCGCGGTGGGCGGTAGAAAGAGAGAAGGGAGGAGAGGTAGGAGGGGGCGAGGTGATGGAGAGCCTCGAAGCTTAGAGTGAGGAGTTTTTGTTTGGAGCGGAGGTCGATAGGCAACCACTTGACTCGAGAAAGTCGAGAGTCAACCACTTGACTCGAGAAACCACTTGACTTCTCGAGTCAAGTCGAGAAGCAGCGTGGCGCAGTGGAAAGAGCACGGGCTTTGGAGTCAGGGCTCATGAGTTCGAATCCCAGCTCTGCCACTTGTCGGCTGTGTGACTGTGGGCAAGTCACTTAACTTCTCTGTGCCTCAGTTCCCTCATCTGTAAAATGGGGATGAAGACTGTGAGCCCCACGTGGGACAACTCGATTCCCCTGTGTCTACCCCAGCGCTTAGAACAGTGCTCGGCACATAGTAAGCGCTTAACAAATACCAACATTATTATTATTATTAAGAATAGACCGGAGCGGGGCGAGAGAGGAGGAAGGGAGATCAGAGAGAAGGCTGACACAGTAGTCTAGCCGGGATATAACGAGAGCCCGTAGCGGTAAGGTAGCCGTTGGGTGGAGAGGAAAGGGCGGATCTCGGCGATATCGTAAAGGTGAAACCGGCAGGTCTCGGTAACGGATAGGATGCGTGGGGTGAACGAGAGAGACGAGTCAAGGATGACACCGAGATCGCGGGCCCGAGAGACGGGAAGGACGGTCGTGCCATCCACGGTGATAGGGAAGTCCGGGAGAGGACCGGGTTCGGGAGGGAAGATGAGGAGCTCGGTCTCGCTCACGTTGAGTTTTAGGTGGCGGGCCGACATCCGGGTGGAGACGTCCCGGAGGCGGGAGGAGATGCGAGCCCGAAGGGAGGGGGAGAGGACAGGGGCGGAGATGTAGATCCGCGTCTCATCTGCGTAGAGATGGTAGTCAAAGCCGTGAGAGCGGATGAGTTCACCGAGGGAGTGAGTGTAAATGGAGAACAGAAGAGGGCCACAAGGTCACACAGCAGACAAGTGGGGGAGCTGGGATTAGAACCCACGTCCTCTGACTCCCAGTCCCGTGCTCTTTCCCTAGAAGAAGCGGGGCCTAGTATATACAACATGGGCCTGAATATCAGAAGGACCTGTGTTCTAATCCTGATTCCTTCACTTTAATCAATCAGTGGTATTTATTGAACTCTTCCTATTTGCAGAACACTGTACTAAGCAGTTGGGAGAGTACAATACAACAGAATTAGCCACATTCTCTGCCTATAACAAGCTTACAGTCCAGACGGGGAGACAGACATTCATATAAATAATTATTGCCCACTTGTCTGCTATGTGACCTTGGGCAAGTCACTCAGCTTCTCTATGCCTCAGTTACCTCCTCTGTAAAATGGGGATTAAGGCTGTGAGCCTCAAGAGGGACATAGACTGTGTCCAACCTGATTTTCTTGTACCCAACCCAGCGCTTAGTACAAGTGCCTGTCACATAGTAGGCACTTGACAAATACCTTAAAAGAACACCATCACTATAATTCGGGACTAATAATAATTATCGGAGTATTTAAAAGCTCTTACTATGTGACAAACTCTGAGCTAAACCTTGAGATATGTGCAGTTCAATTAGATGGAACACAGCCCCGTCCTACACAAGACTCACAGTCTAAGCAGAAAGAAGAACATGTATTGAATCCCCATCTTACAGACGAGGAGAGTCAAGGCTCAGAGAAGTGAAGTGACTTGCACAAAGTCACACGGAAGGAAAGTGACAGAGCCAGGTCTCCTGACTCCCAGGTCCGAGTTCTTTCTGCTGGACCGTTAGGCCACACTCTTACAGTACTACTACATAGTAGGTGCTTATCAAATGTCATTTTTATTATTATTATTTTGGATGGCTAGTTAATTGATTGCTAGCTGGTTCCTTGATTGATTAGTTATTAGTTGGCTAGTTGGTTGCTTAATTAATTGGTTGACTAGTTTTTTTTTCTTTGAATGAAACTTGTTAAGCATTTACTATGTGCCGGGTACTGTGCTAAGGGCCGGGGAAGATACAAGCAGATCAGGTTGGACACCGTCCCTGTCCCATATGGGGCTCGGTTTTCATCCCCATTTTACAGTTGAGGTAACTGAGGCCCAGAGAAGTTAAGTGACTTGTCCACAGTCACAGAGCGGACAACTGGCAGAGCTGGGATTAGAACCCAGGTCCTTCTGACTCCAGGTTCCTGCTCTTTCCACTAGGCCATGTTGCATCTCTAGTTATTTGGTTAGTTGGGAAGGTAGAGAGTTATTTTTGGCAGTAACTGAGTGTTTTCAGTGTCCAGGTGGGTAGAGCCACCGGAGCTTGCCCCCGCCACCCTAGGCCCCGCTGGTCTCAGCAGTCCTAAAACTATGTCTGTTCCCAGTGGCGAGACTCACAGAGGCCCAACCTCAGGGGGAGCTGGTCTTTCAGAGTTATCGTGGGAGGAGGAGCCTGAGAACGTTCACTGCCCCTCCAGATATTTCCCAAACACTCAGAACTGAGTGAAAAACAGGAACATTAAATGCCTGTACACTCCTAGGGCATATTGGCTTCCACAGACTGAACCCACGCACAGTTATTAAACTTTTCACTCTAGGCTTCAAGGCTGTCCATCACCTTGCCGCCCCCCCCTCCCTCTCCTCCCTTCTCTCTTTCCACTGCCCACCCCGCACGCTCCGCTCCTCTGCCGACCACCTCCTCACCGTCCCCCGTTCCCTCCCGCGGTCCCGGAACGCCCTCGCTCCTCACCTCCGCCAAACTGATCCTCTTCCCCTCTTCAAAACCCTACTTACAGCTCACCTCCTCCAAGAGGCCTTCCCAGACTGAGCTCCCCTTCTCCCTCTACTCCCTCTACCGCCCCCCTTCACCTTTCCGCAGCTAAACCCCCTTTTTCCCCCATTTCCCTCTGCTCCTCCCCCTCTCCCTTCCCCTCCCCTCGGCACTGAACTCGTCTGCTCAACTGCATATATTTTCATTACCCTATTTATTTTATTAATGAGATGCACATCGCCTTGATTCTATTTATTTGCTATTGTTTTAATGAGATGTTCATCCCCTTGTTTCTATCATTGCTATTGTTCTCGTCTGTCCGTCTCCCCCGATTAGACCGTAAGCCCGTCAGAGGGCAGGGACTGTATCTGTTACCGATTTGTACATTCCAAGTGCTTAGTACAGTGCTCTGCACATAGTAAGCGCTCAATAAATACTACTGAATGAATGAATGAACAATTATAAATATCCGCGCACACACACCCGGACACGGTTCTGAACGTGTTTACAGCTGACCCTAAGTGCAATCTATCAGTCAAACAGTAGTTAGGGGCTACTGTGTATAGAGCACTGTGCTAACTGCTTTGGAGAAGACAATAGAAGGGAGTTGGTGGAGACGTTCCTGGTCCTCAACGAGCTTACGTTCAGACATCTGGGGTTCCAGCAGGCAGGAAGAGAGAGAGCATGGGCGGGCGGACCATTCCCTTGTCTGAATTTAAAAGGATAGGCTTGGTCAGCTGATTGAGTTGCATTCCCAGATGATTAAGATAATAATAATGGTATTTGTTAAGCGCTTACAATGTACCAAGCACGGTTCTAAACACTGGGATAATTAATCAAGTTGGACACAGTCCCTGTCCCACATGGGGCTCACAGTCTTACGCCCCGTTTTACGGCTGAGGTAACTGAGGCACAGAGAAGTGAAGTGACTTGCCAAGGCCACACAGCAGACAAGTGGCGGAGCTGGGATTAGAACCCGTGACCTTCTGACTCCCAGGCCCATGCTCAATCCACTACAGCATGCTGCTTCTCTTAGGAGAATCCAAGACCTCCTGCTTCCGGAAAATGTAGTGTCCGGGCAAAAAGTATGGCAAGAAAAGGTTTCCTGCTTCCTCTTCAGTCCCTCCCCTGCAGTTCCCCTGTCAATAGGAAGCTGAGCAGGGTGACAAATCAATCAATGAATTAATGTTATTTATTGAGTGCTTGCTGTGTGCAGATCACTGTACTAAGTGCTTGGGAGAGTACAGTACATAATAATAATGATAATAATGTTGGTATTTGTTAAGCACTTACCATGTGCAGAGCACTGTTCTAAGCGCTGGGGTAGATACAGGATAATCAGGTTGTCCCATGTGAGGCTCACAGTCTTCATCCCCATTTTACAGATGAGGTCACTGAGGCACAGAGAAGTGAAGTGACTTGCCCACAGTCAAACAGCTTACACCTGGCAGAGCGGGGATTCAAACCCATGACCTCTGACTCCCAAGCCCGGGCTCTTTCCACTGAGCCACGCTGCTTCTACATCTGAGTTGGCAGACATGTTCCCTGCCCACAGTGGGCTTACAGTCTGTAGATGGGGAGACAGGCATAACTGTATATATTTTCATTACCCTATTTATTTTGTTAGTGAAATGTACATCGCCTCGATTCTATTTAGTCGCCATCGTTTTTACGAGATGTTCTTCCCCTCGACTCTATTCATCGCCATCGTTCTCGTCTGTCCGCCTCCCCCGATTAGACCGTAAGCCCGTCAGACGGCAGGGACCGTCTCTATCTGTTGCCGACTTGTTCATTCCAAGCGCTTAGTACAGTGCTCTGCACATAGTAAGCGCTCAATAAATACTATTGAATGAATGAATGAATATAAATAAATAATTGATACGTATGTGCAAACAGGCTATGCCAACAGCCGTCCTTTCCAAGAGACACATCTTACCCCAGCTGAGTTACTGAAGTGTCAGTGGCATTGTCCAAGAGCACCCTGGGGGTCTGAGTAGGAATCCAAACTAAGAACATCACATTCACCCTGAAGAGAGAAGAAAACCTAAAAATAATCGGCCCAGACCCAAGCAGCATGGACTAGTGACACTGCATGGGCCTGGGTGTCAGAAGGACCTGGGTTCTTACTCCAGCTCTGCCACTTGTCTGCCGTGTGACTTTGCTCAAATCACCTCACTTCTCTGTGCCTCATTTACCTCATCTGTAAAATGGGGATTAAGACTGTGAGGCCTCATTTGAGACACTGACTGTGTCCAACCCGATTTCCTTGCATCCACCCTAGAGCTTAATACAGTGCCTGGTACATAGTAAGTGCTTCACAGATACCATTCAAAAAAGCGAAATGGCTTAGCTAGAGGCTTCTGGGAGTCAGTCCCATGGTTACACCGTCGGCACCAAGGACACACCAGCCTGGCATGTAACAATAAGCCCCATGGACACATTAGCCTGGCATGTGGCAGTTGGCACCGTGGACACACGTTTGGCAAGTGACGATTGGCCTCTTGGACACACCATCCTGGCATAAGGCAATCAGCACCGAGGATACACCATCTTGGCGTGTGACAATCAGCACCGTGGACACACCGGCCTGGCACATGGCAACTGACACCATGGACACACCAGCTCGGCTTGTGACAGTTGGCTCCCCAGACAAATCAGCTTGACGTGCATCAGTCGGCACCATGGACACGCCACCTTGCGTGTGACAGTCGGCACCGTGGATACACCGTCTTGGCCTGTGACACTCAGCAGGTGGGGTGGCTCATTCCACCAGCGGAGGCTTTGAGGTCATGAGACCAAGAGACAGAATCCAAATCCTGACCAGTTCCTGAAAATGCCAAATGCAACAGTACAACAAAAGATGCTCTTTATGTGGGATTGTCATCTCCCCCTCAGCCACTGGAAGGAAGCCCACCTGCACACCGAGATAAGATTTCGCTGTCAGCTCCGTCATCGGCAAGCACACAAAGGATGGCCCTTTTTCATCGTGCTTCCAGCCCCCGAGAATGAGGTCTCCGCTCATCCGCCCCCAGTCGGCCCGGAGAGCGATGAGACCCGTGGGTTGCCGCGGGCTGGGCAAATCTAATTTCTCTTTCTTTGTCCTCAAGCTTCGGTTATCCAATTAGGACTGGGATGAGGGAACCGCTTCTGATTGGGATGAAGGCAAAAGAAACAGCCGGAGTGAGAAGTGATTTATTTTCATTCTCCTTTCAAGGTGCCGAACAGACACAGGACACTGAAAGCAAAGCGCTTTCACGTCTCATCCCCCTTTTTGGTTGTCACTGGCACAGGATGGCTGAGGGGAAGGAAGACGCACAGGGAGGTAAAGAGAATTGCCCCAGATCACACAAGGAGTCCGTGGTGGAGACCGGGGCTGAACAATGAGATTGTGAATAATAATAACGTTGGTAGCTGTTAAGCGCTTACTATGTGCTGTTCTGAGCGCTGGGGTAGATACAGGGTAGTCAGGTTGTCTCACATGAGGCTCACAGTCTTAACCCCCATTTTACAGATGAGATAATTGAGGCACAGAGATTCGTTGTGAGCAGGGAATATGTCTATTTATTGTTTTACTCTCTCAAGCAATTCGTTCAGTGGTGTAAGCACGCAATAGATCATGGCGTAGTGGATAGGACACGGGCCTGGGAGCCAGAAAGTCATGGGTTCTAATCCTGGTTCTGCCACTTGTCAGTTGTGTGACTTTGGGCAAATCACTTAACTTCTCTGGACCTCAGTTACCTCATCTATAAAATGGAGATTGAGACTATAAGCCGCTTATGGGACAGGGACTATGTCCAACCCGATTTGCATTTATCCACCACACATAGAACTTAACAAATACCGTAATAATAATAATAATAATAATAATAATAATAATTATTATTAAATACTATTGAATTGAATTGAATTCCTGGTCCATGGCTCTGGACATTGCAACGTATTCTCCTCACAGAGGGAGCTTACTGAATTTTGGGCCATGGCAACTGTGCCATTTCTTACCTTGCCTAAGTCTCTTTCTTAAAATAATGATAATGATAATAATAATGGTGTTTGTTAAGTGTTTACTATGTACGAAACCCTGTACTAAGTGCTGGGATAAATCTAAGATAATCAGGTCACCCCGCTTATTCTCTCACTGATTTTGCTGATCCCCCATGCAACTCCGCTTTGGTCCAACCCCACCAACCCCCCAACCTCCCAACAGCTATCCACTCCTGCCCCTTTTGTGCCAATCATTTCTCCACCGGTATGGCACCCCAGGGAGAGCTGAGATTGAGTGGGGGTGAAGGAGTTAATGCCCAGTGGTTGTGTAGGGTTTGTGTTGGGGGGAAGAGGAGGACCACAGAGTATAAAATGATAAATGTAGTCACCCAGGAGCACCACAGGGCCCATCCAGCTCAGTGTTTGGTCCCCGGTGGGAGGTGGCAAATTCTGACTGGAAGAACCATTTAAGAGTGGCCCGTTGTGACATCCAACCAGTCAAGCGATGCATTCATCGAGCACCGTAACAATAATAACAACCCGTCAAAGGGCAGGGACCGTCTCTATCTGTTGCCGACTTGTTCATTCCAAGCGCTTAGTACAGTGCTCTGCACATAGTAATAATAATAATAATAATGTTGGTATTTGTTAAGCGCTTACTATGTGCAGAGCACTGTTCTAAGCGCTGGGGTAGACACAGGGGAATCAGGTTGTCCCACGTGGGGCTCACAGTCTTCATCCCCATTTTACAGATGAGGGAACTGAGGCACAGAGAAGTTAAGTGACTTGCCCACAGTCACACAGCTGACAAGTGGCAGAGCTGGGATTCGAACTCATGAGCCCTGACTCCAAAGCCCGTGCTCTTTCCACTGCACCACTACTGAATGAATGATGGTATTTCTTAAGCGCTTACTATGTGCCAAGCACTGTTCTAAGCGCTGGGAGAGATACAAGGTAATCAGGTTTGTCCCACGTGGGGCTCACAGTCTTCATCCCCATTTTACAGATGAGGTAACTGAGGTACAGGGAAGTTAAGTGACTTGCCCAAAACCACAGAGCTGATTAGGGGCAGAGCTGGGATTAGAACCCACGACCTCTGACTCTCAAACCCGTGCTGTTTCCACTAAGCCACGCTGCTTGGAGAGTAATAATAATAATACTAATGATGGCATTTGTTAAGCACTCAGTATGTGCCAAGCACTGCCGATGATAATAGTGATGGTATTTGTTAGGGGTTTACTATGCGTCAAGCACTGCTCTAAGCACTGGGGTAGATACAAGTTAATCAGGCTGGACACAGTCCCTGTACCACATGAGGCTCACCGTCTTAATCCCCATTTTACAGTTTACTGAGATAAATGAGGCACAGAGAAGTGAACTGATTTACCCAAGGTTACACAGCAGACAAGTGGCAGAGCCTGGGCAAGAACCCAGGTCCTTCAGGCACCCAGGCCAATGTTCTAACCACTAGGCAACAACAGAAGGAAAACACATATACATTTTTTCTACCCTCAGTTTGTGGTTTAATAATAATAATAATGTTGGCATTTGTTAAGCGCTCACTATGTGCAGAGCACTGTTCTAAGCACTGGGGTGGATACAGGGTAATCAGGTTGTCCCCCGTGGGACTCACAGTTCATCCCCATTTTACAGATGAGGTCACTGAGGCACAGAGAAGTGAAGTGACTTGCCCAAGGTCACACGGCTGACAAGTGGCCGAGGCAGGATTCGAACCCATGACCTCTGACTCCCAAGCCCGGGCTCTTTCCACTGAGCCACGCTGCTCTAAGTGAGGAGACAGACAAAAATGATTTCCAAGTAGTGGGTAGCAAGAAGAAAAATAAGAATCTAGTTGGAAACAGCACCACGGTATCGGGATGAAATAGCTGAATAAATAATTGAATATACAAATGTCTGTGTAAATGCACAAATGTATAAAAATATATGTATGCATGTAAAGCGTAGATGATAGAATCAGTTATGCAGTTGTTGAGAGCGGGTGGTGAGTTGATGGGATTGAGAATTGTTGAGAATTGACTTTCTGGAGAATATAAATTCCTCTCTGGACTGTAAGTGCCCCCTAGACTGTAAGCTCCTTGGCGACAGGGAACGTGTCTATTCTGTAATATTGTATTCTCCTAAGCCCTTATTACAGGAGCTGTGTACGCAGTAAGTGTTCGATAAATGTCATCGACCGACTGGAGGAAACTTTCCCTGGGAAACCCGATCCAGAAAGTGTTTTTCCGACCCACTTTGACTAGAACGTCGCTAGGGAATCTGGGAGTGTTCCCCTGACTTTGTGAACCTGTTTAGCTGTGGCACAGAGAGGTATCTGAAGAAACAGATTGTGTACCTGCGTGTGGTGTCATGACAGGTCAGTGTTACCGCTTGAGTTCTAAACACCAGGTTTTGCCAGACTGCGATGCTCAAATTATAGGGTGACTAAGATGTGACCACTCCTCCTTTTAGACTATGAACCTAATGTGGGTCAAGGACTCTGTCCGACTCGATTACGCGGTATCCACTCCGGTGCTCAGTGCAGTATCTTGCACACAGAAAGCGCTCAACTAATACTACGGTCACCATCATCTATTCTCTCATCCGGTCCCCCCACATCCACCACCGCCCGGGTCTAGACAGGCTTGTAATGGATCACACCTGAAAGATCGCAGCTTCTCTTTACCTTATTGTCTCTTTGAGCTCCCCTAGAAACACCTCCTCACGACGCTTTTGGATCGGAGGTTCCTCTAAACAAATAAAGCGGTGCCTCCAGGTTCAAAGGGCATAGAAGTGGAAGTCGGGAGTCTGGGATTCTAATCCCAGCTCCTCACTTGCCTGCTGTGTGACCTTGGGCAAGTTCCTTAGCCTCTCTGTGCCATGTAGGGACTTTCTCTGACCTGAATGGACTGTATCCCCCCCAAGATAGTAGTTGGCACCTAGTAAGCACTTTAAGTAGTAAATCTGAATACTTGCTGCGGCCATTTCAGCCAGTTCATTCATTCAGTCGTATTTATTGAGCGCTTACTGTGTGCAGAGCACTTTACTAAGCGCTTGGGAGGGTACAATATAACAATGTAACAGAGCTATTCCCTGCCCACAGCAAGCTTACGGTCTAGAGCGGGAGACAGACATACTAATAGTAATAATAATGATGTTATCTGTTATGTACTTACAATGTGCCAGGCTCTGTACTAAGCGCCATACTGAGTTTGGATACGAGCCAACCGGGTTGGACATCGTCCCTGTCCCACATGGGGCTCACAGTCTGAATCCACATTTTACAGATGAGGTAACTGAGGCCCAGAGAAGTGAAGTGACTTTTCCAAGGTCACATAGTAGACGAGTGGGGGAGTCGGGATTAGAATCCATAACCTTCTGACTCCCAGGCCCGTGCTCTAAACACTATGCCATGCATTAATGTAAATAAATAAATGATAGTTTCCTCTTTTCCCCTGGGAATCAGAGTTTTGCTGCCCATTTCCCTGTTCACACTATCACTTGGTAGATGGGGAGACTCTCTGGGGGTGTGAGAGCAGCGGCAGCGAAGCGAGACGAGGGACACCGGTTAGAAACCGGGAGAGTGAGACAATCTCAGCCGCGTTCCATTTTTCTTCTCGTCAAACCCAAGATCCCAGCTGGCTGGGCCGCTTTCCACAGGGTAAACGCAGAACACAGTCAAACCTCGCCTGCAGATGCTCCGTAGTGGATATTTATTACCAAAGCAAGACCTTTAAAAGGCTGTCATCTCACAGCACAACGGAACAGTGGGTCAGAGCGCTCACCCCCGTCTTTCAAAAGGAAGACAGATAACAGGAATGATCACCTGGGGAGGCAGGAGGTCCCTGTCCCGGCCCCTTCACGTGCGCCCCATGCCCGCTGTTTGATGAGCCAAGCCTTGCTTCTGGGGGGCACAAATCACGCGTGGTGGGTGGACCCGGGGTGGCAGGCGCAGAGACAGCCATGCGACCCTGGCAGAGGAAAGGACAGAGACGTTAAGAGGGATTAGAAGTATCCAACAAACCCGAGTTTAACCTCCATGCCCCTCATTCTGGTTACGGGGACCCGTCACCCCTGGGGGTATTCCCCTGGGGCTCCATTTCACCTCAGGCTGCGCCTTATCTAATCCCAAGCCCCCATCGCTTGGGGAGCTGGCCTCCTCTAAACAGCTCCAGGAAGCACAAAGCTGATTCACCGCATGAATGTTGTGCCTCTTCCTCCTCCTCTTCCATTTCCCTTCTAACCAAAGTCCAGGGACTCATCTGTTTCCCAAAACTACTGCTCCAGCTGGATGAGAGGAGCTGGGTGGCCTAGTGAACCGATCACAGGCCCGGGAGTCAGAGGGCCTGAGATCTTATCCTCTTATCCCTGCTTTGCCACTTGCCAGCTGTGACATTAGGCAGTCATTTAACTTCTCTGTGCCTCAGTTACCTCATCTGTCAAATGGGGATCAAATCCCTCCTACCTAGAGTGTGAGCCTCATGTGGGACAGGGACAGTGTCTGACTTAACTTGTATCCACCCCATCATCGGTCAGATGGGAGGTTGGGAAGACAGAAGGGGTCAAACCTGCTTCTAAATGAAGAAGGTGATCAGTAAATTCCTCAAACTTGTCTTCCTCTTCTAGGGTAGGAGCTGGCAGAGCCAAGAATTCCAACTTTCCCTCCATCCTCTCTCCCCCCCGCCTCTCAAATCCTTCCAGGTCTGAGGTAGGCTGTTTCCTGGCAATTCCTGTGTGAGCTCTCAAGTGGAAGATCGGGATTTCCACTCCACACCACAAATTAATTTAGAGATGGGCTAATCTAATTGGTTTCCAAAAAAAAAAAAGAATAATTAAAAAACAACAGCAAACAAAAGTTCAAATATAGAAATCTATCTTCACACAAACCAATGGTGGAGAAAATAGTCCAGATCCACAAATTTAAAGAAGCTGTGTGCTCCGGTCCCATCGAGGGCTGGGCGGGAAATGGATTCTGGCAAAGCCTGGGCTTAGAGGAGAGCTCCTGGCTGGGGACCAGGAAACTCACCCCAGGATTTGTTTCCCTGCTACTCATTCACTCATTCATTTGTATTTATTGAGTGCTTACTGTGGCAGCTAAATCCTAACCTGCTCCGGCAGGGTTTTTTGAGAGGAAAATAATAATGATGGCATTGGTTAAGCGCTTCCTATGTGCCGAGCACTGCTCTAAGCGCTGGGGGAGATACAGGGTAATCAGGTTGTCCCACGTGGGGCTCACAGTCTTAACCCCCATTTTCCAGATGAGGTAACTGAGGCCCAGAGAAGTTGAGTGACTTGCCCAAAGTCACACAGCTGACAAACTGCCGGAGCCGGGATTAGGACCCTTGACCTCTGACTCCCAAGCCCACGCGGCTTCTCTTGCCATAGAAATTGCCATAGAACTGCAGGGATCTCTTGGTGTCAGGGAAGGGATGCTCCTCTCTGTTTTTTATGGTTTGGGGAGGGGCGACAGGGTAGGGGGTGCATCCTGGAACTCCTCAGATGTTCATTCGTTATTCAGTTGTATTTAGCGAGCTCTTACTGTGCGCATAGCGCTGTACTAAGCACTTGGAAGAGTATAATACAACAATAAGCAAACACGTTCCCTGCCCACAATGAGCTTACAGTCTAGAGTGGAGGAGACAGATATGAATACAAATAAATAAAATTATAGTTATGTGCATAAGTGCTCTGGGGCTGAGAGACGGGAAGAGCAAAGGAAGCAAGTCAGGATGACACAGAAGGGAGTGGGAGATGAGAAACCTCTGATCTCTATTCTGGCCTGGCCACCCTGGGGACTGCCCTCTCACGTACTCTAGACAGTCAACTTTTTATGGGCAGGGAATGTGTCTGTTTATGGTTGTACTCACCCAGGTGCTTAGTACAGAGCTCTGCACACAGTAGGAGCTCAATAAATACGATCGAATGAGCTCCTACCTTGGAGCTTTCGTTCAGGTGAGAATCCCTCATAGCACTCTAGAGGAGCCGTGTGGATTAATGGGTAGAGCTTGGGTTTAGGAATCAGAATCACCTGGATTCTAATCCCAGCTGTGTGACCTTAGGCCAAGTCACTTAACTTCTCTGGGCCTCAGTTACCTCATCTGTAAAATGGTGATTAAGACTGTGAGCCTCACGTGGGGCAGGGACTGTGTCCAACTTAATTGACTTATATCTACCCCAGCACTTTGAACAGTGCTTGACATGTAGTAACTGCTTAGCAAGTACTATAATTATTATTATTATTATTATTATTATTAGTCTCTGCTCTTTGGGACCTCAAAGCCCACATCCTCCAGAAGCCCTCCCTGATTTTCCCATCTTCCATAATCCCACTTGTTCGAGGCCCTTCCGTGACAGCGAGTATAAATGGACATGCATTTTGTAAAATGTTTAGAAGATTCAGAGGCGCAGATTCATGAGAACTAATATTCACCCACTTAGACAACACCCTCTGGATTTTAAACTCCTTGAGGGCAGAGGTCATGCCAACGTCTAAGGTACCTAGGATGCTTCTCCGACTCTTTGAAAGTTCAGCTGATCATCATATCCTCTCTCAAGGCCCCCTTGGCGGCAGACTCACCTGTCTCTATCACGTTCTGCCCGGGGTTTGCCAGAGTGAGAAGTTTTGTTCTTGAGTCACACGTTGCGAACAGCAGAAGAAAACCCTTCATTAAACCCTGTGTCGTCTGGCTCGAGGAGTTTTTCCTGTTAAAGATTTCTGAAAATACTCTCAGGTCCTCACGAGAGGAAACAGAGGCTCGGGGGATGTTCATTCATTCACTCAGTCGTATCTATTGAACGCTTACTCTGTGCAGAACACTGTACTAAGCGCTTGGGCTGAACAAGGCTTTGAGCACTGAACCTTGAGCTCCACTGGACAGAGGGGGCTAGAGGATGAGGAGTGATGGAGGAGGGAGGATTATTTTGTGACAGGAGGGAAAAAGGACTGAAACTGTGCTGGGGGGCCCAGCGATGAAGAGGTTTCTTAGCCGGAGGACTTGCTGGCTCCCTGGGGTTCATCCTGAAGAACTAAAGAATTCCCCATGAATTCTGAGCGGGAACATTATCATGATTAAAGTTATTACAAAGGCAATTTTTTTCCTTTAATTTCTTTTTTCTTTTTTTTTTCCCAAAGCTTCTCCCGTGATTCCAGATGTCCTTCCTTCTGTAGTAATTCTGTGCAAGGTCACTGTTTACCAAGTGAGTCTTTGCTCTCCTCAAATCTGCGATCAGATGGTCCTGAGGAGTTGAAGGGCTGTTTATCGTGGGAGGCCTGTGGGTGGAGGAGCTACACCCCAACGACAACTCAGAGAATCAGAGACGGTCTCAGAGAGGCCTTGTCTCTCTGGCCAGAATGAGGAACTGGAGAAGCAGCGTGGCTCAGTGGGAAGAGCCCGGGCTTTGGAGTCACAGGTCATGGGTTCGAATCCCGGCTCTGCCACTTGTCAACTGTGGGACTGTGGGCAAGTCACTTCACTTCTCTGTGCCTCAGTTACCTCATCTGTAAAAGGGGGATTAAGACTGTGAGCCCCACGTGGGACAACCTGATTCCCCTGTGTCTACCCCAGCGCTTAGAACAGTGCTCGGCACATAGTGAGCGCTTAACAAATACCAACATTATTATTATTAGGAACTGCCCGGATCCAAGCCCTCCCCGGGGAGACCAAAGCCAAGCTGCGGGCCATTGCATGCCAAGGAAATGGCAAGTCCAGCGTGACTGTCCAGCATGGCTGCCCCCAGCCGTGAGGCTGGTCCTCTGGTGCTGGGCCTAGTCTGGGCCTTACCCTGACACTCAGTTATTTCCTCTCCCTGTAATTTATTTTACTGTCTGTCTCCCCTGATGGAATGTAAGCCCCTTGAAGACAGGGATGGTTTCTACTTTAATATCCTCTCTCAAGTCTTCAGTTCACGGCTCTGCAATCCATCAGTCGTATTTACTGAGCACTTACTGTGGGCAGAGCACCGTATGAGGTGCTTGGGAGAGCACAATGTAATAGAATTGGTAGGCTTGTTCCCTGTCCACAGTGAGCTTACAGTCTAGAGGGAGGAGACAGACATTAATATAAATAAATGAATAAAATATAAATATATGAATATAATTAAATGAAGTTCGGGTATGTACACAGGTGCTGTGGACTGAGGGAGGGGTGCATAAAAGGTGCAAATACAAGTAGAAGGGTGACACAGAAGGGAGAGGAAGATGAGGAAATGAGGGCTTAATCAGGGAAGGCCTCTTGGAGGAGAGGTACCTTCAATAAGGTTTTGAAGACAGGGAGAAGCCGTGTGGCTTAATGGATAGAGCACAGTCCTGGGAGTCCAAAGATCCAGGGTTTTAATGCCGGCTCCTCCACTTGTCTACTGTGTGACCTTAGGCAAGTCATTTCGCTTCTCTGTGCCTCAGTTACCTCATCTGTAAAATGGGAATTGAGACTATGAGGCCCACATGGAATAGGGACCATGTCCAACCTGATTTGCGTGGATTCCCCTCAGTGTAGTAAGCGCTTAAAAAACACCACGATTATTATCATCATTATTGTTTGTCAGATATGGGGAGGGAGGGCATTCCAGGCCAGAGGCAGGACTTTGGCAAGAGGTAGTCGGTGAGATAGATGACAGGCATGTCAGTAAGAAGCCACTCAGCTCTCCTGCAACACAGGTTTTCATTACCCAATCTGGACAGGACACACTGGAAGAAGTAGGGCACATTCAAATGAGGGGTTGTTCGGATGATTTCTGTGCAAGTAGATTTGGGCAGGAGGTAGTTCCCACTCTTTGACTATAAGAGCTCTTTGCTGGGTCCTGAATCTCTTCCTAATTTGCCTTCAGTCACATTTCTCCCCCGATTAGACTTGTCCCCCAATTAGACCGTAAGCCCGTCAGTGGGCAGGGACTGTCTCCATCTGTTGCCGAATTGTACGTTCCAAGCGCTTAGTACAGTGCTCTGCACATAGTAAGCGCTCAATAAATACTATTGAAGGAATGAATGAATGAATGCATCCCACAGCACGAATCTGCTCTGGTCCCTTGAATTGGAAAAGTAGATTCAGTTGTGCTTCAGCTCAATGCTATTAGTCAAGGTGTGATATGGCTACAGTTTCCAGCCCCTGCCTTAGCTTTACAACGCTGGACCGAACCTCCCTTCTCTCCTTCTCCAGCCCAGCCCACACACTCGGCTCCTCTGCCTCCAATAACCTCCTAACTGTGCCTCGTTCTCGCCAGTCCCGCCGTCGACTCCTGGCCCGTGTCTTACCTCTGCCCTGAAATGCCCTCCCTCCTCACCTCCGCCAAACTAGCTCTCTTCCCCCCTTCAAAGCCCTGCGGAGAGCTCCCCTCCTCCAGGAGGCCTTCCCAGACTCAGCGCCCCTTTTCCTCTTCTCCTCCTCCCCTCCCCACTGCCCCGTTCCCTCCTTCTGCTCTACCCCCTTCCCCAACCCCATCAGAACGTGTGTATATTTGTACATATTTATTTTATAATGATGTGTATATGTCTATAATTCTGTTTATCTATTTTGATGCTATTGATGTCTTTCTACTTGTTTTGTTTTGTTGTCTGTCTCCCCTTCTGGACTGTGAGTCCGTTGTTGGGTGTAGGATTGTCTCTGATGCCGAATTGTATTTTCCAAGTGCTTAGTAATAATAATGTTGGTATTTGTTAAGCGCTTACTATGTGCAGGGCACTGTTCTAAGCGCTGGGGTAGAGACGGGGTAATCAGGTTGTCCCACGTGAGGTTCACAGTTAATCCCCATTTTACAGATGAGGTAACTGAGGCACAGAGAAGTTAAGTCACTTAAGTCACACGGTCACACAGCTGGCAAGTGGCAGAGCAGGGATTCGAACCCATGACCTCTGACTCCAAAGCCCGTGCTCTTTCCACCGAGCCACGCAGTGCTCTGCACACAGTAAGCACTCAATAAATACGATTGATTGAATGAATGAACGAATGAACCGAACTTCGTGTTCTTGTAAATTTATAGTCAGATAGCACTGAATGGCAAAGGTATAAAGGGGTCTGCTCATGGTGGATGCAGACTATAAGCTCCATGTGGCAGAGGGATTGTGTCCAACCTCCTTAACCTATATTTTCTCCGGCACTTAGAACGCCGCTTGACATATAATAAGCGCTCAACAAACACTATCAAAAAAATGTGTACCGATAGATATCAATTGCAGCGGTGTATTTAAAGCATTCACCCCCTTCCCATCGCTCCCAGCTGAATCAGTGATCACCATTTCATGCTTTCCCCAGGACCTGAAGTTCTTCACTCACTGCATTATGTGTGAACCCCCCGCGCCACATTTTCCGGCCGTCAGCACCCTTTTCTGTGGTATTTATTAAAAACTTACCGCATGCCAGGCACCGAAGAAAATACTGGGTTAGATGCAAGGTTGTCAGGTTGGACACAGTCCCTGTCCCGCACAGGGCTCACAGTTTTAATCCCCATTTTATCGACGTGGTAACTGAGGCTCAGGAAAGTGAAGCGACTTGCCCAGAGTCACAAAGCAGACAAGTGGCAGAATCACTCAGGTCCTTCTGACTCCCAGGCCCGTCCTCTAGCCATTAGGCAACACTTTTTTTTCCCAGGGAAGGCCAAGGAGTGCTCCCAGTTCAATCTCTAGGCAGTCGCTGTGTGGAGAACTCTCTCCTAGGTCCTGTGAAGAGGTACAGTTGAAGAAATAGCCCCACTCCCTGACTTTGGGAAGCTTTGAATCTGAGGGAAAAGGGCAGAGTAGACACACATAAAATCAACAAAGGGATCTGACCCCAGTTCAGCTATTAGGGGCCTTTACAGTTCTATCTCTGGGCGACCAACATTCATCCTGGGTTTGTGGTCCCGGGCCTGCACTCTTCAAACCCAGGCCACCGAGGCTCTTTCCGAGCTTGCAGATGGCTCAAAGGACGCGTTTTAACTGATCACCACCTCACTGCCTCACTGATGGAGGGAGAAACGTGGGGTTCACTGCAAACCAATGATCAGAGTGGGGATGCAGGGGAGAGAAACAGGGCACTGAGCCTTTTTGAGAAACTGTCACCCCAGTTTAGGGAACAGAATCCAACAAAATCAAAGAATAAGAACCTACAGGACATTATTGTCGCAAATCCAGCTTGAAGAGGGTAATTAGGTCTCTGTGACAAGGAGGTATCAAATGGTTTCGGGGCATTGTTAGCTGAGAGGAATAGGAAATAACCATGGAAACAAACCAGCAATTAAAGCAAGCTGCACTAATTGCTGCCAGGGTCGAGCAAGATGAGAAAGAGAGCAAAGTCTTTTGATTCTGGAGGGTCTTTTGGAGTGCACTGGGTGGTGGGGTCTTTCCGGAGTCGGTATCAGAGAGAGGATGATGCCCGGTTGGCCGATGGTGGGGGTCAGGAACACTTGTTTGAGTATCACTCTGAGTTGGCCAGTTTCCTTTCGTTCATTCATTGAATCGTATTTGTTGAGCGCTTATTGGGTGCGGATCACGTTTTTTTGTGTACTAAGCACTTGGGAGTGTACAATATAATATTAAACAGGCCCATCCCCTGACCATAGTGAGCTTACACTGTAGAGGCAGAGACATAATAATAATAATGTTGGTATCTGTTAAGCGCTTACTATGTACCAAGCACTGGTCTAAGCGCTGGGATAGATGCAAGGTAATCAGGCTGTCCCACGTAGGGCTCACGGTCTTCTCCCCATTTTACAGATGAGGTCACTGAGGCCCAGAGAAGTCAAGTGACTTGCCCAAGGTCACACAGCTGACAAGCGGCGGAGCCGGGATTAGAACCCGTGACCTCTGACTCCCAAGCCCGGGCTCTTTCCACTGAGCCACGACATCCAAGTAGAGATGTGTTGAAGGCAGGAGGAAATGTGAGACTGCAGAGATGTAGATTTCGATGTCATCCAGATAGTTAGCCCTTACGCACGCATCTTTAACCTCTGTTGCTTCTCCCATTTGTAATTCATTTTAGAGTCCATCTCCCCAGTTAGACTAGAAACGCCTAAAGGTTAGGGATCATGTCTACCAACTCAATTGTACTCTCCCAAGTGTTTAGCACAGGGCTCTGCCCGGGGTCCGTGCCCGATCAATACTATTGACTGGCCACCACTGGACAACCTCTAGACCGTGAGCTTACTGTGGGCAGGGAATGTGTCTGTTTGTTGTTGTATTGCACTCTCCTAAGCGTTCAGTGCTGTGCTTTGCACACAGTAAGAGCTCAATACATGCGACCGAATTGAAGTGAATCGATAGCCTCCACAGCATGCGGACTCAGCCTTGGTAATGAAACTTGATTTCTGTAAGTAGCTTGGAGGATCAGGAGTAAGATGAGTTCTGTCCTGCCGCTGGATGTGCTTGGGATACCAAGATATCTGGGATTTTAGATGATTTAGAAGCCGGACGGAGCTAAGCGCTAACTGGATTATGCCATGCGACGATGTCCCTGAGACTGTACAACAACATCTAATGATGCGAGGTGAATTGGTAATAATAATAACTGTGGTATTTGCTAAGCACTTTGCGCTAAGCACTGTAATAAGCACTTGGGTAGATAAAAGCAAATAATAATAATAATGTCGGTATTTGTTAAGCGCTTACTATGTGCAGAGCACTGTTCTAAGCACTGGGGTAGATACGGGATAATCAGGTTGACCCACTTGAGGCTCACAGTCTTCATCTTAATCTTGAGAAGCAGCGTGGCTCAGTGGAAAGAACCCGGGCTTGGGAGTCAGAGGTCATGGGTTCGAATCCTGACGCTGCCACTTGTCCGCTGTGTGATTGTGGGCAAGTCACTTAACTTCTCTGTGCCTCAGTTCCCTCATCTGTAAAATGGGGATTAAGACTGTGAGCCTCATGTGGGACAACCTGATTCCCCTGTATCTACCCCAGTGCCTAGAACAGTGCTCTGCACATAGTAAGCGCTTAACAGATACCAACATTATGAATCCCCATTTTACAGATGAGGTAACTGAGGCACAGAGAAGTGAAGTGACTTTCCCACAGTCACCCAGCTGACAAGTGGCTGTGGTTGGACACTGTCGCTGGCCCACTTGGAGCTCACAGACTAAATCCCCATTTTACGGATGAGGTAACTGAGGACCAAGCTCACACAGCAGACAAGTATTAGCACCGGGACTAGAACCCAGGTCATTTTGACTCCTGGGCCAGTGTATTATCCACTAGGCCATGCTGCTTCTTATAACGGCAATAGGAATAGTGCCTTTACAAATGAACCCAAGATTATGCTGGAAAACGGCTATAATGGATTGATTTGTGTAGGATGGAGATGTTCAAATAAATATAAAATCTCAAATAGAAAACTAATTACCTCCTTGGTTATTGAACACTCATAGCTCAACTATTGTATGGATCTGGGGATATCTTTAGTTCTCTCCATCTGGAAAGCACGAGAATAGACAGGCGTACTGTCCTCGGCTATTGCGCAGATTGTTATAATGTGTCCAGGCTGGATTTGTCTGAGAAATGAATCTCTCCAGCTACCGCAACACCAATGGATAGGGTCTTGGCAGTGCAAGCTCACGCAATGGGAAGAAGGTAGAAACTCGTATTATTAGTCCCATTTTTCAGGAGAAGAAACTGATGTACGGAGGAGAGGTTACTTGATGCAAGACCTTCCGCAGGCCAAGAACAGCACAGCTGATCTCAAGATGATATTGCAGGAACAGGAAGGTCGTTCCTAGGTTGGGCTGGAGGGAAACGGGGAAATTCTCTCTTTTGAGGGAGAACCAGAAGATCCAGCTCTAAAGAACTCCCATAGAGAGAGCTGGTTCTGCTACTCCTGGGGAATCAACCAATCGATCAATGGTATTTGTTGACGCCATTTATTGGTGCCATTCTTCAAGGGCAGGACATGAGGGTGATGAGGGAGGAAGGAGTAAAAAAAGATTGGATTTAGAGGAGGTAAGAGGGTAAAAGGGCTGGAGGCCAGGGGAAACTGAGAGGAAGAAGATGGGAATTGAACTCAGTGGATTTGCCCATGATCTTCTGCTGATAGTGAGGTGTGTTTGCGTGTACGTGTATATGCGTTTATGATTGTGTGTTTGTGTTGCCAGGAAAGACTCTTTCTCCAGGACTGGGGGGGGGGGTTCAGCTGGAGACATTTGTTCAGTCCCCCAAGAATGGGAGGGTGTCTCACCCTGAGCCCACCTGAGAGCTTGTTGAGGGCCCCCATCAGCCCTAAGAGAGAGGGCGTTCAAAACCTTTATACTTGGAGGCTTGGCCTAAGTAACTGGAGTTTTCCTGTGGGGTCCCAAGCGAGAGATCGCATCATTCCTAGGAATTTTCTAAAATCCTCTTATTGGTCCCCAATTTGGAACTCTATTAATCCCGCATGGCTCCAGAATATACCAGTTCAGTGCTGGTGGCGGGGTTAGCAGTGGCTGGGTTGCGGCCATGGAAGAGGCAGTGAGGCTGGGCAGCTCAACAGAGGATGAGGGGGTAAGGGGAGGGTGGGGTCCGGCAGGTGACAAGGGCTAGGGGTTGGAGGGGGAGAGAAGCAGGCCAAGGTTGCAAGGGGCATCCGGGAGAATGGGACACGAGGACGTGAGAGGTGTGAGGTGGGAGTGGGGGGTGAGGGGGACAGGTCGGAGGAGGGTGGGGCGAGAAGGTGAGCAGGGTGAGGTGGGTTAGGAAAGGTACCAACATCCCAGACCAGTAGCAATTTGCAGGGATGAGCCAACCACCGGCCTGAAAACAGTTTCTAATTGGTTCTCCCCGCCTACCTTACCTCTCTGATTTCCCACTACATCCCAGTGTTCTGCACACAGTAAGTGCCCAGTAAATACAAGTGACTGACTAAAATGCCTGGAAAGGAATGCAATTCAAGAATGGGGCGATATACCTACTTTGGTCTACATTGGGTATTTTTAGTGAGGAATCTTCCAAAGGAAAATATTTCTTTTGCCCCTGATCATTTTATTTTAATGGTATTTGTCAAGCATTTACTATGTGCCAGGCACTTTTCTAAGAACTGGGTTAGAAACAACCTAATAAGGTTGGGCACAGTCCCTCCCCCACATGGGGCTCAGTGTCTTGATCCTCATTTTACAGATGAGGTCACTGAGGCCCGGAGAAGTGAAATGACTTGCCCTAGGTCATACAGCAGACAAGTGGCAGAGGTGAGAGTAGAACCCAAGTCCTTCTGACTCCCAGGCCCATGCTCTGTCTGCTAGACCATGCTGTTTCATGCTGATCTGCAAGGAGAAAATACTAATAACAATATCTGTAAAGCGCTTAGTATGTGTCAAGCACTGTACTAAGTGCTGGTTGAGATACAAGATAATCAGGTTGGGTGAAGTTTAATGTTCAGCAGTAATTCCAGGTCAGCAGGAATTGTCAGCGGCGTGGTCTAGTCAAAGGAGCCCGGGGCAGGGAGTCGGGGGAGTGAGGGGACCTGATTCTAGTCCTGCTCCAACATTCCTCTGCTGTGTGATCTTGGGCAAGTCACTTGCTCTGGGTCTCACTATCCTCATTTGTAGAATGAGGATGAAATACCTATTCTCTCTCCCTGTTAGAGTGTGAGCCCAATGTAGGAAAGGGACTGTGCCTCATCTGATGGTCCTATACCCCAGTTCCTGGCACAGATCTTCCAAATGGGGATTCAATGCCTGTCCTCCCTCCTCCTTAGACTGTGAGCCCCATGTGGGACCTGATTATATCTACCACAGTGCTTAATACAATTTTGGGCACATAGCAGCCTCATGACGTAGTGGATAGAGCACAGGGCTGGGAATCAGAAGGCCATGAGTTCTAATCCCGGCTCCGCCACTCGTCCACTGGGTGACCTTAGGCAAGTCACTTCACTTCTCTGTGCCTCGGTTACCTCATCTGTAAAATGGGGATTGAGACGGAGAGCCCCGCAGGGGAAAGGGACTATGTCCAACCTGGCTTACTGGATCCACCCCAGTGCTTAGTTCAGTGCTTGGAGCATAATAAGCACTTAACAAATACCACAGTTATTATTATTATTATTAATATCATAGTAAGCACTTCACATATACCACAATTACAGTCTTGTCTGATGGTTTTATATATGTGTGTGTCCTCTGAAACCACCTCTGAGTAACGTTAGCTTGCCCACTCTGTGACAAAAAGCACTGTGGACCGGAAACTTGTTTGCCTCCTCTCATATTTTACTTTTATATTGTTACCGAATTGTACATTCCAAGCACTTAGTACAGTGCTCTGCACATACTAAGCGCTCAATAAATTAACGCTTGAATGAATGAATGAATATTTTACTCTCCCAAGTGCTCAGTAAATGTAAATGTTGAATAAATACCATTGATTGTCTGCTATGAGCTTTCCCTCCCCGCAGCCCTATCCTTTCACCCTTCTGCTCTTCTGGATGCATCTGGATCTCACCTCCAAGATGAGACCTGATCCTGAATGGGCTGGAAAGGGGCAGGAGAGGGCCACTAAGCCCTTGGACAACAGTTTCCAATTGCATGGACTTCTCCGCCAAACTGGAGGCATGAATGAGGCTGCACTCCAGCCTTGGCTACACATCCACAACCGAATGATTTTGGGCCCTTCCACGCTGAATGAGGCTCCCAAGGAGAAGTTGAAAATCTTCTCATTTTGAGCTGTTCTACTAAGCCAGATATCTATGGGGCATTAAGCCAAATTCATTCATTCATTCATTCATTCATTCATTCAATAGTATTTATTGACCGCTTACTATATGCAGAGCACTGTACTAAGCTCTTGGAATGTACAAATCGGTAACAGATAGAGACAGTCCCTGCCCTTTGACGGGCTCACGGTCTAATCGGGGGAGACGGACAGACAAGAACAATAGCAATAAATAGAATCAAGGGGATGAACATCTCATTAAAACCATAGCAAATAAATAGAATCAAGGCGATGTACATTTCATTAACAAAATAAATAGGGTAATGAATGTGGCAATCTGTGAGAAGCAGCATGCTCTAGTGGAAAGAGGATGTGTCTAGGAGTCAGAGGACTTGGCTTCAAAGGAGCAACCTACGAATGGTATTTATTGCGTGCTTACTGTGGGCAGAGAACTGTACTAAGGGACTGGGAGAGTATACTACAGTGCAAATGTACGATTCCTGCCCGCAGGGAATTCTAATCCTCGCTCTGCCACTTGCCTGCTGTGTAACCTTGGGCAAGTCACTTAACTTCTCCGCACCTCGGTTTCCTCATCTGTAAAATGGGGATTAAGTACCTCTCCCTCCTGTTTATACTATGAGCCCCATGTAGGACAGAGACTTAGTACACTTCCTGGCTTACAAGTGCTTAACAAACACCACCATTATTATTATATATGAAATACTTAAAACCCAATGTCTGGTTTGTCCTGTGCACATTCAGCGCTTAGTACAGTGCCTGACACATAGTAAGCACCTAACAAACACCACAGTGATCATTATTATTATTCAGATTTACTGAAATTAGGAGGGTGATGGGATTTTAAAAGACTTTTTTCCCATGGTGTCAGAGGGAAATTCAAAACACATTCATTTTTTCTTTCTGTTATTAAATCACAAGACTGGAAAAGGCCTTTAGAGGTTATCTCATCCATTCCCCTGGCTCCAGGTGGATGCATCACCTGAACTGTCCCAGACAGGTGAGAATCTCTCTGTCTTTAAGGGTCTCCAGGCCCTCAGATTCTCAGGAACAGTCAACGAACCTGAAAATTCAGTCACAGCGCAAAGTCATAACCGTAGGAGATCTTTGCCAAGCATAAGACTGGCATTGACACTGGGACACCTGTATGACACAGTGTCAAAAATAAAACAAAGAATCAAGTCAATGAGTTAACCGCTTGGAAAATTCTGTAGTTTAACCCAGAAATACCAGAGATAGTATTGCCAGAGTCTTATCTAGTTAAGAAGCTCTGAGCTCTCCCGAGCTTGAGGATGTAAGACAGAAAAGGGTATAGGGCACATATTTCCTCTTTTTTTCCTCAGTCAAAGTCTGGGAGAGAAATAGCAAAGCCTGGTGGAATGAGCAAGGGCCTGGGAGTCATATATTTGGGATTCTGATCTTGGCTCTGCCTCTTGCCTGCTGGGTGACCTCGGGCGATTCACTTTACTTCTCTGTGCCTCAGTTTCCTCACCTGTAAAATAACGTTGGTGTTTGTTAAGCGCTTACTATGTGCCGAACACTGTTCTAAGCGCTGGGGGAGATACAGGGTCAATGAAATGAGGATTAAAATGAGGATTAAATTCTTGTTTCCAATCAATCAATCAATCCATGGCATTTATTGAATGCCTTCTGTAGGCAGGGCACTCTTCTAAGCCTTGGGAGAGCACAATTCAATAGAGATTGTTAACAGGATTTTTCCCTCAAGGAGTTTAATATTACTCTCTCTCTTCCTTAGATTATTAGCTCCATGTGGGACAGGAACTGCGTCTGAATTGATTATTAGGTATCAATCTCAGTGCTTGGCACAAAGTAAGGGATTAATAAACACATATGTTCTTGTTATTCTGGATTTGCCCAGAGAACCCCTCCTCCACCCCCCCCCCCCCCACCCCAACACAAACTCATACTTTCTCAGACTCTCTAGTGGACGGTGAACCCTTTGAGAGATAGGGTCTGTGTCTAATTCCCACTTATTTATGCTATCCTAGCACTTAGTACAGTGCTTGGCACACAATAAGCACTTTATACCCCAATACATATTTTAAAAATAAGGAGCGTCATTGCCGAGTGGAAAGTGCATGGGCCTTGGAGGCAGGTTCGAAACCTGGCACTACCACTTAGTTGCCTGCTGAATGACCTTGGGCAAATCACTGAAATTCTCTATGCCTCAGTTTCCTCACCTGTAACATGGGGATTCAATATCTGTTCTCCTTCCTCTTTATATTGTAAGTCCCCTGTGGGACCGGGACTGTGTCTGACCTGACAGACTTTATCTATCCGAGCACTTAGAACAACGCTTGACACATACGATAAGCACATGACAGATGTAATGATAATGACGGTGATAATAATGATAATACCCCCACATATACCACCCTCACATACCTCATCCTCATCTTGGTGGCGTTTGTGTTCTGGTTGTTCTGTTACCCCAATGTGAGGGTGGACAGAGAGGGGGCTTGGAGTCAGGAGATCAAGGATCTAGCCCTAAATGCCGTGAACCTGCTTTTTGACACTGAGCAGCCATTTGACAAGTTTGGGCCTCAACCCCAGCCCCGAGGGGGGCAGGAAAGTCAGGGAAAATGGAAAAAAAACGCAGATCAATCTATCGGTGGCTTTTGTTGAGTGTTTTCTGTGTAAAGGGTACTGTACTAAGCCCTTGAGACTGGCTGAGACTATCTGTGGCCTTCCGGCCTGCCCCAGTGTACCCTGGACCACCCTCACCCTGAACATCCAATCCGTCATTCAGTGGATTGAGTGAGCACTTACTCTGTGACTAGCACTGTACTAAACGTTTGAAGAGCAACATACAGTGGAGTTGGTAGATAATGGTCCCTATCCTGCAAGAGCTGGGGAGACAGATGTGGATTGAAAAGGCATTTGGAAGACAGCAATAGAAGACACCAGCCTACCTGGTTCAGGGACCAGGAATGGCGTCATGCTCTCCAATTAAAGCTTTGGGAAGATCCTGACTCCAAGGGAGTGAGACAGACAAAAACAACTTCGGCTCCCCTGGGTGACCAAGGCAGAGTGCATCAAGGGGCAGTCCTAAAACAGACTCCATTCAGAAGAGGTGGTTTTATTAGCCTTATTCACACTCGTTGATGAAAGTCGCTCCCCCACAGGGTTAGCTTTGAAGGGTCAGCTATGAAGGGAAGCTTTGAGAAGCAGCGTGGCTCAGTGGAAAGAGCACGGGCTTTGGAGTCAGAAGTCATGGGTTCGAATCCCGGATCTGCCACTTGTCAGCTGTGTGACGTCGGGCAAGTCACTTCACTTCTCTGTGCCTCAGTTACCTCATCTGTAAAATGGGGATTAAGACTGTGAGCCCCACGTGGGACAACCTGATTCCCCTGCGTCTACCCCAGCGCTTAGAACAGTGCTCGGCACGTAGTAAGCCCTTAACAAATACCAACATTAATTAATTAAAGGGAAGATAGCTTGAGGCTATGACTTCCTGGGTGGAAAGTGAGGTGTCAAAAGGCCCATTTGTTTTCCGTGTGACCTTGGGCAAGTCACTTAACTTCTCTGGGCCTCAGTTACCTCCTAAATGGAGATTATGAGCCCCATGTGGGACAAGAACTGTGTCAATCAATGAATGGTATTTACTTACTATGTGCAGAACAGTGTATTAACTGCTTGGGAGAGTGTAATACAGCAGAATTGATGGACTTGTTCCCTGCCCATAATGAGCTCACAGTCTAGAGGGAGGTCGATGAGCTTGTATCTACCCAGTGCTTAGTGCAGTGCCCGGCACATAATAAGCACTAAAAAAAAATCAACTGAAGACAAAAACAAAAACGAATAAAAAAACTGAATAGCACTAAGAAAGATAGGGACCGGGGTGGGGAATTCAATTGCCCTGGAGCAGAGTGGGGCAGATTTGGAGTCCTCGCCAAGTACTTATACAGTACCCTGCACCCATTAAGTGCTTAATAAATATGACTGATTGATAAACACTCTAGGGTCAAGGTTGGGAAGTCATCACATCAGAATGCAGGTGTAAATCGAGCCTCATTCCCCACTAGTGGATTAGTGGCTAGTGCAAGAGAAGCAGTGTGGCCTGTGGAAAGAACAGGGCCTTGGCTTTTAATCCTGGCTCAGCCACCTGCCTGCTGCCTGACCTTGGGCAAGTCACTTAGCTTCTCTCTGCCTCAGTTTCTTCATTTGTAAAATGAGGATTAAATTCTGGTTCTTCCTCTAGTTTAGACTGTGTGGGACAGGGACTCTGTATGCCTAGATTATCTTGTATCTACTCCAGCATTTAGTACAGTTCTTGGCACGCAGTAAATGCTTAACAATTATTATTAATTTTATTATTATGTTCCGGAGAGAAGGAGCCCAGTCACGAGGTCCAGCGCCCGCTGAAGGGTCTCCAGGAGGAAAGCAATGTTCCGTTTCACATCTCTTCTCCCAGGCACCCTCAGAAACAGCAGCTTTTCAAGGTGGCCTTGGTGATCCTGCCTTCGTCCCAGCCCCCTGACGATAACCCCACCTGGAACTGGGCCAGCAGAGCCCCGGGACTCAGCCAGGCACTAAGTCAGACGGCGATGATTAGTCAAATAAAATTTCCATCTGCTGAGGAATTTACTAGAGTTATTACTGGCAATAAAGCAGATTGGAGGGAAAGGATGGATCCGAGGGGGTAAATGTCTCCAATTTCTAGCAAAAGTGACTTTTAAGTAAGGTTGCATCTGTCCCTGACTAGCCCTGCCTTAGTCCTCTCTTCCTCTTTCTGCCAGTCTGGGGCCTGGTTCCGGGGAGCGCTGGCCAGGAAGAGAAAGTTGGGTTGGTTCCACCTGGGATCTGAAGGAATAGGGAAGCTCCCCTGAGATTCCTGCAAGGGAAGGAGCCAGGGAGCTGGGCAGGGCCAGGAGAGGGACGCTGGCAAAGACAATGGACTGAAGATCAAGAGACTCATCTAATCATGACCTTGGTGTTTGTGAAGCACTTACTGTGTAACAAGCACTATACTGAGTACTGAGGTAGATACAGCGTGGCTCAGTGGAAAGAGCCTGGGCTTCGGAGTCAGAGGTCATGGTTTCGACTCCCGGCTCTGCCACTTGTCAGCTGTGTGACCGTGGGCGAGTCACTTAACTTCTCTGTGCCTCAGTTACCTCATCTGTAAAATGGGGATTAACTGTGAGCCTCACGTTGGACAACCTGATTACCCCGTATCTCCCCCGGCGCTTAGAACGGTACTCTGCACGTAGTAAGCGCTTAACAAATACCAACATTATTATACAAGTTAAGCAGGTTGGACACTGTCCCTGCCCCACAAGGGCACGCACATCTAAATAGGAGGGAAGACAGGTATTTAATATCCACTTAACAGATGAGGAAATTGAAACACAGAGAAGAGAAATGACATGATGAAGATCACACAGGAGCCAAGCGGTGGAGCTGAGATTAATAATAATAATGTTGGTATTTGTTAAGTGCTTACTATGTGCAGAGTACTATGTGCACTGGGGTCGACCCAGGGTAATCAGGTTGTCCCACGTGAGGCTCACAGTCTTAATCCCCTTTTACAGATGAGGTAACTGAGGCACAGAGAAGTGAAGTGACTGGCCCGCAGTCACACAGCGGACAAGTGGCAGAGGCGGGATTAGAACCTGAGTCCTCTGACTCCCAGACCCCGTTCTTTCCACTGGGCCACACTGCTTCCCAAGTTCTCACTCTACCACTGTTGTGCTGTGTGACGTAGGGCAAGTCGCTTGACCTTGCCGGGCCTTTTTCCCACCAAGGCGGGAAATGCTACTCAAATCTTCCTAGAGAAGCTGCCATGATGCAAAAGAGATCTGCAATTTTATTTATCTATTTTGATGTCTGTTTATTTGTACTGATGTCTGTCACCTCCCCCCCCAGACTGTGAGCTCGTTGTGGGCAGGGATTGTCATTCTTTATTGCTGTACCGTACTTTCCCAAGCACTTAGTACAGTGCTCTGCACACAGTAAGTGCTTAAGAAATACGATTGAACGAACGAATGAATCTTTGATAAACATTCACCGCTTGGAGCAAACAGTGTGGCCTAATGGAAAGAGCTCAGTCCTGGGAGCCAGAGGATGAGGGTTCTAATCCCAGGTCTGCCAGTTACCTGCTGTGTGACATGGAGCGAGTCCCTTAACTTCTCTGGGCTTCAGTGTCCTCAACTGTAAAATGGTGATTCAGTACCTGTGCTTCCTCCTACTGAGACTGTAATAATAATAATAATAATTAAGGTATTTGTTAAGTGCTTACTTTGGGTTAAGCGCTGCACTAAGTACTGGGTTAGATACAAGACCATCAAGTTTGACAGAGTCCCCGTCCCACATGGGCCAACTCTGCTCCCACTGACCGTTCATTCATTCAATAGTATTTATTGAGCGCTTACTATAATAATAATGTTGGTATTTGTTAAGCGCTTACTATGTGCCGAGCACTGTTCTAAGCGCTGGGGTAGTCACAGGGGAATCAGGTTGTCCCACGTGGGGCTCACAGTCTTCATCCCCATTTTACAGATGAGGTAACTGAGGCACAGAGAAGTTAAGTGACTTGCCCAAAGTCACACAGCTGACAAGTGGCCGAGCCGGGATTCGAACCCATGAACTCTGACTCCAAAGCCCGTGCTCTTTCCACTGAGCCACGCTGCTTCTCTACTATGTGCAGAGCACTGTACTAAGCGCTTGGAATGAACAAGTCGGCAACAGATAGAGGCGGTCCCTGCCGTTTGACGGGCTTACGGTCTAATCGACCACCACTCTCCATTCTCTGGCCCCAATATTCATAGCATTCCCCCATGTCAAGTGCCTTTCCCATCTTGCTTTCCCTTGAACCATGTTCTGTCCCTCCTGCAAGATCCACCCGAAGCAGCACGGCTCAGTGGAAAGAGCCCGGGCTTGGAAGTCAAATGTCTGGGTTCTAATCCCGGCTCTGCCACTTGTCAGCTGGGTGGCTTTGGGCAAGTCACTTCACTTCTCTGTGCCTCATTTACCTAATTTATAAAATGGGGATTAATAATAATAATAATAATAATGGTATTTGTTAAGCGCTTACTATGTGCAGAGCACCGTTCTATGTGCTGGGGGAGATACAGGGTATCTCCCATGACCTCCTTCTTGCCAAATCCAATGGCTCCTACTCCATTCTGATCCTCCTTGACCTCTCTGCTGCCTTTGACACTGTCGACCATCCCCTCCTCCTCCGTACCTTATCTCGCCTTGGCTTCACGGACTCTGTCCTCTCCCGGTTCTCCTCTTACCTCTCTGGCCGATCATTCTCGGTCTCCTACGCCGGAGCCTCCTCCCCCTCCCATCCTTTAACTGTTGGAGTTCCTCAAGGGTCAGTTCTCGGCCCTCTTCTGTTCTCCATTTACACTCACTCCCTCGGTGAACTCATCCGCTCTCACGGCTTTGACTACCATCTCTACGCAGATGACACGCGGATCTACATCTCCGCCCCTGTCCTCTCCCCCTCCCTTCGGGCTCGCATCTCCTCCCGCCTCCGGGACGTCTCCACCTGGATGTCGGCCTGCCACCTAAAACTCAACATGAGCAAGACTGGGCTCCTCATCTTCCCTCCCAAGCCCGGTCCGCTTCCAGACTTCTCTATCACCGTGGATGGCACGACCATCCTTCCCGTCCCGCAGGCCCGCAATCTCGGTGTCATCCTTGACTCGTCCCTCTCGTTCACCCCACGCATCCTATCCGTTACCGAGACCTGCCGGTTTCACCTCTACAATATCGCCAAGATCTGCCCTTTCCTCTCCACCCAGACGGCTACCTTACTATTACGGGCTCTCGTTATATCCTGGCTAGACTACCGTGTCGGCCTTCTCTCCGACCTCCCTTCCTCCTCTCTCGCCCCGCTCCGGTCTATTCTTCACTCCGCTGCCCGGCTCATCTTCCCGCAGAAACTATCTGGGCATGTCACTCCCCTTCTTAAACAACTCCAGTGGTTGCCTATCGACCTCCGCTCCAAACAAAAACTCCTCACTCTAGGCTTCGAGGCTCTCCATCACCTTGCCCCTTCCTACCTCTCCTCCCTTCTCTCTTTCTACCGCCCACACCGCACGCTCCGCTCCTCCGCCGCCCACCTCCTCGCCGTCCCTCGGTCTCGCCCGTCCCACCGTCGACCCCCGGGTCACGTCCTCCCGCGGTCCCGGAACGCCCTCCCTCCTCACCTCCGCCAAACTGATTCTCTTTCCCTCTTCAAAACCTTACTTAAAAATCACCTCCTCCAAGAGGCGTTCCCAGACTGAGCTCCTCTTCCCCCTCTACTCCCTCTGCCATCCCCCCTTTACCTCTCTGCAGCTAAAGCCTCACTTTCCCCTTTTCCCTCTGCTCCTCCACCTCTCCCTTCCCATCCCCACGGCACTGTACTCGTCCGCTCAACTGTATATATTTTCGTTACCCTATTTATTTTGTTAATGAATTGTCCATCACCTTGATTCTATTTAGTTGCCATCGGTTTTTACGAGATGTTCTTCCCCTCGACGCTGTTTAGTGCCATCGTTCTCGTCTGTCTGTCTCCCCCGATTAGACCGTAAGCCCGTCAAAGGGCAGGGACTGTCTCTATCTGTTGCTGACTTGTTCATCCCAAGCGCTTAGTACAGTGCTCTGCACATAGTAAGCGCTCAATAAATACTATTGAATGAATGAATACAGGGTAATCAGGTCGTCCCACGTGAGGCTCACAGTTAATCCCCATTTTACAGGTGAGGTAACCGAGGCCCAGAGAAGTTAAGTGACTTGCCCAAAGCCACCCAGCTGACAGGTGGCAGAGCCGGGATTACAACCCAGACATCTGACTGTGAGCCCCACGTGGGCCAACCTGAACACCTTGTAACCCCCCAGCACTTAGGACAGTGCTTTGCACGTAGTACGCGCTGAACAAATACCATCATTATTATTATTATCTAATCGAAACCACCACATCCATGCAGACTCCCCTGACTCTCCTCCTGCTGCCGCTCCGACCACGTTGTCAGCCAGCGCCCTTTCGGGATTCACATCTGAGGACAGTAACTTCCCAGAGGGCAGGGATGTTATTTAAGGTTTATCTTCCCCACCTTTCATGGTTTAGTTCAACAGAGTAGGGGCTTGGCAAATAAAGTTTCACTGTCTTATGGGCCGCTCGAAACCCCTCTCTCGTCTGGCTTTTTGTTTTCAGGCAAGATTTCAATTCAGGCAGGCATCTCCACGACCCTGGACACAGGTTTGAACGGAGAGGCGGGTGCCGAGACCCCTTTCCCCAATTAATCAGTCGTAGTTAGTGAGCACTTGGGAGGGTGCAAACAGGTTGATAAAAATGATTCCTGCCCTCAAGAAGCTTAAAATCTATCCGGGGACACCAACATTATAATGAATTCCAAGCAGAGGCAGCAACGGAATGTAAAGTTGATGATGATGATAATAATGACGATGGTGTTTGTTAGGCACTTGTATGTGCCAGGCGCTGTTCTCGGTGCCGGAGTACAAGGTAATCAGATTGTTTCCTATGCACTGGTCAGCGTGAGAAGCAGTGTGGGTCAGTGGAAAGGGCACGGGCTTGGGGGTCACAGGGCACGGGTTCGAATCCCGGCTCTGCCACTTGTCAGCCGTGTGACTGTGGGCAAGTCACTTCCCCTCTCTATGCCTCAGTTCCCTCATCTGTAAAATGGGGATGAAGACTGTGAGCCTCACGTGGGACAACCTGATTCCCCTGTATCTACCCCAGCGCTTAGAACAGTGCTCTGCGCATAGTAAGCGCTTAACAAATACCAACATTATTATTATGTGGGGCTCACAGCCTTAATCCCCATTTTACAGATGAAGTAACTGAGGCACGGAGAAGTTAAGTGGCTTGCCCAAGGTCACACAGCAGGCAAGTGGCGGAGCTGGGATTAGAACCCACGTCCTCTGACTCCGGAGCCGGCGCTCTATCCACTAGGCCGTGCTGCTTCTATATGTACACGAAGTGCTGTGGGGCTGGGTCGGGCATCAAAATCCTTAGTGGGTTCACAGTGAAGTGTACAGTTAACACAGTAGGGAGAAAACAGGGTGGGAAGATGAAAGGTTAGTCAGGGAAGACTTCCTGGAGGAGATGGGTTGGTTTTTTTTTTCCTAGTAGGGTTTTGGAGATGGGGAGCGTGTTGTTCTGCCAATTCTGTTGCACTGTGCTCTCCCAAGGGCTTAACACAGTGCTCTGCACATAGCAAGTGCTCAATAAATACGATCGACTGATTGATTGGTCTGTCATTTACAAAGAGGGAGGGGATGCCAGGCAGAAAAGAGAAGTGAGCAAGGGATGAGGGGAGAGAGACCAAAAGCGAGGCACAGCCGACCCCAGCTCCAGCTGCGCCAACCGATCCACAGTATTTAGTGAGCGTCGGCCGGGTGCAGACCGCTGTAGAGAGCGCTCAGCAGAGTTCACTAGAGGAGGCAGATAGGAGCTCTGGCCGGGCCTCGCACCCACCCTCGATGAAGTCACGTTATTCATTCATTCAGTCGAATTTATTGAGTGCTTACTGTGTGCAGAGGACTGTACTGAGCGCTTGGAAAGTACAATCCGGCAGCAAATAGAGACATTCCCTACCCAACAATGGTCTCAAGGTCGAGGGTGGGTAACCGGGGTCCCCCTCAAACAATTTCTTTTCTTCCTTCCCTCCCAAGGGACCCTTTAAGGTACGCCCCTCCCCTTCTCCGGTGAAGCCAGGTGCTGCTCAAAAGCCAACACCTGGGTACCTTCACGTGTGGGCTTCGGTGGCTGCTTGAGCTCTGCAGCAGGTAAGAGCCCGGGCACGGGCCTTTTGGCTTTCTGAGAAGTTGTGCGGGTCCTGGAGAAGCTGCCGTTTAAAGAGGAGCCGTCCTCGGATGTTATCCGTATGCCGGGTTGTGGAATTGGTGGAGTTGCGCTTGATTTATGGGGACAACTGTGCTGGGATGCGGCTTTCCCTCTAAATGAGCCCAGCGGGTGGGAGAGTCAGACTGCTGAGCGTGGAGTTGCGAGGAGCTCGGTGGGATTGTCTCCCTGCCTTGCCTCTGTCGTGGAAAACATAATTAAGACTTCTGGGGGATTAAAAGCCTTCTGCACGGTGGCCCGGCCACCTGGAAGAAGCATAGTATTCTCCTGTTCTTCCCTCCCCTAGGGTGCTCTTCCCCTGTTGTTTTCAAGCCGCTTTTTCTAAGTGGCCTTTTTCTTAGGTGGGAATGCCACGTCTTCCCTCCAAGGGTGTCACATTCCTCCTGAGCTGGGGAGTGGCAGAGGATGGCGGAGTTGGGGACAACTACCCCGAGGGAGAGCCGGCTGCAGAGGGGACCCATCCAAATTTGGTTTCTCTTTCTGATGGATTCAAGGACCCCTTGCCCTCCGCCTGATCCGATTGCTGGTGCGAGTTGACGGTGTGTCTGGTGGGAAGGAGAATGAGCCGGGGAGGGAAGGGGGCCTGTTTGGGAAAGGAAAGTGGGTCCCCTCGCTTCCCCTATCATAGGGCCTGAGCTGGGAGATGGAGTGGTAGGTTTAGGGACTGGCTGGAAAGGAGGGCTTTTTGACGAGCTGACTTGTGTCTTCAGGCTTTGGGAGCTCCTAAAAATACAATAATAATAGTTGTGGTATCTGTTAAGAGCTTACTATGTGTCAAGCACTGTAATGAGTGCTGGGATATATACAAGATAATCACATCTTAGGTGGTAGGTGCTCAGTAAATTTGAATTAATTTCTCCCTCATATCTGACAGTGACTCCTCCTCCTCCTTCAAAGCCTTATTGAAGACCCATCTCCAAGAGACCTTTTCTAAGCCCTCTTTTCCTCTTCTCCCACTCCCTTCTGCATTGCCCCAGCTTGCTCCCTTTATTCATCCCCACCTCCCAGCCCCACAGCATTTATGTACATATCTGTAATTTATCTAATGTTGTCTGTTTCTCCCTCTAGACTGTAAATTCCTTCCGGGCAGGGAATGTCTGTGATGATATTGTACTTTCCCAAGTGCTCAGTACAGTGCTCTGCACACAGTAAGTGACTAATAAATACGATCGACATAGAACTCAGTCTAGGAGGTTCAGATATTGAATCCCCATTTTGCAGGTGAGGAAACTGAAAGAGTAGTTAATTGATTTGCCCAAGGTGACACAGCTGAGATTAAAACTCAGATCTCCTGATGCCCATGCTCTCTCCACTAGGCCCCCTGCTCCTCTCCCCACTTGATTTCCTTGACTGTGTGTTGACACTGTTTCTGTGGCTGCTGACTTTTACTGAGCATCCACAATGTGGTCATCCCTTCTCCTCTGAGGAGTTAGGAACTCACTCTTCATTCCTGACTACTCCTGCTAACCAGATGTGGGGAGATCTCCATTTGGGTTGCCCTAAGGGAGGAACGAGATCAGTGTCTTTAAGAATTAGCACTGCAGGTGATGATGATGATAACAGTAAGGACTTAATGCCTTTATTATTATGTGTTAAGCACCGTTCTAAGCTTGGGGTAGAGACGAGAGACAGTCTGTGTCCACAAAGGGCTCTCCGTCTAAGTAGGATGGAGAACAGATATTGAATCCCCATTTTACAGTTCAGAAAACTGAGGCACAGAGGAAATGATTTGCCCAAGGTCACACAGCAGACACATGTGGGAGCTGGGATTGGAACCCAGGTCCTCTGTCTCCCGGGTCGGCGCTCTTTCCATTAGGCTACACCGCTGCCATAGAGACAAGCAAACGGCAACTGATATTGGGAAGTAATTGAATTGGGCCATTACTACGGAGATTTGGCGCCACATATGTGCTAATATTATATCTTCCACACTGGCTCCCTGCCTGAAATTAATTCAGCAGAAGAGAATTTTCAATTTGCATTGGATACAGAGTAGAAGCCTGACTCGGAGATAACTGCCGTGTTGGGGAGATGGAGTCTGGCCTCAGACAATTGCCCACGTGTTCTGGAAATGTCAACACTAAATGATTTTTTTTTTTGTGGAGATATTCTAAATGGAATTAGACTAATTCTAAATGCTGCACTCACCCCCTAGTCTCCTTCCCCTGCCACATGGAATGGAACTGAAGCAAATCAAAATATGGAGAGGGATTCTCTTTCCTGGTTCCTGACTGAAGGAAGAAAGGCTCACTGGTTTTATTGCTGGGTACTTTTTCTCCAGGGGTTTTATGAATCGAGCTCCTTCAAAATCAGTTTGGGGCAGTGGAGGAAGGGGTCAGATTGAGAGTTTGATAGTACAGTGCTCTGCACACAGTGAGCAAGCAAATAACTCTGACTGGCTCTCTGGTCCCCCTCATTCTTCACTTATAAATCAACCGATGGAACGTGCTGAGCACTTACCATGTGCAGAGCACTGTTCTAAGTGCTTGGGAGAGTATCATAAGAGAAGCGGTAGATTTATTTCTCTGCTATTGAGAAGCAGGGAAGGCATTCCCGGGGAGAGTAATAATGATGTTACTCTGACTTAGTCTGTGTTAAGTGCTGTTCTAAGAGCTAGGTAGATAAACGTTAATCAGGTTGGACACAGTCCCCGAACTTCATAGGGCTCACACGCTTAATCCCATTTTTACAGATGAGATAACTGAGGCATGGAGAAGTTAAGTGATTGGCCCCAGGTCACACAGTGGACAAGTGATGGAGCTGAGATTAAAACTCTGATCCTTTGGAATCCCAGGTCCGTGCTCTATCCACTAGGTCATAGGTGACTTCCTTTGCTGCCTCCCCTCAGACAGTTGCCTTCTCCTTCCTCCCATCAACCTCTGGCAAGTGGGAGCCGAGCCCACTCCTGGACTGGACCTTCTTTCCTAGCGATAATAATAGTGATGTTGGTATTAAGCTCTTACTATGTGCAGAGTACTGTTCTAAGCGCTGGTAGATACAGGGTAATCAGGTTGTCCCACGTGAGGCTCACAGTTAATCCCCATTTTACAGATGAGGAAACTGAGGCACAGAGAAGTCAAGTGACTTGCCCACAGTCACACAGCTGCCAAGTGGCAGACTGGGGATTCGAACCCATGACCTCTGACTCCCAAGCCCTTGATCTTTCCACTGAGCCACGCTGCTTCTAATAATGTTGGTATTGAAGCGCTTACTATGTACAGAGCCTGTTCTAAGCGCTGGGGTACCCACAGGGCAATCAGGTTGTCCCACGTGAGGCTCACAGTCTTAATCCCCATTTTACAGATGAGGGAACTGAGGCACGGGGAAGGCAAGTGACTTGCCCACAGTCACACAGCTGACAAGTGGCAGAGCTGGGATTCGAACCCGTGATCTGACTCCCAAGCCCATGCTTGTCCCAGTGCCACTGTGCATCTCATCCATTGGACACGGGTACCAAGAGGAGCTTTGTAGAAGGAGGAAAACAGAGACAATATGGGTGACACCAGAGGCGTTCTCTCTTGCAGTCGGTTGTAAGTTACTTTTGACTTGAGTGGGGCGTCTCCAGCTTCATAAAAAGCTCTTCACCCTCTCAAAAGCGACAGCTACAGGACCGTTTAATGAAAGCTCCCACAGCCTCGTGGATTCTGGCCGCGGGGCCGCATCTGACTGGAGTCTTACGTGTAATCTGAAGAGGGGGTTGCCTCTGTGTCCATTTCAGCTGTCGTAACACCATCCAATCCTACCCACCAGTATCCGGATGTGCTTCTAGGTTGGGGGTTTTCCTTTTAGGAGAAAGAGTGAGGCCTAGTGGAAAGAGCATGGACTGGGAATCGGAGGACCTGGGTTCTTCTATCAGCTTGGCCACGTATCTACTGCATGACTTTGGGCAGGTCACAACTTCTCTGTGCCTGTTGCCTCATCTGTAAAATGGGGATTAAACCCTACTCATTCATTCAGTTGTATTTATTGAGTGCTTTCTGTGTGCAGAGCACTGTACTAAATGATTAGCACTGTACTAAGTGCTTATCCCTCCTACTGTGCCCAGCGAGATTCTTGTATCTACCCCAGTACTTAGAACAGTGCTTGTTAGATGGTAAATGCTTAAAAATATCCTCCTAATTACTAACTATCATTATTCTGTTGACCGGCATTTTGTTCACTAAAAATGGGCTGGGAAGAAGAATAATGATAATGTTGGTATTTGTTAAGCGCTTACTATGTGCAGAGCACTGTTCTAAGCGCTGGGGTAGACACAGGGGAGTCAGGTTGTCCCACGTGGGGCTCACAGTCTTAATCCCCATTTTACAGATGAGGTAACTGAGGCCCAGAGAAGTGAAGTGACTCGCCCACAGTCACACAGCTGACGAGCGGCAGAGGCGGAATTCGAACCCATGACCTCTGACTCCAAAGCCCGTGCTCTTTCCACTGAGCCGCGCTGCTTCTCTTAAGAAGAAAGGTTCAAGTGGGCCAGAGTGGGAAGGCAGAGAAAAGGATATTCATTCAATTTATTCAACTGTACTTATTGAGGGCTTACTGCGTGCAGAACACCGTTCTAAGCACTTGGGAGAGTACAGTATAACAGTAAACAAACATTCCCTGCCCACAGTGATACAAAGGATGGAGTGGAGTGTCCTTATTCTTTAGTGAAAAATCGTCATCCTCCCTCTTCCTCCCTAAGCCGTTCCTACCCCACTGTCAATAGGACAGTTCCCTTGGGCCCCAAATCTTTGATAATCTCACCCTGCCTGCTGGTTAGCAAGACTCCCTGACCCTCCCACCACAGGACTCCTCTAGTGTTAACCTTCCCACTCTACCTCGATGTCATCTATCTCGCTACCGACCTCTCGCCCGCCTCTAGCCTGGAATGCCTTCCCTCCCGAAATGCCCTCTCTCCCCCATACGGAGCCATATTGAAGGTACATCTCCTCCCGGAGGCCTTCCCCGACTAAGCCCTCTTCCTTTTCTTCCACTCCCTTGTACATCGCCCCGACTCGTTCCCTTTATTCATCCACCGCCCCCGTCCTGGCCCCATAACACGTCCATGTCCATAATTTATTTACTCATATTAATGTCTCACCCTTTAGACTGTAAATTCGTTGTGGGCAGGGAATGTATCTGTTGTACTCTCCCAAGCACTTAGCACAGGGCTCTGGTCGCAATAAGTGCTCCATAAATACGACTGACTGACTTGTTTCTCCTGGTACCCTGCAAGCCAGCTTTCTGGAGTCCAGTTTTCTCAGGGCACCCCAAGAAGCAGGATGGGACAAGCAGAAGTCAGGCTGGCAAGGCGGGGCTCCGGGTCGCACTCTGCAGCTGCCATCCTGGTGAAGGTGGAGCCTGCGCCAGCTGGTACCAGCGCTATTGACAAGCCCAGTGCCCAGCTGTTTGGGACACATCGTCGGCCCTCTCTAATCTCCCGAGAAGCGTGCCAGGCGTGGACCCGTCTGACAATGAAAAGCAGCTTCTGGGGCTCCCTCCCTCCTCCTTGCCTGGGAGAATAGCATCCTAATTGCAGAGAGCCCCTTCTTCTGCCACTGGCACCGGAGAATCCACTGCGATTTCTCTTCCGAAGGGACGACTCCGAGGTCGCTCGCAAATCATTCTGCTTGTTAAAGAAGTTTTCGTAATTAGGCTGATTACATTTTTCTAATTCTTCATTAGTGGGTGTTTCCCTTCTCTAGCGGTCTCCTGGGCAGCCCCGATCCTGGAGGAGATGGTGCAGAGATGGGCAAACTGGGGTGGGCGAATGATCCAGGCCAGTAAGCTTTTGTACATTTCCCTCAGGGAATGAGTCCAGACACCTATATTTGGGGGGGATGGTGAGTCTTCGAGATTCATGTCAGGATTCTTCCAGTCCGTGTACTGACAAGCTTCCTTATCTCACCGCTGTTGAAGGAAAACCACGAGCTCTATTTCCTTACCATTTCTCTCTCTTCCTGACCCCTGCTTCATCCTTCCGTCACCTGTCTCCTTCCTCCCATGAAGCTCTCTCCCAATCTCTCTCTGATAAAGCAGAGAAGCAGCATGGCCTAGTGAGTAGAGCACGGGCCTAGGAGTCAGAAAGACTTGGGTTCTAATCCTGACTCCCCCATTTGTCTGCTGTGACACTGTGGACATCACTTCTCTGTGCCTCAGTTACCTCATCTGTAAAATGGGGATTAAGACTGTGAGCCCCATGGGGGACGGGGACTATGACCAACACAATCACCTTGATCTGCTCCAGTGCTTAGTACAGTGCCTGGCACATAGTAAGCACTAAACAAATACATTCATTATTATTAAAGCCTTCTCTCTGCCGTCTGAATTCTGGCTCAGGCTAGCCATGTCCTGGCTCGTCCACCCCAAACCTTCCAGGAACCCTACTGCCCTACTTCCCATGCCCACCGTGACCCCCGCGACCTCTGTTCACGTTGGTAGGTGTAGGGAGCGACGGAAATCTGTCAAGTCCTCTCCATCAACAGCACCCTCTTGAACTCAGCTCCCTTCTGGCCAAGCACTATAATTCAGACTTCTGTGATTTGGTCCTGGGTCTTGAAAGCAGTGATTTTTTTCCATTAATATTGGAGTGATTGTCAAAGCCCCTCTCAGGGTCACAACTGGAGAGTTTCCTGTACTCTACCAGTCTCGACTATGGCAGGGAGAGTCGAGCAGAGGCGCTTCCATTCCAAGCTTGGAAGGCAATCAACTACAAGTCAAAACTCACCCATGCTGGGCATTAGTGGCAGGGGGGAGAGTCGCGGACGTAAACTCGAGGTTACCGTGTGGAAGAAGGTGATGGTAAAGCACTTCCATATTTTTACCAAGAAAACTCTATGACTATGCTACCAGAATGATTGCAGATGAAGGTGGGCATTCCGGGAGAGATGTATCCAGGGTGTCGTTATGGGGTGGAGGTGACAGCATAAAACAAGAGAAAATTGCAGGGGACCCAGATAGTTTCTCACTGCCTAGCATTTTCCTCAGTTGCCCCTTGTTTCCAGCGAAATAGCTTGAGGAAAGAGCCTAGGGTTGGCAGTCGAGTACTTGGGTTTTAGTCCTGGCTCTGCCACTTGTCTGCTATGTAACCCTGGGCAAGTCACTTAATTTCTCTGAACCTCATCTGTGAAATGGGGATTAGAACAGTGCTCTGCACAGAGTAAGTGCTTAATAAATACAAATGAATGAATGATTAAGACGGTGGGGATTAAGACTGAGCCCCGTGCGGGATATAATGATGGCATTTAAGATACGGACTGCGTACAACCGGATTAGCTTGTATCTACTCTTAGTACATTGCCTGGAATATAGTAGGTATTTAAACACCTTTTAGAAAGTGTGGGGTGTGGAGGGGGTGGCCAATCTTGGGAGAAGAACCAGCATCTAGCAGTGGAGTGAAATGGTTAAGATCCAGTCATGCCTGTGGCCGACTGGACTCTTCTGCTCCTTTTCGATTAGGAGCACGGGATGTGCCGAAATCCAGGTCTAGCTTTTTGTTCTATCCTTCTCCCCTCCCCCATTGCAGGGATGCGTTGCAAAGCCCTTTGGCTGCTGGACTTTCTGTTCTGCGTTGCATTCAAATGAGCGTTTACAGAATGAGTGACAGCTGTCAACCAAGTTAAACAGCATGGAAGTCCCATATAACAGCTTTACTGAAACTCAGCCAGTGCCTCTTTATACAAATAGAAACGTTTTTATTACTCCCTTTGTCTCTTTCAGGCTGAAAGCAAATTCCAGCTCCTTTAGCTTTTCTAAACAGAATCCAATTTTCAAACCGCCAAATGATTTTCCTTACATCTCTGCTTTCGCAGGCTCTTCAGTTCTCCACATCAAAATGGAGAGCCGCACTCTCCCGAGCCCCCCAGACATACCGCTGGCTGTGAAACTCCAGAACAATGTTACTCCTTGGTATTTATCTTGTGGTCCACTCTGAACCCTGAACTCATTCATTCATTCCATCTTATTTATTGAGCTTACTGCGCTGAGCTTGGGAGAGTACACTACAACGGACGGACACATTCCCTGTCAGAACGAGCTCAGATTCAAGAGGACGAGCTTATAGTCCAGAAGAAGCAGTGTGGCCTAAGGGAAAAAACTCGGTCTAGGAATCAGAGGACCTGGGTTCTAATCACAGCTCGGCCAAGTGCCTGCTGGGTTACCTCGGCAAGCCATTTAACTTCTCAGTGTCTCACTCGCCTCATCTGGAAAATAGGGATTGAGTATAATAATAATAGTTGGTATTTGTGAAGCGTTCACTACATGCAGAGCACTGTTCTAAGCGCTGGGGTAGATACAGGGGAATGAGGTTGTCCCACGTGAGGCTCACAGTCTTCATCCCCATTTTACAGATGAGGGAACTGAGGCACAGTGAAGTGACTTGCCCACAGTCACAGAGCTGACAAGTGGCAGAGCTGGGATTCGAACCCATGACCTCCGACTCCCAAGCCCGAGCTCTTTACACTGAACCACGCTGCTGTCCTCCCCGCTACGTGGACTGTGAGCCCCAGTTGGAACAGGGACTGTGTCCCACCTGATTGACTTGTATCTACCCCAGTGCTTAGAACAATGCTTGGCACATTGTAAGTGCTTAACAGATTCTACAGTAATCAACAGCTGTGGTCTGGCACAGTCATATGCTTGTGCCTAGTTGCTCATTCCTAATAATGATAATGTTGGAATTTGCTAAGCACTTACTATGTGCCAAGCACTGTTCTAAGCGCTGGGGTAGACACAGGGGAGTCAGGTTGTCCCACATGGGGCTCGCAGTCTTAATCCCCATTTTACAGATGAGGAATCTGAGGCACCGAGAAGTGAAGTGACTTGCCCAAAGTCACACAGCTGACAGGTGGTGGAGCCGGGATTAGAACCCACGACCTCTGACTCCTAAGCCCGTGCTCTTTCCACTGAGTCACGCTGCTTCTCTCCTTCCGCCACCACCTCCTAAATTTTACTTTTTGAACTTGTTCCTTCTGTCGCGGTCATCTGGTCAGAGTTGATTTTGAGCTCCCTTTCTGTATATAAGGCACATCCTCTGATCTCCCGTCCATCATGCTTAAGAACAGGGGCCATACCACATCCGGGACAAATCTTAAATAATGTTGGTATTTGTTAAGCGCTTACTATGTGCAGAGCACTGTTCTGAGCGCTGGGGTAGATACAGGGGAATCAGGTTGTCCCACGTGAGGCTCACAGTTAATCCCCATTTGACAGATGAGGGAACTGAGGCACAGAGAAGTGAAGTGACTTGCCCACAGTCACACAGCTGACAAGTGGCAGAGCTGGGATTCGAACTCATGACCTCTGACTCCCAAGCCCGTGCTCCTTCCACTGAGCCACGCTGCTTCTCATTCCGTAACTTATTCCGTAACTGACTCCCGGGTTGGCTTGAGAGCTAGGAAGCTGGATTTTTTTGTTTGTTTTTGGTATTCGAGCCCTTATTATGTGCCAGGCACAGTACTAAGCGCTGGGGTAGATACAAGCTAATCAGATCGGACACTGTCCTTGTCCCATATGGGGCTCCTAGTCTTAAACCCCATTTTACAGATGAGGCAACTGAGGCACAGAAAAGGTAAGCGACTTGACCGAGATCACACAGCAGACAGGTAGCAGAGCCGGGGCTAGAACCCAGGTTCTTCTGATTCCCGGCCCCGTGCCGTATCCGCTAGACCGCGCTGCTTGGTTTTTTTTTTTTTTTTTCAAAAAAAAATTCCTACTTCCTGAGGCTTTTTCCCTTCAGAGCTCACTTCCCAATTCAATTGGACCTCGTGCAGGAGATGTTCATCACGTCTAAATGGTCACCCCCCCTCTTTCCGTTTCCCCACTTGCCCTCGCCCCGAGAGGGTCACTGCCTCTTGTGCCTTTTAATCCGTGGCTGCCACTGGCAACCCCGAGCTATCACTTGACTCTCTGAGCTCTCCGCTTCCAGGAGAGGGGAAGTGGTTGAATGCAAAATACCACTGAAGAGAACCAGCAGCCATGAAGCTTTTACCCAGGTTGACTTATTGAGTGGATTGGAGTCTGAGTGTGATGAGATAATGCGGGCACTCTTTGCCTGTTTTGAAATGTTGGCTCAGATTCCAGGAAACAATAGTGTGCCAGGTGATGCCCTGATTGAGCTGAAAACTTTCTCTAAGATGATGGAGCAGAAGGATGTGGCTCTGGAGTGGTTTCTGAAGGTCAAGAGAACATGGATTTCCAAAATAAAAATCCCAATCCCACGTTTCCTCCTGTTCGAGGAAAAGGTGGGGAGGGAATTTTTTTAAAAAAGGAAAAAAGAGGAAGCGCAGCCTAGTGGAAAGAGTGCAGGCCTGGGAGTCAGAGGACTTGAATTTGAATCCTAGTTTCTGCTGTGTGACCTTGGGCAAATCCCTATGTTTCTCTGTGCCTCCGTTCTCTATAAAATGGGGATGGAATGTCTGATCTGATGATCTTTCATCTGCCCCGGGGTTTGATACAATGTTCAGATAGTAAACGCTTCACAACTACTACAATTATTATTATTAATAATTGTACAGTTTTTAATTATGCTCCCCTTTAGTGAACTTCCTCTTGAGACACACTATATGTTTTCTTGATCCCTTTCTCAAGGGTCACTATGGACACAGGGAGTTGGTTAGGCCACAGTGGGAAAGGTCTGGTTTGAAAGTCAGAAGGTCTGTGTGTTGGTTTTCATTCTGCTGCTGGTTCACAGCTCTCAGGTAATAACGATAATAATTGTGGTATTAAGCACTCACTGTGTGCCAGGCACTGTAGTAAGCGCTGGGGTGGATACAAATCAGACTGGACACAGTCCCTGTCCCACATGGGACTCTCAGTTCTCCATCCCCATTTTACAGATGAGGTAACTGAGGCACAGAGAAGTGAAGCGACTGCCCAAGCTCACACAGCAGATGAGTGGCCGAGTCGGGATCAGACTCACAATCTTCTGACTCCGAGGCCCATTCTCTATCCATTATGGCTGAACAGTGGCCACACGGGTTCTCTGGATGGACCTCGTGGCTGCCACAGCACATTTCAACCATGCATCCTGGGCTGCTCGGTCAGTACTATTTATTGGGTGCCCTCTGGGTGCAGAGCACTGTACTAAACTCTTGGCAGAGCACAACAGAGGTGAAAGATACATTCAGTGTCCTCAGGGAGTTTCTGAAAGTGAAGCATGGTGACGCACCCGGACAAGCCATTCCAATAATTAACGATCAGTCAGAACAGTTCGGCCGCCACTCGTAAAGATCGAGCCGGTGCGCTGGTGGGTCTTAAGGTCTCTCTTTCCCCATCCGTAAAATGGGCTTACCCCTCCTGCCTCTCCCTGCCTCCCAGATGTCCCGAGGCTATAACAAGATCTCCAGAAATCCAGGCTGTAGACTGTATAACTGATGGCTGGTCAGGGATGTTTGTCCTTAACGGAGAGAGTTGTTTAGAAACGAAATTATAGATGAAATACCAAAGCAGAGCAGGGAGGGAGGGAGAGGGGAGAGAGACATTCAGGGTGATTGACTGTGGAAGATCTCAAACCTGGCAGTAGCATTTGTTCACGATGCACTTCCCCGTCACCTAAGCACCGAGGGCTCACGTACACCCAGGCCTGAACAAGCGGGTTAAGGGATCGCGACCTTTGCCCTCTAGTTACTTTACACCATCTAAACTGGCCCACGGAAGCGGTCCAGATGTATTCTTGCCATCGGCTTAGGCCGCGTACATTGAGTGCTGACAAAATCGGCCATCTGGTTTATAGAGGGCCGTCCAGTTTTCAGTTAGGAGTCGTGTGGCCTAGTGGCAAGAGCCAGGGCCTGAAAAACAGAGGACCTGGGTTCTAATCCCAGCTCTGCCGCCTGCCTGCTGGGTGACCTTGAGCAACTCGCTTCTCGGTGCCTCAGCCTCCTCTTCTAACTGGGGATTCAATACCTGTTCTCCCTCCCGCTGAGACTGTGAATCCCACGTGGGAGAGAGACTCTGTCTGACCTGATCATTTTGTATCTATCCCAGCACTTTGTATAGTTCTTTGGGCATAATAAGTACTCAGCAAATACCATGGGAAGCAGCGTGGCCTAGTGGAAGATGCATGGGCCTGGGAGTCAGAGGACTAAGGTTCTAATCCTGCCTATGCTACTTGTCTGTGTGACTTTGGGCAAGTCATTTAACTTCTCCGTGCCTCAGTTTCCTCATCTGTAAAAGGGGGATTTAGGCTGAGAACCCCATGTGGGCCAGGGATTGTGTCCAAATCCTTGGATCTTGTATCTACCACAGCACTTAGTACAGTGTCTGGCACATAGTAAGTGCTTAAGTACTATCAGTATTATTATTACCTGTTTTGTGCTTAATATTTTTGCTGCCTCCCCCTGCAGAGATTCAGCAGACCCTGGTAGAGGAAGACAGTGACTCTGGAGCATTTTAGAGGCAGGCACTAGGGTCTCTCGATGAAATGCTCTATGTGTGGGCGGAATTCCAGCGACACTGATTTAATGAAAAACATTGTAATTGAGGTTGTCTTGTCATAAATCAATCACATAAAACAATGCTCTTTCTCCTCAACCGTGTTGCTGCGATGTTTAACGTTAGCATGGCTTAGAGGAAAGAGCATGGGTCTGGGAGTCAGAGGACCTGGGTTATAATCTTGGCTCCATCCCGTAACAAGCTGTGACCTTGAACAAGTCATTTAACTTTTCTGTGCCTCGGTTCCCTCAACTGGAAAATGGGGACTCAATACCTCTTCTCCTTCCTGCTGAGGCTGCAAGCCTCATGTGGGACCAGATTATCTTATATCTACTCCAGTTCTTAGTACAGTGCATAGCACGGAGTAAGTGTTTAACAAATACTATTATTATTATCATCATCAATATATTGTGTTGCATGCTGCTGTACCCCTTGTGGCACTCTGGGCATATTGGGGCCGGCGAATTAGAGAAGCAGTGTGGCTAGAGGATAGAGCACGGGCCTGGGAGTTAGAAGGTAATGGGTTCTAATCCCCGCTCATCCACTTGTCTGTTGTGTGAACTCGGGCAAGTGACTTCACTTTTTTAGACCTCAGTGACCTCATCTGTAAAATGGGGATTAAGACTGTCAGCTCTGTGTGAGACAGGAACTGTGTTCAACCCAATTATCTTGTATTTACCTCAACATTTAGAACAGTGCCTGGGACACAGTAAGTGCTTAATAAATAGCATTATAAAAACAAAAAAAAAATGGAGTGCCATGGATGGCCAGCCAGGCACTGACTGAGCACTGAGCCCGGCATGAGGTGCTTGAGAGCCTACCAAATAGTAAGGTTACCCTCTAGCTCATATTCCTGGCTCTGCCCCTTTCCAACCATGTGACCTTGGGCAAATCTATTCTCCCTCCTATTTAGACTGTGAGTGATCCCCATGGGGTGACTTCATTAACTTGAATCTATCCAGTGCATGATAGTCAACTCTTAACAAATACCGTTTTTTTTGAAAAACAGTCACAACTTCTCTGGGTCTCAGATTGGTCATCTGTAAAAATGAGGTTGAGAGCCATTTTCCCCGTTAGCCTCATGTGGGTCAGGGGTTGTGTCTTACGTGTTTATATTAGCATCTACCTCAGAATTTAGTGTAGAACTTGATGAACAGTAAATGCTTAACAAAAACCACCGTTATTAGATGTACCTATCACTGGAGAGAAACCAACATAAAATGACTTCTTAAGCAGATGCTAGGCCAGATGTGACTTAGATTGGGGCCTCTAGGTTCTGAGGGCTGATTTTCAGGGTGCTGAGGGAAGACAAGAGAGCTTCTTGGAAGGGAGAGAACCTGGAGGACAAGAAAGGGTAGGATGTTGCAGACTTAAGAGACATTCATGAAGAGGAAAGGAGCTAAGAATTGGGGTGGGTGGCCAAGGGACGGGGATTCTGGTAGACCTGACCAGAAGTCTAGAATCAGACCTCCCTGTCCACTGACTTCACCTCAGGTCTTAGATGATAAATGTATCCTCCTCGGTTCCCTATTTCTCCATCTCTCCCTGCTCCTCTGTTCTTCAGAGTAGCTGGGATTCCTTGGGGGGTGTTGGTGGCGGTTAATTTACAATAATTAGCCGAGCGTTTTGAGATGCGTACATGAAAGGCCTTCTGGAAGTGCAAAGACATTGGAATCATTCTAAGTGGGAGCTTGTTTTTCTTTCTGTAGATGGTTTCTTTTCTTTAATTTAATTTTGCTAGCTGGCTGACCTCTGGTCCTGCTTTTGGTTTCCAAAGAAAACTAATTTGAGGAGTCTATTGAACTTGATCATTGGATTCATTTCCCCTGACTTCCTCCACAGCTCCCAGAGAATCTCTAGATAGAAAAACCTGCCCAGAAAAAGTTCATGAAACTGGCACTTACAAAATAGCAATTATCGTATTTTCACACCTATAACCCATGTCTCTAAAATGGTTTGATATATCTCCGGCTCTTATAGAAGCAAATGCCAACGCAAATATGGGGCTTGGAATGCAGTAGTTCACTTCGGGTGAAGTCTATACGATATGCATCTCCAAGTCAGGAGACCTGGGTTTAGACCTCCAATCCCGCTCCCGACTTGCCGTTTTGTGACTTTTTGCAAGTCGCTTACCTTAATAATAATGACTTTGGTGTTCGTTGTGTTCCTACTGTTTGCCAAGCATTGAACTAAGCACTGGAGTAGATGCAAGATATTCGGATCAGATGCTGTCACTGTCCCACGTGGGACTCGGTCTAGTGGGGAGAGAGAAGAGGTTTCGAATTCCCGTTTTACAGATGAGGTAGCTGAGGCCCAGAGAAGTTAGCTGACTCGCTCAAGGTTGCGCAGCACGTGAGTGGTGGATCTGAGATTAGAACACAGGTCGTCTGGCTCCTGGTCTTGTACTCTTTCCACTAAGTTGCATAGCTTTCCATTCTGAGTCTGTCTCTTCATCTCTAAAATAGGAATGAGATTGGGAGCCTCTAGTGAGATAAGACACATAGCCATCTTCATACTCCAGTGCTTAGCCTAATGTAAGCATTATAGTAATGTTGTAATTATGAGTGGGTGCCTGATACATACCGCCGCTGGATTGGTGCATTTTTTTGTTGTTCCGATCCTCTGATGCTCTGGAAGGCTCCAGTTCTCCAAGGGCAACACTCCAATAAATCCGTCGTATTTATTGAGCTCTTACCGTGTGCAGAGCACTCTATTGAGCTCTTGGGAGAGTACAATAAAACAGCCAACCTGCTTTGGGTGAGCGCTTAAATCCTTGTACAGAAGAGATGACTGAGGCCCAGAGACGTTAAATGACTTGCTCAACGTCACACAGCAGTCAAGCGGCAGCACCAGGAATAGAAATCAGGTCCTGCTGACTTCAAGGTCCTTGCTAAATCCATTCGGCCACACTCCTTCTAAGCTATTGCTACAAAATGAGCACCAACATCTGTTAACACCTTCTCCTGACCCAGGTTCATTTTGAAACTCAAGTGAAATCGTATAACCGAAAAACATTTAAGCTCCTCCATTACATTGTACACTTTGTGAGAGCAGAGGGATCACAACTTCTGTTTCAAACTCTTCCTAGTGCTTAGTACCATGTTTGGCACTTAATGAATACCCTTGAGTGATCAAACCCTTTACCTAGCTCTGGGTCTGTAATAATAATAATACTGTTGGTATTTGTTAAGCGCTTACTAGGTGCAGAGCACTGTTCTAAGCGCTGGGGTAGACGGAGGGGAATCAGGTTGTTCCACGTGGGGCTCACGTTCTTAATTCCCATTTTACAGATGAGGTAACTGAGGCCCAGAGAAGTGAAGTGACGCCCACAGTCACACAGCTGACAAGTGGCAGAGGTGGGATTCGAACCCATGACCTCTGACTCCAAAGCCCGGGCTCGTTCCACTGAGCCACGCTGCTTCTCTGTAGGCCAGCCGGGTCAGTTTTCAATCAATCATATCTGAGTGCTTACTGTGTGCAGAACATTGGGAGAATACACTGCAACCATGTAGCAGTCACATTCCTCACCCACAGTGATCGGCATTATGCTATTGACTTATACCTCCACCTCTTCCTACAGATGACAGATCTCTGCATTGTCGAGGACCGTCAATGCCACGGAAAGAAAGGATGGGAGAGTGGGGTTCCAATTCTTTTTTTTTAACCTTTTAAAACATTTCTAAAATCTCCGTCCACCCACCCGCCTCTTTGAACCGTCGGGTTCCTCACTGCAGTGGAGAAATTTCTCAGGGAAATGTACTTTAGAACCAAATGGGCCTTAATCTATCCATTATGGCTCAGGTGACATTTTGCAGCACTGTGGCTCTGGGCTTTTAGCAGGCTTCTTGCTGCAATTGAGGGCTCATCCTACATTTGAAATGGAGTTTGAATTTTGAAATCACATTTGAATTACCCTGAGCTAGTTCACTTCTTCCTCAGCTAGCTTCCAGATCTCCCAAGCCCAAGGTCCCAGTACTATGGACCTGAAATTGAGTTCCTTTTCATGCTATGACCATAAGGGTGAGCTAAGCTGGCCTCTTAGCTTCATAGATCGAACTGGCTAAGCAGTCAGGGAGGCCTATTGGAAAGAACATGATACTGGAAGTCAGATAACACAGATTCTACCAGTTCCAGGTTGGCCACTGGCCTGCTTTGCAATCTTGGGCAGGTCTCCTTTTCTTCCTTAATGAAATTTTAAGTGCTTACTGTGTGTCCACCCCTGTTCCTAAGCACTGGGGTAGATACAAGTTTACAAGGTTGGACACAGTCTCTGTCCCACATGGGGCTCCCGGTGGGAGTCTCTTCCCCCTCTAGACCGTAAGCTTGTTTTGGGCAAGGTATGTGTCTTTTCATCATTGTACTCTACCAAGCCCTAGAACAGCGCTCTGCACGCAGTAAATGCTCAATAAATAGGATTGAATGAACCAAGTAGGATTTAATCCCAAAGTCACACAGCGAGGAAGTGGCAGAGCTAGGATTAGAGGCCGGATCTATTAACTCCCAGACCTGTACTCTTTCAACTAGGCCATGGTCCTCCTTACTGGTCACTTCCATTGATCGCTGGTCCTGCTGGTCACTTCTCTGGGCTTCTGTTTCCTCACTTATGAAAATGGGGATTCAATAGCTGTTCTCCCTTTCCCTCAGACTGTGAGCCCCATGTGAGACAGGGTCTCTGTCTGAATTTTTTTTTTTAGTGATATTTGTTAAGCACTCACTATGGGCCAAGCACTGTACTAATTGCTAGGATAGGTTCATTCAATGGTATTTGAGCGCTCACTATGCGCAGAGCATTGTACTAAGCGCTTGGAATGTACAATTCGGCAACAGAAACAGTCCCTGCCCATTGACGGGCTTACAGTCTCATCGGGGGAGACAGATGGACAAAAAACAAGACAACTTAATCACGATATAGAATCGAGGGGATGTACACCTCATTAACAAAATTAATAGAGCAATAAAAATATATATACAGATGAGCACAGCGCTGAGGGACGGGGAAGGGAGAGGGGGTGGAGCAGGGGGAAAGGGGGCTTAGCTGAGGGGAGGTGAAGGGGGAGCAGAGAGGGAGCAGAAGGAAAAGGGGAAGCTCAGTCTGGGAAGGCCTCTTGGAGGAGGTGAGCTCTCAGTAGGGCTCAGCTAATAGGTACCTAATAGGTACCAGCTACTCAGGTTGGACACAGTCCATGTCCCGCATCCCCATTCTTACATCCCTGCTCACAGTCTTAGTTCCCATTTTACAGATGAGGTTACTGAGGTGCAGAGAAGTTGTGACTTGCCCAAGGTGACCCAGCATGTACATGTTGGAGCTGAAATTAGAACCTGGGACCTCTGGCTCCCAGGCCTGTGGTCTTTTCACTAGACCATGCTGCTTCTCTGATTTATTTTGTATCTACCTCAGACCTTGGTACTTTAACTAGTAAGAGTTTAACAAATGCTAGTTATTTATTAAAAAAAAAAAAAAAAGTTTTTTCACATCCCCGACAATCCCCCTTCCTGTTCACTGCTGTTACTCAGAAAGTCCAGGGACAACCTTTGCTCAGGTCCCAGGACAGAGGAAGCCGGGGCTACCAGGCGATGCTTGTTTGTTTTTCGCTTTAGACTGAAGAAGCATCAGCGCACGTTCCTCCTTCGTGCAGTGAAATCACCTTTGACCTCGGCTGAGCGGGTAACTAGCCCTTAAACTGTCGCGTGAGCAGCTTGAAACCTGGCAAAGGAGCCCCATTCCTCCCAGCTTTGACTTTTGTTTCCACTCATATAAGGAATTCACTCTGCGCCCACCCCCAGCCTCTAATTTGTAGGGGCTTAGGTGGATCGTAGTTTGTGGGCTGGCTGAATTAGGGGCAAATGTGGCCCCGGACCAAAGGAGAGAAAAGGGCCTTCGGTAAGGTGAGATAGATCCGCCGCCTGGCCTGGTGGAAAGAGCACTGGTTGGGAGTCAGAGGACCTGGGTTCTAATCCCGGCTCTGCCACGTATCTCTTGTTACCTTAGGCAAATCACTTCACTTTTCTGAGCCTGTAGCAGCATGGCTCAGTGGAAAGAGCCCGGGCTTTGGAGTCAGAGGTCATGAGTTCGAGTCCCAGCTCTGCCGCTTGTCAGCTGTGTGACTGTGGGCAAGTCACTTCACGTCTCTGTGCCTCAGTTACCTCATCTGTAAAATGGGGATTAAGACTGTGAGCCCCACGTGGGACAACCTGATTCCCCTGTGTCTACCCCAGGGCTTAGAACAGTGCTCTGCACATAGTAAGCGCTTAACAAATACCTACGTTATTATTATTATTCTTATTTTCTGTAAAGTGTGGATTAAGACTGGGAGTCCCATGTGGGACAGGGACTGTGTCCAACCTGATTAGTGTGTATCACCTCAGCACTCAGAACACTGTTTGGCACATATGCGCTTAAATACCATTATTATTACTATCATTATTGTTAATGATAATCCGGTTCTGCCTCTTGCCTGTTGGGTGGCCTGGGGCAAGCCACTTTTCTGGGCTTCAGATTCCTCTTGTAAAATAGGGATGAAATATCTGTTATCCCTCCCTCTTAGACTAGGAGCCCAAAGTGGGATGGAGACTGTGTCTGACCTGAATAAGCTCACTGGGGGCAGGGAATGCATCTGTTTGTTGTTGTATTCTCCCAAGCACTTAGTGCAGTGCTCTGCATAGGGTAAGTGCTCAGTAAATACCATTGACTGATTATCTTGTATCTTTCCCAGCGCTCTGTACAGTGTTTGGCACAGAGGAAGTGTTTAACAAATACCATGATTATTATCATTACTAGCATTTTTAGGAGGGAGAAGCAGCAGCAGCATATGGGGAAATAAGAGGGGAAAGAGGTTCTCCAGGGGAGATGAGGGGGACTGCAGTTCAATTAGAGTCAAACGCCAGGCTCGGTACGGAGGCTTGGTGCTCCCCGCGCAGGCCATCGAAAAGAAGGAGCAGGGGCTGAGCACCATTCTCCTTTGCCACCCCAATGGGCTCACCTCTCTCTACTTCCTGGATGGGGGCACCCGTGGCTCCACTTCCCCCGCCACCCCTGCCGATGACTTTATTTTATTCATATTTATTGAGCACTTACTATGTGCAGATGTAATATACTATTATGTTATTATATTAGCAGCACTATAATAAGAATTTGGGAGCATGCGATGTAACAGTAGACCCATTCCATCCAGCATCCCTGACAGAACAGCGACTCTGCCAGCTTGAACCGCCCCTTTAACCGGGCTGGCCCTTGGGGAAGTGGTCAGTCATTCCAGGCTCTCTAAAGACCTGGCATATTTTGATGATGAATTGAGTGTTTACGAGGTAATAAGACTCTCCTGGCCTAATTAACTCTGGGGCCCAAGGCTAAGGTGCCAGGCTAATCCAAAACCAGTTATTGCCCAATAAACAGGGACAGACGTGGTTGTGCTTCTGCGTCTTTACTGGTGAAATACGAGCGAGCCGAGGCCTGGGGCCGAGAGGAATGGGGAAAGAGAGACAGTAATAAGCTGCTGCTTTCTAGGGAGAGGCGATCTACTGGTCTCCCAGCTGAGGGACCTAACTTGGAAACTCCAGCTAGGGTTGCCTTCGAGTTGTCCAAGAGGCTGTCATCAGTCAGTCGGTGGAATTTGAGTGCTTACTGTATGCACAGCACTGTATGGGGGAAGCAGCGTGGCTCAGGGGAAAGAGCCTGGGCTTCGGAGTCAGAGGTCATGGGTTCGACTCCCGGCTCTGCCACTTGTCAGCTGTGTGACCTTGGGCAAGTCACTTCACTTCTCTGTGCCTCAGTTACCTCATCTGTAAAATGGGGATGAAGACTGTGAGCCCCACGTGGGACAACCTGATTCCCCTGTATCTACCCCAGCGTTTAGAACAGTGCTCTGCACATAGCGCTTAACAAATATCAACATTATTACTATTATTATTATTAAGTGCTTGGGAGAGTACAACGCAACAGAGTTGGCAGAAACATTCTCTGCCTACAAGGAGTGTGCAGTCTGGAGAGGGAGACCGACATTACACCTGTGTATTTAAGTGCTATCTACCCTCTTCTTACAAATCATTCAATTATATTTATTGAGCATTTACTGTGTGTGGAACACTGTAATAAGCACCTGGAAGAATAGAATTTAACAATATAGCAATCACATTTGTTGTCCACAAATCTCCATAGATCCCAAGCCCTGCCTTGGTAATTAATAGCTACCAGCAGTTCATGTCTGATCCAGTCAAAAAGTTCCTTCTGTTATCTAACTTAAGTTTCTCCTGCTGCTCCTTGAATCTGCTTCTGGTTCCTCTGGAACGTGGTGGGAATACATTCTCTGTTTAGTCTTCGTACCGCGTTCCTTCTGATCTACAAGCAGAGATCTTTCCACGCCGTGAGCCCTCTGTCCGACAGGGACTGTGTCCAACCCAATTAGCTTGCATCTACTCCAGAGCTTTAGTCGAGTGCCTGGCACATAGTAAGCACTTAACAAATACCACTATTATTATTATTATTATTAACTGGGAGTCAGACCTAGATTCTAATTCTGGTTCCTCCACTTGCCTGCTGGATGACTCTGGGCGTGGTACTTTGCTTTAATACTTCAGTGTTCTCATCTGTAAAATAAGGATTAAATACCTTCTCTCCCTCCGTCTTAGACTGTGAGCCCATGTAAGACTGGGACTGCACCTGCTCTGATAGTATTTTCTCTACTATTAGTCATTATTATTGTTGTTGCTATCATCTAGTTCTACTGACTTGCTTTGTGACATATCAAATTACCTCTGTTTCCCCACTTGTAGAATGAGCTCTTAGCTTCTCTGAATGCAGGAAGACTTCAAGGTAGGAGGGGGCAGGCAGTACTCATTATCTGTCAGGCAATAACTCTCCCCCATCCTTCAGAGCCTTATTAAAGGCACATTTCCAAGAGGCCTTCCCTGACTTCCCTCCTTTCCTCTTCTCTCCCTCCCTTCTGTGTCACCCTGACTTGCTCCCTTCCTTAATCCCCCTTTTCCCAGCCCCACAGCATTTATGTATATATCATTTATATTAATGTGTTTCCCCCTCTAGACTTTAAACTCACTGTGGGCAGGGAATGTGTCTGTTTGTTCTGTTGCATTCTCCCAAACGCTTAGTACAGTGGTCTGCACATGATAAGCGCTCAATAAATGTGTTTGACTGGCTGCCCCTCTTATCTCCCGACCCCCACAGCAGTCAGCACTGAGGAAGTGAGGATCCCAGCCTGGTTAAGCAACAGCAGACGGGCAAGCTGTGTTCTGTACTAAAGACACCTAGGCACAGAGCAGAGGGCATCATGGTGCTCACTGGCTTCTTCCAACTGATCCCCCGGGGCAGGAGTATGGGGCTGGTGAGTCTTGACCCTTGGCTGATAATAATGATGATAATAATAATGTTGGTATTTGTTAAGCGCTTACTATGTGCAGAGCACTGTTCTAAGCAGCGTGGCGCAGTGGAAACAGCACGGGCTTTGGAGTCAGGGCTCATGAGTTCGAATCCCAGCTCTGCCACTTGTCAGCTGTGTGACTGTGGGCAAGTCACTTAACTTCTCTGTGCCTCAGTTCCCTCATCTGTAAAATGGGGATTAAGACTGTGAGCCCCACGTGGGACAACCTGATTCCCCTGTGTTTACCCCAGTGCTTAGAACAGTGCTCTGCACATAGTAAGCGCTTAACAAATACCAACATTATTATTATTATTAAGCGCTGGGTAGATACAAGGTAATCAGGTTGTCCCACGTCAGGCTCACAGTCTTAATCCCCATTTTACAGATGAGGTAACTGAGGCACAGAGAAGCAAGTGACTTGCCCACAGTCACACAGCTGACAAGTGGCAGAGAAATCCTACGCCCTCCTACTTAAACTATTACTGTGCCCGACCTGATTATCGTGTACCTACCCTAGTGCTTAGGACAGTGTTTGACACATAGAAAGCATTTAAGTGGTATGATTGTAGTGGGGGACTCGAGGTGTCCCAGACAGTGCTCAGTTGGGGTCTCTGACTTGGCCTGCTCTCAGGGAGACGGTGTGCTCTCTCTTGCTCTCTTTCCACATCATTTCAGGAAGGAAGGCTGGAATCTTGCTTTCCAGAAGCTCAGAGAGCTGTCTTCTTGATTGTGGCTGGGCCAACCAGGCTCACGATCCTGGGGCTCTGAACAGTTAATGAGGCACGGTAGGCAGTTCCCTCCATAGAGAAAAAAAAAAAAGCCCAGAATTTATTAGTCTAATTACATTTTCCTAATGCAGTTGACCTCCATGGCCCAGCAGTGCACTTATCAAAGCTGCAATCATCCAGACATTATTGGAGTTTTAATAAGAGTCAATTGGCTATTGTCCCCCTTCGAGTTGGACATTGTATACATAATCCCCCAGATGCCTATTTTGGAAAAGAAGGGGAGCTTGCTTTGCTGTACTAGATTATTATTTACATTAATAACGAGCGATACAGATTTGTTCTTATTTATTGGGGTGGAACAGAGCTTCTGATTCAAAAGCTACCTGTCCTCCCGACTCCTTAGACTGCAATCCCCCGAGTGATGGGAACTGTGTCCGACCTGATTAAATTGTATCTACCTCAGTGCCTAGAACGGTGCTTGACACATAGTAAGTACCTAACAAACACCATTGCTAGTCCTATCATTATTAATACCCGCTGCCCTGCCCGTTTCCTGCAAGACAACTGCCTGAGTTTGTCCTCAGTCTATCGTGTCTTGATTGGTCAAACTGGTTGGAGAGGGGTGGTGAGACGGTAGGGATTTTCAAGTGTTGAAAGTCTACACATTCAACAGAGGAAGTGGGATGATCTAGAATAATAGTATTTTTTTATTTATTATGGCATTTGTTAAGCACGTATTACATGCCAGCCACTGTTCTAAGTGCTGGGATAGACCCAAGATACCAGGTTGGACACAGTCCGTGTCCCACACGGGGCTCACGGTCTTAATCCCCATTTTACAGATGAGGGAACTCAGGCACGGAGAAGGCACGGAGAGGTCACACAGCAACAAGTGGTGGAGGCAGGATAAGAACCCGGGATATCTGACCAATGGCCTGTGCTCTTTCCACTAGGCCACACTGCTGTTTCCAGGCCAGTTGCTTCTGCTCCATGCTCAGCTGACAGCACCGGGGTAGACGCACGATAATCAGTTTGGACACAGTTCCTGTCCCACGTGGGGCTCACCGTCTAGGAGGGAGTAGGATTTTCAACCCCATTTTACAGGTGATGTAACTGAGGAACAGAAAAGTGAAGTGACTTGCCCAGGGTCATACAGTAGAGCTGGAGAGCAGTAGAGCAGAACTGGAATTAGAACCCAGATCCTCTGAATAACCGGCCTGTGCTCTTTCCTCTAGGCCTTGCTGCTAAAAGTGGTGTAAGTGTGTAGTACGAAGAAAGTGCCTAATGAGTACCAAAATTAGAGACAAGCTGTTGGGGGGCTCTTCAGGGAACTTTCCTACCAACTCTGTTGTACTGTACTTTCCCAAATACTTAGTACAGCGTTCTGCACACGGTGAGCACTCAATAAATATCTTGATATCACGCTCGGTTCCCACACAGTCACAAGGAGCTGGAGTCAGCGGGGGGAGTCCTAGCTCTAATGCCAAAGAACTGGGCTCTTAGGTATGTTTTTTTAAGCATTTCTGTTTGTCAATCTCTGTTCTAAGTACAGAAGTAGATCCAGGTTCATCAGGCCAAATACATTCCCTCATGGGGCTCACGGTCCATGTAAGAGGGAAAATGGACATTGAATCGCTATCTTGCAGTGGAGGAAACTTGAGGCACAGAGAAGTTAAGGGACTTGTCCAAAGTCACACAGAGGACAAGTTGAGGATCCAAATTAGAACCCGGGTCCACCGACACCAAAGCCTGTGCTCTATCCGCTAGGCCGTGATGTTTCTCATAATCCCGACCATGTCGGTAAAAGGGTGGTTAGTGAATGCTCTCTATTGCACTGAAGAGTCAGATGGTCTGGAATGGAATTCTTCCCCTCGGCAGTCTGTTCTGAGCATGTGTGGACAGCTGCGGGCACCGTGATCTTCCCCCCGCCCCCCCCATAAAAATAACCATTATGGCACTGAAATGATTCCTAGAAGCCAAGCACTGTGCTAATGCTGTGATAGGTAGAGGATAATCAGGTTTTTCCAGCCCTTGTTTCACCCTGTGCTCCCTCTGTAAGGGGAAGGGAGAACAGATGTTGAATACCCATTGTAGACACAAGGACCCTTAGAGCAAGGAAAGTTGAGTGACTTGCTCAAGGTCACACAGGCTGGGAACCCTTGTTTCTGGTGGGAGGATATGGGGATCCCCAGCCTAAAAAGTTAGCATCGGCCCCATTTCGCAATCAATCAATGGTATTCATTGAGCGCTCACTATGTGCAGAGCATTGTACTAAGTGCTTGGGAGAGTACGTTACAAGAGAATTAGCAGACGTTCCCTGCCTGAAACGAGTTAGAGGGGAAGCAGTTGAGGGAAGGGAAATGAGCTTGAACTGGCTGGGAGTTCCTTGTTTTCTGGCTCTCTGCAGGACCCTCGGCGCCAGCCTGCTTTTCTGCCCTTGTGGGGCCCCTGAGTCTGAGGAGATGGCTGGTGGGCCAAACTGGTAATTTCTTGCTTGGCTTCTTTTCTTTGGACTGGTCCATATCACGATTCCTCCACCTGGTGACTCTGGTGACCCATGGAAATCCAACATAGGCTGACCCCCCACCCCCACCCCAGCGCCCCTGAGCTGATCCAGTGCCAGAGTCCTGACTCCAGTGGAATCTCAGTTCTGAATCTCTTCTACCTCTGCCTTGGGCCCCAAAGGGTCAGCTAGCTAGGTTGAGCTAGGGTTGCTTGTCTTCCTTCAGTTGTGCATTCAGTCCATATTTGAGTGCTTACAGTGTGCAGAGCACTGTACTAAGCACTTGGGAGAGTACAATATAACAATAAATGGACACATTCCCTGCCCACAAGAGTTTATAGTCTTGCAAGTAACTTTCAAGAGGACTTCCGGGCCTAATCCCTTTATTTTCCTTCCACTTTCCTCTCTGCTTCAAATATACACGACTGCATATTCTTAAACACTTTGATACTCAACCCCAAAACAGTTATGTATCTATTCGTCTACTTTACTATTTTCCCTAGTGGAAAGAGCCTGGAAGTCAGAGAACCTGGCTTCTCATCAGGACTCCACTACCTGCCTGCTGTGTCACCTTGGGCAAGTCACTTAACTTCTCTGTGCCTCAGCTTCCTCATCTGCAAAATGGGAATTCAATACCTGTTCTAACGCTTACTTAGACTGCGAGCCCAGTGAGGGACGAGGACTGTGTCTGATCTGATTATCTTTTTTTATGGTATTTTTTTAAGCATTTACTATGGGCCAGGCACTTTCTGGGATAGATACAAAGTTATCAGGTTGGGCCACACGGGGCTTTCGGTCTAGGTGGGAGGGAGTAAGATTTAATCCCCATTTTACTGGCGAGGAAACTGAAGCCCAAAGAAATTAAGCAACTTGCCCAAGGTAACACAGCAGGCAAGCGGCAGAGATGGGATTAGAATCCGGGCCCATGCTCTTTCCACTAGGACATACTGCTTATCTGCTTTTTTCCTCCAGTGCTTAAAACAATGTTTTGCACTTAGTAAGTGTTGAATAATGTTGGTATTTGTTAAGTACTTACTATGTGCAGAACACTGTTCTAAGCACTGGGGTAGATACAGGGTCATCAGATGGTCCCACGTGAGGGTCACAGTCTTAATCCCCATTTTCAAGATGAGATAACTGAGTCACAGAGAAGTGAAGTGACTCGCCCACAGTCACATGGCTGACAAGCGGCAGAGCCACTTAAGCTACCATTGCTATTTTTTTATCATTATTTATTTTAATCTCCATCTCCCACTATAAGCTGTAAACTCCTTGTGGGCAGGGATGCCCTTACCACCTCTGTTGTACTTTCCCAAGTGTTTAGTACAGTGCTTTGCGTGTAATAAGCAGCAAGGCCTAGTGGCCAAAGCAAGGACCTGGGAATCAGAAGACCTAGGTTCTAATCCTGGCTCTGCCACTTGTCTCCTGGGTAACCTTGGGCGAGTCACTTAACTTCTTCGGGCCGCAATTACCTCATCTGTAAAATGAGGAGGGTTAAGGCTAGGCGGCCCACGTGGGACACGGACTATGTCCAACCCAATCATCTTGTATCTACCCCAGCTTTTATTACAGTGCCTGACCCATGGTAAGTGCTTAACAAATACCAGAAAAACATGTGCTTGATAAATTCCACTGCTCGACTTCCAGCCACAGAAGGATTGCAGCAAGAAACAAGTAGGCTAAGGTCTTAAATACCGAGATCCTGCAGAGTTTCAACAGACCTATCTCACGGTCCCTTAGCTGATGTTATCCGAGGACCCAGTTGCTCTCTAATTCATAACCCTCGTTGCCAGACCTTCTGTTGCTGAATGTGCTGGTTTGCAAACATGTTCATTCAATTTTTCGATCGTATTTACTGTGTGCAAAGCACCAAACTAAGCACTTGGGAGGGTACATAGCAACAGACACATTCCCTGCCCATAACGAGCTCACGGTCTAGAAGGTGAATTACAGGGCAGGGAATGTGTCTGTTATATTGTTTTCCTGTACTCTCCCAAGCGCTTAGAGTGCTCTGCACAAAGTAAGCACTTAATAAGCACACGCTGCAGAGAAGCAGCGTGGCTCAGTGGAAAGAGCACGGGCTTTGGAGTCAGAGATCATGGGTGCGAATCCCGGCTCTGCCACTTGTCGGCTGTGTGACTGCGGGCAAGTCGCTTAACTTCTCTGTGCCTCGGTTACCTCATCTATAAAATGGGGATTAAGACCGTGAGCCCCGCGTGGGACAACCTGATTCTCTTGTGTCTACCCCAGCGCTTAGAACAGTGCTCTGCACATAGTAAGCGCTTAACAAATACCAACATCATTATTATTATTAAATATGAATGATTAACCATCGAATGGAGGGGAGGCAAAGGGACAGAGTTTTAAAATAGTGGGAGCAGGGGGAAGGGTGAGGTGCTAGGGGGAAGTAACGCAAATGGGGGAGGCGGGAGGGGACAAGACCTCCTGCGGGCCTGGACGTCTCAGAGGCATGAGGACTCAGCTGTATGTGGTGAAAACTTGATATATAGTCACAACTGCCTCAACACGAATGTCCTTGGACTCTCCCCACCCCCTCTGAGGTTAAACAAGCTGGGCAGTCCATTCCCATTCACCTGTTCCAGGACACCATCCACAGCACCACAAGAAGGTGCCCAGAGAACCGTTTCCGCCTGTGCTTCTGTTCCGACAGAAAACTTCCGACTTGGCGAGCTGTGGGCATCGGCAGCATCTGAGAGGCCCTAGCGCGGGAACGGCTGAATGCTTTCAGCTCAGCTCTCGAGGCACAGACGCAAGCCGGTGTGCAGATGATTAGAAGCCACTTTGCGGAGTCAGCACAGCTCTGTGGGTTGGCGATGAGCCTGAAGAAAGGGGAGATTTTCTTCCAGCTAAAGGCAGGGAAATTTGCTCTGAAAGATTTCTGTTGGTGAAGGCACTCAGTGCCCTCACCGAATTTTTCTACCTAGGCAGGGCCAAGGGCAACAATTTCTGGAGAGCGAAGGTGAAAAGCAGAAACAAGACGACCATACTTACTTGGGGAGATTGATGGAATCAAAAAAATCCATCAGTGATATTTAGTGCTGACTGTGTGCAGAGCACTGCAGTAAGCACTTGGAGAAAGTACAATACAGTTGTTTGTTTTTTTTATTTTAAGTGGCTTTTGTTAAACTCTTAGTTTGTGCCAGACACTGTACTAAGCCCTGGGATAGATGCAAGAAAATCAGGCTGGACACAGCCAAAGTTCCAGTCTTAATTCCCATTTTGCAGGTGTCATAACTGTGGCAAGAGAAGTGAAGTGACTTACCCATGGTTATACAGCAAAGTGGCAGAGCTGGAATTAGAACTCAGGTCTTCTGCCTCTGAGGCCCATGCTTGTTCCGCTAAGCCACGCTTCTTCTCAGTCCACAAGGAGTTTACGGTCTACAGGGGGAGACGGACGTTGAATTAAATTACAAGTAGGTGAACTAGGAGAGTATCAAGATGGAATAAGACTGCAGTGGGGCTCCAGCCATCAAACTGAAGGTCTTCCAAGCTGTGGTCATGGTTAGTCTGTTGAGACGGAGTCCTTCTCCAGAAGGCACATCCAGCTTCCTTTAGGTTGTGAGCCCCAGGTGGGATGGAGACTGTCTAAACTATTGATTTGTATCTAGACCTTAGTACTTAAACAGTGCTTAGCACATAGTAAGTGCTTAAGAAATTTCAAAATTACCCAATCTGGAATGGTTTCATCGGCATCCGTGAGCTGAGCAAGCGTGAGAAGTGTGAGCAAGTGAGCTGAGGAGTGTGAGAAGTTGTGTGGGCTAGTGGATAGAGTGTGGGCTTAGGAGTCAGAAGGAATTGGGTTCTAGTCGCAGCTCCACTACTTGTCTGCTGTGTGATCTTGGACAAGTACTTAACTTCTCTGTGCCTGTTACCATGTAAAATCGGGATTGAGTCTTTGAGCCCCAGGTAGGACATGGACTATTTCCAGTCTAATTAGCTTGAATCTACACCCCAGTACAGTGTCTGGCACATAGTAAGTGCCTAACAACTATCATTAAAGAAAAAAACACACAAAAGAAATCCAAGAAACAAAAAAAAGCCCAGTCAGAGTCAAGTCAGCCCATTTATTGTTACACAGCTTTGCTGGACGCAGAGGTGAGGGGACGTGTGCCCCAGTGAAGATGGGTGGGTGTAATAAGGAGATGTAACTGGGATTCTTCTTTATCCTGCCTCTTTTCCTCCTGCCCTTCACACCCAGCCATCTCCACCCGGGCCCCAGGAGGGAGGTCCTGAACTGCCAGCTTGCAAAAGGGTGGGAGGAGCCTTGTCATTTTATAAACTATGGGAAGTCAGTCACTTGGCTTCAGTGAATTAACCCACCACTGAACTGGAGAATACACTGGATGCAATTCAAGTGAGTCACTGCCTAGACTTGTTGCTCTGTAATCAATCATTGGTATTTGCTGAGAACTTACTATGCGTAGACTAATTAAGAGCTTGGGAAGAGTACAGTGCAGTAGAATTGGTAGAAATGTTCTCTGCCTCCAAAGAGGTGACCATCCAGAGTGGGAGAGAGATATTAATATAAATTTATGATAAATAACTGAAAGATTTATATGCATAAGTGTTGTGGGGCAAATACCAAAAGTCCAAACGTCACAGATGTCACTGTATGGGACTAGGATCCTTCAGTTTTGTCTAGGCCAGATCCAGTGGCAAAACCAGAGCGGCCCCTTCCCAGTGCCCCTTGTGGGAAAATGAATATTTCCACGAAGGAAGTAGGTCTTTATTATTTAATTATTATTATGGTATCTGTTAAGCTCTTACTATGTGTCAGGGTGGTTATGTGCAAATAGGGTTGGACACAGTCCCTGTCCCATATGGGGCACACGGTCTTAATCCTCATTTTACAGATAAGGTAACTGAGGTACAGAGAAGGGAAGTGATTTGCCTAAGGTCACCCAGCAGATAAGTGGTGGAGCAGGGATTAGAACCCATGACTTTCTGAATCCCATACCCGTGCCCTATCCACTGCGCCGTGCTGCTTCTCCAATGAAGGGCATTTGGAATTTTATGCCATTGATGAATGGCATTCTGGCCTGGGCCTGAAAAATCCTGCTCCCACCAATGCGCCGCCTCACACACATCCTGTCAGCGGGAAGCAGTCAGAGGACGTGGCCTTGACTGGCAGACGTGCCCACCAGTTACGACCTGTCTGTGGGACCCAGTAAGGGGACATGGCCCGTGAGCAGCCTCTAAGGCAGTCCTTGTGGACAGGGGATGTCTGTTTATTGTTACAAGGTACTCCCCTAGGTGCTTGGTACAGTGTTCTGCACACAGTAAGTGTTCAATAAATACGATTGGCTGGTGGAATACGATCTGGGGACCAGATGTTTTTTGATCCTTCATACTTTAGCAAAGGCGTGGCCTTCTCATGTACCCATTTTTAAAGGCCTAGGGAAGTGCAGTCTTGGACAATGAGGGATCTGAGCAGAGTGTAAGGAGCCTACCGTGGCAGACCGACTGTTTACCTTGAAGGACTGAGCCAGTCGGTGGAGATGGTTTGCTCTTCCTGAGCAAATCCTTCAGGAAAATCAGGAAACCCGGAGACAGTTTAGAAAACAAGGACAGGAACCACAGGTGGTAAGCCATTTACTGAGGCAAACATCAACCTTTTCAAGCATTCACAGTGTGGATTGTAATATCAGCCACACACATGGAAGAATCTCACCTCTTCAAATATGAAAGGACCCCCAAGAGCTGGGGGTTTTATTCTGTAGAAATTGGATGTCTCTGTTCAGGGAAAGTGTGAAAGATGGAAAAATACCAGTAGGGGCTCCATAAATGTCAACAGTCAACAGCTGGCATCTTAGCTAGAAAAGACAAGTTGGGTTTTTTTGTTTTTAAATTAAACCAGAACAAAAGAAACATTCTGCTCTATCACTGTCAAACAGCTGTGCAACGCTCACCAGCTTCCATCTCCTGGATCAATTTTACTGAAGAATCTTTTCCACTTTCTCTTGCCAATCCCCTTCTTCCTCCCATCAGGTTAACCAGCTAGATTTGGGCCTTGGAGTAGACTGTTTCAAGGTATATTTTTAGTAAGGGGGAGAAATGTAGTCCATGAAGTTTTTTGTTTTTCCCCCCTCCCCTTATTCTAAGAGTATTTAGTGAGTGCTTAGTCCGAGCTGAGGACTTCAGCAGTGAAGGTTTTATGGAGGAGATGCAGTTTTTGGAGGGGCTTTTCTTCCCATCAACCAAGGAAATTCCGCCCCTAAAATAAAAGACCCAGATCTCCGAGGGGCTAGGAGGGACTTCCAAGAAGCAGGGTGAATGATGGGGGTCAAATGGACTTTACTCAAGCTAGAACTCTCAGTCTTGAACTTGAACCTTAAAACTCTTAAGAGCCTTCTTTTTATGGTATTTGTTAAGCACTTACTATGCGTCAGGCACTGTACTAGGCTCTGGTGCAAATATAAGATAATCAGATTGGACTCAGTCCATATCCCACGTGGGGCTCCCAGAAGCAGCGTGGCTCAGTGGAAACAGTACGGGCTTTGGAGTCAGAGGTCATGGGTTCGAGTCCTCGCTCTGCCACTTGGCAGCTGTGTGACCTTGGGTGAGTCACTTCACTTCTCTGTCCCTCAGTTACCTCATCTGTAAAATGGGGATTAGGACTGTGAGCCTCACGTGGGACAACCTGATTACCCTGTGTCTATCCCAGTGCTTAGAACAGTGCTCTGCACATGGTAAGCGCTTAACAAATACCAACATTATTATTATTATTATTATTAAACCACATTTTACAGATGGGATAATTGAGACAGAGAACAGTTGAGCGACTTGCCCAGTGACGCAGCAGACAAGTGACAGAGGCAGGATTAGAACCCAGGCCACCCGACTCCCAGACCTGTGCTCTTTCCCCTAGGCCATGCTACAGTGCGAGCGGCCGGAGCCACGAAGAAGGCTCTGCTTGGGTCTGGGGAGGGAAAGTGGTGCAGACGGAACAGAGTCTGAGATCAGAAATCAAACCTCCACTTAATCAAACTTAAAACCCTGGCTCTCTGGAAGGAGAAAGGGCTGTGTCTCCTGGGGAAGGAGATTAGTTTACATGTCACAATCCGGCTAATTGGCATCTCAAGCAGGAGTTGTCTCAGACTAGAAACAGGGAAGGAAACCCGCTCTTCAGAGCCTGGTTGGCTGAGGAAGGTTTATTAGCTTGGGACTGTGCAGAAGAGTAAGTTCATTGACCTCCCTGTCGCTGGAGGATGTGGGAGGGAAGATAGAGGGGGAGGGAACAGACTGAGCTTTCTCCTGTTGCTGCTGCTTATATCCATTGTCCTTTTCCTCCTACAAGGTCTAATTGAGCTTTCAAGAGAGATCCCTGATCTCCCCAAGCCAAGGGAGATTTTAGTGGTTCCAAACCTCATCCCCTTGGATCTAAAGTTAGTCCTTCGCATGAACTCTTTCGTATCACCAGGGCTCTGCTTCAGTCAACTGTATTGGGGTGCTTATTTTGTGCAGAGCACTGTACTAAGCACTTGGAAGAAAAGAGTACGGTGTTTATTACACTGCTGCCCACAATGGGACATTCACCAGGGGACATAGAGAGAGGTTTTTCTGAAGAAAATTAAAAAAAGGTGAAAACTTCTATATTTTTAGTATGAGGTGGGTTTTGCTTGCCTTTATCTCTTGTACACTACGAATTTATTGCTAAATATAGTATGAGCGTGTCACGTGGCTTAGGTGGATCAGAAACTGGGAACCTGGGAACAAGGGCTCTATCACTGACAGAGGATGATGATGGTATTTAAGTGCTTACAATGTATCAGGCATGTTCTAAGTGCTGGGGTAGGTAGAAGCTAATCAGGTTGGATATAGTCCATGTCCCACATGGGGCTCACAGCATTAATTCCCAATTTACAGAGGAGATAACTGAGGCACAGAGAAGTGACTTGCCCAAGGTCACACAGCTGACCAGTGATGGAGCCGGGACTAGAACCCATGTCCTTCTGCCTCCCAGGCCTGTGCTCTATCCACTAGGCCGTGCGGCTTTTCGTGCCGTAGAAAAAGTTGCACGGTGCTCAGTATCAAAACTGAGCTGGAGGATAGAGCGAGAGAGAAGCAGGCAACGAGTGAATACTTCTCATCCATCGCAACGTCATCAGTTCCTTGAAAAGGGGGATATCAAAGTAAATTTGTGTTGCATCACAGAACGGTTTTGAGACATTACAGTGAACTAAAGTGTGTCAATGGACATGGGAGTCCGTTGGTGATTTTAAGCTCCTTGTGGGTAGAGACTGGACTACCAATTCTATTGTACTTTTCCAAGCATTTAGTACAATGTTCTATACATTGTAAGTGGTCAAAACCACTGATTGCGTCAATGTGCTGCCACGGGGCAGACTGTAAGCTCTTAGGCAGGGAACATGTCTACCGATTCTGTTGTTGTACTCTCCCAAACACTTAATACCATGTTCTGCACACAGTATGCCCAGTGTGTGGGCATAATAAAAGAAATAATAATAATAAAAAGAAAAAAAGGTGGGGGGGGCAGTGACCTGTTACATGGCAATGTCATCATTAGAACCCAGATCCTCTGACTCCCAGGCCTGTGTTATTTCCACTGGGCGACACTGCTTCTCTGCATGCACACGGACTGTGTGCCGTGTGGCGTTGTGTCTTGGTAAGCGGGAGTGGGGACCGTTATTGTTGGGGTGAGTTGGGATCGCTTTCTGGGGAGGACTTTGGCTTGAGTTTAACTTGTTACCCTCCCTTTCTCCTGGTTCTCAGTAGGCCCGCAGCTGAAGTCTGCCTCTCGGAAGTGTGGGGAGGATGGATTGTCACATGCCTTGGGCTTCACTTCATTGAACTTCTTGAATGGATTGAGGCAGGAGCAAAACCATTTTGTCTCTCGGGCTTCCTTGCTGACTCGCCTAACTTAGAATTTGATTATAAAGCGTCCCTGTGGAATTTCCCCTTCTCACGTTTCTCTCCCCTTCATGAGGCAACGTCCCTGGATCTGGAAATGCACAGAACATTCACCACTAGGCAGTTGGAGCAGCAGCGTGACCTAGTGGAATGAGCAGGGGCCTGAGTTCTAATCCTGTCTCCCCAGCTTGTCTGCTTTGTGGCCTTGAACAAGTCACTTACCTCCTCTATGCCTCAATTCCCTCATCTTTACAATGGGGATTCAGTACCTGTTCTCTCCCCCTTAAACTGTGAGCCCCATGTGGGACAGAGACTGTGTCTTCCCTAATGCCTTACACCTACCCCAGCACTTAATACAGTGTTTAGCACTGTAAGAAATGCCAGAACAGGAGAGACTGGAGTCAGATAGAAGGAAGAACTTCTTGATCCTGTAGATTGGCAGACTGAAATATTTTGCCTTGGAACTCTGTGGATGGAATCAGAGGGTATGACAGTGGCTTGTTATGAAATATTTGGGAGATGAGGCAAGAGATGGAGTTGTTGAATCCCACTGTTTCTTCCCAGTGGAAGTGAAGGGAAAAGGAGAATACAGACTTTCACAAACCAAGGCACAAGACCTTTTGCCATCATATTCATTCAGTTGTAGGTATTGAGCTGTTACTATGTGCAGAGCACTGGACAAAACGTTTAGGATGGGTGTGTCCATCCTCCTGGAAACCCATATCTTGACTGTCCTGCTCTGCACATGAATTATTCATCTCTATAAGCTATACATTATGAATTATTTTTATTAATGTCTGTCTCCCTGTAGACTGTCAGCTTGTTGTGGGCAGGGAGTCTGTCTACCACCTTTGTTGGACTGTTCTCTCCCAAGTGCTTAGTACAGCGTAAAGCACACTCTAAGTGCTTAATAAATATGGTGTTGGTGATGGTGTTGATACAACCCTGTTCATTCATTCATTCAATAGTATTTATTGAGCGCTTACTATGTGCAGAGCACTGTACTAAGCGCTTGGAATGAACAAGTCGGCAACAGATAGAGACGGTCCCTGCCCTTTGACGGGCTTACGGTCTAATCGGGGGAGACAGACCAGCTGCCTATACCAAAAAACTGTGCTTAGAACTGTGCTTGGCAAATAGTAAGCGTTTTAACAAATATCATCATCATCATTATTATAATTATTATTAAACTTGCTGATAATGGATTAGGCCTGAGAGCCATGTAATGAATACTGACCAAGTCTCAGTGGGCAGATCCTGTATACGGAGGGTACGGGTCTACCAAGTCTGTATTATACTCTCCCAAGTGCTTAGTCCAGTGCTCTACACACAGTAAAACTCAATGAATACCATTGATTAATTGATTTAATTAATTCAGTTGAATCCCATTGATTCCAGGGAAGCACTCGGAGACGCCACCATAATCATTCAGCACTTAGCCTCGGGCTTTGCATACCGTCATCACTTAATACATTCCATTACTACTATTTCATACAACTCGGTCTGCTTTTTAAATTCCTTTTGGGCTAGCAATACCAGCCACTCAAACTCCTGCTGAATTATCCTGAGCTGGCACTAGGTTGTCTAGGAGTTTCTTGTTTCAAAACAGTTCCTATTTTGATTTCCAATAATTATTTTCAGACGTTCTCTTTTAGCAGCTCCAGATGCCTCTCTCCAAAACTTTGTCTTAAGCTTCACAAGTGCTGAGCCTGGTATTTCCAGGAGCCAGGCTGACTTCTGGGCGTAATTGGAAGGCATTCTCTCTGTCTGGGGATAACAAGTCATTTTACACACAGTTTGTCTCCTCAAAACCCTCCACTGGCTCCTTGGGTCTGTTTGCATTTCAAAAAAGCTCTTCCCACCCGGCTTGAAGGCTCACGACCATCTGGCTCCACCTTCCCTGTCTGCTCTCTTCATCTGCTATTCCCGTCTCGCCATTTCCTTCCTCCGAGTCCACCTTGTATCAGTCCCTCGCGCTTAGCTCTCCAGCCTCCCTCGCTTCACTCATGCTGTTCCCCTGGCTTGGTACTCCTTCCTTCCGCAGATCAGACAGACCACAGCTCTTCTCACTTTCAAAACCCCCCTGAAATCACACCTCCCCCAGCATGTTTTCATTCAGTTGTGTTTGAGTGTTTACTGTGTGCAAAGCACTGTATTAAGCACTTGGGAGAGTACATTATAACAGTAAACAGACACATTCCCTGCCCTCAACTAGCTTGCAGTCTAGAGGGGGAGACGGACATTAATATAAATAAATGAATTCCCTCATTCATTTCCCACCACTCTGATCCATATTAGCCCTTCAGCCATCTCTAGCACTAATTTACACCTTCTTTAGCATTCATTTATGTGCACTTACTCAATTATTTTGATCTAGTATTAAAAGTTTTGAATTTGTGTCTTCCATTGGAGTGTAAATTCCCTGTGGGCAGGAAATGTATCACTGCTTTATTTTGTATTCTGCAAGTACCTAGTTCAGTGCACTGCATCAAGTGAGCGCTCAAAACATACATAAAGGCATACATATGTACATACTATTGCTTCACTCATTTCTGAAAAGCAGGATGTTTTGCTGAGTACGGGTTTGCTCCAGGGGGCTTCATGATGACTTCTCAGGGAGTGGAGCCTCGCTTCCGGACAGGACCCCGAGGTCCGGCTGGTCAGGGAGATCTTCGATCTGGTGCTAGTGGAAGTGTCAGCAAGGGAGGCGGAGGAGAAGCTGTGTGAGGGCAACCAGACCTCCTGCGTTTAGTGAATTTAGGATTCTTAGTCAATCAATCAGTGCTATTTGAGTGCTTTCTATGGGTAGAGTGCAGTACTAAGCTTTGGGAAAGTACAACGTGACAAAGTCGGTAATAAAGGTTGAGAGTAGCTAAGCCAGTCTGTTTTTGCCTCTAATAGCAGATGGCTGATCAGGTGTTGTGTGAGAAGATCCTCAACAGTTTCTACTTAGGCACAGAGGGTTTACCGGATTTTTAGAAGCCGTAGATCGTGCCTTCTGTTAGCCTGTTTCTCGGAAGGGGAAACTGAAGTACAAGCCTGTGGGGTCTGCATGTCATACAGGGCTCTGTGCTCAGAATTCACTCACTCCACTTTATGGTCTTTAAGCTCTTACTATGTGCCAGGCACTGTACTAAGCTCTGGGGTAGATACAAGTTAATCAAGTTGGACACTGTCCATGTCTCAGGTGGGGATCACAATCTTAATCCCAATTTTACAGATGAGGTATCTGAGCCACAGAGAAGTTAAGTGACTTGCCTAAGGTCACACAACAGAGGCATGGTTGAGTTGGGATTAGAACCCAAGTCCTTCTGACTCGCAGACCTACGCTCTATCCACTAGTCCACACTCCTTCAATGAATACTACTAATAATGATGGCATTTAAGCGCTTACTATGTGCAAAGCACTGTTCTAATACCCCAGCGCTTAGAACAGTGCTCTGCACATAGTAAGTGCTTAACAAATACCAATATTATTACTACTGAATTACTGGATGAATCCGTGTGCCATAGGAGACTCTGTTGGTCTGAGATGGGCTTGTGGACGCTGGAAGGAGAGACTCAGAGGGATTTGTCGACTCTTTCTGGATTTTCTCTCCTCTATCCTCCTCGTCTCCCCAGTCTCAGTGGTTTGAGTCTGATTTATTGAGCTCCTGCTGTCAGTACCCCAAAGAAGCAGGTTGCTTATCATATTCATCTGCTCTCCAGTCCCCGCTGCCCCGGTCCCATAACCTGTCGGTCAACAGCATTTAATGAACTTCAGTTGTGGCCTTATCCTTTAGATTATTATGTATTCCAGATTCCAACACAGGCTGTGGGAAAGTGGTTCTTAATTCTCAACAGTTTAGAAATCCTTCCCTGCTTTATCACTGATGGATAATAGGGACTTTTCAGGGTGGGAATAGGGAAGGGTGAACTCTCAAGGGTCCTTAAACTCTTAGAGGGTGGGCTCCTGGTTGACATGTCTGACTCACATGCTTCTGGAAGCTTAATTCAATTGACAGCTTCCTTCCTCCCTAGCTAAAGGGAAATCCTATTATTATTATTGTTATATTTAAGTGCTTTCTTTGTGCCAAGCACTGTATTAAACACTGGGGTAAATACAAGCAAAGAGGTTGAACACAGTCCTTGTCCCACATGAGGCTCCCAGTCTTTAATCCCTAATTTTACAAATGAGATAAGTGAGGTAATGAGGTAAGTGATATGCCCAAGGTGACGCATCAGACAAGTGGCAGAGCTGGGATTAGAACTCAGGTCCTTCTGACTCCCAGGCCCGTGATCTATCCACTAGTCCATGCTGCTTCTCTGGGACTAGCTGATTCTTTACAGAGAGCTCCCATAGAGCAACTTTACTCAAGCTTGACAGCAGTGGATTTCCCTTGTGCCTGGAAATGTTTCCTGGTGGGGAGGTAAGGAGCTACGTGGTTTAGATGGAGCCTGGAACATGCGGATGGCATCAAGCCTGGGCATGAGCACAGGGTAACTGGGGGAGGAAACTGGAAGTAGGGGTGGCCTCATAACTCAGCACCCCTTCTAGAGGACTGGAGCTCCCCAGTCCCAGGGTCTCGGGATCTTGGAATTGGTGGGCATTGCCAGGTCTGTGAAGGAATCTTCCCCTAATAGAATCTCCCAGTGGAAGGATCACGGGTTTGGGAGTCAGAATATTTGAGTTCTAATCTTGGCTCTGCCACCTTTTTTTTTTTTTTTTTTAATGGTATTTTTCAAGTGCTTACTGCGTGTCAGACACTGACCTAGGCTCTGGGATAGAGACATTGGACGCGGTCCCTGTCCTGCATGGTGCTCACATTCTAAGTAGGAGAGAAAATAGGAGAACTGAGGCACAGAGAATTTTAGTGACTTACCCATGGTCACACAGCAGACAAGTGGAGGAGCTGGGATTAGAACCCAGGTCCTCTGACTCCCAAGCCCATGCTCTTTTTCACTAAGCTATGCTGTGAAACCTTGGGCAAGTTAATTAACTTCTCGGTGCCTCAGTTCCCTCATCAGCAAAATGGGGCTTCAATCCCTGTTCTCCCTCCTACTTGGACTGCGAGTCCCTTGCAGGACCTAATTATCTTGTATCTGCCCCAGTGGTTAGTGTAGTGTTCGGCACATAGTATGAGTTTAACAAATATCAGTTATTATTATTAATTATAATAATGGTTCTAATCCCAGCTCTGCTACCTATCAACTGTGACCTTGGGCAAGTCACTTAACTTATCTGTGCCTCAGTGACCTCATCTGTAAAACGTGGATGAAGATGGTGAACCCCAAGTGGGACAACCTGATTACCTTGTATCTACCCCAGTGCTTAGAACAGTGCTTGGCACAGAGTAAGTGCTTAACAAATACCATCATCATTATTATTATTGTTATTACTGTTCTTATTGTTATGTGATGAGAACAGCAGGTCCGCAAAGATAGATATCCACTAGGGTTAGTGATGCTTCCATCCCTCACTTTACTGCCCCCAAATATCAGTGGCAGCATCTCAGCTTCTCGGAGTGAGACACCCTCCGTCCACTGGAGTGACTGTGGCAGCATGGCCAAGTGGAAGGAACATGGGCCAGAGAGTCAGAAGGTCCTGGGTTCTAATCCTGACTCCACCACTTACCTGCTGTGTGACTTTGGGCAACTCATTTAACTTCTATGTGCCTCAGTTACCTTGTCTGTAAAATGGGGATGAAGACTGTGAGCCCAGAGTGGGACAGGGACTGTGTCCAACCCAGTTACCATGTATCCATCCCATTGCTTAGTACAGTGCCCGGCACATAGTAAGCACTTAAATGACAATTATTATCATTATAATTATTATTGTCATTATTCTGGTTCCCTAAACTTTCAGGGCGGGAAGGGTAACCACTGTAGAAGGTCTTCCCCATACGAGGGAGGCCGATTTAGCTCTGTTCAGCTACTGACTTGTGGCCTGCGCTATCGGACCAGTGGACGGGGGGCTGGGTGCCCCAGCCATGCCGACTGGGTCAAAGTCACTGTGAGCCAACATCTGAAGCATTAAAGGGGCTAATTTGACTATCTAATGAGGAGCGGTAATGTTTTATGCATGGCGCCTAATTTTACCCCAGCAATCTCTCGCTATATTTAACATCATTAATCATTATTGTTGCTTCCCAAGGGGACGCATCCCTGATTAGTGTCAGAAATGCATTACGAGAGCAAAGGGTTAGAAAAAGCCAACTTGATTTCCTCCAACTGGAAGCACATCTCCTTTGGCGGGGCTGGTCCCATGCCATGTGCAATTTTCATAACTTTCATCTTCCTTGGTTTGAAAACAGTGGAATCCCCCCCCCCCCCCCGCGCCCCCCCGCCTATTAACCTTCCTGGCGGGATCCTGCTGAACAAGTTGTTTGGCTGCAGGTAGAAGAGTCTTTGGCTCTTTTGATGGATCCCTTCAATATGGCATATGTATTACCCTGTGGGTGTATCTGAAAGCCAGCCCAATTGTCTAGGCGGATGGGGGTGACTCCTAGCACCACAGGCGAAGGTAGAAAAGGCCAGATGGAACCTCTGAATCGAGCTGACCCCATCTCCCATTCACCTCTCCAGCCTTCCCAACACTTATGGGGGTCCTGACTTCTACAAGTGGTCTTTTATGCCTTTCTCTTTGCCCTGTTCCCCCCACAATCCTCCAAAAAAAAAAATACCAAAACCCTTTTCACTTCTCCCCGGTGCTCCTCTGACAAGGACCCTTCTAGAGTGTGGAATGTTTACCAGCAGACATAGTCTAGCTTCCCAGTCAGCCCCTATGATGTCCTGCATTTCTTTGCTCATTTTAGTGGCTTCATTGGATGAATTTGAGTTGGTCTGGGTTTCTCCGGGAGGAGAAACCTAAGAAACTTCTAGAAAAGGAGGATGTTCACTCCTAAGGAATTGCCCTCCATCCCAGAGGGAAGGTTAATGGGATTAGGATCTAAGCCTTATAAAATGTCTACCTGGAACCCAGAGAAGGATTGGGGAAGGAGGAAGAGTTGAAGGAGCTAGGTAATTGGGAAAGGAGCCCTTAAGTCATTTTGGGGCAGAAGGTTCCCGAGCTATGACCCTGAGAGGTCAGGCTTCAAAGGAGGCTTAACCCATGATCCTGGAAGGACACAGGGCCCAGAGAGGGACTTGAAGTGTGATCCTGCAAGGACACGGGGCCCGGAGAGGGACTTGAGGTGATCCTAGAAAGTTTAAGGTCCAGAAGTTAGGACTCCAAAGAAACAGAGCTCCTGCTCTAGAGGGGCAGAAGCAGTTGGAAAGATTGACAGATCTATCCTGGCACCTAAAGATCCTAAGGAAAGGATTCAGAGGGGATTAACTGGAACCCGGGCTGAAAAGGGGACAAGACCAGAAGAAAGTGTGCACCAGGACGCCGACATGGAAATTGAACGGGTTCTGGGGAAGGAGGAAATGTATTACGAAAGGAACAGAAGAGCAGTTTGGATTAGAATTCCATTCAGCATGTTACCTGATTAATGAGGGAATAATACTTACAAGGCATCTATTAAAAAGACTATTCACATCTTTAACCGGTGTGTCTGCCAGCAGTACCAGCTGGGGAAGGCCGGGGGGCTGTAGGAAATGATTTTTCCTGGGAGTGGGGAGGGAGTCCTTTCTCCCCTGAGCTTCCTGGAGCCAACTCTGGGGCAGGGGGATGACTGGCTAGAGTCTGAATATTCTCTTTGCTGTTCAGAGCAGAGCTAGGTTGAGTGACAAAGGTAGTTAGCAGCAGCGGCAGTAGAAGTTGGACTGGAATTTCCAATCCTATCCATCTTGGGGAGAGAAGAGAGGGAGAGGCAGTGTGGCTTAGTGCAGCGAGGACAAGCCCGAGAGAGGTCCTGGGTTGTAATTCCGGCTCTGCCATTTGTCTGCTGTGTGATCTTGGGCAAGTCACTTTTAACATTTGTCCTTAGTTTCCTTATCTACAAAATGGGAATTCAATACCTGTTCTCTCTCCCTGCTTACAGTTGAGCCCACTGGGGGATGGGGGCTCTGTCCAAGCTGATTATTTTGTATCTATCCCAGCACTTACCCTCTCAGGGTCACAACTGGAGAGTTTCCAGTACTCTACCAGTTTCGACTATGGGAGGGAGAGTCAAGCAGAGGCATACCCGTTCCATTCCTAGCTTGGCCAGTGGCTAGCGAGTGGAAAGCAATCTGCTACAAGTCAAGACTCCCCTGTGCTGGGCAGCAGTAGCAAGGAGACAGCTGAGGGCAGAGACTCAAGTTTACTGTGCAGAAGGAGGCAATGGTAAACCACTTTGATATTTTTACCAAGAAAACTCTATGGATACACTACCAGAATAATTGCAGATGGAGGTGGGGTGTTTTGAGATATGTGTCCGTGGGGTCGCTATGGGTCAGAGGCGACTCGACAGCATAAGGCAACAATCCCAGTACTTAGAATAGTGCTTGACACTTTACATTTCACTCTGCTCCCCAGACTTTTTTAAATGCTTTTTACAAAACTGTTCAATCCATGTTTCCCTACTCTTCAAGAACTTCCAGGTTGTCCGGCCATTCATTCATTGTTGTATTTCTTGAGTGCTTACTGTGTGCAGAGTACTGTTCTGAGCACTTGGAAAGTTAAATTGAGCAATAAAGAGAGACAATCCCTGTCCAAACAGGGTTTACAGTCTAGAGTGGGGGAGACAGACCTTAAAACAAGTAAACAGGCATCAGTATAAATAAATAGAATTATAGAAATGTGTATATATATACATAAATGCCCTGGATGGGGAGAGGGGGAGAAGAGCAAAGGGAACGAGTCAAGGTGACGTGGAAGGGAGGGATAGCTGAGGAGAAGGGGGCTTAGTCTGGGAAGGCCTCTTGGAGGAGAAAGATAATCTGGTAACAGAGTGAAGTATGGACAGAAAGGAGGCTGACGGAGTAATCCAGTCGGGATAGGATAAGTGATTGTACTAATATGGTAGTGGTTCAGATGGAGAGGAAAGGGAGGATCTCGGTGATGATGTGAAGGTGAGTCCAGCAGGATTTGGTGACCTATTGGATATGTGGGGTGAATGAGAGAGTGGAGTCAAGGATGACATCAAAGTTGTGGGCTTGTGAGATGGTAAGGATGGTTGTGCCATTCACAGTGACAGAAAAGTTTGTGAGAAGGTAGGGTTTGGGAGGGAAGATAAGGAGCTCTGTTTTGGACAAGTTGAGGTGGCGGGAGGACATCCAAATAGAGATGTCCTGAAGGCAGGAGGAGATGTGAGCCTAGAGGGAGGGAGAAAACAGGGGAGGAGATAAAGATTTGGATGTCATCCTCATACAGATGATAGTTGAAGCCATGGGAGTGAATGAGTTTTCCAAGGGAGTGAGTGTAGATGGAGAATAGAAGGGGACCAAGAACTGAACCTTGAGGAAACCCTACAGTTAGGGGATGGGAGGAGGAGTCGGAGTCTGCGAAGGAGACTGAGAATGAAGGGCCAGAGAAATAAGAAGAGAAGCAGAAGAGGACGGAGCCAGTGCAGCCAAGGTTGGATAACGTATTGAGGAGAAGGGGTTGGTCTACAGTGTCAAAGGCAGCTGAGAGGTCGAGGAGGATTAGGATGGAGTAGGAGTCATTGGATTTGGCAAGAAGGCCATTGGTGACCTTGAGTGGGTGGTTTCAGAGGAATGGAGAGGGCAGAAGCCAGATTGGAGGGGGTCCCGGAGAGAGTTGGAGGAGAGGAATTCAAGGCAGTGAGTGTAGACGACTCGCTCAAGGAGTATGGAGAGGAAGGATAGGAGGGAGATAACTGGAGGGGGCAGTAGGGTCAAGGAAGGGTTTTTTGAGGATGGGGAAGATGTGGCCATTCAATTGTATTTATTGAGCACTTAGTGTGCAGAGAATACTAAACACTTGGAAAGACCAATTCAGCAACAGAGACAATCCCTACCCAGCAAAGTGCTCATGTCTAGAAGAGGGAGACAACAAAACAAGTAGACAGGCATCAATAGCATCAAAATAGATAAATAGAATCATAGATATATACACCATTAATAAAAATGTACAAATATACACAAGTGCTATGGGGAGAGAAAGGGGGAGGAGCAGACGGAGGGAGTAGGGGCAATGGGGAGAGGAGGAGGAGCAGTGGGAAAAGGAGGGCTCAATCTGGTAAGGCCTGCTGGAGGAGGTGATGAGGGCATGTTTGAAGACAGAGGGAAAGAAATTATTGGAGTGTGAGCAGTTTGAAATTGGTAGTGAAGGAAGGAAGGGATGAGAGGCTTTTATAATGTGAGAAGGAATGGGGTCCAATGCGCATGTGGATGGGGTGGCATTTGAGAGAAGGCAGGAGATCTCTTCTAAAAGTACTGCTGGGAAGGATGGGAAAGTTGAAAAGGGGGTTGAGAGGCAAGGGCGTGGGGGGCTGATTTTGGGGAGCTCAGACCTGTTTGTGTTAATTTTCTTAATGAAGTAGATGGCCAGATCACTGGTGGTGAAGGATGTGGGGGAGGGGAGGAGGACAGGGGGCCAGAGGAGGGAGTTAAATGTCCGGAACAACCGACAAGGGTGGGCATGGGTGTTAACAGGGGAAGAGAAATAGTTTTGCTGGGCAGAGGAGAGGGCAGAGTTTCGGCAAGAAAGGACGCACTTCAAGTGAACCAGCTTGGCCTGAGGTTTAGATTCCTTCCAGTAGTGTTCAGCCACTCGAGCATAAGGGTGAAGGAGGCAGACAGTGCAGGCGATCCAGGGCAGGGGGTTAGTGGTGCGAGAGTGATGAAGGGATAGGGGAACGAGTGAGATGAGTAGAGAGGGTGGTGTTGAGAGCATCAGTTTGGTCATTAAGAGTGGGTATGGAGGCTAGGTGGGGTGTGATGCATTGAGAGAGATGAAAGGGGTTGAGAGTGGAGGTCTCTGTGGGGGAATAGTAATAATGAAGGCATTTGTTTAGCACTTACTATGTGCAAAGCACTGGTCTAAGTGCTGGGAGAGATACAAGGTGATCAGGTTGTCCCACGTGGGGCTCACAGTCTGAATCCCCATTTTACAGATGAGGTAACTGAGGCCCAGAGAAGTGAGGTGACTTGCCCAAAGTCACACAGCTGACAAACGGCAGAGCTGGGATTAGAACCCATGACCTCTGACTCCCAAGCCTGTGCTCTTTCCACTGAGCCACACTGCTTCTCCAACAGATTTATGGGGAAGAGGAGTGTCGGAGAGGAGGCGAGTGAGAAGGTGTGGTATCCAATGGAAACTTATTTCCGTGGACTTCAAAGCACTCAATCACCCAGCCCTCTCCTACCTTACTTTCCTGAATTCCTGCTGCACTCCTGTCTGCACACTCTGCTCCTCTAATGCCTCGATCTCATCTATCTCACCGTCGACCCCTCACCCGCCTCCTGCCTGTGGCCTGGAATACCCTCCCCGTTCATATCCAACAGACAATCACTCCCTCTACCTTCTAAGCCTTATTGAAGATACACATCCTCCAAAAGGCCTACCCTATCTAAGCCCTCATGTCCTTTTTTCCCACTCCCTTCTGTGTCACCTGTGTCTTTGGATTTGCACCCTTTATTCATCCTTCCCTCAGCCCCACAGCACTTATGTGCATATCCATGATTCATTTATTATATTAATGCCTGTATCTCCCTGTAGACTGTAAACTCATTGTGGGCAGGGAACTTGTGTACCAACTCTGTTATATTCCACTCCCCCAAGCACTTAGTACAGTGGACTGCACAAAGTACCTGCTCAGTAAATACAGTTGACACACTGTGAGCACTTAATTACCATAATTACTTATAGGAAGGGCTTTAGAATCCAAATGGACATTAACGGGAGTCCAGTCTCTGTAGCAGGATTTAGGGCTGTGTGTCAACGGAGTGTCACTTCCCAGTCCTGGGGCCCCCTGCGAAGATCCTGGTTCTGATTTGAGGAGTTGTTTAGGAAGGGGACGAGTCTGCGGATGATATTAATTTGCAGGGTTCAAGGCACGCTTACTTAAGTCGGTTCCTCTGGCCAAACTGTTCTCTCTTCTTAAGTCAGAGTGAGAGTGTCCCCAGGAATCTGATACTGTTTTGAAGCAACTATTCCCAGGCTGTCTGTGGGAAGTGCTTCATTCTGTCCATCTTGGGTTGAGGGGAGAGGAAAGAGGAGAAGGACATGGCTACGTAACCATCCTACTTTGAAGATCAAGTGGACCGGGCAGACACTTGAGGCAGAGGCCCTGTCCTGTGAACTCCATCTGAGCTCTTTCTTCAGGTAGTTCATCTCACCACACCGGCAACATGCTTAGCAGAGCACACCAATTCCTCCATTGGGAACCCTGGGTAAAAATGGAAATTCTTCCTCTGCAAAGAAGCTCGCTCATCTGGTTAAGTTCCCATCCTTTTAATCGTCTGGGTCTCTTGTGAAAACTGCTTTCAGCTGACGGTGCTGGTTACTGCTTGTTTGCTTGTTACCTCCCCAAGCAGGAACTAAACTAATGATGTGTTGTTTGTGTCCCATCCTCATTCGAAGGAGAGGGCCCAGTGTAGGATGGAGGGAGGAATGGTGAAGCAGTAGCTATTCACTACTATTACTAATAATAATTAGTAATTGTGGTAAGTGCTGATGTGCCAAGCACTGTACTAAGTTTTGGAATAGATACAAAGTAATCAACTTGGACAAGACCCTATTGCATTTGGAACTCACAGTCCAAAAGAGAGGAGGAACAGGTATTGAATCCCCGTTTTGCAGGTGAGGAAACTGAAGTCCAGAGACGTGAAGTGACTTGGCCAAGGTCAAATATCAGGCAAGTGGCAGAGCTAGCATTATAGCCCAGGTCCTCTGACTCCTAGACCCTGCTCGGGTAGTGCTAGATACAACTTAGGTTGGATACAGTACCTGACCCACATGGAACTCAAAGTCTAAATAGGAGGGAGAACTGGTACTGAGTCCCCATTATACAGATGAGGAAACTGAAGCAGAGAGTCGCCAAGTGACGCAGCAGGTAAGTGGTGGAGCTGGGGTTACAAACCTGTCATCCTGACTCCCGGGTTGTATTAGTGAAAGGTAATGACGTTTGGAACGGTGGCTTATTTTGCTAGCTTGGCCAAGAGATGGCTAAAGAGGAGCTCTGGATGATGATATGCAAAGGGTGGTGACCAAGGTGACTAATGTCTCATCTCTCCACCCTACTTTTCCTCTCTTAATAATAACAATAATAATAATAATGTTGGCATTTGTTAAGCGCTTACTATGTGCAGAGCACTGTTCTAAGCGCTGGAGTAGATACGGGGTAATAAGGTTGTCCCACGTGGGGCTCACAGTTAATCCCCATTTTACAGATGAGGGAATTGAGGCCCAGAGAAGTGAAGTGACTTGCCCACAGTCACACAGCTGACAGTGGCAGAGCTGGGATTCGAACCCATGACTTCTGACTCCCAAGCCCGGGCTCTTCCCACTGAGCCAGGCTGCTTCTCATCTCTACTGTGTTGTCTGGGCAGTTAAGGCGGAGATGCCGCATATACTGGGTAAAACACAGGCCTGGGAATCAGGAGACCTGGTTCTAATCCCAGCTGTGCCACTTGTCTGCCATATGGCCTTGGGCAAGTCACCTAACTTCTTTACCTTAGTTCCCTCGTCCTTAAAATGGGAATTAAGACTGTGAGTCTCATTTGGGACGTAGACTGTGTCCAACCTGATTAGCTTGTATCTACTCCAGTGCTTTATTCAGTACCTGGCACAGAGTAAGATTTTAGCAAATACCATTAAAAAATCTCCACGTCCCCTAAACAATTTAGTACTTCCTCACCCCCACCCTCCCAGCACTTCTGTCCATGTCCTAATATTCTCTTCCTTCCCCTACCTGTGATTTATTTTAGCACCTGTCTCCCCGACTAAACTGTAAAACTCCTCGAGGATAGGGATCACATATGCCTATTCCACTGTTGTCTTCCAAATGTTTAGCACAGTGCTCTTCACAGAAAGTTCTCAATGAATTCCATGGATTGATCGATTTGAAAAGGGTCCTGGACCCGTGTCTGTACCGAGAACTCGATTTCGGGCTTGCCCATGGGCACGTTCACAGTTGGGTGACTGCAGGAGTGCACTGATGCTACAGCTTCACCCAAAACAGGGACTCAGTTTCCAAAACCAGCTCTGGTCCCAGAATCAATCAATTCATTCATTCAATAGTATTTACTGAGCGCTTACTATGTGCAGAGCACTGTACTAAGCGCTTGGAATGTACAAATCGGCAACAGATAGAGACAGTCCCTGCCCTTTGACGGGCTGAGTTTACAGTTTTGAGGGGGGAACAGATATTAAATTTTGGATATGTACATAAGTGCTGTGGGACTGAGGGTCGGGATGAATAAAAGTACGAATCCAAGTGTGAGGTTGATACGGAAAGGAGAGGGAGAAGGGGAAATTGGGGCTTAAAGAAGGAGATGCTAACTTTAAAAAGGTTTTGAGGGTGGGGAGAGGGATGGTCCGTCATACATGACGGAGTGGTGTAGGGGAATTCCAGGCCAGAGGCAGGACTTGGGAGAGGAGTCTAAACTGTAGGCTCCTTTCTCTAGACTGTAATCTAGTTATGGGCAGGGAACGTGTCATCCGTCTCTGTTACATTGTACTTTCCCTAGCTCTCAGTACAGTGTTCTGCACACAGTAAGGGCTCAGTAATTACAATTAATTGAATCAGTGGTGAGTTAAGTGAGATCAAGTTACAGTGAGTAGGTTGGTATTAGAGGAGTGAAGTGAGCATGCTGTAGATGGTAAGATTGTTTCCAGTAGGGAACATATCTACTAACTCTGTATTGTATTCTCCCAAATTCTTAGTACAGTGCTCTGTTTACAGCAAGCGCTTAATAAATATGAATTGATTGAGAGAAATCAGCCAGGTGAGGTGGGGGGAGGGGGGCAAGGTGACTGAGTGCTTTTAAGTCAGCGGAAAGGAGTTTCTGTTTTGACAGAGAGGTGGATGGGCAATTAATGGAGGTTCTTGAGGAGTTCATACATTGCAGAAGAAAGTATGGGCTGGAGAGGGGAGAGACGGGAAGCAGGGAGGTCAGGAAGAAGGCAAAGCAGTCATCGGGTGGAATAGGATAAATTCTTGGATCAGCATGGAAGCAGTTTGGATGAAGAGGAAAGGCCAGATTTTAGCAATGTTGTAAAGGTTGAACAGGCAGGATTTGGGGACAGATTGAATATGTGGGAGAACCTCTTGACCACATTTGCCTCAGTGGGTACTTCCCCTGAAACGGGACCAAGCAAAGATACTCCTAAATTCAAACAGGCTGTCAGAAATCAGGAAGCCTCTTGAATGTAATTGAGGAAACATAGATGGAAAAAATAAAAAACACAAGAAGTTATCTAACCTGCACACTCCCCGAAGTGATCCAAATGTTTCACTGCATGTGTATATCTGTCCTGTGACGGAAGGTGCTGACCAAGGTGGTTTTATTCACGGGGTTGGGATCCGTCTCTGACAATCTGTCCATGGCCTAGTGGATAGACAGCATGGTCCTGGGAGTCAGAAGGACCTGGGTTCTAATCCTGGCTCTGCCACTTGTCTGTTGTGTGACCTTGGGCAAGTCGCTTCACTTCTCTGTGCCTCAGTGTGACCTCATTTGTAAAATGGGGATTAGGACTGTGAGCTCCATGTGGGATGGGGACTGTTTCCAAATGGATTAGCTTCTATCTTGTCCAGCGCTTAGAACAGTGCTTGACACAGAATATGCCAGTAACGAATACCACCATCATCACCTCCGTACACACAGGGATCACTTTCTGTACGGATGCGTTTCCTATTGACTGCCCCTGGTTTTTTAATCCTTCCAAGGCTCCTGCTTGAGCTGAGTTTACTCTGCAGCAAAAGGCATTTAGATGAGGCATTAGATGAGATTCTTCCCGAATAATTTCCTGACCATCACCATCATTCACCCTAGGAATGGGCCTGGAACAACTCCATCCCTGCTTATGAGTCATTCGTTTGAGGACGGTTCATGTGAGGTACTTTCTGGGGATGACCAGTGCAGGCTCACTCCAGCCCATCCTTTCTGCAGTGCCTGCATTTCTAGGACAGGCTTTTTTATCGCCCCCAAATTCCAATGGGGAAAGTAAACCCCAGTGAACCCGCCAGATCTTTCAGGTGAGAAATTCAGCTGTCTCCCATTCCGGGATGGTAACAATTCTGGGCACAGTCCTGGCTTGGGGAGGGTGGTGAGGTGGGGGTGGCTGTTATTCTTCCTGATGGGCTCCCCTACGATTGAAAACTTACATAGTTAATGGAGTAAGGCGGACTCAGCAGGAAGTTTCCTGGGATCGGCAGAAGCTGCTGGAAATGAACGTTTTCTCCCCTCCGCCCTGCTGAGTTGGGAGGACTTTTCATTGAGAGGAGCTGCAGGGTGGGAACGTTGGCTCATGGAAAGGTGCTGCTCCCATCACCTGTGGTTTTTTTTTTATGCTATTGAAGCATTTATGATGTGCCAAGTATTGTACTAAGCGCTGGGATAGTTACCAGCTAGTCAGGTTAGACCCAATCCATGTCCTACGTGGGGCTCACGGTCTTCACCGCCATTTTACAGATGAGATAACTGAGTCAGGGAGAAGTTAAATGACTTGCCTGAGGTCACACAGCAGATGTGGTGGTGCTGGGATTAGAACTTGTAAACCCAAATGGGACAGGGCCTGTGCCCAACCCAATCATCCCAAATCTATCCCTGTGTTCAGTAGAGTGCCTGATACATTTGTAAGCGCTTAACAAATTCCACAATAATTATTAACCCAGATCCTTCTGACTCCTGGGCTCTATACACGAGGCCAAGTACCCGTTTGAGCTACGTGGGTGACTGGGAGAGAGAGGCTGGGAGGGAGAAGGAGGTAGCAGAGAGTGGATTTGAGGCAGAACGGAAGAAGGCCAGAGAAGTAGGAGGAGAGTATTCATTCTTTCATTTATTTGAATTTAGTGAGCACTTACTGTGTGCCGAGCACTGTACTAAGCGCTTGCGAAGTACAATTTGGAAACAGAGATAAACCCTACCCAATAATGGGCTCACAGTTTAAAGGTGGGAGAAGGGCAAGTAGGCAGGTATCAATAGCATCAATATAAATAGAATTATAGATATATAGACATCATTAATAAAATAGAATAATAAATCTGTGCATATATACACCTAGAGTAGATATCACTGACACTTTAATGGGGAGGCTCTTTAAAGTGGGAGGTTGGAAGCCAAGAGGATGTCTTGGGTTGTTAAGGTTGCTTTCGTTCACTGATTCCTTCTCTATCACTCCCGTCCCTGAAAGCTCCACTGCGGTTTCTGACAACTGTGGTATATTTTAAGTGCTCCCTAGGTATCTTGCGCTGGGAAGATTCGGTGCAGTCAGGTGAGACCCAGTCCCTGTTCTACATGGAGCTCACAGTCTGAGGGGAAGGGAGAACAAGTATTTCACCCCCATTTTGCAGAAGAGGAAATGAAAGCCCAGAGAAGTTAAGCAGCTTGCCCAAGGTCACACAGCAAGCAAGTGGCAGAGCAAGCAAGTGGCAGATGTGATTAGAACTCAAGTCTCCTGACTCCCAGGCTTGTCCTCTATCCATTAGGCCAGGCTGCTTCTCTCTCTTTCTTGCTTTACACTTAATCTCTGGGGACCCTGACTCTCTCACGTGTCTCCAGCCACCACCTCTCTGCAGATGACTCCCAGATGTCTTCCCTCCTCCCTTAACAATTGTCTATTTCCTCTTGCCTGCAGGACACCATTTGGATGTCCTGCCAGCACCTCAAACTCAACATGTCAAACATAAAACTCATTATCTTTCCCCCACTCCTGCATCTCACTTTCCAATCTAACACCACCACTATCTTCCCCACCCCAACCTTGGTGTCATCCTCCACCATTTGCCACTGCTCAACTCTCATGTTCAGTCTTCTGCCAAATTTTCCCTGCACGGCATCTCCCGAGTCCACTCCTTCCTCTGCTCCCAATCTGCTCCCATCCCGGTATGAGCTCTGGTCTTTCCACAGCTGCACTGCTGCATCAGACTCCTCCCGGCTCTCTCAGCCTCCAGTCTCTATTTCCTCCGATCTATACTGCAAATTGTTGCTCCGAGCATCTTGCTGGAGCATTGCTCTGCCCACAGTCTCCTCCCTCCTCAAAACTCTCCAATGGCTTTTTGGGGCTGTCACAACCTACTTCTAGGCTCTCCACAATCTGGCCCAGTCTTCCCCATCAGCTGTCTTCAGCTATCACCCAATCCACTGTCCTAACTACTCCCAAACCAATCTCCTAGCTATACCTTGATCTCAACTCTCCTGTCTCCTGCTCCTCACTCATACTATTCCCCTGACTTGGAACTCCCTCCCTCCCCACATCAGACAGACCCCAGCTCTCCCCACATCAGACAGACCCCAGCTCTCCCCACATTTAAACCTGTCCTAAAATCCCACATCCTCTAGCAAACCTTCCTGATTCATTTCCCATCACTCTGTATTGTACTCGCCCAAGCCCTTAGTAGAGTGCTCTGCACACAGTAAGTTCTTAATAAATACCATTCACTAAGGGACTGTTGGATAGTCAAAGCTGACCCCTCCCGTGTGGGACTTACCCACTGATGGCCCTTCCAAAGTTCATCACCCCCAAGAATGAATTTCTGCTGAAAGGGACCATAAGGAGATGGCTTCAGCAAATGATGAAAGTCCTCTTAGCGGGAATCCGATTGTCTTTTTAAACTGGAAAGAACTTGGAAAGGTCATCTCACCCATCCTGCTGCCTTCAGGCAGGAGACTCATCTGACAGTCCTGAGAATCATATTCTCTCCTGAGATTGGCTGGGTGAGGTACAGCTCCCTCTCCTCCTTGCTTTGATCAATGATCATTCCCTCTTGAAGGGAAAAGCTGGTGAATTGGAAGATGCCCAAAGGAGAGGGTGACATATGCTGGGGTTGCCTTCCTGGGTTTCCTCCATTCGCTTCATCTGCCTTACGCAGCTGGTTAACCTCTTTTTATTTTTTCCTTTTTCCTTTTTTTCTTTCCCCACCGCTCCCCCCTACACTCCTGGCTGCCAGAATCTTATTAGCTGTGTTTACATGGCAGAGATGTCGAGCGATTAATTTTTAATGGCTTGGTTTATTGCGTGTTTGAACGGTTTATTGAGTAATTCCCACATTTAAGTGATTAATTCCCCAGAGTTCAGAACGACTGGTTAGTTTTACATTAATCAGGGTTTCTGAATGCCAAGAGACCATCAATCAATCCTTGCTGCTATGGAGAGTAATGTTAAAATACCTCAAGGTACAATGAGGTTAAGAAAAGAAGTGATTAAAGCCCCGTATTTCCCTCATGCAAGTTGGGTGTCATTTCCTTCTGTGCTACTTGGCTTCCTCTCTCCCTCCGTTACAGGATGCACAAAAGAAATCCAGATGCTAATTAGAAGAGCTGTGATGGTTTGTCACTCTATAGGATTCAAACTTCTCTGGTCATCAAGCTTGGTCCATCTGCCGTCCTGACTTGGGGTATTCGAGAGAGGTCACTTGATTAATGGTGAGGATTTTGTATATGGGGATTTGGAGAATTGGGAACTGGTCTCCTTTAAAAGTAAGGTCTTCGTTCAAAGCCAAGGTTGGGGGATAATGACGCTCGGCCTAACGCTCTCCTTCCCTTTCTACCTCGGAAGCTATTTTGAGAAGCTCTGCTTCTCTGACTTGATGGATCCGTGATACGGAGAGAGGTTCTCTAATAGCCACTAGCGGCTAGTACTAACCTGAGATCAAATGCCAAATACCATTGGGAAACTCTCTTTCTAGTCCTTTTCCTGAGATCAAATAAAGCAACTGATTTTTAATGTACTTGTCAATGTGTGAAGCTGCCTGTGTGCTTATATGTCCATTGCTCCAGGAAATGCCAAACTGGATCAAACGACTGACCTATCCAGGCTAGAGTTCTGGCTCTTCAGCAGTGGGAAGAAGAGTGGGAGGGTAAAACTAACTTGTTGCTCTCCCCTTTGTGGTCTGCTCTAGCCAGGAATGTTGCTTGGAGGGGCTAGGTGGGGGAGAGTACTTGGTAAAAGTAAAATCTCATTCCCTTAGACTTCAGGGGATTCTCTAAAAAACAGTTTTGAGCGATGTGCTGCCTCCCTTGAACCACAGGAGATCAGAGCTGCTATGAGTTAGTTTCTTTGGCCTGAAAAGTGTTCTCAGTGTGTTGTTTGGCGGACGAGGGAGGAGCGAAGAGGCGTCTTAGCAACCACACCCCCTTCCTCCACCCCGGTGGTCAGAACATCGTTTCATTTGGTCCACTGGGGATTAGGGGATGCTTCAAATTGCAAACCGCTATAGAGGGCATTCGGGGTTCAAATTAATGGATCGGCTGAATGAGGATACTGCTTGTCTTGGCACGGCTTTTGGACTTTTATTTTGGCCTTGCCATTTGCCTGCTGTTTGATTTTTGGGCAAGTCACTTCATTTCTCCGTGCCTCTTTACTCATCTGCAAAATGAGAGATTCAGTGCCCGTTCTCCGTTCTCGCTCTTGTGAGTGCCGTATGGGACAGGGCTGTGTCCAACCTGATTGTCTTGTCTCTACCCTAGAGTTTAGTACAGTGCCTGATGATGATAATCGTGGTATTTGTTAAGCGCGTACTAATGTGCAAAGCACTGTTCTAAGCGCTGGGGGGATACAAGGTGATCAGGTTGTCCCACTTGGGGCTCACAGTTTTCATCCCCATTTTACAGATGAGGTAACTGAGGCACAAAGAAGTTAGGTGACTTGCCCAAAGTCACACAGCTGACAAGCGGCGGAGCTGGGATAGTAAGTGCTGAACAAATACCATATATCATTATTATTAGTATCATGAAGTCCTCCGGCAGTAGTTCTCTGAGAGTGTCATCTTTTGAGCGGAAGGACAACTCTCCTACCCTTTGGAAACGCCCAGGGTTTCTCACTTCCTTGTCGATATCACTTTGCCACCCCCACCGGCCCCTCAGCCTCGGGATCCCTTTGTCCGGGCCACCCCGCCCCTGGATTCTGCAGCGGAAATTTGCCGGCAATTGAGTTAGCGTGTCCCGAAGAGATTAACTTTAGTAAGTTCCAGCTGAGAGCCAGTGAGCAGACTTAGCATTGTCCTCCCCTGAACACTTTTTCGAGTGATGTTAACGGTCCTTATCACTGTCAGCAGAGCTACTCGGTGCAGACTTCAATTTAGGGGCAGCCTATTGCTGGAGAAATACCACAGAAAATCTCTCATGTGGTGCAGACCGTTGGAGCGAATTGGGAATTTGATTCACCAAACTTGTTGCTCCAAGTAGGCTTTCTTCTTGGGTGAAAGTGGGTCTGGGTATGCCTGGTAGGGGGTGGGTGTGGGGAGGGGAGTGCAGGACAACTGAGGCAAAGTTTTTACGAGATGTTCTTCCCCTTGACTCTATTGCCATTGTTCTTGTCTGTCCGTCTCCCCCGATTAGACCGTAAACCCGTCAAACGGCAGGGACCGTCTCTATCTGTTGCCGACTTGTTCATTCCAAGCGCTTAGTACAGTGCTCTGCACATAGTAACGGCTCAAATACTACTGAATGAAAGGGACGGGCAGACTTGGCAGGGAAATCAAGTCGACATTGCATCGGCTGCAGATGTCCTTAATAGAGGCCTTTGGAGATGCCAGTATTAGATGCAGGGGTATCGAAAAGCTTTCTGATGCAGCACTGGGATTTGCCATCTAAGGAGGGTGGGAAGAGAGATTTTCCAGGATATGGCTCCTGTGACCACAGCTAGAAGCAGTGTGGTCTGGCGGAAAGAGAACAGGCCTAGGAGTGGCACCATCTGGTTTCGGATGCCTGTTCCGTCACTTGCCGAAGCAGCATGGCTTAGTGCAAAGAGCCCGAGCTTGGGAGTCAGAGGTCGTGGCTTCTAATCCCGGCCCCGCCGCTGATCAGCTGTGTGACTCTGGTCAAGTCACTTCTCTGTGCCTGTTACCTCATCTGTAAAATGGGGATTAAGACTGTGAGCCCCACATGGGACAACTCGATTACCTTGTATCTACCCCAGTGCTTAGAATAGTACTTAGCATATAGTAAGCGCTTAACAAATACCAACATTATTATTATTATTACTTGCCTGCTGTGGGATCTTGGGCCAGTCACTTCATTTCTCTGGGTAGCAATTTCCTCATCTGTAAATAGGGATTCAATACCTGTTCTCCCACCCCCTTAGACTGAGCCTCTTGGGGATTGGGACTGAGTCAGAACTGATTATCTTGTATCTAAACATACTACCTAGTGAGTGTCTATCAAGTATTATTATTTTATTGATTATTACTATTATTATGCCTATTCTGGGCTCTATCGGCATGAGAGAGGATTTACTTGGAGTCCTTGACTGGAGTATCTCCAAAAGCCAATAACCCACTAGGAGAGAACCAAGACCTCTCATTGTTGTGGTTTGTGGCAATGGATGGAGAAATCCTCCTACCTGTGGTGTTTGTTTGCTTAGGGGGCCCTTTATAAGCAGGTCAAATTTTTCTCTATTTCCTTCCCAAAAGCCGAGTACCTGGGGATTTAGCCAATCTCCAGACTCCTGGTGAAGGATGCCCAACCCCCAAGCACGTTCCCACTGGCAGAGACTTTTGCCAACACACTATTCCCCCAGTGGTCACTGGGGAGAAGTTAGTTGGGAAATATTTGCATCACCGCATCCCCTTTCTCTTTCCTTTTACCTCCCTCCCCCCAAAACACCTGACAGACCACAGCTCTCCCTATGTTCCAGGCCCTCCTAAATTGCCATTTCCTCCAACAATCCTTCCCCAGTTCATTTCCAACAGCACAGCTTGAACCATCTCCAAAGTAGCAACTTCTGGCACTTCTGTAAGCTCCTTGAGGGCAGGGAATGGCTTCCAGCTATTGTAATGTTGTCTCTTTAAGTGCTTAGTACACGGCGCTCTGCACACGGTAAGCCCTCAATATACACTATGAATGGATTGATATCCCACTCCCCACCTGCTTAACGGTTGCTTATTCAATTGTCCATTCAATAATTCCAATTGCTATTAATATATATTGCTGATTACATCTCTTTTTCTGTCTGCTCTTATTAGAATGTCAGAATCCTGTGGGCAGGGAACCATGAATCTTCATTTTGTTGTAAATTCCTACACATCTAGAACAGTGCACTGTAGTCTGTACACTGACATACTGGCCGGTGCCCTTTTCAGTATGCCACGAGAAGCAGTGTAGCCTAATGGAAAGAGCACAGTCCTGTGAGTCAAAGGACCTGGGTTCTAATCCTGTCTCTGCTGTATGACGGTGGGCAAATCAATAAACTTTTCCATACTTCAACATCTATACCTGTTCTCCCTCTTATTTGGACTGTGAACTCTGTGTGGAACAGGAATGATCTCGTATACTGCTTGGTACATAGTATGCACTTAATAATTATCATTAGTATTGTTTAAGTTATTAAGCCTTGAGTATTATGGAGTCTCTATCTCCACTGCTTTGTGCTCTCAGGAGATAGAATAACCTGGGTTCTAATCCTGGCTCCTCCACTTGACTGCTTTGTGACTTTGGGGAAGGAGTTTGGCTTAGTGGAAAGAGCACAGGCTTGAGAGTCAGAGGCTGTGGGTTCTAATCCTGACTCTGCCCCTTATCAGCTTTGTGACTCTGAGCAACTCACTCAACTTCCCTGTGCCCCAGTTACCTCATCTGTAAAATGGAGATTAAGACTGTGAGCTCCATATGGTCAACCTGATCACCTTGTATCTACCCAGCGCTTAGAACGGTGCTTGACACATAGTAAGCTCTTAAATATCATCAATTCTTCTGCCGCAGTTACCTCATCTGTAAAATAGGGATTAAGACTGTGAACCCTAGGTGGGCTATGAACTGTATCCAACGTGTTTGCCTTGTATCTACTCCAGTGCTTAGTACAGTGTCTGGCACATAGTAAGTGCTTAACAAATGCTATTAAATAAAGGGGATGCTGGGCCTTTTGACAGGCTGATTCAGGATCCTAGATAGGTAAGCAGAATTTCTGCTGAGGGGCTATGCGGGGGCAGGGCGTGGAGGGAATGTTAATAATAATTGCGGTATTTGTTAAGCGCTTACTATGTGCAGAGCACTGTTCTAAGCGCTGGGGGAGATACAGGGTCATCGGGTTGTCCCACGTGAGGCTCACAGTTAATCCCCATTTTACAGATGAGGTAAGTGAGGCACAGAGAAGCGAAGTGACTTGCCCACAGTCACACGGCTGACAAGCGGCAGAGCCGAGAGTCGAACCCATGACCTGTGACTCCGAAGCCCAGGCTCTTTCCACTGAGCCATGCTGCTTCTCACCTCTAGACTCTCCCAAACATTTAGTACAGTGCTCTGCACACAGTAAATGCTCAATAAATATGATTGACCAAGGAGCCAGCTCTCACACAGGTTCTTCTGGGGACAGCCCCAGATGGAAGGCATCTCTAGGTCGTGGGACATTTGGATATTTTCTTTCGGACTGCCAATATGGCATCACGGAGTCACGCAGCAATAGGGTCAAGGGGGAAGATGGCCCTTGGCAGTCACGGGACACCGCCTGGAGAATAGGTGCAAGCAGCCTCACTTCTCCCCCACTCCTGAGCTGGGGTACAAACAGGTGAGATGAGAAACAGTCGGAATTACCTTCTATTAAGTAGCCTGATCAGATGGAAAGAGCTCCGGAGCAGAAAGCAAAATCCGTTTCCTCAAGGAACAGACAATTTTACAATCTCCTATTCTAAGAGGGAAAACCCATTCCGTGGCCCATCCCTGCCGGTGCTGGGATCCAAGTCCATCTGACTTTTTTTTTTTAATTTTCTTTTTTCTTATTCTTCCAGAGCTCCAGGGTGCCCTCCCACCAGACCCTGTGTCCCAGGCTCTTTGCCCTCTCCTTGTCACCCCTGGCCTGACTCAGCACCCACCACAATGACAACCTTGGTCATCGACAATGGGACGGGGCTGTGCAAGGCCGGTTTTGCGGGGGATAATGCTCCCAAACTGGTGGTGCCCACGGCCGTCGGCATCCAGATCTCCCCAGACAACATGACGGCCTCCGGCCTGCAGAACAGGAACATACTGACGGGATGGGAGACCTCCCGGAGCCTCTTGGAGCCGGGCCCCACTCTGGCCCTGACCTTCCCCGTTACCCGGGGGGTGGTCACGGACTGGGACGAGATGGAGAGGCTGTGGGGTTACGTTTTCCAAAAGCTCCACGCGAGGCCGACGAAACACCCCGTGCTGCTCACCGAGTCCCCCAAGAACAGAGCGGCCGATCGTGATAAACTGTTGCAGGTGGGTAACGGTGTTGGCGTTTGTTAAGCGCTTACTATTCATTCAATAGTATTTATTGAGCGCTTACTATGTGCAGAGCACTGTACTAAGCGCTTGGAATGAACAAGGAAGTGCTGGTCGGATGGGTGGGTTGGGCAGATGCTTGCAGAAGAAGGCCAGGCTGCCTCTCCTAACACCCTCTTGGGCAGAGCCCTGCTGGCACGGGGTAAAGGGACCGGGTTAATTTCCTTGGGTGGGGTAGGCGGCAAGGAATAGGAGTCGTCATATCTAATCCCGGCTCCTCCACTGTGGGCAAGTTATTTCTCTGTGCCTCAGTTACCTCATCTGTAAAACGGGGATTAAGAATGTGAGCCCATGTGGGGCAGGGACTGCGTCCTAGCTGATTAGCTTGCCTCCACCCCCGTGCTTAGTACAGGGCCTGGCGCATAGTAAGTGGTTAAATACCACGATTATTACTTATTATTATTTTTTTATTCTGCATCCACCGTGTGTGAAGCACCGTACTAAGCATTGAGGGAAATCAGTGGTATTTATTAATCATTTACTTTGTGCAGAGCACTGTACTAAGCACTTGAGAGAGGGCAATACAACAGAATCGGTAGATTCGACCCCTGGCCGTGAGGAGCTTACAGTCTACAGGATAAGTTACAGAGATGAGAATTAGACATGGTCCCCGGTGCTCAAGGGGCTGACAGTCTCAATATAAGAATGTGGTAACAACAAAAGAAAAGCAGCACCACAAACTATACAGGAGACAAATCTGTCTTTGCAACAGTCTGCCAATAAATCAGTGGTATTCTGTCGAGTGCTTACTCTGTGCACAGCACTGTACTGAGCGTTTGGGCTGAATTGTACATTCCAAGTGCTTAATAATGTTGGTATTTGTTAAGCGCTTACTCTGTGCAGAGCAACTGTTCTAAGCGCTGGGGGAGATACAGGGTCATCAGGTTGTCCCACGTGAGGCTCACAGTTAATCCCCATTTTACAGATGAGGGAACTGAGGCACAGAGAAGTGAAGTGAGTTGCCCACAGTCACACAGCTGACAAGTGGCAGAGGCGGGATTCGAACTCATTACCTCTGACTCCCAAGCCCAGGCTCTCTCCACTAAGCCACGCTGCTTCTCTAATAGAGAGCTCTGCACACAGTAAGCACTCAGTAAATATGATGGAATGATCTACTATAATACAACAGAGTGATGATAATAATAATAATGTTGGTATTTGTTAAGCGCTTACTACGTGCAGAGCACTGTTCTAAGCGCTGGGGGAGATACAGGGGAATCAGGTTGTCCCACGTGAGGCTCACGGTCTTCATCCCCATTTTACAGATGAGGTCACTGAGGCCCCGAGAAGTGAAGTGACTTGCCCACGGTCACACAGCTGACAAGTGGCAGAGCTGGGATTAGAACCCATGACCTCTGACTTCCAAGCCCGGCCTCTTCCCACTGAGCCACGCGGCTTTGTAGATGTGTGTTCCTGCCCACAAGGACTTTCCAATCTAGAGGGGGAGAGAGACTTAAAATGAAATTTCCACTCTGTTCCTCCTTTATTCTAAAGACTATCTGCTCTCCTCCTCCACTGTGGCGAAGGACTTAAAAACCATCCAAAACGTCATTTAGCCCGGGCCCCCTGGTCATGCCTGGGACGCTTTGGTGACAGTTTCATTCATTCAATAGTATTTATTGAGCGCTGACTATGTGCAGAGCACTGTACTAAGCGCTTGGAATGGGCAATTTGGCAACAGATGGAGACAATCCCTGCCCACGGATGGGCTTACAGTCTAGTCGGGGGACTAGTCATGATGCCTAAGGTTTCTTTCTTAACTGTATCTGGCTGCAAGGAGAAGTTTTTAGGATTAGGAAGTAGCACAGTGAAGTCTAATCTCCAAGCAAGGTTCATCTAAATAGTAGTAGGGGAGACCTGGGTTAGTCTTAAAAGAAGTGGCCCAAAGGTCAAACTGAGTTGCGGAAATGGGCTGGAGGATCAATTTTATTGAGCACTTACTGTGTGCAGAGCACTGTACTAAGCCCTTGGGGGAGTACAATATAAGACGCATTCCATGCCCACAGTGAGATTACAGTCTAGAGGGGGAGGCAGACATTTAATATAAATATACTACTGATATGTACATAATGATGGTATTTGTTAAGCCCTTTCTATGTGCCAAGCACTGTTCTAAGCACTGAGGTAGATTCAAGGTAATCAGGCTGTCCCACGTGGGGCTCGCAGTGTTGATCCCCATTTTACAGAGGAGGTAACTGAGTCACAGAGAAGTTAAGTGACTTGCCCAAAGTCACACAGGTGGCAGAGGCGGGTCTAGAACGGAGGATCTCTGACTTCCAAGCCCGTGCTCGTCCCACCAAGCCAGAAAAGTGCTGTGGAGCAGGGAGGAAGGGGGCGTGACTAAAAGGAGCAAGTCAGGGCGAAGCAGAAGGGAGTGGAAGAAAAGGAAAAGAGGGCTTAGGCCTCTTGGAGGAGATGTGTCTTTAATACGGCTTTGAAGAGGGGGAGGGTAATTGTCGGATATGAAGAGGGAGGGTGTTCCAGGACACGGGTGAGATGTCATCAGTGAGATAGATGAGGAGGAGAGAGAGATGAGGAGCAGACACCTTTCCTTCCCAAGAGAAATTTGGGAAGCCATGGGTGGAAAACTGGGCTTGGAGAGGAGTGTGAAGCTAGAAGGACTCCTTGTCGCTCCTGGAAGCCCCTCTCCCCAGCGTGCCATCTTCTTTCCTTCTCTCCTTAGATCATGTTTGAGACCTTCAACGTCCCGAGCACGTTTCTGGGCGTTCAGGGGCTGCTGGCACTCTACGCGTGTGGCCTGGTGACCGGTGTGGTGTTGGAGTCTGGGGCGGGCGCCACCCACGTGGTGCCCGTCCACCAGGGCTTCGGCATTCCGCACGCCACCCTGAGCCAGGAGCTGGGGGGGCACGACCTCTCCCACTTCCTCATGAAGAGACTGTTGGGCCCCATGTACTCTTTCTGCAGCCTGGCCCAAAGGCAGGTAATCCAGGACATCAAGGAGGACCTGTGCTACGTCGCCAGAGACTTCGAAATGGCCATGCGAAACTCCGCTAGGGCACCCTCCATCAAGACCTACAAGCTCCCCGATGGCAACGCGATCTCCGTTCCGGAAGAGGATCGGTTCGGTTGCCCCGAGGCTCTCTTCCGGCCCTTCCTCCTGGGGCAGGGCTCTTGTGGTCTACACCACAGCCTCTTCGAAGCTGTAGCCCTGTGTGATGCCCACCTGCACAACTCCCTCTTCTCCCACCTGGTGCTCTCCGGGGGCAACACCCGCTTCTGCGGCTTTCTGGAGCGCATGAAGAAAGAGATGACGGCCCTGGCCCCGCCCACTGCCAGAGTCCAGTTGGTTAACGCGCCGGGGGGCTGCTTCTCTACCTGGATGGGTGGGTCCATGCTGGCCGCCCTGTCCACCTTCCAGAACATGTGGGTGACCCGTGAGGACTATGATGAGATGGGATCGTTGATGATTCAGAAAAAGTCCCCGTGAAGGGTGACCGTCTTTGCCGGATGTTGGTCCTGGAGGGGCTGGGGCCAAAGAGGGAGGTTTTATGTTTCTTCCTGGGGTGGGGTCTTAGGGCAATGTCAGAATCCATCTGGGCTTCTCTTCCACCCCTGTATGACTGAGGGGACCCGCAGGACCCGATCGGGGGGGGGGGGGGGGGCGGTTGGTCTATCGGGTCGCGCTTTAATTTCGGTCGTCGCTCGTCCACATCGAGGGAGGGCGGCTGGGAGGTACAGGAGTGTTTTTATATTTTTATACGGGAACTGTAAAATAAAAACGGAAGCATGTATCGTCTCAGATGGTGTGTGTGTGTGGAGGGGGAGATGGGGGGAGAGGGCAGGGGCCTCAGTGGCAGACTGGGACTAGGGTCTGATCCCTCCGTGAACTCGAAAGCAACTGCAGGGCGGTGGAGACCAAAGTCTCTGCTGTATGTGTTGCCTTGGATTCTTCCCTTGGGAAGACAGGAAACCTGGGTTCTAATCTGAGTTCCATCACTCGTCTTCTGGGTGACCTTGGGCAAGTCACTTCTCTGTGCCTCAGTTTCCTCATCTGTAAAATGGGACTGCAGTAACCATTCTCCCTCCCCGCTAGACTGAAACCCCATTTGGAATAAGGACTGGGTCCAACCTGATTACCTAGTAACTACCTCAGTGCTTAGCATAGTGCTTGGCACCTAGTAAGTGGTTAACCACAATTATTATCACTACTCGGGCAGCTGGAGGAACTCTGTGGCCGCAGGTCAGAGCCGAGGGCTTCCTTAAAAGGAGAGACATCTATCTCGGGAAAAGTTGGACTGAGGCTCCCTTCTAACCTCCGCTTCAGGCAAGGTGGGGATCAGAACAAACTCTTCTTTCTCATCAAATCCAGATATGAAGTTTAACCTTTATGCTTGAGCATCAAATGCGGCTGTGTAATTAAGAACTCTTCTCCTCTCCGGCTTTTAGAACTCCCTCACCGTGGAACAAATCTCTCATCTGACTTCCCAATTAAATTAAAAATAGCAGATTAGCGATGCTGAGCGGGGCCGTCAGTGAGCGCGAGTTGACCGAAGGCCGGACTCGGCCAGGTGGGGAGGAGTAAGTTTGTTACGGTCAGGGAACGCGTCTGCTAATTCGGTTGCATTGTGCTCTCCTAACTGTTAGCACCGTGCTCTGTGCGTAATAATTATAACTGCGGTATTTAAGCGCTTACTATGTGCCAGGAACTGTACTGAGAGCTGGGGTGGATACAAGCAAAGCGGGTTGGACACGGTACTAAGTCCTCAATAAATATCATCGATTGAGTGTTCGGAAGGTCCTGGCCGGCTCTGTCCAGGTCCACAAAATGAAAAATGGCTACAGAGGATCGGCTTGGATTCGGGGGGTTGGCGTTGGGTCAGAGGGGCCCAACACAGTGAGTGGCGAAGGTAGGGGAAGAGGAAAATTAATGATTTGGCGGGGGGAGTAGGGATTGGGCTGAGGTTGGAGGGGTAGATTCCACCTACCGAGAGAGACGCCCTCCTCCTCCCTTTTCTTCCTTCTCATTCTCTTCCTACCCCTTTCCACCTCCCTGTGCTGCCTCCCTGTCTGGGAAAAATCCCTCTTCTCCACTTTCCCTCGTTGTTAGGCCTTGCGGCTTTGGACGAGTATTAGCAGACTGAGTGGTTGTCGGAGGGCCGGTTGGCCAGAGACCCCCCCCGGAGGACGTTAGTTGACAGCTGGGTGGACAGTCACAGCCCGACGATGGTTCTTGGCTCGCCACCTTCTCCCGCACTCCAGCACAGCCGACCAGCAGCCAGGGCAGAGATGCAGCTGCTACCGGGAGACTGTATGGACCTCTTCCACGGTGTTGACTGGGGAGGGATGAAGAGTGAGGTGGTCCATTTGGGGGCCATATGGGGCAACTGTGAAGTTTTCCCTCATGAGATCAGGAATTGAGAAGGTTATAGGGGGCAGGAACGGTGAACAGGTGAGCAGGAGTTGCATGGGGGGTGAGAGACTTAAAACATGGCAGTGGTCACTTGGGTAGAACTACAGTAGACGGCGTGGATAAAGCACAGGCCAGGGTCAGAAGGTCATGGGTTCTAATCCTGGCCCCACCCCATATCTGCTGTGTGATCTTGGGCAGGTCATTTCACTTCTCGGGGCCTCAGTTACCTTATCTGTAAAATGGGGATTAAGAGTGTGAGCCTTATGTGGGACAGGGACTGTGTCCAACTTGACTAATTTGAATCTACCCCAGTGCTTAGAACAGTCCTTGACACATAGTAAGTACTTACTAAGTACCGTTATTATTATTATCGTTATCAAGGGCAGCTTTGGCTGGTCCTTATTCCGTCCAGGTCTAAAGGATCCCCATAGGATCCGAGCTGGGGGCTTCACACCTGAAGGGACTGGATCGGCACCACCAGTTGTCAGCTGTGTGACTCTGGGCAAGTCACTTAACTTCTCTGTGCCTCAAGTTACCTCGTCTGTGAAAGGGGGAGTAAGAGTGTGGGATAACCTGATTACCTTGTATCTCCCCTAGTGCTTAGAACAGCACTTGGCACATACTAAGCGTTTTGCAAATGCCATCGTCATTATTATTATCAGCAGATGTATGGACTGGCTGCCTCCTTCCCCTGTGTGGCCTGGAGCAGTTCATTCCCCTGCAGGAGCAGACACTCGATTAGAGTATAGTAGTAATAGTAATGATAACTGTGGTATTGGTTAAGCGCTTACTATGTGCCAAGCACTGTTCTAAGCGCGGGGGCAGATACAGGGGAATCAGGTTGTCCCACGTGGAGCTCACAGTCTTACTCCCCATTTTCCAGATGAGGTAACTGAGGCCCAGAGAAGTGACTTGCCCAAAGTCACACAGCTGACAAGTGGAGAAAGTGGGATTAGAATAACGTTGGTATTTGTTAAGCGCTTACTATATGCAGAGCACTGTTCTAAGCGCTGGGGTAGATACAGGGGAATCGGGTTGTCCCACGTGAGGAACCAACGACCTCTGACTCCCAAGCCTGTGCTGTTCCCACTAAGTCATGCTGCTTTATTACATGCTTACTATGTGCTAACACTGGGGAAGAAATGCACGGACTCTCCCAAGCACTTAATACTGTGCTCTGCACTCAGTAAGTGCTTACTTGTGCCAAAGTGGAGGGGCGCAGCCCTGAAAAGTAACAACAACTGTGGTGCTCAAGTGCTTACTATGTGCCAGAGACTGTACTAAGTGCTGGCGTGGATACAAGTAAATCGGTTTGGACACAGTCCCCGTCCCACATGAGGCTCACAGTCCTAGTCCCCGTTTTACAAATGAGGTAACTGAGGCACAGAAAAGTGAAGTGATTTTTCCCATACTGGAAACGAGTGGTAGAGCCGGGATTAAAACCCATGACCTTCTGACTTCCAAACCTGTGCTCTGTCCTCTACGCTATAAGCCCAAAGTAGTTCACCGGCTTATAGCATTTTATTGGTGTGGTATTTTGGATGGTTCCACAGGCCCCTCCATTTTGTGGGCTTGGGGGGGCCCTTTGATAGTTTGATAGTTGGACTCGGGGTAAGAGTGACCACTTCTCCTCCCCCCACTCCCCCCTTGCACCTGCCCCTGCTTTTCCCTACAGCTTCTCTACTTCAAATCCTTCCTAGGGAGCAGAATGAGCTCTAATTTGGGGGGTGGAATGGCTCCTTAGCGTAGGAGTTAGAAGAAGATCATTTTCTTGCCTCTCCTAGCTGCCCTCAGTTTCATGATGCAGTGGCAGAGAACCAGGAAGCTAAGGACTGGGGTTCCACTCCGGGATCTGCTAGCGGTCAGCTGGGTGAACCTGGATAATAATAATAATGATGTTGGTATTTGTTAAGCGCTTACTATGTGTGGAGCACTGTTCTAAGCACTGGGGTAGATACAGGGTCTGTGCCTCAGTTCCCTCATCTGTAAAATGGGGATTAACTGTGAGCCTCACGTGGGACAACCTGATTACCCTGTATCTACCCCAGCGCTTAGAACGGTGCTCTGCACACAGTAAGCGCTTTACAGATACCAACATTATTATCAGGTTGTCCCACGTGAGGCTCACAGTTAATCCCCATTTTACAGATGAGGGAACTGAGGCCCAGAGAAGTGAAGTGACTTGCCCACAGTCACACAGCTGACAAGTGGCAGAGCTGGGATTTGAACTCACAGACCTCTGACTCCCAAGCCCAGGCTCTTTCCACTGAGCCACGCTGATGAGGCACTGGGCCCCTCTCTACCTCAATTTGCTCATCTTCAAAATGCGGATTCTAGTATCTGCCTTTCTACCTGCCTCACAGGGTCATTCTGCGGGCCAAGAGGAAATAAGAAATATGAGGACACTTGGGGATAACATCTTGTCTTATGCTGTCGAGTCATTTCCGGTCCATAGCGACTCTCTCGTCTCTCCCAGAACGCCCCACTTCCATCTGCCATAGTTCTGATAGTGTATCCATAGAGTCTTCTTGGTAAAAATATGGAAGTGGTTTACCACCGCCTCCTTCCACGCAGTAAACGTGAGTCTCTGCCCTCAAATCCTCAGCTCTCTCCCACGCAGCTGCTGCCCAGCACAGGTGAGTTTCGACTTGTAGCAGATTGCCTTTCACTCGCCAGCCATTGATCGAGCTTGGAAAGGAATGGATACACCTCTGCTTGACTCTCCTTCCCATAGCCGTACCTGGTGGAGCACTGAAAACTCCAGGTGCGATTCTGAGAGGGTCTTGGAATAATACCTCTATAGGGGAAAAAAAACCACCTTGATTTTTTTTTTTCAGAGTTAGTAGCCACAGGTCAGTAATTGTCTAGGCCAGGTGTGTGGTAAAAGCAGGGCCATTTTTTGTTCATCTCATTGTGAATGTGCATCTTGGGTACCGGTAATCTTCCTGCATGGGTTGGCAGTGCAGGAAAGCAGAAAGGTCTGTCTGGGAAAGTTTGCTGTCTCTCACTACTCCAGCTGCTGCTTGTTGGCCAGGCCTTCGCTGTCTGGCCAAGCAGCTCCTATTTCAGTTCCAACAGGTGGATGTTTTTCCCCACCTGCGCCTGGGGCTGGCCCTTAGTCTGGGGTCCGTGGACTTGAGGCCTGGCTACACTCTTCCCGCCCCTCATCGTGCCCGCCACATCCCCCTCCATCATGCAACAGGAACCTCGTAGGTTGTCGGCCCGGTGGAGATGGCAGCTTTTTCCGTGGAGGGACGGAGTTTCCTCCGTTGGGCTGGGGAGGGGGGCTAGGCCAGAACGGGACAAGGGAAGTGAACCTGAGCTGCAGCAGGAAGAGCTGGGGGAGTCTGGAGATGTGGCCCCGTGGCCCTCCTCGTAGGCCTGAAGGGCGTACGGAAGAACCAAGACTCAGGAGAGGTAGGAGATTTGGTGGGGGAGTCAGGGCTGAGGAGCCTGCGGGCCGGCGGTATTTCAGGAAGGAAAGGAGCATCATATTTTTTGGGGGGCTGCTACATGAGGGATAGAAAAGGACTTCCCTGGGCCTGCTGGGTCATACTATTCCTTATGCTTCTGGGGAGGGGATCCAGGCCAGGATGAGGGAGACCGCATAGGGTCCGCTGGGTTCTCTTTGAGGCTCTGGCTGCAGCTGGTAATGTTTTAGCAATGTCTGCCTGTCCGAGGCAAAAGGGTCCGCTGCGTGGGTCTTCCCTGGTGTGGAAATCAGAGGTGCTGGGGCGGCTATGGGGAAGATCGTGACTCTGCCAACCCAAAGTAACCCTGGGCCTTCAAACTTGCAAGACTAAGGGAAGGTCCAAGGAGTAGTCTTGGGGCTTTGTGGTCTCTCCCTTCTAGTGCTAAAGTTTCCAAGGCAGTCCGAGTGACAGGCACTATAAGTTTGCATCTCTATCGCCACGTCTTATGGGATAAAAGGATGTGTATGGGGGGAAGGGTCAATGAAAGGATCAGGTTCTGCCCTCTCATCGAAGGCTGAGGTTTGTAAAGTCCTACAGTCAATGATGGGTACCTATTGAGCGCCTACCATGTGACAAGCACGGTACTAGTCCCTTGGGAGAGTATAATAGGGACATAGCATGGCCTGGTGGAGCCTGGGAGTCAGAAGAACCTGGGTTCTAACCCCAGCTCCATCACTTGTCTGCTGCGTGACCTTGGGCAAGTCACTTCACTTCTCTGGGCCTCAGTTACCTCATCTGTAAAGTGGGGATTGAGACTGTGAGCCGCAAAAGAGACAGGGGCGGCGTCCAACCTGATTAGCCTTTCTCTATCCCGGGAGTTAGAACGGTGCTTGGCAAATAGTCGGCGCTTAACAAATATTATCATCATAATAGACACAATAGACAAGTCCACTGCCCACAGGAGCTCACAGTCTAGAGAGGAGTTCAGGAATCAGGTCTCCCAGTTCTATTATCGTTCTCTTCCAAGGGCTTACTATAGTACCCTACACATAGCAGTGACTCAGTAAATGCCACTGATTGATGGACTGAGTGAGAAGCCTGCCTCCGACTTCAGTGGGACTGCGTATGTGGTCGATGACTTAATTCCCAGAGTGTCCTGGGTGGTCTGAGGAAGGTCTCCAGTTCCCCCTCGAAGCCCCCGGCTACCTGAGGGGCGGGGGAGAGGAGCCAAGCACATTTACCTGCTCCTTGCCTTCCCCGTTGAGACCCCACGAGAGCCCGAGCTTCAGACCCTGCTCTCGCCCTCCTGCGAAAGTTCTAGCAGGGAAGCGGGGGTTATAATCCATAGTTAATTTCTCCAGGGCATCCATTATAAATTCCATAACTCCACCAGTCAAAATATGACTAATTCCTGGGACTGCAGCCTCCACCTGGGAGATGAAAACTGTGCTCTCGTTTCTCTGCCTTTTATCACCACTAATAAAGGTTGAGCAGCCAGAACTTAGCTGCTAAGGTTTTTTCTTTCCCCTTTGTCACTGTGGAATAGACTTCTGCTCGCTGGGCTATAGTTCTTGCAGCTCTGCAGTGATAATGGAAATGAAAAAACACCTAGCCAGGAGGAAGGTAAACAGGGACGGGATGGGGCAGAGGCGGGGAGGAGGGAGGGAAGAGGATGGGAGTGGTGGGGGGGGTCTTCACCCACATAGCTCTGATCCAGACTCCCCTGGGAGGGGGATGTGTAGCCCCCACGGAACAGAACATGAAAGCCAGGAGAAAGTAATAATGACGTTGGCCTTCGTTAAGCGCTTACTATGGGCCGAGCACCGTTCTAAGCGCTGGGGTAGAAACAGGGGAATCAGGTTGTCCCACGTGGGGCTCACAGTCTTAATCCCCATTTTACAGACGAGGTCACCGAGGCACCGAGAAGGGAAGTGACTTGCCCAAAGTCACGCAGCCGACAAGTGGTCGAGCCGGGCTTCTCTACAAGGGGCTTCAGGCCTCGTGGCGAACGTCAAAGGTCAAATTCCTGACTGGCAGATGTCCACGTCCCTAACTCTGGAGCTGCGATGCAAGTGTCTGGATCCGCTATCCGCTCTGTTTCCGGCACGATGGAGGCTTAGCTTTCTTGACTCTGGGCTTTCAACGTTGGACCCTCTGCGGCTTCCGATATTGGCACAAACTAGCTCTCGGGCTCCAAGATGACTTGGGAACAGTCAGCAAGTCTGGAATGTAAACTCAGGGTTGGGAACGTGTTTCCTTTCTTTTGCTCGTCTCCCCCAGTGCCCAGCTCGGTGCCCTGCACACGTACTTAGTTTATCAGTTGCCTTTCTTCTTCCCTGGACTTCATGCCACTTGTCTGCTGTGTGATCTTGGGCAAGTCACTTCACTTCTCCGTGCCTCAGCTGCCTCGTCTGTAAAACAGGGATTGAGACGGGGAGGCCCTCGTGGGTCCGGGACTGTATCCAACCCAATTACCTTGTATCTACCCCAGCGCTTAGTACGGAGCCTGGCACGTAGTAAGTGCTAAACAAATACCACATTTATTATTAGTATTATTAGCACTAGACTTTAAGCTCCTTGAGGGCAGGGCACAGGCCTACCAACTCTGCAGTATTGTACTCTCCCAAACAGCATGACCTAGTGGAAGGAGAATGGGCCTGGGAGTCAGAGGACCTGGGTTCTAATCCTGGGCTCCACCACTTGTCTGCTGTGTGACCTTGGGCAAGTCACTTCACTTCTTTGCACCTCAGTTTCCTCATCTACATTATGGAGATGAAGACTGTGAACCCCTTGAGGGACAGTGTCAAATCTGATTATCTTGTATCTACCCCAAGGCTTAGTACAGTCCCTGGAATGTAGTAAGTGCTCAACAAATACCTCAATTATTATTATTATCATCATCATCTGCACACAGTAAGCATTCATTAAATCCCACTGACTGAGTAATTCTCCAAAGCCCCACTCACAAGAGACGAGGCTTCAACTGTAGCTCAGCGAGACTGTCTCTATCACTGCACCCCACCCCGACTTTCATTTATTCATTCAGTAGTACTTATTGAGCAGTTACTGTGTGCGGAGCACTCTATCAAGCTCTTGGGAGAATACGATATAAAAATACAGACAGATTCCCTGCCCACAGTGACCCTTACAGTCTAAAGGGGGAGAGAGACATTAAATAAATTACAGACTTCTACGTAAGTTCATTCAATAGTATTTATTCAATAGTATTTATTGAGCGCTTACTATGTGCAGAGCACTGTACTAAGCGCTTGGAATGAACAAGTCGGCTTGGAATGAATACGTGCTGTGGGGCTGGGAGGGGGTCATGAATGAAGGGAGCAAGTCAGGTAGATGCAGAAGGGAGAGGGAAAAGAGGAAAGGAGGGCTTAGTTAGGGAAGGTCTCCTGGAGGAGATGTGCCTTCTTGGGCAAGTACTTCACTTCTCTGTGCCTCAGTTACCTCATCTGTAAAATGGGGATTGAGACCGTGAGCTCCGTGTGGGGCAGGGACTATGCCCAACCCAATTTGCTTGTATCTATCCCAGGGCTTAGTACGGTTCCTGGCACATAGTGGGCACTCAACAAATACCATAATAATAAATATTATTATAAGCCTCTGGAGAGGGAGAGAGTAATTGTCAGATTTGAGGAGAGAGGGCATTTCACGCCAGAGGTAGGGCGTGTGGGGAAGAAGTCAGTGGAGAGATAGATGAGATCGCGGTACAGTGATTTGGTTGCCACTTTGGCTAGCACTTGTTCCCTGGCCCAGCCTCATTGGTGTTGCCTTGCAGGAACGAGGCAGTTGGGACCTGGAGAGGTCTGTACACTGTCAGGATAACGACAGTAATGGCGGTATTTGTTAAACGCCTTCTGTGTGCCCAGCACTGAGCCAAGTGCTGGAGCAGATGCAGGATCATTTGATCGTCGCAGTCCCTGTCCAGTGGTGAGAGCTCCCTACCTAAAGGGTGGGGGGGAAAGGAAACAGCAATATCATCTTCACTGAATGTGTGAGGAAACTGAGGCACCGAAAAATTAAGCAGCTTGGCCTAGTAGACAAGCAGTATGGCCTAGTGGAAAGAGCACGGGCCTGGGACTCAGAGGATCTGGGTTCTAATCCCACCTCCGGCAGTTGCTCTGCCATTTGTGGTTTGACTTTGGGCAAGCCACATAGAACAGTGTTCGACACATAGTAAGTGCTTAACAAGTACCACAGAACAAACGAGCCACCAAGCAACTAGCCCACGATCGCACAGTGGGCAAGTGTTAGAGTTGGGAATGGAATCATGTCTCCGGACGTCCAGTTCTCGGCTCTTTCCACTAGGCTACGCCGCTTTGCCTTGCAACATCGTGGAGGCGTGGGGAGGATAAGAAATAGGGGAAAAACCTAAAGGTTGTTGGCCCTCCCTCCCTCCCGGGCCGGACGCTCCCTAAAGGTCGGATCCCCGGCTAGTGCCGGTTCCCCGCTCCCCCCGGCCCGCTGCGATCTGGGCCCTGGACCTGAGCAGCTGCAGTCCCTCCTCCCGGCTCTGCGATCCTGCAGTCACCCGACCCCACCGGGCCCTCCCCCACCACTGAGACCGGTCCCGTGCCCCTTTCCACCCGGGTCCGCCTTCTTCACAGGTCACCTGCAAGGTGGTCTCGTGAGGGACCAGGTCGGGGGCCGTTTAAGTGACAGGGGCCGCCTCCTCCTCCTCCAATCAGCTATCCACACCAGCCTCCTGAACGTGCAAATCCGTAACTCTCCCCCAGCGAGGGACAGGGAAGGGCAGGGGAGGGGAAGCCTGTCAGCGCCTACTCTCTGGCAGAGATTTAGTGGCGGGAGCCGAGGCGAGCTCTCGCTTTGCTGAGACTTCATTGCTTCTACAAAATATGCTGCGGTGGGGCCGCCAGAGTGCTGTAAAGTCTGGTCATAAATAATTAAACTCCACTTGTCATCAAAAACCCCGACACTGCTCAGCTGAGGCTGAGGGATCCCTCCGTGTCTAATGAGAGGGCCCGTCGGCCTTGCAGATAGAGTGGAGCCCTGGGATTCAGAAGACCTGGGTTCTGATCCCGACTCTACCAACTGCTTGCTCTGTGACCTTGGGCAGATCACTTCACTTTTCTATGCTTCAGTTTCCTCATCTGTATAATGGAGATCAAATATCTGTCCTCCTTCCTAATTTGATTGGGAGCTCGATGTGAGATAGGGACTGTGTCCGACCTAATTAACTTGTACCTACCCTAGGGTTTAGAACGGCACTTGATATGTAGTAAGTGCTTAAAAAATACCATTTTTTTTCAAGGGTGGGGGTCAGGAAACATGTGTAAGTGGTTATAATCTGTCCCTGGGCCGCCTCCTCCCCATGCCTGCAAGCATCAGTGTACGGTGCTGAAACATTTCTAATCCGATCTAACTCAGTGCACTGATGACCCAGTGAAAAAGCATAGCCCCGGGACACTGAGGACCTGCGTTCTAATCCCAGCTCCGCCACTTGTGTGACCTTAGGCAAATCACTTAACTTCTTAGTGCCTCAGTTTCCTCACCTGTAAAATGGAGATTAAATACCCATTTTCCCTCCCTCTTAGCCCTGTGCGGTACAGGAACTGTGCCTGATGCCTAACCTGATTTTCTTACACCTATTCCAGCTTTTAGTTGAGTGTCAGGCCTATAGTAAGTTCTTAGCAAATACCATTATTTTTAGTAAATGGTGCTTAATATATTCCATTAATTGGCCTAATGGAAAGAACCCTGACTTGGAGTCAGAGGAGCTGGGTTCTAATCTTGACTCTGCCAATTACCTGCTGTGTGACCTTTTGCATTCTCCGGGCCTTGGTTTCCTTGGGGATTAAATCCTACTAAGACTGTGAGCCCCATGAAGGACAGGGATTGTGCCTCACCTGATTGTCTTGTATCAACCCCCAGCGTGTAGTACAGTGCTTGTCACAGAGTAAAGCGCCGAACAAATGTGTCAATAATAGTCTTACTAATGATGATGAAAGCGATAGTAACCCAGTCAGACTTGCGGGTCATCATACTGCAGAGGTAGAGATATGGGTGAGAGTCATTCAGAGCCATGGATGGATCCTGGTGGGAAATGGAAAGGCCGGGGCTGCTTCCCGGAGCAGTGCAAGTCTGACTTGCACGGGGAAGGAGGGGGAATTACGATCCATGGTGACCCATTGAGAAGGGCCAGCTCCGGAGCCGGGCATCTTCGGTTCCCTTAACCCCAGCGCAGATCCGAGGCTGCCCCCGGCCGTAGGGTGGAGGAGGCCTCTGAGAGACCCAGAACATGCCACGGTCCCTCTACGTGGCGAGCTCGCTGTGGGCAGGGAATATGTCTACCAACTCTGTTGTATTGTGCTCGCCTGAGCTCTTAGGACAGTGTTTTGCCTATAAAAAACACTCAATAAATACCACTGGTGATGAGATGATGTGCCCTGTGTGAGCGGATGGGCGGGATCCACCAGCGTGCTTAGGTCCGGGGGTGGGGGGGGGGTGGACTCACTAGCAGATCCTTCATACGGCGCCTGACGGAGTCCCCCTCCACGCACCACTATGCACCTAGAGGCCGTTACAGCGTTCATAAAATGGAAGAATTCCTGTAAACTGTGAGCTTTGGCCTGAGCATCTGAGTGCGAAGGGTGCTTCAGAAGGGGTATATATCTTGGATTTTTTTTAGTATAGTATTTGTTAAGCGCCTACCATACGTCAATCACTGTTCTAAGTGGTGGGGTAGAAAGGAGTTATTCAGGTTGGGCAGAATCCCTGTCCCACATAGCCAGCCTCAATTTCCATTTTACAGTGAGATAACTGAGGCACAGAGAAGTGAATTGACTTGCCCAAGGTAATACAGCAGACAAGCGGCAGAGCCGGGATTAGGACCCTTGACCTTCTGACTCCCAGGCCCGTGCTCTTTCTATTACGCCATTATGCTTCCCAGTCTCCCATGAGACCTAGTTTTTCTGTCCCCATCTTTCCACTTCCGATTCCAGTCTCCACTTCTGTATCTTGAAATTCTTGAAATGCTGCTATGATCGTATGCGGCTCCCTGTGTTGATTTACAATCAGTTCTTCAGTAGTACTGATCGAGCTCCTGCTGGGTTCAGGGCACTGGACTAAGCGAAGGAGTGTGGACTAGAGAAGCAGCGTGGCTCAGTGGAAAGAGCTCAGGCTTGGGAGTCGGAGGTCGTGGGTTCTAATCCCGGCTCCGCCATTTGCCGGCTGTGTGACTTTGAGCAAGTCACTTCACTTCTCTGTGCCTCAGTTACCTCATCTGTAAAATGGGGATGAAGACTGTGAGCACCACGTGGGACGACCTGATTACCTTGTATCTACCCCAGCGCTTAGGACAGTGCTTGGCACGTAGTAAGCGCTTAATACATCACATCATCATCATCAAGTGCTTGGGAGAGGACAGTAGAGTAGTACACCCTAAAGCTCTAAAAACTGTGGTTTTTGTTAAGTGATTACTCTGTGCCAAGTTCCCTGCCTTCGAGGAGTTTACAATCTAATGGGGAAGATAGGCAACAGAATAATTTTCAGTTAGGAGGAAGAAGGAAAAGAGTGTATTAATAAGAATTACCCCTCTAGGATCTGGAAAATATGACCCAAAGTACCAAAATAATTTATTGGTATTTAAGCACTCACCGTGTACCAGGTCCTGTACTAAGTGCTAGGGTGGTTACAAGCCAATCGGATTGAACACAGTCCCTGTCCCACGTGGGGTTTATACCCTCAATCCCCATTTTACAGATGAGGTAACTGAGGCACAGAGAAGTGATTGACTTGCCCAAGGCCACATAGCAGGCAAGGGGCGGAGCCGGGAATAGAACCCATGACCTTCTGACTCCCGGGTCCGTGATCTATCCGCTATGTCGTGCTGCTTCTCATATTGGCAGTAGGAATGATGCTTGTACACATGAATCCGCGACTGTGCTGGAAAACAGCTTTATAGATTGATTTGGGTAGGATGGAGAGATTCGAATAAATATCATACTTGGGGACTTCCCAACAATATCGAGAAGCAGCTTGGACTGGGAGTCCGAAAGATCTGGGTTCTAATCCCAGCTCCTCCACTGGCTGCTGTGTGACCTCGGGCAAGTCACTTCACTGCTCTTTGCCTCAGTTACCACATCTGTGAAATGGGGATTAAGACTATGCGCCCCCACATAGGACAGGGACTGTGTTCACCTTGATTAGCCTGTGTACATCCCGGCGCTTAGAACAGTGCCTGGCATATAGTAAGCTCTTAACAAATGTTACTATTAGTATTATTATCTACCACAGTGCTTAGTACAGTGCCTGACGCATAGTAAGTGCTTAACAAACAACATTAAAAAAAAGTACCACTCATTCAGATTACAGGAGTCCCCACCTCCTCCCGACCCCATAGCCGCCTTGAGAAGTTCATTCAATAGTATTTATTGAGCACTTACTATGAGCAGAGCACTGTACTAAGCGCTTGGAATATACAATTCGGCAACAGATAGGGACAATCCCTGCCCAATGGCGGGCTCACAGTCTAATCGGGGGAGACAGATGGACAAAAGCAAGACAACGTAATCACGATAGATAGAATCAAGGGGATGTACACCTCATTAACAAAATTAATAGGGGAATAAAAATCTATACAAATGAGCAAAGGGTTGAGGGGAGGGGAAGGGAGAGGGGGAGGAGCAGAGGGAAAGGAGGCTTAGCTCAGGGGAGGTGAAGGGGGAGGAGCAGAGGGCGGAGGGGGAGCAGAGAGGGAGCAGAGGGGAAAGGGGAAGCTCAGTCTGGGAAGGCCTCTTGGAGGAGGTGAGCTCTCAGTAGGGCTTTGAAGTGGGGAAGAGAGTTAGTAAGCAGTTGTGAGAGATGAAGAGTCAGGGACTATTACATCTCACAGCTAGGAAAACTAAGGCCTGGAGAGGGAAAGATGTTGTCCGAGATCAATGATGGAGCCCAGAATAATAATAACTAATGATGATAGGACTTTTTGAGCGCTTATATCTGTCAAGGACTGTTCTAAGCGCCGTGGAGATTCAAGTTAATCAAGCTGGTCTCGGTCCTTGTCCCACCTGAGGCTCAGAGAGTAGGAGGGAAGAGGATTTAATCCCCAATTGAGAAATGAGGTAACCGAGGCACAGAGAAATCGAATGACTTCCCAAGGTCACCCAGCAGGCCAACGGTGGGGCCGAGATTAGACTCCCAGGCCCATGCTCTATCCACTGGGCCATACTGGTTCAGAATCCAGTTCCCTGGTGCAAGTCTTACAGACCAACAAAGGCATGTTGTGGGGATTTTTCCCCTTGCAGATGTTCGATACAACTGTTTCCCTCCCACCATTCACCACCTGCACCCCCTCTTTCTTCCACCCACACCTCTCCATTGGCTCCCACTGGAGGTGGATGCATCCTGACAGACTCAGGCAGTTTTGCTGGATTGATTTCTCACTCTTATTCCCCCGCATCCTTCCTGAGTTCTGACGTCACACAGTATTGACTCGCTCCGTGCCGTACCCACAGTCTAATTCCGGCCCCCTTACTTCCCGGGTTTGACTTCTGCTGGGAAATTGTGTCGTGACCACCACTGGGGCTGAAGGAGCGGCGGTTTGAATGGGGGAGGGTGAAGGTGGTTCTGGGAACTTTCGTTGTGGTTTTTAATAGTTTAATAGACCCTGGATGAGATGGGCCATGGTGATTACGAAAGGACCTTCTTTGTAGAGAGCAGGTGGGTGACCCTGACATGGGTCAATTGTGCCTGTTTTGGGGGGGGGTTTGGTCTGGAACTTGGAAACGTGGGGGTCTTTTCCCACTTTTCCTTGGTGAGAAGACGGGAAAGAGGAAGGCCCTATAGGGTTAGGCTGCAGCAGCCGCAGTGGAATAGAGAGAGACCGTGATTTCTATTTGAATGATCTTTGTTAAGCATTCACTATGTACCAAGCGCTATTCAAAGCACCGGGTCCGGTCATATGCTGTAGGGTCATCTCCGACCCATGGCGACGCCATGGACACATCTCTCCCAGAACACCCCACCTCCGTCTGCAATCATTCCGACAGTGGATCCACAGAGTTTCCTTGGTAAAAATAAGGCAGCGGTTTCACATCGCCTCCTTCTGTGCAGGAAACTTGGGTCTCCGCCCTCGACTCTCTCCCAAGCTGCTGCTGCCCAACACAGGGGAGTTTTGACTTGTAGCAGACTCCCTTCCACTTGCCAGCCACTATCCAAGCTAGGAATGGAATGGCTATATCTCTCCTTGACTGTCCCTCCTGTAGTCGAGACTGGTAGAGTACTGGAAACTCTCCAGGTGCAACCCTGAGAGGGGAAGCACTGGGAAGCAGCGTGGCTCGGTGGAAAGAGGTTCGATTCCCCGCTCTGCCACTTGTCAGCTGTGTGACTGTGGGCAAGTCACTTCATTTCTCTGTGCCTCAGTTCCCTCATCTGTAAAATGGGGCTGAAGACTGTGAGCCTCACGTGGGACAACCTGAATACCCTGTATCTACCCCAGCGCTTAGAACAGTGCACATAGTAAGCACTTAACAAATAGCAACATTATTAGATAGAAGTTAATCAGGCCGGATCCAGTCCCCGGCCCACATGGGAACTCCCTTTCTAAGTAGAAGGGAGTACAGATATTGAATCCCCGTTTTGCAGCTGAGGGAACTGGGGCACAGAGGATGTGAAATGACTTACCCAAGGTTACACAGCAGTCAAGTGGCAGAGCCGGGATTAGAACCTCGGTCCTCTGGCTCCTAGGCCTGTGCTCTTTCCACCAGACTACATTGCTTCCCAAAGCTTCCCTACTTTGTTCCAAGACACTCTAAAGTGGTGGGAGCGGGGACAACCGTGGGGACCGGTCCCGCCCGGGCAGGAACCCAGACAAGGTGTCACCCTCAGTACAAACAATTGGAAGTTTGGGAAGGCCACACTTGCTGGGCTCTGGCCTAGACGGCTGCTCCTGATAATGCCCCCCTTGTCTGAAACTCACATGAGCGCTTGCTGTTCATAACAGGGTTTTCTTTTGCAATTCATTGTTTTCATCATTTAATTGTGGTGTTTGTTAAGCACTTACTATGTGCCGAGCACTGGGCTTAATACGGTACAATCAGGTTGGAGATGGTCCCTGGCCCACGAGGATCTCACAGTCTGAGGAGGAGGGAAGAACAGTCAATCAGTCAATCAATTGGTCATATTTATTGAGCCCTTACGGTGTATAGAGCACTGTTCTAAGCACTCGGAAGAGTACGATATATCAAAGTTGGTAGACGCGTTCTCTGCCCACAAGGAGCTTCCGGTCCAGAGGGTATTTCATCCCCATTTTTCAGAGTAGGAGTTGGAGGAAGTGAAATGACTTGATGATGGACACACAGCCAGCAAGTGGGAAGTCCGGAACTGGAGTCCGAGCTTTCCGATTCCCAGCCTTAGGTGCTTTCCACTAGGCCAAGCCGCTTCTTGTCTCCGTTTCTTTCCCTCCTTTTATATCCATCGCCTGGTTAGTCAGTCAATTATATTTATTGAGCGCTTACTGTTCTAAGGGCTGGGGAGAGTACAGCGCAACAATAAACAGACACATTCCCTGCCCACAACAAGCTTAGATTGTCGGTCTTTGCATGGGCCAGGATCGTGTCTAATTTACTCTCCTTCATAGTCTCCCCATGCTCAGTTCTGAAATTCTCTCTCTAAATGCTCTGAACCGAGAATTTACCCAGAGAGGATGTAATGCCGAATGGATGTCGAAGGAAGGAGAGATCACAGAAGCAGGAGGCAGCTGTCTGGGCCGAGGTTGCAGAAGGAGCGTCTGCGATTTTGGGTCTGGTACTTCAGGGCATGAGGTGCAGTGTGAGACATAAGCCAGACTTTTCGCTACTGGGAAGTGGGCAAATGGGGTGTTGGAAGTAGGACTTGCTCGAGAACAAGTCAGAGCTCCCGCAAGTCTGACGGCCTTTCGCCACAGAAGAGTCAGATGTAATGAAAGTTAATAAAAGTCTTTTGTTTGTACTTTTTGGATTAAACAAGGGGCTGGTAGCATTTTTGTGGTTGTGAATCTTTTAAGCTTTATGTATCCAGGATTTGTGGAACCTTGGAAAATGCAAGCACTCTTCTTCATATTATTTTTTCCCCGCCACGGGGGACCTCATTTTATGGAGAGACAATTGAGACTGAGGGTTGATTTGACTTACCTGTAGGCTCACAGAAAAATCTGGAGAGGAACCAGTCAATCAGTGGTATTTATTGAGTGCTTACTACATGCAGAGCACCGCATTAGGTGCTTGGGAGAGCACAATACACAGAATTAGAAGGCACGTTCCCTGCCCATAACTGCCCATACAGGAACTCAGATGAACTCAGAGATTTGACTCCCTCTCGCTGTTAAATGGGCTCTAAGGTGTTGTGTACTTGTCCTTTAATCTGAGCCCTTTCTTAGAAACTTTTACAGTGCACTACCACTTTACTGCTAAAAAGCAAGCATCGCTGTTACAGTCCAGGAGAAACCGTGAACAGACCTACAAAGGACGGACTCGGTCTAACACTTAAAGGAGCAGGTACCCAATTTTTTTATGGTATGTGTTCAGAATCTACTTTGTGCCAGACACTGTACTGGGTACTGGGGTAGATACAAGCTAATCAGGTTGGACCCAGTCCCTGTCCCACACGGGGCTCACACTCTTAATCCCCATTTTACGGATGAGGTAACTGAGACACAGAGTCCCTAGACTGTAAACTTGTCTCTAGGCTGTAAGGTCATTTTGGGAAGGATCGTATTTGTTATACCTTGTTATTATTGTGCTCTCCCAAGCACGGAGTACAGTGCTCTGCACACAGAATGTGCTCAGAAATAGGTCTGACTTGCCCACGGTCACATAGAGGACACGTAGTGAAGTTAGGGTGAGAATCTGCTTCCTCTGACTCTTAGACTTGTACTTTATTCACCAGGTCACACTGCTTCTCCCATTTCAGCTTCTCCCTGCCCAGCATTTTGGGCAGATACGGGAGTATGCCTGCTCCTTTCTCACTTCATTTTATTGCATTACAGCCTCAGCTGTTAGAGAGTAGGCTCTCACTCTGCTTGATTTGATTCATCCAGGCCCCGGCTCCCTTGACATCTGATTTAGGTCATAGGCCCGGTGGGAGATTGTCTACCTGAAGGAAACTTTTAAAGGTGTGGAAGCATGGGTGAGCCCTGATAGAGAAGATATTAAAGCCAGGAGGCACAAAGGAGCTGGCTTAGTTGTTTGGAACCTTTTAAAGCAAAGGTCCCCAGGCTCAGCTTCAGCCCCACGATGCCTGGGATAGAGCTGGGATGAGATTCGACGGAGCATCTGGCTATCAGGGCCTGGGGCGGGGCCGGACTAATTCAGGGGTTTTAGGGCCTGCTGCCAAAGGCCTTGAGCTAATGACCCTCCCTCCCACCCTCATAAATCCATAATTATGTACACGGTTATATAGAAAGGGAAGAGATATTGGAGTGACTTAAAGTTGAGGTAAGGAGTTTCTGCTTGATGCAGAGATGGATGGGTAACCACTGGAGGGATTTGAGACGTGGGGAAATGTGCAAGGAGTGATCTTTTTAGAAAAATGGTCAGGGCAGCTGAGTGAAGGATGCACTGGAGTGGGGAGAGACTGAAGCCAAGGAGGTCAGCCAGAAAGCTGATGAAGTAGTCAAAGCGGGAAGTGATCAGTGCTTGGATCAGCAGGATAGCAGTTTGGATGGAGAGCAAGGGGTGGATTCTAGAGATGTGGTGGAGGTAGAACTGATACGAGTCGGTGGCGGGCTGAATATGCGGGTTGAATGAGAAAGATGAGTCTAGGCAGATGTCAAGACTGTGGGCTTATTAGACAGGAGGACAGCGGTGTTGTCTTCAGTGATATTGATTTAGATGAGAATTTTTTTTTTTTTAAATGATATCTGTTTAGTGCTTACTATGTGCTGGGATAGATACAAGATAATCCGGTTAGACACAGACCCACATGGGGCTCAGTCTTAATCCCCATTTTACCGATGAGGTAACTGAGGTGCAGAGAAGTTCAATCACTCGCCCAAGGTCACACAGCAGACAAGTGATGGGGTCGGGATTAGAACTCAGGCCCTTCTGACTCCCAGGCCCAAGCTCTACCCACTAAGCCGTGCTGCTTCTCGACTACAGAGACCCCATCTCCCCCCGAAATCTAACAGCCCTGGGCCAAAAGGAGAGTTAATCCAGGAGATGTAAATTGAGAGAAGGATATAGGATAAGCATTTATGGTGGGTTTAGGAATACCTGGCTTAATTCTGGAACATGGCTTTCTGTGGTCTCCCTGCCTCACATTCCTCTCACCTCTGCTGTCGCAACCTTATCTTCGTACTCCAGAGGGATTTTGGAATTCCACGAACGTGGTTGTCATTTATAGATGGTGGTGAGTGTGAAGCAAAGGGTTCTGGCTAAATCTGAGGGAGTTTAATCTCTGCCCCTTTTTTATATAGGATTGGGATCCTAGTCACCTACTGCTCTGGCACTGGATGTAGGGATGGGGCCCAGGGAATCTGTGACCTAGAGGAAGGATCTATGAGCTGGGGGGTCACATGGGTAGAGTTCTCATCTCTATCCCTCCACAGACACACTCACAATATGTCCTTGGGGCTCCCCCTAATGATAGGGCAGACATTTGTACAGGGCAGTTCCAAAGTTTGCCCGAACCTGGGACAGAATTGTGTTTTGAGTCCCCACTAGCTTCCCCTTGCCTGGAAAGTCTCCAGTGCTCTATCAGTCTCGGCTACGGGAGGGAGAGTCAAGAGGAGGCCTGCCCATTCCATCCTTAGCTTGGCCAGTGGCGAGAGAGTGGAAGACAACCTGCTACAAGTCAAAACTCCCCCATGCTGGTCAGCGTGAGAAGCGACGTGGCTCAGTGGAAAGAACCCGGGCTTGGGAGTCAGAGGTCATGGATTCAAAGCCCAGCTCTGTCACTTGTCAGCTGACTGTGAGCAAGTTACTTAACTTCTCTGTGCCTCAGTTCCCTCATCTGTAAAATGGGGATTAAGACTGTGAGCCCCGCGTGGAACAACCCGATTACCTTGTATCTAACCCAGCGCTTAGAACAGTGCTCTGCACATAGTAAGCGCTTAACAGATACCAACATTATTACTATTATTATTATTATTTACCAAGAAAACCGTGGATACACTACCAGAACGACTGAAGATGGAGAGCAGGGCGTTTTGGGAGAGATGTGTCCGTGGTGTCGCTGTGTGTCAGAAATGACTCGACAGCATAAGACAAGACAAGCTTTCCCTTCTCCCATCCACCCCCAAATATAGATACAATCAGGCTCCCTCCTGAGTCACAGAGTTCAGGGGTATTGTAAGCTCACTGTGGGCAGGGAATGTGTCTACCAACTCTGTTATATTGTTATATTGTACTTCTCAAGCGTGAACTACAGTGCTCTGCACAGAGTAAGCACTCAATAAAATGATTGATTGAATGATTGCCCAGTCATAGCAAGACCCTGCCTTCCTGGTCAAGCTCCAACTTCCCCCTGATGATGAGGTCGGGTGGTCCCGGTCCCCAGAGCTCGTTCTCAACTTCCTCTGCAGAGAGGGATCAGGGCAATACCAGGAACCATGTCTCCTCGCTATATCTACACTTTCTGACCCATTTCGACCGGACACCCCAGAGTTTCCCAATGGGCCTCAGACTTGGTGCGCCTACAGGAAAATTATGGCATACCGGAGAATAACACTTGAACCTACAGAACAGACAGGACCCAATCCCTCGAAGTGCTCAGATGCCCTGCCTCTATAGCCTCCACTCTCTTGGGGATTTCCGCTGCCTTTGTTGCTTTCCCCTTGTAAGGAATTAATTAGGTGTTAATGTATTCCCTGCTTAGGGTTAAAGGGAGAGGAGGAGCGTGGCAAGGAGGCCCAGCTCGACGTGTTCTTCCACTGCTGTGGCAGGTAGCGCTCGATTCTATTTATTTGCTATCGTTTTAATGAGACGTTCATCCCCTTGATTCTATCTCTTGCTATTGTTCTTGTCTGTCCGTCTCCCCCGATTAGACTGTAAGCCCGTCAAAGGGCAGGGACTGTCTCTATCCGTTACCGATTTATACATTCCAAGCACTTAGTACAGTGCTCTGCACATAGTAAGCGCTCAATATATACTATTGAATGAATAGCCATAGGTGTTAAACAGCTCAGCAGAGATGCTTCCTCCTTAGGCCCTTTTTCCAGGCCCGCGTTGGGGGTGAGGGCTGTGTGCTGACTCACCGGAGGAAACTGGGGCAAGGCTGTGGCGGGAGGAATCCTGAGCTGTGTGCAGAGCACTGTGCTAAGGCCTTTGGAAGAGTGCAATAGAGTAAGTAGATTCAGTCCCTGCTCTCAAGGAGCTCACAGCCCGGCAGAGGAGTGGGGCAGAAGTGGGAATAGTCGTATTCATTGAGCACTTACCGTATGCAGAGCACTGTACTGATCACTTGGTAGTGTATGCAGTATAACAATAAACAGACACATTCCCTGCTAATGGAGAGCTTACAGTCTAGGGGGGGGAACAGGCATTAATATAAATAAACTACAGATATATACTGCGGGGTTGAGATGGGGGATGAAGAGAAGGGAACAAGTCAGGGTGATACGGAAGGAAGTGGGAGAAGAGGAAAGGAAGACACAGAAGGCCTCTTGGGGGAGATGTGCTTTGAAGGCCGGGGGAGGGGGCGTGTAATTGTCTGTTGGATATGAGGAGGGGCGAAGTTCCAAGCCAGAGGCAGCGTGTGGCCTAGGGGTCGGCGGTGAGATGGAGTTACAGTGAGAAGGGTAGCATTGGAATAGAAGGCAAGAGTATGAGCAGTTTTAAGTTTCCTCCATTACTGTCCTCTAGACGATAAGCTTGCTGTGGGCTGGAAACATCTACGAACTCTCTTACATGATACTCTCCCAAACACTTAGCATATTGCTCTTCTCACAGTCAGTGCTCGATAAATATGATTGATTGAGCAGAAAGATAGGGAGAAGACTCCTAGGCAAAGCCAGGTGGTAGACTAAACTAGACCAGCTGGCAGAGTGAGGGGATGGGCTGGCAGAGTCTGTGGGACTGGCTGGCCGGGTCGGGAGATGGGGCGGCGGGGGTGGGGAACTGGGCTGGCAGTGTCCGGAAATGGGCTGGTGGGATTGGGACACCGGTTGGCAAGGTGGGGGGATGAGGTGGCAGAGTAGGAGGACAGGCTGGTAGGGTGAAGAGAGGGACTGGTGGTACTGGGAGATGGGCTAGCGGGGTCAAGAGACGGGCTGGCAGTGGCAGCTGCCGGGCTGGCAGGGTTGGAGGATGGGCTGGCAGTGTTGGGGACCTTGGCTGGCAGGGCAGGGTGGACTGGGCGGTGTCAGGTGGTTGGCAGGGGGGAGGGGCATATGGAGCTCTGGGGGCCAGAGGAGAGGGGTTTTACCTCGGTGACCAAGGACTCCGAGTAATGGGGATTTATAAGACCCCCCGCCTGGTAATGATGCTGCCCAAAGCAGGTGAAACAGACCCACCTGCCAAATGGGCACGACCTGAAGTGACTGCGAAGCCATTTATTGAATGGTTCCCACTGGGAGCAACACACTGTGCCAAGCACTTGAGAAAGTACAACAGATGTAAAAGATATGATCCCTGCCCAATCAATCTCTCAGTGAATGGTATTTATTGAGTTCTTACTGTTCAGAGCAGTCTATTAAGTGCTTGTGAAAGTGCAACATGAGCTCACGGTCTACAGTGGGAGGCGTTAACATAAAATATAGATAGGGGAAACAGCAGATTATAAGGGCTGTGGGGCTGAGGTGAGCATCAAAATGCTTAAGGGGTACACAGCCAAGCCCACAGTAGGCGCAGAGGAGCAGAGGAGAGAGCTGGGAAGGAGATAATAATAGCGGTAATTTGTTGTTGTTGTCTTATGCTGTCGAGTCGTGTCCGACCCATAGCGACGCCGTGGACGCATCTCTCCCAGAACATCCCACCTCCAACTGCAATCGTTCTGGTAGTGTATCCACAGAGTTTTCTGGGTAAAAATATGCAAGTTGTTTACCACCGCCTCCTTCCGTGCAGGAAACTTGAGTCTCCGCCCTTGACTCTCTCCCATGCCGCTGCTGCCCAGCCCAGGTGAGTTTTGACTTGTAGCCGACTGCCTTCCACTCGCTAGCCACTGCCCGAGCCAGAAATGGAATGGGTATGCCTCTGCTTGACGCTCCCTCCCATAGTCAAAACTGGTAGAATACCGCCAACTCTCTAGGTGTGACCACCAGAGGTGAAAATGGTGATGATAATTGTCAAATTTGTTGAATACTCACTATGTACCAAGTACTATTCTAAGCACTGGGGTTGATAGAAGGTAATCATGTCCCACATGGGGCTCATAATCTAAATAGAAGGGAGAAGAAGTACCGAATCCCCATTTTGCAGATGAGGGAACTGAGGCAGAAAGAAGTGAAGTGACTAATCGTGGAACGGGGATTAGAACCCAGGTCCTGTCACTCCTAGGCCTGTGCTCTTTCCACTAGGCCACGCTCCTTCTCAGTAGAGTCGTTTCCTGCCCACAGTGAGCTTACAGTCTACGAGGGGAGGTAGACATTAAAATAAATAATAATGAAGGATGAAGAACAAGAATCTATCGCTCCCAACAGGACAGTCCATGTGGATGTAGTTCCTAGTGAAGGCCCGGGGTGGAGGAGGAGGGGGGGAGATAGAGACGGGGTCGAAGAGGGCAGCCAGCTCAGAGCACAGACCTGGAGCTTCCCAATTCCTACATTTAGGGAGAGGGAATTTAAAAAAAAAAATAGGATCGAGCCCTTTCCCAGCACAGACGGTGCAATTAGAGGACAAGAACAAATTCTTCACACATTTTATACCACTTGAGGAAAGTAAACAGTTCTGTAGGGGGTCTTTTCTCCATTTTAAAAGCAGCCAGAAGCATATAATTCCTTCAAATAAATTGTATATTTAAACACTTAGGACGGTTATATGAGCCGTGGCATAGGCTGGCCTATGGAAATTAGTAGGTTTGGGGCTCCAAGGGTTCAAAAACCTCCCACCATGCCTAGTGGGAAGAGCGCGGGCTTGCGAGTCGGAGGAAGTGGGTTCTAATCCGAGCTCCGCCACTTGTCTGCCGTGTGACCTTGGGCAGATCACTTCACTTCCCAGGGTGGCTCAGTGGAAAGAGCCAGGTTCCAATCCCGGCTCTGCCACTTGTCAGCTGTGTGACTGTGGGCAAGTCACTTAACTTCTCTGTGCCTCAGGTACCTCATCTGTAAAATGGGGATTAACAGTGAGTCTCACGTGGGACAACCTGATTACCCTGTATCTAACCCAGCGCTGAGAACAGTGCTCTGCACATAGTAAGCGCTTAACAAATACCAACATTTTTTTTCCTCTGTGCCTCAGTTACCCCATCTGGAAAATGGGGATTAAGAATGTGGTCCCCACTTGGGACAACTTGATTACGTCGTGTCTACTCCAACGCTTAGAACAGTGCTTGGCACATAGTAAGCACTTAACAAATACCATCATTATTAATTGATTAATTTAGGGGTTCTCTGTGGGAAAGAGGTGGAGGAAGAGAGAATGAACGGAGGGGAAGAAGAAGAGAAAGAAGGGAGAGGAAGAGGAGGAAGACAGAAAGAAGGGAAGGAAGGAGGAGGAGAGAGAGAAGGGAGGGGAGGAGGAAGAGAGAGAGGAGGGAAGAGGAGAGAGAGAGAAAGGAGGGAGGAGGATGAGAGAGAAGGGGGAGGAGGAGAGGGAAGAGAGGAGAGGAGGAGAAAGAGAAAGGAGGAGAGAGAGGGAAGAAAAGAGTAGTACTGGTTTAGCAGCTCCTGGTCCTTCCTGGGGCCTAACGGCCTTGGGCCTTCGTGCGGAAATCTAACCTGGGACCTGCTGAGTGTGGAGTGATGTTAGCCAGGAGAGGCAGTGACTGAGGGAAGACTTAATAACCACGGTCAAGATTAGGATAGGTTTCTTCACCCATCTGACTCCTGCACAAGAGGAAACGGGATTCAAATTCTGCAAGAGGGAATTTGGTTAGACACAAGGAAGCCCTTTCTCACTCTCCGGAATATTAAACCCCAGATGAAGTGACTGAAGAATCACAATTATGTTATACTCTCAACCTATTAATAGGTGTCATTGATTTTAATGTCGGTTTTCCCCACCAGATTGCAAGTTATTTAAAGGGATCGTGTCTATCAACTCTTGTATCGTACTCTCTCGACTGTTTAGTACAGTGCTCTGCACGCAGTAAACAATCAATAACATTGATTGATTAACAGAGAAGACTGAACAGCTAAGCATTCACTCACCCCGGAGGCTGGAGGTTGGACTTCAGTTTTGTCCTGACTGTGACTTCCTTTTTTCGGCTTTCTTGCTCCCGCGGAGCACTGATCACGGAGGTTTCGTGGCAGCTGAAATTCTCATTTACTATTTGATTTAGCTGGGATGATATGCCCGGCCCCATACAAAGTCAAACATTAGCGACGGCCACCGCCTGGTGAGAATGCAATCTGGAAAGAGACAAAAGAATGAGGGCTCTCCCTGGGCATCCAGAGGCACCCGGCTGTGCCCGGTTGTGTGTGGCTTTGCCTGGAGGCAGGAGCCCGGACCGGGTGGTCTCTTGAGATACCTTCCCGTCTTGAAAGTCCTGCATTCTCTCCAGGCTTCTAGGGATGGCTCGGACGAGAGCTGCAGGAAGAGGCAGCTTTTGGAAAGGGGATGAAGGGCTTCTGGAGGTGGGAGATGCTGCCTCCGCTGATTGGTGGGGAAGGGGTGACTCCTTGGAGACCCCCAAGGGACCGTCATTGACTCGAGCACTCTGGGGCCCTGTCTGGTAAGCAGGAAGCGTGGTGTGCATGAAGTCATTTGCACGCCACAATAGGGACTGGTACATGTAACTTCAGGACCCGTTGGCGATCAGTGTCCGGATAACAATAATAATAATGTTGGTATTTGTTAAGCGCTTACTATGTGCAGAACACTGTTCTAAGCGCTGGGATAGATACAGGGTCATCAGGTCGTCCCGCGTGAGGCTCACAGTTAATCCCCATTTTACAGATGAGGTCACTGAGGCCCAGAGAAGTTAAGTGACTTGCCCACAGTCACACAGCTGCCAAGTGGCAGAGCCGGGATTCGAACCCATGACCTCTGACTCCCAAGCCCGGGCTCTTTCCACTGAGCCACGCTGCTTCTCAGTGTGGATGAGAGGCTGGTGTCCCATTTTGCTTCAGTGGACCCACCCAGGAGGGGCACAGGACAGAGGACACGAGAGAATAATAACGATGGCGTTCGTTAAGCACTTACTATGTGCCAAGCACGGTTCTAAGCACTGGAGTAGATACAAGGTGATCAGGTTGTCCCATGTGGGGCTCATAGTCTTAATCCCCATTTTACAGATGAGGGAACTGAGGGGCAGAGAAGTTAAGTGACTTTTCCCGCTGTGTGACCTTGGGCAAGTGACAGAGCCGGAATTAGAACCCATAACCTCTGCCTCCCAAAGCCCTGCTCTTTCCATTAAGCCACTCTGGTTAATAGGGCAATCCAGGACAACGAGAAGCAGCATCGGCTAGTGGGAAGAGAACGGGGCTGGGAGTCAGAGGACCTGGGTTCTAATCCTGGCTTTTCCACTTGCCTACTGTGTGAATGGTGCACGTCACTTAACTTCTCAGTGCCTCAATCTACACATCAGTGAAATTCGGTTCCTGTTCTCCCTTCTACTTAGACTGTGAGCCCCATGTGGCACAGGGACTGTTCCAAACTGTTTCTTCTTTATGGTATTTAAGTGCTCGCTATGTGCCAGGCACTGTTCTAAGCGCTGGGGTAGATACAAATTGATCAGGCTGGACACAGTCCCTGTCCCACATAGGGCTCGTAGTCTTAATTCCCATTTTACAGGTGAGGTAACTGAGGCATAGAGAATTGAAATGACCTGTCCAAATTCAAACAGCACACAAGTGGCAGAACAGAGATTAGAACCAGATTTACGGGCCTGTGCTCTATCCACTGACACACTGCTTCTCAGCGCGGTTGCATTCTATCCACTCTAGCGCGTAGCCCAGTGTTTGGCATATGGTAAGCACTTAAATACCACAACGATTATTATTTTAAATAAAAAACAATGCCTCAGAAGTGGCTCCCGTGCTTGGCCAAAGACTTGCAGGGTGCCCTCCTTATCCTCCTCCCGAAAGGGTTCCCGTTTCCGCCTGAATGGGTTCGGCAGATGGAAGGTAGAGACGGTGAATCAATCAATCAAACAGTGGTATTTATCGGACACTTACTGGGTTTAGGGCGCTGTGCTAAATGTTTGGGAGAATACAAGACAACGGAATTGGTGGGTAAATTCTCTGATCACAAGGAGCTTAGAGTCTAGAGGGAAAAAAACCGTAAGCCAAGTTGGTAACTTCTCTGCTTGCGGCCTCTGATGATGCCAAAGGTAGATGGATTTTCCCTGAGAGCACTGGAAAATGTGAAGTCATTTGCTCACCAGAATAGGGACCGGCACATACAGTTATTAAGATTTATTAAGATTAAGACACAGTCTTAACAAGTCTGTAAGCCCCACGTGGGACAATCTGTTAACCTTGTATCTACCTTAGTGTTTAGAACAGTGCTTGATGCGTAGTAAGCACTTAGCAAATACCATCAGTACTGTTCTTATCATAAAACTGATGCATATGAATAATTAATGAGTCTTTATATGCACTGCTGAAGGTGTCTGTCTCTGGAAGAGAGATTTACTCTCTTCCAGTAAGAAATGCTGCTTTAGAGAAGCAGGGTGGCTCAGTGGAAAGAGCATGGGCTTTGGAGTCAGAGGTCATGGGTTCAAATCCCGGCTCGGCCACTTGTCAGCTGTGTGACTTTGGGCAAGTCACTTAACTTCTCGGTGCCTCAGTTCCCTCATCTGTAAAATGGGGATGAAGACTGTGAGCCCCACGTGGGACGACCTGATTCCCCTGTGTCTACCCCAGCGCTTAGAACAGTGCTCGGCACATAGTAAGCTCTTAACAAATACCAACATTAATGAATTAATTTACTGACAGTGAGTGGAACTGGAGGAGAACGGAGAAGCAGCATGGCCTAGTGGAGAAAGCACAGGCTTAGGAGTCAGAGGATCTAGGTACTAATTCCGGTTCTGCCACTTGGCTGTTGTGTGATCTTTGAGCAAGTCACTTAGCTGCTCTGCTTCGGTTACTTCATTTGTAAAATGGGGATTAAGCTATTGAATGGATGGATGAATGAATGAATGAATGAATGAAGACCATGAGCTCCATGTGGGTCAGGGACTGTGACCCACCTGATTACCTTGGATCTATCCCAGTGCTTAGTACAGTGCCTGGAACATAATAAGTGCTTAACAAATCCCATAAAAAAATCAAAAACCCCAAACCTAAAAGCCAAACCCCCCGCCCCCCAAACCCCCAGAGATCTGGGGTGGGGTGAAGGGAGGAAGCACATTTGATCGGTCAGCGTGTTTTTCATCCTGCAAGTAACTTCCTTCTCTTTTTCATAGTCAGCCCATTCGGCAGGAACGGAATGAGAGCAATAGCAGGAGACACACTAATTCATTCTACTGTAGGCCAGTGGTCTAGATGAGGTAACTGAGGCCAAAGAAATCGAGTGACTTTCCTAAGGTCACACAACAGATAAGTGGCAGAGGTGGGATTAGAACCCAGGTCCTTTCTAAGAACCAAAGTCTCTCTCTTCAAACTCCTCAAAATAGGACACAATTCCAGATGGGTAGCCTTATGTGGAGGCAGAGGGTTGGACTAGATGACCTGGAGGTCCCTTCCTGCCATGGAATTCTGTGAATCTAAGGGTTAAGTATAATAGCCCCCCAGGGAACTCTCTGCTCTATTCATTCCACAGCCATTGATCCACCACAAGGTTCTTCTTCAAAAGTAAATGAAATTCGAAGACTAAAATAAAGTCACAACCTCCAGAAACCCCTTCGGTGCCTTCGTGAGCACACGCACCTTCTGACTGGGGCACCGAGCTTTCCCTCTGAAGACTAAAGTGATTTTGGAAGCACTACAAATTAAGTGTCTCCCACACGAGTGTTTAATTATCCTATTATAGGACAGTTACTAGGCTTTAGGATTTTAATAATTATTAATATCGTATTAAACAATGAATTATCACGAACAATTAAAATTAATTGCATTTCTTCAAGTTAATTAAATTATTCTTTTAATAGGACAAGTCACTGTTCTGTCATAAAAATGTACCTCTCCTGCTGAGAGCATCTGAAAAATTGGAGGGCAAACTGAATCTGGGAGCTCTTTCCACTCTAAGGCACTGTCGGATCATTGTTGTGGTTTAGGATTTGGAATCGGAGCGCCAGAGAAGGTACGGAGTCGAAACACTCTGTCCTTACCTCTGTCGCGGGGAAGCGAGGGGCGGGGGCAGGAATTCAGGAGCACTAACCACAATGACCCTGACCGTTCAGGGTAATTATTTTAGTTCTGGATGATTCAGATGGTTCACCTTGCAACTTAGTCTCAATTCCCTGTGGACTGGGTCAACCTGACGTCAGGGGGATGAGGGGTCATGGCAGGTAACTGTCAGTGACAGGGGCTTTTGAATGATTCATTCTATAGAAAAAGCAATGGAGGAGCAGAAAGATACCAGGAGGGACTCAGAGGTGGCTGGCCGGTTGGACGTTGGGAAAGAGTCGTTGGGGGTCGCTGATTTCCTGAAGCTTTTCACCTGCAACACTGACAGCAGGAAAAAAGTCGTCAGGAACGATACTAACTGTGGTATCTGTCAAGTGCTTCCTATGTGACAAACGTTGTACTCAGCACTGGGGTAGATATCAGATAAGCAGGTCCCCCATGGGGCTCGCAGTCTAAGTGGAAGGGACAACAGGAATCGGATCTTCATTTTGCAGATGAAGGAACCGAGGTACAGGTAAGTGACTTGCTCAAAGTCACGCAGCAGGCTGCCGGGATTAGAACACAGATCCTCTGACTCCCAAGACCGTGTTCTTTCTGCTAGTCCAAGCTGCTTCCCACGGGCTAGCGGAAAGAGTAGGGGTACAATTCTGAGGGTGAACAATGAGGAGCCGAGGATGCCAGTGGGGACCGTGCTAAGAGGAGCAGCTCTGTTCCTAAGATTTCCAATTACGAAACCCTCCCTCCCACTTCTGCCCAGTTCCCCAGGACCTGAACCTGATGGGTTTTAAACTCCGCTCCTCTAGGAACTTACCTTTTAAAGGGGCAGGCTGTCCCAGGCCCAGTCTGGCACCTCTGGAACAGTCTTCGAGCACAGGCTTCAGGGCCGAAATTCAGAATCTCTCCAACGGACCACCAGGGAGGGAGCTTGTAATTCACTAGGGAGTGCTCTCCTCAGCCACTCTTGAGCCTCCCGTGTTCTGAAACATAAACAGTGATGTTAGAAAAACAGGTTTTGGTGATGAATAGGCCTTGGCTTTCTCCCTTACACTTCATCCCCTCCACAAAAAGCTTTTTCCTCAGGCTTTATGGGAAGCCCCCTGCCCTGAGCAGCCTCTGCCTCCTACAGCGAGAGTCTTGAGAAACAGCGTGGCCTAGTGAAAAGAGCACAGGCCTGGGAGTCAGAGGACCCGGCTTCTACTTCCGGCTCCACCACGAACCTTACGTATGACCCTGGGCAAGTCACTTCTCTGCGTCTCAGTTACCTCATCTGTAAAATGGGGAATAAGTCCGTGAGCCCTGTGTGGGTCGGGACTGTGTCCAACCTCATTTTCTTGTATCCATTCTAACGCTTAGTACGGTACATGACACATTAAAAACAAAACCAAAAAGCCTCAGTGACTTCCACAAGTCAGCCCTGCCCCTGCCTGAAGGCACTGAATGGTGGAGTGGGGTCCCTCCAGGCAGCCTTCTTTCCCCACTGCCCAGCCTTTGCTCAAGCCGTCAGAGGACGTCCATGGGGTTCTTAATTCATCTCTGCATCCCTCTCAGGGCCCCACTGGAGAACAGTTGTCGGTATTCTTCTCTGATTAAATGAAACCTGTATCGGAAAGCGAACTCGTGGCACTGGTAAAAAATTTGCATCAGCAGCCATCAGGCTGAGTTCTGCGACTAAACGTCGACAGGCCGGTATCGACCTCTTCCGCAGTGTGGGTATTGGCTTTCGGGCGGTGGGAAGGCCGATATGAATGTGTTCGATCATATCCCCGTTTCACTGAAATTGTCCCCGTGCTTGCAGCACACGTCACCGGAGGGTTATTGAAAATTCTTCTACTCCACTGGGCTTCAGCAGAGCAGATTCCCGCAACTTTGTGATCCACTGGACGATTAACAGGATATCTCAGTGATGTGAACGCTTCTGAGCCGGAGCTGCCCGTGTTCTATTCCTCTCTCACTCACTTCTTCCTCCTCAGGGTTCCCGTAGAGGTTTCTCTAAACTATAAGCTCGTTACGGGCAGAGAACGTGTCTGCTAATTCTGTTGTACTCTTCGAAGTGTTTAGTACAGTGCTCTGCACCTAGTGAGTGCTTGATGAATCTGATTGAATAATTCTCTCTGTTATTCTTCTCAGTGACTGTCTCTTTGTTCAATCATAAGCTTCTTGAAGACAGGGTACACGTGGGCTAATTCATTTATTGACTTCCAAGTGCTTAGCATTGTGCTCTGCACACAATAATAATAATGTTGGTATTTGTTAAGCACTTACTATGTGCAGAGCACTGTTCTAAGCACTGGGGTAGATACAAGGTAATCAGGGTGTCCCACGTGGGGCTCACAGTCTTCATCCCCATTTTACAGATGAGGGAACTGAGGCACAGAGAAGTGAAGTGACTTGCCCACAGTCACACAGCTGACAAGTGGCAGAGCCGGGATTCGAATCCATGACCTCTGACTCCCAAGTCCATGTTCCTTCTACTGAGCTATGCTGCTTCGCAATAATGTCGGTATTTGTTAAGCGCTGACTATGTGCAGACCACTGTTCTAAGCGCTGGGGTAGAATTACAGGATAATCAGGTTGTCCCACGTGAGGTTCACAGTCTTAATCCCCATTTTACAGATGAGGGAACTGAGGCACAGAGAAGTGAAGTGACTTGCCCACAGTCACACAGCTGACAAGTGGCAGAGCCGGGATTCGAACCCATGACCTCCGACTCCCAAGCCCATGTTCTTTCCATTGAGCCACAATAAGAGCTCAATGATTCCAATTGATTGCTTGATTGAGTCTGGAGGGGTATGTGATCCAGAATGATAATAATAATAATAATAATGTTGGTATTTATTAAGCACTTACTATGTGCAGAGCACTGTTCTAAGCGCTGGGGTAGATACTGGGGAATCAGGTTGTCCCAAAAGCAGCACGGCCTAGTGGCAAGAGCATGGTCTTGGGAGTCAGAGGTTGTGGGTTCTAATCCCCGCTCTGCCACTCGTCTGCTGTGTGACCTTGGGGAAGTCACTTCACCTCTCTGTGCCTAAATTACCTCATCTGTAAAATGGGGATTGAGACTGTGAGCCCCACATGGGACAACCTGATTACCCTGTATCTACCCCAGCGCTTAGGACAGTGCTCTGCACTTAGTAAGTGCTAAACAAATGACTTGATTATTCCTAGGCTCCTTGGTACTCTCTCAGGTGCTGAATATAGTGCTCTGCATAGAGTAAGCGCTCAGTAAATACAATGAATGCACTGATGGTCTGCAGGATCCTGGGAGGTCCAAATTAAGGCCTGGAGGCTTGTAGGGCAGAGAGACTTCTCTCTCCTCAAGACCCCTTCAAGAAGGAAAGTTCTTTCGCATTGACTCTCAATCATCCAGTTGGAGAGCGAAGCTGAAGCCCAGCCAATGAAGAGGGAAGAATTAGGTAAGGAGGAAGGACTAGGAAAGTAGAAGGAAAGTCCAGAGCCAGGAGGAGAATCAGCCCTTCAGGCTTCCAGAGGCTGGTGTTGGCCGAGCGTAGATTTTCCGTGGGGAGAACTATCAGAAAGGGGATATATATATATATATATATGGGGACCCCGCAGAAGAGCTTCTAAAGGAAGCATAGCAGTGTTTTGGCAGGGGAAGGGGAGGCAGTAACCCTGGATTTAAATTCATGACCGGTACCGGATCAGAACCAGTTTAAGATTCTGTTATACAACTACTGTTGGAAACTTCAAATGCTAATCATCTGTCTAATTGTCTGTTTATAATTGAAGAGAGTGCCCAAGTCATCTGAACGTATGTCTCCTGCACCTTCGGAGAGGTGGCTGCCATCAGGGTGTCCCAGTGGGGGGGGGGGGGGGGATTTGACATGCCTGCAAACCTCAGCTGCCAATCCTTAAAAAGACAGGACTGGATAGCTGGACTCTGAATCCTCCCCATGACTTCAGTGAAAGGACGGTGGTAAATTATGAAGACAATCAATCAGTCGATCAATGACATTTATCAAGTGCTTACTGGGTGCAGAGCACTGTACTAATGCTGGGCTAGATGGGATCCCTGCCAACAAGGAGATTACAGCCGATAGTGTTGAGGTGCACTGGTGTGGAACCCCAAGAGAGTTCTTAACCCAAAAAGGAATTGCCCGGGGCTTTTAGGACCCTGGTGTGAGAAACCTGGACTTAACGGTGCCCCGATCATCCCAAGTCCGGTCCGGTTAGAGGGCAGGGAGCAAGGACAGCCTGTGGGCACTCGGAAGGCAGCTCCATATCATATGACCCACGAAAACAGGAGTGAATTTCTACATCAGCCAGACCAACACCTGCTACTTCCTAGAGAAGCAGCGTGGTCTAGTGGATAGAGCACAGGCCTGGGAATCGGAAGGTCCTGGGTTCTAAGTCCTGGCTGGGTCACTTGTCTGCTGTGTGTCCTTGGACGAGTCACTTCACTATTCTGTGCCTCAGGTACCTCATCTGTAAAATGGGAATTGAAGGTACATCTCCTCCAAGAGGCCTTCCCCTAATAAGCCTTTCTTTCCTCTTCTCCCTCTCCCTTCTGTGTGGCCCTGACTGGCTCCTTCGATTCATCCCCCACCTCCCAGCCCCACAGAACTTATATATATATATAGCTGTTATTTATTCATATTAATGTCTGTCTCCCCCTCTCTACTGTAAGCTTGTTGTGGGCAAGGAATGTGTCTGCTTATTGTTATATTGTATTCTCCCAAGCTCTTAGGACAGTGTTCTGCACACAGTAAGCTCTCAGAAAATATGATTGAATGAATGAATGAATGTGGGACATTATCCTGTATCTACTCCAGTGCTTAGAACAGTGCCTGGAACATAGTGAGCACTTAAATACCGTTAAAAAAAGATAAAGGTCAGAGGAACCCTCAAGTGGTATAATAATTATGGTATCTGTTAAGCACTTACTATGTGCCGGGCATTAAGTGCTGGGGTAGATGCGAGCAAATCAGGTTGGACGCAGTCCCTGTCCCAAATGGGGCTCACAGTCTCAATTCCCATTTTACAGATGAGGGAACTGAGGCTCGGAGAATTGAAGTGACTTGCCCAAGGTCACCCAGCAGACCAGTGGCAGAGCCGGGATTAGACCCCGTGACCTTCTGACTCAAGTGAATTTCTTAGGGATTAAGGATAACTCTTCTCTCTTATGAATCTATGCTTTATAGCGGCAGGAGAATTTGCGGTCACTGATACAGCTCAGGGCTATGCTATATAGGCCTGCCCTTAAATGAAGTTCTAAGATGAAGCGTCCGTGTCAATTGACCCGTGTTGGGCGGCAGGGGAAAGAGTCAAAGGTGGATGATCAAGTGATAAAGACGTTGATCAAAGACAAGGGCAGAGACTCAAATTTTTAGTGTGCAGCAGAACGGAACGGTAAACCACTTCTATCGCTTTACGAAGAAAACTCTATGGACGACACCTACCAGAGTGACTTTTAAACAGAAGATGGGACATTCTGAAGAAGGTGTGTCCACGGAGTCGCTATGGGTTGGAAACGACTAGATAGCGTTTGAAGAAGAAGAGGTGGCTGTTAGGTTTATATTCCCCAATCAGAAAAGCTATATTATTATTACTATTGAGAGCAGCAGCGTGGTGTAGTGGATAGAGAAATGGGCCTGGGAGTCTGAAGGGATTAGAACCCGGCTCCACCACTTAATAATAGTAATAATGATAATAATGTTGGTATTTGTTAGCGCTTACTATGTGCCAAGCACAGTTCTAAGCACTGGCGTAAATATAAGGTAATCAGGTTGTCCCATGGGGGGCTCACAGACTTCACCCCCATTTACGGATGAGGTAACTGAGGCACAGAGAAGTTAAGTGACTTGCCCAAGGTCACACAGCCGACAAGTGGCAGAGGCGGGATTAGAACCCATGACCTCTGACTCCCAAGCCCGGGCTCTTTTCACTAAGCCACGCGGCTTCTAACACTTGTGTGTTGTTGTGTGTTGTGTTGGAGAAGCAGCGTGGCTCAGTGGAAAGAGCACGGGCTTTGGAGTCAGAGGACATGGGTTCAAATCCCAGCTCAGCCACTTGTCAGCCGTGTGACTGTGGGCAAGTCACTTAACTTCTCTGCGCCTCAGTAAACCTCATCTGTAAAATGGGGATTAAGACTGTGAGCCCCACGTGGGACAACCTGATTCCCCTGTGTCTACCCCAGCGCTTAGAACAGTGCTCGGCACATAGTAAGCGCTTAACAAATACGTAAATATACTTGTGTGCTGTGTGATATTGAACAAGTCACGTCACTTCTCTGTGCCTCAGTTGCCTCAACTGTAAAATGGAAAATTGAGAATGTGAGATCTACGTGGGACGGGGACTGTATCCAACCTGATTGTCCTGTATCTACCCCAGAACTTAGAACAGTGCCTGGTCCAAAGTAAGCGCTTAACAAATACCATCATTATTATTTATTAATGGTAATGATGAAAATGTCACTCTTACCATTGATTTCATTAATAAAAATAATAGTATTTAGGTACTATTTAGGTACTGTGTGACGGTGGGCCAACTTCTCTGGGCCTCAATTACCTCATCTGTAAAATGGGCATCTGTGAGCCTCATGTGGGACAATCTGATTACCCTGTATCTACCCCAGCGCTTAGAACAGTGCTCTGCACATTGTAAGCGCTTAACAAATATTCATTCATTCAATAGTATTTATTGAGCTCTTACTATGTGCAGAGCACTGTACTAAGCACTTGGGATGAACAAGTCGGCAACAGATAGAGACGGTCCCTGCCGTTTGACGGGCTTACGGTCTAATCGGGGGAGACGGACAGACGAGAACGATGGCAATAAACAGCGTCGAGGGGAAGAACATCTCGTAAAAACCGATGGCAACTAAATAGAATCGAGGCGATGTACAATTCATTAACAAAATAAATAGGGTAACGAAAATATATACAGTTGAGCGGACGAGTACGGTGCTGTGGGGATGGGAAGGGAGAGGTGGAGGAGCAGAGGGAAAAGGGGAAAATGAGGCTTTAGCTGCGGAGAGGTAAAGGGGGGATGGCAGAGGGAGTAGAGGGGGAAGAGGAGCTCAGTCTGGGAACGCCTCTTGGAGGAGGTGATTTCTAAGTAGGGTTTTGAAGAGGGAAAGAGAATCAGTTTGGCGGAGGTGAGGAGGGAGGGCGTTCCGTGACCGCGGGAGGACGTGACCCGGGGGTCGACGGCGGGATGGGCGAGACCGAGGGACGGTGAGGAGGTGGGCGGCGGAGGAGCGGAGCGTGCGGGGTGGGCGGTGGAAAGAGAGAAGGGAGTAGAGGTAGGAAGGGGCAAGGTGATGGAGAGCCTCGAAGCCTAGAGTGAGGAGTTTTTGTTTGGAGCGGAGGTCGATAGGCAACCACTGGAGTTGTTTAAGAAGGGGAGTGACAGGCCCAGATCGTTTCTGCGGGAAGATGAGCCGGGCAGCGGAGTGAAGAATAGACCGGAGCGGGGCGAGAGAGGAAGAAGGGAGGTCAGAGGTTAACAAATACCAACATTATTATCATTATTAGTACTTACTGTGTGCCCAGCACTGAAATCAGGTCAGACTCAAGCCTTCTCCCCTACAGGGCTCCCAGTCTAAATAGGAGGGAGAGTGGGTATTTAAGCTCCGTTTTACAGACGAGGAAATTGAGGCCCAGAAAAGTTAAGTAGCTCGTTGCAGATCACGTAGCAGGTAAGTGAATTGTGCTTGTCACTGAATTCTACTTTCCCAGTGTTTAGTACAGTGCTCTGCACACAGTGAGCGCTCAGTAAATGCGATTGAATGAATGAAGTGATGGAGCCTGTTGGAAGAGGTGGAGTTTTAGGATATTTCTGTAGATGAGAGAGCGGTGGGCTGGCCTAGCTGGGGCGGGGGGTGGGCAGCGGCACCATGCCGATCGCGTCTTCTTCGACACAGCAGGAAATATCAGTGGCAGAAATGCGAGCGTTGGGTTTATAGCAAAAGGGGATTTAGGGCTGTTGGCAGAGAGCTGAGCTTTCATCTCTGCGAGAGAAGTGACCCTTATCTTGTGCATTAAATATCAGAGCCCATGGAAAATAGAACAAGGGAAACGGGCCAACGTAGCAGGCTGAGGACGAGGAGACACAAAGGGTTCATTGAGGAAACGGAAGATGGGCTTCAAAAGGGGTCGGTGTTTGTTGAGCTGCAAGGGGCCTTTAATGACGCCAGAGGAGTTAGACAATCTTCCCCTGGGTCTCGAGGACAGGACAGGGTATGAGTTGCACGGTTCAAACTACGGAATGCTGCAGTAGAAGTTAATAATCATCCTGGTCCAAGAAGACCGAATTAAACGGCTCTGAAGTCGATGTGGAAGGGTCGGTTTAGCCAAGAGGTGTCTGAGGAGGAAATGCGTGCCGTGAGCCTCAACCGGACATCCTCCGGGGATGGAGACGGAGATCGGGAAGTGTTCCTGGCACAAATAAGCTCATTGGCAAATAGGGCGAAATCAAAACGGGCGCCCGGAGAGAGGCAGAGAGTCGAGAAGTAGGTGCTGATAATGGGGGTGAGAAGGAAGGGCATCGAAATTGCAGGACGAAAGGATGAGGAATAGAGGACTCTGGGAAGGCCATTTGCCAAATCGCTGAAAAGGAGAATTAAAAGTTAGGAGAGAAGTTGGGAACAGGGGAGCTTGAAGACGGTCGGTGATGAAAAAAAGCCCGAAAGAGGCTAATCTGAGGGGACAGAAAACCATGATCTGAGGGAGGGTGACATACTCCCCCCACCTCATTCTCCCTTCCTTCTGTGCGATTGGAGCTGAACCCCCTAACCACTTTGATACCCCACCCGTGCTCCCTGCCCCTTCCCTGATACGCAATTGATTCTAATGTCTATCTCCCCCATGGGATTGCAAGCTCCTTGAGGGCAGGGATTGAGTCTCCCAACTCTGTTGTACTGTACTCTCCCAGGCAAAGAGTACAGGGCTCTGCGCACAGTAAGCGCTCAATAAATACCATCATCTGACTGACTGAACAGAGTCAAGAAGGGTGAACGATTTCATAAAGCCCTCTTTGCAGCCAGGAAGTCCCAGTCGGCTAAGGCAAAATCGAAAACCCAGATCCAGCTGTGCACAGAGTTCGCATGGCCTAAGGGAAAGAGCACAAGCCCCGTAGTTAGGACTGAGGTTGTAATCCTGACTCCACCACTTTTCTGCTGTGTGACCTAGGGCAAGTCACTTTGCTTTTCTGGGCCTCACTTACCTCACTTGGGACAGTGACCGTGTTCAAACCGATCTGCTTTTATCCACCCCAGTGCTTAGTATAGTGCCTGGCACATAAGAAGTACTCTATAAATATAATGATTGTTATTATTATTATTAAGTCACTTGACTTCGCTGTATCTCAGTCGCCTCATCTGTAGAATGGGAACTGGTACTGTGAGCCCCATGTGGGACATGGACTGTGTCCAACCTGATTAGCTTAATTCATTCAGTCGTATTTATTGAGCGCTTACCGTGTGCAGAGCACTGTACTAGGTGCTTATCTTCCCCATAGCTTAGTACAGTGCCTGGTACATAGTAAGCACTTAGCAAATACACTAAAATGTGTGAAAAGTAGAAAATATCTAGGTTGGGATCACATTCGGGTGGAATACAGTTGCCTAAAACAAAAAATACAGTCAGGAATCAGAAAGAATGGATTCTAGTCCCAGCTCTTCCCCTTGCCTGCTGTGTGTTCTTGGGCAACTCATTTAAGTTTGCTGTGCCTTAGTTTCCTCATCTGTAAAATGGGGATAAAATATCTAACCTCCCTGCGTCTTAGCCTGTGAGCCCCATCTGGGACAGGGACTGTGTCAATTCTGATTATTTTGTATCTCCCAAATATTGAGAGCTTAATATGTATATATATATATATATTACAAGTATAGTTCCACTTTTTCTAGAATGCGGGAGTTGTGTTCTTTAGATCTCAGATTAAGGAAAACCCATGTCATAGTAGGAACCCTGATTCCAGAGCCATGTAGGGGAAGTCTCATGGCCTAGTTGATAGGAGCACAGAATCGGGACTCAGATAGCTTGAATTCCTATCCTGGCTTCAGCACTCATCTATTGCGTGTTTTTTTTTATGATTATTTGTTAAGCGCTTACTATTTTCCACTGTATTAAGCTCTGGAGTAGATAATCAGTGGTATTTACTGAGCCCTTACTATGCACAGAGGACTGTACTAAGATACACGATTATCAGGTTGGGCACAGTCCATGTCCCATTTTGGGCTCACGGGCTTAATAATAATAATGATGGTAGTTGTTAAGCGCTTACTATGTGCAGAGCACTGTTCTAAGCTCTGGGGTAGATACAGGGTAATCAGGTTGTCCCATGTGAGGCTCACAGTCTTAATCCCCGTTTTACAGATGAGGGAACTGAGGCACAGAGAAGTAAAGTAACTTGCCCACACTCACACAGCTGACAAGTGGCAGAGCCGGGATTCAAACCCATGACCTCTGACTCCCAAGCCTGGGCTCTTTTCCACTGAGCCACGCTGCTTCCCACGCTGTTTAGTCCTTAGTTTACAGATAAGGTAATTGGGGCTCAGAGAAGTGACATGACTTGTCCGAGGTCATAGAGCAGACAAGTGGTGGAGCCGGGACTAGAACTCAAGACTCCTGATTGTGCTCTTTCCATTAAGCAGCTGTTCTCTATCCTTGTTTTGACTCTTTCCTAGATATTTTCCCCATTTCACATTGTGAGCAGATGGGATTGGGTTCTGGATTTCTTCTTTGCTGAATGATAATTGTGGTACTTGTTAAGCACTTACTACGTGCCAAGCACTGTACTAAGCTCTGGAGAAGATTCAAGTGCTTTGGGCAAGTCACTAAACGTCTCTGTGCTTCAGTTCCTCATCGGTAAGATGGGGATTAAAACTGTGAGCTCATGTGGGACATCAACTGTGTCCCATCGGAATAGTTTGTATCCACCCCAGCGCTTAGTACAGTGTTTGGCACATAGTAAGCCCTTAACAAATGAATCATTAAAAAAAACACACCACATGTGCAACCATTTCTTCCAGCAGTGTGCAGTGCCATATCTAAGATAGACCTGGGTTATTGGAAGAACATTCGGTAATTCTGCTGTCTCCTTTTTACCTAAAAGTGTGTAGTGGAAACACACACTGGGCATAACTGAGTGTATTTCAAAACGGGAGACGTCCCCCTTTTTATATAATACACTGATCCTGATGGTAACACTGGAATCAAGGATTTAACACCCATCTTATGAAATCGTACTCTCTGTCCAGTCGCAACCCAGTTGATGAAGAAAGGAGACTCTGAAAGTCTTCAATACTGTCATCCGATAAATTCTCCTCTCCCGAATCACTTCAGGTCTCCCGGATACCTTTTAAATCACATCAGGAATGACTTTAGACTGCATTCCATCCGCTGGATTCTGCTCAGGATACTCAGTTATTGACTCTATCCCTAACCTTAACCCTCCCTCCCGCAGCCAGCTAACAGAAAGTCCACGAGCACCGAGTGGGTTTGCTTTGCATTTGTTGATTTCAGGTTGAATTCAGAGCTATTTTCTCTTCGCTCAGGGAAACGGCTGCCAGTCTCCCGGAGGTCTGTGGGTGTTAAATTACTGTCAGTTTCATCACGGAGACCAGGATGTTGAGGAGTCTGGTCAGTACAAAGCTTTGGTCAGGAAGCTGATCGGGACTATTGTGAGCCTAACCCCTCCCACCCCACCAGGATCATGTCTAATTTTCCCCTATATATTCTCTCCCAGCGCTTAGTACAGTGTTCTGCGTAGTATGCCCTCCATAAATACTACTACTCGACAGTTACCACTAATAATAATAATAACGGTATTTGCTAAGTGCTTACTACGTGCCAGGCACTGTTAAGAATAATAATAATATTGGTATCTGTTAAGCACTTACTATGTGCAGAGCACTGTTCTAAGCGCTGGGGGAGATACAGGGTAATCGGGCTGTCCCACGTGAAGCTCACAGTTAATCCCCATTTTACAGATGAGGTAACTGAGGCACAGAGAAGTGAAGTGACTTATCTGGGGTGGATACAACCTGATGCTGATGGGGTGGAACAACCTGGTTACCTTGTATCTACGACAGTGCTTAGAAGAGTGCTTGGCACATAGAAAGCACTTAATGCTATTATTACTATTATTATTACAAGTAAATTGGATTGGACTTGGCCCCTGTCCCACGGGAGGCCCACAGCCTTAAATCCCCATTTTACAGATGCGGTAACCGAGACCCAGGGAAGGGAAGTGACTTGCCCAAAGTCACACAGCAGACAAGTGGCAATAATGGGAAGAGAAGCCAGGTCCTCCTACTCTGCTTCCCTAGGGATTACAGTATTTTTGCCAGCCCTGTTGGAGTAGTAAGTACTTCGTGGCTCAGTGGAAAGAGCCTGGGCTTGGGAGTCAGAGGTCATGGGTTCAAAGCCCGGCTCTGCCGCTTGCTAGCTGTGTGACTGTGGGCAAGTCACTTCACTTCTCTGTGCCTCAGATACCTCATCTGTAAAATGGGGATTAAAACTGTGAGCCCCACATGGGACAATCTGATCACCCTGTATCCCCCCCAGCGCTTAGAACAGTGCTCTGCACATAGTCAGCGCTTAACAAGTACCAACATTATTATTATTATTGGGAAAAAAAAAGCGAGCACTGTGAAAAGATGATAGAGGGTTGAGTTGGTGATGGCTCGTCTTGGCGGGGAGACAGTCTCAATCAAGCAATCAATGGTATGTACTGAAATATCACTATTCTAAGCACTTGTCCTATGCCGTCGAGCCGTCTCCGACGTATAGCGACTCCAGAACAGCCCACCTCCATCTGCGATCGTTTTGGTAGTGTATCCGTAGAGTTTTCTTGGTAAAAATACGGAAGTGGTTTAATCGTCGCCTCCTTCCGTACCGTAAACCCGAGCCTCCGGCCTCAAATCTCTCCCGTGCCGCCGCTGCCCAGCAAAGGTGAGTTCTAACCTGTAACGGATTGCCTTCCCCTCACTGGTCACTGGCCGTGCTAGGAATGGAATGGGCGTGGCTCTCCTTGACTCTCCCTCCCATAGCCGAGACTGGCTGAGTACCGGAAAGTCTCCGGGCGCGATCCTGAGAGGGGTTCTAAGCGCTTGGGAAAGTACAGATTAACAGAATTAGTAGACGTGATCCCTGACTACGAGGAGCAAAGTCTGTAGGGGGAGAATGTATTAAAATGCGTATTAACTATTTTAATGTATTAAAATACATTACAGATAAATATATGAGAGGTAGGGTGAATATCAAGGGCTTAAGGGGTACAGATCCAGACGCTCGGGCAATGCGGAAGGGAGAGCGAGTAGGGGAAATGAGGGCTCGGTCGGGGAGGGCCTCTTGAAGGAAACATGATTTTTATAAGGTTCTGAAGGTGGGGAGGATTGCAGGCCGTCGGATTTGAAGGGGGAAGGAAGTGGGCAGAGGGTAGGAGGTGAGATAAGATGAGGTCGACGTACAGATTGAGGATGGTGTTAGAGGAGCAAAATGTGTGGGCTGGGCTGGTGTAGGAAATCAGGGAGGTGAGGTAGGAGGGGGCAAGGTGATTATGTGCTCTCAAGCCAGTGGTGAGGAGTTTCTGTTTGATGCGGAGGTGGATGAGCAACGACTGGAGGTTCTTGAGGAGTGGGGATGGATCTGTTCCTGTACATGCTGAAGTGAAGGTGTGGAAATGTCTGTTTTTCTGTCAGGAAGAAGGAATGTCTCCCCCATTTGGCAAGGACTGTCACAGGAGGAAAACACCCTGGATTGTCACTACCGGACGTAGAGATGCCCAGGGAGAGTTTTTTCAGACTGCCCCGGTGTTCGGCCATCTACGTCATCCTCGTGCTTGAATTTGCACCATTTATTCACCCCTTCCTCAGCCCCACAACACTTATGTCCATATCCATGACTTTTTTAAATTAATGTTTGCCCCTCCTCCCGACTGTCAGCTGGCTTTTGTCAGGGAACATGTCTACTCATTCATTCATTCATTCATTCAATCGTATTTATTGAGCACTTACTGTGTGCAGAGCACTGTACTAACTGCTTGAGAGAGTACAACACAACAATAAATAGACGTATTTCCTGCCCACAACGACCTTACAGTCCAGAGAGGAGAAGACAGACACCAATATAAATAAATAACAGATGTGTACATAAGTGCTATGGGGCTTGGGGGGGGGGGAAGAGCAAAGAGAACAAGTCAGGGTGACACAGAAGGAGTGGGAGATGAGGAAAGGGGCGGGGTGGCTTAGTCTGGGAACACCTCTTGGAGGAGATGTCCCTTCAATAAGGTTTGGAGTCGGGGGAGAGTAATCGTCCGTCGGATTTAAGGAGGGAAGACGTTCCAGGCCAGAATCAGGACGTGGGCTAGGGGTCGGAGATGAGATAGTTGAGATCGAGGCACAGTGAGAAGGCACAGAGAGGAGCCAAGCATAACACCAACGTTGCCGGTTTGGGGGGCAGGAAGACGGTGGTGCCATCTACAGTGGTGGGAAAGTCAGGGGAGGACAGGGTTTGGATGGGAAGATAAGGAGCTCTGTTTTGGACACGTGAGGCTTGAGGTGACGGGATAACGTCCACGTAGAGATGTCTACCAACTCTGTTATACTGTACTCTCCCAAGAGCTTAGCACAGTGCTCTGTACCCACTAAGCATTCCAATAAATATGATTGATCGATTGGCTGATTGAATATTCTATGACTAGATGCACGAGAAAAAGGGAACGTTGTAACCCAAGGGCCAGGTCTACCAACTCTGATTATACTCCCCCAAACACTTAGTGCAGTGCTCTGTGCACAGTGAGTGCTCAATAAGTACCATCGATCGACTGATGGATTGGACCGGTCACTCTTGGTTGGCCCTAAGAGTTTTCACCGGGGCCATAACCCACTGCATCGAAGGCCGGATTAGGACGGCCAGCCCTTGCCTACATGGGTTGCCCTCTGTGTCCCTTGGACTATCTCAGAGGGGAAGCAGCATGGCGAAGTGGGTAGACCACAGACCTAAGAGTCGGAAGGTCTTGGGTTTTCATCTCGGCTACACCATGCGTCTGTTGTGTGACCTCGGGCAAGTCATTTGACTTTTCTGTGCCTCAGTTACTTCATCTATAAATATAGACTGTGAGCCCCACGTGGGACGGGGACCGTGTCCAACCCGATTTGCTTGTATCCACCCAGCGCTTAGTACAGCGCCTGGCACGTAGTTAGCGCTTCACAAATACTATCATTATTATTATCATTATTATTAAATCCACCACTCCTATATTGTTCCTCGTGGGTCAATCCCAGGGGAACCAATTAATCAATCGCTCGTATTTATCGAGGACTTGCTGTGTACAGAGCACTGTATCGAGGGCTTGGGAGAGTACAGCGCAACAAAAAGAGGAAGGTTTCAGGAGGGTGATTGTCCCTCAGAGAGACTCTGCCCCTGGGTCTCCTGTGTTCGGGCCTGTCCTAACCCAGTACAGGTGGGGCAGGGCTGTTCCTACCCGCCTCATCCTTCGATTTCAAATTGAAACAAAAGGACGCATTTCCTCCTGAGCGGCAGCTGGTGGAGAACTAAAGCAGGTGGGGAGGAAGCTGACGGCAGCACCTGTTAGCGAGATGACGGATACCTTTCTTGCAGCGAAGGGAAAGAGACGCAGGAGGAGATCCAGGCAGACAAGGGCAGTCCGGGCTCATCTGTTTCCAAGAATAGCAGAGGGAAAGTGGGCCCTGGACCCGTGGGAGAAGGCTAGAGGCTAGCAGCGGCAGGCTAGTGGTTAGAGCCCAGCCTGGGAGTCAGAAGACTTGGGTACTAATTGCAGCTCCACCACTAGCCTGCTGGGTGATCTAGGGTAAGTCACTTCACTTCTCTGGATCTCAGTTTCCTCCTCTGTAAAATGGGGATTCAATAACTGTCTGCTCTTCTACTTAGACCGTGAGCCCCCTGAGGGACAAGGACTCCGTCCTGTCTGATGATCTTTATCTACTCCAGCGCTTAAAACAGTTCTTGCAACGTAGTAAGTGCTAAGTCAATATCAACAGTACTATATAGTGATATAAGAGGAAGCAGCATGGCCTACAGGTTAGAGCACGGGCCTGGGAGTCAGAAGGACCTGGGTTCTAACCCCAGGCAAACTGCAGTCTTGTCCTTCCTGTCGCTGATTTACTAGGGAGCCACGGACTAGTCACTAGCCCTCTCGGGGTCTCCGTCTGCCTCCCTTTTCCCAAGGGACGAGGAATGGTCGGCAAAGGGAAGGACTCGGGGCTCGTGAGCAGCAAAGGCAGGAGCGGTGTGGTCCAGTGGAGAGAGCACAGGGACGGGAGGCAGAAGGAACCGGGTTCTAATCCCAGCTCCGCCACTTGCCTGCTGTGTGACTTTGGGCAAGTTGCTTCACTTCTCTGTGCCTCAGTTACCTCATCTGTAAAATGGGGATTAAGACTTTGAGACCTCTGTGGGACAGGGACTGTGTCCAACCTGACCAACCCGATTAACTTGTATCTATGCCAGCACTTATACAGTGCCTGGTCCATTGTAAGCGCTTAACACTGCGTCCAAACCTATTTGCTTGTATTAATAATAATAATACTAATAATTATGGTATTTGTTAAGTGCCTATTATGTGTATCCACCGCAGGGCTTAATACAGTGCCTGGCACTGTAAGCACCTAAAAAATACCACAGTTATTACTAACAAATACCATTAAGAGAAAAAACAAACCTGTTTTTTCCTCGCCTGCGTTGTCTTCCACACAGCTTTAAGAGACCTTTCCCCCTGCTGGAGTTACTGCACTTCTGAAGTAGGAAGACATTTTTAAGGAACATAATGAAAAGGTATAATAAAGATAATTAAAGGAGATATAACCCACCGGCTGGAGACTCAGTTCCTAATGGAAAACGATTGCCCTGTGGGTTACTTACACGGTCTCTGGCCGTTAGGGAGTCCTCGCTTCCAGCCAACAGGGACTTTCCTTATTTACCTGGTACAATAAAATCCCTTGCAGGTCTGGTCAATCTGATGTTAGAATCTGTCACCAGCAGAATTACTGGGTATGTGGGAGCCGCTGTCAGTCACCAGTGAGTCAATTGTATTTATTGAGCGCTTACTGCGTGCAGAGCACTAAACTAAGCACTGGGGAGAATACAATAAAACAGACACATTCCCTGCCCACAACAAGCTTAAAGTCTAGAAGGCGTTTGGTTTGGGAATGTGATTTTACCAAGAAAATTCCATCTAGCTGAAACGGTTCACTACCTAAGCACTCAATAAATGTGATTGATTTATTTAAGCAGGATACTTTTTTCTTTTCTCCTCCCACTTCCTTGCTTTTCATCCTCTGCACCTTTTCAAGCAGCAGAAGTAAAAGGCATGGTCCAAATGGAAAGAGCACAGACCTGGGAGTCTAGAGACCTGGGTTCTAATCCCAAATCCACCACTTGCCTGCTGTGTGACTTCATGCAAATCAATCATCTACAATCAATCATATTTATGGAGGGCTTACTGGGTGTAAAGCGCTGTACTAAGCATTTGGGACAGTACATTATAACAGAATTGGTAGACAGGTGAGTTTACAATCTAGGCGGGGAGACAGACATTAATAGAAATAGTACCTAAGTACCATGGGGTGAATAAAGGGTGCAAATCCTAGTGAAAGGATGACACAGAAGAGGAAAAGAGGGTTTAATCAGGGAAGGCCACTTAGAGGAGGTGTGTTTTTAGTAAGGCTTTGAAGGTGAAAAGAGTGCTGTGCCTCAGTTTCCTCCTCAGTAAAATGGGATTTAATACCTGTTCTCCCTCTGTCTTAGACAGTGAGCCCCGTGGGGGACGAGGACTGTGTCTGACTTGATCATCTTGTATCTACCCTAACGCTTAGAGTGTTTGGCACAAAGTCAGTGCTTAATAAATACCACCGTTACTGTATCCTTAGTGCACACAGTTTTGCTTGGTTTGCAGGTGTTTGCCAGAGTTAAGTAGCAGGCCGGATGTTCTGACCTTCTCTGTTCTTGTACATAATTTCTGTTATCCCAGATAATCGCTCTGAAGTAACTCTCGGTCATTATGCACCTTTCTGCAATTTCATCCATTAATCTGTAAGCCGCCCTATCCTAGGGAGCAGGGTGATTGATGGATTTGGCTTTTGCTCCTTCCCCCAAATCCTGGCTGGGGTTAACCCTTCCCTCTCCCGGTACTGCACACAAGTCACTGACGCGCCCCGGGTTTGTCCAAACTGAGCCAGGGGTCTCTTTCCCCAGCGCTTAGACCAGTGCTCTGCACATAGTAAGCGCTTAACAAATACCAACATTATTATTATTGGAGCCTTTTGATCTCATCATGAGTTAATCTAGGACAAGTGTGGCTGGGCTTGTCGGGCAGCCCATCCTTCACACACTGGGGGGAGGTGGCGGGGGTGGCTTGCCACACTTCCTCGCCCAGTACTTCCCTTCTTCCAGCTTCCCAGATACCCCTGCCCTCCCCACCAGGCGGGAACTCCCGGGATAGGCCTCTTTAGGAGCAGAGAAGGAAAAACGCAGACAGAGAGTGAGTGGCCAAAACTAGAGAAGCTGCGTGACCTTGGTGGATAGAGCACGGGAGTCAGAAGGAGCTGAGTTCTAATTCCCGCTCCTCCACCTGTATCCCGTGTGTCCTTGGGGTAAGTCATTTTGCTTTTCGATACCTCAGCGACCTCATCTTGTAAAATGAGGATTAAAAGATGAGGGACAGGGCCTGGGTCCAATCTATTAGTTTGTTTACCGGTACCATAAAAAAACCCCACTTAGGTGGGATGAAAAGGAAAAGTAATGATAATAATGACTGTAGTATTTGTTAATCACTGTGTGCCAAGCGCTTTTCTAAAATCAATCAATCGATGGTATTTACGGAGCACTTCCTGTGTGAGGAACACTTTACTAAACACTTGGGAAAGTTCCCTATGAGAGAGATGGTTGGTAGACACGATCCCTGCCCACAAGGATCTTACAGTCTACCGGGGGAGACGGACATTTATATAGATTAGGAATAAGCTAATAACTCTCTTCAGGCTGGAAGGGACCCGAAGAGGGATCATATCTCCTCATAATAATGGATTTTCCCAAGAGCTTAGTTCGGTATTCTGCAGATGGTAGGCCATCAGTGAATACTGCTGCTGATTGATCGATTGATTGATTGGTTGCTAATCTATTCCCCTAGCTCCAAACATATTGTATTTAAACAATTACAGGGAATTGTGTATGTTACAGAAGAGTAGTCCCCAGCTGGTGATCGAAACCATCGTGGTGTAACCTCCCTTCTGTGCCCCGAGAATCTGGGTGCGTTTCTCACTTTGATTTCAGAACTGTGTCTGCCCTAGTTATGAGGTATCTGCCCCAGCTCTTAATATAATAATGTTGGTGTCTGTTAGGAGCTTGCTGTGTGCAGAGCACTGTTCTAAGCGCTGGGGGAGATGCAGGGTCATCAGGTTGTCCCACGGGAGGCTCACAGTTAACCTCCATTTTCCAGATGAGGTAACTGAGGCACAGAGAAGTGAAGTGACTTGCCCACAGTCACCCAGCTGACAAGTGGCAGAGGCGGAATTCGAACCCATAGACCTCTGACTCCCAAGCCCGGGCTCTTTCCACTGAGCCACGCTGTTTCTCAGATGCTTAGCGGTAAGCCCTTAAAGGCCGCAGTGACAACTCCTAGATGTCCGTGTCCCCTATATGGGTTCCTACCTTTGATTTCAGAGTGCGGGCGTGGATGTTCTGGAGTGTCGGCCTGTGCTCAGACAAAAATATTCATTCAATAGTATTTATTGAGCGCTTACTATGTGCAGAGCACTGTATTACAAATATCGAATGCTGGGCCTTGGTCCACGCATGGCTCCCAGTGAAGTCCAGTTCCAAGACACTGGGTGGTTTCAGGGTCAGCTTCGATAGTGAGAGACTCTAAGCTGGTTGTGAGGAGGGAATGTGTCTGTTATATTGTTGTGCTGTGCTCTTCCAAGTGCTCAGTAAAGTGCTCTGCTCACAATAAACGCTCAATAATACCATCGATAAAGTGAAGATGGTCATGGTCTCAGGGTCTCAAATGGACCTTGTTGTCAGTCGGAGGTCATGGGTTCTAATCCCAGCTCCGCCACCTGTCTGCTCTGTGATCTTGGGCAAGTCGCTTAACTTCTCTGTGCCTCAGTTCCCTCGTCTGTAAAATGGGGATTAATAATAAAAATAATGATAATGTTGGTGTTTGTTAAGCACTTACTATGTGCCGAGCACTGTTCTAAGCGCTGGGGTAGTTACAGGATAATCAGGTTGTCCCACGTGAGGCTCACAGTCAATCTCCATTTCACAGATGAGGGAACTGAGGCCCAGAGAAGTGAAGTGACTTGCCCACAGTCACACAGCTGCCAAATGGCGGAGCCGGGATTCGAACCCATGACCGCTGACTCCCAAGCCCGGGCTCTTTCCACTGAGCCACGCTGCTTCTCCTTAAACAATTATAATGGTGGCACTTGTTAAGCGCTTACTATGTGCCAAGCACTGTTCTAAGCGCCGGGGGGATACAAGGTGATCAGGTTGTCCCCCGTGGGGCTCCCAGTCTTCATCCCCATTTTCCAGATGAGGGAACTGAGGCCAGAGAAACGAAGTGACTTGCCCAAAGCCACACGGCTGGCTTAGAACAGTGCTCGGCACATAGTAAGCGCTTAACAAATACCAACATTATTAAGCGGCGAAGCCGGGATTCCAGACCATGACGTCTGACTCCCAAGCTTGGGCTCTTTCCACCGAGCCACGCCGCTTCTCTGTACGAAGACTGCGAGCCTCACGTGGGACATCCTGGTTACCTTGTATCTACCCCAGCGCTCAGCGTAGTGCTTGGCGCATAGCAAGTGCTTAACAAATACCGTCGTTACCGTCGTCATCATTACACTCTAACGGTGCGTCAGAAACACACCCCACGCACAGTGAGTTTGCAGTCTAGAAGGGGGAGGGTTGATGGTGTCCCCTGGTTAAGGGCAGCCGCGGGTCTGAAGCTGGACCTGTGCTGGGCAGCTGTTTGTGGGGTCGTCTCCCCAAAAGTGCCGTCACTCCAAGTCCTGAGTCTGGATACTTTGTGGTGGGCATTACTCACGTCAAAGACCTCCCCCCGCGCCAACCCCAACCTCTCCCATCGTGCCCCGGGTACAGCGCCCTGCAGGCAGTAAGTGCTCGCTAAATACGATTGAATGAATGATTGGGTAACTCTAATTATTATAAACTCCCTCTAAGATGAGCCACCTCCACCTCTCCCAAACAAGCATAAATCACTTGTTTTTGAGCAAGTGAGAAAAAAAAACGACCCCCCGAAGAGTAAAGAGCGGGGAGCTTACGCAAGTCGTATTTTCCAAATTCTTCCTTTCTCTTTGCTCGTTCCATTTATATTTGTTGCCTAGAAAGATTCGCTGGCTGGAAATTATCCCACCTGGGTGGATGGACAATGGCCCCTCCTGTCTCTGAAGAACTGTTGCCTCCCTGTTTTTCTTCCTCTCTCAGGAGGGGCCAGAACTTGTGATGTGCACCATTTCTGCGGATCTCCCATGATGAACGTTATTTTCTCTCCGGCCCCAGGAGGCTGGTCGAACACGAACGTTGGTAGTCTGGTCACTGGCTAGGAGAACAGAATCTGGGCACATTCTTGTGAGCCTGGAGTTTAAAGGACATAGGCAGTGGCTCGAAGGCCTCGACCCTCTCTGACTATTTCCCGTGGGTGGCTCAGGAAAGTGAAAGAAAGGAGAAGAGCTGGTTGTGGGATTAGCCTAATATGTAACCAGATATTTTCCCAGCGCAGGGTAGGAAAGAGGTTTGTTTGGCATAATGGTAGAGCAGGAGCCCTGGAGTCAGAAAGTCATGGGTTCTAATCCCACCTCTGGCACTTTTCTGCTGTGTGATTTTGGGCGGGTCACTTCACTTCCCTGTGTCTCAGTTACCTCACCTGTAAAATGGCGAATGAGACTGTGAGCCCCACATGGAACGAGGGATTGTGGCCACCCTGATTTGCTCATATATACCCCAGCTCTTAGTAATAATAATAATGTTGGTATTTGGTAAGCGCTTACTATGTGCAGATCACTGTTCTAAGCGCTGGGGTAGATACAGGGTAATCAGGTTGTCCCACGTGAGGCTCACAATCTTCACCCCCATTTTACAGATGAGGGACCTGAGGCACAGAGAAGTGAAGTGACTTGCCCACGGTCACACAGCTGACGAGTGGCAGAGCTGGGACTCGGACTCATGACCTCTGACTCCCAAGCCCGGACTCTTTTCCACTGAGCCACGAGTGCCTGACACATAGTAAGTGCTTAACAAATACCACAATTATTATTATATTCATTATCCTTCTCCTGAGAGTTTTGTATGGAGAACAACCCCTCTGACCTGTTCTTTGCCCTGCCCTATAGTAATGGCACAGATGATGTTACCGCACCTCAGTAGCTCTGTCCTTGAAAGCTCATCGGAGTATCCTGGCTTCTAGGGAACCTGCCCAGCTTTAGGAGATTGAGGTACTTGATAGCGCTAAGATAAATCGGCTCAACTCCTTACGGGAAAGACAAAGAAACTGGCTTGAGGCAGGAGGCTGACATTCATTCATTCAACCGTATTTATTGAGCGCTTATTTAACCTCTTCATCATCATCATCATCAATGCTATTTATTGAGCCCTTAAGGTGTGCAGAGCACTGTACTAATCACTTGGGAGAGTACAATAAAACAGAGTTAGACACATTCCCTGTCTACAACAAGCTTGTAGTCTCCAGGGGGAGACAGACATTAATACAAAAAACTAATTGATAACGTATAATTTCTAGATATGTCCGTAAATGCTGTGGGGGTCGAAGGGGGGTGGTGAATTTCAAACTCCCCATGGTCACAGATACACAGATGCCACAGAAGGGAGAGGGAGCTGGGGAAAAGAAGGTTCTATCGGAGAAGATCTCTTGGAGGAGATATGACTTTAATAAGGCTTTGAAGGTGGGGAGAGTTGTGGCCTGGCACATAGGGGAAGGGAGGTAATTCCAGGCCAAGGGGAGGTCACGGGAAAGGCGTCGGTGGCAAGATAGACAGGATCGAGGCACAGCGCGTAAGATTCTGCTAGAGGAGCGAAGTGCGTGGGCTGGGCTGTGTAAGGACATCGGTGAAGTGAGTTAGGAGTGGGTGAGCTGATTGAGTGCTTAAATGAGTGCTTTAAAGGCATTGGTAGGAGGATTCGGTTCGATGCAGGAGTGGATGAGCGACCACTGGAGATTCTCGAGGACCGGGGAGCCACGGACTGAACAGTTTTTTAGAAAAATGATCCGGCGGCGGAGTCACGAATGGACTAAAGTTGGGAGGCAGGGAGGTCAGCAAGGAGAATGATGCCTGAATCAAGGTGGGGCAGGATAAATGCTCGGATTATCGTGGTAGCTGTTTGGGTGGAGAGGAAAGGGCAGATTTTAGCAGTATCGTGAAGGTTGAACAGACCGAATTTGGTGACAATGTGTGTGGAATGAGAATGACGAGTCGAGGACGTGGCCTTAACCCTTCTTGTTCCAACTCTTCCCTTGGTCCAGGCCCCAGAGATTATGCCCCACCTCGTACTTGCCTGCACATAATCTAATCCTGGTTTACAGTTTGAGTAGGAAGGAGTGGGGAAACTAAGGCAATTGAAAGTTCATTCACTCCTTCATTCAATAGTATTTATTGAGCGCTTACTATTTGCAGAGCACTGGACTAAGCGCTTGGAATGTACAAATCGGTAACAGATAGAGACGGTCCCTGCCCTTTGACGGGCTTTCGGTCCAATCGGGGGAGACGGACAGAGAAGAACGATAGCGATAAATAGAATCAAGAGAAATAGAACCAAGTTAAGGGGCTTGCCCAAGGACACCCAGCTGGCAAGCAGCAGAGCTGGGATTAGAACTCAAATCCACTGATTCCAAGGCCCAGGCTTTTTCCCCTAGGCTTCCCTGCTGGAATAAATCTCCATCCCCCCAGTAGTTATTGTTTGCGAAGCAGCGTGGCTCAGTGGAAAGAGCACGGGCTTTGGAGTCGGAGGTCATGGGTTCGAATCCCGGCTCGGCCACTTGTCAGCTGGGTGACTGTGGGCAAGTCATTTAACTTCTCGGTGCCTCAGTTACCTCATCTGTAAAATGGGGGGTTAAGACTGTGAGCCCCACGTGGGACAACCTGATTCCCCTCTGTCTACCCCGGCGCTTAGAACAGTGCTCGGCACATAGTGAGCGCTTAACGAATACCAACGTTATTAACATTATTATGATTGCTCCCAGAGTCAGGCACTGTATCAGGAGCTCTTAGCTAAGTTCTGCCCGACCCGCGAGACCTTATCTTCCGGCACTCCCGGTCTACCAACTCTACTGCATTGTACTCTCCCAAGTGCTTAATACAGTGTTCTTCCCATAGTAAGTAGTCATTAAATACTTTTGATTGATTGACTGACTGGCTGCCTCAACACCTTTTGAAGTAGACAGAAAGACAGGTGCTCAGTCATTCCTGAAGTCCGGGTAAAGGGCAAGCCTTCTTTGTCAGGTGCATCAAAGGGTTGCAGGGTTGAGCTAGGTCTGGGAATCTTAATCCCCGGATCGGGATCGGATGGCACGGGCTAGACAGTGGCGTGGCGGGCACCCAGGCAGTGCTGTATCTCGGGGGTGAGAGAAGGCCCTCTTAAGCAGAGAGTACGTGCCCTCTCCCACCTTCTACCTCTTTAAAAGTCTGCGGACCCTGCCTGCCCGAGGGGGCAGGGGAGAGAATGGAATAGAACCCCTCTAACCCCCCACCCTAGAAGCATGGGAGTGGAAAAAGAGTGTGCCATCCCTCCTCTAGGAACTCTCCCGGCTGATCAGTTTGTTCAGCTCCCTCCTCCGATGTCCCGGGCCACCCTGTTCTTCCCTGAGCCCTTTCCATTTTCTGACTGGGAGCGTAAATCACCAGAGCTCCCCCAGCCCCTCAAGTGTCACGAGCCCTCAGATTCACTGACTTGGGATGAGTACTGGGTGAGACCCTGGGAATGGTCCTGGCCTGGCTCGTCAGGGGGAAAACCATTCGATCAGTCAATCAGTGGTATTCATTGAGCGCTACCTATGTGCAGAGCAGCGTACAAGTGCTCAGGACGGTGCTCTCCTTCGGTAAGGCTGCTTTCACTTGCCATTTCCTCATTTCCTCCCCGAGTTGGGCGGGAAGTGGTCCAGTCCATGAGGGTGGGAATGAAGGAGGGAGAGGATGGAGAAGACGGAAGCCGAAGCCTCCGCTGGTTCCACAGGGGGCTGGGACTGGGGTCCAGGTATCCGAGTGGAACTGTCCTGAAGACAGCGAGCCCCGGGGCCGTGTGGTCCCACCAGTCCAAGCTGTTTGTTTATCTCGCTCAGAGATGCAGCTTCCTGGGCAAAGACCGTTTCCTGTTAAATGTTTCTGCGAAGTGCCGACTTGAATATTGGCATCTTCGGAATAATGAATGCCCACGACTCTGGCTGCAGCCCTCCCTCCCGCCTCCCTCCGGCTGTCTGTCAGCTCGTCGGCCCCATTCCCTGGCCCGGGTAATGAGTCGGCCTCCTCGGGAGCCAGCTCAGGTCCCAGGGCTCGGGAGCCATGGAGGTTTATTTTGTTAATGAAATGTACATCGCCTCGATTCTATTTAGTTGCCATTGTTTTACGAGATGTTCTTCCCCTCGGCTCTATTTATCGCCATCGTTCTCGTCTGTCCGTCTCCCCCGATTTAGACCGTAAGCCCGTCAGACGGCAGGGACCGTCTCTATCCGTTGCCGACTTGTTCATTCCAAGCGCTTAGTACAGTGCTCTGCACAAAGTGAGCGCTCAATAAATACTATTGAATGAATGAATGAATGAAAGGTTTGCTATCTATCTCTTTGTCCCCCTGTCTCGCCCCAAACCTGGGCCAAACAAATCCAAGATGAGGGGTCATTTTTGATCTGCTCTGCTGCAGGGAGGCCAAGGTCAGGGGAGGGCACCCGCCACTGACAGACCCTGCCGGGATATGGGTGGAGAGGCTCCTGGAGGGCCTGGGGCACTGGAAGTCAGGCGTCTCATCCCCTGGCCAGATTTTACCTTCCCAAGCCACATGTCTGTTTCTCCTCTCCCTTCCCCTTGTTTCTGCTCCTCTCCCACCCCTCCTTTTCCCTCCCCTGCTTTCTGCTCCTCTCCCCTCCCTTATTTTCTTCACCTTTTCCCTCCTCCTCTCCTCTCCCCTTCTTTCTGCTCCTCTCTCCTCCCTCCTCTCCCCTTCCCCTCCTTTCTGTTTCTCTCTCCTCCTTCCTCTCCCCTTCTCTTTCCTTCTGTTCTTCTCTTCTCCTTCCTCTCCCCTTCTCTTTCCTTCTGTTCTTCTCTTCTCCTTCCTCTCCCCTTCCCTTCTCTCTGCTCTTCTCTCCTCCCTGCTCTCCCCTCCCCGTCTCTCTGTTCTTTTCCTCTCTCTCCTCTCTCTTCTCTCTTCTCAATACATTTCATGGAATGATGGATTGATTTCCCTCTTCCTCCTCTACTTCCCTCTTTTCCCCTCCCTCCTCTTCCTCCCTTCCTCTTTTTTTCTCTCCCCTGCCTCCTCTCTTTTTCTCCTTTAGGTATTCATTAAGTGCTATGTGTTAAGTACTGTTTTAAGTGCTGGGGTAGATGTAATTTAATCAGGTTGGATCCAGTCCCTGTCCCACTCGGGGCTCACAGCCTTAATAATAATAATAACGTTGGTATTTGTTAAGCGCTTACTCTGTGCAGAGCACTGTTCTAAGCGCTGGGGGAGATACAGGGTCATCAGGTTGTCCCACGTGAGGCTCACAGTTAATCCCCATTTTACAGATGAGGTAACTGAGGCCCAGAGAAGTGAAGTGACTTGCCCACAGTCACACAGCTGACGGGTGGCGGAGCCGGGAGTCGAACCCATGACCTCTGACTCCGAAGCCCAGGCTCTTTCCACTGAGCCACGCTGCTTCCCTAGTAAGAGGGAGAGCAGGTATTTAATCCCAATTTTACAAGTGAGGAAACTGAGGCACAGAATGGTTAAATGATTGGACCTGAGGTGATATAGCAAGCAATTGGCAGATCTGGGTTAGAATCCAGGTCCCCTGACTCCCAGGCCAGTGCTCTTTCCACTAGGCCATGCTTCACTCCTCTCCTACTTCTCTCCTCCCTTCTCTGCCCTTCTCCCTCACCCTTTCTCCTCTCATCTCTCCCACTATTTCTCTCGCCTCTTTCTTCTCCTCTTCCCCCACCTTTCTCTCCCCTTCTTTCTCCCCCCTTTTTCTCCCCTCCCTCCTCTCCCACTCCTCCTCCACCCTCTCCTCCCTCCTCTCCCTTTCTTCTTCTCCTCTGCCTCTGCTCCGTCCTCTCCCTTCTCCACTCTTTCTTTTCTCAATCGATCATCAATCAATCATATTTATTGAGCTCTTACTGTGTGCACAGCAGTGAACGAAGCACTTGGAAGAGTACAATACAACAAAACACATTCCCTGCCCACAAAAAGAAGCAGCATGGCTCAGTGGAAAGAGCCCGGGCTTGGGAGTGAGAGGTCATAGGTTTGAATCCCAGCTCTGCCACTTGTCAGCTGTGTGACGGTGGGCAAGTCACTTCACTTCTCTGTGCCTCAGTTATCACATCTGTAAAATGGGGATTAAGACTGTGAGCCTCACGTGGGACAACCTGATTCCCCTGTATCTACCCCAGCGCTTAGAACAGTGCTCTGCACATAGTAAGTGCTTAACAAATACCAACATTATTATTATTAATGAGTTTACAGTCTAGAGCCCTCTTCTTCCTTCCCCTTCTCATCCCTCCTTCTTCTCCCCTCATCTCTCCTCTCCTGGTCAGCCCCGGGAATCTGGGCCTCGGGCGGGCGGAGTTGCCAGAAGATGGGTGGATTGCCCGTGCCAGGTGAAGGGGAAACATTCAGCAGGAGGAGACAGCCACGGAGTGGGAACCATTAAGTTTCTACTAGGGTACTGTAGCCTAGTGATTTTTGAAATCCCTTTGCAAAGATGCCAGGGAGCTCTTTTTATTTTTTTTTAACCTATCTGTTCAGCACTTACCGTGCCAGGCACCGTACTAAGCACTGCAGCAGGTGTAAGCTAATTAGGTTGGACACAGTCCCTGTCCCACATGGGGCTCATAATCAATCCCCATTTTATAGAACTGAGGGAACTGAGGTACAGAGAAGTGAAGCGAATGCCCGAGGTCACACAGCAGGCAAGTGGCGGAGATTGGATTAGAACCCGGGGCCTTGTGAGCTTGGTGAGCCTTTCTCACCAATCCAGTGAATAAAGGCTCAGGGCCCTAGGGAGAAGGATCATCAGCAATGCCGTAAAGTGGCCAATGGTGACAGAATCTATGGATGAGACATTGTTGGCTGGACTCATTCAAGGCAAGACGGGGAGGCTTTCCCTGGGCAATGCAACTCTTTCGGTTGCATTGTACTCCCACAATTGCTTAGTACAGTGCTCTGCCCTTAGTAAGCACTCAGTATTGGTGGGGCAGAGTAGGGCCAGGGCTCCTGCCCATCAGCCCCGTGTCAAACAGTAATCAGGAAAAACGTGTTTGGGCCACGGCCCCGACCTTGGTGGGCTCCACGGCAGGACACCGCACAGAGGCACCGCCAGGAATGAATTCCGACCCTGGTTTTGCTCCTGACTCACTCTGTGATCGAATGCAGGAGACTTGAGCTCCCTCAGGCCCGGTTTCCATAAAACGAGCGTAATATCCCCGGCTCCTTTCAATTTCACAGTTAAAGAACACCAGGACTATGCTCACTGTCAAAAGCCATAGAGCGCTACTCTTCATTCAATAATAATTGTGGTATTTGTTAAGGGCTTACTATGTGCCAAGCACCATAGTAAATACCGGGATTGATACAAGATAATCAAGTTGGACACCGTCCCAGTCCCGCATAGAGCTCACGTGGTGGACGGAGAGCAGGAATTGAATCCCCATTTTACAGATGAGGAAACTGAGGCTCAGATAAATTAGGTGACTTGTTGAAGGTCATACAGCAGGCGAATAATAATAATGTTGGTATTTAGGAGCTTACTATGTGCAGAGCAGGTTGTCCCACGTGAGGCTCACAGTCTTAATCCCCATTTTACAGATGAGGTAACCGAGGCCCAGAGAAGTTAAGTGACTTGCCCACGGTCACACAGCTGAAAAGTAGCAGAGCTGGGATTCGAACCCATGACCTCTGACTCCCAAGCCTGTGCCCTTTCTACTGAGCCACGCTGCTTCAAATAGCGAACTGGGATTAGAATTTAGGACTTCCGACTCCCAGGTCAGTGTTCCTTCCCTTAGATCTCACTGCTGTGATCAGGAAACAGTAACCAGAGCCCGGCAGACGGGCATCAGTGTCTCTTTTCTCAACCTAGACAAAGAAGACTCCTGTGGAAATGGCAGCTCCAGTCCTCCCGTGGGTGGGTTTTCTGACGATGCCTTCCCCCTCGGGGATGAACTATGACTTTGCAAATGATTATCAATCAATCAATGGTATTTATTGAGGGCTTACTGTGTACTGAGAGCTGTGCTGTGCGCCTGGGAGAGTACAATACAACAGAGTTGGTAACCACATTCCCTACCCGCAATCCATATTTTACAGAGGAAGAAACTGAGGCCCAGGAGGTTAAGTGATTTGCCCCAGATGACACGGCCAACAAGTGGCAGAGCAGAAAGTAAAACCTGACTCGCCTGATTTAGTGCCACGCTCTGCTTCTAGGCCACGCTGTTTCACCCGCTCGGTCTTGTTGTTTCCGAATCCCGGTCTTTTAACGGAGTTTGTCGGGTTTTCGACGGTGCTGACAGGCAGTGGGTCTCCCTGCGGGGGACGTGCTCTGAGAATATAATAATTATGGTATTTGTTAAGCGCTTACTATGTGCAGAGCACTGGGGTAGATACAGGGTAATCAGATTGTCCCACATGGGGCTCACATTTTTTAATCCCCATTTTTACAGATGAGGTCACTGAGGCCCAGAGAAGTTCAGTGACTTGCCCAAGGTCACACGGCAGACAAGTGACGGAGAAGGGATTAGAACCCACGACCTCTGACTCCCAAGCCCGTGCCCTTTCCACTAAGCCACGCTGCATATGGAGGCCTGTGACTCACTTCACTTCTCTGGGCCTCAGTGACCTCATCTGTAAAATGGGGATTAACTGTGAGCCTCACGTGGGACAACCTGATTACCCTGTATCTACCCCAGCGCTTAGAACAGTGCTCGGCACATAGTAAGCGCTTAACAAATACCAACATTATTATTATTATTATTACTACAAGTTCTCGGACCTGAAATCTCAGGGCACAGGTTGTTACCGGGTCTCCCTCCGGGAAGGATAGATGATCCTCGGCCCTGAGACTTCAGGACAGAGAACCTGAGAAGAGGAGTTGATTCTAGTGCAAGTGGCTTCTGCAGCATCACCCAGATCTCCCGTCCCTTTCAGCCACAGTCCCGCTGAGACACTGAGTGACTCGGTTGATGGGTGCAGAGAGAAACTACGAACCGCCCGTGTGGCCTTCATGCACTTTAGCCTGCTCCGGGCAGAGCTGGGACCAGAACCCAGGCCTCCCGATTCCCAGAGCAGACTGCCTACAGGCTCTGAGCACTACGGGAAGGCTTTAAGACAGACTTCCCGGAGATCTGGGCTGGCAACACTGCTCAAGAGGCGCATACTCAAAAAGACGTGCAAATGCTTAGGAGCCATTTTGTGGAGGAGTTTTATGGTATCTGTTAAGGGCTCACTACGTGCCAAGCACTGCACTGAACTCTAGGGTAGACACAGTCTATGTGTCTCGATTCTATTTAGTTGCCTTTTTTCGCGAGATGTTCTTCCCCTCGACTCTATTTATCGCCATCGTTCTTGTCCGTCTCCCCCGATTAGACCGTAAGGCCGTCGGACGGCAGGGACCGTCTCTATCTGCCGACTTGTTCATTCCAAGCGCTTAGTACAGTGCTCTGCGCATAGTAAGCGCTCATTAAATACTATTGAATGAATGAATGATGTCCCACATGGGGCTCACAGTCTTAATCCCCCTTTTAGCGATGAGATAGCTTGAAGCCCAGGTAAATCAAGCCGCTGGCCCGAGGTCACACGGCAAACCACTGGTCAAAGCTGGGTTTGGAATTCAGGTTCCCAGACTCCCAGGCCAGTTCTTTATGATGATGATGATGATGGTTTTTGTCAAGTGCTTACCCTGTGCCAAACACTGTTCTAGGCTCTGGGGTAATCACGTCGTCCCACGTGGGGCTCATAGTCTGAATCTCCATTTTACAGTTGAGGTAACTGAGGCGCAGAGAAGTTAAGTGGCTGGCCCCTACGTCACACAGCACATGATGGCGGAGCCGGGATTAGAACCCACGTCCTCTGACTCCCAAGCCCGTGCTCTTGCCACTAATCCAGGCTGCTTCTCCACTATTTATTCACTAGGCCGCGCTACTTTCTGACTCCAACCAGCTGCTGCACGCTGGGTGTCGGACTGCAAACTCCTTGAAGGTAGAGATCATGTCTACTCTGCCGTATCATCTTCTCCCAAGCACTTAGTCCAATGCTCTGCACCACACAGATTAACTGGACGTAGCAGGGTGCCGAAGTTATGACGCGATCTGCCCTGTGAAAACACTCCATGCAACCAACAGTTTGAATGGGTGACTCAGAAGCCCGGGCCTGGGAGTTCGGAGGTCATGGGTTCAAATCCCGGCTCTGCCACTTGTCGGATGGGTGACTGTGGGCGAGTCACTTCCCTTCTCTGTGCCTCAGTTGCCTCATCTGTAAAATGGGGATTAACTGCGAGCCTCACGTGGGACGACCTGATTACCCCGGATCTACCCCAGCGCTTAGAACAGCGCTCAGCACATAGTAAGCGCTTAACAAATACCAACATCGTTATTATTATTACTTTCGACAGATTCTGCTACCTAAGCAACAACCTGTTCCTTGGATAGAAGAAATAAAAAACTGAATCAAGAAGGCCAGTATGGCTTGCGGGAGACTGACAATTAATGTGTGGCCCCAGGGACGATCAGAGAGAGGCTACCAAGCTTCGCTGGGTCCAACCCCCTGGGCAGCAGGCCAAACTCAGAAGGGGATCTAGTTTTTCCCCCAGTTTTCCCAAGATAAAAAATAAATAAATGGTGCTATTTAAGTGCTTACAATGTGCAAAGCACTGTTCTAAGCGGTGGGGGATACAAGGTGATCAGGTTGTCCCACGTGAGGTTCACAGTTTTAATCCCCATTTTACAGATGAGGGAACTGAGACACAGAGAAGTGAAGTCACCTGCCCAAAGTCACACAGCTGACGAGCAGCGGAGCCGGGATTAGAACCCCCAACCTCTGACTCCCAAGCCCGGGCTCTTTCCACTGAGCCACGCTGCTTCTCTTCGCTGCTTCATCCCAAGATGATGGGATAGTGGATAGAGCGCGGGCCTGAGTTCTCATCCCAGCTCCACAACTTGTCTGCTGTGTGACCTGGGGCAATTTGCTCCACTTCTCTGGGCCTCAGTTCCCTCATCTATAAAATGGGGATTGAGACTGTGAGCCCCACAAGGGACAGGGACTGTTCCAAGCCAAATCGCTTGTTTTCACACCAGCACTTAATACAGTGCCTGGCACATAGTAAGCACTTAACGAATACCACTATTATTATTATTATCATAAGAAGCCGCATGGAGTAGTGGATAGAGTATGGACCTGGGAGTCAGAGGACCTGAGTTCCAATCCTAGCTCCTCCACTATCTGTTGTGTAACCTTGGGAAAGTTACTTCACTTCTCTGTGCCTCAGTTCTCTCTTCTGCAAAATGGGGATTAAGACTGTCGGTACTATGAGGGTCAAAGACTGTGCCCACCCTATTTAGCCTGTGTATTCCCCAGTGCTTAGTACAGTGCCTGGCACATAATAAGCACTTAACAAATAACATTAAAAAAAAAAAAATCTCACCATCACACTACTGAGGTCCAAGAATGCAGTCTGTTCCCCAGCATGGCCACATCCTTTGAAGACTTACTGAAGGCACATCTCTTCCAAGAGGCCTTCCCTGACTAAACCCTCCTTTCCTCTTCTACAATCCCTTCTGGGTCACCCTGACTTGCTCCTTTTTTTCATCCTGCCTCCCAGCCCCACAGCACTTATGTATATATCTATAATTTATTAATTTATATTAACGTCTGTCTCCCCTTCTAGACCGTAAACTCACTGAGGGCAGAGAATGAGTCTGTTTATCATTATATCGTGTACTCTCCCAAGCACTTAACAAGTGCTCAGTAAATATAATCCCGTCAAAGGGCAGGGACCGTGTCTATCTGTTACCGACTTGTCCATTCCAAGCGCTTAGTACAGTGCTCTGCACATAGTAAGCGCTCAATAAATACTATTGAATGAATACATATGAATGAATGAATGAAAGCTTTCCTGGGTGGGCCTTGTGAAGAGAATGGTTGTCAGCAGGTTACCCCTGGGCTTGCCAAATGGTGAGCTGAAACCAGACGGATCATACGACCCTGGACGGAGAACCAACATTTCCAAGATTTAGTACCGCAAAGGCTGCAAAAGTGTGACAGATCAGCGGATCGTCCGGTGACAACTGCAACGTAATTCAGCCTGTCGGTAGCCATCGGGAGAGGTGACAGAGAGACCGAGACGTTAAGGAATCGATCGATCCGTCAGTCGGTATGCCAGAAGGTCACCCTTTCCATGCCCGTGCCCAGAAAGCGATGGACAGAGTGTTGCTCACCCATCTCATCCATTAACATTCTCATGCCCGGAGAGTCTCTCACCGTCAGACGGGTCATCTTCCAATCCTCGGGACGGACGCTTGTGAAAAATCGGAAAACAGCTATGAAATTACCCTGAGCAGAAAGGCCTAGTGGATAGAGCACAGGCCGGCGAGTCAGAAGGAACCGGATTCTAATCCCGGCTCCGTCACTTATCTGTTGTGTGACCTTGGGCAAGTCACTTAACTTCTCTGTACCTCAGTTACCTCATCTGGAAAATGGCGATTAAGACTGTGAGCCCTATGTGGGACAGGGACTCTGTCCAAACTGATCAGCCTGTATCTACCCCAGCGCATAAGCACTTAACAAATATCATCATTATTACCGTTACCTTGGAAAGGAAATGCCTTCCCCACCCCTGCCCCCGAATGCGAAGGGACGATAACCGTTCCGGAAGGCAGGAGCTCGGACACCGGGCTCTGCAACGCTCCCTCCCATGCCGGATGCGGTCTGAAACCTCGGCCACGTGCGGAGGGCGGGATATTTAGTGGGTCTGAGCCGTGGGTGACAGCGGGGCGTTTATTAAGTAATCCCTCTCCAATTAACATGTCAGCACGCAGCGCCTGAAAAGGTATTTCTGCCTTGCTCCGGGTAATATATTGCCACTGTTCCGGCCAGGACTGCTCTAAATTAGGGGAGCTCCTTTGGGGTGGCGGCAGGGGTGCTCCGCAGCTACGCATCGGTGTGAGAAGCGGCGTGGCTCAGTGGAAAGAGCACGGGCTTGGGAGTCAGAGGTCATGGGTTCGAATCCCAGCCCTGCCACTCGTCAGCAGTGTGACTGTGGGCAAGTCACTTCACTTCTCTGTGCCTCAGTTACCTCATCTGGAAAATGGGGATTAAGACTGTGAGCCTCACGTAGAACAACCTGATTACCCGGCATCTACCCCAGCGCTTCTGATAGTGCCCTGCACATAGTAAGCACTTAAATACTAACATTATTATCTGCTCAACTGTATATATTTTGATTACCCTATCTATTTTGTTAATGAAATGTACATCGCCTCGATTCTATTTAGTCGCCGTCGTTTTTACGAGACGTTCTTCCCCTCGACTCTATTTATCGCCATCGTTCTCGTCTGTCCGTCTCCCCCGCTTGGACCGTGAGCCCGTCAGACGGCAGGGACCGTCTCTATCTGTTGCCGACTTGTTCATTCCAAGCGCTTAGTACAGTGCTCTGCACATAGTAAGCGCTCAATAAATACTATTGAATGAGCGAATGAATGCAGGGGTGGCTGGGCTAGAAAGGGGTGGGGGAGGAAGTAGAGTGGGGTGCCTTCATCCTTAGAATCCAGGGAAATCTGTGGCTTTGGCATCAGGATTTCATGGAATGGGCAAGAACCTTTACTGAGCCTGGAAAATACACGATAATAATGACGGTATTTGTTAAGCGCTGACTATGTGCCAAGCACTCGGCCCAGAGGCTGGTGACAACCTGCCTCAATTCACCACGGGACCAGTGAAGGTGCCGTGTTGTTCGATCTCTCCTCGCCTTTCTAGTAATAATAATAATGATGGTATTTGTTAAGCATTTACCATGTGCCAGGAACTTTAAGAAGCGCTGGGGCGGATACGAGCAAATCGGGTTGGACACAGTCCCCGTCCCAGGACGGGCTCATAGTCTCATTCCCCATTTCACAGGTGAGGTAACTGAGGCGCACAGAATAATAATAATCATAATGTTATTTGTTAAGTGCTTACTCTATGCCAAGCACTGTTCTAAGCGCTGAGGTAGATACAAGGTAATTACGCTGCCCCATGTGGGGCTTACAGTCTTAATCCCCATTTTACAGATGAGGTAACTGAGGCCCAGAGAAGTGACTTGCCCAAAGTCACACAAAAGGCAAGTGGCAGAGTTGGAATTAGAACCCATGACCTTCTGACTCTCAGGCGCATGGTCTATCCACTACGCCATGCTGCTTCTAATAATACTGATAATGATAATATTTATGGTATTTGTTAAGTGCTTACTATATGCCAAGCACTGTTCTAAGCGCTGAGGTAGATACAAGGTAATTAAGTTGTCCCACGTGGGGCTCACAGTTTTCATCCCCATTTTACAGATGAGGTAACCGAGGTTCAGAGAAGTGGCAAATCCAGGATTAGAACCCAGGTCCTTCTGACTCCCAGGCCCCTACTTTATCCAATATCCTCTATCCACTAGGCCATGCTGCTTCTCTAGATCTACTGGTTTCCTGGATCAATCAGGCAATCGTTCAGTGATATTTATTGAGCACTTGCTGTGTGAAGAGCACTGGATTAGGGACTTGGGAGAGCAGCATACAATAGATCTGGGAAACGCGATCTCTGCTGACAAGCAGCTGACGGTCTAGATGGGGAATCGGACATCAAGCAATAAATTATAGCGAAGAGAAGCGGCAGAGATTAAAGGCGTATACATAAGCATTCAATAAATACCATAAATACCACTGATCGAGTCAAGTGCTAACCCTGGCTTCACCATCACTCAGTACAGTGCTCTGTACCTAGCAAGGACTCAATAAATGCCCCTGATTAATAATAATAATAATAATGATGTTGGTATTTGTTACGCGCTTACTGCGTGCAGAACACTGTTCTAAGCGCTGGGGTAGACAGAGGGGAATGAGGTTGTCCCCCGTGAGGCTCACAGTCTTCATCCCCATTTTACAGATGAGGGAACTGAGGAAGTGAAGTGACTTGCCCACAGTCACACAGATTACTTGGTTGATTGATTGCCTGCTGTGGGACCTTGGGTAAATTATTGAACTTTTCTGGCCCTCAGTTTTCTCTTCTGTAAAATGGGGATTCAACACATGTTCTCCCTCCCCCTTAGAGTGTGAAACCAAGGTGGGACGGTGACTTTTTCCAACCTGATTCAATTGCACGTACCCTGATATTTATTACAGTGCTTAGCACATAGTAAGGGCTTACCATATCGCACAATAATTTTAACTGCTGATTTTCTCCCCGTGCACGCCCAGCCTTATATTCATTCATTCAATAGTATTTATTGAGCGCTTACTATGTGCAGAACACTGTACTAAGCACTTGGAATGGACAATTGGGTAACAGAGACGATCCCTGCCCATTGACGGGTTTACAGTCTGATCGACTGTACGCTATACTAAGCGCTTGGAATGTACAAATCGGTAACAGATAGGGACAGTCCCTGACCTCTGACGGGTTTACAGATTAATAGGGTGGTAAACTCCTCACAGGGAAGGGACAGTGTATTTTATTGTTCTTTGTTCTTCTAAGTGCTCTGCAAATAATTATGGCATTTGTCAAGCACTTCCTCAACACTTTTCTCAGTGCCGGGGTAGATACACGGTAATCAGGTTGGACACAGCCCCTGCCCCACCTGAGGCTCATAGTCTAAATCAGAGGGAGAGGGGTTTAATCCTCAGTTTACTGATGAGGTAACTGAGGCCCAGAGAAGTCAAATGACTTGCCCAAGGTCCAACAGCAGACAAGTGGCGGATCCAGAATTAGAACCCAGGTCCTCGGACTCCCAGATTAGTTCATTAGCTGATGTGTGACTGACTGGAGGAGGAGTTTCAGCGTCAGAAATGCGACCCGTAGGAGCTGGATGCTTTTGTCCCTGTGGTAAACTCAGGGAAGTCACACAGGCAAGTTAGCGGAGCCTGGATTAGAATCCTCGTTCTCGTTGTGGTGTACTCTCCCAAGTGCTTCGCATAGTGCTCTGCACCCATAAGCACCCAACAGATTCGAGTGACTGACGGGTCCTCTGCTCTTTCCTCTAGACCATGTTGTTGTTGTTTTTTTAACGGTATTTGTTAAACACTTACTATGTGCCAAGGACTGTTCTGGGGTAGATATAAGGTAATCAGTCCCTGGCCCAAAGGGGCAACACCGTCGTAATCCCCATTTTACAGATGAGGGAACTGAGGCACGGAGAAGTGAAGTGATTTGCCCAAGGCCAGACAAGTGGCAGAACTGGGACTAGAACCCAGGTCCTTCTGACTCCCAAACCGTGCTCCGTCCACTGGGCCATGCTAGCTTGGTAGCTGCTCGATTAAATGTTCATTAGTTGTGGAGTATACCAAGGCCAGAATTAAACCTGTAGGAGCTGCAAGACTTTGCCCTGATGGTAAACTGAGGAAAGTCCTTCATCCCGGTGCCCTAGAGTTCACGCCGGCCTCCAGCCCCCGTTTCTCAAGGGAGAGGCTAAGGAGCAGTGGGCTGGAGCTCCTTGCCACCTTCACTGGGTTTCAGCAAGTATCTCCTTCCCAGGTTTTAAGCTAATTTCCCCTGATGATAATGTTGGTATTTGTTAAGCGCTCACTATGTGCAGAGCACTGTTCTAAGCGCTGGGGTAGACACAGGGGAATCAGGTTGTCCCACGTGGGGCTCGCAGTCTTAATCCCCATTTTACAGATGAGGTCACTGAGGCGCAGAGAAGTGAAGTGTCTTGCCCACAGTCACGCAGCTGACGAGTGGCAGAGCTGGGATTCGAACTCATGACCTCTGACTCCAAAGCCCGTGCTCTTTCCACTGAGCCACGCTGCCTCTCTGCCCCCACCCCCAACAAACCCCCAGAGGTTCATCTTTAATGGCTTCCTGATCCGTCCGTCCGTCTTCAGGGGTGACGAAGCGATGGCGACCTGGGATTTTGTGTGCGTTCTTTTATCACAGCTCTTCTCCTCTGCTCTCTGTGGACGCTCATCCTCGCCCTGCTATGTTCAGCTCGGTTTTCAAAACTCTTCTGGGCTCTTCTTAAGATTATTCATATCTGTGCCTTCGAGCCGCTGGCTAGTAGGGTCAACTGGCAGTCATTCACAGGATGGATTATCCAGTGGGTGGATTAGCCAGGCTCTTGAATTTCCCTCTCCTTTTCTGCATTTCCCACGTCCTAGCCAGTTTCGGCAAAAAGTTAGGTGGAGGATGAGGCCGGGCGGAGGTGTGCGTTGGACTAAAGCTCCGAAAGAGGAGAGTAGAAACAATCAATCAACCTGTCGATCAGTCAGTGGGAGGCAGAGGGCTTGGAGTCTAATCCCGGCTCTCCCACTTGCCTACTGGGCGACCTTGGGCAAGTCACTTCACTTCTTTGTGCCTCAGTTTCCTCATCTATAAAATGGGGACTAAATGCCTGCTCTCCCTCCTACTTGTTGTATCTTCCTACCGGAAGCCGCGTGGGTCGGGGGTTGTGTCCCACTTGGGTACCGGGTAGCTCCCGAAGCCCTTAGCGCTTGGCGCATAGTAAGCGTTTCATGCTACGTTAAATCTTAAATGATATTCACTCCGCTCCTAATGAGCAGAGAGCACTGTTCTAAGTGCTAACCCAGCTTTCCCAAGCTGGTATCATCTCCCCTCCCCGAAGATCTGGAAAAGTAGGGAAGAGGATTTCACCATTTGGGATTTTTTAGGGACCGAGCATCCTGCAGCTTGGCTCAGTGGAAAGAGCCCGGGCTTTGGAATCAGAGGTCATGGGTTCGAAACCCGGCTCGGCCACCTGTCAGCTGTGTGACTGTGGGCAAGTCACTTCACTTCTCTGTGCCTCAGTTCCCTCATCTGTAAAATGGGGATTAAGACTGTGAGCCCCACCTGGGACAGCCTGATTCCCTGTGTCTCCCCCAGTGCTCAGAACAGTGCTCTGCACATAGTAAGTGCTTAACAAATACCAACATTATTATTAGAAATAGGGAGGAGGATAGATTGGAGGAAGGACCCACTAGCTGCTGCGTCCCTGGGCTCGGCAACATCCGAAGGTATGAGTGGGATGAACTGGGGGAGAGCTGGTCACTGACCTCCCGCCTACTCCCCGCTCTTCACCCTCAACTCTCTGGCCCCAGGCCAGGAGCCACAGGTTGCAATCCTCTTTGCCTCAGTTTCCCCCAATCCATTTCGATCGCCATCTCTCTCTGTGCCTCCTGAGAAAGAAGGAGCTTAACGGCCCTCCACAGATTTAGAGTTGCTATCTAAATGCTAAATAGTAGCAATAAGTGGAGGTGAGAAGCACTGTTAAAAATGAATTTTTTTTTCTCTCTGCCCAGGAAGCCTCGATGCTGTTTCAGCAAGCCACTCCTCCATCTGCTAGTTATTGCTTGTGCTTTCTTCAGGCAGGATTCCCTGCCTGGAACCCAACCCGTCTAGATGACGGAGCCACAGAATTGGAGGGGCTAGACAACGTAGAGAAGCAGTGTCGCCTAGTGGATAGAGCCCGGGCCTGGGAATCAGAAGGACCCCGTTCTAATCCCAGCTCCACCGCTTGTCTGCTGCGTGACCTTGGGCAAGCCATTCACTTCTCTGTGCCTTGGAAAATGGAGGTTTAAGGCTGCAAGCCCCATGGGAGGCAGGGCCTGGGTCCAACCTCATCGTTTTTATCTATCCCAGCACTTAGCACAGTGCCCGGAACATAGTCAGTGCATTACAGATATTTTTTTATTTTTATTTTTTATAAATAAAAACGCCTCTCACCTGGCCCTTCCTGTCCCACTGGGAAGGGCATTACCATTTTTGATCAAAGAGGATCTGAAATCCCTCGATCATTTAGGGAGACAGCATGGCCTAGTTGATGGAGCGTGGGTCTGGGAGTCAGAAGGACCTGGGTTCTAATGCCAGCTCCACCACTTGTTTACTGTGGGGCCTTGAGCAAGTTACTTCTCTGTGCCTCGGTGACCTCATCTGTACAATGGGGATTAAGAGTGAGACCCTCTGTGGGACAAAGACTATTTCCAGTATCTACCCCAGCGCTTAGAACAGTGCCCTGCACGTAGTAAGCGCTTAACAAATACCAACATTATTATTATGACTATCTTCTATCTACCTCAGCACTTATAACGCGTGGCGCATAGACCGCAAGCCTGGTGTGGGCAGGGATTGTCTGTCTTTATTGCTGAATTATACTTTCCAAGCACTTAGTACAGCGCTCTGCACACAGTAACTGCTCAATAAATATGATTAAATGAATTTAACAAATACCATAAAAAAGGAGCGGGGGCAGGGTGAGAGTAATGGCATTTGATGCTATGTATTAAGCACTTGCTATGTGCTAAATTCTGCGTTAGGTAGAAGATAATCAGATTGGAAACAGTCATGGCCTTCCATGGGGTTCAATAACTTCAAGGAAGAGCTAGCAGGAAATAATAATAATAATAATAATAATGTTGGTATTTGTTAAGCAGCGAGCACTGTTCTAAGTGCTGGGGTAGATATAGGTAATCAGGTTGTCTCACGTGAGGCTCACAGTCTTAATCCCCATTTTCCAGATGAGGTAACTGAGGCACCGAGAAGTTAAGTGGCTTGCCCAAAGTCACACAGCTGCTAGATGACGGAGCCGGGATTAGAACCCATGACATCTGACTCCTAAGCCTGTGCTCTTTCCCCTGAGCCACGCCGTTTCTGCAAGCTGCTTCTGCTTCTGGCTATCCTATCCCCATTTTACAGAATGGAAATCTGAGGCACAGGGGAGAGGAAGATGTAAATCAATCAGTCAATCAATCATTGTGAAGCGGCATGGCCTAGCAGTCCTGTGAGTCGGAGGACCTGCGTTTTAATCCTGGCTTCCCCACTTGCCTACAGTATGGCCTTGTCAAGTCACTTAATTTCTCCGGGGCTGTTCTACCTCCCACTTAGACTGGGAACCCCATGAGGGACTGTGTCCGACCCGATTGTTTTGTATCTACCTCAGTGCTTGATACAGCGCCTCGCACATAGTTAGAGCTGAACAAATGCCGGGATCACTAATAAAGGAAATTTAATATAGGAAATCAAGAAATAGGTCTTCACTGGCCACGAGTGAGCAGTTAGGGAACCGTTGACGACGCAGACCAGGGATACGGTTCTGCCCGAGAATTGTTTCTCTCTCTGCTGGGTAACAATTCATTGAAATTCAAAGGTTTAATGTCCAGGAATCATCGAGGACAGAAAAATCGATGTCAAAAATCGAAGCCAAGTCATTGATGAAATTCATCACTGGCAAACCAGGCCAATGCCTTCTTCCGAGCACAGTCTGGGTCTCAGTTGGGCGAGTTGGGGGTATCTGGGCTGGGCTGGATTGGTCCATGGTGGTTCCATTTGGAATTGCATTTTTTTTCTTTTATGGCACTTGTGAAGCGCTTACCGTCTAACAGACACTGTTTTAAACGCTAGGATAGATACAAGTTAATTAGGTTGGACACAGTCCCTCTCCCACAGTGGAACGACAGTCTAAGTAGGTTGGACAAAAGGAGAATTAAGTCGCCGAGTAGTGAAGTGACTTGCCCATGCTCACGCAGCCAACATTTGGCAGAGTGGGGATGAGTACCCAGGTCCTCTAAGTCTCAGGCCTGTGTCCTATCCACTAGGCCACGCGATGCTTCTCAATTTCACCCACGTCTCCTCATGTTCCCTTTCTCTGAGACCCTAGGAGATGATCTGTGCCGATGTCCAGAAGGTTTCCAGGAGAAGGGGCGTGTGCCTCAGGGGAGGGAGTAGGAGAGCGGGGGAGGAGAGGGAGTGGAGAAAAGGGAGGAAAGGATGACGTGGGGAGCGGGTGGAGGGGAGAGAGTGGGGGAAAGAGAGGGAAGGAGGAAAAGGGGCAGAGGAAAGGGGGGAGAGGAAAGGAAGGGCGGGAAGGAGGGGGGATGGAGGGAGGAAAGGGAATAGGGGGAGATAATGGGGATAAGGAAGGAGGGAGGGAGGAGAGGAAGGAGGGGATGAAGCCAGAGAAGGGGGAGGGAAGTTGAGGGGAGAGGTTGGAGGTTCTGTGAGATTGGCCAGTGCTGTCGCTGCGATGACGTGGGTGGCTGTGGGGTCCGGTCCCCAGTCACTCTTGAAAACCTTTTCCTCTCCGCTCATCTTTCCCACCCTGGAATTGGGTCTCCTGCTGGGACTGTCCTTCTCATTATGCCCCAACCCTAACCCCCCACCGTGAATCATCCCTCCCTTCTCTAACAAAGGAGGAGAAATCTTCCTACTGGACAAAAGACAAAAGTCTCCTTCTATCCCCAGAGCAGAGGTCCAGTGTGACCTTGAGCTCACCCCGACCTTGCCTGAGTTGGGTGGGTAGAGGTGAGTGAGAGGAAATGGAGGTCAGTGATGCCTGTTGGGTGGGCGAGGGGAGGGGTGGAACCGGGCGCTATCTGCCGGCCCTCTCCCTTCCCATGCCCGCGTCCCCCGCTCCGCTCCCCTTCGCCCCGCCACCCCTGTAGACTTCCACCTGTGGGCCTGCTTCCTTTCTTGCAGACAGTCTCCCTACCAAACCAAAAGCTCCCCGTGCAGTCTGGCCCCTGCTCTCTTCACCCACCACAGCCCAGCTCCAATCAATCAATAGATGCAGAATCTCCCGCCCCTCCTGGGAACTCGTCCCCAAGGGCCATCAGATCCTCCTGATCACCAGGCCCGGGAAGCGGGCGCGGAGCCCCAGCCCGGCTCCCGGCCTGTATTTCTGGATTCCGCGCGGCCGGGGACCTGATTCCGTATTCAGGGCGGGCCGGGAGCCTCGGCCGCGCTATTTAATTTAACCGTCACTTTGGTCAAGATAAGAATAGTCCATTTGGTTTATTACACAAACCGAACTGTTGGGAGTGAGTCAGACAGGACGGGGGGGGGGGGAAGCAGCAAATCGAATGGGAGTTCGCGGAAGTCAGGGGTGTGTTTATCGGCCGCCGCGTGCCTGGCTGGATTAGAGATTGCCTTTCGGTTCTCCCGGTGTGGGAGGGTGGACCGAGCAAAGGGCAGAGAGGAGGCAGGAGGAGAGAAAGAGAGGGGAGAGGGAGCAGAGATGGAGGAGAGGTGATCAATTAGCTAATCCTAGCCTACTCTTTCGCTCCTCTAATGCTAACCTCCCCATCTACCTCTATCTCATCTATTTCACCGCCGACCTCTCAAAAAAAGAATCCGACAGACAGTTACTCTCCCCCCTTCAAAGACGTGTTGAAAGCTCATCTCCGAGAGGCCTTCCCTGATGAGGCCCTCCTTTCCTCTTCCCCCACTCCCTTACGTGTCTCCCGGACTTGTTTTCTTTATTCATCCCTCCTCCCTATAATTTATTTATATTAATTTCTGTCTCCCCCTCTAGACTGTAAGCTCGTTGTGTGCAGGGAATGTGCCTGTTTATTGTTATTTTGTACTCTCCCAAGCGCTTAGTACAGTGCTCTGCACACAGTAAGTGCTCAATAAATATGATTGAATGAATGAATGAATGGATCGATCAATAGTCTTTACTCCGTGGAGCAGAATCAGTTGATCAGTCAACGGGGTTTATTGAGCACTTTCGGTGTACAGAGGACTGTGCTAAGCGCTTGGGAGAGTACAGTGCAACAGAGTTGGTAGCCATGACTCCTGCTCACAAGGAGCTTAAAGTCTGAAGGGGGAGGCTGACATTAAAGTAGACTAGGGTAGGGGAAACAGAAGACTGTCGGGATGTGGACATCAGTGCTGTGGGGCTGGGGGACTAGTGAAGTGCCAGATGGGATACTCTGATACTGATCTGACAGGACGTGCGGCGGCTGGTCAAGGCTTGGACTCTGATAATTCTACTAACACTACTAATTGTGGTCTTTCTTAAGTGCTTACAGTGCCGGGCACTGTACTAAGCCCTGGGGTAGATCCACTATCATCAGGCTGGCACAGTACCCATCCCAAATGGGTCACAGTCTGAGAGAGCACTCTGGCATGGTAAAATCACATTTCCAACAGGCCTTCCCCAGCTAAATCCTAATTCCCGCTATTCCCTCTCCCTTCTGCATCACCCTGCACTTGGATTTATATCCTTTATTCACCCTACCCTCAGCCCCACAGCACTTGTGTACTTATCCATCATTTATTTTAATGTCTGTCTCCCTCTCCAGACTGTAAAACTTCTTGGAGGCGGGGAACATGTCTACCAACTCTGTTATAGTCTACTCTTCCAAGCACTTAGCACAGTGTTCTGCATAAAGTAAGCACTCAGTAAATACCACTGATTGATCGATGGACTGATTGACCCGTGTCTCTGCTCCCCGCTGCTGTCGGCTCTCCTTCCTGGGCCAAAGCTCTTGACCTGACTAGCGTTCTCGATTCTTCCATGAGGAAACAGACCCGAATGTCAAGCTCGCACCTTGTCATGGCATAAACAAGTGGGTGGGGCGGGTCTTAGAGTCCAGGTTTGGAGGACAGATTTTTTTTTTAATTTGGTATTTAAGTGCTTACTATATGCCAAACACTGGGGTAGATACAATACAGTAAAGTTGGACACATTCCCTGTTCCATATAGGGCTCGCAGGCTTAGTGCCCATTTTACAGATGAGGGAATTGAGGCACAGAGACGTTAAGTGACTTACCCAAGGCCAGACGGCAGTCAAGTGGCAGAGCTGCGATTAGAACCCAGTCCTTCTGACTGCTTTATTTGTGAGGGCATGCTGGTTTGTTTTCAGCACCTACAGTTGAGATGGCCATCGAGCTCAGATTATGAGCTCCTTGCTAGATTGTAAACCCTCCAAGGGAGAAATGGTTCTCCTGTGATCTCCAAGCACTTGATACATTGAAGACTGTCAGGAGACGCTCAATAAATACCACTCATGGTGACGAGGATGAGTTTAGCCATTGCCCCCATCAGGGCCAATCCATAGATGGTATTTATTGAGTGATTTCCATGTGCAGAGCACTGTACTAAGTGCTTGGGAGAGGACGGTACAGTCCAAGGAGCTTAGAGTATATCAGGGGACCAAGTTATCCTAGCCAATTCCTCCGTGCAAGTTCTAGATTCTGGAGAATTTGGGGATGGACCAAGGCTTTCTGTTGTTCCCAAGAGGGACTGGGAGAGTGCTCAGCAGGGTTGGATGTCGGGGAATAAATTGCGGTATTTGTTAAGCGTTTACTATGTGCAAAGCACTCTTCTAAGCGCTGGGGGATACAAGGCGATCAGGTTGTCCCACGTGGGGCTCACAGTTTTAATCCCCATTGGGCAGATGAGGTAACTGAGGCACAGAGAAGTAAAGTGACTTGCCCAAGGTCACACAGCTGAAGATGCCTCTTCCAGGGTTCTGAGTTTGAGGATGGTAAAATTGCAACAAGCTCTAATTCTCCTCTCTCAGTTGCCGCCCGCCCACTGCCCTGGGGGATTTGATATGGGAAAAGGAGGAGAGGGGGAGTCAGTCCCTCAGATCTTTGATATTTGATGTCATGTTGGTCCTTCCTCTCTGTAACTAAGAGATGGTGGCTCAGAAGTGAGGATCTGGTGCTGTGGAGTGAGAAAATCCACAGGAACCAATCCAGAGAAGTCCCAAAGCAAAGAGTTATTTGGGCCAAACTATATTATGCGGAAGGGCTAAAGGGGCAGCCGGGAGGGGAAATAGAGTGGGAAGATGAGGGATTAGCCAGGGTAGACTTAATAGCACTCTAATAATAATAGTGATAATAATAATAATAATCTGATTCCCATTTAGTCCCACAGTTGGGACTAATTATCTCTCCCTCTCTCTTTCTACCTCCCTCTCTTTCCCCAGGTCTCTCCACCCCCCCACTTTCTCTCCACCGCCCTCCTCTCTCCCTCTCCCTCTCTCTCTCTTAATGTTTAAATAATAATGATTATTATTATTATTATTGAGAAGCGCCATGGCCTAGTGGAAAGAGCGTGAGCTCGGGAGTCAGAAGACCTGAGTTCTAATCCTAGCTCAGTCACTTGTTTTCTAGGTAATCTTGGACAAGTCATTTAACTTCTCTATGCCTCAGTTTCCTCATCTATAAAGTGGGAATTCAATACCTGTTCTCCCTTCTCCTTAGATGTGAGTCCCATTTAGGACAGGGACTGAGTCTACCTTGATTATCTTGCATGTTCCCCAACACTTCAAAAAGTCCTTCACACGTAGTAAGTGCCTAACGAATCTTATTGTTATTATTGTGTTTGTTGAGACTATTTGTCAAGCACTGTTCTGAAGGCTAGGGTTGTCACTGTAATATGTTGTCGAGTCATGTCCGACCCATAGAGACGCCATGGACACATCCCAGAGCCCCCCAACTCCATCTGCAATCATTCCGGTAGTGTATCCATAGAGTTTTCTCGGTAAAAATACAGAAGCGATTTACCATTGCCGCCTTCCATGCGGTAAACCTGAGTCTCCACCCTCGACTCTCTCCCATGCCGCTGCTGCCCAGCACAGGGGAGTTTTGATTTATAGCAGATTGCCTCCCACTCACTAGCCACTGCCCAAGCTGGGAATGGAATGTCTACGCCTCGGCTTGACTCTCCTTCCCGCAGTCGAGACTGGTAGAGTACTGGAAACCCGCCGGGTGCGACTCTGAGTGGGAGGGATAGGGTACGTACAAGTTAATCAGGTTGAAAACAGTTCATGTCTCAAATGGGGCTCACAGTCTAAGAAGGAGTGAGAACAGATATTTAATCTCCATTTTAGAGTTGAGGAAATGAAGTGACTTGCCTAAGGTCACACAGCAAGCATTTGGCAGAGCTGGGATTAGAACCCAGTGTTCTCTGAGTCCCAGGCCCGTGCTTTTTCCACAAACCCACGCTGCTTCTCATCCCAATCACTTACCCTCTATGGGCACTTGTTCTCCTCACTCTAGGATAGATCCACTATTTCGGAGAAGGAGAGAAGTTTGGGAAATCAGCTTATCGGAAATTCTATATTTAAAGTAATAATAATTATCATTGTGGTATTTGTTAAGCACTTACTATGTGCAAAGCACTGTTCTAAGTGCTGGGGGATACAAGGTGATCAGGTTGTCCCTCATGGGACTCACAGTTTTAATCCCCATTTTCCAGATGAGGTAAGTGAGGCACAGAGAAGTGAAGTGACTTACCCACAGTCACACAGCTGACAAGTGGCAGAGCCTGGATCCGAACCCATGACCTCTGACTCCCAAGCCCGGGCTCTTTCCACTGAGCCACGCTGCTTCTCAGTAATGCCCGTCTTTCCCTCTAGACTGTAAGCTTGTTATGGGCAGGGAATGTGTCTGCTAACTCTGTTATATAGAACTCTCCCAAGCAGTTTGTGCAGTGTTCTGCACGTAGAAATACTCAATAAATACTACCGATGATGATGATGATAATGATGTTGATGATGGTGCCGACGATGATGAAGACAATGGGTTCATTTTTAAGGCCGCTGAAGAGAGAAGAGGAATAATTGGGTGGATTATGAGGGTAGTGGGCTACCGGGGAGAGGAACCAGGAATCAGTGATGCTCTTATTGTTTAAGAGGCAAGGAACCCATGACCAAGCAACTAACTAAATGCTTCTTAAGGAACATATGTGGTGCCTCAGCAAGGACTTGATGCTAGAAGAGTGAAAAATCAGCTGCTTTGTGTCTTTCTCTCAAATAGAGGCACCATCACTTGAAAGGGTGAAAAAGGCCCAAGAGAGTGGTGTGAGTGCCTAGACTCTGGGGAAATGGGCTTTGGGATACAATATTTATAAGTCATTAATCCTCATTTATTACTGTCAACTCATTTTCCGTAAACCCAAGGGTCTTACCAGCATTATCTCATTCACCTCTGTGGAGCAGGTGAGGGTCAGGTGTAATTATCCTAGTTTTAGAAATTGTGAAGTTGAAATTCAGAGAGGTTAAGTGACTTGCCCCAGTAACTAAGCAAAATCTAGGCCAGCACTGATTTGGGAAGTGACTCCCCAAGGTATGAGCCCATTTCACTTCCACCCATTCAAGCTCCTCCACTAGACTGTAAGCTTCTCGGAGGCAGGGATCCCGTCTACCAACTCTGTCGTATTGTATTCTCCCAACAACTTAGAACAGTGCTCTGCGCACATGAAGCGCTCAGTGAATAGGGAAGCAGCATGGCCTAGTAGAAAGAGCACGGGCCTGGGAGTCAGATGTACTGGGTTCCATTCCCGGATCTCTCACTTATCTGCTGTGTGACCTTGGGCACTTAACTTCTCTCTGCCTCAGTTACCACATCTGTAAAATGGGGATTAAAATGGCGAGTTCTATGTGGGACAGGGACTAAATCCAAAATGATTAACTTGTATCTCCTCCAGCACTTAATAGAGTGCCTGGTACATAGTAAGTGCTTAACAAATACCATAGAAACATAAAAACAAAAACGAAATACCACTGATCGATCGATTGATTAAATTGATTTGTAGGTTGTAGTCCATCCCCTCCCCTCTGTTCTTGGCTTGCTTTCCCCTCTCCACCCGGCACCTCAGCACTTCCCATATACCTCGGGGCTCCTTTCCCTTTGTTCATGCCATCCTCTGCCCCCAGAATAGAAGGCAGGGCCTCCCGCAGTTTCTGCCATTTATGCCGTCACGTCTCGGCAAGCACCGATGCAAAGAACAGATCTGCCCATCTGGGAGAGGAGAGGGAGGGATGGATGGCGGTGAAGCTACTCGGACCTGGTTGATTTACTACTTTAGTAAAATGGCGAGTGGGGGTGCCAAGAGTCTCAAGGATGGTGATTTATATCCGGTTGTTGCTGCCAGGGGAGAGGACAGAGAGGAGGAAGAGGAAGGAGGAGATGAAGAGAGTGGAGAGGGTGGAGACAGGGGAGAGGATGGAAGAGAGGGAGGAGAGGGCAGAAAGAGGAGAGGGCAGAGCGGGGAGAGGACAGAGAGGGGGAAGAGGGAGAGAGGAGGAAGAGAATGGTGAATAGAAGGGGAGAAGATGGAGAAGGAGGAGAGGGTGCGGGGAGGAGAGAGTGGAGGGGGAGAGGGCAGAGAGGGGGAGGAGGGCTGAGGGTGGGGAGAAGGGAAGAGGATGGGGGAGAGAACGGTGGGGGGAGGAGTGAGGGAGGAAGAGAGGGGAGAAGATGGTAGGGAGACGGGAAGTGAGGGAGAGGGAGGAAAGGGTAGAGAGAAGAGAGGAAGAAGAGCAGGGAGGGGTTGGTGGAGAGAGAAGGAGAGGATGGGGTAGAGAGGAGAGGGTGGAAAGGGGAAAAGGACAGAGAGAGAGGAGAGAGTGTAGAAGGGGATGGGGGCTTGGCACAGGTGGGGGGGCCACTGAGGGGAGAGCCAAGTGGCAGTCACATGAGCACAGGTGAGTGAAACAGGTGAAAGAAAAGGCCGAGAGGGAAAGAGGCAGAAAGGTAGCCTCCGGTTTGGCTCACGATGCTCTGTATCCCTTCAAACTGGGCTCTCTGAGTGGCCCCAGCCAGGGCAGGGGAGAGGTGGGAGAGGAGAGGAGTCCCCACCAAGCCCAGGAGGAGAGATGCCGGAGAGAAGGGGAAGAGAGATATAGATTCTGGACTACAGTCTTCCATCGTAGGGTGGGATTTGCAAGTCTGGGATTAATGTGCCAAAGATGAGTCTTAATTAAAGCAAACGACTATCAGCTTTATGGGGCAGAGCTGCCCGCTTCGAGCTCCGCGTGGAGCTACCTAGGAACCCTGGCCCAGACTGCATGGGTTGGGGAGGGAAACTTTTCCTGAAGGCACATCTCATCCAAGAGGCCTTCTCAGACTCAGCCCCACTTTTCCTTATCCCCCACTCCCTTCTGCCCAGCCCTGACTTGTTCCCTTTGCTCTTCCCCCTCCCTCAGCCCCACAGCACTTATTTACATATCCTTTTTTTTAAAATTTGTGTTGATGTTTGTTTCCCCAACTCTAGACTGTAAGCCCATTGTGGGCAGGGAATGTGACTATTTATTGCTGTACTGTACTCTCCCAAGTGCACGCAGTTAAGCACTCAGTAAATAGCATTGATTGATTAGGTGATTGACTAAGAAGTAAATGGAAGAATATCTACAGAGAGAGATACACACACACAGATTCTTTCTCTACCTGAGAAAGCCCTCTTTCCTTTTTCTTCCACTCTCTTCAGCATCACCCTGATTTGCTCCCTTTGTTCATCTTCCCCTTCCAACTCCACAGCATTTACTTACATATCTGTAATTGTACTTTTTTAAATAAATGTCTGTCGCTCCCTCTAGCCGTGACCTTACCGTAGGCAGGGAATGTGTCCGTTAGATTGTTATATTGTACTTTCCCCAGTGCTCAGTACAGTGGTCTCCACATAGTAAGCGCTCAATAAATGCGACTGACTGAATGAATGGCAGACATACAAGACACAGATATACACACGCACACCCCCATCCCAACTCCTAGCCAGGAACACGAATCCGCTTGGCAGAAGGGGAAAAAACACGCCTAGCCAGAAACCACTGGAATCAGCTGCCTTCGTTGAGGAAATCGGTTAACAATCTCTTAGGAGGTGGCCAGGCCTCACTGAAGAGATGTCATCTGACTTTCCTATCCCAAGCGGATTTTCCATGCTTCTCCCTGCCCTCTCCCTCTCCCCTCCGACTGTCTCTGTCTCTGACTCTCCCCTGAGTCTGAGGTACGTTCGGTGAGGCGTTTGAGGCAGGTGTGGGACGGAACGTCTCTGCACGTGGAGCTGAGACAACCGGGTTTGTTGTTGCGAACGGGGAAAATGTAGGTCAGTGAGATAAATCATCCATTCAAGGTGAGAGAGCGTGCGCCGGGAGAAGGAGTCGCGTCCCTCCGATCCCAAGTGTCTGGATCGTCAGCTCCCGCCCTCACAGACCGCATCCTCCTTGGGCTTTGGATAACACATAATAGCAGCAGTAATTGTTATCCCAGGTTGCCAGTCTGCCCGGCTGTGGGCGGGAGGGAGATGGAGGTTAGCTACTGAGTGCTGCCTCTGGGCTTTGGTTAATCACTCGATCAATCTTACTGATTGAACATTTACTATGTGCAGAGCTCTGTACTAAACATTTGGGAGAATACAATATAAGAAAGTTGGTAGAGGAAATCCCTGCCCACGAGGAGCTTACAGCCTAGAGGGGGAGACAGACATTAATATAAATAAATTACAGATACAAAAATAAGTGTTTGTGGGGCCGGTGGAGGGGTGAATGAAAGGTGCAAATCTAATTGAAAGGGTGATACAGAAGAGAGTGGAAGAAGAGGAAATGAGGGCTTAGATGGGGAAGACATTTTGGAGGAGATGCCACTTCATTAAAGCTTCAAAGGTGGGGAGAGAGATGATCTGTTGGATATGAAGGGAGAGGGAGTGCCAGGCCAGAGACAGGATGTGGTAGAGATGTTGGCAGTGAGATAGGTGAGATCAAGGCAGGGGTGCGCTGACCTGGGGCGCCCAACCCCGGGGGAGCTGGGGACAGTTGGGTGGCCAAGTTCGTGCATTAATTCAGTCAATCGTATTTACTGAGTGCTTTCTTTGAATAGAGCACTGTACTAAGTGCTTTGGAGCAGACACATTCCCTGGCCACCACGAGCTTACGGTCTAGAGAGGAGAAAGACATTAATATAAATGGATAAATTACACATACGTACATAAGTGCTGTGGGGCTGGGAGGAGCGATGAATGAAGGGAGCAAGTCAGGGTGACAGAGAAGTGAGTGAGAGAAGAGGAAAGGAAGGCTTAGTCAGGGAAAGAGAAGATGTGTCTTCAATAAGGCTTTGAAGGTGGGTAGAGTAATTGTCGGATTTGAGGCGAGAGGGGGTTCCAGGCCAGAGGCGAGACGTGGGTGAGGGGTTGGTGGTGAGATAGATGAGATCGAGGAACCATGAGAAGGTTAGCATTAGCAGAGTGAAGAGTACAGGGTGGGTTGTAGGAGGAGAGTAGGAGTGAGTGTGTGGAAGGAGAGGACAAGGTGATTGAATGTTTTGAAGCCAACAGTGAGGAGTTTTTTGTTTGATATGGTCCAAGAGCCCCCTCTCCACCCCATTCTTAGAGGGCTTCTGAGACAGGATGGGGTTGCCAGTGGGAACTGCCCCATTTCTAGGCTGGCTGGGGCTAGCTAGAGGGGAATCAGCATGGCCTGGTAGAAGGACAGAGGCCGGGGAGTCAAGAGACCTGGGTTCTAATTCCATTTCTGCCACTAGGCTGCCAAGTGATTTTGGACGATTCACTTGACTTCTCTGGACCTTGATTTCCTAGACTGTAAAACAGGGATAAGACACTCGTTTTTCCTCCCACATAGACTGTGAGCCCCATGAGGAACTGGGACTGATCTGATCCGAAAATCAATCCAAATCCTATCCTATCCAAATCCTTAGCACAGTGCTTGGCTCATAGAAAGCAGAAAACAAATACCGCTATTATTTTTTTTATTTTTCAATGCTTTGTTTTAAGCACTTACTACATGCCAGGTACTTCACTAAGTGCTGGGGTAGGTACAAGCTGATCAAGTTAAACAGTGTCCACGTCCCATGTGTGGCTCCCACGTTTAATCCTCATTTTACAAATGAGGTAACTGAGGCACAGAGACGTTAAGTGACTTGCCCAAGTTCACACAGCAGACAAGTGGTGGAGGCAGAATTAGAACCCAGGTCCTCTGCCTCCCAGGCCCATGCTCTATCCACTATAGCATGCTGCTTCCCAAGTAGAGTGGAGTGTTAACCACTATATTGGTATTAAAGAAGTATTTTAAAGTGGTATTTGTTCTATTTACTGCTACTGTTCTTGTCTGTCCATCTCCCCCGATTAGACCGTAAGCCCGTCAAAGGGCAGGGACTGTCTCCATCTGTTACCGATTTGTACATGCCAAGCGCTTAGTACAGTCCTCCGCGCATAGTAAGCGCTCAATAAATACTATTGAATGAAAGTATTTGTCAAGTACTGACTATGTGCCAGGCGCTGTACTAAGCAGTGGGGTAGATACAAGCTAATCGGGTGTGTCCCACATAAGGCTCGCAGTCTGAGTCCCCATTTTGTAGATGAGGTGATCGAGGCACAGAGAGGTTAAGTGACTTTCTCAGGATTGCACGGCGGACAAGTGGCAGAGCTGGAATTAGAACCCGTGTTCTTTTGCCTCCCAGGCCCATGCTTTACCCGCTAGGCCGTGCCGCTTGATTACTGCTCTTACTCTAGGTAGTGATAATTCTTGTATTTGTCAAGTGATTACTATGTGTACTGAGAAGCAGCGTGGCTCAGTGGAAAGAGCATGGGCTTAGGAGTCATGGGTCATGGGTTCTAATCCCGGCTCCTCCACCTGTCAGCTGTGTGACTTTGGGCAAGTCACTTCTCGCGTGGCTCAGTGGAAAAGAGCCTGGGCTTCGGAGTCAGAGGTCATCAGTTCGACTCCCGGCTCTGCCACTTGTCAGCTGTGTGACTGTGGGCAAGTCACTTAACTTCTCTGTGCCTCAGTTACCTCATCTGTAAAATGGGGATTAAGACTGTGAGCCTCTCGTGGGACAACCTGATTAACCTGTATCCACCCCAGCTCTTAGAACAGTGCTTGGCACATAGTAAGCGCTTAACAAATACCAACATTATTATTATTATTATTATTGTTAATGTGTCAAGCACTGTACTAAACCCTGGGGAAAAATACAAGATAACCAGGGATAACAAGATAATAAGAAGTAGCGTGGGCTATTTTAAAGAATACAAGCCTGGGAGTCAGAGGACCTGGCTCCACTGTTTGGCTGTTGTGTGACCTTGGGCAAGTCACATAACTTCTCTGTACCTCAGTTTCCTCATCTGTAAAATGTGGATTCAATTTTAATTCCTCTTTCTTAGATTGGGAGCCCCGTTTGGGACAGGGACTGTGTCTAACCTGATCAACTTCCAAGCGCTTAGTACAGTGCTCTCCGCATAGTAAATGCTCAATAAATACTATTGAATGAATTAACTTGTGTCTACTCCAACCCTTAATACAGTGCTCAGCATACAGTAAGTACTTAAGTACTATGAAATAAAATCTAAAAAAGGGTCGGACAAAATCTCTCACCCACAGGAGGGATCACAGTCTCAGGCGGAGGTAGAACAGGTATTGGATCCCTATTTTACAGATGCGGTAACTGAGGCACAGAGAAGTGAAGTGACTTGCCCTAGGTCACACAGCAGACAAGAGGCGGAGTCAAGATTAGAACCCAGGTCCCCTGATTCCCAGGCCGGGGCCCTGGTGAGGAGCCTTGCAGCCAAAGTCAGAGCTTCTTCTTGATCAATAATAATAATAATAATGGTGGTATTTGTTAAGCGCTTACTATGTGCAAAGCACTGTTCTAAGCGCTGGGGGGATACAAGGTGATCAGGTTGTCCTACTTGGGGCTCACAGTTTTAGTTCCCATTTTACAGATGAGGGAACTTAGGCCCAGAGAAGTGAAGTGACTTGCCCACGGTCACACAACTGCCAAGTGGCAGAGCTGGGAGTCGAACCCATGACCTCTGACTCCGAAGCCCAGGCTCTTTCCCCTGAGCCGCGCTGCTTCCCCAGTCGTTGGTATGTACTGAGTGCTTACTATATGCAGACCCCTGTACTAAACGCTTGGGAAAGTACAATGCAGTCGAATTAGCAGTTGCGTTGCTTAAAGTCTAGAGGAAGCGAAGTCACTTCCCCTTGAGGAATTCGGGAATGGGGGGCGGGGGGGGGAGGGCAAGCCACATGAGACCGGAGCTCCAAGAGGGCAGAGATGCCCTGGCTCCATTTTCTGGACAGTGCTTGGCACAATGCTGGTGCCTGTTAAATTTTCATCTCAGATGGGGTGTCGTCGCTGTCCGGGTCTTATCTGGGTCTTGTCCCAGTTGGCTCCTGGACAGAGGCTGAACACTCCTTGTAGATAAGCTGTAGACAGTCCTCTAGGATGTGAGTTTATGGTGAGCGGGGAACTTGTCTACTAGTTCTACTATATTAGATTCTCCCAAGTACTCAGTACAGTGCCCTGCACACAGTAGGTACTCAATAAATACCACCGATACTTTGATTGTTCTCCTTGAAGAAAGGAACGAGGGCCACCCACCCCTGACGTCAGATTTTCCACCAAGAAGAGTGTCCCAATTCCTCCCGCTCCAGAAAGCCCAGCACCCCCAAACCCACAGGATCAGCCTCTGGGTTGCTGCGGGAGATGGCAAAAATAACTCTCGGGGCAGAAGAGGTTCCTCGGACAAGCTCGCCCTGACGGGGAGGAGGGAGAGGGGGAAGCCCTCTTCCCCACCACGGTCCCTCACTGCCCTTCACTGCCTCCCCACCCAACACGCGCTTGTCCGCAGCCCGAGGATCTCAGCGCAACTCAGGAAAACCTGCTCGGAGGGGATCATCAGGAAACACCTGTCGAAGCGCAGATGAAACGCCTCCCCCTCTTCCCACCCTCCCCTTCTCATTCCACTAAATGTAAACCATTAAGGAAAAGAGATATTAAGGGCATCCAGGAGGGATGTCAATTCTGGCTGACTTTAGCAAGTAGGGCCTAAGCCTCTGCTAATGTGTTTCCCACCTTCCCCTAATCTCTGCAAGTGGCTGGTGAGAGCTCGTTCAACCTGGCTCCATCAATCTCCGCTCTCCAGCTGGGCTGTAACTCATAATGATTCACTGGCAGAGATCACTCAGAGGACAGCTCTGGGCCTCTGAGCCCCTATTCCCATCCATGCTATCCTTTGGCCAACAGTCAATGCCATTTAATAATAATAATAGTAATAATGATGGTAATAATAATAACTGTGGTATCTGTTAGGCGCTTACTATGTGCCAGGCACTGTTCTAAGCGCTGGCGTAGATACAAGATAATCGGGTTGGACACAGTCTCCCACTTACGGTCTTATCCCCCATTTTACAGATGAGGACGCTGAGGCACAGTGAAGTGCAGTGACTTGCCCAAGGTTACGCAGCAGAGTGGCAGAGGCGGGATTCGAACCCAGGTCTTTCTAACTCCCAGGTCCGTGCTCTGAGGTTTCCCGAGATTTTACTGAGCGTCAGGCCTGTGTACTGAGCAGCTGGGAGAGGACGGCTGTGGCAGAGTCACGAAGGATCACGTTATCCGGATGTTCCAACGGGGATGCAGCCCACAGGGCCTCTCACCCCCCTCTGCTCTCGACCCTAGAACGGAGGGCTTGGAATCAGATACATCTCCCACCAGGTGAGTGTCAGAAACATTGCAAGCAAACTTGCCGTCCCTAAGACTATTTTTTTAATGGCATTTCTGAAGTGCTTACCGTGTTCCAGCTCCTGTACTAAGCGCTGGGGTAGATACAAGCTAATCAGGTTGATCACCATCCCTGTCTCACGTGGGGCTCACAGTCTTAAGTGATTCAGTGGAAAGAGCCCGGGCTTGGGAGTCAGAGGTCACGGGTTTGAATATCGGCCCTGCCACCTGTCAGCTGTGTGACTGTGGGCAAGTCACTTAACTTTGCGCCTCAGTTCCCTCATCTGCAAAATGGGGATGAAGACTGTGAGCCTCACATGGGACAACCTGATTTTCCTGTATCTACCCCAGCTCTTAGAACAGTGCTCTGTACATAATCAGCGCTTAACAAATACCAACATTATTATTATGATCATTATTATTATTATTAATTGCCGTTTTGCAAAGGAGGTAACCGAAAAACTTAGAGAAATTAAGGGATTTGTCTAAGGTCACACAATAGACAAGTGGTGGAGCTGGGATTAGAACCCAAGTCCTCTGACTCCCCAGCCTGGGCTCTTTCCACCAGACCACTCTGCTACTGGTCCTGATGATTAAGTCTTGGAGCTGGGATCCCTGGCTTTTGGGGATGGTTTAAGGCCGATCTTTGGACCTCTCTGGGCCTCAATCTCCCCATATGTAAAATGGTAGTAATAATAATTATAATTATGGTACTTGTTAAGCGCTTACTACATGCCAAGCACTGTTCTAAGCGCTGGGATAGATACAAGGTAATCAGGTTGTCCCACATGGGGCTCACAGTCTTAATCTGCATTTTACAGATGAGATAACAGAGGCACAGAGAAGTTAAGTGACTTGCTCAAAGTCACACAGCTGATAAGTGGGAGAGCTTCCTGTCACTAAAAAAAGGCCAGAGGTGCTTTGAGATCTCCACTCCAGATCTGGCACAGAGCTCTAGTCTGACAGTATAGTCTGTTCGTGAATGAAAGAGATATTTCATAGTATCCTGCATTGGAGAAACCCTGCTCAATCAATCGCTTAATCAATCAATGGTATTTATTGAGTGCTTACTATGTGCAGAGCACAGTACCAAATGCTTGGAAGAGTACAATACAACAGAATTAGCAAACCTGTGACCTGCCCATAATGAGCTTATTATTAATAATAAAAAAATTATTATTATTACGGTACTTGTAAAGTGCTTGCTCTGCGCCAAACATTTTTCTAAGCGCTTGGGTAGATACAAGCTAATCAGGTTGGACACAGTCCCTGTCCCACATGGGGCTCACACCCTTAATCCCCATTTTACAGACGAGGTAACTGAGGCCCAGATAAGTTGTGACTTGCCCAAGGTCACAGTCTAGAGGGGGGAGACAGACATCAATATAAGTATTTTACAATATGGAATTTAAAGATATGTACGTAAGTGCTGTGGGGTTGGGGGTGGGGCAGTAAGTCCAAACAAAGTTTTTCACTGACAATGCAGAGCTCAAAGCAGGTACTGGATTCTGCTACCTAGGCAGTGTGCTGCCCAAAGCTGCGTAGATAGGTGAAGACATAAAAACTGGGGAAAAATAACTAGTGTGGCCTACAGAAAACTGTAAGACAGAGCGGTGACATGGGCATCAATCACCCCACCAAGCTGGTGGTCTGTGAAGTTGTTGTGGTGCCCATCCTTCCCTGTGGTTACGGGACCTGGAACCATGGGGCTATTGAGCTCCTGGAGCAGTCTCATCAGCACCATCCACAAACCATACGTGGCATCACAGGGCGGGACTAGATGCCCCAGACCGAGGCCTCGGAGCACAGTCAGCTCCCAAGCATCAAAATAATAGGCAGAGAAACACAGGTCCTCCGGGCTGGACCTGTGAGGAGTCTGGGCAGAGGCAGGATAGGGAAATCGTTTGGCCTAGTGGAAAGAGCACAGGCCTGGGAGTCATAGGACCTCTGTTCTAATCCTGCTGTGTTGCTTGTCTGCTGTGTGACTTTGGGCAAGTCATTTAACTTCTCTGTGCCTCAGTTACCTCATCTGCAAAATGGGGTTTCAATACCTCCTTTCCATCTTGCTTACAGAGTAAGCCCCAGGTGGGACCTGATTGTCTTTTATCTGGCCCCATGCTTTATATATATATAAAATAATATATATTTTTTTAATGGCTCTTGTTAAGCCCTTACTCTGTGCCAAGCGCTGTTCTAATCGCTGGGGTAGATACAAGGTAATTAGATTGGACACGGTCCCTGTCCCACACGGAACTCCCAGTCCTAATCCCCGTTTTACAGATCGGGTAACTGAGGTACAGAGGAGCGAAGTGACTCGCCCCAGTTCACACAGCAGGCAAGTAAGTGGTGGAGCCAGGATTAGAACCCAAGTCCTTCTGACTCCCGGGCTCATGGCCTATCCACTGGACCGTGCTGGCTGACTCTCTTTTCAACAGCCACATTGCCTGCCCACTACTATCATTCAATCAATCAATCGGTGATATTTATTGAATACTTCCTGTGTGCGGAGAGCACTGTACTAAGCACTTGGGAAAGTGTAACGAAGCAGACAGGACCTCTCCAGGCTTAGCCTCCCCAGCCAATCACCCCTTAGGATCCTCAGAGAGCCGGAGTTTGCAGCGGTGACCCAAGCAGGAGCACTTAGACTTTCATACTTATACATAATGATTTTTAGCTGTTCTGCAAAATCAGCGCTAGTCAAAGAGGTGGCCTCAGTTGGCACTTTGCTTTAGCAAGTTTCTATTTCCAACTGCAGTCTCAGCACAAAAGATTTAGCGAAAAGAGAGTTTTAATAACTAAAGCTCCAGGGCTGCAGTCTGGTCAAACACCCGTCACTGACTGGCAGGGCTTCAGGTTAGGGCCGGGAGAGGTCTCTCTAGGTTCTCACCACCCCAGTTGTCCCCCCTTTTGATGAGAGTACAGAGACTTAGAGAAGCAGCATGGCTCAGTGGAAAGGGCCCGGGCTTGGGAGTCAGAGGTCATGGGTTCGAATCCCGGCTCTGCCACTTGTCAGCTGTGTGATTGAGGGCAAGTCCCTTAACTTCTCTGGGCCTCAGTTCCCTCATCTGTAAAATGGGGATTAAGACCGTGAGCCTCACGTGGGACAACCTGATGACCCTGTATCTACCCCAGCGCTTAGAACAGTGCTCTGCACATAGTAAGCGTTTAACAAATACCAACATTATTATTTTTATTACTTAGGGAATCATGAGGATTACAGAGAATAGGTGATCGTGTCTACTCCGCTTGGGACGGCCTAAGAGGTGAGTCATTTAAGGATTTTAATCTTTTTAATTTGTATTTTTTTTTATGGCATTTACTAAGCGCTTACTATCTGCCAGGCCCTGTACTGAGCACTGGGGTAGATACGAGAAAATCCAGTTGGACACAGTCTGTGTCCCACACGGGACTCACGGTCTTAATCCCCATTTTACAGATGAGGCAATTAAGTCCCAGAGAAGTTAAGTGACTTCTTATAATGACCAAACTGGAAGGGTTATTCATTCAGTCGTATCTATTGAGTTCTTACTGTGTGCAGAGCTCTGTACTAAGCGCTTGGAAACTGCTATCCTCCCAGCGGAAGCTAAATATTCCCAGTTTTCTCTTAAAATGTAAAGCACCCTTGGAGAGTGAGCTGAGAGGGTTAAGGCACTCCAGGATTCAAAATCTACTACACAGTAGCTGGAGGACGACTACCACCCGGTACCATCCGAGATGGGCCTACTTCCTTCCACTTTTGGTGTTTCTGGGTGCACCGGATCGCATCCACACCCTCTGCTGACGGACATCAGCGCCATGACCCCGTCGTTCTCCGGGAACGTTGACCGAACGAATGACCACTGGATGCCAGGCACTCGACGGTGCCCCAGGGCCCGAGGGCTCCGCCCACTGCTGCCCATATGCCCTCTGCCCAAATCGTTTGTGATTCATTAGCCTGCAAAGTATTTTTTGGATCCCACTAAATGCTAGAAGCAACAGTCGTTAAGGAATCTCAGCTCTGGGCTCTTTTCTTTGGGTGGAAAAGCCCAGGCTGTGCCTACGTGCCTGCAGACAGTCAGGCATGTTCATTCAAGTGTTGCAATGCAGTGTTTTTGCACGGACGGAAGTGTCATTAAAGAAAAAAAGGCCAGTTGCCTATTCCTCCTTAGGAAGGGAAGGAGCCGGTCTGCCCGCAGTGGCGGGACGGGACAGGTACCCCCTGCTCAGGTCATCTCTCCAATTAATCAGTCACTTAATCATATTTATTGAATGCTTACTGTGGGCAGAGCACTGTACTATGTGCTTGGGAAGGTACACTATAACAGAGTTGGTAGACGCATTCCCTGCCCACAAGTCTAGAGGTCTAGAGGGGTAAATAGGCGTCAATCTAAATAAATTATGGACACGCTAATAAGTGCCGAGGGGCTGAGAGGGGGTGGATAGAGGGTTCAATTTGAAGAGCAAGGGCGATGAAGGGAGGAGAGGGAGGAGAGGGAATGAGAACTTAGTTGGGGAAGGTCTCATGGAGGAGATGTGATTTTCATAAGGTTTTGAAGTTGAGGAGAGCGATGGTCTGTCAGATATGAAGGGGCAGAAGTTCCAGGCTTGAGGCAGGATAAGGGTGAGGGAGGCAGCTGGGGGCTTGTCGGGCAGGTTGGGGAAATGGAGGATCTCCTTAAAATGAAAACTAAGGTGGTTGCCATGCACGGTGGCAGAGGGAGGGCAGGGGATTGGCAGGGCCTTTGCCCAGGTTTGGCGGTCATCTTAATGATAATAATAATGGTGATATTTGTTAAGCGCTTACTAGGTGCAAAGCACTGTTCTAAGCACTGGGTGGGGGGGATACAAGGTGATCAGATTGTCCCATTTGGGGCTCACAGTGGTTTTACACTTTTCCCCATTTTAGAGATGAGGTATCTGAGGCACAGAGAAATGAAGCGACTTGCCCAAAGTCACACAGCTGGCAAGCGGCGGAGCCGGGATTCGAACCCATGACCTCTGACTCCCAAGCCCGGGCTCTTTCCACTGGGCCACGCTGCTTCCCTGATAAGGTGTCTGGCGTGCGTGCTATCTTGAATGTTCCAGGTGGCGACCACCTTGAGGGGGTCAGGAGGCCCGAGGCCAGCCTTAAGGCATGCTGCTCCTGTTGCATGTCGCCCCGAGGCGGCCGCTCATCACACTTGCCATCTCAAGCTGGCCCTGGCTCCGGGTTCCGTGATTTGCCATTTAAAAATGGGCCCCCGGAGACACCTGCAGCAGCTCAATGGGAGATGCACAGAATGAGGCCAAGAGAGCCGGCCTTCTCCAATGCCTCCTTTCTGCCTCAGCCTGCAAGGAGCTCTGAGAATGAGACACATATTTACAGGCCAACTTCAATCCATCACTCAATCAATGGCATTTATTGGAGCTCAGGGAGCTTACGGTTTAGAGAGGAGCTTGCTGTCTTCCCCCAGCCCACGGGGGCCTCCCTCCTCCTCCCAAGTCCTGCGGGAGGGGTCTGCCCTCAGGAAGACCTGAGCCTTCGCCGTTCAGAGCTCCGCATCATCAACTCTCGCTCCAGGAGTTCCTTCCAAGAAGCGGTGAGAGCCCGGCATGGTGGCACCGGAGTGAGAGCGAGAGCCAATTTACGGGGTGAGATTTTAATTTTATAATCAGAGCCGTGCTTAGTCACTTGCTGTTTTTTCTCCAAAACAAGGAGCAGGGAAGCAATTTGACTTATTTAACTGGGTAATGCAGGCAAATGATGATTTTGGCACTTTACCAGGGCCCTCGTAAGACATCTCTCGAACTACAGAGAATATTGAAGCCGTATTTTTCTTCCTTCCTCCCTTTCCCTGGCTTCCATCCCAGTGTGACGGTTGTAAGAGGGCGTGTGTGGAGTGCCCACCGAGGGCTCTCGTGGTTACCGTTCAGTCTTTTCCTCACCCAGAAGTCAAGGCGGCTGTTATGTTCCCTAAATTACTCGGGTTCTACGGGACAGTGACACTGTGTCAAAATACTTGTCAAATATGTTGGTGTTTACTATGTGACTAACACTTTACTAAAGCCCTGGGATAGATACAAGATAAACAGACCCTGTCCCAGATCACAGTCTAAGGGGAGGGAGAACAGGTATTTCTTCCCCATTTTACAGGTGAGAAAACAGGTCCAGAGAACCGAAGTGATTTGCCCAAGGTCACCCGGCAGGAAGCTGTTGAGCCAGAATTAGAACTCAGGACCTCATATTGGCTATTTCCATAAAGGGCATGGAAATATCACATTGCTTGTCCATAGGGGTGGCTGCCCCTTCTTCCCCCATTCTCCCCAACCCCAGGGTAGCTGGGGGAGAGATCCTGTCTGCTTGACAGAATGGTCATGGGATGAAAACTGACACCTCCATTTCCTGGAAGGACGGGGGAAGGAGCCCTTGGCCTGTGTATCCCTGTCTTCCCTGGACATTCAGCCACCCAGAGCGTGACCCCTCTTCCCTACCCCCAAGTCCTCCAGGGAGGAAGCAAGTACCCGTGATCCAATGACTATTTTAGAGTCTATAGAAAAAGGTCAGAGAAAACATTTAAAAATCCATAATTTTTAAATCTGGTTTGTAAAAATCACTCTCAGCTTTTGGCGACCCTGGTCCAGATCCTCTATTCCTCCAGAGACTTCGGGTTCTCCTCGAGGCCCCCGTGAACGGGGGTGTCACTTCTGAGCCACGGCACTCGGTATCAGGAGCCGAGATGGACGGGGAGACTTGAACAGGAGACTGTACTAACGCTGGGGTAATCAGTTTAAACGCAGTCCATGGCCCACATGGGGCTCACAGTCTTAATCCTTATTTTGCAGATGACAAACTGAGGCACAGAGAAGTCAAATGACTTGCCCCAGGTCACTCAACAGGCAAGTGATGGTGCTGGGATTAGAACCCAGATCCTCTGACGCCAAGGCCTGAGCTCTAACCAGTAGGCCACGCTACTTCTCACCTGGATGTATCACCTGGATCTGCGGGGGGTGAGCCGAGTCAGCGCTACCGGAGGGTTAAAGTCATGCCGGTCTGCCCCAGGACGTGGCAATGGGCAGCTGCCCCCACCCCCGCCCAGGGTCTCTCTACTCCCACTACCCTCCCAGCCCTCACAGACTCAATGTCCTCGCAACTTCACCTAAAGGTGCCTCATTTTCAAACCTTCCACCTCCAAACTCTTGCTCAAGCCCTTCCTCCTGCCCTCCTCCATTATCATAATAATATCTATTATTACAAATAATATTATTTCTATTAATGTCTGTTCCCCCTTTAGACTGTGAGGTCGTTGTGGGCGTCCCATACCAACTCTGTTGTGCCCAACTCTCCCAAGCGCTTCGTACGGGGCTCTGCGCACGGTAAACGTTCAGTAAATGTTATAGATTGAGTGATTGGTCGATCAACGAGGCATGTGATGTCCCACTGCCCATTTTGATAGGCTGGGCCCAAACTCTGGTAGCCCCTTTTCCCATATACCCGGCATCCTCGCTGGGTGTGGCTTTGCTGGTACTGATTGATCCTGCCTTTCTGTTCTTACATGTGTGTGTCTCCCGCCTACTTACCCTACTGGCTCCTGGAAGCTCTCCCCCTTCTCTCGATGCAGCAGAGCTGGGTACCCTGGGACAGAGCGGTCTCTCGCCCCCACGTCTCACAGGCCGCACGTCATAGAAAGCAGCACGGCCTAGTGGATAGAGCACGGGCCTGAGAGTCAGAAGGACCTGGGTTCTAATCCCGGCTCAGCTATCTGCCTTCTGTGTGACCTTGGGCAAGTCACTTTGCTTCTCTGTGCCTCAGTTACCTCATCTGAAAATGGGGATTAAGACCATGAGCCCTATGTGGGATGGGGACTGTGTCCAATCTGATAAGCTTGTATCTTCCTCAGTGATTAGTAAAGTGCCTGGTACATGGTAAATGAGTAAACGCTTAACCAATACCATAAAAAATGGGCACAGACACAGACAGAAAGTGAAGTCTGAAGAGGTGGATAGGATGAACTGAAATGGTCTCCATCCCCTGAAGGCTGAGCAGTTCCAGTGAGGCTTTGACTTGCTTCTAAGAGGCAGGACTTTGGCCAACCCAGCCCTCTGACCAACCCCGTACCACACCACGCCCAAGTAGACTTGTCAGCTGTGTGACTTTGGGCAAGTCACTTAACTTCCCTGGTCCTCAGTTACCTCATCTGTCAAATGGGGATGAAGACTGTGAGCCCCACGTGGACAACCTGATTCCCTTGTGTCTACCCCAGCGCTTAGAACAGTGCTCTGCACATAGTAAGCGCTTAACAGATACCAACATTGTTATTAGCCAGACACCTCCTCAGTCACTCAATGTGTTTATCGAGTGTTTGTGGTGTTCAGGACACTCTAGGTACTTGGGCGAGTACAATACAGTTGGTAGACACCATCCCTGCTCTCAAGAAGTTTGAAATCCAACAGGGGAGACAGGCACTGAAATAATAACAGGTGGTGAAAGCAACAGAATAGAAGAGTATTTGCATAAATGGGGATTGGGGGATGGGGAAATACCTAAGTGCTTAGGGAGTGGGACTAAGCGAATGGGAGAAGCAGTAGGGAGGAAAAATAGGGTTGGGGGATGAGAGCTTACCCTGGAAAGGTTTTTAAGATGGCTTCTGTGTGCAAAGAGAATAGAAGGTACTGTTCACTTTTGGCTCACCACAAAAAAACAGAAGAGCTGGGGAACGCAGTTTCTTACCCAAACCCGGCGGGGTGGAAATCTCAGTCTCGTGATGTGATCTGTGCTCTCAGACCCCAAGCCATTGCCCTTTAAACCTCGGTTTCCCCAGTCGGAGACCAAGAAGCATCTTGCCCCACTGTGTGTAATGGTCTCGTTACTGTTTGGAGAGTGAAACTGGGACAGGCTGCTCTTTTCTGGATTAGAATTTTATGGTTAATTTGGATTTGTTTACATCTCTCCAATAATTACCCAAAGTAAAATTTCACAAGAAAATTGCCCTCGAGGACTGCATTTGCTTAATTCAAAAAACCTGTGAAAAAATCTGAAAAACCAGAATCGTTTTATGTTTTTGAGCCAAGTCCTGGGTGTAAAACTTTGCAAACAGGCAGAATAATTTCAGTTGGTTCAGATTTACCGCTTTGCCAAGAATTACAATGGAAACCGCCAAAGACGCATTTTCTGGATGTCACAAAACCATTCTGCAGATTATATCTCAGCATCCGATGCCCACGATGAAAGCACATTAGTTTGCTTTATATTCTGAAAATTTTCACTTTCCATGTTACTTTGCCACTGGAGGGCTGAAACTTTTTCCTTAATGACAACTTCTCTTCTGCAGGAAGCAGCCGGGTCTCCGGGAAACCTACAGGGAAATGGGAAATCTTGATAACGTCAAGGTTTTTCACAGCTGAGAATCTTGTCTGAAATTGACTTTCATTTCACTTTGAAAGATGCGTTAGATTTTCCCAGCAACTTTTTCCAATCTGTTGGCCACTCGAACTGCATATCGCAAGGAGGTATGAAATAGCTCTTTACAGGTCTGTCTCCCCAGTATCTAAGACGGTAGATGTGGGATAAGTTCATTCCTTGCTGGAGAAAAGTTGGCCGCGGCTGAATTAACACTGATTCGCCGGGATTTTCTTCCACAGAAAATTCTCATTTGCACCAACACCAGGGACCCCAGATTTAAATTCTTCACTTTACAAGTTTGTAGAGCTGAAAATGGCTCATTTAGCATCCCTCCGCTTGGATATTATCTAGGATACGGAGACTAGAGGATAGATAGCTTCCAGAGTTTGGGCTCTGCTTATCTCTGGGGACTAGAGGCAATGAGGCTTGGAACAGGATGTATTGACTGGGAGGGGAGACTGGAAGGCTACAATATTCTTGGAAATCTTTGTTCTTATGAATTTCTCATTTGTAATTGAAAAAAAAAATGTGGTCAACCTAAGGAATCAATGAGCACCTTAAAAATGTCTTTAAGAAAGAAGGATTATTAAGAAAGTAGGCTTATGACTCAGTGTTTAGAAATCTTTGGCCCATTTTAAAAATCTCTTCATTTCTGATGTACTGGTCAACATATTTTTCTTTAGGATGGTTTCTCACAGACATTTTCTGTCCAAGGTTCAACCTAATGACAATCACCAACCCACTTAAAGCCAAACCTCAGTAGCCCTGACCGAAGTCTTGTATTTCTTCCTGCCTTCAGGATATCTCAACTGCCTTCAGGATATCTCAACTTTATTTTGTTAATGAAATGTACATCGCCTCGATTCTATTTAGTTGCCATTGTTTTTATGAGATGTACTTCCCCGTGACTCTATTTACTGCCATCGTTCTTGTCTGTCCGTCTCACCCGATTAGACTGTAAGCCCGTCAAATGGCAGGGACTGTCTCTATCTGTTGCCATCTTGTTCATTCCAAGCGCTTAGTACAGTGCTCTGCACATAGTAAGCGCTCAATAAATACTATTGAATGAATGAATGAACTTCGATGTCCCACCGACATTTCAAACTCAAGGTGTCCAAAACAGAACTCCTCATCTTCTACCCAAACCATGTCCACCCCGTGGCTTTCCCATCACCTTTGAAACCACCATTATTCTCCCTGTCTACAAACCTGTAACCTTGGCATTATCCTCAACTCATCTCTCTCATTCAACCCACATATTCAATCTGTCACCAAATCTTGTCCGCTCACCCTTCAAAATGTCGCTAAAATGTGCCCTTTCCTCTCCATCCAAACCGCTACCATGTTAATCCAAGCATTTATTAATCCCCGCCTCGATTATCGTGTCTCCTTGATGACTGCCTAGCCTCCTGTCTCTCCCCACTCCAATCCATACTTCGCTCTGCTGCCCAGATCATTTTTCTACAAAAATAATTTTGTATTTTTGAGGTACTTTGAGGTGTTTTTATGTATGATTTTGTAACCCCACGACTGGTAACCTGATTACCTCGTATCTACCCCAGTGCTTAGAATAGAGAAGCAGCGTGGCTCAGTGGAAAGAGCACGGGCTTTGGAGTCAGAGTTCATGGGTTCGAATCCCGGCTCGGCCACTTGTCAGCTGTGTGACTTTGGGCAAGTCACTGAACTTCTCTGTGCCTCAGTTACCTCATCTGTAAAATGGGGATTAAAACCGTGAGCCCCACGTGGGACAACCTGATTCCCCTGTGTCTACCCCAGCGCTTAGAACAGTGCTTGGCACGTAGTAAGCGCTTAACAAATACCAACATTATTATTATTATTATTATTAACAGTGCTTGGTACAAAGTAAGTGCTTAATAAATGCCGTTATTAGTATTAGTAAGTCCTTTATTTCCTCTACCTGTTCTCCCCTCTGTGTCCACCCTACCCGTGGCTGTATATTTCTGTATATTCACTTTTCTACAAAAATGATCAGTCCATGTTTCCCCACTCCTCAAGAACCTCCAGTGTTTGCCCGTCCACTTCCACATCAAATAGAAATTCCTTTCCCTTGACTTTAGGGTACTTGATCAGCTCACCACTTCCTTCCTTGCCTGATGATTTACTACTACGACTCAGTCTACAGATTCCACTCCTCTAACAATAATCTTCCTCGATTATGTCTCTCTTACCACCGATCCCTTGTCCACATTCTCCCTCGGGCCTAGAACTCCGTCTCCCTTCATATCCTAGCGTCCTCCGCTCTCTCCTCCTTCAAAACTCTCCTGTAATCGGATCTCCTCCAAGAGGCCTTCCAATCAATCAACTGATCAATCAGTGGTATTTATTGAATGCTTTCTGTGTGCAGAGCCCTGTACTAAGTAATTGGGGTAGTCGAATCCAATAGGGTTGGTAGACATATTCTCTGCCCACAAGAAGTTTACATTTGAGAAGAGAGACAGACATTAGATAAATTACAAACATGTACATAAGTGCTAGGAGGCTGAGGGTGGGTGATTATCAAGTGCTTAAAGGGTACAGATCCAAGTACAAGGGTGACACAGAAGAGAGAGGGAGTAAAGGAAATGGAGGCTTAAGCAGGGAAGGCCTCTTGGAGGAGGTGTGATTTTTAATGGGCTATGAAGGTGGAAAACATGGTGGTCTTTAGGATATGAAAAGAGAATTCCAGGCCAGAGGTAGGACATAGGCAAGGGATAGGCAGAGAGATAGACAAGATCCAGGTGACTGAGGAGGCTTCAAGGCTCTCCATCACCTTGCCCCTTCCTACCTCTCCTCCCTTCTCTCTTTCTACCGCCCACCCCGCACGCTCCGCTCCTCTGCCGCCCACCTCCTCGCCGTCCCTCGGTCTCGCCTATCCCGCCGTCGACCCCTGGGTCACGTCCTCCCGCGGTCCTGGAACGCCCTCCCTCCTCACCTCCGCCAAACTGATTCTCTTTCCCTCTTCAAAACCTTACTTAAAAATCACCTCCTCCAAGAGGCCTTCCCAGACTGAGCTCCTCTTCCCCCTCTACTCCCTCTGCCATCCCCCCTTTACCTCTCCGCAGCTAAAGCCTCATTTCCCCTTTTCCCTCTGCTCCTCCACCTCTCCCTTCCCATCCCCACAGCACTGTACCCGTCCGCTCAACTGTATATATTTTCGTTACCCTATTTATTTTGTTAATGAATTGTACATCGCCTTGATTCTATTTAGTTGCCATTGTTTTTACGAGATGTTCTTCCCCTTGACGCTGTTTAGTGCCATTGTTCTTGTCTGTCCGTCTCCCCCGATTAGACTGTAAGCCCGTCAAACGGCAGGGACTGTCTCTATCTGTTGCCGACTTGTTCATCCCAAGCGCTTAGTACAGTGCTCTGCACATAGTAAGCGCTCAATAAATACTATTGAATGAATGAATGAATAGGTTGGAATTAGAGGAACAAAGGCTGAGTGTTAGTAGAAAATCAGTGAGGTAAGGTCGGAGAGTCAAGATAGAGTGCTTTGAAGCTGATGATAAGGAGTTTCTGTTCTATTCGGAGGTCCCCAGACTATGAGAAGCAAAGTGGCTTAGTGGAAAGAGCGTGGGCTTGGGAGTCAGAGGACGTGGGTTCCAATCCCACTTTTGCCCCTAGTCTGCTGTATGACCTCGGGCCAGCCACTTCAGTTCTCTGTGCCTCAGTTACCTCATCTGTAAAATGGGATTAAAACTGTGAGCCCCACTTGGAATAACCTGATAACCTTGTATCTACGCCAGTGCTTGGCACGTAGTAAGTGCTTAACAAATGCAGTTATTATTAAGTCCTTTATTTCCTCTACCTGCTCTTCCCTTTCTGTCCACCCTACCCCTGGTTGTGTACTCCTTAAGCCCTTGGATACTCTCCCAATCCCTTCAGCACTTATTAACCTTATCCTTATACTCTACAATTTTTCCTAACCCTAAGAAATTTCAATGTCTGCCTTCCCCTGAAGGCTTTAGGCTCCTGGTGGATAGGAATCGTGCCTATCAACTTCGTGGTATCATACTCTCCCAAGCTCTTAGTACAGTGCTCTGGACATAGTAAATTTTCAATAAATGCCACTGATTAATTGGCTGATTAGTGCAATGTTATGCAAAGTATAGGTACTCAAAGAAATATTATAGATTGACAGAGGATAAACTTACAGCTTTCTGTCTCTCCGATACCTTTCTCACTGTGGGTGGCATATGTATCTTTAACTCCCTTCTGTTATTTTAGGCTATAGCCCTGAATTTTACAGATTTTTTGTCATTTACAATGTGGTCTATTGGAAAGAGAGGGCCTAGGGTCAGAGGACCTGAGTTCCAGTCTTGGCTCTGCCACTTGCCTCTTTTGTGACCTTGTGCAAGTCAATCACTTCTCTGTGTCTCAGTTTCCTCATCTGTAAAATGGGGATTCAATTCTACTCCCTCCTAGTTAGACTGTGAGACCTAATTGGAGCGGGAATTTTGTCCACCCTGATTATCTTGTATCTACCCCAGCCCTTAGTAAAGTGCTTGGGACAGGGTAAGGGTTTAAAAAGTACCATAATTATTACAAAATAGCCTCTTTTACTAGGTGCCCTGGGCAGTTACAAAAGAAGAATACACTCTTAAGGCGTTTATAGTCTAATGGGAGAAAAGGGTAAGCACGCATTTAAACCCATAAACCTTCCAGCACCAGGCTTTTCAAACTCAGAAGCGACCATTGCTTATCTCTGCTTCTGATGGAGTTGACATTCAGGGTTAGCATACAAAAAGTAATTCCACATTGAACCTGCAAAACATGACCCATTGTCTAGTTTCTTCACATAGGTGGCAACTGTGATCTCTCAGCTGAAAATATAGATGGCTTTTCTTTTCCTTCCCTCTTCTTTTCTTCTGTGAGATGGCTCAGAGATATTTTTCCCTGCAGTTGCTAAAGTAAATATTTGTGCAGCGGCTGAACGTGTACAAATGAACCGTTCTTTAAGTTATTGTGAATACCTGGCTAGCCTGTGTTTAAAAATAACACAACATGATTGAAATTATGGCTTAAATGTCTAGTCACATGTTTTTGTGAGGGCTTGGACTGTGATCGTAAGGCAGGAAAGAGGTGGATTGTGTTCTGTTCAAGAAGACTGAGTATTTTGGGATTGCGTGGTGGCCAGAATCCCCCTAACCCGGACAGAGTTGTGAATTGAGAGTTTCCAACAGTTTTATCTAACGCAGTCTTTGGGCTGAATTTCCCTGCCTTTCGGAGGTCAATTTGTTTCTTAAAAGCAGAAAAAGGCCTTCCCAGACCTTTCTCTACAAAGAGTGTTGAAATGAAGGTAGCACTCATATTCTCCCAATGCTTATGGAAAGAGCACAGGCCAAGGAGTCAGAAGACCTGGGTTTCTAATCTTGGCTCTGCCCCTTGCCTGTTCTGTGGCCTTGGACAAGTCACAACTTCTCTATTCTTCAGTCTCTTCACCTGTAAAATAAGGATTCAGTAGGAGCTTTAAGAGTCTCATGTCATTCATCAAGCAATCAATCAGTGGTATTTATTGAGCATTTGCTGTGCGCAGAGCACTGTAGTAAGTGTGGAATAATAATGTTGGTATTTGTTAAGCGCTTACTATGTGCCGAGCACTGTTCTAAGCGCTGGGGTAGACACAGGGGAATCAGGTTGTCCCACGTGGGGCTCACAGTCTTCATCCCCATTTTACAGATGAGGGAACTGAGGCACCGAGAAGTGAAGTGACTTGCCCAAAGTCACACAGCTGACAAGTGGCCGAGCCGGGATTCGAACCCATGACCTCTGACTCCAAAGCCCGGGCTCTTTCCACTGAGCCACGCTGCTTCTAATGGAGTTGATAAGCATGATCCCTGCGCAAAGCAAGATTACAATCTAAAGGGGGCTTGCAGTCGATATTAGTGAACCCAGCCCCTAATTTATGTGAAAGGATACAGAAGCAGAGAAGGCAAGTGATCTTTCTTTTTTTAAATGGCATTTCTTAGGTAATTATTATTATTATTATTAGGTGCTAACTATGTGCCAGGCACTGCGCTAAGCCCTGGACTAGATACAGGCTAATCTCATCCCACATGGGGCTCAGTCTTAATTCCCATTTTACAGATGAGGCAACTGGAGCACAATAATAATAATGATGATGATGGTATTTGTTAAGCGCTTACTATGTGCTAAGCACTGTTCTAAGCGCTAGGGTAGATCCAAGGTAATCAAGTTGTTCCACATGGGACTCACAGTCTTAATCCCCATTTTAAAGATGAGGCAACTGAGGCACGGAGAAGTTAAGCGACTTGCCCAAAATCACAGAGTTGACAAGTGGCAGAGCTGGGATTAGAACCCACAACCTCTGACTGCCAAGTCGGGGCTCTTTCCACTAAGCCACACTGCTTCTCACATAGAATCACACCGAAGGTTGATGTCCCAGCAAGGTAGACATCTGACTCCCAGCCTGGAGCCTTTTTGACTGTTCTGCTGCTTCTCCTGGGCAAAGGTGAACGCAGGAGAAGCCAAAATAGAGGATGTCAGTTGAGAAATACTTTTTCCTATCATCCCCTGGGGGGCCTTCCTTACTTTAATCACGTCATTGGAGGAAGGGTATTGTGCACAGCCTATAGATTCATGATTTTAATGACCTGTCCCCTCTATTAGAATGAAAGCTCCTTGAAGGCAGTGAGCATCTTCAAGAAGCCTTCCCCGATTAAGCCCTCCTTTCCCTGGCTCTCCCTCCCTTCTGTGTTGCCCATGCACTTCGATCTGTGACGTTTGGATATTTGATATTCGCCCCACTCCCATCCCCACACATTTATGTATTTACCTTTAAATTACGTTTCAAATTACTTATTTACTCATATTAATATGAAGAAATATTCCTATCTTCTCCCCCTCTAGACTGTAAGCTTGTTATGGGCAGGCAACTTGTCTACCAATCCCATTGTACTCTCCCAGGTGTTCAGAGCAGTGCTCTGCTCTCGTTATATCCCGGCTAGACTACTGTGTCAGCCTTCTCTCCGACCTCCCTTCCTCCTCTCTCGCCCCGCTCCGGTCTATTCTTCACTCCGCTGCCCGGCTCATCTTCCCGCAGAAACGATCTGGGCATGTCACTCCCCTTCTTAAACAACTCCAGTGGTTGCCTATCGACCTCCGCTCCAAACAGAAACTCCTCACTCTAGGCTTCGAGGCTCTCCATCACCTTGCCCCTTCCTACCTCTCCTCCCTTCTCTCTTTCTACCGCCCACCCCGCACACTCCGCTCCTCCGCCGCCCACCTCCTCGCCGTCCCTCGGTCTCGCCCGTCCCGCCGTCGACCCCCGGGTCTCGTCCTCCCGCGGTCCCGGAACGCCCTCCCTCCTCACCTCCGCCAAACTGATTCTCTTTCCCTCTTCAAAACCCTACTTAGAAATCACCTCCTCCAAGAGGCGTTCCCAGACTGAGCTCCTCTTCCCCCTCTACTCCCTCTGCCATCCCCCCTTTACCTCGCCGCAGCTAAAGCCTCATTTTCCCCTTTTCCCTCTGCTCCTCCCCCTCTCCCTTCCCATCCCCACGGCACCGTACTCGTCCGCTCAACTGTATATATTTTCGTTACCCTATTTATTTTGTTAATGAATTGTACATCGCCTCGATTCTATTTAGTTGCCATCGGTTTTTACGAGATGTTCTTCCCCTCGACGCTGTTTATTGCCATCGTTCTCGTCTGTCCGTCTCCCCCGATTAGACCGTAAGCCCGTCAAACGGCAGGGACCGTCTCTATCTGTTGCCGACTTGTTCATCCCAAGCGCTTAGTACAGTGCTCTGCACATAGTAAGCGCTCAATAAATACTATTGAATGAATGAATGAATAGTTAGCACTCAATAAATGCCATTGATGATTATCACTCTTTTGTAATCCCCCACAGTGTGCCTTCTGTGTATTCTGCCAGCAGCAGACACTCCACAAATGCTACTGATGGACTGATTTCCCCTTTGGAGTCCAAGGGAAGTTAAGACGTCATGGATTGTTTGAGTTCCTTCTGGGGTGACGGGTCTGTGGCTAGCGAGGGACCCTGAAATGGTGGTCTACGGGTAGCTGGAGGAGGCTGCTGGTTCTTCCTCTGTGGCGTGGGTGATCGACCGGGGAGAAGAGATACAGGCAGATGTCCGGAGACAGTGAGTCCTTGTTTCTTGCCACACTCTGGCCTCGAGATGGTTGCCTTGCAGAATCCAGAGGAGGGGACTCAGGGTGGCTGGCGGGTTTGCCAGAGATCAGCGGAACCAGGTCAATTATGTGACCTGGAGCGATCGATCCGTCAGTAGTATTTGTTAAGGGATTATTGTGTGCAGAGCGCCGGAACGGTATTAATCTACTTACTCTGTACACTGTACTCGGCACTTGGAGGATGTAGACTACCAAAGAGAAATACTGCGGCCCAGTGGATAGAGCACGGTCTTGGGAGTCAGAAGGACCTGGGTCCCGATTCCTGCTCTGCCACTTGCCTGCTGCTTGACTTTGGGCAAGTCACTTCATTTCTCTGTGCCTCAGTTACCTCATCTGTAAAATGGGGATTAAGGCTGTGAGCCCCATGTAGGACATGGACTGAGCCCAACCTGATGATTTTGTATCTAAGCCACCGCTTTGTACAATGCCTGGCACGTGAGCCTGTTACTGGGCAGGGATTGTCTCTATCTGTTGCAGAACTGAACATTCCGAGTGCTTAGTACAGTGCTCTGCACATAGCAAGCGCTCGATAAATACTAATGAATGAGTGAATGAATGAATGAATAGTAGGCACTTAGCAAATATGATAAGAAATTGAGTAGTCACATTCTCTGCCCACAAGGAGCTTTCAGTCTACAGAATCAGATGCCATCTCAACCCAGCAGGAGACTAGAGAAGGGAGCATTCGCTTGCCAAATCCTTACTGCCACAGAATGAAATGAAAACCCAGAGGTCGCCATGGGGTTAATGAGTCTTTCTCGGCTTTCCTAGGGCATGTAATAATCTGATAAATGGCTGCGGGCAAGGAGCTTCTCCTTGGACCTTATAGCCCCTTTTCTCTGGTTATTTCCTGACTAGGGAAGATCTCTGAGTGGGCCATTATTGCTTAATTACCGACTAAGCGGTCTCATTTGTTCTCAGTGTGTCAGCACCCAGGCAGATCGGGGGGCAAAGGAAGGAATTGGAAATTTCTCAGCCAGTTTTCACTTTTCATAATCAAGACCCCAGAGGTTCTTTCTTCCGGGCCACATTCCTGGACCAGCGACTCCCTTTCTTCTCTCCCCACCCTCTCTCCCTCTCTGGGCCCCGCTCTCCACCAGGCTGTGGGCCCTCGATGTGAATCTGTTGGGTTTAGTGTCTCTTTCCAGTCTCTGTGGCCAACCTGATTTACCCATATCCACCCAGGTGCTTAGTACAGTGCCTGGAACATAGTAAGCGCTTAACAAATACCACAGTTATTATTATTAGTACTCCCCTCCCCTCCAGGGAGTCCTCCGGATTAAGTGGATCAGGAACAAACGCCTTCTCTCCTCATCCTCTTCTTCCCTGTCTCTGAAAAACAGTTATTTTTTTATGGTGTTTACGTGCTTACTTTATGGCAGTACTAAGCAAGTGGGGTAGATACAAGATAATCAGGTTGGACACAGCTCATGTCCCACATGGGGCTCATAGTCTTAATCCCCATTTTACAGATGAGCTAAATGAGGTACAGAGAAGTTAAGTGACTTGAGCAAGGTCACACGGCAGACAAATGGCAGAGCCGCAATTAGAAACGAAGTCCCTTTGACTCCCAGGCCCTTGCTCTATCCACTAGGCCATATTGTTTCTGTGCTTGGTCTACTTGGGAGAAGACCACAGGGAAAGGCCCGTTAAGAAGTCCATGACTTAGTGCAGGTTATGTTTTCCCAGAGCCAGTCTAAACCTTAAGCCTGGTCAGCCCACTGTGGATGTTCAGAAAATATAAATGAATCTCCCAATTAATCAAGCAATGGATGAGCTTGTTGAGGTTAATAGTTCTGCTTGCAGGGGATTGCTGTGATGTTCCCTCACTTTCCACTGGCCAGAACTGTGATTTACTGGGATTTATTTAGGTTACATTAGTGACTGTCTCCCCCTCTAGACTGTAAGCTCATTGTGGGCAGGGAATGAGTGGGTTAATTGTCATATTTTACTCTTCCAAGTCCTTATTACAGAGCTTTGCTCACAGTAAGTGCTCAATAAATACTATTAACGAATTGATTTACTGGAGCCCAGCTGAGCTCAAGTGAGCCACTGGCCAAGCAGGCCAGGTTAAAGAGTCTTTACTGGGCACCCACTAGGAGTACAGCTCTGTCCTTGATGCTTGGAGTCCGTAGGATAACGCAGGCACAGTACCTGTCCTCAAAGAGCTGACGGTCTAATAGAGGAAACAAATGAAAAGAGGACCCGAGAGTCAGAGGATCTGGATTCGAATCCCGGCTCTGCCACTTTCCAAGCCTGTCACCTTGGGCAAGTCACTTAACATCTCTGTGCCTCAGTTTCCTCACCTCTGAAATGGGGATCCATTAGCTGTTCTCTCTCTTATTCAGCCTGTGAGACCAATGGGGGCAGAGACTGTCTCTGACCTTATTATCTTATAACTAACCCAACGCTTAGTCTAGTGCTTGACACAGAGTAAGCCCTTAGCAATGCCGCAGGTATTATTATGGTAAAAAATACATTCAGAGAACTTTGTGGCTCCCAAGCATTTTAAAATAGGGATGTGCTAAATGTTCTATTTGCATTTTCACCTACTTCTCCTTCCATTGGATGTCTTTTTTGAATCAAAGATTTTTTTTAGTATGACAGATTTTTGAATGAGTATTACTCTTATAGGTTCAAATGTATTTCACTGAAACATAAATACATCCATCACGTAGCTTCACATTTTGTCATTCATTTTCCCGATCAAATTCTTTGTGAAGGACTGTATCTAAAAATCAATGATTATCCAAATCACTGATCACACAGGCAGTCAATGCAGCATATAGAAATCAATGAAAACTGCTCTGACTTTTTCTTTAGTCCCCTGGGTTCGGGGGGATTCACGAACCCCCATTAGCCAAACACATTCCTAGTTTCCCAGCTCGAAAAGACCTAAAACGATCAACAACGCCACAAGTCCACGGATGCAGGCCTGCCTGCAATTTAAGATGAAAGGGTTTCTTGTGAATGTTGACATCTGATTAAAAAAGGTCACACTAAAAGAAAGATCTGACGGTTTGTGGTAGAGGGAGAAAGGTTTACGTATGCTGTCAAGCCATATGAAAAGAAATCCCTCTCCACCTCTAGTGTGTTTGTCTCTATTTGTTAGCTCTAAGACATCCCTCCATCTCCCTGAGTCCTCCGCTGAGCCCAGTCACGTCTGTTGGTAACCCCAGATATTGAGATGGTTATTTGAACATGGTGGGGAAAGTAGGAGTGTAAATCAGGCTAGCGGATGTGGGGGGAATGTGTAGGGTCAATCAGAGAAAGCTTCCTGGAGGAGGAGGCCTTGAGTTGTGATTTCTCTGTGGGAGTGGAGGAGGTGATATGAGTCGTGCCATGCGTAAGGGTCAGGGAGAGATAGCGATGACTCAGAAGTAGGAGGAGGGTTCTGGAATATAACTTGTTTATTCATATTTATAATATTTATATTAATATCTGTCTCCCCTTCTAGAAGGGGTCAACCGAATCTATTGTATTGTACTCTCCCAAGCGTTTAGTACAGTGCTCTGTCCAGAGTAAGCTCTCGATAAACACCACTGATTGATTAACTGATTGAGCAGCTACAGGAGAGCAGTGTGGGTCAGTGGAAAGCAGAGGGGACTGGTAGTAATAATAATAATTGTGGTATTTGATAAGAATTAATTATATGCCACGCACTGTACTAAGAGCTGGGGTAGATAGAAGATAATCAGGACCTTCTTGGGCTCATGTTCTAAGTAGGAAGGAGTATAGGTATTGGATCCCCATTTTGAAGATGAGGAAATTGAGGCACAGATAAGTTAAGTTAAGTTAAGGTAGCCCAAGGCAGCACAGCAGACAAGTGGCAGAGCTCGGATTAGAACCCGGCTCCACCTCTGGTAGCCAGGAGACCCGGATTCTAATCCGGTTTCCGCCACTTGCCTGTAGTGGGACTTTGGACAAGTCCCTTAAGTCACTTAACTTCCCTGTGCCTCAGTTTCTTTTTCAATAAATGAGGATTGAATCAATTGATTTCTCTGTGTCTTAATTTCCTCCTCTGCAAAATGAAGATTCAATACCTGTTCTCCCTCCCCCTTATTCTGTGTGTTCCATCTGATTGAATCGTATCTACCGCAGCCCTTGGGACCTAGTAAGTACTTAACATATTCCACAGTTGTTATTCGGGAGCAAGCTGGAATGGAGGGTGAACAATAAGGAGTAGAGGGAAATGCGAGAGCCAGACGGGACCAGGTGGATGGAGATTTTTGGACTCGATAGCCAGCAGCAGGAGAACGGCCCTGATATTTAACATCCGTGAAGATTTATGACCCCGATCCACCAAGAAGGCTAGGGTGACGAGGTCAGGGTGAGTGCTTGGAAGACAAAGCGTCGAGGGCAATGTGCAAAATGGCAGAAAGCGAGGCAGTTTTGGACCCAGCCTTCATTAGGCTGAAATCCCAGCCTTCTCCTCCTTCTCCCTTTGGCAATTTGCATAGCATTTAAAGCACTCAATCACCTTGCCCTTTCCTACCTTACCTCACTACTCTCCTACTACAACCCAGCCCACACACTTAGCTTCGCTAATGCCAGTCTTCTAACTGCACCTCCATCTCGTCCATCTTGCCACCGATATCTCTCCCACTCCCTGTCCCTGGCCTGGAAAGCCCTTCCTCTTCATTTCTGACAATTATTCTCCCCACCTTCAGAGCCTTACAGAAGGCACGGTTCCTCCAAGAGGCCTTCCCTTACTAAGCCCTCATTTCCTTTATTCCCACTCCCTTCCGCGTCTCCTCGATTTGCTCCCTTCATTCACCACCCCCGCCCCATCAGCCCCGTAGCACCCATGTTCATATCCTTAGTTTATTTATTCATATTCATGTCTGTCTCCCCCTCTAGACTGTACGCTCGTTGCGGGCAGGGAGTGTGTCTGTTATCTCATTACACTGTACTCTCCCAAGTACTTAGTACAATACTCTGCACACCGTAAGTGCTCGATAAATCAGATTGATTGAATGACTGATTAATTGATCATTACCCACAGAGTTTAGGATATCTCCGTTGGCCGTCTTCCAGAGCCAGGCAGTAAAGTGCTGGCAGTGGCCGGGGCTCTACATTAAAGACTCGGTGCTATAACTTATCCGTGATTTCCATGACACTCCAAGGGTTTGGGAAAGAGCCGGAGAAAATTCTTTGGAGTGTCACGGGCCTAAAGTGCTGAAGGGAGGAGGGCTGGGGGCAGCTCAGCTCGGAGCCAGGGAAGTCATGGTGCCAAGGATCCAGAAGATGGCAATCTTCCTCTTGAGTCAGCCTGGAATGGCGGTGCCATCTTCCCGGTGAAACTTCGGGAGCCACTTGACTGTGGAAGATCTCAAAGCTCTAATGCGGAGAATGGTTTAAGTCCACTTGGTCTGGAAACTCCCTCTGCCTCTCCAATGTTTATATTCTCCCTTTCCCCCCCAAACAGTTATTAGGTCTTAATAACCAATGCCCCATTATTGTTCTTGGGATTTCAATCCATCAGTGATATCTAATAATGATTAATAATTCTAGTTTTTGTTAAGCGCTTACTATTTGGGTATCAGGTTGTCCCGCGTGGGGCTCGCAGTCTTAATCCCCATTTTACAGATGAGGTAACTGAGGCACAGAGAAGTTAAGTGGCACGCCCAAGGCCACATAGCAGGGCAGGGACAGAACCAAGATTAGAACCCACATCCTCTGACTCTCAAGCCCGTGCTCTTGCCACTAGGCCATGCTGCTTTCCAAGTGAGTGCTTACTCTAGTAAGTGAGTGCTTAGAGTACTGTGTTAGGTGCTTGGGAAGCAGTTTGGCCTTGTGGACAGAGCACACACTTAGGAGTCAGAAGACTTGGGTTCTAATTCTGGCTCTGCCACAAGTCTGCTGGGTAACCTGGGACAAGGTGCTTTGCTTCTCGGTGCCTCAGTTACCCCCTCTGCAAAATGGAGATTAGATCCTACTCCCTCCTACTTTGACTGCAAGCCCCATGTGGGACGGGGACTGTCTCCAACCTGATTAGCTTCTATCTACCCCACTGCTTAGAATAGTGTTTGGCATATAGTAAGTGCTTAACAATTATTATTATTTATTACAATAATACAATTATTTACATATAATATAAACACAATATATACAATAGGTTGGATATAATGTATAATAAATAATATGATGATAATAATAATTATCAACAGAATCGGTAAGCGTTATCCCTACCCACAAGGAGCTTACCATCCAGTAGGGGACACAGGCACAGAAATAAATAATAGAGGAAGCCAGCAGAGTGAAATTCTATGGACATAAGTGTTGTGGTGCTGGGGTTGGAGGATGACTATTAAAATGCTTAATTGGAACATACCCAAATGCATAGGTGATGCAGAAGGGAGGGTCAATAGGTTGAGGAAATGAGACGTTAGGGAACGTTTCTTGAAGGGGATGTGATTTTAGGATGGCTTTGAAGGTAGGAAGGAAGTGGACTGTTGGATAGGAAGGAGGAGGGAGTTCCAGGCCAGAGGGAGTTGTGTAATTTGGTAGAGGATTAGAGTGTGTTGGTTAGGTTGGAGTGGGGGATCAGTAACGTTGGGAAGAATGGGGAGAATTTACTAAGTGTCTTTAAGCTGATAGTAAGGAGTTTCTGTTTGATTTGAATATGGATTTGGCAAGCTTTGAAGATTTTTGAGAGGTGGGGAAATGGGCACAGAGCATTTTTTAGAAAGCTGATTCAGGCGGCAGAGTGAAGTGTGGACTAGAGTGAGCAGAGACTGGATTTCTGAGGTCTTCACTTACAGGCTCAGTTAGGATTGACATTCTCCGCCTTCAGCATGGCTTTATAGGAAGAGCGCAGACCTCAGAGCTAGGAGACCTGGCTCCACTCCTGGCCCTGCCACTTGCCTGTCACGTGACCTTGGGCAAATCGCTTCATGTCTCTGAGCCTCAGTTTCCTCATCTGTAAAATGGAGATTGAATACCTGTCCTCCCTCCCACTTGGATTGTGAACCCCAAGAGGAAAAGGGGTTGCGTCTGATCCAATGTATTGTATTCACCAGTGTATGATTGTCATTATTAATATTGTCCTTCGGGGGTCAAAACGTACCAGCCATGAAAATGATGGTGTCTAAAATATCGGGTGGGGTCACTGGAACTGGCCTAAAAAAAAATCAGGTGATGGACAAAAGAAAAAGCAGGTTATGGCCAGAGGAGATTCACTGAATCTGCTTCTCCTTTATATTCTATTTTCATTAATTTTCATAATAATAGTAGTGCCTCTGGTAATTGTTAAACATTAGCGATATGTCGAGAACTGTACTAAGCAATGGAATAGTTATAATGTAAGTGGATGGAGCCCAGCGGACTCCCCGTGAAAAGTGCATCCTTCCCGGCTCCAAGTGGGAGCAGACCTGCCCTCAGCCCCCAAACCTCCCTCGACGGGAGGTTGGGAGCTGCCAAACAATCATCAATCAATGGGCCGTCATGCCAGGAGAAAATGCCTACCTGCAGGAAATAAAAGAGGACCGGCCGGCCCCGTGGCCGGGCAGACCTTGTCTCTTCCACGGCTGCGGCTGCCTGTTTCGGCTTGGATCGCGATCCAGTTGGTTCCGTCCCATGGGTGCACAACCCACTTCCCACCTGGGATGGGACCATTTTGTATCCAATCCTCTGACTGATGCAAAGTGCCGAGATCCGTTCCCATGAGAGGAAAAAGCCCGACCGCGTGCCAGCTTGCTATGAATATCTTCACGGCTTTTCCGAGCCGGGATGAGGCACGAAGAGGTGGGGGTGGCAGGGAGGCTTTTATGGTTCTGGTGTTGCTGCCGCTTAGAGTTTTTGAATCCGTCAGTGGCTGGCTGACAAACTGATGAAAGTGGATTGGAGAGGATGCGGATGCAGGGGTGCATCTGACAGCAGGTCCCGGAAGGGAGAGGTCCCCAGCTCCAGAAAGAAAAGGGAACGAGGAGTCAGGAATCCTGAGTTCTAACCTCACGTTTGCCACTGGCTTGCTGTGTGACCTTAGACCAGATGGCTCATATCTCTGTGCTCCTTTTCTGCAAAACGACGGCTCCTTATTTGTAAGCTCGTTATGGGTAGGGAACACGTCCACTGATTTGGTTGTATTGTATTTTCCCAAGGACTTAATAAAGTGCTTTGCACACGGTAAGCGCTCATCAAATACAATTGGATGAATGAATGAATAAATAAATAGCATTATTGATTGACTCTTAGAGGAGCAGTCTGACCCAGCGGGAAGAGAATGGGCCTGGGGGGGGGTCAGAGGACCCCTCTCCCTCATCCTGCCTCCTCTCTCTTTATATCTGACAGATATTCTCCCCATCTTCAAAGCCTTCCTGAAGGCACATCTCCTTCAAGAGGCCTTCCCCGACTAAGCACTCATTTCCCCTTTTCCCACTCTCTTCTCCCGTCACCTGACTTGCTCCCTTTACTTCAGCACCAGCGCCTGTACATTCATTCAGTCATTCAATCGTATTTATTGAGCACTTACTGGGTGCAGAACACTGTACTAAGCATCTGGAAGGTAATAATAATAATGTGGGTATTTTTTAAGCTATGTGCAGAGCACTGTTCTAAGCTCTGGGGTAGACACGGGGTAATCAGGTCGTCCCACGTGAGGCTCACAGTTAATCCCCATTTTACAGATGAGGTAACTGAGGCCCAGAGAAGTTAAGTGGCTTGCCCACAGTCCCACAGCTGACGAGTGGCAGAGCCGGGATGCGATCCCGTGATCTCTGACTCCCAAACCCGGGCTCTTTCCACTGAGCCATGCAGGGACAGTCCCGGCTTATGTGCATATCAAGCCCGTCAAGGGGCAGGGACTGTCTCTATCTGTTACGGATCTGTACGTTCCAAGCGCTTAGTACGGTGCTCTGCACAGAGTAAGTGCTCAATGGACACTACTGAATGAATGAAAATCCATAATCGTGGGCAGGGAATGCCCTCAGAATCCACAGTCGCAACCGTGGCCACAGTGGGCGATCCAGCAGCAGCCACCCCGTCCGCCCGAGGCTCTGTGGGGGCATTTCCAGGCTACTGTTGCTTCTCTCTGTCCACTGGGGTGGTGGGAGATGGGTTGAGATGGAGGCTCTTCAGTGACCCATGGGGAGCCAGTACGGGGTCCTAAAGAGGCAGCGTGGTGGTCCGGTAAAAGAGGAATGGGAGCAGGGGGAGTTTTGGAACACTGTCATCTCTTCATCTTATTTTCCCTCCTCCATGCTTCACCTACCCACTCGGGCACACATCCTCTAAGCATTTAATAATAATAATAATGTTGGTATTTGTTAAGCGCTTACTATGTGCAGAGCACTGTTCTAAGCTCTGGGGTAGATACGGGGTCATCAGGTCGTCCCACGTGAGGCTCGCAGTTAATCCCCATTTTACAGATGAGGTAACTGAGGCCCAGAGAAGTGAAGTGACTTGCCCACGGTCACACAGCGGATACGCGGCAGAGCCGGGAGCCGAACCCATGACCTCTGACTCCGAAGCCCAGGCTCTTTCCACTGAGCCCCGCTGCTTCCTTCCTGCTGATTTAGGTACTTACCACCCTTTCCAGCACTTATTTCCACATCCTCGAACTCAGTTGCTTTCCCTACCTGTCATTTATTTCACTGTCTGTGTCCCTCACTAGATCGTAAGCTTCTTGTGAGCAGGGATCGTGTCTGCCAACTTTCATTCATTCATTCGATTGAATTTACTGAGGGCGGACTGTGTGCGAATTATTTAATTCTCCCAAGTGCTTAATACAGTGAAGCATCACAGCGTAGCGGATAGAGAAGCAGCGTGGCTCAGTGGAAAGAGCCCGGGTTTGGGAGTCAGAGGTCGTGGGTTTGAATCCCGGCTCTGCCACTCGTCAGCCGTGTGACTGGGGGCAAGTCGCTTCACTTCTCTGTGCCTCAGTTCCCTCATCTGTAAAATGGGGATGAAGACTGTGAGCCTCACGTGGGACAACCCGATTCCCCTGTATCTCCCCCGGCGCTTAGAACGGTGCTCTGCACATAGTAAGCGCTTAACAAATACCAACATTATTATTATTAGAGCAGCTACAGTGAAGCAGCATGAAGCAGCAGAGGAGCAGTCTGGCATAATGGGAGTCAGAAGGTCATGGGTTCTAATCACGGCTCCCCCACTTGCCTGCTGCCTGACCTTAGGCAAGTTACTTCTCTTCTGTGTGCCTCAGTTACCTCATCTGTAAAATGGGGATCGAGACTATGAGTCCCACATGGGGCAACTTGATTTGCTTGTATCCTCCCCAGTGCTTAGTACAGTTCCTGGCACATAGTAAGCGCTTAATAAATACCGTTATTATCATTACAGTGCTCTGCACACGGTAAGCACTTGATAAACGTCACTGATCGATTAAGAGTTTAGATATGTAGACCTCAGGAGTCACAGACAAGCCAGCTCCCCTCAGCTGGCCTTCCCCACACCTATCTCCTCCTTCCTCCCTCCCTCCACCTTCAGCATCCCCGACCTTGGGCAAGTCATTTCACTTCTCTGTGCCTCAGGTCTCTCATCTGCAAAATGGGAATTCACTACCTGTTCTCCCTCCTACTTCGACCGTGAGCCTCACGTGGAACCTGCTGAAGAATCTACCCCGGCCCTCAGTACAGTGCTTGGCTCATAGTAAGCACTGAACAAAAACTACTATTATTATTATTATTAATTATTATTACCCTAATCAGGGTTGAGGATGATGCAACTCAGTGCTAAGAGCGAGCCCTCCTCCCCAGCTCAAGACAGAGTCCAAGCTCCCTCACCCTCCTTCCAGGCAGCAGACTGGTCGGGGGGGTGAGGCAGGTAGGGAGAGGAAAGAGCTTCCTGGCTTTGTGAGCCGCAGCCCCGGGAACAGCTGAGCGGAGGAGAGACAGATGACAACATTACACTGTGCCGTGGGTTTCGGGCTGGAAGAATGGAGAGAATGAGAAATCACTCTTACGCCCCTACCTCACATCTCTTCCAAATGCACATCTACTATTATCGTCATGCAGCCTCCACTCCAGTGTCTGCCTTCAGAATTATTTTTACAAGTCTCCGTTTGGAACTGATATCCTCTCTGCCTCAGAAAAGCCATCGCTATAAATAACCCAGACGGCTGAATCTTTGCCTGTTGCTCCCCCTCTTTCTCCAGCTCACTTTCTTCCTTCCTTCCTTCCTACCATCCTTCCTACCTGACCGCCTTCCTTCCTGCTTTCCTTTCATCTTTCCTTCTTTCTTTTCATTCTTCCGTCTTTGTTTTCAGTCTTCCTTCCTCCCTTCACACCCCCTTTTCTTTCAACCTTCCCTTCTTCCTTCTTCCCTTCCCTCCTCCTCTTCCTCCACCCTTCCCTCCTCCTTTTCCTTCTTTCTTTCTTTCATCCTTCCTTCCCCCCTCCTTTTCTTCCTCTCTTCTTCCTTCTATTCTTCCTTCCCTTGCTCCCTCCCTTTCTCTTTTCCTCCTTTCCTCCCTTCCTTTCTCCTTCCTTCCTTCCCTCACTTCTTTCTCTTCCAGTTTTCTCCCTCTCTCTTTCTTCTTTCCTTCCCTCCCTCACTCCCTTCATCTCTCTCCCTCCTTTCCTCTCAGGCTCTCTCCGCCTCTTCCTCTGTCCATCTCTCTATGCCTACCTTTTCTTTTCCTCTGTTCCCGGGCACTCACTGCCTATTCTCTCCCAAATTACATGTTCATTCGCAAACCTGCTGTCTTCTTTCTCCTGCCTTCCATTGTCTCCCATCCCCTATCCCCTCCCCACTCTCCTCCCTTTCTCCCGCTCTTCCCTTCCCTTTCTTCTTCTTCCCTTATTTTTCTGTGAGAAGATGACACCCACCTCTCCTCTCTCTTTCTGCAGTGGATGTGGGCGATAGATCTTCCCGCCTCTCGGAAGGACACCGAGAGCCTCGGGGAACAGGTCAGGGTCAGGGGTGGTGGAGCTGGGTCAGTGTTGGCTGCCAAGCCAGTGGGAGATACCTCAGCCTTGAGACTGCTCTCAGGAAGATGAAATCCTGGCAAACAGTCTGGTGTTCACCTTCCCCATCCCTCTGGCCCTCTGGCACCAGTCCAGTCTGGCAAGAGGAGAGGGAGAGAAGAATTCAGATGGGTTCAGGTTTATCATTGAGAAGCAGCATGGCCTAGTAGATGAAACATGGGCCTGGAAGCCAGAGGGTCTTGGTTCTTATCCAGACTCTGCCACTCATTGCTGAGTGACCTTGGGCAAGCCACTTAACTTCTCCAAGTCACTTAACTCCTTTGTGCCTCGGTTTCTTCAACTGCAAAATGGGGATTCAATATCTGTTCTCCCTTCTACCTAGACTGTGAGCCCCATGTGGGACAGTGATTGTATCTGGCCTGATTAACTTGTCACTACCGCAGTACTTAGAATAGTGTTTGACCTATAGTAAGCACTTAACAAATACCATAAACAAAATTGAATGGGTATGAGAGCATAGGCGAATTCAGTAGGAGAGGATGATTGGGCTCAGGATCACTCCAAGGCCAGTGGAGTGACCATCCTTGGGTACTTGACTCCTAGTCCATGCTCCCAGGCAGGAGCAGGCTGTTGGGAGGGCTGGAGGAGGAGGGAAGGTGGAAGGCAAGAAGAGGAGGGCAGAGGAGGAAGGCAGGAGGAGGTGGCCAGGAGGAGGAGATAGGAGGAAGAGCATAAGAGGAGAAGAATAGGAGGAGGAGGGGAGGAGGAGGAAAATAGGAGGAGGAGAGTAGAAAGAGGAGGGCAGGAGCAGGAGTGCAGGAGGAGAAGGACAGGAGAAGGAGGAGGAGGGGATGAGAAAGAGGAGGGCATGAGAAGGAGGAGGAGGAGGGCAGGAGGAGGGCATGAAAAGGACTAGGATGGAAGGAGGAGGTCAGGAGGAGGAGAGCAGGAGAAGTGGAGGGTAGGATGAGGAAGATGTGGTCTGCAGGAAGGCATTATGGTGGAAAAGGAGGATGGCAGGAGGAGGAGGGCAGTAGGAGAAGGGTAGAGGAAAATGAGGACGGGAGATGGAGGGCAGGAGGAGAAGGAGGGCAGCAGGAGGAAGGGAGGAGGAGGAGGAAGGTAGGAGGAGGAGGGCAGGAGGATGAGGATAGTAGGAGGAAGGCAGGAGGAAGAGGGAAGGATGTGGAAGGTAAGAGGAGGAGGAGGGCCTGCAATCTGCAGGAGGTCACCTTGCTAGAGGAAGAGGAGAGAAGGAGAGACTTGGGGAGGGGCTTCCTGGCTGTGGTCCAGCCTGGGCCACCAGTGCCCTCCAGCTCTTCCCCTCCTCCTGCTCTGCTCCATGAAAAGGCTGGAGTGAAATGCACTCCCTCCCATGTCCCACATATCCCCTCCCTCTCTCTCTCCTGTCAAATTCTGAGTGTCCCCACACGAGGCAGGAGCAAGGCTGATTGGGATTACTAGAGTAGCGAGAATTGAAGAAGCCGAGCTGTGATTGAGGGGTTGGGGACTCTCTCTGGTGATTTTGTCCACTTAATGACTTGCCATTTAAGGAAGGTTGAATGGGAGGACGGCACCCTCCTCTCCCCTTCCCCCCTCCCAGGATCCCTGGAACCCTGGACCACTGGACCCCATTTTACAGATGAGATAACCGAGGCACAGAGAAGTAAAGTGACTTTCCCAAGGTCACCCAGCAAACAACTGGCAGAGCTGGGAGTAGAACTCATGACCTTCTGGCTCCCAGGCCCTGGCTCTATCCACTACACCATGCTGCTTCTCTAATAAAAACTGTGGTATTATTACTATAAGCCAGGTACCATACAAGTGCGGGGGTGCACACAAGTAAATCAGGTTGGACATTACTATTACGCAAAGCCTGCCTCTCTTGGGAGCTGGAAGGAGGGGGCCCAGACATTCCCTGTCAGTTGCTGAGCCAGCGCACACCTAATTATGTGCCAAGTACTCTTCTAAGCCCTGGGATAATAATAATAATGATGTTGGTATTTGTTAAGCGCTTACTATGTGCAGAGCACTGTTCTAAGCGCTGGGGTAGATGCAGGGTAATCAGGTTGCCCCACGTGAGGCTCCCAGTCTTAATCCCCATTTTACAGATGAGGTAACTGAGGCACTGAGAAGTTAAGTGACTTGCCCACAGTCACACAGTTAATCAGAACTGATACAGTCTCTGACCCACATGGAGCTCACAGTTTCAGTAGGAGGGAGAACATGCATTTAATCCCCATTTTACAGGGGAGAAAATTGAAACAAACCGGGAGAAGTTAAATGACTTGCTCAAGGTCCCCAAACAGGCAGGAGGTGAAGAGGGAATTAAAATGCAGTTCTCCGACTCGGCCACGCTGCTTCTCTGTGCCTCTCTGAAAGCTACTTCAACCTGTGAGGAAATTGGGTAGATGTATTTTACGCTCCCGTAGAAGCTTAATAATACCCTCTAATAAGAATAATTATGGTATTTGTTAAGTGCTATGTGCCAAGCCTGTTTTAAGCACTGGACTGTTTCTCATCCTTTCCCCATGAGAGTGTAGAGGATAAGGGATCTTATCGGGTGTTGCCAAGTTCCTAGGCCAGTGCTCTGCACCCAGAAGGGATAAAGCATTAATAAATGCTGGTGTAGATAATGACGAAGCTTTCACAGATGAGCAACTGAGGATCGGAGAGGTTAAGCAATATACGATAGTCATACAGCAGATCATCGATAACTGTGCCTTCCAAGACGTGAACCAGACCACACCACTCTCCCTTCCATATACCTGCTTCTGGCCCAGACTCCACAGCACACCTGCAGAAGATTCGTCTCTGACTCCTAACCAGCTCTTTTCTGGTCTCTGCTTTCCAGTAAAAGCAAGCAGTTCATTATTTCCCTGACTGGTGTCTCGTGAGAGACTCAAAATTAATTTTTCATCCCCCAAACATCACAATCATGAAATACCAAGTAAAGGTAAGTAAACAGCTGATTTACAAAAACATTTTCTTCTCCCCCCTCCCCCCTTCCACCTTCCCGCCCATTTTTATTTTTGAAAAAAGGAGTTACATCTGTGAATCGGTCGTGCAAAAAGCAGAGTAAAGAAGCAGTGTGGTCTAGTGGGAAGGTCAGAAGGACTTCTATTTCCAGATCTGCTACTGTCTGCTGTGTGACCTTGGGCAGGTTACTTCACTTCTCTCTGCCTCAGTTACCTCATCTGTACAATGGGGATTAAGACTGTGAGCCCCTTGTGGGACGTGGTTCAGTGGATAGAGCACGGGCCTGGAAGTCAGAAGGACCTGTGTTCTAATTCCGGCTCTGCGACTTGTCTGCTGCGTGACTTGGGGCGAGTCACTTAATTTCGCTGCATCTTGATTCCCTCATCTGTAAAATGGGAATTAAGACCGTGAGCCCCATGGGGGACGGGGATTGGGTCCAACCTGATTTACTTGTATCTACCTCAGTGCTTATAGCGGTGCTTGGCACATAGTAGGCGCTTAACAAATACCATCTTTGCTTAGCCTAAATCCAATCTGATTAGCTTGTATCTAGCCTAGCACTTAGTATAGTGCCTGGCACATAGTAAGTGCTCGAACAATACCTTGAAAACAAAAAAAACAGTTGACACACTTTGGAAACTAGCAATAGAACAGGTCAGGCAGGATGGAGACAGGCAGGGCGGCTCCTGACAGAGACATAAAGTAGCTCGGTAATCGTCCCGTTGTCCACCTGTCTGTGCAGATCGTAGGCCGTACACTCTGCAAACCCAGGACCACACACCAGATTTCCAGTGCCACCTCTGCCCTCTGTTTGGCCTCTCCCTCCTTACAGTCCCCTCTGGAAGCCCCCCAGGGAAGCCCGGGAAGCTCCCCAGAAGGCTTTCGGGACCACCCTGTACCTGCTTCTCCGACCCTGGACTCCCTCTCGCTCCATCCGCGCCTCCCCTCTCATTCATTCAATCATATTTACTGAGCGCTTACTGTGTGCGGAGCACTGTACTTGGAAAGTACGATTCGGCAATAAAAAGAGACATCCCCTGGCCACAACAGGCTCCTTCACCCGCCCTGCTCGGCCGCCCAGCCGCCCGTCACCTGGGGACTCTGGTCAGCTGGACCCCTGCCCCGGGAGGAGCTCGACCACTTTCACCAGCTCTGCACCCTCCGCTCGGCACCAGAGGCTCCAAGCTCATTAGAAATCCAGACCCGTACCCAGTGAACAAGCAGATTTAATTAAACATAACCTTCCCTTTAGCAAGAAAATAAAAAGCATTCTCCTGATGGAACAATTAGTATTTACAACCCCGCCCTCCCCCCCCCCTTCTCTTTTTCCTCCTTCTTTTAATACCTCTCCTTTATTATCTCTGACTTGGAACAGGCTCCATTTGATTTCCATAAATTAGCATAAAGGAGCATGGAGCATAGAAGGGGGAAAATACCCAGCCAAGTTCCTCTCCGAGCGGGGCAGACCTCCCAGGAAGCCCCTGGCTCCGTGCCCGGCTCCGGAAAGGGGTGCCCGCTTCCAGTGTGTGGCACGGAAACCTGTCCTTGCGGAGAGGGGCCTGGGCCTGTGATGGGCGTTTGGCAATAGGAGCCCGACGCCCCGGCTCCTCATTTCACCTTTGCCGCTCCCTGGGCGACGTCAGTCGGGTGGCTTCAACCTCCCCACCGTAGGGGAAGCAGAATGGCCTGGTGGAAAGATCGAGAGTCTGGGAATCAGAAAGACCTGGGTTCTAATGCCGGCCCCACCACTTGTCTGCTGTGTGACCTTGGGCTCGTCACTTCGCTTCTCTGTGCTTCATCTGTAAAATGGAGATTGAGACTGTAAGCCTCACATGGGACAGGGACCGTGTCCAACCTTTTCATTCATTCAGTGGTATTTATTGAGCGCTTACTATGTGCAGAGCACTGTACTAAGCACTTGGAATGTACAATTCGGCAACACAGAGAGACAATCCCTGCCCATTGACGGGCTTATAGTCTAACCTGATTACCTTGTATCTACCCCAGCACTTAGCACAGTGCGTGGCACATAGTAAGCACTTAACTAAAACCACAGTTATTACTGTTATTATTATTATCATTATTTTTCCCAAGGAGGCCCCAGGACCTTCTCAGGGGACCATTGTCCAATGGTAGTTATTGAGTGCCTTTAATGTCAGAGTATTATCCTGAGCTAGAGAACTCCACTCATCTCCAGGTAATAACAATGGCAATTATTATCATTATTATTATAATGGTAATGCTTAAGACTTAACCATGTGCCAAGCACTGTGTTGGTAGAAGATAAAAGTAGATAACAAGGTAATCAGATCAGATGTGTGGTTCACAGTCTAATAGGGAGAGGCGAAGGATATTGAATCACCGTTTTACAGAGGAAGAAACTGAGGCACACTGAGGAATAACAATAATGATAACATTAATAACAGTAATTGTATTTGTTAAATGATTACTATAATAACTGTGGTATTTTGTTACTATGTGCTAAGCACTGTACTGAGCACTGGGGTAGATACAAGATAATCAGGTCCTACCTGGGGCTCACGGTCTAAGAAGGGAGAACAGGTATTGAATCTCCATTTTGCCGACGCGAGTACCGAGGTACGGAGAAGGAAAGTGATCTGCCCGAGATCACAGGCGATTTATGGAGCCGGCGTTAGATTCCCAGTTCCGCGATCTTTCCACCAGGCCACAGTCTCTCAGGAAAGGAACTCATAGACTTAGAAGGATCTCAGAGGACGTCTAGTCCATCTGGCTGCCTGGAGCCTGGAGAGTATCTAAACTGTTTAAAGAGATGAGTCCCCGGCCCCAAAAAATCAACAAAGAAAGAGATTTCCCCAATGTTCCTGGCAGCCTATTTCAATGTCTAATGATTCTCACAGTGAGGAAGTTCTTCCTTAAGCCTGATCTTAATCCCTCCTACTGCAATTTTAAATGTTTCCTCTTGTTCTGTTCTCAGTGGGCAACCGCCTCCTGCCAGTCTCCTACTGGAGAACTTCTTAAGTTGCCCCGTTCTTCCCGAGGCCAGATCCCACCAGGTTCTGTAACCCTCTGTGTGTTGACAAGATAACAACCCATGTTTCATTAATAATATTAACGAGAAGAAGATCAGTGGCAGTAAGCCCCGGGACCATCTGCAGATTGGAGAGAGAGCTACAGAAACACCATGGGGAGAGCCACTGTCTGAGGGTTTGGTCGGGCATAGGAGGAAGGGATGGAGGAAAGAAGAGAGGGAGGAAGGAAGTGTGTGGGGGGAGGAGATAGGAGGGAAGAGAGGAAAGAAGTGTGTGTGGGAAGGAGATAGGAGGGGAGAGAGGAAAGGGGAAAAAGCGGGAAGGGACGGAAGACTATCAGTCCTAGCTTCAGATGAAAGCCAGAAACTTAGGGGTATCTGGGTTCGTGGTGTCAGTGCTCTGGATGACCGACGCAGATCAGAGAAAGTGTAGTGTGGTGGAGAGCAGGGGTCAAAGTCGAGGCCGTGGGGGACAGCCGAGGAGTGCAAACACCGAGCTGTAGCTGTAGGAGATATCTGGGGAAGGCCGAGTTCGGGCCATGGCTGTGGGGGAGAGCCAGGGAGGGTGGAGGCCGGGCCGTGACTGTTGGGGAGAGACAGAGAGGGCAGAGATTGGGCTGTGGCTTCTGGGGAGAGCTGGGGAGGTGGGGGACTGAGATGTGGTTCTGGGGGGAGAGCCAAGGGGGCAGGGCCTGGGCCGTGGATGTGGATGAGAGGCAGGGAGCACGTAGGCCGGGCTGTAGCTGCTGGGGAGAGCCGGGGAGCAGGGGGGCTGTGCCGTGCCCGTGAGGGAGAGCCGGGGAGGGAGGAGGCCGGGTCATAGCTACTGGGGAGAGCCGGAGAGCAGGGAGGTCAGATCACAGCTGTGGGGGAGAGAGCCAGGGAGGGCCGAGGCTGCTCTGGAGCTGTCATCCCTTGGAGATTCCTCTCAGGTGTCACCGCCATGTTGTTCCTCAAACGGTTCCTTGCGAGTGTTTTGGGGAATCAGAATGAGAGCTGTATTCTCACTGATCTCCGCTCCCCACTTACGCTGGGCCGTCCTTTCCTCCACAATCAAAGAATCAATCAATCAAGAGTATTTATTGAGTGCTTACTGTGTGGGGAACAATCTACTAAGCACTTGGAAGAGTATTCTAGAGTTGGCAGACACGATCCCCGCCCTCGAGGAACTTCCAGTTTAGAGGGGGGAGATCACCATTAGAGTAAATGTCTACAAGCGGTCAATCGTGTTTAGGGAGTTTCTTCTGTCATCAGAGGAGGGTGGCCATATGTCTGGTTTTATATTGGACCTTCAGGTCCAGCAGTTTTAACTGAACGGGGCCCGTGTTCATAGGGATCTTGGCAGGAAATGCAAAGATTTTGGAGCCGAGGGTGAGAGTGAGGCGGGGCGGGGGCTCAGAGGCCACCCCTAGAGAAGCACTCTAAATCCAGGTGGAACGGGACGGACGTAGGCAAAATGGTGCCCGGCCCATGACGGGTTCAGAGCCACTTGCGTCTCCGTGCGTGGCTGCAGTTCCCGCCCAGCTAGTTTAGAATCAGTGGAGTGGTCAACCCTCCTCCCTCTGTGCGCAGATCTTTCAGGCTGCTTCTCTCCTCCAGACTCTGGGTGATGTCTATCTGCCCCTCTAGACCGTCAGTTCATTGTGGATATGGAGCATGTCTGTTATCGTTGTGTTTTACTCTCCCAAGTGCTTCGTACAGTGTCTTGCCCACAGTAAGTTCAATAAATACAATGGATTGACTGATAATGTTATATTGTACTGTGGCTCGGTGGAAAGAGCCCGGGCTTGGGAGTCACAAGTCATGGGTTCGAATCCCGGCTCTGCCACTCGTCCACTGTGACTGTGGGCAAGTCACTTAACTTCTCTGTGCCTCAGTTACCTCATCTGTAAAATGGGGATTAACTGTGAGCCTCACGTGGGACAACCTCTGCACATAGTAAGCGCTTAACAATTACCAACATTATTATTACTTTCCCAAGCTATTAGTACAGTGCTCTGCACTCAGTAAGTGCTCAGTAAATGTGACGTATTGATCGATCGGTTGATTTTGGGCCCCCATTAAGAGAGAACCCTGGAGGGGGCCAGTCTGGGTGCTTGGAGGGAAATGGATGACGGCATTCTGGATGTGAAACGGAGGCTCAGAATCAGGAATGTGGATGCTGGGAGCTAATGCGATGCAAAATGATCAAAGTTTGTCTCAGCCCTCCAGAACCTTATGGTCTAAGTTTTTTTAAAATGGCCTATTTCATCAACACGATCAGCAGCAGCACCATCATCCTCCACAGGGTTGCCTGTTCTGGCCACCGCCACGGATATTTGCACTACTCTTTTCCCGACTCTGCCGCTTGTCAGCTGTGTGACTTTGGGCAAGTCACTTAACTTCTCTGTGCCTCAGTTACCTCATCTGTAAAATGGGGACGAAAACTGTGAGCCCCATGTGGGACAACCTGATCACCTTGTATCCTCCCAGCACTTAGAACAGTGCTTTGCACATAGTAAGCGCTTAACAAATGCCACCATTATTATTATTACAAAAGAGAATAGACACGCTCCCTGCCCACAAGGCAATTATAGTCTCATGGGCAGGACAAAGCAAAATCAATTCATCCTGGAACAGATTCCATCACTACTTCCTGAGCAGAAGACAAGAGTCAAGAGTCATCTATTCATTCCCTGCCCTAGCCACCCATAACTCCTTCCTAGGTCTTTCCCTTTCTGGATAAATGACCAAGGAAACAAACAAGTTAAAGCTTAATAAACCAACTGCAGAGGGAGAAGTGCAAGCAGAGAGGCCGGGGAGGAAAAGAGTGGCTGAGGCTGACACCAGAGCCTAAATCAAAGAGAAACTTCCCCATTCTAGGAGATGAGAGGTTGGGGCCGGGATTTCCATTCTCTAAAGTTCAGCGGGTCCCCAGTTGCTCCAAAGAGAGAACAGAGCCAGAGACATCCTGGGCAGGCAGCCAAAACTGCTGTTTATTTGATCACGGTATAAAATATGATCGACAGGGGAGTTGCTAATGCCTCTGGCCAAGGGCGGACCTCTGCTCGCTGCATTTTCAACCTGGACAGAATGTCACCCTCCAATGTGCAGGTGTTTTTCTGGCGCATTGTTTGTCCAGGCACAACCCATGGACTCACGGACATTTCCTCGATCGCGGCTGCCTCGGTCCGGGCTTGGGGGTGGCCGCGTCTCTCTCCGGGGATAGAATCCTTTTCCTTCTCCCTTCCGCCTCCTCCCTGCTCTCTCCGCCTCTCCCTGGCAGAAACAGGCTTGAGCCTCGAAGAAGGAGCTGGTGTCTTAGACCCTACCCCTTGGTACTGGCAGGTTTCCCCAGGATTCACTTTCAGAAGGGCTACTGGTCACCTAGATGTCAGCCCCTGGCCCAGGCTCTTGATCGCCGACGGGACCGACGGGGGGGCTCTGGGGTCCACATTTGGCTTTGCTGTTTTTGTGTCCTTGGCTCAGTAGCTCTATCTCTTTGAATCTCATTTCCTTCTCTTCCTCTTCCTCTGCCTCAGAGAGAACTTTTTATTTTTACGGTATTTCTTAAGCAGCAGAGAAGCAGTGTGGTAAAGTGGACAGAGCATGGGCCTGGGAGTCAGAAGGACCTGAGTTCTAATCCTGATTCTTGACTTATCTGTTTTGTGACCCTTGGGAAAGTTCATTCATTCATTCAATCGTATTTATTGAGCATTTACTGTGTGCAGAGCACTGTACTAAGCTCTTGGAATGTAAGATTTGGCAACAGATAGAGACAATCCCTACCCAACAACGGGCTCACAGTCTAAAAGGGGGAGACAGATGGCAAAACAAAACGAGTAGGCGTCAATACCATCAAGATAAATAGAATCATAGATTACAGTAATAAATGATATATACAAATATACACAAGTGCTGTGGGGAGGGGAAGGGGTAGAGCAGAGGGAGGGAGTAGGGGGAATGGGGAGAGGAGGAGGGGCAGAGGGAAAGGGAGGGCTCAGTCTGGGAAGGCCTCTCGGAGGAGGTGAGCTCTCAGTAGGGCTTTGAAGACGGGGAGAGGGTTAGTTTGGCAGATGTGAGGAGGGAGGCCATTCCAGGTCACTGGTAGGGCGTGGGCCGGGGTCGATGGTGGGACAGGTGAGAATGAGGACCCGTGAGGAGGTTAACGGCGGAGGAGCAGACTGTACGGGGTGGGCTGTAGAAGGAGAGAAGGGAGGTGTGGTGGGAGGGGGCAAGGTGATGGAGAGCTTTAAAGCCAAGAGTGAGGAACAGCCTGGCCTAGTGGAAAGATCATGGGCCTGGGTTTGGGGTCTAATCCTGCCTCTACCCCTTGTCTGCTGGGCAAGTCACTTCTCTGTGTTTCAGTTACCTCATCTGTAAACAACTCTGAACCCCACATGGGACACGGACTGTGTCCAATGTGATTTTTTTTTAAAGTGGTATTTATTAAGTGCTTAGTATGTGCCAGGCACTGTATTAAGCACTGAGGTAGATACAACCTAATCACATTGGACACAGTCCCTCTCCCATGTGGGGCTCACCATCTTAATACCCATTTTACAGATGTGGAAACTGAGGCACAGAGAAGTGACTTGCCCGAGGTCACCCAGCAGACAGGTGGCAGAGCTGGCATTAGAACCCGTGTCCTTCTGACTCCCAGGCTCGTGCTCTATCTACTAGGCGAAGCTGCTTCCTTAGCTTGTATCTACCTCACTGTTTGGTACATAGTAAGGTTTTAACAGATATCATATAAAAAAAATCCACAAGTTAGCTGCATGAATTATCTGCGAAGCTCAGTTGTAATAGTGTTATCTGTTAAGCGCTTACACTGTGCCAAACTCTGTACTGAGCACTGGGGTGGATACAAGATAATCATGTCAGATTCAGCCCCTATCCCGACTGGGGCTTACATTCTAAGTAAGGAGAACAGATATTGAATCCCCATTAAATAGATGAGCAAACTGAGGCCCACAGAAGTGAAGTGACTTCCCCAAGGTCACACCGCAACCCAGTATTCATCTTGTTAATGAGATGTACATCACCTCGATTCTATTTATTTGCTATTGTTTTAATGAGATGTTCTTCCCCTCGATTCTATTTATTGCCATTGTTCTTGTCTGTCCGTCTCCCCCGATTAGACTGTAATTCCGTCAAGGGGTAGGGACTGTCTCTATCTGTTACCGATTTGTACATTCCAAGCGCTTAGTACAGTGCTCTGCACATAGTAAGCGCTCAATAAATACTATGGAATGAATGAAAGTAGTGGAACTGGGATTAGAACCCAGGGTTTTCTACTTCCTGATCCATGGGCTTTCCTCTAGGCCACACTGCTTCTCAATTCCCCCCACGGCTCTGCCCTGGGAGATAGCTGCTCTGCTTACATTCAACAGGCGCTGCCCCGGGGGTGCGGCCAGGTCAGGGATAGGGAAGGAGGGCGAGCCAGTCCTGGGGTCACCACTGTATTCCTTGGGCAAAAAGGCAGTCGTGTACCTCACATGGACCAGCTGTGCTTCAGTCATTCCGTCAATCGGTCAGGCGATCGTATTTATTGAGCGTTTACTGGGTGCAGAGCACGGTACTGAGCACTTGGGAGAGTACAATACAACATTCCTGTCACTACACTCCCTGCTCCTTGGGAGTCCTCCACCTGCTCTGTGTGCCCAGGGCGGTAGGGAGGAGCCCGGCCTAGGGGCCAGGACACGGGTTTCCTCCCTCCATGCTTCCCTCCAGCACCACCCCCGACACCAGGCTGTTCTGGTTTACCCTGCCCAGATGGGGCAAACAAGGGGCAAGGGGCACTCGGAGCCCTTCCGCATCTCAACATGGTCGTGGCCCTTCGTTCTTCCAGTTTCCCTCCCAGGTCTTGCCCCTGACCTGAGTCCCGACTACTGGCAGCTCATTCCGTCCGGGCCGGGGCAGAGGAGTGGGGGGTCTGTCTCTATGCCCAGGGGACTCTGAGGGGAGAAATCAACTCTGAAGAGCCATCAACTCCACGTGGAGTCAGAGCTGCCAAATCCGTGACGGAGGGGCCCACTGCCTTTGTGGGAGAGCGGGTGGGTTGGGGAGCGGACTCTGGTTTTCCACTCACAGCGGTGTCTGAGCTGGACTACCATCTTGATTCATTCCAGATTGAGGATGACACCTGTGGGGAGTTTCCAAATGGGGCAGAACCTGACCTGCTGCTCTTCTTCAAAGCCTGTCTGCCCCACCCTGTCCTCTTCTGCACCCCAGTAAAGCTCCACCGACGTTTTACCTCCGCAATTAAAATGGCCACCCGTTGGTTATCTGTAGCCGATTATCACCTTCTAACAGATCCACTTTCCTCGTGACCCAGTTGTATTCCATGGCAACTGGAAACGTGGCTCCCTCCAACTTTCCAACCCAAATCGGGCCCAGCTGCTCCTCCGGCCACTGTCCACCTCTGTCCAGCACTTTCTCTATGTTGCATTATCCACCGTTCTATATTATTCATTCATTCATTTTCAAACATATTTATTGACCCCGTAATAGAAAAGCAGCGTGACTTGATGGAAATAGCCACTGGGAGTCAGATGTCATGGGTTCTAATCTCAACACCGTCACTTGTCAGCTGTGTGACTTTGGACAAGTCACTTAACTGCTCTGGGCTTCGGTTACTTCACCTGTAAAATGAGGATTAGGACTGTGAGCCCCACGTGGGACAACCTGATTACCTTGTATCTACCCCAATGCTTTGAACAGTGCTTGGCACATAGTAAGCGCTTAACAAATACCATCATTCTTATTATTATTATGTGCAGTGCACTGTCCGAAGCACTTGGGAGAGTCCGCTCCACTTTGCCCCTCCATTAATGTGGGTAATCAAGCACTGAGTGCGACTTACCGGTTAGGCCTCCTTAGCTTGGGACTATCATTTCTCCTCCGCGGTTCTTTTCCCCGACTGCAAAATGGGCACACTACTCTTCCTCCTGCTTATTTCAGTGGCTTCTAAGTGAATATTTCCAAAAGAGAAATTCTGTAAGCTCCTTTCTGGACTCCAAGGGAGTTGATGCCTAACTACAAGGTGCTCCAGTAATCAGCTCATTGCTCAAAGTCTCCTTTCCATCTTTAAAAAGATTCTTTAAATGAAAGAAACATTCCCTAGTCTTCTCTCCCCACCTATGGTACTTGAGCTTCCTCCTGTGGTAGCAATTTAGCAAAGTTATTCATTAACTGCTGTGCACCTCGAGGTATTTACATCACTGGCTCATTCTAACATTCAATTGCATTTGAAATGTGGTTAACAAACACCCTCCCACAGGCTTGAATGCTGGAGGGAGAACCAACAAATATCCCATCTGGTCTGGTCTAGTAAGGTCTCAGGAGCTGGGCTCTCCAGACAGGGTCTTCTAAACGGCTGTGCTCATAGAGCAGCAGCATGGCACACGACTGGGAGTCAGAAGGTCGCGGGTTCCAGTTCTGCTCCGCCACTTTGCCGTGTGACCTCAGGCAAGTCACTTGTCTGTGCCTCAGTTCCCTCATCTGGAAAATGAGAATTAAGACTGTGAGCCCTTCATGAAGCAGGGAGTGTATCCAAATCTATTTACTTGTATCCTATTTGCTTGTGTCCTAGCGCGTAGTAAGCATCTAACGAATCCCACAGTTATTATTACCTCTCTGGGAGGGCTTAAGTGAAGATTTGACCAGAGGCAGAGGGATGGACGGGTGAACCTTTCAGGCATGGCGTAACGGGTAGAGCAGGGGCCTGGGGAGTCAGAAGGTCGTGAGATTGACTCCCGGCTCTGCCACCTGTCCGCTGTGTGACCCTGGGCAAGTCACTTCACTTCTCTGGGCCTCAGTTCCCTCATCTATAAAATGGAGATTGAGACTGTGAGTCCCACGAGGGACAGGGACTGTGTCCAACCCAATTTGCTTGTATCCACTCTAGTGCTTAGTACGGTGCCTGGCACATAGCAAGTGCTTAACAAATGCTATAATTATTATTATAATTATTATTAGTAGTAGTATAGTGCTCTGCACACAGTAAACGCTCAATAAGTGCAATCGATTGCTTGATCATCCACATTTATTCCAACCTCCCTCTTGGCACTCACCTCTCCTTAATCGGGCGTGTGGTCCCTCAGATCTATGAGGGATGGGACCCCCAAGAAATGCCTCTGGACTGCACTGGATGAGAAGATCTCTGGGCGTTTGAGCCTCTTTTGTGCTATGCCTGCAGTCCGGCAGGGCCACTGACTGAGAATATCTACCAGTCTCCTCGGGGCCAAGCAGGGAGGCGAGTGGCCCTTGGTGGAATCGGCAGGATGGGACCCACCTTCCTGGCCCCGTGTCATCAACATCATCTGCGCCCCCACTAGCAGCAATACTATTTATTGAGCACCTCTCTGTTTCGTTCATATTTATTGGATGTTTATCTATTTATGGTATTTATTGAGCGCTTACTATGTGCAGAGCACTGTACTAAGCGCTTGGAATGAACAAGTCGGCAACAGATAGAGACGGTCCCTGCCGTTTGACGGGCTTACGGCCCGTTGTACTAAGATCTTGGGAAAGTACACTCTAACAATAAACAGATGAACATTCCCTGCCCACAACGAGCTTACAGTCTAGAAGGGCTCTCTTGTGCATGTCCTCATACTCGATTTTGCACTGATAACCAGCCTGCGCTTGCAAACAATCCCGCTGTACTTGACCGGTAACTGTAATAATAATAATGATAATGGTATTTGTTAAGCACTTACGATGTGCCAAGCACTGTTGGGGTAGATACAAGGTAATCAGGTTGTCTCACGTGGGGCTCACGGTCACACTCCTACAGTGATATTTATCGAGGGTTTACTTTGTGCAGAGCACTGTACTAAGCGCTTGGGAGAGTACAGTATAACAATATAACAGACACATTCCCTGCCAACTTCGAGCTTACAGTCTGGAGTCTAGTCTACAGATTGAGCCCTCCCTACCTGAAACCCTAGAAGCAAGTGAAAGGAGAACACATTAAAATTCATTAATTGACTCAGTTCCCTCAGTTGGTTCATGCTGTTCCACACTCCAGCCTTGGAGTTGGCTGGCACTTTGGGAGGTGCGTTCTGTCTTTCCTCTGCCAGGAGCGGCAAATGATTCCTGCTCCAACATATAAGGGGGCATTTGATGAATAATAATAGTAATAATATTAATAATGACAGTGATGGTGTTTGTTAAACGCTTACTATGGCTCAGTGGAAAGAGCACAGGCTTAGGAGTCAGAGAGGTCAAGGGCTCTAATCCCGGCTCCGCCACCCGTCAGCTGTGCGACTTTGGGCAAGTCACTTCACTTCTCTGGGCCTCACTTACCTCATCTGTAAAATGGGGATGAAGACCTTGAGCCTCATGTGGGACAATCTGACTACCCTTTATCTACCCATTGTTTAGAACAATGCTCGGCACATAGTAAGCGCTTAACAAATACCAACGTTATTATTATTAGGTACTGTGCTAAACCCTGGGGCAGATAAAAGCACATCAAGTTGGACACAGTCCCTGCCCCATGTGGGGCTCACAATCTTAGTCTCCATTTTACAGATGAGGTAACTGAGGCACAGAGAATTTAAGTGACTTGTCCAAGGTAACACAGCAGACACGTGGCTGAGCTGGGATAATAATAATAACGTTGGTATTTGTTAAGCGCTTACCATGTGCAGGGCACTGTTCTAAGCACTGGGGTGGATACAGGGTCATCAGGTTGTCCCACGTGAGGCTCACAGTTAATCCCCATTTTACAGATGAGGTAACTGAGGCACCGAGAAGTTAAGTGACTCGCCCACAGTCACACAGCTGACAAGTGGCAGACCCGGGATTTGAACCCATGACCTCTGACTCCAAAGCCCGGGCTCTTTCCACTGAGCCACGGTAGGAAGATAGGACCTGGGAGAGACTTAGCGAAGGCCCACCAAGCGCTCTGCCCTCTTCCAGGTATGTTTCATCGCATCGAGTTGATGTACTTCCTTACCCTCCACACCTGACATCAATCTAAAGGACGTTGGAATGGATTCTGGCAATTTTCGAGATTTCATTGCCAAAATGAATCGCTGTGTATCATTCACTGCCTCTCCTCCCTGTGGCCTTAATCTGATGAGCTACCTCTCTGTTGATTGATGTAAGAATTAATCTGGTTCCATTCACTAGGTACATTGGGGACAGTGGAAGGACCCTGAAGCAAAGCTGTCCCAAAATGGCTCTTCCTTCTGAGTGCCACACTGATCTAACACAAAACCCTCCTCAAAAACATTGTATCTGGTAGACAGTGTTCAGAGTCCCAGGGTTCTGATCCACGGGGATAGTTTGCATCTAATATTGGGCCTGAGGTAAACAGTGATGGTAGAATTAGAACAGCGCTTAGTACAGCACTTAAGACATAGTAAGTGCTTAACAAATAGAAGAAGAACAACAACAACAATTTCCACTCAGAGTGTCTCCATTTGTACAACGTGGCCTGGTGGAAAGAGCCCGGGCCTGAGTTCTGCCAACTGTCATACAGTACTCCCAAGTGCTTAGAATTCCAAGCGCTTAGTACAGTGCTCTGCACATAGTAAGCGCTCAATAAATACGATTGAATGAATGAATGAACAGTGCTCTCCCATTGACCGATTGATTGATGGATTCTAATCCTGAATCTGCCACTTGCCTGGTGTGTGATCTTCATCAAATCATAAACTTCTCAGGGACTCAGTTCCCTCATCTGTAAAGTGGGGATTCAATCCCCGTCCCTCCTCCTTAGAAAGTGATTCCCGTGTGGGATAAGGTCTATGTCTCATCCGAGTGTCCTATCTAGCCCATTCTATCCTCTGTAGAGGCAGCGTGGCTCAGTGGAAAGACCCCGGGCTTGGGAGTCAGAGGACGTGGGCTCTAGTCCCAACTCCGCCACTTGTTTGCTGTGTGACCTTGGGCAAGCCACATCACTTCTCAGTGCCTCATTTATCTCATCTGGAAAATGGGGACTAAAACTGTGAGACAACCTGATTACCTTGTATCAACCCCAGAGCTTACAACAGTGCTTGAAACATAGTAGGTGCTTAACGAATACCATAATTATTATTATTATCATCTACCCCAGCTCTCACCACGGTGCTTGGTACGACGTAAATGCTGAATACAGGCCGCATCTCCCTGGTGAACAGGGCTGACTTCAGCCATTGGGTTTGTCTGAGGTAAGGAGAAGTTTTTTCCCCACTCCCACCCTGTTCGATGTTGACATCAGTGCTTTTCACAGGAGAAGCTGCATAGCTTAGCGGATAGACCACAGTCCGGGGAGTCAGGAGAACCTGAGTTATAATCCCGGCTCTGTCACCTGTCTGCTGTGTGACCTTGACCAAATCTCTTAACTTCTCTGTACCTCAGGAATCTCATCTGTAAAATGGAGATTAAGACTGTGAGACCCACGTGGGATGGGGATTACGTCCAACCTGATTGCCTTGTATCTGCCCCAGCGTTTAGAACAATGCGTGGCACATAGTAGGCACTTAACAAATACCATAAAAACATCCATTTGAGCTGCTGCATTTCTCCAAAACGGACCCCTCCCCCGGCTTTCTGTCACGTGGGGGGTAAACCTCCCCCCACACTCTGCACCTGGACTTCCATTAGCCCTTTTCCAGCTGGGTCGGGGGAAGAGTAGAAGCGGCAGCAGGAGGCGACCTCGACGGTCAGCTCTTCGGGAACCACGGTTGTGGTGCTGACCGTGACGGAGACCTAGAACCGTGGCTGCGGTGGTGACGGTGGCGGAGACCAACAACCGTGGCCACGTCTGTGGCAGCTAGTGGGGCTCCGAGCCATGCGGCATCCAAAACTTTGCTTCTCCGGCCACCGGGCCCCGACCCTCTTGTAGCTACCGATGTCCTTGCCTTTCATGTTGTTTTTTGTATTTCTATTGTTTCAGCTTCCCTTATGTGTCTGCTGTCCGTCCCTTGTACCATTTATTATTTTTAATCAGCATAATGGCAGTATGTGTTAAGTGCTTACTGTGTCAGCCGGAGTGGATGCAAGTAAGTCGGGTTGAACACAGTCCCCGTCCCACATGGGGCTCCCGGTCTCAATCTCCATTTTACAGATGAGGTACCCGAGGTCCAGAGAAGTGAAGTGACTTGCCCAAGGTCACGCAGCGGAGGAATGGCAGAGCTGGGATTAGAACTCATGACCATCTGACTCCCAGCCTCTATCCATTATGTCACAGATTGTTACTCCCTGGAGGGGAGAAGCAACGTGGCTCAGTGGAAAGAGCCCGGGCTTTGGAGTCAGAGGTCATGGGTTCGAATTCCGGCTCGGCCACTTGTCAGCTGTGTGACTGTGGGCAAGTCACTTAACTTATCTTTGCCTCAGTTACCTCATCTGTAAAATGGGGATGAAGACCGTGAGCCCCACGTGGGACAACCTGATTCCCCTGTGTCTACCCCAGCGCTTAGAACAGTGCTCTGCACAAAGTAAGCGCTTAACAAATACTAACATTGTTATTGTTAGGGACCATATCTAATTTTTGCCTGCATATTTTTCCCAGAAGCTTGTACAGTGCTCTGCATATAGTAGGCACTTAAGAGATACTGTACATACTACCACTTACAAAGACAGCGGTGGCTCCTATTACTTCTATTTTTACTCCACAACTCCTATTACTAATTCTACTGCTAAATCTTCTCCTCCTTCTCTCCTCTCCCTTTCTTTATTCTTAGATTATGAACCCCTGGAGGGCTAGGGAGTGTGTCTAATTTTCACCCGTATATTTTTCCTTTTGCTTTGCACAGTGCTCAGCTCATAATACAGAGAAACTTCCTGGCACTGGGGATAAAGCACGGACCTGAGAGTCAGAAGGTCCGCCACTTGTCTGCCGTTTGGCCCCGGGCAAGTCACTTGACTTCTCTGGGCCTCAGTTACCTCATCTGGAAAATGGGGATTAAGAGTGTGAGCCTCACTGTGGGACAGTGACATGTCTGCTTGTATCCACCCCAGCGCTCAATACAGTGCCTGGAACATAGTAAGTGCTTAACAAAAACCATTATTATAAGAGAAGCAGCGTGGCGTAGTGGATAGAGCATGAGCCTGGGAGTCGGAATGTCCTTTTCCGCAGGGCAACTCCAAGGTGAGTCTCCTTTCAGTGCATTAGTATTACAGCTTCTCCTTCACGTGTGGCTATTGTGGCCCATCTAGCAGAGACCAGTCCGGGGAGGAATGGAAGAAGTGTCGTGGAAGGGTGTATCGCTCAAAGCTTACAGGACTGGTTCTCTAGGAATGTGATGACTTGTGTAAGGGAAGCCAAAATGTTATCAGTGAAATGTCGATACGAACACATATTGATATCCAAGAAAGTGGCACGTGCAGTCATATTTTATTAAGTTGAATCTTATGATGTGGTCTATAATCATAGCATTCATTGAGATTTCCACCGGAGAAGATGTTTCTCTTTGTCTCCTTTTATCACTTAGGGTTAAGACACTTCAGGGCATAATGTATTCGGTTTCTCATTTGAAGTCACTGCTGTCGGCCTAAATCTTTATTAAGTATATTTGACTGACAGATGCAAGGCCGGGCTATTCCCGTTGGTGTTTCCTTGGTGGAGAATAAAAGGCCTCACTGGAGGGATTTTCAGAGCCTCCTTACAGGTTTCAGGGCTGCAGGAACTCCTCGAAGATACATCTCTCCATTTATTGTTATGTATTTATTCACTCGGGCCTTTTATCGGTACCAATTTTCTTCTTCCCCACAGTGGCGTGCTCAATCAATGGCTGCTTGCTGGGACGAACTCCAGTTGCCCCTGAGAATTCTGGACACGTTCATGTACATGAGGTCACGGGCATCGCGCTGGAAATGGAATTCCCTTTAATGTCTACACAAGCGACATCGAGTTTGCCAGAACCTAAACCGTTTCCCCAGGGTCCTCCCTTGAGCCCCACGACTTGCTCCCGAGGTTTTGTCCTTCCGGTGAGCACAGGCATCACACCCGTTTTGACAGCAGGAGCCGCGGCAGAGGGAGGCCGGAGTTTGAAAATTAAAGTACAGTACGCTAAGGTCCGATGACATTGCTGTGTTTTTACCAGGCAGGGGACAGACCAGTTGAAAACCAGACTGTCTGGGAAAAAGCCGGATGGCTTACCTGCTACCCGCTGTCTTCCCCATCGGAAAGGAGGGCAGCAGTTAGCGGGTAAGCCGTCCAGCTTGGCCCCAGACTGTCTCGTTTTCAACTGGTCTGTTCCCTGCCTGGTAAAAACACAGCAACACCATCTTTTCACTTCCATTTAATTTTCTCCCAACATCTGGTACAGAATCTGGCACCCAGCAGGCCTCAGTGAACACCACTAAACCAGAAAGGGAAGGTGAAGGTGCCACCCTAGGGCTCCACACAGGGTCTCCAACAGCAGCCGATCGGTGGTATTTATTGAATGATTCCTGAATGCAGAGCATTTGTTCGGGGGAAGCGTCTTTGAATTCTGAAGCATCGTGACCTAGGGGAGAGAGCACGTTCCTGGGAGTCCGAAGGAACTGGGTTGTCAGTCTCTGCCTATAGTCTGCTGTGTGTGACCTTAGGCAAGTCCCTTCACCTCTCTGGGCCTCAGTTTATTTCACCTGTAAAATGGGATTTAGACTGCGTGCCCCATGTGGGACATGGACTGTGTCCAAACTGATTAGCATTTAACAAAACCCATAAAACAACAAATAACACAAAACCAAAACTGTTATATTGTACTCTCCCAAAAGCTTAGTACAGAGCTCTGCACCCAGTGAGCGATCAATACATTTGATTGATTGATTGCTTTATTGATTGCACTGAGTGCTTGGAAGAGTACAGTACAATAGAGTGGGTATACACAATCCCTGCCCACAAGGAGCCTACAGTCTTGCACTCTTGAGGTCCCCAGGATCGATCAACTTGAGGGGCAGACAGGGGAAATCATGAGTTTCTCAATGTAAGATTGTTTTGTGTACTTTCCACTCAAAATTTCAAGGTCTTTCCCTGTGGAATCCTAGTCCTGAAGGAACAGTGCCCAAGAAGAAACTCTAAATTGAAGAAAGCAACACAGAAAGCTAAATCCCTTTTTCCCTTCCTCTCCTCATTCCCCAATTCCTCCCCCTCAAATCCCGGGGAGCTCCAAGGGGCAGAGCTCCACTCTCCGGCAATGATCCGTCTTGGTCCCAGTGAGGATCTCTGACAGACTTCATATTTTACAGGGGTCAGTGGTCAGACTGAATCTCTTAAAAAGAAATCCGCTGCACGTCTTCAGTGCTTTGTGTTTTTCAATCTGGAAAACATGGAGAACCTCTGTAACGTTGATGAGGAGTGATGGGAACTCTTTAAACCCGTTATTAAAAGAGTCACCGTACCCCCTCCTCTCCTCAGAGTGGGTGTTTATTCTCAGAATGCCTCTGTATTCGGATGGCCTAAAGAGGCATCACTCATGCTTACATGTCTTGTGCTCCTTTGAAGCAAGATTTGTGCTACTCAAAGGTATCGGAGCGGCGGGTGGCCTTAGAGCTGGAATCCCTTTGCTTTTATCCAGCAGGGGCAGCTCACACTTGAGTTGTGGCAGGTTTTCCTCAGTGGGGAAGAGGGGAGCGTTTGAAGGTGAAAAAGACTCCCCCATCTGTTTCTACTTCTTTATCCAACAATCCCTCTCTCCCCATCAGAAAACATCTCAGCTGGGAAGTAAATGCTTAAAATAATTAGTTTTCAGTGAGATTCTAATGTGCCAACTGGGGTATTACGATGGAGGTCAGTGGGTGAGCTCCCCATGGAGGATCTAGGAGGGCCACTGATGCCCTCTTCCTGGGCCAGCATGCATGGGAGCTTCAGAAAATATAGTCGCATTCCTCATCCTCTAGACTGTAAGCTCACTGTGGGCAGGGAACAAGTCTGCTAATTCTGTTGTACTCTCCCAAGGGCTTAGTAGAGTGCTCTGCACATAGTAAGCACTCAATAGACACCAATGATTGATCTCCCATCTTTTATAAAAATACACGCAAGCTCACAACTTTCTTTCTTTTAGGCCCAGCCCAGTTTCTTTCTAACCTCAGGCCTATGGGCCTGAACTAATTCCATGGCTAGACTGGGGCTATATTTTTATGATTTATGGATTGGATTTGAAGCAATCTTACCAATTAGATTAATTATCCAGCATGGAAATGAGATTTTCTAAAGTATTCAAGACCCCCAGTTTCACCAAATTACTTTATTGCTCCCAGTTACATCAGAGTCATCTTATAAACAGATGTCCTGTTGACAACCAACATTTCCTTTTTTTGTTTTTTTTCTTTGACAACTGGCAGCCATTTGGACCAGACATACAATCCTGGCCTCTCAAACCGATAGTCCTGGTAGCAGCAGTATATATGAGCCAGTTTCCTTAAATGATCTAAGCGGTGAGGCATAGGGGATAAAGCACAGGCCCAGGAGTCAGAAGGACCTAGGTTCTAATGTCGGCGTTGCCTGTTGTGTGACCTTGGGCAAGTCACTTAACTTCTCTGTACCTCATCTTTAAAACGGGGATTCAGGCTGTGAGCCCCATGTGGGACAGGGACTGCGTCCAACCTGATTAGCTTGTAACTACACCAGCGCTTAGCACAGTACCTGGCCCATAGTAAGCTCTTAGTAAATCTTAATAATAAAAAAAAAATGATCTGGCTGTATTAGCTGTAAGAGTCAGCACCACTCCTTTTCATTGGCTCCAGGATCAGTTCAGTAGCTGGCAACCCCTGCCCGCATCAATCTGCTTTATCAATTACCTTTACTTTCAGCAGAGTTGCTCTGCCCTCTGGGATTCTTTCGAATGGTTAGCTGACCGCTTTATGTCGGCCAATTGGCAATCCCTTTGGGGCCAGATCAGAGAATTAGGGGAGGCCCCATCCCAAAGGCCCCCTGCTTTCTTATCATTTGGTAATTTCCTAATGGAACTGGTGGGATGCTAACAAATGGAACTGAGAACAGATCTATAAACTAGAAAATGGCCAGGAGAGAGCAATTAATAACAACTAATCAGTCAATAATATTTACTGAGCACCTACTGTGCACAGAGAACTGTACTAAATCCTTGGGAGAGAAAAACTGAAGCAAAACATCCTAAAAAAATCTCCCCCTTGACCTCATGCCGCCCTCCAGTTATCACCCCTTCTCCCTCCTGCTGTTCCTCTCCAGACTCCTTTATTTGTAAATGGTATTTGGTAAGTGCTTTCTATGTGCCACACACTGAACTAAACACTGAGGTAGATGTGAGTTAATTAGGTTGGACACAGTTCATGTCCCCCATGGGGCTCTCAATCTTAATCTCGTTTTTACAGATGAGTTAACTGAGGCAGAGATTCATGTGATTTATGAGAGTTATGTGATTTGCCCAAGATCACACAGCAGCAAAACCAGGATCAGAACCTCGAGTGAGTTGTCTGCCTCCACTTCCTCTCGTACAATTCTTTCTTTGCCCCTAATGTCAACCTACTCAGTGTGCCCCATTCTCATCCATCTCACGGTTATCGTTTGCCTTCATTCTTCAGGGAGCGAAATTCTTCAGGGGAATGGGGGTAGCCCTGAACTTTGCGAGATCCCCGCAGTTAGACGGTGGGTGGCAGAGGAGGAGTTTGTCAGTCAGTCCGCCATTCAATCATATTTATCGAGCATTTACTGTGTGCAGAGCACTGTACTGACCCCTTGGGATAGTACGTTACAGCGATAAACACACACATTCCCGGGGACGGAGATTGAGCAGCCAGAGAGATGGGAGGAGAACCAGGAGAGGATAGGGGCAGTGAAACCAAGGTTCGAGTTTTCAGGAGGAGGAAGTGGGCCTGTCACAGTCAGCGGAGAGGTTGAGGAGAATCAGGGTGGAATAGTGGTTTGGATTTGGCAAGGAAATCACTGAGGACCTGAGAGTGGGAAGTTTCTGCGGAATGAGGAGGTGGAAGCCAGACTGCGGGTGGTCAAGGAGAGAATCGGAGGAGGGGAGGTGGCTGCGGCAGGTGTAAACACTAGAGAGAAATAGTAGGAAGGAGATGGGGAGATAACCGGAGGGAGCAATGGAGTCCAGGGAGGATTTATTTAGGGTAGAGGAGACATTAGCGTGTTTGAAAGCAGTGGAGAAAGAACCATAGTCGGGTGAGTAGTTGAAGTTAATTGTCAGGGAGGAAAGAAGGGAGACGCCGGGGTTTTGATTAGAGCCATTGAGGTGGCCTTAGAGGTGAGGATGGAGGGAGTAGATTTGCAGAGGAGGCAAAAGATCTCTTGCGATGCTGTTGGGGGAGGATGAGAGCATCCAAGATGGGGTAGGAGGAGGTTAGGACCGGAAAGGGGCAGGGGAGATCTGGGGGGAGAGCACGTCTGATCTGGCAGTCTAGCATCCGTCCTCTAGACTATAAGCTTGTTGTGGGCAGGGAACGTGTCTACCAACTCTGTTTTATTGTACTCTCCCAAGCGCTTAGTATGCTTAGCAAGCATTCAATAAGTACCATTGATTGATTTATTGACGATGATCATGCTATGGATGGTATTTACTAACCGCTTACTACATGCCGAGCATTCATTCATTTATTCATTCAATCATACTTATTGAGCTCTTACTGTGTGCAGAGCACTGTACTAAGCACCTGGAAAGTACAATTCAGCAACAGATAGAGTCAGTCCCTGCCCAACAATGGGCTCACAGTCTAGAAGCGGGGAGACAGACACCAAAACAAGTAAACAGGCATCAATAGCATCCATATAAATAAATGGAATGATAGATACATGCACATTATTCATAAAATAAAGAGAATAATACACATGTACATATATACACAAGTGCCGTGGGGCAAAGAGGGGGGTAGAACAGAGGGAGAGAGAGTCAGGGTGATGGGGAGGGGAGGAGGAGCAGAGGAAAAGGGGGGATTAGTCCAGGAAGGCCTCCTGGAGGAAGTGAGCTTTCAGCAGGGCTTTGAAGGAGGGAAGTGTGCAAGTCTGACAGATTTGAGGAGGGAGGGCATTCCAGGTCAGAGGTAGGACGTGGGCCAGGGGCCGGCAGCGGGACAGGTGAAAGCACAGCACAGTGAGAAAGTCAGCACCGGAGGAGTGGAGTGTACGTGCTGGGTGGTATAATACTAATTATGATATTTGTTAAGTGCTTACTATGTGCCAAGCACTGTTCTAAGCGCTGGGGTAGACACAAGGCTATCAGGTTGCCCCATGTGGGGCTCACAGTCTTCACCCCCATTTTACAGAAGAGGGAACTGAGGCCCAGAGAAGTGAATCGACTTGCCCGAGATCACACAGCAGACAAGTGGCGGAGGTGGGATTAGAACTCACGTCCTCTGACTCCTAAGCCCGGGCTCTTTCCACTAAGCCATACTGCTTCAGGAGAGAAGGGAGGTGAGGTAGGAGGGGGCAAGGTGATGGAGAGCTTTGAAGCCAGGAGGGAGGAGTTTTTGCTTGATACGGCGATTGATAAGGCAACCAGTGGAGATTTTTGAGGAGCGGGGTGACATGCCCAGAGCGTTTCTGTAGAAAGATGACCCGGGCAGCAGAGCGAACGTCGGAGTTATTGGATCGTTTAGAATAGACACAGCCCCTATGACACACGGGACTCACGCAACCTATGAAGGATGGAAAATGGGTAGTTTTTCCCCATTTCAGAGGAAGAAACTGAGATACAGAGAGGTTAAGTGGGAGAACCTCTGAAATAGGGTTTTTCGATAGAAGGTCCAAGCATCTGCGGTGTGAGTTCGCAGCACGTCAGGTCCTACTCAGTCCCAACCCCTTCTAGGAATCACTTTGCTGTTTACTGTGGGGTTTTGGAAATAATCTGTTTGCTTACTTGTTTGCTTTAGATAACCATTGAGCGCTTTAAATGTGAAGGGCTTGTTTACTGTTAAGCTTGCTGTATTCCTAGAAGAGAAGATGTGTAATTACTGTCTCACTCCCATGGTCCTTCCAGACTCCCATTCTACCTCCAATACCGGCGCTGCGATGCTTAGAGAAGCAGCGGGGCATAATGGGAAGAACACGGGCTCGGGAGTCAGAGGACGTGGGTTCTAATCCCGGCCCCGCCACTTGTCTGCTGTGTGACCTCGGGTAAGTCACTTCACCTCTCTGGGCCTCAGTTGCCTCATCTGGAAAACGGGGATTAAGCCCCATGTGGGGCAACCTGATTACCTTGCATCTACCCCAGCGCTTAGAACAGTGCTTGACACATAGTACGTGCTTAACAAATGCTATAATTGTTATTATTCTTATGGAAACCATGTGGGGGTTGCCTTCGCAGACAGCCATCCTAATGGGAGGTATGATGTGTTTAGAGAAGCAGCGTGGCTCAGTGGAAAGAGCCCGGGCTTGGGAGTCCGGGCTTGGGTTGGCAGCTGTGTGACTGTGGCCAAGTCACTTAACTTCTCTGTGCCTCAGTTACCTCATCTGGAAAATGGAGATTAAGACTGTGAGCCTCACGTGGGACAACCCGATTACCCTGTATCTACCCCAGCGCTTAGAACGGTGCTCTGCGTATAGTAAGCGCTTAACAAATACCAACGTAATTATTATTATTACAACACGTTCTGCTGTAACATGCATTTTCACTACACACTGCAGCAATAACTCAGTGCAAGAATTAGGGAATGTTACTCTCACAGCATAAGTCTATCCTGATATTGTCGAATTACACATTCCAAGTGCTTAGTACAGTGCTCTGCACATAGCAAGCGCTCAATAAATACTATTGAATGAATGAATGTAGACTTATAAGATAGTGCAAGGAGATTTGGTGTAGGAAGAAACTAATGTATGGGTGCTCATGCTGTTGACTGAGGTGTGATGACATATGGCCTAGAGGAAAGAGCACTGGCCTGGGAGTCAGAGGACCTGAGTTCTAATCCTGACTCTGCTACGAGCCTGCTATGTGACTTTGGGCAAGTTTGCTTCTCTTCTCGGTGCTTCAGTTCCCTCATCTTCAAAATGGAAGATTCAATACCTGTTCTCCCACTTACTTAGACTGTGAGCCCCATGTGGAACCTGATCATCTTGTAGCCACAGTAGCGCATAGTACAATGCTTGGCACATATTAAGTTCTTAACAAATACCACAGTGATTATTCTATTACCCACCTTCTGCCTCATCATCACCTCATCGTCTTATGTTTCTTTAATAATAATGATGATAATGGTAATGAAATTTTTTAGACACTTACTATATGCTGAGCACTGTTCTAAACACTGGTGTAGATACAGGTTTATCAGGGCGGACACAGTTCCTGTCCCACATGGGGCTCGCAGTCCAAGTAGAAGGGAGGACAGGTATTGAATCCCCATTTTAGAGTTAATGAAACTGAGGCACAGAGAAGTGAAGTGATTTGCCCAAGGTCACACAGCAGACAAGCAGTAGAACTGGGATTAGAACCCAGGTCCCTGTCTCCCAGGCCTGGACTTCATTAGGCCATTAGGCCACACTTCATGCTACTGTTTTGTAACTTAACTAACAGTGGCGGTAAAGGTGTAAAACATTTGGTTAGGGATGGACAAAACAGTTATAATTTATCACAGTGGTATCAATTAATTAATTAATGTTGGTATTTGTTAAGCGCTCTGCACTGTTCTAAGCGCTGGGGTAGATACAAAATAATCAGATTGTCCCTCGTGAGGTTCACAGTCTTAATCCCCATTTTACAGATGAGGTAACTGAGGCACAGAGAAGTTAAGTGACTTGCCCACAGTCACCCAGCTGACAAGTGCCATCTATCCCCAGTTCACGAATTCCCAGCAAACCAGTGGTTAGTATAATGTGATTTTCTCTCAGAAGATCATTCAATCGTATTTACCGAGTGCTTACTGTGTGCAGAGCCCTGTGCTTTGGGAAAGCACAGGAGAGTCAGAAAGCAGGATTCCCGCTCTCGAGAACTTACAAGCTACCAGGGAAGGCAGACAGACACTATAGTGAAGGACTGATAGGAGGAAACGGGAAACAGTAGGGCAGTCAGGTACCTGAGGGTTGTCAAGGCAGGTGGGAGGAGTGTCCAATGCTTAGGTGATGTGGAAGGACTGAAGTGGCATTAGGGGGTGGGGGAAATGGGGAGATGTGACTTTAGTCAGGGAAGGCCTCTTGGAGGAGGTGAGCTTTCAGTAGGACTCCGCCAATCCCAGCACTGCCTCTTGTCTGCTGGGTGACCATGGGCAAGTCACTTAACTTTCCTGGGCCTCAGTTTCCTCGTCTGCAAAATAGGGATTCAATAGCAGCTCTCCTTCCTACTTACACTGAGAACCCTATGTAGGAAAGGGATTGTGTCCCACCTGATAAACCTGTATCTACCCCAGCCCTTAACACAGTGCTCGACGCCTACTAAGTGCTTCTTAATAAGCGCCATCAAGACCATCACTATTATTGTTAACATTATTATTATTATCTGTAACAGAGAGGACGGAAGATTGAGGAATGTTTAAATAGTGGTAAGGATAGAGTTGGAGGGTGGGTTGGGGACAACTTAGCCTGTCGTCATAGAGCCTCCCCCAGGCAGTCATTCCCCAATTCTGGGAAGCTGAAAGTGGTGGCTTTCACAGGCGGAAAAATTGAGATGAGAGTTGTTAACTTTTCTAATAAACTGTTTTGAGAGCAGGGGAGCGAAAGGGAGAGGGACGGGTCCCACTGGGCTAGATATTTAAAGAGATACGTTGGTGTTAAAGCATGAGGTCTTGCCTTTGAACAGTAGAACTGCTCTATGTTCGAAGCCATGTTCATCTGATATCAAGAAGAGGCCCCAAGGAGGGGGAAGGAGAGGAGTAGCAATTCCAGGATTAATTATAACCTGCCCCTGGAAGGAAATGAGGTCTTTCCCCCTTCCCCCCAGATCTCCTTCAGGGCTTGTGGTGATTGAAAAGTCTTATCAGAGGCTGGGGAGTGAGCAAAGGAACTGGGAAGGAAAAATGGAAGAGAAGATAATTTTTTTATGTTAACCTCAATATACTCAGCTGGTATGATAATAATAATAATAATAATAATAATAATTGTGGAATTTGTTAAGTGTTTACTAGGAGTCAAGCACTGTTCTAAGCACTGGAGAAGACGTAAGATAATCGGGTCAGACACAGTCCCTGTCTCACCAGGGATCACAGTCTAAGTAGGAAGGAGAACAGTTACTGAATCCCCATTTTACAGATGAGGTAACTGAGGCACAGAAAAGTTAAGTAACTTGCTCGGGTCACACAGCAGACAAGTGGCAGAGCAGAGATTAGAACCCAGGTTCTTCTGACTCCCAGGGCTCTGGCTCGGTCCAGTATTCATTCATTCAATCATATTTATTGAGCACTTACTATATGCAGAGCACTGTATTAAGTGCTTGGGAAAGTACAATACAACAATTAACAGACACATTTCCTGTCGCAACAAGCTTACAGTCTAGAGGAGACACACTATTAATAGAGATAAATAAATGACAGATATGTACATAAGTGCTGTGGGACTGGGAGCGGGGGATGAATTAAGAGAGCGAGTCAGGGTGATGCAGAGAGGTGTGAGAGAAGAGGAAAGGGGAATTTAGGGAAGGCCTCTTGCAGGAGATGTGCCTTCAGTAATTCTTTGAAAGGGGTGAGAATAATTGTCTGTTGACTACAGTAGGCCACACTGCTCATGGTGGGGGGAATAAAGCGATTCGGGGTGGGCAAAGGGGGAGAGAGAAAGACAGGCAGGTAGGGAGGTAGGCAGGCAGGTCTGGGCTTCCTCTTATATTAGACTGAATGGAGGCATTAGAAAGCAGGAAAATAATCCAGCCAGGCCACTAATCAATGTCAGATGTTGTGGTGGGGACATAGACTGAAGGATTCGTGGAAAAGCATCACTGGGGAGAACGCTCTGTCTGGCTGTCGGTGGATTCGCTGTCGGGGTGGAGATGGGCGGGGAGGGTTGGCTGCAGATCGAGGAACGGGGGTTCTCTTAGAGGCCTGAAATAGAACCCTCAAGCCATCAGCAAGGGAACACGGAGATAACATTTGCCCTCTGCTAGGTTAGCATTGATGAATAATCAGGAAGGAGAGCATTCCCTTTGCCTCGAGAGCCCAACTCCCAGCCAGAGCGATAGATAAATGCTTGTCAAGTGAGAAAATAGACTCACCAGATCCATAGATCCATCGGACCGTTTCCTGGGCTTGTAGGGACCTGAAGAGCGGAGGCGCAGCAAAGCCGAGAGCAGCCGGGAGGGAGCAAACACGTTTGGGTTTTGGTTTCCCGGCATTTTCTTGGAGGGGCGGAGGTGGTGGGAGGGGATTTTTAATGGATGGAAGACACGGTGGTTACCATGACTAGGAGGGTTCTGGTCTGGGGATGAAGTGGTTCAGCAGAAATGAAGAAGAGTAAGAAATCACAACTCAATCAATCAATGGTACTTATTGAGTACTTTCTGTGAATGCTGTGCTAAATAATTGGGAGAGTGCAATGTAACACAGTTGGTAGACACATTCTCTGCCCAAAAGGAGTTTACAGTCTAGAGGGGGAGACAGACATTAAAATAAATTATGGATATGTACTTAAGTGCTTTGGGTGAGTTTTTTTATGTTAAGTGCTTACTATGTGCTAGATGCTGTACTAAGCACTGAGGCAAATAGAGCTAATCAGGTTGGTCACAGGCCATGTTCCACATAGGGCTCCAGTCTTATTCATTTATTCATTCATTCTGTCGTATTTGTTGAGCATTTACTATGTGCAGAACACTGTACTAAGCAATTGGGAGAGTACAACACAACAATATACAGACACCTTTCCTGCCCAAAATGAGCTTACAGTCCAGAGGGGGAGAGAGATATTAATATAAATAAATAAATTACAGATATAATGAATAAATTACAGGTATGTTTTAATCCCCATTATAGACATGAGGTAACTGAGGCACAGAGAAGTGAAATGACTTGCTCCAGGTCCCCCAGCAGACAGGTGGTTGAGTTTGGATGAGAAAGGTCAGTCGGACTCCCAGGCCCATGCTGTATCCACTAGGCCATGCTGCTTTTCTTGTTTTCTTCCTTGAATATTCATTCTGTTGCAAATTCCTGTCTGGTTTTCTCTACCACATTTCTCAACTCCTCCCCTTGTTCTCCATCCAATTGAGACTGTGAACCCATTGTTGGGTAGGGATTGTCTCTATTTGTTTCTGAATTGTACTTTCCAATCGCTTAGTACAGTGCTTCACACACAGTAAGCGCTCAATAAATATGATTGAATGAATTGACTGAATGAATGAATGAGCTGCGTGCTTGTCCAGGTGCTTGTCATATCCCAGACTCCTCACTGGTCTCCCTGTCTACAGTATCTCCCTTCTCTAGACCACATTTCCATGTGCTTCCCAGGTCATTTTATTCAAACGTGACCTCAAACATTCCAAATTATTATCCATTTCTCTCTGGATCGTGAAGAAAGTCCTGACCGTTGGCTCTGAAATCCTCAAGAATTTAATAATGTTGGTATTTGTTAAGCGCTTACTATGTGCAGAGCACCGTTCTAAGCACTGGGGTAGACACAGGGGAATCAGGTTGTCCCACGTGGGGCTCCCAGTCTTCATCCCCATTTTACAGATGAGGTAACTGAGGCACAGAGAAGTGAAGTGACTTGCCCACAGTCACACAGCTGCCAAGTGGCAGAGCTGGGATTCGAACCCATGACCCCTGACTCCAAAGCCCGTGCTCTTTCCACTGAGCCACGCTGCTGCTTCTCTAATAAGCTCTCACCACCCTACTCTTCCACTCTCCTCTCCTTCCATTCCCTTGCTCGCACTTTTAATACCTCTTTAGTTACCCTGCCTACTGGGCCCATTGACAACCTCTTGCTCACACTCTTCCTCCTGGCTAGAACTTCCTCTTTCACATGCAGCAGACCACTGCTCTCCCCATCTTCAAAGACCTTCCGAAATCACATCTCGTACAGAAGTGCTTTCCTGATCAAGTTCTAATCTCCCCTGTTTATATCAACTCTATTATCTTTTCAGCTCTTTGGCGCCACTGAAACAATGAAGAATCACCCTCCTCCTGCCTCTTGCCTGGAACGCCCTCCTTCATATCTGACAGATGATCACTCTCCCCCCTTCAAAGCCCTGTTAAAAGCGCATCTCCTCCAAGAGGCCTTCCCCACCTAGACTCTCATTTCCTCTTCCTCCCACTCCCTTCTGCTTCATTTTTCTACTTGGATTTGCACTCTTTATTCACTCCACCTTCAGCCCCAAAGCACTAGTGAAGAAATCTGTAATTTATTCATTTATATTAATGCCTGTCTCCCCATCTGGACTGTGAGTCTTTGTGCAGAGATCGTGTCTATCAACTCTCTTATATTGCACTCTCCCAAGTGCTTAGGACAGCGCTCTGCACACAGTAAGTGTTCAATAAATACTATTTTTGATGGGTTGATTCATAACATTCTGTAGAACTTCAGAACATAGCTTTCAAACCCTTTACTTTAGTCCTCATACGTGTACATATCCCCCCTTCCTTTTTCCTCTTATCAGTGCCCAGCACTTAGAATAGTGTTGGGCACATAGTAAGTGTTCAACAAATGCCATTAGTATTATCTGTAATTTCTTTTAGTCTCCATCTCCCCTGCTAGATTGCAAACTTCTTGAGGGCAGGGTTCATGTCTACTAATTCTACAGTTCTCTTCCAAGAGATTAGTTTGATACTTTGTACGTAGTAAGTGCTTAATAAACACAACCGATGGATTGATGAATTGATTCATTGGGATGATGGAAAAAAAATCAGGATAGGCTCCTGGAAGTGGTGGGATTTGGAGAGGCTCTGGAGATGGGGAGAACTATGGACTGTCAGATTGGAAAAGGAAGAGATTTCCAGACAGTGTAAGGGCATTAGCAAAGGTGTTGCAGGAGGGAGAGTCAGGAGTGACACAATATAAGAAAGCTAGAATGAGGGGAGTAAAGAACTTGACCTGAGGAGTATCAGGTGAAGAAAGCACATACATTAGAAGGAAGAAGCTGGTGGTAAATAATCTTGAACCAAACCAGGTGTTTCTGCTCAATCAAATATTCAATCAAAGGTATTTATTGAGCACTTACTGTGTCAGATCACTGCAGTGAGCACTTGGGGATTACAGTACAACAGAGCTGGTAGACACATTCCTTGCCCACCAGCGATGCAGAGGGAAATGGGGAACAATGGGAGGCTTCTGAATAGTGGAGAAACGTGAACCAAACAAAACAACGGAAAGATTATCTGGGCAGCAGAGTGCAGCAAAGACTGAAGAGGGGAGAGGTTGGAGGTGGTGAGATCAGAGAGGAAGCTAATACGGTTCCATTCTCACCATTCTTCCCTTTGTTGTCATAATCCAGGCTCGCTAAAGCTCATCCCGCTCACTAATCTTGTTTCTTGGCCTGGTTTGAGATAAGACGGATTGTAATATATTCCCATCCCTCAACTGGGCCTATTATTATTTATTGGGATTTGGATTATTGCTATATCATTATGTTGTTATAATAATTGTTGTTATTGCTGATTGAAGATGGATAGTCCGCCTAGTAGCATCAAAACCGCTTCCTTTAAATTGCTTCCTTTTCCTGACTAGACAGATCAATTTCAGGAGAAAAATCAACAAATACTTTGCCCCTTCTTCCCCAGAGTGATGATGGCTATGGAGACAGGGTGTGTGGGCTCTGAGATTCATTCATTCATTCAACTGTACTGATTGAGCACTTACTGTGTGCAGAGCACGGTACTAAGTGTGGGAACTTGGATATACCAAGATCTGTCTTTGGGGTCTCTCACCAACTTCAAAACCTTTTGAAAGCACATCTCCTCAAAGAGGCCACCCCTGACTAAGCCCTCTTTTCCTCTTTTTCCACTCCCTTCTGCATCACCCAGACCTGCTCCCTTCATTCATCCTCCCTCCCAGTCCCACAGCACTCACGTACATATCTGTACTTTCGTTTATTTATATTAATGTCTGTCTCCACCTCAAGATCGTATGCTCATTGTGGGCAGGGAATGTGACTGGTATAGTGTCATATTGTTCTCTCCAAAGTCCTTAGTACAGTGCTCTGCACACAGTAAATGTTCAATAAATACACTTGACTGACTGACTGATAGCTAATGAGGATTTTCCCAGCAGAGAGAAGATCCTCCATAGCTTCTGCCTTTATTGGACTTAGTCCTGGACAAGATTTCATTTTAGACTAAAGTGAAGAGGCTTTCCCAAATGGAAGGACCACTATGCTTTGAGAGGTTCTGTATTAAAGGAAACAGCTTTAAACCGGGATATACCAGAGCAGTCGGGCCGCCCTCCAGCCGGGGTGGTGACCGTGGCTGCATCAGAGGCCGTGAATGCTGCTTTGGGAGCGGAGGGCGAGGAAAAAGACCAGGCTTTCAGTGAGGGCAATGGCAATCACTGTCCTCGGCAGGTCAGCCTTGCCTATTGCCCCCGTCCTGTTTTTGTGGTGACAACCCTATCCACACGAGAAGACAGGCGCGGTGGGGGGGCAGGGGCAGTGAGAGGGGAGTAGTGGATATTGACAGATGAGGAGGACCCTTTCCTCACTGTTCCTATGTCCCAACCCCTCTCCCAGGCTCTTTTCTTCCTATCTTCTCTCCCCCTCCCAGCATGTTCCCTCTCTATTTCAGCCTCTTTCTCCCTTTACTCTCTTCCTTTTCTCCTTCTCCATTTCCCTATTCTCTCTATTAATTTTACCTTTCCATCTTTCCCCTACCTCTCTCTCTCTCACTGGTTTTATCTCTTTATCTCCCCTCTGCCCTCTCCTCCTCTTCTATACCCGTCGCAAGCCTTGCCCCTTTCCCACCTACAGTGATCAGGTTTCTGGACTCCTTGTCTTGGACTTCGTGTTGGTTTGGTCTCCATCTTGAATTAGACTTCATATCGGATGCCATTTTGACTCAGAATGACTTCATTATGGATCTGATTTCAGGACAAATGAAATCCTGATGATTATTACTGCCCCACAGGACCTTGGGGGAATGTGGAAGGAGAACACTCAACTTTAAAGAATCCCGTCCCCAGGTGAATCATATGAGAGAGCCAAGAGGGAGGGCAGATCTTCCTCCATTTTACAGAGAAGGAAACTGGTCCAGAGAGGACCCAGACCTCATTATTGAATCGATGGCAGAGATAGAAAATGGACCCAGGTGTTTTGGCCACCAGCGGATGGGTTTATCTTCTCTTCTGGAAGCAATTTCATGCATCCATTTCAACAGATCTAAGCTCTGTGACTGATTTCCCTCAATTGCCGGTCTCAGTCCACTAATGAAAAACTCCTAATTACCTCAGACTCAACAGCCTGCAAACCCCGACCCACTCCTCATTTGCCATTATGCTTCCCAAAGCCTCCCTCAGTGATCTGAGAGGCTGAAACATAAAATTTCAATTCTTTGGTTTCTCTTTGGACCTATTTTTGAAGCCGGTGGGTTTTTTTTTCCAGGGTCTTTTAAGGGTGAGAGGTGGTGGGGGGTTGGGGGAGGGAGAGAATTAGGCAAGGGGACTTGGTTTTAGTGAGAAACTAAAAAGCCCGTCGATTTTCTCATATCCTTTGATAGCTCTTCTTCTTTACAGACAGTTGCTCACAGCTGTTAGGACTTCAAATTCTTCATGCATTGAGGTGGGAAAGAGAAAGGATTTGAAAGGGCTCTCAGCAAACACAAAAGAGGGAGAAAAGCGGGGAATAAAAACGACAATGTGGTTAATACATAAAACGGTGAAATTTCTGGCGCTCGCCATATCATTAATCTGTCTAAAGTGGCTTTGATCTCTTCTGCTTTAATTAACTTATAATTATAACGTGATTATTTTTGCAGCAGAGTAAAGCGGGGAAGCCGGAGGTCTGAGCGCATTTCTAACCACCGAACAGTAGCGAGAAGCAGAGATTGGATTGTTGGTCTTTATATCATGCCCAGACATGCACATGCTCATACGTATACGCACACGCACACACACACACACACACACACACACACAGAGTCAAGCTCATCCTGTCACTCGCTGTCATCAGAGTATGTGTGTGTGCGTGTATACACGCCAAAGAGGTTAGCAGAGAAGACTTTATACCAGATCCATACATGCCTGAAAAGAGATAGTGAGCGTTGAGAGAATGAAGTGTTTGCCAAAGGAAATGAGTTTCACTGTAGGAATCAATGTGACCAAAAAGCTTCTGAAATCGAACGCGGACCGCAGGGCTCGGGCCTTCGTGGCCTTTCGGCCGATACGACACCAGAGGCTCTGGTTTTCAGCGGATGCGGCACTGGATGTCTTTACAGCTTACATTTTTTACGAACGACTCCCGAACCTCCCTCCCCCCACCATCTCGGCTGTGGCCGTCAAGTGCCGAGGCTTCAAGCAGTGCCTCTCATTTACGGGGACTGGGAAGGGAGCACTGCAGCTCTGGAACAGAATGGGAGAGGCAGGGGTCCTCCTGCACCCCAGGCCCATGCTCTAGGTTCTGCGGGCTTCTGACATAGGTTTCTTAGGAAGCCAATGTATTATATGGGCACCTGTGTTGAGCACAGAGCGAAAAGTACATCTGCTACTTCCAGATTGGGAAGGGAGCGTTTGGAAGCTGTGGAAGTGCCATCCCTGGCCTCTTTACTCGGCCCACACCCCATCCTTTACCTGCTAAAGCCATGTCAGGCTTGGCTTGGTTTTCTGAGAAGGAGATCTATCGACCTAGTTTAATGGCACGTACACTGGCTTGCGAGCTCGGAGTCCTAATTTCTCACTCCGACTCCACCACTGACTTGCATGTGACCTTGGACAAGTGACTTAGCCTCTCAGATCTCAGGTGGCTCCTCTAGGAAATGAGAAGGCTAATATCTACCCAATTCACCATTCCGGGATTAACGAGGCTCTGAATGCGATCTGCTCTAACTGGGGTCAGTCCTGGAGGTGTCTCTGGGATTGCTGACTGGAGTTGGCTACTCCAAATGAAATATTTCTCCAGAAAGAAGGGACTACGCAGAAAAATGGGTTTGTTGGTTGAACAGAAGTCCGGGTTTCTCCCCTCTGGCCTGTCTTCCTTTTCAACTTGTTAGAAGAGGATGCCGAGTGACCGTATTTACCCAAATACCACAGCCTCCAAATAAAGCAGCCAATGCTTTTGGGTGGTCAGATTGACAAGGTAAAATACATTAGAGTGAATGTGTTCGGAAATCAAGGAGCCTGAGGCATGTGAGGATGAGGGTGACAGAGTGACTGCCATTCAGAGACCCCTGCACCCGGAGGCGGGCATACCTGCAAAAAAATTCTGCAGGGTCAGATTTCGACAACATTAGGGAAGTAGCATAGCCTAATAGATAGGGAATGGGCCTGGACGTCAGTAGGACCTGGGTTCTAAAGCTGGCTTCACCACTTGCCTGCAAGTCACTTCACTTCTCTGTGCCTTAGTTACCTCATTTGTAAAATGGGGATTAAGAATCTGAGACTCTTGTGGGACAGGTACTGGGTCCAACCTGATAATGTACCTTTCTCAGCTCTTAGTCCAGTGACTGGCACACAGTAAGTGCTTGACAAATACCATAAAAAAAGCCCCAAACCAAAAAACACTGGGGTAGATATAAGATAATTGGGTCGAACATGATCCCAGTCCCAGATGGGGCTCAGTATCCTCTGGAGTTCAAGACTGCATCTCAATATCTTGCATCTACCCCAAACCTTGGCACATTGTGATCACTTAATTTATACCATGATCATTATTACTATCAGTAGAGGAATTGGATTCCCTTTTTCAAAACTGAAATTCCAAAGGGTCCTGCCCAGGATGGTTGCCTGGGGAGTCAGGGTCAGGGTGAAAGGGCCGGCTGAGTGAAAGCTTAAATCTGAGGTCAGGTGAAATGAGTCTGGGAAGGCGCCTACAAGAAGAAAAACACCCTATGCAGAGATCAGTCAGTCAATCAATCGATGAGATTCATTAAATGCTTACTGCGTGCAGAGCACTTTGCTAAGCACTTGGGCGAGTACAATAGAGTAGGTACACTTGATCCCTGCCCACAAGGAGTTTACAGACTAAAGGGGGAGACAGGCATTAAAACAAATTACAGATGGATATGTACATAAGTGCTGTGGTGCCGGGGAGAAAATCAAAATGCTGAAGTCTTTCAAATGCACATGAAGAAAAGGTTACTTCAGAGAATCACCGGATGGAAATGAATTTAGTATCTGAGAAGGAGTGTGGAGATGGCACCTTAATGATACTGAAGCAGTGTCGTCTAGTGGAAAGAGCATGGGCTTTGGAGTCAGGAGACCTGGGTTCTGATCCTCACTCTAAAATTTGCCTCCTGTTTGACCTTGGACAAATCACTTAACATTTCTGGACTTCAGTTTCCTCATCTGCTAAATGGGGATCAAATATTTGTTCTTGCTCCCGCATTGACTGAGCCCCACGTGGGACAAGGGTAATATCTGATTTGATTACATTGTACCTATTCCTGTGCCCTGAAAAGCGCTTGGCACATAGAAAGCATTTAACCAATATTATTATGATGATGATGATGATCATCATCATCATTATTATCTTTCAGGAATGAGTAGAATGCACCTCTCTTTCTCTTTCTCTCTGCTCTCTGTCCCCCACTTTCTCCTTTCTCTTTCCATTTCACTTTCAAGAAGGGCTGGATAACATTGAAAATGAGTGATGTGGAAATGGTTTTGTGCTTCAGTTTCTTTATAACCTATTAACATACCTAGTCTGCAGATTCCCTCAATATCTGGGCCCCTCTCAGGCAGCTATTTATGGCTGATAAAAACAATATACAAGGAAATTTGATAGGAGAGAGAGGAGAAAGAGAGAAGGACAGGCTGGTTTTGGCCATCTGATCTGACTAGTCCAGTCAGGGGTTTTGGATAGGAGACTCCCTTGGAGGCTCCCATACCCAGAATGAAAGGTCAAACCTTTCCCCTCTCTGCTTAACAGGTTCCATTAAGATCCTGGATGCCCCTAAGAAGGGGAAGATGAATTTTCCCAACGTGTTCTGGTTCAGTGGTGGGGACAAAAAGAGGAGTTGTCCTGGATCTGGTGCAGATTTCACACTCTCTGCCAGGCTTCAGACCTCTCCCCAAACCGTCAAACCCAACAACCCAACAAGCCCTCCTAGTATTCATTTCTACGTGTAACTATGGCTACTTGAGCAGAGTGGTGTCGCGGAAGCTTGATGGGCCCATAGCCCAGAGGTCGATGGATCGAAATCATCCTCTGCTAATCGCTTTATATTTTCAGCGCTTAGAACAGTGCTTGGAACATAATAAGCGCTTAACAAATACCATCATTATTATTATATAAATCAGAAGCTGTTAAGGGAGATTTAAGATTCTGAGTTTGATAATTCTGTGTATACTAGTAAAGGCATTCTTTTTTCTGTTATCCATAAAGGGGAATGCCAAGCAATTCTGACTGCTGTGAACTTCTTTTCCTTGGCGAGATCATGGTACCTTGGGGTCGGGGTCTGAGGGGATGGGACAGGTAGCTTTCTTCCCCAGCTGGGTGTTGGGCAGGCTGAGTTCAGGATCCCTAGCAATTTCACCTCTCAGCGGTCAAATCCAATTCCACCATGGGCTTGTGGCAACAGCCCTGTTCTGTCCTTCTGAGCTTCTGACCTTCTGCTCCCAGCAAACTTCATTTCTGGAGAGGATCCTAGCGACCCCACTGGGGCTTGGGGCCAGGTCTCCCATTCCCCCTGGTGACCCATTCCCCTCGGTGCCCCGTTCCAGCCATCAGTCCACCCCAAATAGCTGTGGGAATTGGCCAAAGAAACCAGGCTGCAGTGAAAATAGGGGGAATCTCTCCAGCCGGGGGATCCTGGCTAGAAGACTGTAAACTCACTGGGGACAGGGAATGTCTCTTTATCGTGATAGTATACTCTCCCAAGCACTTAGTACAGTGTTCTGCAAATAAAGATGGATTCAGAAAGACTTTTCAAGATGAACTCAAACAATGAGTACTCAGGAAGGGATTGAAAGATACTAGAACATTCATCAAGGTAGCCAGGGTGCAGAGAGGGTCTTCCAGCGCAGACTTGCTGCTTCCAGGCAAGGGTTAAGTGGATGTGCTGGATCACAGCTGCCTCCACTCTGAGGCTCCACCCACTAAATGACCTTCAGGGCTGTCAGCTGGGAGATTGAGCACTCAGCAAGTAGTAGCCACTGCTTTCTCTGGGGGTGTCCAACCAGGCTGAGAAGGTAAGCAGACACCATCACCTATCTAACAGTTTCTTATGTCCAAACCCCATTCCATCTCCCTAGCCCCAAGGCAAGGGACGTCCAGACAAATGGGGCCTTAGGAACCCATCGGCAGGAACCTGAAAGTTTGGCTTGTTGTTCTCAGGCAACATCACCTCCCACACAGTACTATCTTGCCTTAGAATCAAGGGGAGGATCGTTCTGTTTTGACTTAAATCTATACAGTTTTTTCAAATTGTGGAAAGATGGGTCCAGAGCCATCTCACCCAAGGTCACAAAATCCTGAGGAAAGGAGAAATCGTCGGATGTTTTGATAAACATTGAGTTGTGTTTGTAATCATCTCTCTGCACAGTGATATAACCGTTGAAGAGTAACCGGGTATAGTGGGAACCATGAAGCCTAATGCAGTTGTACTGGAAGGTTGAAGGCACTCGGTTGCGTGTCCAAACGTGGTCAAAGTGAGGACATGGAAGAAATGAAGCAACTTTGTTATGCTTTTGAAATGTTAAGCTCCTTTGTGTTGCCTCATGTGGCAGGCAGCCATGTCTGTAGTTGTGTACTAACACAATAGATTCTTCTGGGTGGCACCAAACTGGAAGTGATGTCAATTTCAAATTCTGGAAACCCTGTGATGGGATTAGAGGAGCACGGCCTAGTAGATAGAGAACCGGCCGGGGAGTCAGAAGGACGCGGGTTCTCATCCCGGCTCGGCCGCTTCTTTGCTGAATGACCTGAGTGAAGCAAGTCACTTTTTTCTAGGCCTCAGTTACCCCATCAGTAAAACAGGGATTAAGACTGTGAACCTTTGTGGGACAGGGACTGTGTCCGATCTGATTAACTTGTATCTACGGCAGTGCTTAGTACAGTGCCTGGAACGTGGTAAAGGTTTAACAAATACCGAAAAAAGAAAGTGGATCAAAATGCCACATCCCTCATGTGACTAGCTTAGGATCCTTCCAACATTCCTTCCAACTTTCCTCCAAGAGGCCACCCCTGGCTAAGCCCTCCTTTCCTCTTCTCCCTCGCCCTTTATTTTGCCCTGACTTGCTCCCTTCATGCATCCCCTGCTCCCAGCCCCACAGGATTTATGTCCATATCTGCAATTTATTTACTTATTTATATTAATGTCTGTGTCCCCCTCTAGACTGTAAGCTTGTTGTGGGCAAGGAATGTGTCTGTTTATTATTATATTGTCTTCTCCCAACCGTTTAGTACAGTGCTCTGCGCACAGTGAGTGCTCAACAAATATTATTGAATGAATGACTATTTCTGTGAAGCTTGGCCTGCGCTCTCATCCAATGCATTCTCCCTTCTGACCACACTCAAAGTCAGAGTGCTTTTCTACAGAAGCAGCGTGGCATAGTGGAAAGAGCACAGGCTTGGGAGACAGAGGTCATGGGTTCTAATCCCGGCTCCGCCACTGATCAGCTGTGTGACTTTGGGCAAGTCACTTGACTTCTCTGTGCCTCAGTTACCTCATCTGTAAAATGGAGATCAAGGCTGTAAATCTCGCATGGGACAACCTGATTATCTTGTATCTTCCCCAGCGCTTAGAAGAGTGCTCAGCACATAGTAAGCGCTTAACGAACGCCATCGTCATCATCATAGCCAGCTGTCCATTGGGCACTGCCTTAGGGCCCCTAGCCAGATGTGGAACAGTCTCTCTGTCAATCTGTCAAAGGAAGATATTCAGCACTTACTATGTGCAGAACAGTCAGTCAATCTTATTGAGCGCTTCCTGTGTACAGAGCACTGTTCTAAGTCTTGGGAGAGTACAATATGACAGACACATTTCCTGCCTATAACGAGCTTACAGTCTAAAGGGAGAGAAAGACATAGTTGAATTAGTAAATACTAGTAATTAATGAATAAATGACTCTACTAGGAACCCTTAGTTCTAGTCATGTTTGGCAAATTCAGGAGTTCTCTCTAGGGCCGGGTCAGCAGGGGTGGAGGGTTCCGACCAAAGAACCACCTAGGGCATTCTTCAAGGTGGATCAGCCAGGCAGAAATTCTGAAAAAGAGGGTTCACAGAGACAGGGAAAACCCCAGTGGCTACCAGGCTAGTGCCCTCTGTGTCACAGCCTTGAGGCCCAGCATCAGCCTGAGACTGAGGTCATTTTGTCAGTAAGTGAGTCCTCCATGTAAAACATGTTTCTGTGCATTTCACAATTGGTTTCCCCCCTGCCCATCTACCTACCTCCTCATTACAATGTGAGCACTTGGCTTCCTTCTGCAGAATTGAATGTGGTGAACAGGCTCAGAATTTCATCCCATGAAAACTGGAAATCCACACGGTGGTCTCCCTGCAAGATGCTCCCCATGCTTGGCTTATGGGCATCTTCAGTATAGAATGGGGAGAGTATTGTTCCCATTTTACAGATGGAAATCTGGGGCCTCAGAGAAAGTGAGTGGCTTGACCAACGACACAGAGCACATTCGTGGTTTTCCGATTCCTAATCCAGGGTTCTCCTCTTAGGATCACACCTGGAGACTTTCCAGTACTCTACCAGTCTCGGCTACAGGAGGGAGAGTCAAGCAGCAGCGTACACATTCCATGCCAAGCTTAGGCAGTAGCTAGCAAGTGGACGGCCATCTGCTACAAGTCAAAACTCACCTGTGCTGGGCAGCAGCGTCAAGGGCGAGAGTTGAGGGAGGAGACTCTAGTTTACTATGCGGAAGAAGGCTGTGGTAAACCACTTCTGTATTTTTTTTACCAAGAAAAGTCTATGGATCCACTACCAGAACGATTGCAGATGGAGGTGGGGCGTCCTGGGAGAGATGTGTCCTTGGAGTCGCTATGGGTCGGAGACGACTCGACAGCGCAGTCAGAAGTCCAGGGTTCTTTCCTGGAGACGCCCTGCCTTTTGAACCAACCACAATATGTATAAACTCCCTTCTAGACTGTGAACCCATTGTCGGGTAGGGATTGTCTCTGTTGCTGAGTTGTACTTTTCAAGCGCTTAGGACAGTGCCCTGCACACAGTAAGTGCTCAGTAAGTACGACTGAATGAATGAATGTCAGGGGAGGACAGAATGGCAGTCAGCCTTACCACCCTCTAGCTGGCGAAAGTGCCACTCCCGGCTGGCCTGATGCCGCCTCTGACATGCACGGGCACTTTTCCGGAGGACGTTAAAATTCAATTAGAATGAACCGCCTATTGATTTTGCAGTTACCGCTTCCCCGGCCCTCTTCCATTCAGTCGGCTGAGATAATGAGGCGGATAAGAACCTGGGCGTTCTCAGTGGTCCCATTTCCTGTCTCCCTTTCCCACCATCCTCCCCGCGGACCCCGTCTTCCAGGCCCAGGTTTGCTGCACGGCTCCCCGTCTCTACAGCAACCCTGGTCAGGGCGGCGGAGCGAGGCGCCATCAATTACGTGGGCCATTCAGTGTGCGGTGGTTCACAGAAGAGAGGGCCGTGGGGTTCCGTTCTAGCGCCAGGCTCCCCTTGGACTCGCCCAGGACCACGGCTGGACGGGGAAGCCGAGAAGCCTGGTGATTGCCCAAACGCTGAAGGGGCCAGCGGAGCGTCCCGGTCTGTCTCCCGCTTCTGATAGTGCCAGGAGCTTTAGAGAAAGACATCAAATCCTCTTTATACACCTAACTGTTCGGCACACTACCGCGGGGGGAGATTCCACACAGATCACAGCCAGGCGGGAGCCTGGGCCCTGAAGCTGCAGGATCAATAGCCCTTGTCATTTTGATCCTAGGGAGAGAAACTGCAGAGGCTGGCCTTATTCTGGCAGAATTCTTCGCTCTGATGACGTTCTTCAGTGGAGGGCTCCTCGGGCCACAGACCCCGAAGCTGCCTCGTGGTGCTATGGACTCCCTGTAGACGGGACAGTCCCTGACTCCTTTCCTAGGTTTACTTTGATGGAGCAGCCCCGTCAGACTGTGGAAAGGCAGTCAATCAGGCAGGCAGGCAGAAAATCAGTCAGAGAGTCAGTTGGTCAGACATAAGTCCGACAGTCAATCAGACAGAAAGTCAGTCGGTCAGACAGTAAGGCAGACAGTCATTCGGTCAATAAATCATATGGTCAGCCGGTCAGACCATGTCAGTCAGTCAAAGAGTCAGACTATCAATTGGTATTATTAATTGAGGACTGATTGAGTGGGAGAGCACAATAGAGTGGGTAGATATGACCCGTGTGCTCAAGGAGCTTACAGTCTAGCAGGAGAGACTGGCATTAAGATAAATGACCGGTAAGGGAAGCAACAGAGTATAAGAATCTGTACACGTACTGTGGAGCTTTTACTAAGGAAGAACCAAATGCTTAGGGCTTACAGTCTTCTATGCATAGCTGGCACAAAATGGAGGGAGGATTGGGTGCGGAGATGTGAGATTAGTGAGGTAAGTCTTCCTGGAAGAGACACAATTTTAATAGGGGCTTGAAAACGGGGAGAGTGGAGGTCTGTAGGCTGTGAAAGAGGAAGGAATTCCAGGTGGAGGGGTGGATGTGAACAAGGGTTTGACAGAGAAAAAGACAAGGGAGAGGTAGAGTATAAGTTGTCTTAAGAAGAGCACAGAGTTAAGGCTGGGCTGTAGTAGGAGAGGAGAAGTAGAAGAGAGAGAGCTGATTGAGTGTTTTAAAGTCTTAAGCCATTTAGTCAGTCACTCAGTCAGTGAATAGGATTTATTGAGTAAAGCCTCGTGCCCAGCCCTGAACTAGAAGCTGTGGAGATTTTACAGTCTAATGGGAGAAGCGGGATAAATACCCAAGCATACAAGTAGACGGATACATAAAACACAAATGACAGAGGCATAAAAATACATAAAAATGAACAAGAATATAAATGACAGCAAAAGTATAATTTGTGGAGAGATACACTGAACTGGGGTCCGTGGATTTAATCTGGGAAAGCTTCAGTGAGAAGGTGGGCTTTTAGAAGAGTTTGAAAGCAGGAATGGGCACAATTTCTAGAGGAAGGCAGTTTATAGAGGAAGAAAGGAGGAGGAAGAAGAAGAAAATAGGAAGACATTTCAGTTGGTGATAATGGAAAACATGGGACTCAGAAGTGGAGAATTATAACTGAAAATCAGACTTGCTTGACAGAAACGGAGAGCAGCCAAGGCAGGAAGAGATGAGAGCAGTGGAATACAGCGGGGAGGAGGTGGGCAACAGGCTGAATCCCAGTTGGGATCGTTCACCCTAAGTTCTTTCCAGTTCCCTTTGCCCTTAGCTCTTTTTATAGGAGGACGTAGAAGCTTTTAGTGCCTTCTCTCCATTATTCTCTCCAGCCAATTCCTTTAGGAATCACTTGATCCTCTCATTCAGATGGATTCCACAAGCCAGTTTTCCCATCATAACCCATAGAGGTTCCTCCCTGCCGAGGAAGCACGGGAAGTCCCTACCCGCAGCTGAGTTTCTTTCAACCTTCTGCTTCCTACATAAGCACCAGAATGAACACCAACTATTACTATACTCATCTCCTCTGGCAGGAAGCCAGGCTCAGGTTCTCTCTCTGTATGTGTTTTCTTCTCCTGGGAATAAGCTTCTCAGTCATTCATTTATTCAGTTATTCAATTATATTTATTGAGCCCTTATTATGTGCTAAGTGCTTGGGAAAATACAACAGAGTTGGAAGACCCATTCCTTGCCCACAGTGAGCTTACTTGGAGTGGGGAAAAAACATTAATGTAAATAAACAAATCATGAATATTGACATAAGTGCTGTTAGGTTGAGGGAGGGGTGAATAAAGGGTGCAATATTCATGTGCCAGTGTGATGTGGAAAGGAGTGGGAGAAGAGGAAACGAGAGCTTAGTCAGGGAAGGCCTCTTGGAGGTGATGTACTTTTAATAAAGCTTTGGAGAGGGGAGAATCATCGGCTGTTGGATATAAAGGGGGAGGCAGTTCCAGGCCAGAGGCAGGAAGTATGCAGAGAGTTGGGGGAGAGACAGACGAGATCGAGGTACTGTGAGTAGATTGGCATTAGCGGAATGAAACGTGCAGGTTGGGTTGTAGTAAGATATCAGCAAGTAAAGGTAGGCGGGAGTGAGGTGATTGAGTGCATAAAAGCTGATAGAAAGGAGTTTCTGTTTGAAGAGGTGGATGGGCAACCACTGGAGGTTCTTGACGAGTGGGCAAATATGGACTGAACGGTTTTGTGGAAGAATAAACCAGGCAGCAGAGCGAATCGATCGACGGTATTCATTGAGCGAGTGCTTACAGTGTTCAGAGCACTGTACTAAGAACATGGGAGAGTATAAACAACCGAGTTGGCAGATACATTCCCTGACCATAAGAGCTTACAGTCTAGAGAGGGTGACAGACGTGAATATAAATAAATAATTTACAGATATGTACATAAGGGCTCTGGGGTTGTGACCAAGTGCCCAAAGGGTACAGATCCAAGTGCATTGAAGACGCGGAGGAGAGAAAGAGTTGGGGAAGGGAAGACTTAATAGGGGGAGATGACTCTGGAACGGTCACCAGGTTCTGAAGAGGCCATCCAAATCTACACCCGCTCAGGATCGCAGCTGGAGAGTTTCCGGTACTCTACCAGTCTCGACTATGGGAGGGAGAGTCAAGCAGAGGCCTGTCTATTCCATTCCTGGCTTGGGCAGAGGGTAGAAAGTGGAAGGCAATCTGCTACGAGTTAAGACTTCCCCGTGCTGGGCAGCAATGGCATGGGAGAGAGTCGAGGGCGGAGACCCAGGTTTACTGCGTTCCTGTATTTTACCAAGAAAACTCTATGGACCCAAGCAGCGTGGCTCAGCGGAAAGAGCACGGGCTGGGGAGTCAGAGATCATGCGTTCAAATCCCGGCTCTGCCGCCTGTCAGCTGTGTGACTTTGGGCAAGTCACTGAACTTCTCTGGGCCTCAGTTACCTCATCGGTAAAATGGGGATTAAGACTGTGAGCCCCACGTGGGACAACCTGATCGCCTTGTATCCTCCCTAGCGCTTAGAACAGTGCTTTGCACGTAGTAAGCGCTTAAATGCCAACACTATTATTATTATGGTTATAGATGGAGGTGGGGCGTTCTGGGAGAGATGTGTCCATGGTGTTGCTATGGGTCGTAGACGACTCGACAGCATGAGACAAGATCCAAGTCTACAACCCATTTTAACCTTGTAAGCGGTCTATCTACGAGAAGACTCAGGCCTACTGGCAGTGAGTAATTGGGAATGTCTGTTGGGTTAACATTTACCCTATGGTCCCTCTACCTTAAGAGGTGGTGATGATGGCGATGATGATGATGGTGGTGGTAATGGTGATCTAGTCTTCCATCAGAGACAAGCCCACCTTCCAGCTGCCCCTTGCTCTTGACTCTCCCACCCAAGACCCCTCGATCACACCTTTCTCCTGCTCTGGACCTCCCTCCCTCTCTCCACAAATCTTACAGACCACAGCAATCCCCCCACATTCACAGCGCTCCCCAAATCCCACCACCTCCAATCATTCTTTTCCACATTAGAACTCAAGTCCAAAATACCTACCAGCCAGCTTCAGCAGTTGCGCACATACTTATATTCATCCTGGGAGCTTACTCGGAAATGGTACTTATTGAGCACTTATTATGTGCAAAGCACTGAATTAAGTGCTTGGGAGATGTCACTACAACCCAATTATCAGACCCATTTCCTGCCTGTGACGAGCTTACAGATATATAATGATGAACTAATTGAATATACAATGGATTGGTATATGAATATTAAGTATACATTATCACATAATAAAATAATTGACTGTACAATTGACTAGTATATGGATATTAAGCATATATTACTACTTAATAATAAAGCAATTGAATATACAACTGAGTAATATATTATATTACTTAATGATAAAGTAAAGGAATATACAATTGACTAGTCATTTGTCATTATTATTATCATTATAAGTATTATTATGATTAAGTAATTAAATAAACAATTGACTACTATATACTGAATTGCTTAATCCCCATTTTGCAGATGAGGTAACAGAGGCGCAGTTATTATTAATTTAATATATAATTGGCTGGTTTATACATTGTCAATAATACCAATAATAATAATGAAGATAAAATTGATAATTTGGGGATTTAAGAGCTTACTATGTGCCAGGCACTGTACCATGGACTGGTATAGATGCAAGATAATCAGGTCAGACACAGTCCCTACCCACATGGGGCTTATAGTCTGGGTAGAAGGGAGAGGAAGAACTGAACGCCCCTTTCAGAGATGAGGAAACCGAGGCCCAGAAAGTTGTGACTACCTTTGATGTCTTAAATTGTAAATATTTCTATGCCATTAGAAGGTAAGTTCCTTGTGGACAGGCGTATGTCATGTGAATGCCTTGCGCTTCCCAAGTACTTGGTAGAGTTCATTGTTCCCAGCAAAGGCTCGGTGAATACGATTACTACTTCTAGTACTAATACGGATGTTGATTCTAAGACTTTAGAACCAATAAACAGTGTGGTGGAATTGATGATAGGGCTGGTGGTTTGCACACTTCCATTTACGTGCCATCCTCCTTGCCAATCTTGTTCCCCTGAGGCTCCAGCCAATGAGCAAGTAATTGAGCTGGGGACACGGAGCACGCTGGAAAATACACGTGAAGGTTTTCGAAACACAGGACCCAAAGAGAGCAGTTTGCGTGAGGGGCCCTTCTCCCTGTCTCAACTCTCTAGTTCTCTCCAAGTCTCCCTACTCTACAGATGAGGTAACTGAGGCCCAGAGAAGTGAAGTGACTTGCCCAAGGTCACACAAGCAGACAAGTGGCAGAGCTGGGTTTAGAACCCATGACCTTCTGACTCCCAGTCCCGGGCTCTATCCATTAGGCCATGCTGTTTTGTTAGATTTATGTTCACCCTCACCAACCTTGGGTCTTTCTTTTCTCTGACCTTCCCCCTAAGCTATAACACCTCAGACCACAAGTTAGACTCTCTCTAGGATTCTTTGACCTTCTCCTTGATACCAGTCAGCCCCTGTAGCTACCTGCTGTTGATACCCAGCAGGGGCCTGAAAGGAAGGGGATAGCGAACGGGCCTGAAAGTCAGAAGGACCTGAGCCTAGTCCCTGCTCTGCCACTTGCCTGCTATGTGACCTTAGGCAAATCACTACACGTCTCTGTCCTTCAGTTACCTCATCTGTAAAATGGGGATGAAGACTGTGAGCCCCATGTGAGAAATAGACTGTGTCCCACCCGTTTACTTGGTATCCACCCCGGCGCTTAGAACAGTGCCTGGCATATAGTAAGTGCTTGACAAATACCATCCTTTCTATCATTAATTTTACGTAGTAAGTGCTTAGCAAATACCATAAAACCGAGGATTCCCCTATTTTGCGTCTCGCTGTTTTGTATTAACTGCTTTGTACATTTTCTCCAGGAGTGTGGCTAATCACAACTTATCTATACTTTGGGCAGGAAGTTGAGGGGTAGAGGGTCAGGTGAAAGGGAGGGAGCTGGACGAGGAGATTGTTCCGATTCTCTGCGAGGCTGCGGAAACTTCTTTCCATCCATCCCCCTTTCCATCTCTTCCCTTGACCCAAGCTAAAATTCCTCTCAGCTCCTTAGTGAGCCAACCCGTAGAGTGTCTCTGGACCAATGCAGCGTGAGAAATCTCTGCCCTTTATGTAACACTTCCCAGGGAAGGCTCCATTTGTAAAAGGCTCATTAATATTTTAAGCGATATATTAATAAATGCAGCTCCCTCCATTAATAACTTATTATCAGGCACGTTGGAAAGTGCAGCGGTAATGCATTTTTAACAGATGATTCTAAAACAAGTCGTCATAAAGCCCATTATGTAACCAGGAGATCTATTGATCCACGATGATAGATGGGGTAGTTAAATGATGCCAGCACTTTCAGGCCTGACTCTGGCGATCCCCTACAGCCCCAGCAGGAGAGAGAGAGATCTGTCTTCTGCCGCGTGGATTTTAAACCAATCACAGAAGCCGGAGGGCTTCGGTGGAGAGAGTAGGGGATGAGTCTATTCCGGGGAAGTTTAATGTGTCATAACTCAGGGGCGTTAGGTTTGGCTCCAAATCCCAAACCCAAGGGCTGGGAATGCGCTATTACTAAGGATAATGATAATTGTTGAGCGGTTACTATGTGCCAAGTGCTGTAATAATAAAAATAATAACAGCGTTAAGCGTTCACTATGTGTCAAGCGCTGTTTAAAGTGCTGGAGTAGATAAATGCGAAGCAGGTTGGACACAGACCCTGTCCCACATGGGGCTCTCGGTCTTAATCCCCACTTTAGAGGTCACTGAGGCCTAGAGAAGTTAAGTGACTTGCCCAAGATCACCCAGCAGACAAGTGGCAGAGCACTGTAGGAATCAGGGCCCACATGGGGCTCACAGTCTGAGGGAAGAGAGATATTGAATCCCTATTTTGCAGATGAGGGAACTGAGGCATAGAGAAGTTCATTCAATCGGATTTATTGAGGGCCTACTGTATGCAAAGCACTGTACCAAGCACTTGGGAGAGTACTCGTTAAGTGACTCGTCTGAGGTTACACAGCAAACGAGTGGCAAAGCTGGGAATTAGAACCCAGATCCTCTGACTCCCAGGCCTACGCACTTCCCACTAGGCCACTATGTTCCTCCAGAAAGATCCTTAGCTTGTGGAACCGAGGGGCATTGATGTCTGTCCAATCAATTGATTAATCAGTAGTTTTTATTGAGCACTGACTGTGGGGAAGTTGCTCTGCCAAACATTTGCGTAGGTAATAGTAATAATGATAATGGTATTTGTTAAGTGCTTTTTATGTGCCAAGCACAGTTCTAAGCGCTGAGGTGGATACAAGGTAATCAGGTTGTCCCACGTGGGGCTCACAGTCTTAATCCCCACTTTGCAGATGAGATAACTGAGTCACAGAGAAGTAAAGCGACCTACCCAAGGTCACACAGCGGACAAGTGGAGGAGTGGGATTAGAACCCACGTCCTCTGACTCCCAAGCCCTGGCTCTTGCCACTAGGCCATGAAACTACAGTACAAAAGAGCGGGGGTAGACACGATCCCTACCCTCTAGGAGAAGCAGTGTGCTTTAGTGGCGAGAGCATGGATCTGGGAGTCAGAAGAACCTGGGTTCTAATCCTGGCTCTGCCCATTACTTGCTGTTTGACCTTGGACAAGTCACAACTTCTCTGTACCTCAGTTTCCACAACTGAAAATGGGGACAGCTGTTTTCCCTCCTACTTAGACTGTGAGTCCCATGTGGGACAGGGACTGTGTTCTACCTAATTAACTCGTACCTTCCCCAGCGCTAAAAATAGTGTTTGACACACAGTAAGCACTGAACAGATACTATTAAAAAATGAAGGAGTTTGCAGCCGAGGGGTGGAGGCAGACATTAAGGAAAATTACGCATAAGGCAAACAGGAAGTCTTTCCCACAGAACTCTGGGGGGCTTGAGTGTCAGCATCAGTCTTTATTGAGATTTACTGTGGGAAGAACATGGTGCTAGGCACTTGGGGGGCATCCAGGAGGTAACAGGTGCGATCCCTCACTTTGAAGTGTTTACAACTAAAGCACGGAAGCAGCAGCCCTAAAGTGTGTTTGAGAGACCAGGAAAAAAATCATAAACGCAAGTGAATAAATGAATATCAACTGGATAGATAAGTACATAAGCACCGAGGTGGCTGAGAAGCAGTCCGATTGGTAGGCTGTGATGTTAATTGGAGAGGCCTTCCTGGTGGAGGAGTTATTTTAGCAGGGCTTTGAAGGAGCAGGGGGATGAGGTTTAGTGAGGCTGAGGGAAGAGTGCAGGAGACATGTCTGGTTGATCCTTAGCGCTCTCCGGAGTACCCTCTGATTCTATTTATTGCTATTGTTTTTGTCTGTCTCCCCCGATTAGACTGTAAGCCCGTCAGTGGGCAGGGATTGTCTGTATCTGTTGCCGAATTGTGAATTCCAAGCGCTTAGTACAGTGCTCTGCACATAGTAAGCGCTCAGTAAATGCTATTGAATATTGAATGAATAACCCGCACCGTACGGGGTGAACTGACTGGCTGACAAGCTCCCCCATGATTGTCTGGTCAGTGTTGACATGCGGCTAAGGCAAAGTCCAGATGGACTTTTGCAAATTTGGCCCTTGTGCTGAAAGTTGCTCGAGGGGACCCAGACTCCTTGTAACCGAGGGGGAAAGGAACAGAGCAGGGGATAAAGTAGAAGGGATTGGGTGGTGGTCCATGTTCTCTCAGTCATACCCCCTCTGGTTTGGGGTCTGGTTGCTAAGCCTCGATTCTATTTATTGCCACTGTTCTTGTCTGTCTCTCCCCCGATTAGACCGTAAGCCCGTCAGAGGGCGGGGACTGTCTCTATCTGCTACCGATTTGTACATTCCAAGCGCTTAGTACAGTGCTCTGCACGTAGTAAGCGCTCAATAAATACTATTGAATGAATAAGCCTGGGTGGAGCCGGGGGATCACCTCAAGGCATGATAACCTTGCGTCCACTTTTTCAAGCCCCTCCTTCAGTCTCTCACCAAATCCTTTTGGTTCTTCACAGCATCTCCACAATCCTCCCTTTCGTCCCCATTCATGCTGCCACCAACCTGGTCCGTCATTTCTCGCATCCCATCTCAACTACCGGATCAGCCTCCTTGCTGCCCTCCCTGCCTCCAGCTTCTAACCCTCCTCTCTGCATCACCAGAAATTCCAGACCATCAGATTGAATGAACTCAATCAGCTCTCCTTCTCCTAAGTTACCTTCGCTGATCTTCTTCATGCTGGAGTGAGCAGGATTCATTCATCTCGAGGCATCTTACTGACTTTATCTCATTGTCTTTCCCACCAACTTCCTTCTATCTGCAATTCATTTTAGTGACGGCCTTCACTGCTAGATTGTAAGCTCCTTGTGGGCAGGGATCATTTTTACTTACTTTATTGTACTCTCTCAAGTGCTTGGAACAGATATTCTGAACACTGTAAGCTCTCAATAGATACTATTGATTGACTGATGGGACTAGTTGATTGAAGGCTCTCCTGACTCTCCTTAACAAAAGCCCAGCCCTTGTTCCTCTCCCTACGATTTCCCTCTGCTCGGTTGTGGGCGGCCGGGAAGCTTAGTGATGGGTCCCACCAACGGCAACTACCATCCAAGGTGGGCATCAGAAGAGGGGCAGTGGCAGGCAGCCGAAGGTCACTTCGGTTGTCTGTCTAGAGTCTCCATTTTGGGTCTGAGTAGTGGTTTTAGGACTAGCTAGACAACGTGTTTCTTTCCACACGAGAAGCTCCTGTCCACAACCTGAAAGGTCCCATCTAACAGCTGTGAAGATGACATTAGCAGCACCTGAGGGTTTCTCTCCCCTTAAGCTGCTCGGGTGAAGCAGGGTGAGGGGGAACCTAAAATGTGACTGTCCCAAAGCAGCATATCCGATTGCCGCCCAGCCCAAAGACCTAGAAGGTTAGCTGGGGGCTGGGCCCTCATTTGTTTTCTGGCAAGTGAGGATCGAGATCAAATTTCCTCTGGGAAGATTCAGATGGAAATTCTATAACTTCCTGGCCAGGACAAGCCGAGCCCCACTTTCCCTGATCAGTGCTGTTTTTAAAAATGTTATTTCATGTCTGAGCTTTCTAAAATTGCACCCTCGGTTGAAACAGCCTCAGGGTGCAAGCACAGTAATACCCACCTCCGCAAACAAACGGCTGCTCAGGAGGAAGCGGAGCAGAGAGGAGACAAAGGACAGACTACGGGAAGGATCTGCTGGATCCAGGGCCTCCAAGAAGGGGAAAACACAAAGGGCGGGTGTGAATCCGGGCTCTCAGAAAATACAGAGCAGAGCTCTGCTGGATTTGGGAAGGATGCCTGGAGACCCTGACCTTCCTCCTAAAGCATCCCTTCTGTTGACTGAAGTGGAATCAGGAATCCGGCTTGGTGGCTGACTGAGAGTGTGAGAGGAGAGAGTCAATCTGCCAGGCAAGATTTCTCAGTCAGTTGGCGTGGAGACCCCACAGGGATAGTTGTGGAGGTTTCTGAGGGTTATATATATTTATGTGTGTATGTGTGTTGTGTATGGGTGTGTTGAGTAGGGGGTTTCTCAGTCAGGGGGTGGAGGCACCCAGGAACAGTTGTGGAGGTTCCTCAGTGTGGGTTTGTATGTTTGGAGGGGAGTAGGGAGGGTGTGTGTGTGTGTGTGCATATGTGTTTGAGGAGGTGGAGGCCCTCATGGACAGTTTGGGAGGTTTCTGTGTGGTTGTATGTGGATATGTGTGTTTATTGGAGGCGGAAAGTGTTAATCAGGGGGTGGAGAATTCCAATAGCACTTGTGGAGGGATAGGTGATGATGGGTATGTATGTGTGATTGTGTCGGGGATGCGGCAAAGGATGGTATTAGAGAGGCCGTTGCTGCAGGAAACAGCTGTTTGGCTTCCTCCCGCTTTCTCCTTCTCCCTGCCTTTTACAGTTGAAAGATCCTAGGGACGCTTAGATCTGCCTGCTCAGGAACCTCCCCCTTCTGCTTCTGGGAGAACCAGAAAGCCAATGTCAGAAATCAGGACATACTCCTTGATCTGCTGCCTGCAGCTGCCAAATATTAGGGCCTGGAACAGGGATGGAGAGGCAAAAGGTAATTGGTCTCTCTAGAAGGTGAGCCTGGAAAGCCCAGGTTCCAGCTTTGGATCCCTTCCCCCAGATGGAGGGTGGGCGTCGCCGGAGGGGAAGACAGGCCATTCCTCTCTCCAGATGGGATCATGTGATGCTGGGGAAATGCAGATTTCACTTTCACGATCGTTCTTCTTACCAAGGGAGACTGAGGTATCGATGTATCACTTATTGCCTTTTTTTTTCCCAAAGATGAATTGGGGAGATATGTAAAGTAAGTGTAACAAATATGGAAAATATACTTAAAATATACAAAAAGAGGCCAATTTTCCCATATTTTACCTCACTTTTATTTCCTGTCAAATACACTTGAAATACATGTGCGCTAAGCATGACAAATATGTAGAAACTAAAGCTCTATTATTTTGCTATAATGGACCAAGGGAATAGCTCTGAAATAATAGCCCTCTCTCTGCCATAAAGCTTTCCTTCACAGACATCTTTAACAAAACTGGGCCAATTTCTCAAGGGCCCAGGTTTTAGATTAACAATCCTCCCCCATCCCAGCGGGAGGGCTGTGAAGGGAGGCGGGGAGTAGGATGGCGGGGGGCAGGGTGGGGTGGAGAAGGACGTTCGGTCCCTCCTCGTTCTCCCTTCAGTCGATCTGGGTTCATACGAGACTCGGTAGGATGACCCGAGAGCCGGAAGCTCCCCGGGTGTGTATCAAAAAGCGCTAAGAGGTTGGGAGGTTCAGCGCTTTCTCCTTAGGGGCTCAACACTAGACAAGGCATTCAGCTAACACAGTTCTGGATGACTGATCACCGCCGCTGGTTTAATGATGCCATCTGCTTCCCTGGATGGCCTCACGCTTCCACCGCCGCAGCTGTTTCCCAGTAAGGGCCTTGTGCGAACCGGCATTCGGTCCTTCAGATCGATAAATACCAGATACAGTGGTTCCCGATGGTCCTCGGACACTGGACAGTACTACTGATGCAGATGATGGTATTTGTCAAGTGGTAACTATGTGCCAACCGCTGCGTCGAGTGCTGGAGTAGATACAGGATAATCGAGTCAGGCATAGTGGGACTCATAATCTAAGAGGAAGGGATAACAATGGTTTCGTCCCCATTTTACAGTTGAGGGAACTGAGGCACAGAGAAGAGAAGTGAATCAGAAGGACCTGGGTTCTAATCCCAGCTCCGCCACTTGCATGCTGCGTGACCTTGGGCAAGTCGCTTCATTTCTCTAGGTCTCAGTTACTTCATCTGTAAAATGGGGTTTAAGATGGGGAGCCCCATGTGGGACAGGGACTGTGTCCAACCTGATTTTCTTGTATCTACCCCAGCGTTTAGAACAATGCCTGGCACATAGTAAGTGGTTAGCAATTAAAACTAAACAAAAAGGTATGCATAATGCTTCCTCGTGTTTTGCGGGGAATGTGGTGTAACAATAACAATAGTAATTCATCTATTTGTTAAATGCTTTCTATGTGCCAGGCCCAGCGTTTCCTAAGCGATAGGTGGATACAAGCAAATGGGATGGACACAGTCCCTCTCCCACATGGGACTCTCACTCTTATCCCCATTCTACAGATGAGGGAACTGAGGCACAGAGAAGTGAAGTGACTTGCCCGAGGTCACCCAGCAGACAAGTGGCTGAGCCTGGATTAGAACCCATTCATTCATTCAATAGTATTTACTGAGCGCGTACTCTGTGCAGAGCACTGTACTAAGCGCTTGGAATGAACAAGTCGGCAACAGATAGAGACGGTCCCTGCCGTCTGACGGGCTCACGGTCTAATCGGGGGGAGACGGACGGACGAGAACGACGGCGATGAATAGAGTCGAGGGGAAGAACACCTCGTAAAAACGACGGCGACTAATCTGAACTGATCTTCAGCTTCCTGAAGACATCACATACAACATTTTGCAGCAGAAACCTGGTTTGGCCTGATAGTAGAACATCTCTCCCCTAATAGACTGTAAGCTCCTTGTGAGCAGGGAACATCCCTGTTATACTGCTGTGTTATAATCTCCCAAGTGCTTGGTGACAGTGCCTTTCATGCAGCAAATGCCAAAAAATGCAATTGATTGATAAATTGTTTTCTTGGGGTTGCAGGGGAGCGTGGAATGCTGACCTTCCCAGTTGCTCTGGACCTTTGATACTCCTCTTCCCCCCAGCTCCAGGGTCCCCGTGAACATGGACACCACTTCCCAAGCCGCAGATCTTGGCAAAAGGCACCGCGGGGGAGAGATATCTGATCCCCCAAATGGAAAAACTAGGTATCCAGGTCCATAGCAATACGACACAGGAGTCAGACCAGTTTAACACCTTCTTGAGAAGCAGCGTGGCTTGGAGGATAGAGCACGGGCCTGGGGGTCAGAAGGACCCGAGTTCTAATCCCTGCTCCACCGCCTGTCTGCTATTTCACCTTGAGCAAGTCACTTCACTTCTCTGCGCCTCGGTTCCCTAATAGGTCAAATGGGTAATAAGACTGTGAGCTTCGTGTGGGATAGGGACTGTGTCCAACTTGATCACCTTTGTATCTACTCCAGCACTTAGAACAGTACCGGGCACGTAAGCAGTGTGGCTGAGTGGAAAGAGCCCGGGCTTGGGAGTCAGAGGTCATGGGTTCTAATCCTGGATCCACCGCTTGTCAGCTGTGTCACCTTGGGCAAGTCACTTAGCTTCTCTGTGCCTCAGTTACCTCGCCTGTAAAATGGAGAAGAGGCCTGTGAGCCCTACGTGGGGCGACCTGATTACTTTGTATCTACCCCAGTGCTTAGAACAGTGCTTGATACCTAGTAAGCACTTAGCAAATACCAACATTATTATTATTATGATGATCTGCTTAACTACTACCAATAATAATAATAAAAAAACCCACCACCAGGCTGTCCGGTATTAAATTGTATTTATTGAGTGCTCACTGTGTGAAAAACAGTTTACTGAACATCTGGGAGAGTACAATCTATAAAATCAGGTAACCGGTTCCCCTAAGACCAGGTTTCTCTTCCAAGGCAAAGAAGAGAAGCAGCGTGACTTAGTGGAAAGAGCCGGGGCTTGGGAGTCAGAGGTCATGAGTTCGAATCCCAGCTCTGTCACTTGTCAGCTGTGTGACTGTGGCCAAGTCACTTAACTTCTCTGTCCCTCAGTGACCTCATCTGGAAAATGGGGATGGAGACTGTGAGCCGCACGTGGGACATCCTGATTCCCCTGTGTCTACCCCAGCGCTCAGAACAGCGCTCGACACGTAGTAAGCGCTTAACAAATACCAACATTATTATTATTATTAATTTTGGCCCCTTTGGGACGCTTCCAGGCCTTACTTGGGGCCAGAGTGGTAACGGGGACGGGGATGGTGGCAGAAGGGGATTCTGATAGATGGATGAAGTGTGGGGAAAGTTGTCCAGGAAGGGATAAGACATTTAGCCTACAATTCAGCCCTCCCTGCTACTCCCCAGCCGCAATCCTATTCCCTGATGCTTGGCTTTGTTGCAGATTCCTTGGTGGCTGCTGAAACGCAAACAATAGAACTCTGATGCTGCTGCTGATGTCTTTGCCTTGTTCGGGCTTTGGCCAGGACAATTCATTTGTTCAATCATTCGATCATATTTATTTAGTGCTTACTGTGTGCAGAGCACTGTACTAAGCGATTGGGAGAGTACAGTAAACCACTAAACTGACACATTCCCTCCACACAACGAGTTTACAGTCTAGAAGGGAGGGAGAGGCCCAGATCGCCTCACTTCAGGGTGGCGCTGTCATGCCAGTGAACCATTGCCAGTTAGCTGCTGAGATGTTGGTATTTGTTAAGCGCTTACTATGTGCAGAGCACTGTTCAAAGCGCTGGGGTAGATACAGGGTTATCAGGTTGTCCCACGTGAGGCTCACAGTCTTCATCCCCATTTTACAGATGAGGTCACTGAGGCCCAGAGAAGTGAAGTGACTTGCCCACAGTCACACAGCTGACAAGTGGCAGAGCCGGGATTCGAACCCATGACCTCTGACTCCCAAGCCCGGGCTCTTTCCTCTGAGCCACGCTGAGATCTGTAGTCCCAGTAGACTGGAGACCCCCCCAAAACAGGTGTAAAATTCATCATATATGTGCAGACGGTAGTGGCCTCAGGAATAAGGTCCTGCCTGTTCTGGTTCATTCATTCATTTATTCAATAGAATTTATTGAGCGCTTACTATAGAGAAGCAGCGTGGCTCAGTGGAAAGAGCACGGGCTTTGGAGTCAGAGGTCATGAGTTCGAATCCCAGCTCTGCCACTTGTCAGCTGTGTGACTGTGGGCAAGTCACTTCTCGGTGCCTCAGTTACCTCATCTGTCAAATGGGGATGAAGACTGTGAGCCCCACGTGGGACAACCTGATTCCCCTATGTCTACCCCAGCGCTTAGAACAGTGCTCGGCACATAGTAAGCGCTTAACAAATACCAACATTATTATTATTATGTGCAGAGCACGGTTCCGGCTCACTTCCTGCCAGGCCGAGTCTTCAGCACTTCTGACTCTCAGCACTCCCAAATGGAGCCGCTGGTAGAAATCCAGACTTGCCCGGCTTGATTTTTGTGCCCACCTGACCTGGCCTTTTTGGTTCAGGACCCCTCAAATCAAGAAGTGGTCCATGGAAGACTCAGCCTTCTCCTTCTCTGTAGCTCCCCTGCCCACCCAGGCCCGCTGCACCCGGAGGGATCTCTTCTCTCGTCAACATTATCTACCCCAATCCAACAATGATACTTATTGAGCACTTGCTCTGTGCAGAGCACTGTACTAAGTGCCTGGGAGAGAATACAGTACAAAAGAGCTGGTGGACAAGAGCCCTGCCCTCAAGAAACTTAGAGTCAAGTGGGGAGACAGACAGTAAAATAAATTTCAGGTTGGGGAAGTCTCAGGGAATAAGGATTTGGTCATAAGTGGGGCTGGGGATGCATGACTATCAACTTGCTTAGAAGGTACAGACCAAAGGGCATGGGCAAGGTCAAATTTGCTTCTCTCTCCTGTCACCTATTTTCCTCCCAATCCCCAAATTGCTCCTCGACTGGTCAATCAATCAATCACTCAGTGGTATTTATTGAGAACCTATCGTGTGCATAGCTCTGTCCTAAGTGCTTGGAAGAGTGCAATATCCATTCCCTGTCCGTAACCAGCTTACAGCTTAAAGGGAGAGACAGACACTAATAGAAATAAAAAAAAATTATGGATATGTACAGAAGTGCCGTGGAGCGAAGGGTGGTGAATATCAAACGTTTAAATGTCACAGATTCAAATGCACAGATGACGCAGAAGGGAGAGGGAGTCAGGGAAAGAAGGGATCAGGGAAAAGCTGGCTTAGTCAGGGATGGCCTCTTGAAGCAGATGTGACCTGAATAAGGCTCTGAAGCTCATCTCTAGACTGTAAGCTCGTTATGGGCAGAGAAGATGCTAATTCTGTTGTATTGTCCTCTCCCAAGCACTTAGTACAGTGCTCTGTGCATAGTAAGTGCTCAAAATATATGATTTATAGATTGAAGGTGGGGAGAAAGGGATTGAAGATGGGGAGAGAGGTGATGTGGCCTATATGGAAGGAGAGGGAGTTCCAGGCAAGGGGAAGGACATGGGGAAGCGGTTGGGGACAAGATGGAAGCAAGCTGGCACTAATAATGTTGGTGGCATCCGATAAGTGCTTACTATGTGCCAAGCACTGTTCTAAGCTCTGGATTAGATACAAGGTAATCAGGTTGTCTCACATGGGGCTCACAGTCTTAATCCCCATTTTGCCGATGAGGTAACTGAGGCACAGAGAAGTGAAGTGACTTGCCCAAAGTCACACCGGTGATAAGTGGCGGAGCTGGGCTTAGAACCCACGACCTCCGACTCCCAAGCCCGGGCTCTTTCCACTGAGCTTCTCTAGAGGAGTGAAGTGGGGGGACTGGGTTGTGGTGGGGAGAGACCTCTTTCTGAGCCACGCCAACATACCTCCCCAGCAAGTTCTCAACCTTAAGAGGTTAGTCATATAAACAAGTTGGGAAACAAATCACAAACAGCCACCAGCAGTGGTGATCGTTATCATTTAGTGTTTCCCAAGGAGCTTCTGCACTATGCTGAGATGGACTCAGCTCTGACTCTCGAGGACCCGCGGCCCCTAAGAGGAAAAGCAGCGACAGCTGGTCATGATTACAAACTCCCAAACCTCAGAGGAGAAGGCAGAGAGAAAAAGTGGGTCTAGGAGTCATAGGACCTGGGTTCCAATTCTGCCTCCGCCACTTGTCTGCGGTGTGGACCTTGGGCAAATCGCTTAACTTCTCTATGCCTCAGTTCTCTCACCTGCAAAATGGAGATTGAAAACCTGTTCTCATTCCTACTTTGCCTGTGAGTCCCTTATTATCTGATCTGATTGTCTTGTGTCTACCCCAGCACCTAGTACAGGGCTTAGCACATAGTAAGCACTTAAAAACATTCTTATTAGTAGTAATACTATTATTATCATCATTATTAAGGCAGTGGGCCCAATAGCAAAAACAGAGATACAGTGGCCTCAAGGAACTGGGGCTGAAGAGAAGGCAAGAGCAGTGGGTCCAGGTTAGTGGGCCAATCTTTAAGCTCTACCATACTTATTGGGATGAGTCACCTCAAACTTCCCGCTGCCCCACAGTCTTTGGCTCGCAGCCCCTACAATAACTTCTATTTTCATTTCCTGGAGGTTGGTTGCCCCCCGATGACCTATCTCCACAGCCCTGGCATTGAAACTGAGGCCTATTTGCAAGCAGTTATGATATTTCCTTACTGTTGCTGTCTTCGTTTGCCTCTTTGGTGGCATTGACAGACTAGAGAGGGAGACACCGAATTCTACTTTGTTCAAACCTTCTCAGCTTGTTCTCTATCTAGTCATTTTTCCTCCTGCCTCCCCCCTTTTTTAAAAATCATAATTAAGGTATTTATTAAGTGCTCACTGGAGTAGACACAAGATTGAGAGCAGCACAGTTCCTGTCCTTCGTGAGGCTCACAACCTATCTTTTCCCTATTTTGAGAAGAGGACACAGAGGTCGAGTGATCTGTCCAAGTCACCCAATAGTCTAATGGAGAATTTAGGACTAGAACTCGGGTCTTCTGACTTCGTGGTCTTTCCATTAGGAAAGAGCTGTAGAAGACGTCACCATCACTGTTCCCTCTCAATCCCAGAATCTTGTCTTCATCCTTGACTCATTTCTCTCCTTCAACCCACATATTCAGTCAGACACCAAATCCTGCTGCTTCTATCTTGACATTTCCAGAATTGGATCCTTCTTCTCTGTTCAAATTGCTACCATGCTGGCCCCAGCACTTATCAAATCCTGCCTTGACTACTGTGTCGGCTTCCTGGCTGACCTCCTTGCCTCTCCCCTTTCCATATTTCACTCTGCTACCTGTTCAATAAAATTGTTCTGCGCATTTTTCCCCATTGTTTAGAAACCCCTGATGGTTGTCCACCTATCTCCATAACAAACAGAAACCATTCACTATAGGTTTAAAGGCACTCAGTCATCTCTCTCTCCACTAGCTATCCTTGCTTCTCTCCCTCAACGACCCAACCCACACAGTTCTCTCTTCTGATGCCAACCTACTCCCTGTGCCTCGCCGCTGTCTCTCCCACTATTGAACCCTTGCTCACACCCACCTTGCTGCCTGGACCTCCCTCTTCACATCCGACACCATCACTCTCCCCCTCTTCAAAACCCTACTAAATCACATCTCCTCCAGGAAGCTTTCCTTCACTAACCTCTCATCTCCTAACCTTATTTTCCCTCCCTTTTTTGTCACCTATGCACTTGAGCATTTAGGTATTCACCATATCCCCTGACCCCGTCGGCACTTTTGTCCACATCCTTTTACTCCACTGCTTCCCTTAGCTGCAATTAATGTATTGTCTGCTTCCTTGACTAAATTGTAACCTCCTTGAAGGCAGGAATAATGTCTACTAACTCTTTCGTATTGTATGCTTCTAAAAGTTTAGTACCCTGCTTTGCACCCTTAAACATTCAGTAAATATTACTGGTTAATTGACTAGGCCACGCTGTCTGTTGAGTTTTCTTTCCCGTCCCCTCATCCCCACTTTGCTCGTTTCAGTTGGAGGGGTAGCTCATCCCCAAGGAAGGACTCGGTAAGTCTAGGAGGGGGTAGGCTAAAGTAGCAAAATTGCAGCAGCCACTTCTCCAAAAAAGGGGGAAAATAAAGATCCTGAAATCCCCCTCTGTAAATCTTGGTGAAAGCCATTAAAGAGCCTTGCAGCTTGGAGACAAATTAAGAGGCAGAAGGATCAATGTTATTTTTTCCACAAGCTGAATTCATAACGGTTTATGGCAAAATCAATGCAAATCTTCATGAATAAAGTGATGGCAGGTGCACATTACGGAATAATAAAGGAGAATAAAAAGAACAGCCGCCGCGATGGAGCACAGCAAAGGAGCTGGGGACAAAGAGACAGGTGGATCAAGGGCTCCCTTGGCTCTCGCCTTCTCCCTCCTCCCTCCTCTGTCCAGTTTCCCTACCCCCCACCCAGTCCCTAGCCCCAATGGGGAGGGGAGTCCAGGTCCCCTGAGCCTGTCTTCTGCAACTAGCTGCGCCCTTTTCCTCCAAGAAAAGTTATCTCCCACATGGCCAGGCCAAGTGACCCTGGGGAGGGGGGGGGGTCATGTTAATTAATAATCATGGTATTTATTGAACACTTTCCAGGTGCCGATCACTTCCCTCTGCATCCAAACTGCTATGGTGCCAATCCAACTATTTACCATATCCCGCCTTGAATACTGTATCAACCTCTTTGTTGATCTCTCTGCCTCCTGTCTCACTGCCCTCCGGTCCATATTTCACTCTGCTGCCTGGATCATTTCTCTAAAAAAAGTCTAATCCACATCCCCCACGCTCCTCCAAAACCTCCAGGGGTTGCCCTTCCACCACCCTAACAAACAGAAACCCCTCATCATCGGCTTAGGACACTTTATCAGCTTTCCTCTTCCTACCTAACTTAGCTGATTTCCTTCTATAACCTAGCCCACACACTTCCCTCCTCTAACACCAGCCTACTCACTGTACTTCGATCTCTATCTCACCACCAACCCCGCTCCCACATCCTCCCTCTACCTTGGAACTCCCTCCTTCTTCATACCGGACAGACGGCCACTCACCTCATCTTCAAGCAATCAATCAACCAATCACTCAGTGGTATTTACTGAGCACTTACTGCGTGCAGAGGACTACGCTTGGGCGCGTACAATACATTAGAGTTGTCAGACATTTCCCTGCCCACAAGGAGCTGACAGTCTAGACGGGAAGAGAGATATTCCAATAAATTACAGATAAATATAAGAGTAGCAGACGAGTCCTCATACGCAAGTGTTGTGGCCTGGATTGACTAGCAAAGTGCTCAAGGGGTAATAATAATGATGGCATTTATTAAGCGCTTACTATGTGCAAAGCACTGTTCTAAGCCTTGGTGGGGTAGGGTACAAGGTGATCAGGTTGTCCCAGGTGGGGCTCAGTCTTAATCCCCATTTTACAGATAAGGTAACTGAGGCACAGAGAAGTTAAGTGGTTTACCCAAAGTTACACAGCTGACAAGCAGCAGAGCAGGTGAGGCAGAGAAGAAGGTGGATAGGGGAAATGAAGAATAAGCCAGGGATTGTCTCTTAAAGGAATTTTTTTTGGTATTTATTAAGCACTTACTATGTTCAAGGCTCTGTAGTAAGCGCTGGGGTAAATAGAAACTAATCTAGTTGGACACAGTCCATTCCCACAGAAGGCTCACTGTATTATTCCCCACTTTACAGAAGAGGGAACTTAGGCACAGGAAAGTGAAGTGATTTGCCCAAGGTCACAGAGCAGACAAGTGGTAATGTTGGTATTTGTTAAGCACTTACTGTGTGCAGAGCACTGTTCTAAGCGCTGGGGGAGATACAGGATAATCAGATTGTCCCATGTGAGGCTCACAGTTAATCCCCATTTTACAGATGAGGTAACTGAGGCACAGAGAAGTGAAGTGACTTGCCCAGAGTCTCACGGCTGACAAGTGGGAGAGCAGGGATTCGGACCCATGACCTCTGACTCCCAAGCCCGGGCTCTTTCCCCTGAGCCACGCTGCTTCTCGTGGAGTGGAGGTCCTTCTGACTCCCAGGCCTGAGCTGTATCCACTAGGCCACGATGTGATTTAGGGAGGATTTTGAAGGTGGGGAGAATGGTGGACTGTCAGATATGAACGGGGCAGGAGTTCCAGGCCAGAGAGAGGATGCGTGCAAGGGATAGAAGAAATCAAGTTACGGAGGGATGGTTGGCAATGGATGAGTGAAGTACGCGGACTGGGTTGTGAAAGGCTTAATGGAAAAAGCATGGTCTTGGAGTCAGAAGATGTGGGTTCTAAGCCCCGCTCAGCCACTTGTCAGCTGTGTGACCTTGGGTAAGTCACTTAACTTCTCTGTGCTTCAGTTACCTCATCTGTAAAGTGGGGATTAAGACTGTGCGCCCCTGATTACCTTGTATCTACCCCAGTGCTTAGAACAGCGCTTGGCACATAGTAAGTGCTTAACAAATGCCACCGTTGTTATCGTCATTACTAAGCCCTCATTTCTCCTACCCACACTCCTCTCTGCATTGTCTCATTAGTATTATTGTTATGGTGTGTGTTAAATTCTTAACTGCACACAGTGCTTACCCCTTTAATAATGTTGGTATCTGTTAAGCGCTTACTATGTGCAGAGCACTGTTCTAAGCGCTGGGGTAGACACAGGGGAATCAGGTCGCCCCATGTGGGGCTCACAGTCTTCATCCCCATTTTACAGATGAGGGAACTGAGGCCCAGAGAAGTGAAGTGACTTGCCCACAGTCGCACAGCTGACAAGTGGCAGATCGGGGATTCGAACTCATGAGCCCTGACTCCAAAGCCCATGCTCTTTCTACTGCGCCACGCTGCTTCTTTAATCACTTGATATTCACCCCACCCTCAGCCCCACAGCCCTTTCGTCCATAACTTTACACTCTGCCTTTTCCCCATCTGTAATTTATTTTCATTTAATTTGTTTTACTATCAGTCTCCCCCCGAAGACTCCTTGGTGGCCGGGATCATGTCTATCAACTTTACTGCACTTTCCTAAGTGTTTAGTACAGTGCTCTGCCGACAGTAAGCATTCAATAAATACCACTGACTGACAGAAAACTTGTTCTAAGCATGAGGTCATAATAATAATAACTGTGGCTTTTGTTAAGCGCTTACTATGAACTGAGCCCTTTACTAAACACTGAGGTAGATACAATATAAGCAGATTGGGCAAAGTCCTTCTCCCACTTGGAGCTCATAGTTTTTCAGATGAGGTAACTGAGGCACGGAGAAGTGACTTGCCCAAGATTGTACGGCAGATGACCGGAAGAGCCGGGATTGGAGCCCAGTTCCTTTTGACTCCCAGGCCCATGCTCTATCCGCTAGACCACGCTGCTCTTCCGCTTCTCCAGTAAGCCCAGGACAGACTGGCACATTTTACTGGGCTGGCAATTTTGCAGGGTAAAAAAGTGAAAAACCTAAAGACTTCCTACGGATAATCCAAAATCTCTGGATGCCGCCTTATTCAAATTGCTTTTTGCAGCCTGCACCCCTTTTGGGCATTCATTCAGTTGTATTTATTGAGTGCTTACTACGTGCAGAGCACTGTACTAACGTAACAGACACGGGGACCCAGGTGATGGGGCGCTTTGAGTGACCGTGACCATATGGACGTGAGCTGGCCCCGGCGTGGCGAGCTGAAACAACCGAGACAAGCGTTCATTCGACACCGAGGGGTGATTGTACACCTGGTGTCGATGGGTGACACGGGGACCGCCCCGCCCTGACTGGAAAGATCCCGAGACTGGGGGTCCAGGACGCCTGGGTGCCAGTCTCAGCTCTGACACCGGCCTTCTGCCTAACCTTGAGCAAACAGTTTAAAACTCAGTTCCCTCATCCATAAAAGGGGGAGAAATTCCCTGATCTCCCTATCTGTTAAACTGCGTAAGAGAGAGGGGCTGAGCATCTGCTCTGATTATGTCGTAAAGACTCCACGGCTTGGCACAGTGCGCGGCGCGTGGTAGACACTTGGTAAATAACCTTAAAGCGAGGCGTTCTAAGAAAGGATTCCCGGTATCTCTCAGAGGCAAGGGAATGCAGGGCATATCCACACCGAGTACAACCTAGAGAGGGAGAGCTCAGGATGGTGGAACTTGCAGGATTTTTCCTAGTCTCCCTCCCTCCCTGACTCATCCCCCGCTGCCCCCCTTTCCCCGAGGCAACCTCACCCCTCTTAACCATGCAGAGCGGCGATATGGAGGGACACGGCAGGCATCCCCGCGGTCGTTATACAAATCCCATTCAACCGCGCACAGGGGCGCGCCCCAAGAGCGGAGCTCAGGGCAGGAGAAACCCACCCCAGACTCAGCCAACTGGCTGCCGGGCCAGAAACCCGGCCGTGCCCAGCCGAGGAATGATCAATGACCGTTGTAGCCTATTTAGTATTTCGGGTGCTTTTTCATTTTCATTTTAATTAGATATTGATAACGGATGCAGGTGGTACACATCCCCTTAGGACAGCGCAGGCCAAGGGAGGGGGGGGTGGGCAGGAAGCCAGAGGAGATGTGAGGAGGCAACAGCATCTTATTCTCTAGGAGGAACAGTGGGACGACCTCTTGGAAACCAGGACACCTGGGTTCCGTTGTTCAGGGATTCGTTCTCCCCAGCTGGGCTCCTTATTAATAATAATAATGGTATTTGTTAAGTGCTCACTACGTGCCAGACACTACACTAGGCGCTGGGGCAGATACAAGCAAATTGGGTTGGACACAGCCCCTGTCCTACGTGGGGCTCGCAGTCTTGATCCCCATTTTGCAATGAGGTAACTGAGGCACAGTGGGTGACTCACCCAAGGTCACACAGCAGACAAGTGGCAGAGTCATGATTAGAACTCATGACCTTCTGATTCCCCAGCCTATGCTCTATCCACTGTGCCATGCTGCTTCTCTTGACAGCTTCGTGCCTCAAGTTCCCCCTTTGGTCAACAGCATCCTGGGGAAATCAGGCTGGGGAGAGATGGGGAATAAACTGGTAAAAGGGGAGATCCCTGAATTGGGAGCAAGGAAGACTGGGTTGCTAGATGCAATTCTACCTCTACCTTACAGGGTGACCTTGGGGAATTTACTTAACCTCTATGGGCCTCAGTTTGCCCATCCTGAAAATAATAATAATAATAATGTTGGTATTTGTTAAGCGCTGACTCTGTGCAGAGCACTGTTCTAAGCGCTGGGGGAGATGCAGGGTCATCGGGTCGTCCCACGTGAGGCTCACAGTTAATCTCCGTTTTACAGATGAGGGAACTGAGGCCCAGAGAAGTGAAGTGACTCGCCCACAGTCACACAGCTGACAAGTGGCAGAGCCGGGAGTCGAACCCATGACCTCTGACTCCCAAGCCCAGGCTCTTGCCACTGAGCCACGCCGCTTCCCATGAGACTCATAATTCTAGCTTTTTTTTTTATAGTATTCGTTAAGCCTTTACTATGTGTCAAACACTTCTAAGCTCTGAGGTAGGTAGCCGTTAATTAGGTCAGACACAGTCCCTGTCCTACTTGGGGCTCACAAGTAGGAACAAGAACAGGTATTGAATCCCCATTTTACAGTAGAGGCACAGGGAAGTTAAGTGACTTCCCCGAGGTCACACAGCAAGCAATTGCAGAGACAGGATTAGAACCCAGATCCTCTGACTCCCAGGCCTGTGCTCTTTCCACTAGGCCATGCTGCTTTTTTGCCACCCTGTCCTGTTGTGAAGATGAACTGGATTAATAATTTTTCAAAAGGGTAAAATCCTTTGGAGGCCTAGGAGATAAATACTACGTAAATACAAGGTTCTAAGAGGTGGAAAAAGGTGCTTTAAAAATATATCACTGGCAGAAGTAAAAATCTAAGGTCCATTACCAACCCATTTACTGTTTATCAAATGTACTGTAGAATTTTATATTCTGTAAAATCAAGCCTTGACAAGAAGGTCAAATACCTCTTAGGGACACACTCAACCAATCAGTCCATCAATTGATCATATTTGATGAGCACTTACTGTGTGCAGAGCACTTACTAAGCATTTGGGAGAGTAGAGGGAAGCAGCGTGGCTCAGTGGAAAGAGCCTGGGCTTCGGAGTCAGAGGTCATGGGTTCGACTCCCGGCTCTGCCACTTGTCGGCTGTGTGCCTGTGGGCAAGTCACTTCACTTCTCTGGGCCTCAGTTACCTCATCTGTAAAATGGGGATTAACTGTGAGCCTCACATGGGATGACCTGATTACCTTGTATTTCCCCCAGCGCTTAGAACAGTGCTCTGCACATAGTAAGTGCTTAACAAATACGATTATTATCATTATTATTATTTGAGTATGATGGAGATGGTAGATATGATTCCTGTCCTCGAAGAGCTTGTGGTCTAGTGGGGGGAAACAGGCATTAAAATAAATATCACATAGGGGAAGCAGCAGAATCCAAAGAATGTGTCTACCAACTCTGTTTGTTCATTCATTTAATCATATTTATTGAACGCTTACTGTGTGTAGAGCACTGTACTAAGCGGTTGGAAAGTTCAACAAATAGAGACAATCTCTGCCCACAACAGCTCCCAGTCTAGAAGGGCACCAGTAGCATTATTATAAATAAAAAGAACTGTATATTTACATCATTAATAAAAATAAATAGAATTATAATTTTATGGGAAGCAGCGTGGCTTAGCAGAAAGAGCATGGGCTTGAGAGTCAGGGGTCGTGGGTTCTAATCCCAGCTCCGCCACTTGTCTGCTGTGTGACTTTGGGCAAGTCACTTCTCTGTGCCTCAGTTACCTCATCTGTAAAATGGGGTTTAAGACTGTGAGCCTCACGTGGGACAACCTATTTACTTTGTATCTACCCCAGTGCTTGGAACATAGTTAGCACTTAACGAACACTAGCATTATTATTATTATATGTACATATATGCACAAGTTGCCGTGGGGCGGAGAGAGAGAGAGAGCAAAGGGAGCGAGTCGGGGTGGCGGGGAGGGGAAGTGGAGGAAAAGGGGGGCTTAGTCTGGGAAGGCCTCCTGGAGGAGATGAGTTTTCAGTAGGGCTTTGAAGGGGAGAATTGTGCTAGTTTGGCCGATTTGAGGAGGGAGGGCTTTCCAGGCCAGAGTGGGGACGTGGGCCACGGGTCAACGGCAGGACAGGTGAGAACGAAGCACAGTGAGAAGGTTAGTGGCAGAGGAGCGGAGTGTGTGGGCTGGGATGTAGAAGGAGAGAAGGGAGGTGAGGTAAGAAAGGGGCAAGTTCTCCCAAGCACACAGTACAGCGCACAGCACATAGTAAGTGCTCAAGAAATACAGTCGATTTTATTAATATGTACATAAATGCCATGGGGTTGGAGTAACATAGTGCTCAGGGTGCACTGATCCCAATGCACGGACCAAACAAATGGAAGGATGACTAAAACTGTGCAGTGAGAGCTTGAATAGGGAAGGCTTCTTGGAGGAGATAGTGACTGTGAGCCCGTCAATGGGCAGGGATTGTCTCTATTGCCGAACTGTAGATTCCAAGTGCTTAGTACAGTGCTCTGCACATAGTAAGCGCTCAATAAATACTATTGAATGAATATTTTGGTAGGGCTTTGAAGATGGGGAGAGTACTGGTCTTTTGGAAGTGAAAGGGGAGGGAGTTCCAGGCCAGAGGGAGGCCATGGACAAGGGTTTGGTGCTGAAATAGATGCACCTGGGTCACAGTGAGCAGGTTGGAGTTAGGGGGTGAAGTGTTCAGGCGGGGTTATAGTGGAAGGTAAACTCACTGTGGGCAGGGAATGCGTCTACCGACTCTGTCATATTGGTCTCTCTCAAAGATTTAGTACAGTGTTCTGCACACAGTAAGCACTCCAAAAAATACCACTGATGATGATGTTGATGAGCGAGGCCTAGCAGGAGGGAGAGAGCTGATCGAGCGCCTTAAATCCGATGGTAGAGATCGGATTTGAATATCCTTCCTTCTCCCTCCTATATTCTCCCCCTCCTTCTGCTCCCCAACTCCCTGGCCCAGTGCACAGGAGCATATGTTTCCTACGAACACATTCTGTCATGCTCTACCCAAGAGGAACTTGCTGGCCAGATGCCCAAATCAAAAATGTCGGAGCAGATTCCACCGGATGCTTAACAACCTGACCGTTTGCAGCCTTGTTTTCAGTCCGGCAAAATGGGCATTACATGACTGGTTAAGTCTATCACAATCCTTTCCGATTCATCTTGGGATGGAGTGGTTGGGCTTGTCTTTCCACTACCTCTCTTCCCCTTGACCCTTCTCCCATCTCTCTCCTCACCCTCTCTCCTTTCTCTCAACTCTTCTGTCCCCTTCGGTTCCCTTACGATCCTTCGCTCACCCAAACTAACGGTTCCAGACTTCTGGCTTCTTTCCTTTAGCTGCTCTCCTGTTGCCAGGATTTCTTCGTAATGATAATGATGATGATAATAATAATAATTCTGGCAGTTGCTAAATGCTTACTAAGTGAAAGCACTCTACTAAACACTGGGACAGGTCCAACTTAGGCAGATCGGATGCACCCCCTCTCCTATGATAGCATCTAGGGGAATAGGTGAAAAGATTTTTTTATCCCCATTTTGCAGATGAGGAAATTGAGGCACAGAAAAGTTAAGTGGCATGCCCAAGATCACACAGCAGGCAAGTGGGATTAAAATTCAGGTCTTCTGATTCCCAAACCCTAGCTCTTTCCAATCTGCCACGCTGCCTCTCTGTCTCCGAGTGCTAAACACCCATGGAACTGAGCCCAGAAAAGGAACTGTAAGATGTTGAATTATTATTATTATTATTACTAATAGTATATCAAATATTACCCTGCCTGGACCTGACAGTCCAGCTTTTCTTGGAATTGCTGATGAAAGGAACTGTTTTTTTAGTTGTCGCTGTTTTAGTAAGCCCGTTGAGGGCAAGGATCATATCTAATAACAATCATAATTTTGGTATTTGTTAAACACTTATCATGTGCCAGACATTGTACTCAGTGCTGGTAGGTTGTGGAACAGTCCATGTCCCACATAAGCAGTGTGGCACAGTGGAAAGAGCCCGGGCTTGGGAGTCAGAGACCATGGGTTCGACTCCTGACTCTGCCACTTGTCAGCTGTGTGGCCTTGGGCGAGTCACTTAACTTCTCTGTGCCTCAGTTCCCACATCTGCAAAATGGGGATGAAGACTGTGAGCCCCACATGGGACAACCTGATGACCCTGTATCTACCCCAGTGCTTAGAACAGTCCTCTGCACATAGTAAGTGCCTAACAAATACCAACTTTACTATTATTATAAGGCTCACGGTCTTAACCCCCATTTTACAGATGAGGTTGCTGAGGCACGGAGAAGTTAAGTGACTTGCCCAAGATCACAGAGCAGACAAGTGGCAGAGCTGGAATTAGAATGCACATCCTTCTGACTTGCTTGCCCACGCTCTATCCACTAAGCCATGCTGCTTCTCTCGTACTCTTCCACACATTTAGTACAACGCTCTGCACACGGTAAATAGATTAGACCGTAAGCCCGTCAAACGGCAGGGACCGTCTCTATCTGTTGCCGACTTGTTCATCCCAAGCGCTTAGTACAGTGCTCTGCATATAGTAAGCGCTCAATAAATACTATTGAATAAATACTGAAGAAATACTAGTGATTGATCGATAGCCATCAAAGAACCCAATGCTCCCTGCAGTCACTTCTCACTTCCTCTTCTTCACCCAATCAGATTCCTACTCTCTTCCAAATGATCAGAAAAGCCACCTCCTCCAGGAAGACCTCCAGAACCATTCAGCACTCGTGGCTACCCCTGTAAAGACAGCGCTTTCCTGATTCCAGGGCTTGTGATCCTCAGCATTTTTGCCGCGTCTGATTTTCCGCCGGGTCTCAGAGCCACTGACCAGAAACATTATTGACCTGGGTGGGCCAAGAGCAGAGAAGATGGTCGAGGCCACATACTCTCTCACCTCAGACCTCCGACATATCTCTGAAGGTCGCTTCCAGCTCTCTCCTCTCCCAGGCCTGTCTGGATGGAGCTGGGCCAGTATCAGCACAGTGTCAGATTTATTTTAGAAAATCACCGTTGATCTTGACAGGAGAAAGCATATTATCTGAACAATCAGGGCAGAGGCTCGTTCGGATCATTGAAAGTTTGAATCGCAAGACAAAATAGGATTTGGCTCCCTCAAACAAGTGAACACCTGAGTTTGATGATGCAGAGTTTTGGGGAGGAAGTGGGTAATCGAGTTAGCTTTCCTTTGGCTAGCCAGTTGTTCAAAAGCAGCATGGCCTAGTGGATAGACCACGGGCCTGAGAGTCTGGGTTCTAATCTAGTTCCTTCACTTATCTGCTGTATGACTTTGAGGAATTCACTTAACTTCTCTGTGCCTCAGTTACCTCATTTGTAAAATGGAGATTCAAGTGTGAGGCCCATGTTGGAGAGGGACTCTGTCCAACCCGATTAACTTTTTTCTACCCCGGCCCTTAGTGTATAGTGCAAAGTAAGCACTTAACAAATACTATGAAAAAAAGGCCCGGGGGTGGTGGGATAGAGGAAAGGGGCTGGGGACTGGATATGTTGTCAGGTAACTGAGAAGACATCGGGGTGCTGGCCGGAATATCTAGTGTCCACTTTCATTGATCTTGACAAGATATCAATCAGTCAATGGTATTTCTTGGGTGCTTACTATCTACAGACCACCTTACTAAAAGCCTGGGAGAATATAATAAATTAAGTAGTCAATACTCGCCCTCAACAAGCTTACAATCTGATGAAGAAGGGCGGGTTTACACTGCAGCTAGAGGAATCTAGGTAAGACTATAGGAAGAACTTGGTAGGTGTAAAGACTAGGAGCCTACAGAACATTCTTCTTCAGAAAATGTGAAGATCAGGGTCAAGAGATGCTGGCCCAGGAAGGTGATTGAGCACTGTGCTGCCCGATGCAGGGGGATAGACTAGATGGCCCCTGAAAATTCCTTCCAGTTTGAGTTTTTCTGGTTATTGAAGGGGCAGAGGAAGGAAGCCAAATGGAGACAGGGGAGGCATAATTTGAAGACCTTCCCCTGGAGGAAAAATGTATTGAGAGGTCATTAAAACCTTGTCACAAACGCTTAAGCCCAAAGCAAGTTTTATATCAAGCTTGACCTTTGGAACAGTGCTTTACTAATGATCTCCCCCTCTCTTCCCCTTCCTCTCCCTCTCTCCAGTATCCTTTCTCTTTCCCTCTCTCCCTCTACCTTAATTAGCCGATTCCCCAGCATGCACAGTGATGCCATTTCAGATTGGAGTAAATTAACGAGGTGAGAAGGCTGTCCAGTTCTGACCTGTGCTTTATAGGTCTAATAGACAACATTCATCACCCAACCGAAGGGAAGGGACAATGATTTGGCTTCTGCCCCTGCTTTTCAGGTGAAAGGGTCTCCCCCGGGGCCCAGCCGGGGAGAGAATGGTGAAGTCCCCAGATTATCAGGCTGACATTATTTCCAGCCAGGCCTTTTGCGGTGAACTTTGAGGAAGGGATTAGTTTGAAGGAAGCCCTGGGGATCAGCAGCATGATCAGCTGGAGACTTTCTGGCCAAGAATGCTAATCTTGGCTCTGCTATGGGCATTGCTGGGTAACCTTGGGAAAGTCACCAAACCTCTCTGGGACTCTGCTTCCTGACCTGAACACTGGATATCTTAGCTCCACCCTGGTGTTTCAGCCAAACAGCTGGAGTCAGGGCAATGAGGGCTAAAGGTGCAAAGAGCTGGTGGTGGGGAATAGTCTCCCTTTTGGAGGGAGAGGAAAAGGGAGATGGAAAGGAAGAAGACGTTAAAGAGGAAATGGGAACTGGAGAAGAAAAGGGAGATGGAGCAGGAAAAAGGAGATGGAGAAGAAAATCAAAAGAAGGTGGGGAGAAAAGGAAGAGGAAAAGAGAGAAGAAAAGAGGGAAAGTGAAAGGAAGAAGGAAAAGTAGAGGAAAGGAGCATGGCCTATGGGAAAGAGCATGACCTAGTGAACAGAGCACAGGCCTGGAATCAAATCCTACTCTCTTCTACTTAGACTGTGAGTCCCGAGTGGGACAGGGAGTATGTTCAATCTGATTATCTTGGGCCTATCGCAGCATTTCGTCCAGTGTTCGGCACATAGTACTTTCCAAGTACTAATATATAAAAATACCGTAATATGCTGCATACAGTACATATGTAAATAAAGAGGGAGAAGAAGAAAGAGATGGAAAGGAAGATAGAGAAAGAGAGGGAGAAGAAGACAGAGTAAAAAAAAAAAAAGAGGCAGATTAAAAGGATGGAGCAAGAAAGATAGAGGGAGAGAGAGGGACTCCCTCTGGGTCCATCTATGCTTGCCAGTAGAATTGGGGACAATTCCAGCAATCCTAGGCAGGAAGAGTCAGGTTGGCACAAATGCCACGGTCCCAGAGGGCTGAGCAGCTAGGTAGAAATTATTTTGGCACTGTGAGGTTGTAGCCTATTGCCACTCTCAGTTCCCCTTTCAGTCTGCCTGCAGCTGATGCCCTCAGCATCCTTGGGCACTGCCCAGATGGGAAATAGTCTCAGGAAATCCCCATGCCCCATTTCGTTCACTGATTCCCTCTTCTATCATTTTACACTTCACAGTGGATGAAGCGGCACCACCCCTGCTTGAACCCATATCATTGGGACCCCGGACTACCAGCTGGAGATTAGGTCAGATACAGCAGAAAGCTCGTTGACCAATAAGAGGGCAAAACACGAGGGACTCTGGCCTGGGTCCTGGTCATCACTTTCTCTCACCTTCATCCAATCCAACACTGAGCACTCAGGCCAAAAGGCAGGAAAATGTGGCCAATTAAATCATTTATTTCTTCTATTTGCCAAACAACATTGTCCTTGAGAGTTAGAGCAGGAGGCTTAAAGAAGATGAAGACTTAGTCCTCCCAAATGACTTTGTAAACATTTACCAGGCCTCAGATTAGCCTCTCCTGTTGGGGTTCAGGCTCCGGGCCAAATCTCCCAATTTAGCGTCGTCCAGTTGGCTGGCAACCCCCAACTCCAGACCTTCTGTTAGCCACGGCTCTGGTCCCCATGAGGCCTTTTGGGGAACCCAAGGCTCAAGGTGTGTGCGTGCCATTGAGAGAGACAGAGAGTCTATTCCCAAAAATCCATCTGCCCTTGTAATCTCTCCCTTCTGTTGCTGCAGTGCTAAGGCCACCTTTCGGCAACCTTCCCGTTGCTGCTGCTCAATCACAGTGTCGATGTCAAAACCCTCCGCTCCCCTCCAGATCTATTCCCCGTGCTCCAGGTCGACCAAAAACTGTGAGCTTGGTTAACTTCCTCCTAGAGTTCTCCCGGTGTTAGACGTGACGGTCTGGTTTTCAGCTGTCTCCTGTGCCGTCTGTTCTCAGCACTGGGCAGCTCTGCCTCTTGGATTTTGATTTTCAGCCCCCAGCCTCTCTCTGCCCTGGATTCAGCCACTGAGTTCCACCGTCCAGATGTGGCACCCATGCTCACAGGGATGGGGAAAGGCACTGTGATGTCACAGGTTTCCCTGGAGAAAAACTACGTAGCTTAGGGTGGGCATGGACTGACTGAGTGACTTGCCCAAGGTCACACAGCAGTCAGGTAACAGAACTGGATTAGAAGCCAGGTCCTCTGATTCCCGGGTTCGTGGTTTTTCCACTAGGCCATTCTGTCTATCTACCAAAGCTCAAATGTTCAATCTTTCCTACATTGCCTGGTGAGCACATTGAATTCTTTCCTACGCAAAGCTCTGCAGGCAGAAATAACAGTAGGATCAAAGGGGCTTTCTTTTATTCCTAGACAAGTGGTGCATAGTGGGTGATGAGAGGGTCGGCCAGAAAGTCCATCCCTAACCATGCAGGTGAATATCCACAAGAGCGGAGGGCAGACTTTCTTGCCTCTGTTGGAGCCAGAATACTGCACCGGTGGGACGCCAATGCTCATGAACCTGCGGTCTCATTTCCTCTCATTATGGCCTAATGGGTAGCGCTAGGGCCTGGGAAACAGAGGACCTGGGGATTCCTGCTCTGCCTCTTGCCTGCAGAGTTACTCTGGACAAGTCACTTCGCTTGTCTGTGTCTCAGTTCCCTCATCTGTAAAATGGAGATGAAATGCCTATTTTCTCTCCTACTTAGACATTGAGCGCCAGCAGGGACAGTGATTATCTTGCATCTACTCTGGCACTTAGGACTTAGTAAGCGCTTAGCAAATATCATTATTATTTCTATACTGACCTCACCTTTATTCCCCCGATTAAAACCTCCCAACATGTTCCATATAACCAGAATTGTTTCTCTCAATTCATCTCTCCAGCCACCCTGGTCATCATCATCAGAACAAGGGCTTGGGAGTCAGAAGACGTGGGTTCTAATTCCGGCTCCACCACTTGTGCAGCGTGACCTTAGGGGAGCCACTTAACTTCTCTGTGCCTCATTACCTCATCTGTAAAATAGGGATTAAGACTGTGAGCGTCACGCGGGACAACCTGATTACCTTGTATCTACCCCAGGGCTTAATAATAATAATAATAATCTTGGTATTTGTTAAGGGCTTACTATGTACAGAGCACTGTTCTAAGCGCTGGGGTAGATTCAAGATTGGGGATTAAGACTGTGAGCCCCACGTGGGACAACCTGATTCCCCTGTGTCTACCCCAGCGCTTAGAACGGTGCTCTGCACATAGTAAGCGCTTAACAAATACCAACATTATTATTATTATTACAGGGTCATCAGGTTGTCCACATGAGGCTCACAGTCTTAATCCCCATTTTATAGATGAGATAACTGAGACACAGAGAAGTGAAGTGACTTGCCCACAGTCACACAGCTGACAAGTGGCAGAGCTGGGATTCGAACCCATGACCTCTGACTCCCAAGCCCATGCTCTTCCACTGAGCCATGCTGCCTCTCTAGAACTTAGAGAACTTGTCTAGGCTTAGAACAGTGCTTGGCACGTAGTAAGGCTTAACGAATACCATAATTATAATCATCATCTGTATTTAATGAGCACAGTACTGCGCACATGGGAGAGTACAACAGAGTTGGTAGAGACATTCCCGCCCACAGCTAGCTTATTATGCACCAGAATCCTTCAGGGCTCCAGGCATAGGAGCACTGGGGAAAGGGAGGGGCAGAGTTTTACTGACCAGTGTCCTCTGGGCTCCAGGAACCGGAGCACTGGGGATTGAGGTGGGTAGGGTACTCTTGACTCCTCTCTCTCATTCACCCCACACATCCAATCCGTCACTAAAACCTGCCGGTCTCTCCTTCACGGTTGGCCAAGATCCGCCCTTTCCTCTCCATTCAAACCGCTACTTCTCATCATATCCCTACTGGATTACTGCATCAGCCTCCCTTCTGATCTCCTATCCTCCTCTGTCTCCCAGCTTCAGTCTACACTTCACTCCACACTCTATCTTTGTAGAGAAAGGCTCTGGGCATATCACTCCCTTCCTCAAAAATCTCCAGTGGTTGCCCTTCAACCATCGCATGAAGCTAAAACTCCTCACTCTTGGCTTCGAAGCTCTCCATCACTTTGCCCCCTGCTACCTCACCTCCCTTCTCTCCTTCTACAGCCCAGCCCGCACCCTCCACTCCTCCGCCTCCGCTAACCTCCTCACTGTGCCTCGTTCCAGCCTGTCCTGCCGACGACCCCCGGTCCACGTTCTACCTCTGACCTGGAATGCCCTCCCTCCTCACATCCGCCAAAGTAGCTCTCTTCCCCCTCTTCAAAGCCCTACTGAGAGAGCTCACCTCCTCCGGGAGATCTTCCCATACTGCATCCCCCTTTTCCCCTGCTCCTCCTCCCCTCCCCATCGCCCCCACTCCCTCCCTCTGCCCTCCCCACTTCCCCGTCCCACAGCACTTGAGTATATTTGTACATATTTATTATTCTATTTATTTTATTAATGGTGTATATATATAATTCTATTTATGTTGATGCTATTGATGCCTGTCTACCGTCTCTCCCTTCTAGACTGTGAGCCCGTTGTTGGGTAAGGATTGTCTCCGTTGCCGAATTGTACTTTCCCAGCACTTAGTATAGTGTTCTGCACACAGTAAGTGCTCAATAAATATGATTGAATGAATGAATGGATCAGAATCCTCTGGGGTTCTAGGAACAGGAGCACTGGTGAGGTGGGGGAAGGAACCAAGGGGTTACCATGATCCCAAATTCTCCGGAGTTGAAGAATGGGTGGGGGGCATGTGTGGTGGGGAGAATATGTGTGAGTGTGTGTGTTGGGGGACCGCTGTAGGTTAGGAGGGTTCTCTGGAGCCCTAGGAGGACTGGTTAGAAGGTAGGGAGTGGAGGTTGGGGTTATGCTCTTCTCCTCTTTGAAATCGCTTCTCATGATCCATTTTCTTGAGGAAGCCTGGTGGTGCCTGGGGAAACCAAGCTCGAAGATAACCTGTAGTGCAGACAACTATGATGGTTTTAGCAGCCACTGCTCCCTCAGGCTAGTCAGAATAATCTTTCCCTTCTTTATGAATCTCACTGAGGTAGTAAAACCGTGCCTGACTTCAGGCTGACGACAGTTTTTCTGAGATTCCCTCCGCCGTACGGTGCTGAGTAAATGTGTAATGATGCCACTAAAAAGCAATCCAACCTCAGGATCCAGGGAACTGCTCATAAGTCTTCAAGGAGTTTTCTAGGGTTAAGTGCAGGAAAACATCCCCTTGGGGAAAGGTGGAATAGTAGGTTATAATATAATGCAAAATAGGCTATAGCCTCTGATGCATAAGCAGCACAGGAAAAGATCTCTGGGTCATAGTGGACCACAAGGCAACTAAGTCAACAGTGAAATGCCACCGTTCAAGGAAGGTAACACAAGGGACAATTTTTCCAGGAAAGAAAGTCAAGTGGAGAGCTAGGAATATGATTTAAAATGAGTAAATGGGACCTAAATGTGTTGGAATTATTCATAGTCCTTAAGAAGAAAAGACTAAAGAGTGAGATATTTAAGTTAGAAACCAAAAAGGACATTTGGATTAAGGAAGTTAACAGATAGTGAAGGAAGTGGTGGCATCTTTCCTCTCGCAATCTTTAAGAATAGGAGAAAGCCACCTGTTGGATAAGGTGGAACTGAGGTCTTGTTCAGAGGTTGGGGAATGGACAAGATGACCCCTTAAAATCACCTTCCCTTAACTCTGAGGTTTGGGAATAGTTCAGTGTTCCTTCTATGGAAGTCAAGAGAGTTATGCTCTAACTCACTGCCAATGTATAACGTACTAAGGCAGGAATCGCTTTTGATGTTCTTCTTTCCGAATCGCAGTCCTTGCCCGCCTTCCCCGCCTCCCCTCCCTTTTCCCGCTATCCCAAATCACAACCGCCACGAACTGCCAAAAACAATACAGAGAAATTGGTATCTGCCCTGAAATGGAAGCATTACTATGGGATATGCTATTATGCAAACGTCTAAGCCACAACAACAGTGTTATCTGAATACATAAAGACACCAGGAGTCCATCCGAGAGAAGAGAAGAAAAATAGCATTTGACAATGTCACATATATTGTCGGTGTTTTATTAGGTTGAAAAGATTAAGCTTCCTTTATCCTCTGCCATATCTGGAAGCCAGGAGGGCCTAGTTAATGGGCAAACCCTCTAGCGGGGTCTCATGTGAACTAAAGAAGAGTAGCAAGATTGAGTACCAGGAGAGGTCAGAGGGGGAGTTGGGGTGTGGAGTTCAAATCCCTTCTTTGCCCTGACTTTCTTTGGTTGCTGAGGGAAATCACATTAATCTCTTGGGGCTGTAGTTTTCTCCCACCATAAAATAGAAACTGTACAAAGCCCCATTTCCCCTGTTACCTCGAAGACATCTTAAAAGGGATAACGATCAATACAGCAATCAAGAGTATTTACTGGGTGCCCACTGCACGGAGTACTGTAGTATGCCCTTGGGAGGGTAGGACAGTTTAAGAATTAGCAATCCCTGCCCTCGAGGATTCTAGCAGGGAACTAAAATTAGAGAGAGGAGGAAGAACTGAATGTAAAGATATGTACGAAAGTGCTATGGGGCAAGGTCACCTTGAGGAAAACTGATGTATTTCATCATGCTCCACAGAAAGGGCAAAGACGGGAGTTGCCCCAGGCACTACCTATTGCCATGGTGAGGAATTTATACATAATAGTGGCGAGCTGAACCTGAAGTCCCCGCTAATAATTATGATATTTATTAATCACTGACTATGTGCCACGCTCTATGGAAGATGAAAAGTATTCATATCAGATTCTGTATTCCCCACAGAGCTCACAATTTTACAAGTGGGAATTGCAGATGTCTTATCCCCATTTTATAGATGGAGAACCTAAGGCTCGGGACATAAAGTGACTTGGCTAAGATCACCCAGAAGGTAGTGACAGCACTGGAAACAGAATCTAGGTTTCCTGACATCCAGTCCCATGCTCTTTCCACAAGTCCCTGCCGGCCACTCCCTCCTGAATTCCACAGCCCAGTCCTTGCACCCTGTTGGCCGGGAAGAAGATCGGGTGGTGATTTGGTCTCTTGAACCCAAGAGACCAGGAAAATCCTGGCATTAATAATCATAATGTTGGTATTTTCTAAGCGTTTACTATGTGCAGAGCACTGTTCTGAGCGCTGGGGGAGATACAGGGTAATCAGGTTGTCCCATGTGAGGCTCACAGTCTTAATCTCCATTTTACAGATGAGGTAACTGAGGCACAGAGAAGTTAAATGACTTGCCCACAGTGCTCCCACTCAGCCTGATTTGTCCTCACCCCCACGGTGAGTGTCTTCCACCCCATAGGTACTCACATCCCTAACCTAATCTTATTCATTCAATCATATTTATTGAGTGCTTACCGTGTGCAGAACACTCTATTAATTGCTTGGGAGAGTACATACAACAATAAACTGACATATTCTCTGCCCCCAGTGAGTTTGTAATCTAGATGGGGGGAGACAGACATCAGAACAAATAAATTACAGATATTTACATAAGTGCCGAGGGGCCAGGACTGGGGGGAAGCACAAAAGGGAGCAAGTCAGGGAAAGGCATAAGGGAGTGGGAGAAGAGGAAAGTGGGGCTTAGTTTGGGAAGGCCTCTTCGAGGAGATGTGCTTTCATGAAAACTTTGAAGGCAGGGGAGACTAATGGTTACTTCCCCTCTCTGTAATTCAAGTGTCTGTCTTCCACATCAGATTGGGGAAGAGAAGGGATCATGTTTACATACTCTAGAGTTATAGTAATTATAATAATAATTTTGGTATTTAAGCACTTACTATGTGCCAAGCCCTAGGGTAGATATGAGTCAATAAGGTTGGACACAGTCCCTGTCCCACATGGAGCTCACACTCTCAATTCCTGTTTTACAGACGAAGTAACTGAGGCCCAGATAAGGTAAATGAGTTGCCCAGGGTTGCACAGCAGACAAGTGGCAGAACCAGAACTAGAACCCGGGTCCTTCTAACTCCCAGGCCCCTCTACTATCCACTAAGCCACCCTGCTTTGCTCTCAGTGCAGTGCTCTGCATACGGTAAATGCTCATTAAATATCACTGACTGATTGATGGACACAATATCCTGATTCTAGAACATGCTCCTAGTGACAAAGGGAGGTGTATTCAGATTCAGAGCTATGGATAATGTTAATATTGCTCCCCCAAAATTACAAATAAAGGGGTCAACAAAGGTCTTGAATCTGAAAGCACCACAAAATTCCCCAATGCCTGCTCCACTGTTCCCTTGAACCTCATTTGAACCTCATCTCCTCCCAAGCCCCCAATCCCTCCCTTCCCTTTTGGCTCCTTGTATTACCAGGGTTAAAAGGATCCCTGCTTATCTGCAATCCCCCAGCCTCACGGAGAGGCCCGGCACTAACTCACCCCAGCAGAAGCCGCGGCAGAATAAATCTCACTCAGAAATTAATGTAGCTCAGAAAAAAAGTCCATTTACTTATTTCAACTTCTTGTTGCAAGGCTCATAAGTGAATAAATCCAAAATAAATTTAACAGAGACTCAAGGAGAAGCCACAATAAATGCGATTCCGTCGTCCTAAATGAAGACAAAGACTCCCAAGCAATATTAAATTCAGTCCCCAAAGACTCATTTCATTTCAGCTCCGGATTTCTACAAAATCAAGTTTCAAAGTATAGCCTCGCCCCTGTCCCCTCGCCTGCCACACAAGCACTGTCTTTTCCATCCCGACTGTCACTCAACGGATTCATTTTCCCGGCCTGCTCTCCTGCCTTCTCTCACACCACCCGGCTCCCATCCTTGGGAAGACATGACCGATTCCTCCGCTCTATGAAATCTACCGGTCACTGCCCCGAGGTCATTATCGTGTTGCCATTTGCATACGATTGCGTGGTTTGCGTATTCTCATCACAGATCATACGTTAAGCGTGCACAATAAATCTGGAGTTTGCTCTCAAGGAATTTTCTATCTCTAGAATCCCAGTGTCTGTAGGATGATCTTTTTAGAGGGTTAGCCAAAACCCCAGGTCCCCGAGTCAAAGAAGTACGTGAGAAAAATGTGTATTCTATTTATTTTCAAATTGGTAGGGTCCAGGATTTCATTTCTTTGGCTTCCTCTTCATCTCCAGTGCTGTAGGTACCTGGTGGGTCTTCCCCTTCCTCCTCAGAACCACTAAGCATTTCAGTCATATGACTGACCTCACCATCGTTGGATTCTTATAATAACGATGATGGTGATAGTAATAGGTGTGATGTTTTTCAAACACTTACTCTGTGCTTGACTAAGTCCTCTCTCTTCAAATCTGACAATCTCCCCAGCTTCAAACCTTATTAAAGGCACAGCTCCTCTAAGAGGCCTTCCCGGACTAAACCCCCCCTTTCCTCTTCTCCCACTCCTGCATCGCCCTGACTTGCTCCCTTTGCTCTTCTCCCCTCCCAGTCCCATAGCACTTATCTACATATTTGTAATTTATTTGTATTGATGTCTATCTCCCTGCCTCTAGACTCTAAGCTCGTTGTGGGCGGGGAACGTCTGTTTATCGTTGTATTGTGCTCTCCCCAGTGCTTAGTACAGTGCTCTGCACACAGTAACCTCTCAATAAATACGATTGAATTAATGAATGAAAGAATGCCAAGCCCTGTACTAAGGGCTGGGGTAGATACAAGATGATCAGATCTCACATAGAGCTCTAAGTATGAGGGAAGACAAGTAATAAATCTCCATTTTGCAGTTGAGGGAACTGAGGCACAGAGAAGTTAAGTGGCTTGCCCATAGTCACACAGCAAGCAGCTGGCAGAGCCAGGATTAGAACATCAGGACCTCTGACTTCCAGGCCTGGGCTCTATCCACGATGTCACACGGCTTTTCTACGCTGATGTTCTTTCCCTTGGATCTGGTGAAGAACAGGAATTATTTCTTGGTAGATTCCTGCTCACCTGACTCCAGAGAGGTGATTATGATCAGAAAGGAAGCACTCCATCCTCAGGGCAGATTAGAATAAGCTCCCATGCATGGGACCCAAAAGAAATCAGTCTGGCCTTCAAGGAAATCTGGCAGAAGAGCTAAAAGGAGTTCGAGAAACTCAGCCTGTGCTTCCTTGCCATTTCATAGGAAGTCACGTGTCTTCTGTGAGCAGGGAGCAATTCTACCAGCGCTATTTGGTACTCTTCCAAGTGGTTCAGTGCTCTAAATACCTTCAGTGCTCGATCGATCCAATTGATTGATTGATTTGGGAACTTTCTGTGGGTTTACTGCAATAAGGTCTATCAGATGGTGAGCGGCAAGAGAAGGGGTAGGATGAGTCATTTGGAGGTGGGCGGAGTGAATGCAGACTCCCGGCGCTGGTGACACGTGACATGCGACCATCCTTGGCACTGAACAAGGCTCTGAAGAGGCACATGGCATCCTGGCATTAGATTCCAGGGACCACTTCCAGAGCAGAATCCCTCAGGCTTTTGCAACGACCCCTTAAGACACCGGCTTTCTGAGGGCTGAGCCCGAATTGTGATCCTCAGGTCTCCGATGACCTATAAAACCATTTGACCCCCTTATCGCCTCCACCGCATCAGGCTAAGGAGGCGCCCTCTAGTCAAACTGGGCAATCAGCATGGCTCAGGGGAAAGAGCACGGGCTAGAGAGTCAGAGGTCATGGGTTCAAACCCCGACTCCGCCGCTTGTCAGCTGTGTGACTTTGGGCCAGTCACTTAACTTCTCTGTTCCTCAGGTGCCTCATCCGTAAAATGGGCATTAAGACTGTGAGCCCCACGTGGGACAACCTGATCACCTTGTATGCTCTCCAGCACTTAGCACGGTGCTTTGCACATAGTAAGCGCTTTACAAATGCCGTCATTATTATTGATCAGAAGTTACAACGAAGCTGCTTTGGGATCCCATTCCAAGGGGGGGACCAAATTTAGTTCATCGGGTCCAATTAATCAATCAGTCGATCAAGGGTATTTATTGAGCACTCTATTAAGCACTTGGGAGAGTACAATAAAGCAATCAGTGTACTCATTGAGCATTTAATATGTGTAGAGCACTGTACAGCGGCAGGCGTCGTGGATAGGAGCACAGGCCTGAGAGTCAGAAGGTCATGGGTTCTAATCCCGGCTCTGCCACTTGTCAGCTGTGTGACCTTGGGCAAATCACTTTACTTCTGTGGACCTCGGTTACTTCGTCTGAAATATGGGGGTGGAGATGTGAGCCCCAAGTGGCACATGGACTGTGTCCAAACCGTTTAACTTGTTCCTAAGCACTCGGGCGAGTAAAATAAAGCAATCAGTGGAATTATTGAGTGCTTACTGTATGTGGAGCACTACAAAAGTGCTGGGGTAAATACAGTACAACACAGCAGGTAGGTATGTCCCCTGCTCACAGGGAGCTTCCAGTCTAGAGAGGGAGACAGAAATTAATATAAATAAATAATTTACAGATATGTACATCAAGTACTGTGGGGGTGAGGGTGAGGTGAATACTAAATGCCGAAAGGGGATGGATCCAAGTAAGTAGGCATGATCCCTGCCTTCAGGAACCTTCAATTTAGCCGGAGAGATAGACACTTAAATTACAGGTAGGGGAAACAACCTCGTACGAAGATATGTACCGAAGTGAAGGGAAGCAGCATGGCGGAGTGGATAGAGCATGGGCCTGAGAGTCAGAAGGACCTGGATTCTAGTCCTGACTCCACCCCTAACCTGCTGTGTGACTCTGAGCAAGTCACTTAACTTCTCCGTACCTCAGTTACCTCATCTGTAAAAATGGGGCTTAAGTCTGTGAGCCCCATGTGGGACACGGACTGCGTCCGACCTGATTACCTCGTAGGTCATTGGTTCTGATTCCGACTCCGCCACTTAGCTGTGTGACTTTGGGCAACTGACTTAACTTCTCTGTGCCTCAGTTATCCGTAAAATGGGGATTAAGACTGTAAGCCCCATGTGGGACAACCTGATTACCTTGTATCTACCCCAGCGCTTAGAACAGTGCTTGGCACATACTACGTGCTTAACAAATAACTTTATTATTATTATTACTAATATCTACTCCAGTGCTTAGAACAGTGCCTGGCACATAATAAGTGCTTAATAAATACCATAAAAAAACGGGGTGGGGTGAATATCTAGGTGCCTAGAGGGTATAGACTCAAGTGTCTGAATGAGGCAGTAGGTGGGAAAATAAGATGGGAGAGATGAAGAGTTATTCAGGGAGGAGATGGGGTCTGTGGGATGTGAAGGTGGAAGGAGTTCTGTGCAGGAGGGAGGGCGTGAGCAAGGGGTCAATGGCAAGAGAGACGAGAGACAAGAATGAAACACAAGTGATGCCAGGGTCCAACAGAAACAGCGTGGTTTAGTGGATAGAGCTTAGGCCTCGGAGTCAGAAGGACCTTGGTTCCAATCCCAGCTCCACCGCGTCGACTGTGTGACCTCGGGCAAGTCTCTTAACTTCTTTGGGTCTCAGTTACCTCCTCTGTAAAATGGGGATTAAGAAGGTGAGCCCCATGTAGGGGAGGGACTGTGTCCAACCTGATTAAGTTGTATCTATGCCAGTGCTTAGAACAGTGCTTGGGCACATAATAAGTGCTTAACAAGTACCATTATTATTATTATTATTATTATACAGCACATACTGACCTGGGATGAGGTTCCTGGGTTCAACTCTGCTACTGACTTACCTGTAGGGAAACCATTGATCCATTTACTTACTGGACATCTGGTTTCTGGCTGGCCTGTTTCCTGCCTGCAACAGATCAGTGACCAGTTGTCTCCTTTAAATCCCGTATTTGTATTTACAGCTCCCAGTTGTCTCCGCCATGTTTCTTACCTCCAGGTTCTGAGCCTTGGATGTGCTGCCCAAGTGCAGAGCAATGGGATTAATTATTTCATTCGGTCAGCCATATCTACTGAGCGCTTACTGTGTTCAGAGCACTATAGTAAGAGCTTGGGAGAGAACAATACAACAATAAATAGACGCATTCCCATCCCACAACGAGCTTACAGTCTAGAGGTGGGGAGGAGGACATTAGATGCCTCTGGAACAAAAGATGGGGTGAAAGGGCTGCCCCAGAGAAATTCCAAACCTCACCGCGTTCCACAATACCTATAAAAGGCTGTGGGAACCGGAGAGATGAGGTTCTCTGCCAATTCAGTGGTTGGCTATTATAGACTCAGCAGCATGGGCTGCCCCGCTCGGCTGATCTGGTAGGGTTGACCGGAGAAAAAGCCCAGTGTGTCAGGGGCTAATCCGAGATGACACAGAAGTCAAGGATTGGGCGTCACCCAAGGGCCCGATTTGCTCCTTTAAAGAGTCACTCTGCCAACGCTGACCCCACTTAAACGTCTCGCTCACTTTGTGGGAGAGGAGGGCTACCCTCTGAAATTAATCTCACGCTTTCCCCGGAGAGGACGTGAATCCAGGCCGAACTAATTGCGGTGGATTGTAGCGTCAGCCCTTACCACACCCCGGGGAATGAAGCGGAGACCCGTCAGGAGGTTTCAGGGTGCGGAGTTGCCACTGAAACACATTTACTCTGAAAAGGTCACAGCTCCAGACTGAATCCCATCTCCTCCCGCCGATTTGGAGATTGGAAAAATCACACTGAGAATTTTGCACGGCACTGTTCATCTCTCTGCTCTTTCCCAGAGAGTGTATGTGTTCAGGAAGAAATGAAACCACTTCTGGGGTGGAGGCTTAACAGGTGCATGTGACCACTTTCATAGAAGAACAGTTTTATTGAACCCGTTTTTGGGAGCTGCGTGGGTCATTTAGAGAAGTTGAATGAAAATATTTTTACTGGTATCTGAGTAGGATTCTGGGACATCCTAATAATGTTATTTGTTAAGCGCTTACTATGTGCAGAGCACTGTTCTAAGCGCTGGGGTATATACAGGGTAATCAGGTTGTCCCACGTGAGGCTCACACTTAATCCCCATTTTACAGATGAGGAAACTGAGGCCCAGAGAAGTGAAGTGACTCGCCCACAGTCACACAGCAGACAAGTGGCAGAGCTGGGAGTCGAACCCATGACCTCTGACTCCGAAGCCCAGGCTCTTTCCACTGAGCCACGCTACATCCTGGGCTTTGATAAGTGCTTAGAGATCCTTAAAAGATGCTTTGGTGTGGACAGCCGCCATCCTTCCAATTTTAATTCACTAGGAAATCACAGGGAGCGGCAACTGGACATTAATCAATGTATCAGTGGTAATTATAGGGCACTTACTATGCACAGCACCGTACTAAACACCTGGGTGAGTACACACAACAGAATTAGCGGACACTTTCCCTGCCCAAAGTGAGCTTGAAGTTCCTTTGGCTCAGTTGAGTTGCTGAGAGGACTAACGACTGATCCAGTCACATTCTGGAAATGGCAGTTTCCAGTTCAGTAACCAACATCCCACCACGAAGGCCAGAGGGCTGGACTACCCCCAGGAGGTTGCTGGACTGGTATCTGGTGATTGGGAGTAACCCACACTTTCCCAGAGGCCGGGGCAGGGAGAGGGGAAGAGGAAGCCAGCTGCTGAGAGTTCTGGTTCCATCTGCTACTTAGTCAATTGTATTTACTGAGCGCTTACTGTGTGCAGAGCATTGTACTCGTGCTTAGGAGAGTACAGAATCACAAAATAACAGACACATTCCCTGTCCACGACAGGGGAGAAAGAGGGGAGAATATCTTTCTAGAGGGGAGAGGGGATAATAAATGCTGTGGGGCTGGGAGAGGGGATGAATAAAAATAATAATGTTGGTATTTGTTAAGCGTTTACTATGTGCAGAGCACTGTTCTAAGCGCTGGGGGAGATACAGGGTAATCAGGTTGTCCCACGTGGGGCTCACGGTCTTAATCCCCATTTTACAGATGAGGTAACTGAGGAACAGAGAAGTGAAATGACTTGCCCTCAGTCACACAGCTGACAAGTGGCAGAGCCGGCATTGGAACCCATAACCTCTGACTCCCAAGCCCGGGCTCTTTCCACTGAGCCACGAGCAAGTCAGGGCAATGCAGAATGGAGAGGAAGAAAAGGAAAAGGGCTTAGTCAGGGAATGCCTGTTGGAGGAGAGGTGCCTTCAATAGGCTTTGAAGGAGAGGAATTTTCTGTCAGATCTGAGGAGAGAACGTGTTCCAGGCCAGAGGCAGAATGTGGGCGAGAGGTTGGCAGCGAGATAGACGAGACCGAGGTACAGCGAGGAGGTTGGCAATAGAGGAGTGGAGTGAGTGGGCTGGGTTGTAGTAGGAGAGTAGCAAAGTGAGGTAGGAAAGGGCAAGGTGACTGAGTGCCTTAAAGCCAACGCTGAGGAGTTTCTGTTGGATGCGGAGGTGGAATGCCAGCAGTACCATCATTCCCCAGCAAGGAGAAGCCGAGCCCCTAAAAGAACTGTTGCTCAGAAGCTCTGCCTCGTGACTTTAAGCCCGTTGTGAGCAGGGATCGTCTCTACTGCTGTGTATTGTACTTTCCAAGGGCTTAGTATGGTTTTCTGCACACAGTCAGCGCTCCATAAATATGATTGAATGAATGGCATAGCAGGACTCTGCCTAGCTGGCTTGGTGCAGGCAGTCCATCCCTGGAGAGAAAGCAAGTGTTATTACAAGGGAGCCGAAGATGGGCTTGGCGAGGAGATCAAAGCCAGGAGTGCCCTCCTTTCCCAGCCCCTCAGCACTGTCCTCGTCCGCTCAACTGTATATATCTTCATCATCCTATTTATTTTGTTTAATGAGATGTACTTCGCCCTGATTCTATTTATCTGCTATTGTTTTAATGAGACGTTCTTCCCCTCGACTCTATTTATCGCCATCGTTCTCGTCTGTCCGTCTCCCCCGATTAGACCGTGAGCCCGTCAAAGTCAGGGACTGTCTCTATCCGTTGCCGATTTGTACATTCCAAGCGCTTAGTACAGTGCTCTGCCCATAGGAAGCGCTCAATAAATACTATTGAATGAATGAATGAATGAATGACTCCCGAGTCCCCACCAGCCTTGGCAGGGAGCGGTCTCTCACCCATTCATTCATTCTTTCAAATGTATTTATTGAGCACTTACTATGCGTGAAGCACTGTACTGAGCGCATGGGAGAGTACAATAGAACAATAAAGAGACACATTATTAACCCGCCGCTTCTCCGCCATCGACTAGATGACTAGATCTCGACTCCCTAGTCAGAGTGGCCGGGCCGCCGGCTCCCCCACCCCGTGACCGGAGTGACCCGGCCCCCTGCGCTGTAGTGCTCAGTGCAGTCCCCGCGGTTCGTCTTTCCCTATCAGAGAAGCTGAGCCAACGAAGCGCAGGTCTGTGGTTTCAGAACCCTAGAGCCTCGTAGAAGATGTGCCCATCACCAGGGAAATGCTCCTGCCGAAGTCCATAAACATTTTAGAAATCATCAGGCTCGCGACAGCTGAAAAATTGGCGCATCTAAAATTTCCGGCTTTTTCGTTAAGGCTCCTCTAGTGCTCATGAGAGTCCTGCCTTTCCCTCATTAACTCTCCACACAAGCTGCCCGTTGGATCGCAGGCCTCAGTGCCTCCATATATAGGCTTCCTAGCCCCCTCCACAGGAGATTCGCCCTCTTCGCACTGGTTAGTTAGCAGGACCCCCCTGTAGTCTGCTCCCCTTTCTCATCGCCCTCTGCTTGACTGCCCGTCGCTCCCTTTGGGCCAAACAAGCCAGATGCTCTTGGCTCCTTTAATTCTCTTCTCTTAGCCTCTTTCTATAGGAGGCATATGTTTCTGAACAATACAGCCTGTGGGACTCAAAAAGACCCACTTCACTTCTGGCCGACCTTTACTTTCCCCGACTTCAGCTTCACATCTCTGCCGGGAAGCCTTCCCTGACTACTTTCTCATCTTCCCATCCTGTTTCCCTTCCTTCTGCACTTGAGTCCAAATCCTTCTGCTCCTCCCACTCTCCTTTTTATGAAGGAACCAAAGAGAGAAGTGTGGACGTACTTCGAGAGGATCTAGAACAGCACAGGTCATGCTGGTAGTGATTTTTTGAATTGGGGAATTGATTAGGTGCCCGATCAGGTGAATGCAGGACAAAAGATTTACTTTTTCATCAGTTTTGGGCCTGAATTATCTGGATAATTGTGGGTTTGAAGACCTGCCCAAATAAAGAGGAAGGTAAAAAAAAAAAAAAAAAAAAAGATTCTGGGAATTTTCTTCCCCCGACTGGTTGAAGGGGTAGCATGAAGCCAATCCAACCATATGGACAGAGATTCTTTTTCTTTTCTCTTTTTTTATAACGGTATTTGCTAAGTACATACTATGTGCCAAGCACTGTACTACTAAGTGCTGTGGGAGATAGAAACTAATCAGGTTGGACATGGTCCATGTCCCACATGGGACTCACAGAATTAGTCCCCATTTTACAGATGAGAAGCAGCGTGGCTCAGTGGAAAGAGCACGGTCTTTGGAGTCAGGGCTCATGAGTTCGAATCCCAGCTCTGCCACTTGTCGGCTGTGTGACTGTGGGCAAGTTACTTCACTTCTCGGCGCCTCAGTTCCCTCATCTGTAAAATGGGGATTCATTCATTCAATAGTATTTATTGAGCGCTTACTATGTGCAGAGCACTGTACTAAGCGCTTGGGATGAACAAGTCGGCAACAGATAGAGACAGTCCCTGCCGTTTGACGGGCTTACAGTCTAATCGGGGGAGACGGACAGACAAGAACGATGGCACTAAACAGCGTCAAGGGGAAGAACATCTCATAAAAACAATGGCAACTAAATAGAATCAAGGCGATGTACGATTCATTAACAAAATAAATAGGGTAACGAAAATATATACAGTTGAGCGGACGGGTACAGTGCCGTGGGGATGGGAAGGGAGAGGTGGAGGAGCAGAGGGAAAAGGGGAAAATGAGGCTTTAGCTGCGGAGAGGTAAAGGGGGGATGGCAGAGGGAGTAGAGGGGGAAGAGGAGCTCAGTCTGGGAAGGCCTCTTGGAGGAGGTGATTTTTAAGTAAGGTTTTGAAGAGGGAAAGAGAATCAGTTTGGCAGAGGTGAGGAGGGAGGGCGTTCCAGGACCGCGGGAGGACGTGACCCAGGGGTCGACGGCGGGCTAGGCGAGACCGAGGGACGGCGAGGAGGTGGGCGGCGGAGGAGCGGAGCGTGCGGGGTGGGCGGTAGAAAGAGAGAAGGGAGGAGAGGTAGGAAGGGGCAAGGTGATGGAGAGCCTCGAAGCCTAGAGTGAGGAGTTTTTGTTTGGAGCGGAGGTCGATAGGCAACCACTGGAGTTGTTTAAGAAGGGGAGTGACATGCCCAGATCGTTTCTGCGGGAAGATGAACCGGGCGGCGGAGTGAAGAATAGACCGGAGCGGGGCGAGAGAGGAGGAAGGGAGGTCAGAGAGAAGGCTGACACAGTAGTCTAGCCGGGATATAACGAGAGCCCGTAATAGTAAGGTAGCCGTTTGGGTGGAGAGGAAAGGGCGGATCTTGGCGATATCGTAGAGGTGAAACCGGCAGGTCTTGGTAACGGATAGGATGTGTGGGGTGAACGAGAGGGACGAATCAAGGATGACACCGAGATTGCGGGCCTGCGGGACGGGAAGGATGGTCGTGCCATCCATGGTGATGGAGAAGTCTGGGAGCGGACCGGGCTTGGGAGGGAAGATGAAGAGCTCATTCTTGCTCATGTTGAGTTTTAGGTGGCGGGCCGACATCCAGGTGGAGACGTCCCGGAGGCGGGAGGAGATGCGAGCCTGAAGGGAGGGGGAGAGGACAGGGGCGGAGATGTAGATCTGCGACTAAGACTAAGATTAAGACTGTGAGCCCCACGTGGGACAACCTGATTCCCCTATGTCTACCCCAGCGCTTAGAACAGTGCTCGGCACTTAGTAAGCGCTTAACAAATACCAACATTATTATTATTAGATGAGGTAATTGAGGTACAGAGCATTTAAATGAATTGTCCAAGGTCACATAGCCAACAAGTGGCAGGGTTGGGATTAGAACCCCGGTCCTTCTAACTCACAGGCCCATGCACCAGAAAACATTGTTTCTCTGTTTGGTGAACTAGCCGCGAATGATCATTTTAGTCAATCTATCAGTTGGATTTATTGAGCACTTACTGTGTGCAGAGCACTGTACTAAGCACTTGGGAGAGTACAATACAACAGTACAGCAGACACATTCCTTGCCCACAATGAGATTATAGCCTAGCGGTGGCTTAACAAAGCAATTATTATCTGTCTCAAGTCTATTAATATTTGATTGAAGCATTGCTAGGCAAGAGGAATGTGGAGGAGGGAGGAGTCGGAGTGGACAGGATCCTGTTCTCCCTGCCTGAGCCACCTCCTCAGATACCACCCATTTCCCCTCAATTTTCCTGGAATTGGAAGGCTGGAAAGACTGCTCTCTTCCCTCTGCCCTGTTTCAAGCGAGTAAGAAAATCATAGGGGCAGTCAAACAGCCGGTCTGCCCAGCATTTTCTGGGACATTTACAGGTCCTGAGCAACCAGTCATATTTATTGAGCACTTACTGTTTGTAGAACACTAATAAGTCCTTAGGAGAATAGAATGTCACAGTTTGAAGACACATTCCCTGCCCACAACAAGCTTACAGCCTAGAGAGGAAGACATTAAAATAATAATAATGATATATTTAAGTGCTTACTATGTACCAAGCACTGTTCTAAGCACTGGGGTAGATACTAGGTAGGTTGCCCCACGTGGGGCTCACGGTCTTAATCCCCATTTTACAGATGAGGTAACTGAGGCACAGAGAAGTGAAGTGACTTGCCCAAAGTCACATAGCTGACAAGTGGCCGAAGCCGGAATCAGAACCCATGACCGCTGACTCCCGAGCCCGTGCTCTTTCCACTAAGCCACGCTGATTATGGATATGTACATAAGTGCAATGGGGCTGAGGATGGGGTGAATAAAGGTTATAAATACAAGTCCCTTGGCGGTGCAGAAGGGAGAGGAAGTAGGAAAAATGAGGACTCAGAGAAGGCCTCTTGGAAGAGATGTGATTTTAATAAGGCTTTGAAGGTAGGTGGAGTGAATGTCTGTCAGATACGAAGGGAGAGGGAGTTCCAGGCCGAAGGCAGGATGTGGGGAAGGATTTGGTGACAAGATAATTGACTCACTGTACTAGGTTGGTGTTGGAGGAGCAAAGAGAGCGTGATGTCTTCGAGCAGGAAATCAGTGAGGTAAGATAGGAGGGTTCAAGGTGATCGAGTGATTTAAAGCCGATGGTGAGGAGTTTCTGTTTGACGCAGAGATGGGTGGGCTACCACTGGAGGTTCTTGAGGAGTGGTTCCTGAAGAAACATAGACTGTTATTTCAGAAACGTGTTCTGGGCAGCAGAGTGAAGTAAGAAGCGGAGGGACAGGAGGCAAGGAGGTGAGCATAGAGGTTGATGTAGTATTCAAGGTGAGATGAGCATTTGGATCAATGTGGTAGAGATTTGGAAAGAGACAAAAGGGCAAAATTTTATGATGTTGTGAAGGTTGAACTGACAGGAGTTGGTGACCGATTGAATATGTGGGTTGAATGAGAGATGAGTTAAGGAAAATGCCAAGGTTATTGGCTTGTGAGACAGAATGGTGGTGCTGTCTACAGTGAGGGAAAAGGCGGGGGAAGATAGGGTTTGGGTTAGAAAACGAAGTGTTTTGTTTTAGACTTATTAGGGTTGAGGTGTTGGCCGGGAATCCACGTAGAGATGTCCTGAAAGCAGGAGGAAATAGGTGCCTGCTGAGAAGAAGAGAGATCTAGGCCTGGAGATGTAGATTTGGAAATCATCAGCAAAGATATGGTACTTGAAAGCCATGGGAGCTAATAAGCTCTTCAAGGGAGTAGATGTGCACGGAGAATAGAAAAGGGCCCAGAACTGAGCATTAAGAGATTCCCAGAGTTTGGGGATGGGCAGCAAAGGAGGAGCCTGCGAAAGAGACTGAGAATGAGTGACAAGAAAGATAGAAAAACCAGAAGACAGTGTCAGTGAAGATAAGGTAAGATAATATTTTAAGGAGAAGGGGGTGGTCCAACTGTCAAAGGCGGCTGAGAGGTCGAGGAAGGAGTAATAATAATAATGTTGGTATTTGTTAAGCGCTTACTATGTGCAGAGCACTGTTCTAAGCGCTGGGGTAGATACAAGGTAATCAGGTTGTCCTACTTGAGGCTCACAGTTAATCCCCACTTTACAGATGAGGTAACTGAGGTACAGAGAAGTTGAGTGACTTGCCCGCGGTCACACAGCTGCCGAGTGGCAGAGCCGGGATTCGAACCCATGACCTCTGGCTCCCAAGCCCGGGCTCTTTCCACTGAGCCACGCATTGGATTTGGCAAGTTTGGTTCAGATGCACTTTGTGGCTATGGGCAGTGGGATTGGGTGGATGGTGGGTATGTTAGGGGTCAGACCGGGAATTGGGTCCGGGTACGTGTGTTGGAGAGAGAGAGGTTGACTGGAAGTCTGGGAGGACACTCGGTGAGAATGGACATGAGAGGATACAAGCAAAGGGGTTGAAATAGGAGCAACATGGGCCTAGTAGAAAAAGCCCAGGTCTGGGAATCAGAGCATCTGGGTTCTAATCCTGGGTCTTCCAGTTGACTCCTGTGTAACCCTGGGCAAGTCACTTCACTGTGCCTCAGCCTCCTCATCTGTAACATGGAGTGTGACAAATAGCACTTAACAAATAGAAGGAGAAGGGGAAGAGTAAGAAGAAGAAGAGGAAGAAGAAGGGAAGAAGAAGAACTAAGCCTGAAGTAGTCATTCCCATCTATCCTTTCCTCCGTTGCTGTTCCTCCACCACTCCACCATAGTGGTCTGTATTACTGGTACCGGGGGCTCAACTCACCGATCAGCACTTAACAAATATAATAATTATCATTATTTTTATCAATAAGCAGCATGGCTTAGTGGATAGGGCACGGGCCCGGGAGTCAGAAGGTCAGGGGTTCTCATCCCGGCTCCTCCACTTGCCTGCTGTGTGAACTTGGGCAAGTCGCTTAACTTCTCTGTTACCCTGTCTGTAAAATGGGGATTGAGGCTGTGACCCCCACTTGGGACAGGGACTGTAGACAACCCAATTTGCTTGTATCCACCTCGGCACTTAGTACGGTGCCTGGATCATAGAAAGCACTTAATAAATACCAGCATTATTATATAGAGTTTATATGTTAATTATTATAGTTATTATTAATTCGTGGTGGGCAGCCCAAGGGGAAGCTTGTATTATTCTTTTGGGTTGTAGAAAAGGAGCAGCAAGTGTCCATTAAAAACCACCCCCCTCCTCCCTCCACACTCTCCGTGGGACTCTCCAGGCCCCAAAAGCCCCAGCCACCCATGGAGATTTCGACCCTGGCAAGGACATTTTCCTAATGTAGCCCTGCCTGGACCGACCTGGCCTTCTGTGCAGTGGAATTCTGGTCCTCGAATCAGACCTGAGGATTTGCGATCAATCAATCCAAGGTATATTTTGAGTACTTCCATCTGCAGAGCATTGTACTAAGCACTTGGGAAAGTGCAACAGAATTGGTAGACAAGTTCCCTTCCCAAAACGAGCTTACGATGTAGAGGACCGTGAGAACAAGATCCACTGGAGCCTTAAGGAAAAAAGTCAACAGCAGGAGCCGGGAAAGCCGAGGAGTGAGAGGGAAAGGGCATTCTCAGAGGTCGAAGAGAAGGACAGGAAAAGTGGGAGCAGAGGAAACACAAATTGCATTAGCCCAGGAAAGCCAGAAATTTGTGATTTGGAGATGAAATAAATCAATGAGCCCCTGGCCTGAGTGGAAGAGTATTAATGCAGTAACAGCAGCAGCTCTGGGGAAAGGCCGTGTGAACCAGCGGCTGTATAATGTGATTTTCCATCCCTGGGCCAGGAACCAGCAGGATCCAGAAAGAGGCCTTGTTCTTTCTTTCCCTTCCCCTCCTCTCCCAGAGATCATCCGTGACCCTGCTTGGGTACAGGAGCTTTGGTGTGAATGGAAACAGATGTGAGGCTTTTATTAAGGATTTGAACAAAAATGGCGCTACACTGGGTCAGAACAATGGTCCATCCAGCCCAGGGTTCACTCGCTGACAGTGGCAACGGACTGAATGGAGGAAACATGTGATGATCTCCATGTTTTCTTTTTTCCTACCCCAAAGTGACACCTGCCGGAACTCACCCGGCTGTGAAAATGTTCAGGCCCCCATGGGAGTTGAAACTGAAACTGAAGAGAGAGTAGGAAATTTCTTCTGAAAGGCCCACTGCCTGGGAACTACTTTTTCTAGAGACCTGCATTTCCAAGAATCCCTCAGAAACAAGGCCCAGTCACCCAACTTCAGAAGAAGGAATTCGTGCTTTATCTTTTCCTGCCTACTGGGCCATGGGGATCTGCTAATCATGACAGTTCCTTACACTGACTGGCGAGTGCACATGCTCAGAACCTCCTCTTCCTGCTTATGAAACTGAAATCTGGAATCTGAATTTTGGATGTTTGGGTACCATTTGGAGGGCTCGTTTTCTGTTTTTTTTTTTCTGGTTCTCTAACATGACCCTGATAGGAAGAGTTACAAAGCTTGGAAAGTTGATGTGAGACATTTCAAAATCTCAGAATCTAATGCAAATTCCTAGATATATAAAGTTCCGGGGCTGGGACTGACTGTGATGCTGGGGAAAAAGGCTTTTAGGAGATGTGTGGTAGGAATTGTCTGTAATTTATTTATATTAATATCTGTCTCCCCCTCTAGACTGTAAGCACGTTGTAGGCTGGGACTGACTGTGATGTTGGAGAAAAGGGGCTTTAGGAGATGTGTTGGGCCATAGGCATTTTCTGTAATTTATATTAATATCTGTCTCCCCTTTTAGACTGTAATAATAATGTTGGTATTTGTTAAGTGCTTACTATGTGCAGAGCACTGTTGTAAGCGCTGGGGTAGATACAGGGTAATCATGTTCAATAGTTGTCCCACGTGAGTCTCACAGTTAATTCCCATTTTACAAATGAGGTAACTGAGGCACCGAGAAGTGAAGTGACTTGCCCACAGTCACACACCTGACAAGTGGCAGAGCCGGGATTTAAACCCATGACCTCTGATTCCCAAGCCCTGGTTCTTTCCACTGAGCCATGCTGCTTCTCTGTAAGCTTGTTGTAGGCTGGGAATGTGCCTGTTTATTGTTATGTTGAACTTTCCCAAGCACTTAGTACAGTGGTCTGCACACAGTAAGCACTCGATATGCTTGACTGACTGACTGACACAATGATTCTGGCTCCAGAACTGAAGGATTCTGAATAGTCACCTCTACTTGTGGCGAGAGTATTTTTGAAAGAGGAATTTTCGTTCTGGAAAGAGAAGCAACCTTGCCAGGGGGTAAGAGTATCTGGATTCTAAATCCAGCTCCATCGCTTGCCTGATGTGTGGCCTCAATTTCCTCATCTGTCAAATGAACATAAAATACCTGCTCTCCCTCCTCCTCAGACTGTGAGTCCCCAAGTAGGGCAGGGACTGTGTCTAATCTGATGCACTCTATCTACCTCAGTCCTAAGTAAAGGAAGTGCTAAACAAATTCACAATAAGTGCTTATCAAATACCACAGTTATTAACAGATTTCAGTGTTTCTAGACAAGATAAGACAAAAAGATCTGATTGATTAGTTACCGATCTTCCTTTTATTATTAGGTTTAATGCTTTTCGTTACCTATGTGGGCTTGGGGCTGCTTGTGAAACACACGTTGGCTTCTTCCTGTGCAGAAATGGCCCCTGAGGATTCTCTCCACTCCCCCCATGGAAGTCCTGCGCTCCTTCTTTCAAACGATCAATCTATCAATCAGTGGCATTCATTGAGCACCTCCCAAGGGCAAGACATTATATTGACTAACCCTGTGAAAGAGTATGCCCAAAGCAAGCCATCAGTTTCCTGTCTTCAAAGAGTTTACAACTTAAAGGGGGAAGCAGAAAGACATACATTATTTACAAACAAATAAATAATTGAGCTCATTCATACTTCCACATATACCCAAAGTGCTGAGGGAGGGAATTAAGGACATCAATACTAACTAAGGGTGACTGTTGGGTTGACACAGTCAGGGAATGTGTGTACCAACTTGGTTATATTGTAGTCTCCCAAGGGCTTCATTCGGTGCTCTGCAAACTGTAAGCGCTCAATAAATGTGATTGATCGATCGGTGTTGTTGTGAATTGATTGGGGAAGGCTTCCTGGAAGAGGGGGATTTTAGGAGGACTTTGAAATTGGGTAGAGCTGCGTTATAATAATAATAATTGTGGTATTTCATTCATTCATTCAATAGTATTTACTGAGCACTTACTATGTGCAGAGCACTGTACTAAGGGTTGGAATGTACAATTCGGCAACAGATAGAGACAATCCCTGCCCAATGATGGGCTTACAGTCTAATCGGGGGAGGCGGACAAAAACAAGACAACATAATCATGATAAATAATAATGTTGGTATTTGTTAAGCGCTTACTATGTGCAGAGCACTGTTCTAAGCGCTGGGGTAGATACAGGGTAATCAAGTTGTCACGTGAGGCTCACAGTTAATCCCCATTTTACAGATGAGGGAACTGAGGCCCAGAGAAGTGAAGTGACTCGCCCACAGTCACACAGCTGACAAGTGGCAGAGCCGGGAGTTGAACTCACGACCCCTGACTCCGAAGCCCAGGCTCTTTCCACTGAGCCGTGCTGCTTCCCCTCATTAGCAAAATAAATAGGGTAATAAAAATATATGCAAATGAGTGTAGCGAGTGTATCTGTTAAGCACTTACTCTATGCCAGGCACCTTTCTAAGTGCTGGGGTAGACACAAGGTAATTGGGTTGGATACAGTCCCAGTCCCACATAGGGCTCCCAGTCTTAATCCCATTTTATAGATTAGGGAACCGAGGTCCAGATTAGTGAAGTCACTTGTCCAAGGTCACACAATAGACAAGTGACAGAACTGGGATTAGAACCCCCATCCTTCTGACTCCCAGTCCCATGGACCTTCCACTAAGACATGCTGCAGGGAAGGGACGGAGTTCCAAGCTGGGGGACCAGCATGAACGAGGGGCCGGAGTCGAGACGCTGAGCAAGAAATAGGCCAATTTAAGAGGAGGGGAGAGTGTGAAGTGGGAAGAAACCAAGGGAAGAGAGATGGCAGGGAACGTGTCTGCCAACTTGGTCGTGCTGTACAGCTTTCAGTACTTGTAGTTCAGTGCTCTGCATGGATTAAGCACTCAATAAATACAATTGACTGATGGATTGATAAGTACAATGGAGGGAGGCCAGGGAGAGCATAGAAGCCTCCCTAGAGAATAGTAATCCTCCTCGGTTGGAGAAAAGACAATGGTTAGTCGAACCAACATGGCAGTTTTCAACAGCAGGACATAGGGTCTGAAAAAGCAGAGCGTTAAAAATACCACCACCACAACAAAAAAAGGCATAATTCAGTTAGCAAATCAATCCGTCCTCAGAAACAAATCAAATCAAGGAGCCACTCAGCATTGCTAGTTCTAACGCCCGCTTCCCAGATCTCCTTGTTTTGTTTAAAAAATTATATTTGAACATATGCTAGACAAAGGTTGAAACAGGTCTTTTCCTCCAGGCTGAGCCTGAACTGTCACTTTGCAGATATAAGACAAAATCGTTGAAACCAAAGGGAATGTTAAATGAACCTGGGAGATGAAACACCAACGAGAGAGAGAGAGAGAGAATGAGAGAAAGAGAGCGAGAGAGAGAGGAAAAAAAAGAAAGAGAAAGAGAGAAAGGAAGACTTTGACTTTTAAATTTCACTGAGGTTCCTGGCGGGATGTAGGCAGCTCTCTGGATGCCACCAGCTCTCCTGATGGTGGCAGGTTTTGAACCACCACAGCTCGTCAATAGGCGGGGATTGTCTCTATCTGTTGCCAAATTGTACATTCCAAATAATGTTGGTATTTGTTAAGCACTTACTATGTGCAGAGCACTGTTCTAAGCCCTGGGGTTAGACACAGGGGAATCAAGTTGTCCCACGTGGGGCTCACAGTCTTAATCCCCATTTTACAGATGAGGGAACTGAGGCCCAGAGAAGTGAAGTGACTTGCCCACAGTCACCCAGCTGACAAGCGGCAGAGCCCGGATTCGAACCCATGACCACTGACTCCAAAGCCCGTGCTCTTTCCACTGGGCCACGCTGCTTCTCAAACATTCCAAACCCTTAGTACAGTGCTCTGCACATAGTAAGCCCTCGATAAATACTGTTGCATGAAGGTTTTAGCCTCCCACTGCTCCATCACATTTAGAGAAGCAGAATTGCTGCTCTGAGGGGAAAGAGCAAGGGTTGGGAGTCAGAGGACCCGGGTTCTAGTCCTTGCTCTGCTACTTGCCTGCTGTGTGACCCTGGGTAAGTCACTTCACTTCTCTGTGTCAAATGAGGATTCAATACCTGTTCTCCCTCCTACTTAGACTGCGCGCCCCATGGGGAAGAGGGACTATATTTGATCTGATTAACATATATCTACCCCAGCACTTAACGCAGACCTTGGGAAAAGAAAATGCTTAACAAATACCACAGTTATTCCTAATCCAGACAGCATCAATCTCCCTGCACTCCTTTCTCTCTCTCTCCCTCTCTCCATCTCTCCCTGTCTCTGCTCTCTCTCTCTCTCCAGAGACACCTCCTATGGAACCAGAAGGTGATGGGGTTCAGAATGCTGACACCCCAAGCTGGTCTTAAAATCAGTATCCTGGGGTTCGGGATTTGTCCTTTTTACGTCTCAGACTGACGGGTTCTTTGAAAGAAAGAAAAAAATGGGTGCCTGACTGAGTTCATTTTCACCCCAACCTGATTCTTTTTTCTTTATTTAAACGTGTCACTGCAGCAGTTAGCGAGTCCTTTAATCACAGGAATCCTTTTTGATGTAGGATATGGAAATAACACTTGAAATCTCAAACAATACCCTGTAAAGAATTAATTTGGTAAATGTTTGACTCGAACCCATAATGTCTTTTGTTTCCATCTATCTAAACAGCATTTGGCAAAATGGAAAAAAAAAAGTACCCGAGGTAATTTGGTATTAATCAATCTTCTTTATTACAATGAGCTCCTGGGACATTGACGGCGTCATGGAAACAGGGTCCCGCCAGAGGAGGTGTGACTTCCACAAGTGGGAATCGGAGTCATGAAAATGAAAAGTGCGGGGGAGAGGGAGGGGCAGGAAGTGGGAGAAGACAGAGTTCCTGGGTTCCTTTGCCACTGAATCGCTTCATGAGTTATACAAAGTCCCTGACTATTTTTCTCTACCAGTCAGAGGGCCATAAAAACGAACAACTGGCATATCTCTTCTGATTACTATTGTCACCTTCGTTCACCAAAGCTCTCCTCACTATCATTATTCAAACAACATTTCCATTAGTTACCCGACAGGAGTGCATTAGGGAACCCACGTTTTTTCCTAGAGGAAAAGAGGGTTTGGGCCCAGAGAGGGCTAGTGACCTGCTTCAGGTGACACAGGCTGTAGTGAAGTCAGAGCCGGGTTCTGTGAACTTCTGACTCCACCCAGTGCTCTCGGGACCCTAAACCCTGATATGTGGTCGTGTGGAAAGCTCACATGATTGGAAGTCAGAAGGCCTGGGTTCTCATCCTGGCTCTGCCAACTTACCCACTGCGCATGACCAGAAGCAGGCCACTTGACCTCTCTGTGCCTCAGTGTGGTCATCTGTGAAATATGTGTTTTACCTTCCCCTTTTGGGACAGAGACTGTATCTGACCTGATTATTTAGAATCTTCTCCAGCACTTAGCATGGTGCTTGGCACATATATCATTTAATCAACTGTATTTATCGAGCACTTACTGGGTGCAGAGCACTGTACTAAGCACTTGGGAGAGTACAGTAGAACAGAATTAGTAGGCATGCCCCCTGCCCTCAGTGAATAATAATGGTGTATGAAATCTGTTAAACACTTACTCCGATCAGATTAGACACAGTCCCTGTCCCCCATAGGGCTCATGTGGTAAGGGGAAGGAAGATTCAAAATAATCAGGTCAGACACCGTCTCTGTTCCATAAGGGGAAGATAGAACACCGTGGCTCAGTGGAAAGAGCACGGGCTTTGGAGTCAGAGGTCATGAGTTCGAATCCCAGCTCTGCCGCTTGTCAGCTGTGTGACTGTGGGCAAGTCCCTTCACTTCTCTGGGCCTCAGTTACCTCGTCTGTAAAATGGGGATGAAGACTGTGAGCCCCACGTGGGACGACCTGATTCCCCTGTGTCTACCCCAGCGCTTGGAACGGTGCTCTGCACATAGTAAGCGCTTAACAAGTACCAACATTATTATTATTATTAACACATATTTCACAGATGAGCTCACTGAGGCACTGAGAGGGAAAATGACTTGCCCAAGGTCATTATAAAGGGCAAACGTGGAGCAGGCATTGTGAAGCAGCTTGGCTCAGTGGAAAAGAGCATGGGCTTTGGAGTCAGAGGTCATGGGTTCGAATTCCGGATCGGCCACTTGTCAGCTGGGTGACTTTGGGCAAGTCACTAAACTTCTCGGTGCCTCAGTTACCTCATCTGTAAAACGGGGATTAAGACTGTGAGCCCCACGTGGGACAACCTGATTCCCCTGTGTCTACCCCAGCGCTTAGAACAGTGCTCGGCACATAGTAAGCGCTTAACAAATACCAACATTATTATTATTATTATTAGAATCCCGATCTCCTGAATCCCAGGCCTGAACTCCTCCCATTAGTCAAATACTTCCATTAGTAATATTCCTTTCTTCTGATCTCTTTTGCTTTCTCTCCTGTTGGCTTGTCTCCATTCTCACCTCCCTTATTCTATTTTATCTTTCCCTTTTCCCTCCTTTGTATTTTCTATTCTGTGCTCTTCTGCTCTAAGTTCTTCAGTCTCTCTCCTCCCTCCACCTTTCTTTCCTTCTTCATCTTTCCTTGGATTGCAGTCTCTTCTTGAGAAGCAGCATGGCTTAGTGGATAGAGCATGGACTTGGGAGTCAGAAGGACCTGGGTTCTAATCCCAGCTCCACCACATGTCTGCTCTGTGACCTTGAGTAAGTCACTTCAATTCTCTAGGTCTCGGTTACCTCATCTGTAAAATGGGGTTAAGAGTGTGAGCCCAGTGTGGAACAGGGTCTGTGTCCCACCTGATTAACTTGTATCTACCCCAAGACTTTCTGTGAAGAGCCTAGAAAAAGCCATGAAATGTGCTGATGTAACTGCCACAAAAATATGAATTGTCAACTCTATGGTGTTTCCAGTGACAGTGTATATGGATCTGAAAGCTGGACAGTGAAAAAACAGGATAAAAGAACATCGATTCTTTTGTAATGTGATGTTGGAGAAGGAATCGCAAATATCATGGACTGCCTGAAAAACAAACAAATGGATTTTAGAGGAAATTAAACCAAAGTGGTCTTCGGAAAGCCAAATAACTCCACTTAGATTAGCATATTTGGGACACATAATCAGGAGGACTAATTCTCTGGAGAAGACAGTAATGCTAGAAAAAGTCCAGGGAAAGTGAGAAAGAGGCAGACCAGCAGCTAGATGGATAGAGACCATAACCACGATAACGGAAGAACCGTTAGAAAGGTTGCGGATTACGGCAGAGGACAGGACTTTCTGGAGAAAATATATCCACGGAGTCGCTATGAATCGGAAACGACTCGACGGCACTTAATAACCCCAGAGTTTAGAACAGTGCTTGGCACCTAGTAAGCACTTAAGAAGTACCATAATAATAATTATTCTTCTCTTTCTCGTCCACTCCCCACTTCCCATCTTGCAAAGCTAAACAACCTTGAGAGCTTAAAGTGGAATGAGTATTATGAGCAAGAACCTTACTGACGACCCGTTCTGTGCTGAACATTGTAGTGTGTGTTTGGGAACATATATCCGAAATGAGACACTCTTCCCTGCACTATCAAGGAGTTGGCAAACCTGAAAGGTGCTGGTTGAATTGAAGTGCTTACAAATGTTTATAGAGCTAAGAGAAGCTTATTGAAAATGCCCTGCTCACCTCAGAGCTGGCTTCAGAAATTCGCACGTCCTGAGGCAGGGAAAATCTTGGGGCCGCCTCCCGTACGATGTCACTGTCTTCTGGTGTATGCTCACACTCTGACATTTGTGATGTCTTAAGGAAATCCATTTGAGCCCTCTAACCGGAAGCTCTACTCCGGGGGAGAGGCACAGCATTCTGTCAGTCATTTCCGATGGGATTTGTGCTTTCCCAAGCGCTTAGTACAGTGCTCTGCACACAGTAGGTGCTTAATAAATACTTTTGAATGAATGAATCGATCAATCAATTATTATTATTAAGCAGAAGCAGTGTGGCCTACTGGATAGAACCCCCTAACCGGAAGCTCTACTTGGGGGGGAGAGTCATAGCATTCTGTCAATCATTTCCGATGGGAATTGTGCTTTCCCAAGGGCTTAGTACAGTGCTCTGCATGCAGTGAGCGCTGAATAAATACTTTTAAATGAATGTATCGATCAATCAATTCTTATTAAGCAGAAGCAGTGTGGCTTACTGGATAGAACCCCCTAACTGGAAGCTCTACTGGGGGGGCGGGACGAAGAGTCATAGCATTTTGTCAGTCATTTCCGATGGGAATTGTGCTTTCCCAAGTGCTTAGTACAGTGCTCTGCACTCAGTAAATGCTTAATAAATACTTCTGAATGAATGAATCGATCAATCAATTATTATTAAGCAGAAGCAGTGTGGCCTACTGGCTAGAACTCCCTAACCGGAAGCTCTACTGGGGGGAGAGCCACAGCATTCTGTCAGTCATTTCCGATGGGAGTTATGCTTTCCCAAGTGCTTAGTACAGTGCTCTGCACTTAGTAAGCGCTTAATAAATACTTTTGAATGAACGAATCGATCAATCATTATTAAGCAGAAGCAGTGTGGCCTACTGGATAGGACCCCCTAACCGGAAGCGCTACTGGGGGGGTGGGGGGAAGAGTCATAGCATTCTGTCAGTCATTTCCGACGGGAACTGTGCTTTCCCAAGTGCTTAGTACAATGCTCTGCACACAGTAAGCGCTTAATAAATACTTTTGAACGAATGTATCGATCAATCAGTTCTTATTAAGCAGAAGCAGTGTGGCCTATTGGATAGAGCACAGGTCTGAGAGTCAGAAGGACCTAGTTTCTAATCCCAGCTCCTCCACTTGCCTGCTGTGTGATCTTGGGCAAGTCACTTCACATCTCAGTGACCCAGTTCCCCCACCTGTAAAATGAGGATTAAGACTGTGAGCCCCCTGGTTAACATATATCTACCCTAGAGCTTAGTACAGTGGCTGGCACGTATTAAGCATCTAACAAATGCCATAAAGAAAAGAAAAACACCGCTATTTTCCACCTCCCTTCTGCCACCTTTTTATGCTGTGCCTGTAGGATATAACCTCACTTAAAGCCTGAAGTCGGTCCTGATTCTCCAGCCAGTTAGCCATCAAGGGGGTCTTGCTTTTTCCCTACATGGTTACCAGAGGCAGACAGCTTTTTTGGAGTGCCCGGTGCCAGCCCTGCCCAGCTGTGTTGGCAGGTCCCATCTCTCCCCTCTGACTACAACCGGTTATTTTTAGTCCCTGGGAAATGAACCGCTGTGGTGTTTGTTGCAAAAGAATTTGATTTTTTAACCGATCTTGTTATTTTCTCCTGGTAATTATCGTCGCCTTTGTTATCCTGCAATCAGCCTTCACGTCCTCGGTGCACGTTGTTTTTAGCTGGAGGTGGGTTACGAAGAGGGCGTTTGCTTGGGGGATAATAGGAGCTGACAAGAGCAATTTGAGATGGGTCTTAGAGGTTGGCAGAAGGGGGCGGAGGGGACTGGGCTTCTAGTTACACTTCTATTCAGAGAAGAAAACTGGGAGTAGAAAATGGTTTAGTAAAGTCATCGGGGTCTATTTATCACAGCGCAAGCCAGAGAGAGGGATTCAGATGTCTGTGGAAGATAACGGAGTGTGGGATTAATTTTTATTAATGTCTGTTTGCCCCTCTAGACTTAAGTGTGTTGTGCAGGAAATGTGTCTACCGACTCTATTGCATCGTCCTCTCACAAGTGCTTAGTATAATGTTCTGCACACAGTAAGCGCTCAGTTAATACCATCGATGATGGGAAAAGGAATCATACAGCCTGGGTGACATCTTTATCATCATCTTGTCCTTTTTACTGAATGCACATAGGGAATGGAGCATTGGGGGAGACTTGGAATCTACTTTCAAGACTAGGTAGGGGCCCTCTTTAATAAGCTTAAAGTCTAGCAGAGGTGTTATTGAGCTCTTACTATGCGCAAAGCACTGCGCTACCGTGCTCCTTGACAGCCCAGGTGATTGCAGGAGAATGCTGAGGCGGTTCCAGGGGGCCATATCCCAGAAGGTGGTCCCTTGTACATAAGTATATAGCTGTATTTCTATCTATATTATATATTTCTCTCTAGCTCTATTTATAATCTATAGCTAAAATATCTCGTATCTGTACATCTTTAGAAATATATCAGTCTACATAAATGAACACAAATACTTATGTGGATATAAGTATCAATCATATTTATTGAGAATTTACTGTGTGCAGACCACTGTACTTACCAAGTCCCCCTTTTCTCCCAGACTCAGCCCCCTTTCCTCTACTCCTCCCCTCCCCATCACCCTGACATTCCCTTTGCTCTACCCTCCTCCCCCTACAGCACTTGTGTATATATGTGCGTATTTATAATTCTATTTATTTAAATTCATGATGTGTATATATTTATAATTCTATTTATTGATACTGATGTTATGGATGCCTTTTTACTAGTTTTGATGTCTGTCTCCCCCTTACCCTTCTTGACTGTGAGTCTGTTGTGGGCAGGGATTGTCTCTGTTGCCGAATTGTACTTTCCAAGCGCTTAGTACAGTGCTCTGCACACAGTGAGCGCTCAATAAATACGACTGAATGAATGCTTGGGAGAGTACAGGATGGGGGAGTTGGCTGATATGTTCTCTGCCCATAAGGAACTTACAGACTAGAGTAGAATTCAGGCATTCACATGAATTATGGATAATACCTAAGTGCTGTGGGGCTGAGAACCAAGTGAAAAAAGGCTACAAATCCAAGTTCAAGGGTGATGCAGAAAAGAGAGGGAGAAGGGGAAGTGAGGACTTAGTTGAGGAAGTCCTCTTAGAGGAGATGTGATTTTAATAAGACTTTGAAGAGAGGTTGTCAGTTGTATATGAAGGGTGAGGGAGTTCCAGGCCAGAGGCAGGATGTGGGCAAGGGACCAGCAGTAGATAGGTTAGAATGAAGTACAGTGAGTAGATTGACTTTAAAAGAGTGAAGCATATGGGCTGGATTTTAGTAGGAAATCAGTAAGGTAAGATAAAACACACATAAGATTGTCCTTCAAATGCAAACATCACCTATGGGTCCATGTTTGGCTATTTGAGACAATACAGAGGACTCACAGTCCCAACCAAAGCAAACACACACACGCACAGAGATGACCCCTGGTTGGGCTGTCTTGTTTGCCACTTGGAGCTCCTTTCTCTGTTCTCACTTTTGCTTCCTTGTTTCAGGATGCTCTTTAAGGTTCTGCTCAAAGACAGCTGTGCACATCTTGATTGTGGCCCCTCTGCTTGCCCCAGTTGTTATCCAGTTTTCAGCCGAGACACTATAGAATCTGAGGCTTCGCCCTAATTTAATCGTTAAGACTCTTCCTCTATCCCCCTTGTTTCGCTGCTGGATTTGGGCTCCACATTCAGCAACTGATGGAGAATTCTGCTGTCATCCATTTTATCCACCCGCTCCACGGAGTGAGACTACGTTGTGGCTTCAAAACCGTGGAACAGGCCCTGCTGATGGTCTGGCAGAAAGAGCACGGCTCTTGGGATCGGGTGATCTGGGTCCTAGTCTGGTACTTCCTAAAGGGTGATGCCAGCTCGGGTTTATTCGTACAGTGGTAAAGATTTCCGACTGAAGAATCGCCTGGTGTGCTCCGTCAGTGGCCAGGCCCAGCGGGAATCCTGCGAAATGAAGGCCATAGCGGTCCTGGGTTACAGTCACCTGCCGCTGCATCAGCATTCTGCTGGAAAGAGCCTGGGCTTTGGAGTCGGAGGTCATGAGTTTGAATCCCAGCTCTGCCACTTGTCAACTGTGTGACTGTGGGCAAGTCACTTAACTTCTCTGTGCCTCAGTTGCCTCATCTGTAAAATGGGGATTAAGACTGTGAGCCCCACGTGGGACATCCTGATTCCCCTGTGTCTACCCCAGCGCTTAGAACAGTGCTCGGCACATAGTAAGCGTTTAACAAATACCAACATTATTATTATTATTAAGTCACCTGGGCTGTCAGTGAGCACTGTAGTACAGTTCTTTGCACACAGTAAGCACTCGGTAAATACGATTGACCGCATGTGAAAGAACTGTTAATCATTGGTATTTAATGAGCACTTTATGCAGAGCACCGTACTAAGCTCTAAGGAGAGTACAACATGAATACAGAGTTGATATAAACGTTCCCAGACAACAGCGGGCTTACAGTCTAGAACGACATGGCCTAGTGGATAAAGGACGGGCCTGGGAGTCAGAAAGGCCTGCGTTCTAATTCTGGCTGCACCACTTCTCTGCTGTGTGACCTTGGGCAAGTCACTTCACTTCACTGGGCCTCAGTTAGGTTATCTGTAAAATGGAGATTAAGACAAGAGCCCTATGTGTCCAACCTGATCATCTTGTATCTACCCCAGTTCTTAGAACAGTGCTTGACACCTAGTAAGCGCTTAACAAATACCATCATCATTATTATGATTATTACAGTCACGATTCATTCATTCATTCAGTAGTATTTAATGAGCGCTTACTATGCGCGGAGCACTGTACTAAGTGCTTGAAATGTATAATTCGGCAGCAGATAGAGACAATCCCTGCCCACTGATGGGCTTACAGTCTAATCGGGGGAGACGGACGGACAGAAACAGTAGCGATAAATAGAATACAGGGGATGTACACCTATGATGGGCTGCACCCTTGACTGTCTGCTCACTCTGTGCCTTCTGTGCCCCAGCGGGTACGTGACTGGTTGGCAAGGGAGAGTGTGAGTGGTATGGGGCAAACCATCAGCAGTAGACATATCTCCTTGATTCGGGTTCTTATTCCTGAAATTCAAGACCTAGGCTCGCCACTCCTTCAAATGAGAGACTCCAGGATCGAACCAAGAGACTGAAGAGTGTGTCTCCGTGTGCTTGCGTAGTGGGAAACCCACCCGAGTCATAGACCACTCAGAGCTGCACCTATGAGCAACCAGCTCCCGTTGGACACCCCCGAGGAAGGGCAGGATTGATCGATAGCTTCACTGATTGATTTCCAGAAATTCTGCCTTCTTCCTTCCTAGCTCTTTTACTCCTCTCCGCCCATCCGCAGCACGCTACTATTATGATTCAGATCGAGTGCCGGGTCACGTGCTTCCCTCAGGAGAACCATTAGGCGCTGGGGACTGGATGTCCCTGCCCAAGATTTAATCATCTCAACAGGCTTTTTTATAGAATAATAATGATGATCATGGTGATGACCATTTAGAGTAGGGCCCAGGCTTCTTCCATCCCAAACAAAATACCACTGGAAAAAAAACAAAGAAAAAGCTGCGTGGCCACTTGGAGCGAGCTGATACGTGGAAGAACACAAGAGAACTAGAAGACCTGAGCTAAGAGGATGCTAACATATCCGCCCGGGACTGCCCACCACATACACACACTGTAGAAATTCAGCTGTCTCTGGGGGGGGAGGGGGGCAACTGCTGGCTAAGCAGCTTTAAAAAAAAATGGTATTTTTTAGGTGCTTACTATGTGCCAGGCACTGTATTAATGGAAAGAGCAAGGGCCTGGGAGCTCTTGGGTTCTAATCCCGGCTCCATCACGTGTCTGTTGCGTGACCTTGGGCAAGACATTTAACTTCTCTGTGCCTCAGTTATCTATAATAGGGGGATCGAGACGGCGAGTCCCACGTGGGTCAGGGACTGTGTCCCTCCTGATTACTTTGTGTCTATCTACTCCAGTGCTTAGAACAGTGCTTGGCACACAGTAAGCACTTGAATACCATAATAACAACTATTATTACTATTACTTATTGTTATTGCTAAGCACTGAGACAGATAGAAGATAATCAGGTTGGACTCAGTCCATGTCAATCAATGAGTGGTACTTACTGGATGCTTACTGGATGCAGAGCGCCGTGCTATGTGCTTGGGAGAGTTAATTACCATAGAGTTGGTCGACATGCTCACTGTCCACAAGGAGCATGTCCCGCATGGGGCTCGCAGTCTTAATCCTCATTTTACAGAAGAGGTAACTGAGGCACATAGATCTTAAATGTCTTGCCCAAAGTCACACAGCAGACAGGCAACAGAGCTGAAATAATAATAATAATAATGTTAGTATTTGTTAAGCGCTTACTATGTGCAGAGCACTGTTCTAAGCGCTGGGGTAGACACAGGGGAATCAGGTTGTCCCACGTGGGGCTCACAGTCTTAATCCCCATTTTACAGACGAGGGAACTGAGGCACAGAGAAGTGACTTGCCCACAGTCACACGGCCAACAAGTGGCAGAGCTGGGATTCGAACTCATGAGCCCTGACTCCAAAGCCCGTGCTCTTTCCACTGAGCCACGCTGCTTCTCAATTCTCTGAGTTCTCTGCAATTAGAACTCACGTCCTCTAACTCCCAGCCCCATGCTCTTTTCGCTAGGCCATGCTGCTGAGAGCCAAGGAGATCAATATTATAGTATTTACTAAACACCCTCCACCTGTCCGGCTCCAAACCTTTCCCTAAGGATAGTTACAGAGGAAAGAGAACTCAGGGTTCCTGTCTTTGAGGAACTCAAAGATTAAACGGAGAGACTGGATGGGCACAGATTCACAAATCTAAATAAAGACGCAAATGCGAATGAACTGAGGCAAGCAAAGAGAAATTGACAGAGATTTATAGAAATGCCGTGGGGTTATTGGAGTAAGTAGAGAGACTGGAGTGAATAGGGAGAATGGAGGTAGGCTTGGAGGAGGAGGTGTGCTTTTCACTGTTTAAATATGATAAAAGGTGAAGAAGATGGAGGAAACCATCCCACAAAAACAGAACTCTTAAGAAACCAGCCAGCTGCAGGGGCTGAATCCCCCCCAAATTAACTCTCCCTTTCCAAATGGGAGGTCTGGTCACTGTTACCTTGAGACTTTCCTACTTTCCCCTACTTTCCCCTACTGAGGGGAAGAGTCCTTTCAGCAAGCAAATTCCTGCCACCTCATATCTCTTGCAGCCTTTCTGTGTTCTAACCTAAATCCCTCCTGCTCGAGTCCCTCCCCGCTTCTCCATCCTCCATCACCCGCTCTTCCCCTCAAGACCAGACAGATCAGCTCTGGAAGAGAATGGTCCTCTGAGGTTAAAGGAGTCCTGACTTAGATGGAGCCCTGTCTTTGCTGGCTCCCCGATCCCCAGGACTTTAATGTCCGTGTCAATGGGGGTACACCGGGGACCCTCCCTGAGAGCAGGATGCTCTCTGTACCTCCGTCAGCTGCTCACACCCGCCAGGTGACCTGCTCCGTGCCCCTGGACTGTGAAAAACACCACATGGCGAGAGCAAACGGATGACTCAGTCTCTGGCTTTGCCTCCGGCTGGCCTTGCCAAGCCTTGGTGACCACCACGGCTCAAGGAGAAGCTCAAAGTCACCGGCCGTTAAGCCGCGAGCTGCCTTTTATGTAGCACAGAAGAAATGTGGCACGGCAAGTCTTCAGGAAAGGGCGCAGAGCCACCTGATAACCCTGGAGAAAGGGGGGTGATCATCAGATGATGGGGTCCTTCTTCCTCCCCTCCGTCCCTTAACCATAGCCGACCAGGGCAAAACCGATGTGGATTTCAGGGGTTCAGGAGGTATCAGTCCTAGAGTTCCCGCTGGGTACCTCCTCTCCATTTCATCTTTACCCTGACCCCCCTCGCTACATCAGAGCCATCCGGGGCTCAACCAGTGTGATTGTCAAGGGATCAAAAACTACCAGTCTGGCAGCGACCGCTCTATCTTTCCATCTGTCTCATTGGCTCCAACACGCCCTGTAAGGCAGGATGAGTGCAGATGGGGGTCAGAGGGAGAGAGGGAGAAGGAGAGAGAGAGAAGGGGGGGGAGGAAGGAAAGATACAGAGACGAAGAGAGGGACAGGCCAGTAAACCAGCTAGAGAAAAAAGCAAGGTGTGGGGGGAAATGTCCACTCAATTGTATTTTTAACTTTTCCTTCCCAGCTGCCAAAGGGATTTACCAATTAAATGACTGTTTAGGGCTCTTAAAACCACTAATCAAATCTGCCAAAACCCTTAATGAGAGCTTTTTATTTCCCTTCCATTTTTTAGCATGTTTAAAGGTTCATTAAAGATCCACAAAGGATCATGAAGTAGTTCTAAAACTGCACTCCTTTCTCTCTAAATAATTAAGAAAGCTGCTCCCCCTGTCATTAGCTCTCATTCTTATCCCATCGGCAGCTGAAAGCCCGGACAGGGGTTCGGGAAAATCTTGTTAGCACGTCCACCTTCCAAGGAATCGCTCGTTAATGGGAGATGCTGGGAGTTTGTAATTTGGTAAAATGTTGTTATTGTAAACAGACAGCTTTCCTGTCTCTTCCGTGGTCTTGCTCCCCTTCTATTGTTCTGAGCCAGAGTTGAAAGCAATCAACGGGAAAATTCCCCCAGAGAGGTTCAGTGGTGATTGCTCACTTAAGGAGCCCTTAAAAACAAGTGGCACTCAAGAAACCACGGCTGCATTTCCACCGGAGAGAGCAGGGTTCCGATCGGCCCCTGGCCTCGTCTGAGTCTCATCGATAACCACAGTCCCACTTCCTTCCCCCATCATCGCGGCAACTAACGGGGACTAGCGTGGTGTTTCTGAGAGTACTTTCAAAGGGGCTGGAAGCTCTTGGCAGACGTTATCTGTGGCAAGATAACGCGAGAAGCAGCGTGGACTAGTGGAGAGGGCTTGGGCCTGGTTATGATCCTGACTCCACCGTGAACCAGCTGTGCGACCTTTAGCGAGTCACTAAATTTCCTTGGGCCTCAGTTGTCTCGTTTGCAAAATGGTGAATCAGTGCCCGTTCTCCCTCTTAGGCTGAGGAACCTGATTGGGCTGTGAGATAGTGCTTGGTGCATAGTACAGGCTTAATTAATATTATTATCATCATTAAAGATAGCATTGAATTCAATCTTACTACATCCAAATGTTTAAGATAGGCAGATGTGACCTTTCCCCTCAGAGTGGTGAAAGAACGACTCATTCATTCAGTAGTATTTATTGGGCGCTTACTATGTACAGAGCACTGTACTAAGCGCTTGGAATGAACAAGTCGGCAACAGATAGAGACAGTCCCTGAGGGTAAGTCACTGCTGGCCCTTTCCCTTTGGACTAGAAAAACAGAGAGGATAAGTCACAGCTCTCTAGAGCAAGATTGTCTCTATCTGTTGCCGAATTGTACATTCCAAGCGCTTAGAACAGTGCTCTGCACATAGTAAGCACTCAATAAATACTACTGAATGAATGCTCCCAAGTTCTCTTAGCTCCCAGGATGGGGCTTCTCTTCAATGGAAGGGACTTTTTTCCCCTGAAAAGTCTGTGGTCTCCAGAACAGATTGGTGGTACTCTATGGCTAAGAGACGCAACAAGCATAAACCGTATACCAGCTGGGGGGCAGGGAATGCATCTGTTTATACTGTACTCTCCGAAGTGCTTAGTACAATGCTCTGCACACGATAAATATGATCGACTGAGTCTGAGTGTGAACTCTACCCTAGTTGGAGAGGGTCAAACACCCCCAGATGGAAACAGTGAGTCCTAGCAGAAAGAACACCTTCCTGGGATCCAGAGGACTGGGATTCTAGGCCCGATTCTGGGCGAGTCACCTCACTTCTCTGGGCCTCAGTTACCTCATCTGTAAATCGGGGATTAAATCCTACTCCCCCTTACTTAGACTGTGAGCCCCATGTGCTACAGGGACTGTGTCTGACCTGATTAAGCTTGTTTCTACCCCAGTGCTTGGCACATAGTGAGCACTTAAATACCGTTGTAAAGAAAGCTGCTGTTGGGTTTGCCCCCAGGGGATACAGTCATGAAATCGGAGACAACTAAGCCTGGCTAGGTTCTATCTACATAGAAGGGGAAACCTAGACCTTCTCCCCACTCTTCTGAGGGTGGGGTGTTGGTGAAAGAGGCGCCAGGCCTGCTCCCTTCTCACGAGATATTAATCCTTCCCTCCACCCACCCCCCGGTATTAGTAGGAGTAGCAGCATAATAATAACGATGGCATTTGTTAAGCTCTTACTATGTGCAAAGCACCGTTCTAAGCGCTGGGGAGGATACAAGGTGATCAAGTTGTCCCATGTGGGGCTCACAGTCCTCATCCCCATTTTCAGATGAGAGAACTGAGGCACAGAGATGTTAAGCGACTTGCCCGAAGTTGGTATTTGTTAAGCGCTTACTATGTGCCGAGCACTGTTCTAAGCGCTGGGGTAGACATAGTCACACAGCTGACAAGCGGCGGATCCGGGATTTGAACCCATGACCTCTGACTCGCCAGCCCGGGCTCTTTCCACTGAGCCGCGCTGCTTCTCAAGCACTCACAGTGTACAGACAACTGGACTAAGCGTTGGGAAGCGTTTATCAAGTACCAAAAAAAAAACATTAAAAGATGGAGGTAAAGCACCCATTGAAAGCCAATCTTGGTGGAGAGTATACGGCAGGGTTTGACCATTAATTAATCAATGTTGGTATATGTTAAGCGCTTACTATGTGCAGAGCACTGTTCTAAGCGCTGGGGGAGATACAGGCTAATCAGTTTGTCCCACGTGAGGCTCACAGTCCTAATCCCCATTATACAGAAGAGGTCACTGAGGCACAGAGAAGTGAAGTGACTTGCCCACAGTCACACAGCTGACAAGTGGCAGAGCTGGGAATCGAACCCATGACCTCTGACTCCCAAGCCCGGGCTCTTTCCACTGAGCCACGCTGCTTATGAGTTCAGTATTCCCAGGATCTACTCCATCGCTCTCACAACTTCAAAGTCTCCGAGGCCAGCTGAAGGAAGGAAAAATGCCACAAACAATTCATTGGGAAATGGATCTGACAATAACATTTTATTGAACAATGAACATTTGTGACCCCGCTGCTGGGGAGGTGCTGGTTGGGAAGCGACCTCATTTCTGACACTGGCACCGTTCTTGCTTGCTGACAGACAAGTCAAAATCAGCTGCAACATTGATTTAACAAACAGAAGGAGTCTTTGTGGGGAAATGTGAAACCGTTTCTCAAAATGGGAAATGGTCCCAAAGGCGTGGAGAGACCCTGAATAATAATAATAATGTTGGTATTTGTTAAGCGCTTACTGTGTGCAGAGCACTGCTCTAAGCTCTGGGGAAGATAAAGGGTAATTAGGTTGTCCCACGTGAGGCTCACGGTCTTAATCCCCATTTTACAGATGAGGTCACTGAGGCACAGAGCCGTGAAGTGACTTGCCCACAGTCACACAGCTGACGAGTGGCAGAGCCGGAATTCGAATCCACGATCTCTGACTCCCAAGGCTGGGCTCTTTCCACTGAGCCACGCTGCTTCCCGCGGGTAGCATGAGGAGAAAAAATAGTCCCTCAGGATTGCAAACGATGTCCAACTCCCCCAACCCGTTGCTGAGAAACGGAGAGCCACTGATGAGTGAAGGTGCTCTGCAGCGCTCTAAGCTACATCCACTTTGCAAATAACCTGCAGGATGTTTCACCAGCCTGTCTTCCCTCTGGACACGGACAGAGTCCGGGCTGGGAGTGAGAAGGTCCTGGGTTTGAATTCCGGCTCTGCTGTGTGACTGTGGGCAAGTCACTTCTCTGGGCCTCAGTTCTCTCACTGGTGAAATGGGGATTGAGACTCTGAGCCTCGTGCGACAACCTGATTATTCTGTATCTACCCCAGCGCTTAGAACAGTGCTCTGCACATTGTAAGCGCTTAACAAATACCAACATTATTATTATTATTATTACCATACACACTCCCTTCTCACAAGGAGTTGACCCTTCCTTGTACCCCCGTCTTGCCACAGAATTAGTAGTACTAACATTTATTAAGCACTCACTGTTTGCAGAGCACTGTACTAAGAAACTGGAAAAGAGTACACAGGTGGGAACTGGACACCCTCCTTGTCCCCTAAGGGGCTCACAGTCTACGTAAGGGCTATCTACCCCAGCGCTTAGAACAGTGCTCTGCACAGCAGCGTGGCTCATTGGAAAGAGCACGGGCTTTGGAGTCAGGGCTCATGAGTTCGAATCCCAGCTCTGCCACTTGTCAGCCGTGTGACTGTGGGCAAGTCACTTAACTTCTCTGTGCCTCAGTTCCCTCATCTGTAAAATGGGGATTAAGACTGTGAGCCCCACGTGGGACAACCTGATTCCCCTATGTCTACCCCAGCGCTTAGAATGGTGCTCGGCACATAGTAAGCGCTTAACAAATACCAACATTATTATAGTAAGCGCTTCACAAGAGGAGCAGCATGGCTCAGTGGAAAGAGCATGGGCTTGGGAGTCAGAGGTCATGGGTTCAAATCCCAACTCTGCCACTTGTCAGCTGACTTTGGGCAAATCACTTAACTTCTCTGTGCCTCAGTTTACTCATCTGTGAAATGGGGATTAAGACTGTGAGCCTCACGCGGGACAACCTGATTACCCTGTATCTACCCCAGCGCTTAGAACAGCGCTTAAGAGATACCAACATTATCATTATTATCTTAGAACAGCACTTGGCACATAGTAAGCACTTAACAAATATCATCATTATCATTACTATCACCCCCAGAGGAAACCCAAAGCAACTCTATCCCATTGTTCCAAGTGGCCCAATGAGACAGTGGTGTTTATTGAGTCCTTACTTTTTTTTTTTTTTTTAAAAAAAAGGTATTTGTCAAGCACTTATTATGTATTAAACACTAGGGTAGATACAATAAAATCAGGTTGGACACAGTTCCTGTCCCACATGGGGCTCACAGTATTAATCCTTATTACAGATGAGGTAACTGAGGCACAGAGAAGTTTAGCGATGTACCCAGGGTCACACACCAGACAAGGGGTGGAGCTGGGATTAGAACTCAGGTCTTCTGACTCCCCAGACTCATGTTCTTTCCACTAGGCCACTCTGTTCAGCAAGGCAGCCTCCACTGTGCCTTGGTGAGGATTCCTGGATCCTTCCCGGGAAATGGGGGTGGGAAGGAGTGAGAGAGGGAACCCGAGGACACAATCTGTATCTCCTCAACCAGACTCTTTCCAGGCCTTCTGGACTACATTTCAGCAGAACATTTTGGAGAAAACACCCACCGTCGGGTTTGCTTCGATATCACTGGACTCACGGAGAAAAATGTGAATTTTGCAAAGCCTTTCCAACCTAGTGGCTAGCGGTGTGGCCTAGGGGAAAGAGCAAGGGGACCGGGAGTCAGAGGACCTGAGTTCTAATCCTGGTTCTGGCACTTGCCTGTTGTGTGACCGTGGGCAAATCACTTAACTTCCCCGTGCTTCAGTTTCCTCATCTAAAAAATGGGGATTCAACACCTGTCCTCCTTCCTACTTAGACTATGAGCCCCACGTGGGACGGGACTGTGTCCGACCTGATTATCTTACTTCTACCCTAGTGCGCAGTACAGTCCCTGGCACTTATTGAGCGTTTAACAAACACCATCGTAAGGAAATCTCCTTTTGGATTTGCCAAAGGTGGACGCAGTTACTAAAAGGTAACAGCAAATCTTGCCTAGGCTCTATCTACATGGTACCTAGACCTTCCTCCCACTCTTCTGTGTTGTTGTTACTGGGATGCTGATGGAAGGGGCACCATACCGTGGCTCAGTGGAAAGAGACCGAGCTTGGGAGTCAGAGGTCATGGGTTCGAATCCCGGCTCCGCCACTTGGCAGCTGTGTGACTGTGGGCGAGTCACTTCACTTCTCTGTGCCTCAGCTACCTCATCTGTAAAATGGGGATTAACTTGGAGGTTCATGAGGGACAACCTGATTACCCTGTATCTACCCCAGCGCTTAGAACGGTGCTCTGCACATAGTAAGCGCTTAACAAATACCAACATTATTATTATTATTACTACCATACACACTCCCTTCTCACAAGGAGTTGACCCTTCCTTGTACCCCCTCCTTGCCACAGAATTAGTAGTACTAACATTTATTAAGCACTCACTGTTTGCAGAGCACTGTACTAAGAAACTGGAAAAGAGTACACAGGTGGAAACTGGACACCCTCCTTGTCCCCTAAGGGGCTCACAATCTACAGAAGGGCTCCCAGCCCAGGGATTTGGGGGGCCTGGCTGTTCTCATTGGAGATTGCCTCTTCGTGGGTGGACTGGTCATCCTCAGTTCCAGGACCAGAAGAGTCAACTTTGGCTTTGGATAGTGGGGGGGCCTGAGGACGGAGGGGCTTTTGGGGATGAACAAGTACAAATGAGCTTGGGGAGGCACAGGTGGGATTCCAAAAAGCTAAATGGTCAAAATGATCCGATCAGGAGCCTTTCCAGTCTCACTGGGGGACAGCCAGGATGTGTCAGAGAGTTAGGGAGTCTGGATATGCCTTCCTAAAAGCTGGGGGGTGGAGGGTGAGAGCAGTGACTTTGCCCTTTCAGCAGCTGGAGACCTTCAGGGGACTGGTCCCTCTCACTTCAAACCTTATTCCACTGGGTCAGGCCTTCCTTCTAGTACTACTCCTATTTTTATGACTACTTCAAATAGTAAGCGCTCAGTAAATACTATTGAATGAATCACTTCTACGACTATCACCACTATATGGCATTTTTTAAGGGTAGCCAAGTGAATAGAGCACCTACCTGGGAGCCGGTGGACCTGGGAGCTAATCCCAGCTCCACCACTTTCATTCATTCGATTGTATTTATTGAGTACTTACTGTGTACAGAGCACTCTACTAAGTGCTTGGAAAGTACAATTCAGCAACAGAGGCAATCCCTGCCCACAACGGGCTCACAGTCTCGAAGGGGGGAGACAGACATCAACAAGTAAACAGGCATCAGTAGCATCAATATAAATAAATAGAATTAGCGATGTATGTACACATCAGAACAAGTAAAACAGGCATTAATATAAATGAATAGAATTATCTTCTCTGATACTATCTAGTTGTTTCTGACTCGTCGTGACAACACAGACGCCCCGCTCTCCATCTGCAATCGTTCTGGTGGTGGATCCATGGAGTTTTCTTGGTAAAAATATGGAAGTGGTTTACCGTTGCCTCTTTCCACGCATTAAACTTGAGCCTCCACCCTCGACTCTCTCCCGTTACACTGCTGCCCGGCATGGGTGAGTTTTGACTTGTGGCAGATTACCTACCGCTCACTAGCCACTAGCCAAGCTAGGAATGGAATGGGTAGGCATCTGCTTGACTCTCCCTCCCATAGCTGAGACTGGTAGAGTTCTGGAAACTCTTCAGGTGTGATCCTGAGAGGCGAAATAGAATTAGAGATATGTGTATATATATGTATTTGTATATGTACAAGTGCTGTGCAGCGGGGAGGGGGTAGAGCAAAGGGAGCAAGTCAGGGCAGTGTGGGGGACAGGGAGCAGAGGAAAAGAGGGGCTTAGTCGGGGAAGGCCTCCCGGAGGAGGTGAGCTTTCAGTAGGGCTTTGAAGGGGGGAAGTGTGATTGTTTGGTGGACTTGAGGAGGGAGGACATTCCAGGCTAGAAGTAAGAAGTGGGCCAGGGGTCAGTGGCGGAACAGGAGAGAATGAAGCACAGGGCCTGCTGAGAGACCTTGTACTTTATGCCTCTGTGTTTTAGTTTCCTCACGTGCAAAACGGGGATTCAATACCTGTTCTCCCTTCTTCTTAGTCTGTGAGCCCCAGGTGGGACAGGGACTGCGTTCAGCCTGATTAACTTGTATCTACCCCAGTGCTTGCCCTTCAGTAAATACTTAACAAGCACCATTTAAAAATAAATGAATGAATGAATAAAGGACTTGCCCAGGGTCACATAGCAGACAAGTGGTGGATATGGGATTAGAGCCCAGGTCCTCTGGGTCTCAGGCCCCGTGTTCTTTCCACAAGGCCATGCTGCTTCTGGCTTGTAACCTAGTTGGGAAACCAGGGGCTGTGTTTTGTTGTGAATGGAGTCAAGAATCGCTTTCTTGGCTGTGGGTTCTTTCCAACCTCTAGAGTCTGCTGGCATCTTTGTTATTATCATCATTAATAACCACATTAGTTATCATTCATTTAATGAGTCCCAGAGCTGTCCTTAATGCTTCTGGATGTAAGGTACAGTTGCTAAGCAGATCCTGGCAAGACAGTGCACCATCATCTAGGTCAAAGAGAAGGTGCCAGCAGAGAAAGAAAAAATGAAACCCTCAGTGTCAGGAGTTCTCAGATTATTTTCCTTATTCCTCTTCACACCTTCCTCCTCTCACTTTCTCTTGGTGGAAGGCCACTTTCCCAGAATCCTTTCCTGTAATGTAAGCTGCTTCTAAGTAGGGATCGTGTCTACCAACTCTATTGTACTTTCCCAATGGCTTAGTACAGTGCCCTGAACAAAGAAAGCGCTCAAAAAATACCACTGATTGATTGTCAGGAGCAGCATAGTCTAGTGGAAAAGGTAAAGGCCTAGAAATGAGAGAACCTAGAGTCAAATCCCAGATCTGCTCTGTGAATATGGGCAAATAATTTAACTTCTCTGTGCCCCAGTTTCTTCTCGTAAGAAGGGTATTCTGTATAATGGGCCTGTTATCCCTCCTATTTAGGCCGTGTGCTCCATGAGGGAAAGGAACTGTGTCTGTCCTGATTAACTTGTATCTCCCCAATGGTTAGAGCCATGTCTGACTCATAACAAGCCCTTAAAACACATATAGAGTAATAATAATAATGGCATTTATAAAGCACTTATTATGTGCAAAGCACTGTTCTAAGTACTGGAGAGGATACAAGGTGATCAGGTTGTCCCACGTGGGGCTCACAGTCTTAATGCCCATTTTTCAGATGGGGTAACAGACAGAGAATTTAATTGACTTGCCTCAAATCACACAGCTAACAAGCGGCGGAGCTGGGATTCGAACCCTGACTCCCCAGCCCATGCTCTTTACACTGAGCCACGCTGCTTCTCTAAGAACAAACGTTTTGCAGAGGAGAGAAGGAGATGGAATTAGGCCTGAAAATCTACTCCCCTGACCTCCCCATCCTTCCCTCGTCACCTGTCCATGAACCAAGCACCCGTACGAATGTGCAAAGAGAGAGGGCAGGGGAAGGGACAGAAGAAGAAAGCTCGGAGGTGGGGGTGAAACAAAAAGGGGTGTCTGCTCAGGAGAGATGGAGATTAGGAAGAGATGGGAGCAATATTCGGTTACTGCACAATATAGATGATAAACAAGAATAATAATGCGGGCTTCTAGACCCCGAGAAAGACGAGGCCAACCGAATTACCTTCATAATAGGTTGCTGGGTGTCTCAGAGCCATTTGTTTTTGACTGAAGAGCTGAAAGGGAGATCCACTCTCCTGAGGTGTCATAACTAAGGTGACAAACACGAGGTTCGGAGGAGGCAGGAATGGGGAGAGGAATAGGTTGCTTTTTTAACAGTGGGTGGTGTGGTTGTGATTTTATTTCCCTAATTACCAATGAGAATGAACTCTGAAAGATGCCACACACCTACTTCCGTGCTCGAGAACAAGATGGTGGACATTTAAGCCTCTAATGTGCATCTAGGGCCTCTTTTAATAAGAATAATAAGAAGAAAAGAATGGTATTTGTTTAGTGCTTATTATGGGCCAGACACTCTACTAAATGTTGGAGTGGATGCAAGCAAATGAGGTTGGACACAGTCCCTCTCCCACATGGAGCTCACCGTCTCAATCCTATTTTACCCGTGAGGTAAGGGAGGCCCAAAGAAGCGAAGTGACTTTCCCAAGGACACACAGCAGACAAGCGCTGGAGCCGGGATTAGAACCCATGACCTTCTAACTCCCAGGCCCATGCTCTATCCACTGTGCCATCTTTTAAGCCTGCGGTTCCTGTTCCAGGGAAAATGAGGGGGTCATTCCTCCAACCGCCTGCCTTCATGCCATGATGATATTTATTTAAGAAGTACCCTTCTCCAAAGAGATCAAACTACTTTGCAGTCATTTCTGATCCCTCCTCACTTCGGTTTCTGCAAAACAGTGGGATGGTTGCATTATTTTCCTTTTACAGTTAGAGACACCGAAGATCAGGGGGATCAAGTGAGTGCCTAAGGTCACACACAGACGGATGGAGGTGGAATCTGGACCTAGAACCCCCGGTTCCAGACTTCCAGGTCTCACCTCGTATTCCAGTACCCACTGCTCTGGGTAGGAGTGGAGGGCAGTTCAGGTAGGAGAGAACTGAATGGGTACTCCCATATTAAATTGAAATCTCTTTGAGGGCAGGGATTATGACTTTTACCTCTGTGTTTTTATTCCTAGTGCTTAGTAGTGTGTTCTCCTCCTGCTAAATCCAGGAGGTTCCTGCTATACAACATTTCCAACATCCACCCATTACTCTCCACCCAGAATATTACAACCTTGTTCCAAGGTCCCGTTATATTATGACACGACTATTCTTTTAGTCTCTTCTCTGATCGCCTTGCCTCCAGGCTCTCTCCCCTCCACTATATACTCCATATTGTAGCCCAGATCATCTTCTGGAAATGGCACGGCATAGTGGATAGAGCAGAGGCCGGAGAGTCAGAAGGTTCTGGGTTCTAATCCCAGCTCCACCACTTGTCTTCTGTGTGACTTTGGGCAAGTCACTTCACTTCTCTGTGCTTCATTTACCTCCTCTGTAAAATGGGGATTGAAACAGTGAGTCCCACATGGACCAGGGACCATGTTCTGCTCGATTTGTTGTATATCTCCCCCACCCCCGCCAGTGCTTAGTACAATGCCTAGGACATAGTAAGCACATATTAAGTCGAATATCATCATTATTATTATTATTATTATTATTGTTATATCTCCCCTCAACTCAAATTCCTCTAATGTCTTCAAATTTACCCCTGCACAAATTCTGAATTGATTTCAAGGATCTCCTCCCCATCTTACCTAGCAGTCTTCTTTAGGAGCTACTAGCCAGCTCTCTCTATTTCTACCAAGTGAATCTTCTATCTGTACCCTACCTCACTTTCATCTCTGCTCCCTTGCTCAAGGTATTCCACCAACCTGGAACTTTTTTTTTAAACAAATGAGGTAACAGAGGCAAAGAGAAGAGAAGTGACCTACCCAAGGTCAAAGAGCAGACACATGACAGAGCCGGGATTAAAATCCATGTCCTCTGACTCCCGGGCCCATGTTCTTTCCACTAGGCCATGCTGCTTTCCACCCTCATCTCCCTAATCTACCAACTCGCCCCACCTTTAGAACCTTCCTCTACTCTCACTTCCTCTAACAAGTTTTACCCAAATCCGTCACATCAGTCCATTAGATACTTCTAGCCCTTTACATGTTTATTTCTACCCTCCTTTAGCAATTATATATATACATATATATATATGTTGGTATTTGTTAAGCGCTTACTATGTGCAGAGCACTGTGCTAAACGCTGGGGTAGATACAGGGTAATCAGGTTGTCCCACGTGAGGCTCACAGTTAATCCCCATTTTACAGATGAGGTAACTGAGGCACAGAGAAGTGAAGTGACTTGCCCACAGTCACACAGCTGACAAGCGGCAGAGCCGGGAGTCGAACTCATGACCTCCGACTCCGAAGCCCAGGCTCTTTCCACTGAGCCACGCCGCTTCCCACAATTATGTATCTAAATGGTAGAATGTAAAGTCAACAAACATTCTGAGACCCCCCACACTAGTGAATATTTTTCTCTCTGTCTCCTCCATTACAGGGTAAGCTCCTTGCGGACAGAGAACACGTCTCTTGTTTCTGTTGTATCAGTCAATCAACCAGTGGTATTTACTGAGTGCTAACTGTGTGCAGTACACTGCACTAAGTACTTGGGTGAGTGAGTTATAACAGAGTTGGCAGACATGCTCCCTGCCCACAAGGAGCTTACAGTCTAGAGGAGGAGTTTACAATCTGGAACTCAATCAAACGATACTTTGTTGTTCTGAAGGGAAAAGAGTGTGGTCTCAGAGCTCTATGCGGAGGGAAGGAAACAAAGAGGATGTTTCAGGAGTAGAAAGTCTAAAGTATGGGAGGTTCAAGATGAGAGAGCCGGGCGTAGATTTGAAGAAACCCTGGGCTCTAATACTGACAAACTACAGCCTAGTTCACCCCCCCTGGCTTTATGGCTGGCCTTAGGCCAGGTTCTGATGTTCCTCTGGGCAGTCTCCCATCTCCTTTCCTTGTCCTGTCCCAGAAGTCAAGCGGGGCCTCCCTAGACCATTCTCATGGCCCCCCTAAGATTCTCTCCTCTAGTGCGCTTTCCACAGGGTATCTGCAGAAGAGTCTGGCCCTTGCTCTCTAAGTAATCATTCTCAGCTCTCTCTCTCCACACTTTATAACCTTCACTCTGTCAACCTTTCCTCGCGGGCCTTCATTCCAACCCTTTAATCATTTGAGTTGCCCCTCCCGGGACTCTCTTCAATCCTCTTGCATTTCCATATATGCAATTTGGCATCATATACACATAATATTGATGGATCTTAAGAGCATTCATATATATTCATCTTAATAGCATCTAGAGTTAAAAAATGTAAATCAAGATTGCAAAAGAAGAAGAGTTTACTTTGAAGTGCCCTGTGAGACAGGCAACAGCTGAGGGATGGGCGTCTTTGCAACTCCCCCCTCGTCTCCCACGAGCCGGAGGGGGAGACAAGTCTCCTTTCCCCGCCTTCTTGTCACAAAAGCCTTGCTTTCTCAGAGAGGCAGCCACAGAGCAACATCAATCCGCATCTCTAGATATTTAACATTCAGCCCCATTTCCAGCCCCATCTGGAAGTGATTCAGAGATGACACAGAACAGAAAAGCAGTCACTTTCGACTCTGAGGCCTGGTGACGGTTTCAAACACAGAGCGCTAACAAGTTTAACTTGTGGCAATCGGGCCCTACCTAACCAGATTTCAGAGTGCGCTCTCCTTTTCTCTCTCTCTCTCTCTCTCTTTCTCTCTCTTCCTCTACTTTGCCCCTTATTTATATTTGTTAAGTGCTTACTATGTGCCAGGCACTGTACTAAGCGCTGGGATAGATACAAGCTAATCAGGATGAACATATTCCTCTCCCAAATTGGGCTCATAGTCTTAATCCCCATTTTACAGATGAGGTTACCAAGGCACAGAGACGAGTTAAAATGGCAGAACTTCTCCCTTTTCACTATTTCTCTCTCTGTCTCTCCCTCTCTCTTCTTTGTTCTCCTCTTTCTTTCCCCTCCCCTTTCTGTTTTTCCCCCCCTTCCTGTTTCCCTCTCCTTTCCCCTTCTCCACCCTTCCTGTTTCTGTCTCTTCTCTCCTTTTTCCTCCTCTCTCTCTTCCTGTTTCTCACTCTTCTCTCTTTTCTCCTTCTTCCCCTCGCTCTTTTCCTGTTTCCCTCTCCTTTCCCCTTCTCCACTCTTCCTGTTTCTGTCTCTTCTCTCCTTTTTCCTCCTCTCTCTCTTCCTGTTTCTCACTCTTCTCTCTTTTCTCCTTCTTCCCCTCGCTCTTTTCCTTTTTCATTTCTCATCTTTCTCCTTCTCCTCTCTCTCTTCCTGATTCTCTCTACCCCCACCCTCTCTCTCTCTCTTCTTAACCATGAATGCAAGTATTAACCTATGCCCACATGCCTAAGCACTAAGGAAAATCAAGGAACAAATCCAAAAGAAATCAGGCAGGGGGCTCACAAGAAATCAGGCTATGGGCCTCAAAGAAATTTAATAGGCTCAGCCTCTTTGTTCTATTTCCCTTTGTGATGGTTTTTGTGAAAATCTAGGATTATAAAGAACTCAAAATGAACTTGAGTTTGAGGGCAATTTGACAGACTATATAGTCTTCTTAGCTTAAGGCTTTGAGGACCGGTAGGGAGAGGGTGGGGTTAGACAGGCTGGCGGTTAAAAATGGGTAGATATCTGGTTTTACAACAGAGGATCAAGTTTCAGCCTTTTCCCCCCATTTCTGGTTCCAAAATGGAACCAGAAGCTTTAAAGTCCTTTTAAACATTTTCAGTGCTGGATCTCCCTCCACTGTGACACCTGCTGCCAAATTCCAGGCCACGGGTAAGAGGCCAGAATTCATAAGGTTCTGGAGGGGAACTCAGAGTCTTGAGCAAATGTGGGCGGGGGGCTTAGGGGTCCCCCAGAGAGACATTTTAAGATTGTGTGAGTTTGACACGCCACTGCAAAATGGCACCTGTGATATCATCCCGCTACACCACGTGCTCTCCTCATCTGGTGACATCACAGCCTTCTCCTTATCCGGGAATCCTGAAGACTGTCCCTGAGGATTAGGAAATGGTGGGACTCACCCACTCAACCCAGCCCCTCTGGTTAAATCGGCAAATATTGGTGGGGCAAAGCATCTAGGCCAGGGTCCAGGTTTGGCCGATAAATCTCCTGAACCGATTTCCTAGGTGGCAAATTCCAATTTTCACCTCAATATGTTGCTGAGAGAACAGCAAAATAAAACGATTTAGAGATAAAGGGCAAAGATGCTGGAGCTAATGTTTATACACTAAATCAAAGGGCTGGAAGAGTTTCCAAAATTACTATACTGTAACAATAATATTACTGCTCTTCCCTGCACCTTCTCCTCGGTCCCACCTCAGTGATCTAAGAGAACTTAGACCAGAGGTTGACCTAGTGGATAGAAGGTCCTGGGTTTTAATCCCAGCTCTGCCACTTGTCTGTGTGAGCTTGGGGAAATCATTTAACTTCTCTATGCCTCAGTTACCGTTATCTGTAAAATGGGGATTAAGACTGTGGGTCCCATATGGAATTGAGTTCAACCCTGATTTACCCGTTTCTATCCCAGTGCTTAGTACAGTGCCTGGCACAGAGTAAGTGCTTAACAAATGCCATTAATTTAAAGAAAAACCCAAAAAACCTAGGCTTTTTCCTGGAGCAAACTTGTGTTAGAATGTGAACTCTTTCTGGAGAGAGAAACAAGACCCTACCTGAAAGGACAGAGAGGAACTCTCTCATCCCCATGTTGACAGGGACCAGGAGAAGGAAGCCTGGTGACCCTGGAGCAAATGGTGGGACCAGGGGTCGCTTCCTCCCATCGAAATGATACAGAATCAAGCGAATTCCTCACCCTCCCGCGCAAGATACGTTTGCTGTCATCTCATTCCATGGCGGACCTGGCACAACAACCATGACATCACGTGTCGCCATATCCAGCATTTCCCAGACGAAGACGCTGAGGGTGGGCCATTTCTTTTAGGTCTGCCGCCTACTTGCGAAAAGGCTCCTGGGCCCTGGGCCTGGGTTCTGCCCCTTCTTTCATGACTGAATGAGTTCCTCTCTGTCCTTTCAGGCAGGGTCTTGTTTCTCTCTCCAGAAAGAGTTCACATTCTACCACAAGTAGAAGGGAAAACCTTCCTATTCTACAGCACGTAGTGTAAGCGCCAGTTATGTTTCCCCAGGGTGCAGTCTCTTCCATGACACAAGAGCTATAAAACAAAACCTTCTTGAAGTTTTAGGGGGAAGAGCCTCAGAGGGTCATTTCTTTCCCCAAACAGTTCAAACAGAGTCATCTCTCAAGATCTTCCCTCTTCTCCAACCACATTTCAGAGAGAGGCTTGATGGAACCTTAGGGACAATCCTCCAGAGGTCATTTGGTCCATTCCCCTGCTTTTAGGCTGGACAGAGCTCAAAGCATCTCAAACAGAAGGAAATCTATAGGACTTTTTTATCGCGCCACCAAAGCTCTCAGTCAATCAATCAACCCTATTTATTGAGTGTTTACTGTGTACTAAGAAGTGCACTAAGTGCTTGGAAGAGTACAGTATAACAGAGCTGATAGACATGTTCCCTGCCCACAAAGACCTTAGAGTCCAGAGGGGGAGAGAGACATTAATATAAATATATACATTATGCATATATACGTAATCTCCTCCTCAACCAGGCTAACTTGGTGTTTCTTTCCAGGCTAACTTGGTGTTTTCTTTGATCTACTGATGCTTTTTACCTCATAATAATAATGAAAACTGTTGTATTTCTTATTTGCCTACAATATGCCAAGCCCTGTACTAATTGCTGGGGTAGATTCAAGGTAATTGGGTAGGACACAGTCCCTGTCCCACAGCAGGCTCACAGTCTTAATCCCCATTTTACAGATGAGGTAACAGGCCCAGAGAAGTGAAGTGACTTGCCCAAGATCACACAGCAGACTTATAATAATAATAATGTTGGTATTTGTTAAATGTTTATTCATTCGATAGTATTTACTGAGCACTTACTATGTTCGGAGCACTGTACTAAGCGCTTGGAATGTACAAATAACGGTAACAGATACAGTTTACTATGTGCAGAGCACTGTTCTAAGTGCTGGGGTAGATACAGGGTAATCAGGTCGTCCCATGTGAGGCTCACAGTTATACCCCATTTTACAGATGAGGGAACTGAGGCACAGAGAAGTGAAGTGACTTGCCCACAGTCACACAGCTGACAAGTGGCAGAGCCGGGATTTGAACCCATGACCTCTGACTCCCAAGCCCGGGCTCTTTCCACTGAGCCACGTTGCTTAGTACGGATTAGACCTCAGGTTCCTTCTGACTCCCAGGCCGGTGCTCTATCCACTAAGCCACACTGCTTTTCTGTAGTAACCTATGAATCGAGGAGGGCCCGTTAGGGGTCCCACATGTGGCTGGGTAGACAGGAGAGAACTCTTAACAGTGACGGCTGCATGATCCACTTCTGCTGCTGAACAGGAGGACAAGGACCGTGTCTCTCTTTCTCATCGGTAGCAGGAATGGGAGTTATCGAGCTGGCTTTCTCAGGACACGGATGGGAGATTTGGGCACGGTGAGAAGTGAGAAACTCTCAGCGGGATCAGTTCTAGGGTAACTCATGATCCAGGACTGGACTTGGGACTCTCTGCTGCCCAATCTGCCTAATCCCTACCTAGGGACCACTTCAGGGCTTGGACAATGGTGGATCCTTGGGACAGCAAAAATGAGCTTTTTATAGGTGTGTGAGCATGTAAGAGCACGGGCTTGGGAGTCAGGGCTCATGAGTTCGAATCCCAGCTCTGCCACTTGTCGGCTGTGTGACTGTGGGCGAGTCACTTAACTTCTCTGTGCCTCAGTTCCCTCATCTGTAAAATGGGGATTAAGACTGTGAGCCCCACGTGGGACGACCTGATTCCCCTATGTCTACCCCAGCGCTTAGAACAGTGCTCGGCACATAGTAAGCGCTGAACAAATACCAACATTATTATAATTATAATACATAATAATTATATCATATATTATACCATGTAATTACATGGTTATAGAATGTATAATCATATATGGTATATGAATTTATCATATACTACACATTATATTATTCATTCAGTAGTACTTATTGAGGGCATACTATGTGCAGAGCACTGTACTAAGCATTTGGAATGTACAATTCAGCAACAGATAGAGACAATCCCTGCCCAATGACGGGTTTACAGTCTAATCGAATGTTACATTATGTAACCATGATTATAGTTATGGTATTTGTTAAGTGCTTACTGTATGACAAGTACTGTTCTAAACACGAGGATAGATACAAGTTAATCTGGTTAGACACAACTCCTGTCCCACATGGGGCTCACAGTCTAAAGATAAGGGACTAGGATTTGATCCCCATTTTACAGATGAGGTAACAGAGGCACAGAGAAGTGAAGTGATTTGTCCAAGGTATTACAGTAGAAGACCCAGGATTAGAATCCAGATCTTCTGACTCCCACATCTGGGCTTTTTTCACTAGTTCCAAGCTGCTTTTATATGGTTTTATGTGGGTCTATATGTTTGTGTCTGTGGGTGTGTTGCTTTTCTCTCCTTCTGCTCCCCTCGCTATCCTTCCTTACCCAATACTTTGTCTCTTTTCTTTCTCAGTCTTAATTAATCACTTGTATTTGTTGAGCAACTACTGTGTGTGGAAAACTACTAAATGCTTGGCGGGGTTACAAAGAGTTAGAAAACATGGCTTCTGCCCCTCTGCTCCCCTCTTTCCATCACCCTCTTTATCCTTACCTATCTCTCTTTGTCCCCTTTCTTCTCAGTCTCAATCAACATGTAGAATTTATTATTATAATGGCATTTGTTAAGCACTTACTATGTGCCGAGCACTGTTCTAAGTGCTGGGGAGCGGATACAAGGTAATCAGGTTGTCCCATGTGGGGCTCACAGTCTTAATCCCCATTTTACAGATGTGGTAACTGAGGCACAGAGAAGTTAAGTGACTTGCCCACAGTCACACAGCTGACAAATGGCAGAGCCGGGATTAGAACGCATGACCTCTGAATCCCAAGCCTGGGCTTTTTCCACTGAGCCACGCTGCTTCACAGCATTTACCGAGCACCTGCTGTGTGCAGACCGCTGTTCTTTGAGCTTGGTGGAATGGAAAGAGATGGAAGACACAATCCCCACCTTCCATGAGCTTACAGTCTAGTGGGGTAAGGGATAATGCTAAAATTGTTGGTTTCAAAGATGGTGAAAATGGTAGTGCTGTCAACTACCTTTGAGGAAGATGAAGAATTCCGACTTGGACGTACTGAGTGTAGCAGGACATCCATATAAAGATGTGCCGGAGGGAGGGGGAAATATGAGATTTTAAAGAAGGAGAGGTTGGGAGAAGGTAGCAAAGACTTGGAAGTGAGCTTATAATTGAGTAGAATCATCCAGTTACTGCTGGGATTATGAAAACATACAACTCTGTATTGGGATGCCTTAATTAAGCATGACGTGCAAAACTAGGAAATAACATTTCACCTATTCCCTGAACGGAAGAGCACTTATTAGTGCAGTTTGGATTACCTCACTTCAAAAAAAAAAAAAAAAAAGACGAGGAATAAGAGAGGGTTGAGCGAAGAGTTATAAAAATGATTAAAGGGAGAAGAAATAGGTCGTGTGGGTATATGCACATACGTATCTGCCTTTCATTTTTCAAGATGATACTACTGCTTTCAAATCTGCCTCTTGCTCTTCCAATCTCCCCAAAGACTCAGCTCTCTTGATACTGCACATGGGGCTGGATTGTCAGCTGCAGGGGTCGCCTTCCAGTCCACGGTTTGAGTCTCTTTGAAGATTATGTTTTATTATGTCTTTAAAACATTTATTCTGCCTCTCTGGCTGAGGGTTGCCCCCTTTCGGTTCAGTTTTGAGCAGGAATCCTGCTGTGAACTATTCTCCTACTATCCTACCTGGAGAAGATGCCTCGTCCTGAGGACAACAGCAATGTTTAGGAACTGAATGTGCTCCCAGATTTCATATCTGGTGCTCCTTGTTAGGTCTTTCCTGAGAGGTAGTCACTGTGGGTTTTAATAATAATTCATAATAATTAAAGTTACATTTTCAGCACTTATTGTCTAGTACTGAACTAAGCACGGGGATAGATGCAGATGGGACTCACAGTCTAAGTAGGAGGAGAACAAGTGTTTATTCCCCTTTTTCAGTTGAAGAAATGGAAACACCAAGAAGTTAAATGACTTTCCCAAGGTTACACAGCAGGCAAATGGCAGAGCCGGAATTAGAATTCCATTTCTTCTGACTCCCAGGCTCATGCTGTTTTACTCAACAAATGACGTATTTATTCATACCCTCTAAGTAGTCACAAGTGAACCTATGAATGTATGTTTATTATCTATTTATTTATTCCCTTGCATTTATTATGTATCTATTTTCACATTCTTTCAGCTGTTGTATATTTATCAGTTTGTCTACTTGTTTTCCTATTAGGTTGTAAACTCCTTGAAGACAGGACCCCCATCATATACTGTGAATAAAAATATACACACAGACATCCTGTTGGTATTGTTATTGGTGGTAAATAGCTCCATTTTCTTGTCTCCGTGTTCAGCATTCTACCCTCTGCCACTTTGTCCCCACAAAGCAGTCCTCTTGAAAAGGCATAATATTCCCATAGTTTTTCTCTTACAGTAAATATTGGTGTGTTTTATATTCTTCTACAAGCATTTACTTGAAATGCTTTAAGCAGTTGTGATCGGTCTTTCAGACTGTCATCTCGCCCTGGTTGACCTTATTAAAGCATTTTGTCTTTCTGCATTTTCTTCTTCCTCGAGAGTATCATTGTTCCTCTTGTTTTCTCCTGTAAGCCAACAATGGAGAGATTTCCCCATTCCTTTCCCCCCTGCATCTGGTTTGTTTCCAAACCATACTTGTTCAGACTTGTTTGATTCTTCCCAGCAGGCAGTGGATGGAAATGTTTTCTATTCCTTCTGTAGCTCTGTCCTTTTTTTGATTTAACCTCCTACAATCTCGATGCCATTCCTGCATAATAACACCTCGTCCTCCTGGTATTTTCCACTGAGCAACCTAACTTTATCATCATTTAGACAAACAACAAAATGCCTGTCATGACCCAACGATGGCTTTCATTTTCTTGTCATCTTTCCTATGCTCGATGTCCTCTAAAAGGATGCCCTCCCCATCACAGTAGGAAAACAAGTTCTGCCTTTCCTCCAGAGTCATACTTCATTTGGCAAAGTCAGAAAGAAGATAACAAAAATTGCCTCTCTGCCATGTGTGCTGGGTGACCTTGAGTAAGTCACATAACTTCTCAGTGCCTCAGTTACCTCTTGTATAAAATGGGGATAAAATACTCCCTCCCCGTAGACTGTGATCCCCTATGAGGGACAACGACTGTGACTGGAATCTGTTTGAATTGCATCTTACCCCAGTGCTTAGTAAGTGTTTAACAAATACTATTATTAGTATTTGTAATAGTAGTATTAATAATAAAATGATTATCAACCACCCTGTTGCCCAAGAGGTGGATTGGTAATATAATAGAACCAAGCTGGGATCACCTTGCATCTTTTGCAAATGATTTGTTATAGACCCACTATCTGATAGTCTGTTTGACTGAGAAATCCCAGGCTGCAATGGCACACAGATAATTATAGTCCAGTGCAAATTCCTCAAGTTTGGGCACTATTAAACTAAGGTCAGTTATCTGACCTAGCGTTAGACTGTATCAAAAATAAGATCAATTCAAATGATCACATTGGGTGGTGGTGTGCTTATTGATGCAACAATTTCTACTTAAATTGCGGCTCCATCGGGGCCCTAATTAACTTGTACGTACCCCAGTTCTTAGAAGAGTGTTTTGACACATAGTAAGTGTTTAACAAATCCATAAAAAAAAAGTTCTGGGAAGTTTGAAAACAAGCCAATAACTAAGCGTAAATCTTGCCATCCTTTGCAAATGGCTCAATTCCCACTTTTGATCAAGGACTCGATTATTTCCAGATCCACCACCACTGTATGTTAGATGAATGTGGATATGTTTAATGTGCTTTGACAGATGAATTTGTGGCCAGTATGGAAGGAATATCTTTCACCCTTCTGTATAGTTTCTCCACAGGTATTTGTGCTAATACATATACTCTCAAGGGAGTAGATGATACTACTGAGTTACTGGGGAAAATTTTACCCTGTCTATTACAACTGATTCACAGGCAGCAGCGTGTCTAATGGATAAAGTACAGGCCTGAGAGTCAGAGACCTGGGTTTTAATCCCGGATCTGCCCCTTGTCAGCTATGCGACCTTGGGCAAGTGATTTAACTTCTCTGTGTCTCAGTTAGCTCATCTGTAAAATGGGGATTAAAACTGTGAGCCCCATCTAGGATGAGGGCTGTTTCCAAACTTAAATCTACCCCGGTGCTTAATACAGTCCCTAGCACATAGTAAGTTCTTAACAAATACGATATAAAAGGCAAAATCCACAGTTTTCTTTGAGCTCTTTTCAATTGTCTTTGTGATAGATGCCAACCAGTTTGCATTCATTTCATTTTTCAGTGAAGCCCCTGTAAAAATCTTCTGCACTTTATCCATCCATTTATTTTTCCAAACCATTGGCATGTATGGTAGAAAGTATTATATTCTTCATCGTATTCTCCAGTGTGCCTGTAATAAATAATGATCTCCATGGAGCATAATAAAGCTTCTCGTCACATGACAGCTTTATAATAATGGCTAGATCTCAAATTTTCTTAAAAAATGTAACTAATAATATTAGTGTACCATCCTCATCAACTTCATGTATTGAGTGCTTGTGTCTAAGTGCTGGTCTCCAGCCTTGCTTTCAGTCATCAGTCGACTTCTTGTAGTCTATATTAGTTGATATGGACAAGTGGAAAGACACAGAAGTGGAAGTCTGGAGTCCTGAGTTCTAGTCCCATCTGCAGCATTTGCCTGCTGTGTGACCTTAGGCAAGTCATGTAATATCTTAGTAGAGCGCTCTGCACACAGTAATTGCTCAGTAAATACCACTGCTTGATTGATTTCCTCCTTGGTATAATGGAGATTGAATGCTTGTTTTCCCTCCTCCTTAGATTTTGAGCCCTATGTGAGCGAGGAATTGTGTTGGTCCTGATCGCATTGACTGTACCCCAGTGCTTAAAACAATGCTGGGCACACAGTGCTTAGTAAAGCGCTCTGCTTACAGCACATACTTGATAAATATGATTTTTTATGGTATTTGTTATTTTGTGCCAGGCATTGTACTAAGCGCTGGGGTAGGTACAAGTTAATCAGGTAGGACACATTCCATGTCCCACATGGGGCTCACAGTCTTAATCCTCATTTTACAGATGAGGGCTTGAATGATCAATTAATAGTAAGAGCTGAACAAACACCACAATCATCATCACTATTTCAGTAACAAAATATCAAAAATTACCCAGAATTGTGAACTCAGTCAATTATAGTTGAGTAATAATAATAATAATGTTGGTATTTGTTAAGCGCTTACTATGTGCCGAGCACTGTTCTAAGCGCTGGGGTAGACATAGGGGAATCAGGTTGTCCCACATGGGGCTCACAGTCTTAATCCCCATTTTACAGATGAGGGAACTGAGGCACAGAGAAGTTAAGTGACTTGCCCACAGTCACACAGCCGACAAGTGGCAGAGCTGGGATTCGAACTCACGAGCTCTGACTCCAAAGCCCGTGCTCTTTCCACTGAGCCACGCTGCTTCTCATATAATAATGTTGGTATTTGTTAAGCGCTTACTATGTGCAGAGCACTGTTCTAAGCGCTGGGGTAGATACAGGGGAATCAGGTTGTCCCACGAGGGGTTCACAGTCTTAATCCCCATTTTACAGATGAGGGAACTGAGGCACAGAGAAGTCAAGTGACATGCCCACAGTCACACAGCTGACAAGTGGCGGAGCTGGGATTCGAACTCATGAGCCCTGACTCCAAAGCCCGTGCTCTTTCCACTGAGCCACGCTGCTGAGTAATGTAGTTACATTAGTGTATTAATGTTGAGACAGGGTGGATTCATTTTATGGTATCTGACTTTTATTTCTTTGGAAGTAAAATGGATGTGTCACCTCTCCCTGAGGACTCCTCCAGTGATCCATCATGTAACCTCTCCTCCTTTCATCCACTGGCCTCTCCTTCTCCACCTTTTTAAACTTTCCCTTCCCCTTCCCCTTTTATAAATGTTTTTCTGTTTCCCCGTGGTTCTTTTTACTACCCAAACCCCCTGAGCTAGTCCTGAAAATGAGACTAGTAGTGTAAAGTCAAAACCAATATATTATAAAACTGGAACGGGATGTAAATTTAAAAACGTTATAAATGCCATTGGCCTAACTGAAACAAAATAAGTGGACGGTAGCGGATAGTGTGATTTCAATCAGTGATGTCAATCTATAGAACTCTTCTGATGGTATTCTGTCATGTGACCTTGGGCAAATCATTAACTTACCACTGCCTCAGGTTTCTCATCTGAAAAAAAAAAAAGGATATTTTCACTCTTATTTAGACTGTGAGCTCCACATGGTACGGAGAGGATGTCCAACCTGATGACCTTCTATCTACCCCAGCATTATGAACAATGCTAGGCATATAGTAAGTGCTTAACAGTTACCAGTTATTATCATTATATTTTTCCGAAACCACTGAACCTTTTCTAAGATATTAAATGTCTTGCTTCTTGGGCCATATTTGGAATGTTATTTCCGATAAAGTTAAACATGCTCAATGCCTTGTGTGACTTTTCCTGGTCTTTTGGGACTACCATGCTGATAATTACCTTCATTTTATTTTGATCTATTACTTTGCCCTCTAGTAAATTTTCCCATAAATATCAAATTTATTTTTATTTAAGACTACGTTTGTTTATATTCAGTTTTAGGTCTGCATTATGCGTTTTAATAAAGGTCTGTTCAAGTCTCCTCTAAGGTTCCTCTAAGGACACACACAAATCAGTATGTCACCAGGGGAAAATATTGACCCTCCTTCATCTTCTAATATTTGTCAACCCTTCACAGAAAACTTCATGAGCAGGTCACATCCCAAATGAGAGCTTACGAAATGACCAAACAGCCCACTGATGTTATATATTAGTTTCCTTGTCCTGGCTAACGATATCTGCCAGGAGCTGCTTAATTGCTTCACAACATCACTAAGATCTGCCCTTTCTCCTCCAACCAAAATGCTACCATGTTGATCTGGGCACATATCCCATCCCGCCTTGATTACTGGATCAGTCTCACCAGTCCGTGCTTTGATCTGTTGGCCAAATCATTTTTCTACAGACCCGTTCGGTCCATATTTCCCCAACCTCGGGGCCACTAGTGGTTGCCCATCCATTTCCTCCCCAAAAAGGAAGCCGTAGGCTTCGGAGCGTTCAACCATCTTGCCCCCTCCTGTGTTTTTCCATGATTTCCTGCTGCAGCCCAGCCCATATGCTTCACTCCTCTAGTGCCATCTTGCTCACTATGCCTTGATCTCGTCTGTCCCTCCTCCAGCCCCTTGCCCACATCCTGCCTCTGGCCTGGGGCTTCCTCCATCTTCAGGTACGGCAGGTGTTTGCTCTCCCCATCTTCAAAGCTTTATTCAGGATGCATTTCCTCCATGAAGCCTTCCCCAGCTGGGCCCTCATTTCCTCTTCTCCCGTTCCCTTCTGCATCACCGTCACACTGGGATTTCCGCCCTTTGTTTACCCCTCGCTTAGCCCCCCAGCACTTGTGTACAAGTCTGTTATTTAATTTACTTGTATTTATATCTGTCACCCTGTCGAGACTGTAGGCTCTTTGTGAGCCAGGAATGAGTCAGCCAACTCTGTTGTATTCTCCCAAGTCTTTAGTATAGTGCCCTGCACACAGTAAGCACTCAATAAATACAGTTGATTGATGGATCAATTAGTGCTGTGCTTCTCACAGAGTAAGTGCTCAATGAACGTCATTCATTGATCGACAGAGAAGAAACACTTATTGAGGGGAAGTTTTAGGACCCTGCCATTTTACCAAAAATTGTGTCTCTTCTAAGAATGAGAAAATATTCTCTTTGAACAAATTTATTCAGTTCTTTGGCATCCAACTACAATCTAAGCGATCCATCCTTTGTTGAATGAATGTACCAATTCCATAGTTCTGTGAACTTTCTTTTCCTTTGTAGGCTGCTCAAGTGGTCTGCTGCCCTTTGAAATCGATTGTACTGGCTGCTCTTTTTTGGTTCCTGGGGTCCTTTTTCTATGACAAACCAAAGCCGAATGATTATCCCCATTGTAACAGTAACAGATGTTTCCAAAGGCAGACATCTTTGTGCTTTATGATTCACCTCTTTTCCTGCAAGTTATCCCCTTTTCCACTCTCATTCTTTGGGCTTGTTTATTTGATCCACCTCGACCGAATTGTGCTCATCTTCTGCAATGTAGCCATGTTCAGACATTGTATCTCATTAATTGCTTAGATTAGATAACCTACTAGGTGCTGGGGGACTGTACTAAGTGCTTGAGAGGGTACAGTAGTAGTGTTAGACATGATCCCTTCCCTCAAGGAGTTCCTAATCTAGGGGAGAAACAGACACTCCCTCCTACATAAACTGTGAGCCCCGTGAGGGATCAGGACTATGTCCAACCTGATTATCTTGTAGCTATCCCAATGCTTAGTACCTTGCCTGGCACCTAGTGAGTATTTAACAGGTGCCAGCCATTATTATTATTATTATTGTTATTATTATTAGATACGAAGAAGGAGGGAAAGGGGATTTGCATGCATGACTGTGATTAAGCGATAGAGCTTGTTTGATATGTATTGAGTCCTTTCAGAGGGTTTTGATATCTAAGTACTTAGGGGACATGGCAGTGCCAAAATGGAGTTAGTGGGAGATAAAAGAGGGAGATAAGAAATGAATAGGGAAAGGCCTCCCGGAGGAGACGTGACTTCAGTGGGTTTTAAAGATAGGGAGACGTGAGCCGTGCTGGACATGAATGGGGAGGAACTCCTGGGCAGAGGGGGAAGTTGTTGGTAGGAAAGAAGAGAACCAGGCACAGTGAGTAGGTTAGCTTCAGAGAAATGAAGAGTGTGAGTTGGGGTGTAGCATGAGAAGAGAATAGTTAACTAGAAGGGAAAGAGCTAATCGAGTGCCAGAGATGATGATAAGAATAATTGTAACTCTGGTATTTGTTGTTAAGTGCTTATTATGTACCAGGCACTGTTTGAAGTGTTGGGGTAAGATACAAGCAAATAGTGTTGGACACCGTCCCTGTCCCATATGGGGTTCATAATCTTAAACACCATTTTACCGATGAGGTAACTGAGGTGTAGAGAAGTGTAATGACTTTCCAGGGTCACAAAGCAGACAAGTGGGAGAGCTGGGATTAGAACACAGGTCCTTCTGACTCCCAGGTCTGTGCTCTAGCCACTTGGCCTTGCTGCCTCATCTGATGGACAGAGGAATGGGAATCTATTTGGAGTTTTTGCGGAGTTGAGAATCATATACAGAATGGCGTTTTAAAGGATGATTTGGACCTCAGTGTGAATTATGGACTGGAGAGGGATACTGGAGGCAAAGAGATGATAGTAGGAAGCTGAGGATATAACAATTTCCTGGACCAGTGTGGTGTGGTTTGGATGGAGAGGAAAGAACAGGTCCCAGAAATGTTGAGGAGGTAAAACAGACTCAATGTCGTGGTCATAGGTGCTGTTGGTTTTGTCTATTATAATGGGAAAAGAGGTGGAGGAAAGAATGTGGGGAGGAAAGAAATTGGGAAGGAAAATGAGGAGATCCATTTTGGATATACTGAGCTTGAAAGGTCATTCGTACATCCATATAAAGATGTCCTGTAGGCAAAAGAAAATGTGAGATTACAGGGAAGAAGAGGGGAAAGGGCTGGAGAGATAGATTTGGGAGTTATTTGCATAAAGGTGGTAGTTGAAGTCTTCTAAGCAGGTAGACATGCAAGGAAGTAATTACAACTACTTATCACAATTACACAATTATAATAATAATGATAATGGCAGTTATCAAGGACTTACATTTGCTATGCATTGGGGTAGATACCCGGTTATCAAATCGGACATAATCCCTGATCCACCTGGGACTCACAGTCTATCTCATCCCCATTTTGCGGATGAGGAAACTGAGGCCCGGAGAAGATATGTGACTTGCCCGAGGTCCCCCAGTAGGTCAGTGATGGAGTTGGGACTTGAACTCAAGTCTCCCGACTCCGGGTCCTGTGTTCTTTTCACTACAACACACTGTCAGTAGAGAAGGGGACTCAGAACTGACCCTTGAAGGACACCCACTGTTAGAGAGTGGCGGGCAGATGAAGAGCCTGTGAAAGAAACTAAAATAATTGGTCAAAGCTGTAAAAGGAGAACCAGGAGAAACTAAGTCAGAAAAACAAAGGTTAGATAATATTTCCAGAAGGACTTAGAATTTGAGCCCCTAAGGGCTGCTGAAGCATCTTGTACTCCCCAGTATATATTTTTTTCCCAGTGATTAGTACACTGGGCTGCACAAAGAAGCCACTTCATAAACATTATTATCTAATCTAGTCTCTTTGAGAAGCAGTCTGGCCTATTGGAAAGAGTACGGGCTCGGGAGTAAGGAGACCTGGGTTCTAATCCCAGCTCCACCACTTGTCGGCTGTGTGACCTTGGGCAAGTCACTTCACTTCTCTGTGCCTCAGTTACCTCGTGTGTAACCCGGGGATTAAGACTCTGAGCCCTGTATGGTCCAGGCACTGTGTCCAACCTGATTATCTTGTATCTGCCCCAGCTCTCAGTACACTGTTTATCACCTAGTAAGTACTTAACAGATTCTGCCATTATTATTATTATTAAGCAGGGTTCTTCACTCCCCACCCTTTTGTGCAGTACTTTCCAAAGTGCTTAGTCCAGTGTTCTGCACACAGTAAGTACTCGATCAACATCATTGGTTGATTAATACAGTGTCAGAGTTAGCCAAGAGATGCAGGAGGACTGGGACAGAATGGAGCCTGTAAGACTTGGCAGGAATGGGGTCAATGGTAGGCTTGCAGAGAACAGTATCAGTGGAGGGAAAGAGGTGGAGACTGGACTGTAGAGGGTCATTCGTTCAGTCAGTCGTATTTGCTGAGCACTTACTGTGTGCAGAGCACTGTACTAAGTGCTTAGGAGAGTACAAGGGAGTTGGAGAAGAGGACATGAGGGCTGTGGTGGACACAGCCTCTTTAGTGAGTTTGGGCGGGAACGGGAGGAGGGAGATGAGGTGATAGAGGGAGAGAAAAGTGGGATCCAGGGGAGGTTGTTTTCAGGGTAGGGGAAAGGGAGGCATGCTTGAACGGAGAGCGGAAGGAGTCGTCAGAAAGTTAGACAATGATGAGGGCGGTCACAGAGGGAAGAAGAAAAGGTCTGGGTTTTTCAAAGGTGAGAAAGGATGGGTCGTGGGCACACTCTACTCTCCCAAGGGTGTGGTACAGCACTCCAAACACAGTAAGCACTCAATAGATACCACCGACTGATAGGCTGATTTTAATGGATTTATTTAACCTCGAATAGCTTTTCTGCATGTCCAAATTACTTGTTCCAATCACCGTCCCATCTCAAATGAAAGAATCTCCTGGAGTTTGCAAAGTACAGCTTTGATGTAACACCCTTCAGCTCCATAAGATAGGTTGCACAAGGTGTGTACCTTGTGCCTGATATCTTGCCTGAAATTCAAATCTTTCCATCGTCTCATTAGTCTTTGGTAAGCAGTAGGCTGGAATCTCCATCTTCCCAGGTTCTAGTTACTCTTGGTGGACTCTGATAGATTAAAGCTATTAAGCAATGAGACAGCTGCTTCCGCCGCTGTATTTAGGAATATTGCCACCTTCTGGGGATCTTCCTTTAGACTGAGCCCACTAGCTCTCAGGAATGGGTCAACCATTTGTATAAATCATTTCCGGTTCTCCGAACCATTCACTGTCAGTTTTTTAAATTGCTAGGTGCTTTCCTTTCTTCTACGTCTAACTGGGGATTTTTCCTCCCTCAACAGTGCCTAGTCTGTTTTCAGTTCATTATTGGAACTCTGTTGTGGACACTCACTGAGAAGCAAATCAATAACTCAGTTCTATTTATTTTGATGCCTGACTCTCCCTCTAGACTTGAAGGTCCTTGTGAGCAGGAAACGTGTCTGCCAGAACTGGTATGTTGTACTCTCCTAAATGCTCAGTATAGGGCACTGCACGCAGTAAGCACTCAATAAATACCACTGATTGATTATGAACAAATCAGATTTGACTAATTAAAACTGAACTTGTGCAACCCGTGTTCTGCTGTATACCCCAGTGCTCAGGTCTCTGCTGTTGGCTCCAATATTTTGGATGCCCCTTATGTTAACAACCTCACCTTTAACTTTAATGGATTTCCCCTACCCATCAATCCCGTCTTAGCTTTAATGGAGATTATGGCTCCCAGCTGATGGTGGTGAAACCACTCAGTAAACCTGATATGTCTCCTACCGCAAGTCTGGGACTTAGAGTCATGTAGAATATTGCATACCAAATCTGCTTTGTAGACTTTTTTTGGCATGAAGTTTGATGCTTTATTATCATCAGACTCTGATTATCCATCTCTCAAAGGGCTTGCTGGTCTTCTTGATTCAGTGTTCTACTTCTTTGTTTTCCTAAAAGCCACTGGCTAATATACTGCCAAGTTAGCAGAATTTGATGACAACATGTCATTATTAAGGTTACCAGAAATGCATGCTGATTGTCCCTAAGGTTTCCTTGGGGCAAACCCAATAAAAAGCCTATATCTATTTTAAACGTATTGTCAATTCGTATCACTGTTATGATTCTACTCTTAAGCCCCAAAGGCAATAGAGGTGACAAGAATTCCACAGAGGCAACAAGAATGATTATCCCACAATCTTTTCAGCTTAACATCCATTTTACTCATCCCTGAAAGTTTCCAGTTGAGCCTGAAAAGACCCAAAATGGTGACTTCCTGATCTGTTTGTTCTTTGAAACCTGTCTCCTCCTTGTCCCCATCCCCACTAAAATCCCTTCCTATCATCAGTCATTAGGATCCAGGTTCAGGGATCCAACTTGCATTGTTGGTATCAGCTAACAATTATGGAATTTGTTAAATGCTTATTATGTGTTGGTTACTGTACTAAGTGCTGGCATGGTGGCTTAGTGAAAAGACCACAGGCTTGGGAGTCAGAGGTCATGGGTTCTAATCCCGGCTCCTCCACTTGTCTGCTGTGTAAACTTGGGCGACTCACTTAACTTCTGTGTGCCTCAGTTACCTCATCTGTAAAATGGGGATTAAGACTGTGAGCCCCACATGGGACAACTTGATTAGCTTATATCCACCCGAGCACTTAGAACAGTGCTTGGCATATAGTAAGCACTTAACAAATACCACAGTTATTATTAAGCAAATCGGGTTGGACATAGTCCCTGTTCCGCATGGAATGAACAGTCTTAATCCCCATTTTGCAGATGAGGTAAATGAGGCAATGAGAAGTGAAGCAACTTGCCCAAGGCCACACAGCAGACAACTGGTGGAGGCAGGATTAGAATCATGACCTTCTGTCTCCCAGGCCTGTGCTTTATCCACTATGCCATGCTGATGCGATTAAACAGACCAGTCACGTCCAGTCGATAAGAATGCAAGAGTCTTTACTCAGCTGCCCGTGTTTGCAGCACCAGAGGAGCAGGTGAACAAAGTGGTTCACTGAGGCCCCTCAGAGTTGTTCTATTCAAATTACCTCTAGACTCTGAACTCGTGTGGGCAGGGAATGTATCTGTTTATTGTCATAACGTACTCTCCCAAGTGCTTAATACAGTACAGAGTAAGCACTCGATAAATACGACTGAATGAATGAATGAATAAATGAGTTCATCAGGGGGACACCAGACTTTCATGACTGTGAGCATCAACCCTAATACACAGAACATGGCTTTCCCAAAGAGAGAGAATCAAGGGTAAACCCGATATCACCCATTTCCTTGGGGACCTTAAGGGACACACCTATAGGTCGGTCATGCATGTTCAGTCTAAAGGAGACGACACCTAGATCTACTCTAACTCAACAGCAGGAGATACATTCCTAGTGACTTCATCTTAGCGAAATCAATACTGCCCACTACAGATAGGCATCACACATTCTAGGTAGGGGTCTCGTCCCGCTATGAAGAGCTTGTCTCCTGGGTGCTGATTTTATAGGATACCTAGCCACCCAAGCTTCCAACCAGGGTGGTGTGCTGATGACCTGCTCTCAACCCCTCAGGGCAGGTGTGGGTGAAGACCACCTTTCTGGGATCTTTTCCTCTCATTTTCAGCAGTACTCGCTCCATCGATTGCTCCATCGATCTGCTGACAGCATCTGTGCGAAGACATCACTTCCCTTTTTCTGTCACTCGCTGTCAGCAGTACTGGTCGAGGGTCACTCCACCCATCTGCTGACCGCACCTGTGGACGTGTTGTGCTAGGTTTCGAGCTAATGGCGGTTTTGGCCAACAAAATGGAGTCGGTTCGGTCAAGTCTGTCACACTGCCGCATTTTCCACCCCCAAATTCATAATGAAAAGTTGGACCCTATGGCTCTAAGAAGAAATCCATAATTACAAGCATGTCGTCCCCTATAGACTGTAACTTCCTTGTAGGCAAGGGCTGCATCTACTTACTCTGTTGTAATGTACTTTCTCAAGTGCTTGGTAGACGCTATGGCTTCAGTAAATGCTCAGTGAATGCCACTGATTGATGAATTCTTGTGATTGTGTCTCCAGAGCAGAATCATTAGTGTACAGTAGTTCCTGGATAACTCACAGTCTGTAGGTTGAGGATCCTGGAAGAGTTGAGGGAATTGGAACTGTTTAGCCTGGATAAGATAAGGCTAAAATGAGACTTAATAACTAATATCATTGTTTTCTGGGAGGCTGTCTATTTGTTCTCCATGTCAAATGAGAACCAAACAAGAAGAAATGAGGTTTCTGTTGGTCATGAGAGAGATTATTACTTGATGATAAGGGTGACAAATTTTAGCACAGACTACTGAGGGAAGTTGTGAAGTTTCTATCCCTGGAAATTTTTTTAAGAGCAGAAAACCATCGGTCCTGGTTGGTTAAGTTATTATTCACTTGCTTGAAGGCAGAGGGCTGGATAATATGACCTTTCTAAGGTCCTTTCAGATTCTTTGGGACTGAGGAAGTTCAATTACTTGCTGAGGGTCACATAGTGAACAAGATTATCTCTGGGCCTGAGCTGTGTTTCGTTTGCAAACGAGTCTCCGTAGGAAGTTACATTCACTGTCAGATCCGCAAAACAAATATGCAGGAAGCTCTTTGACATAGTCAAGTCACTAGCCATAGCATCTGGCCTTATTATCCTTCTATTTTTCAAAGAATGCCTAAATCCAGACCCCAAGGGATTGTTTGGGATTGAAAATGAGCATAATTATGCCTTCTGTGTAAACTCCTGGTGGGTAAGGCGCATTTCTCACGCTCCTGTAGTACTTCCCAAATGCTTAGCACAGTGCATTACACTCAGTGGGTTCTTAATAAATGCCATTACTATTACTATTAGCATAGTTCTATAACTGTTTCTGCAATTAAACTGTAGGTTCCTGGAGGGTAGGCATCCCCCCTTCTAGACTGTGAGCCCGTTGTGGGGCAGGGATTGTCTCTATTTGTTGCCAAATTGCACTTTCCAAGGGCTTAGTACAGTGCTCTGCACACAGTAAGTGCTCAATAAATACGATTGAATGAATGAATGAATCTCATCAGATAGTTCCCTCAGATGCCTGGTAAAGGATTCTACATTCAGTAGGTGTTCACTTACCTATAGTACACAAGGTGTACACATTGTCGATGATGATGTTGATAGAATCGCAGAAAGCTGAATAGAATTTGCACATTCTTTACCATATAGACACCAAATTGGGTGAATGAGGGAACTAGGAATGAAAGCCCTGGGGACTTGTCTCCCAATTGCCTGCACTTTCCTTCCCTGTTCAATTATATACAACTTACCATTAAGACTAATCATCTATGCAATAACATTATCATATACAATAATAAAATATTAAAATTACAATTTTACTCTAAAGTTCTCTCCGCATTTTTTTGGCCTCTTCCCAGATCGCTTTAAAGTCTAAGGCGGCCCAGCTCAGAGTAGAATTTAAGTCACCTTCCTGATTTAAATGTCACCTTGTAAATAGGCCACCATGCACACCTACGTGGGGAGGAGAGAGTGCACACCTAGACGATAGGTCAGGTTGTCGACAGAGAAGTAGGAGAAGGGAGCTGTCTTGTGATAACCAGTGAGGTGTTGCGAGTTATATTCTAACCCCCTAGATGGGTAATAATAATTATTGTGGTATTATTTGTTTACTATGCGCCAGTCACTGTACTAACCACTGGGGTAGATACAAAAAATTGGGTTGGGCACAGTCCCTGCCCCACGTGGGGCTCACAGTCTTAATCCCCATTTTACAGATAAGGAAACTGAGGCACAGAGAGGTGTGCCCAAGGTCACCCAGCAGTGTGGCTTCGTGGAACGAGCACGGGATTGGGAGTCAAAAGAGGTGGGTTCTATTCCCTCCTCTGTCACTCATCTGCTGTGTGACCTTGGGCAAGACACAACCTCTCTGTGCCTCAGTTCCCTCACCTGTAAAATGGGGATTAAAAGTGTGAGCCCATGTCGGACAAGTTGATTACCCTGTATCTACCCCAGAACGTAGAATAGTGCTTAGCACATAGTAAGCGCTTAACAAATACCATAACAATTATTATCATTATTAAGTGCCGGAGCTGAGATCAGGACCTACGTCCTTCTGACTTCCAGGCCAGAGCTCTACCCATTAGGCCACACTACCTCTCTAGGAGAGTGTATGTGAGTCAGAATAATTGGTTCCAATAGGGATTATCTATTCATATCTCTCATTCAACTCCCCTCTCTCTCATTCAATCCACATATTCAATCTATCACCAAATCCTGTTGGTTCGACCTTCCCGACATCACTAAAATCTACCCTTTCCTCTCTATCCAAGCCGCAACTTATGCTGATCCAAGCACGTATCACGGTCTACCTTGATTAGTGCATCAGCCTCCTTGCGGACCTCCCTGCGTCCCGCTTCTCTCTACTCCAGTCCATACTTCAGTCTGCTGCCCGGATCATTTTCCTAAAAAACGTTCAGCCTGCATCTCCCCACTCCTGAAGAACTCTTGAAGGTTGCCCGTCCACCTCCACATCTAGCAGAAACTCCTTACCGCTGGCTGTAAAGCAGTCAATCCCCTCGCCTCCTCCTATCTTACCTCAGTGATCTCCTAGTACAACCCAGCCCGCTCCTCTAACGCCAACCTAATCACTGTGGTTGGATCTCGTCTGTCTCGCCGGAGACTCCTCGGCCGCATTCTGTCTCTGTCCTGGAACTTCTTCCCCCTTCCTATCTGACAGACCACCACTCCCCCCACCTTCACAGCAAACTGAAATCTCATCTCATCCAGGAGGCCTTACCTGATGAAGCTTCCATTTCCCCGACCCTCCCGCATCGTCCTTGCTCTTGGATTTGTACCCTTCAAGCACTTGATATTCATCCCATCCTCAGCTCCACACACTGACGTCCATATCTGTAATTCATATTAATGTCTGTCTCCCTTGCTAGACTGAAGTTCTCTGTGGGCAGGGAACATGTCTCCCGACTCTGTTATAGTGTACTCTTTCAAGCACCTAGTGCAGCGTTCTGCCCACGGTAAACTTTCAATAAATGCCATTGATTGATTGATTGATTGCGTTGGAACTTCCCAAGCCATCACAGTGTTAGCCATTATTAACTTCTCTTGTGGGAATCAAAAACCACACTGATTAATTCAGTGGAATGAGAGAGGAGAGGAGAGGCAACTGAGAGCTTAATGAAACAACTTGAACTGCTAAGGGAGACATTAGTCATTTTAAGATGTGGCCAGCACATGCAGAGGCAGTTTCCAGGTCAGCATTTCTTCTGCATTCTGACAAGCTCCATGGTATAAGCGACAATAACATTTGGTGGACTGGTCATCTTGGATTTCCTCTGGGCCCAGAAACAGCTGTAAATAAGGCACCTGGCGGCGACCCTCAGTTTTTATGCCCCCTTGTTTTTGGAACCGGGCCTTTAAATTCTCCACAGGTAGTGGCTGATAGCTCTCCAGATTCCACTGGAATATCTTGGCTGTTGTCGTTGACTTTAAAAGCATGTTGTAGGAGAAACTACCTCAGCAAACATCGGGGAGGAGATGTGTTTCCTTAAAGAAATTCCTATAAAACCTTTCATTCTCATGCAGTGAAATCTTAAACCAAACTGCATCTGCACTGAGTTTTCTCTGTGTTTTTCACTCTTTGGGTCTTCTACATCTTTTCCACGTCTCCTTTTCCAAAGAGGCAGGGGACATGTAGCTCCCTTAATAATGATAATAATAATAATTGTCATATTTGTGAAGCACTGTTCTAAGCTCTGGGGTAGACACAAGGTAATCAAATTGGACGCAGTCTCTGTCCCTCATGGGGCTCACAGTCTTAATCCTCATTTTAAAGATGAGGTAACTGAGACACAGAAAAGTGAAGCGACTTGCCCGAGGTCACACAGCAGGCACGTGCCAAAGCTGGGATTCGAACCCAAGTCCTCTGACTTCTAGGCCCATTCTCTAACCACTAGACCATGCTGCTTTCAACTCTGCAGTCCGTGTTGGATCCAGGTTGAAGCTTGTACTCTGGAGGAGTCCGTGATGGTCCACCTGCAAACCCTGGACACCAGGGGTCGGGAAATGAATCACTGTACTTCGATCTTGTCTATCTCGCCATCGACCTCTCTCCCACATCCTGCCTCTGTCCTGGCAGGCAATTACTCTCCCTCCCTTCAAAATCTTATTGAAGACACATCTCCAAGAGACCTTCCCTGATTAAGCCCTCTTCTCCTTTCCTTCCACGCCCTTCTGCATATCCCTGACTTGCTTCCTTTACTCATCACCCTTCCAGCCCCACAGCACTTATGTACATATTTGAAATTTATTTATTTATATTAATGTCTGTCTCCCCCTCTAGATAGTAAGCTCACTGTGGGCGGGGAATGTGTTGGTTATATTGCTATATTCTCCCAAGGGTTCAGTAGAGTGCTCTGCACTCAATAAGTGCTCAGCAAATACAAATGACTGCGTCTCAATTCTGGTCCTCATAGAGTGAGTTTGAGCAGGACACCTCTTAGGATCCTCCAGTGTTCTTCCCAGATTCCCAGATTCCTTGTCTGCTTTTAGGAACACCAGAGTGAATGTTCTTTGCAGAAACATGATCCCTTGAAGAGGGGAAACGGTATTTTGAAACAGCAAGCTTCACAAATTAGGTGGAGAGAAAGACAGAGGATAAGTGGGAAGAAAGAAAAGGAAACAGACCTAAGAACAATTTTAGGCCACCACATTTTGATTAGATATATTCATCGCTGCCTATTTACTTTCTAACGTGTAGTTTTACTTATATATACATACACATAAGTGATAGGACATATATCACTTTACTATTCCCCTTGTTCTCTATTATTTCCCCTCTCTGCAATCTATTTTAACATCAGTCTCCCCCTCTAAACTGTAAGTTTATTGTGTTGAGGGAAGACATCTACCAACTCTGCTGTATTTTACGCTTCCAAGCTCTTGGTGCAGTGATCTGCCCAGAATGACCACTAAATAATGGAATTGATTGAGTGATTAATAATATATGATAACAAATATTATATGTAGTATTAAAAATTGCATAAGGTTATATATTAAAAGGTTAGGGATAGTGTTTATATATATATGATATTTATGAGAAGCAGCGTGGCTTAGTGGAAAGGGCACAGGCTTGGGAGTCAGAGGTCATGGGTTCTAATCCCGGCTCTGCCCCTTTGCTGTGTGACCCTGGGAAAGTCACTAAATTTCTCTGTGACTCAGTTCCCTCAGCTATAAAATGGGGATTAAGACTGTGAGCTCCACGTGGGACAAGCTGATTACTTTGTATCTACCCCAGCGCTTAGAACAGTGCTTGGTACATAGTAAGTGCTTAACAAATACCATCATTATTATATATGTATATCTGCATCATATTTATGTGTGTGTGAATATCTGCTTCCAGAGAAACAGCGTGGCTCAGTGGGAAGGGCCTGGGATTGGGAGTCAGAGGTCGTGGGATCGAATCCCAGCTCTACCACTTGTCAGCTGTGTAACGGTAGGCTAGTCACTTAATTTCTCTGTGCCTCAGTTACCTCATCTGTAAAATGGGGATTAAGACTGTGAGCCTCACGTGGGACAACCTGATTACCCTGTATCTACCCCAGCACTTAGGACAGTGCTCTGCACATAGCGCTTAACAAAATACCAACATTATTATTATTATATGTACATATATGGTATATGTAACCCTGTAGGAAGAGAACAATTGATTCATAGCACGAAAATCTCTGCAGATGATCATACTTACTAAGTGGAAAGGAGACATTTTGAAGGGAATAAAGCCACACTACCACACAAAATATCAGCCTTGAACTCATCCAAGAGTAGCCATTGAGAATTTCCAACCGGAAGACTGTCAGGCCCAAACGTTTGAATAGTCTTTGGGGTGCCTCCACTTCCCTCCTCCTCCAGGTTAAGTAATGGCGTCCTGCAAGAAAGGAGAGAGGGGTGCTGCCTATGTCATATTATTCCTTTCCTCCATGAGGAGAGAGGAAGTTGTACAAAGCTTTTTGTGGGCTACTTGCAGGGCTGCCCTGAAAGGACAGATGCTAGGTCTATTCCTACTCACAATGCTTTACTCCCATCTCTACGGCATCTTTCATCCCCAGAAAGTGATTTCCTTGTGTGCTGAAAGAGCATCTGAGGAGGAATTCACCCACAGTGCAGATGGAAGGGAGAGGACCACGGCCCTAATTTATGACTCTGCACTGCTGGGCCTAGAGACAGCCATCTAGCTCATCATCTATTCTAAAGTCCCGGACCTGATTTCCCCTCAAGACCTACTCTAACCTGCTTGGACTCCCCTCCCCACCCCTTCTTGCCCTTCTTTGTGATATTAACATAATTAGATTTTGCTTTGTTGCAAAAGAATAAAAAAAGAGCCCTCAACAACCAACAAGAAATAATTAGCACACATTGTGTCATTAAACACTAGACTTTAATTAAATCGCGTTGGAGATAAATACCTCTAACGACTGGAAGTCTGGAGCCTGTAGACAGCAAAGCGCTCGGCATAATGGAGTAATAGACCCTGTAAATAGCGTCAAGTCAGGGTTTCCGACTTGATTAAGAATCTGACTCGATTGGGTTGTCACCTCGAATGCTGCACCTACTACCTGAAAATTGCTCATTATCTTCCTCATTTGATCTCCTCAGAGCTAACAAGCCTTCACAGAAATTGGTCCAGCGATCAAAGAGGCCATTTATATTACTTCATTTTATTGTGTTCTTCTATCCTCAAAATGTACCTTAACTCGGAGGGGATCCCCGTGGAGATGAGGCTGGAGGTAAGAAACAGCTGATTCACCACAAAACTGCAAAATTCTGGAGTGGACTGGCAGCTCTCATGACTTCCTCTGATGGCAGCACCCACCCACTCTTGGGGAAAGGAAGGGTCAAACGTTAGTACTAACGCAAAGCCCAAGAGAATTTACAGAAGCCGCCCACAGTGATCCGCATTTCTTAGGCCCGGGATCTCGGGGTGAATGAATCTGGCTCACAGTCGGTGGAATTTCCACCAAACTGAAATTTGATGGTGACGTTTGTTTCCTGGGCCTAAGTAGGTTTCCAAAGACAGACTCCTTACCATCGGCCTTAAAGCACTCAATTCCCCTGGCCCTCTTCTACCTCACCTCGCTACTCACCTACTAAAACCTAGGCTGCACACTTCACTCCTAATACCAACCTTCTCACGGTACCTCGATCTCATCTATCTCAACGCTGACCTCTCGCCCACCTGCTGCCTCTGGCTGGGAATACCCTCCCTCTTCCTATCGGTCAGACATTACTCTCCCCTCCTTCAAAGCTTTATTGAAGGCACTTCTCCTCCAACAGACCTTCACTGACAAAGCCCTCCTTTCCTCTTCTCCCACTTCCTTCTGTTCTGCCTTGATTTGCTCCCTTCATTCATTCCCCTTCTCAGCCCCACAGCACCTATGTACATATCTGTAATTTTCTTTATTTAATTGTCTGTCTTCCCCTCTAGACTGTAAGCTCATTGTGGACAGGGAATTTGTTATATTGTTATATTATACTCTCCCAGGCGCTTAGTACAGTGCTCTGCACACGGTATTCACTGGGTGCTTGACTGACTGAGAGAAAATGAGCTGAAAGGAGGGAAGCTCCCCGTATATTTGGTCAAAGACCCAGCCCAGCTCTCCTTTCTCCATCCGAAGCTAGTTACTGGAAACGTGTATCACTCTCCGCTAAACAGCACTGAGGGGCCTCGGATAATTCCAGGTAGACTTAGTGCTGTTCTATGCCTGACTCCCAAGATTACACACATTGGTGACCATTGATTTCTAGTTTGTCAAGCTTCCAAACAACCGCTCATCTTGGACAAGTGATACACATGACAAACCCATAGTTCAGCATTACTTGGCTGACTAAGGTATCTCTCTTGGGGTGACTGGGCTGGTCTCCTTTGGATACCTTATAAATTATTTATTGGTATTAATGTCTGTCTCTCCCTCTAGACTGTAAGCTCAGTTTGGGCAGGAAATGTGCCTACCAACTTTACTGTCTTGTACTCTCCCAAGCACAGGTGCTCTGCACACAGGAAGCATTCAATAAATACCACTGATGATGATGATGATACCTGGGGGCAGATGCCATGTAGCACAATGCCATCCCCCCTATGGGACATCAGTCAAGACCTACCTGGATAGAACACGGGCCTGGGAGTCAGAATGACCTGGGTTCTAATCCCAACTCTACCACATCTCTGCTGTGTAACCTTGGGCAAGTTGCTTCACTTCTCTGGGCCTCAGTTACCTCATCTGGAAGCGGGGGATTAAGACTGTGAGCCCTGTGCGGGACCCTGTGGGCTGTGTCCAACCCAGTTGCCTTGTATCAACCCCAGAGCTTAATACAGTGCCTGGCATGTAGTAAGTGCTTAAAAATGACACAATTTTCATCATTATTATTATTACCACTTACCTGATGAGCTATGTGACTTTTAAATCCCATATACTTTTTGCCAGGGTTGAGTGAGTCCACTGTTAAGTGGAAAGATGATCTAAAGTCCGGAATTCCCAGGCTCTGGTCCTGATCTGTGTTGACTCAGCACCACGCTGAGGGTGCTGTCAAACAATCAATCGATAAAATTTACTGAGTACCTACTGTGTGCTAAGCACTGTACTGCGTGCTTGGGAGAGTGTGATAAGACCTGCAAACATGATACCTGCCTTCAAGGAGCACGATGAGAAGAAATTCTAAGTCAAAACATCTTTCGGCTATCCACACCAGCTGCAGCAAAACGAAAAGGGAGAGCTGAAATTTTCCAAGAAGGAATTAATTTTTAAGTCACTTCACATTTTGGTGCTTTAATATTACCGTGTCTACATTTGCTTCAACAAGCCTTTCATTTCTTAATTTTTAAACCACAGCACCAGTGACTCAAGGGAGTAGAGCATCTGGAAGTGGCAGGGAAGAGGAGAAGATTTTTAGCTGGGAGATTCAGACCAAAGGAGAACAAGTGACTCTTTGGGGAGTGAGTAATTTCCTCAGCCCCTTTAAAGATTTATCTCTTCAGCTGTTTACAACTGAAGATTCTATTTTCCAAAATGGAAAAAAAAAGGAACTTTTTCCTGATGGTGAGATGCCTTTAAGACTATAGGGCAGGGAACAGGGAGGGGGTTTGGGGATTTGCAGAATGATCTTCTCTGAAAAAGCAAGTTGGTTGATGGACTAAACAAGAATATAGTTTAGGTCGGGTGACATCATTGTCCCATTGTAGTGAACTGTGGTCAGAAAGATATTCTAGCACTGTGATTGGTTCTATAACTAGCAGCTAAAAAGGCAAGTGATGAATGAGGAGAGAGAACCAAGGAGGGGCACCCAGGAAAGGAAAAGGGTGGAAAACGGGACCCTCAGAAACAAAATGAGGGACCCGAGAGTGGTTAACCTAAAGGTGGACTGGACTCCATTCAGGTATATGGAGGGGGTTGAGACAAGGACTCCGTTCCCCCCATGTAAGCCAAGGAATCAATCTAAACTGCAATGTAAGAGTTATTCTGTTAGATGTCTTCTTTACTGCCCATAAAGACTGAAAGCTATCTGTTACCCAGAATCCTCTGCAGCCCCTTCCCTTGTTACCCATCAGCAGGAAAGCCCTGTCCTGGTCAAGCATAAAACACATCAAGGTGTTAGTTTGTGTACCCAATCAATCAGTCAATCGTATTTATAGAGCACTTATTCAATAGTATTTTTGAGTGCTTACTATGTGCAGAGCACTGGACTAAGAGCTTATTCTGGGCAGAGCACTGTACTAAGCGCTGGGGAGAATATAACATAAAAACCTAATAGAAATGGTAGATACATTCCTTGCCCACAATGAGCTTACAGTCTAGAAGGGGAGATAGACATTAATATAAATAAAGAAATTACAGATATGTACTTCAGGGACGTGTGGCAGAGGAAGGGGTGAATAAAGGGAAAATCAGGGCAATGCAGAAGGGACTGGGAGAAGGGGAAATGAGGGCTCAGACAGGGAAGGCCTCTTGGAAGAGATGTGCCTTCAGCAGGGCTTTAAAGGTGGGGAGAGTAATTGCGTGTCAGATGTGAAGAGGGAGGATGTTCCAAGCCGGAAGGAGGATGTGGATGAGAGGTCTGCCGTGTGATAGATTAGATCAAGGAAAAGTGAGAAGATTAGCATTACAGGAGCAAAATGTGCGAGCTGGTTTCTAGTAGAAGAGCAGACAGGTGAGGTAGGAAGGGGCAAGGTGACTGAGTGCTTTAATGAATTCTCCCCTGGTTTACCTGACAGCAGGAGAAAGCCATTGTGTGAACAGAGTTGAGTTTCACCCCAGGGCACATCTATAGACTGCCCCACAGGAGCCCTCCTGCACAGACCCCCCCCTCCCTACAGATCTCTAAATCCTCCTTGCCACTACCAAGCTCACGGTCATGTTACCTGGGGTTCACATGAGCAGTGCTTAGAACAGTGCTTGGCACATTGTAAGCACTTAACAAATACCATCATCACCAGCCAGAGTGACTTTTGTCATTTGTTATCTTGCGATGAGAAGCAGCATGGCCTCATGGGTAGAGCATGCTCCTGGGAGTCAGAAGGTCATGGATTCTAATTCCAGCTCCACCACTTGCCTGCCGTGTGATGTTGGGCAAGTTAAGGGACTTTACTCCTCTATGCCTCAGTTCCTTCATCTGTAAAATGGGAGTTGAGCCTGTGAGGCCCACGTGGGACAGGGACTGTGTCCAACCCGAGTTACTTATATCTACCCCAGCCTTATACCTACAGTGCCTGGCACATGGTAAGCACTTAGCAAATGCCATTATTATTCCCCTTCTAATCAATCAGTTGTATTTTTTGAGCATTTAATGGGTGCAGAGCTCTTGAGAGAATACAACAAAGTCGGTAAACATGTTCCCTGCTCACAGGAATTTACAGTCTAGAGTGGGAGACAGGCATTAAAATAAATTATGGATATGGACTTATGTGTTGTGGGGTTGAGGGTGGGGTAAATATCAAGTGCTTAAAGGGTATAAATCCAAGTTCAGGCGGAAGGGAGATGAAGTAGGGGAAATGAGGGCGTAGGGAAGGCTTTCTGGAGGAGATGTGATTTTAATAAGGCTTTGAAAGTGGGGAGAGCGTGATTTTTCAAATATGAAAGGGGCTTCCAAGAAGTTCCAGGTCAAAGGGAGGATGTACCTAAGGGGTCATTAGCAAGATGGACAAAAAACAAGACACAGAGAATAAGTTGGTGTTAGGGAGAGAAGTGAGCAGACTGGGTTGTAGAGGTAATTCAGCGAGGTAAGGTAGGAGGGGCGAGCTGATCGAGTTATTTTTAAAATGGATGATAAGGAGCTTCTATTTGATGTGAAGGTGGAGGGGCAATCACCGGTGATTCTTGAGGAGTGGGAACACATGGCCTGCATATGTTTTTAGAGAAAGGATTTAGGCAGCTGGAACGGGGAGAGACAGGAGGCAGAGAGGTCATAATAATAGTAATAATGATTATAATAATAATTATGGTATTTGCTAAGCATTTACTATGCACCAAACACTGTTCTAAGTGCTGGGGTAGATACAAGGTAATCACGTTGTCCCACTTGGGGCTGACAGTCTTAATCCCCATTTTACAGGTGAGGGAACTGAGGCCTAGAGAATTTAAGTGGCTTGCCCAAGGTCACACATCGGACAAGTGGCGGAGCGGCGATTAGAACCCATGTCCTCTGACTCCCAAGCTCTTTCCACTGGGCCACGCTGCCTCGGTAATTTCATTTATTCATCAAAGAGGCCTACAGCAGTAGCGGCGTGGGTAAGTGTCTAGAGCAGCATAGCGGTAGTTTGTATGCAGTGGAAAGGACAGGTTTTAGTGATGTTATGAAGGTAGAACTGACAGGATTTAGTGACAGATTGAATATGTAGGTTGAATGAGATATGAGTCGAGGAAAATGTCAAGATTATGGGTTTAGGAGACAGGGAGGGTGGTGGTATTGTCTATAGTGATGGGAAAGTCCCGGGGAGGAGAGGGTTCCACCCACACAGTCTACTGCATAGGCTTAGCACAGCTTGATTGTTAGCCACACTTAGTATAGCCATTCAAATGAGTCTCTTGCAGCATAAATATAGTCATTTTTGTCTCTGCACATGTTCAGTCATCATGGTGAGGACAGAGGTCAGCTTTTAGCTAGTCAGTGTCATCTCCATATCGGAGGGGCTTCTAGTTAGTTTCCAACTGGCTCCAGCAAATTGTTCTCTGCATTTTCTTAAGAATAATAAGAATGTGAACAATAATTATAGTAACGATTTATAGTGGTATTTGTTAAATGCTTATTATGTATCAACAACTGTATTGCGTGCTGGAAGACACAAAGGATAATCAGAGTGGACACGGTCCCTGTCCCTCATTGGGCTTACAGTCTAGGTAGGCAGGAAAACTGGTATTTAATCACCATTTTACAGATAAGAAAACTTAGGGCCAGAGAAGTTGAGTGAACCGCCCAAGGTCACACAGCAGGTAAGTGCGAGAGCCGGAATTAGAACCCAGGTCCTCTGACTCTCAGGCCTGTGCTCTTTCCACTATTTACTGTTGTTTTCTTGGGTAACTGGCTACCTTAGGAAGGCAAACCTCCTTGAAGGGGCCCATCAACATTTACCTTTTCATTCCCCAACATAATCATCCACCCAGTACTGGATAGGAACATTTAACAACCACCGCTTGTTAATGGTTATAGAAGGGAGTGAAATAAGGCATAATAAGCAAGATTGTAACCTCCTTGAAGGCAGGAACCATTTTATTCTACTCTTGCAAGTTCTCAACTGCCTAGTGACCAATCAGGGCTCAAAATACACGATGATGATGATGATGATGCTTTGCTTGGGGGGCAGAGAAGGAGGAGGTGAGGAGGACCGGGGGAGCTGACTATGAGAACCTGGTGGGCAGGGAACGTACCTACCAATTTGTTGTATTCTCCCGAATGCTTAGTGCAGTGCTCTGCACATAGTAAGCACTCAATAAATACCATTAATTGATTGACTGATTGACCATGAAGGTGGAAGTGAGGTATGAGGGGGACCTCTCTGACCAGAAACTGGGGTGGAAGTCGCAGCAGCAACACTGAGTCTCTGGGTGAATCGATTTTGAGGGTGGAGCAGGAAAAACGTGTCCATGCTTTATCCTTCTCTGACCCATCTCGACTTCTTGAATAGCCTGTTGCCCAGGTTCCCACATTCCTCCAAGTCTGGTTCTGCCTTCTCTCTCCACAGATAAACATTGTGGGCTAAGCTCCAGTCTCACCCCTCTGCAGGATCACTCCAAGGAGAAGAGTCATCAGTATCACCATTGGTAGCTTTTTTTGAGTGCCTTCCTTGCGATGAGCACTGTGCTAAGCATAATAATAATAATGTTGGCATTTGTTAAGCGCTCAATATGTGCCAAGCACAATTCTAAGCGCTGGGGTAGTTACAGGGTAATCAGATTGTCCCACGTGAGGCTCACGGTCTTAATCCCCATTTGACAGATGAGGGAACCGAGGCCCAGAGAAGTTAAGTGACTTGTCCAAAGTCACACAGCTGACAACTATCAGCTGACAACTATTAGACAACTAGCTGTCACACAGCTCACAACTATCATCTCTATGCAGATGACACACAGATCTACAACTCTGCCCCTGTCCTCTCCCCCTCCCTTCAGGCTCGCATCTCCTCCTGCCTCCAAGACGTCTTTAACTGGATGTCTGCCTGCCACCTAAAACTCAACATGGCCAAAACTGAGCTCCTCATCTTCCCTCCCAAGCCCTGTCCTCTCCCTGACTTCCCTATCACCGTGGATGGTATGACCATCCTTCCCGTCTCTCGGACCCGCGACCCCGGTGCCAACTTTGACTCGTCTCTCTCGTTCACCCCACGCATCCAATCCGTTACCAAAACCTGCCTGTCTCACCTTCATAATATCGCCAAGATCCACCCTTTCTTCTCCACCCAAACGGTTATCTTACCGCTACGGGCTCTCGTACTATCCCGGCTAGATTACTGTGTCAGCCTGCTCTCTGATCTCCCTTCCTCCCCTCTCTCTCTACTCCAGTCTATTCTTCACTCCGCTCCCTGGTTCATCTTCCTGCAGAAACGCTCTGGGCTTGTCACTCCCCTTCTTAAAAACCTCCAGTGGTTGCCTATCAACCTCCGCACAAAACAAAAACTCCTCACTCTAGGCTTCGAGGCTCTCCATCCCCTTGTCACTTCCTACCTCTCCTCCCTTCTCTCTTTCCACTGCCCACCCCGCACGCTCCGCTCCTCTGCCGCCCACCTCCTCACTGTCCCCCGTTCCCGCCTATCCCACCGTCGACCCCTGGGCCACCTCCTCCCGCGGTCCTGCAATACCCTCCCTCCTCACCTCCGCCAAACTAATTCTCTTCCCCTCTTCAAATAAATACTGTTGAATGAATGAATGAATGAATGAATGACAGGTGGCGGAGCCGAGATTAAAGCCCATGACCTCTGACTCCTAAGCCCGTGCTCTTTCCACCTAGCCACGCTGCTGTCATCTGTCATAATATGGGAGAAAAAGCAATCTCTGTTTTCAAGGAGCTGATGGTTGACTGGAGGAGGTGAACGCTATAAAAAATATCAGAGAGAGGGAATAATAAGGTAATGGAAGATATGACCATAAATACAATGGAGGTCGTGATTACTTTCACTCATTCAGTCAATCGTATTTATTGAGAGTTTACTGTGTACAGAGCTCAGTACTAAGCGCTTGGGAGAGTACAATACAACAATAGGCAAATTCCCTGCCCACAGAGCGATTACTTATGTGCTTAGGCAGAGATGTTGGTATTTGTTAAGCGCTTACTATGTGCCGAGCACTGTTCTAAGCGCTGGGGCAGGTGGAGGTATATGATTATTTGGGGAAGGCCTCCAGGAGGAGATAGGATTTTAGAAGGGCTTTGAAGATGGGAAGAGCAGTGGTCTGTTGGATATGAAGGGGGAGGGACTTAAAGTCAGCGAGGGAGGCAAGAGGAACAGGTAGCTGGTAGAAGAAAGAGAATGGGCCACAGTGAGTTGCTTAGCTTGAAAGGAATGAAGAGCGCAAGCTGGGGTGGAGTGGGAGAAGGCAGTGGATAGATAGGAGGGAGAAGGATGATTGCGTGCTTTATAACTGATAAAGAGCCATTTCTGCTTGATGAGCATAGGGATGGGGATGATGCTTTGCTTGGGGGGTAGAGTAGGAGGAAGTGGACAGGACTGGGGGAGCGGACTATGAGCACCTGGTGGGCAGGGAACTTATCTACCACTTCTGTTGTATTCTCCCCAACGCTTAGTACAATTATTGAAGGTTTCTGAGGACGAGGGAGACGTGAGGTAATCGATATTTTAGAAAAATGATCCAAGCCTCAGAGTGAAATATGGGCTCGAGAGGGGAGAGGTTAGAGTCAGGGAGATCAGCGATGACGATGCAGAAGTCAGAGCCAGAATGTGATAAGTGCCCAGAGCAGTGTGATACCTTTTGGATGCACAGAGGAAGATGTGGATTCTGGAAATGTTATGTAGTATATCATAACAGACTGAATATGTTTACTTCAGTGGCAGGGAGGATGCTGGAGCTGTCAACTGTGATTGAAAAATCTGGTGGAGAAGAGGAACTGGCAGAGGAGATGAGTTCAGTTTGGGGCATGGTGAATTGGAGGAGCCAGAGGAACATCCGCATGGAGATGTCCAGGAAGCAGGAGGAAATGTGAGATTGCAGAGAAGGATTGAGGTTGGGGCTGAAGAGGTCGATTTGGGGCCCATCTCCATGGAGCTACTGGTTGAAAGCTTGGGAGCAAAGGAGATCCCCAGGAGAGTGAGTGGGGCATTGGCCTTGGCAATGTGGACAGGGTGGAGGGCATGACTGCCCCTCTCCTGCTCAGTCGCTGCCTTGGGCCCGGCACGACCCAGCCCTCCTAGACAACAGCTTTCAATGCCCCACTTCCCTCTGTCTGCCCCGACGTGCCCCGAACATGTTGACAGGCAGTCCAAACTGAGTGAAAAGGGCAACGGGGATGGCTCCTGCGCCACGTCTCTGCTGTTGACATTTCTCGCCGGCCTGCCTGTCACCATGTTTGGGAGATGCTGACTAACAGAGAAAGGTCCCCTGGAGCTGAGCAGCCGCCTCCAAGAAGACGCCAGGTCAGAGAAGACTCCAGCGCACCCTTCCTGAAAATTGTCCGTTACCGTCCGAAGTCAGGGGCCTTGTGACCTTTGATTTCTGAACAGCCAGAGACTGAGTGAGGGAGAAAGTGGAATTGGTGGGACGTAAGTAGGATCTCACCGCTGTCCCCTTAGCCCACGGCTTGCCTCTGGCCTGGAACACCCTCCCTCCTCTAATCCGAAAGACAACCACTCTCCTTGACTTCAAAGCTCTATGGAAGGCATATCTCCTCCAAGAAGCCTTCCCAGACTAAGCCCGGCTTTTCCTCATTTCCCCCTCTTTTCTGCTTTGCCCTGACTTGCTCCCTTTGCTCTTCCCCCTCCTAGCCCCAAAGCACTTACGTACATATCTGTAATTTTACTTATTTGTATTGACGTCTGTCTCCCCGATAATAACAATGTTGGTATTTACTAAGTGTTTACTATGTGCAGAGCACTGTTCTAAGTGCTGGAGTATACAGGGTAATTAGCTTGTCCCACATGAAGCTCACAGTCTTATCTTAATCCCCATTTTACAGATGAGGTAACTGAGGCACAGAGAAGTGAAGTGACTTGCCCACAGTCACACAGCTGACAAGTGGCAGAGCCGGCATTCGAACCCATGACCTCTGACTCCCAATCCGGTGCTCTTTCCGCTGAGCCACGCTCCTCCCCTACATTAGACTGTAAGCTTTTTGTGGGCAGAGAATGGCACAGTTTATTGTTGTCTTGTATTTTCCCAAACGCCTAGTACAGTGACTGCACCCAGTGGGCACTCAATAAATATGATCGAATGAAGGAATGAAGGAGAAACGGCAGGCGAGCAGGATTCTGGTTGAAGCCACAGGCCAATCAGTCGGTGGTATTTACTGAATGCTTACTGGGTTCAGGACCTTTTACTGAACACTTGGGAGAGTACATTTGGGTACTTTCATGGATTCTTTGGTCTAGTGGAACTCAGAGACCATGAGCCGGTTTCTCTCTGGCCTCCTGACCACCACCCTCAAGAATACACTGAGTTTTTGGGGGGTTTTTTGGAATGGTATTTGTTGAGGGTTTACACTGTGCCAGACGCTGTAATAAATGCTGGGGTAGATACAAGATAATCTGGTTGAACACAACATTTGCTGTCCTCTTTCCCTGCCTGGCTGCTTCTGCTCTTAGGGCTCTTGAAGCCTGAAATTTTTGATTTATCATTGCTGACTTTTTCCAAGGACAGTTTTCTCTTCAGGATACAGTTTACCGGAAGAGACAAGTTGTTCTTGTTTCATTATAGAGGAACAAGGCCAAAAGAATCCTCCGGAGAAACAGAGGGTTCTATGGGGGTTTTGAAGCGTCTCCTAGGACGCTGGCCCTGAGAGGGTCAGCAAGAGCACTAGAAGGACTTGTCAGGTGAGAGCACGAAGACGGTCCAAGGGGCATCAAACCTATTTCTCCCCATTCCCTCCAGTGCCACAGGAGTCAAGAGCATGGCACCCAAAGTCCAGAGATCTGAATTCTAGCCCGGAGATCTGAATTCTAGCCCTGGTTCCCCCACTGGCTGGTTGAGTGGCCTTGGGGAAGTAACTTAACCTTCACGCCTCAGTTTCCCCATCTGTAAAACGAGGGTAAATTATCTGTTTTCCCACTCCCTTTAACTGTGATCCCTATGTGGGACAGCGATTATGTTCAAGCCTTTAGATTGTAAACTCTTCGTGGGCAGGGAACAAGTCTACCAACTCTGTTGTATCGTACTCTCCAAGCATTTAGTACAGTGTTCTGCAATCAGTAAGCGCTCAATAAATACAATTGATTGATCGGGTTATCCACAAGCCCCTCTCAAATGGTATCTCTTCAGCAGTTTACAACTGAGGACTGTGGAAAGTCCACAGTGGAAAGTGGGAAAAAAAAGTGGTTTCAAAAAAGGAACGCGTTTCTGGTCGTGAGATGCCTATAGAGGATATGGCGTGGACGACGTGAGAATTTGGGGATATGCAAAGCGATCGTCAGTGGCAAAGTAATCAAGTTGATGGAATAAGTGGTTAACAAATACCATAAAAAAAGATTAATAAGAGCATAGTGTACGTTGGGTGACGTTATTCTCCCTCTGTCACGAACTCTAGTCAGACGGTTTTTGAGCTCTGTGATTGGTTCTGTGACTAGCAGCTGAAGAGGAGCGTGAGGAACCAAGAGAAGAATCCAAGGAGAGGTCCCCTAGGTGAGGAAAAGGGTGCAGAATGGAACCGTTAGAGGCAAGATTAAAGAATCTTAGAGTTTTTAACCTGAAGGAGAGAAGGCTGAAGGTCCACCTGACAACACCATTTCAGGTAATAATAATGATAACAGTAATAATAATTGTGGTTTTTCTTCAGCGCTTACCATGTGCCAAGCACTGTACTAAGCGCTGAAGTAGGTACGGGATAATCAGGAGGCTCAGTCCCTGTCCCACGTGGGTCTCACCGTCTTAATCTCCAATTTACAGATGAGGGAACTGAAGCATAGAGAAATGAAATGATTGCCCAAAGTCACACAGCAGACAGGTGGTGGAGCCGGAATTTGAACCCAGGTCCTTCTGACTCCCAGGCCCGGGCTCTATCCACTAGGCCACGCTGCTGCTCACTTGAGAGTGCTTTAATGCTGCTGCTGCTGCTGATTATATTTGTTAAGCCCTTTATGCCAAACATGGCTCAGACACGGGGAAAGATCATAATCAGGTCAGAAACAATCCCTGTTTCACGTGGGGCTCACATCTCAATGGGGGGTAAAGCAAGTATTGAATCCCCATTTTACAGATGAAGAAACTGAGGCACGGCAAGGTAAGAGACTTACCCACAGTAAGTCGCACAGCCGGCAAGTGGCGGAGTTAGGATCAGAACCCAGGTCCTCTGGCTCCCGGGGCCATTCTCTTTCCACTAGGTCACGCTGATTTAGAGTAAAGACCAGACCAATTCACGAATATTCCCAATTCTCACTCTTCCCCCTCTCCTCGCTTCCTTTCCTCTGTGAGGCACAGCACAGAGCACACGCACCATATGCAGATTTCCCTGTAGAACCTTTTCAAAGATGGGCCACTTAATCTCCTTAGAAGTTACTCCCCTAACCGTCAGCCTCTTTCCTTGGGTGGCTTTTATTTTTTCTGCTCTCCCTCTGAAAAATACAGTCTGGAGATATTATAAAGGAAAATCACTAAACACTTTTTTTATTATTTTTTTATTCTTTGAAGTCTAATGGCCTGAGGCTCAAGGACAGATAAATATGCAGATGGAGTGATGGGGAAAATGAGAGCAGAGCTGAACGACTGCAGTTAGAGGAGGGGGCTGGGAGAGGAGGAAGGGAGGGCCGAGGCCAAGGTGGATCAGACCGGGGGGGGGAGAGGGTGGAGCGAGGAGAGGGAGAGGTCGGTAGAGGGGAGGTGGAGGCTGCAAGCCCGAATGGGAGAGAAGAGCCTCACACTTTAGCCATATCCTAGCCATGGGCTGCAGAGGCGAGGCAGGGGGAGGGAGAGACGGGGCCCCTGGTAGCTGCAAAGACTGTGCTTCCAGAAAGAGAAATTGATCTTCCGTGGGCTGCCCAGACGGCCGGCTCGTCCCTGTGGATTTGCCTTTAAAATGCGAAGGAGAGAGGAAGGAATCTAACTCACAGGATGACAGCAGCTCGGGTTCCTGCTCCGGACAACTTTGCCCAGTCGAAACCCGAATCAGAACATGGAAGCACGCTCGTGTGTGGGTATGCCGGCACCAGCTTGGCTAGGTGCGCTACATACGTGTAGGTTTGTTGGCATACGTCTGAGCCGAATCGGCTCACATGCCTCCGGTAGTTTATACAGTGTGCTGTGGTTGCAAATGTATTTAGGTAGCCAGTGGCGGGCTCTCGAGGGTTTTGGACCTATAGACGCCCGTGACGTGACAAGCATCATTCCACCTACTCAGGATAATGGGGCATGTCACACACGCATCGTTTGGGGGAAATTCCGTCCGAGTTTACTTGAACCTAGAACATTTCTCCCTGGAGAAAGTAAGTGGGATAATCCCTATTCCCGCCGCGCTTGTGGGAAGCAGCGCGGCTCAATGGAAAGAGCCTGGGCTTGGGAGTCAAAGATCACGGGTTTAAATCCCGGCTCTGCCACTTGTCAGCCGTGTGACTGTGGGCAAGTCACTTAACTTCCCTGTGCCTCAGTTACCTTATCTCTAAAATGGGGATGAAGACTGTGAGCCTCACGTGGGGCAACCTGATTACTCTGTATCTACCCCAGCGCTTAGAACAGTGCTCTGCACATAGTAAGCGCTTAACAAATACCAACATGATTATTGTTCCAGAGCCTTTGCGTTCCCTTCTTAGGTCTCTGAACGTGAGCTCTGCTTCGGAGACGTAGTACTGGGCAGCAGGAAACTGGGTGGAGCCTGGAGGCCTTAGATAAAACTACTAGCCCTTTTTACCAAGCGGCTGGAAGAATGGGCCTCCCGTTTAATCGAGGCATGTGAAGAGAAAATGTGGCTGTGTTGGAATATCATGGCCTTGCAAGAAAGAGTAACATATTTACCAGCCCGCAAAAATCTTTGCAAGCTCAGCTCTCTCTGGGAAGGAAGAGGGAGATGGGGAGGTGGAGCTAGTCAAGTGTGTGGATCCAACCTACCTTATTAGAAGCAGCGTGGCTCAGTGGAAAGAGTACGGGCTTTGGAGTCAGGGCTCATGAGTTCAAATCCCAGCTCTGCCACTTGTCGGCTGTGTGACTGCGGGAGAGTCACTTCACTTCTCTGGGCCTCAGTTCCCTCATCTGTAAAATGGGGATTAAGACTGTGAGCCCCACGTGGGACAACCTGATTCCCCTGTGTCTACCCCAGCGCTTAGAACGGTGCTCGGCACATAGTAAGCGCTTAACAGATACCAACATTATTATTATTATTACTAGCCAGCCTGCGTTATTATTTATCTTTGGCAAGTTGGCCTTCTCTTGCGTGCTTTTCTGATCCAACTTCTAGAGCTCTCCCATACAGTCGCATCTGCCCTGATTTTTCCCTGTCCCAAATCTTGGTTCTATGGCAGCAAAATATAGGAGACGGGACGGGAGGATGAACAGGTACTCTGGGTTAGTAGAGTGCCTGACACATAGTAAGCGCTTAACAGATACTATTAAAAAAAAACAACCCAAAACTCAGCCCTTGGCTAAATTGAGTCATGTCCAGCTTAGCCTTAGAAGACTGGGTGACCAGAAGTCTTCAAGAAGAGCAAGTTTTTAACATGAACAACATCTGGTTCACAAAGAGATGTCGGGACTTAATATGTCAGGCATCAAAACTTGCTTTTATGACAGACCACAAACCCTCCACACTGCTCTCTATCCCTTCCAAGACAACACATGGCAAATATTTGGCCTAAAGGACTGTAGCCGAAATCATTTTTTCTTCAGTTGCATACGAACTATAGTCAGAAATTAAGGTGATTCCAAACGTGTCACTAGTGTCTTTAAATAAAGACGCGGCGTAGATCAATGTTACCGAACCTGCAACCTCCTCCTCCTCCTCCATCTCTTCTTTCTAAATACGGAATTCGTCTGCGTCCTAATTTTAACTGGCGTTGGAATTTGCATAGGACATTTGCATGAGCGATCACCAAGGGTGCTTTGAGAAATGCTGTTCTTCAGGAGAGAAATAAAAAAGTATAAATAAAACAACTTTAGCTTGGTGGTGGCTGCTTTTATGCTATCACCACGATTTAAACTCCATAAATCTCACAGAGGGCTTTGGAGTTGAGCTAGCCAGGGACTCCATCTGGAGGGAGCGGAGCTGGGGGGCAAAAGGCAGAGAGGTTTTGGTTTCTTTCTGCCAAGGGAGACAGAGATAATTTACAGATGAGGAAGTGAAGGCCCAGCACGGGGCTAAGATCGGGTGGAAAGTTGTGGCTCGGTGGACAGAGCATGGGCTTTGCAGTCAGGGCTCATGAGTTCGAATCCCAGCTCTGCCACTTGTCGGCTGTGTGACTGTGGGCAAGGCACTTAACTTCTCTGCGCCTCAGTTCCCTCATCTGTAAAATGGGGATTAAGACTGTGAGCCCCACGTGGGACAACCAGATTCCCCTATGTCTACCCCAGCGCTTAGAACAGTGCTCGGCACACAGTAAGCGCTTAACAAATACCAACATTATTATTATTAAACCGAATCCGGGTTCGGGGCATCAGCCTCCTTCCCGACCTCCTTGCCTTCGGCCTCTCTTCCCCCGTGTCCCTCCCCTCCCCACCCCCATACGCCACACCACACTGCACAGATCATCTTCCTGAAGCATTGCTTAGCACACATTTCTCCACCCCTCAAACACACTTCCCTCCCTTCAAAGCCCTACTGAAAGGTCACCTCCTCCAGGAGGCCTTCCCAGACTAAGCCCCCACGTTCCTCTGCTCCTCCTCCCCTCCCCATCGCCCCGACTCCCTTCCTCGGCTCTACCCCCCTCCCTTCCCTACAGCACTTGTGTATACATGTATACCTTTATTATTCTATTTTATTAATGATGTGTATATATATCTATAATTCTCTTTATATTGATGCTATTGATTCCTGCCTACTTGTTTTGTTTTGTTGTCTCTCCCCCCTTCTGGACTGTGAGCCCATTGTTGGGTAGGGATTGTTTGTATTTGTTACCGAATTGTTCTTTCCAAGCGCTTAGTACAGTGCTCTGCACACAGTAGGCTCTCAATAAACGTGACTGAATGAATGAATCAGCCAATCAAATAACTACCCATTCCCCTTCTCTCAAAGCAAACATGTCTTATCCTTGGGGGTCAGTGGTCTTCCTTCCTTTTTTTATTTCCAACATTTTCCTGGGAGTCAGAGGTCATGTGTTTGAATCCTGGATCTGCCACTTGTCGGCTGTGTGGCTGTGGGCAAGTCACTTAACTTCTCTGTGCCTCAGTTACCTCATCTGTAAAATGGGGATTAAGACTGTGAGCCTCACGAGGGACAACCTGATTACCCTGTATCTAACCCAGCGCTTAGAACAGTGCTCTGCACATAGTAAGTGCTTCACAAATACCAACATCATTATTGTTGTTATTATTTTCTGATGCTCCCCATATCATCTCTTAGCTCCTCTGAAGCTCACCTTCCACTGAGACCGTGAGCCCCACACGGGACAGGGACCGTGTCCAACCCAATTTGGTTCCCAGCGCTTAGAACAGTGTCTGGCACATAGTAAGCGCTTAACAAATCCCGTAATTATCTGTACGTCTTCCACCTCTGACCCCTTCCTCACACTATTCCGCAGCCTGGAACTCGACCCACATCCCACTCGATATTCCACCAGACTCCAGCTCTCCCCATCTTCAAAGCTCTTAGACTGTGAGTCCCCTGTGGGACAGGGACTGTGTCTGACCTGATTCATTTGTATCTACCCCAGCTCTTAAAACAATGCCTGGTACATATTAAGCGATTAACACTTCCCCAATACAATGATAATAGTAATGCTAACAATAGTAATGATGCTAATAAAAAATCAGTGATATTTATTGAGCATTTACTATGGGCAGAGCACTGTATTAAGTTCTTGGGAGAATACAAGAGAACAGAATTAGCGGAAATGTTCTCTGCCCGTAACGAGGATACAGTCTAGAGGAATAATGATAATGGTTATTATTATTGTTATAATAATGCCCTCCTAAAATTCCACCTCCTCCAGGAGAACTTCCCTGATTAATTCACAAACCCCCAGTCGTGTCAGCCTGTCTACCCCCTTTACACTTATATATTCCTCTCCTGTCTCCAGCCTTTTCAAACCTATGAACGTTTTTATTTCTTTGTTCAATTATTTATTGAGTTATACTGATACATCTGTGTACCACTCCTCCCTGTGTCTCATTTTTCTTCCTTCTGCAGCACTCCTGGTAAACACACTTTTGTCTGCCCATCTTATTAAAATGAATAAAATCCTGGAGGGCAGTGTTGATGGGACTTGCTTCTATTGTTCTCTCAGTCAAGCAATCAATGTTATTTATTGATCTCCTACTGTGCGCAGGACACTCTACTAAGCACTTGGGCAAGGGCAATAACATAATTGCTAGTCACGCTCCCTGACAGAAGAAGCTTCAGAAGAAGCTTCCGGTCTAACCACTTAGTATTTAATCAGGAAATGCACAATAAATACCACTGTAGGTGAGGAGAAGGAGGATGGTATTGATATGTCTGTCTGCCCCTCTAGACATAGTCCGTCCCTGCCGTGAGCAGGGAACACGTCTGCCAACTCTACCACGCACGGACCTAGTAGTTAGGAGGTCATGAGTTCTAATCCCGGCTTCCCCACTTGTCTGCCGTGTGACCTTGGGCCAGTCACTTCTTTTCTCTGGGCCTCAGTTACCTCATCTGCAAAATGGGGATTGAGACTCTGTGGCCCATGTGGGACAGGGACCATCTCCAACACGATTTGCTTGAATACAGCCCACTACTTAGTAGAGTGCTTGGCACGAGGTAAGTGCTTAATAAATGCCACAATTATTATTATTATTGTATTATACTCTCCCAGTTGCTTAGAACAGTGACTGTAAGCTGGTTGTGGGCAGGGGTAGTGTATACCAGCTGTTATATTGTACTCTTCCAAGCGCTTAATAGAGTGCTCTGCACACAGTAAGTGTTCAATAAATGCTATCGAGTGATTGATTGATTGACGAAGTCTTCCAGCTCCCAATTTGATTCAGTCTTCCAGAGAAGGAGCAGGAGCTCTGATTTACTGAATGGGGACCCCAGAACCCCAGAAGCTGCTGCAGGAAGGGCAGGGATCAGACAGACCCCAGAGGAGGAACTGGAGAGGAAACTTGAAGATGTAGGGGCAGGGCACTGTGGTTGCATGAAAGAGAGAGCTCAGACTCCAGGAGAGCTCCTGGCATCAAACGGATCCTGTGGTGGAGGAATGGGAGATGAGTAAGCTGAACAGGAACCTTGGTAAAGGGATTGGGATCCACTGGGCCGCGCCTGTGTTTGGAGTTGCATATCCCTTGGATTCTAAGCCACCTCTGAGTTTACCCATATGTACGTCTTTAAACTCAGTTTCCCCAAGTTGTAATTTATTTAGTATCTGTCTCCCCTGCTAGACTGTAAAGTCCTTGAGGGCAGGGATCGTGTCTACTTACTCCGTTGTACTCTTCCAAGAGCTTAGTACGTGCTCTGCGCAGATTAAGTTCTCAGACAATGAATCAATGGTACAGTGGTATTTATTGAGCCTTCAGTATGTGCAGAGCACTGTATTTATGCGCCTGCGAAAGTGCAGTACAACAGAATTGATCGATATGTTCCCTGCCCACAATAAGCTTACAATCTAGAGACTAGCTTACAGTCTGGAGGAGCTCTAGAGTATAAATGTGATGAATATTAATAATAATGGTGCTTGTTAAATACCATTATGCGTATTTGTTGTCATTATATGTATTCGTCTGTTAGAGAAGCAGTGTGGCTTAGAGAAAAGAGCACGGGCGGGGAGTCAGAGGACATGGGTTTTACTCCTGGCTCCGCCACTTGTCTGCTGTGTGACCTTGGGCAAGCCACTTAACTTCTCTGTGCCTCAGTTCCCTCATCTGCAAAATTGGGATTAAGACTGTGAGCCCCATGTGGGGCAGGGACGGTGTCCAATCTGATTATCTTGTATCTACCTCAGCACTTACCACAGGGGCTGGTACACAGTAATCGCCTCACAGATACCATAATTATTTTTAAGGATTTACTATGTGCCAGTCACTGTAATAAATACTGGGTTGGATACAAGCATATCAGGTTGGACGGCATCTAGGACTGATTGGTTGTAGATGTGGCAAGCAAGTCATTGCCCTCTCATGGTTACTCTCTCTCCAGAAAGAGTGACAGTAAGATTTTAACAATAAGATCTTCACGAGAAGCAGCGTGGCTCAGTGGAAAGAGCACGGGCTTTGAGCAAGTCAGAGGTCATGAGTTCGAATCCCAACTCTGCCACTTGTCAGGTGTGTGACTGTGCGCAAGGCACTTAACCTCTCTGTGCCTCAGTTACCTCATCTGTAAAATGGGGATGAAGACTGTGAGCCCCACGTGGGACAACCTGATTCCCCTGTGTCTACCTCAGTGCTTACAACAGTGCTCTGTACATAGTAAGCGCTCAACAGATACCAACATTATTATTATTATTATGTTCCATGATGGCACCCATAGAAGAGGTCAAAGGGCCACCTAGCAGCGCCATTTAGGTTGCTGAGAAATAACCCCTACCTTCCCATAGCTGATCCCCCTCTTCTTCTAACTCCTAACCCCATCAGACCAATCGAACGAGCAATCAGTCCATCAGTGTTATTTATCGAGCACCTACTTAAGTGCAAGGCACTGTACTAAACGCTCAAGAAAGTAGAACAGGATCTTACAATCCGGAACCCAGGTCTCAAGGAGCTTACAGTATAATTCTCTGCCCTCAAGAAGTTTATAATCTAAAACCCTACCCTTCAAGGAGCTTACCAGCTAAAGTCCTGCCCTCAAGAAGTTTACAATCTAACACCCTACCCCCATGGAGTTTACAATCTAATACCCTTTCCTCAAGGATCTTAGAAACTAATGGGGAAGACAGACTGAAATATTTGGACAAAGTGGTAGGAGGAGAAAGATCAAGGGTATAGCGGGAAGAAATACAAATATGTCAAAATGAAATAGCTGAAGGCATATCAAATAAAATAGACATTTGTACCCAAGTGCCGAGGCAAGGAATAAAGTAGAAAAGTGCTTAAGAGGACTGTTGGGTTGCCTGACAGGGGAGGAGGAGGTGAGCTTTCAGAAGGGCCCGGAAGATGGGGAGAGGTTAGGTCTTGGTGAACGTGGGGACCGGAGAGAGGTCCAGGCTGGGGGATTCCTACAGCCCTCCATCTTGGGGGCCTAGAACCTCACAGAACAGGAGCAGTCGAGGAATGGAGCAGCTTACTGGGGTGTCTGAAGCCAGGCGTGGGGTCCCCCAGGCCACTCCCAGGACGACGTCCACAGCAGTCCCGGCTCACCCCAGAGCCACACAACATGCAAGAGGCTGCTTTTGGGTTAGCAAATATCCAGAGCTGGAAATGCATCTCCAGTCTCTCTCAACCCCTTCTCCCTCCTTCCTCAGACTTGTCCCCTCCCCGGAAACTGGACTCACTCCCTGCCCCCTAGACCTGCTCTCTCCTCTGTATTCACCCCTTCTGATTCCCAGCTCTAAAATGCTAATTCTGCTTCCTCCTCCCTCCCAGCCCTTCCAGACAGATCCCTCCTATCTGGCGGTGAAGTTGGGCTTCAGTCTATCCCGCTCTCTCCAAGTACTTTGCAGCAAATAGATTTAATACTTAACTACAGCTTCTCTTCGCTCCTCACCTGCCTGAGGAGGTAGAGGCAGCGATTTGCATATTTATTAAATATCTTTTAGTAGGATACACAAACCGCATTGCTACATCTCGCTCACGGTGCAGTCCTGCCGGCAGACAAGGAGATAATAGGGAGAAACACCGCATCGCCACACATTAAATGGATGTTCCGACTGGTCCAGGAGGGGCTGCTGGGAGAGAGGGCAGTGGGGGTGGGAGGACGGTGTGTGTGAGTAGGTGTGTGAGAGAGAGAGAGGGAGAAAGAGAGCTTGAAGCAGAGGGGAGACGGCAGGAACGGAAATGGTTGGCGGAGGGTTTTCTGACTCATCCGGGACCTGGTTCGGTGTCCGTTCACCTCAGGGGCTCCTGTGGTAGAAAAGGCCCTTGACAGGTCACTCCACCCATCCCCCTGCCTCCATCCTTAGAGAAGCAGCGTGGCTCAGTGGAAAGAGCCCGGGCTTGGGAGTCAGAGGTCATGGGTTCTAATCCCGGCTCCGCCACCTGTCAGCTGTGTGACTTGGGGCAAGTCACCTGACTTCTCGGTGCCTCCGTTACCTCACCTTTCATTCATTCATCCAGTAGTATTTATTGAGCGCTTACTATGTGCAGAGCACTGGACTGAGCGCTTGGAATGAACAAGTCGGCAACAGAAAGAGACGGTCCCTGCCGTTTGACGGGCCTACGGTCTGATCGGGGGAGACGGACAGACGAGGACGATGGCGATAAAGAGAGTCGAGGGGAAGAACATCTCGTAAAAACCGATGGCAACTAAATAGGATCGAGGCGATGTACAATTGATTAACAAAATAAATAGGGTAACGGAAATATCTACAGTTGAGCGGACGAGTACGGTGCTGTGGGGAGGGGAAGGGAGAGGTGGAGGAGCGGAGGGAAAAGGGGAAAAAGAGGGTTTAGCTACGGAGAGGTAAAAGGGGGGGGTGGCAGAGGGAGTAGAAGGAGAAGAGGAGCTCAGTCTGGGAATAATAATGTTGGTATTTGTTAAGCGCTTACTATGTGCCGAGCACTGTTCTAAGCGCTGGGGTAGACATAGGGGAATCAGGTTGTCCCACGTGGGGCTCACAGTCTTCATCCCCATTTTACAGATGAGGGAACTGAGGCCCAGAGAAGTGAAGTGACTCGCCCACAGTCACACAGCCGACAAGTGGCAGAGCTGGGATTCGAACTCATGAGCCCTGACTCCAAAGCCCGTGCTCTTTCCACTGAGCCACGCTGCTTCTGCGCAAGAAGGCCTCTTGGAGGAGGTGAGTTTCCCCTGTAAAATGGGGATTAAGACCGTGAGCCTCACGTGGGACAACCTGATTCCCCTGTATCTACCCCAGCCCTTAGAACAGTGCTCGGCACATAGTAAGCGCTTAACAAATACCAACATCATTATTATTATTATTATTATTATCATTGTCCTTAGGCCAACTTGTCCCATATGAGACAAGCAGCGTGGCTCAGTGGAAAGAGCCCGAGCTTCGGAGTCAGAGGTCGTGGGTTCTAATCCCGGCTCCGCCACTTGGCTGTGTGACTTTGGGCGAGTCACTTCACTTCTCTTTGCCTCACTTACCTCATCTGTAAAATGGGGGTTAAGACTGTGAACCCACGTGGGACAACCTGATCACTTTGTGTGTCCCCCAGCGCTTAGAACAGTGCTTTGAACAATTCTAAGCACTTAATGAATACCATCATTACTATTATTATTATTGTTATATAAAGGTCCAGAGGAGGAAATTCTATGCACTTCCTTGATGTCACCTCCTAACTATAACTGAGGAGAAGTCCTTCATCATTCTTATCATTGTTATTATTGTTATTCATCGATTATCTTCATTATGTTATGTGTTAAGTGCTTACTAGGTGCCAAGCACTATCCTAAGAACTGGGGGAGAGACACAGTATTCAGATCAGACTTGGTCCCTGCCCCATACAGGGCTTGCAGTTCAAGAGTCCGGAAGAAGAGGCATTTTAGTCCCCTGTTACAGATGAGGAGACTGAGGCTCAGCGAAGTTAAATGACTTGCCCAAGGTCACACAGCAGGCAAGTGGTGGAGCCAGGACTAGAAACCAGGTGTTTTGACCCCCCCGGTCTCAGGCTCTATCTACTAGGCCACACTTAAAATCAAACTGAAATCCTTCCTGCTTCACTGCAGATCCCGGCCCTTAGAGGGCACGGGTGGAGAGGAGAGTGTCCTTCTAAGGGGACAGGATCTACTACGGCCCCTTCTGACCAAACCTTTCTCAATAAAACATCCTCCCAGTCCTATCTTTTTCTTTCACGTGGTGAATTTCCCTCCCCTTTCTGGTGTTTTTGATTCTCTAGCTGGACAGAACCAGGCAGGATTAATGAAGGATTCAGGATCGGACCCTTTCCAATCCTTCTGTGCTATGTTTCTGTCTACGCAAGCCACTCTCTTGTTTGCTTTTGGGATGTTCCCTGCTAGCATCCAATGCCAGGTGGCCCTTTGACAATCAGCCCCACACCAAATGGACCTGGTTGAAATGGGCCATCTTGCTCTATGTCTTATCAGCCCTCTCCCTCCCAACCCACTTCCAAATCATATACTATCATATCTCACTTGCCTGCACAATACCTTCAAATAATCAAGCAGTCGTATTTATTGAATGCTTACGGGGTGCAGAGCACTGTTCTGGGCGCTGGGGAGAGTACCTACAGATTTTCTCGCCACCAGCATCCTTCCTGTCTCGCAAGCCCATAACCTTGGCATTATCCTTGATTTATCTCTCTTATTCAATCCGCATATTCAATCTATCACTAAATCCTGCCAGTGCAACCTTCACGGCATCACTAAAATCCACCCTTTCCTCTCTATTTAAACTGCTACATTAATCCAAGCACTTATCCCGTCCCACCTTGATTACAACATCAGCCTTCTCGTTGACCTCCCTGCCTCCCGTCTCTCCCCACTCCAGTCCATACTTCATCCTTCTGCCTGGATCATTTTTCTACAAGAATGTCCAGGACCTGTACATCGGGGGTTCTGGCACTGGCCCGGGATGCAAAAGCAGTGTGGCTAGTGAAAAGACCACGGGCCTGGGAGCCAGAGGCCCTGGGTTCTAATTCCAGCTCCGCCGCCTGCCTGCAGCAGGTAAGGTGACCTTGGACAAGTCACTTATCTGTACCTCACTTCCCTCATCTGCAGAATGGGGACTCACGACCTGCTTTCCCTCCTCGAGACCCTCCAGTGTTTACCCACCCACTTCCGCGACGAGCAAAACTTCCTTATCATTGGCCGTAAAGCACTCTGTGACCTGGCCCAATCCTACATCACCTCACTGCTTTCCTACACCGACCCAGCCTGTACGCTTTGCTCCGTTAATGCCAACCTACTCACTGTTCCTCAATTTCATCGATCTCACCGCTGACCTCTTGCCCACATCCTGCCTCTGGCCTGGAATGCCCTCCCTCTTCATATCCAACAGACAGTTACTTTCCCATCCTCCAAAGCCCTATCGAAGGCACATCTCCTCCAAGAGGACTTCCCTAGATAAGCTCTCATTTCTCCTTTTCCCACTCTCTTCTGTGTCACCCTGATTTGTTCCGCTTAGTCACCCCTCCCTCAGCCCCACAGCACTTATGTCCATATCAGTAATTCATTCATCTATATTATTGTCAGTTTTCCCCTTTACACTGTGAGCTGGTTGGGAGCAGGGATGGTGTCTACAAACTCTGTGCAGAGAAGCAGCGTGGCTCAGTGGAAAGAGCATGGGCTTTGCAGTCAGAGGTCATGAGTTCGAATCCCAGCTCTGCCACTTGTCGGCTGTGTGACTGTGGGCAAGTCACTTCACTTCTCTGGGCCTCAGTTACCTCATCTGTAAAATGGGGATTAAGACCGTGAGCCCCACGTGGGACAACCCGATTCCCCCGTGTCTCCCCCAGCGCTTAGAGCAGTGCTCTGCACATAGTAAGTGCTTAACAAATACCAACATTATTATATTCTCCCAAGCGCTTAATATAGTGCTCTGCAAACAGTAAGCGTCAATAAATACAACTGAAAGAGTGATTAATAGGGGCCCTTTGTGGCCAGGAGAAGGGTGAAGGGGGGAACTGAAAAGGAATGTTTTAAACTCAGGAAGTGAGGAAGGACAGGCAGGGAGGAATCTGGAAAGATCAGTTCTGGATTCGGTTTCCGACACCTTAGATATGGTGGGATCAGCTACTACAGGAGAGGGAGGATGAGGGGGCCCAGAGGTCCTGGGTGAAAGACCTCAAATGTGACGTCACAGCCCTGGAAGAGATTTCAGGAGGCCATTTAGTCCAGTCCCCTGCCTCCAGTGGAAATGCTACACTTTCCACGACAGAAGGTGGTCTCTCCATCTTTTTTACCGGAAAGCCTTGAGAGGGGGCAGAGTGACTGAGCTCACTCTGGATGCTTCCGGCTGAGAGGCTGAGGCAGCTAATGCCAGACTCTGAGCAAGAGCATTTTAAGCTGCCATTTGTCAGTCCCTGGCTCCAGCTCTCTCTCGGTTCTGCCCCGACCTGTCTTGGGTTTCAGCTCCCACAGGTTGAGAAAAGGACTGCCCCCTAAACCGCAGCCTCTCCTTCCGGTCCCAGGGTTGACACAACATCTGGTGAAGGCCAGTGGGAAGGCTCGGCTAGGAGAGCGAATCGAGGCATCCCGAGTTGTGTTAGTACTCAGAGAATGATGACAAGCTGCATTCCCTTTGAACAAGAGGAAATGGCTTTGAATGGTCACAAAAGGGATTTAGGGTCAAATATTAATAATAATGTTGGTATTTGTTAAGCGCTTACTATGTGCAGAACACCGTTCTAAGCGCTGGGGTAGACACAGGGGAATCAGGTTGTCCCACGTGGGGCTCACAGTCTTAATCCCCATTTTACAGATGAGGGAACTGAGGCACAGAGAAGTTGAGTGACTTGCCCACCGTCACACAGCTGACAAGCGGCAGAGTCGGGATTCGAACCCATGACCTCCGACTCCAAAGCCCAGGCTCTTACCCCTGAGCCATAAACCTTGTGATGGCCTGGAAAATATCTTCCGCTACGTCCTTTGCTATCTGTGTAGGATGGGGGAGATGCCCTCTGTCCTGCCCCCTTCCCTGCCCCCCGGGCCCTGAGGAATCTCAAGGCATCAGTGCCCTTAGGGCCCTCTCCACAGGGCATTGGGAGTGATCACCCCCACAGCAGTTTTCTGAGAAGCACTGTGGCCCCATGAAAAGAGCACTGGGAGTCAGGAGACCTGGGTTCTAATTCTGGCTCTATAACTTCCCTGCTGTGTGACCTTGGACAGGTCACTTCGATTGTCACTGCCTCCGTTCCATTATCTGTAAAAATGGGGGTTAAATTCCCATCTCCCTGCCCCTAAGACTATGAGCCCTATGTGGGCCTGGAACTGTGTCTGCTCAGATTTTCTTGTATCTACCACAGTGCTTGTCCCATTGTAAGCGCTTAATGAATGTATTTTTTTAAATTATTTTTTATTATTATGAATAATCCTCATTATTATTATTTTGAGGAATATTCCCAGCCTCACTTCTCCTAGGTCTCTGTCAAGGTCTAAGAGTTTCCTTTTGGGACTGAAAAGATCCAAAATGGCAGATTTCTGGCCTGTTAAGTTCTTCAAAACCTGTCTCCTTCCAGGATCCGTCCCCACAATAAAATATTTGCCCCTTTCTCTGAAATGTTAGCACCTGTGAGCAGCCAACCTGGATTCTTGTGTCATCTCCTCAGCCCCATCACTCCCTACCTACCAGGGCCCCTTCATTCTTCCTCATCCATTCAACCGGGCTGATGATCCACGCCTCGTTTTACCCATGATCCAGCAGCCAAATGGCGCTGTATTCTGCTTCCAGATCACCACACACCCCTGCAGTCCACTGCAAACCACAGCATATCACCACAGACCAACTGTAGACCCTTCTTTCTCCCCACCCCACTGAGGACAGAGGTTAGTGGACCAAGGGAAAATGATTTCCTTGCAGCAGAATTTGGGGCTCAGTGGGTGACAAAAGGCCATCCCAGACCTGACCACCTCCCTTCCCCCATCGACCCCCACTCCCAGTATCTACCAACCCTCCAGACACCTGGGAATAACTGGGTGACCACTAATAGTGATAAGCCAGACTCAACATAAGGAAAGGTGGCAGAGGGCTCTCAGTGACTCTACAGAGCCAGTGCCTGTTGATGTAAGAATCGCCACAATGAAAACCATAGCGGGTCTGGTCAGTTCTGGGTACCCTTGACTGGGGAGAGAGGCTGGGCTCTGCTGCCCTTCAAGGTCCTAGGGAGTCCCCCTGAGCAGGAAGGAGTGTCTCTGGAGTAATAAACAGAGCCAATAGGCGAACGCTACTTTTTTTATGATATTTTTTAAGTGTTTACTCTGTGCCAGGAACTGCATTAAGCACTGGGTTAGATAGAAGCTAATCAGGTTGGACATAGTCCCTGTCCCACATGGGGCTCTGAGTTTTAATCCCCATCTTACAGATGAGGAAACTGAGGTGCCGATTAGTTAATAGGCTTGCCCAAAGTCACACAGCAGATAATTAGTGGAGTGGGAATAACAACCCAGGTCCTTCTGATGCCCAAGTCTGGGGTCTATCCACTAGGCCATGCTGCTTCTCTAGATCTTCTGTGATGATGTACTTACTGTACATTCCAAGCGCTTAGTACAGTCCTCTGTACATAGTAAGCACTGAATAAATACTATTGAATGAATGAATGTAGAGAACTATATATCACATATTACAAATCATTTATTTAATATTGTCTGGGCTGCGAGCTTTCTGTGGTCAGGGAACACGACTCCTAACTCTGTTTTATCATACTCTTCCAAGCCCTTAGTACTCTGCTCTGCACAAAGTAGGGGCTCATTAAGTACCACAGGTAGATTGGTTGATTAGTTGGTTGAGAGGAGGCAACATGATAAAGGAGAACGGGAGAAGGTGGGAGTGCAGGTGAGAGGAGCTCAGGTGCCTGGGCATCCTGACTCACTGGCTTTGGGTTCCAGGGAGCACATGGAGAGGAGGCTGGAGGCTCCTCCTCGACCCCCAGGCCTGGGACGAGAGAGAGTTACAAGAAAGGCTCCTCACGTCTCACCCTCACGTCTCAGTTTTCAATTGGCCCGTTTCCGAACTGGCACCAATATGGAACCACGGGTACCTTAAATGATAAACTGACTCAAAAATGTTCCCTTTTTGTTTTTCATTCCAAGCCTCCTTGCCTTTGAGTACAGTGTCTTGGATGCGGCACCAAACCTTATACTGACCTGGGAGGGGAGAGCAGTGCTCTGGAGCAAATGATAGGGGTTGTGGGGGTGATGGTGGGGCTGGTAAAGAGTGTGGGGATGGTAATGATCCGGGTGTAAATGATGGCAGTAGGGTGGTGATGACACTGGTTGTGGTGGTTTTGGGGGTGGTGTTGGTTTGGGAGGATTCTGGAGTTCTACCAGAAGAACACAGAAGCGACCTCTAAAGTTTGCACACTTCCAGAAATGGCATCATAACCTCAAGACATCAACCTCATAGACTGACGGGCCATCGTTAGGTGGATAGCGTTAAATGTATCTCCACGTTGGCTGCGCGAGATGACGTCAGCTGGCGCACAATCCCAGAGTCCTCAAAGGGCTCGACCCCCGGGATGGGCTTCCTGCTCAACTCCCCCCAGTTCCCCCTGGTAGGAGGGGGCTGGATGGTTCCCTCTGGGTAACCAGAATTCACCCGTGCCATCATGGTTGGAACCAAACTTCAAACTTCTCTGTGTCCCATCTCAGGAGACAAGAGAAATGGGATGTAAATACCTCAGGAACCCCACAGAGTCATACAAGGACACAGAGCAACACCCCCAAACCCTTCTCCTGACCCACAAAACAGCCCCTGAGGTGAGATTCCAAAACCCTGCCCTTCATCCATTCTTCAGGACACAACTCAAAGCCAATCTACTTCAAGAAGTCAGTCAATCATATTTGTTGAGCACTTACTGTGTGCAGAGCAGTGTACTAAATGCCAGAGAAAGCACAATATCACAGTATAACAGACACATTCCCTGCCCACATCGAGCTTACAGTCCAGAGGGGGAGTCGGACATTAATAGAAATAAATAAATTACAGATTTATACATAAGTGCTGTGGGGCTGGGATGGGGATCAATAAAGGGAGCAGGTCAAGGTGGTGCAGGAAGAAGTGGGAAAAGAGGAAAGGAGGGCTTAGTCAGGGAAGTCTTCCCTGATTGAAATAAATAGTAGTAGTAATAATAATAATAATAGTATTTGTTAAGCGCTTGCTATGTGCAAAGCACTGTTCTAAGCGCTGGGGAGGATACAAGGTGATCAGGTTGTCCCACGTGGGGCTCGCAGTCTTAATCCCCATTTTAGAGTTGAGGGAACTGAGGCACAGAGAAGTTAAGTGACTTGCCCAAAGTCACACAGCTGACAGGCGGCGGAGCAGATAGTAGTAATAGTGACAGAAGCATTGATTGAGCTTACCTGACTCACTTCACCGTACTAGGAGCTTGGGTAACATGTTTCCTGCCCATAAGGAGCTTCCATTCTAAAGGGGAGTCACACATAAAAATGAACCAAAAAAATCCCTCAGTACTTCAGCACCTTGTCTCTACATTGGAGGGTTGTCACAGAAGTATTCATTTCTGACTGGGAGGTTGGTAAGGGGAGGGATGAGACTAGGGGGAGCCAGTGACGTCATTTGAGAAAACGGAACCCGCGCGACCCGTAATGGCCAACAACATGATGTGATGTCAGTGCCCATCCATTCTTCAGCGGGAGAAGCAGAAGATGGTTTTCTCTGGGGGGATACATACTCCCCCATGCTCCAAAGAGGTTACGAGCCCACTCTCGCCAGTGGGAACTCAGGAGCCAGGTCTGAGACGCAGAATTTGGCAGCTGGAGCCACTGCTGGACGAGGCTGTGGGGGGAAAATAAATACGTCGGACACAAAAGAATCCGGCACCAGATGGTTAGGATCAGGCCAGCCGAAAGCCGGTCTGGTCATCGGTGAACAAGACCTTGGCTTTAACAGGCAGCAAATGGTTTAAAAGTAAAATAATCCTTGACTAAATAAAGACCGAGTTGGCTAAGGCCGAGGTTTTGCGAGGAACCGAGGTCCTCGGTTCAGAGAGAGCAGAGAGAGGGAAGCCAGTTTCCCCAGGCCGAGCTGACCAGGAGAAGAGAGCTGTGTTGGATTTCATCCAGATGAAAGGGATGGGACCCAGCCTGGAGTTCACGTCTGAACTTTTTATTTCAAGGAAGGGTGATCAAGGTATCGCAGATTTGGGGAAAGAGGCCAAGATAACATCCCTCTTTGGCACCGCCCCCTGGGAGATCTGCAAACGATAGCCCACGTCTGCCCCTTACTGGATGGCTGAGAAATGTCCAGGACTCAGCTGGACCCTGACCCCTCTCCACATCCCGTGGGGTTAGGGGTGGGGGGAGAGGGGCCAGGTCACACCTGCTCTGTCTAGGCCAGAATAGTGGGCGGTTCAGAGAAGGGCTTGTCCAAGGGCTCAATCCTTGCCCTGATGTTAAGCCACAGGCTTTCGAGCAGCCTGGTCCGCGGCAAGCTCTCTGCAGAATCCCAGGTGAGACGGCCAATCTCTAGCCCAGATCATGGACCGAAGCCTCTCCTGCTGATGCGCTTTCTTTTTTGTTTGGAGTGGAGACTCAAGGACAAAAATCTATTCCTGTCTGCCTTAACCCCCACCCCTAAACAAAGTCACCCAGGCTAAGTCTGACCCAGAAGCCCTCAAGCGCCTCACAATTCCACAGTGTCTCAATCCCCCCTCCCCCCCCACCGATCCTTTTCAGGACTTTACTCGCTTCATTTCTTCCCCAGAGTCTTATTCTATCCTTGGGCTTTTGTCTGCTGTTCCCAGCTCTCAATTGCCCTGCCTTGCTGACAGTTTCTTTTTCTTTCTCTCCTTATTGTGGTTTCTCTCCTTCCTTCTGTCCTCGATGGCCTTCTTTCTGGGTCTACCCACTCTCCCTTCCATCTTCCAGGGTCCATCGGGTCCAGCGACACCACCCTCAGGCGAGTGGGGGTGGTCCGAGTTTGGATCTGAACCCTCGGGGTGCGATAGACCCTGAGAGAGGTGTGGTTCACGGGCCCTGGGTCTTATTTCAAGCAGCCAGTCGTTTATTCCCCAAAGAGCTCTGCCTCTTGTCCCTCAGTCAGTCAATCGTATTTATTGAGTGCTTATTGTGTACTAAACACTGAGGAGCATTCAATACAAACAATAAACTAATTCCCTGCCCACAGTGAGCTTACAGTCCAGAAAGGGAGACAGTAATATAAATAAATTACAGATATGGACACAAGTGCTGTGGGGCTGGGAGGGGGGATTGAATAAAGGGAGTAAGTCAGGGCAATGCAGAAGGGAGTGGGAGAAGAGGAAAGGAGGGCTTAGGGAAGGCATCTTGGAGGAGATGTGTCTTCAGTAAGGCTTTGTACTGGGGGGAGAGTTATAGTCTGTTGGATATGACGAGGGAAGACGTTCCAGGCCAGAGGCAGGATGTGGGAAAAAGGACAACAGTGAGTAAGACAAGTTCCAAGTATAGTGAGAAAGTTAACATTAGAGGAACGAAGTGAGCGGACTGGTTTGTAATAGGAAAGTAATGAGGTGAGGTAGGAGGGGGTAAGCTGATTAAGTGCTTTAAAGCCAGTGGTGAGAAGCCAATAGTCATGAGCTCTGGAGGGGACCGACCCCAGAATGACCAACGGACTGATGGGCTGGATCAGCATCCCTAGATCTCCTTCTTGAATACTGACTGCTCGCCCCCTGCCCCCTTAGTTCTGTCTGTCTTCAAAGTACTGAATCTGTGCCTGCAGCAGATTCTTCTCCTATCAAGTTTGTTTTCTGTTCAACCTTTTTTCCTTTTTTTGGAGGTCTTTGTTAAGCTCTTACTCCGTGCCAGGCACTGTACTAAACACTAGGCTAGATAGAAGCTAAGCGGGTTGGAGACAGTCAGTGTCCCACAGGAGGCTTACAGTCTGAATCCCCATTTTACATGAGGATGAGGTAATTGAGCACAGAGAAGCAAAGTGGCTTGCCCAAGGTCACACAGCAGACAAGTGGCAGAGGCAGAACTAGAACCCAGGCCCTTCTGACTCCCAGGCCTGTGGTCTATCTACTAGACCACACTATAGGTTTCCTCTTTCCCTGGTGCAGCACAGAGAGCTCCAGACCCCAGATAGCAGATGTGAGCTTCCCAAGGGAGTGGAAAACAGAGCCAATTTTCCAGATCATTCAGACATATTTTTAATGATTTTTCTTAGACGCTTACTATGTGTCAAACACTGTTCTAAGTGCTGGGGAAGCTATTGGCTAATCAGGTGGGACATTGTGCCTATTCCACATGGGGCTCACAGTCAAGTAAGAGGGAGAACAGGGACCGAATCCCCATTTTACAGCTGACGAAACTGAGGCACAGAGAAGTAAAGTGACTTCATTCATTCATTCATCTAATGATATTTATTGATCGCTTACCTTGAACAGAACACTGTACTAAGCACTTGGGAAAGTACAATACAACAACATTTTATAGGCTTTACAGACTTACTGCTGTGTGACTTGCCCAAGATCACGCAGCAGACAAGTAGTGAGTGCAGTCCATATCCCACATAGGACTCACAGTCTTAAACCCCATTGTACAGATGAGGTAACTGAGGCACAGAGAAGTTAAGGGATGTGCCCAAGGACACATAATAATAATAATAATGTTGGTATTTGTTAAGAGCTTACTATGTGCCGAGCACTGTTCTAAGCGCTGGGGTAGACACAGGGGAATCAGGTTGTCCCACGTGGGGCTCACCGTCTTAATCCCCATTTTACAGATGAGGGAACTGAGGCACCGAGAAGTTAAGTGACTTGCCCAAAGTCACACAGCTGGCAAGTGGCAGAGCCGGGGTTCGAACCCATGACCTCTGACTCCAAAGCCCGTGCTCTTTCCAGTGAGCCACACATAGCAAAATGACAGAGCCGGAATTAGATCCCTGGCCTTCTGACTCCCAGAACTGTACTCTATCCATGCTGTTTCCTCCCCTTTCCTTTCCAGTCCATTCCTACTTCCTGAAATCAGCTATTGCAGAATGATAAGGGAAGAAACAATCACTATGGCTGCGAGTTCAGTCCTTCTGACTCCTTTGGAACTTAAAACTTTAGGTCCCAAGTTAATTGGCTCTTGGCTATTTCCCACTTTGGAGAAAAAGGAAGATTAGAAAGGTCGATGGGAACGTCCTCTTAAACTTTAAATAGCTCCGAGGCACCAAAATTTGCTGCTTGTTCCAAGGGTCGCTTCAAACCCTCACAGAGGGCTTCCTACTGAAGGGCTTATCAATGACATTTCTCGAGGACCTATTGAGGGATGGACTTAATAGTCGGTGCTTAGCACAGTACAGCAATAGCAATATTATTTGTTCCTTGCCCTCAAAAGCCTTAGGATCTAATGAAGAAAACAGAAAATAATGATTTACACCTAGCTAAACGTATGAAAAACAAACGTTAAACAGGAAGTGAGACAAATGCATCAGGGTGAAAGAGTTAATCAATAAGTGATATTTATTGAATACTTTATGCAGAGGACTAAGTACTTGGAAGAGTACAATATAACAGAGTTGGTGTACACATTCCCTGTCCACAACAAGTTTACAGTCTAGAAGAGTATACTCACATTAATAAAAATAAGTACTTTACAGATGTAATGAATGAATTACGGGTATAATAAATTATGGGTATGAAACAGATATTAATATAAATAAATAAATTACAGCTATGTATATAAATGCTCTAGAGCTGTTGGAGAGGTGATCGGTAGGAACAAATCCAATTGCAAGGCTGACACAGAAGGGAATGGGCAAAGAGGAAGTGAGGGCTTTGTCAGGAAAGACCTCTTGGAGGAGGTGAGCCTTTAATAAGGCTTCGAAGGTGAAGAGAGTGATTATCTGGTGGATATGAAGAAGGAGGGCGTTCCAGGTCAGAGGCAGAACGTGGGTAAGAGGTTGGCAACGAGAAAGATGACATCGAGGTACAGTGAGTAGGTTGGCATTAGAACAGCAAAGTTTTGGGCTCAGAATTCATTATCCAGATCAATGGATAAATAAAAACAGAAATAAAAATATACAACTGAACAAGAGTGCTTAGGATGGGCTCTAAATTATCCAAGTGCTAAGGGTAGATTATTCATTCAATCGTATTTATTGAGTGCTTACTACGTGCAGAGTGACTTGAGATGCCATGAATTGAACTAAGAAGGCTCCCTGTAGGAGTTGGGTTGTAAAATGTGGAAAGCTGTGCTCTGACAGATTGGAGGAGGAAGGGAGTTCCAGACTGGGGGAAGAGTATAAGCTAGGGTACCAAGGCAGGAGAATTGACACTGAGAAACAGAAGGCGAATTTAGGGGGAATGAAGAGTGTAAGCTGGGGATCATCCAAGGAAGGGGCCTGATTTTTAGGTTAGGAAGAGGTGGAAGCAAGCTTTGGATCAAACGATAAGTAATTTTTAATACAGAGGAAGAGGAGCTCCTCCATTTAAGTGAAAACTCTTTCTGGGCAAGAATGTGTTACATCACTTGTTTTGTCAATCCCCAGCCCTTAGTAAAAACAGTACTTATGGTATCCGTTAAGCATTCGCTCTATGTCAAGCTTTGTGTTAAATTCTAGAGTAGATACAACATAATCTGGTCAGAGCCTGGCCCTGGCCCACACGGGGCTCACAAGCCAAGTAGGAGGAAGAACAGCTATTTCATCCCCATTTTATATGTTGGGAGAGAGACACTGGGAACAAAAGGGATACTGTGCACCTTTTAGCCAACTGCTTCTACGTGCTTCCTGATCGAGTCATGGTGGAGAAGAGCCTGCTTTAACTGGGAAGGCTTGGACAAGAGTCGGCAAGACAGAAGGGGTCTTGGGGCCTCGCCTCATATGAGTACCAGACAAATCCAGAAAAGACCACTCTCTGTAAGGAGTAATCCTGTAGACTCCTAGCTCTTTGTGGACAGGGATCTTTCCTACAAACTCTATTATAGTGTACTTTCCCAAGCACTAACTAGAGTGCTCTGCACACAGTAAGCCCTCAGGAAATACCATTGACTGATTGAGATGGGAGAAAAAATGGGGTTAAAGGCCCGGCTGGGTCCCAGGACAGGCTATCCGCTGGTAGACTCTGACGATAAAGTCCCGCTTGCTTGAACTATGAGCTCTTTTCTTCGGTTTCCTGGGAAGGTCCAGGCTGGGGGGGTTCTGGTTTAACATTCTAAGCGAGGAAACTGAGCCCACAGAGAAGTTAGGAGACTTGCCAAGGTTTACCTACCAGCAAGTGGCAGAGTCTGGATTAGAAGCCAGGTCGCCTGAATCCCAAAGTGTGCTTTTTCCACTAGGCCACGCAGCTTCCCAGTTCACTGCCCCTCGCGATTGTTCAGTAAGTACTACTCTATTACTATTATGAGTAGACAGGCTGAGGAGGACCCTGTGTTCAGTGTCTGCTGGGCTGAGCACTCGAGTCCATGCTATTCATCCAATCCTGGGCCTTGCTGGCCTGGCTACCTTGGGTCAGAGTTAAGGTGACCACTCTGACTGGAAAAAAAATAGGATGAGGAGAGAGTTGTGCTGGTGCAACTGAATCAGATGGGGGTGGGCACGTAGAGAAGCCACCTGGCCCAGTGAATACAGTGCAGACCTGGGAGTCGGAAGGAACTGGGTTCTAATCCTAGCTCTGCCACTTGTCTGCCGTGTGGCCTCAGTCAAGTCACTTCACTTCTCCGTGCCTCAGTTGTCTCATCTGTTTTTACAGATGAATACTGTGAGCCCCATGAGGGACATGGGCTGTGTCGAACCTGATGAGCTTGTATCTACCCCAGAGGTTAGTACAGTCCCTGGCACATAGTAAGCATTTAACAAATGCCATTAAGAAAGGAAAATGAGGCAGCTGGGGATGTGTGGCCAGTATATGGAAGAGCAGACCCAAGGAATCAGGCAGGGAACAGCAGTTGGGGAGTCAGTTGAGGGGAGAGGGAGTTGGACTGTGCATCACTACGTGAGGTGAGCCTTAAGACCCCCACCCAATTGGGAAGACTCCCACGTTCCACCCATTTGCCACCAGACTGAGCTGAACTGTTATGTTCCGTTTACCAGTTGATCAATTAATGGTACTTTGGGAGTGCTTACTGTGTACAAAGCACTATACTAACCCCTTGTGAAAGCACGATATACTAGAGTTGATGGATGTGATCTCTGCCCTCAAGGGGTGTACGGTCTACAGGGGTAGAAAGACATCAAAATCAATTATGGATAGGGGAAATAATAGAGTATAAGGATATTTTAATAAGTGTTGTGGGGCTGGGGTGAGTATCAAAGTGCTTAAATGGTACAAAGCCAAGTGCATAATTGATGCAGAGGAAAGAACTGATAGGGGAAATGAGGACTTAGTTGGGGAAGGCTTCGTGGAGGAGATGTTGTTTTAAGAGGGTTTTGGAAGTGGGGAGAGTGGTCGTCTTTAGGATATAAAGTGAGAGGGAATTCCAGGCTACAGGGAAGAGCTAGGCAAGGGGTTGGTGGTACGAGAGATGAGATGGAGAAATAGTGATTAGGTTGACAGTGACCAATAATGGGCCCTGACTCCAGAAGGAACAGATTAGAAGAAAAGCAGCGTGGTCTAATGGATAGAGCACGAGCCTGGCAGTCAGAAGGACCTGGATTCTAATCCCTGCTCTTCCACTTGTCTGCTGTTTGACCTTGGGCAAGTCACTTCACTTCTCGGTGCCTCAGTTCCCTATTTGTAAAATGGGGATTGACTGTGAGCCCCAGTGGGACAAGGGCTATCACCTTGATTCTTCCCCGGCAGTTAGTACTGTGACTGGCACAGAATAAGCACTTAACAAATACCTTTTTTTAAAAGAAAAAAAGATTACGTCATATAATTCCATAACTCAAAAGGAGTCAAGGTCTTCTGGTTCAGCCCCCTGCCTCCAAGGAATTAATTCCAATCGATCAGTCAATCAATAGAATTTGCCAAGCATTTTCCCTGCACAAAGCACCATTCTAAGCACTTGGGACAATTTGGCAGCTTTTGTCTTGTCTTGTGATGTCAAGTCATTTCCGACCCATAGCGACACCACGGACACATCTCTCCCAGAACGCCCTGCTATTGTTCTGGTAGTCTATCCCTAGAGTTTTCTTGGTAAAAATACAGAAGCGGTTTACCATTTGCCTTCTTCCATGAAGTAAACTTGTCTCAGCCCTCAACTCTGTCCCATGCCGCTGCTGCCCAGCATGGGTGAGTTTTGACTTGTAGCAGATTGTCTTTCACTCGCTAGCCACTGCCCAAGCTAGGAATGGAATGGGTAGGCCTCTGCTTGACTCTCCCTCCCATAGCAGAGACTGGTAGAGTACTGGAAACTCTCCAGGTGTGACCTCGAGAGGGGAGTATGGCAGTTGGTAGATACAAAATCAACCTTTAAGGGGATTTACAGTCTAACGTCATCCATGAAAAATGTTTGTCTTGACCTCATTTTCCCTGTCCTATGGCCTCTCCTGGGAACCTTCTCTAGAGCTTTAGTAACCCAAAAGTCAAAAATATCTTCCCTATGTTCAGCCAGATTTTCCCCTGCTGCAGCTCTATTGCCTTGTGGTTGGCCTTTGATGAAGATGGAGAGTCATCTCTTCTCCAAACTAAGCAATCTAGAGCCACCTGAGACAAAATATTGTGATTCAGCATGTCCTGCCCTTACAGAGAGTCTGGGTCCTCCCATAGTTCCACCTGGAGATGACCCAGAATGGGGGTCCACATACTGGCTTGTACACGGCCCCCTCTATCCTGAGACCCAGCTCGGTCCTCCAAGAGGCCTTCCCTGTCTAAGCCTTCCTTTCCTCCTCTTCCACTCCCTTCTGCATCACCCTGACTGGCTCCCTTTATTCACCACCCTCCCCACGCAGCATTTATATACATATCTGTAATTTATTGATATTACTGTCTGTCTCCTCCGCTAGACTGTAAGTGGGTTGTGGGTAGGGAATGTGTCTATTTATTTTTATATTGTACTCTCCCAAGTTCATAGTATAGTGCTCTGCAAGCAGTAACTGCTCAATAAATACAACGGGGTGAATGAACAACCCTAAACCCTTTCTTCCAAACTTTTCATCCTTTCATCCTTTAAAATCGTTCTCTCATTGCTCTATTCTGCTCCCTCTGAACCCACTTGAGAGCATCTCCTCCCCTAGAATTCTTGAATTTGCCTGGTCTGCCCCCAGCAGCATTTCACCAGGATTTCAGAGGTAACGGCGGTATATTTTCAAAGTTCCCACATCGCGGTCGATGCTTTTCATTACATTCCTGCAGCCCTGCAGTTGGTCCAGGAAAACAACACTGCTCTGGGAATCAGGAGATGTAGGTTCTGGTCCAGTTTCTTCTTGGAACTGGTGAAATGGATGAATACCAAACAGGTTCTTCGCTATGTGCTGTGACCCTGCCCACCAAGTGACTCACTGTACTCCATGCCTCAGCAGGAATGTAACTAATAATAATGATGGTATTTATTAAGTGCTTACTATGTGTCAAGCACTCTTCTAAGCACTGGGGTAGATACAAGAAAATCAGGTTACACCCAGTCCCTGTCCCAAATGGAGCTCACAGTCTTATTCCCCATTTTACAGATGAGGTAATGGAGGCACAGAGAAGTCAAGTGGCTTGCCCAGAAGCACAAAGCAGGCAGGTGGAGGAGGTAGGATTAGAACCCAGGTCCTTCTGTCTCCCAGGCCCGTGCTCTACCCACTAGGCCAAGCTGCTTCTCACAGGCCAAGTGGCAGAGAGAGTGGGAGAGGTACTGCAGAAGTCGCTGGCACTGTAAATGAAATCCTGAAGACAACGTTCAGCCATTGTTCTTCTTGGGACACTCCATCATTATCTCCATTTTATACCAGTGCTATTATATTGTGCTCTCCAAAGCACTTATATAGTGACTGTACACAGTAATAATTACTGTGGTATTTGTTAAGGGTTTACTGTGTGTCAAGCCACTGTACTAAGAACTGTAGTAGATACAAGATAATCAGGACACATGGGGCTCACAGTTAGGTAGGAGGAGGGAGAACAGAGACTGAACCCCCATTTTGCAGATGAGGGAATTGAGGCACAGAGAAATTAAGTGATTTGCCCAAGGTGACCCTGCAGGCAATGGTAGAGCCTAGATTACAACCCAGATCCTCTGACTCTCCAGCCCATGATTTTTCCAGTAGACCATACAGTAAGACCTCAATAAATACTAATGATTGATTGATTGATTGATTGATTGAAAGAGCTACTGAGAGGGCAAGAAATAGCAGCAATCCCGAATGAGCTCAAGAGCTAAGTAGGAAAGGGAGAGGAAGTGCCATAAACAGATTTTATAGCACCTTGTATATTTCTTCTAATGACCTCTATTATTTTCCCATCTACTATCTCCTTTGTTCTCCTAACAACCCTGGCCGGAGGGAAGGGGTGGTGATTTTAGATGGGGTTTATCTTCATTTTTCAGATGGGGAATTGAAGACCCAGAGAGGTTAAGGACCATAACCATGGTCACCTAGTGAGTCATTGACAAGACTGTCGTCTGTTTATTGTTATATTGTACTCTCCCCAAGCGCTTAATACAGTCCTTTGCGCACTGCAAGAGCTTAATGAATATGATTGAATGAATGATTGAATGAATGAATGAATGAATGAATGAAAGCCTTGGACCTAGAATTTCATTCAATAATGCTACCTCTGGATCAATCAATCAGTCAATTGATCAGTCGATCAATGGTGTTGATTGGGCACTTTCTGTGTGCAGAAGTGCTAAGAGTAATCTAGTGGGGGAGACAGAACACTGAGATGTTCTTTGAGTAGGATAAAATGATAAAGGACATAAACATGTCCATATTCTCAGTATAATTCATTCTTGCAAATTATCCAGATTATAAATCTAAAAATCACTTTGCCCTCAGTGGCAGCAATGACATCTAACTAATGCTTCCTGAGTGTGAACACTGTACAGTGCATTTGAGTATAATGCTGTTTGGAAACTTCTTCCTCCTTTTGTAAAGTTTTGTTATATCAGTTTCCATAACTAGACTGCAAGCCCTTTGTGGGGTGGTGTGGTGTCTTATTATTCTACTGTCCTGTCCCAACATTTAGTACAGTATTCTGCATCCAGTAAGTGCTCTATAAGTGTGATTGAGTGACTGATTGAGAAAGTACAAAACAAGAGAGAAAAAAAGTCCACTGCCCTCCAGGAATTGACAGTCTAATGAGGTCTAAAGACAGATTAAAATTAACTGCACAGAGCTGGAGCAGGAAGGGAATAACAGGAAGAAGTACAAATGTATTGTGATTAAATCAATCTATAGCATGTAATGAACATTTACTGTGTGTAGAGCGTTGTACTGTTCGGGAGATGATAGTACAATAGAGTTCGTAGACATGATTCCTGCCCATGGGGAATTTAGGGTTTAGAGAGAAAGATGGGCATTGAAATAAATTATAGAGAAGAGAAATGGCTGGGTATAAGGGTGTGTACATAAGTGTTGTGGGGAGCAAATATCAAGTGTTTAAAGGGTATGGCTCAAGTACATAGGTGACCAGAAAGGGAGAGGGAGTAGGGGAAACAAGACTTAGTGGGGAAAGCCTTCTCGAAGGAGATGTAATTTTAAATGTGACTTTGAAGGTGGTGAGAGTGGTGGTCTGTTGTATGTGAACGGGGAGGGAGTTCCAGGTTAGAGGGAGGACGAGGACAGGGGCTCAGTGATGGGATAGAAAAGATCAAGGTGCGGTGAGTAGGTTGGTGATAGAGGAGTGGAGTGGGCAGATTGAATTATAGTAGGAGATCAGCGAGGTAAGGAAAGAGGGGAAGAGCCAGTTGAGTACCTTTAAGCTGATGGTAAGGAATTTCTGTTTGAATAGAGGTGGATGGGCAACTATTTGAGGTCTTTGAGAAGTAGGGAGGTGTAGGTTGAAAGGTTTTGTAGGAAAATATTCCAGACAATACTGCGAAGTATGGAGTGGAGAGGGGAGAGCAGAAGGCAGAAAAGTCAGTCTGGAGCTTCATGCAGCAGTCAAAGTAGAATATGATAAGTGATTGGATAAGCATAGGAGCAGTCTGCATAGAGAAGAAAAGGTGGATTTTAGTGATGCTTTGAAAGTAGAATGAACAGGATTTGGTGACAGATTGAATGTGTGATGTTAACGAGAGATTAGTCAAGGATTTCAGCAAAAAAAAAGCCCATTTCACCTGAAATATACTGATAAAGGAAGTCAAATCAGTTTTGGATCTGATTCATTTAAATCATTTCCCTATGTTGCAGAATCTGGGTAGGAACAAGTGACTGAAATAATTGAGGTTCCTAAGTCTTCCTTGAGTTTTGCCATCAAACCAGAGTCTTTCATTTCAACCGGTGATCATGAATGAAGCTTTCGAGCACATACTGTGTGCAGAGCACTGTACCGGGCACTTGGGAGCATATGCAAGAGAAGTAAGCATATGTACAAGGTTGGATCCAAGACTAAGAAAATCATCCTCTTCGTCAGTTCCTATTCTGAGGAGATCAAAATATTCCCAGAAACTTGCCAAAGAAAGATTAGAATTTAATGCTCCTGGCATGGAGATGCTGGCGCCAGCCCAGGCCAGTTCGCAGTTCTGTTGGAAAAAGCAAAGATATATTTCTTTCGATTTGGCTAACTCTTCGTCGGCTGTCGGATTCCAAATGCCATCATCCCGGGAGCTGGAGTTTGAACAAGATCCCTTGGGGATATTTCTGAAAGAGAAGGTCTTACTAAAATCTCTCTGCTTTTTAAAATGTCGGAATGTCTACGGTCTTTATTTATAGAGAGATTGCTTTTCAACTTTCTCACTCCTACATTTCTGTGTGTTATTCCTGAAGATAAATGCGCATTATGATTTCATAATAGAAATTGCATTTCTCCCCAGTGTCACCTCTAAGCATGTATGAACATAAATATACTGTATTGCCTCTGACAGTAATTTAAAAGGCACTTTGGAGCAAAGTATTGATTATGGCCATAGAACTTCGTTTGTTTGGGTTGGGTCCTACTTAAGTCTCTTTTCTTCTCCTCTTTCTTCTCTGGAACAGAGATTTGTTCGGATCCCGAAGCTTTAGAAGTTATTTCCGTTTATCATTGTGTATGGTGATGTTTGTTTATATGCAAGATGGTCTTGGGAGAAAAAAAGTGAAATTTTCTAACTCCAAAGTATAAACAACAAAGAAAATAGACAATGGTTCTGCCAGACTGAATCTTTCAGAGGATGGAATGCTCAGTTTGGCCCCAAAATGGTCTGGAAGAATACTATGGTATACATGGCCAATCATTCAAACAATCAATCAGTGGTATTTACTGAGAGCATACTTGGTGCAGAACACTTTCCTAAGTGCATTGGAGAATATGAAAATCCATCATTGGAGCAGTATCAGAACCCTCATCTACACCATAATAACGATAGTATTTACTAAGCACTTACTCTGTGCCAAGCCATTTGCCAAGTGCTGGGGTAGATAGAAGATGATCAGATCAGGCACCAAAATTCTCCCACATGGAACTCAGTCTAAGATGGAGAGAGAATGGGTGTCTTAATCCCCATTTTAGAGAGGAAAAAATTGAGGCACAGAGATGTTTAGTGATTGCCCAAGGTCACACAGCGAGCTAGTGGCTCGGTCTTCTAACTCCCAGACCCATGCTCTTTCCCCCAGGCCTTGCTGCCCCCCTACTGTTCATCTTGACTGGTGACCTCATGGTAATGCTCTATCAGCTCCCCAGATTAAAGGATATTAAGCCCGAATCTGGACTTCAAGGTCTTACTCTGTTTTACTTCTCGGCTGAGCCTCATTGACTTTTACCCTCAGGTCCTGGTTCTATGCGAAGTAACATGGCCTAGAAGATAGAGCACGGGCCTGGAAGTCAGAAGGACCTGGGTTCTAATTCTGGCTCCGTCACCTGTCTGCCGTGTGACTTTGGGCAAGTCACTTTACTTCTCTGGGCCTCAGTTACCTCCTTAATGGGGATTAAGACTGTGAGCCCCATGTGGGACAGGGACTCTCCAAGCTGACAACCTTGAATCTACTCCAGCACTTAGTACAGTGCCTGGCATGTAGTAAATGCTTAACAGATACCATCTTCTAATGTCATGTTCTGGATGAATCCCACATTCATGGAAACTTGTATCATACTGTACCACATATGACTTTGATGACAGTGGGTTCCTTCTTACCACCATCCTTCCTATTACTGCATCACATTCTAGCCAGATAGACATGTTGTGGAACAAGGGTCCCTGCATCCCTGATACTAAGGTATAGTGAAAACACGCGTTAAAAAGAACTGAGTCTACTGAAAAGCACCATAGCCTAGTGGAAGGAACATGATCCTGGGAGTCAGGGAACCTGGGTTCCAATCCCGGCTCTTGTCACGTGTCTGCTCTGGGACTTTGGATGAGTCACTTAACATTTGTGGATGTCAGTTTCCTCTTAACCAACCAATCAGTTGTTTTTATTGAGTGGTTACTATGTGCAGGCACTTGAGAGCACCATGAGGAGCTTAGAGTCTATTGGAGGGACAAAGACATTATAATAAAGTACAGATATGCACATAAGTGCTGTGGGCCTGAGGGTGGGATGAATGTCAAGTGCTTTAAAAGGTACACATTGAAGTTCATAGACGATGCAGAAGGGAGAGGGAGTAGGGGAAATGAGGGCTTAGCTGGAGAAGGATTCTTGGAGATGTGATTTCAATAAGGACTTGGACATCTGTCAGACACAAAGTGGGAGAGTTCCACTCCAGAGGCGGGATGTGGGAAAGGGGCCCGTGGTGAAATAGACTACATTAAGGTACAATGATTAGGTAGGTATTTGAGGAATGAGGTGAATGTCCTGGGTTACTCCAGGAAATAAGTGAGGCAAGATAGAAGAGGTGAGGTTTTGCTTTAATCCCAGTGATAGAGAGATTCTGTTTGATGCAGAGGTGGATGGACAGCACTGGAGGCTCTTGAAGAACGTGGTAACATGGACTGAACTCTTTTTAGAAAAATGATTTGGTCAGCAGAGTGAAGTATGGACTGAAGTGGGGAGAGACAGGAGGCAGAGAGGTCAGTAAGGAGGCTTGATGCAGTAATCAAAGCAGGATAGGATAAGTGCTTGGATAAGTGCAGTAGCAGTTTGGATGGAGAAGAAAGGATGGATTTTAGCGATGTGGTGAAAGTAGAGCTGTCGGATTTGGTGACAGATTGAACGAGAGAGATGAGATGAAAATAATGCCAAGGTTTCAGGCTGTGAGACAGGGAGGATGGTGGTTCTGTCTACAGGGATGGGAAAGTCAGGAAGAGAACAAGGTTCTGGGTGGAAAGATAAGAGTTCTGCTTTGTATATATAGATTCTGAGGTGTCGGTGAGAAGTGCAGGTAGAGATGTCCTGACAGCAAGAGGAAATTTGAGACGGCAGAGAAAGAGGAAGAACAGGGCTGGAGATGTAGACATGGAAATCATCTGTATAGAGGTGGTAGTTGAAACCATGGGAGAGAATGAGTTCTCTAAGGTAGTGGATGAAGATGGAAATTGAAGAGAACCTAATACTGAGGCTTAAAGGTCTCCCACAGTTAGAGGGTGGGAGGTAGATGAGGAGCCTGAGAATGAGAATGAGTGACCAGCGTGTTAGGAGAGGAACCAGAAGAAAACTATCAGTGACACCAAGTTTAGAGAACGTTTCCAGGAGCAGGGGTGGTCCACAGTGTCGAAAGCAACTGAAAGGTCAAGGAGGATTAGGATGGAATAGAGGCCATTGAGTTTTTCAGGAAGTAGATCATCAGTGACCTTTGAGGGGGCGTTTCCAAGGAGTGAAGGGTTGGAAGCCAGATTGAAGGAGTTCAAGAAGAGGACAGGAGGACAGGAAGTGGAAGCAGGGGGTATACAGTGATTAAATACCTGCTCTCCCTCTGACTGTGAGCCCTATGTGGGATGGGAACTGTCTGAGCTGGTTATCTTGTATCTACATCAGCTCTTAGAACAGTGCTTAACACATAATAAGCTCTTAAATACCATAATTATTATTAACAAATGTGACAATTATTATTATTGTTGTTGCTCGGCCTACTTCAACCACTCTGGCTTGTCAACCCCTCTATGGGGTGGTGTCTACCAACTCTATTGTATTCTATTCTGCACTCATAAATACAATTTATTTATTAATTGATCCATTGCCCTTCTTTTGACCTTCATCCAGAGGCCTCCCCGTACATCATCTTGGATCTGCCACAACATTTCCCTCCTTTCCTTTCTTCAGACTACAATTGGAAAATCCACCTTCCCTAGGAGGTTATCTTTGATTAAGCAGAACTTGACTCCAGTGCCTCACTCTTATTAGCTGTAGTTAGTTATTGGGTGATCTCCCCCCTAAAGCTGTGAACAAATTTGAGGACACTTACACATAGATAAATTATACAGCTTCAAATGGAGGGCCACATCGAACGCTAATTGCCCGATGTTCAAGTAGGTTTCCTGAAAGAATGAGGGGCATGAGATATTATTGCTGATGTTCGATGGATAATTGAAAGGACAAGAGAATATCAAAAGGAAGTCAGCATGTACTTGATTGATTATAGTAAGGCCCTTGACTGCGTGGATCACGAGTAACTCTGGAGCGCATTGAGGAAAATGGGTATGCCGGACCATTTAATTGCATTAATATGGAACCTGTGTGATAAACAGTAGGCTACAATAAGAACAGAATATGGAGAAACAGATTGGTTTCCCATCAGTAAGGGTGTAAGACAGGGATATATCTTATCGCCTTGTCTGTTCATCCTTTACACTGAATACCTAATGAGAGAAGCCGGATTGGATGAAGACGAATGGGGAGTAAAGATTGGAGGAAGGAATATAAACAACCTCCTGATGTACAACCCTACTAGCAGAAAGTGAAGAAGAATTGAAGGGCTTATTATTAAAAGTTAAGGAACAGAGCAAAAAGATGGGCCTATATTTGAATGTGAAGAGAACAAAGATCATGGCGACTGGAAGTTTTAACACATTTGTACTGGACGGAGAGAAGAGTGAAATAGTTGACAATTTTTCTCTCCTGGGATCGACAATCAATAATAAAGGAACTAGTAGCCAAGAAATATGCAGAAAATTAATGTTAAGAAGACTTGCTATGAAGAGCCTGGAAAAAGTCATGAAATGTGCCGACGTAACAATCTCCACAAAAATACAAATTGATGACTCTATGATGTTTCCAGTGACAATGTATGATCTGAAGCTGGATAGTGAAAAAACAGGATAGATAGAACATCGATTCTTTTGAAGGGGGTGTTGGAGAAGGCTTTTGTGAATACCATGGATTGCCCAAAAGACAAACGTATTGATTATGGAGCAAATTAAATGAAAATGGTCTTTGGAAAAATGACTTGACTTAGATTAGCATATTTTGGACACACAATCAGGAGGACTAATTCTCTGGAGAAGACACTATTGCTAAGGACAGTTCAGGGAAAATGTGAACGAGGCAGACCAGCAGCTAGATGGATAGAGACATAACAACGATAAAGGAAGAACAATTAGAAAGGTTGAGGATTATGGCTGAGGATAGGCAGTTCTGGAGAAAGTATATCCATGGAGTCTCTATGAATTAGAAATAATAATAATTATTATTTTTGTTATAATAAACACATAGATGGGGTCAGCCATTTTGGAAAAGGAGTTTTCTGGTGTGGATGACCTATGTTGGCCCATATGGCCATCTGGACAGTAAGTACTAAGATTATCAGTAATCCTCCACATTGTCAGTCCCAATATTTCTGGAACCTGATACCTTCATCCTAGCTCAGAGCCTAACCCATCTGTCTGATGGACAGTGGGCATTTACCAGCCCTGTCTTAGCTGTGTGATCGTGTGCAAGTCACATAACCTCTCTGAGCCTTAAGTTAGCCCCTATAAAACAGATAATAATAAATTAAAAATCATAATAATGGTATTTGTTGAGCACTTTTTATGTGCCAAGCACTGTTCTAAGCACTGGGGTAGAAACAAAGTAATCAGGTTGTCCCACATGGGGTTCACAGTCTTAATCCCCATTATACAGAAGAGGCACTGAGAAGTGAAGTGACTTGCCTAAAGTCACACAGCTGACAAGCGGCGGAGGGGGAATTAGAGCCCACTTCTTCTGTCTCCCAAGCCCATGCTCTTTCCACTGATCCATGATTTACTGCTATATAATTCTACAGATATGAACTTACACTTTTTTAGAGATAATACTAACCTCCCAACTTGTGTCTGGGGCGCAGGGGGAAGGGGGCATAGAAGAACTACTAGATAGGGGCCTATTTAGTGCATACTGGCTTGAAAAGCGACAAAGGAAACCAGATCAATATCCTGTGGTTGGGGGTGGAGTTCTAACTCCTCCTTACTGTACAGTACTTGATAATTTCCCTATACCTGACCCTTCATCAGTATTGTCCACATCAATTCTGTTTCTAACTCTTCATCTGGAAGCAACGTACTGAGCACAGAATCGCGAGGAATGGCATTCTCATTTCAGCACGAGGGATTTGGGTAGGCTATAAGGAGGAACCTTCTGACGGTTAGGTTTGTGAGGCATTAGAGCACGTTATCAAGATGATCTCATCCTCACAGGGTCTTTCAGCAGCAGATAGAGGCCCCGTTTAGATGTGATGCTCTTTGGGTTGAGGGGCTGCATAAAGTGGCCTTCCAAGGCCTGCCCAGATTGTGGAATTGTATCAGTTTTGGTTGGCAGTCCACCTGGTGGATTCAACCAAGCGGCTCTGGCTGGCCGGTCCGGTGGTCTCCCCCATGACCTACCTCTGGCCTGGAATGCCCTCCTTCTTTGAAGCCGACAGACGATTGCTCTTCCCACCTTCATTTAGTCAATCAGTCCCTTGTAGTTATTGAGTGATTACTGTGTGCAGGCCGCTATACTAAATGTTTGGGAAAGTACAATATAATGATAAACAGACACATTCCCCGCCCGGAACGAGTATACAATTTAGACCGATTGAAGGTATCTCTCCTCCAAGAGCCCTTCCGTGATTAGGCTCACATTTCATCTTTGCCCACTCCCTTCTGGATCATCCTTGCACTTGGACTTACACATTTTATTCACCCCTATCTCAACTCCACGGTACTTAGGTACATATCCATAATTCATTTACATTAATGTCTGTCTCTCCCTCTAGACTGTAAGGTCACTGCGAACAGGGAATATGTCTGCCAACACCCTTATATTGTACTCTCCCTAGCACCGAGTACAGTGCTCTGCACGCAGTATCAGCGCTCAACAAATGCAACTGATTGGTTAATTGATTGGGGATGGTTGACGGGGCCTATAAAGGAACATTTGGCTCCCAGCAGAGTTCCTCTCTCTCATCATCTCACATATTTCACATCCTCATGAGATACTGACTGGCTACTCTGTGTATCCGGACGGCAGGCTGCAGGCTCCCTCGGTTCTCCATCCATTCCCAACATCCGCCCCTCCACCTCCTTGCCTTGTGCCGCCCAACTTTCCAGAAGCTCTCCCTGGAATATTCATCCGGCTGGGTCTCTCCAGCCCACGCCTGCCCGAGGAGTTGAGGTCGTGGGGCTGTCGACAGCCTACGATGAACCCGGCGGTGTGCTCTGCTTTCCCTCTCAATTACATGGTATTGCTTGTTAAAATTACAAATTTATTTATAGTTATTTTTCGCTTGGCAATTTTTTACAGCTCATCTGCCGTTACAAATTCTACTTCATAAAGCAAAGGAACAAGTTATTATTACCTTATGGAAATAAATGCCAGCAGCTGATTCTTTTTCCAGGGCCAAGCGTTGTCTCCTTGAACACGCAATGGCTTCAATCAATACCCGCGTGGGATTTGTTCCAGTCATTGAGTATGAAGAAACTCAGTGCAGGAAGTCAGTGTCTCATTCCCTCTTTTCTCTTGGGGTAATTTGGCCCAGGGCGGTTATTGGTTCCCTTCGGGCAGGGCGGGGATGAGCAATGATGTTTATGTTCTGGAGGGATCAGTGATTCTGAGACTCTCAAATGAGGAGGTGACTTTCTTTTAAAAATAGCCCAGCTCTTGAAAGTAGTGTGGTCTAATGGAAAAGAGCACAGGGCTGGGAGTCAGGAGACTTGGGTTCCTATCCCCGCTCTGCCACAGGCCTGCTGTGAGACCTTGGGCAATCCACTTCACTTCTCTGTCCTTCCGTCTCCTCATGTGAGAAGTGGGGTTAATGTGAGGTGGGGACTGTATCTGCTCTAATTGGATCGACCCCAGCAATTAGTACATTGCTTGGCTCCCGGTAAGTACTTAACAAATGCCACAGCTATTCTTATTAAGTCTGTACCATAAAGCAGGTGGGTGTGGCTTAACTCCGGTTGTCATAGAATTGGATTTAGCATCCTCTCTGGAGACTGTTTGTTTTTGATCAGTCTGTTTTGGGGAAAGGGGTCCCCTAGGGCGGTCGAAAGTCGTTGGACCTTTGGTGATTTGAATGTTACCTTTAGCGGGGATCCCTGCCTTGAGAGATTGGCAAAACGATGATTCCCCTTCTTGAAAAAGGCACAGTTCCTCTGTCCACCTGAGTTTCCTGACCACTTTACACAAGTGTCATGAAAAGTTTTAGTGGTGACAGCAGACACACGGGGTCCCACTTCTCCACACCTCATCGTTTCCTCAAGGATTCTGGGAAATGTAGTCTAGATAGTGCTATTTGGACAGCTGATAGCATTATTAAGAATAATAATTACAATGGTAATTGTTAAATGCTTACTATGTGGCAAGCACTGTTCTGAGTGCTGGTGTATATACTAGATAATCATTTTGTCCCACGTGGGGCTCACAGTCTTAATCCCCATTTTACAGATGAGGTAACTGAGGCACAGAGAAGTGAAGTGACTTGCCCAAAATCACACAGCTGACAATCAGGGGGAGAAGGGATTAGTACCCACGACCTCTGACTCCTAAGCCTGTGCTCTTTCCGCCAAGCCACGCTGCTTCTCATGGACTACGTGCCCTGGACATGCTTAGGGCATGTAAGTCCCTCCCCTTCTTCTTGCCTCCCGTCCCGACCCGTCCTGTCCCTGGAGGTGGACCTGGTCACGTCTGTACTTTTGTGTTTTATTCTAGGAAATGGGATTAGGAAACCCATTCATAGGTAGATGAGAGTTGAGAGAGAGAGAGATACCTGATCTTTTTTTCCCAATTAAAGCGCTGATGAAAAGAAGCCAAGAAGGATGACTTTGCTGAGGAATAGAATAACGTCATGGATGTGGGTGCTTGGTTTGGAAACTGGAAAAAATGGAAATTGGCTTAAACTGCAGCTCCAGAGACTTAAATTAGAAGATAAAGAATTCCACCCAGGAAAGGTCATAAACACTTGGAAGAGGCTGTGAAAACTCCTTCACTGCAGGCTTCCAACCCAGGCCCTTTCCCGTGAGAGTGGATACCAAGATCTTTCAATCTATCCATCAGTGGTATTTTTTGAATACTTGCTGTGTGCAAACCACAGTGCCAAACACTTGGGAGAGTACAATATAACACATTGGAAGACATGGTCTCTACCCGCCAGGAAAATATAGTCTAGAAGTAGAGTCAGACGTTAAAATAAATTATAGAAGGGGAAATGGCAGAGTGTCAGGATACTGTCAGAGAAGCAGCATCGCGTAGTGGATAGAGCAAGGCCCTGAGACTCAGAAGGCCAAGGATTCTAACCCAGCTCAGCCACTTGTCGGCTGTGACACCTTGTGGAAGTCACTTAACATCTCTGTGCCTCAGCTACCTCATCTGTAAAATGGGGATTGAGACAGTGAGCCCCACATGGAACAGGGACTGGGTCCAAACCGATTTGCTCGTAACCACCCCAGCGTTTAGTACAGTGCCTGGCCCGTAGTAAGAGATTAACAAATACCATAATGATAATGATTTGTTATCATTATTATTGTTAAGTGCTTGAGGGGTACAGATCCGAGTGCAAAGGGGACAGAGAAGGGAGGACAGGGAGAGGAAAGCTGTTAGTTCATCGTGGAAACGGAGCATGTTTACCAACTCTGTTATGATGTATTCACACAAGCACTTATTTCAGTGCTCTGAACACAGTAAGTGCCCACTAAATACCATTGATCGATCGATTGATTAATGAAATAAGGGCTTAGGAAAGATGAGCGTTTTCTACATAGTCTCAGTGCTGTAAACAAGCCGGAAAGGAGGAGAGATCAAATTCTTCGCTCATCTTCCCCAGCCCAAGGTGATGGAGGCCATTCGGACAAAGGGCTAACTCTCCACAAGAGGGCTACTCAACACCACCATTGGCTGGTTGAGGAGGGGAAGTCTTCCTTTTGCTCTGGAGGTGGGCTAATTCCACTCTCCCACTTTCAGGGTGAGCTATTTGTCAGGGCCACCAAGGAGGAGATCAGATCTGCTTCCAACCTAGAAGGACAACCAGGTGACGTCTCCTTGCCCCCTGGGTTGTAGGATAAGTCTTAGATTCTTTCGAATTCTTGCCGAGATGGGCGGTGGCCTGCTTCTGCCTGAAGCTTTTCAAATACAGCTGAAAGTTGAAAGGGAGAGTGATAGATGGATAATAATTACTCGGTAGATAAGTGTCTTGAGATTCCACTTGCCTCCTGAGGTCCCAGGGCAAGCTCCTCTTCAGAGGGTATTCAGAGTAATAATGATAATAATACTGTTGGTATTTGTTAAGCGCTTACCGTGTGCCGAGCACCGTTCTAAGCGCTGGGATAGATACAGGGCAATCGGGTTCTCCCATGTGAGGCTCACAGTCTTACTCCCCATTTTACAGATGAGGTAACTGAGGCACCAAGAAGTTAAGTGACCTGCCCACAGTCACACGGCTGAAAAGTGGCAGAGCTGGGATTCGAACCCATGACCTCTGACTCCCAAGCCCGGGCTCTTTCCACTGAGCCACGCTGTTTCCCGTTAGTCAATCAATGAATCAATCCATCAGTGGTATTTATTGAGCACCAACTCTGTGCAGAACACTGTACTAAGCTTTTGGGGGAGAATGATGGAGTTGGTAGATAAGATCCCTGCTCCCAAGAGCTTATAGTCTATATTATGGTAATTGCTAAGCACTTGCAACGTGCCAAACAGTGTTCTAAGTGCTGGGGTTGACACAAGTTAATCAGGTTGGACGCAATCCCTGTCTCACACTTGGGGCTCCCATTTTACACCGTAGGTTGGCCGGAAGCAGAGGCTTCTGGTGCCCACCTCCTCCGAGCCTGCAGTTCAGCAACTGTTGGTGTAATGAAAGCTGATCAGGAAGCTGATGGAGCTCGGATGGGGAGGCAGCATCCCAGTTCCCCTCTCCCCTCTCTCCTAACGTGCCACCTATCCGTCTTCCCGGACTCCAAGGGATGGCCAGGAGCTGCCCAGGCCCGGAACGGGGGAACCATGTTTACTACGCAGAGACTGCTTCTGGCTTGCCGTGTGGGCAACCCGGGTGACGACATCACACACTGTGATGCCTGCCATCACCAGGTCAGGTGAGGGGGGGTCCAACTGTCTGAAGCCGACCCTGAGAGCCTTGAGGAAAACGCTCAGCTCTTTGCTCCAAAGATGTCTCCGCTCCCCCGAGATATCTGTGCGCTTAGAACAGTGCTTAGAACAGTGCTCTGCACATAGTAAGCGCTTAACAAGTACCAACATAATTATTTTTATTATTATCTGTGTTAGTTAATGGCCAGTCTGGGGTGCACCTGAAACTGAAATCAATAACAGGTATGCCCTCCAAGGAGCTCGTGGTCTCTCGTCTCAAAAAAAGATTTCTTTCCTTATGATTATTAATTGTAATATCGATTATTATGATTGCTATGTTATTCGTAATTTATTGGAAAAAACACTGTGGCCTAGTAGAAAAGGCACAGGCCTGTGAGTCAGAGGATCTGGGTTCTAATCCCAGCTCTGCCAACTTGCTTGCTGTGTGACCTTGGATGAATCATTTAACTTCTCTGTGCTTCAGTTTCCTCAGATGGAAAATGGGGATTCAAGGATTCAATATCCATGCTTCCTCCTACTTAGACTGTGAGCGCCATGAGGGCAGGGATTGGGTCTGACCTGATTTATATTTATCTACCGCAGCACTTAGAATGGTGCTTGACACATTTTTAATGGTTTTTGTTAAACATTCAAATACCATAATGAATCAAATAATAATCCCTACAATTTCTGTAGTCATTTTTTTACTAGGAGCTGTATGTTAGTGGTGGGCAGGGAATGTGTCTACCGACTCTGTGGTTCTCTCCCAAATGCTTAGTACAGCACTCCGCACACTGTAAAAGTGCTTGATTGATTCAGCGATTGATTGTCAAAGCACTTTCAAACCCATCTCCTGATCATAAGAAAATCCTTCGAGAGGAGCGGGGGTTACCGGCCTCATTTTACAGATGTGGAAACCAAGACTCAGAAAGGGTAAGTGACTTGTCCAAGATCACATGGCAAGACAGTAGTAAGGTGGGCCAGAAGTCAAGGTTCAAGTTCATAGGTTCACAGGACTGGTATCTCTAAACTGTACTGCCCACCAGTCCTGAAGATTCTAGCGAGGGCTCTATATGTTGCCACCAGTTCAATCCGGGGAACGAAACCACTTCCAAAGCTCCAAAGGCTTCCAAGACATATGGGCCCATTTTGCGCTTCAAGCTTTGAAACATAATCAGGCTAAAGCAACCACATCCCTCTCATGCAAATTGCACCGACATGGCCTGTCTCTCCAAAGAGAAAAGGGAGCTCAAGAGGGATCCATTGGCAGGAGAGTCAACTACCTGGAGAACAGCTTGGGATATTTCGACACACTCCCGCGGGGACATATTGAGTTGTGTCTAGCAGGCCTCTGTCCCGGAGCAAGTGCTAATCAGTAGCTCGATCAAGTGCCCTCGGTGACTGAATGGGGAGCCAACCCACCAAATTTGCAGATGACACAAAATGGCTGTTTGTGCTTTACAATATAGGGAACACACTGCAAGTGACCTGGAAAAATGAGAATAGCGATCCTCTCAACCCCGAATGAAAGTCAAGTGAGATGAGCACAAGGCAGAGCCCTTGGGGACAAGTACAGGATAGGGGAAGGCCTGGCTTGGCACAAGTCCCTCCGAAACAATCTGGGGCTAGAGTTGACCGGAGTCTGCAGCGTTGTGACCATGCAGCTCAATTCATCTGGGAAAGCCCCAATATTTGGGAATTCCTAGCCATTCCATCTGGCTGCTCATAAAAATCATCAATATTACAGCTGGGAATTTCAGGATGGAGAGTGACTTTTTTTTTTAATAGTACTTGTTCCATGCTATGTTCCAGGCATTCTGGCACAAGGGCTGGGGTAGTTACAAGATATTCGGGCTGGACACAGTCTCTGTTCCACATGGGCCTTCCAGGCTAAATCAGAAGAAGGAGGATTTAATCCCCACTTTAAATATGAGGAAACTGAGGCTCAGAGAAGTAAAGTGACTTGCCCAAGGTCACACAGCAGACTAGTGGCAGAATCAGGATTAGAACCCAGTTCTGCTGACTCCCAGGCCTGATGGGAAAAAGGTAACACTACTTCCCAAGTGGCTGAGTAGGGGAGGCTGGCTATTTTTAACCCAAGTTCTGAACCCCACACGGCTGGAGAGGCGAGACACCCTCTTGTCAGGCAGAGAACTCGGGCATCCTCGGAGTTGAGATGCCTGAAAGTGGGATCTACCTCCAAAACTATCAGCTCCTTGCTTTGTATCAGGGCTTCCCCAATCACAGTCAGAAAGGGGGTGCAGGAGCCCCAGCATCACCAGTAGCACCAGAGTCCAGGACCTATGAAGTAATCAATCAATGATATTTATTGAGCACTTACTATGTGCAGCACACTGGACTAAGCACTTGGGAAAGTATATTACAACCGGGTTAGCAGACACATTTCCTGCCTACAAGGAGCTTACAGTCTGAGGTCAAAATGTCAGGGAGCCTGCGGCATTCTAGAGCAGACAGGAGTAAATCGCATTTTGGTGTTTTTTCCCTTCTTACAATGGAGAGACCAGTGAAGAGAGCTAGAAACTGGAAGTCTGGAGACCTGAGATCTAATCCCAGATCTGCCATTGCCCTGATGTGTGACTATGGGCAATATACTTTTTCTCTGAGCCTCAGATTCTTCATCTGATCATCAGTGATAACCTGTCAGTTCTACCTCCTTCTTAGATGGGAGCCCTAAATGGGAGAGGGACTGTAGCTGACCTTTTCCATGTCCATTTTTGTATCTCCCTTTCCAGAACTTCACACGGTGCTTGAAACTTAGTAAATCCTTAATCAATACCGTCATCAAGAAAGATGGATGCAAAAAGGAAAGAATCACCCTAGTCAGAATGTAGTGGCATTACTAAGCTCACATCATTGTATTACTGGAATTCTTTGACCAGAAAATGATCCTTCTCCCTTACACACTTCTAGCAAGCAGTATGGACTAGTAGAGTGAGCATGGGCCTGGGAGTCAGAGGGTCTGGGTTCTAATCCCAGCTCCCCACTTGCCTGCTTTGTGACCTTTGGGAAGTCACTTCTCCGTGCTTCTATTTTCTCATCTGCAAAAGGGGGATTTAATATTTGTTCTCTCACCTATCTAGATTATGAGTCCCATGGGGTTCAGGGACTGTGTCGGATCTGATTTTCTTTTATCTACCCCAGCACTTAGCAATACCACAGTTATAATTACACCCCAGTGACCAGATCTTTGCTAGAGCGTGCCATTTTGAGTCACCAGAGTTTGAAAAGGTTGTGGAAAAATAGGAGAGTATCTAGAGGAGAAAAACACAAAAATGATTAAGGGGTTGGGAAATAGATCTCATTAGAAAAGATAAAAGTGTGTGGGCTTGGGTAGCGTAAGAGAAAGGAAAGCTAAGAGTTGACTTAGTTTCTCTCTGGAACATATACTTTAAGTTCAGAAAGGATAACTATGAGGTGGACACTGATCAGTTAATCCCTATGGTATTTGTTAAGCACTGACTATGTGCTAAGCAGTATACAAAACACTGGGGTACATAAAAGATATTCAAGTCCGGCACAGTACCCGTCTCACATAGGGCTTAACGTCTCACATAGGGCTTAACGTCTAAGTGAGGGAACAGGTTTTAAATCCCCATTTTACAGATGAGGAAACTGAGGCATAGAGAAGTTAAGTAACTCGCCCAAGGTCACATTGCAGGTAACTGTCCAGTTGCATTCTATTTCCACCGTTTAAATTGCAGCTAGAGACGGTTCGATTAGAAGTAAGAGAAGAATATCTTGACTGTTGAAATGACAAAACACTAAAGCAAGCTATTCTGAGAAGTGGAGGCATTTCTAACCCTGAAGATCTATAAAATGAAAACTGCTACTCTCTGCCTCGACTTGGAGGCAGTGGCCTATCCCAGATGACTTCTCAGAGTCCCTTCCAGTTCAAGGATTCAGAAGTTTCTACACAAAGGCTGTGCTCATCCCAAACAGGCTCCTTTGCTCAAACACAAAAATCCCCAATTAACAAAGTTTCCCCCCACCCCTTTTGCAGTCCCCGGGGAAGTTTTCAAAGGAAAGTGGGGGTTTTTTATGTCTCTGGGGACTCTCCTTTAACACGTGGCGGTTTCACACCTCAGGGGCTATTTGCCCTGTGCAGATGGCAACTGGGAGATGAATTTTCCACGAGAAAAATCCTCTCCGAATAAATGCCTCTATTCCTCAGGGACCCAGCCAAGGTTTCTGAGGTCCTGGCCCCTACACCAGGCTGAAATGAGCAGAAGAAGGCTCTGCTTCTAACGGATCACTGCCCCATCTGCAGAATGGAAGTCCAGCTCCCCGGTAGTAAAAGGAGGAGGACACAAGGATATAAAAGGCCCGAGAGGCCCCTCCAGATCTCACTTCGATTTCTGGGCTTCAGCAGGGCCGCCACCGATGGTAAGCGAGTGAGGAGGCCGCCTCAGACTGAGCCATCAATCAATCAATCAATCAGTCAATTGTATTTATTGAGCAGTTACTATGCGCAGAGCACTGTACTAAGCCCTTGGAAGAACTCAGTACAAAAGAATTAGGAGACATATTCCCTGTCCACAATGAGCTTAATAATATATGTGCATTTATATTATTAATTATAAATATATATTTCATGGTAAAATTTATGTACATAAGTGCTGTGGGGTTTGGGGTTGGGGGAATATCAAATAGCCAAAGGTCCCAGATCAAAGTACATAGACGATATGGGAGAAAGGCACCAGAAAAGACAGTTGCAGCACTGAAGGAGTTTTCCTCCACCTAAATCAGAGAGGCACCGGTATTGAAAGGGATCTGGAATGAGAGCGCCCGGCTCTGAAGAGAGTGGATGGTCAGCAGTCCCCCAGAGAAAATCTCCGCGTTTGAGGGACTTCCATGAGACATCGTGACCTCACACTCCGAGCCTGACCCAGTGCATGCAGCCTCAGGTGACCATGTCATACAGAAAGGGAGTGTCATCAGAGCAGCCAAAGTCCCCCTTGAAGCCAGCCTTAGTCCCCCCTCTTCTCCTCTCTTTGATCAGCTCTGGGCTGGGTCCGTCGGGAAAATGGACTCGCTGACCACAAATGAGGTCCCATCAGAAGAGTTTGTCCACCTCCCCTGAGCTCAGGGCAAGCCTCGACCCGGAGTCGTATCCTGCCCCCCCGCCCCGTCTAGCCTGGCTGGCTTTAGCCGTTGTTTGGATTGATTGGATGGATTGCTGTAACCTGTGTGTGCTGCCCTTCTGTCTCCTGAACACACAAATTAAGTTCAAGTGGCGCAATCTGGGGCCCCTGGTCTGCCCTTTCCAGGTGGGTTTCAACATTGACTCTGCTCTATTCTGCAGAAGCCCCCAGCACCAGGGTTCTCCAATCCCCCAGCATGCAGCCCAGCTGTTGGGCCGGCTTCCTGGCCGGTATTCTCCCAGAACCCGGAGCCCGAAGTCGGGAGCCCAAACTGTGGCCACTCCGGTCCCTCCGTCCTGAGCCAGATTGCACCGAACAGAAAGCCTGCTTTCCCTCCTCCCAACCAAGAGGATGGTTGCCATAGTAACTCGATGCTAATCTTCCTCCTCCCATCAGTCTCCAAACCCCCCCATCCCCTCACCCCCCCTTCCCCCCAACACACACACACACACACTCCCTGGCCCAATGTGCTGCAATTTCAGACGGATTTGTATTAGTCACAGCCTGTCCTTTGCTTTCAAAAATGACCGCCTACTGTTTCCTAGGTTTTAAGGGGTTTATAACGCAGTGGGTTTAATCGGCATCTCTCTCAGCTGGAAAATGCCCTCAATATCTTTCTCCTTCTTTTCAATCCACCCCATATATTCCTCCCCCTAAAGCTTCGATTTTTGGCTTCAGTGCCTTCCTTACCCTCCTCTTAAGTAGCTCCAGGAGGGTAGCCCCGAATGAAGAGTGGTGGAGCAGGAGGGAGGGAGTTCTAAATTCTCTCCTGGATTCTCTCTCCTCCTCTAGCTCAGTCCCTCTCTACACCTGCTCTGTGGATCCTGGCATCTGCCCCTGCCACCTACTCTGGCTCTGACCGTCAGGGCAATGCCAGGGGCAGACAGAAGCAGAGGTGGAGAAGGAGAAACCCAAAGGAGAACCCCTCTCTCTCCTAACATTATGGATATGAGTTGGAGGCAGGGCCTTTCTTGCCTCCCAGAGGTCCCTTGATCAATCAATATATTTATTGAGCACTTGTTCCAAGCAGAACACCATGGTAAGTGCTTGGGACAGTGCATTAGAGGTGGTAGGCTGGATTCCTGCCCTCATGGGGATTATAATCCATCAAGGGAGACAGATGAGCATAATCCGTGGTATTTATAAAGTACTTACTGTGTACAGAGCACTGTAGAAAGCACTTGGGACAGTACAAAGAGCAGACTTGGAAGATGCGTTCCCTGCCCACAATGAGTTTACAGTCTAGAGGATAAGGAAATAAATGACAGATGGGGCAACTGCCATGGCACAGGGAAGTCTGGAGTGGGAGGGTGAATAAATGCCTCTATTCCTCAGGGACCCAGCCAAGGTTTCTGAGGTCCTGGCCCCTACACCAGGCTGAAATGAGCAGAAGAAGGCTCTGCTTCTAACGGATCACTGCCCCATCTGCAGAATGGAAGTCCAGCTCCCCGGTAGTAAAAGGAGGAGGACACAAGGATATAAAAGGCCCGAGAGGCCCCTCCAGATCTCACTTCGATTTCTGGGCTTCAGCAGGGCCGCCACCGATGGTAAGCGAGTGAGGTGGCCGCCTCAGACTGAGCCATCAATCAATCAATCAATCAATCAATCAATTGTATTTATTGAGCACTTACAGGATGGGTCCAGGCATCCTGGAGCCCACCACTCACAGTCCCGAACTGTGCATCTTGAGGAAACCGAGGTGAGGGGAAGGATGGAATCACCATGGAAACCACCACACTTCACCTTGTCAGCTTTCACCTTTGATCTAGTGGTGACACACCTCAGTGAGCTAAGCCATGGGTGAGTCTGATCTTGAAGTCTGACTCGTGTCCCGGGGGCCTAAAGAAACTCCGCCAGGGCCTTAGTGAAAATCAGGCAGAGGCCCTTCTTCTCTGGGTTGGGTTTTCAGGGAATTCTAGTTCTGGAGGGGGTAGGCGGACTGTGACTGTGCCTGCTTTGGGCAGAACTGGAGGGTTCCCCAGATTTAGCGAGATGGCAGGTGGGAGCAGGAGGAGGTGCGGATGGCAAGGATGGAAAGGAGAAAGGGCAGCACTGGGAAATGTGGTTGGGGCCAAAGCAGATTTCACAGTCTTCTCTTCTGCCTTCAAACACACTTGAGCCTCCCCCACGCTAACAGCGAAACAAAAAAAATCCAGAAAGACCTCTCTCTCGATCCCACCGTCTCCTTATGTGATTGTTTCCTTCTCCCCGCTTCCTTTTCACCAACACTCTTTTTGACCCACTTCAGAGTTTTGACCCCTTCACTTCATGGAAACTGTACTCTCTAAGGTCATCTATAATGCTTTATAGCTGAGTCCTGTGAGCTCTGCTCTGTCCTAATCTCCCCATCCTCTCTTTGGCCTGTAACCTTGTGGACCACACTCTCCTCCTCGAAGCATAAGCTTCTTATGGGCTTCGTGTCTACTCTACTGTATTGCATTTTCCTAAGTACTTAGTACAGTGTTCTGCACACAGGAAGTGCTCAATAAATACCACTGATTGACAGACTGACATTTGCCACCATGGTATTACCCTGGATCTCCTCCTTTCTTTCCAAATGCCCCTTCTCAGTTTTCATCTCTGGCTCCTCTTGAACCTCAGCCCCACTCACTGTCAGTGTCTTGCAAGGCTCTGTTCTGGGCTCTGCACTCTTCTCACTCTGGATTCACTCTCGGAGAGCTGATCCATTCACCTGGCTTTAGATACCATCTTTATGTGGATGATTCCCATATTTACCACTCCAGTACCAACTTTTTAAAAAAAAGTAATTCGTTAAGTGCTTATTATGTGCCAGGCACTGTATTAAACACCGGGGTAGACACAAGCTAATCAGGCTGGACACAGTCCTTGTCCCACTTGGGGCTCACAGACATAGACCCCATTTTACAGATGAGAAAACTGAGTCACACAAAACTCAAGTACCTTGCCCAGGGTCCCACAGCAGACGAGTGGCAGAGCTGGGATTAGAACCCAGGTCCTGTGACTTCCAGGCCCAGGCTCTTTGCACTGGGCCACGCTGCTTCCGCAACCAGAAGCAGCGTGGCTCAGTGGAAAGAGCACGGGCTTTGGAGTCAGAGGTCATGGGTTCAAATCCCGGCTCGGCCATTTGTCAGCTGTGTCACTTTGGGCAAGTCACTTCACTTCTCGGTGCCTCAGTTACCTCATCTGTAAAATGGGGATTAAGACTGTGAGCCCCACGTGGGACAACCTGATTCCCTGTGTCTACCCCAGCGCTTAGAACAGTGCTCGGCACATAGTAAGCGCTTAACAAATACCAACATTATTATTATTAATTCTCATCAGTGCTTAGAATAGTGCTTGGCACATAGAAAGAGCTTAACAAATAACATCATTATTATCTAACCTTCAATTCCACATTCTTCCTGCCTCCAGACATCTTCACTTGGATGTTCTGTGACCCCCTCAAGTTTAACATGTCCAAAACTGAACTACGCTTCCCCACCTAACCCACTCCCCAACTTTCCATCTCTGTCATTGACATTACCAGCCTCCCTGTCCTAGAATCCAACCTCACACATTCAAGCTAATAATCATGGTACTTGTTAAACTCTGATTATGCGCTACGCACTGTACTAAGTGCTGGGGCAGATACAAGATAATCAGTTCTGACACAGTTCCCATGCACAGGTGCTCCCACTCTAAGTGGGAGAGAATAGGATTTAATTTCCATTTTACAGATGAGGAAACTGATGCAAAGAGAAGTGAAGTGACTCACCCAAGGTCACACAGAAGGCAAGTGGGGGAGATGTGAGTAGAATGTAGGTCCACTGACTTTCAGGCCTGTCTTCTTTCCACTAAACCATGTTGCTTCTCTAGCTCTGTAGTTACATCTAAATCCTACTGGTTCATTCTACACATTGCTATATCTGCTTCTTCCTCTCCACGCAAAAGTTACCACCCTGGTGCCAGGTCTGGTCATCTCGTGAACAAGGCTATTGAATCAAATCCCTTGCCGGTCTCCCTGCCTCCAACCTCTCCTCCCTCCAATCTATATTGTCGGCTGCTTAATAGATCATCTTCTTGAGGCATCACCCATTTCACAGCCCTCCTTCACCTCAAAATCCGCTAATGGTTTCCCATTTCCCTCCTCAGATTACACAAATGTCTCCGGATTGGTTTCCAGGTTCGCTATCAACTCTCTCCATCTTACATATCAGTGCTCTCCACCTGCCACTGTCCAGATCTCTCTCATCATTTCTTCTCAGCCAACCTGTGACTGTTCCTCACTCTCTACTCTTTCACTTTCATCCAACTGGCTACACTGTTCCATTGGTTTGGAACTCAGTATCCTCTCTCAATCCAACAGATCACACCTTTGCCTGCCTTCAAAGCCCTTATAAACTCCTCCAATAGTCAATTTAGTCTCAGTGGCACAAGTCACCCCAACCCATTAACCACATCTAGCTTTTCCATATTTGTGTTCACTCTTTCTCAGCATTATATGGATAATATACTATAAGGGCAATCAACTATATTCTCAGTCAATTTATTCTGGTTATCCTATTTGCATATATTTTTGTATCAGTCTTTCCTGTAAGAGTATAAATTCCTTGTGGGCAGGGAACGTTTCTCACAATTCTGCTTTTCCCAATTAGGCATTGCACCCACTGAACACTCAATAAATCCCTTGGCTACTATATCAATTACTAGAGAGTGACCCCCTCCTTCGATGGAAATTCCAGCCCAGGCTCACCCACTGACTTGCTGCTTGCTCATTTATTTATTTACTCTGTTTATATTGTCTGTCTCCCTCTCTAGACTGTGAGCTTGTTATGGGCAGGAATGTCTCCCAAGAGCTTAGTAGAGTGCTTTGCACACAGTAAGTGCTCAATAAATACGACTGACTGAATGAATGAATGAATGGTTATGATCCAGGCACTGAGTATTCCATTCATTCATTCATTCACTTGTTATTGAGCGCTTACTTTGTGCAGAGCACTGTACTAAGTGCTTAGAAAGTACAATTTGGCAGCAGATCAAGAAAATCCCTACCCAACAACAGACTCACAGTCTAGAAGCGGGAGGCAGACAACAAAACAAAACAAGTAGACAGGCATCGATACCATCAAACAGTTCCTCCCTGCCTCTTGTCTCTCCGCACTCCAGTCCTTACTTCATTCTGCTACCTGAAACATATTATAAAACAAAACAAAAACATTCAGTGCATGTCTCCCTACTCCTCAAGAACCTCCAGTGGTTGCCTGTTCACCTCTGCATCAAACAAAAAACCCTTAGCATCAATTTTAAAGCACTCCATCAGCTTGCCCCCTCCTACCTTTTCTCTCTGATTTCCAACTACAAACCAGTCCGCACACTTCACTCGTCTAATGTCCACCTCCTCACTGTACCTCTCTCTTGTCTATGTCACCACAGCGGATGCTGGCCGGGAACTCCCTCCCCCTTCATAAATGACAGACCATAACTCTCCCCACCCTCAAAGCCTTGCTAAAATCACATCTTCTCGAGACGGCTTCACTCCTTCTCCCTTTTGTTTCACTTAAGCATTCAGCTCTGTACCCGTTAAGCACTGTATATTCATCCCCCCATCAGACCCACAGCACTTATGTACTTATCCATAATTTGTTTAAATGCCCATATTCCCCCTCTAGACTGTAAGCTCCTCGTCAGCAGGGAATGTGTCAAGCCTTCAGTACTGTGTTCAATATATATCCCTGATTGCATTCCTCCTTTCTAGGACTAAAACCAAAGCACTGGCAGGATCGCCATCATCTTGTCCTGAGGGTTTGGGGAGTGTTAATAAGAAGTAGTCACTCCCACTCCCCAGGGGCTTGAGGTTTTGGATACCTTATGGACGATTATGGTTCAGTTTATTCCACTCGGTTCAAAGCTCTGAGATCTATTTGCTAGTCAGATTCAGGAGGAAAGGCACTGGACCTTCTTCAGCTACTTGAAGTTACCTACCCCACTCAAGGCCAAGTTCTGGGCCTGCAGGGTAGTCAAATGGCCTGGGGACTATGAGGTCAGTCCCCTGGACAATTGCCCTGTCCACCCCTGTGTCCCACAGCCTAGCAGCCTAGTGTTTTGGGTGGTTGTAATAGTCTACAGGCCTGGCCGACAAGACTGGCCCCATGGCTACCCATTGTTGCTGGTGAGGGAATCAATATGAGGTGGAGATCAATCAATCAATCAATGGTATTTATTGAATGCTCACTGGAAGATTGGAAGAGTCGGCTATTCGTGAGCCCCAGGTCATTACCGCTGTGGACAAATCAAATGGGAGATGCCAAAGAGAACTTGTGACAAGTGTGAAGCAGGGGAATGAATGGGCAAGACTGGCTTTCTCCAAGTCATGTCAGGCAAGAATTGCTTCTGCTCTCTTGCTCTAATCCAGAGCAAATGCTGCCTCTCTGGCTCCTCATCTCAGATGGACTATTATTAGGCTTGAGGCAAGGGCATGTATATCAAGGGTAGGTTGTAAGATTAGTAATAGTTGGAGTCGTCATCTATTTTATGGAATTAGTTAAGTGCTTACTAGTTGCCAGGCACCGTACTAAACGGTGGGGTAGATACAAGCTAATCAGGTTGGACAGAGTCCATGTCCCACGTGGACTCATTTTACAGATAAGGTAACTGAGGCACAGAGAAGTTAAGAGACTTGTCCAAGTCACAGAGTAGACAAGTGGGGAAGCCAGGATTAGAGCCTAGGTCCTTCTGACTCCCAGGCCCGTGCTCTATCCAATAGGCCAATTATCTTCTAATCTACTACTATTATTACTAATTTTACTACCACCCTTGGTAATACAGTAGAATAGTAACAGTAATGATAGGAGTGGTGGCACTTATTGAGACCTACTGAGTACCGAGCCCTGTACTAAGCACTTGGAAGATTAAAACAGAAGCCCAAAACATATTCTGTGCCCACAAGCAACGTTCACCCACTTCAGCCAGCTCTAGGCAGAGCCAGGCCTAGAACCCAGGCCTCCTGACTTCCAGAGAAACGCTCTTCCCACTGAAGCCACAACAGGGCTATAATAGTACTATAGTAGGTGCATGAATCAGGGTATCACCCGTATGGCGTATAGAAAGGGGCAGAACTGAGTAATGATCCTGCAGAAACAGAGGTTTTGACGGTCGATGGGCTATGAGAGCACAAAGATGGCAAGGAGTAAAGGATGACGCCCAAGTGGCTAGCTTTGGTCTTAGGGAAGCTAGAGATGTTGTCAGTGAGGATGGGAAGTTGAGAGGAGGGGAGAGTTTCAGAGGTGCACGCCAGGTCCACCACGACACCTACAGAAAGTCTGCAGTTATTTTATCCATATCTTTCCCCTGGTTGTCATCATCTTGTTTATAGGTTGCCTGAGATGCACTCCTCATATGTGTTAAATATATATACATCTGTGTGTATGTGTGTGTGTGTGCATCTGTACATTCAGGTTTATATTTATGCAACTCCTTGGAGGATTAATTTAGCAAAATAACTGAAGCTATTTAGGTAGCTGACATTCATGCTGTGAAAGGAATATGGGGAATAATTCACGATGGGGCTGTCATCACTAGGAGAAGGTTATTACCGGCGATGGGTTTGTTTATTTAAAAGCTGCTCCCTCTTCTCTCCCGCCCCGGGTGGCTGAAGGGACCGTGACCTGGTCTCTCCAGTGGGCGGGCTTACTCTGCTTTGATGCCGTTTCCAGTGTTGGGTGAGCTGTGTCCAAGCTGATGGTCCAGGGTCCAGTCTAGTCCTCTCACCCTGTGTGGTTCAAACTGGGATTTGGGCTGTTCTAGGCCAGACCAGCTGCGACACCCCAGTGGTCTGATCCTCTAGAGAGCTGTCTGGGCCAGGTCCAAGGCAAGGCATATCCAGCTTTGGCCACCCGAGCCAGAACTTGTTCCTTTGAGGTCAGTTTGGCTCTCTAAGCCCTCATGGTTCTCCTGGATGGGACATAGTTGGGGGCTATCTCACAACCGGAGAGAGGGGAGGCTCTGGAGGGAGTACGATTCAGCAACAGATAGAGACATTCCCTACCCAACAACCGGTTCACAGTCTAGAAGCGGGAGACAGACAACAAAACGAAACAAGTAGACAGTCATCGATACCATCAAAGAGTTCCTCCCTGCCTCTTGTCTCTCCTCACTCCAGTCCTTACTTCATTCTACTACCTGGATCATATTATAAAACAAAGCAAACACATTCAGCGCATGTCCTCTTACTCCTCAAGAACCTCCAGTGGTTGCCCGTACACCTCTGCATCAAACACATGCCCCTTAGTATCTCTTACAGGCTAGAAGAACAGTCTGAGAGTCTTATACTGTGGTCTTGGTCACTGAGGCAGCTATTTCCAGCCTTGCACAAGCCCTGGCAGAGATAGGAGATAGTGGCCAGAAATTGGAGGCATCCGGGAGGGAAAGAGAGGGGAAGCTAATTCCCGGGAAGAGAGCTCTGCAGGCGGGAGATGTTCTATGAATCCTTTCGATTGACTGATTAAGGTCAACGTGATGGGCTCTCTTGTTTCTCCATCACGCCCACCCTGTGCTCGCTCTTGTTCCTCTGTCACCTCCACCCTGTGCTTGTGACATCATGCTCCTTCCGGAAGGCCATCAGGCAGTGATCTGAGCAGCACCTTGCTGGAAAGTGGAAGCTGAGCCCCATGATCTGCTCTGTGTGGGATGAATGTGTTCTGTACAGCTCTGGCCCGTCACCTAAAAGGCTCAGATGGGTCCACCTTGGGCGAGGGTGGCAGGATAGAACCCCTCATCGTGATGCTAAGGACAGTAGCTAGACAACAAGATGGAAAAGGAAAGGAGGAGAAGGCCGGACAGTCTTTCTTCTCCCCCCTTCCTTTCTCCCTCCTCTTCCTGCTTTTCTTCCTCCTCCTTCCCCTCTTTCTCCTCCTCCTCCTCCTCATCCTCTTTTGTCTGCTTCTATTCCCCTGCTTCTCCTCCTCTCTTCCTTCTCCTCCCTTCTACTTCTCCTCCTGCTTCTCCTCCTCCTCCTCCTCTCCTCTTCCTCTTCCTCCAGCTCAAATTATGCTACGTTAAAATAGATTCAACCGGGATGTAGGCTAGTTTGGGTAGTTGGAGGTTTTGTGTTTGGATAGTTTTAGTACTGGGATGTTCTGTTGTATTCTGGTGTGCTGTTTTTGCTCAGTTCTAACTCTAAAGTCCAATGCCCACTACTGCCTCTCCCATTTTAACCCTTTCTCTCTCCCTCACCCATCTCCTTCCTTTTTCTCTCTTTCCCCCTTTTTCATTCTTGAACTTTCTGCTTTCATCTCTATCGTTCTTCTATCTCTGCTTTTCCTTCTCTGTTTCTCTCCCTCTTTTAGTCTACCTCCTCCTCTCTCTCTCTGTGTCCCACATTCTCTCTTTTTTTCCCTCTCTGCCCTTACTTTTTCTTTTCAGCCCCACCTCTTAAAGGCCATCCCCCCCATACACCCAATCCCCACCCCCAAAAATCTGTCCTGGTCACCTTAAACGGGATTTATCACTTAAGAGCTGCAACCAGAGACCACCTGGGGATAAAGTCATCATAACTTCATCTTCTACAGTTGTTCTGCCTTCATCGTCTGATGTGCTTGATCTAGGCTAACTCTTAAAATCCCCAAAAAAGCTTATTAAACTCCCTGGCCCCCTGGTCCAAGTGACTGAGAAATACTGAAGAAATGGAATTTCTTCATTTCCACTAAAAGGAACAAGAACAATTCCAGTTTCCTTTTCACCATCCTCTTCCCTTCTCGTTAAGGGGCTGCTTACCCTTGTCTTGACCTGAATCCTGCCTTCATTGTCTGGGGTCATTCGAAGACTGGAACGGAAGGAGAATACTTTGACTTTTCTCCTTGGAATTCACCATGCTCCTTGAACCTGACAGAACCCCTGTGGAGGAGCTAAGTGGCTTTGAACAGATGGAGAAATGGAGGCCAAGCCAGCTGCCCGAGGTCACCCAGCAAGTGTCTGGCCCAGACAGCTAACTCCATGGGAGCAAAGAGGAGGGGGTTGCCCCAGGGCCCTTGGGTGGAAGAGATGAGACTATCATGGCATCCTCATGAAACCTCCCAGCCCCTCTTCCTTCCTAGGTCTGCTCTCAGCTGCCCACCCTCACCACTGATTGTTTAGGATGGGACCGCCTGGCTGATCCACGGACTAGTCCTAAAATGAGCATCGTGAATGGAAAGCCATGGAGGGAACTGGGCCACGTGCAAGCACTGGGTTGGGGGATGAAGAAGACATTGCCATGGGAGTCAGTGATCATCTGCGTAGAAAGAAGCGTGACCTACTGGAAAGTGCCTGGGCATGGAGTCAGGGAATCTGGGTTCTAATCCCGGCTCTGTCACGTCTGCTGTGTGACTTTGGACAAGGCTTCTGACTTCTCTGTACCTCGGTTCCCTCATCTGTAAAATGGGGATTTAAATATCTGCTCTCTCTCCCCGATAGACCGTGAGCCCCGTGTGAGACAGCAACTGGGTCTGACTTGAGGATCTTACATCTACTCCAGCACTCAGTACTTAGTAGGCATATAGAGAATTACACAGCCCTTAAAGAGACAGATGCTCCGTTTACCTTCAGACCTCCTCAGACATCCTGAACCAGTTAAAATGCTCTGGACAGTTGAACCCCTCCTCTCCAGCGCCCCGAGATGGCACCATGCAGCTGGGAAACAGCTGGTGCATTTTCACCCCAGAAGCAGCTGCACTTCACTGATGCAGGAAGCTATCCCTATATAGCACAGGCAAAGGCTGGTTGTTTGGTGTGAAAGCCACCCAGTGAGATGCCGGGTTAGGGCTGTTAAATGCTTCTAAATGCATTTTGTTTCCGAGTCTCGCACCGCTAGCATTTCTCTGTAGCACAGCAAGACCTTCTTAAGAAATAACTGATAAAGCAATAAAGCAAGGGAACGAATGAGTTTTAATTCTGCGGCAGTGATTGAGGCCATCCATTCACTAAGGCTTCTCCCCTCCCCCCTCCGTGCCTCCCCCTCTCTCCCCACCCTGGATGGCGGCTCTGATTTCCTCCTTCGTGCCGCACTACAATGGAATTCCATCAGCCTCTGGGGCTGGGATTTATTTAAATACTGAGTTAGCTCTGTGGATAAAGCACAAGTTAAGCAATGTTTATTACAATCAATAAATCATGGTCCCGTATCTGATCCAGAGACAGAAATAGCACACTGAGAACTGACGGCCCTAGGCTCTGAGGGTGACCGCAACTCTGGAGGCTAGGCTGGCTCTGTCTGAGGCCTGTTTTGGATGGAACCGATGGGAGGGCATTCAACCAAGTCCTTATTTGTTTTTGCCCCATGAGCTATTTTTCCCTCACCGTCCCCCAGTGGGAATCCCTCGGAAGCCACCTACCCACCTGTCCATCGGCTTGGTATTCAAGTGAAGGGAGTGGGAGAGTTCTGACATAAATCTGCCCCATTCCTCGAGAGAATGATTGCCTTCCCTACTTTGGACCAGAGCCGCAAAAGTCCGGTTGCCGGGTCACTGCTGGTGGCCATGAATTTGTCTCTGTTAATGGACAAAAGAAGACTGAAAAAAGGCACACACTTCCAAATTGGGGAATCACTTCCTGTCAGGAGCCCCCAGAATTTCCATTTAGGGACCAAAAAGAGGTGAGCTATTTCCTCTCCTTGCAAGAGGACAGGAAATAGCCTGCTTACCCACCCACCTCACCCCAGAGCTATTATGATCTTGAAGCCAAGGATTAGGAGACAAATTCTTTCCCTTCTTCCTCCCACCAAACTTTTACTACCAATAACACTCCTGATTAGTCTAGTTTTAGGGCAGAATCACAGGGGCTATGCTTTAGAAGAGACTTTGAGAAATTGTCTTGAACGTCTCCCAGCCTCAGGGTAAGTCCACCTCCACTCCACCGCAAGCAAGGGAGAGTAACTCCTGTTAATTTATATTGACCTCTTTGAAGAGAAGATTTCCCCAGAAAATAAATAGTATTTATTGAGGAGAACCCTGAACTCTGTACTAAGTACTTGGAAGAATAGAGTAAAGTTAGCAGGCAGAACCAACCGCTGCCCTCAAGGAGCTTTATACTCTAGATTACAATCTCCTTCCCAGGATTTAGCAGTTTTTCTGTCCCTAAAATGAATGGTTGAATGGAAGCTGCGCGAATCTCTGGGAATGTTTAAGAAAAAGAATTGCTAACTTTCAGAGACTGGGGGATGGACCACACGATACGCAAAGATTCTTTCAGCCCTACGTCTCTCCATTAACTATAAGAATGACTAAGGGTGATTAATAATTGATTAAAGTTACTTCACATTTGAGGGTTATTGGCTTTTTACTATGACCAGAATGGGAACAACATTCGAAGGAATCTCACCACCTTGTAGACTTACAATCTAAAATTAGACGAACGAGACAAACTAAACAGAAGGAGGATGACTCAGAGTAGTGGGAAGCAGTAGGAATAGATTTCCATTTATTCCTTGAGTTGTGGTGTCATTCTACTGGGATTCCTCATCACCTCCCCAGCTCACTCAGAGTGAAAGAAAGGAGGGAGAGGATGAGGTAAGCAGTGTGGGTGGTTCAGGAGGAGAGGTCTTCCTGGAACCAGCCTCCCAACAACCTTGACCTAAGGTCCAGGTTCCTGGATTTGGGGATATGAAAAGGAAAATGACTCAAATCCAGAACTTGGAAGATGATTTGGGCAATCGGGATTGGGAGAAATTGTAATAGTAATTTTGATACATGAAGGGCTTATTAAATGCCAAGCATTGTACTAAGTTCTGGGATAGATACAAGTTAACAAGGTCCGACACAGACCCTGTCCCACACTCACGGGACGGAGAAATAGTATTTAATCCCATTTCACAGAGGCCCAGAGGGATGAAGTGACTTTCCCAAGGTCACACAGCAGGCAAGTAGCAGAGTCAGGATTAATGACAATAATGATTATGATATTTGTTAATTAATATTGCGGTGTAAAGCATTTTTACGTACAAAGCACTGAACTAAGAGTGGGGGTAGATATAAAATAATAATAATTAAGGTATTTGTTAAACTCTTACTATGTGCCAAGCGCTGTTCTAAGCACCGAGGTAGATCTAAGGTAATCAGGTTGTCCCGCGTGGGGCTCACAGTCTTAATCCGCATTTTACGGATGAGGCAACTGAGGTACGGAGAGGTTAAGTGACTTGCCCAGAGTCACACATCAGAAAAGTGGCAGAGCCGATATTAGAACACTTGACCTTCTGACTCCCAGGCCTGTGCTCTTTTCACTAGGCCATGCTGCTTCACTATGTCATGCTGCTACAAGATAATCAGATTGTACACAGATCCTGTTCACATGAGGCTCACAGTCTAAGTAGGAAGGAGTAGAATCGAATCCCCAGTCCATGGATGAAGAAACAGGCACAGAGAAGTGAAGTAATTTGTCCAAGGTCGACCAGCAGGCAACTATGTAGCCTAAACTCTTTCCACTAGGCAACATTGCTTCTCAGGTGAGCTGAAATACTTGGGATGGACTGGAGTGAAGATGACACTAGAGACTGCTGACCAAGGAGGGGTCCAAAAAAGAGCTTGTCAGCACCCACCCACCCCTTTCGGGAAACAATGGGAAAATGCTCAAATTCCCTCTGGGCAGTCCTAGCCCTTCCAAGATATGAAGGTCAAAAAGAAGGTGATTGATCTTATATTCTCTCCCTGCCAGGTGCTCTCCGGACACCTCAATCCAGAGTCCACTGGATCAGAGCTCCTAGAAGACCCCCATCTGATGTGTGATGCTAAATAGCAGTAGGTCATTTTGTAAATGGCATGAGGAAAAATCTCCCTTTCAAGTAGTGGGGAAAAGTCATAATTCAAACCTGAGATATCATCGAGAGGCAAATGTCGCTATGGTGACATCAAATGCGTGATTGCTTTCAGAGGAAGTCCACTGTCATTTTAGGATGATCATTTGGACGATGTCCCCTTGCCCTTTGCGGGCTGATGTATTTTATGTATTTTGCCGCCTGTTAAAGGGGAGATATTTTCTAATAGGATAACAGATGACTCTGGGAATTTTCTTTCCAGGTCTGAATTCTGATTTCAGGGCAGTAACGGAGCCTCTGGCTTCCTGTCCCCCTTCAACTTAGACTAGGAACCTCATGTGGGACAGGGCCTGAATCTGACCTGATGATCTTCTGTCTGTCCCAGTGCTTAGCATGCTGCTTGGTACCTAGTAAGCCCTTAACAAATAACATCCTTTCCTCTCCATCCAAACTGCTATGAGGTCAAGATAATCACTCGTCTTATCCCACCTGGATCACCGCATCAGCCTCCTTACTGACCTCCCAGCCTCCTGTCTCTTCCCACTCCAGTCTACACTTCACTCTGCTGCCTGGATCATTTTCTACAAAAAGCTCAGAACATGTTTCCCATACTTCAGGAAACTCCAGTGGTTGCCCGTCCACCTCCACATCAAACAAAAACTCTTTACCAAAATCTCAGTCACCTGGCCCCCTCCTAATTCATTTCGATTGTCTCTATCTGTTGCCGAAATGTACATTCCAAGCGCTTAGTACAGTGCTCTGCATATAGGAAGCGCTCAATAAATACTATTGAATGAATAAATGAATGAATTTCGCTACTCTCCGACTACAACTCAGCCCTCGCCCTCTAATGCTAAGCTTTTCTCACTGTGCCTCAGTCTCATCTATCTCATCTCTGACCCCTCACCCGCGTCCTGCTTCCAGTCTGGAACACCCTCCCTCCTCAAATCTGACAGACAATTACTCTCCCCCGCTTCAAAGCCTTATTGAGGGGACATCTCCTCCAAGAGGCCTTCCCTGACTAAGCACCCCTTTCCTCTTTTCCCACTCCCTTCTGTGTCACCCTGATTTGCTCCTTTTGTTTATATCCCCTCCCAGCCTCACAGCACTTAGGAAATAATAATGTTGGTATTTGTTAAGCGCTTACTATGGCACTGTTCTAAGCGCTGGGGTAGATGCAGGGTATCAGCTTGTCCCACGTGAGGCTCAATGTCTTAATCCCCATTTTACAGATGAGGGAACTGAGGCACAGAGAAGTGAAGTGACTTGCCCAAAGTCACACAGCTGACAAGTGTCGGAGCAGGGTTTCGAACCCATGACCCCTGACTCCCAAGCCCGTGCTCTTTCCACTGAGCCACGCTGTACATATCTGTAATTTATTTATTTAAATTAATGTCTGCCTCCCCCGCTCTAGACTGTAAGGTCACTGTGGTCAGGGCCCGTGGTGTCTGTTTATTATCGTATTGTACTCTACCAAGTGCTTACTCCAGTGCTCTGCACTCAGTAAGTGCTCATTTGGGATGACTGAATGAATGATTGAATGAATGAATACTATTCCTGATGATCGATCATCAGGTCCCCAGAACCAGGAGAGAAACTCCCGGCAGAAGGCTTAACCTCGCTGAATACACAGGGCTGCTCCTTCTAGGGGGAGCGTAAGGTTGAGGCCCAGCCGGGCTGAGCCCCAAAGCCGCTAGTGATGATTCGAAACTCAACATCCCTGAGGAAATGCATTCCCCGGGGCTCTCTGCCTCCTGGCCAACAACTCTGTCTCCTAGCAGATAGTTGAGTTTTTGCTCCCCCATCCACACTCCCTACGGTCCTGAAAGCCCCTCTATCATGTCTGCCCCGTTGGCAGATATGACTCAGGGAGAGGGGGGCATTGAGGAAGGGGCAGAGAGAGGAATGCGCAAGTTCTCCCCCACCTTTAGGTCCAGCAGGTTTCCTCTGTCGACCACCATGTTGAGTATTTAGTAAGGTTGGTATTTGTTAAGCACTTACTTTGTGCAGAGCACTGTTCTAAGCGCTGGGGTAGATAACAGGGTAATCAGGTCGTCCCACGTGAGGCTCACTTTACAGATGAGGTAACTGAGGCCCAGAGAAGTGAAGTGACTCGCCCACAGTCACACAGCTGACAAGTGGCAGAGCCGGGAGTCGAACCCATGACCTCTGACTCCGAAGCCCAGGCTCTTTCCACACTTTGTGTTTTGTAGCAGCATGAGAAACTGCGTGGTCTAGTGGATAGAGCACAGGCCTGGGAGTCAGAAGGACCTGGATCTAATCCCGGCAGTCCCACTGGTTGGTTGTGTGACCACGGGCAAGTCACTTCACTACGCCTCAGTCACCTCATCTGCAAAATGGGGATTAAGTCTGTGAGTCCCATGTGGTACATGGATTGTGTCCAACCTGACTAGGCTGTGTTTTGTGCAGTCCAGATCCTGCTGCAGGGTCCAGGTTTCCTGATTCCTTGTCCTCAATCACAGTCTTGAGGTGAGAAGGTAGAGAGCACTTGGCAAAGTGAGAGGGGGATGTGAGTTTCTTGGACTGGACAGGGTAAGCCAAGGATCTGTGTATGGTGGGGTGGAGGCCACTCTGAGAACCATTAGGGCAGGGGTGTTAGGTGAGAAGAGGTGTCACCTGGTAAATAAAGTCCGGGCCTTGGAGTCAGAGGGACCTGGGTTCTAATCTCCGCTTTGCCACTTGTCTGCTGTGTGACCTTGGGGAAGTCACTTCACATCTCTGGTCCTCAGTTACGTCATTTGTAAAATGGGATTAAGACTGGGAGCCCCAAGACTGGGAGCTCACTGTGGGCAGGGAATGTCACTGTTTATTGTCACTATGCACTTTCCCAAGCGCTTAGTACAGCGCTCTACACACAGTAAGCACTCAATAAATACGATAGAATGAATGAATGTAGGACAGAGACTGTTTCCAACCTGATTTGTTGTATCCTCACCAGTGTTTAATACAGTGCCTGGCACATAGAAAGGGCTTAACAAATACCACAGTTATTATCTTGATTTTACCCCATTTTTCCCAGAAGCCGATCATGGAAAATATCTGAACTCTCATCCCAGCAATCAGTGAGAGAAAGCTGTTTTTTTCTTATAATGGAATATAATGTTATGATAATAATAATGATAATAATGGCTCAGTGGAAAGAGCATGGGCTTTGGAGTCAGAGGTCATGAGTTTGAATCCCGGCTCTGCCACTTGTCAGCTGTGTGACTGTGGGCAAATCACTTAACTTCTCTGTGCCTCAGTTCCCTCAACTGTAAAATGGGGATTAAGACTGTGAGCCCCACGTGGGACAACCTGATTCCCCTGTGTCTACCCCAGCGCTTAGAACAGTGCTCTGCACATAGTAAGTGCTTAACAAATACCAACATTATTATTATTATTATTAAAGCGCTTACTATGTGCAAAGCACTATTCTAAGCTCTGGAGAGGTTACAAGGTGATCAGGTTGTCCCACGTAAGGCTCACAGTCTTAATGCCCATTTTTCAGCTGGGGTAACAGACACGGAGAAGATAAGTGACTTGCCCAGAGTCACACAGCTGACAAGCGGCGGACCTGGGATTCGAACTCATGACCTCTGACTCCCCAGCCCGTATTCTTTCCACTGAGCCACGCTGCTTCTTACTGTACCAAGCACTCTACTTCATGCTGGGGGAGATACAGTATTATCAAGCCGGACACAGTTCCTGTCCAACCTGCCATTCACAGTATAAAGAGAAAGGAGAACAGGTATTTAATCCCTAGTTCACAGAAGAGGAAACTGAGGCAGAGACAAGTTAAATGAGTTGCCCAGGGTCCCACTGCAGTCATGTGGTGGAGCTAGGATTAGAACCTAGCTGATTAACTTGCATCGACCTCAGCTCTTATTCTAGTGCTTGACACATAGTAAGCACTTAAAAAATATCATTTTTATTTTTTCTTTATGGTGTTTGTTAAGTGCTGCCTCCCCAATACACTGCCCCCCTCCCCCACACCACACACACATGCACATGTGTATACAAACTGAGCAAGCTGGGATTTGGGGGTCCCAGGAAAGGGCAGGAGAGAGGATTTGAAGAATTTAATCAATCGATAATATTTATTGAATGCTTAATCTGTCAATCAATCCTAATTACTGAGTGTTTACTGTGTGCAGAGCATTATACTATGTGTTGGGAAGAGTACAACACAGCAGTATAATAATAATAATAATAATGATTGTTATTGTGATTTTTGTTAAGTACTTAACTGTGTGCCAGGCCCCGTATTAAGCGATGGGGTGGACACAAGTAAATCGGGTTGGACACAGTCCCTGTCCCACATGGTGCTCATAGTCTCGATCCCCATTTTACAGATGAGGAAGCTGAGGTCCAGAGAAGTGAAGTCACTCGCCCACAGTCACACAGCCGACAAGAGACAGAGCTGGGATTAGAACCCATGACAGCGTAACAGACATGTTCCCAGTGTATGCGGAGCACACGGCAGAGTCCAATGTTGAACACTTTTCCACTGTTGCCCTCTTCCCAGATCAGGCCTGGGTTGGGATTGGAACTGGGAAGCAAGTGTCCAGATTTGAGCCAGGGAGGGGGCGTGTATCAAGCTGTACTTCTCCATCTGCACAGTTGTTCAGCTCTTTAAATGCTGGCCTACCCCACTCCCCGGCCTTCGCGTTCACCTCAAAAAACCCAGCTTGGAAATGCCAGTTGGCCTGGGGCTACCCCGGCATTGGCGTCAGACTTGCCTTAGGCTTCACCCACAAGAGAATGATTGAATAGTATTCATCCTGCTTTTCAGAGAAAACTTCCTGCGTTTCCAGCAGCACAACGACCTCAAGGTTTTGCTCTAGCGAGCGGGGGGTTCTTTGCTACCATAAGGAAAAGAAAATGGATTTTTTTTAAGTGTTTAGTGGCAGGCATGGGGCTACCCATTCATTCCGATTCATGTGACCCAGCAGACATCTTGGATTTTCTCTTCAAAAGAGCCCAAATCCCAGGGCTGGATATGAGGCTATCTGATGTCTGACTGGCTTGAAAAAATCCTTTTGTAACTCACAAGCTGTCCTCGGTGAAAATGGCCAGAGGGGCTTTTCTGGAAAGAGCATCTAAAATGGCCACCTTCCCCAGATTGATCAGTTCCATCACCGAGCAACCTGTTTTCCTGAGAAGCGTTAGTGTGGGATGGTTAAATACCAGGAAATTTGGAATCTAGTCAGTGTAGACTACAGGCTCATATTGTCACCTCCTTGGAGATCTGACGTCTGCAAGTGAGCTGCTCACTGAGTTTAGGGACTCTTTACGGCACTTGAGAATACTGGACAGTTTTCTCTGAGAAGAAGCAGAATAGAGCACAGGCCTGGGAGTCAGGAGTTCATGGGTTCCAATCCCAGCTCCACCGCTTGTCTGCTGTGTGACCTTGGGCCAGTCACTTTACTTCTTTGCGCCTCACTTACCTCATCTGTTTAAAAAAATGGGGATTAAGAGTGTGAGCCTAAAGAGGGAAAGGGACTGGGTCCGACCCGATTACCTTCAACCTACACCAGCGCTTAGAACAGTGCTTGGTGCATAGTAAGTGTTTAACGAGTAGAGTACCATAATTATTATTATTTGGGTTTTTATTGTTTTATTTGATGGTATTGGTTAAGCGCTTGTAACATGCCAGGCACTGTTCTAAGCGCTGGGATAGATCAGTCAATCAATCAGTGGTATTTATTGAGCATTCACTATGTGGAGAGCACTGTTCTCAGCACTTGGGAGAGTATAATAAAAGAGAAATTAGCAGAAACTATCCCTGACCATCATGAGCTTAGATAGGAGCTAATCAGGTTGGACACAGTCCCTATCCCACGTGGGGCTCATGCTCTTAATCCCCTTATTGATACAGTGCCTGGAATACAGTAAGCACTTAACAAATGCCAAAATTATTATTTTATAGATGAGGAAACTGAGGTTCAGAGAGGTGAAGTGATTTGCCCAAGGTTACACAGCAGTCAATTGGCAGAACCGGGATTAAAATAGGGGGAAAAGCTGAATGGGTGCCTTGCCCATTGTCCACACCATCTCTTTCTCTTTTTTAACTCCCTCCTCAAACCCCCGTCTTCCTCTCTCCCCCGACTCTCGCCCCAGTGACTTTGCCATCTATTTCATTGAAAAAAGTGAAACCATCAGGTACAATCTCCTTAAAATCTCTCTCGCTACTCTCCGGTCCCTCCCCGCTTTCACCCCGCCTTTCCATCTCTCATCTTTTCCAGCTGTGTCACAAGAGGAGATCTCCTGCCTCCTCCAAAAATCTGCCCCATAACAAAAATATAAAACTGGATTCCCCTTTCCCACATAAATGTTCAGATCCCTGAGCCAGTCCCAGGAAGGCAGACTCTACACGGTGGAGAAAGAAGGGCAATTGAACGAAAGAGACAAAAAAAAGATGATTGTTTAAAGGGGCTCACTTTCCTCTTGCACAGTGGAGATGTTAGAGTGAATGGGCACGATACTCTGTCCACAGGTAAGGTGGGCTAGCTTAACTCAGAAGGGGCTGGGGTCCGGGGCATGGCAGGAGTGCGTGACCCCTCGCCCACATCCTGCCTCCCTCCTGGACTGCCCTCCCTCTAAATATCTGTCAGACAATAACTCTTCCCTCCTTCAAAGGTAAAATGAAGGCATATCTCCTCCAAGAGGTCTTCCCTGTCTACAACCTCCTTTCCTCTCTCCCACACCCTTCTGCATCACCTTAACTTGTTCCCTTTCTTTATTCCCCCTCCCAGCTCCACAGCACTTATGTACATATCTGTAATTTTCTTTATATTAACATCTGTCTCCCCTTCTAGACCGTAAGCTTGTGAACAGGGAGTGTGTTATATTGTATTCTCTCAAGTGCTCAATACAGTGCTCTGCACACGGTAAGCACTCAATAAATATGATTGACTGACTGAGTCTGCATTCTCATTGTTTCATTCCAACCCTCCCCTATTTTCTAACACTCCCGACCTCCCAGAGTCTGTATCTTTATGCAGAGAAAATGTGTTTGTGAACAGGACAGCTGGCAAGCCTCTCCACTTTCTTAAGTGAGAGAAGAGGATGAAGACTGCTATCAATTTGAATTCTCACCAAGGCCAGGGAGAAATAGCTTGAAAAGAGCGTGGACTTGGGAGTTAGAGGACCTGGGTTCTAAGCCTAGCCTGCTGTGTGACCTTGGGAAAGTCACTTAAAATGTTTGGTCATCAGTTTCCTTACCTGTAAAATGGGGATTAAGTTCTTGTTCTCCCTCATACTTAGAATATGAGCCCCACGTGGGATAGGGACTGTTTCTGACCTAATTAACTTGTATCTACCCCACTGCTTAGTATAGTGTTTGGAACATAATGAGCGTTTAACAAATGTCACAATTATTGTTGTTCCGGTTCTCAGAATAGGTTTTTATATCTGTCATCACCGAAGCCCGGAGAGGGTGTTTTAGGGATCATCCAGGAAGTCAGTGGCAGAGCTGGGGCTAGAGTCCGATGCTCTGATGTCTTGACCCAGAGGTCCTCACATAATTTTTACCAGCGTATCAAGGGTGTGGGGAGACAAGAGTCACGAGGAGATGGCAAGGGAGATCACGTCAAAAAGGAAGGATGCGGGTGGACCATGGCCCGGCCATCCTGATAACGCTAAGCAGTGGAGACGCTGGGGATCAGCTGAGGCGAAAAGAGAATTAAAAAAATTTCCTTGATCCCACTTTAATAACCTGACAACCCGACCTTCCAAAAGGAGCTCAGAAGTTGTGGAACAAGAGGCGATTTCTTATTATTTTTAATAAAGAGCCTTTTAAACCCAGCTTGTGTGTACTATTAGCATACATGAGTATTTAATAAGAGGACATAGTAACAAGCCAGTTGCCTCATAGCTCACGTGTACTGACCCAGACAATGTACACCCTCCCCCATATGGTCCAAGAACAGACATCCACCCACCCACCCATACACACACACAAACACAAACACACGAAACTGGACACTGACTCTACTCGCCATCATCTCTCCAAAGCCTACCCTCTCCCAGAGGCCCCAGAGCTGGAGGTCAGACACTGATTTTCTCTCTGGGCCAGGGGGAGCTGACCTATCCTGGCTCTCCTGTAATCCCTTGGCATAATAAAGCGAAGGATTGCGGAAAAGACCATCAGACTGGATAAACAGCCCTCCCTGGAGGGTTCCGTCACTTCTCACGATGTGTCGCCAGTTTGGCTCCGGGGAGGGAGGAAGACAACCCTCAAAAACATCAGTGTGAGAAAATTTATTCAGCCGTACAACCTTGGGCAGTGGAGTTACTGAAGCGGGTTCCCGCCCCGTGTGACTTAGTAAGGATTCCAACAAAGTAAAGTGGAAGGGGCACCTTCCATTTTGGGGGCCTCATAATGTTCTAATTGACCAACTCTGGTCTCAGGGATATTCCTAAGGCTGGGAAGGATCACGGGGCACAGGCACCTGTGATATTTCCTCTGGTATCATAATTGTAATACCTTTTGGCCACTTCCCAGTGCCAAGCACTGTACGACGCGTTCGGGTAGATAGAATACAGTAGGATCAGGCACAGTTTCTGTCCCACATGGACCTCCCTGTCTAAGGGGAAAGAAGAGCAGGCATTCCATTGCCATTTTACAGATGAGGAAACTGGGGCCCAGAGAAGTAAGTGACTTTCCCAAGGCCATTCAGCAAACAAATGTCAGATCTGGGATTGAAACCTAGGTCTTCTAACTCCCAGGCCTGCGCTGTTTGCACTAGACCACACGACTAACTCTGGGATCTTCACTGGCAATCCAGATCATCCTTTTCCTTTTCTTGATTCATCCAGAAAAACATGTAGGACGTGGAGACATGAAAACAAGGAAGTAAAGTGGGGAAGGTGAACACTGGCAGACAGACAGGGAGGAAGAGGGAACACAAGAGAGAAAAAGGGTCTTGGAATCTTGGAAGGAGAATTGATCTCAGGAGGTCATGTGGTCCAGCCGCCTGGCACCTTACCTAGACCTCCCTGGACCAAGACTCCTAGGTTTCTCTTTATATCCAGTCCAGTGTTTAATCAACTTTATTATTGGGAAGTTCTGCCATACGTCTTTCCCAATTCTCCCTTTCTGCAATTTAAGCCCATTTTCTCTTGTCTGGTCCTCTGTAGCTAGGGAACAACTGTTTAGCTCCTTCTTTACAATAACTTCATATTGAAGACAGTTATTGAGTTATAGCTTCACCGTCTTTTTCCACAACTTTTTTAGCCTTCTTTGAAAGAACGGAGGAGAAAGATGCATGCAGAAGAATGCACACACATAAACACACACACACACACACACACACACACACAGAGCCAGCAGTGTTTAGAAAATGAACGATGCTGGCGTTTTCGAAGCTCCCCCATGTAGTCCAGCAGACTCTGGACCCTGGGATCTGCCTGCCTCCTCCCCTCAACTTCATTTTAACTAGGACCGTCCTCCCCTTCGACCCCCCAGCAGGCATTTTCTATAGCAGGGATCGAACTGTCCCCAAAAGGAGCCGTCGATACACCGGAGAAATACAAAAAAGCAGAATCTCAACCAGAGAGGGCTCTCGGAGCTGGCGGACGCAGGGTCGAGCACTATCGATATTTTAACAGCCCGAGCCAGCGTGCCACTGTATCGGCGTAAGAGGCAGAGTCGGGGAGACAAAGGGCCTGGGGCCCCTGGCGTGTCTCTCAGCCCCCTGCCCTCCCCAGTGTGGCCCGCTTTTGGGGATTAGATCTGCTTTTCTCCTTGCGCCCACTGTTTGTTTATCCGTTCCTGCACAAAGGTTAAAGACACGAACAAGCTGTGCAGAAGTTGGATCTTGCCTGAGCTTTAAAGCCGAGAAAGCACATCAGGAAGCTGCAGGTCTGCAGCTGGTGGGTGCAGACAGGTGAGGGTGGGGGTGGGGCTCAAGTGTCAAGTGACGAGATCTCAAAGGGCTTCGACTGAAAGGAGAAAGAATCAGCCTCTCCTCACCCCACCATACACCACACTGCCTTTCCTCCCCCATACACACATCCGCACACAACAGTGTCCAGATACATACTTTCCTGCAAACCCATGCACTCTGACCTATTAACATTATGATCAAATAATTCCACTCTAATACACACGTGGGAATCAATGCACATGAACTCCATCCGCCCACAACCTCCTCACCTGCGTTCTCTCCCACACACTGCTGCCCCTGAAAATCTGTCCCTTTTCCCCACAGAGATCTGTGATCTTTTGACCCCATCCAATTTTCTCAAGTCATCATGCCCCATTTAGCCTCCATATCCAAACTACCTTCCCTTGGCAAATTAATTGACGTCCTCGACACCACCTTCTCTACTGAACTCAACTCCCTGGATCCCCTATCCCTTCGCCAATCTCGTACCGCTAACCCGCAGCCCCGGGTCACCTCCAGAGTCGGCTACCTTCACTCCTGTGCGTGAGCTGCAGAGCACTGCTGACAAAAATCCTGCTCTTCACTTTTCTTCCCAGACCGTTTTTCTTTGTACTGTACTAAACACCTTACTGTGTTTAGAACTCTGCTTTTCTTGGTGCTTCGACAACTTTGCAATATATAATACTCGAAAATAACAATAGGTGGCAAGTAGGAAAACAACTCTTCTAGAGATACTGTTGGTTCAAATTCTAATTATATTGTAATTTCTGTCAAAAAAGTCAGTCGTGATGGTTCTTCTATCTCTCTAACCTGTTAAATCCCACTGATTCAAAGGCTACTATAATATAATCTTCTCGTAACTTAAAGTTCTTTCAGAACACAACTATCTCATACTAACAGAAATGGCTGCACTTATGCATAGGCAAATTCAGCAGTAGTGTTGTGGAAAGAACATTATGGAAGTGAGAGTCGGGATGCCTGGGGTCTAGAACTGCCCGTCCACTCAACCTTTCTGAGCCTCAGTTTCTCCATCTGTAAAATAAGGATCATCATGCCTGTCTGTACTGACTCTAGAAGAATGGTAGGGTCGTACAGTGAGTGGGGAAGCCCCAGATGAGATAGGGACTGTGTCTGGACTGATCGCATTTCATCTACCCCACCGTTTAACACGGTGCTCCTTCCATAGTAAATGTTAAACACCTCAGCTGTCGTTATTACAAGTACTTGGAAAGAAAAAGGTGGATACGATATATGAGCCTGGTAATTCCTATGGGCTGGAACGTGGGATTAGCAGACCAGCCTGGTTGTCTGCTATTTGGGCATTAGCTACTCCTCCAACCTCTTATCCGAGTGAGATGTATCAGCGCTGTCCTTCATATGAAGAGCAGTATGGCCTAGTGGATAGAACAGAGACCTTGGAGTCAGAAGGGCCCGGGTTCTAATCCTGACTCCAACGATCGTCTGCTCCGTGATCTCAGGCAAGTCACTTAATTTTTCTGTGCCTCAGTTATCTCACCTGTAAAATGAGGATTACACCTGTGAGCTCTATTTTGGGCTTGGACTATGTCCAACCAGAAGAGCTTATATCTATCCCAGGGCAGAGTGCAGTGCCTTAACAAATACCATAAAAAAGGATCTTTCCAGCCGGTTGCAACTCCATTGCTCCCAAGTCTGACTTACATTGCCTTCTGATCAATCAATCAATCCTATTTCCAAACCAGTGGTATTTTTTTTGAGTGCTTACTCTGTGCAGAACATTGTACCGAGCACTTGGGAGAGTTCAATAGGAATTGACAACAACCTGACCTTACCTCAAGGAGCTTACAATATAAGGGGGAGACAGACGCCTTCCCTCCCCGGCCATGCGCTCTGCACCCACCAAGCCTACCTCGCTGCTGGATATTCAGCAGGAAAGACAGGGGAGCCTTAGGGAGCCAGACCGCTGTGGAGCAGAATCTCCCCAGTCCCTACAGTCAGAAAGTCGTGAAGAATCAACAGGCACTCTCCCTCTGGGCTCTCTCTCCACCTGGGCAAGGAACAAGATGGACCCAAGACACCGCAGAGGCGACGGTTGCTTGCTCCACTTCATCTGCCTGAGGTTGGGAAATGGGTTTAGATGAGAATTGAATTGGGCTTTGCTCCAGATGCTCTGGTGTGAAACCCCCAGGCTTGAAATTGAAATCTCTCAGATTGCTCTGCTCCCCATTCCTTCTCTTCTCTTCCCTCGGCTTCTTAACCTCAGCAGCGTTAGCCTCGTTGGGAATTTGCTCTCTGGGAACAGGACCATTGCTTTGTGGCTTGTGCCAATCTCTAAGGAGCAGAGGCCCAGACCTTGGCTCCTAGTTTTCGGTCCAATGAGGTAAGTTGGAAAAACATAAAGGGACGAAGACTGGAGCCCGAGAGTGAAGTGGGGGTGGTGAAGAGTAGTTGTTTGATGGGTTTGCATCATGATGGTAGGTAGAGCTATAATAAACGTGGTATTTCATTTATTCTTTCAATCGTACTCTGTGCAGAGCACTGTACTAAGTGTAATAGGTGCTATTATAGAGCAATAAAATACAGTATTTGTTAAGTTCTTATTAAACTCTTACCATGTGTCAAGCATTGTAGATACAAGATCATCAGGACCCACAGTCATTCAATCCTATTTTTGACCACCAGTCAATCATATTTATTGAGCACTTACTGTGTATTTCGCTCTTGGGAGAGTATAGTAGAACAGAGGTGGTAGACACGTTCCCTGACCACCGCGAGCATGCAGTCTACAGGGTGCCGACAGTCGAAGTAGGAGTGAGAACAGGTATTGAATCCCCATTCTGCAGATGAAGGAACTGAGGCACAGAGAAGCAAAGTGATTTGCCCAAGGTCACACGGCAGGCAAGTGGCAGAGTCAGGATTAGAACCCAGGACCCCTGACTCCCAGGTCCATGCTCTTACCATTAGGCCATGCTTCTTCACCATGGGAGTAGGTGAGGTAGGCCAGGAGAAGACCTTACAACGAACAGAGCACTGGGGAAGAACCACACTGAGTAGGAGACCTAAAGAAGTCCATCCTTGATTAAGATCTCCTTTAAGTCTCCGATACCACTGCCTCTTCTGCCATCAGGAGCAGTGGGAGGCGGCGTGGCCTAGGTCTGGGAATCAGAGGACCTGGCTTCCAATCCCAGCTCTGCCACTTGTCTGCTGAGACACCTTGGGTAAGTCATTCAACTTCTCCGGGCCTTAATTACCTCCTCTGTAAAATGGGGATTCAACCTCTGTTCTTCTTTCTACTTAGAGTGTGAGCCCCACTGGGGCAGGGACTCTGTTTGACAAGATTACCTAATATCTACACCAGTGCTTGGAACAGTGCTTAATACATAATGAACAATTAACAAATACCATTAAAAAAAAAACAACCAATGGATATGACTTTCATATAGCCAGTCGTAGAAAAGTAATCTACAGAAGTTCATCTAACGTAAGACGTACCAAACTTTCACTCTGAGTGTTCGGGAAAAGAGAGGGCAGGGAGTTTAGTACTGGAAGGGGAAAACTCCAGGACCCCACAGGCAGGCCCAAGAGCTGCCATCTGTCAGGGAGTGTTTTGAATGCTGTCCTACCCAAAGCAGGGGGTTGGGTTTTAAGGATGATTGAAATGACGATGAAATGGCTGCTGAAGGAACAAGAAGTCCGAGAGGAAGACAATCATTCAATCCTATTTCTCGAGTGCTTACTGTGTGCAGAGCTCTGTACTAAGCACTTGGGAGAGAACAATATAACCAGGATGGAGAGGGTTGGAGGACACGTCATAGGCTGCACAAAATAATGTAAGCCCAATAGGGGCAGAGTTGAAAGTGGTTCAGCGTCCATGATAACTACGATACCTTTTAAGCACTTACTGTGTGTCAAGTACTATATTAAGCACTGAGGGGAGTTTAAGATAATCAGGTTAGGCACAGACTTTCTCCCAAATGGGCGATGGAGGATTTCATCCCCAGTTTTCAGATGGAAGAACTGAGACACAGAAAAGTTAAGTGACTTATCCTAGATCACTTGGCTGACCAGTGGCGGAGCCAGGATTAGAATCCCAGACCTGTGGCTCCCCGGCCTGGGATCTTTCCTCTAGGCCGATTAAAAGCTAAAGGAAAATCAGAATCTATCTCTCCGACAGTAGAATCCTCCTCCTAATCCCGCTTCTTTACCTCCTTCCCTTTCTTTTCTTTTTCCTACTCCTTTTCCTCCGTTTCCTTCTCCTCTTCCTCCTCCTCCTCATCCTCCAGAAAGAGCTCATGGCCTTTGTTAGACCGTAAACTCCTTCGCTGGATTTTAAACTCCTTATGGGCAGAGATTATGTCTACCAGCTTGCTATCTTGTACTCTCTCAAGTGCTTACTACAGTCCTCGGCTTACAGTAAGGGTTCAGCTTTTAACCACTGGTTGGTTATCTCCTTTTTCCCGCCCTCCGGGACAGATCGCGCCTGGGGCCACTGTGACGATCGATTATTGGCTGGAGGGAACTGTTGTCAATGTCCTGCCTTGCTAAAAGGGGTGGGGACTGGGGGGAGAAGTGAAACCCATCCCAGGGTTCTTTGGGCTCGAGGGGGGAAATCGACTGCGGATAAATCCCCATTACTACTAATGGGAGTTATCTGCGGCTAATTACCCCCCGCATGCTGGGTCTTCAATAATGGAGAGTAACTTTCCAAGGAATCATTTTTGCCTAATGGGAAACAGATCACCTCCTTGTCAGCAGACTTCGTGCTGGCCTAGGGCCTACTGACTTTGGGTTGGCCAACAGGGAGAGGCGGAGCAAGGGAACTGCAGAGGCTGCTACTCTGCCCGTTCCTTCGACGCCTCCAAAAGATTCTGTCTAAAACCCTGGGTTCTAATTCTGCCACCAGATTCTAGCAGGGCAACTAAGGCCACTGTGAGCCACCTACCTGCGTATCTAAGGTGGGTCGCTCCCTCTAGTGGCTTCTTCCCAGACCACATTCATTGGAAGACGACGGAAGAATCGGACGGAGTGGATTTGCGGTATGGATCCCGAAGAGGCGGATTGTGGGGTCGTAGAAAGGAATAAGCCCCTTGATATCGCAGATGGATGACCCAGAGGTTACTTAGCTGGAATGGTAGCTCAAGTCTTCGGAGAAGCAGCGTGGCTCAGTGGAAAGAGCCCGGGCTGGGGAGTCAGAGGTCATGGGTTCAAATCCCGACTCCGCCGCTTGTCAGTTGTGTGACTTTGGGCAAGTCACTTCACTTCTCTGGGCCTCAGTTACCTCATCTGGAAATGGGCATTAAGACTGTGAGCCCCAAGGGGGACAACCTGATCACCTTGTATCCTCCCCAGCGCTTAGAACAGTGCTTTGCACATAGCAAGTGCTTAACGAATGCCATCATTACTATTAACTGGCCCTCAGGCCACCTGGGCATAAGCCTTCCCCAGTCAATCCACTGTATTTATTCCAAGTTTGCTCGGTGTGGAGTACTGTGCTGAGGCCTCAGGAGAGCACAAGAGAGTTAATAGTCATGAACCCTTCCCTCAAAGAGCTTACGGTCTAGCAGACTGGACCCCGTGTGAAGTTGGAAGGATGGAGTTGTGGGTTGGTTCTAATTCTGCTCAATGTGCTTCACCTTGGTCTGTTTTTGGGTCCGTCTGCCCAATGGGCTGTCATGCCTTTTTTCATGATATTTGTTAAGTTATCACTATGTGCCAAGCACCGCTCTTAGTTCTGGGGTACATACAGGTTTTATCAGGTTGAACACATTTCTGTCCCACACAGGTCTCAAATGCTAAGTAGAGGGAGTAGGGTTGAATCCTCATTTTACATCTAGGGAAAGTGAGGCACAGAGAAGTGAAATAACGTGCCCAAGATAACACAGCAAGCAACGGACAGATCCGAATCCAGATTCGAATCCAGGTCCTCTGACTCCCAGGCCTGTGGTCTCTCCACTTGAACAAGCCGCTTCTTTTCCAATCTGCCCATGCTTTTCCGTCAGCAGGGAGAGAACAGAGGGATCTGACTGTCCAATCTGACCTCTTCCTAGCCCCTAAACCAAACCCAGTCTCATTGCACAATCTCACTAGTCCCCAGTGTCTTGGGGATGATAAACTCCAGTCTATCCTCACCTCGGTCCCTCAACTCCGGGGGGAACCCTCGTCCAGGGATGCAGAACATCAAAGTTTAGGAAGAAGGGATGTGTGAAGACAGGGAACATGGGAAAGAAAGAAGAACATAGGGATTCATTCATTCATTTCAATTGTATTTATTGAGCGTTTACTATGTGCAGAGCACTCTACTAAGCGCTTGGAATGTACAGTTCAGCAACAGATAAAGACAACCCCTGGCTAACAATGGGCTCATAGTCTAAAGGGAAACTGCAGAGAAAGAGGGGTCAGTGTTGAATCCTCTGCATGAGGATCCTCGGAGTAGGATGGGAAGCCACCCAGATCCAGAATGCCTGGACGGGGCCTCGCCCCGATAAAGCAACACCTGCCGGAGGGACCGGTGATGCTCTGAGCTCATCCGTGACACCAGAGATGCCCTGAGTCTTGTACTTGGAACTCCTTTTTTGAAGGGTATTTGTTAAGAGCTTGCTAGGTGCCAGGCAATGAGGTAACTGAAGCCCAGAGAAGTGAAGTGACTTCGCCAAGGTCACACAGCTGAGAAGTGGCAGAGTCAAGATAAGAACCCAGGTCCATCTGACTCCCAGGCCCATGCTCTATCCACTAGGTAACACTGCTTCTTCTTTCTCTCTCCTTCCCGGGCTTGGGACGTGGGTTCTAATCCCAGCTCCGCCGCTTATCGCCTGTGTGACTTTGGGCAAGCCACTTAACTTCTCTGTGCCTCGGTTACCTCATCTGTAAAATGGGGATTAAGACTGTGAGCCCCGTGTGGGGCAACCTGCTTGCCTTGTATCTACACCAGAGTTTAGAACAGTGCTTGGCACGTAGTAACAGCTTAACAAATATCATAATAGTTATTATTATTATTAATCAAATCCACTTCTTCCCCTTCAAACAGCTCCCGAAGCCCCACTTCCTCCAGGAAATCTTCCCTGACAGATTGGAAGGGTGACAGCTCTTTCCTCTGACCACAACCTGCCTCTAAAAGCCCCCATGATCCAGAAGCAACCAATCAATATCCACTTAATCGTTCAGTTGTGTTTGTGTGGGGTAGTCGACACTAAGGTTGTTTGTAAGTGCACAGAGGGCAGGAACCGTGTCTATCTAACTCACTCTGGACAACTCCCAGGTGATGTTGACAGTGATACTGGTGATGATCATGGGGCCCATCCTAAGAGGGAATGGGTCAGTGCCCCATGAACTGGGCAGGGCCCTTGGTGCCAAGGGCATATGAAAGAAAGACACACAACTCGAAGCAGATCTGGGCGACTCTCTTCCATCTCCCCCCCCATTAATCTTGATTACAGAGTCCTTGTGCTGCAGTTAATTTTCTTGTAGATGCATATCAGTCATGTAGCTGGGAATCTCTCAAAAGCTAATGAGGAATCATAGTCTTGCCATGTTATTACTTAGCTAATTAGTACACAGCCTTCTTCAAAAAAAAAAAAAGGTCAGAGAAGAGAAAGCAAGAAACTCGAGATTTCCAGAGGGACCGGCCTTTTGTTTCAAAGCCGGGGATCGCAACAGATGACTTGCACAGTTCTGTTGGTGTTGCTTCGTTACGCCCATCCGCTGCTTGAGAACGAGGACCGTGGGTCTGAAAATGAGACTGACAACGCAGACCTTCGAAAATCTCCATACGAACTCCCGGCTTTAAGTAGTCCTCGTAGTAATAGTAGAAACAGTAGTAATAGAAACACACCTCCCTGCCTCCTGTCTCTCCTCATGACAGTCCATATGTCACTCTGTAGCCCAGATTATTTTTTGACAAAAACATTCAGGCCACGTTTCCCCACTCCTCAGGAGACTCCATTGATTGCTCATCCACATCCTCATCGAACAAAAACTCCTCACCGTTAGATTTAAAGTATTCAACCACCGAGTCCACTCATTCATTAATTCATTCAGTAGTATTTATTGAGCGCTTACTATGTGCAGAGCACTGTACTAACCATTTGGAAGGGAAAATTCGGCAACAGAGAGAGACAATCCCTGCCCAATGACGGGCTCACACTCCTACCTCGCCTCACTGCTCTCCTACTATAACTGAGCTCGTACACCTCCGCCCCTAAAATGCTAACCTTCTGACTGTACTTCTATCTCATCTATCTCGCCACTGACCTCTCGTTCACATCCTACCTCTGGCCTGGAACGTAATCCCTCAACAAACCCGACAATTACTCTCTCCTCCTTCAAAGCCTTACTGAAGGCACATCTCCACCAAGAGGCCTTCCCAGATTAAGCCCTCTTTTCCTCTTCTCCCACCCCCTGCCTCGTCGCGTTGACTTCCTCCCTTCATTCATCCCCTCCTCACAGTCCCACAGCACTTATGTACATATCTGTAATTTACTCATTCATATTGACGTCTGTCCCTCTAGCCTGTGAACTCGTTATAGGCAGAGACTGTGTCTGTTTCCTGATATAATGAACTCTCCCAAGCAATTAGCACAGTGTTTTGCATACAGTAAGCTTTCAATGAATTGATTGAAAGGATGAATGAATAGCAGTAGTCGCATTAATAGTGAAGTTGGAATAATAGCAGTAGGAATAATAGTATATAACTCTGTTATATTGTAATCTCCCAAATGCCTGGTACAATTTCGTACATGCAATAGGTGCTCAATAAATATGATTGATTGATAGGAGTAGTAGTAGTACTCATTGTAATATTACCTTTTATTGAGTGACCACCTCGTGTGGTCCCCTCTCAGGGTCGCACCTGAAGGGTTTCCAGTCCTCTACCAATCTCGGCTATGGGAGGGAGACTCAAGCAGAGGCCTTCCCGTTCCATTCCTAGCTCGGGCAGTGGCTAGCGGGTGGAAGGCAATCTGCTACAAGTCAAAAGTCACCCATGCTGGACAGCGGCGGCCTGGGAGAGAGTCGAGGGCGGAGACTCGAGCTGACTGCATGGAAGGGCAGTGGTAAACCACTTGCAGATTTTTTACCAAGAAAACTCTATGGATACACTACCGGATGATTGCAGATGGAGAGCGGGGCGTTCTGGGAGAGATGTGTCCGGGGTGTCGCTGTGGGTCGGAAATGACTCGGCAGCATAAGACAAGTCTTCGTGGGGTGCACTGTACGAGGCACCTGGGAGGCACAGAATAAAGAAGTGGCATGTTCCCTGCCCGCAAGGAGCTTGCATTCTAATAGGGAAGACAAC